>NC_060141.1:623322380-625822380 GCF_021461385.2 Schistocerca piceifrons
GGTGTTATTTGTGAGTCTATAGTCACTGTGTCTATTATCCACAACGATTCCCTTTGTGTGCGTGGAAATAAGTAGGATGGGTATATTAGCCATACTAATGGAATGTGGGAATCCCAGTAGCATATCCGTTGTTTCTGCAGTTTGCTCGCACCTCCAGTTCCGTTCGTGGTGGTTCTTCTGTCTTCAGCTATGGCTGTCCTCAGCCAATTGAGAAGTATGAAAGTCACACGACACGAAAGCAGCGCATTTGCTGAAGGAAATACGAAACTGCCAAGACGCCTAAGTGATAGTTTCATACTTTCTACGATATGATTAGCGCTCTCGCACCTCATTTATGTTAATGTGGACATACTTATACAGTAGACATTCAAGATGATAAAATATGTAGATTTATTAGATTACAAAACGCAAACTGTTTCACTGTTTCGAAACAGTGTATCGAAACATTACATCGTACTGTTTCATTAGTTTCGAAACAGTTACGTGTTTCAGTTTGCCCATCTATACTACTCAAAATCTTATTTAAAAACAGAAATGGATTTTAATGGATCATATGCAGTGAGTGTTATGCTAATTAAGGATTAGGGTCTATGGCTGATATGGGATTCGTCTACATTATCTAAAAACACTCGGCAAACAAGTTTTAGGTCGTTATGTTAGAAAATAAGACGCAAACGAAAACCATACTACCTGCGACTAACAATTCAATAAGACGTAAGTAATGAGAGAGATTTAGTGTCAGAGACCGTAGCGCAAATGCTAGATAAATGGCTTTTATGTTCCTGCTGCATAGGTTACACCTGCGAGAAATTATAGCTTCTGTATTGTAACTAATAAGTCAAATTCGTGATAGCTACTATGATTCTATAGTAAAATATTTCACTATAAAATCAGTTTATTTTATTTAACTCTTTCCTCTAGTTTGTTTAAGGCCTTGCCAAGTTCCAAAAGTACAACAGACACAACAGCCCTTGTGAATAACGCAAGCAAATGAGGCCTAAAAATAAGATCATACTGTGGTTACAGAGTGCCATTGCTACTATTACGCGCCTGTGACCAGCGATTTATTTATCGTCGCCTCCTACCTTGCTGATGTCACAGACTGCTGCAGCCATGGAGGTAAAGAAAAAGAAGGGAGTTGGCACTGTAGAATTATACTGTGCGTTGTTTTGAAGCCAGAGTGGGCTCCGTTTTAAGTAGCCCAAAACAGTAGCATACTACTGTCTAAGAGTGCTTCTTGGTCATTACTTCTGTCGTGTGCTAGCAATAAGTGTTTTAAATACTTAAAATTATAGAGCTTACACGAAAAACACAGTTTGATGAAGACAATTTCGAACTTCATTCTGTTCTTGAGTGCGTATTGGCTTTAGTAATACGACATAGAGTGACGTCACGGGGATGTGTCACCGCGGTAAACTGTGAGGGTATGCGTAGACCACACAAAACATAGACCTCGTATGTCCCTATCTCTGACGTGTCATCGCTTGAAACCAACATCTAAGTCACGTGATTCGAGGTAGAAAGCTGACTTCCTGCCATTACGTGCAGTCTGAAGTGGAGCTGACAGTTACCGGTACTCTTATTTAGTGCTGAAAAAATGGTGCAAATGGCTCTGAGCACTATGGGACTTAACATCTGGGTTCATCAGTCACCTAGATCTTAGAACTACTTAAATCTAACTAACCTAAGGACATCACACACATCCATGCCCGAGGCAGGATTCGAACCTGCGACGTAGCAGCCGCGTGGTTCCGGACTGAAGCGCCTAGAACCACTCGACCGCCGCGGCTGGCATTTACAGCTGGAATCAAGCATTGATTTTGGCAGTTCAACGAACTGTAGTACTACTCTTACATATGTAGTAGCCCAGTTGCCGTAATTTCTCCGAAATTTCTGATAATGAAGCAGTGGTTATGGATTTTACATGTGGTCAAATTTAAATCTATTAACAGTTCTTTTAACATGCGAAAGACTGACTGTTATTTAGGAAAACCTTTTTCTTTTTCTTATTTTCTTATTTTGGATTTTGATTCAATGGGAGTGGAAGACAGAATTACAATTTCGAACGCAGCTTTAGCTCTCTAATCATTCCATAAGGTTATGTGTGGAACGCTTTAGTAAGCTTTTGTGAGGAAGGAAAATAGTTCATGTGCATAATGTCAGGTATTTGCACAAAATAAGCACATCGTATGTTTTCTGACTTCTGTTTAATCCAGAACTGATACTGAAACGTTATCAAAATATGTAGCGTACTGTCATTTATATTGGTGTAGTGAGCTACGGCGAGATCGTGCACCAGCACTCTCACCTGAAGATGGCGGCCAGTTGGACCGCGGAAATACTGTGTGATGAAGACGTTATGATCGGGCTGCATACCCCAGAAGAATATATAAAGAATTAAGTGATCTGCTGAACGGAAAGAAAAGTCTAATGAGCACACAGTATGGTTTGAGAGTAAATCGGAGAAAGACGAAGGTAATGAGAAATAGTAGAAATGAGAACAGCGAGAAACTTAACATCAGGATTGATGGTCACGAAGTCAATGAAGTTAAGGAATTCTGCTACCTAGGCAGTAAAATAACCAATGACGGACGGAGCAAGGAGGACATCAAAAGCAGACTCGCTATGGCAAAAAAGGCATTTCTGGCCAAGAGAAGTCTACTAATATCAAATACCAGCCTTAATTTGAGGAAGAAATTTCTGAGGATGTACGTCTGGAGTACAGCATTGTATGGTAGTGAAACATGGACTGTGGGAAAACCGGAACAGAAAAGAATCGAAGCATTTGAGATGTGGTGCTATAGACGAATGTTAAAATTAGGTGGACTAATGAGGTAAGGAATGAGGAGGTTCTACGCAGAATCGGAGAGGAAAGAATATGTGGAAAACACTGATAAGGAGAAGGGACAGGATGATAGGACATCTGTTAAGACATGAGGGAATGACTTCCATGGTATTAGAGGGAGCTGTAGAGGGCAAAAACTGTAGAGGAAGACAGAGATTGCAATACGTCAAGCAAATAATTGAGGACGTAGGTTGCAAGTGCTACTCTGAGATGAAGAGGCCAAACTGACACAGTGCAGGAAGGCTAGTTGGCAGCTCGTAGCAACTCTGGTATCCCGCAGGAGTGAGTGACGTTAAGTTGCGTGAGTGTCCAGCGACGGGCTTGAACTGACGCTCCCGCCTTCCTCCCCTCTTTCCCGACTAAGTATATACCCCCTTGTCTCTGTTAAAACTGCTGCAGTTTTATCTTGCCCACCTCCTTTGTAACGGAATCCCAATATAATGCCGCATGAGCCAAGACTGTCGTCTTTTCAGATGGTGTTTTATGTCCGTTTTCGCGGCAACTTTACAAGCTTTCTTTTTATAACACGTCGCAAGTAGTAGGGAACTGGCTGCCTCGATGCAATTTTGATATCAAATTGATATTCGTGACGCAGCATGTGAATGTTGCTGTTCGTAACGGGGTAACTCCTGTAATCGAAATTGCAGATCTGAAGATGGTTCTAGAGGAACCACAACCGGTCATGTGAATAAACATTTCTGCAATCAAGACGGATTATAAGTAACACTGTATAACCAGTGATTGCGGTATCCCATCAGACATTGTCTGCTTTTGCAAAATTTCTTTTTTCCTGTTTTTACGCAGGGTTTCTGTTGATAATTTGTGATGGGTGGCGGTACACTTCGCCGGACGTCACAAAATAATGAGATGCGACAGCAGTGGAACGTAAAAACTATACAGATTTTGCTCAGAAAACTAAGAGAATATAGACATTACCTACTTTCGTGGAAAGAGGACATTTATTATGGTCGCAAATGGGTTTTCAATAGATGCTTGGTTATAGATAGGTTGTCGTGAAATACAATAGTTCTCCGTCACAATCGGCGGGCTGCTGCGGGCATGTCTGCTATGGTGGTCGCCTGACGCAGCAGCTTTCTGTCGGGCGGGGGGCAGCGTGTGGGGGCTCTGTCGCTATATTTTAGGCGAAGACGTTGCACTTGACAAGACTGTCGTTTTATGTCCTATTGTTTAGTTGACTATACACGCTACTGTGTTATCATAGGAGCGTCGCCTTAAGGCTGCGGCCAGATGGTGGAAAGAAGAGTACTGATTTGATTATCCTCCAAATGGGAGGGGTTATGCTGGTTAATTTCGTTTGTGAATTTCCTTTTCATGTTGTCTAGTACCACTGCCATAAGGCTGTGGGTGGAGGGAGGGAGGGAGGGAGGATTGGAGGGAGGGTGGAAGATGGCATAAATTTTCAGCAGTTTGTGGACGCCTATCGAGAAGAGCTCGAGTTCAACTACTTCCTCCTCTGCAGTCTTTTAGGACGACCATTTTCCCTAGTACATGTGCTGCATTATGACCCGTTGATTACAAGTGCTGGGTTTTTCACAATTTCGAAGTGTAATTAGAAGTGTGATCATTTATTCCATCAGTTGTGGTAGCTAGTATTGCCTTTGATTGCCTGGGCTGCAGGATGGTTTTCGAACAGACATCTGTAACGAACTCTGACGTCAAACAATGATCGATACTGGATGCTTACAGGCAATCTTCTTCTTCTTTTCCTCGTGCCTTTGTCACCGGCCGTTGTGGTCGAGCAGCTTTAGGCGCTTCATTTCGGAACCGCGCTGCTACTACAGTAGCAGATTCGAATCTTGCCTCGGGCATGGATGTGTGTGCTGTCCTTACGTTAGTTAGATTTAAGTAGTTCTAAGTCTAGGGACTGATGACGTCAGCCGTTAAGTCCCATAGTTCCCAGAGCCATTTGAACCATTTTTGTGCTTTTGTCCAGCAGTGTCGCAGGGTCAGCATGGCTATGGTTGGATATGGCAAGGTTTTAAGAGGTGGCCAGATGCCCTTCCTGTCGCCATATGCTTACACGGAAAACACTTATTAAACTCCTCTGTGTCCTACACCAGCATCTCGCCAGTTGAATGTATTTCCCACCAACAAGAAAAAGATAATACCTTACACCCCAGCCCTTTTCCCGCCAGCTTGTAGGTGTAGTGTGGAGTTTGAGTGTGTATGTCGCTAGTTTTGAGTGGTATTGCGAAATTCTTTATCAGCTAGATAACATTAGTAGTATGCTATCATCAGTTTCTGAGTGGTATCCTTGTGTAGCACTATGCTTATAGTTGTGTAATTAGGCCCAATCTTTGTGATTAATTTCGTAATTAGGATCGATATTTGCGTCAGTTTCCTGACCAAAATAAATAAAGCACACCAACATAATCTTCCTCTCCCAAATCTGGACTGTTTCCCTGTTTTAGGGGGTGCACTTGGGCTTTCCATTGATTAGAATCATGGTTCGAGTCCTGGAAAGGGCACTGCAATTTTTAATTTCCAGTCAATTCCAAGCGCCTCTGGTAGTATAATTGTGCTGGGGGTGGGTGCGTGCAATTGGGCTTTCCACCCGGGAGGACCAGGGTTCGAGTCCTGGAAAGGGTAGTGCCAATTTTAATTTTCTGCCAATTCCCGGGCGGGGTGGGGTGGGGTGCGATGGGTTGTTTACACAGCCCAGGGACATAGAAATTCCCGCCTAAATTAGCAACCTGCCACTAGGATAGGCTGGTGATGGAGGGGGAGGATGGGTCTGGGGCATACGTGCAGCTGAGAAAACATGCGACGTCATCCGTGTGTGGGGTTGGGCATGGTCGGGGGCGGTTGTGGGCCGGGATCGAGGGTGATTAATTGATCAATTTCATTAGTTTGTATATCAAATTGATATCAAAACTGCACCAAGGCCGCCTGTTCCCTACTAGTGTTGCATGTGTTTAACACAGTGCTCAGCAACAGAGTGAATGTTTTAACATTTGTAGATGCTGCCATCAGCACAGGGAGACAATACACACCTGGCACTCGAAGTGTTATGTCGTCCTTAACGGGTCGTAACCTATCTCACATCTTGCAGGTGTACCAGAACATGATGTCTGTCCATGTATCTGCAATACACGTCGTACATTGATGCTCGTTGCTGCGCAGTATAGAAAAAAACCGGCTTGGGGTTTACTGACAATTCACAAGTCTCGAACGTAATAATTCAAACTCAAGATGTTCGCCCTCAGAAATATTTGCCGAGTACATTAACGTGTGGTAAAAATGATGCCGATAAAACACGAGTGTCGAAAATCGTGACTCGAAGAAAAAATTCAGAATAGGAACTCTTGTTCGGAAACACCATTCAGCAACACCAGAGAGCTTCGACATAAATGCCCCTAGGCCACTCTTCAGGCTGCAACCTTGACATGATACACTGATATAGTGTTCTTGCGGTAGGTACGCACGCTTTCTTAGTTATTTAGCATCCAGAATGCTATTAGGTCTACCACGAAAAGTTCTGCTCGCGCTCTGACATTGTACTTTCATTTGTAGCTAAAGGATACAGTTCCAAGGTGGTTTCATCTGCACTATGTGTGGATAAAACCCCCCCTACGCTTGGTGCAGTGTTCACAGGTGGATCCACGCACGATAGGACGAGAATCCACCTGTATTAGGTCTGGAGGAGCGTCTTGGGGTGGGGCGCCCCACAAAGTATAAACACATTCACACACACACACACACACACACACACACACACACACACACACACACAATACGCAGATGCTCACAGGAAAGCAATTGGTCTGTGTGTTTACATTCGGACAAAGTCGCTTCCCCTTAACAGTATTTGCGTATCTCTGACTGCTGCAGTTGATCAGTATTCTGTAATACTAACACACAATAAATTGAGGACGAGTCTAACATTTGTTAGGTGAGCATGAAGCGATATTTTGTGAAGCAGTAGGTTTAAGGCGTATTATTATTTTGCATTAGGAATGTGGATGTGCTCAACGACTGTGATATGACTTTCAAAATGGAGCACAGCAATCAGTCGTTTTTTCCTTTCCGGTTTTATTAAAGTAATTCTAGATTTCAGCTAGTGCGTAGCCATTATCAATTCACTATTTCATAGTTTCAATACATGTTCTATTAGGTCAGTCCCCTGTCACAGTTCGTTGAAGACTAGCTTCCGTATGGATAAAACCACTGTTTTATTCCTCACAGAGCACTATTGATAAGACACTTGGATCTGCACTGTACAGTTCTGTATCACTTGTTAACAAGTGTTTCACAGTGTCGGAATAGCACCACTGAAGCAACTTGTACAGTCCTCTAACACAGCAGTGATTCGATGCTACGTCCTGGTGTTTGCATGGACAAATATCCAGCTAGGTTAGATAACAAAAGTCGTCTACACCTACACATAATACTGTTTCACTCATATTAAACAGATTTAAAGATAAACTTAGATAAATTATTATAAAGAGGAAGTAATCGTAATGTACGGCAGAAACTTTGAGTCTTTAATGTGTGCACTACATGTAAGAGAGGAATGACACCATTTATAGAAGATGGATGGATGGTTAATGTGACCTCAGGAGGCATTTTGGAAAAAAAAATGTTTGGAGCGTACTGGAAAACATATCGAGGAAATATAAACATCCTTGTTTATATTACGCAACAAAGTATTGGTCGGCTTCAAGATAAGTGTTACAATAGACCAACCGTCTGGACTACTCCTATCCCTCCGTGTACACGACTGTTACCTTACGAACTTGGGTACTGCACGGGATTTTCCTGAGATTTTTAACGAAATGGGGGTGTGCGACTGTCTAACATCAGACTATTCCGTGTGCAAGAAGATTGCTTAAGAAACAGAAACGTTATATGCGGCGATATGACTCATTAACGTGGATAAACTTCAATTGAAGAATAAGACATATAACACATTTACACGTTAAATCACAAGCCCGGGAGTGAACAAAGTTATTGGTAACCATCTCACCCATTCTATCACATTTGAGATTCTTGCTAAGTAGATGTTCAGGTGTGTAGAGTAACATTATGTGTGTAATAAACACATGTTTGTAGCTTGCGGTCTCACGCAAGCACGGTTGTACGTATATCTCTGATAGTGAATGAAGAAACATTCAAACGTCCACCCAAATATAAAAATTGTCTGTATTACACACCAAAATAACCAGTATTTTGAGTTTAAAATATTCTGCGAGTTGCACTACTGCCGTAATTTAATTGTTCAGTACCAGTAAGACAATACACACGGCTCACATTTTGACACTGCTGGCATATCTGACATGTTAAGCATCACTTGTACACGAGAATAATTAGGTATGTGTAAGAAAACAAGCAGTGTTATTCATAGGTTTAAATTGTCCGTTTTATTTTGTCAGTATACAGAGTGGTCGGAAAGGGCCTGAAAAGCTTGTAAGGGTGCTGCAGAGTAGGCTGTGCAGAGAAATAATTATTAAGAAAATAATTCGATACCTAGTGCCATTGACCAGTTAATTAGCATTTAAGTTAGGCAATCAAGCCGTTGTGTGTGTAAATCCAAGCTACTCGCAGAGATGGTGGCGACACATGTGTCTTTGCTTGGTTTCCTAGAACTGGACATCAAGATGATAAAAAAAATTGTTGTAAAGATACAACACAAGCCAAAGGCTGAGCAGTCTTGAGCGCTGTCATCCACGCCATGAGAACAACTGTTACTAATTGTGCCCGGCAGACAGCATAAATTTGTGTTTGCTACGGCCTGGTTGGCTAACTTAATGCTGCTTCGTTCAGAAACGGCACAATGTATCGAATTTTTTCTTAAGTTATTTCTGAGTACACACGAAATTAAAAGACAACTTTTTCGAAACTCCGTAATTCCCACCCATTGAGACACTTAAGTTTGAAATTTGGTTCAAAGCTGCGTACAAACTTCCTTTGTAATGATGCAAAAGCATGGCACCCTGTGACGTCACCCTCATGCTCAGCGACGCCTCAAAAACCAAGATGAAGACACTTGCGAAAAAAGGCTCAGAATTTCATATGACGTCAAAGGGTGCCATCAGAGTTCATTACAGTTCCGCCCAGTGCCATTGTGGTCAGGTCCCACTGTCGGTAGATCGTCACACGCCCTCATATCCAAGGCTACTCTGCAGCTCCTTCGCCGTTACATTGCTCCTCATGTGTCTGATAGAAGCCTATTCAGAATCGGAGAGTGTCGAGGGCATTGCCCGTATGCAAGCGCCTAGGACATCGTCACTGGCTCAGTCTATACACGTACATTTTGATTCTCAATAAACGTGAGCGTGTGCCACTGAGTCCAAACTGGAGATCTTAGGGACACTTTACCAGTTTATTCATTCAAGTGTCAATGTCGCATTCTCCGTCATCACGACACATCATCAGATAGGAGCCCTGGGAAAGCATAAACACCCTTATCGGCTGCGGGCCACGAGGAAATTTCGTCGAGTACTTTTAAACGGTCCCTAGCAGCTACAACCTAAACATAAGAGCAAAAATTGCGGTTGCGCTGCGCTCCAAACGAGTGCGATCAAATCTCTGGGGATGCAGTCACACAATGTCCCTACAGAAGAGGAGAAACAGTCGACGTTGTGAGCAGAGTCAGATTTTGTGAAGAACGTCTTCTTCTTGCTCCACACACTGCGATATCTTACTTTGGACCGCAAAATATGTGGAAATCAACGCCCCATTGAAAGTGGTAGTTTCATTGACGCTGTTGTGCCACAAGTAAGTAACGGCGTGGATTTTGGGGAATTGTAAATTTCCAGCAGCTTTGATTGGAAGGTGGTTACTAGAGGACCGATTGACATTTCGGATGGAAGTCGCAGGCGACGTTGATATTTAGCACACGATTCTGCGATGCAGGTTCACACCTGTCGCATGCGCAAAGTCACGTTCTGGCTGGCACTATATACACTGTAGCGCCAAAGAAGTGATACAGGTATGCATATTCAAATACAAAGCTATGTAAACGGGCAGAATACGGCGCTGCGGTCGGCAACGCCTATATCAGACAAAAAGTGTCTGGCGCGGTTATCAGATCGGTTACTGCTGCTATAATGCCAGGTTACTATGATTCAAGTAAGTTTGGTTTTCCAGTCGGCGCACGAGCAATGGGTCACAGCAACTTGTAAGTAGCGATGAAGTGGAGATTTTCCCATACGACCATCTCACAAGTGTACCGTGAAAACCAGGAACCCGGTAAAACATCAAACCTCCGACATAGCTGCGGCCGGAAAAAGAACCTACAAGAAGGGGGCCAACAACGACTGGAGGGAATCGTTCAACATGAGAGAAGTGCCAACCTTCCGCAAAATACTGCAGACTTCATTGTTGGACTATCAACAACTCTCAGCGTGTATTCAACGAAACATCATCGATATGGGGTTTCGGTGCCGAAGGTCCACTTGTGTACCCTTGACGACAGAAAGCCTTACGCCTCACCTGGGCCGGTCAACATCAACACTGGACTGTTGACTGGAAACGTGTTGCCTGGTCTGATGAGCCTCGCTTCATATTGTATGGAGCGGATGGACGTGTACGGGTATGGAGACAACCTCATGGATTCATGGACCCTGCATGTCAGCAGGTGACTGTTCAAGCAGGTGAAGGCTCTGTGATGGTGTGAGGCGTGTTCAGGTGTAGTGATCTGGCGCCCTTGATACTCCTTGATACGATTACGACAGGTGACACGTACGTAAGCATCCTGTCTGATTACCTGCATCCATTCATGTCCATTGCGCATTCAGACGGACTTGGGCAAAACCAGCATGACAACGTGGCACCCCATATGTCTAGAATGGTTACAGAGTTGCTCTACGAGCACTCTTCTGAGATTAAACACTTCCGCTGGACACCAAACACCCCAGCCATGAACATTGTTGAGCATATCTGGGATGTCTTGCAATGTGCTTTTTCAGAAGAGATCTCTCTCTCCTCGTACTCCTACGAATTTATGGAAAGCCCTACATGATTCATGTTGTCACTTCCCTCCAGCAATCTTCAGACATTAGTCGAGTCCATGCCACGTCGTGTTGATGCACCTCTGCGTGCTCGCAGAATCCGTATACAATAATAGGCAGGTGTACCATTTTCCTTGGCTCTTCAATGTACAAGTTTGAAGTAATCTGAGCAGCATAGGGCACTGACGAGCTGTGAAGAACCAATACGTTGCACTTACAACAGAGCCTAGTGAACTGTGTGTAGGGGTAGAAGCGGGCTGAGGATAGCTTACCCTCTAATTACTAACGAGTACACGTCAGAGGCGTAGGGAAAAGTATAAATAAGTGAGTCTGGAGAATAAAAGGAGGCAGTTGTGTCACCATTCCGCCTGCGTCTAGAACCGCAGAGAATTACTATTTTTTAAAGTTGCATCAAACCACGTGGACCCTTTCGCAGTTGTATCGGCCAAACAGCCGACAAGCTAGCTGCACGGACGCGTCATAGCTGTGGCGTGGCGCGCCGCACTTTGAAGCTGCACCGGCGCGAGAAGCGAGAGGTCAACTGGTCTGCGCTCTCTGGGTGACATCGTCTGTCGGACTGCAAGCTGCAGTCCGCAGGGTCGGGGTCACGATGCAAACTCGCGGCCTTCCTGGTGCAGATCTGTCTGCAGTCACTGAACAAGCTGATCTGGGAGGATAATCGGGGCCGCTAAGGCTCACTATAACGATAGCGGTCGGCTGTTTCGTTTCGGAGTTCTACATGGGGGCCACGAGTCGTACTTGAGGGACAATCATCCGTGTTCCTGGCTGTCACGCGGAGCTATACGCTCGATGGCCACTTAACCAAGGCGTTTTCTCTCCACCCTCGGCATGAGTCTTACCTCTCTCCCAAATTACACAACTCGATCTTTTTGACGTATTACAACCCCTTAACTCTGGGGGTTGTAACAACGCCCTGTATGCTATCCACTGCGGTCTTCTCGTGCAGATTCTGAGCGGTGGTGTGTCTGGGATGTTTTGCTTGTCCATTGATAAGAAAACCGCTTGATTTCAATGCTGAGCGTCAAGGTACTGATCTCCACCGCAGAGGCTTCAAAAGATGATGTGAAATGTGGGTAATACGGTGTGTGATGATTTTCCGATCGTACTAAACGTCCACTGTGCCACTGAGCAGAGCCGACCGTTGTGGCCGAGCGGTTCTAGGCACTTCAGTCTGGAACCGCGCCACCGCTACGGTCGCAGGTTCGAATCCTGCCTCGGGCATGGATGTGTGTGATGTCCTTAGGTTAGTTAGGTTAAAGTAGTTCTAAGTTCTAGGCGACTGATGACGTCAGATGTTAAGTCCCATAGTGCTCAGTGCCATTTGAACCATTTGAAATGAACAGAGTTTCGGTGAAATTTGGAGCCAATGTCACATAACTAACCCACCTTACAAATCACATAAACTTCTGAGTTTTCGCCTTTTTTTCTACAATTGTCGACACCTTGCTGTTTCAAGTGTCTTCGAGCTCGAATGGACGTCACAGGGCGCTAGAGTTTTGCACCATAGCAGAAGCAGCTTGTACACTCTTCTGAGCAAAATATCAAGCCAGGGAATTACGGTGCTTAGAAACAGTGCTCCTTTAATTCTGTTGTGCAGTGTAGTTGACTTCTTTTGGCCAAGAATGCCGTCGTCGCCTATGGTAGTCTGCATTCTATGCCGTTGCTGTTCCTCGGTAGCAGATGCTTCGCTTCATCCGCTTCATCGTCACAAGTACTGCTACAGAGGGAAGTGTTGCAAAGGTCAGTACACTGGAGTCAAATTCGGCAGGACAACGGTTCTGATCCCCCTCTGATCACACAGTTTTATGTTTTCCGTAATCACCATAAATCGTTCCAGGCAAATGCCGGGATGGTTGCTTTGGAAACGGCACGGCAGATTTCATTCATCTTCCCTGAAACAGTGAGGGCTTTAGCCGATCTCTGATGACTTCGACGTCAACCCGACATTAAAGCGTAATCTTCCTTCCTTTCCTTGTTTTTCCATTACTAATATTAAATTCATCAATATTCTCATTTTTGCTTCTCCTCATTACGTTCGTCTTGTCCCAGTTCTGTATACATTACACCCTTCATTCCATTCAAAAGACTTTGTAATAATACTACACCGTCACTGATGATACGAACGTCATCAGCGAATCACATTGTGGATATTCTGTTACTCTGAGTTTTGATTCCAGTCTTGGACTTACCGTCATTGACCTTCGATGTATAGACTGAACAATAGGTGCGGGAGACTGGATTCCCTATACCTTCTTTAATACCAGAGTTTTGCTCTTGATCTTCCATTCTTATTGTTCCCTCTTGGGTTTTGTACATACTGTTATAATATCCGTTTTTTCCTATAGCTTACACCTATTACTCCGAGAACTTTGTCTTTCACTACTTTACATTGCCGATTGCTTTTTCTGAGTCGACAAATCAGATAAACGTGTCTAGATATTTCTTAATTCTTACTTCGATTATCAAGTGCAACTTCAGAATTGCCTTCCTGGCGGCCTTACTTTTCCTGAATCGAAACTGATCATCAACTATCAGATCTTCATTTTTCATTTCCATTTTCTGTATCAGTATACTCTTGTTTGATACTTGGATGTATGTGCTTTGGTTGTCACTCATATCTCCTCAGCTATTGCTTCATGACTGTGTAGATGATATACTAGTGAAAGTTTGATGCTATGTCTCCAGTCTCATAGATTCTGGTTGCCACTTTCTGGGTTCCTTAATTAATTTTAGAAAAAAAAAAGTTTGTGTGTACCATTCGCGTTGTTTAACCGTAAGTCTTATAAAAACCTGTTAAGCTGTGAATAATACTCGAACCTCGTTCTGTCTTCTACACCCAGTTCCAGTTCTTCTTCCTTCATATCATGAGAAAGTCCTCTCACCCCTAGGCCTCCGTCCCCTCCCGCTTGGTAGAGGCCTTTTCCTGAAAGTTAAACAGTGGTATGTGTATTGTACTCGGAACGTAGACGCCTTTGCTTTTAATTTCACGGAGAGTTGCTTTGACTTTTCTGTAGGCTGTGTCAGTTCATCCGATAACGATTACTTTTCCCATTTCTTCAATATTTCCTGTAAACATTTCGATTTACATTCCCTGCACTTCCCATGTGTTTCATTCTTAAGTAACTCATATAAGTGTCTTTTCCTGAGGATTTTTGCGCTTCTCACTTTTATGGATTAATTTATATTTTCTGTCACCCTAGGTTTCTTCTCAGTTATCTGCCATGTACCTATATTTATAAAACTGTAATTGCCCTTTTTAGATATGTCTATTCCTATTCAACGGAACTGTGATATTCATTAGTGTAGTATCTACAGCTTCAGTGAACTTAGACGTTTGTAATCATTATTTAGCACTTTAGTATCCCACTTTTTCCTACATTTAATCTTCAGGTCGATTCTCTGAAACTTTAACTTACTCTTTACTAATTAAAATCTGAAACTACAAGTACGCGATACCTCACCCAAATTTTAAGGCTGTGAATTCAGTTAAATACTTAGGAACTACAATTACAAATAACCTAAATTTGTACGATCACATGGATAATGTTGTGGGTAGAGCAAACCAAGACATGACGTCAGCATGTATATCTCAACTACTGCTGTTACCGTTGGTTAACTGTGTATTCAGATGAAAACCCTATCACTGAACTATTGATAACAACTCATTCTCTGCGCAGCTTTAAAATTTATGATGAATCCTAGTACCGTTACACCATTTTCGACTGTTGTTGGTATTACCCTATATTCGTCAGTCCAGGAATTTCTGTATGCTTCCCATTTCACGTCGCTATGCCCCAATTATTTCCAAACTGAGTGTTTGCGTTTTCCTTTGTAGCTTTCCTATCAAGGTCACCGTCCTAATATTCCACGATCCGATACGTAGAATGGTAACCTTCCTATGGTTATTAAGTCTTTTTCTTAGCTTCCGCTACTCCTTGGCAATCCTCTTCAGCACATCCAAGAGGAGGAAGTAATACGGAATCTTTTGCCAATAGAGAGATCATCAAGAGATTTGGTCAATGACAACCATATATGATGTGGATGCATATTGTGAGTCCCTACTGCTGTGGTTTCCATCGCTTTCTGAATCCTCATGCCGTTGTTCATTGCTGATTCTTCCTGTTTTTAAGGATCGCTTTCTCACACCAGGCGAAAGTGGGCGCAGCGAATCTCCGTCCGCTCTTCCGCCCTCTTTGACTCAGCCGTTCGCAGAACGAGGATGCGGAAGTTTTCGGCCACCATTTCCGATGAATTTTATTCAGGATTTAATGACTTTCTCATTACTAGTCACACACTGCCCTACGATCTTTTTACGAAACTTCCGAAAGAAAATTTTAATGTTGGTGTTGACTGTGGTAGCATTAAATCCACAGGTACATACCTATTTTTCATCGGGTATATAAAGGCCTGTATACCTGCCAGGTACAAAAATGCGCATTGAGGATGTCATCAGAGAATCACAAGTCACATAGTGTAAAAGTACAAAGGGTCAAATTCCCATCGAAGAGAAATGCAAACTACATAAGCAACAGCCACTACAAAACATGCGGAATTACCTAGATAAAAGAACACCCTTGGAAGATGACGAAAAGTACCAAGTGGACTGCTGATCCTGACGGAAATGAACAGCGCATCCAATTCCGCACGTTGTGTACAAGACATCCAAATCCGTTATATTTAGTTTACAACCTCATGGAATCATTGAGTGAGCGTGTCAGTTCGGTGGTATTGGATCCATCTTACTAGGAGGTAACATATATGGGAGTAAGGAATTCCATGATCGTGTTTTATCGTCTGTTAATCCTGTTAGTGCCAGTATCCCAAAAAAGATGGGTAGTGCAATCGATTTCTCAGTTGGTCCACGCATTCTATTTGTTGAAAAACATTTTCATCTCGTCTAACCTCGTCCATGTTTCACTTCCATACATGGCTACACTGAAGATACATACCTTTGGAAAGAGTTCGTAACACTTAAATCTACACTGAAGCGCCAATGAAACTGGTACAGGCATTCGCATTCAAATACAGATAGATGTAAACAGGAAAAGGTTGGCAATGCGGTCTGCAACATCTACAGAAAACAACAAATGTCTGGTGCAGTTATTACATTGGTTACTGCTTCTACAGTTGGAGGCTGTAAAGATGGCTGGTTATCAAGATTTAAGTGAGTTTGAACATCGTGTTATAGTCGGCGCACGAGCGATGGGATACAGAATCTAAGTGTATTTTATCAGGAACCCGGTAAAACATCAAATCTCCGAAATCGGTGCAGCCGTAAAAAGATGCTGCAAGAACGGAAACGACGACGACTGAAGAGAATCGTTCAGTCAATAGTGACTGAAGTGCAACCCGTCCGCAAATTGCTGCAGATTTCAGTGCTGGGTTGTCAACAAGTGTCAGTGTGCGAACCATTCTACAATACATCATCGATATGGGCTTCCAGAGACGAAGGGCAACTTGTGTACCCTTGATAACTGCAGGACACAAAGCTTTACACCTCATCTGGGCCCGTCAACATCGACACTGGACAGTTCACTGGAAAAATGTTGCCTGGTCGGACAAGTCTCGTGTCATATTATATCGAGCGGATGGACGTGTAGAGGTATGGAGACGACCTCATGATTCCATGGATCCTGCATGTCATCAGGGCACTGTTCAAGTTGGTGGAGGCTCTGTGAATTTGTGAGGTGTGTGCAGTTGGAGTGGTATGGTGCCCCTGATACATCTATATACGATTCCGACAGGTGACTGGTACGTAAGCATCCTGTGTGAGCACCTACATCCATTCGTGTCCATTCCGACGGACTTGGACACTTCCAGCAGGACAGTGCGACAACCCACTCGTCCACAATTGCTGCAGACTGGCTCCAGGAACGCTATTCTGAGTTTAAACACTTGCGCTGGCCACCAAACTCTCGAGACATGAAAATCATTGGGCATATCTGGGATGCCTTGCAACGTGCCGTTCAGAGATCTTCACCCCTCCCGTACTCTTACGGATTTATGGATAGCCTTGCAGGAATCATGGTGTCATTTCCCTCCAACACTACTTCACGCATTAGTTGAGTCCATGTTGCGGCATGCAGTGAGTCTCGTTGCGAAACATTAGTGTACTTTCGGGGGCCATACACAGTATTAGGGAGGTGAACTAGTTTCGTTGGCTCTTCAGCTTGTATTCGATGCTAAAAATTTTCTCGTTTTCTTCGTCATTGCCACTCTACTTTTTATACCCTTTCTACTTCGCCCATCATCGTTTATTTTGCTGTCCAAATAGCAAAACTCATATACTACTTTTAGTGTCACGTTTTCTAATTTAATTTCCTTAGCCTCGCCTGATTTAATTCGACTACATTCCTTTATCCTTATTTTGCCATTGCTGTTATTCATCTTCTGTCCTCTTTTCAATACACTATCCATTCCGTTCAACTATTGTTCCGAGTCCTTTGCCGTTCCAGGCATAAGTACAGTGTCTTCAGCGAACCTCAATGTTGTTACTTTTTGTCCCTGAACTTGAATTCGTTCTCCAGTTTTTCCTTTCGTTTCCTTTACTGTTTGCTCCATGTAGAGATTGAATAGGATCGGTGATACGCTACAACAAACAAAGAACTGTCATAGCTATTAGAAATTGCTAAGCGCAAATTTTCAGCATTGTCTGATAGGGGTTATGAATGTGTGTGGGGCTAGGAAATCATATTTTATACTGTTTAGTCCGATATAAAGATGGATTATGTTACAAAAATTAATTTTTCCTTAAGTAATTATCATGAAATAAGATAATTCGCTAGAAAGAAGGTAACGTAATTTCGTCTCAATTCATCGGTTGGGCCAACAACCAGTACCAAACATAGAACACGATATTCCATGACATGAAGCATTGTTTATGAATACCTTCAGTCTGAACACCATTTAGTCATTCCGTATACATATTTAATTATTTTTAAGCCGTATGTACTATACGTCCAAGGATTAACAGGAGCTTGTTTTTATATATATTGTTTGATAGACTGTGAAGAAATAATCTTCATTACGACTACTTAAGTGTGGATATAAAGGAAAACAACCCTGAAAGTAAACAAAGGCGTACTTTACAAGATTCCTTGGTGCTGTAGACACACAAATGTTTTGAGTAACGCATTCGCTGTTTTAATAAGTCCAGTGTGTGTAGTAAGGAGCCCGGAGTAGTCCAGCGAACATAGTCTCAGTCTTTTTTGTCTCTTTACTGACTAACGCGTCTCAGTTCGTTACTAGTTGCGAGCTTGTAGAAGACTTCCTCACATGGCGGTCGCCGGGGCACAGAACGAGAGAGATACATCAGTTAAGCTAGTCAGCGCCGACAGGCAGCATGATGGAGTGGGGAATTAACTTGTCACTGAGGCTCACTTACCCGTCGGACACCAAAGATGGAGCATCACGAATTTATGAACGGAAGTAACGCAGCAGAAGGCCATTTTGTAGCCGTTGTGCGATATTTCTTTATTTTGACGTTGCGTCGGCTGAAGTCTTACTATGTCATAGTAGAGGGCAAATTATTAATATAATTGCTCCGATTCTGAGCAAAATATTAAGCAAAAATTTGTTAATTACAAAACGTTCGGTTTCTTCAACTGGTGGTACTATACCAATTATGTGCCACTACTGAAAAGAAAAGTTATAAGTCTATGTACGAGACGGACTAATGTGAAACCACAAATATATCATTATTTTCAGAAAATGGTAAACTGAGGGTGAACTGTAACAGTATTATCAAACAGATAGACGCTACTCGCCATATAGCGGAGATGGTGAGTCGCAGATAGGCACAACAAAAGGATTTTCGGAAAGTCAGCTTTCGGACAACAGGGCCTTCGACGAAAATAGACAACATACACACATACACTAACGCAAATGTAACTCTCTCTCTCTCTCTCTCTCTCTCTCTCTCTCTCTCTCTCTGACACACACACACACACACACACACACACACACACACAATACCGCAGTCTCTGGCAGCTGAGCACAGAGGACATTATGGAAGAAAGCCGCATGAACACTCAGGGAGACGGGATGAATGATTGTCTACAGTTCCTTTTATATAAACGATCTATGATGCGATGTAACATACACTACTGCCCATAAAATAGCTACACCACGAAGATGACTTGAACAGACGCGAAATTTAACCGACAGGAACAAGATGCTGTGATATGCAAATGATTAGCTTTTCAGAACATTCACACAAGGTTGGCGCCGGTGGCGACACCTACAACGTGCTGACATGAGGAAAGTTTCCAACCGATTTCTCATACACAAACAGCAGCTGACCGGCGTTGCATGGTGAAACGTTGTTGTGATGCCTCGTGTAAGGAGGAGAAATGCGTACCATCACGTTTCCGACTTTGATAAAGGTGGAATTGTAGCCTATCGCGATTACGGTTTATGGTATCGCGACATTGCTGCTTGCGTTGGTCGAGATCCAATGACTGTTAGCAGAATATGGAATCGGTGGGTTTAGGAGGGGTAACACGGAACGCCGTGCTGGATCCCAACGGCCTCGTATCACTAGCAGTCTAGGTGACAGGCATCTTATCCGCATGGCTGTAACGGATCGTGCAGCCACGTCTCGATCCCTGAGTCAACACATTCATTCCATAAGGAGAAAAGTTCTTCCACAACACATGTCCATCTACGTCCATCAGGTAAAAATCCTCCCTATTAATTGTTACGATACGAGATCACGTAGATGTAAGTAAGAATGACCGTAGAAATTTATGCGAAATGGCCAATTTTTATAAAACTGAGTCCGTAAGTTTGAAAACGTGTCATGTCCCAATAACTAAATTTATCAGAAAGTGCATAAAACTTTTTAGGTCTCAAACTATTGATACATATCCATTCAACGTTTCTAAGGTATATCACTTTAATACCTATTTGCCAAGGGGAACAGTTCATTTTTTGCATTTTTAAAACGAATATAAGTAATTTGACATATGACGCTTAAATTAAATCCTTCTTCTGATCAAACGAGTTACGCTCAAATATTTTTACTTATGCAACGAGAATGGTAGATTGATAATGGAAAGAAAAAATGCGAAACTGAAAAAATATTAGAATGACCGAAAAAATGTCAAGTTCAAAACTCTTGAAGTAGAGAGGCAGAAAATGATCATGAAAGAACGATTGATCATTTCCTTGATCAAGACTGGCCATCGGAACTTCGATGACATCGGTAACACTTCGTTTGCTTACAGAACTTCACGTGTGACTATTTTAATGTTGCATTCATCGTGTTAAATGACAGACATATTCAAAGTTACTGACATAGTCGAAGTAGGATAAAATGTGTGTTGGAAGCTACATTTCTTTTGGGTTGTTTGTGTGACGCAGGACAAGGACTGGATCAGCCGAATGTGGGAGGCCCCTCGAAACCACCGTCAAATTGGCAGGCAGAATCGACTCTTCCCCAGTTCCACACACAGTTAAATGGTATTGCTAACTGGCGTATCCTGTCTTGTTCAGAATCACTGAGTTGGTCATTTTGAAGACTCGCGGGGAGTAGCTGATGTTCTTTCTAAAAACAGTTTTTGGCACCTGCAAATAAAAATTAATAAACAAATTTCCAGTTCCGTGAGGAAGCTGGGAATTAAATTAAGAATTTGTCATCTTGATATAGCGTCATCTCGCGCCGTTTTTTGTATACGACGGTGTTGTTCCGCCGCTAACAAATATCGTGATAAGATTGCAATACTGAAAATCATTTAGACGTGTGAAAACAATGGATCCCCAAACTCTTAAGTTTCTAACTGAAGTTAGATAAAATTTGCAACATTATTTCTTGCTAGATGCATCGTTTCTATAGCCTTTGCAGGGTGAAGAATATTGTTCATCCTTAATAACGATATTAGGCCGGACGCACGACTACCTGGAACACATGTATGCAAATGATACTTCCACATGCCAGCAAATGACACGTGGATGTTGTAAGTTAAAAATCATACCTCACTATCTTATAATAGAAACATGTTTTATGTCCAGAAGCTAAATCAGAATTATTAATGTGTTTCGTTCCAGAACATTAAACGAATGTTACTTGAATAAAGTGGAACAAGTATGATACATGAAACATTTATTTTTGGTGGTTACAAAGATATATTTCACATACGGTGCTCAGAGAATTTTTTTTTTTTTTTTTTTTTTTTTTTTTTAGGGATCAACTGGGGAAAATCAATAGGGTAACGATGATAATAATCCTACACTTCTCTAAAGTAATACAAAAGAAATCATGGTAAAATTAAGTAAAGATCTTAGTTTTTTTCAATCCCAGTTTGTTTCACGAACACATTACACCGCCCCATAAACTGGTATCATAGTATCTTAAATTGTGTCAAAAATGTGTAAGTTGGCTTACATCACAAGGCCACTGTACTACGCTTAGAGGATATGGGATAAAGTGCTGCGGCGAGTTTGTAACGACCGCTGGCTCGTAACACGAGACCCGCCGCCCTACAAAGTTTCGTTGCACTTTGCGGAACTGGTGACAAGATTACAAGGGCTGCTACGTGCACTCGCTACTTGACTTGCTCTGTCCTGAGTCAGCCGTCTCGTAAACTCGCCGAGCTCTTGCAAGCTTATAAATCAATTAATTCTCTTCAAATTTATCGGCGGATGGCTGTAAATTACTATTCGAGTAACTTGTTGCTTCATGCTAGAGTAAGAGTTTCGATACAACAACGTACACTAAGGCTTACGTTAATCAGCTCATGTACGTAAATCCGAGTCTCTTCCAGCTACAATGGAATGGTCGTTGCCTTATAAAGAGGTACACTTTCTCCCTGTTTCAAACAACATTTCAAACAGGTACAATATTATAAGGGTCAAATTAAATGCTTTCATGGACTGAAATATGAACATTTGCGCCAGATTCCACTGTCGTGACAGCAGTTTCCTTTGTATGTCATTTCCCAGGCCTGTACCAAGGTAATACACGTCCTTTCGGGACCCACAATACACAACGTGGTACATAATCTCACCAAACTAAGTTCATCGACCCACTATAGAGACACTTTGGTCACAAGTGCAGTGACAGCGCTTGGTGCTTGTGATCAATAGCAACCGTCATCAATAAAATTATGTAAGGCGATTTATGTCTCACGGTGTTGTGATATCAGTAGTCGGCAGTGATTCCAGCACAACGCTCTTTATTTACAGTCACAAAACATGTTAAAACAAGTTTACAATAAGTCGGCTCACAATATTAGTATCACGTTAAATCAAAAATGTGAATGCCTTTGTCTATGTCAATTCAGAGTATACTCCCCACCCAGGTCAACCACCACGGGGCTACAGGGGACTGGAGGTTGTGGGCGAGATGACTGTAGAAGTGGGGTAACCCAGCTGAGACGGACGTGCTATCTGTTGTCCTTGCGATTTAATTAGTTTTACATCGCTTACTTTTTGCCACTTCCCTCAGTGCACGCTTCTGTTTTCCCATTCCTTCAGATGTCGTGGGCCTCCATACTCGAGAATCAGAGCCAGGTCACCAGGTCAGAAGGCGATACATCTTTCAAACTTTCTACTAACTTCGTGAAAACGCTTTAACTCCATGACTTTATTTTATTTGAGTTTTCCGACTGGTTTGATGTGGCCCGCCACGAATTCCTCTCCTACGCCAAACTTTTCACCTCAGAATAGCATTTGCAACCTATATTTGCTGAATGAGTTCCAGTCTTTCTCTTCCTTTGCGGTTTCTACCCTCAACAACTCTATCTAGTACCACGGAAGTTATTCCCTGATATCCTATCATCCTGTCCCTTCTTCTTACCAGTGTTTCCCATATGTTCCTTCCCAATTCTACGGAGAGCCTCATTTCTTGCCATATCAGACCACCTAACTTTCAACTTACCTCTATAACTTCACAACTCAAATGCTTCGACTCTCTTCTGTTTCGGTTTTTCCACAGTTCATGTTTCACCGCCTAAAGTCCCTTAGTCGCCTGCTAGCTTCTGACGTAGTTCTTTGATCGTTTTATGTGTGACAGCACCAACCAGAAACTGTGCAGAGGTTCTACATTTTCGTCTTCTTCTTCTTCTTCTCCTTCTCCTCCTCCTCCTCCTCCTCCTCCTCCCCCTCCTATTCTACAGGTATTAGGCGAAATCGCCTGTTACGATAGACATCTTTTCCAGGGTTTCAGCTATCTCTTCTTTTTTCTTCTCTCATTCTCTATTCTTTGTAGGAGTTTGCTCGATTTTCTTCTACAATCTAAAGTTTTATCATGTTCCTTAAAATTTTCGAGATCTTAGACTGCCTTCTACTGTATAACCTAATACTCTTCTCAGGAATTTAATTTATTGTGTCGGAATACGGGTATTTTGCTTTTTATTATCATTGAGGTCTCCCTTCTATAGAGCAGTACAGGGACTACAACCGCTTAGTAGAATCTAATTTTGTATGTTTCCTTATTTTGGATTTAAGGTTTCTGTTCATTGTTCCACATATCCGACTGAATTTATTAAGCTTAATTTCCAAAAATCTTGCTACAGCCATATGTCTTCTCATATCCTTGGTAACTGAATTGATTTACTACCTGTAAAAATTTTCTTATCTGTCACTATATGGTTCTACCGTGATCTTTCTCCATGAACGCCATTGTCTTTGTTTATTCTGTTGAGATATCCATGTGAAGTCTCACACCTGTTTATCTCAATAAGTAAATTCCTTTATGAAGCTCCTATCCTTAATTTGTACAATCATTGCATCTTATGTGTGTGTATATATATATATATATATATATATATATATATATATATATATATATATATATATATATATATATATACTTTTTTAAATCCTGGTTTCCATATTCGCGTTACTTGATGAAATCGGGTTAGTTACAGAGGTACAGCAGCCTTGCTGTACTTCTTTGTTAGGTGGTTTGTCCTTAGTCATTTATCCGTTGAGATCTAGAGTCATAGAAGTATTGTAATGTAAATTTTTATCACATTTAAGATGATATTTCGCATATCTATGAGTGTCATTATCTACAAGAGTTTCTGCCAGTGTCAACTGACAGAACCAGTACTTTAATCGATAAAATAATTTGTATAATTTTTACATTCTCTTCGTTTCTGTATTCCCTTTTGTAATATAAATATTGAATCTATCGTGGCGCGTGTTTTCCAAAAACCATTTGTTCCTTATGCAGTACTACTACCGTTATGTTTTTAAGTCTTGTATTTAAAATATGGATGTATATCTTGTACGCTGTGTCCAGTGAAATCATTCCTCCGTAGTGACTGCGCAGGCTTTTATGTCCTTTTTTAATAATTTATATCTCCAGCAGTCCTCCAGTCTTTGGGGGGTACTCTTTATCTTCCATCATTGGTTCTACATCATCTCCAGGAAAAATGGGTCTCGAGTTTACTGCAGCTACGGTTCTGCCCAGTGGTGTAGCGCTGTTCTCCATTTAATATTGATCGTCCCAACTCTTACCACAGGAATCGCTTAATTACCCACCATCATTCCCACCAAGTAATTCCGTCTTCGGCGAGGAAGCGAAGGGACTCTGAGGTGTTCAGTGAGTTCAGTAGTTAAAACGAGTCTGGACTGGTGGTGTGAGAAATCTTTGCGTTGTCAGTATTGATAGTGTGTGGCAATACACGTGTACCAGTAAGACTGTAGGGATATATAATGTATCTGTGTTCATACTGGAGGAGAGTTCTAAATGTACTGCGTGTTTGCTGCGCAAGTGACGACTATGTAGGTCTTTACAATACTACTCTTGATGTAGAGAGAAAGCGCGAAGTCTTTGCCAGCGACGTTAAGGGGATGTCGTTGATCTCTCACAGTCTGGAAGTGTAAGAACTTCAGTCTGTTTTCCTCCTGGATTCTTCATAATCTTGCACGGCAAACATGAATGCAGGAACTTTTTAATGGTTTGTGGTTGGTGAAGTGTGCAAAATACTTTTCCAGTTTCTGATAACATGATTCGGACACCAAGATGACGAATACCAATGAAAATTTGAAAGATTACGAGCCTCATAAAGTGATGCGACCCATCAAGGAGTATTGAATGTCGTTGCTCACTAGTGAGGTCTGCAAACCGTAAACTGCCACACAGGCGGAGTCCGTCTTCAGTGAATAGATAAAACCATGAACTTCGACAGTCTTGCAGGATCAGTTTACTGCTCTGAGGCGCATGGATTCCCTGCGTGTAACACTGATGTTGGACTACTCTGAGCCAGTAAGTATGTGCTAGACAGCTGCCGACTCTTCACCAAGTTTACATCTGTGATGAATGTTGTGAGTGTAGCGAACGATCCAGTTCAGAACCTGTGGGAGAGTTCCTTCCAGTGTATGTAGAAAATATGAAGAAATGCAGATCGAAGAGGTTGATAAAGTTTAATTCCTGGGATTGCAACTCGACATTAAATTCAGTTGGGAATGGCATACCAAATAATTGCAGTAGCGCACAAACAAGTCTGTAGCTGCAGGAACAATGATGTCAGATGTAGGAGATATGATTATAAAAAACCTTTCATACTTTGCTCACTTTAATTCTATTATGTCATACACAATTCTGTTTTGGGGTAACTAGTCAAGCCGAGCCAAAGTTTTTATCGTGCAAAAGCGTGTAATAAGACTCACCTGTGGTGTAAATTCAAGAACATCATGTAGAAATATGTTCAAGCAAGTTTATATTCTAATCGCTGCTTCTCAATATATTTATTCCTCAATTAAATGTGTTGCAAGTAATACATCACTATTCCCAACCAATAGCTCAGTACATGGTATCAACACTAGGAATAACAACAATCTACATAATGACCCAAAATCACTTACCTTGGCCCAAAAAGGGGTCCATTATTCAGGAACACGCATTTTCAATAAATTTCCAGTAACCATTGCAATGGTTTCAGATTAAAATACAGTTTAAACACGCTTCTGGGAATTACAGTTTAACGGCGATTAAGACACGATCCATATACCTTGCAACCGATCTGAAGTTGTGGGTCGTCTCGATAATTCCCAACTCAATGTCATGAGGACTTTAGTTATAATACATAACGATACCTTCATTGTCGTTAAATTCGTCAAATGCTAAGTCATTTACAACTTTGTTGGCTAGTAGCTATTTGTCAACGGGAAATAAAGTTCACACGTCTAAAATGAGTCTCTTCGGCGTTGCCGAAAGCGGAATAGGCTACATGTCAGACCGTATGGAAATCTCGTGAGTGGGGAGGACTTCACTCCGCACGAGCTATTGTAGTTTCTGCGAATATGTTGGAAAAAAATTTGATCCATAGAAATCTAATCAAATATCTCTCCTCTTCATCCATGAAAAAGTTAAAGAAGTGACGTTGATCTATGCTGCTGAGGTCGTACAAGTCGAAAGTTAGACATGTCTGTTTGCGATTTTTTTCTAGGAGTTAACACAAAACGCCCTACCTTTCTTCCCGTAATTTATCACTTTATGTCCCTTGTTTATGCATCTCAAACGCAGGTTAGTACTTGTCAGTTTCTTTTCTCGATCACTGACATCGTTAATTTCATTACATTCTTGGGCCTAAAAGCAGCGGTCTTCGCAAGAGACGCGAAGTGTTTCGTAATTTTTATTGTCTTTGGGTAGTGTTGGTTTCTGATTAGCACAGACTTGAAGGGCTGCTTCCTTTGGAGTTGGCAGTTTATTGTACATTGGACTTCATGCAAAGTAAGGGCCTCCTCTACTTCCACTCCTATAAATTCCATCAGCTAAGGTATATCCACTTCTGAACGACAGGTTTTCTTGACATGCAATTGTCAGCATATATCGTCAGGACAAAATACGAGAATTTTTTGTACTAGTACACAATCGTAAGCTTTTACGCCTTTGATGAGCACGATCAACGTTTGGATGCTGCCATGCCAATCGACAAATGTAACATTAAATGATTCTCTATTTGTGAAGTATATGGGCTTAATAGACTCAGAGTAATCCGAGTGAGCTTGAATAATTACTTTTTAATTGCCATACCGTGCTCTGGGAATTCTTTTGGATCTTCTGTATTTGTCGCAGGCCACAGCGATCCCATGAACTAATTGCTCTAGCTCCCCTTTTAAGCATCCACCCAAAAGTTTTTGTTTATGAACGGTGGATATCTTGAAACCCTGGTGAATCCATTGTTGGATGTGTTCCCAAGGACCTGTATAGATCTCAGTAATCCCAGGAAAATGTATTTAGTGTCAAAGCGGCTGATCGGAGATTATGCGGTAGAACAAATGAAGTGACGGTAGTAGCAAGTCGTTCTGGTTTTTCCACTGTCCGTATTTAGATCCTATACACTGCTGTTCTCCAGAAACTCTCAGAAATCTGTTCCGAAGATTAAGGCCGATATTTGATACCAGCAGGTTTCTCTTGGCCGGGAAGTTTCCAAGGGGTGAGTTAAAGCCCGACGTTCTAGAGCTGCACCAAGTATCGCTTCACGATACTTGTGACCATACAGTCATCAATCGTTTTGCTGTATTCAGAAAGACTCGACCATTTTATAGACGTTTTTATGTGTAAACAAAACGAAAACTAAATGTCGAACTTAATTGATTAATTTTTTCTAGCAAGGAATACAAATAAAACCCATCGAAAAAGCAATGTAATGTCGTTCAGTTCTTAATACAAAAAGCAAAATCAGTACAGTTTGTTCATCACAGACAATGAAATTCATTGTTAGTTTTTGTTCATAAAGATAAGATTGTGGTGCTTCATTCTGTCTGTGATGTAAACTGCCGACAATACGTCTGTCACTGATTTAAAAGAACTACGCCATCTCTTGGTTTCCTGATGTACGATGAGACTAACAGCACCAGTACTGGTTGTCTGGTGTAATATGCAATGACGATTAAACATAAAAATTAGTAATCTGAGCACACGACTAAGGATAACACCTTCAATTTTACCTTGTAACAATTCTAAACAGGTGAAGCCCTAGGTTATGTGGAAGTCATAAAACCCCCATGCTGTAGTTTTGGAGATAAGTGTGATCAGACAAACAGACATACACAAGACAGCTTTACTGCTATATTGGCACACATACACATTTAAATGTTAGTGAGTTAGTATGTTACAATGATCTTTGACATACCTTATCAACTAAGCCAAAATTAATATAATTAAGTGGTCTATGTCAAGTTACATATGTTTATGAGATAGTAAAAAAATTTTGTCATTTACTTTCTACTTTTTGTACTACATTTCTGTGAGTATGCAACAACACGTTCTGCATGGAAGGGTATGTTTCTATACATCTCATTTACAGCTCCTAGCTGGGCAACAGACTCCAGTTGCTAATTGCTGGAAAACGTGAATGTGGTACTGTTGCACTGACATTTTAGCCGAACACATCTACACATTTGGCACAGAGCCAGGAATCTCCTCCCACACTGTACCTCTTCGCTGGTTTGCCCCAGCTACCTCCCCACGTGGCCACATAGCTTCAGTGACACAATTATCCTTTCGCAGATCTCCATGACTCCACAGAGAGCGCCTTACGCTTAGCGTCTTGGGGGCTCTAGCTACACGATATCTGCAGAATAATACGAGATCTGCGTAGTCACTGCCCTTGCTGGTTGTGTTACGTCCTTGCAGTGGAAAGCATTTGAATATCCTGCAGCCGAAAAATTATCGTAGAAAAAGAAAGTAACAAGACGACAGTTATTAAATTCAGAAGCATTGGCTGCAAAAGTTAAAAGAATTTGAAACATATCAGCATTAGTGGAGCCCAAAATTAAAAAAAAAGGCTTAAATCGCATCTATAATAAGGAAGTCAATATAGAAATATCGACTTTGCAACAGCTTTCTGTTGTCTCATAACAGTTGATTGGAGGTGTGTAAATAATTATCTGTTAATAACTATGAGATGATTATTATGATTGTCCAGTGTAGCAGAATGCAATACTCATAGGGACGGTCATTATGTATTATGGAACGAAATGTAAACATTGCAGGGATCCGCTATGGGCTCTACATCCGGTTGTTTGGATGACCTTGGAGCGCCGAGTGGCTTGGAGGCGTAGAGAAGAGGGGTCGAAGACTGGTTAATAGTGCATGCAGACGATGGAATTAAGGCAAGACTATTTTCGCGAAGTTAATTAAGCTTAAATATGTTAGGAATGTTACATTAAGGTATTATTGTGCGACTTTACTGGCGTCCAGCGAGAACACATTGGAGGGCATGGTGGAGAATTGTTGTGTTTACTAATGAATGCTGGTTTCTCACGGTGCCAATGATGTTGGTTAAAAGGAAACCGAGTGTAGGCATGCATCCAATCCGTCTGCGTGCTAGACACACTGGGCTTACGCTGGAGTTATGGTCTGGCGTGCGATTTCGGACGACAACAGGAGCACTATCGTGGCTAGCCCACGGACCTTGACTGCAAATTTGCATCAATCTGGTGATTCGATCAGGGTACCACCATTCCCGAACAGTCTTCTTTTCAACAGTTAACGGTCGCCCACATGCTGCTGTTGTAACCTAACGTGCTCTATAGGGTATGACATGTTGGCTTGGCCTGCTTCATCACCAAATCTGTCTCCAATCGAGCACATATGGGACATCAACAGACGAAAACTCTAGCACTAACCGTCCCTGTACTGATAGACCAAGTTCCACAGGCATGGAACTCCATCTCACAAACTGACATCCAGCACTTGTTCGACACACTGCATGCACCTTCGTATGATTGCATTGAACATTTTGGCAGTTACACCGGTTATTAATGTACGAACATTTCACATTTTGTAATGGCTTATGACGCACTTAATTAACTTGTAATCTTGCAATACTAATCATTCAAATATGCTACATAGACAAAAGTTTTCTCGAAATTCATTACTCTGCATCAATTACGTTTGGTGTTTCGATATTTTTCCGTCACTGTACAATGGTTAGCATACTAGGTGATCTCCACACATGTTCACATCTCCTGGCCACTAAATGCCTTCGCCGACCGGAGTGGCCGAGCGGCTCTAGGCGCTGCAGTCTGGAACCGCGCTACCGCTACGGTCGCTGGTTCGAATCCTGCCTCGGGCATGGATGTGTGTGATGTCCTTAGGTTAGTTAGGTTTAAGTAGTTCTAAGTTCTAGGGAACTGATGATCTCAGGAGTTAAGTCCCATAGTGCTCAGAGCGGTTTGAACCATTTGAACTAAATGCTTTCAAAACTATATAAATTATTGTACCTAAATCTTATTTTATATTTTAATTGTTACTTATTTTGAGCCATAGCACGATTTCGATTATGTTTGCAATTCACGGTCTTTTTCATTTTCACATACCATTTATTTCACCCTACATTATGGCCCGTAAGAGGAGAAAAGTTCTCGCCGAGTGTCGCGTTTTCAACATAGAATGCCGGCCGAAGTGGCCGTGCGGTTAAAGGCGCTGCAGTCCGGAACCGCAAGACTGCTACGGTCGCAGGTTCGAATCCTGCCTCGGGCATGGATGTTTGTGATGTCCTTAGGTTAGTTAGGTTTAACTAGTTCTAAGTTCTAGGGGACTAATGACCTCAGCAGTTGAGTCCTATTGTGCTCAGAGCCATTTGAACCATTTGAATCAACATAGAATGGGGAGTAATGTTATTCATTTTGAAAACAAAGGACCACAGAACTACACGTATAATATTGAGCGAAATTGTTGCTGTTTTTGAAGGAACACTGTTTTGGACATAACTATGAAACAAAACATCAATCAAATTATTCATAGTTTTCTGGAAAGTTTCTCTCGTAGGAATGAGAGTCGATGAAACAGAATTTAGAGAGCCAAAGAAATGCTTTCACGAAAAATATTACTGGAACTGATTCTGTTACTGGTGGAAGTTACAAAATAGTGCACACGATGACAGAACGAGGAAAACTTCATCAAAGATTGTATGATGGAAAGAGGAAATGAGTTTTGTCTCAAGAAAACTGATTTGTTTGGCAGTATCAGCCAGTTCATTTGTACGGAAAACAGAAGAAATGGAGAGAACATGAGGTTAAAGATACGCTAGAAAACAAGTTCTTGTGATATTCCCTCGCTCTGGACAAATCTACTGATCTCTCGAGTACATCAAAACTTCTCATATTCATTCGTGGTGCCAATTTGGACTTTCAGATAACAGAAGATTTGTTATCCGCTTGTGGCTTGAGTGGAACAACAAATGGAAAAATCATTTTCATGGAAGCGCAAAAAAATTTGAGAGAAGCAATCCGCGCCCTTCTTTTTCTCAGTTACCGGCCCGCCCTGGAAAAAAAATTTTGACTTTTGGCGTGCAGTGTTACTTATGTACTTAAGGCGTTGGAAGAAGAATTCCATTATTTTGGCGGAGGGCTATCGCTTATAATTAATTCTGCAGGCTTTCATTTCCTTGTCACTGAAGGAAGATCTTCTGAGTTGTTCTTCTGTATGATCGACGTTTCGACATCTCTGGTGGGGTTTTCTTCAGGACCTCCTGGTGTTCACGATTAACTGAACACAGCAGACACCATGGTTACATTTTCTTACAAAGTGCGAGTTTTCCCGCACTTACGCTGGAGAAGTTGAACTATTGGGTAAAATCCCTGTGGCTTCCGTTGGCGGATCATCATTATTGGATAGTAAGTGAAGCTTCCTCCGGTAATGCTGATGAAATGGGATTATTGGCTTCAATTCTTATGTCTACCACTGTTCGGCCTTCGTCACTGGATAGAAACGGAATTTTTCCCACTCTTAACTCTGAAGAAGAGTGTACTATAGTAATCAAGGACAACGTAGGATGTATTGCGTAGAACCTTTTGCAACCAGGTACTTGAATATAGATTTTACATCACAATTGAAATAATACACGTTTAAACACCGCTAATTCCAACGCATGTTACTGTCTTGCTAGCAGAAAGAATTCCCTAGTTCTTAACGAATGCTCATACCTAGGTTGTGCGTGAATTTCAAGGTGTGAAATAAGTCAACGGAAGCACTCACAGATAGATGGCTTGTTAAACAAATGAAGTTGAACTCAATTGTTTGCCTGTAGTATGATCTTTAGCTCTAAAGAATTAATGGCTTCTATATACAAACCATTTTAAACCTGATCGCACTGTGAATTTTCGTGCTACACAGGTTCAAGAATATACATCTGAGACACCACAAGACGATACTGCACATAAAAATTCAAAAAAGCGTACAGGAAGAACGATGTAATTCCAAGTTACATTAACGTGAAGGTTTAAGAGAAAAAACCAGCCAGCAGAACTATTTACAACCTCTAGCTACATTGTCCCAAAATGCAACTAAATAGTAAAAAAATGGGCATATTTCAGGCCATTAATGATGCCTTGCTAAGAACAAAGCGAAACACTGTGTTTCATTCAGTTGTAGTTAGACGGTCTAGAAGTAGAAATAATCAATATAACGTAATAAAACAGAATCGCATAGAAGTATACCTCCATGAGGGATACAGTTCTTGTTTTATTAGACTGTCAGTGCATTAGTCTCACTGTAGTTTACACATTTTCTCATTCTGAAATCGTACCTATGATACTTCATTGTGTGGCCAACAATAGCAACTTAAGGGTAAAAACAAAAGATATGCTTTCTTAAAACGTCTCCCAGCATCAGCGTTATAGAATGCTTTAAAAGTAATTAAGGGAATGATCTCAGACGTTTATATCCTTTAAAATGGATATTTTGCTTTAACATGTATGTGAGTAACATTTTAGTTATGATAGCAAAACATGTGTACCATGTAGGTTTAGCTTTCCAACGTTAGTCTAATTGCTTCTTTTCCCAGAATATTTGTGGCCAGTAACTCTGTCAGTTTTTCAGGAATATCCAAACATAGCACAACTGGAATGTACGTGTAATTAGGTCATCTGCTTGATTTTACTTTTGAATTCCATTTTGAGGTTTTGAAAGTGTATGTGTCTATGGACCTTGCCGCTAGTGGGGAGGCTTGCGTACCTCAGCGATACAGATAGCCGTACCGTAGGTGCCACCACAACGGAGGGGTATCTGTTGAGAGGCCAGACAAACGTGTGGTTCCTGAAGAGGGGCAGCAGCCTTTTCAGTAGTTGCAGGGACAACAGTCTGGATGATTGACTGATCTGGCCTATAACACTAACCAAAACGGCCTTACTGTGCTGGTACTGCGAACGGCTGCAAGCAACGGGAAACTACAGCTTTACTGTATGGTTAAATGATGATGGCACCCTCTTGGGTAAAATATTCCGGAGGTAAATTAGTCCCCCATTCGGATCTCCGGGCGGGGACTACTCAAGAGGACGTTGTTATGAGGAGAAAGAAAAACTGGCGTTCTACGGATCGGAGCGTGGAATGTCAGATCCCTTAATCGGGCAGGTAGGTTAGAAAATTTAAAAAGGGAAATGGATAGGCTGAAGTTAGATATAGTGGGAATTAGTGAAGTTTGGTGGCAGGAGGAACAAGACTTTTGATCAGGTGAATACGGGGTAATACATACAAAATCAAATAGTGGTAATACAGGAGTAGGTTTAATAATGAATAGGAAAATAAGAATGCGAATAAGCTACTTCAAACAGCATAGTGAACGCATTATTGTGGCCAAGATAGATACGAAGTCCACGCCTACCACTATAGTACAAGTTTATATGCCAGCTAGCTCCGCATATGACGAAGAGATTGATGAAATGTATGATGACATAAAAGAAATTATTCAGATAGTGAAGGGAGATGAAAATTTAATAGTGATGGGTGACTGGAATTCGATAGTAGGAAAAGGAAGAGAAGGAAACGTAGTCGGGGTGAGAAATGAAAGAAGAAGCCGCCTGGTAGAATTTGGCACAGACCATAACTTAATCATAGCTAACACTTGGTTCACGAACCATGAAGGAAGGTTGTATACATGGAAGAGGCTGTTACAGAACAGTCTTTCTCCTCTCCCAAACCCATAGGCTCCGGTAACATTTTCTTCTTCCCCCACAACTGCTTTCCAGTCTCCCTTTGTTAGATTCTCGTCTCCCTTTATGAGCTGTGTTTCCCTTTCAGTATCCTCATATACTTTCTCTCTCTCTCTTAATCTTCAGCTTTCAACGTCGGCATATATTCCTGAACTATCGTTGTCGGTGTTGGTTTGCTGTCGATTCTGATAAGAACAACCCTATTACAGCACTGACACATTCCCTGCCCTACCTTAGTGTTCATCGTGAATCCTACTCCCGTTTACCATTCTCTGCTGCAGTTGATATTACCCTATACTATCTGACCAGAAATCCTTATCTTCTACCCATTTCACTTCACTAACCCTACTATATATAGACTGTGCCTTTGGATTTCCGTTTTCAGTTATTTAGGCTCTCTACAAAGTTCAAGCTTCTGTCGTTCCTCGCCCCAGCTTGTAGAACGTTATCCATTAGTTGATTATTGAGTCTTTTTCTCATGGTCATCTCACCTTTGACAATCCACTCCCGGAGATCGGAATGGCGGACTAGTGCGGAAGCTTTTGTCAATGCAGAGATCATCATGACACTTCTTCAATTACAGTCCACATGTCCTGTGGATACACGTTACGTGTCTTTAATGCAGTGGTTTCCATTGCCTTCTGGATCCTAATGCTGATAATCATTGCTGATTCTTCCACCTTTAGGGGCTGTTTCCCACCACTAGGACAAGAGAGTGCCATGAACCTCTGTCTGCTCCTCCGCCCTCTTGACAAGGCCGTTGGCAAAATGAGACTTCTTGTGCCAGTAAACTTCGGTCGCCAATGCTGATTATTAATCAAAATGTAAGCAGTGACGGGATTCGAACCTCCAACCGAGGGTGTTTCGATAGTTGAAAAGAGGAGCTCGATCGCTGTCCTCCAGAGAAGAATGCTTTCTAAAATTTCAGTTCGTATTTCCTCAGCACTATGGCACCTACTACCAGGAGAACTGAACGTGTCAAAAGGCTCACAATGTATGTGCGTTGTTCGAACACCACCTGAAAATTTTAACGTACTCACTTGGCCACCAAATATCCCTGGTTGAAATCCTTCTAAACCGAGAAATGTGGCGCAGCTGGCTACGGCAATGAGATAGACATGGCTCCACATCCCGATCCAGAACCTCACTGACACTGCTACCCCACGTCTCCCGCTGCAAATGGGGATTAGTCAATCTTTCGACAGTAGGTCACACTGCTCGCAGTTGGTCCACTAGCTGTGAAGTCTACAGAAATTAGTAGCACAGGGCAAATAATAAAATGGACGAACAAAACAAAATAAAATAAATTCTATCCCTTGCGTTTACAACAAATACATTTATAAAATGAATTATGGATAATTGTCTACAGGGAAAAGACGGAGATTCTCCAAGTCTTCTTAATTTATCCATTTTCAACTGCTATGTTTCAAAAAGAAACCTGTATAGAGTTTGGACAAAACGCTACCTATTATTTAGCTTTCTTATAATGTGATGATATGCCCTATAATTTATAAGAAAGGTAACAGTTCGTAGAAAACGAAGAAGATATTACAAACGTAAGAGGAAAGTAAAAACATCTTCTATTTTAACGAGATTTCCTGACAACTCTATGCGAAACTGAAGTCTTTCCGAAGCAACCACTCAAAACTCAACTTTGTGTTTTTCTTTTATTCTCATCAGTCGTATTTTTTTGGCGAGGCGCATTACATTTCCCTGTCCTCTGCATACATCTACATGTTATTCTATCTATCTATCTATATCCGAATTCCGCTCCAGCTACTGCCGGGTCTGGGTGTTGACGAGTCCTCTCCATTTGGCTCGGTCCTCCCACCACTTTTCTTCCTCCACTTGCTGCCATGTCACACCTCTCCTTTCTACAGATACTCTCACTCCCATTTTCCACCGTGTTCTTGGGCGCCCTCTAGGTCTTTTCCCATCCGTCTTTAGTTCTTCCATAATTTTGGGGAGTCTCTGCCCATGCATCCTCTTAACATGCCCATACCATCTTAGTCTCTTTCTTTCAGTTTCTTCTCTCATACTTTCTTGTTTAAGGTCCTTTCTAATCTCTACATTCGTTACTCTGTCCATTCTTGTTTTTCCCTTAACTGCTCTGAGAAATTTCTTTTCCCCTGCTTGCAGTCTGCTCCAGTCTCTTTCTGTCATTGTCCATGTTTCCCCACCATAGGTGACAATAGGGATGTAATAATTCTTATACATAAAGAGTTTTGCTCTTTCTGAAACTTCATTATTCCAAAAACGGTGTTTTACTGTTTGGTAGAAATTGACTCACTTCTGTAATCTCCTATTAATTTCGTTAGTTTTTCTTTCATCCCTAGATACTTCACTCCCTAAATAAGTGAAATTTATACCACTTTGAGGGGTTCTCCATTCAAGGTAATCTTTCTGTTGATCCCTCTCTCTCTTCCAAATACCATTACTTCACTCTTATCTTTATTTATTTTTAATCCATACCTTTTCATTATTTCCTTCCACACATCAAGCTGTAACTGTACATCTACCTCTTTCTCACCTCATATTACCATATCATCTGCAAAAATCATCTTTTTGTCTTTTGCTTTCACTATCTCTTTAACTGCCCTATTCATTCCCTCCATCACAACATTAAAAAGTGCAGGAGATACTTCCTTGTTTACGTCCTCGTATTATTTCGAAGTATTCAGAGTTCCCAATGGTGTTCTAATTCTACAATTGTGTCCTCTGTACATTGTCTTTATAACATTTATATATCCATCTTCTATACCTATCTTCTTCATTTCTTCCCAGAGTCTTTCCCTGTCAGCTGAGTCATATGCCTTTTCTATGTCTATAAAAACCATTATCACCCTTTTGTTACACTTCCAAATTTTTTCCATCAGTTGGCGGATAGAAAATATCAGGTCGATCGTGCTTCTTCCTTTCCTAAACCCATGCTGTTCTTCACTCAGCTCCTTTTCTATCTTTTCACTTATTCGATTTAGCAAAATTCTTTCAAAAATCTTGGCTGTATTACTCATAAGGGTTATTACTCTGTAGTTTTCACAAAGTGCAGTACCTTTCTTGAAGATGGGAACAATGTCTCCTGTTCTCCAGTCGTCAGGTATTGTATTATTTCTCCACACGCTTGATAGTACTCTATACAGCCACTGCATTCCCACTGGACCTGCTGCTCTTATCATGTCCACTTATACTTCATCAGGTCTTGGGGCTTTCCCCCCATTCATCTTCTTCACAGCTTTTTCCATTTCTTCCCGTGTAATTTGTCCTAGTTCTGCTTCCCAACTTCTCTCAACTTCTCCATTATTCGTTGTTTCCTCATACACCTGCTCCTCAGCGTTTAACAGCTTCTTAAAATGTTCTTTCCAGAGGCCTTTTATATTCCCTGTATCTTCAATAATGGTACCGTCCTCTGTTTCCATCTCTACTGCAGAAACTTTCCTTCTATTTTTCATCATTTTATAGAATATTTTCTTATTGCTCTTCACATTTTCCTCAAGTTTTTTTGTAAACTCTTCCCAAGCCTTTTTCTTTGCTGTTTCCACTATTTCTTTGCACTTCTTCTTTTCCTCTATATATCTTTTATGGTATTCGTCATTTTTAGTTTTTCACCACTTTCTCCATGCTCCGTTTTTTCTTCTAACTGCTAGGATTGTGGTATCATCCCACCAACTTGTCTTTCTTACTTTTTCCTTTCCAGATGTTCTGCCACACACTTTTTGTGCTGCTTCGACTAAAGTGTCTTTGAATAAACTCCATTCTTTTTCTAAATCACAGAAACCGTATTTTGGAAATTATTGTGTGATTAATTCCCTGTACTTCTCAGTACGTTCACTCTCCTTCAGTTTCCAATCCCGTATCCTCCTCACTTCCTTCTATTTTTCACACATTGATTCATTTTCCATTTTCCCGCCAGTAATCTATGGTCTCCATCGGCACTCAGACTTGGAATTTCCTTCACATTTGTTACTTTCTCTCCCCATTCCCTATCTACTAGAATAGAATCAATTACACTCTTGGTTCTTCCATCCCGACTGTATCTGGTGATAATATGACTTTCTCTCTTCATAAACCAGCCGTTTGCTATTTTCATTCCATTCAGCTGGCACAAATCCAGGAGTCTTTCCCCTTCTTCATTTCTGCCTCCATATCCAAAACATCCCAATACTTGCTCAAATCCGTTTCTGTCTTTGCCTACCTGTGCATTAAAATCTCCCATCACTATGTTAGCACTCTCTATATGGTTTTCTAACACATTTTCAAAGTCCATCTTCTCTTCTTCGATACATCCCACTTGAGGTGCATAAATCTGGATCACTTTTAGTGTTTCTTTTTGGAATCCTAGGTTTAAGATTATGATCCTGTCTGATACATGTCTCACATTTTCAATACAGCTTTGTACATTCTTGTTCACCATCACAGCCACACCATTTCTTCCAGACCTGTTATTCCCACTCCAGTACAGTTTTCCTCCTCTTCTCAAATTTTTCTCACCTTTTCCCTTCCACTTTGTTTCGCTTAATCCCCATATATCTAACTTCCTCTCTGTTAGTACATGTGTAATTTCTTCCATTTTTCCATTGAGGGTTAATATATTAAGGATGCCAATATTTAGGTTAATTCTTAGTCCAGTTGAATTCATCTTCTTGTACTGATGAATATAATCAGGTCTCCCATCATTTGCACCAGTACTTGAAGAAGCAGTGGGGTCACTTCCTGACTGGTTCGTCCCGAGGCTCGTCTGTGTTTTGAAACCAATATATGAAGACTTTCCTACTGGCTTGCTAGGCCTAACGCTAGAAAGGATTTTCTGTTGGGGTTGTCTCACTTAGCCTTCGGAGTTTCTCCTCTACCACAAGGCAGTGGTCCCCTTCTCATTTAATCCCCAGAAAGGAGGGTTGCCTCATCTGCCAGCTACGCCGTTCCAAAGTCTTCCTTCTCCGCCGTCGCTGCCATTAAGGTCTTCACCCGTAACCCTGGGCATGGGTTCTGTGTTATACCCCACGGGATTGGGTCCCTGCCTGAACTCAGCCATGCTATCACTCTGGCCTACTGAAGTGTAGGATGCCCACCCCCGCACGTGGACGCGCCAGACAGGAATTACCCCAGTGGAGGAATAGGGAAGGGCACCCTACCTCCCTGGAACCGGGTTAATGATTGTGTATGGTGCCACAATCAAAGGCATACATCTACATGTTATTATTGAAGGTAATTCAAATCGTCTTTGCAACTACACGAAATGTGTTTTTCTGTTAAACGCCTTTCTTGTTATTGAAATTAAAATTATCGTCAATAGTATGTAATTAAACTCACCTAGTTTTACAATGTGGCTGGCTTCCTGGTTCTAAGAACAGTTGGTTACAAAAGATGACGGTGTTTAATGTCAAGTACCATCACGCATTAGGCCATGACGAATTGAGTCGAAATTTTGCTCACTCCAACTTCCATAAGCTTTAACCACTGAATACCAGTAGCTAAGATACTAACCTACTCTCACATTGAGTACAAGACAGTTTTTCATTGGTTTAAAAAAGTAAAGTTATTCTCGGCCAGATCAGTGCATAGACCAGATAAGCCATCATAGAAGTAACTTACCTGATGAAGATTTTTAATCATTCTTTCCTGTGATCAAATTTTCCATATGTAGAGATAACGATTTTAATAATCGCCAATTCAATATGTCCAAGAGATAAATATTTTGTTTTTGAGTGTTGGAAGTAATTGAACATGATTGCTGTGTATCACTTGACCCCTAAAAGCACGGTGAAAAATTATATGTAGAGTGAGAAAGGGAATAACTGCTTTGTCTTTCTAGATTCCAACCTTTCACTTTTATTACTTTACGCATTCTAGTTACGTGACAGCAGCATTTCTAATTGCACCTAATATAAGCTGCATTACAGGGCTAGGTTCATGTTTATCTAGAAAGTCTGTTTAACACCCTGGGCTTCGGAAGACAGTTCAGATGTATTGTCTTTTGCCCATCTCACAGGTTGTTCTACATTCACTTCAGTATGCTTGGATATCCCGTCACTCCAATGGCGTTTATTGACAGTGAAGTGCTTGTAATGAAGATAGAAAAGCACAAATGTTAATGTGGTGATGGAAAATTTTTTATAAAAATCTTTACAGGAAACAAGATGCTTGGACCATGTTATACGAAACCATTGTGGGAGACAGATGGAGAAATATGAAAGCAGAAGAAAGATGTGAAATGGATAATCCTTTATGGTTGTACCAACAAAAGTTCACTCACCATAACAATGGTGGTTTGTTTGGTTGCTCTGGGACGAGACCTAGTGGGTAAAATATTAGATCACTTTATTACAACACAGAGTAGAAGAATACTTAACTTCGTACAAAAAGTTTCCACAGGATTGTAGTGAATATTCGTAACTTCCTCCGAACATTCAAGTGTCACTTCATACAGACAAATGCAAGTCTCTTCATTTGAAATACAGTTGACATAACTTCACTTATAGTCTTGTCAAAGGCATTGATCAGATGCCAAGCCTACTGGAAGAGAATGGTGAACCGTTAGTTGATGATCAGGGATTGGAGCAGAGCGGCCCAGTGCTCTGCAGTAGGTAGACAAGCCGTTGTGGTGACGTAGAGAACCGTTTTTGGGGGTGGTGGCTACGCCAGTGTCGCTCAATCGTCGATGACGCTAGCAGCGACCATCTTCTGTTTGTAGTGGTTGTCAAATTAAACACCTGTCAGCCATCTAGTTTCCAACCTTATTTTGTTTGGCAACCAGTTTCAGCGTTTTAATACTCATCTTAAGGTCCCTGTCCAACGTGTAGGAAGAATCTACCTCAGTTGTGATCAAACCAGGGGCCAGTAATACTCGTATTAATAGATTTTGGCTATAGTGATCATTTCAACCATCACCTGCTGACTGAGATCAGAACCGAGGTAGAACCTACCTACACGTCGGTCGCGGACCTAAAGATAGCGCAGTAACTCGCTGAAACTGGTTGCCAAATAGAATAAGGTTGGAAACCTGGAAACTTGACGGATGAAAGGTGTTTAATTTGACATCCTCTATCGAACAGCCGAATCTCGCAACCATTTCTAAACTGATGAACATACGGAGATCTTTCCTTGTGGTTACGTAGCGAGGTACCAGCCTTTCTATGACACCTCGCTGTCCAGACACCACCACCTCAGTCTTACTACTTATAGTTCTCAAAGTAGTATAGCATTAAAAACTTCTTGAGTACATCCGTGGCAAAGCATTTGAAAAGAAAAAAATATCAGTGATTATGAATAATATTTCGTATTGTCGTTTTATTTTTCAGGATTCCAAGAAATTAACGCCAGCAAAAACAGTTTAATTATGTTGTTTAGCCACGCTGTGTCAATGTACTACCACCTTTTACTTGCGTTAATAAGATTTCATACTATTCATCATACTGTAACTTTCACCTTATTAGTGTCTTAATTGTGTAATGAAATTTACGAAGCACATAGCACTTCAGGAAAAGATGTATAGAAGTAGTTGGGGAATATGAAGTATGCACACACAACATCAACTGAAAATGCGCCCTCGTTTAGCACTGCCATGCCTAAGAGACAATACATATATCATGAAAAAATAAGCATCCTCTCATAAATACTGGAACATCGAAAGTAAGGTTTTGGGCTTAACATCACAAATCAGTACATAAAGCAGACTGGGCAGTACACGTTTTGTACTTTTATTACTGGAGCGAATAATTTCACTTTCAGTACGTGCTGTAACATGCCGAAAACGCTTTGTGAGGAATTGATTTCTCAACAGGAAAATGGTGCCTAACTACATGAAACTACACCTGCAATAGACGCTACAGGAAGCAGGATGAAAGATGACATCTTAGAAAAAGATGTGTTACGGATTCTTGAACAATGACCAACGACTTTTCACGAACCTGAATCCGACAATCCAGATATGTTTCTCCTTTGGTTATTTCCAACGTTTGTGGAACCAAACAAAGATGACAAATTACATTTTCAAATTAAAGTTATCCAGTTATTGCTAACTTACTATCATCATCCTAATTTACAACGTAATATCCTAAATTTGCCCTCTCGTGACGTATCTCATCTATGACATACGTGCAGCTCACGGCAACATCTACTTTTCGAATTGCAAATGAAAAAGGCGAATCTCGAGATTCTTTAATGTTATATTGCGATCTGTCATAATTATTAAAATGAATTGTACTGTCAGTATCTTAAACGTTTTGGTAAATATGTTAAATTTACTCGGAACTTGTACAGCAAATAGCAGTGCAGGTATCTTACGGCATGATCAATAGATTTTTTCTTTTTATGTCCAACACATTAATGTAACTAATAGCTTCTAGCCGGCCGGTGTGGCCGAGCGGTTCTAGGCGTTTCTTCAGTCTGGAACCGCGCGACCGCTACGGTCGCAGGTTCGAATCCTGCCTCGGGCATGGATGTGTGTGATGCGCTTAGGTTAGTTAGGTTTAAGTAGTTCTAAGATCTAGGGGACTGATGACCTCAGATATTAAGTCCCATAGTGCTCAGAGCCATTTGAACCATTTAATAGCTCCTATACTGTCTCGCGGTATCTGTGAGTGGAAGTTTAAAAAGAAGATACTCGATCGTATTGACATACGATGATGATCAGCAAACAGGGGTAGATAATTTTTCAGTCATTCGTATACGTTTATGAACTTCCTTTTACGCAGCTGATTTACACTTATTGGATGAATCCATAAGTTTGTCCACTTTTTTTTCTTGTTTCCGTATTCTGACGATCAATAACGGAACATTGCTTTTGACGATACGCTCATTCCTGTGACTGAACTTCTCAACTGTTGACACTGGCACAGTGGACTGTGCTACAAGGAAAGACTAAGTAAACAATACATCCTTTAGCCGGCGTGCTCCAAAACCTGCGTCATTTACCGTATTTAGCGTATGGTATTTCTAGGTGTCTATGGTAAGAAACCGTTGCGCTAATTTTCGTGAAACTACTGCGTTAAGAAACACCCATGTAGCCTTAGCCTTAATCTAGTACGTTGTACAATGATTAAATTAATGTTTCTCAAACCTCACAAATAACTTACCTGATGGGGTTTTCGTCCTATTCTCTCAAAACTTGAGATGAAATATGTTTAAATCTGCCGTAGGATAACTAAATACTTTTTTCTTACTTATCCGCAAAGTGTTTGTATCAGTCGTCACTGTTGTCATCAATTCGTAAAACAAGGATTTCGGGCTCCCAATGAACTCCACATGCACTATTAAATGAAGTATCACAGGCCATCTGAATTGTTCTTCTGTAAGTGTTATTCCTTTTTATATTTTTCAACGTGATAAATGTACAATGAACAAACTTTTTTTCATATTTCCATACATCACAAAGCCCAGTATAGAACATTCTGTCCTGTTGTTTGCTATGGGGGTGAGTAGTGTTGTTTACAAAAGTGCCAGACGTTGTCCACTTTCATGACGTCCACAATTATTGAAACGTCCCGATGGCCGCCGGCGTATTGGGCAGCAGCTGCCCCTTCTCCGTCCTCTTCACTGAGAGATATTCTGATAGGTAAGCACAATAGCCGGTGTGAATAGCACAGGTTGGCGAGACGGCATCGACGTATCGCTTGCCCTTATCGACCAGCGTCTCGACAGAGACGGGCAGTCTGCCAGAATGCTAATCAGCGCCTGGTATCAGGTGTGCGCTTCGCCGATGTGCTCCGGTTGCTCCACATGAGCACGGTGCGGTGAATGGCGGGCTGACTGGGAGTCTGTCATCTCACGTTACTCGAGCACCCATGGTACGCACCACCTCACACACTAGGGCTTATCAGCGTTCCAGACACGCTGTGCTTTTAACACAGTTTGTCTACCTTGCTTGAGATACTTGCACATGAGTAACTGACGTTACCCTCAAAGAGATGGCTGAATGTCACTCGCAGCTCCCACTACAAAGCATAAATATTTATGCGACCCAGCTACTCCCTGGTGTCTTAAAACTTGTTATGTAAACCTGTCCTTTTTGTCGATGTTTTCTAGATGACATGCTCTTCACTGATTTCGTAGACAACCTCATTTCTTACCTTATCAGTCCACCTATTATTTAACATCCTTCATAGCATCACGACTCAAACGCCTCGATTATCTTATTTTTCCCGTTTTCTCACAGTCCTTAGTTCACTTCAGTACAATGGTGTACTCCACACGTTCGATCACAGGAATTTCTTCCTCAAAATAATGTTTATATTTGATAATAGTAACCCTCTATGCACCAGCAACGTCGTCTTTGCCTGTATAGTGTGGGTTTCTTATATCGCTTGATAGAAACACGAACATAAAATTCTCCCGTTCTTAATGATTGGCTGTACCCACGAAATTAATTGTAAAGATAGACACGAGGATATGTAAGACCTGAAACCCAAACTCCCCTATTGCAGAAGAAGAAAACATTTTTTTGAGAAAGGAGTTGTACTGACAACAAATGTTGTTACACGGAGTTTCAAGAATATCCTGAAACGACACTTCTCGGCACACTTTTGAAATGACAGTAAATTTGGGATTAAGGGGAGGTTTACTATCTTCGGCCCAAAAAAAAGCATGTTCTTGGAGAATTTTTTTCTCGGGATATGTTATAGATATCAAATTTGGTCAAAATGTTTGTTGACATTTCCTCTACAAACCGGAAATGTCGAAGAGCAAAGGTGGGAGCGCCGCCGGAACGATACAAAATTTCGATGTAGACATCCACGCGCGGTATGTCACAGGTCAGCCGGCACGTCTGAAATCAAAATTGATTTAACGTTAGCGAAGTGTATAAGACTATTTAGGAGTTACACCTCGCTTATTTGGACCATAGGAAACAAAACGGTGGCCATTTGAAAAAATACGGCTTTTTCATCGATTTTTCGACTTCGTCGGCCTACTAAAAATATTAATAGTTGATGGATCGGTAGGAAAGTTTTACAACTCCTAGACAATTTAGTTAGCTTCGTCTGAAACAATCATGACAATCGGTTCAGGAGATTTGAAGTTACCATACCGCGCGATAAAAAGAAGTCATTTCGACAAAAACGCGTTTGAAGTTTTGACTACATATAAATGCAATATTAGGCAACTTACGTTCAATCTGCTATTCCGGGTCCATAAACTAGTCCTTCTTCTTCCTCATAGAGGGCGTTCAGCTCGATCTGGGCCATCCTGCGCTGCTCCAGAGCCGCTCGTATGGCCGGTCCGAATGCTTGGCGAACTGCGTCGAATAGAGTCCCAGGGTGACGCCCATCGTTGTCATGGTCTTCAGAATTGCTGAACACCCTTCATAGAAGCTGTTCACTGCCAGGAAATTCGCCATCCCCACAGTCTTCTCATCAGAATGCAAATACTTGGGGGCTAACTTCCAAACACACGCGTTCAGACTTTCAGTTGAATTTTGTGTGTTTCCTCCCAAGCACCGGTACCATAACTCGTCCTCCGAAAGAAAAAAAAACAAAAAAAACTGGTGCGTGAAAAAGGCCGTTTTCAGACAGGTGCATTTTTTTGTTCAACCGCGAATAATAAGCATTTCCGTTCCGTATTCGGAAAAGCCGTTTCAGGGATGGATTCTAAACACTTTTATGGATCCAAAAATGAAATTAAAAGATCGTAAACCTCCCCTTAAGGGGGGTAGGACGTCAAATGGGCCGACTTGGAGCAGGAGATGCACCACTGAACATTTTAATTTCCACTGTCTATACTTGTTCAAATAAATTCATAAAACTTTGAAAGCATGATCAGAAAGGATTCAGGCTTCATACTCATAGCAGTGGATGCTCAAAAACGTAACAAAATACATTTTAAATGTGAAATTTCATGATTTTTTCACTTACTATTGGCTGCATTTGTTGCTATAGGTACACTTTCCTTCCTAAGTAAGATTATTCGATGGATTTTGCACAGCATACAAACTATAGTTGCATGTGTATGAAACTCTAGAGTATATTTAATTTATGAAAAAATGAATGAACTGTTACATTTTAAACTTCATGTTTAGAAAAAACTCAAATTTTATAGTTAATTACCTCAATTTTTACCACATTTTTAATAGATTTGGAAAATTCTAGAGTTTCATACACCTGGAAGTACTGCTTGTATGCTGTGCAAAATTCATCGAAGAATCTCTCTCACTTAGGAAGAAAAGTGTACCTACAGAAACAACTGCAGACAGTAGTAAGTGAAAAAGTGATGAAATTTAACATGCAAAAAAATATATTTTGCTACGTTTTGAACTTCCACTGCTATGAGTGTGAGTCCTCAATCCTTCCTGGTCATGCTGACGAGGTTTTATGAGTTTATTTGTAAAAGTATAGACAGTAGAAATTAAAATGTCCTGTGGTGCCTCTCCTGCTCAAAGTCGGCACGTTTTCCGTCCTACCCCCTTTAAGTAATCAGATGAGAAACTAGGAGAAAACTGGACAGGTTACATTGATATGTGCTGAAGCATCGAGAAACCGATAATTTGGTTCTGGAAGGTTTAATAGAGAAACAGAAAGTATTGTAGGGTTATATTTTAAAATAACGTGGGAAGTAAAACTTCCAGGGAACACAAGACACCTAGAAGAGAAATTTATTTGATGAAGAAGGAAAGTTTTAAATATGTGGGTCAAAGTAACAAAATGCTTCTGTAGTGTCCTACAGCTGTAACGTTAGCCAGTTATGCCTTAACCATCGTAGTAACACGCTCAAAAGGGCAAATGAAGATTTGTTCAAAAAATGTTCAAATGTGTGTGAAATCTTATGGAACTTAACTGCTAAGGTCATCAGTCCCTAAGCTTACACACTACTTAACCTAAATAATCCTAAGCACAAACACACACACACACACACACACACACACACACCCATGCCCAAGGGAGGACTCGAACCTCCTCCGGGACCATCCGCACAGTCCATGACTGCAGCGCCCAAGACCGCTCGGCTAGTCCCGCGCGGCTGATGATATGTCATCTGGCTAACCTATGTGCTTTTCAATTCTAAATGGTTACCAGGAGGGACATGACAGGAACGATCACTGGAAGCAAACAAGTCTAATAAACGTGGCCTCTAAAATGCATACCTTGAGTTATGAACACTTCATCTTCACTGCAAGATGTTTCATTTCCATACACTGTGATGTATTGAGGATCAAAATAAGAAAAAAAAAATGGCGAAGAAACACGCGCTGTAAAGTGCGTCCCTTAAGAAATTTTAGCACCTGTTCCTCTTACTGTGAAACTCATCTCCACTACTGAACGAGTAATCATAGCCCGTAATGTATGCATTATTTTATAGCCAATGTTCGCCATTATTTTATAGCCAATGTTCGCTAGACTTTCTTGCTTTGAGTGGTCGTTCCTGTCATATACCGAGATATTGACCGTTCCTCCTGCGACATGCTGCGTACAAAGAAAGAAATATTTTAAGCTCTGTTCTTCATAGACTGAGACGGGGCTATATTTTTATAGAAGCGCTCTCGCGACCTTTTCGGATGTATAACGATGTGGGAGCCTGCTGTTTAGTGATTTGTATATTGAACAGGTTTCTTCATACTCTTACGTCGTAAAGTTTTAGTGCGTAATGTGGTAGTTCATTGCTAAATGAGACATGTTCTCAAGAGTCTGTAATGTGGATTGGTGCACATGTAAGATATGGCGTTCATGTGTTTGCATTTTGAGTTATTCGTTTCGTGTCTTTTTGCGTTATACAGGGTGCATAGAAAGATAAAGACATACGTCAAGGGCTTGGCAAGAACCCACGTCTAGGAACATGGTTCAACGATGTTATATAGCGCCGATGTTGTGGGAGCAAACAACACCCATCCTACGTCACACCTTCTGCAACAGACATGGAATTGTACGGCGACGGGACGCAATCAGTAGTGTTGTGACGGACGTCAACGCAGTAGAAGCCATCCTTCTGTATGCTGTCAGTCCCATTGCGAAGTCTCGGTTGTAGCCTGTCAGCTACAAATTCACTTTCGGTCCCGATGAGGTTGCTTAGCGGCAAGAGTTTGCTCCTGGATTTCGGACGCTCCTGAGGATTTTTAGATATCATTTCTGGACATAGGTTCGTATCCCCAATTCGTTTCTCAAGAAACGCTGTGACCTCCCCCTAAATTCGGCAGTACTGGTTTCTAACACCCTGGGTCAAATGGCTCTGAGCACTATGGGACTTAACATCTTAGGTCATCAGTCCCCTAGAACTTAGAACTACTTAAACCTAACTAACCTAAGGACATCACACACATCCATGCCCGAGGCAGGATTCGAACCTGCTACCGTAGCAGTCCCGCGGTTCCGGACTGCAGCGCCTAGAACCGCACGGCCACCACGGCCGGCTCTAACACCCTGTGTAAACCGACATGTCTCTAGTCAGCAACCATGACACTATTTTTATCGACATTCCCCAGAATAACTGTGTAAGTGCATGTGTTTTCGCTTATTTTTAACTCCCAGAAGGCTCTAAGCTTCTGTAACACGTCACGTCTTTCAGTTACAGAGTAGTACAAAGGTCATTTAGAGCTGATTCCAGACACTTGGCTTTAGGGGAAGGTTAGATACGGACCTACTCGACTTCTTCGAGACCATCTCAAGAAGAAATGTTGAGATAAAAATATTGTTTTTACATCTGTTTATACCTTCAGCTGTTATACCTGTACCATCAATATATATTTCAAGAAATATCCCCTCTTCATTTGACAAACTTCTTGCTTGAAAATAGACGCAATGGTGTGCTATAATTTCCCGTTGATGATCCAAAACAGATCAACTCATTAACGAAATTATAACAGCTTGGTTTTGTGTTGCTAGGAAATAAATAGGCTACAAAATTTTATAGTTTCTCTATTATCGTACCACACTGAATCAAGTGTTCGAGAGACACAAATTAATTTAATTTGTCTTTAAAATTTGTAATTATGTTCAGTGTGAGTAATAAATGGCTCTAATAACAAGCTAAAATCACACATTGCAAAGAAGCGTCGTTAAATAGGCTCACAAAACTATCTCTAAAGTTGGTTTGTTGTAGAATATTGGAACAGTTGTAGGCTCGCGCATTATGACATTTATGGAGACAAAAGATCTCCTTCACGGGGATCAACATGGATTTCGACACCAGCGATCATGTGAAACGCATTTCACTCTATTCGTCCACGAGACACGGAGGCAGTAGATACCGTCGTCCGTTTAGACGCCGTGTTCCTTGACGTCCGTTAGGCATTCCATACAGTTCAGCTCTGCAGCCTAACGAACAAAATGCGAGCGTACGGAATATCAGAACAACGATGTGATTGGATCGAAAAATTTCTAGCAAACAGAACACAGCGTGTCATCTCAACGGAGAGAAGTCTTCAGTAGTAGAGTAAGTGGGACTGTCATAGGCACGTTACTCTCCATGATACATACGAATAACAGATTAAACAACATCGGAAGTTGCATGAGGTCTTACACAGATGAAGCTGTTTTTCTGCAGGGATGTTCAAACGCTGGAAAATTGTTCCTAAGAGGTGGAAGACCCTCAGAGAATAGAAGATTGGAGCCGGGAGTCACAACTGACTCTCTACACAAACAAATGTGTCGTATGGCGAACACAGAGACAGAAAGACCTTTTATTGGATAATCACACGATTGCAGAACAATCACTAGAAGCGGTTCCTTCCTAACAATGTAAAGGAGTGTGATTACGGTGTGATGACAGCTGGAAACACCACATAATCTAATCGTAGGGTACTCAAATGCCAGACCAAGCTTCACTGGCAGAATCCTCAGGTAATGTAGTCCATCGACAAGGGAGGTAACTTACAAAACCTCGTTCGACCAACACTTGCATTTGTCTCGTCATTATGGGCTGTGCTCCAGCCGGGATTCATAGTGGGATTATAGAACATTCAAAGAACAACATGTTCATTTAATAAACGTCACAATGATGTTCAGTTAACTCCCTTGGCAGAAGTTGCGAGGCAGCCGTTATGAATCATAATGTGGTTTACTATTACAGTCTCGGAAGTGTACGTTCCTAGAAGAATCAACAAATATTTGCTTACTCCTACACATGTCTCGCGAAAAGCCCATGAAGATAAAATTAAAAAGATAGAGTCCACACGGATGCTTACCGCCAGTTGTTCATTCCGCGAATCGTTCCCGACTGGAACAGGAAAAGAGGGGACTGACGGTGGTACACAAAGTACGCTACGTCGCACAGCGCAAAGTTAAAAGTGGACGATAGATGTAGATGTAGACGTGTTCTTTAGCCATGTAATTTCCTTGGGCGAGGGCTGACTATATGGCAATGACTCTGAGATAAAAGAGCAAAACAATTAGTAGAAGCACGTTTACACACCACCGTTAACGCACAAGATAATGCTGATTTCTCTTTTCTTCTTTTTCTTTTTTTTGGATTAACATACTTCCCTGTGCCAACAATCACGGAATTATACTACTGAGAGCTTCAACCGAATTTAGGAGAGACTGTGAAAACGGAGTGACGTGCGAGCCTACAATGAAGTGAAAAGTCCTGGCATAGCGGTATGCATATTTACAGATGCGTACACAAGGTATAAAAGGGCAGTGCATTGGCGGGGTTATTTTTACACAGGTGATTCATGTGAAAAAGTTTCCGACATGGCTACAGCCGCAAGACAGGCATTAACAAATTTTGAACGCCGGATGGTAGTTGGAGCTAGACCCATGAGACATAACTTTTCGGAAATCGTTAGGGAATTCAATATTTCGAGATACATAGTGTCAAGAATGTGCCGTAAATACCACCTTTCAGGACTTAGCTCTCACCACGGACTACACACTGGGCTACGGCCTTCACTTAATGCCCGAGAGCACTGGCGTCAGCGTAGAGTTGTTAGTGCTAACAGACAAGCAGCACTGCGGGACATGATCGCAGATATCAATGTGGGACTACGACGAACGTATCCGTTCGGACAGTTTTGCGAAGTTCAGTGTCTGGGGGTTATGGCAGCAGACGGCCGACAGCACATCATTGCCTGCAGCACCTCCCCTCGGCTCGTTAACTCACCAGTGGCCTACTAGACAGTGTTAGTGTGGCGTAGACCCAACGAAACCAATGGACCAAGTTGTCAACAAGGCACTGTGCAAACCAACGGTGGCTCCACAATGGTGTGGGCTGTATTTACATGCATAGACGGTTCACCTACTTGAGGATCATTTGCAGCCATTCATTGATGTTATGGTTCCAAAGAAAGATAGAATTTTTATGGATGACAGTGCGCCAATTCACCGGTCTTCAATTGGTCACGATTGGTTTGAAGAACATTCTGGACAGTTCGAGCGAATGACTTGGTCTCCGAGGTCATCCGAACCCCATCAAAGATTTATGGGATATAATCAAGAGATCAGTTAGTGCATAAAATCCTGCACCGGCAACAATATCTCAATTACGGATAGATATAGAGGTAGCATGGCCCAGTATTTACGCAGGGGACTTCCAACCACTTGTTGGCTCTATGCCCCAACTGCTGCACTACTTTGGGAAAACGAAGTCCGACATAGTATTAAGAGTATACCATACTTCCCCTCAGTAAATGTCGTCTTTCGTTGGATGAAAAAATTATATAGTTGTGGACATTTCCAGAATGGGAGCGAGGTGTTTTCCATAGCGAAACGTGTCCTGAACAGCTGAAATGCAGATCTGTAACAGAGGTTTTCACCAGATCACCCATCGCCTGGAAAGACAGTTCGCGTTGAAGGATCGATGGATAGACAACGACCGACGCAGTCACCAATTTCATGGCCTCAGGCTGATGTTCTTCGAAGTTTTCATAATAACTTAACGACAGACCTCCCACTGTTTGAGGTATCTTTCATACATCTTTGTATAAGTTTGAATGTTTGAAGTTGAAGCATCTGCAAAGCTATAAGCTATCGAATAGGCTGGTTATTTCAAGAGAAGTATTTTCCGACGCAGGAGTTTATGACTTTAACGCATTTCCGTGAAGTGACAGACGTTTAGAGAGGGCAGGCGCTCGAGCAACTCCCGCGAATGTAAGCATAGGTATACGAATTATTTATGCGTGGAATATTACGGAATGATAAAAATGCATACTCGAGCCACTGGTTTTTGAGCTATGAAACACTGGTGAGCAAAACTAAAGAACGAAAATAACTTTGGCGGGATGTGTTACTGTCCAGTAGCATAGCTCGATGAAACTTCGACCACATATACACTGACGAAAAACAGAACCCCAAAATTAATTAATGTAGGCTATTGAGATTTGGAGAAAACATTTGACTAGGTAACGTTTTTAAGTGATTGACATAGTAAGATCACAGGTTAATGTAAGCGCGATATAGTAACACGTTGCAAATGTGAAATGTTGGTACACTAATAACCGGTGTTACAGTCAGAATGTAGTACGAAAGTATGCAAACGTGCATGCATTGTTTTGTATTTAGTTCATGCTTTGTGTTGATGTCAGTTTGCTTCATGTAGTCCCATGCCTTTTGTACTTTATCGGTCAATATAGGGATTATTAATGCTATTTTTGGATGGCGCTGGAGTTGTCGTCCTATGATAGGCCATATGTGCTCGATTCGAAACCGATCTGGTGATCGAGCAGGCCAAGGTAACATTTCGACACACTTTAGAACATGTCGGGTTACAACAGCAGTATGTGGACGACCGTTATTTTGTTATACAATATCTTATGGTCTGCACTTGATGAATGGCAACACAACTGGTAGAATTACCAGACTGACGGACAGTTCTGCTACCAGGGTGCGTGGGATATGTAGTGACTTGGCCAGACAGCCAAGCCACTGTAAGGTAGCCGAAAGGCACGCGTTTAGCTCACGCAGGCTGGCGTGAGGTCTGGAACATTACAAGGAAATGAGAACGTAGAAAACGGACGCAGTTGCTGTAATACTTAACTTTAATCCACAATTGGTGAACATCTCTCGTTACTGTACAAGCTTCACAATACTAATTATCAAATGCTATGGCGCCTTGCTAGGTCGTAGCAAATGACGTAGCTGAAGGCTATGCTAACTATCGTCTCGACAAATGAGAGCGTAATTGATAGTGAACCATTGCTATTAACGTCGGCTGTACAACTGGGGCGAGTGCTAGTAAGTCTCTCTAGACCTGCCGTGTGATGGCGCTCGGTCTGCAATCACTGACAGTGGCGACACACGGGTCCGACGTATACTAATGGACCGCGGCCGATTTAAGGGCTACCACCTAGCAAGTGTGGTGTCTGGCGGTGACACCGCAGGATAACCACGAGAATACTCCTACCGCTAAAAAAATCATACCACAGACCGTAGCTCAACGTGTACGTCGAGTGTGTCTAGCGTAGAGACATGTTGGGGTTGCAGGCCCTTAACTGGCCTCCTTTTAACCAACACACAGCCATCACTGGTACTAGGGCAGAACCAGCTTTCATCAGAAAACACAACAGACCTCCACCTTGCCCTTCAATCAGCTCGACACTACAGAAGCCACAACTGGCGGTGGTTTGAAATCAGTGCTATTCACGCTACAGGGAGTCTGGTCCTGAGTTTTCGTTGAAGTAACCAATGTGTATCAGTTTGTTATGTCGCTGTAGCACCAATTACTACTCAGATTGTTGCTGCAAAGGCAGTACGAAGCGCCAGAGCCATGCCACATGATCGTACGATTTGCGACCGCTGCCAGCACTTAGATACTGTGGCTAAATTGGTACAAAGTCTTTTTGCAATATTTCAGCAGTAACAGCCAGCATCTCGTAGCCCTATTACACGACTCCATTCAAACTCAGTGAGGTGCTGATAATGGGGTCTTCGTTGCCTTAAAGGCATTCTTCACTTGCCATATTAAGACTCAAAGGTATATACCACAGAGGACCGTTACATTCTATGCGACTGGCCAGAAATTTGAACAGAGATCATCTTTCAGATGTAGACACACCCCACCAGCTTTCGTTTATGTCGCACAGTTCCTTCTTGGTGTTGAGATCCTTTCTTATTTTATGTCGGTGTAGAAAGAACTGGTACAGTATAATACTGCAGGTAACTGAAAGACATACACAGCGTGACTAAAAGAAATGGCTTTTATATGCAAGACACTTACTACACTGAAGTCCACGTGATTCCTGGTAGTCCCGCCGACAATGCAAACGGCGGGATAGAGTTCTTAATAGGGTGTACGGTCACCAAGGACGGCAATGTTTGTTCTGTAACGTGCTCTCATGCCGGCAACGAGATTAATGAGGAATCTTGGGACAGGACGTTCAATTCCTCTTCCAGTGTGGTTGGTGAATGTGGGCGTGCTTTAATGAATCGCGTCACTGCGTCCCATATGTATTCCATACTATTTAAGTCGGAGGAAGAATCAGGCCAATCTATTCGCCGAATGTATACTAGTTCCAAGAACCACTCCACCTGTGCTATTACATGCGGTCTTGCCTCTTTACCCATAAAAATGAAGTCAGGGACGAATTCACCCCTGAAAAAACGTACATGGGGAAGGAGTACACTGTTACAATAACATTGACCGGTGATATTACCTTTTTAAAAGATTCTGAGGTCAGTACGACCACGTGACGTTATGGCTTCTCAAACCATAGCAGTTGCACCACCAAAGCGGCCACGTTCGAAAATGTTCCTGGGTGCATTACGTGTTCCGACCTCTCTCATATGCATTAATGTCAAACATAATCCTTTTGGTTACCGACCGAAGTGGTCAACATGGGAGCGGGTGGAAGATCATTCAATATCCTACGTAGTGATAACACATAATATAGTCAATCTGTTGCATCATAGTGTGTTATGAAAATGAGTGGACTAATTTTTTAGGTGGGGGGAGGAATAAGGAAGACAGAAACGAGGCGAAGTACAACTTATGTGTTGCTTATACTTTGAGACCGTTTTAATGGTATTGGAGGTTTCACAAAGAGGCGAAGCTCTCGAGAAGGACCTAGAAAGAACACACAAAATACTGGAGGGTTGTCCAGTGGTTGGAAAAGGTGCCACCGGCATGTACGATGTGACGGATAACGGGTGATGGATACCAAAATATGGTGGAGAATGGTCTTGTTACAAAGCGCTGCTTTTCATGATATTTTGAAGTTGAAAAAGGCAGAGCGGTAGTTATATCTACTGGAAGTGAGGAGATAATGGGATAGGGGCTGTGCAGGTATTCCAGAAAGTTCCGTATAAGCAATCCGCTACGCTAATATCACAACTGACCACTTGCGTCCCTTCACGGCCACGTTTCGCCAAGTGCCGTCATCGCCATTTGCTGGCCAAACAGAGGACTTCAGAGCGCAAAATACCAGCGCAGCTACTCGCTTGGAAATCCGATAAACTTGCCTCGGCTTTCCACACAGTCCGTAATTTCCTATACCGTCATGGTCTCGTGAATATAGCAGCAGTGCGACTAACTTTATCGTCAGAACTGGAACCCTAAAACGGCAGGTAGAAGGATGCTTCTCTAACAGAAAGGGAAATGCGAGAGAATTTCTTATGGGAAGCAGATTTTCGTCTTTTGACCATCAAAGCGTGGTAGATAAATACAAAAGCACAGGATGTAACGGAACGGAATAACTCGTTGCTTTGCGCTTTAAAATTTGAGCCTCGATTCAATAACCTTTGATGGACCCGTAGAAGCAGAATGTACCTCAACAGGGGAGCTATTTGCACAGCAATATTAATTAAAACAGCAGAGTGCTTAGAAAAGAAAGCTGAGAGCAGCGAGAATACCCTCGGAAAACGGGAACGGATTCTTTTTGCAACGAAGCATTATTTCTTATGTATGATACTAGTACGGCTTACAGACGGATTTTACATCACTCCATTATTTTTTCAGTCGAAAAACAGTTCCTCACAAAACAGTCATCCCAATGTAAGCTGAGCGATGTCTGCAATCCATTCGTGTTACAAAGAAGTAATATTAGAGATTGTGGTACCGTTTGGCTCTTGGGGGAACCACCTGAGTATTTTTATTACATTTGGAAGCAAGCTTCTCAAGCCGCGGGGGATTAGTCGAGCGGTCTCAGGCGCTACAGTCAGGGACTGTAAGGCTGGTCCCGGCGGAGGTTCGAGTCCTCCCTCGGGCATGGGTCTGTGTGTTTGTCCTTAGGATAATTTAGGTTAAGTAGTGTGTAAGCTTAGGGACTGATGACGTTAGCAGTTACGTCCCATAAGATTTCACACGCATTTGAAGATTTGAAGCTTTTCAATAATTTTGTTGCACAGACAGTTGAAATGAAGGTATGTAATAGAAAAATGGAAACCTTTTTTTCGTCACTTGAGAAATACATTTTTCATCTCCCGTTCTACATGTGTACAGCTTGGACATGCGAGTGCTAACAGACGAAAATTCAGAAATGGAACGTTTATTTCAGGTAAATCTTATCATAAAATACGGTTCATATGTTTTGCACTCTTTGCAGGGTAAGTATTTGCAATATGATAATTACTTTCAACTAAAATTTAGTTCGAAATATTCCTGAAAATTTTGTTTATACGTAGAGAAAGTACACGCACACAGGTCTCGATTTCTTATCACAGAGTCTGTCGTCAGATTATTCTTTTACATGCTACAGATAGTTTCTTCTCGTTGAACAGAAAGAAATTGACATTTTCACCAAGTGGAATAGGATTGGCCATAATGGCCACATATCTAAAAACGGCTAAAGAACGTGAGGAAACCAATATTAAATTTGAAAATATGTATTTAGACAAAAAATAATTTAGTGAAAATTACATGTTGAGAGTAAACTAAAATTAATTCCATAATTACAATTTCTTTTCCTTTCGCCAAAAATATCATTATTGCTACAGACATAAAGTAACATGATGTAAGACTTAGGCACAGCTTTAATACATGTTTTCTTCCTCACCATCATCCATATACTGTTCGTAGGCTCACATTGATCATTTTAATCATTTTATACAACGTTTCCTAGAGAACAACGTTGAAAATTCCTTGAGACAATATAGCCATTCTGTAATTCTCCATAATCTCAACCTTCAATCAATATTCGTTGAAGATCCGTATTTGTTCACAGTTTTTCTTGAGTTTTCCTTAGCATTCTTTTTGTCATTGCATCTTCCGTTTCAAGTCATGCTTGTATTAATAATTCGATTATGAAAGACAGCCAAAAAACTACCTTTTTATTGAAGACAATCGATTTCGGTCTAACATCTGACACTCCCGGGGTATCAAAAGCAATCCAGCTGAGTATTCTCATGGGTGCTATTCGAACTTAACCTATAGACCGTAACATTGGTGTTATGAACTGCCTATGCCTAACATTTATGTTCTGACTTCATCAGAGACGGTTGTGTTCGCCCTACTGTCATGTTCTTAACTCTGGACAGTTCATAACAATAGTGGAAGAATCTAACACAGTTGGTATTGCAACTGTGAACGTACATAGCTGACTTACTTTTAAGGCCAGAAGATGGTCTGATGTTAAACCGAAATCGATTGACTCCAATAAAAAATTGTGGTACAGTATTTGAAACCACAATTTTTAATCGTCCTAAAAGCTGTTCTTCACCGCATACTCAAAATATTCATGTTCATTTCTTTTTTCTTTGCATTTTTCGCATCAACATGATTGCTTTTGTAAGCACTTCCGGACAACAGCGGAGCACAACCTTCTTCCGTCTATTGATGCTGCATCTGGTCTCACGTACGTCAGACAAGGTGCATCATCTCTCGGAACGACGTTAAATAATGACCTTGTTCGTGAACCTTTCATTTCTTTATTTGAAGAATAGGGTTAATTGGTTCATCTTAAAGCCGGAAGGCCCATGTTGCTCATTATAAGTTCCATCTAAAATAATGGCAGCCTCATTGTGAGCATCTTAGGATTGGGTGACGAACAGGTAGTCTTTTGAGTTGCAGTTAATCTTATTGGGGGAAGATTTGCTCATCGAGTGCTTCAATGCCACTTTTTCTAAATCCACTCGAAGACTGAGCCAAACAATTAGTTTCAGAAAAGCTCTTCCTCGAAAATATTATGCACTTGGAATCGTTTTACTACTCACCACTAATTGTACCTTAAGAATCGTTCAATAGCCCGCATGTGTTGAGGGGCCCTGTCCGACAGACGTCCAAAGGCTAGAGTTTACGACTGCATGTATATGGTGAGTGCACCACAGCCGATAGTCTTGGAAAATCTAACGATGCTTTTGGTATGAATGGAGCGATCATCCTATATTAGCAACACCAGATCATTTTTGATTAGTTTTGCGTGCAGTGGAAACTTCTTAAACCATTCAACTAAAAGTTGACTTTGCATTCATCCTGAAGGGTGGTAAGTATCATCTCTTCCAGGTGGGGCTTCATCCTACTGCGTTGTTATATAATGAAAGCACGGCTGCGGTGACCCTAGCTGAGATAGACGCCAGAAAGAGGATAAAGCCACTCTATACACTGTCTAGAAGGCGCAAGGACTCTTGGACCCTTAAACTAGACTGAGTCCAGTTCATTGAAAAGATGATGACGTGGGTAATAAATTGTGCTGGGTTTTCTCCTCTGCTCTCCGATCAAGAACTCTAAAAGAAAAAAAAAATTACAGGTTCCTCGTTAGCACTTGCACTTGCTCTTGTAGATGGTGTGGCTTTGGCTGAATTCAATCTAAATTAAATGAAACAACAAGTTTACTGTTACATGTCACTGTTTATTTATCTCCACAATGCGTTTCAAAGGTTTAAACTTGCATCATCAGGTGGATTTACTATGGTTACTATGACATTTATGTGTGTGTTCTGTAGTCAATCAACCAAAAATTGAGTGTATTAGAAAACTGCTCAAAGATAAGAACTGGAAAGATATTTATAGTGATCATGACATGAGCGAAAGATATAACACATTCATGAACAATGTCAGTACCATGTTTGAAAACTGTTTTCCTCCTCAACTTACTCAAATTAAACAGAAGTCTATGATAAAACCATGGATTACACAAGGAATAAATATTTCCTGTAAGACAAAAAGGAAAATGTATCTGTGGACCAAGAATAGCTCCAATGCTGATCATTTAGCTAAATACAAGGAATACTGTAAAATATTAAAAAACGTAATTCAGACATCTAAACAAATGCACTACGAGAAGAAGATAGCAATGTCATGGAACAAAATAAAAACAATATGCGATATAGAAAAAGAGGAGACTGATAGAACCAGAAAGGAACAGGAGCAAATAGCATTAAGGGTAGATAACACATTAGTAACCGATGGGCACAGTATGGCAAATCTATTTAACAAGTACTTAATATCCGTTACTGATAGAATGGGGTTGTCAGAATCAGTAAGTAATGCCCTTGAATATTTGAAACTTGCCTTTACAAATAGCTTGAGGTACATGAATATGTCACTCACTTCACCAAAAGAAATAACTTCAATAATAAAATCTTTAAAAAGAAAGCATTCTAATGGTTACAATGAAATATGAACAAAGTTAGTTAAGGCATGTTCTTGTGAATTTAGTATAATTCTAAGTTACTTTTGTAACCAGTCTATTATAACTGGGACGTTTCCTGACTGTCTAAAATATGCAGATGTTAATCCTCTGTTCAAGAAAGGGGATAAAGAGATACCGTCAAACAACAGACCGATTTCACTTTCGCCAGCACTCTCAAAAATTTTAGAACAAGTAATATACAGGCAGCATCTCAACCATCTGACCACAAATAACACATTATCAAGAACACAGTTAGGATTTCTGAAGGGATCTGATATCAAGAAGGCTATTTACATCTACATTGAAAATGTACTTAATTCATTAAATAACAGATTACAAGCAGCAGGTATTTTCTGTGATTTGTCAAAGTCATTTGAGTGTGTGAACCACAACATCCTTTTAAATAAATTAGAATTCTATCGTGTCACAGGCAGTGCGGCAAAATGGTTCAATTCATACCTCACTAACAGGAAATAAAGGGTGTCTGTGCAAGGGACTAGTGAATGATGTCATCAGTCATCAGAATGGGAAGAAATTACATGTGGTGTCCCACAAGGATTCATCTTAGGGCTATTGCTTTTTCTTATGTACATTAATGATCTCTCGTCAGTTACACTGCCAGAAGCAGAGTCCGTTTTGTTTGGAGATGACACAAGTATTGCAATAAATAGTATGTCAAGTGTAGTTCTAGAAAGATCTGCTAATGATATTTTCATGGATATTAATTAATGGTTTAAAGCCAACTCACTGACATTAAACTTCGAAAAGACTCACTATATGCAATTCAGAACCTGTAAGAGGTTTCCACCCAGCATATGCATAAAGTATGAAGAAGAGCATATAGAAGAGGTTGACAGTCTTAAATTCCTGGGATTACAACTTGATAATAAATTCAGTTGGGAGAAGCACACCACAGAACTGCAGAAACACTTTAACAAATCTGTATTTGCAATTCGAGTATTAGCTAACATAGGCGACATAAAAATGGAAAAAGTTTGCATACTTTGCCTACTTTCATTCCATAATATCATATGGTATAGTATTTTGGGGCAACTCGTAAAGTCAAACAAAAGTTTTCAGAGTCCAAAAGCGTGTAAAATGTAGTATTTGTGGAGTAAATTCATGGACGTTCTGTAGAAACCTCTTCAAAGAACTGGGTATACTAGCTACTGCCTCTCAGTATATTTACTCCTTAATGAAATTTGTCCCAAATAATATATCTCTTTTTTCAACAAACAGCTCAGTTCATACATACATTACCAGAAAGAAGAATGATCTGCACAAGGACTTAACAGCACTTACTTTAGTTCAAAGATGGGCCCACTAATCACTGTCAGGAACACACATCTTCAGTAATTTGCCAGCAAACATAAAAAAAATTAGTTGCAAATAAAGATTAGTTTAAAAGGAGCCTGAAAGACTTAGTAGTGGCCAACACCTTCTACTCCATTGACGAATTTTTTAATAGAAACAAATGATGTATTGTACATATTCACACTATTTGCATTGTTATTTCAGCTTAAAAAAATAGACATGTTACACATCCACGAGGATCTCCTCAGCACGGATCTATGGAGTGAAAAACTAATCTAATCTAATGTAATCTTTACCATTTTTGGGGGGAGCTTGTGGCACTGTCTAGAAAAGCAAACAAAACACTGTTTCAGAACACGGTTTTGAGTTTCTTTTGACAAAAAATTAATCGTCTATCTAATGGTAAACATAAAACAAGTAAAATGGAGTACCTCCAGTGGTCACAGCTTCCTTTCGCTGTCGTAACACATCACATCTACTCTGTCATACTATGTAAGCAAATATGGCGTCTGGAAACTATTGGGTGCTAGGATCGTATAGCAGAAGAGAAAATACTATCGCAAAGTACAAATAATATACATAGTAACAACATTACTATAGAATAATCTTATTTAAGGATTTGGATGTGTTTGTTTTGAGGTGTCGAATACATGTGAAGGAATAAATGCTTCAGGTGGTATAGAAATTCGATTTTGACAAGTTAAAATAGCTTAAACTTCATACTTGTTTATACAATCACATGAAATGAAATGTTACAAACCTTAAGTACAATAATCGTATTGGCTACAGCAGTAAAATTATACATAAATAAGAATTTCGTTTGGGATTTATAGGTAGATGTGAAAGACTGGAGACAGAGGAAGAGGAAGAGAAAGAGAGAGAGAAAGAAAGTGAAAGGGGGAGAGAGGGCGGGAAACTATACATGGCAAGGAGTCTTAAGATGATATCTATTACATGTAATAAGTGCCTAAAGGTTGGGGTAATACGTTGATTAATACTTTAAAATATACAGATGAATGTACAATTTGCGCCAGTAGTTGATGTACAAATTGTTTCAAGCTGAAAACGGGTACAAGCTGTTGGTGTGATGATATATATGTAAATGAGGTCAATCTCTTGTACTCTTGGCAGCTGCCATGGTAACATAACTAAATACATATGGTAAATACTAAGGTGTGTGGCAGTCTGATATGAAATATTACCTAGAAAGGGGTTTGTATGGAATATGTTATATTCTTTTCGTTTCTTGTGTTGTGATTGCTTTGCCATTACTAAGTGTCTTAGGGTGTCTACTATGGAGCTATTATAACCATTTGACATAGCTGTTTGTTTTATTATTTAAATTTCTTGATCACATTTGTCTTCAGAGAATGGTAGTTGGATAGCTCTATTGATCATATACCAGAATACTGCCATTTTGTGGGCTGTGGGATGACAAGGGGAGTTGTGGGTTGTACTGTGTGTTGTGGTAGGCAGCTGATAAATTTCAGACTAATGTCTGTTACGTAATGTAAGAAATTTATACTGTCATCTGTTTGGTGTTCAACTGTGAATTTTATGTTTTCATTGAAGTTGTTGTGTAACTGGTTCAATTCACTGATGTCATCTTCAGTGCCTTTGATGAAAATGATAGTATCATCTACATATCTGCAGTAGTAGATGATATTTTTGAAGAGGTTTCATTGGAATTCAGGATTTTGTCTTTTAAGTTACTTATAAATATTTCTGCTAGCAATCCGGAAAGATTCGAGCCCATTGCTAGACAATCCGTTTGTTGCTAGATTTCATTGTTAAATTTAAAATAGTTGTGTAAGAGTGTGAATTCTGTTAGTTCAGTAATGTGAGTTGAAAAGATTTTTTGTGCTTTTGCAGGTTGGTGGCATTGATTATCTGTAGTGTGTGATCTATTGGCACAGAGGAATAAAGCTTTTGTATGTCAAATGAGGGAAGTGTGGCTCCTTCAGTTACTTCTATGTTTTTGGCATGATGTGTAATTTCTGTTGTGTTTTTAAGTTTTATCTCATTATTGAATGTGTATGCTTCTTTTAGAATTCTGAAGAGCATTTTCTTCAGTTTGAATGTTGGGCTGTTCCTGCAGTTCAGTATAGGCAATAGATCAACGCGTTACAAACAACAAATGCCAACCTGCAAATGAATAATAAAAAAATCCTTTAACTCACATTACTGAACTGATGGACCTGCTTGAATTTACTCTTTCACACAACTATTTAAAATTGAACAATAAAATCTACAAACAAACAAATGGTCTGGAAATGGACAGACAACGGGACATAGTGGAAGACGCCAAAGGGCAACAGCTAATTGTAAATAGAGCCTCTCTGAAATGCATCGAATGTGTGTACCGACGTGCAGAGATCGCACACACACACACACACACACACACACACACACACACACACACACGCGCGCGCGCATTGAAGTATGTGAAATGAAAAACTGTGTGCAATGGAAGCAGAAATAAATAACAATGAAGAGAGATACAGGCTTCACCTGTCTATTGAAATTACACGTACACTACGCGATCAAAAGAATCCGGACACCCCCAAAAAAATACGTTTTGCATATTAGGTGCCTTGTGCTGCCACCTACTGCCATTAGACATCGTGAGAGAGCAGAATGGGACACTACGTGGAACTCAAGGACTTCGAACGTGGTCAGGTGATTGTTTGTCACTTGTGTCATACATCTATATGCGAAATTTCCACACCCCGAAACATCCCTAGGTCCACTGTTTCCGATGTGATAGTGAACTGCAAACGTGAAGGGACACGTGCAGCACAAAAGCGGACAGGCCCACTTCTTCTGTTGACTGACAGAGACCGCCGACAGTTGAAGAGGGTCGCAATGTGTAATAGGCAGACATCTATCCAGACCTTCACACAGGAATTCCAAACTGCATCAGGATCCACTGCAAGTACTAAGACAATTAGGCGGGAGGTGAGAACACTTGGATTTTATGGTCGAGTGGTTACACATAAGCCACACATTATGCCGGTAGATGCCAAAAGACGCCTCGCTTGGTGTAAGGAGCGTAAACGTTGGACGATTGAGCAGTGGAAAAACGTTGTGTAGAGTGACGAATCACGGTACACAACGTGGCGATCCGATGGCAGGGTGTGGGTATGGCGAATGCCCCGTGAACGTCATGTGCCAGAGTGTGTAGTGCCAAGAGTAAAATTCAGAGGCGGTGGTCGAGTTTTTCATGGAGGGGGCTTGCACCCCTTGTTATTTTGCGTGGCACTATCGCAGCACAGGCCTACATTGATGTTTTAAACACCTTCCTGCTTTCCACTGTTGAAGAGCAATTCTGCGATGGCGATTGCATCGTTCAACACGATCGATCACCTGTTCAAACTGCATGGCCTGTGGCGGAGTGGTTACACGAAAATAATATCCTTGTAATGTACTGTCCTGCACAGAGCTCTGACCTGAACCCTAAAAAAACCCTTGGTATGTTTTGAAACGCCGACTTCGTGCCAGTACTCACCGACCTTCATCGATACTGGACCTCAGTGCAGCACTCCGTGAGGAATGGGCTGCCATTCTCCAAGAAACCTTCCAGCACCTGATTGAACGTATGCCTGCGAGAGTGGAAGCTGTCATCAAAGCTAAGGGGTTGGCCAACACCATAATGATTCCAGCATTACCGATGGAGGGCGTCACGAACTTTTATGTCATTGTCAGCCAGGTGTCCGGATACTTTTGGATGCATTGCTGAAGTCAACTTTGACTGTAAAGTATTGTAATGAAAGTGAAAAATAAGAATAAAATCATATTTCAGAGGTGGTTAAGTAGTTTACCCAAACAAACGGTGACAAAAGAAAATGGAACACACAGTCCTTGCAATAAATTCAGGAAAATACCACCACTGAACGGCAAATCCTATGCTTTAAGAGCATTGCAAAAAATCTGGCAATTAATGCATGATCCACTGAGATAAATCGAAGAAGTAATTGCGCATCGAATACGGTCTTTGCTTCGATCTACCATGAGGTAAATGTTATTACAAGCAGAAACCCAAATTGCCTGAATCAAGAGCGTGGCACTGATCACGTATCATAATTTATAAACAACGTCTCACTGATTTTAGAAAGAAATGCACCCAAATATTTCTCACCATACCCACCGCACATTCGACACATACCTGTATATATGTCAGCGTGATCTTCTCATAAGTCTTCATCCACCACCCAGAAAAATGAAAGCCAAAACGGGAATCTCCAGAGCTAAGATCACCATCCAAGTCTTCAAAATGAGGGCTGCCTCTCCTGAGTCGAAATCCAAGTTCCTGAAGTCGCATTCGATGTCTCTCATCCCGAAGCCGAAATCTCTCTGCAGCCAGAACGACTCTCCTCGAAGTTCTCAGCAGAGATCCCGCCTTAAACACTAGCCTCCGAAAGAGAAGGTTTGTGAGTCACACTCCCATTTGGACATCACATAACAGAAAGTGCCATCTCTCCTCCGAACATTTCATTTAACCACTAGCCAATATTTTACATTTTTAATTCTAGCAATTTGTTTTGAAACTCCTAATCTCGAGAAAAGTAACAGCACAGGCCGATACGAGGTAAACCTGCATTTGATTTTTACAGGAAACGGCTCCTCGTCTCCCACTATGTCTATTTGTTTGGGCACCGTCCAACCATCATGTGTCTCACTCTTTTCTTCAGTAATTGAGTTAGCACACTCCTTCGCCTTGGCAACAGAAAGTCAAGTGCCGGCTTCTTTCAAAATGCGCCCAACATTCTACAAGTTTTGCACTTCCACGGACCAGGCGAGGTGCTGTCTACTGTTCCGGCCGCCCACTCACTATTCTTTTCTGATCGGAATCCGCCCTGCTGCCAGCAAGTACCGCGGAAGGCAGTTTTCGTGCATTCCCGCCCGTCGGACGCCTCTCCAGTTTCTTCGAAAAACCCATCCAGAAGCAACAGCCTTCGGCACATTAGCTCGCCGAGCGACGACCAACATTTGCGACTGGGTTCTCTACTGCACGCTAGATGTTATAGTGGGGGGGGGGGGGGGCGGCGGGGGGAGGCAGCGCTCTGCCTTGTGCGGGTGGCATAGCTCTTCTGATTGTTACCTGCCTCTGACTAGCAGGTTGTCTCTCTTTGTGATGGCTCACAAAGACGTGAATAACACGCAGACAAAGTACTCATAATTAATCCGGTTCACAGTATTAGAATGACTTGAAGTCTGCAATCGTTTGTGTGCCATTTTAATAAAAAAAAAATCTTCATTAAGCGTGAGGAAAAAGGAAAAATCTCACTGTTGCATGTTTGAACTATGAGTAATGGTAATCTAAACTGAAATGACAGACTGCCTACTGCCTGATGTGTTTCAACGGTCGTAAGTCCTTCCTCTTGTTTATAGTTAGAAACACACTAGAATCCTCGGAATGCCTTCCTGTTTTCAGTAGAGGGTTGATGTTTCCTTAAAAATTTTCTTCTTCATCGTGTTCCTTGGAAATGAAAATGTGGTTACAGCAAGTTTGAAATCAATGCCATTCTTAACTTGCTGTATTGCTCAGTCCATGTTCAATGGGTCTTAAGATCGCCTGTCTCCTTTCCGCTTACACAACTGTACATCACCATCGTACGGAAAAATAAATTAGTTTATTGTTTAATAATTATAATAGTTTATTACTACGTAATTGTTGTAGTTGATATTAATGAAAGTTATTATTATTATTATTATTATTATTGTGTTTCATCATTTAATGTAGCTACATTTAATGTATATTCATTAAGTAACACAAGAAACAAAAGAAAAATATAATTAGTTCAGGTGGGGTATATTAGGCAGGCATATCGGCCACTGGCTCGTCATCGTGCCCGTCTCTACGTCATTCCACAAAAACAACTGTTAGTTGACAGACTCCGATGAACCACTCATCAACCTACGAATCTGTCGCTAAGTAACCACTGTTTCCACAAAAGTACATTAAAAACATTTAAATTGTTATGCAAATTTGTAACAATTACATGAATAGAGAACTTAGATGAGATCAGGTGTGTCAAAATTGTCCAAAAGGCTGTTTTGGAGACAACACATCCTGGCTACTTTAAATGACTATGCCTAACTGAGAAGGTGCCGTGCGATGTAAGCCAAATTCAAATTGCCTTTATGGCCGCACTGACAGTTATGGCCACTCAGCCCCTACGATTATTGCAACACTGACTTTGCTCGAGCCCCATTCACGTGTCTGCGAGTATTAGAGGTGGTACAGAGTGTTGGGGATGGTATGAATGTAGTTGCTGGTCATCCACAACATACCAGACGGTGCTAGGGGCCACATCCACTGGCGCACAATTTCTCGTGTACCTGAAGATTGTTTCTGTTAAACATAATGCACTCAGTTTTCAATTTATCAACTCAATTCAATTCATTTACACAAATTTTTGATCTGTTATCTTAACTAGGTTGTGCATCTTCAAAAATTATGGTGACATACAATGACTTATATTTTCATATAGCAACAAATTAGGTTAACAGCAACCTTTTGTAATACAAATGTAAAAATAAAACACAATTGAAATTAAGCGTCAATAAAAATATAACATAAAATAAAAGACATTAACTTCCAAATGAATAATCTTCATCTTATGTTACTAGTCATGTTACTGACAGCCTCGGAAGAATTCGAGATTTGGCGGCTAACTATAGCTATATCTACTTAAGAACCTATTGTCGCTACACTATTACACATCACACACTCTGGTACGTACACACCTCGGCAATCCTAATGTCTACACATTCCTGTGTGGGTGTGGGTGGCGTTGGCATTCTTTCTTTGTTTCTTTCCTTCCTTCCTCTTTAAAATATATATATAAAGTCAAACTTCCGAAACGCTGTAGGAATAACACCACTGGTCAGAATGACGTCAAATTGCAACGGAATATTATCTGAGAGAAAAAAAAAGTACGGCGGAACAAAAAAATAGTGTGAAAATTGGTATGTGTTACCACGACCCATTGAAGTTGATATAAGTACGCCAGGTACACGGGTTTTCCTCCTTTCGCATCTGCGATAATCGCCATGACTGTCTCAATGCAGGATCGCGCTCTGCTCTTAAAGCTGTATTACAAGCATGACTGTGCACACGTCGCTCTGCAGAAGTTGCGGACACTGAAGGGTTTGAAGAAAGGCGTCGGTCTGATGACTGCTGTGGGTCTGGAGAAAATGATTCGTAAATTCGAAAACATAGGTTCTTTTGGTGTGCAACCTGGTACAGGGAGGAAACCAATTGATTCGACGTCAGTGGAAGCAGTGGCCAAAGTAGTGAAGGAGGAGACGAGTGGTGGTGTGCAAACGTGTGGTCCATGCAGAATTCCCCGAACATAGGACATACCCGTGAACACGGTGCGTAAAATCCTACTAAACATCCTTCTATGCTATCCATTCAAAATCACCCATGTGCATGAATTGCTTCCTGGTCACCTGCCAGCAAGAGAGACCTTTACTTTACAATATCTTGCTCGCATGGAAGTGGACAATGATTGGAAGTGGAAGATTTTGTGGGCAGAAAAAGCTCACTTCCATCTGGCAGGATATGTCAATACACAGAACTGTCGAATATGAGCAACGGAAAAACCATACGCAAATCAACCAGTACCACTTCCTCCTGAAAAGATCACTATGTGGTGCGGGTTTACGGCATCATTTATCATAGGGCCATATTTTTTCGAAGAGACAGTAGCTTCTGGTCCTCTTACCTGTACCTTCACTGGTAAACTCTTAGTGTCTCTTGCGCAACCACGTCATTTCATCTCTCCAACAGCGTGGATGTGTGGATGGGATGATTTTTATGCAAGATGGCGCACCTCTGCACATTGCGAATCCAGCTAAGCAGCTGCTGAAGCGCCATTTCGGAAACGCTAGAATTATCAGCTGCCATTTTCCTACAGCCTGGCCGTCCCGATCACCTGATCTTAATCCGTGTGGCTTCTGGCTGAGGGGCTACCTGAAAGATGTGTTCAGTGTTACGATTGCAAACTTAGCTCCAATGAATGCCCGCATTGGGCAACACATTCAGAACGTGACCCCGGAAACACTTCGATCAGTAGTGGAACATGTTATATCTCGATTTCAACTTGTAGCAGAAAACAGTGGACAGCATACGGAACATATTTTGCCCCTGTCACACGGAAATTGATAATCAGATTTCATTTTGATTGATTCTTTTTATGAGGTTATTGGCCCCACGACAATAAAAAACCGATGAGATTCATGCTTTTTATGCATTTTTTGTCCTCAGTACAATTCAAAACAGCTGTGTGTGATGCTTTTGATGCGGATTTGGATTCAGGACAATTAAAAGCCGATTTTTCCCATGCGATGTGATATGACCGTGCCGTGGTGGGTGGGCTTATGTTAGTTAATAACAGAATGACACCTGTACATTCATTCACTCTGAGTAGTACAGTTTGTTTATTGTCAAACGTACTCCTCACGCATTGTTATATGATTCATTTCCATTTGTAGTCGACCACTATTAAATTATATTTACTGCGCTATCGTTACATTTTGTAACTATTTATTTTTCTGCTGCCATACGTTTTCTCCCTTCTCCGATCGTATTGCGTTGCAATTTGACGTTATTCTGACCAGTGGTGTTATTTCTACAGGGGTTTGAAAGTTTAACTTCAATTATAATCACCCTGTATATATATATATATATATATATATATATATATATATATATATGAATAAATAAGAACTTTGTTTTAGAAAAAAAGGAGGAGGAAGGAAGGAAAGAAAGAAAGAAAGAAAGAATGCTAAGCCCACTCACACATCTATGTGTAGACTAGAGGATTGGCCGCCCGAAGTGGTCGAGCAGTTCCAGGCGCTGTAGTATGGAACCGCGCGACCGCTATGATCGCAGATTCGAATCCTGCCTTGGGCATGGATGTGTGTGATGTCCTTAGGTTGGTTAGGTTTAAGTAGTTCTAAGTTCTAGGCGACTGATGACCTCAGAAGTTAAGTCGCATAGAGCTCAGAGTCATTTGAACCATTTTTGAACCTAACTTTTCACGATTTTCTTAGGGATATAAATGTTCTGTGCTCTTTACAAGAGTTCAGTTACTAATCATGTACTGGAAGCGATTCCGTTGTAAATACTTCAATGTAGGCAACTAAACCATCCGAATCCATTTTTCTGACATCTAATCCCATTACACTTTCCTCCGCTTGTGTCCCTCCATTATTGTCACTTTCCCCTTCCATGACAATTTGATTATGGTCACCGAATGTTGGATACTGGAGCTCTTGCCAGCTGCTGCCATGCGGTTTGCTAAAGTAACACCTGTGTTAGTGTCTACCCCTGATTTTTCCTCGATGAATTCGGCTGGCCATCAAGATTTAAAACAACGAGGTCCAGTCTTTGTGTTGCGTTCCCTGGTATCTCACATCGTTCGTAAATTTGCTTACTGTGCCATACAGCGGATTTTGCGTTCGCATCTGTTGCCACAAGGAGACGAGCACATCGTCTGTATAGAGCTACCGTCCCGAGTTTATCTATATAAGGTACGATGGAATGAGAATACTGCATGTACGTGCTTACCACAGTCCACTTTGTCCGGGCGTCCTTCACTTCTACTGCGACCATGTGCGTGTCACACAGCTGAGCCACTTTAGTCACAGTGAATTTCCTACTTTGTAATAACAATGGTAGACAACGTCTCATTGTGGCCAGTAACTCTAAACATACCCGCAGATAAATGTGGGAGCCTATTGTTTCTACAGTACCTTTCTTGCAAACACATTGTAACAACCCTTTGCTCATCAATTAGTTTTCTATTTCAGTCATCTATCCTTTTATGTGTTTCGAGTGTAAACAGAGCACGCCGGAGAAGGGAAGTCAGGATCAAAGAAAACGAGTCCATATGCTTTCCCAAAATCCACAATGAAATACTCAATGTCCAGTAGTTAATTTCTTCTCATGAACGCCTGCCGAAGGAGATCACACAATGGCTTAAACTCTGTTGGCGTATTATTTACTTTCAAGAGTATCTTGTCTAACGCCCCGGGTGTAGGATAAAAGATTTCACTTTGGAACGGTCAACTCTGATAAAATGCGTAAGAGCAACCCGCGTTCACTGCGGTTCTCCAAACGACTTTACTCGAATTAACTTCCAAACTATTATAAATTTTATCTGTGTGTAGTTGTGCATCATTTCTAGTAGGGTTCCATGTGTTACAAATATTCTTTGTACTCGTATTTTATAGGCAAACCTGATTTTCATAGCACTTCACTGTTTTGCAGTTCTTGTTAGCGTAGGCCTGTGCTGTGATAGTGCCACGCAAATTAACAAGGGGTGCAAGCCCCCTCCAAGAAAAACACGATCACACCATACATAATACTACCACCTCCGAATTTTACTGTTGCCACTACACACGCTGGCAGATAATGTTCACCGGGCATGCGCCATACCTGGACCCTGCCATCGGATCACCACATTGTGTTCAGTGATTCTTCACTCCACACAACGTTTTTGCTCTGTTCAATCGTCCAACGTTTACGCTCCTTATACCAAGCGAGGAGTCGTTTTGCTTTTACCAGCATTATGTTTGGCTTATGAGCAGCCGCTTGACCACGAAGTCCAAGTTTTCTCATATTCCGCCTACGTGTCATGGTACTTGCAGTGGACCCTGATGCTGTTTGGAATTTCTTTGTGATGGTCTAGATATTGTGTTGTGGTCTTCAGTCCTGAGACTGGTTTTATGCAGCTCTCCATGCTACTCTATCCTGTGCAGGCTTCTTCATCTCCCAGTACCTACTGCAACCTACATCCTTCTGAATCTGCTTAGTATATTCATCTCTTGGTCTCCCTATACGATTTTTACCCTCCACGCTGCCATCCAATACTAAATTGGTGATCCCTTGATGCCTCAGAACATGTCCTACCAACAGATCCCTTCTTCTAGTCAAGTTGTGCCACAAACATCTCTTCTCCCCAATCCTATCCAATACCTCCTCATTACTTATATGATCTACCTATCTAATCTTCAGCATTCTTCTGTAGCACCACATTTCGAAAGCTTCTGTTCCCTTCTTGTCTAAACTATTTATCGTCCATGTTTCACTTCCATACATGGCTACACTCCATACAAATACTTTCAGAAACTACTTCCTGAAACTTAAATCTATACTCGATGTTAACAAATTTCTCTTCTTCAGAAACGATTTCCTTGCCATTGCCAGTCTACATTTTATATCCTCTCTACTTCGACCATCATCAGTTATTTTACTCCCTAAATAGCAAAACTCCTTTACTACTTTAAATGTCTCATTTCCTAATCTAATTCCCTCAGCATCACCCGACTTAATTGGACTACATTCCATTATCCTCGTTTTGCTTTTGTTGATGTTCATCTTATACCCTCCTTTCATGACATTTTCCATTCCGTTCAACTGCTCTTCCAAGTCCTTTGCTGTCTCTGACAGAATTTCAATGTCATAAGCGAACCTCAAAGTTTTTATTTCTTCTTCATGGATTTTAATACCTACTCCGAATTTTTCTTTTGTTTCCTTCACTGCTTGCTCAATATACAGATTGTCTGCCTATTACACATAACGACCATCTTCAACTGTCGGCGGTCTCTGTCAGTCAACAGACGAGGTCGGCGTGTAATCTTTCGTGCTGTACGTTTCTCTTCACGTTTCCAGTTCACTATCACATCGGAAACAGTGGACCTAGAGATGTTTAGGAGTGTGAAAATCTCGAGTACAGATGTATGACACAAGTGACACTCACGACGTCTAATGACTACTGAGGTTGTTGTTATGGAGCACCTGGCAGTTGGTGGCAGCACAATGCACCTAATATGGAAAACGTATGCTTTTGCGGTGTCCGGATGCTTTTTAAGACGTAGTGTATTTCACGCTGTAACGGCATTGGCTAGGTTAGTCAAATTTTCTGTTCCTGTTGTGACAAAGAATGCAGATAGGTTTCTGCTTGATGACTGTGCACGCACTTTTCTGGTGGACCTCTGCCTCTCAGAGGGAGCACCCTCGCTCTTTACACTTACAGATCATTTTGATGTGACCTAAGTCACAACATTTAGAACATTTTGGGAAGTCCACGTATGCGTTTATTCATACGGCACAATAACCGACACACACATCTTCTTTTTGCTGCTGGACCTTGTAAACATATGGAGTGACGTACATAACGTGGTTGATATAGGTTTTTCTCTCGGGATCCAGTTCGGAGTCTCAGTCGCACCCGTTCTTCAAATTCCTTATTTTGAATGTGCTTGACGACCTCTTCCAATTCGGGTGTGCGGCGTCTTCTTGGAGCGCCACAGTCCCGCAAACTTTCGGTGGTGATACCCCTTCCTCAACGCCATTACGTAATAGTGGGGAAAAGAACATGCGATGTAGTCGGCCCTTGTGCTTAACGATCTTGATAAAGACGATGAGCAGTTCTCGCGGTAACGTGAGATTCACCATACAGATGAATCATGTTTGTGTATTCTGCAAATGTACACTCCCCATGTTGCACTGACACTCACAGACACGGGAATGAGGCTCGTACCAGATCAGAGATGTAGGACTGACATCATCCAATCCGACGTAAGCAAACCGCACCACGACTATCCTGTTGCAAATCTACGTAGCAAACATGTGTCCAAACGGACACGGAAACATGGGTGCCTACTCTCTTCTCCAAGTCCTAAAAGTATGTAACGGGAATTTTGAATACCCTGTGCAAGATTGTTCATGATTTATTGAGAAAAGAAAATCAATTGCCACCTTGTGACGTCATGCAATGCGAACAGGGCTCAATTAACAGGGAAACTGGGTATTAAATTCTCGCTAAAATCATTTTTCTTCTTGACAGCAGTTTTCTGCACCTTTTCATTCATTGCGGATTGTAGATCTGCTAATCCGTAGTCATTTGGATTCCTAAGCAGTGCTGTTTTCTCCATTTGTTTGATGTGATCGAAATTCGTTTACAATAAATGTAATTCCTTATATTCAGAAGCTATACTCGAGAAGAGATTCCTGCGTACCATTAGAATTTATCAAATGACTGATGGAAGGACAGATTCTACTGCAACTTCGAACCCTCGTATTTCCTTTCCCACAAAAGAGATGCCAAGTACAAAGAAGCATCCTTCTTCAATCTTAAAGCTAAGTGGTCAACGTGGCGAAATGTCACCCAAAGGGTCCCGTGTTCGATTCCCGGCTGGGTCGGAGATTTCCTCCGCTCAGGGACTGGGTATTGCGTTGTCCTCATTATCATTTCATCCGCAACAGTGGAAGGCAACGAGAAACCACCACTGGAATCACTTCCCTAGACGCTCATGCGGTGGACCTCTCTGACGAGGATTCCCAATAAGAAGACTTGCCGTAAGGCACAACACGAAGTTAGTTTTGATCTTAAAGACTACATGCGCTCTGAGGTATTATTTATTTAGACGCACATACGGTCTGATGCATTTCTCTCATTATTTATTACTAGCGGAATATACAGGCCGCTAAAAATGTTCGGCAGGCCTTCAGCACTAAATAAATGATGTCATATGATTTGTTGCGAGACAGCGTACGGTTCCAGGGTGAACCGATGCCGCTACTAAAAGCCCTGGTGATGAGTGTGGCGCCTCGGCTGACGATTTACGCACTGCCCCACTTTTTAAGCGATTTCGCTTTATTGACGCTGATGGAAGTATTTATTGCTCCGTACTCGGGAGCAAGTGTCCGTATTAGATTAATGACACTTCATCCAGAAAAACACAGCAGTTGAGTAGTCCGTAGTAGAAAGCTGTAATTCCTGGAAATCACCTTTTTTTCAACAAATCCAATGGCAATTACATGGCAATTTCACTCATTCAGCTTGAAGTGAATTGTAGCTGTTTTGGCATTAAACCATTGCTTACGTGCTCATTGTCAGTATCAGATTATCAAACGCTTCAGTTTTGGCAGGGGCCCAATTAAATGTCTACAATATTATGCTTTTGTGTTTAATAACGGCAGGTCGTCAAAATAATGCTCAAAACTGAATGCAGATTTCACAGACATTTGCGAAATATCACTTCGACCTTTTACGTACCAGATTGGAAGATAGTTACATTCACGTGAAATGCTCTCCTACACAATCTAAGGAAAATTTGGAGGTTGCTTAAGAAAATTTGCTGTTAGCCTGTTATACATGGATGATCTTAACTTGTGCCTAGTTGTGAAATTTATTGAAACCGATATATCTTGATGGTTTTGATCACACTAAAGTTCCGAGGCATGGCGCTGTGATGAGACGACTGCTGGTCTCTAAGACTAATTAAATTTATAATCATTGACGCAGTCGACGTTTTCAGTGACAACGGGTTTACGAAAAATTGACCTGCCAGAATTAGAAGAAAGTTTTATTTGTTCCTGAATGTTTCAGTCTGTTTCATTTTATCGGACGTGTCCTATGAGATGTGGAAAGAAGAATACACATCAGATTTAAGTGAAATACACTGAAATTAGTTCAGATTGTGAAATTTTATAGACTTAAAGTATTAAAATTAATTACATTACAGCCAAATACCTTTTGAGACGCCGGCCGCTGTCGACGAGCGGTTCTAGGCGCATCAGTCCGGAACCGCCCTGCTGCTGCTACGGTCGCATGTTCGAATCCTGCCTCGGGCATGGATGTGTGTGATGTCCTTAGGTTAGTTAGGTTTAAGTAGTTCTAAGTTCTAGGGGACTGATGACTTCAGAAGTTAAGTCCCATAGTGCTCAGAGCCATTTGAACTTTTTGAGACTTTCTGTGAGGATATTCTTCAGTGGAGCAAAGTTACTTGGCCAACAGGATTCACCCTTAAACGTCACAACATGTGACACTAAAACACTGTGGCACATCGTCGAATATACCTATCCATATTTAAAATTAGTCATGTTTTCCTGAGAAGTAAAATGATATATATTGCGCGAAATTATGCAGTAACCTCAAGGGCGAGGTGATTTTATTGCTAAGTGAGGTGGCGTGTAGTTCGTAAGTGTAGAATAATATGATAATATATCAAGACCAAATGACGCACGTAAATCACAGTAAAGGATTGCCAAACAGTAATATAATTCCACAGTAAATCGTCCTCTGGCGGCACCCGAGGCGTGTATTTTCGCATGCAAGCGTTCAGAAAGATGCCGAATGGCATCCTGCGATAGATTGCCCTAAGCATTTTGGGCCTGTTGTTGCACTTCGGCAATAGTTCTTTTACGTCCTAGGAAACGACTAAGCTTGCGTTTCATCATGTCCAATACGTGTTCAATTGAAGGAAAATCTGGTGATCTCCCGTGACCAGGGCAGCTGTCGTACATGAAGGAGTATGTTGCATCGCAGCAGCCCTATGCCGACGTGCACTGTCATGCTGGAAAAGTACGTCACTTTCATGTCGAAGAAACGTCAGTAGCACTTGGAAAACAGCCTGAGCAATGTAACAGGTCCTGGTTACTTTACCCTGCACGAAAACCAAGTGTGACGGTGAGCTGTTATTGAACCGTCCACACCATGAAGCCTGGGATGGGATCTGCCTGTCACTGGCGAATGCACTCTGGAATACGCAGCTCACCGGATCCACGGTATCACGTGTACGTCTGTCACTCGCATACTGACAGGTCCTACCCTCCACATTGAAGACAACAGAGCAGCATTCCACTCACCTATCAACTCAAGATAGTTGGTGTAGTGGTACCAGTCAAGGCGAGCGGCAAACGTGATCTTAATCCTGCTGCAAGCAGACGCTTCCCAGTGCTTCCTGATGAAACAGCAGGTGCAACATGTGTCCGGGTTTCGTCCCTGGAAGATGTTCGGTCGTCCACCGCAGCTCGCACAGTATGTTGATCTTGACGTGAGCCTGTGTTACATGGACGTCCACGACGTGGTCTACAGCTTTGGCAATGTTGCACAGGCCAATACTGAAAACAGCGACACATCACCGATGCAGCAGAGTCTACATGTGCAGCAGTTCGTCGATATCTCCATTCATCTTCCGGCAGACCAACAATGTTAACCGCGTCAGATGGCGGGAACTGTTCAACAAGGTTTGCGTACTTGTAGTTGAGGCATAGGTGTACTTTAGAATGAATACTGTTCATCTGTAAACTCAGCAAAATTACTGCCTGCAGAGTCATCACAGCGGGTGCATAGACGGGTCTCCAAAGCACCATGTAATCGCCAATGACCGTAACAAGAGAATCACTAACAGTTTAACCACTCAATATGCTCATATTATACACTGTTACCATTGAACATGGCCGTTGAGATCATTCAAATTTCTCCGGCAGAGTGTATTTTCGAGCCTGACTGCACGAGCAAGTGTCCCTTAGGATCCTTGAACTATGATGTACATTTGCGCAACGCAGTTTTCTATCTGTTACATTACAGTTAGCGATTTGCGTATGGAAGTCAGTTACATTGAATATAAGCGTCACACACGTTTACAACAATCAAGCACGTCTGCGATTGCGGAACAGTTCCTTGACACATCCCATCTAATGCAGTACACTAAACGGAGAGACGGGCCATCACATCCAACAACTTGTACATTGTTCTAAGGAAATCTATAGAGACTAGGCCAGCACTTGGCAAGATACGTAACGGCGGAACGTTGTGTTTAAATTCCGCATGGGTTCCAAATCTATCATAGGTGACGCAACAACCGTACTTGACGAAACAAAAGGATAGTGGGACCATGAAAAAGTTAAGCTTTCCTTATATACCTGCTACATACATTCACAGCTGCAATATGTCTGAGACATACTGTTGAAATACTAAGGAGCTAGGTGGTAGAGCGACGAACTGTAACAAAGGCTATACTACTTTAAAGACATTCCTTTAAAATGTGTAATATCTTAGATCTTTGGAACAGATTTGACATTATCTTTTATTAGAAACAGGAAATAATAATGTTGATCAGAATGAATTTCATTAAAAATAACTAGAACTATAACGAATTTCACAAGTATTAGCCAATAGTGGTTATAAAGTTGGAAGTCGCTCGGTCCGACGGGTAGCGATTTTGCCTCTATACGAAATACGCTGATAAGCCAGCTATGCGATAGCCGGTATGTCCACTTCTGGCACGGATAACAGCGGAGACTCGTTGTGGCATGGAAGCAGTGAGTTCTTGGTAGGTCACTGTATGGACCTGCAGACGCAAATCATCTAATTCCCGTAATCTCCGGAGATGGGAAGGGAAGGGGGGAGGGAGGTGACGAGCTCTAACGCCACGTTCAATCTCATCCCAGATGTGTTCGCTCGGGTTCAGATCTGGCAAGTTGGGCGGGGGGAAATTATCAGCACGTCAGTTGGATCTTGCCACTGGGTTCCTCGAACCATTCCATCACACTTTCCATCAACATTCTGAAGAGTGTTGCCACTGCTGTGGCGAAACATGATCGACATGAAGGGATGTACTTGTCCGCAACCAGTGTAGGATACTCCTTAGCCGTAATGGTGCCTTTCACGAAGTCCACTGGATCCATGAAGGCTCACGTGATTTTCCTCAGAGCGTAATGGAGCCGCTGCCAGCTTGTCTCCATACCACAGTCAAGGAGTTATTCCTCCGGAAGACAGCGGATTCGCGCCCTCCTGCCGGCATGATGAAGGAGGTATCTGCATTCATTCGACAATGCAGCACTTCGCCACTGCGCCAACGTTCACTGCCGATGGTCACGTGCTCATTTGAGTCGTAGTTGCCAATGTCGTGGTGTTAACATTGGCACATGCGTGGGTTATCAGCTGCGGAGGCCGATCGTTACGAGGGTTTGGTAGAATGTGTGTTCAGATGCACTTGTACTCTGCCCAGCAGTAAAGTCTGATATTAGTTCGCCGGCCGGTGTGGCGGTGCGGTTTAGACGCTTCAGTCTGGAACCGCGTGACCGCTACGGTCGCCGGTTCTAATCCTGCCTCGGGCATGGATGTGTGTGATGTCCTTAGGTTAGTTAAGTTTAATTAGTTCTAAGTTCTAGGCGACTGATGATCTCAGAAGTTAAGTCGCTTAGTGCTTAGAACCATTTGAACCATATTTGATATTAGTTCGGCCTTAGTTCCCTGCGTGTCCTGTTTTACAAGTTCGACGTCTGTAATAAGGGACAGTCACCCAACCTTATGACGTCTGGCGGTGGATCCACCTTGGTTACGCCATGTGTATAAGATAGTAACCTCAGCACTCTTCGAACACCCAACAAGTCGTGCAGTTTCCGAAATGCTCGTTCCAAGCCTATGGGTCATCTCAGTCTGCCCTCGATCAAACTCAGATAGATTGCACGCCTTTCGCATTCTACACACGGACAGCGCGCTCACTTATACTACATACACAGTGTGTGTGTGTGTGTCTGACTGGCAGTCATTATTCGCCAGGTGAGTCTGCTATCGCCTCGACAGGCACGTATCGATAGCAGTCTGGCTTGTCGGTATATGACTACTATCGAGTACACCGAGGACGCTATGAGCTTTTCACCACGCAGGGTTTTCTGTTTGTAGTTCTGGCCGGTGGTGGTTCTTTGTTGCTTTTCGTATGATGACTAGGCCCACACGTTCTGGTTCTAATGACAAAGCCATGATGTCGGGGCTACGTGTAAACGTTCTCTGTTTGGCGAGCATTCAGTCATCCCATCGCCCCTCGGCTGGTCAGCAAAATCACCCACTTTTAATGCCACAGAAAATGACTGCCACTATTGGGAACGCAGGCTGTAAAGTAGCAGCTAACATCGTGTCTTGATTTTCCTTTAGTCTTCCTTCCATTATCAACCGTAACGTGAGAATTGCTTCTACGTTGCCTTTATCTCACCTAAAGCCAAAATGAGAGTCACCTAACACATCCTAAATTTTCTTTTCCGTTCTTTTGTTTACTATTCTTGCCACTAACTTGGATGCATTAGCTGTTATACGGATTGTGGCATAATTCTCGCACTTGTGATGTCTTGAAGAGTTCAAGATGTTTCTGGGTGATATTTTTCGGAAAGTAAGATAGCATTTCACCAGACTCGTACATCCTACACACCAACGTTAATAGTCGTTTTGTTGTCACTTCCCCTAATGATTTTAGTACTTCTGATGGAATGTATCTATCAGTTCTGCCCCATTTAATCTTCAGTCTTCCAAAGCTCATTTAAATTCTCATTCTGTTTAGATGCAATCGACTCCTGTTACTTCTTTTATCAGATCAGACAAATCTTCCCCTTATAGAGGCCTTCAATGTACTCTTTCCACCTATCCACTCTCTCATTTGCATTTAACAGTGGAATTCCAGTTGCACTCTTAATGTTACCATTCTTGCTTTTAATTTCACCTCCGGTTGTTATGACTTACCTCGATGCTTAGTCACTCCTTCCGACAATCATATCTTTTTCGATTTCTTCGCATTTTCATTGAGCCATTTCGCTTTACCTTCCCCGCACTTCCTCTTTGTTTCATTCCTCAGGGTCTTGTATTTCTGTATTCCCGAGTTTCTCTAAACATTTTTTATTTCCTTCTCAACTGAAGTATTAGTCATGGTTTCTTCGCAGCTATCTTCTTTGTAACTACGTGTTTCATTCCAGCCTCTGTGATTGCCCTCTTTGGAGGTCCATTCCTCTTCAACTGTACTGCCTCTTGTGCTATTCCTAATTGCAGTATCCATAGCCTTAGAGAACTTCAAGCTCATCTCTTCACTCTTTAGTACTTTCGTATCCCACTTCTTTGCATATCGAATCTTCCTGACTAACCCCCTTAAACTTCATCACAACTACATTGTGATGTGAGTGTATATCTGCTTCTGGGTACGACTTAAAATCTGGTATCTGGTTTCGGAATCTCTGTCTGGCCAAGATAGACCTGAAATCTTCCCGTACCTTCCGCCCTTTTTCAAGTATACCACCTCGACTTGTAATTCTTGAACGGAATATTCATCACTACTAACTGACACAGATTGGAGAAAAGTGGAAGAAACTGTGTTAATATTTCACATGGGTTTTCTGAATTGCTTGTATTGACCATGTGAGAGATAACATTGTGAACAGTTATTCTGACTTAATATGTACGCAAATGTTGTGTGCAGTTATTTCTCTTAGACATAGCGCATCTCTGAAATAAATGAGAAATAAAAATCTTAAAACCTTTACATTAACAAAATGTTTAATGAACATCTAAGTAAATGTTACAGACAATGTTTAAGAAATTCACAATATCTGTTCATTGAAACAAGTAGTTTATCAATATTGGAAATCACAAATGACACATCTTATGTGTCCAGTGCTCCTGCAGCAGTTGGACACTGACGAACAGTATTCCAGAATTTTCTTATGCGTTCTTCTTGTGCTATGTACGCAGCCGATTTGTTTATACCTGTCACCATTTTTGCGTTGATAAGAACGTAGTTATGTGAATAGGCTCTAACACCATTAAGTTGACGCTGAATCAAAAAACTACAGGTAGGTCCTAACCTGAATGTGTGAGGATTTGAACCATTGATCATACTGCAGCCTTTAACAGGTCCATATCGCTCAACACTGAAGACAAATGGGTGAAATGTTGAAACACCAAGTCCCTTGGCGATGTAACTGTCTCCAGTGAATTAGTTGTCTCGTCTCTTACGACTTGAAGTCCAAGATTTCGTCTGTTGAGATAACCTTTACCGAGAATTGTCATCTTTCACACAATAATATGACCAGTTCAACGTGATCCACAACAGTATATTCCCTGTCAATTCTTCGCAGTGATCTCTTGATTCTGCCAAACGCTGCATCAGAGGGTCAGAAAGAGTGCCGCTGACACAAAAGAATACCACTACTATCTGAAATTTCCTGTTATACACGAAAGCTTGACACATTCTGATTAAACAGTGATTTTTGTTCTGCGCTGGCATTAATCACAAAACAGACGAGGAATTTTTATGTTTTTGGGGATGCACATGATGAGGTACTGATACAAGAAAGTGCACACTTTATTAAGACCTTTGAGGGCGACATCTTCGTGGTAAAGGTAATGAAATGCCGTACTGTCTTTCAGATTGTGAATGGCGAAAATATTAACCGTCAGCTGCCGGAGATAAAATAAGTTTAGAACAGATACTCTTTGTACATGAAGGTTCTGCTTGAAATAAAAGCTCAGAATCAAACTACGTTTTCCTTTGCACAGCTTTTCACTTCCATTCAGAGCGGTGTAAAATTTCTTGGATATTCTCTTGTGCGCCATTAAAACATATTCAGACTTCTGTTTTTAATTTATCATTAACTGCTCACATTGACAACATGCATCTACCTGAAATCTGCCGAAAAGAAGGACAAAGACCTGGTTAAATATTTTCATATAATATTCGTATTTGATCAGAGAAAGGAGATTCATTTCCCTGAAAAGCCCGTACATGATCTTTCTATTCAAGGCAGCACTTAAGTAAAGGTACGCTTTACCAACATAGCGAGACTCTTTCGTAAGAAATGATTATATGTGCTCATGAACTGTGACAGTTTCAAGTTCTGATAGTGATTTATCGCTCTTTGACTTTCCTCGTTCATCTTTAGGGCTTTTTCCAAGCAAAAAATGCTGTGCTATTCTTCTCACCCATTTTTCGCTAACTGAAGATGAGCGTAGAACTGCTTGTTTGCAAATTTGGTTACGATTTGTTCCCACCATGCAAAGATATTTGAAAGAATTTGCCTTATACTTTTCCCTCCCCCTGGTCCATGTCGTTTTACTTTTTCTGCTTGTATTAGACTCGGAAGGAAACTTTATCTTTACTATTAAGGTCCAGAAAATGTATAGCATTGATTACTTATCACCTTGATTAATGGATTGAAAACACTTAGAACTACCTGTACAAGGTGGTCCGCAAGATTTCGCTGGTATTAGCTTACCTCGGTAACTCGTATGCTCCAATCTTTAGCTCATACCGAAAATTTCAGTCAGAAAATCACGATTTATTATTCAAAATATAAGCGGTTGTGCGTTTCGAACCCGGGACCGTAAACTTTTAGATCAATAGTCAAATACGCTATTCCTAAACCACAGTGCAACCAAACTTGTAAGATTCCTAGTGCCGTTATACAATCGATGATGTAAGATTTTTAATTATTTTTTCTGACTCTAAACTGATTTAAGAAAACTACTGTAGCCTAATGAGAACCTTTCGATGTTTTTCATTTTCCAAAGAATAGCGTGTGCAAACACGAAGTCGACAACGAGAAGGATTACTAGATGGTGCTGTCAGAGTAAGTGTCGGAAATTTTGGAAAACTAAATATTTAGCTAATACACACAGGTTTTAGTTTAACAAAACCAATATAAGCTCTCCATCAGTGCGTATATAAATATTTTGGCGAAAAGATTTTGTAGGACATAAATATCCGCTCTAACTTATACACTAAACTCGATTTATGACACTGGTTAGCGAGCGCTATTTCTTTTCTTCTTATTGAAGTATGCTTTCTCTCTCTCTCTCTCTCTCTCTCTCTCTCTCTCTCTCTCTCTCTCCTCTATATTTTACTACTAACAGCATATATCTTCTACGGTATTATTTCGATATTCTTAGACTAGTTCTACATTCGTTAAGAGCGTAGAAGACAATCAATAAATGGTTTACTGAATCAGTGAGTAAGCGGTAGTGAATTTAAAATCAAACGTGAGGAAAGAAAAAATATAAAACATAAAATATTACGCTTTCTCAGTAAATAGAAACATATTATCGGAAGGTTCATAGAGAAACACATACCTTTCAGATATGGTCCGTTATCGAAAGTTGGCACCGTGTGTCGTTGCAGGCATAGTAATTTCTGTCACCCCTACCGCCTTGTTACAGCAGCCCGGAGAGATTGCTGCCGCTCAGGACGCAATTGTTGAAGCCGAACAAAAGACTCCGCCCCTAAGAGAGGAGCTCCTGGTGCAGCTTGAATCGATCTTCCATTGTCGCGGCGGTGGTAGAGAGGTCTGTAATTGTTTCCGGGCACACGAACTAGATGTTAAGAGGAGGTTTCCCTTCTCCAGAAATCGTATTCAGCGAAATGCTAGCTTCACCCTTCGGTTGTCACTAGTGTTCTATCAGTGATAGAGAGAGAGAGAGAGAGAGAGAGAGAGAGAGAGAGAGAGAGAGAGAGAGAGGAGGAAGAAAGATTAGCGTTTTCCATCCCGTCGACGACGAAATCACTAGAGTTGTAATTACGGGAAGGGTGAACCATCCAGGATTTTGGCTTAAGCGATTTAGGAACCTATATCTCGGTGGCTTGAGAACTATTCAATGCTGCACCAAGTCACTCGTCTGTCCTACCGCGAAATAAGATGAATAAACGCAGCCACTTCCGTCTTACGCGCCTTCTCAATAAAATAAAACATTATTTGTTATTTGAGCTCTGAACTACTAAAATTAATTTTATTCTTTTCCATTTGAACTGAATTGATAATAGAATGTGTCGAACACGAGAAGAAATTTATTTTAATTTTGTCCATTGGTGCTGTAATATTTTATTTCAATACACGATACATTTCGAACCCCAAAGAGCTCATATTCGGTTGCTTAATCAGTCAAAACCGTTTTCAACCAAGTGTAGTCATGTTAAGAGCACGTAGGTATGCCAAAGTGATATACGCTGAGCGATTGAACCACTGCCTTAAAAGCAATTATTGCGTTCCGTAATATATGTGGCTTGTAATACTCCCCCATTCGGATCTCCGGGACGGGACTGCCACGGGAGAGGTGACCATGGAGTAAAGAATTGAATAATCGTCGCATGGGTAACATTCCATGATTGTGGCAGGTAAGATAAAAATATGAAATGGGAAATACGAAGACTCTATCTACTTATACGGGGGGGGGGGGGGGGGGGGGGGGAGGAATCAGTGAAATGAAATGGAAATAAGGTAAGGATTTCTGGTCAGATCAATACAGAATTATGTCAACAATAGCTTAAAATTGTATAAAGAGAGTAAAATTCGCTCTGCGTAGGAAGATAGGTCAGAGTCAACTACTGTGAACAGCTCACCGATAGGATTGTTCTCAGTAGGAGTGAGGGATCATCAGCTGCAACCACAATCGTTCAGTTGTACATTCCGACATCACAAGTAGAACATGAAGACTTGAAGGAAGTATGTGAGGAAATTGGACGTGTAATTAAGTGTGAAAAGGGGAATGAGAAAAATCATGGGGCATTGGGACGGTGTAGCAGAGGAAGGACAAGTCAGAGTTAGACGAGAATATCAAACATGTTTCTCTCGACAGCACATCGACAATTGCTACTTATCACCAACGATAAAATCCCCTACAGTTGTATATCCTTTCTAAAAAGGAAGCACTACCCGCTTTCAGGACATACAGTCCATTGCAGGCGCACTTGAAGATGGGATACATATCGTTAAACCGCATTGTGCTTTTCTTTTTAAAATAAGTTAAGTTCACAACTGTAGCGGATTTTATCATTGACCAGAATATCAGCTTAGTAGTAGGAATGAGAAACGCTAAGTTCCGCAAGAAATTTTACACTGTTGTAGCAAAGGCATTGTTCAAAAATCGCGAAAAGAGAAGATACATAAGAAAAAAGAAAAACCGGAGACACGGGAAGTCGCTACCTGGGTAATTTCATATAGGACATAGTCAGAGACAGATTCCGAAATTATATATTGGTGAAATTGAAGAGTGTCGTACGGAAGAATTAGTGTACAAGAAAGTGGGATACTGAAGAGGAGACTCAATTGAAATTTCTAAGATAGTTGATACTGCGATAATGAATGCTATGTGGAATTCAGTTGCAAAGGCATGCCCATGTTTTTATAGGAGAATGACAGAATGCGGACCGATGAAAGTAGGTACAAAGTAGGTAACTGAGAAAAGAAATACTTCAACTGATTGACGACGAAAGCAGTACAACACATTTTAGTGTGAGGCAGGAGAAATGTTCCGGCGCAAAGTCAAGCGCCAGCACATCAGACGGAAACATCATAGCAGAGAGGGCTGTGAGCCGACGTTAGCCAATAGTACGCTGACCGACGCCTCTTTAGGACGACAACGAGACAGCAGCGGCATCTACACGAAGTGGAACATACGCGCCGCGCCGCCTCTCCGTGGCCCTTCTATATATTTCCGCTTGTATTACTAATTGTATATACTAAAACCTTGCTTGTATTTGTCTGTCGCCCATTGCTTGCGACACTTCTGTATTTCACAAAAGTTAAGTATTGCAATAAATTCCTTTTGTAATAAATTTTATTATTGCGATTTGCTTGAATTGTTCTCTAGCGATCCGAGAAAGCGGGTTTCCTAGGCAACCGATATTAGATGAGTGGGCAGGACTCTACAAATAAAGCAATATAAATGATTTAGAAATGAAGTAAACATGAAACGGAGCGAAATCAAGGCCAAATGGGTGAACCGAAAATGTGAAGAAATCAAAAATAAATGATTGACGGAAGAAATGATTCAGTACATAGAAAAGTCAAAACAACCTTCGATGAAATTAAAAGAAGGTTGGCCCCATTAAGGGTGCAATGTGAAACCCAATTAAATCCAGGAAAAGAGCAGATACGTAGAAAAAGTACAGTTAAGTCATTTACGGGAGGAGCGATGGATGCAAAAATTCTCTGATAACGTGATAGAAGAAGTAACTAGAGTCGATATGGGAGAGATAGGTGGATACAGAAATGGAATCAGAATTTTTTAAAAAATTCTGGAGGGCTTGAAATGAAATGAGGCAGAAGGTATAGATAATATTCCACCGGAATTCCAAAATTCATCGGGAGAACTGGCAACCAAACGATTCTTCATGATGGTATGTAGAATCATGAGAGTGGTGACATACCATCAAACTTCCAGAAAAATATCAGCCACACAATCATGAAGATACGAAGGACGGCAAATGTCTATACTATCACACAATGAGCTTTGCAGGTCTTGCATTCAAGTTGATGGAAGGTATAATGTACAGAGAAATGGAATGTAAATTGACGTTCAGTTTGGCTTTGGAAAAAGTAACGGCACAAGATAGGTAGTTCAGGAGTTGCACATGATAATGGCAGTAAGACGTAAGAAAATCAAACTACCTGATATGAACGTTGAACGAGAAATAGCTTTCGAGGTCATAAAACCTTCGATATTATGAGAAAAATATACAATATGTAAAAGATCAAAGAGGGAACAATAAGAATGGTCGGTCAAAAACAAATAGGTTGGATTAAAGAGAGTATAAGACCGGGATATAATCGTTCGGCCCTACACTTCAATGCATATATCGAAGAAACAGTCACAAAAATAAAAGTTTGGTTTAGGATGGGGTTAAGATTCAGGGTGAAAGAATAGAAGCTACCGGATTTGCTGATAATGTTGGTATCTGCAGTGAAAGCGAGGAAAAACTTTGACCTGTTGAGTGAGAGGGAGAGTAAGGGACGAATGGAATGAGGAATAGTACACTGTTCAAAGCAATTAGGAGGTCATACAAATTAGACATATCGTAACGAATTTCATTCAGATATTAGTTACAAATGTAATTTGTGTGTGATACATTACGGTATTTTACTGTCTCAACTCTCTACTTGAGGTTTACATGGCGCTAACGTAGAGGAAGATACCATTGGGCTACCATAATAGTGAAACAGTCATTCTCGTTGCACTCTAATATGGAGTGTATTAACCTCGAACGGCCAGTACAGTTGCACACCTGCGTGGCATTGACAGTATGAGATTATTAAATAGCTCTTGAGGGATATTTAGCCGTTCTTCCATGAGTACAATATCCAGTTCTGCAACCGTTGTGGGCGATGCTGGTCTGGTGGCAATGCATCTGACAAGCTCAGACATGTCAGTCGGGGTTAATTTCGGTGAATAACTCATGACGAGCTGTCTCCCATGAGTGAGAGGATATACTGAGTCCTGGAGTACATACCGTACTGGAGTACATACCGTACAGGAGTACATACCGTACAGGAGTACATACCGTACAGGAGTACATACCGTACAGGAGTACATACCGTACAGGAGTACATACCGTACAGGAGTACATACCGTACAGGAGTACATACCGTACAGGAGTACATACCGTACAGGAGTACATACCGTACAGGAGTACATACCGTACAGGAGTACATACCGTACAGGAGTACATACCGTACTGGAGTACATACCGTACTGGAGTACATACCGTACTGGAGTACATACCGTACTGGAGTACATACCGTACTGGAGTACTTACCGTACTGGAGTACTTACCGTACTGGACAGCAAACGAACACACTGAGGTAGGTCAGGACCACATGGGCAACATGTGGTCTTGTGTCAACCCACTGAAATGTAACATCACAGAGACCTTGAAAATAAGACAGTCAGTTTCACTAAAACGTAAAAAATGTATCTCTGGCTGTTCAGATTATAGGCCATGTGAAAAAGAAGTGATGCTATGTACGAGGACGTGCTGCAAATTAATGCCTCTGAATATTTTATATCCAAACTCTTCAATCTTCTTAAATATTACAAACGTTATTAATATTCTTCATTTTCTTACTTCATGTCTGCATATTTATTTCTCAACGTAGTTACACTTGCGACTAACACAATTCTCCCACCAAGAGACCAGTTTGTTGACATCGTCAGGCTTGAACGTTTGACTTTTCAAGTGGATCCACAGCTTCACAATTGATAGCTCCGCTTCATCACTGTGAAAGTGAAGTCCTCGAAAGTGTTCTTTAAGTTTTGGAAATAGGTGAAATCGCATGGGGCCAAATCGGCATTATATGCAGGCAGTGAAACCAAGGCGTCAGATTGTTGCAGACGTCGCACACTCGTTTACGGTCTGACATTGTCATGGTGAAGGAGAGGATTATCTATGTGTTGGCCAACTCTTAGAATTAGACATTCGATTACAGCACTATTTTCATCAAGCACCAACATAGACACGTTACACACCGCCATGTTTCATGCTACAATTAGGAACCGTTTATCGGAAGAGGGCTGCAAACATGTAGACACGAAGAAAGTAGATGTAGACTGTAACTAACGTTTGTCTTATTTAAACATCAGTAAGATTAATCTTGGGTATTAATCAACCGCTTCAGCTGTACTCAGTCCTTCACTATTGTCAAGACACAATAGCATTTTGGCAAATTTTGACTGCTTAAGTTGGTTGACGTAATAGTCTGTACTTTCTTTACCTAGTCCGCCCCGATAGCTGAGTGGTCAGCGCGGCGGTCTGTCACGCCAAGCTGCCCGGGTTCCATTCCCAGCTGGATCGGAGATTTTCTCCGCTCACGGACTGGGTGTTGTGTAGTACTCATTATCATTTCATAATCATCAGTGGAAGGCTACGGGAAACGACCACTAGGATCACTTCCCTAGACGCTCATGCTGTGTAATTCTCTGACGAAGCTTCCCCCATGACAATATCTGCCGTAATGCAGAATACAAAGTTTTTTTTTTTCTTTTTACCTAGCCCCCTTCGTTCCTCCTCAGTCTTTCCATTCTCCTGCCCCCGTCACCTCCCGCATTTAACTCCCTACCTCCTATGCATCCACCTTATTATCTTAGATTTTTCACGTCTTCCTGTGAATAATGTTTTAAATACTTTATAAAATTTCCGTAAGTTAAATCTACTCTTGATAAGTGTCTAAACTCACTACAGTCTTGTATCTTTTTAAATGTCATAGTGAAGAGTTTTTAAAACATATTTAAGACACAATATTTAGAATTTTAGCTTTATTAAAGTTTTTAAAGATTTTGGGATTTATTAACGAAAAACATGTCAACTATCATATTGTTATCCTAAGGACTGTTTTTCTGAAATATTTTTGTACTTTTCATCCCAATATTCCTTGTTCTCATTGAGCACTTGTGTATCCCCCACCACCGCCCACCACACGACCACCAATCATTTGGTCGAGCTCATGCATCATCAGCACATATACGAGCCGTCCACAGGCAACGTGTTTACTTTCGTGCCATCAGTATGTCAGAGCACGCTGCCGCGTCCCCTGTTCGTGATTTCGTAAAGATCGGAGAAGCGGCATGTACCGCTTTGAGGTTCTGCTTTTGCGTCAACAGCGATTCACTTAACGATTTTGTCTAGGTAGAACATCCCTCCACTTTGTTGCAACCACTTCTAGTTTTTTCATTCTGGCCCAAAATTAGGTCTTAATACTTTTCATTGATTTTCTCCTAAGCAATAGATCACTATGGTGTGATATGTTTAGGATTCGTCCTCTATATTGGAATCTGACTGTTTTATTCTATGACATACCGTCATTTAGCGGTGTTTTGTTCTGACGGACAACAAATGATGGGTGAAAAGTTTCCGAGGTTTTTCGCTGTAATGTATTAGTGACGTGAATACTAATATTTTGACATTCTCACATAAAAGTTTTTAATACTTTATTAAAAAAATTAAAATCTCAAATTAATTTACCGTATTGGCGTGTATTATAGGGTTGTTATTCCTTCTGGATTTATTGTTAGACAGATGTTCTCCTGAAGATGTACAGTTTAGTGCCACGAAACCGGTAGTGATCCAATAACTAAGGACTAAATACAGATGGTAAATGGTTCAAATAGATCTAAACCTAACTAACGTAAGGACATCACACACACCCATTCCCGAGGCAGGATTAGAACCGGCAATCGTAACAGCAGCGTGGTACCGGACTGAAGCACCTAGAAACGCTCGGCCACAGCGGCCTGATAAATACAGATGAAGCGGTTTGTAAATACCCAAGATGACTACTCATAGCTGTGGGTGCCCTACCTACGAGGTTGTCTGCAGCCGTAAGATTTTTCACATTAAAAATTCTGAGGCATTAATTTTCCGCACGCCCTCATAGCTAACCGCATCCCTTTACTATCAAGTTCTGTGTTGATCTTGTAAATCAGACAAATGTAATCTAGCGAATTTTGTTCTCCTTGGACCTTCCACAAAGATACATCGTTATTGACAGTTTACGTAAAAGAGGAACTTGTCCGAAAAAGGTATGACTGAAGGTATGCGACATTGCTTTACATTCCTGCACTGCTTACCTAACAATATGTTTGCCCCTTGCAAGGGTTTGAGTACGGTTCTTCTGAATCCACAGATTAATATTCGCTTGACTATCACGGGATGCGTGCTAACGACAGTAGCAGAACGGAACCGCAGGCTCGAAAGGCCACCATCCTGAAGTTGTCGAATTCAGACACTCTATGCTCGACATTTACCCTTCTGATACATGGAACAGCACTATGTTCTCATAAACAACCTCTGGCGTGCCACAGGGAAGTGTTACGGGACCATTGATTTCCACAATATACGTAAATGACCTAGTAGATAGTGTCGGAAGTTCCATGAGGCTTTTCGCGGATGATGCTGTAGTATACAGAGAAGTTGCAGCATTAGAAAATTGCAGCGAAATGCAGGAAGATCTGCAGCGGATAGGCACTTGGTGCAGGGAGTGCCGACTGACCCTGAACATAGACAAATGTAATGTATTGCGAATACATAGAAAGAAGGATCCTTTATTGTATGATTGTACGATAGCGGTACAAACACTGGTAGCAGTTACTTCTGTAAAATATCTGGGAGTATGAGTACGGAACGATTTGAATTGGAATGATCATTTAAACTAATTGTTTGTAAGGCGGGTGCCAGGTTCAGATTCAATGGGAGAGTCCTTAGAAAATGTAGTCCATCAACAAAGGAGGTGGCTTACAAAACACTCGTTCGACCTATACTTGAGTATTGCTCATCAGTGAGGGATCCGTACCAGTTCGGGTTGACCGAGGAGATAGAGAAGATCCAAAGAAGAGTGGCGCGTTTCGTGACAGGGTTATTTGGTAAGCGTGATAGCGTTACGTAGATGTTTAGCAAACTCAAGTGGCAGACTCTGCCAGAGAGGAGCTTTGCATCGCGGTGTACCTTGCTGTCCAGGTTCCGAGAGGGACCTCTGGATGAGGTATATATTGCTTCCCCCTACTTGTACCTCCCGAGGAGATCACAAATGTAAAATTAGAGAGATTCGAGCGAGCACGGAGGCTTTCCGGCAGTCGTTCTTCCCGCGAACCATACGCGACTGGAACAGGAAAGGGAGGTAATGGCAGTGGCATGTAATGTGCCCTCCGCTACACACCGCTGGGTGGCTGGCGGAGTATAAATGTTGATCTAGATATAATGTAGATATAAATGCGATTATTGGAACCTTTACTTATGGGGGTTGTACAAAAATGGTGACAGATGCATACATGAACATATATGTAGACGCTAGCCAAGCCTGCAGGTTGCGCTGCTTTATTTGACCCAGAATTACAGCTGTGCAATGTCCTCAATACGTTGCAAATATCAGTCGCCGTCACAACAATGTAATGTATAGTTGTGAGAGCATTATGTTGGAGATGAGTCAGCGTTGGTGAATTATTGGTCGTCATATGATGGGTGCTTCCGTAACCAAGGTAATAAAAGTGTTTATTACTTCAGTAGGTTTCGTATCAGATATTTATACGGCACACTTGGGAAGCGGAGAAACATCATCCACTAAATGACAACGCGGACGAACGTATGTGTTCAGTGATCATGACGGACATCCATTGAAGAGAACTCTAAAGAAAACTAAGAGGACGATAGCTGCAAAAATCACTGCAGTGAATATCTCACTTACCAGCCCTGTCAGTACCAAATGAACCCGAATTTACCACCATGAACAGGGAACTGGAGAGTGAGCAGGATTTCCAAAACCACTCACCAGCGATGCAAATATCCGTAACAGGAAAACGTGGTGCCAAAGCCATAAATCTGGGCTCTAGAGCAGTGGTTGAATACCGTTTGACCGGATGTATCTCGTTTCAAGCTATTTACATCTTCTGACTGTGCTGACGTACGAAGAATGTAACATGGCGGGGGTTCGGTGTTGATTGGGCAGCCACCTCACGATACTCCACAGGTCCACGGTTACTCTACAACGTCCGGTTCAAGGCGCGCAGTCCGGAACCGCGCGACTGCTACGGTCGCAGGTTCGAATCCTGCCTCGGGCATGGATGTATGTGATGTCCTTAGGTTAGCTAGGTTTAAGTAGTTCTAAGTTCTAGGGGACTGATGACCACAGCTGTTAAGTCCCATAGTGCTCAGAGCCATTTGAACCATCTACAACGTCACTTTGCTGCCAATGATTATGTGACCGTGTTTTGCTGATCTGGTCCATGCCATGTTATATTGTTTGTTCCCAATGGTGGTCATGTGTTCCAAGACGACAAGATACCATACAACTCACGTCATCCTGGGCTGTTCACGAAAACAGCCCTGAATGGTGCGTGCTGATTTCGTGAAAACGAAGATGAACTGTCGCATCTATCAAGGCCACGTCAGTTATAGAGCCTTTGTGACTTATTTATGCGAGAATATTACGTGATCACTATCCACCTCCGCCAACGTTGTCTGAACTTACCACCATTTTGCAGGACAAATGGCACAACAGTCCCTTGAAAACTGTGCAGGACCTTCTGATAGAGACGCGGATTTAACGTGGAAATGGAACGGACCAGTTGTACACTGAAATGTCGAAGACTCCTTATTACAAAAGCTTATTAATTTTTAGTAGCCCAGCAACATTTCTTCATACATTGGCTGAACAGTCAACAGCGTTCCCTACAATTTCACTTATTTGGTTAAAGGTAAGTATTAGTCTCTGTCTTTTATTTAAGATCCAACAATCATCTTACACTTAAATACTTCGTTTTGTTTTCTTATGCAAAGACAATACCTAAATGAATTTAAACAAAATTAAAATCATTTTCTGCAAAAGCCTCCATTTGACAAAGTTGCATTTCAATCCCTTAATTTGAAATTTAAAAAAAACACTATACCGCTAGACAGTTCTTTCTGCATACTCTGTAAACAGTGTAAGTAGGCTGTTTATGTTTTCTTATTGGCAACGTTACGTAGCGCTCTGTATGAAAATCACTGGCTGTGTTGTGTGCAGTCTGTGGCTGGTTTGCATTGTTGTCTGCCATTGTAGTGTTGGGCAGCTGGATGTGAACAGCGCGTAGCGTTGCGCAGTTTGAGGTGAGCCGCCAGCAGTGGTGGATGTGGGGAGAGAAATGGTGGAGTTTTGAAATTTGTAAGACTGGATGTCATGAACTGCTATGTATATTATGATTTTTCAACACTGTTAAGGTAAATACATTGTTTGTTCTCTATTAAAATCTTTCACTTGCTAACTATGCCTATCAGTAGTTAGTGCCTTCCGTAGTTTGAATCTTTTATTTAGCTGGCAGTAGTGGCGCTCGCTGTTTTACAGTAGTTCGAGTAACGAAGATTTTTGGTGAGGTAAGTGATTTGTGAAAGGTATGGGTTAATGTTAGTCAGGGCCACTCTTTTGTAGGGATTACTGAAAGTCAGATTGCGTTGCGCCAAAAATATTGGGTGTCGGTTTAAGCACAGTCATGTATAATTGTTCAAAGGGGACGTTTCATATGTCGACCCTTAGCCGAGGATACCTCACTGGAATCTTCTGATTTTTTCTTGTAGTTTGTGTAATTAGTGTAGCTTTTGTTTATTGCTAGCGCGTAATTGTAGAGAGAATTTCCTTTTTAGTTGTAGTTTTTCATTGTTGTACAGTAAAACAGTTGTGGCATGCATGTAGATTTGCAGCAAGTATTTCGCAGCTGCGCTTGCAATTAACTAGATGTTATTTTCAGTGCTATGTTAATGTGTTTTCTTATTTTGCTCTTCACATTGTGTTTTTCTGTGTTGTTGTGTGAAATATTGTGACAATAATGGCGAGTGAAAAACGTAATACTAGGCTCCAAAGTAAACTGAGACATGAGAGTGAAGACGAAAGCAGTGTGTTAGCGCCACCGTGTAATGAATTAACTAATGTTCAAAGTGGTAATTTGGTAATCGTGCATAGGGAAATGGAGCGGGCGGCAAATAATGGCGTAGACAGTGAAACAATTAGTGAACAGGGAAGCATTATCGATCGATCGGTCGGCAATAGCTCGCCTCAGGAATCCGAAATGACAGGACACAATCTCGCAAATACTGTAGATTCAGGTTTTGGGTCCTCACCGTTTTCTCAAATAAGTCAAGACACATTTTCTGCTTGTCAAAATGTGAATGTTGCCGGTGCAAATTCACTGCCGAAAAGCACTGAGGAACATGTTTCAGACACCAGTGCATTGTTATTACAATTAATACAACAAATGGGACAAACACAGCAAAAGCTTCAAAAGTTAGACACAATGGAACAAAATCTTCAAAAGTTAGACACAATGGAACAACACCAGAGACAAACACAGCAACAGTTAGACGCAATGGAACAAAATCTTCACACCACGCTTGAACAAAACACGTGAAGATTTAACTACTGAGTTACATAAAATCGAATCGAAATGTCAAAATGTCTGTAATGACGTAAAAACACAAAATTGTGAGCATTTCCAACCTATTATTTCGTGTCATGATAATGCATTACAGAATCACGAAGCAGCCATAAAAGAACTGCAAACTATTGTTCAAGAAAATCATGATACCTTGCAAGCTATAATTGACTCAATTGCATCTACCGATTCGGTTACGCAACTTGAAAAAAACTCAAGAAAACTTAAAGGACACAGTAGATACTCCGAAAATTGGTTCAGAAAGACACATTAGTTCATTATCAGAGAAAGTAGTTGAACTTTCGGATCAGCTAAATAATTTATCTACGAAGGTAGATGATAATCTGAATGACACAAAACCGGTAGTCTTTAATGACACAGAAGAGTGCGAACAAATTAGGAAATTAAAACAAAATCAGAATCAAATTAATACGCAACACCATCGAGAAATCCGGGAAGTACAAGATTAGTTGACACAGGTAACACAGGAATTACATATTTTAGATGCCACTCGCGTTCTAATACGGGAAGAGGGACATAGAAATACGGAACAGCCACAAAATAATAACACAGCGCATTTCGGAGATTATGAAAGAAATTGGCAAGGTACACCGAATTTTGAGATGGAACCGCCGAAACTACGTAACAATGACCGACATGCGACTCGCCGACATGATGATTTTGACTATAAGCTGTTCATTACTACACGTAAATTAAAAACATTTAATAATTCTGGCAACGACATTCATCCGCAAGCATGGCTCCATCAATTCTCCCATTGTTTTCCTCCCAACTGGTCATTAGAGCACAGATTAGAATTTATGTGTGGCTACTTAGAGAATGAACCAGCTGTAAGAATGCGATCGGTCATTCACGATTGTCAGAGTGAAGGAGAATTTTATCATGCCTTCCTCTCAGCATATTGGTCTCAAGTTACACAAGACCAAGTAAAACATAGCATCATAATGATGAAACATTTCGAACAATCTGAATTTTCCAGTCTTGTGAAATATTTTGAAGACATGTTGCACAAGAATCAGTATCTGTCAAACCTCAGAACTCATCCGAATTTGCTTAATCAAATTACCTGAACATTTACGACATATTATTTTGGCAGGACGTTGGAAAGACGATATTGAAGCTTTTCAGGGACCTTTACAGGAATTAGAAATTGACAATCACGGAACGCGAAAGCAGGAACACAACAATTACAGGTCACATCCGTCGCAATTCCGCGATGAAAGATATAATAACTGGACACGACAAGGCTATTCTTACAACGCAAATCGTGACCAAAACAGACACCACCCGTATGCCAACCATTGGCAGAGTAGTAATTAAAGAGAAAGATCGCATTTCCGTAGTAACGAATATGACAGAGATAAACATAGAAACAGACAATATGGGAACCAAAACAATTATTATCAAGGGAGACAGAATAACTTCAGGTGCAACAGTTCATCGCGCAGTTACGATTCAGGGAGAAATTCTCCACCACGTGACCGACAAGAAAGAAATTATGGAATCTACCTACATGCCGACAGACGATATAATCGTAACTAGAGACCTGAATTGCATCAGAACTGGCGGGATTCAAACAGAGCAGGGCCCTCTCGGCAAGGTGAATTTGTAGAAGTTATGTCTCCTAATCCTAACGATGCACGCCAACAAAGAGACAGACAATGACCCGCACCGCAAGCAGCCACGTGCGCCGGCTGGCTCGCAAGCAGCCACATGCGCCGGCTGGCTCGCAAGCAGCCACGTGCGCCGATTGGCTCACAAGCAGCCACGTGCGCCGATTGGCTCACAAGCAGCCACGTGCGCCGATTGGCTCACAAGCAGCCACGTGCGCCGATTGGCTCACAAGCAGCCACGTGCGCCGATTGGCTCACAAGCAGCCACGTGCGCCGGCTGGCTCACAAGCAGCCACGTGCGCCGGCTGGCTCACAAGCAGCCACGTGCGCCGGCTGGCTCGGTGAAAAATAACATAGACGCTAACCTTGAGAAAAATTTTAGTATTCCTTACCGACGTATAGCGCATGATAATTGCGTTCAAGTTGAAACTCTGTGTAACTAGGAAGGGTAAAGGATTGCAACACTTTTCACATGAAAACTGTTTATTGAGAGATAATCTGTTTTTTAACTTAATTTTTGCTACAAAATTTTTCACTTTACATTACTAGTAGGCCTTGTCAGACTTAGAATCTGTTAAGATGCAACAATGTTTGAAGTTAAATATCCAGTCAAGAACCAAGAGAACTTATTTAAACAGAAATTACGAATGCATTGTTATTGTGAACAGACGACACCGTGTTATTGTGTGTGTACATTCTTGCTTGTTAGTTGCACGATTATGTAACGACTATAAGGCTCACATACTTAGAACATTTACCAGCACTGCTCATGAGATTTTAATGGAACATTTTGCTTTACTTGAAAATATATTCTGGATTTAAAGTACTTTCTGTGAGATACCACATGACACAGTGGTTAGTTTATGTGACAGCTACAAGATTTTATCACGATACTACTAATGAGTGACAATTTACAATGTTGCTTTTGTGCTGTATCTGCTTTATTTCTGCACAGTTTTTCTGAATTCTTCTGGAAAGTAAAACATGTTCAATAGTAACTTTGTGGTATAGCTACAATAAGACAGCGTTTTTTTTGTTTTGTAGCAAAACAATACGTTACAGTGTAGTACTTTCTTGATCACGGTACTGTACGTAATAACTACGATATCTATACGCAAAGCATTTCACTTTTGTTTATCATGATCTGCAGAACTTAGCTTTTGGAGGACGATAACTAGGACACTTCGACACTTCCACAGAGATTATCTTACAACAAGATGCACAGTTTATCGCTACAGTACAAGTATTTGAGTGATTAATTTTGTACTTAAAACATTTATTTTTAAAGAGATTTGAAGTACAAGAATACAAAGGTTTTCCATGATACATTTCATTCAATTGCTGTAATCTGTAACACCTGAGGGTATAATTATATTAATCCTCGGGGGGGGGGGGGGGGGGTACACGCTTACTTTGTGTACCATGTGTTTGGCAAGCACAAGGAGCCCTAGCTAATATGGTATTTGCTTACACAACTTTACACATCGATAACATATTTCTGTAACACATAAATTACACAGCTATCTCATCATTTAACTGAGAGAGACAAACATTTATTTTACTACATCAGTGACAGATGTTTATGTAATTACACCGTTGGATAACTTCACACTTACGAAATTGTATGTAGTTTGTACTTTGTGAGCTGTTCATATTTTTTTGGAACTATTGTGATACTATGAGAGCTTTGAATGATGTATTTGGTAAGGGAGCATGATTTTAAAGTATGTTTGAGGTAGATGACACTATTTAAATGAGCAGAGAATTTTTTTTTAGGTTTTCACATTATTGCAAAAAGCTACGACGTTTTTGAGATTTGACTGAGGTGTTATGATGTTATTTTTACGACGACGATGTGTGTTATGCTGTTGAGGTATGTTTATGATCAATAAAATGATGCTACTGTATATGAGGAATTTGATTATGCTACATATTTATTATGATGAAATATTGAAGAAATGTCGACGAATACGTATATGAATAATGAGTAGTGGTTAGGGACTTTGACTTGTGAAAAAGTATGTTGGAAACCAAGAATCGTACTTTAAGGGTTATGAAATGTGTCTAAATGCGTGAATGTATCACAATGCCGACGAATATTTTTTGGACACTGCTATATTTATAGGATTTTGTTTCTACAGATTTGCAACGCAAAGTCTCGAACTGTGAAATTTTTATATGAGACTGTCACAGTAGTGCAAACTGGTGTTGTAAATATTTCGGTAAGAAAGCCAAGTGATCTTGACTTAACGCATCTTGAGTGGCCAGCTGTGTCACACGCCTTGAGAAAAAGCCGTTAGTGTGTGCCTTTTCAGAGGCACAGGTAAAAAAACAGAGGGGGAGGCCATTATCCTCGCTATTGACATTTCTTTGTAGAAAGCATCGCAAATATGACACGCTCAAACTTGAAAACATATGATTACACTGTTGAGCTCTTAATTTATGATATTTACTGAAATGCCTAATGAAATGATGAGAAACATTTTACATTTATTGTCTTCCTAGTTGAGAGATTCTTTTGCCTTGGAGGAGCCATTTGCCTAGTGAATGACGTTTCATGCATTGCTCTATATAGTCGATATATGTGTTTGCTCATTTCGTTTGATATCTAGTTTCTAGCTGCACTGCAGCATTGGTTATTATAAAATTTAATAGAGGTACTAATATCATTTTCTGTCTACAGACCCAGGAAAGAACACATTTATGATGTACTTTCTTAGAAAAGAGAGCACAAATAGACATTTCCCTTCACAGGAACTGCATAAATATTTTTTTTAACGATTTGGTAACTTGTCTGCTACTGAAACTTATCGTGATGCATCACTCTAGTATTAAGATGTGACATAGGTATTAGACATGGCCATATTTAGTGTAATATTATTTCTGATTGAGCTTTGTCATGTTTAGATATAAGTTATTGCATTTGCTGCTGCTGTTTGCAAGGCATAGTGCTACTAAATTTCACTTTGTATTACTCTGTTAAGCTAGTTTTACTACTGATTTATTTTTCTTGTTGCTGCACATTGGCTCATATTAGTTGTGATGTTGCATTGCTTGGTAATTTAGATTTACTGCAGCTTGCTTTGACAATTTCCATTTTTTTCATTGCTGTTTGTATTAATTCTTTTATGTTGCTGCATTGCCTCGTCCCTTAGTTTAGCATCTGAGTTCAGTATATTTAAATTAGCTTAAGAGATGGTAGACTATATAAGAGAATGAGTTGCGATCAATTGGAAGAAATGCATTGAGAAGTTTTACGAAAAATGTACAGAAAGCAGTTATAGATAGCACTTTTTGAAATAATGAAGAACAAAGGGAGATCTCCAAGAAGTAAAGAAAGTTTTGTTTGCAAGATACTGCAGTAAAACAAACCCTGTCCTTTCCCTTTCTGTTATTCCGCTATGTGTTTGTGTACTCTTGTATGTTTGTGTTATTCCTGTTTTTATGTGTTTATCTGATGAGAGTTACATTGTAGAATTTTTCTCATAATATGTAATTTACTTTGAAAAGATGTTCAGATATTATTTATTCTGTTTTGTTGCACATATGTGAAGGTGATGTTTCAAAAGTTATTCTGATATTTATGTATGTACTCATGTCATAATTCCTGTAACACTGATGTATATGTTTATTTCTATTGTTTTGTAAAGCCTGTACTACAAATGTTATTTGTATTGTTATGTTCTTTAATGATGGATTTTGTACTTTTGTAATTGTATTCTTATGTTATAAAATTGTAATTGACACCAGTTCATCATATTATTAACTTGTAAGTTCCATTTCACTGCACACGTTTCTGTTGGTCATAGTATATGGACAATATGTGAGAAGTAGGGACTGTTAGTGTTTGCACGTGTGTTAATAATTCAGCAAGGGACTGGATAACAGCATTGCTGGTTCTAAGGACAGTTCCAAAAACTATGTGAGTGCACAAGTGGTGGTTATAGACTTGCTATATTCTCCGCAAGACTCTTCGATGGTGATTGTGCACCTGCACAGTTGCAACAGATGGCTGCTGGCCGTCCCTACAAGGACAACAGTGGGTCTACACCCTTGATGACTCACCGATACCATTATTTCTACACGGACTGCAGTGGGTCTGCACCTCTGGTGGCCCACCAATACCATAATCTCTATCAAGACTACAGTGGGTCTGCTCTGTGATGACCTACCTACCAATATTCTTCAAAACTTGGAATGACTCTGCTGTGGGTTTGCTGTGTTGTGGCCCATTACCTTTCTGCATGTCGAGAGTCAGCACTGTCTTTCCGTTGGAAGGACAACAATACTTCTTCAAGACTGCATGGAAATCCACTACTTCCGTGTGCAGTTTCTTTTACTGCTCAAACGTTGACAGAAACACTGCAATTTTACTGTGATGAATGATAAGGACTGTCTTTATGGACTGTGAGAAAATTTTAGCTGTTGATCAACATTGCATCAATATGTGTGTGCATTTGATATCTTTGTTATTGTAATTATGAAAAATTTTATCAAATCATTATTGGCCAGTGCCCAAAACAATTTGTAAAATTTTTTGTTGGGAGCATGGGGGCTATGTAAGTAGGCTGTTTATGTTTTCTTATTGGCAACGTTACGTAGCGCTCTGTATGAAAATCACTGGCTGTGTTGTGTGCAGTCTGTGGCTAGTTTGCATTGTTGTCTGCCATTGTAGTGTTGGCAGCTGGATGTGAACAGCGCGTAGCGTTGCGCAGTTTGAGGTGAGCCGCCAGCAGTGGTGGATGTGGGGAGAGAAATGGCGGAGTTTTGAAATTTGTAAGACTGAATGTCATGAACTGCTATGTATATTATGATTTTTCAACACTGTTAAGGTAAATACATTGTTTGTTCTCTATTAAAATCTTTCATTTGCTAACTATGCCTATCAGTAGTTAGTGCCTTCCGTAGTTTGAATCTTTTATTTAGCTGGCAGTAGTGGCGCTCACTGTATTGCAGTAGTTCGAGTAACGAAGATTTTTGTGAGGTAAGTGATTTGTGAAAGGTATAGGTTAATGTTACTCAGGGCCACTCTTTTGTAGGGATTATTGAAAGTGAGATTGCGTTGCGCTTAAAATATTGTGTGTCAGTTTAAGGACAGTCATGTATAATTTTTGAAAAGGGGACGTTTCAACAGTTGTAGACGATACTTGCAATTAAATTTTCACAAGTTAAATCAGCGTACCGAAAGCATTTCCGACAGTGCTGGATAAATAATTTAACTAAATCTCACCCAGAAAATGACCAGCTTAAGTTCTTACCGTATCATTTACCCTTATTTAACCAAAGGAAATGGATTTTATAATATTCCGTTTACCAACATGTTACAAACTTATTAACCTGGGAGCTCCCCACTAGTTCCGGTATTAACTATACTGTGCCAATACAAACAGTCCTCAAGGGAGAAAAATTCAGTGTATTATGTAACCGTAGCCATTGAGATGTTAGAGTAACAATAAAGGTAAACTTTTATCAAAGTACCATATACGGACAAACCTTACTTAAAATTACTAAACATCTGTCAATCCCTGTGCACGGTCGTACCTTTAAACTAGTCGCACCACACTTCTCAGCCATGACTGCCAGAACAACAGATTCTTCTAGACCAGTACTGCAGGTAACAGATCGTGCCTTATTCCCATCAAAACAAACTAACTTATTAGTTACGGGCGCTGTCCATATTTCTCCCCCTCTCAAAAAACCATCTCCACAACACAATTCTTCAAGGCTCCAGAACAAAATCACTTCATCAGTTGAAACTGAAACCACTGCCGTTGTTTTCAGTGACCACAAATTTCAGAAGTTCCAAAAGCGACACTTCGAGCGAGGTGGCGCAGTGGCTAACACACTGGACTCGCGTTCAGGAGGACGACGGTTCAATCCCGCGTCCGGCCATCCTGATTTAGGTTTTCCGTGATTTCCCTAAACCGCTCCCGGCAAATGCCGGGATGGTTCCTTTCAAAGGGCACGGCTGACTTCCTTCCTCATCCTTACCTAATCCAATGAGACCGATGACGTCGCTGTTTGGTCTCTTCCCCCAAACAACCCAACAAAAGCGACATACGGTCATTTTACACATGATGGCTTACCATGGCGTGTTGTCTTCTTCCTCCGAAATAGCGGAAGCCTGTGCATGTACCTTCCTTGACACACGCACGCTCCCCTGCTGCCAGCCGCCTCACCAACCCACATCCTGTCGCTAGCCGCTACGCTTGCAATCTCTTCCTGCCGCGCAGAGCCCCTTGCCATACTTGCCCTCCAGCACTCTCACTCTTGCTAGCCTCGGACGCACCATCCATAACACAGAGGACATTCCAAGAAGACAAACCAGTCAATCGATCCCAGCGGAAACATCGAACCATGTAACACAGCTCACATGCATTTATCCATTCCGGAACAAACGGAAGCTGGCACGGTAAATTGTCCCGTTCTGATGATTCCATATTTTTGTCCCCTCCCCATTTATATGAAACTTAAATGGTGTTGCAGTTCCATGTAGAGTGTTGCTGCACTGAAATGAGTATCTTTCGCATATTCAAAACGACAACGATGACATGTGTATCATATTTACCCATATTCTTCGGACATGAATCTGCCTTCGCTATCTCTCTCTCTCTCTCTCTCTCTCTCTCTCTCACACACACACACACACACACACACACACACACACACACACACACACTCAATTTTCGATTCCTAGCTGAACTCTGTCATAACTAATTTACAGACAAGGAAATACGATTTGCGTTAAATATGACGACAAACACACATCATCGATATAGCTCTACACTTCAAAATAACATTGTATCAAAAATAAACAGCTATGCGAAAATATGTTGAAATAAAACGTTTGATTTTTCCAGTAAATTAAATATTCCAAGTAGAACAAAATGATTTTGAAACTACAAAAAGCGAGATTTCATTGCGCACATTTTTATTGCACTTTGCGCAGAGACATGATTCCCGACAATTACTGCTAACTCACTTTGCCAACTTGCTATCTGAAAATTTTGTTATGATTTGCAATTTTATTTCAAAACTTAATATAGTATACTTATAAATACTTATTGATGATGATTTCATCGTTTTCAGGTAAGCACTGGATTTCCTGAGACGTGCCTCAGGTAAGTTGTAGGATAAATTAAACACCTATATCTGAGCTGCCTCTACAATCTATCTGCAGAGGGGAAACAGGAATCCAAAATATCTCAGCTTTTATCTTTCTGATGCGTAAGCCCAATATAAATACAAAGAGCTAATATATTTCTTGATTCGTCTTGTTACGAGCATACTCGGATAATAAAGAGTAAGGCTTTTCGTAACGCATTCCGTCTGTCTTATCGAGTTTTTTTTTTTTTTTTTTTTTTTTTTTTTTTTTTTTTTTTTGCCTTCATCAGTCTACTGACTGGTTTGATGCGGCCCGCCACGAATTCCTTTCCTGTGCTAACCTCTTCATCTCAGAGTAGGACTTGCAACCTACATCCTCAATTATTTGCTTGACGTATTCCAATCTCTGTCTTCCTCTACAGTTTTTACCCTCTACAGCTCCCTCTAGTACCATGGAAGTCATTCCCTCATGTCTTAGCAGATGTCCTATCATCCTGTCCCTTCTCCTTATCAGTATTTTCCACATATTCCTTTCCTCTCCGATTCTGCGTAGAACCTCCTCATTCCTTACCTTATCAGTCCACCTAATTTTCAACATTCGTCTATAGCACCACATCTCAAATGCTTCGATTCTCTTCTTTTCCGGTTTTCCTACAATCCATGTTTCACTACCATACAATGTTGTACTCCAGACGTACATCCTCAGAAATTTCTTCCTCAAATTAAGGCCGGTATTTCATATTAGTATACTTCTCTTGGCCAGAAATGCCTTTTTTGCCATAGCGAGTCTGCTTTTGATGTCCTCCTTGCTCCGTCCGTCATTGGTTATTTTACAGCCTAGGTAGCAGAATTCCTTAACTTCATTGACTTCGTGACCATCAATCCTGATGTTAAGTATCTCGCTGTTCTCATTTCTGCTACTTCTCATTACCTTCGTCTTTCTCCGTTTTACTCTCAAACCATACTATGCACTCATTAGACTGTTCATTCCGTTCATCAGATCATTTAATTCTTCTTCACTTTCACTCAGCATAACAATGTCATCAGCGAATGGTATCATTGATATCCTTTCACCTTGTATTTTAATTCCACTCCTGAACCTTTCTTTTATTTCCATCATTGCTTCCTCGATGTACAGATTGAAGAGTAGGGGCGAAAGGCTACAGCCTTGTCTTACACCCTTCTTAATACGAGCACTTCGTTCTTGATCGTCCACTCTTATTATTCCCTCTTGGTTGTTGTACATATTGTATATGACCCGTCTATCCCTATAGTTTACCCCCTACTTTTTTCAGAATCTCGAACAGCTTTATATTGTTGAACGCTTTTTCCAGGTCGACAAATCCTATGAAAGTGTCTTGATTTTTCTTTAGTCTTGCTTTCATAATTAGCCGTAACGTCAGAATTGCCTCTCTCGTCCCTTTACTTTTCCTAAAGCCAAAGTGATCGTCACCTAGCGCATTCTCAATTTTCTTTTCCATTCTTCTACATATTATTCTTGTAAGCAGCTTCGATGCATGATCTGTTAAGCTGATTGTGCGATAATTCTCGCATTTGTCAGCTCTTGCCGTATTCGGAATTGTGTGGATGATGCTTTTCCGAAAGTCAGATGGTATATCGCCAGACTCATATATTCTACACACCAACGTGAATAGTCGTTTTGTTGCCACTTCCCCCAATGACTTTAGAAATTCTGATGGAATGTTCTCTATCCCTTCTGCCTTATTTCACCGTAAGTCCTCCAAAGCTCTTTTAAATTCCGATTCTAATACTGGATCCCCTATCACTTCTAAATCGACTCCTGTTTCTTCTTCTATCATATCAGACAAATCTTCACTCTCATAGAGGCTTTCAATGTATTCTTTCCACCTATCTGCTCTCTCCTCTGCATTTAACAGTGGAATTCCCGTTGCACTCTTAATGTTACCACCGTTGCTTTTAATGTCACCAAAGGTTGATTTGACTTTCCTGTATTCTGGGTCTGTCCTTCCGACAATCATACCTTTTTCGATGTCTTCACATTTTTCCTGCAGCCATTTCGTCTTAGCTTCCCTGCACCTCCTATTTATTTCATTCCTCAGCAACTTGTATTCCTGATTTTCCCGGAACATGTTTGTACTTCCTCCTTTCATCAATCAACTGAAGTATATCTTCTGTTACCCATGGTAAGTCATAGAATGTGATATTTTGTGTATTCCTGTAGCCATGACACATATTAAATGATCTAGTTATGAATTGTGCAGTTCTTTGTTACAGCCGAAGCCTGTATTAAATCTTGCAATATGACAACTAATTTGTTTGACGTAGATATTAAAGATGAGTGAAAATGAAGAAATTCCAAAACTAATGAACTTATCTTCTTTTCCTATAAAAATATAGAATGTTTCTGAAAGGGTCGTTACACCTTCGAGTGTGACTTCTATTGGTTATGTGGGACAGATGCCGTCTGGTGTGGATTCCTTGTCAAACTAGCACACTCGCTGCAGCGAGTCAGGGACAACTTGCTCAGTAAATATCAGATAAATTAAATACAGCCCTTGAACTACCATGAATACAAGAGGAAGGACAAAACTATGTCCAAACTCGGGAGAGCGCAGTAACATAACCCAGAGGCACCAATTTTAAATTCACAGTGCTTTATTGCTTTATTTTACATCAAGTAAATAGCATGGATGTAACAACAAACATTATTTCAGAGACCACATCCCGCTCCGAGATCGATTGTAAGGTAATAGTGATAAACTACAGTTAATAAAATATTTTCGTTAATAGAAAAGCTATAAAACCCACTTATAGATAAAATATTTATGGCGTCAGTTAATACCACCGCAAAATTACTCAACAATTACTTCACTCTAAAAGGCAGCACACACTCTATCATTAACCGTCCAATAGCATACAATTAGTGAACGGTCGCTGTGACAAGCTGATGGGTCAATATGGCAGATTTAAGGTTATTAAACAAGAGTGTATTTTCGATAAAGTCGGTCCGCTTACTGTAACTCAACAAAACGGAAACATTAAAGGAATTTTAAACATATATGAAAATAAAACACATTTTGTGAAAAGCAACCGGCACATTGACATACAAAATTAACGTAGGGCTGATAAAGCTCACACACAAAGCACAGGCAGTGAAAAAAGTTTTGCAGACTTGCAGATGTTGGCCGACACCATCTCGAAGCAAAGCCGTATTCTGTTCAAACACACACAATAACTTTCATCAGCGCACTGCACGTTGCCAAAGTAATACCTGGTAAAGGCCCTAAGCATTCAACGTGTTCCACTTATCGCGAGCCACAAAAGTGCCGCCGCCGAGTACACTTACAATATCCAGCTCGTCCCGCTGTTACGAGGAATTTCCTTCACGCCGAGCATCGTCTTTCCGATTAAGCCCTCACACGATGGCTTCATAACACGTCACGGCTTCCACTGCTATTACAAGTTTAGAAGTACACAGCAGCATCATACCTCCCCGTGCCTGCCGAAAACTCAACTTCTGCGAATCGCTGCAATCCGCCCATTAGTGAAGCACCACATTCACTTGCCCGTCAACAAGTGTCACCACCGATCCGACCTTTCCTCCTCCTAGCTGCGATGCTGCACAGCTGCCACCTCGCTCCGAACGGTACGTCGGGAGCTGATAGATAGACTCTCTGGAATCGACTATGGACCGCCTCAATTTCATTAACGTGGAAAGCGATTATTGAGTTTGGCGTGGCCGTAGGTAAGGTAACGAGGCCGCTCCCCATCTTGCGTGAAGTGTACGCTGCGTTCTTGGTCAGCTCAATCATCCAGCGGATTAAAATATTTCGATCGTACATACACTGTGATCACAAGTGTCAGGACACCCCCTAAAACATACGTTGTTCATATTAACTGCATTGTGCTGCCACATACTGCAAGCTTCTCCATATCAGCGACATTAGTAGTCATTTGACATCATGAGAGAGCAGAATGGGACGCTCCGTGGAACTCATGGACTTCGAACGTGGTCAGGAGATTGGGTGTTACATGTTGTAATATTGCTACATTAATTTTGCTATGCTGATATCGGTGCTAATTGACAATGAAAGTGGGTTAAAAGCCGTGATCTGTCTGGGGACGTTCACCCTGGATTACTGGGCAACTGTTTCATCAGGTAACTAGTCTAGGTTTACCACATTACCAATCAGACTAACATTGATTATAATCTTTTACAGTCATACAGCAACCGGTAATATATCTATATATAAAAAGGAGAATTTAAATAAAAAGAAAGAAATCAGTTTATATTTGGAAATTTATTTTAAGATTGTTCATTGAAATTTCAGCATATTATACGTCAGCTATAACTGAGCTGGTGCCTTATTTACGATTGAAAAATGTGAGATTGTAATCTTACGGAACACATAAAATATGGAGCCAAGATTGGGAGACTGCATACGACACTGCATTCATAAAATAACTCACGAAGAACATTGAAACATAACCAAGAAGAAATTAACCACAACCAACAGATTCAGTTTTTATACCCAAAGAAATTACGTTCATACCACAATCCTGTCCGTCATGTAATTACCACACACTGGTATACTAAATTCATATTAACTCTTTGTGAAGTCTTCGCAAAAAGAATAGCTGAGGGCTACTTTGATGATTACACCACATGCTCCACGTGGTCAATTTGGTTTACACAAAGCGTACAACTCCACAATAATTTTGATAATTAAAACACATTAGATCGAAAAGCAATTGACAAAAGCAAAACCTTGAACTGGTTACTAACGTCTTACTATTAACCTGATGGGTCAAACAGTTATATAAGCACATGGTACTGGTCTCGCAAAGTACACTCCACGTGGGTTGAACATAAAGAAAAGCATAAAGAAAAGTTGCTATATTGTAAAATATTGTCCAGACGAGACGTTATAATCACACAAGCATTCACATTTAAGATTGATGAACTTAGTTAGAGTTACTGATCAACACGTGGTTCCACTTTACTCGCAAAGTAATGACAAACCAACTACCCCAAAATAATCTGAACTTCACACGAGAATTACACTACGCTGCAATTTAAGATAACCTTAGATATTTTAGAGCTAAACCCGAGATAAAGATGATTAAATTTTCAGTTAGGCTGAACTTAACAAATCCATTGTCCTATGGACTTAGCAGACACGCGCTTAGCCGGAGATCTTACCACTTCAGACGCTCGCCACCGCCAGACTGCCCCTCTCTACCGCCCAGCGTTCTTCCTGAGGGTGGCTCACAAAGACAAACGGAAGTGGCCAGAGGGGCAGCTTCCTATACCAACATGACAACGGACGGACAGAACCATACTAAGGATAGAAACCTCTTTGCTTTTAGGAAGCGTAGCTACCTGTTCCGACGTTGGTCCTACTGTTCTCTAGCAGACAGCCTTGTCTGCTACCCTCAAGCATGCAACTACAAACACATTTGATCATTCATCCTCTCACACAGAAGGGAAGGGGGATGACAGTATCTTATCATATACAGTATATAACAGAAAGCGGATGTAGGTTCCGTATGAGACTGTGTGACATGAATTACATATAAACTGTGTTTTAAAGTGTAGTAGTGTGTCAGATCGTTCTTGTTTACGTGTAAAAGTAACACGTTCCACTACTCAGTCTCCTCCCAGATAGTCAGAAACGCCACAGTAAATTTAGGAGAGGAATTTACTCCATAAATGACAACAGATTTAAGAAATTAAACATGAAAGGAATCCAACAGAGACCTTTCAATGTGTCACACGTCTGTACGCGAGATTCTCAAACCCCAAAACATCCCTAGGTCCACTGTTTCCGATTTTTATTTCGGACGTTTTAAAATATTTCGTCACATGAGTAGGAATATTGTTGATAACTTACAGTTTGTTCGCAGTCATTACACTACAGAATCAATTGAGACATCGTCTAGCAATTAGTTTTATTACGTCTCCGCTTGTAAAACTCTTGCAGGTTGTGCAGAGAGAAGCTGTCGAAACTCGACTGAGATGGTGGTGTTCTGGTGAAAAGAAAATTTAGGTTCCCTTTCCATACAGAGAGATAGCCGCGCGGGGTTAGCCGAGCGGTCTAAGGCGCTGCAGTCATGGACTGTGTGGCTGGTCCCGGCGGAGGTTTGAGTCCTCCCTCGGGCATGGGTGTGTCTGTGTTTGTTCTTAGGGTAATTCAGGTTAAGTAGTGTGTAAGCTTAGGTACTGATGACCTTCGCAGTTAAGTCCCATAAGATTCCACACACATTTTTACAGAGAAATAGGTAGTCTACTAATGAGATCGCACTGTATGCGGTCAATTCACATTAACGTGACCACCGCATATGTTCGACGTCAATGTGCAAACCTCTAACAGACAGCATGTGGCGTCGCTAGCAGTGGAGAGGTTGGTAGTAATGCTGTAACGAAGCGATTTATCTCACGTCTAAATGGGCATTATCATAGGATTTCAGGGCAAGGTGGAAACTTTTCTGAAATGGATAAGTGTTTAAACTGTTGCCCCGAGGCAACTGTGGTGTACCACTGGTCATAGACGTACAGCTATTGAGAAATTGTCTACTCAGATAAACGAAGAGGCAACCAAGAGTGTCTGCTCCATAACTGTTCAGCGAGCTTTGGATCAACTGAAGGATGGATTTGTCTTTGCGTACCATGTCCATCCATTATATGTAGGCTGTACGTGTTGGCGATGGTATCTACCAACAGAACAGTGCAATGCGTCACAGCTCACAATGTATGTGTATGGTTCAAAGAGCAGCAGAATGAGTAACCATACTGCCCTGGCCACCACACTTCGGAATTTCAACCCAATCGAGAATCTATTGGACCACCTCGATTTGACTGTTCCCGCCGTGAATCCTCAACCGAGAAGCTTAGCGCAGTTGGCCACGACAGAGTAGTCACCATGGCTCCACATACCTGTCAGTAAATTCCGGAACATCACTTAAGCTCTTTCTGCACGTCTCCCGGTGCTCCAGATTGCAAATAGTGGTTCTGGGCTTTTCACAGTTGGTGTGACTGGACAGTGTGTATTCAAAGCTAAATTATTTATAGATAGTTGCAGCCAAGGTATAGATAAGTGAACTGACATTATAATTTAATTACCAACAGCGATAACCTCGAGATGACATACACGCATATCAGAGTGTACTTCTTTCTTGAGCGCAAACTGGAGATCGGAGTGACATTACCGATGTACAGGTCGCGGCAAATAAAAGTGGCTCGGACATTTTGAAACCACTTGTGGCAACATTAGCAGAGGAGGAAAAGACGTACAGTTTCTTCCAAAAGGAGTCAGCAACTGCACGTACAGCCAGCCGAACCCTGGAGCACATTTACACATTTTGCACGCCTGACAGTTTTTTTAGCAGTGGTCAGTTTGGTCGTGGGCCTATCTGGCCCTACCTGACCTCTTACGTCACCTGCTCTGTCAGTGTGCTATTACTTTGCGTGAGAATCCTCACGTTAAAGGTGTAATGCTACAACCCTATAGTCTTCAAAAACTGCAGCAGAACATTTCGGATGAGACTGCTGCAATTCCAGCAGTCTACATTCTATCCACCTTCAGCAATTTTCTGACCAGGGCCCAAAAGTGCCAAGAGATGAATGTTGGTCTCTTACATCATCTACTATACTCAGGTTAGGACGGTATTTACCTTCCGCTACGGAGTTTTTTTGTCCTCTGGGACTTTGTTCTCTGGGCCACTTTTATTTGTCCCACTCTGCATAATTACTTCTATCGGCGTTTTAGAAGCTATACCATTCTATGGGGGGCTTGTCAATGGAACACGTTTTCCACTCATGTACCACAGTCCTAATATCCCCGTCACCACCTACGTATATGAAATTTTCGCGGCTCTTAGCGCTTTAAAACATCCAAGTGCCTCTCCCTCTAGAAACTTGAGATAAGAAAAAATAACATAACTATGACTCCCATTCGTATCACTATCTTGTGCCGACTATTACTCCTTATAATAGTATACTGGGTATCATTCCTTACTCATTTCGGTCTGATTACATCCCCTGTTTCTATTTTCTGTTTAATTTGCTTCAAGGCCTCATCTCTTCCTGAACGTTGGCAATACCGTTCAGCAGTTCAAGGAAAATCTCACACAATATCACTCACTTCGTGCATCTTACTACCCCGATTCGGCCGACTGACCTCAGTTTCTTCAAAATCTATTTGAAACATGCAGCAGCTCAACATAATTGCATTAACGTGGTCAGTACCCCTGACGCGCCTGGCCTAAAACTGAAAAGTCGAAATTCATGTAGGAAATCTGGCAATACGGCCCATGCACTTCAGTAGCAAACAATTCAAGGCCTTATTGTCAATCTCAGACTCAGGGGTTTATGTTCTAGGTAAAATCTGAATTTTTTCAGGTCAAACAAAACTTCGAATGCCTCATGGTCATAAGGGGAGGAGTGGTATTAGTCCTCCAGAAACTTAAACTGAACTTCACCCTAGTGGGTACTCTTGAAGTAATACAGCCGCCACACTGGTCACTAAGGCATCGGTTTTCTCGATGACGCCTTTACATATGTCTGGTATTGCCAACAGCGGCTACCTCGCTGCCTTCGAAAGCTGCTTGTTCAGATTCACGCCGCTCGAGCTTGCAGCCATTACTCATCCAGTGGCCCGGCTAACTACATGATTTTCCATAAAAATAAACCTTCCCGTAATTTCCATGGCATTTCTTAGCGGCGGCATTGTGTAATGTCTTTGGTGCGTTCAGGATAAATACGGACTTCCCCCAGCGACGCGCTATCCGTTAACAACGACATGTCAGGGAACCCAGCCATCACCATCTCAGATGATAAACAGCATTCGAAGGGGAGTTTTCGAACAGGATAACGCTCGCTCACATACCGCGGTTGTAACCCAACATTCTCTATGGTGTGTCGTAATTTAGCGTTGATTTGCTCGATCGACAGCTCTGTCTCCAATCGTGCACACATGGGGCACCATCGGATGACAACTCCAGCGACGTCCACAAGTAGTGTTACCCGTCAGTGTACTGACAGACCAAGTGTAACGGTCGTGGAACTCAACAGCACAAACTGACATCTGGCACCTGTACGACATAATACAAGCATATTTGCTAGCTTTCATTCAACATTCTGGCGGTCACACCAGTTATTAATGTATCAGCATATCGTGTTTGCAATGGCTTATTTCGAGCATACTTTAACGTGTGATCTCATTTAAATATGTTACCTATACTAACATATTCCAGAAATTTCGTTAATATACATGAATTATTTTTTAGTGTTGCAATTTTTTTTCCATCAGTATATTTGGAATACTGGTAGAAGTGAAGCTTTTAGGACGGGTAGCGCGTCGTGCTTTGGTAGCTCAGTTGGTTTCTTCGTGCGACGGATGCTGGCCTTAATTACCTGTATGCCTCTTCATCAGTTACCTCCTTACTAGTTACTCTTACCGGATACTGGATACTTACCATAAACGAAGACGAACTCTGTAGATTTGTGGACAGGCAGTTCACTATTTGTTTGCTGATGGCGAAAAAAATGTCCTTGATTTTTGACACTTGGTTAATGATCAACCTTTTGAGGTGTCCTCAATCCCAAACACAGATAATTTTCTCCAATTTCCTTTTCATTATCTCTCTTCACTCATGCCAGAGTTCGGGAGTTACTACAGTGAGGAGTTGATTCACGCCTTTCCCATTCTTAGTAGCGATTCTTCTCTGGTCGCTTGAACTATTCCGAAAAATTATGCATTGATAGTCCTACCTAATGTGGCGACTTAACACTCCATTCTCCTTGCGGCGTCGTTTTATTGCTATTATCGGCGGTATTCAAAATAATAAAAGATTAAATAAATGAATTATTTAATCAATATAAGAAATCAATAAAATAACGTAAAAATCATTGGTGTGTGTTGTACCTCTACTTCAGGCTAGCTATGCTTGTTTACTCGGGAGGGGCTGGACATGGTCACCAGGCCTCGCTCTTTGCCACCATCCCAGTAACATCCTTATGGAAAAAATAAAGGAAAAACTGTTTTAGAGCACTTGTTCGCAAAAGGTGAAAGTGCCGAGTTCGAATCTCCGTCTGGCACACAGTTTTCATCTGCTAGGAAGTTTCAGACGAGAGATAATACTGTTTAGTGAAATAATTTGTAGTCACTCGGATTTATTTCATTCTGCCATTTCGCGAGAGTTGTGATCACAAGTTGAACCCAATTATTTTGAGCATTTTGGGGCTATGATCTATATTAATTATTTGTGATCTCTTGTACCATATTCATTGAGGTTTTTTATAACTTTTTTTAAATTTTTTGGCACGGTTTAATTCAGTGGTGCGCCTGAGTATAAAGTAATTCTCTTGTCCTTTCATTCTTTAGATTTACTTCTCTAATTGTTTTGATTTTAAATATTCCAGTTATGAGATAGTTATACGGCTTGGGTTAGCGAAGCTTTCAATGCTGCTGTGAAGAATTAACTCGTAACTGCTGTCGTTGTGTGTAATCAGAAATTGGCTTATGGGTATACATTTATTTTAAACCGTATTATTTGCTGCACATTGTTTATTGCGCCGCGTCGTCCGCAACATTCATTTCGCCCGCGGATAGAGTTACTTTCGACAGCTGCTGCAGTGAGTGGGTGGGCTCCCCGTGCACGTGATTTGTGTACGCACTGTTAGGGTCCATGCGGAATTGGCTGTGAACTACAGCAGTCAGTTGGTGGAGCGCCAAGAAACGAGAAGCTTTCTGGTAGCTGGTACACGAAGGAGCTGCCTACGGATCACACTTGGTCTGCATGGTGTATGGCGATGAGTGGACACAAATAACCCAGTGAGACGGTTGGTTTCTTTCACTCATCTCAGATATTTGACTTAACGGTGCAATTCCTGGAATGTGAATCACCTTCCCGAAGCCAGGTGCTTAGGTTATATGCAGTGACCACACATTACATGAACAGAAATCATGAATCGTTAGTCATAATTAGCGAGGACACCAGGTTTGTAGTGAATAAATAGCAAGGCTAAATGTCATAATTTGTGATTCGTTAACAATAGCTTCCGCACAAGGTAGCCAGACGAATTTAAGCATAATAGTGGGACGAGACTGCCGTATAAGGCTAGTATCGTGGAAGACATTATACCAAAAGGTCTTTTAAGCGTTACGTTCGTTAAACGCACTTGAGCCGTAAAGGACTTAGAGTATCTGCCGAAGTGCTCTTGTGGGTGTTGGCTGTGGGTGTCACGAGCACCAAGCAAGTATGGTGGACAGAAATTTGTCGCAAATATGGAGTTGATAACATAACCTTTGTTTTCTCTGCGGTAGGATGTCACTGAGAGAGACTGCCAACTGCAGAAGAGGCGACTGGAAACTAGCAGTTGACGGTGCCCTATGTGGGCGGCAAAAGGTGTCAGATCAGTCACTGTCTCTCATTGTACACCACTTATTTGCTTTGAAGTAACTAATGAAGCGAAATGTTGTCCCTTACGCCAGTAGCCCCGTGATTGCAGTAACCCCATCTTTGTACAAGATGGTTGTGGTATAAGTGAAGGTGTTTGTAACGTTACGTTTTGTTTTATGTGACGAATATTTTGCGCACATAAGAGAACTGTGGGCGAATCTTGCTGTAGGTTTCTGCTGAGACCTTGGGAGTTCGCGTGGAAAATAGAGCACAGCACAGGGGTTAGCTACTGAATAGGGTCTGGTGTCTGGAGGAATGGATTGATTCTGAATTGGTCACAGGATCACTTCACCTTACAATTTTGTAGAAATAGGACAGTTTTGTTTTGCCTTCATTTTGAGTCGCTGGTAGCAGAGGTACAGGCAAGGGAGGGAGAATGTGATATGGTACAATTAGATCATCTATTACCCAGGAAGATGGAAAGAGTCCGGCAACTGTGCAGTGAATTTGGCGACGTGCCGACGACAGAACAGGTCTGGCTAACTTAATTAAGTAAAACCGAGTCAATGGAAATTGTGCTGGCCAGGAGACCGCCATACCACCTTTGCCATCTCATATGAAGGAATTGAAGGGTCTAGAGAAAGAAATGTTGCAGCAAAGAGCTATTTTTCCTTCCAGGTCACTTCAGCCTGCATCCATATATCCTGTTCCTAGCCACCTGGCTAATCGAGGCTGGTAGTAGATTACGTGTCACAGCTACTAGCACCGCTGTTATCCGGATCGAGCGAAATTTGAACAAACTTTATCTATCAGATGTAGAAAGATGCCTACCTATATTCATTTATGACGCACAAGTCCTCCTTGGTGTAGTGATTTTTTCCGTCAGTGTATAAAATTTGATTCACATACTATTGCTGTACCAGGCTTAATAACCTGACAGAAACTCAGTTAATAGCAGAATATAAATACTGCCAGCCTTGCGTAAAAGTACTGCCCATATATGCTTCCTGTGAGTGCAAGGTCTGTAGTATAGCGGTCTTCACATCTTGTAGTGACCCGTGGGAAACTCTCTATGCGAATCACACACAGATCGAGAAGTTGCACAGTCCATGTCGTCCAGGAATTGCAAGGAACCGACGTCTAGGCGCCACGACAACGCCGCTCGTCGTGTACTTCCCGCCTTCGGGACCGCACGCTTAAATTGTCAATTGCCAACCACTACTCAGCTGCTGAGGTGCCTCCTCCAGTCCCTGCTCATCCTTTACTCCACAACGCATTATCCTCCAGACGCCACGGAGCTTCGCTCGTTGCCTCCCGGTGACGGCTGCGCAACACCGCTCCAGATATCAGCAACTGCCGCTACAACGCTAGAGAACTGCTGCATGTATACATCTGGTGAAGCGGGTGCAACATGCTGAGAGTCGCACGATCACGACACACCTACAAGTAAATCTGAACCAATGTCTGTGATAATGAACTCATCTGTAACAAATATGAGAACGATGTAGGTGTTTCAAGTAGTAGTAATATACATAACGGCTATGAACGTCATTATGATGCTTTTCATTTCCACTCCTTCCTCTGACATTTTCCAAATGTTCTGGTCTTACACTACACGTATCCATATCAAACCTTCATTTTTTGTAATATCATCCATCCATCGTCAGTCATCATCATCTTCATTTCGTATGTCTTGAAATCCTGCAAAAACTGTCTTAGACGATTTATGATCCATAGATTTCCCGCTCACCTCCATTCGAAAAGCTGACTATGCACAAGTCCACATTTGCTGTAAATTATCGGCAGGTGGTTCGAAAATGGCAGCTGGTGCCAAACAACATTTTAAAAGTGTGTCATGGGGTTGAGTTTGGGCGAATCTGGTGGTCATACGTCAACGTGAGCTTATTTTCATTCACCTTAAATCCCGGTAGCCGGACTCCGACATTGGTAGCTCTCCTGATGAGAAATGTGTTCGCCATTGGGGAAGGCATTAACTATGACGGAAGGTAGGTGGTCCCCGATAAAGTGCGTGCAGTCCATGGGATTTAAGACAGGGTAATCTTTCGCACCTGCTATTCGACCTGAACATAGAAGAAGCAATCGTGGAAATAAAAGAATGGTTCAGGAGTGGAATTAAGAAACAAGATGAAAGTATAACAATGATACGATTCGCTGATGACATTGATATCCTGAGTGAAAATGCAGAAGAATTACATGATCTGCTGAATGGAATGATCAGTGTAATGAGCACAGAATAGAGATTGAGAGTATATCGAGAAAAGACGAAAGTAATAAGAGGTAGCAGAAGTAAGAACAGCGAGAAACTTAACACGAGGATTGATAGTCATGAAGTAGATGAAGTTAAGGAATTCTATTACCTAGGCAGCAAATAATGAATGCTAAACGGCGAAAGGAGGACATAAAAAGCAGACATGCATTGCCCAAAAGGGCATTCCTGGCTAAGAGAAGTCTACTAGTATCAAACATCAGCTGATTCTGATGAAGACATTTCTGAGAATATACGTTTGGGGCACAGTATTGTCTGGTAGTGAAACATGGACTTGGGAAAAACCTGAACAGAACTGAAGCAGTTGAGATGTGGTGCTGCAGACGAATGTCGAAAATTATGCGGACTGATACGGTAAAGATAGAAGAGTTCTCTGGAGAATCGAGAAGAAAGACATGTATGGAAAACACTGACGAGAAACAGGCATAGGATGATAGGACATCTCTTACAACTTCAAGAAATGACTTCCATGTTATTAGAGGGACCTGTAGATGGCAAAAGTTGTAGAGGAAGACAGAGATTGGAATACATTCAGAAAATAGTTGAGGACATAGGTTGAAACTGCTAGAATGAGATGAAGGGGGTGGCACAGAAGAGAAATTCGTGGCGGGTCGCATATACGAGTGAGAAGACTGATGACTCAAAACAAAACAAAAGAACTCCACTGTCGTCATCGTGCCTTCGGTTACTGCCACAGGTCAAGTGGCAGCCCAGGCGAATATCCCACAAAGTATAACACAGCCTCTTCCACTATTCATGTATAATGCAATGTATTTTCGAACAGATGTTCATCCGACGGACTATCGATCTGGTGTAACGAGAAACGAAGTTCTTTGACTCATATGACACGTTTCTGTTCATCAACATTCCATTGTTCATGGTCCCATGCCCACTGCAGTAGTAAAAGGCGAAGTCATTGGATCAACATGGGACTATCAAGGGTTTATCAGCTGTGGAGTTACATGTTCAACAATAGCCAGTGTGCTCCAAACCTCTTGTGCCTGCATCACCATTGAAATCTGGAGTCATATCTACCATAGGTCACTGCCTATCTAGTGTTACAGCGTGTGCCAGCCTCCGACTTCAAGACTCTGTGAAGAAGCGTAAACATGCACTGCCTTGTTTCCTCTACTGTCCACAGACATTCACGACAGTATCAAGTGGACAACTTTTCCGTGTGCAAGATGCTCGTTCCCAGCTGCCAGACCATAACATTGCTCTCAGTGACCAACGCCAATAACCTGGTCGTACGCCGGCAACATCTGCCCATCATCTGCGGCCGGAAGGTAGTTTTGATGCAGGCGATCCTCGGTAGTAGATAATGCACGCCAAGCAACACAAGCACATCGCGGTTTGTCAACAAATATAAGCACGCATGTTGACAAGCCAGCGTCCAGCAGGCCCCAAAAAAGGCGCCAGCCTCGCCCCATTAGGAGCACGCACACAAGCGACAGTGGCTGTGCAATCGTGGCACTAAATTACTTCCGCGCGTCAAGCGGTCATGAAGCGCCACACGGATATCTTTTCGCCTGCTGCCTATTTAAGACACTGCTGTGCGGCAGCACGCTATCTCAAGCTTATCATGACGCTCTGCGAACATGGCGGCGCGATGCGCTGTGTAGCCACGCGGTCTGGGGGGGGGGGGGGGAGTCTAGTTACGGTTCTGGCTGCGCCCCCCGCCCCCTCCCCCCAGTCGGAGGTTCCAGCAGTCCTCCCTCGGGCATGAGTGTGTGTGTGTGTTGTCCTTAGTGTAAGTTAGTTTCAGTTCGATTAAGTAGTGCAGGACCGATGACTCAGCAATTTGGTACCATAAGACCTTACCACAAATCACGCCGGCGAAGCCTAGTGTCCAATCAACTAGAATTCTCGCCACCTGCACCACGTCGATCCGCCAGATTTTCTCTTCGAGGCTATGCCGCCTACGACAACGCCATTCCCGGACTCGTCATGTAAGTGGCCATCCATGGAAAATTCGCACCGATCCACCAGTAATCACACCTGTAGCGCCGGCCGGAGTGGCCGAGCGGTTCTAGGCGCTACAGTCTGGAGCCGCGCGACCGCTACGGTAGCAGGTTCGAATCCTGCCTCGGGCATGGATGTGTGTGATGTCGTTAGGTTAGTTAGGTTTAAGTAGTTCTAAGTTCTAGGGGACTGATGACCTCAGAAGTTGAGTCCCATAGTGCTCAGAGACATTTGAACCATTTGAACACCTGTAGCCTTATCCTCCTCTGACGTTTCCTTCCCCAGTTCCTGTGCACCTAGAGCTGGAAGGTACCGCCAAGACCTACGTCACGACGGACAGTTGGCACGACGTACGTCACGACATGGTCACGGCACAGGTCAGGAAAGATTCTCGGGTTTGCCACATCCACACTAGAGCAAGATCCTTTCAGTTGTAACGCTCACAGTTTACATTGTGCTATTTCAGTAAAGTGTCACGTACGTCCTATTTGGGAACTCATCATTAATTGAGCTACGTCTACCACTCAGGACAAATTAATTAAAGTCGCCACGAATTCAAAAAATGTTTGTTCACTATGTGATCAAAAAAATTCGGACACCCCCAAAAACATACGTTTCTCATATTACGTGCATGGTGCTGCCACCTACTGGCAGGTACTCCATATCAGCGACCCAAATAGTCATTGTGAGAGAGCAGAATGGGGCGCTCCGCGGAAATCATGGACTTCCAACGTGGTCAGGTGATTGGGCGTGACGTGTGTCATTCGTCTGCACGCGGGATTTACACACTCCTAATCATCCCTACGTCCTCTTTTTCTGATGTGATACTGAAGTGGAATCGTGAAGGGAGATGTGCAGCACAAAAGCGTACAGGCCCATCTCGTCTGTTGACTGACGGAGACCGCCGACAGCTGAAGAATGTGTTATAGGCAGACATCTATCCAGACCATCACACAGAAATTCCAAACTGCATCAAGATCCACTGCAAGTACTATAGCAGTTAGGTTGGAGGTGAGAAAACTTAGATTTCATTGTCGAGCGGTTGCTCATAAGCCACACATCACGCCGGTAAATGCCTAACGACGCCTCGCTCGGTGTAAGGAGCGAAAACAATTGACGATTGAACAGTGGAAATATGTTGTGTGGAATGAAGAATCACGGTACGCAATGTGGCGATCGGATGGCAGGGCTTCGCGTATACACCTGCGTCACATTAGGCGGCTGAACAACTTATCGAGTTCTTCCAGCCAAAATTGCCGTATATCTCTCCCTGTTTTACGTAACAAAATCCACAGCAAATTCAATCACTATACCTCATTCACTCAAATGAGCTAATTCTCAACCTCAGTAAAACAAGAGTACAACTAATAAAATTGTGTGCAAAACATAACTACGAATGTAGCTTTCACATGATGTATCACTCCCATGTAGCTTGATGAAACTTGGAAATAACGAGAACGGCTACAGAATAGTACCGAACGTAACTGAAAGAAATACCCAATGTCACGAACAGAATTAACACCTTCATTCAATGTCACGAATTACGCTGAGATCACCGTAATTCGTGATGATGCTATAGACATTACAAATGACAGGACAGGGTTCTTAATAACGTGTGTAGTGGTCGTTGGTGCTTGTGGCGTTGCTACAATACGTCTCTCCAAAGCTTCCCATATGTGCTCTATGGGATTTAAGTCAGAGGAACGGGCAGGCCAGTCCATTCGCCGAATATCGTCTCGTTTAGAGCTCCCACACGTCTGCTGTTCCATGCGGTCGTGCATTGTCACCTATTAGTATGAAGTGAGGGACGAATATACCCCTGAAAAGACGCATATGGGAAAGTAGTACATTGTCACAATGACACTGACCTGCAAGTGTGCCGTATTCAAACATTTGAAGGGGAGTACACCAACGCAACAGTATGCCTCCCCACATAATAAAACATGGACCTAAATTGTAGTCTTTTACGACCGGAAATGTCATGTCCATTATAATTATCAGGGCTGTATGCCGTGGTCGGTTGATGAATTCTGTGTCAATTCCTAACGTTTCGTCCCCGTCTCCTGAGGACATCTTCAAGGGGGTCTGTAGCTCGATGGAAGGTCCAACACACCCACTGGCTCGCTACTGAATGCCGCTAAATTCCGTGTCCGCGCGCTCCCGCGCCGAGGCGTAACTTCACGTGTTTTGAAAACGTCAGTGCAATTGGCCGCTGTCCGCTGCCATCGATCGCCGTTGCCATCACCCAGTGATGGAACGGTGGTACACATCTTCTTCAACACCGCCATTCATATACCGTTTAATTTCACGCCCTCCTCTTTTCGATTGAAATTATTAGGGTGTTTGGCGATTTCGATTGCCTCCCTGTAGAGGCTTTCGTAATATCCGTTTGTGGCCGCTAGTACTTGCGACTCCTCGAAACGAATATGGTGGTTACCTGGCTGGAAAGCATGCTCCGCAACAGCTGATCGTTCCGTTTCTCCTCTTCTGCAATTGCCCTTGTGCTCTTCCAAACATTTTGAAACAGTTCTTTTAGCAGGTACTGCCAGCAAAAAACCAAAAAATATGGTTCCGATACTTGGACGACACGTTTGTGCTGTGGAGACATGGCACAGGGAAACTAAGCCGGTTCCACGAACATCTGAATAGTATAAACTCCAGAATTCAGTTTACAATGGAGGAGGAGGGAGACGGCAAATTACATTTCCTCGAAGTATTTGTTTTTAGAAACGAAAATGGTAGACACAGTATACCGCAAACCCACGCACACGGACCGTTATTTGCAACAGGATTAAACCTCCATCCACAACAGAAGGGGGCTATTATCAAGGCGTTAGCGGACAGAGCTAGAAATGTGAACCTTGAAGAACGGATATTCGTCCGCCGAAATAAAACGTGCGTTGAGACAGCCACGCAGAAATCATAGTGACGTACAGGCTACTGCAAAATCTAAGGTTTTCCTGCCGTTTGTTAAAAATGTAACGGAAAGAATAGGGACGATCTTGACGAAGCGGAATATTACCGTTATTTACAAGCCCACCAGCAAGATACAGGTATACCTTAAGCCGGCCAAGGACGCTTGCAATCCATTGGGAAAAGCTGGAGTGTGTAGGATCCTATGTAGCTGTGGAGATGTGTATGTGGGTACCACTAAAAGAACTGTTTCAAAACGTTTGGAAGAGCACAAGGGTAATTGTAGAAGAGGAGAAACGGAACGATCAGCTGTTGCGGAGCATGCTTTCCAGCCAGGTAACCACCATATTCGTTTCGAGGAGTCGCAAGTACCAGCGGCCACAAACGGATATTACGAAAGCCTCTACAGGGAGGCAATCGAAATCGCCAAACACCCTAATAATTTCAATCGAAAAGAGGAGGGCGTGAAATTAAACGGTATAAGGTTGCCGTGTTGAAGAAGATGTGTACCACCCTTCCATCACTGGGTGATGGCAACAGCGATCGATGGCAGCGGACTGCGGCCAATTGCACTGACGTTTTCAAAACACGTGACGTTAGGCCTCGGCGCGGGAGCGCGCGGACACGGAATTTAGAGACAGTCAGTAGCGAGCCAATGGGTGTGTTGGACCTTCCATCGAGCTACAGACCCCCTTGAAGATGTCCTCAGGAGACGGGGACGAAACGTTAGGAATTGACACAGAATTCATCAACCGACCACGGCATAAAAGCCCCGATAATTGTAATGGACAAAACATGGACCACTAGGATGATCAAATTGCACAGTGTTCATGAGATCATTGTGTATTCCCAATTCTCAGTGTATGAAGATACATCAAAATTACTATCCAGACTGCATCTTCTGTCATCTGAGAGGAGCAAGCAACCCTAGTCCTCGTTGGTTCAGTCTCTCTGCTCTCGGCACCACTGCAAACGGCCCGCCGATATGCGAATATCATCGGATCACAACGTACTGGTCGTCGGTCAAATAAAGCGCTCCCCATCCAGTCGCCGTGCCGCTGTGGAGTGTCAGACTGCTTTCTCTTCAGCTTGTCAAATTTGGCTGCAATTGGACCCGCTATTTGACATGGGTCCCTTCTTGCCTCTTGTGTAATATAGCGGTCATCTCCTAGTGTAGCTGACCATGATCGATCATCTGCTCTCCTTCGGGCGGAAATTCCTGTGGTTCGGAATGTCCCCCATGCCCTCGAAACAATATTCTGAGCAATCTCGTAGTCTACGCTTGTCACACTTGATCCTTTTTCCAGTTTCGTGGCGACTCTCCCTCATGCGAAATCATCTCCAGACCAAAATGTAATGAAGATCAGTACTATAGCGCAGCCTAAACTTCTTGCTGATTGAAACACACACTGTTTTCTCCCGTTCCTTCAGGTGCCTCATTTTGCTGGGCCAGCCGTTTTTGTCGCTATAGACATTCTGACCTCTGATGCCCAGCTTTCTGTTCACAGCAGGGAGATCTCTGGTAAGATGCTCCTGCATTTCCATTCATTCTACCTAGACGCTAACCTAACATGTTATATCTCAACCTTAGGTTGTAAAGAGCAGTGTAGTTTCCATACAGTATCATTTGTCCACAGTGTCACCATGTGGCTTTCAATCTCGCGGAGGGCAGTAGACATGATGTTTTGCTTTATAGGCTTAGGTGTGGTGTCCTGCTTTCCAGCAATTCTTAATCTATCCCAAAAGGTATCTCTCAGTTTACTCGATGACCATTATTGATTTTTTAAGTGGTTGTTGAATTGAAAATATATTTCTTAAACGCCTAAACTGCAGGTAAACGATGATTATGTACTCTCCATTCTAGGAAAATTGGAAACTTTTCCATTTACGCACATCAGATATTTTTAATATTTTACCTTTTATTACCTGTTCATCCTGTCATTATTTTCATCTTCCCTAAATAATGAGGTAGCCTACTGCTTCTGTAACCTCAACGGTCACTTGTATTGTCTTCATTACATAATTTTAGAGTTACCGAAATTGTTTTAATGACAACTATCAGATGATTTCCCTTAATCACTGTTTAAGTTTCTCTGCTCTAGAGAAAACCATTATAGTTTCATCGTCAAAGTGAAGTTTGATCACATATGTTCCACTAACACGTACTCTGTGGAACTAAAGAGTTGTAATCAGTATCAGTAGTGCCACACGCAAATCTGAGAGGGAATTGAAAGAAACACATAAGTTATGTAAGTATTAGGCATCATCTTTCGCTAGAAAACTGGAGACTGTCTGCAGGATATACTGCTCCTTCAGTAGCAGCATTGTTAAAACACTGCTCCAGTGTTTGGGTAGCGTGTTTCCATATCATAGAACTTACAACATAGATCAAAAATTGAGATACATGGCAATGTCCCTCAGTAATCTTGAGTGCAAAGGGAATAGTAGAAGATGCTCAGGAAGTCTTAAGAGAATGGTTTTATGATGAAATATTCTAATGCTCTTCTGTTTATCACATGATGATTAAGATAAACCAGGTATCAATAGATTTGTAAGGACTTGTGATTCAGACCCTTATGCTTGCAGAATGATGAACACGAGTTGACCCTCTGTGTGACAATGAAATAGATTATCAAGACATGCAGTTATTCGATTTAACTGTGACAACTGTATCACCTTCATGGCCATTTCAAGGGTAGTGGATGCAGCACACAGACTTGGAACATGATGACTTGGCCTCTTCAACAGATTCTCAAGGCCATTGTCTCTGACACAGCTGCTCAGGTAGCCCCTCAGTGCCTTGGAGGGTAGTGGGCAGCAGGAGCAGATTCTACTGTGCATCGACCACGAGATCTGCGCCCGCTTGTTACCAGGGCACTCTTGTGGTCGACGAAGGGGTTTGCCTGGGAATACTCCAGCTTATCAGCGCAGAATGTAGATTGTACTACAGAGTTACAGCACTACCTCTCTACCAGAGATAGGCCACAAATATTTCATAGATGTAAGGTGAAGGCAGCTGCATTTGACATGCCTTCTGGGTACAATGACAGGTTGAGTGCTCGCCATACAGCCTCAGTTCGTCTCTCAGTAAGCCAAGATAGAAGTCCCCAAGATTGGAAGCTCACAGCGGTCAAGTCAGCATTCTAAGAAAGCAGAAATCTTGAAAGTAGAAGCCATCAGGGTCTGCATCGTAGCTGACTCATTGTATCAATAGGCTATGGCGTTGAAACCCTGAGTATTTATTGCTCTCCGTCTAGGGACACGAGATGTCAAGGATGACCGCATGTGTCCTCGTTTTCAGGGCTCATCAGCATTCTCTATCTCATGTTGGTGTTCAATAGTGGTTTCAGTGTTTCAGCTTGGCGCTTTATCGCCACGTCAGTGGGCTGATAGGTGTTCTTGAGGAACGTTTGTCCGTTCTTGTGACCTCTTTCTGTGCTCTGAGAATGATGTAATGATCCCTCTTCAGTGACATGATGTTGCTGAATTAATGAGGCCAGCCAGAGTGGCCGAGCGGTTCTAGCCGCTATAGTCTGGAACCGCGCGACCGCTGTGGTCGCATGTTCGAATCCTGCCTCGGGCATGGATGTGTGTGATGTCCTTAGGTTAGTTAGGTTTAAGTAGTTCTGTGTCTAGGGGACTGATGACCACAGCAGTTAAGTCCCTTAGTGCTCAGAACCATTTGAACCATTTTTTTTTAATTGACGATTCAGACTTCGCGCTCGAGAGAGGTGAAGCAATAGCTTCTGGGGTGTACCATATTATTTGCTGTATAGGCCCTCTGCCTGCTTGTCATGCTGATTGTAATAGGGCGTGCTGTCTTCGTTGGGCTTGCCTTCGCTTATATTTTGCTGGAGAACACTTCAAGAAAATTTTGCATTTGCCTATGATATATTCCTTTGATGAAACACATCAGAAAGAAATATATTGGTGATGTTCTTCACACATACTTGGAAATTCAGCAGTAGAAGACCGTAAAGATGTTATGTTTTCAAGTTCTTTGTGCTGAGTTGTATAGATACAGCAATTTATTGTGCTGCAATCTTCCTAGGTGTTTTGTATTTAATAATGGAAAATTTTTTGTTATGTATACAAAAGTTCACTGAACTGACATCGCCAGTAGGAAGTACAAATATGTACAACAGCAAAATCTGCCAACAGATATGTCGACGCCCCTGTAAGTGACTGCGTAATTTAGTTCAGAGGGCACAAATGAGTTAGTACCGTATCTTATACGGAACTGTAGGGTTCCAACCAGTTTTCACATAGAGGAATGTTTGATACTTGCTGTAAAGTTCTGGGGGTATCATAGATAGTTATTTCTCGTTTTCAGTTATTATTCAATGCAGCTGTTGTATCCTATATCTTGGACACATTAGGCAGTTATCTTTTTGTAGCATAACATAGAGAAAAGTAAAACTAAGGAATACACTTCTGCTGTAGGACACAGGCTGTACAGTAATTTTAACAAGCAGACTATAATGAGACGTATACCAAGTCAAACCATTATGCTTCTTTCTAGAAGAAATTTAAACATGGAAAAAATTTTAAGCCATAAAATGAAATTATGAAACGAAGCAGACTGTGTATTGACAGTTTTCTGCAGTCTGTTACAGTGTCAGATGCAATTCGAAACATAGGTTTGTCAAAAATATCCTTTATAAATGTTTGTTGAGTTTTAGAGTGAAAATGTCAAAATTCGTATCGAGACCTTCTGCAGTGTCCCCTCATCACATATTGTCGTTGATTACCGAAACCTTTCACGACGGAAGTGTGTTAATTGCACATAAATTATAATTTTTGCCCTCATATCACCATGAACAAAATGCTAAGCACTTTTTTAATGTAACAACGTGCGATTAGCACTGAGAAAGTCTCTCGGGCTTTCTGTTGGCCTACTCCGATGTGCCATCACGATCAACTGATCTGCTACGTGTGCTTTTTCCCTCCAACTCTTACGCCTCCGGGCTATCTTCTGAGCTGATGTCAGTTCCTCAGACTGGTAATTTGTCGTTGTCCACCCAGTCTCAAACATATAGTGTAGTACACAGAAAAAGAGCACAAGCAAGTTCCATCAATTTAGAGATCGTTTATTTTTGGTACAAATGTGAACTAAAATTGTTGACATATCTTGCACTAGCGTTATTTTCCGCTTAAAAATTTCTGAGAGTAATAATCAATTTACAAGCTCTCCCTTAATTCAGTTGTTAGACTATGTATTTTTAATTAAAGCAATCTATTTTCGTTACTTTCTCCAAAATCCCGCTATCCTTGTTGGTAGATTTCTTGTTAAAGCGTCATTTCTTCACTTAAAACGAAGTTCATTATATCGACAGGTGTATGTCCTAGGAATACATTGTAAATCATGTTCGAATCTGAATCGCAGCTAATTTTTCTGCTTGCAAACTGCCATTGATTTTTGAACATCTGAAAAGATCTTTCATGGCACTTTAATCAGGTTCACTGCAGTGTAGAGTTCAAATGAATACAGCCTTGTTTATTTTGAAATCATCGGAAAATTCTCAGTTTGGCTGATTCTCATAAATACAGTGCAAACGTAAAGTGACTCTGCCATTACGTCCATACGACCACCCACACCGATTCGTCAGTGTGTCATCCTCTGAAGTAGGCCGTCATTTGGAAACGATATGGAGCAGCATGGTGTCTCCCGCCCGTTGTCGGCGTTCCGGACTACGGAACCGTTACTTCTAGTTTGACACCTCAAATGACCCCTTCAGGACTGCTCCAGTTCATGCTGTCTCTGCAATACAAAAATTATTGCAAATATCAGGAACTGAACCCAGGTCCACAGTATGGCACACGATGTTCGCTTGTTTTTCTTTCTATCGGTTTCTTTGTTTTTTTTTTTTTTATTCTTGAGGGAGAGCGGTTCTGCGTGGGCATCACTTGATGTTAAATATAGTCTAAGGATGGGAAGTTGGACTCTGTTTACACAGAGTGTGCCCAGTCCCCCGAGCAAACGCGAGAGACATCTTTATTCCCCACACTGCCAATCCTTAGTGTCGTCATTTCACGAGTAGAACGGCTTAAGGTACTTTCGCTTTTTCTGAAATTTCCTCAAGCAATTTGTCGTAGAATGATGTCATCAGTGATAAGACAATACGGATAATGGCCCCTCCTTCGAAGAAAATTAAGATGTTATAAACTCCAGGAATATCCGTCAATTTTATTTGGACAGATGGTTATACAAAATGAAACAATCTTTACCGGGGTATATAGACTCCCTAGGCAAGAAAAAAAATTTTTGAAGTTTAAAAACCGTCTTGCTAATCAAACTTACTCAGTACCAGCTGGAGTCGCTGGCAAGCAGTCTACTTCTGAAAATAATAACCTTATTCTGCAAACTGCCCCAGCTAAAGAGTGTAGAGAAAATTCTCTTTCTCTGAGAGCTCTAAAGTAAAATAATTTAACTTTATTCTTTTTTTTTGGTGGTGGCTGGGGGGCGGGGTTGAGGGAGGGTGGAGAGAAAGGGGGAAGGTAGTAAGAAACCGTAATACACTGCGTAAAAGACAAGTTCTCATTGGCACTTAAATTTTACTAATGTAAGTTCTGCTGGTTAGGCTGAAGTAATGTTCCAGTGATTGCTTGATTGTGTTTTTGAAATTTGTCTCTAAAATACAAGAATGTGTTACCTGATGTCCTGTTCGGCGTCTTGATGTAAAAAGTGGCATGTAGACTCTACACAAATGGACAATTAGAAAACTTAAAAGTCAACAAAATAAAGCAGACACACACACACACTGACAACATCAAAAGAAATGGCTTAATACACACCAAAAAAACGCACTTGAAAATGGGAATTATTTCTCGAAACGCGTCGTGCGAATAGTAAAATAAAGAAAAAGTCGTTACTAGTAGCAGAACATTTATTTATTTATAAACAAACCTATTATATTACTTGACCAGGGTAATAACGTTTCGCCGAGTCGTAAACAGAAGAAACTATCGCACGTTCTGCAAGATCTGCCTGCCATTTGGACAGTTGGACGAGCATTTGCAGGGATTCTCCTCGTAGGTAAGCTTCCACAGACAATCAAAGGCGGTAAGAGATAAATGTAAATGTCGTGTGACTAGGGCCTCCCGTCGGGTAGACCGTTCGCTGGGTGCAAGTCTTTTGATTTGACGACACTTCGGCGATTTGCGCGTCGATGGGGATGAAATGAGTATGATAGGACAACACAACACCCAGCCCCTGAGCGGAGAAAATCTCCGACCCAGCCGGGAATCGAACCTGGGCCCTTAGGATTGACATTCTGTCGTGCTTTGACCAGTCAACTAGCAGGGGCGGACAGGCGGAACGAGAAATTCGTGTACTCTACAATAGAACAGGAAACCACTGGTGGAAGGGGTGAGATCTCTTCTTGGTGGTAATGAGCGTCAGGAAAGAAATGAGAGTAGCGATCAATGATTTTGAAAGTAGGACTTTGTCAACCGACCTGAATAAAAACCCTATGAGATTTTGGTCGTATGTAAAATTAGTAAGTGGGTCAAATTCAGCGACCACACCGACACTGAAACGGAAGATAACAGAGAGAAGGCCGAAGTGGTGAATTCCTTCTTTCGAAGTTGTTTCACCGCGGAAGATCGTAACATTGTCCTTCATTTCAATCGTTGTACGAACATCGAAATGACTGATACTGAGGTAACCGCTCGTGGAACTGAAAAGCAGCTTCAATCGGTTAGTAGTGGAAAGGCTTCACGACCAGATGAAATACTTACAAGGTTCTGTAAAGATTATGCGAAAGAATTTTCTCCCTTTCTAGTAGTCATTTATCGTAGAGCGCTTGAGCAACGAAAGGTACCTAACGATTGGGAAAAAGCGTAGGTCATTCCCGTTTTTAATAAAGGCCGTAAGACAGATCCACACAATTGTAGACCTATATCACGGACGTCAATCGATTGTATAATTATGGAACATGTATTATGCTCAAGAATCGACGTTTCTGGAAAATGAACGTCTCCTCTATAAAAAACAAACGTGGATTTCGCAAACAGAGACCTTGCGAAACTCGGCTCACTCTGTTCCTCCAAGAGATCCACAGCACAGTGTACAATGGCGCTCAGGTTGACGTCGTGTTCCATGATTTCATTAAGGCATTTCACACCGTCCCGCATTGCCATTTAATGAAAACAGGCGAGCTTACTGTGTATCGAGCAGACCTGCCGTTGAATTCAAGACTTCCTTGCAGATAAAACTCAATAGGTCGCTCTTAACGGAACTAAATCGACAGATGTAAAGTTAATATCGGGAGTACCACAGGGAAGTGTGACAGTACCGTTGCTGATCACAGTACATATAAATGATCTAGTAAGAAGCGTGTGTCGCTCTTTAAGACTCTTCTCAGGTGATGCAGTTGTCTCTATCAAAGTAGCAACGCCAGAAGATAGTAAGAATTATCATAACGACCTGCAGAGAACTGATGAATGATGCAGACTCTGGCAGTTGACCATGAACGTAAATAAATGTAACATATTGCGCATACATAGGAAAAGAAGTCCACAACTTTACAGCTACACTACTGATGACAGACTGCTGGAGACAGCGGCTGCTGTAAAATATCTAGACCCAACGATCCAGAGCAACCTTAAGTGGAATGACCGTATAAAACACACCGTGGACAAGCAGACACCAGACTCAGATTCATCGGAAGAATCTTAAGGAAATTAACGCATCCACGAAAGAAGTGGCTTATAAGGCGCTTGTTTACCCGATTCTTGAGTATTTTCATTTATCTGGGATTCCTATCAGGTAGAACTGATAGAGGAGATAGAGATCCAAATAAGAGCGACACGTTTCGTCACGGGTTCGTTTAGCTGGGGAGAGAGCGTTACGGAATTGCTAAACAAACTCCACTGGCAGTCGCTACAAGAGAGGCGTTGTGCATCACGGAGAGATTTACTATTGAAATTTCTGGTCAGCACTTTTCAGGAGGAGTAGGACAACATATTACTTCCTCCCACATACATTTCACGTATTCAGCACGGGGAGAAAATTCAAGAAATTTGAGCAAATACAGAGGCTTACCGACAATCATTCTTCCCACTCACTATTCGCGAGTGGAACAGGGTTGGAGGGATCAGATGATAGTACCGAAAGTACCCACAGCCGCACACTATGTTGTAGATGAAGCAACGGGTGGAGTCCTTAGCTATCCACTTGCGTTATGTTGCTATGTGTGGTCTCCATACACGTTCCTTCAAACAAAATATATAGCCACTCATTTGTCTGCTAATTTCCAAAATTTTCCATTCCTTTGAGGACCATGTGCGAACCCCAATAAAATTTTCAGAATCTCCTTCAAATCTGAACGTAGGAACAGGGTAACTCTCACCTTCCTTTTCTGTACAGCTGTACGTAAATCATTGGCGCACAGATTTTAAATTTAAGGTAGCAGCTGTAGAACGAGCCATCAGATCATTGATTGAAAGAACACTTAGGCCCTTTCTGGAACTGGTCAGAAAAGATTCGCGTGGTGCCTTTCCCAAGTCTGATGGATGGCTAAATAAAATAGAGGGAGGCATTAATATCGGTGTGAATATTCTGGTACGAATTTATGCTTGGTGAAGCTACTCTGGACTCTGCGCTCGTACGTGTTTTTCTTCACTTTGTTCCTCTGCCAAGTCTTGGAAGTTTCACATCGAACTTACGCACATCTGCGGCGAATAATCGGGAGGATGATGAGATCCGACATTCGTCATCTCGTCACATCGGCTCAGCCCAGCAACTGTTAAGAGCGGCCGCAGTTCGGTGAACCCAGACTTCTCGGCAACTACTTCAGTGGCAGTTACGGGCAGATCGCATGTGCAGTACACACTCCCGACTTCGGGAATCGCCATATATTACGGGCAGCGGAGTTCATTCCGGATTATATTTTTTAGTGTTCCTAACTTGATCCTCGCGCTTCACGCACTAGATGGGCGTAAGTTAGATGTGAAACCTCCACGATTGCAATCGCATGCTTACTTCAAATGGGATTTTTCTCGTAACTACTCATGTTTGTTTAGCTATCGAGTTAACTCAATGGATGGTGCTTCTTTCAGATTCTTCCTTTATTCATGAATCTGTTGAATCCTCTGCCGGCCGGTGTGGCCGTGCGGTTCTAAGCGTGCCAGTTTGGAACCGCGTGACCGCTACGGTCGCAGGTTCGAATCCTGCCTCGGGCATGGATGTGTGTGATGTCCTTAGCTTGGTTAGGTTTAAGTAGTTCTAAGTTCTAGGGGACTGATGACCTCAGTAGTTAAGTCCCATAGTGCTCAGAGCCATTTGAACCATTTTTTTGTTGAATCCTCTATTGAAATTAATACCTTTTTTTGCGCAATTTTAAAGTTCTTCAATCATGTGTGAAAGCATAATTCGTGTCCTTTATGAGTCTGGACAGCATCTCAATGGTAATTGTCCATCATCATGCTGTTGGCGGCCCTAACGAGCATTCATTTTTCAGTTCGTTCTCAAATTGTTTTATAACCTCGACGTTGCTCTGTCAAGATTAAATATTACACTAATTTTTACACACTGCATGAATAAATATTATTTTACCAGATCAATCTCTATTATTCAGCAACCATTAAAGCAAATTATTCAAGCAAAATGCCAGGGTCCTCAAAGCATAAACCTTAGGCGATGCCCCTGACGAGTTCACGAACTTGTCAAATAACATTTTCTAAGTTGCTACGCAGTTGATTTTTCAAGTAGCCTGTTAGCTATTTTGGTGTAATCTATCAATTTATCTGATGTGTAGTGACAGAGTCAGCATCAATCTAATCTGTGTACCCACGGAGCACTTGATGAGGAAGAGCTCGTGTACGCAGCACATATGGCTTCTGGCACTGTATGCAGGAGAAAAGTGGTTCCTAATCGATTGAAGTAACATTTATGAGAAATAACATATCCCTGGTGGAGATGGAAGTGATTCCTACGACGCACCAAATTAATCTTATAGTGCACTACAAATGTTGACCCTGCAGTACTATAGATTTTAAAATGCTCTGTGAATTCACGATAAAAATTCTCTCAATCATGTAACCTCCTTTTACGAAAGAAATACATTTTTTCCCTAGATTACAAACTGTGACTTGGTTGGGAAACCATGGGAGAGAAACGACCGACAATTTGTTTTCGAATAATGAGCATGATGCAGAGAAATTTGACAACAGATCGTTGGCAGACATGTACACATTACCCCCTCGTTGCTGTTGTGACGTTACAATTGCTCCGAAGGGTCGTGACCCTCGACCGATCTGCTGTTGGACGTCGCTGTAGCACAGTATGTAGGCAACACGTCGCACCGCGCGAAGCGTCAGGCCAACATTTGTCCCTATTCTGTATACTTCCAGTTAACCTATCATATGACGTTTGAGCATTCATCTCAGGAACCGATAATACCTTTCCACTGGGGGTACGCCATCAAACGTAAGGTGGTTCCTACACAAATTATTTATAACATGAACGTCTGAAAATACAAATGAACTGATTGTTAAAAAGGGGATTCGTAACGTTAATTTGAAACTTTTATTTATATGGAATGTCTTACAAACAATTTTCAGTGTGAGGAACTGTATAAGTGGATCCCCCGACTCTTTGCTAAATACATATGAAGAAATGTTATTGGGAAACGCACATTGTGGGGAGTGTATTGCTCGCAACGTAACGTTTTCGACAGTATAGGTGACTTTCTTCGTCTCATGCAACAGGCAATCTCTCTCTCTCTCTCTCTCTCTCTCTCTCTCTCTCTCTCTGGCACATCCGCGTCGCTCTCTTTCGTATCCTGAGTGAGGGGTCACGTGACCTATAGCGACGAATTGAAGGTAATTATGTTGGTCACTGACAGACTGACACAACTACATGTAGTATGAGACATTTTAAAAACTTGTATCTCAGGTAGTTTGAGATACCTATTTCTGTTCATTTGTCTATGAAACGTACAGTACTAATATGGGCAAAAGTAAATTTGTTGCGTGTATTACTATCACATATTTCTCTTGCAAAAAATTTATTATTTTCTTTTTTCAACCTTTTTTTTTACATTCCACTGATACCCGGACTGATAAAAGAAAAAAAAAAGCAGTTCTGCAAACTTTCAGTATATAATACAAAAACTATAGGTTGTCACATTTCTAGGAGGCTGACAAAATTAGCTATCAAATGGACAATATTATTGTCACTGCAGAAAACACCTATGTGAACAAAATAAAGACTCTGCTTGTAATATTATTGATTGTCTGTTTAGTATGAAATGAAACAAAACATTTTTCATGTACATCAGCGTTGCAACTAGCTCATAGTTTCTTTTTCCTTGAAGTAGGGCTACGTAAATCTGTTCTGTATTTTACTTGGTAGAATAAAGTAGTATCCTGGACCTAGTCTTTCATCTGTGCCCGCCCGTCACCTCATCAGTTTACTTCCCTGTGGTCCTTTGCATTTCGATGTTAATCCTGTTTTCTTTGGAAGGTAGAACATGACTGCTCCACTCTGGGAATCAAAAAGTGAGAGCTTCTCATATGCGTTACAAATGTGTTATGCGCGCCGTGTGTTTATCACACAGATATTAATCAGCTGGATGAATAACGGTCGCGTCATTCTATGATCTAATACTCGCTCTATATGGTGACATCCGTTGGTCCAGTAGTTCAATATCACACATATGGGCATTGTATTCTTCAATGAGATGTAGCAGTGTAACAGACATTTCCCTTTTCTTTGCCTGTGAATACTTTCAGCACAGTACAAAGGAGTGATAGTGATGTAATTTGTGGCTACACGTATTGATTTGTTGTCCAACCAAATCATTACCAGTTCATCAGTCTCCTCGCCAAACATGTAATTCATTTTCATTTTCTTTTTCATTTTGATTTTAATTTTCTTTGTCATTGTTTCTCGTATCAGTCAATGGGCAAACTTAAGTTCGCATTTATCTTATTGTGGATAATGCACTACTCTCCAATTCATATCCTAATGCTTTTTTTCGCTTACATTCTGGATGTAAATTCGTAACACCAGCTTTATCCCTACTGGTTATAAGTTCTAAATACCGTGTGGGATATAGTCGTCGTTCAGAGCGCTTTCTTAATTTGTTGTTTCATGTGCGTACGGTGGATTAATCATCACTCATTTCATAGATCTCCACTTTTGCTAGACCTTTCTCAGTTTTAAGTCCACACGGCATGTTTTTATCCTATTAGATTCATAAAATACGAAACGAGTTGTTTCAGTACCTAACACTGGAGAAAAACTCCTGCAGTGTAAAGAAAGCATATCTCAACATTGCAAGTAGTAATTTTTGTGTATGAGACGTGTATAAAGCAGTATGGCACATCGACAATGGAGTGATAACTGTAACATGCCCCGAAGCAGAACACAACAATGCAAATAGTAATTTTTGCATAGAAGACATGCATACTGTGATATGCCACTTAAGCAAAGTTGTGATAATTCTAAAATGCCGTTGCCCTATTATTAGGACCAAAACTTTGCACATTCTTCAGGAAATCTGAAAAATGCTGAATGTTACATGGACATCCCTATGTTCATAGGAAAAACACATTCAGATAATTATATTACAATTGATTGTTTTACAGAAACTATCTGCAGGCACACACAGTGTAGCCAAGTGCAAAGATAGGAAACAGGCAAGTTAATTCCTTTTCCAAACAAGCTACTTGGAGAAAGCTTATTTCTTTTAAATTTTCAGGCTTTATAGCAATCAGTTCTTAAAGTCTCATTACTTATCTGGAAATAAATAAAATATATTCCGAATAGAGAAATAATTTAGTCACAGTGTACAAGGTACACTACTGGCCATTAAAATTGCTACCCCAAGAAGAAACGCAGATGATAACCGGGTATTCATTTGAAAAATGTATTATACTAGAACTGACATGTGATTACATTTTCACACAATTTGGGTGCGTAGATCCTGAGAAATCAGTACCCAGAACAACCACCTCTGGCAGTAATAACGGCCTTGATACGCCCGAGCATTGAGTCAAACAGAGCTTGGATGGTGTGTACAGGTACAGCTGCCCATGCAGCTTCAACACGATACCACAGTTCATCAAGAGTAGTGACTGGCGTATTGTGACGAGCCAGTTGCACGGCCACCATTGACCAGACGTTTTCAGTTGGTGAGAGATCTGGAGAATGTGCTGGCCAGGGCAGCAGTCAAACATTTTACGTATCCAGAAAGGCCCGTACAATACATGCAACATGCGGTCGTGCATTATCCAGCTGAAGTGTAGGGTGTCGCAGAGATCGAATGAAGGGTAGAGCCACGGGTCGTAACACATCTGAAATGTAACGTCGACTGTTCAAAGTTCCGTCAGTGCGAACAAGAGGTGACGAGGACGTGTAGCCAATGGCACCCCATATCATCACGCCGGGTGATAGGCCAGTATGGCGATGACGAATACACGCTTCAAATGTGCGTTCACCGCGATGTCGCCAAACACGGATGTGACCATCATGATGCTGTAAACAGAACCTAGATTCATCCGAAAAAATGACGTTTTGCCATTCGTGCACCCAGGTTGGTCGTTGAGTACACCATCGCAGGCGCTCCTGTCTGTGATGCAGCGTCAAGGGTAACCGCAGCCATGGTCTCCGAGCTGATAGTCCATGTTGCTGCAAACGTCGTCGAATTGTTCTTGCAGATGGTTGCTGTCTTGCAAACTTCCCCATCTGTTGACTCTGGAATCGCGACAGCCATGCGGATAAGATGCCTGTCATCTTGACTGCTAGTGATACGAGGCCCTAGGGATCCAGCACAGCGTTCCGTATTACCCTCCTGAACCCAACGATTCCATATTCTGCTAACAGTCATTGGATCTCGATCAACGCGAGCAGGAATGTCGCGATACGATAAAGCGCAGTCGCGATAGGCTACAATCCGACCTTTGTCAAAGTCGGAAGCGTGATGGTACGCATTTCTCCTCCTCAGACGAGGCATCACAACAACCTTTCACCGGGCAACGCCTGTCAGCTGCTGTTTGTGTATGAGAAATCGGTTGGAAACTTTACTCATGTCAGCACGTTGTGGGTGTCGCCACCGGCGCAAACCTTGTATGAATGCTCCGAAAAGCTAATCATTTGCATATCACAGCATCTTCTTCCTGTTGGTTAAATTTCCCGTCTGTAGCACGTAATCTTCGTGGTGTAGCAATTTTAATTGCCAGTAGTGTATATGATTATACAGGATGGCTCCAGTTAACAAACATCCTTCGAAGGTGGACATCTTGACAGGGATGGCACACACAATGGGCACTTAGGGGTCTCTGCTGCTAACGCAATCAACACCATTCCAGATGATTCAGTGGCTTTCTTCATACCTGGGTCCACTGCCATGAAATACTGCTTACATGAAGACAGTTTTCTAATAGACAAGGGGATGAGGTGTACTTGGAAAAGGCTGGGTGCTATGGGAGGATTTCAGTTAGATTACATCATGGTCAGACAGAGATTCCTAAATCAGATACTGAATTGTAATGCATAAACTAGAGCAGATATGGACTCAGACCACAATGTAGTAGTGATGAAGAGTAGGCTGAAGTTTATAATCAGGAACAATCAATACGCAATTAAGTAGGATACGGAAGTACTAAGGAATGACGAGATTAACTTGACGTTCTCTAAGGCTATAGATACAGCTGTGAGCAGTAGCTCCGTAGGCAGTACAGTCGAAGAGGAATGGACATCCATAAAAAAGGGCAATCACGGAAGTTGGAAAGAAAAACATAGGTGCAAAGAAGATAACTGCGAAAAAAACCATGCTTAACGGAGGAAATATTTCACTTGATCGATAATGAAGAAATACAAAAATACTCAGGAAAATTAAGAAATACGGAAATAAATAGAAAGTGCAGGGAAACTAAGACGAAATGATTCTATGAAAAATGTGAAGAAATTGAAAATGGAATTATGGTCGGAAGGGCTGACTCGGCATATAGGAAAGTCAAAGCAACCTTCGGTGAAATTGAAAGCAAAGGTGGTAACATTAAGAGCGCAACAGTAAACCCACTGTTAAATGGAGAGGAGAGAGCGGATATGTGGAAAGAGTACACTGAAGGGCTCTATGAGGGGCAAGATTTGTTCTGACGTGATACAAGAAGAAACAGGAGTCGATTTAGAAGAGATAGGGGATCCAGTATTAGAATCAGATAATACTCTTGAGGTTGAAGCTCTTTTGTTTGTGTGTGCTTTAAGAATAACTTATTTTTTGGGTGGGGTCCGCCTTACCAAAATAGTTTTTTTTCCCCACACAACTGCAGTTGCAGCATCATCAGTGGTTTTTTGTATTGTTACAGCTGTTAAACAGAAGGAATGTACATATAAATATTAGTTTCTAAATCGTAAATACAGATTTTTGAAGACCACATGAAATTGTGTGTTTATACCTTATTACCACATAGTGTAGTTTTCCTGCTGCATTACGTTTGTACAGTCTATTTTTCTTTACAGCTTGTCACCTGCAACTATATGCAACTTAATGCAGCCAAAATATTTACTCAAAAATTACGATTTCTAAACTTTAATGGCTATGCCTGAGATTAATAATTTATGTGAAAGGTTTTGTGTGTGTGTGTGTGTGTGTGTGTGTGTGTGTGTGTGTGTGTGTGTGTGTGTGTGTGAACGCTCGCTTAACGTGCAAAACACAAAGCTGCAGTTGAGTGTCTGAAGCAAGAAATTAGATACCTACATACAAGAAGCAGGTACTTTATGTTTAACTATTGAAAACTAACTTGGAACTAGAAAATCACATCAAAATCTCCGAAATACGTAATGATATCATAAATACAGTCAAAAAACATAGAAACACAAATAAAAACAAAATGGAATAAACAACAATTAAAACTAAACGCCTTTTTAAAACAAAATGAAATCATTACACATACGAATAGAAATCACACAAACCACACATTCCACAAACGTCTGGTCAACCTTACTGACATACAACTAACTAACCAAGAAATAATTTTTCTAGAAAAAGGCACAAAATACAATGTCAACTCACACATTACACACAGGGCAGTGGAGAATCTTATCTGAGAAAGTGAATACACAATAAAACAACAAGAAAGAAACAGTAACCCTAATTTCAATGCGGGTCTGAAAAGACAGTTAGTTGCAGAAGAATTAAGATACATAATAAAGGAAAACAAGAACAATATATTGACAGTAACAAAATCTGAAGAAGAAAAACATCAGAATATTAAAAAACAATCTTAAAAACAACGAGGCACTCATTACGAGATCAGACAAGGGCAGCACCATGACAATAATAAAACAGGATGGATATACAGACAAAACCTTAAAATTTCTGGAAAACAACTGCATAACAAAGCTAACCAGCGACTCAACATAAAGATACCAGAAAAACACACAAGCACAAAAAAAAATCTCAAACATATTCACCAAACAGAAAGCGAAATAACTGAAACAATGGAACCCCAAAGCGCCCACATTGAACAGCCTATTAAAGCTTCATAAGGACTGCATTCTGATACGCCCCATTGTCAATTTCAGAAGTGTATCCACATATCACTTAGCCAGAGAAATGCACACATACTTACAGCAACATTAAATATACACAAATAACAGAAGCATACACAACACCAAAGACATCAACATACACACAACAGCCACTCTAACATCATTTGACATCACATCCATGTACACCAACATCCCCACCGCAGATACCAACATCATCATCAAACAACAATTAGAGGATCAGGCTGAAATTCCCAAACCCCACATAAAAGGAATAGCTAGCTCTTCTAAAACTAATCACAGAACAAAGCTATTTACCATTTTACAATCATTTCTACCCATACGAAGGCGGACTTCCAATGGAGTCACCAGTCAGTGGACTTCTAGCCATAGTTTTTCTTAATACAAGGGTCCAAACAGTACCGGGTAATACATTGGTATCGTTATGTGGATGACATCATATGCCTTCTAGATGAAATACCAACTCCGTTGTGATAGGAAAAAAATCCACAAAAAAATTGACCATAGAAACAGAAAACAACAAAATGTTAAACTTCCTTGACCTAACAATATACAGACACAGCAACCAACGCCAATTTTCCATATTCACAAAAGTAACCACCACCAGCACAGCCATTCACAAACATTTCAGATATCCGATTACACACAAACTAGCCGGTTTCCAATATATGTTACACAGACTGAACAAAATTCCACTCACTTAAAGCAACTATAACAATGAATTACAGACAATAAGACAAATAGCTGTAGAGAATAGATATGATACAAACACTATAGATAAACTGAACAACAAAATTAAAACCAAATTAAGAACCCAACATACAAAAGCCTTCTCACCAACTTACAAACACACAGAACACACAAATGAGCACACATGAACAAGAAACACCCACAAAAACAAACAAGTGGTTCACTCTCACCTACGACTACATAGCAGCACACAGAACGGGCCACATACTCAAAAAACATAGTGTGCAGGGAGGAGACCGCCCCCCCCCCCCCCAAGAGGGATCATTGCCGACAAAATTTTATTAAATAAATTTTCCATGCATAATGTTCGGCCGTAGCCGGCTTGGGCATACTGTGGTGGAAGTTGCTGGCCGGAAGACCATGGTCGGCACATTCCCGCCACGTGCTCCTCGGTCAGGCTCTAGTCCCACGAGTTGGTTGCGCTGACGAGGGTACGCTACTAGCAAGGCGCGTTGGCGGAATCAATCCTCCAATCAGAGACTAATCGTGTGATCACGTGGGGACGCGTCCGGGAGCGGCGAGGGCGGCTTGGAAACAGCTCCACGCTCTCTTAGCTTCAGACCTCGGCCCCGAGTAGTCACTCCTCTAGCCTCTGCCTCTCTGATGAGGAGACGGCAACCCCTCTTGGGGCTGCTCAGCCCTACGTAGGCCCCAATGTATCATCGTTACAGGAATAAACTGGGTCCATTCCACTTCCTTACTTTTCATTTTACAACGCCCTCCGTTCCTGACCTCTATCCTGACGAACAATAGGCTAAAAGTAGCCTACAGGACAGACAACTCAACACAGAGGACACTAAGTACAACTATCACAAGCACAGACAAACACAACGCATCTGGTATTTATGAACTAAAGTGTCAGGTGTGCAAATCAGTTTATGTAGGACAGGCAAGCAGAAACTTTAATACCAAATACATAGAACACAGGAGAGCATTAAAAACTAACAGCTGTCGATCCACATTTGCTAAACACCTTATGGACAATAAACATAGCCCACCCACAAAAATTAATAATTGAAGAAAATCGTCAGATACAAAAAGCCATAGTTGAAGGAAAGCAAGTAATAAATGAATACACAGCTCCCTGCTGTGGAACTCTGTTCTCTGCCCTCAAAGAATTATTAGATAATATCAAACTATAGAAGCACCCCCCCCCCTCACATGCACACACAGACACATACATACATGCACACACATAAAACTAAAAATGAATATACATAATTACAATAATAATGATAAATCCTCAAACTCACCCCCCCCCCCCTCTCTCTCTCTCTCTCTCTCTCTCTTTCTCTCTCTCTCTCTCTCTCTCTCTCTCTCTCTCTCTCTCTCTCTCTCTCTCTCTCAAACACACACACACCAACACACACCTGTTAGAAATTCAAAACACAAAACAATCCTTAAATCGAAGACGCAATGATGGAGATAAGTTTTTGTTAAAGAATGGGGAAAAACGAATAGCAAAGATTTAGTTTGTTTTCACGATAAGTGAGACTTCAGGTCCACATATGTGGATCTCCATGTATGCCTTAGTGAATCATCAAAAACAGTATTTCATTTGCGTTTGTGTCATGCTTGTTTATTTGTCTGGTGGAAAAAACGAAAAGAAAAATTGTCTGCAATTTTCTTTCTCTCTTCTGTCGTCACTTGTTTCCTTCTGTTATGTTGTCTAGATGTCACACTTCCACTTTAACGTTACTAACGGAAGAGGTTGATAAATAAGTGGCGAAATTATCGATGTCTATTACGATATCCTGCCGCAGACACCGTACAAGGACGAACAGCATTCTTTCAGCCGATGTTTGCTCCTCAAATTCCTTCATATTCACGACAGAAAAAGTGCTTGCAAAACTACTTGCTACAGCACATGCCCCGGACATCGAACAAAAAAGAACACCTTTTTCTCTCAAAGCATGGTGGAATGGAACCGAAAGCAGGTCCAGGCGCCTAGGTCGCGGTAAGATAGACAACCATTCTCTCATTTTGGCAACGATACGTCGTTCCAGCAGAAAGAGCGAGCTTGACTGAATGTCTGCTCATATTGATTTGGAGTAGGATTTTGGAACATACACTGTGCTCGAACATTATGAATTACGTCGAAGAAACCGATTTATTGACAAATAGCCAACACCGATTCAGAAAGGATAGTTCTTGTGCAGCACAACTAGGTCAAACTGATTCCACATTTTTAGATTTCCAGAAAGCTTTCCCCACGGCTCGTTACAACCGACTTATAATTGAATTGTGTGGTTATGGATCAAAGTCTCAACTGTGTGACTGAACTCGTAATTTCTTGTCAGGAGGGTCACAGATCGCAATAATTGACGAAAAGTCGCCGAGTAAATAAGGTATGGTATCTGGCGCTCCCCAAGGAAATGTTATAGGTCTTTTGTTGTAGCTGATCTAAGTAAACGAATAATGAGCCATCCTATTTGGTTGTTTACAGAGATAGTGCCATTTACTGTCACGTTACGTTATCAGATGGTCAAAACGAATTGCAAAATGATTGACACACGATATCTGTGTAGTGCAATAAGTGAGAATTGACTTTAAATCATGAAAAGTGTGAAGTCATCCACGTGAGCACTAAAAACAATCTGCGAAATTTCAGTTACACGATAACTCGCACAAACATGAACTCTGTAAACTCAATTAAACACTTGAGGATTACAGTTACGAATAACTTAAACCTGGAACGATCACATAGATAATGCTGTGGAGAAAGAATACAAAAAACTGCGATCTATTGACAGAACACTTAAAATATGCAACAGATCTAGTAAAGAGAGACTACACTTGTTCGTCCTCTTACGGAGTATTGCTGTGCGGTGTGGTATTCGCATCAGAAAAGATTGACAGAGGACGTCGCAAAAGTTCAAACAGTGGCTGCTCGTTTTGTAGTGTAGTGAAATAAAGGAGAGAATGCCACGAACATGATACACGAGTTGGACTATCGAGTCATTAAAACAAAGACGTTTCTCGTTGCGGTAGGACCTTCATGAAATTTATGTCGCCAGCTTTTTCTTCAGAGTGTGGAAACAGTTTCTTGGCGCCAGCTTATGCGAGGAGAAAAGATCGTAATAAAATACGAAACATCAGAGCTCGCACAAAAGGATTTAAGTATTCCCCTTTCTCCCGTGCACTGTTAGAGAGTGGAACGGTAGGCTAATGGCATAAAGGTGGTTCGCTGAACCCTCTGACAAGCACTCTGTGTGCATGTGGGTGCTATTCTGTCATTGTGCGCAACGGATTAATCTGAGATGTACCCTTTACCCTGTGGCTCCTGCAAGATGCAATTTTCACCCCCACACTGCTACAGAAGTCAGACAGACGCACCTAACGTTCTAAAGAGAAATTCCTGAAAAATTTTCAGCAATAAATATCTTCTGTTGTCGTCCGCTGTAAGCAAATGACACAAAAATTCACAAAATTTCTTACGTAACTAGTGGGATACTTGGGTACTGGAGTAGTGCTAGTTAGTGTAAGAAAAACATGAAAGTAACGAAAATTATTATTTATTTTGCCAAAATTCTGAGAAATCACAATGACACTTCTGGTTATGAAGTGACCAAGTTATTTCCGGGTTCTTTTCGGAATGTGAAGTTACCTCTTAAGGATAGGATTCGCTAATGAAATTTCTATACAAAGTTTAAGCTTGTTATTGACTTGGCAGAATGGCTGAGAGCCGCGTCTACTCAACTTGAATAATTATCCGTTAGAATGTTGTCAGGTACGGTCGAGGCTGTCGCGTGTGAAATGCAGTGAAGTGTACCGTTGCGGAGGAAATATGGGGCTCGCAAGAGCTGTAGCGCACAATACCATAAGCTGTGATGACTGCTGTCTGCGCCGCTCGCTGCTGTCAAATAAGATAACTCTCGTTCTATCTGGATTGACCTTCGCCAATCAAGCTCTCCCTACGCCTTGATGAAGTCAACGACTCCTAAACACCCCTAGTCTAACTATTGGCGTGGTACACCGGTCAGATAACCAGTCCACCGTGATGCCACTCAAAAAATCGCTCGCAGGCGTTTAAATATAACTCTGTCCGTTCGCTCCGCACAATAAGTGTGGCGGCCAACACAGTGAACAACGCTTAATCGGAAGGACTCAATACAGAGTCGCAATCCGATTCGCTCTCGACAGACTCGCTCTTTGAGTACACGTACGAGCGTGCACGCTCTCGTTACGTGTTCTCGCTCCAAGAGCGACAACGGAACGGCCCGTCTCCACGCCATAAGTGAAGTGGTATATCTTTCAATCTTTTCCATTACTCCTTCAGCTCAAGGCGTCAGAAACATCGTCTGCCAATCAGCATTGCTCTTCTAAATCGGGAGAATGACGTTTCGTTTAAGGCGACCAATCCTGAAATCTGTAGCATCGGCGTTTGGCGTTTGCTGTCTCCCTATGAAAACCTATGAAACTGCGTGCTCTATTTGTAAGGAATGCGTAAGCTGGGCGCTCCCACACAATGTAGCGCAATTTGCTTTTAAGCCGAACACGGGGTCGTTCTCCCCTTTCACTCGCGCAAACGGTGTCCGCTCCACAGGCGGCCGAAGTTGACTCGTTCTCTGAAGGGACAGGCCTCCCGGCGTGAAGTTTCTGTCTCACGAACTAAAAGCCCCTGTGACCGTCGTGTCTTGAATTTGTGTGTGTACGCCAGTCTCGAGTATTTCAACCTCGGAGCGCATTTGCGATTTACTAGTTACTCGCACAACGATTACATGAATTCATAAAACATTGACTTTATCCTATCGAGTTTGGGTTCGGATGAAGCTTCTTGATGTGCGGAATATGACTGTGAGGGCGGAATATGTAAGCAGTGGAGGTCAGGAGACCACGATGTCTTACAGCACTTAACTGTAAATTGCAGAGTAATCATGCAGATGCAGAAACAAGTGACTTAGGTCGAGTGTGGAGCACATCTGCGGTACACATGTGGCGCGGGTTCCCAAAATGTCCACCTTTCGAGTGTTCCTGTCAGCGCTAGTGGCTTTTGTGCGACGCAGACAGACCTGTGGATTGGAGCCGCAGTCGGAAGGAACTCGGTGCGGCCGGCGGTGGTGGCGGCGGCGGCGGTGACGGCTGCCGTGATGGGCGACCGCAGCGCGCGACCGCGGCCCGGGGCGTGAGCGCGCACCCGATCTGCCTAATCACGGCGATTAGCGCCTGCGCAGACCGCGCCCTCGCCAATTAGCGGCAATTAATGTCGGCCGAGGTGCGGCACGCTCCCCCGCCAAATCATCGCACCCTGTCTGACACAGGGGGCGCGCAGCCGCGTCACACTAGGCCCCTAGCTATACGCTTTCAGGTGACGTAGTATAGCAGTTACTTGGAAGGGCTGGTCTTCAGTTACCTGCTAACTGGTGGTACCGGTAGACTAGACTAGGCGACAGACAGACAGACAGACAGACAGAGAGATACCTTCTATAGCGTCAAATGTACAGGATGAAAAGATCCATGAAACAGCGTTCTTACGCTGTGGGCTATGCACGATAAAAGGATAAGGAAGGAAATACCAAAAGAATCGCTCATAAATCCAGCATTCAACAAGGGCAACACACCAAGGCCCAACAACTATAGACGAACATCGAGACACCACTCGGCTTATAAGATATATGCTGGAATAGGAACTGAAAGTACAAAGTATATGATCAGGTGAACACACGCAACCGAGAAATCCATTTATAGAAGAAAAAGCCGCTTCAGTTGCCAGTAATTTCTTAAGTATTTTGTACGACCTGTTCCGAAACATAATGCTTCATCTTCAGACGCCACAAAGTAGTTATGCGAAAATAAATGTCTTCCGGGACGTGCTGTCCAAGAGGTCGCTGTGCTCGCATGCGTTTGTTTGAAAAGGATGAAAGCCTATGATTGATTGTTCAGACCCGCCACACATTTATGTTCCCATAATTACTTGCAGGCACCTGAAGATGAAGCTTTATGCTCTCCAGTCGGTCGACAATGAATTAACAAATTGATGGCAACTGAAATGGATTTTTATTCCCTAAATAACCGAAAGACCTAAGTCCATAGCGGAGTTCCTTCTATCGAAGGGAAGAAACGCATTCGGAAAAGGAAAACGCTCCACGGGCAATCCTTTATACTACAGCAAACTGTAGAGAAACTCCTGGAATCCAATAAAGAAACCCGTATTCTTTTAGTGGAATGTATTAGAAATTCTACAACAACGTGATACGAAGCGACAGTGAGACCTGAGTTTCTCCTAGCATGTACCATGTTCAAGAAACTAATGCGAATGCAGCCGAGTGACGTGGTCGACAACTGCCGATATTTCGACAGGTAGACATTTTCATATTCAAAGTAAAATTGGGTTCGATAAGTTATTTGAAAATGAAAAGACAGAGTTTCGTCTAAGATTTTCACTTTCTCTTATTGTTAATCATCAGTAGTCTGACTTCTTTAATGCGACCAACCTCTTCATCTCTGTGTTTTACTAGCAACATACGTCCTCAATTCTTTTCTGGATGTATCCCAGTCTCGGTCTCCCATTACTGTTTATACCCTCTACAGTTTCCCTTACTATCTTGGAAATTATTCCCTAATATCTCAACAGATGATCTTTCTTTTTCTTGTTAGTGTTTTCCATGTATATCCTTTCCTCGCCTTTTCTCCGGAAAACCAGTTCATTCCTTGCCTTATGAGTCCACCTAATTTTCAAGTTTTGTGGGAAGAACCACACGTCAAATGCTTCTCCTCTTCTGTTCCAGTTTTCTCACAGTCCATTTCTCACTGTCAAACAATGCTGTGCTCCAGACGTACATACTGAGAAATTTCTTTCTCAAATTCAGATCTATGTTTGATATTAGTAGATTTCTCATCGCCAGGAATGCCTTTTTTGCCACTGTTAGTCGGCTGTAAATGTCCTCCTTGATCCGTCCGTCATGGGTTGTTATGCTGCCTAGGAAGCAGAATTCCATAACATCATGTACTTCGTGGTCATTTCCAACTGTAATTATTTTACTATTCCTCATTACTTTCAGCTTCCTTCGATTTGCTCTGAATTCATGTCCCGTACTCTTTAGACTGTTCATTCCATTCAAGAGAGCCTGCAATTCCTCTTCACGTTCACTTAGGATAGCAAGGACATAAGCAAATCTGAACATTGATATTCTTTCGCACTGAATTTCAGTCCCATTCTATAACCTTTTGTTTTTACTTCTGACGTTGCTCCTTCGTCATATAGACTCAACAGCAGGGGCCAAAAACTACATCCCTGTCTAGCACCATTTCCGTGCACTTCGGTCTTGGGCTAATGTTCTTAGTGATCCTTTATGGTTCTTTATATATTGTATCTTACACGTCTTTTCCTACATATTACTTATATTTTTCTCAGGATTTCGAATATCTTGCTCCAGTTTACATTGTCGAAGACTTTTTCAATATCGACAAATCCTACGATCGTGTCTTGATTTTTCTTCAGTCTTGGGTGATATTGACTATAAATTGTTCAGCAATAGAGTAGCAAAAGAATTTAAGGATCGCTCATGAAACAAATATTCAAGAGGAGCAAGACGACAGAGCCCAATAACTACAGACGGATATTGATACAGCAACCAGCGGTCGGTCTGTATGATGTATGCTAGTATAATAACCGCAAGGCTGCAGTTAATAATGGAGTTCATTCCAGCAGGGGAACAAAATGGATTCAGAAAAGGAAAACAGCGCACAGACAGCGCTTTATACTACAATAAATTGTACAGAATACAATAAAGGGACGCATAACCCTTTCATACATTATATTATAGATTGTTGTCATATATTATTGTGGGAGAGACTAAGAAGAGGCATGGCAGATAATTCAGATGACCTGCTGGGTCCATCAAACCTTTCGTGTCATATTTAAACAGATGATATTGGATCCACAACCTCAAAATACGATAGGTAACCAATCGTTGCTACCGCATATTTATTGTCTTGCACTCATACACAGCGTACGCCGCCGGCCGGAGTGTCCAAGCGGTTCTAGGTGCTACAGTCTGGAACCGCGCGACCGCTAATCCTGCATCGGGCATGGATGTGTGTGATGTCCTTACGTTAGTTACGTTTAAGTAGTTCTAAGTTCTAGGGTACTGATGACCTCAGATGTTAAGTTCCATAGTGCTGAAGACCATCTGAACCATTTTAGGCCTGGTCTTCTTGCAAAGGTGATCACCACTGCCAGCAATAATGTACAATGGCCACATTCCTGCCAGACTTTCTGCAGTATCGGAGACTGAACATCCAGCTTCTCGTAGTCTTATTACACAACCAAAATCGGTGACGTATTGATAATGGCGTTTATTTCATCTTAAAGGCGTTCTTGACCGTCATGAGCTTACCACGTCCAATCTCAAAGGTAACTAACGGTCACGACCCTTGCAGCGTGCATGTAAAGCAAACCTGATTTGCATCTTCACTGTGGAGCTGCTGGCACCATTCTAATGTGACTGGAGCGAAATCTGAATATACACCATTTTTGAGACGTAGAAACACGGCTACCAACTTTCGTTTATGTCACACAACTTCTCCTTGGTATGGTTTTTTAGTCAGAGTAGTTTCACAGAAACAAAAGTGACTGCGGACACTTTTAACGAGTCGCTGGAGAACGTGGATCCCTTATACCAAAGTACTCAGAACACATCACTGAACAACTTTTCAAAGTTTTTTGGTAGAGCTCTGCTTCACTTTGTACATATTAAGAAGACACTGAATATATTTGTGGAATCTACTTTCCATTTAGACAGCAAGAAGTAGGAGGTGACGATTTGGTCAGTGCGAAGTCTTCGGAGGAGTTACAGAACCATTCAACAGGTTTCCTCAGTGAACTTAGACTGGCTTCCAAGGCATTACATATCAAGACTGACACTGTGTAAAATGCTCAGGATTACGAATAATAGGCCCTCACAACAAAAACTGAATGTCTAAAGATTGACGGCAATGCCATTTTAGATCTACAGCTTGGAGACAGTAGGAACAAGGGATGTGCTATCAAACGGAAGAAATGAATACGACATGACAATGAAGTAGGGCAGGACAGCAGGTTCGTACAATAACTGAACGCGGTCCTTCGGAACGACAAAATAACTAAAAGGACAAAAAATTTGCTATATCGCGACACACGGACCGGAAACGTGGGAGTAAACAAGCCGCAGAGAAACTAGTTGCTTGCTCTAGAGATGGACTTTTCGAGGCGAAGCTGTGGCGGCTCCATGCTAGACCGTGAATCAAATAGCAACATAAAAGAGGCCATGTGTGTCGATAGGTCAGTAATAGACACGGTAGAGACGAAAACCCAAAAGTGTATGGACATCTAGAAGGGATGAAAGAGAGCCGATGGCGAAAGAAAGTGTGGCAGTGGACTCCAAAGGCAGGAAGGAAGCGTGGGTGGCCTAGGAGCAGCTGGGGTCGTGACGCACGGGACGTTTGCCTCACTACAAATTTAAACGCAGCCAAAACCTCTGACAAACAGAAGCTATACGATGTCAATGTTAGCGTAAGGAGGGCTATGCGTGAAGCGTTCAGTGAATTCGAAAGTAAAATTTTATGTACCGACGTGACGGAAAATCCTCGGAAGTTCTGGTCTTACGTCAAATCAGTAAGTGGTTCGAAACAGCATATCCAGACACACTGGGATGATAATGGCGTTGAAACAAAGGGTCACACGCGTAAAACTGTAACACTAAACACCTTTTTCCAAAGCTGTTTCACAGAGGAAGACCGCACTGCAGTTCATTCTCTAAATCCTCGCACGAACGAAAAACTGGCTGACATCGAAATAAGTGTCCAAGGAATAGAAAAGCAACTGAAATCACTCAACAGAGGAAAGTCCACTGGACCTGACAGGATACCAATTCGATTCTACACCGAGTACGCGAAAGAACTTGCCCCCCTTCCAACAGCCGTGTACCGCAAGTCTCCAGAGGAACGGAAGGTTCCAAATGATTGGAAAAGAGCGCAGGTAGTTCCAGTTTTCAAAAAGGGTCGTCGAGCAGATGCGCGAAAGTTTAGGCCTCTATCTCTGACATTGATCTATTGTAGAATTTTAGAACATGTTTTTTGCTCGCGTATCATGTCATTTCTGAAAACCCAGAATCTATTCTGTATGAATCAACATGGATTCCGGAAACAGCGATCGTGTGAGACCCAACTCGCTTTATTTGTTCATGAGACCCAGAAAATATTTGATACTGGCTCCCAGGTAGATGCCATTTTCCTTGACTTCCGGAAGGTGTTCGACACAGTTTCGCACTGTCGCCTGATAAACAATGTAATAGCCTACGGAATATCAGACCAGCTGTGTGGCTGAATTGAAGAGTTTTTAGTAAACAGAACACAGCATGTTGTTATCAATGGAGAGACGTCTACAGACATTAAAGTAACCTCTGGCGTGCCACAGGGGAGTGTTATGGGACCATTGCTTTTCACAGTATATGTAAATGGCCTACTAGATAGCGTCGGAAGTTCCATGCGGCTTCTCGCGGATGATGCTGTTGCATACAGAGAAGTTGCAGCATTAGAAAATTGCAGCAAAATGCAGGAAGATCTGCAGCGGATAGGCACTTAGTGCAGTGACCCTTAACATAGACAAATGTAATGTATTGCGAGTACGTAGAATGAATGATCCTTTATTGTATGATTATATGAAAGCGGATCAAACACTGGTAGCAGTTACTTCTGTAAAATATCTGGGACTATGCGTACGGAACGATTTGAAGTGGAATGATCATATAAAATTAATTGTTGGAAAGTTGGTTGACAGACTGAGATTCATTGGGAGAGTCCTTAGAAAATGTATTCCATCAACAAAGGAGGTGGCTTCCAAAACACTCGTTCGACCTATACTTGAGTATTACTTATCAGTGTGGGATCCGTACCAGATCGGGTTGACGGAGGAGATAGAGAAGATCCAAAGAAGAGCGGCGCGTTTCGTCACAGGGTTATTTGGTAAGCGTGATAGCGTTATGGAAATGTTTAGCAAACTCAAGTGGCAGACTCTGCAAGAAAGGCGCTCTGCATCGCGGTGTAGCTTGCTGTCCAGGTTTCGAGAGGGTGCGTTTCTGGATGAGGTATCGAATATATTGCTTCCCCCTAATTATACCTCCCAAGGAGATTTCGAATGTAAAATTAGAGAGATTCGAGTGCGTACGGAGGCTTTCTGGCAGTCGTTCTTCCCGCGAACCATACACGACTGGAACAGGATAGGGAGGTAATGACAGTGGCACGTAAAGTACCCTCCGCCACACACCGTTGCGTGGCTTGCGGAGTATAAATGTAGATGTAGATGTAGATGATGGCAGCCAGAGGACACCAAAAAGGAGACTGGCATGATCGGAGGAAGTGGATTACGGGAAGCGAGAAGCGCCGCCAGCCGAAGAATACTCGCAATATGATGCTGATGAAACGGTACATCAGAAGACGAGTAGAAAAGTACTAACAATTAAGTGTTGCGAGATAATTTTGACACTAACTGGGTGCATATGCACTATTGCCTGGATGTGTAAATAATTTGGATTTCAGTGCAACAGCAGACTGTAGACTAGTAGTATTACGTTCAGCATTTTGTATACGAGGAAAGAATACACAGTAACTTTTCTCTTCATAAATCGTTCTTGAATGATGGCTGTTGTGAGAAGTTTGCGTTATGCCACGTGTAAGAATGGGAACGAGTGTCGGAGTTCCTTAACTGCTGAACCAAGATCTACAGATGCTGCGTTTTATCATTCTCCGAAACTGCGGTTAACTTTGACAGCCATCTCACTATTGCCGTGCGAATATGGCATCGAAGACAGCACCATGCTGGCTTTCAGCTACGAGGAGTGACTAGCGCCAGAGAGGGCAGAGAGGTATTACTCGCTCAGTAGTGTGGGATCGCACAGCTACGTCACATCTCTGAAGTCAGGAAATGGGCCAAGAGAAGTATCCACATGATCTGCGCGACGTCTTCAGGAACATAAAGGTCTGGCACTACGACGAACATTGTTGCTGGTTTCCGTGATGTAGCAGCGGAACTGGGTCGACAGTGAGCTGTGAATCGATAACGCTGGACACGAGAATGCCATCACGTTTTCGAGTAAGTCCTGGCTCCACTTACAGAATCACGATGGAATTAACCGCGCGTAATACCTTCGAGCAGAATGTAAATTTGACAGGTTGCATGCGTGACCATCACACTTGCTCAACACCTGGCTTGATGGTATGGCGTCAAGTTTGCTACGAAATACGACTACCTTTTGTTCTAGTAATACGTATGCCACCTGTTACTTTCTTGATATATTACGACTAGGAGCTCAGCCCGTGCTTGGAGGTATCCGTGATGCTGTCTTTCAACAACTTAACCAAAGGTCACATGTTGCGCATGCTGTCGTGACCTATGTTCATACAGCGGGTGCTCGACTGCTACCCTTGCCAGCATGTCGTCCAGATCTCTCACCCACTGAATACGACAACACTCAGCAGCCACGACCATTACTGAACTGTGGCGTAGCGTTGAAAGGGCATGGAATGACGTGCTTGTATCTGAAATCCCAGCTGAGTTTGACTCGGAGTCAGGCGTTTTGAATCGTTGTTGTTATCAGAGATGCCTCCTCCGTCCATCAAATTTAGAACTCATATAATCTACAGAATCGTGTATATTTCCTGTGTTATGATGCGAATCGTTAACAGTTATTTTTCGAGGAGCCAAATGTAACGTTCTCGCAGCTAATGATACATGGGTGGAACCGCACAACAACCCTGGATTCGGTGTGGGACGGCGGTAGAGTAAGTGGACTGCTGTAGCCTGTTGTGGGGTTGTGAACCACTGTGGGCTACGGCGGGGACGCAGCCTATCCGTCGTTTCTAGGTCCCCGGTTGCATATAATACAATACAATACTAATTGCTGGTGCTCGTATAGTAAGTAATTCAGCAACCAACATAGCTGAAGTGTTTGTGTTTCACGGGCCACCATATCGAAGATTTATACCACATACAGGGTGAGTGGAAACGCATCATCCGATAACTCAGGACGCGAACGAAGGCGTGTGTCGAGTGATCGCGATGGACATCACTGAAGAGGACTCTGACGAAAAATAAGAGGACGACAGCTGCGATAGTCAACGCGGAACTGGATGTCGCACTAGAGACCCTGTCAGCACAAAAACAATTCAAAGGTATTTCCATAGGCACGGAATTTTGCGGGGCGAGCTTGAATTCGGAAACCTCTCATCATAGATGCTAGAAACTAGAAAAGATGGTGCCGAAGCAATAAAATCTGTAGTACGGAGCAACTGGAGAATGTGATTTGATCCGATGAGGCCTGTTGCAAACTGCTACAACTTCTGACCGAGTTTTGCCCTAAGTATGAAACAGCGGTGAGTGCTCGGTGATGATTTGGGCTGCCACATTGTGCTACTCCATGGATAATTTACAAGCTCGCATTTGTGCCAAGAATTACATGATCGTTTTGGATGATAGCATCCTTCGTTTGGTACGGAATTGTTCCCCAGTCGTAAAAATGTGCTCCAAGACGACGTGATACCTGTTCACACGACGAGCATAATCCAGGATTGGTACTGTCAGCACGAGGATAAATTCTCGCGTCTCACCTGGTCACCATAATCCCCAGATCTCATTATTATTCATGAATTATGGTCTGCTTTGTAAAGAAGGGTCCGTCATCTCTATCCATCTCCAGCATCGTCACCGGAACTTGACACTATTTTGGAAGAAGAATGGTATAAGATCCCTTGAAATCCTTATACTCATACGACATGCATTTCTCCATTCGGACATGACTGTAACCTGTTTTGAATGCCAAGACGACTGGAAGGTCTTTTGAATGCCAGCGAGTTTCCTGCACCATATTAGCCATGTTAATGTGTTCTGTTTTTGGTGTTTCCGTATTTTCATTCAACCCACGTACACTGCGTGGTCAAGTTGTTTGCATGTCACACGGAGATCGTGCTGCACTGTTTGGTATTATCAGTTTATTTCTTCGATGGTTGTCGACTCTATGGCCACTATTAATTATGGAAGATCTAACTGGAGCCATATGGAGATGTCTGTTGCTCCAGGTTGACTCCAAGTTCTCAAGTCCGAGCAAAACTTTGCGTAACATCTGTTTGATGTCAAAGCGACTTATTCGCGAGGCATAACTTTCGGAAATTTTTGATTAGCTGTCGTTGCCGCTCAGAGCTGCGAGTGTGCACCAGCCACCATTTATCCCATCTTTTCTATTATCTTACAACGTCTGTCGAAGCGGCTTCTCTTATCTGTATGCCGGAAGGTCTCGTCAGCCGATGCCACGCAGGGCGTAGTTGGTCCTCAGTGGGAGACTTGTCCTCCGTCTGCGACTTGTGTGGTTTCGGCAACCTGTGCTAGAATGTGTTGCCACTCGAGGACGTTCTTGAAGGCCACACGCATCTTGTAGTTCATTACGAGTGCCTGTAATTACTCCTTTAAATCATGATACCAACATGAAAATAACATGTATCCAAATTGGAAAAATTCTCACGTCATCACCATTATCTATAAGAATAGTCAAGTACACGCACTAAACTAAGGGCCAGTATTTCTGATGTTAGCCTGTTGTCGGAGTTTGTACCATGCTTTATACTCGCGTATTATGGCGTATGTGGAGATCGAAAATATCCACTGTGGGAATCAACAACGATGGCGTGAAAAGCAGCTCGTTCTGTGCGTCCACTAGAGTGTGCAAGCAGTAGATACCGGTGTCCAGGTTGTTGCGTAGAAGTCCTGCAGACGTTCGATACGGATCAGCCTATTAAACAAAATGCGGCAATATGGAATATAAGACCAGCTCTCCGATTGGACCGAGCAAACGGATTACAGCACGCCATCGTTAACCGAGCGAAATCTCCAAACACCCTAGGGGTTTGTTAGGGGACCCTTACTTTTCACAATACAGTAAAGCGGCGATTATCCGAACGTCGGTCAACCTAACGACCGCTTAGCCAAACTGTGTACCCGCTCGCACCTGTTACTCTCCCACCCTACCGTCCATCATCCCCCTCACTCCCAAACCAAGTTTCCCACAGTACTCACCGCACTGGGCCACCGCTGGCGGAACATCGCTTCTAATGGGGCTTTCACAAGGCGCTGCTGACCGGCCAAGCCGCCAGTCGCTGTGTTTCAACAATCAGCACACTTCTGTCGGCTTGGCACTGGCAGTAGAGAAGTAGCGGCAGTATCAAAGCTGTTCACAGCAACAGCTGCGCCAGCTTAGAGTTGAGGCGTGCCGCTCCGGGCAGTTTGAAGGATTGCGCGCCCCCAAGAAGAGCTTCTCACGGTGCAAACAGTCACCTTCTGTTCTCTGTTACCACCACTTATGTGCTGCTGCGTGAAGAAGTGAACTGGACGATACAAAATGCTTAAACGTAAACTTGTTGTCCTTTCTATGAGGAACAAGTACGAGATTATTAAAAGGTTAGAAGAAAGTGAATCTGCAGCCACTTTATCCAATTTTAATTTAGTATACTGTGTGTATTGTTAATGCAAAATGCGTAATATGTATATATTTTGGTTTAATAAACTGTGCCACATACGATATATTCCTACTGAAGTTGCCTTTATATGTTACTTTGTAATACTAAAAGAGATGCCTGTTTTTATGAATAAATTTACTGTACAGTACTTCTTTTGGCAAATAAACATGTACAGTTCGATTATCCGAAAAAACCAGTTTTCCGAACACCCATGTCCCCCAATTACTTCGGATAATCGACGCTCTACTGTAAACACATAGCGAAGAAAAAAATTCCGCGCGTGGAGGTCAGCACGCGATTCCTCATCCAGATTCAAGACACAAGTTTATCTAGCGAAATCAGATAGGGTGCATTTTGAAACTACATATTTGAAAACAGGAAGCTGGCAACAATGTCACATCCTGCAGCACATCGAAATACGCTAAGAAACGTTTATCACCCCAAGTACCGAACCATCGGCAGTAGCTCACTGAGTAGTATGCTGGGACATCGGACTCACACTCACCGTAGAGCTATAGTTCAAATTTTCACCGGGATCCTATTTTTTATTTTTTAGAGTTTCCTAGTTCTCTTCATTCATAAGCAGCACATCACGTTATCTTATGATAATAGCCTATCACACAACAGTGTGTTACATTAAACTGCCCCCTTTGTCCACTAACTACTCACTGCACGACCGCAAATGGTTCTGTCAAGTTTATGTAGGGCGGCTTGCCGGTAGAGTACACAAACGATGATCATGACGATGTGTCGACGTGCTTCTGGTGCTGGGTGCATCCGATAAACAAACTGCTGCTGGTACTCGTCCTCATGCTGCACGGTACCCTCGAAGGCCCCATCCTCGTGACCTGGAGCAACGCCTTTGGGCAACCAGTAATTTTCGATTATAAATAATGAAGAGAGATCGTCGAAGACTAGACATACTCAAAAGACAGAGGATGCGATTCTTGAAATCGTTAGCCAGTCACTTCGCCGAAGTTATGATATTGTAGGGCAGTTCCAGATGCCTCTAAAGCTGCTTGTCGAAATTTTGCACCTTGAAGAACTACGTCCGTATCATTATACGCAAAAACCAGTGGCCAGGAGACCGCATTCGTCGAGTACAACTTTGTGATTGGATTCTGCACCAAATGAAAGATGGCGAGCTATTTATAACCAAATGACGAATCCAGCTTCACTCGTATAGGTATTTTCAACCTTCAGAAAGCAATTATCGGTAAGAACGCAAACCCACATGACACCCGTGAACGTGGCTTTCAGGCACGATTTAGCATAAAACTGTGGGCTGGAATCGTGCGTGTAACACTTTTGGGCACTTACCTATTACACACAACTGAATACAGCCCTGTGTCGTACCTTTCTTGCAATATTTTGCTGACGTATCAGAAAATGTTCTATTTGGTGTTCGGCGACTGCTATTGTTTCAGCATAACGGTCAGTAGCCACATTTTTCAATCTGTATATTGAGCAAGCAGTAAAGGAAACAGAAGAAAAATTCGGAGTAGGTATTAAAATCCATGGAGAAGAAATAAAAACTTTGAGGTTCGCCGATGACATTGTAATTCTGTCAGAGACAGCAAAGGACTTGGAAGAGCAGTTGAATGGAATGGACAGTGTCTTGAAAGGAGGATATAAGATTAACATCAACAAAAGCAAAACGAGGATAATGGAATGTAGTCGAATTAAGTCGGGTGATTAGGAAATGAGACACTTAAAGTAGTAAAGTAGTTTTGCTATTTGGGGAGGAAAATAACTGATGATTGCCGAAGTAGACTGGCAATGGCAAGGAAAGCGTTTCTGAAGAAGAGAAATTTGTTAACATCGAGTATAGATTTAAGTTTCAGGAAGTCATTTCTGAAAGTATTTATATGGAGTGTAGCCATGTATGGAAGTGAAACATGGACGATAAATAGTTTGGACAAGAAGAGAATAGAAGCTTTCGAAATGTGGTGCTACAGAAGAATGCTGAAGATTAGATGGGTAGATCACATAACTAATGATGAAGTATTGAATAGAATTGGGGAGAAGAGGAGTATGTGGCACAAATTGACAAAAAGAAGGGACCGGTTAGTAGGACATGTTCTGAGGCATCAAGGGATCACAAATTTAGCATTGGAGGGCAGCGTGGAGGGTAAAAATCGTAGAGGGAGACCAAGAGATGAATACACTAAGCAGATTCAGAAGGATGTGGGTTGCAGTAAGTACTGGGAGATGAAGAGGCTTGCACAGGATAGAGTAGCATGGAGAGCTGCATCAAACCAGTCTCAGGACTGAGACCACAACAACAACAACAACAACATGGATGAAGTAGGGGGATCCAATATCAGGGTCATAATTTAATAGAGCTCTGGAAGATTTGAGATCAAATAAGGCGGAATGGATAGATGGTCGAAGTAGAGAGGATATAAAACGTAGACTGGCAATGGCAAGGAAAGCGTTTCTGAAGAAGAGAAATTTTTTAACATCGAGTATAGATTTAAGTGTCAGGAAGTCATTCTTGAATGTATTTGTATGGAGTGCAGCCATGTATGGAAGTGAAACATGGACGGTAAATAGTTTGGACAAGACGAGAATAGAAGGTTTCGAAATGTGGAGCTACAGAAGAATGCTGAAGATTAGATGGGTAGATCACATAGGTAATGAGGGAAGTATTGAATAGGATTGGGGAGAAGAGAAGCTTGTGGCACGACTTTACCAGAAGAAGGGATCGGTTGGTAGGACATGTTCTGAGGCATCAAGGGATCACCAATTTTGGACACATTTTGGAATGAATTTGGTTAATTATTTAAATAAGGCATTTTCAGGGACATGGATTGGTCGTGGACGTGCCCTGTTAGTCCTCCATGGTGCCCAGACTTTAATCCAGTAGGTTTTTATCTGTTGGGACACTTACAAGGAAAAGTTTGTAGTACTCCTCCGATGGACGTGCACGATCTGAAAACTCGCATGCATGCAGCTTTGGCACAGGTGGATGCAGCTGTATTGCATATGGTACAGCAAAGTATGATCCAGCGAATCGAGAAGTGTTCGTAAATGCAAGCTGATCGCTTTGAAAATTTTCTCTAAAGTAAACTTTGCTCTTAAGTGTACATACCGACTCTGTGAAGATAAGCCTGGACGTCACACGTACAGAACGGAAATACAGTGGGTAGCATGATGTTCAATGTAGTGTAGCCTACCTATTATGTTTTCTGTACCTCACTGGATACAGACGACGTTACTTTATCCAACAATTATTTTCTGTTTTCTGTTTTCGTGTCATACACGAAACAAAATCGTATTTTACGCCTGTAAGTGGTTCAGGTTATATCATAATGTTTAAATTAAGGTAACAACAGCAGAAAAAATTACACATGATACTGTACTGTGAAGCTGTAACTTGGATACAACTTGATGCTTTAGCTGAAAAAAATTTGTTCAGCCCGAACACGACTCGACTATTGGCGATTCTGTACATCCGTTCCCCATAACATCGCCTTGTCACACTGAGCCAATGGGACACCTGTGGCACAGTGCAGGACTTATTATGAGCTTATGATACCTGGTCTCGGCCATGCTGCGTGTAGTTATGGCGTTACAAGAGTCCCGTTATCTAAACCGTATTTGTATTAAACCTAAATGTGAGACTAGTTTTGATAGATGCACTTTTGTCGTGAACGGGGATGAGGAATGCGATCGCCATGTGCAGCACTTTTTCATCACCTTGTGTAAATGATCTAATGGAAACCATGGAATACTCAAGAGGCTTTTCGCGGACGATACTCCTGTACACAGAGAAGAGGTCGCGTCAGAACATTGTAGTGAAACGCAGGAAGACCAGCAGACGATCCACACTTGGAAATTGGAAATTTTGTGACAAATTCCAGTGGGACCAAACTGCGTAGGTCATCGGTCCTTAGGCTTACGCAGTACTTAATCTAACGTATATTAACACGCTAAGGACAACACACACACACACACACACACACACACACACACACACACACACACACACACACACCTTCCGGAGGGAGGACTGGAACCTCGGATGTGGTGAGCCACGCGAAACGTGGCAAGGTGCCTTCAGAACGCGTGGCTACCCCGCGAATCCACGTTTGGTGCAGGGAGTGTCAATCGATCCTCAGCATACGTGTAGCGTATTGTGTACAAACAGTCAGAAAGACAAATTGTTGTACAATTATACGACCGTGGAATAATAGCGGGAGCAGTCACAAATATAAAATATCCATCAATATGTATACAGAGCGATTTAAAGTGGGAGGATCACATAAAACTAATCGCGGTAAGGCAGATATCAGACTGAGATTGATTGTACGTTTTTTCAGGAAGTGTAGTGCCCCCACTGAGGAGGTAACTTACTCAAAACCCTCATTGCTCGTGTCAGTCTGGGATCTGTACCTAATAGGACTGTTAGAGAACACCCAAAGAAGAGGAGAGCATTGGGTTACAGGTTCATTTAGTATGCACGAAAGAGTCATGGAGATGTTCAAGTATCTCCAGTGAAGAAATTGCAGAAGAGGCATTCTCCATCACAGTGTGATATACTGTCATTCTGAGAGCGTACGTTCCTGGAGGGGTCAACCAATACATTGCCTGATTATATCTTGCAAAAAGACCATAAGGTAAAATCAAAGAGATTAATGCTCACACAGCGTCTGAGCCACAATCGTTCTTCCCGCGAAACATTGCGACTCGAGCACGAAATTATTTTAAAAAATCAGTTTTACTATATCCCGCATATTAACTGGACTGGAAACTGCACAATAATTTTTCCTAGCCACTTAACAGACCCCTTACGGCATACAGATAGTACTATTAACCATTCAATGCATCCCACGTTTTTCGTTGTAAATAGTTATTAAGTAACTACGAAAAGTTGGCAGCCACAGATTTTAGGGACTTTTCGGACGGAATAAGGAATCAGTACGAGGCTAGGAGAAATTATTTGATACCTTTTATACCGATTTAAAAATGTGGCTCCAGTACATTAAAAATTATTATTTTCTGCTTTTCAATCTTGTGTGCGTCTGAAATTTTTCAGTCGATCTCAAACATGATGATATTCAGCAGAGACTTGAGGTAAATTTAGGTTTATTTCGGTTTTTCTCGTCATCAACGTCAAGCAATGCATTGCTCACGCCTAGTTACACGTCGCGAAAACACCATGAACGTAAAAATTAGAGACATTCGAGATCAAATGGAGAGTTGCCATCAACCATTCTTAAGGCGAACCATTTGCAATTGGAACAGGTAAAGTGGAAAATTAAGTGGTACACAACGTACCGCCTGCCACACACTTCAAAATAAAGCTAGATAATAAGGAATTGTCATCCAGTTCTGAACTGTGTTCCAAGTTTTGAAGTGTCTGCCTCATCGGGAATCTAGTTTAAAAACAGATTCAATATTTATACCGAATAGACAAACATAAAATAGTCTCCGTCCAACAGAGTCGAAAGGCCCATTGGTACCAACCGAATGCCGGGTCATCCTCAGCCAATAACCGTCACTGGATGCAGATATGGAGGGTCACATGGTCAGCCCAGCGCTCTCCCGACTGATCTATATTAACGACATAGGAGACAATCTGAGTAGCCGTCATGGGTTGTTTGCAGATGATTCTGTCATTTCCCGTCTTGTAAAGTTACAAGATGATCAAAACGACTTGCAAAATGATTTAGGTAAGGTATCTGTATGGTGCGGAAAGTGGCAATGGACCCTGAATAAAGAAAATTGTGAAGTTATTCAATCAATACCTTCACTGCGCGATATCAACGGTGAAGTCACTGATGACAGCGCCACTAAAGCAGAGTTATTAAACACGATTTTCCGAAACTCCGTCACCAAAGAAGACGAAGTAAATATTCCTGAATTCCAATCAAGAACAACTGCCAAGATGAGAAAAAGTAGATATCCTCGGTGAAACAAAGCAGCTTAAATCACTTAATAAAGACAAGGCCTCCGGTCCAACTTGTATACCAGTGAGGTTCCTCTCAAAGTACAGGGTGATTCAAAAAGAATACCACAACTTTAGGAATTTAAAACTCTGCAACGACAAAAGGCAGAGCTAAGCACTATCTGTCGGCGAATTAAGGGAGCTATAAAGTTTCATTTAGTTGTACATTTGTTCGCTTGAGGCGTTGTTGACTAGGCGTCAACGTCAGTTGATGCTAAGATGGCAACCGCCCAACAGAAAGCTTTTTGTGTTATTTAATACAGCAGAAGTGAATCGACGACAGTTGTTCAGCGTGCATTTCGAACGAAGTATGGTGTTAAACCTCCTGATAGGTGGTGTATTAAACGTTGGTCTAAACAGTTTACAGAGAATGGGTGTTTGTGCAAAGGGAAAAGTTCTGGACGGCCGAGAACGAGTGATGAAAATGTAGCACGCATCCAGCAAGCATTTGTTCGCAGCCCAGGAAAATCGATTCGCTGAGCTAGCAGAGAGCTGCAAATTCCACAATCAACTGTATGGAGAGTCCTACGAAAAAGGTTAGTTATGAAACCTGAACGTCAACTACCCGAGGCGATGGATCGGCCGCCAGGCAGCCCGTGACAGAGCACTTCATCACTGTCCTCCAAGAAGCCCTGATCTTACCCCCTGCGATTTTTTCTTATGGGGGTATGTTAAGGATATGGTGTTTCGGCCACCTCTCCCAGCCACCATTGATGATTTGAAACGAGAAATAACAGCAGCTATCCAAACTGTTACGCCTGATATGCTACAGAGAGTGTGGAACGAGTTGGAGTATCGGATTGATATTGCTCGAGTGTCTGGAGGGGGCCATATTGAACATCTCTGAACTTGTTTTTGAGTGAAAAAAAAACCTTTTTAAATACTCTTTGTAATGATGTATAACAGAAGGTTATATTATGTTTCCTTCATTAAATACACATTTTTAAAGTTGTGGTATTCTTTTTGAATCACCCTGTATTCTGACAAAATAGCTCAAAATGAAGCAATTATATACAACCACTCGCTCACATAAATATACGTACCTAAAGATTGGAAAATTCTTCAAGTCACACCAATACCCAAAAAGGGAAGTAGGAGTAATCCGCTAAATTACAGGTCTATATCATTAACGTCGATTTGCAATAGGGTTTTAGAACATATACTGTATTCGAACATTATGAAGTACCTCGAAGAAAACTATTTATTGACATATAGTCAGCACGGTTTCAGAAAATATCGTTCTTATGTAACACACCTTGCTCTTTATACTAATGAAGTAATAAGTGCTATCGACAGGGGATGTCAAATTGATTCCATATTTTTATATTTCCAGAAGGCTTTAAACACCGTTCCTCACAAGCGTCTTCTAACAAAACTGCGTGCCTGCTGAATATCGACTCATTTGTACGACTGGATTCGTGATTTCCTGTCAGAAAGGTCACAGTTCGTAGTAATACATAGAAAGTCATCGTGTAAAACAGAAGTAATATCGGGCGTTCCCCAAGGAAGTGTTATAGGCCCTCTATTGCTCCTGATCTATATTAACGACATAGCAGACAATCTGAGTAGCCGTCTTAGATTGTTTGCAGATGATGCTGTCATTTACCGTCTTGTAAAGTCATCAGATAACCAAAATGAATTGCAAAATAATTTAGATAAGATACCTGTATGGTGCGAAAAGTGGCAATTGACCCAGAATAAAGAAAAGTGTGAAGTTATTCACATGAGTACTAAACGAAATCAGATAAATTTTGATTACGCGGTAAGACACACAAATCTGAGGGCTGTAACTTGAACTAAATACTTAGGGATTACAATTACAAATTACCTAAATGGGAACGATCACATAAATAATATTGCGGGTAGAGCAAACCAAAGACTGCGATTCATTGACAAAACACTTCGAAGGTGCAACAGGTCTACCAAAGAGACTGCTTACACTACGCTTGTCCGCCCTATTCTGGAGTATTGCTGTGCGGTGTGGGATCCGCATCAGGTGGGATTGACGGATGACATCGAAAAAGTACAAAGGAGGACACCTCGTTTTGTATTATCGCGAAATAGGGGAGATAGTGTCACAGATATGATACGCGAATTGGAGTGGCAGTTATTAAAAGAAAGGCGATTTTCGTTGCGACGGGGTCTTCTCATGAATTTTCAATGACCAGTTTTCTCTTCCGATTGCGAAAACATTCAGGTGGCACCCACCTACATAGGGAGAAAAGATCATCACGATAACATGAGAGAAATCAGGGCTCGCACAGATAAATTTAAGTCCTCGTTTTTCCCGCGTGCCGTTCGAGAGTGGAACGGTAGCGAGACAACTTGAGGGTGGTTCATTGAACCCTCTGCCAGGCACTTTACTGTGAATAGCAGAGTAATCACATAGATGTAGATGTTGTCAGTTTTCGTTACCATAGCCGCTACTTCTCAGTCAAGTAGCTCCTCAGTTGGCCTCATAAGAGCTGAGTGCAGCCGGCCGCGGTGGCCGAGGGGTTCTAGGCGCTTCAGTCCGGAACCGCGCTGCTGCTACGGTCGCAGGTTCGAATGCTGCCTCGGACATGGATGTGTGTGATGTCCTTAGGTTAGTTAGGTTTAAGTAGTTCTACGTTCTAGGGGACTGATGACCTCAGCTGTTGAGTCCCATAGTGCTCAGAGCCATTTGAACCATTTAGCCAGCTGAGTGCGTCCCACTTGCCAATATAGCTCGGCAGGCGCGGACGGTCACCTATCCAAGTGCCAGCCAAGTGCGACAGCGTCTAATTTCAGTAGTCTGACGGGATCCGTTACTATCAATGTGACAAGGTCGCTGAATGACAGACAGACAATAAAGACTCCTTATAAAAACGTTATATAAACGAGAAGTGACAGTGATACACATAAGGTGTGCTCCACTGTTGGTCGTAAGGTGCCAGTAGAAACGTAGACGTAGTGGCAGTTGACACATTCTGGTCTCTCCTTTGCTCTCCTTGGCCTTGATTTCTTGCTGGGTCGTCCGCCGACGTGATTCCACAACACACCGACATGGCACGCGGACGTCCTACGAGTCCGCCGCATGGCACCTGTTGCTTTACGGCGAGGCCCATGCGACCAGCAGGTCGAGAAAAATAAATATTTTCGTTGCAATTTTCTTTCGGGTTTCCCTGGTTCGTCCAATGAAGTATCCATTCTTGCCCGCGATTATTTTGCGTGTGATACAGTGCACAAGGTGCTGCCATGTCCCTGGGTAATGTACCTTGTCTGATTCATTCAAAAACTGAGGCCCACGGAGGACCACCCTCGCCAGGTTTAAGGACGTGGAACCATGTTTGTTCGAATGTCAGCTACTGCAATCCACTATCTCTGCATCAACATCGCATTAGTTAGATGTCGTTAGCAAACATTATGCGCTTCGTGGCAAAGAAGCGAAGCAGCTGGAAACGTGCGCAGGAAACAAAACGAACGTTATGCGTTGAGAGGGTATATGATATCTCTGTCATTACAAAATCGAATCAAATTTTGAAACAATTTTGCAGTAAGAGTTTACTTTTTAGCATGTTGTCACAAACACTTTGGCCTTTTTTTACCCACTCATTCATTTGGAAGAGCATCATATAGCTGTTGTACACTTGCCAGGAATAATCTGATCCACAAATGTTGTAACTGGTCTTTCGTATCCTGGCTACTTGCAGTAGGACAGGTTGATGTCCAAGCTCGCCCCATACACGCTCCATTGGGGACAGATCTGAGACCTTAAAGGCAGTGTGAGTACTTCAGCGTCACTGAGACATTTTGTAAAGACAAGTTCCTAGTGTGAAGCAGCTTTGTTCGCTTGAAAAACGGCACAACGGTACTGCCGCGTAAGATGATGTGCTATCAGAGTTACCTCGATCATTACCAGCCAGTAACAGAAACCATACCCGATAGCTCCCTATACCGTGATATCAGGAGTGAGAATATAGCAGGTGAACTAAATAGAAACCTAGTCCCAACAGCGAATCATATAGCGCTCGTAGAAAAAAGTGTTCCGAGACTGTTACTTGAAATGCTCCTTCATGATACTGACAAGAGGGAGATTGAGTTAATAATTAAATCACTAAAGACAAATAACTCTCATGGATATGACGGGGTATCTAGCAGAATACTGAAGTATTGTTCTATGTATGCTAGCCCAGTACTTAGCCATATCTGTAACTTTTCCTTTAGGAGTGGTCGGTTTCGTGACCGATCAAAGTACTCGGTAGTGAAGTCACTTTATAAAAAGAGAGACAGGGATAATATTGACAATTATAGACCTATTTCTATGCCATTGCTGTTTGCTAAAGTTATCGAGAGGGTTGTATATACAAGGTTACTGGAGCATTTAAATTCACATAATTTGCTGTCAAATGTACAGTTTGGTTTTAGAAATGGCTTAACAACTGAAGATGCTATATTCTATTTTCTCTGTGAGGTTTTGGACGGATTAAATAAAAGGTTGCGAACGTTGGGTGTTTTCTTTGATTTAACGAAGTCTTTTGACAGTGTTGACCACAAAATGTTACTGCAGAAGTTGGACCACTATGGAGTAAGGGGAGTAGCTTACAATTGGTTCGCCTCTTACTTTAAGAACAGAAAGCAGAAGGTAATTCTCCGCAATATTGAGAGTGGTAGTGATGTTCAGTGCCAATGGGGCACTGTTAAGTGAGGCATTCCCCAAGGGTCGGTGCTGGGGCCACTGCTGTTTCTTATTTATATAAATGAATGCCTTCTGGTATTACAGTGATTCAAAAATATTTCTGTTTGCTGATGACATTAGCTTGGTAGTGTGTAATATTGAAACAGTAACAAATAATGTAGTTCATGAAATAAGTTCGTGGCTTGTGGAAAATAATTTTATGCTAAATCACAGTAAGACTTTGTTTTTACAGTTTATAACTCACAATTCAACAAGAACTGATATTTTGATCAGACAGAATGGGCATATAATAAGCGAGACGGATCAGTTCCAAGGCGTTGGGATAGATAGTAAGCTGTTGTGGAAAGCCAATGTTCAGGATCTTGTTCAGAAACTAAATGCTGCTTTATTTACCATTAGAACAGTATCTGAAATAAGTGACATTTCAACACGAAAAGTAGTGTACTTCGCATATTTTCATAGATTATGTCATATGGCATTATTTTTTGGGGTAATTCTCCTGATTCAAAAAGGGTATTTTTGGCTCAAAAACGGGCTGTTCGAGCTATATGTGGTGTAAGTTCGAGAACCTCTTGTCGACCCCTATTCAATAGTCTGGGAATTCTGACATTGCCCTCACAGTATATATTTTCTTTAATGTCGTTTGTTGTTAGCAATATTAGCCTATTCCCAAGAGTTAGCAGCTTTCACTCGGTTAATACTAGGGAGAAATCAAATCTGCATGTGGAATGCACTTCCTTGACTCTTGTGCAGAAAGGAGTGCAGTATTCTGCTGCATCCATTTTCAATAAGCTACCACAAGAACTCAAAAATCTTAGCAGTAGCCCAAACTCTTTTATGTCTAAACCGAAGAGTTTCCTCATGGCTCACTCCTTCTATTCTGTCGAGGAGCTCCTGGAAGAGCAAAAAAATTAAGCAAATTCCAGTGTTACTTTGTTGGTTTTCTTTATTTATCTTACAACTTGTCGCCTGAATGTGTTTCTTATATTTCATTTTATCTGTTTCTACAATCGTATTAAAATTTCATGTATTGACTCGGTCCATGACCATGGAGACCTCTCCTTTATGTGGTCCCACGGAACAATAAATAAATAAATAAATAAAAATAAAGAACGCTGTACCTTTATAAGACTCTATAAGAATGGGACTCCTTCCAGGTCATCGACGATGGTCATTGGGGGTTGTGCAGATTGGCGATTCATTGCTCAATACAATGCGCGGCTTCCCAAGCTCCCGGCCACAACACCACTCCATACGCAATCGTTTGTGCTGTGACGCTAACAGCAGCCTACGCGTGGGACGTAATTCTCCAGTCCGGTCGCTGCAAGTACTCGACCAATGGTGAGTGATAACACCGAATGTTGCAGGGAGTCCACTTCTTGTTCGCAGATGGCGTGTGCCGACATAAGTGAGTTACGGTGGGCTTTGCAGATACACATTGATAGTCCGTTGTGGTGGTCTACCGGAATCTTTACGACTAGTTTGCCTGCCCTCACGTCCACAGTCGAGCCGCTGCCACATCCGAATCGCACTCGGGCCTGGATATTACTCGACTCGACTTGCCGATATTGAGACTCCTTGTAAACTCTGTCGGGTGCTGGTAACATTGTCTCACTAGAATACTTCCCTCTTCGTCTCCTTCTCAGCGGTCACTCAACATCTGTCGCTGTTCACACCTGTTACATACCCAACCAAACTTGGTAATAACACTACTCTCAAACAACAATAATGCACTCTGGTGCATTAAAGCTCTAAATATTTACATATACGCCAATGCTACCATATCTTCTGTACGCTTCATATTTCTTGTCAGGCACAACATATACATTAATTGAAAAAACGCAACTCCAACAAATATTAATGTAGAATACTGCAATTTCGGGAATATGTTTGTCTAGCTAACATATGTGTTAACATTTCAATAAGACAGGTTAACGTAACAGCGAGATAAGCCATAGCTGGTACATCAATAACCGGCGTCATCACCAGAATATTGAATGCATGCACGTAAGCGTAAATGTACTGTTTTACACGTGTCGGGTGTCAGTTTGTGGCATGGAGTTCCGTGCCTGTTGTTCTTGATGGTCATTACAGAGACAGTTAATGCTGATTGTGGATGACGCTTGAATTGTCCGGTGATGTCCCATATATACTCGACTGGATTCAGGCCAATGCAACATGTTGACACTGTAGAGCACACTGATTTGCCACGGAGGTTTGTGGGCAAGCGTTATCTTGTTAGGAAACACTCCCTGGAATGCTGTTCATGAGCGGCAGCCCAACAGGGAGAATCATCCGACTGACCTACAAATTTGTAGGCTGGGTGCGTAGGATAACCATTAGAGCGTTCCTGCTGTCATGAGTAATCGCATTCCAAACCGTAACTCCATGTCCAATGCGTCTAGCACACAGACAGGTTGGTTGCATGCGTCCTTCTAACAAATCTTGTTCTAACAAACAAACGGCAGAAAACAAGAGCCCTCCACGTCGCCCTCCAGTGAGCTCTCGTTTGGCAGCAATGAAGTCGTAAATGGCTGCGGTTTCGGGACAGTGAAATGTACACTGCAGGCTGTCTGGCTTGGAGCTGAAGTAAACAGTTTCTAACAGTTCGTTGTGTCACTGTGGGCTCAACTGCTGCTCATATTGCTGCTACAGATGCGATACGACGCGCTAGAGACATATGCTGAACACGATGGTCTTACTCTCGTTAGTGCCACGTGGCCGATCGCAACCCAGTCTTCTTCCGACCATACATTCTCGTTACCACCGCTACCAGCAGTCATGTACAGTCGGTGCATTTCTGCCAATTCATTCCGCTTTATCTCAGAAGGAACATACGGCTTTCCCTAGCGCTATTACACGACCTCTTTCAATCTCAAAAAATGCTTCAAATGGCTCTGAGCGCTATGGGAACTTCTGAGGTCGTCAGTCCCCTAGAACTTAGAACTACTTAAACCTAACTAACCTAAGGACATCACACACATCCATGCCCGAGGCCGGATTCGAACCTGCGACCGTAGTGGTCGCGCGGTTCCAGACTGTAGCGCCTAGAACCTCTCGGCAACTCCGGCCGGCTCTTTCAATCTCATTGAGGTGTTAATAATGGCGTCTTGTTGCCTTACTAACATCAACTCACCACGTCCAGACTCAAAGGTAACGAAACCTTACGACAGTTACAGCATGTATTTAAAGCAAACCTGATATCCGTACTCAGTGGCACTGCTGGACCACTTTTATGTGACTTGCGCGAAATTTATATAGACACTATCTTCCAGATGCAGAACCGCGCCTACAACTTTCGTTGCGCACTACTAATTTGTGTTACGATTTTTGTTCCCGTCACTGTATTTCCGTCGACTCTGTTTTATTATCTATTTTTCTCGCTGACTTTTTTGCCTGCGTTACCCATAAGTTCGTTATGAACGCCCATAACACAGCCCGCGCCACAGAGAACAATTGGCCGCGGCAGCACCATCGCCGTTCTGGTGGGGCTTTCAATCGTTTGAGCTCCAGCAGCGTGAAATATCTGACAGCGGTTGACTATGGCTATAGTAGCGCCGTTGGGAATCTGAATTTTGTATTTTACTTCGTGTATTCCGTCCACTACGTCAGTACTGGGCCCCTACTATTTCTCCTGAGTCGGAGAATCGGACACTAGTCTAGGTTTAGAGCAGGTTTTTTTTTCTTTTTTTCATCCATTGCTTCTTTAGCGGTCTTGAACTTGCGCTTTCATGTCACACATATGGTTCTCGATTCATGTGATGGTGGGGATACTTAATTTCCACCGCATTTAATTATGAGGCCCTCCAGATTTGATAGCGCCACCGCGGACAAAATATTGGACCATAAAATAATTAAAGTTCTAGTTACTTTGTTAGAACGTCATGGATGTGGCCGCTGATGCGGCCGACGTGATAAAACCGGTGAAGATCTCGAAACGAAGGTGGATTTCAGGTGCGCACCTGACACGGAGCATATGCCTCAGTGGTGGCGTCGACATCACTCGACGGATGAAGCACTGTTTACGTCTACTAGTATTTCACACTCCTGCCCACAGACAGACCCTCACTTTCAGATCGCGAGTTCTGTCTCGGTTCATCTTCTCGGGTCAGCGGCATCAGCTGTGGAATCCTACGGCCGGATACTCTTAGATTTAGACGCACAGCTGATTTATCCGCAGGTCGAAAGGTTTGTTCAGCTGTACATATACCTTGATCCCATCCAGAGACATGTGGCAAACCTTCAGGAAATGCCATTGAGTGTATTTTCAGGGAGTCTGGTCGGTGTCCATTTACTTAAACGTACTACAAGGAAGAAAATATTGTGATTAAACGTACCGTAAGTAACGCATCATCAGAGACGAGCTCAAGTTACGGAGGGATGCGGATGGAAATAGGTCGTGTCGTTTCATAGGAGAGACAGTGAAACCACCGTCTTCCCGTTTTAGTGTCCAATGCACTGCAATATGATCCTTCTGAGCTTAGATTTGTCTGAGAATTCTGGCCGAAGTTATGCGCCGTGTGCGGTGCTGATTGCCTCACATGCATTCTCCAGCGAAAGAGATCAGATGTAAGGTCAGGCCTGATATCACCTCCCTCACTCTTGTCCGTCCACTGATTGTTGTTACGTTGTCCACGCCATGTAAAAGTCGCAGGGCTCAAAGGTGTTGCAGGTTGCAGGTAATGGCGTCGATACTGTACGAAGAAGTTGTAAGACCATACCTAGAAATTATGAAATAGTGCGCACTTTCGCTGCTATTTGCAATAACCGACCTGTCGGCACCTCGAAATTCCAAGGGGCAAGATGAATCTATTCTCTGTCGTCGACAGAGGTGATATAGAAGTCCTTCTGGAGATGAAAGCCGGATGTTTTCTTTTCGAATTTAAGCAACGGTGTCGTCCTTCTAATAATAGCTCTGGTGACAGTTTTGTAGTCAAAGTTGAGCGGGTTAGTAGGCCACAGATTGTCGAAGTATTCTGTCTGTTTTTCCTTGGCACGAGAATAATTTGGTCCTCTTTCAGCCCATTAGGTACAATCCCCCGACTAAGTATATCATTTAAAATTTATGTAGATAATTAAGTCCCGATGATATCCAGGGATGTGTGATAAAACGTCTTAGGAAAATATGTTCGGTGCTGGAGCTTTGTGAGCTTAAATACATTGTCCACGCTAATTCGGCTTCAAAGACTCTATTGTTCTCTTCTGTGATTTCTCTGTTTAGGGATTTTATGGATTCAGCTATCATATCCTCATCTGTGTGACTCCTTATAACATTCACTATTGTGTTGAGTGAGTAGATTCCCATCCTCTGTTTGCAGCTCGTGTAGGAAATTGTGTCTGCGGTTTTGATGTCTGATGACGTGGTACACCCAAGCTGTCTCGGATCTTGTACATTGCTCTCCATCTGAGCTTTAGGCCATCTAACTGTTTACCTTGATGATAATAACTTTCACTCTAATTCTCCTTAGCTGTTGCATATGTTCCTCTGAAGGTTGAGTTTTTCATACAGTTCTGTAGCGATGGTGAAGGAAAATTCCGTAGTCTTCCCCATTTCATTGGTTTTACATCTTCCACGAGTTACTAGACATGTTCGTAAGCGCCTTTTAGCAAGTCTGTTCCACCTGTCGACTTCTGACGCGAAACTGCCGGAATAAACGTAGGTAGTCACTGCACGGTGTTGTGACAGCGTCACGTATGTGTTCGTCATTTACATTGGAGACATTTATCAACCGTTGGCCTCTAAATCCATTTGCGTGCTGTTTCTTCGGGTTCTACGTCAGAGGTAACGTAAACTGATCTGAAAGTGGAGTGGGGGTGACGAATGCTATCTGTTCTGTACATTCTATCATGATAACTGAAGAAAATTTCACAAACCAAGTTCGTTAAAAAAAAAAAAAAAAGCATTATATTGGCTGACTTGTTTCGACAGAGCTATTTTGTTATCATCATATCATACGCTCTAAATTTGTTTTTGCAACACATAGTCTATCAGTGTTGGAAGTTGCTTCACATTGCATATACAGAGCCCACTTCCATGAAGATAACTATACATAGGCATGTCAAAAGTAAAAGTATTATTTAGGAACATATTTTTGCATTTAACACGACGCTGTATAGTCATCTTGGTAGTAGGGGAAGTGTATATGCAGTGTGAAACAATTTGAAACACTGATGGACTACATGCAGTAAAAAATGTAGCAACGTCTAAACCAGTCACCAAATAAAACGCTTTTTTAGAGATCATAGCCGGTGAAGTTCTTTTGAGCTGTCATACATTGCTAATCTCCTCCATAGTGACAATTTCAGGAATTTATAATACTTTGTCATTATGGATGGCCGAAATAAACCCCAGGAAAGCATATTATACAAGTGTGGAGTATTTTAATTCCAATGCATTGTCGAGGCGCAAGTTCATCAGAACGTCGTTTAATTTCTTACAGTAGCTAGCTAAAATTCGATGGCTGGTCTTTTGCACAAAGTTGAAAGTGACCTCCGGAAAGTCGATTAGGTGTTTTTCCCTGACAAGAAAAATTATTTCATATTTGAAGTAGTGACATACTAAATTATGTATGCAGCTCCTCACCGAATTCCTTTTTCTCATTTAGTTCCAATGGGACACTTTCAGAGAGAAGATGACCGTGCCTGTGTTCCCTTCGAGTGCAAAGTTCACGACTGTCTACAACCCAGGTAGATGTAACTTTACCCCATTCATTTCTTGTCAGACGATGATATCGGCTTTAGGCCGATGTGATTCTACAGATATACAGAGAAAGAACTGAGTACGCCTGTGACGATAGTTAGGCAGCTTGTTTTGCACTATAACACTAATGCATGCTGTTTCAGGTCACATTCAACTACATTCGAATTGTCGTAATGCAAAAGCTGAAATTACGATCAAGAGCCTATAATTTGGTATCCATTCCAAAATCAACAATGTGTTATGGGTACTGAAGCTATATCTCGCCTCCCACAGTTAAAAGCGTTTTAAAAGAAAAGTAAACAGAGAATTTTATGTACGAATTGTTCTTTGGTTTCAATGTGTATCAGTTTCATTGTTTGTGACAACGTCTGAAGAAGCTTATAGTTCTCATGTTAAGGTTTTTCAAATATCGTGGGGCTAAAAGTCGCAATGTAATTTCAGCTTTAAACTTTTTTTTACTTTAAGTTCATTAAGATTTAGTCACGCAGTTTGAAAGCAAAATTTAACGTATCCCTGCTGCAATGCCTTGCTCCATGCATTATGAGCCAGCTGTAACTTTGGTGCTGGCCGCTGTGCCCGAGTGGTTCTAGGTGCTTCAATCTGGAACCACGCGTCTGCTACGGTCGCAGGTTCGAATCCTGCCTCAGGCATGGATTTGTGTTATATACCTAGGTTAGTTGGGTTTACGTAGTTCTAAGTCTAGGGGATTGCTGACCTCAGATGTTAAGCCCCACAGTCGTTAGAGCCATAATTGTATTTTTGGCAACAAATCAGTCTTTATTTTCAAGCTGCGTAGTGGATTCATCCAGAAACTTGCATCTCAGCGGTTATATTCAGCAGAGCAGCGCTTCCCTTGCACGTGTAAGAATCAACTGCAGGACCAAGATCAACTTTACGAGGAAGAATTAGGAAGCAATATGCATTTGCATATTTTTCATATAACCTAGAAGGTACATAGTCTGACAGCGTACGGATTAAATATATGACGGTTGACCTTTGTAATTGTTGATTGTTATTGAGGAAGTTACTTAGCGTGTCACAGATAGCTATTTTTTACATTGAATAATTAGTAATTTATAGAGTGTTAAGTTTAGAGTAATTTAATGTCACATATGGGATGGTATTTACACAGTCAATATTTATATTCGATTGTGGTGCAGTGGTAGCGCTGTGGGGTCACGGTATACTGAATACACTGTAATTAGAATTCAGAACACTTCCTTTTGCATCGGTAACAGCACTGTTTATCGCATTGAGGGAACAGTCAGAGTTTATTTCACACAGATTCGGACTATAGTCAATGAAATGTTAATCTCAGAGATACACAGACACCAATGAGCACAAAGTAGACAGTCACACAGATGACAAAGTAAACAGCAAGAAAACTTACACTGAAAAAAAGATAAATTACACGTGTACTGATGCTACCTCGCTTTACAGCAGAAGGTGACAGAAGTACTATACTAACAGCCTGTTCCTGTGATATCACATGAATGCAAACCTGATGGCTTTCCCATCAAATGGCCTGTATTTACGTTACGACTGTCTATGGCCTACTGTCTGTGTAGACCAGCTGACCTTCTCGGAATGTTGTCGATGGCGGGCTGACACGTGGATGTTTGTGTACTGTCGCTAGGTGCCGTGACGTGTTTGCAGTCCTTACTTGCGTTGGCTGCATCTGTTCACTGGGACAACTGGCGGTGTGCAATACGTGCCGAGGCTGAAGGCACGATTTCATCTTGTCGTTCCGACAACTGATTGAATTCCTGTGTCACGCAGCCACTGGCAACTGTACTGTCTGCTATTGCGCAAAACGCAGTTCTTTCAGTGTTCTATTCAGAAGACTGTCTCTTATTCGTAATGCTCTCATCGGAACTGTTTCCTTTGTACAGTCGTCGTCTCTTAGAAGCGGCCACTGAAGCAACGTGTTTAGGTATAGATTGTTCGACGTCGCGTTTGCTTACCAGCGGCAGAGAATCTTTGTCACGTACTATAATTTTGCTCGACTCCGGATGCATTTTGTGGAAGTTCGTCAGGTGACAGATTTTCAGTTACGAGGTCTGCTAAGGTTTGTTCCTTTCGTTGATGGAGAGAGTTATTCAAAATGAAAACCCCTTTCACGTTGCATATAAAACACTGAAATACATGGGCTGGCTGTGAAATCTGCACCATGTATCCTGGAAGCATTTCTACTGTGGGGGCACCAACACGAAGGAATTACCCGAAAGCGACGGAAATCAGTAGATGTGATGTACATGTAGTACAGGCAAACAGACAATTGCAGTTTTAGAGAAATTGGACGATTTATTCAACAGAAAGAGCTTCATAATTTGAACAAGTCAATAATATGTTGGTCCATCTCTGGCAATTTTTTGGCATGGTAATAATTGATAGAGGAGTTGGACGTCCTCCTTAGGGATATGTGATCAAATTCTGTCCAATTGGCACATTCGATCACCAAAATTCCAAACTGGTGGGAGGAGCATGCCCACAATGCTCGAAACGTTTGCAGTGTGCCAAATATCTGGCAGTCTTGGTGCCCAAAATAGGGTTTGGCAAGCACCAGCACCAGCAGTGGAAACTGTCGCCTTGTGCGGGTGCGCATTGTCTTACTAAAATGCCATGGACGGCAGCAAACTGGGGCATAGAATGTGTCAACGTACCTCGGGAAAGATCAGTTTGGATTCCGTAGAAACACTGGAACACGTGAGGCAATACTGACCTTACGACTTATCTTAGAAGAAAGATTAAGGAAAGGCAAACCTACGTTTCTAGCATATGTAGACTTAGAGAAAGCTTTTGACAATGTTGACTGGAATACTCTCTTTCAAATTCTGAAGGTGGCAGGGGTAAAATACAGGGTGCGAAAGGCTATTTACAATTTGTACAGAAACCGGATGGCACATATAAGAGTCGAGGGGCATGAAAGGGAAGCAGTGGTTGGGAAAGGAGTGAGACAGGATTGTAGCCTCTCCCCGATGTTGTTCAATCTGTATATTGAGCAAGCAGTAAAGGAAACAAAAGAAAAATTCGGAGTAGGTATTAAAATTCATGGAGAAGAAATAAAAACCTTGAGGTTCGCCGATGACATTGTAATTCTGTCAGAGACAGCAAAAGACTTGGAAGAGCAGTTGAATGGAATGGACAGTGTCTTGAAAGGAGGATATAAAATGAACATCAACAAAACAAAACAAGGATAATGGAATGTAGTCTAATTAAGTCTGGTGATGTTGAGGGAATTAGGAAATGAGACACTTGAAGTGGTAAAGGAGTTTTGAGGAGTTTTGCTATTTGGGGAGCAAAATAACTGATGATGGTCGAAGTAGAGAGGATATAAAACGTAGACTGGCAATGGCAAGGAAAGCGTTTCTGAAGAAGAGAAATTTATTAACATGGAGTATAGATTTAAGTGTCAGGAAGTCGCTTCTGAAAGTATTTGTATGGAGTGTGGCCATGTATGGAAGTGAAACATGGACGATAAATAGTTTGAACAAGAAGAGAATAGAAGCTTTCGAAATGTGGTGCTACAGAAGAATGCTGAAGATTAAATGGGTAGATCACATAACTAATGAGGTGTTTAATAGGAATGGGGAGAAGAGAAGTTAGTGGCACCACTTGACTAGAAGAAGGGATCGGTTGGTAGGACATGTTCTGAGGCATCAAGGGATCACCAATTTAGTGTTGGAGGGCAGCGTGGAGGGTAAAAATAGTAACAGGAGACCAAGAGATGAATACACTAAGCATATTCAGAAGGATGTAGGTAGCGGTAGGTACTGGGAGATGAAGCTTGCACAGGATAGAGTAGCATGGAGAGCTGCATCAAACTAGTCTCAGGACTGAAGACCACAACAACAACAACAACAGTCTTCGTGCTTGCCAAACCCTGCCTTCACGAGCCGCTCGCCTAATTTTTCCCGAATTGAGAACATTTGAAGCATTATGGGCAGAGGCCTCCAACCATTTCAGGATTCTGACTATCTAATCCGCCAATCGGACGTAATTGACACGATATCCCTCAGGAGGACATCTAACAACCAGTGTCAAGCCCAGTAACTGACGGCATAAGGGCCAGATGTGGACCAACGCGTTATTTCTCTTTGCTCAATTTGTGAAGCTCTGTCTCTAGAATAAATCACCAAATTTTTTTGAAATTGTGATCATTTGTCTGTCCGTACATACACATCTCAAGATTTTCGTATCATTAACTATTTCGTAGTAGGTCTTTTTTTTCCTTTTTGTAGTGTTTTTCTATCACATGGTAATTTCCTACTTCAAGTGTATGGTTAAAGATACCAACAACTTCACTTGGTAACAGAAACACTACTTACAGTTGCCTCCCTGTTTCATCAATAGCCAGTGCAGTAACACAAAATTCTGCAAGGTTATGAATAGGCTGCACTTTCCAGGTCATAACAAGCCGTGTGAACTAGATCGCTTGTGATTCCTACAACGTCCACTAATCAATGGTTTGCTTCCAGTCAACTTCGTAGCACTTCACGTGTAGACTTGTCCAATAGAAAGTGCAGGATATTTTTCCTTGGAAACAAGACAAACATTTTGCTAATAACCATGAGGGTTTAATATGGAATGAACACGTAATAACACAGTGGACAGTACAAGACTATCACACACAGACGAAACTTAGATGCAGATGAAACAAATTTTTATCGTATAACTTATGAGAATGCAGCTGGGTGACTTCGTCGGCAGCCATCGATATTTCGACAGGAGCACAGCTGCTATTTTCAAGGCACAACGACAGCGAGTAAGCAGTGTGCAGGAGACTCCGGTCATCTCGGGTCTGTGATGGCACAAGTTTTTGCAATGTGTGTGAGTGTTAACTTACTGGAATTTCTAAGAAAATCGAGGTCTTACAATGGCTTCCTCTGCTCTTACTTGCTGCAGTTCCGCCTTGAAAATGGGAGTGTGTGCTATTGACGGGTGTCGACAACGTCTGCCAGCTGCATTCCCGTAAGTTTTTTGAACATTTTACACACCGGGCGTCCGCAGAAACTCAGTTCTAATACTGAGTCTGTCAACAGCTATAAACCATAAGCTACAGTACGCAGCACGTCCGTACGCTACAGTATTGTCGCACGCTACGGATTCCGCCCGTCATGAGTTATTCTGCTGCCTAGGTAGCAGAGTTTCTTAACGTTATTTACTTCCTGATCACCAATTACGATGTTAAATTTCTTGCTGTTCCAATTCCTATTACTCCTCATTACTTCTGTCTTCTTCGATTTACGCTCAATCCATATTTTGCTCTTATTAGACTGTTCGTTCGATTCAACACTTCCTCCAATACATTCTCACCATCACTCATGATAACAAAGTCATCTGCAAATCATTGATATCGTTTCATCTTGAATTTCAATTCCACTCTCGAACATTTCTTTTATTTCCGACACTGCTACTTCGATGTAACGATTAAAAAGTAGAGACGGAATACCACACCCTTTTTAATCCGTACACTTCGTTCTTGGTCTTCCGCTCTTGGTTTTTGCACGTACTGTACATCACTCACATTTTTCTACAGTTTACTCAAATATTGCCCAGAATTTGGAACATCTTCCACCATTTTACATTGTCTAACGCTTTTCTACGCCGACGAATCCAATGAATGTCTTCTGATTTTTGAAATCAACCGCAACGTCAATACTGCCTCTGGTGCTCTTACCTTTCTAAAGCCAAAATGATAGTCATCTAACAGGTCTTAAATTTTGTTTTCCATTCTTCTGTATATTATTTCTGTCAGATGCTTGAGCTATTAAGCTGATAGTGAATTATTTCTCACATTTTCCGGCTCTTTGGCTCTTACAATCTTGGGAATTGTGGGGATGAAGTTGTTCCGAAAGCCTGATGGTATACATTCTACACAACAACGTGTGTCCTGCATAAAATCCAATGCTTGAAAATTACATACAAGCCCGAAATCTGAATTGTTCGTAAGTAAAGAATAAAATATTCAAATGGCGGTGTGCTCCAATAAAAAAAAAAAAACAAAAAAACAAGCGAATAAATATTTTGTTGCCACTTCGTCCAATCCTTTTAGAAATTCTGAATGAACATTATCTGCCGCTTCTGCCTTATTTGATTTTACGTCTTCCACAGCTGTTTTAAATTCTGATTCTAGTACTGGATCCCCTGTCTCTTCCCTATCGACTCCTCTTTCTTCTATCATCACGTGATCAGATACGTTCACCCAACACAGAGGCCCTTAAAATACTCTTTCCACCTATCCCAACTCTCCTCTAGATTTGACTGTGGAGTTCCCGTTGCACGCTTTATGTTACGGCTCTTGTTTTTAATTCCACCGACTGTCCCGATTTTTCTGTATTCTGAGCCAATCCTTCCGACAGTCAGTTTTGTTTTGGTATTTTAACACTTTTTAGTCGGCTTTTTAGCCTTAGCATCCATGCACTTCCTCTTTATTTCATCCCTAAGAGACTCGTATTTCTGTATTCTTTAGTTCCCCTGAACATTTTTGTACTTCGTTTTTTCGTCGAACACCATAAGTGTTTCTTCTTTTATCCATGGTTTTTTCGCACTTTACTTTCTTGTGTCTACGTTTTTCTGCCCTTTTTGGAGATTCCATTTCCTTCCACTCAACTGCCTACTTATTGCAGTATCTACTGCCTCAGAAAATTGCAGGTCTATTTCTTGATTCCTTAGTACTTCTCTATCCCACTTTCTTGCACTTTGCTTCTTCCGGACTAGTTCCTTAAATTTCAGCTTATTTGGCGTCTATAGCTAATTTTCATTTGAGTCAGTATCTGCTGCCGGGCCCGTCCTACAATCCAGTATCTTAATTCGGAATCTATACTAGACCATGATGTCATCGAACTGAAATATTCCGTATCTCTCAGTCTTTTTCAAGTATAAGCCCTCCTCTTGTGATCCATGAACAGCTTATTCGCTATCACTAGCTGAAATTTATTTCTGAACTTAATAAATCTTTCTTTTATGTCATTCCCATTAAAAAGTCCACATTCTCCCGTAACCCTTTCTTCTACTCCCCCTAAAACCGCACTTCAGTCCCTCGTGACTTATAGATTTTCATCTTCGTTTACGTACTGAATTACCCATTCACTTTCCGCATGTACTTTCTCTCTCTCTTCATGTTCAGTTCGTGACTTCGGTATGTCTAGCTGAACTATTCTTGTCGGTGTTAGTTTGCTTCTATTCTGATGAGAGCAGCCCTGACAGTGAAATGTTCACAGTAATAAGCTCTGTGTCCTACCTTCCTATTCATAACGAATCCTACTCGCGTTATACCATTTTCTGCTGCTTCTGGTATTAGCCTCTTTTTCATGTGACCAGAAGTCCTTGTCTCTTTTCCACTTAACTGACGCCCATTATATCAACATTGAGCCTTTGCATTTCCATTTTCAGATCCTATAGCTCCTCAAAAACGTTCAGACTTCTGACCTTCCACGCCTCTACTCGTACAATGTTACCCTTTCGTCGGTTATTCAGTCTCTGTCATGATCACCTGACACTTTTTCTGTTACAGACAACATGTGCTGTGGATACAAGTTATGTGTCTTTAATGCGTTAGTTTCCATTTGCATCCTCATGCCGTTGACCTTTGCTGTTTCTTCCGCCGTTTAATGGCAGGCCGGCCGCGGTGGTCTCGCGGTTAAGTCGCTCAGTCCGGAACCGCGCGACTGCTACGGTCGCAGGTTCCAATCCTGCCTCGGGCATGGATGTGTGTGATGTCCTTAGGTTAGTTAGGTTTAAGTAGTTCTAAGTTATAGGGGACTGATGACCACAGAAGTTAAGTCCCATAGTGCTCAGAGCCATTCGAATTTTTTTAATGGCAGTTTCCCATCCCAAAGCCAAAGTTCAAAGATTGAGGGTGTGATCTCTGATGCCGGTAATCTTCGGCCGTCATTTCAGATGATTTTTATTAAAAATGTAAACTGTGGCGTGGTTCGAACCCAGGACCGGCGACATTTTGATTACTAATCGAAAACGCTACACCTACACCACGGGTGCTGATAATTAAACTATTAAAAGAACTTAGTAAGCAATTGTAAACTATTCTTTGTTAGGATCGTTAGTCGTTGGATTGAAACAGTAATTAATAACTTTTACCCTTATTTTAATATGTGGCACTTCATCGCGATATCAAATCTTGAAGCAGTTACAGGAACAGTTGTCTATATTGTAGTTTCCAGCTGCTGATGCTGATTACGGCTTTGAAGAGATCATGAATCTAAGGTCATCAGTCTCTTATTCACCCCCTGCCCACCTGCCCTAGGTCGAAATTTTTTGACCCCATTTGTCCACGCGCAGAGTCTGTCCCATGAATAAGTGGGAGAACAGTTTCTAAATGTTTGCATAGCGTGTATCCAGGCTGGCCAGCTCACCACCACTTGCTTGTAATCGGCGACGCGGATTCGATCCGTGTTAGGCTAGCTTTGCCGAAATCCCGAAGAGACGCACACACACACACACACACACACACACACACACACACACACACACACACACGTCACGTCGGTTCCCAGAGTTCCGGAACCTGTACAAAAAACTGGAATAGGGATCAACCCAAACATCATTTCCGCCCTTTGTATTGCTCGAGAGTGCTGCACACACCGGTACCTCTAATACCCAGTAGCACGTCCTTCTGCATTGACGTACGCCTGCATTCGTCGTGGTATACTATCCACAAGTTCATCTAGGCACAGTTGCTACAGATTGTCCCACTCTTCAACATCGATTCAGCGTAGATCGCTCAGAGTGGTTGGTGAGTCACGTCGTCCATAAACAGCCTTTTCAATCTAACCCAGGCGTGTTCGATAGGGTTCATGTCTGGAGAAAATGCGGGCCACTCTAGTCCAGCGATCGATATCCTGAAGGAAGTCATTCACAAGGTGTGCATGATGGGGGCGCGAATTGTTGTCCATGAAGACGAATGCCTCGCCAATATGGCATCTACATGTCATACAGCCAATACGGCGCCTTCCATGGCCACCAGCGGCGTACTTCGACCCCACATAATGTCACCCAAAATCATCAGGGAACCTCCACCTTGCTGCACTCACTGGTAAATGTGTCTAAGGCGTTCAGCCTGACCGGGTGGCCTCGGAACACGTCTCCGACGATTGTCTGTTTGATGTGTGTATGTGACACTCACCGGCGATGAGAACGTGATGCCAGTCCTGAGCAGTCATTTCAGTCCATCAATAACGCGCTGCATGGTGTCGTGATTGCAACGGTGGACCTCGCCATCAACGTCGGGAGTGAAGTTGCTCATCATGCAGCCTACTGCGCACAGTTTGAGTCGTAACACGACGTCCTGTAGCTACACGTCATTCAACATAGTGGCGTTGCTGTCAGGGTTCCCCCGAGACATAATCCGTAAGTAGCTGTCATCGACTGCAGTTTTAGCCCTTGGGGGGCCTGAGCGAGACATGTCATCGATAGTTCTTGTCTGTATCTTCTCGATGTCCTAACAACATCGCTTTGGTTCACTCCGAGAGTCCTGGATATATCCCTCGTTGAGAGCCCTTCCCGGCACCAAGAAACAACGCGGATGTGATCGAACTGCGGTACAGAGCTTCTAGGCATGGTTGAACTACAGACAACACGATTCATGTACCTCCTTCCTGGTGGAATGACTGGAACTGAGCGGCTGTCGGACCCCTTTTAATAAGCGCTGCTCACGCTTAGTTGTTTACATCTATGGGCGGGTTTACTGACATCTCTGAACAGTCAAAGGGACTGTGCATGTGATACAATATCCACAGTCAACGTCTATCTTCATGAGTTCTGTGGACCTGAACTGATGCAAAACTTCTTTTGATGTGTATATGATGATCTCAAACATTAATTAATAACCATTTTGGGTATATATGAACGCAGAGTAGATTTGTACGTATTCATATCGATAAAATAGCCCATGACAGAGACCACCAGGTTAGTGTCCTAAAAAACACCTTGTCAAAATGATTGTGTTAGTCCGTCTGGAAACCATTAGCACACTGACACGCGAATCTTTACGTCTAAAACTTATTTGTCCGTTGCTCTTCACACATTTTATTAAAAGTTGAATGTAGCAAGGTTTTTCTATCTGAAAATTAAATTACTACTACGGGCAGCTCGATCTCATCATGCAAACAAGCATAATTTGTGATCGGTAATCATTGTTCTATTTTGGCATGCAGGCTTATGTTTTAGTTGTTGTTCTTGTGGTCTTCAGTCCTGAGACTAGTTTGATGCAGCTCTCCATGCTACTCTATCCTGTGCAAGCTTCATCTCCCAGTACCTACCGCTACCTACATCCTTCTGAATATGCTTAGTGTATTCATCTCTTGGTCTCCTGTTACTATTTTTACCCTCCACGCTGCCCTCCAACACTAAATTGGTGATCCCTTGATGCCTCAGAACATGTCCTACCAACCGATCCCTTCTTCTAGTCAAGTGGTGCCACTAACTTCTCTTCTCCCCATTCCTATTAAACACCTCATTAGTTATGTGATCTACCCATTTAATCTTCAGCATTCTTCTGTAGCACCACATTTCGAAAGCTTCTATTCTCTTCTTGTTCAAACTATTTATCGTCCATGTTTCACTTCCATACATGGCCACACTCCATACAAATACTTTCAGAAGCGACTTCCTGACACTTAAGTCTATACTCGATGTTAACAAATTTCCCTTCTTAAGAAACTCTTTCCTTGCCATTGCCAGTCTACATTTTATATCCTCTCTACTTCGACCATCATCAGTTATTTTGCTCCCCAAATAGCAAAACTCCTTTACTACTTTAAGTGTCTCATTTCCTAATCTAATTCCCTCAGCATCATCCGACTTAATTCGACTACATTCCATTATCCTCGTTTTGCTTTTGTTAATGTTCATCTTATATGCTCCTTTCAAGACACTGTTCATTCCGTTCAACGACGCCTCCAAGTCCTTTGCTGTCTCTGACAGAATTACAATGTCATCGGCGAACCTCAAAGTTTTTATTTCTTCTCCATGCATTTTAATACCTACTCCGAATATTTCTTCTGTTTCTTTTACTGCTTGCTCAATATACAGATGTAATGACATCGGGGATAGGCTACAACCCTGTCTCACTCCCTTCCCAACCTCTGCTTCCCTTTCATGCCCCTCGACTCTTATAACTGCCATCTGGTTTCTGTTCAAATTGTAAATAGCCTTTCGCTCCCTGTATTATACCCCTGCCACCTTCAGAATTTGAAAGAGAGTATTCCAGTCAAAATTATCAAAAACTTTCTCTAAGTCTACAAATGCTAGAAACATGCCTTCCCTTAATCTTTCTTCTAAGGTAAGCCGTAGGGTCAGTATTGCCTAACGTGTTCCAATATTTGTACGGAATCCAAACTGATCTTCCCCGAGGTCAGCTTCTACCAGTTTTTCCATTAGTCTATAAGGAATTCACGTTAGTATTTTGCAGCCGTGACTTATTAAACTGATAGTTCGGTAATTTTCACATTTGTCAACACTTCCTTTCTTTGGGGTTGGAATTATCATATTCTTCTTGAAGTCTGAGGGTATTTCGCCCGTCTCATACAGCTTGTTCACCTAATGGCAGAGTTTTGTCAGGACTGGCTCTCCCAAGGCTGTCAGTAATTCTAATGGAATATTGTCTACTCCTAGGGCCTTGTTTCGACTCAGGTCTTTCAGTGCTCTGTCAAAGTCTTCACGCAGTATCAAATCTCCCATTTCATCTTCATCTACATCCTCTTCCATATCCATAATATTGTCCGCAAGTACATCGCCCTTATATAGACCTTCTATGTACTCCTTCCACCTTTCTTCTTTCCCTTCTTTGCTTAGACCTGGGTTTCCATCTGATCTCTTGATATTCATACAAGTGGTTCTCTTTTCTCCAAAGGTCTCCCTAATTTTCCAGTAGGTAGCATCTATCTTAAACCTAGTGATACACGCCTCTACATCGTCGTATTTGTGCCCTAGCCATTCCAGCTTAGCTATTTTGCATTTCCTGTCGATCTTATTTTGGAGACGTGTGTATTCCTTTTTGCATGCTTCATTTACAGCATTTTTATATTTTCTCCTTTCATCAGTTAAATTCAATATTTATTTTGTCACCCAAGGATTTCTAATAGACCTCGTCTTCTTACCTACTTGATCCACTGCTGCCTTCACTACTTCATCCCTCAAAGCTACCCATTCTTCTTCTACTGTATTTCTTTCCCTCATTCCTGTCAAGCGTTCTCTTTTGCTCTCCCTGAAACTCTGTACAACCTCTGGTTTAGTCAGTTTATCCAGGTGGCATCTCCTTAAATTCCCACCTTTTTGCAGTTTCTTCAGTTTCAATCTACAGTTCATAACCAATAGACTGTGGTCAGAGTCCACATCGGCCCCTGGAAATGTCGTAAAATTTAAAACCTTATTCCTAAATCTCTGTCTCATCATTAGATATTCTATCTGATACCTTCTAGTATCTTCCGGCTTCTTCCATGTATACAACCTTCTTATATGAATCTTGAACCTAGTTTTAGCTATGATTAAGTTATGGTGTGTGCAAAATTCTACCAGGCGGCTTCCTCTTTCATTTCTTCCCCCCCCCCCCCCCCCCCCTACTAAGTTTCCTTCTCTGCCTTTTGCTACTGTCGAATTCGAGTCAGTCATGACTATTAAATTTTCGTGTAACTTCACTATCTGAATAATTTTTTTATCTCGTCATGCATTTCATCAATTTCTTCGTCATCTGCAGATCTAGTTGGCATATAAACTTGTACCACTGTAGTAGGCGTGGGCTTTGTGTCTATCTTGGCCACAATAATGCGTTCACTATGCTGTTTGTAGCAGCTTACCTGCACTCCTATTTTTTTATTCTTAATTAAACCTACTCTTGCATTACCCCTATTTGATTTTGTATTTATAACCTTGTATTCACCCGATCAAAGTCTTGTTCCTCCTGCCATCGAACTTCACTCATTCCCACTATATCAAACTTTAACTTATCCATTTCCCTTTTTAAATTTTCTAACATGCCTTTCCGATTAAGGGATATGACATTCCACGCTCCGATACGTAGAACGCCAGTTTTCTTTCTCCTGATAACGACGTCCTCTTGAGTAGTCCCCACCCGGAGATCCGAATGGGGAACTATTTTACCTCCGCAATATTTTACCCAAGAGGACGCCATCATCATTTAACCATACAGTAAAGCTGCATGCCCTCGGGAAATATTACGGCTGTAGTTTTCCCTTGCTTTCAGCCGTTCGCAGTACCAGCACAGCAAGGCCGTTTTGGTTAGGCCAGATCAGTCAATCATCCAGACTGTTGCCCGTGCAATTACTGAAAAGGCTGCTGCCTATCTTCAGGAACCGCAAGTTTGTCTGGCTTCTAAACAGACACCCCTTCATTGTGGTTGCACCTACGGTACGGCTGTCTGTATCTCTGATGCACGCAAGCGTCCCCACCAACGGCAAGGTCCATGGTTCTTTGGGGGTGCGGGCTTGTATGTCTTTTGAATATTGCCATTATCTCCTTACTATCGCAAACAATATTGAGAACTATAAATGCGTAGCTTGTGAATATTTATGTCTCCCTTATTTCTAGTAGGAAGATGCACAGAGATATCTGAGCTGGTTCTGATGTTTTTCAATCTAAAACGTGAACTCATTATCTCACTCTATTTAAAGGAAAATCTGAACGGGCTTCTTGAGGTCACACCTGGAAGTACTTGGAATGAAGTTCCTTCGAAATCAAATTCCCAGGAAATTATAAGGCCGCGTAATAATTACTTTAAATCGGCGAGAACAGGGCAGATTACAATTCAGAAAACAAAGGTAGACCAGCATCTGTGGAACTGAAGAACGAAGTTAACACTTCACTTAGGCCGTATGTTTGATAATACGATTGGTTTTGATTAACACCTGATTTTGTCTCCTATAATAAAACACCATGCTCACCTCGCGTATTCAGACTGACACACAGTGCACAAGTACTAAATCGACACCAGTGTACATCCTGATGAGTAAAACATTAACTTTATTAGTCTGATGCTAACCAGTATGCAGTGTAGTAGTTCTGTTCAAAGTAGGCTTAGTGTGACGCCGCTACATATCGTCTATTTATTGGTAAAAAAGTACGACCTTGGCTTGTAACTACTTCGTATACTTCGTGGTTTTGTGTGCTACCTATTGTCCAATTGCGTTTTTCTTCATTTCAAATCTTTCCAACAATGTTCGATTTGTAGCAACGATTCTCAGTTAGTCTCATTCCGTGTTGTCTCGTTACTTCCATTGCTTCAGAATCGTTCTATGATTTGTTCAAACAATATTCTTTCGAAGCGCAGGACCTTTCCTTGGAAAAGAATCCATTCACTGGTATCTTTCAGCCTAGTATGTTTCTTTGGATTTATCTGAGCAGTCTACCCTTTGCACCGAAGCAGCTTATGGTATTTTCGCACTTGCCATGTGTAAATTTATTTCCTTCATTTCCACTTAAATCTTGAGGTAAAGAAATGATGGAATCGTGAAGGGCATATCCGTAGAGTATACAAGATGATTCAGCTGCCTCTTCCCAAGTGAATTTGCAGCCCGCAACACCTACAAACGTTATGTACATGGTTCTCATTTTCTCTCGCTCGCTACATGCATGCTATTAGTTCTATAGAAAAAAATGAAAATTTTGCAGGAAATTTAATGTAGTTCAATTTTGTGCTGGGATACGCTTTCGCTAGAGACCACAAGTTTCGAATTATATTCAAACGCGTTTTTCTTGAATAATTCGAAAACTCTGGCGTCCAGCGAAAACGCATCCCTGTACCAACATTAAGTTTCCTATAAAAAAAGTCCTATTTTATTTATGTTTTTTCAGCTTGTGGGGTGGTGTGTGTGTGTGGGGGGGGGGGGGGAATGGGACAGCTGAATCAACCTTTATAATGAGTGGTATGCCCGAACCTTCCGGATCACTGTTTGAAGATGATGTCGGAATTCACGGATTTCTTGTCTTCATGTTCTGTGCAAACATCTATCCTTGCTATTTTCGACAAATGTAAACGAATTGTCCAGAATGAAAAGCAATTTTCGCCAGTCTACTGCCCACGTTCCCCGTGTGTTGAATATGGATTTCTCGTACGCGGAAAGAAAGGAACTTCATTGTATGTATCTGCAATACAATTACGTGACTGAAAATGGCGGAATATTGTTTTACACTGCTACTTATACAATAACCTGAAATATTTATTCTGATAGTTTCGGTCAAAATATTCTACAATGTAGTGTCTTAGGAATTGAACAACAGTTTAAGAGGAAATTGTTGGTCTTAGTATTATACTCATATTTTTGTTATCTTTTGAGAAAAGAGCAATATTTATTATGAGGAAGAAAATTAATGAATAAATGTACTGTGACACATTTGTGAACATATAAAGTTCTTCAAAGAAGCCTCCACAGCATGTTTCATAACAAACACAAAAATTATCAGTAGTCTGAAAATATGCGACATTCAACAAAGAGTCCATAACTCATTGCTGAGTGGAAAAATGGAGAATAGGCTAGTTTTAAATCACCTGGAACATAAATAATTTGCACAAGAAACGTATCTGGGGTAAATATATTTAGAACTACATTTAGTCTCGTAAACTTAACAGTAATTACTTCTTCTATTTTAGCTGTCTATGAGAAATAGTAAATACTATGGACTGAATTTCGTCGGAATTTAATGATAATCCTTGTGTTTTCTAATGTTTTGTCAGCTAACTATTCACTATGAATACTGGTACTACTTTGGGTATCTCATAATTGGAAAATTTTACGGCGTCTGACATTGCGTTTTGAATGTCATTCACGTGTATCAGAAACCACAAAGGATCTAAATACAATATTGTGGTATGCCACATCTGACTGCTTCGAATTCTGTTTACTGTTCAGTGACCTGCTCTGATATGGAACACTCTGACTTCCGTCACGCAGATAAGATGAAAAGCAACAAACTTTCTGTGTCTACTATGGAATAATATTTCAAATTTTGCCTGGTTGTACCACTGTTCAGTCAATTAAACATTTCAGGAAGATCTCAAAATATTGTTACTATTGATGATTTTTGATTGGCTGAGTCTGAGCAGCTGCATCAAACCAGTCTCTGGGCTGAAGACCACAGCAACAACAACGAGTCTATTACATCAGCTGACACGGTAAATTGCGGTCGGTTTAGTTGCCCATGACAACTAGTATCGAAAGCAGTAACCGCTGGAGGCCTAAGAGTCATTTATGTGCTCCTCGAGGACTTACGGCAACTCCGTATGTCACATCGCTCCATTTCGATAGCTGTTCATTACTCCCCAAAAATCTTTTCTGATTAAAACTCTGAATTTGCATACCGCGCCGCAGACCCTTCTGGAATCCGTGTGCCTGTATGTCACGAATGTAGCTGTATTTTACTGTCTCAAAACTAGGTCGCGCTGGGTACAATACTGAATCCGTTTTCCGCTTGGCTCCACTGACAATTAGAACGCTTCTCTCGAATGCCGTTTCTCTGAATTCGTACATCACTGCAAACGAAATTTTCTGGCTATTCTTTTAACAAGGTCGCTGCCTAACCGCTACCTGATATTGTCTCTACATATCTACCGGTGAGTTTCTAGTGCCATCCGTGCCGACGTGGGTACAAGAACTCCTAAAAATACTGTTGTTTCGCTGTGCCGTTTTGTTTATCGAGCTAAGGAAGACTATTAGCAATGTGATTTAATATTAACCACTGCGATTCTCACACGTTTGTCATATCTAATACGAAGCAAAAAGATGTACAAACATATTTTATGCATAAATAACTCTCAGAGTTAAATAAATTACGACAGAATGGTGTATAATAGCGGTTTTTCAAGACTGACGTATACATCAGATTTACCTTCCAATAAAACTGATTGCTATTTGTAATCGTCTTGCGCTGTGGATCGCTATTGTTTTGTAGGAAAATCCCACAGCGTTGCCCATAAAAATACACAGTGTAATGAAATGTGCTTGGTGCAGTTGTATGTTCATTAATAACCAAACAGAGCATCAAATACTAAAATCAGTCACTCGCCTTTCGATGATACGTAGGCTGCAATCACACACTGTTCACACTGCAACAAGTCGAACTTGAAAGTGTACGTAGTAGCAAGAAGTGTTTTGAATAACATTCCACAAGCTCAGAGAAATCTCTGATGTGTATTCGGAAATCGCTTCAGTGGAATAACCATTTGCACTGTGCATTTGGAAACCGTTGTTCTCGCTGTGTGACCAGAAATAATTTTAGAGAACTAATGCTTGTATACGTTATTCAGATTATTTTATGACCTGTATTCGCAATAAAATTTGTAAGTACCGGTGATGTACTGTCAGCTGAGACGTTCCCATAGAAATGGAACTGTTCAGTCTCGTAAGATCACTGAAGTTTCTCTGTGGTACAGTCACAAATGCAATTCAAGACGGCGTGTACATAATTGCCGCAGTAGACGACACTTCTCACCTGCTAGTGGATGCAGTATAGTTTTACAAAAAAAATGGTTCAAATGGCTCTGAGCACTATGGGACTTAACATCTGTGGTCATCAGTCCCCTAGAACTTAGAACTACTTAAACCTAACTAACCTAAGGACATCACACAACACCCAGCCATCACGAGGCAGAGAAAATCCCTGACCCCGATAGTTTTACAGGAATATGTCTGTCCCACTCATCACAACATTCAAGTCACATTGCTGCAGTACTTGTTAACATTAGTAGAAGCGTTACGACGTTCCCCATAACGCGATTTACATTTCCACAAAGTACAGTCTTGCTATGCAGGAAGTGTCCCGACAAAGACTACTTCAATCCAGTTTATGTGACGACGCAGTCCAGCTGTGGTGTCAATGCCGGAGTGCTGCTTACACGTTAGATGTTGAAATACTAAGATGGGATGACAGTACTCTGACATATTCTGATCAGCAGCGCAATCACGGCACAACGTGTGTAGTTTCTTATGCATGCTACAGTTCTCGAGTAGTATCGGATCAGTGGGCGTACTGTGACAATCTCGTACGTCATCGAAAGAAAAACCGTGGTCATGGTACAACAGTCCGCTTTCATAAATTTAACGACTATGTGGACCCCTGTGGAAACTACTTATGTGGATTTTTTCGGTATCGAGAATAGCAGAGAACACAAACCGCTATATTTGACAAAAGGTAAATAAAACAAGGCGTTTTAGAATGTCCCAGTCCTTTAGTAGTCATCATCCAATTCCATGTGGCACATCCTTTGTATTACTTTGACCTTTGACCTGAATTACCTACCGAATCATAGGTGGACCTACGGTTTAACATGTAACCATGGCGTCACTTAGCATTTTTCATCCAAAATAATTGTTCTCAGAGATGACATGAGCTATTGCCTTTAAAGGCGTATGGCCTTCAATTAATACTTTAAGGGAAATCTTTCAGAATTTGAAATAAGGCACTAAGAAAAGTCAACAAACTCACATTAATATATCACTACCTGAAGGCAAAATTTGAGCTGCATCGTCACTGCACTGTTTGTAGTGGAAAGTGGTTTTTAAGGTTTTCTGTTAGGCACATTCTATGGTCTGAGTCTTACGCCCTTGGAAGCGCTTTACCATTACCGAAATGTAAAATAAATATTATAAATCGAAACGGTAATAGGATTAAATACAAGGACAGGAGAGTGATTTACAAATTCTCACATGTGTGTGAATTCCTAAGGGACCAAACTGCTTAGGTCACCGGTCCCTAGTCTTACACACTATGTAAACTGACTTAAGCGAAGAACAACACACACACCCGTGCCCGAGGGAGGACTCGAACCTCTGGCGGGAGGGAGGTAGGGGGGGGGGGGCTCACACCGTGACATGGCGTCTCAACCGCGTGGCCGCTCCGCACGGAAGTGATTTACAACATCTACAGTAGATATAATAAACTTGAAAACTTGCTGCTATGTGTGACAGTGCGGCGTAATCTTTGTCACTGAGCGGGCGGTCAGTACCGATCTCACAAAAGTAGTCATGTTCTACTGAAAATGGAGCAATACTTAACGGTAAATGTTACAGAAGAGTATAGCCGATGAGTCCATAAGTGATCAGGGTTATTCGTCATATCTGGCGTATAATATCGAGGGTGGTAAACTAGTATGTGCCACACTATTAGCAGAAAGAGACTTTTACACGTTGATGAGGAAAGAGTACTGACGGTCATTACAGTCCCGAACCATGTTGAGAGGAAGTGGTCGCATTACACGTCTCAACATCCGTACTCCAAGTAGTGTAGGTCACAGGATAATTAATTAAAACGTGCTACACTTTCTCCTGTTCAGTAGCACGCACCCATTGAGTCGGGAAACATTTACCCTGTAACATTAACAGTACTCGACTTTATATACATGTCACTATTTTCAATAAATGTGTGCACCTTTAAACCTGTTTTGAGTTGGCTGTATCGCTTATAACCCAAGAGTTAAAGCAATACGTACGCTCACAATAGGCTAGAAATGTCAATAAGATTGCTTACTGTGTTCAGTACTGAACATTTCCCGACCAGCCAGTATAGGCGTGCGCTTTGCCACGCTGTTTCCGGGATTCGAGGAGCCGCGGTGGCCCTGTTTGGAATTCTGGTGTGACAACTAGCATGGACGTGGTTTTCAGGTGGTTTCCCAACAGCCGACTAAGTGAATACCCGGCTGGTACCCTCGCTCAGACTTACACTAGGCAAGTCCAGCCTTTATTCACCCTCAGGCTAGATTCACAATCTTCATTAGGTTTACGTGCCGCCTCATAACGCAATGCGATAGCAGCTCTCCTAGCGCACAGATTTAAAACCATAGCATCTTTGATCTTCATGGGGTAACGGACGGATATGATTGGCACCCCTTTCCTGACACTCTACACCAACAGATAATGCCTCAGAACACCCCTTTTCGAGCCGGCCGGTGTGGCCGTGCGGTTCTAGGCGCTTCAGTCTGGAACCGCGTGACCGCTACGGTCGCAGGTTCGAATCCTGCCTCGGGCATGGATGTGTGTGATGTCCTTAGGTTAGTTAGGTTTAATTAGTTCTAAGTTCTAGGCGACTGATGACCTCAAAAGTTAAGTCACATAATGCTCAGAGCCATTTGAACCATTTGAGCCACCCCTTTTTGACGGTGCATTACATATTCTGTTCAGTCGGAAAACAGTAAAATTTCTGCCACTGAGAAGAAACAACATGCGACCGTACGAGATGATTGGGAACATGCATGTCATGTTGATGACGAAATAAAATATAATGTCTCTCATCAAGTCACCGAAAATCAAAGTTCTAAACTGTTCAGAAGTCCTATATCATTTCGGAGCCCCGACTTCCTACTGTACGAAAGATTTACCCACGCATTGCACAATACAAACAATTCAATGGGCTACGTTTCGTCTAAGGGGCGCAACTCACCTTCGTCGCTATGTATCCAATGTTCCACAAAAGTCTTTAATATAAGTACAGGTAGGATTTGCCGTGCAAAAATCAAGTACTCACTCACGTAATTTTTAAAGTTTCACAAATACGTGTTTATTTTAAATAAGAACATAGATAAATGGAATGCCAGTTCACAATAAATTAATTCAGGGCCTCACCGCGTTTTTTAAGATCTTGCTGTTGAATAAACCACTATTAATTGCATGATTTATCTCTACAAACTTTCCACAGTATCTCAAACTATAAATTCCGCAGTTGCTACACATTGTAACTTTCTAAGTGGGGCGTGTATCAAACGCAACCCGAAAAATAACAAGTCCATCAGGAACTGTAAATAATTCACGCACGCGAACTACTGGCTATATAAAACTTTCGAAACACAGTCTAACATAGCCTGTCCGCCTCCAATGGCTTCCGAACATAGACTACCCTTCTAACATAACCCTGTTCACCCAGGAAACCTCAGTCAACCACCTCTGAAGTTAGTTAAGCTACCGAGCATAAAAACTACTGATATTCTTAATTTAAACCTCTTTTAAACATATGATGTATTAAATCTTACGTAACTTTTACGGGGAATAAGTTTTCCTCCGTTCACAGACATATAAGTGTAAATATTAGCAAACAATTTAAATTATACGTTAAATAATTTCCTGTGCCGTATATCTAAAGTTTACAGAACTTCTGGTATTTTTAATGTTTATCTATTATTTTGTAAGAAAAGGTGATTTTAATTGCGTAAAGTCCAAATTTCGGGCTCTGATTTAATGATGCGAATAATTTCAGTACATCTACTATCATAGTCCATTACGGTTCTATGAGATGTATCCGTAGACACCTCGTTTGTTCATAGCTCATAAGGCATTGCTTAGATATTCTCTTTTACAGTTCGGAAAGTATTCATAACATTTAATCTACAATAACTTATAGACTGACGCGGGTGTCGAAGCCACGTCTACGCACGAGTAATCGTCCACCTTCAAATGAGCCTACTTGGTTCTTCAGTAACACACATGGATCAATAGTTATTCATTTTGGTGTAAGCTGTAGTTTTGCACTGAACGCGAAAAGCGGCAACCTCACCTGCGGAGCATAGCGTGAAACTGGCTCTCCACGAGCTCCAGTGAAGCTGATTTCTGCTGTCAACACGAATATGGCCCGATCTCAGCCGCCGCCTGTGCGCCTAAGGTCGTTTGTTTGTCACTGAATAAAGTGTCTCTTCCCTTTAGAATAGGCTCTAGTGTTATAACAACTAGCTTTTTCACCAAGTTATGGCGCTTACTGCCGTTGTCCAAAACGGCAAGCAATCGCTAAGTTTCATGTAATGGAGGAAAGTTTTAAATAAAGTGTGTATGTTATCTCTACTGTTCAAGAAGAGAAAATACTTTTCCTTCGAACTGTCCAAGGTAGTGTCTCTTCCCCTTACTCTCTGCACGCACCTCTGTACGTGGTCTCTACATCTACATCATCATGGTTCAAAAATGGTTCAAATGGCTCTGAGCACTATGGGACTCAACTGCTGAGGTAATCAGTCCCCTAGACTTAGAATTACTTAAACCTAACTAACCTAAGGACATCACACACATCCATGCCCGAGGCAGGATTCTAACTTGCGACCGAAGCGGTCGCGAAGTTCCAGACTGTAGCACCAAGAACCGCTCGGCCATCCCGGCCGGCCATCTTCATGGTTACTCTGCAATTCACACTTAAGTGCATGACAGAGGGTTCATCGAACCATTTTCATACTACTTCTCTACCATTCCGCTCTCGAATGACGCGTGGGAAAAAGTAACACCTGAATCTTTCCGTTCAAGCTCTGATTTCTCTTACTTTATTATGATAATCATTTCTCCCTACGAGGTGGGTGTCAACAAAATATTTTCGCATTCGGAAGAGAAACTTGGTGATTGACATTTAGTAAATAGATCTCGCCGCAAGGAAAACCGCCATTGTTTCAGTGACTGCCACCCCAACACGCGTATCATATCAGTCACACTCTCACGCCTATTGCGCGATAACACGAAACGAGCTGCCCTTCTTTGCACTTTTTCGATGTCCTCCGTCAATCCCACCTGGTAAGGATCCCACACCGAGCAGCAATATTCCAGCAGAGGACGGACATGTGTAATGTAGGCTGTCTCTGTAGTTGGTTTGTCGCTTCTTCTAAGAGTTCTGTCAACAAAGCGCCGTCTTTCTTTCGCCTTCCCAAGAATATTATCTATATGGTCTTTCCAATTTAAGTTGCCCGTAATTGTAATTCTTAGGTGTTTAGTCGAATTAACAGCCCTTAGGTTTGTGCAATTTGTCGTATACCCAAAATTTATCAGATCTCTTTTAATACCTATGTGGATGACCTCGCACTTTTCATTGTTTAGAGCCAATTGCCACTCATCGTACCATACAGAAAGTCTCTCTAGATCATTTTATAATTGGAATTGATCGTCTGATGATTTTACTAGACGGGTAAATTACACCGTCATCTGCAAACAATCTAAGGGGGCTGCTCAGATTATCACCTAGATCATTTACGTAAATCAGGAACAGCTGAGGGGCTATGACACTACCTTGCGGAACGTCAGATATCACTTCCGTTCTACTCGATGATTTACTGTCTATCACTGCGAACTGTGACCTCTTTGAGAGGAAACTACGAAGCCAGTCATACAACTGAGAAGATACTCCATATGCACGCAATTCGATTAATAGTCGCTTGAGAGGAACGGTATCAAAAGCTTTCAGAAAATCTAGGAATATGAAATCGATCTGAGACCCTTTGTTGACGGCACTCATTAATTCACGGGAATAAAGATCTAGCTGTTTTGCACAAGAACACTATTTTCTGCCCTCAAACTGTAGCGTATTTTTCGTTGTTGTTCAGATCCAGCGACGGCGGAGTAAGCGTCATGAGCATAGGTGGCTGGAATATGCGCAAATGCGTCCCGAGCCTCTTCTCTGTCTCCCATTAACTTCTTCCATGGGCCGTACTGAAAGCGATCGCGGGCTGGATTCGACCCACGGGCCTTCGGTTACCCCTATCCTGACTTACACGACGCATCAAACATTTCGGAAACATTTACGACTTTCAAATGGATTGACATTAGATGCAGACATGTAGCATATACAAATTCTGTTCCAGAAGGGAGGGGGGTGGAGGCTCAGGAGAGACATCCAGCCACCCTCTATAAACAACATTGCCAAAGCCACTTTGACATCATGACATCGCCGGCCGGAGTGACCGAAGGGTTCTAGGCGCTTCAGTCTGGAACCGCGCGACGGCTACGGTCGCAGGTTCGAATTCTGCCTCTGGCATGGATGTGTGTGATGTCCTTAGGTTTGTTAGGTTTAGGAAGTTCTAATTTCTAGGGGACCGATGACCTCAGCTGTTACGTCCCATAGTGCTCAGAGCTATCTGAACCATTTTGAAACATGCTAACATCGTTAAGATCTGTAAAAAAGAGGAAAATAAAGAGGAATATAATCGAATATTTTGCACGAAGCATTTCTTCTGAGGCAGCCTACTAGTCGTGAATAATCTGTATTTACACATATTATAGCTTAAAGTCCACCACCACGTTTTTCTGCCTGTATGTGACACTAATATTAGGAACTACTGCAGGAAGTTTAATACGGTTTTCACTAATAAACTAATACACGAGGAAGGTTTGTGGGTATAATTTATAAATATTTCGTACTGATTAGCATAGTTATGATGAATTAGTCTCCCCGCCAAGTTTGCCAGACTGTGTGTGAAGGCTAATGTCAGAACCTCCTTTAGGGTTTCTGACAAACTGATATATTGATTGAAAAGTCGTCTAGCTGTATACCAGTGTCTCTCCTATGGGTCGTCGAACATTTTTCTCAGACGTTTCAGCAGATATTTGCAGTTTATTTTCTGCAAAGTTTACCGGCTGCTGTGGCCGAGTGGTTCTAGGCGCTTCAGTCCGGAACCACGCTGCTGCTTCAGTGGCAGGTTCGAATCCTGCCTCGAGCATGGATGTGTGTGCTGTAATTAGGTTAGTTAGGTTTAAGTAGTTCCACGTCTAGGAGACTGATGACCTCAGACGTTACGTCCCATAGTGCTTAGAGCCATTTGAACCATTTTTCTGAAACGTTTAGGTGGATTCGACCCAAACAAATCCTGCTCACACGTCATTCATGCGACGGCCAGCGCCGACAAAAAGCGCCAGTATGTTTCCCCAACAAAATCATTTTTAAAGTGTAATTTTACGTGCCCAATCGATACAGGGATCACAGATTAATCTAGGGCGCTATTCGTTATATCGATATGTATTAAGGAGAACATACAGATAAGAAGAACAATGAGTACTGCAGCAGCGACTTAACAGCGCTTCTGCATGGCAGTATCATTGACGCTGACTACGGGGGAGGGGGGGGGGGGGAATTGACTACGGGGGAGTGGGGGGGGGGGGGGGGGGGGTGGCTGCCTCTGTTGGAGCGCTGGTTCTTCTTAGACTCTCTCTAGCCGTCTTATAACAAATCCAATATCGTATTAAATTAATTAGTGGCCGCTCTGTAGCAAGAGCACATAAAATTCCATTTCAGAAACGTTTTTGTTTGTGAAGGGAAACGAACCGGCACTTTCCATCGTCCCTGGGCTTTTCATAAAAGTCGTGATGGGCAGGATTACCTTCGATTGACTCCACCTACACGTTGAAAAATTGAAATTACAAATATATGCCGAAACACGAGAGAATATTTGCCTAACGACCCTATATATTTAAACAGTTAGCGCTAACCGTATGAAGCAATGGTAGGTGAGCCGTGGTGGACTCGCAGTCGATTTCGGTGCCTAGACTTCGGGCATAATTCAATGGCGCTGCTATTGACAGGGTGAAGTGATTGTAAGTTGTAGCTGTTTATCTCTGGCAGAGCGAGTTCTGAAGTACGCCTTCAGCAGCGTTAGTGGCCGGTATAATGGTACTTTGCCGGCAGGCGTATCAATTAGCATCATATTAATTAAAATCGAGGAAGAATTAAAAAGGGGAAAGTAGTACGAAACTTTAATAACTGCACAGTATTACTAAGAAGCAATATAATGAAAAGTAATAAAAAGCAAAGTAGCAAAAGACCAAGCGGGACAGAAAGATATAGGGGAGCGTTTGTTCTTTAATACATATAAAAGAACATGTAACACAGTATTGAGCTCTCTACCTTCAGTTATCGCGATCGGGCTAGTCGATGAAAAAGTGGTGCGCGACTGCGCAATTAGTTAAGGAGATTATTTAAAGACTCTTCAAGCACGTTTAAAATACATTACGTGTGGCGAAGTGATCAGAGACGTTTATTGTCGGGTGAAATGAAAATAAATCCCACAACATGATTCGAACTGTGTGTTAGCTGGGAAAAATGCTCTTGGGAAACTATTATGGTTGTGGAACCCACGGAAGTTGTGCGCAACGGAAAGCAAGAGTTTACATAATTCTGCATTTTATAAAATGGTGAAACGCGTGTGCGCGAAACATTAATAAAATCTTATCCTTGGACGGTTGCGGGGGTAACTGATACAAAAAACGCGCCAGCATAAAAAATAGTTCACTTATTAACTACCAGATATTAACTAACGGGGACCTAAAATTCTAAAAAAGAAGGGTAGGATCATCACCGATCCCGATTTATATTTCATACTTAAATTACTGAAAAGAGAAGTGTTAATAAGCAAACTACATTTCAATTTTATCCACGATTTTGGCTTCATTACGTAGTCTTGACTACATGATAAACAATATCTGTGGAAGTTGTATGCAACGTATCGTCATAATATTTAGCCAACCAATATTGTGGGACACCAAAAATGTAAATGCATGAAATTGTTCTTACAGCGGATGTATAATGTGTGAGTGCGACGAACTATATTGAGAAGCTGAACATCCATTACGTACTTGCATGTTTACCTGCCAAAATGGTCCTTGTCGGTACATCAGCATAGAGTTCGAATAGAATCGCTGGAACATTGCAAACCATTCATATTAATCGAACATCTAAATACGCATAATGCTGGTACCACCAGGATGGGTTCTTTCTCCTCACCCCCGTGGCAGTAATTGAATTAAGAGTCAGCCGGGGAATATATTTAAATCAATTGACGACCATTGAGCTAGCGTCACGAATTTGCAAACGTCCGCTGCCATATATGAAGGCGAATGACACCACGAGTGTTAACGTCGATCGAGGCGTGTCGTCGTGATCGTGTTGAATGACATTGAGCGGTCACAGCAGTAACAGCCAGGCAGCTAGTGACAGCTAGAGGCCATCACGGGCCAAGTTCTGGACGTAGTGGCTCAGTTGACAGTTAGCTTCGTTTATGTCAAATTTTGTGTAACTGCTGAAATCGGAGTTGGGGCCCTAAGCTGAGTACGGCGTCGTTCTGTCCGTATCCGGCTTTGATACTCCATGCTGTGCGCGAGTGGGTGTTAGGAGAAAGGATTATCAAATATCTGACACATCGTGCGTTTGTGGTCAGCTTTTCTCACACTACAATACGCCCACCTTTTCGCGCTTGGTGGCTTGCTGAAAGATTTGTTTGAGCGTAATTATCTCAACTAATGCCCTGTTACTTCAGGTTATTTATATCTCTGATCAGTAGAATATTTGGCTGTATATGTAATTCTGCTTTATCGGGGATTTCTGTGTACCACTGAGAGCTTCAATGTAGTGTATTTCTATTGGCTATATACAGTGAGAAAGATAAAATTCAGTCGTTAACCATAATGTTAGATATTCCCATCGATATGGCGGTCGGCTTTTACCGTAGTATTCTGGCAAAGCGTTTTGGCACGAAGCTGTGGCAAAAATTTCGCAAGCTAAATTGGGATCGTAAGTGTTTTCACTGATTTTGCATTTAATCTCGTAGTTTACATTATGTTTGCCTTAAGAGAAATTCCGTGTATTTAATATATGTGCTGAAAGTGTGTTGTAGATTCCGTGTCCAGATACCATGGAAGGAAGCTTTGCTTGCAAAATCTAGTTATCAAGTACCGCCTCGTAGAGGTAAACTTGTCACTTCCCTTGCATAACTATGCTGTGTGGTTTGGCTAGATTGTTGTTAGATCTTCTTCCCTGAGAATTTGTTATCTTGTATCAAATTTTATTCAGCTAAATGGTTTTTGTGTCATTACATCAGCCATAACTACACATCCTTGATATTTTGTAAATTTGGTTGAAGATAATTTATTTTTAAATTCGGTGGCTTATTAAGAGGCTTTGCTGACCACTTCTCGAGAGGGCGGCCATTATTATTTGCTTAACTTGTATGGTTAGCCTATGTTTCACCTAAGCTGTGTTCAACAGCCGTACACAGTGTTCTGAGCTCCGTGGCCGGTTTTTCATTGGCTGGTGGCTACGGGGCCTTGTCGCTGTTACTTGGTATTTATTGGTTGCCTTTGAGGCGCGTCAGAGACTGCCTTTGCTCGTTAGTTCATGTTGCCTGCTAATAAATTTTAAGTTAAGTAGTGGCTAGATTTTTTCATGTTATGATATATCTAGGCTTATTTAATGTTGTAATTAAAGTCGTACATCTCCTTTAGAATATGCTTGTATTTCCCATGTTATCAATTTCGGGTAGCTAAGTTTAGAAAAAAATTGCTTGTGTGCAAGGTTCTATCCTGATTATCACGTTACGCGAATATTTCCAAGTCATTTAACCATAATTACGGGTTGGAACCAATTTTGTGATTTTATTTATCTTGTTTGTGGACAACTTTAATCTATTTTGATGTTTTGGTACTTGACAAAATTTTCAGTACATTCTATGCTGATACTAGCAGTCTGTTTGCCCTCTTGTGTGATAAGGACCTGTTTGATTAAAAAATTAATCTTCCAAAAATCCTTTGAAGGGCGTAAGTGACGTTTTTCTAAACTGCCTTAAAGATCTTCTTGCTGTTGCCCTTTAAGTAGTTTGTTTTACAAGGAAGGAATTTTTATTAAAAAAATTTTACTGTTTTATTCTGGCACTGAGTTTCTTTGGCTTGTAGATGTAGATCCATTTCTTAAAACCGATTATTGCTGAATCAACTAATTAGCCTTACCCTGTCGCTTTAATGACTTGTGATTATTTTATTTATTTATTTGTGCTATTATGTTGTGGTGAAATAAATGTAGCCACTCAAAAGTTAAGTGACGCTGCTATGCAGTGTTTTTCCTTCCGTGCTTTCATTGTATTACCCTATCCTCTGTTTAGGGATTTCAGCGTTTATTTATAGAATTATTTACCACATTGAAAATCGTGGTGACTTTTCCTAAGAAAGTAACAGTAGGCTCTAACATGTAGACACGGTCAGCCCTGGAACTTCCCATACTCAAGGCAGTCGAATAAGCGTGGGGCAGTAGAAAATGACTGCAGAGTAGAGCGTGGGCAGATAAATGTGGGCGCTCCATCTCTGAAGTTCCGCAGGTAGCGGACATCACCAGCCAGACTCAGGTGACACCATTACTGTAGATTACGGAATACGACGTACATGCACAGAACTTGTGCTTCATGCTATCTGTACATGAAACGCTGTTCATCATAATGCTGCTGAAACGCATTTAGTGCAGTTACTGCGTTATGGCAGGCACAGTGAACAGTTGGTAAACGCGACGTTCCTTCGATGGTCTATCAGATATTAGGAGAACAGCTGTAATATGCACATCATATGTTTCAGCAACACTCATATGACCCAGAAGGAACTACATGCCTGTTTCTGGTAGAATAACACTGAGTCTACCACTCTGAGAAGAGTCTATTAGTGAGTTCTGCCGAGTAGAAGCTAATGACGACTACAATAAAAATCGCTTCAACATTGTTTTTGCGATTCTCCCTACAAATACAGACGTAGTGCTTTGGTTGAGACATTGGACTCACATTGGCGCTCAAATCGCAGTCCGAAAGTCGAAAGATTCAGTTTTTTCGACGTTTCCGTGGAAAAGACGTCAACGTGGACGATCTACACGAGGAAAATAGTCACACATGCATTCTATAGCTCTGCGTTGTTTGAATTCATTGCAATGTTATAAGAGTAAATTCCAGACAGTTTCCCCTTCTTTCCTTTCTGTTGGTTAGAGACAGGCATCCATTTTAGTTAATCCTATGAGAGGCTCTTCATCACCACGTAATTACTATAACGTATATCAATTTCTGCCTGCTTATTTGAGTCAAACACTAGTACCTCTCTACAGATTTTACGTCCTACTTTTCCCCTCCCCTCCCTCCTCTTCCAACAACACACACAGTTTCCTCCATTACCATGTAAACAATTAATTACTTGGCGCCTCAGAATGTTTCGCATTAAGTGTCCCCATTTTTTTCCTCAGTTTGTTTCAGTACTTCTCCACTAGTTGTCGCATCCGCCCATATAACCTTCAGCATTATTCTGTGGCACTACATTTTAAAAGCTTCTATTTCGCTCTTGTGCGAACTGTGTATCGTCCACGTTTCATTTCCGTATAGTGCATTACTCCAGGTAATTTTTTTCTGGAAAAGACTTACTAACAGTTACATTTAGTTCTAAAATTTCTTAGAAGTCCTTCAGTTGCTAATCAGTTTCTATTTTATAGACCCCTACCCTCTTTCCTTCGGCCAGCGTCACTTTTTCCTGTTTAACTGACAAAACAATTCTGTTCTTTCCAGAACATAATTTCATAATCTCACTGAGGTGATTTCTGGAATAACGACTTAAATAAAGTATGTTGAGATCGAGACACAGAGCGTCAAACGTTTTAAATAGATTTTTTATTAATTTAAAACTCTCGTACACGGAGTAAACTTCAATCAAAAGTAAAAGAAATATGAAAAGAATACATGACGTGGTAGTGCACTATGTAAGAATTAATGAGGGAGTTAGATTTCAGTAAGTCGTTGTTCCAAAGAGCTATTCAATTTCGCCACGATCTTCTGTTTTAATTCAGTCACATTTAATAAAATTATAAACAGCCGACCAGTTGCAATGGATAAGGAAATTCTTTATCTAGGGTTCGACAAATATAAATTTGTCTTCTTCAGAAGGTAACAACTTTACATTAGTAAGGAATAATGTACCATCGTCGTTTTCACAATTTTCGGCATAGATGCATGTGTCAAAAGTAAAATATAGCCCTAGAATTAGGGTACATTAGTCCTTACTAATGTAAAATTGTTACCTTCTGAAGAATACAAATTTATACTTGTCAAACACTAGGTAAAGAATTTCTTTATTCATTGCAACTGGTCGGCTGTTTATAATTTTATTACGTGAAACCGTTGCTGTTGTGCAGCTATGTTTAAAATATCAATCACATTTGAGAAACTATTTTACTTTTGTTAATATTCATCTTATGGACTCTTCTAATGACATTATCCATTTCGTTTAACCGATTTTGCAGGTCATTTGCCGTGTCTGACATCGACAAATGTAAAAGTTTTTTTAAATTCTGTCCTAAATTTAAATACCTTCCCGATTTCTCCTTTGCACCCTTTACTATCTGTCCTACGTACAGATTCAATAACACAGAGGACTGAGAAGGCTGCAATCTAACTCCCGTATCATATACTGCTTCCTTTGTTTCAGACAACTCATGAAACAGTCTGGCTCGTGTACTAGCGGTAGGTAATATTTTGCTCTGTACTTCATCCCTACTAGGTCCAGAATTTCAGGTCATGCACTCCAGTCAACATAGAAACATTCTCTAAATCTTCAACTGTAAGAGAAACGAACAGAGTTTCAGTTTGACGGCGTTACTGCAGCGTAGTAGCAGCGTAGCGCAACTCCAGCCGGGGTATGTAACTAACATGATCTAGGCATGGGATGATTGTGGCAATCGTATCTTTCCGACGAGCGTGCAGTAAATGCGGAAACGTGAAATATGGCAACATTATTATGAAATGCGTCCAAAGAGTACCAACGTGCTTTATTTCTTTTCCTGGCTGCCGGAGGTCAAACACAGGTAGACACTCATCGGTGATTAACGAATGAGTCATCTGCCGGAGAATGATATGAATAAGTTTGGAAAAACTGCTTCATTATAACGCAAGTCGCATATCGCTAAGGTAATTCTAAGTTCCTCCATCTCAAGTGGAAGATACTCGAACACCCGCCCTGTAGTCCTGATCTCTCCGTATGCAACTATCACACCTTCGGTCCCTTAATAAAGGATTTCAAGGGTCGACGATTACTGTCAGACGAGGATGGGCAGTTACGGGCTTCTGCACGCACCAGGTGTTTTACCGAACAGATATCTTCAACCTGGTGCATCGGGTAATTGATTGCGTCAATGCACACGGCACTTTTGCCGTATTAGAGTGTACGGCCTTCGAACGGATTGTTTGATTGGTTGGTTGATATGTGGGGTTGGGGGGGGGGGGGGCACCATACAGCGAGGTCGTCAGTCCCATGGGATTAGAGAAGGATGAGGAAGGAAATCGGCTGTGCCCTTTCAAAGTAACCATCCCAGAATGTGCCAGAATCGATCTAGGGAAATCACTAAAAACCTAAACCAGGAGGTGGGTTTGAACCGTCGTTCTCCCGAATGCGAGTGCAGCGTGCTAACCACTGCGCCACCTCGCTCGGTCCTTTGAACGGAATCTTTCAGATCGTCCCTTAAATGAGCGTAGGTTTGCCTTCCTCCAACCTATCTTCTAAGGAACGCCGTAAGGGGAATATTGCTTAGCGTGTTCCTACATTTTTTTTTCTTTTGAGGCTTAGGATGGTCTATCACAAGATTGGTTTCTGACGGTCTTCCTACTCTTTTGTAAGCAATTCATGTCAGTATTGGGTGACTGATGACCTTAGCTGTTTCGTCCCCCATAAACATCCCAACAACCACCACCACCATGTCAGTATTTAGCAACATTGTGTTGTTAAAGAGGCATCTACATTTTATACAGGCGTTTAAAGAGAACAGACTTTATACATCGGCAGGTCTGTCTAAATTTCTGTGGGGAACACAGGATCTGGTCCAGATGCTGTGCGGGGAATCGCTGTTTCCCGCCACACCCGAGTCACTGTTCGCAGAGTCCGGCGTCGCTGCATTGGCCCACATGTGATTTCCCGGAAGGCTGCTCTTTCTTTTTCGCCGTCTCCCAGCAATACCAGCCCTTTTGTGGCTTGAGAGCGCAGCTTCTGCCTTCTTCCGCAAGTTCCTCTGAAACTTTGTGTAGCACTACCGAGGCGTTAAGCACAGATAGGCGAGATTCCTGCCTGTTTTCGTAGGGTAACTAAAAATTCCGACGTATTTCGTAGTTATAATACAAATGCGCTAATACGTATTCCACTTTAATCCGGTTCAAGTACAGCCTTTGTCAAACCCTCTGCAAAAAGTAAGGATTTCGTTTATCCAACAACCGTCCGTACGTTCAGTTCGTAACAACCCACCCGACACTCATCTGGTTTTGATGTGTGTTCACCCCAGGTAATTGACTAACAGATCAACAGAGAGTGCAAAACTGCCGCAATATCGGATAACGCAAAGAATGTAATAAGGCTCTGTGATTGCCGGCCGGGGTGGTCGAGCGGTTATAGGCGCTACAGTCTGGAACCGCGTGACCGCTACAGTCGCAGGTTCGAATCCTGCCTCGGGAATGGATGTGTGTGACGTCCTTAGGTTAGTTAGGTTTAAGTAGTTCTAAGTTCTAGGGGACTGATGACCTCAGAAGTTAAGTCTCATAGTGCTCAGTGCCATCAGAGCCCTGTGATTCCTAATTGAACTGCGGTGGCAGTGTTGACATTAATTGATTCAGAATTGATCCCTTTTAACTAAAAAGGGGTGCTCATTGATGTGTTATTCAGCTATTGAACACCAGATGCAAATGTTGAACACAAAATTAATTAAGAAACTGACTTGGGATTTCAACTACTTGATTTGAAACAGATGCAGTCGATTAGCAAAAATTTATTTTAGTTCACGACCTTCAATCATCTCATTACATGACTCTCCTAACAGGCAGTGGTAATAAATTGCGTTTGCGTGGAGTAAAGTGCGATAAATCAAAACCAGTTCTTATCGACTGACCCAGGCATAATGCGAAGTGCGAGGAGAATTCTAAAATACATGGACCATGAAACCCTCGTGGAAACTTTGCCGACGTGATCCAACAGATTAATCAGTGGCGTAACTCAAGCCGGAGCGGGCGCAATATCACCGAATTCAGCGTGGCGAGGCGGCGTCCTTGTGCGGACTTTGGCCGACCTGGTGGTGCTGCAAGGCTGCGCTCGTCTATTCACTCCTAGCTATCTTGCTCAGTACATAGCTGAACGAAAACTTTCTATCTCCAATCTCAATCGTTCCGTTTGCTAAGTCCTAAACTGCAGATATGCTCACTCTCTCTCAGGCAAGATGAGTAAAGAACGCCACGTCCACACTCTAGGAAAGCTGGGAACGGAGGACCTCTACGGAGACTTCTGCCAGTCCGCTCTTCGCCTCGGTTTCCCCTCCAGCAAAATCACTTACGCCAATTGCAGCGCTACTCGCATTAATTATGCATCACTTCCCAGCTCCGACCAATGCTGGCTCTGGGAAGTGAACAAATTCCCCAAAAATTTCCCTTCCTCTCAACTTCTGCTATTTAGCTCCTCCCAGGCTACCCATCAAGATCAGTGTCTGCACAAAACACGAATTTTTCCGGAATTCTGACTCCCAGGAGAGTGCTTCAAATTCCTTGATCCTGTGTTCCCATCAGAGGCCAGCGTGTTTCATTCTGTCACACTTCAACTGATTTGCTTCAGGCTCTGCAGACCGTGAATTCAGCGTGAAGTTGCTATAGTCATGAACACACATAATTTTGACCTCTGTTGACAGCTCCACTGTAGCATTGCGCGGCTTTCTCGCATGTTTCACTGAAAATGGGACGATGGACATTTATCAACAGGCATACAAGTTCTCTGTCTGGTTCCCAGTACACCAGCATGGGGTCAACCATCCTCCTTCACTGTCACTCATCTTAAGGCAGCTGGAGGTCGCGCCCCGTTACCGGTTTCTCAGAGTTTGAGCCGTCCTAAGCTGCCTATTGTCGCTTCCCTTCGCCGCTCCACAGCCCAGCAGCAGTCACCTCTGAATACTTCCTTCAGATAAACTAGCCTCCAGTAAATCGACGCGTTTCCACAAAGTTTTCATGTCATGTGAATTTCTTTAAAACCATCACCCACCATTAATTATTCCAATCATCCATACTATACCCTCTAGAAAATGCATTGTGCCTTATCAGTCATTTTTGTTCAGCCCTACTGTTCACTCAACGTGAGTTAAGAGATCTTTAATGACTTCATGTAAGGGGCACAGTTCTTGCCATCTTACAAGTTAAACTGTCTCGTAAAGACATTTTAGCACATGAAAAATGTGGAAGTTCCAATTAACGGGAACATCACTGAAACATCATAGATATTAACAAATTATGAGAAACGATTCATACTAAAGGACCGCGCCTACTCGTCATCGATGATTTCGTCGAAATTTGTGGCCTACGAGGGCTTGGCCAGAGTGAAAGTGACAGGAGTTGGAGCTGCAGAAGGCCAAACGATTTTGACGTTTTGCGAGTAAAGCCCGTGTTCTGAGGGTTCCGTACATACCTTATTTTGTGCATGGACAATTCATCCATCGCATTAATCGGGAATCTCGATTTTACCTGCTACCGACATTGATCCTAGCATGATATCAGTCCCAGGAATTACAAGAGTTCGTAGAATGTCTTATTACTAAGTTTGAAGTCGGATAACAAATGACAAAAACACTTTTTTCCTGTTATATAATTAAAAAGTAATACTTCTCGTCTTTTTTCCTTTAAATCTGCTGTAAAACCTTGCTTATTGCCACGTTACATGATAAGAGGGTTTCCGAGTACCAAAATATGACAAACGTCCGTCCCTTTTAATTGCATTGACTTACAAGCTTAACGTTTCCTACACCGCGAAGGGATTGTAGACGTTAGAGTGTTACACAAATTTTAACTGCATACGTCATTCTGTTCCTGATAAAAAGCAGTCTTAAACGGACGGACGGACAGACAGCTGGATAATAAATGAAAATTTTTTTATTATTGTTACACAACAACTTAATCTAACAATAACTTAACGGATTTTTCCTTTACTTGTGATGTTAAACCTGGATTCTTTCCTAATTTCATGATTCGTGCGGTCAACGGGAAGTACCCTATAGGTTTTGATGATTGAGTTTGCGAGTCTCAAAACAAATGCCATAAATAACTATCTTTTGATTGCACTGACGTTTTCTGCACCGTCAAGTAACTATAGACCTCAGTGTCTGATATAAATTTCAACTGGATACGTCCACCCATTCCTGAGAAAAAGTGTTTTACCAGCCCTATTGACACGTGGACAATAAAGTGATACTACAACGGTACAGAACCCTTAAAATTGCATTTTTCCCAATGGGTTAGCGAGGTATGAGCCAATTATGTTATAGGCTGCGGTTGGCGCTGCGGAAAGATTACAAAATGGTGATTAATGGGTTGTGGGGTCCAGTGTGTATGCGGGACAAACGGCCTTGCAGTAGCAGTAACACCGGTTCCCGTCAGATCATCGGAGTTAAAGCTATCGGGGTTGACTGTCACTTCGATGAGTGAGCGTCCAGGTCTGCAAGCGGAGCGCAGTTAGCACTTGGGAGACCAGCTGAGGTGTTACTTCATCGAGAAGTACCGACTCAGGTTATGAAAACTGACAACGGCCGGGAGAGCGGTCTGCTTCTCACATGGTTCTTCATATCCGCATCCAGTGACGCCTAAGGGCTGAGAATGACATGGCGGTCGTTCGGTACCATAGGGGCCTTCCGATGCCTGTTCAGACGGAGTAGGTATATATGCAGGTACCTTTTTCTTTTCATTATTTACAACATGTATACTGCAAATAAACCGAAATAATGCTCAGTATATTGCATTTATTACTGTTTTCATAAAAGGAATGAAAAGGAAAGGCAAAGGGAAATTTCGGTGTGCAAATAAATTTCCAAGTAAGGATTGTATATACAGAACTCTGCATTAAGATTTGAAAAACGGATTGCAATTAAAGCGTCCAGGGGTTCTTTTATATTTATTTTGGCCTTCGAGAAGACTGAATCAAAATACATTATATTGTGCATAAGCAGCTATTATCGCCAATATCTGGCAAAAAACTGACCCGTGCACGATTTGCTGCCAAACTGTATGATGAGTCACAACCTTTTATGAACGTAAATCAGATTTCCTTCTCTGTAGAGACTTTAAAACAGTCATGTAATAGTAAAACGGTGGTGTTTCTTAGATGCCGAGGGAATTACTGCTTCCCTTGTTTTACAGTGAATATCATTTGAGCACGTGTACGTAAGTATGCAATTTTGTATACGAAGTTCTCGTGTATGCAGCACAATTTCTTCATGGAAATTTTTTTGCAATCCCAAATTTTTGTCATCTTGTTCATGCGTCTTACGAAAATATTAATAAATACAATGTACTGAGCATTATTTCGGTTTATTTGCAGTGTTAGTAATGTAAAAATTGAAAATGAAGGAACATGTGGAAATGTACGCATATATTCTGTTCTACGAGTGAATCTAACATTATTCTACGTGCTTGATATTGCAAATATTAACTGTGTAACTGCAATGTAATAATATGCAACTAATTGTGTTTATAATTATGTATTATTTATATTTTAGGACAACCAAACCATAAAAAAACTTACCATGTGTTCTAATGGAAGCATGAAAGGAGTCTGACGATTAATTGTAATGTTTAGAGCCTGGTATTGGTACCTTTCGAATAAAGGAACTTAAAATAAATTTGTGACTGGTTGCTGTCTCTACACCATCAACGCTTGTTGGGTTGGGGGAAGAGACCAAACAGCGAGGTCATCGGTCTCATCGGATTAGGGAAGGAAGTCGGCCGTGCCCTTTCAAAGGAACCATCCCGGCATTTGCCTGGAGCGATTTAGGGAAATCACGGAAAACCTGAATCAGGACGGCGGGTCAACGTTTGTCTTCAGTGTATGTTTTATAAGCACGACGACAGAGGTGGCCTGCGACTAGTACGGGCAACTCAGGAAACAGACAGAATATCCAACATCAGTATAAGAGAAAGAGTAAATTTAGAATGGGGACACGTAAAACGACGTCTTATCTGAGATGTGCAAGAAGAAATATTGTGGACAAAGATACAGTTGCTTTAGAGACGCAGAAAGCGAATTTTTCCGATGAGAAGTAGTGGGATGGAAGCTTCCGACATCGATCAACTCTGAACGCTTCGCAGAATCTAGCAGACACTGCTGTGCGTATTCTCAAAGGTAAGTGAACCATTGGTCGACGCTAGACGAATAATATTTCTGCCAGCCAACTACCTGATTAAGTTGTATGTTAACAAGAGAGCCGCTTCGTCCGTAAAGTGCCGAAGTTAGTTTACTTCATGTCGTGGTTCTTTCACTGCTCGGTTTCGTTACGCTATGAAGATGAAACAGAAATGTAAATTCATCAGTCTAGTGAATCAGACCAGTGCCTGACATACCAACGTCTTCCATTTGTACGATTATTTCAAGAGATGCACTGATTCTTTGTATCTCACGGCGGCATTTGATATCCGCAGCAGCTCTACTCGTGTTGTTATTCTATGCAGCATATTAAGATTGAAACGAATGTGAAGTATGAATTAAATTCTATTACACTTTATACAGAGATGGTTGTCAACCACGCCAAATGCATGCTTTGCTATTAGAACGCATCTCCTGCAAATTCACAAATTTTTATCGTTATCTAGAGACCAGGAAGGACATGTGAACGTGTTTCCTACGTATACCACATGAATTTCACAGGTACAATCAATGGCGTAACTCGGTGCACCTTTCACATAATTCCGTGGTTTTAACAAGTTCTGCAGAGTGTCGTTTCTCTGACTGTGTCTTCTCATACTTTTTCCATGCCAAGGAGAAAGATCACCTTGGGATCAGAAAATGAGTGCGATTTATTTACATGGTAAGTGTTTGTGACATACCGTCCCAGTGCGCACTTATTTGCATGAGAGTTAGCGCCGATTTTTCGAGTTAGGAACTTCGTGATACTGTAAAGTCGTTTGTTAGAAGCGTTATGGCTTTCTCACGACTAATAAGTTTCTCTTAGTTAACTGCATACAGATGGGGTAGTACTTATTCTTTATTCGGTCTTGATGTACTTCATGCACTATAATTGCGACCCGATTCGGTGCCTCTTTCCGCTGCGAGGTACAAGCAACTTTTGACGCCTCCACTTTTGCTAAAAATGTTGAATATTATCTTTGGTCATTCTTTGAATGTTTGAGTTTATGCGTGCAAGAACATGTGCTTCCATGTTGCGTCCCTGACCGAGCCTAATTGCTGATCGATAATGATGATTAATAGTGTTTGCTACCACAGAACCAAAATATTAAAATTTTATAGGAGTTAAATTTTTAATGAAATTAAGGAGTACACTCCCCCCAGGGGGTCCACAACTCTTTCGTGGATACGTGCGTGCCGAGCACGGGGCCCCAAACTAGTGCAGTTCTCCTTCCTTTCTGGGCTACCCTACCCCTCTTCACCATCCCTACTCGTCCTTAATCCTACCCCCATCCCCCACCCCCCACCCCCTACCTCCTCTTCACACTCCCTCTTCTTGGGACTAATGCATCGAGTCTTCGTCCGGAGACGGACGTTTGGAAACTCCAGGATCCTGTTTCCTTTGTTTTTCTCTATCCTCACACTTTCTTCCTCTATTGGCCTTTCCCTACGTTTACTCTTCTCCTTGCTTTCATGCCCTTACTCCTATCTCTGCTTCGTTTTCCTTGCCCTATTCTCCTTGCCTTCTTATCCGTGTCTTATTCTCCGCTTCGGCGTTTGAGATTCTTTCTTCTATCCCTCTATCCCTCTCTCTCTTTCCTCTCTTCTTCGTGGTCGTGCGGTAGCGTTCTCGCTTCCCACGCCCGGGTTCCCGGGTTCGATTCCCGGCGGGGTCAGGGATTTTCTCTGCCTCGTGATGGCTGGGTGTTGTGTGCTGTCCTTAGGTTAGATAGGTTTAAGTAGTTCTAAGTTCTAGGGGACTGATGACCATAGATGTTAAGTCCCATAGTGCTCAGAGCCATTTGAAACTCTCTTCTTCCCTCCCTGTGCGTGTCCGAAGGCCGACCCACACGTTCGCACGCGTAGCCGGTGACGGGGTAACGCGTAATTCCCTGCCCTTGGTAGACAAGTAAGGCACGCACGTACCCCCTGGTAAAGGCCAGGCCCAGGGAGGGGTGATTGCCTGAGCTGATACCTTCCGAACGTGTCGGGAGGTGTGACCTGAGGTGTGGATAACGCGCCATCGGAGACGCTGGCAATCATGGGGCATTAATCCACAATGGATTTCTCTTCTTCTTCTTCCCTGTCTTCTGCCCAAAAAAGAAAGCTACTCCGGTTCCGAAAATTCTACCACCAGCACCGAAGTTTCTTGTTGTCACAAGATCTGACGGTCACGATTTCTCAACAGTCAACCCTTTCGTCATTCAGGAGGGTGTAGATGCGATTGCAGGACCAGTGAAATCTTGTACACGGTTGCGCAACGGTACCTTGCTGTTGGAGACAGCCCTTTCAGACCCAAAAATTACTTAGAGCCGCTCTTTTACACACATTTCCTGTACCGGTGGAGGCAAACCGCACCTTGAATTCATCGCGTGGCGTGGTGTATACCAGATCACTCGACGGACTAACTGATGAGGAGATTCTGTCTTTCCTCTCTGATCAGGGAGTGACGGCCATCCATCGGGTCGTGAAAAGGGTCGACAAGGACCTCATACGGACCCGGACTATATTCGTGACATTCGGCAATGTGCAATTGCCTTCGCGAATTAAAGCGGGTTATGAGATCATTTCTGTTCGACCGTATGTACCCAGCCCTACAAGGTGTTACCAATGTCAGCGGTTTAACCATACACGGCAGTGTTGTTCAAGTGCGGCTAAATGCGTTATCTGCGGCAGGGACGCCCATGAGGGTGACTGTCCACCTCCGTCCCCTCGTTGCGTCAACTGTATGGGCGACCATGCTGCTTCCTCTCGCGACTGCCCCGTCTACAAAGATGAGTAAAGTATACAGGAAATTCGAGTGAAGGAGAAGGTGTCAACCTCGGCTGCTCGCAAGTTGTTCAATGGCAGAAAGCACCCTGTGCTTCCGGCCGGTAAATACAGAACCGTTCTCGCCTCTGCCTACGAGGGAGGTAGCTACACAGACATGCGATCTAACATTTAGCGATTCGGTCGTCCGATCGGCCAGTGCTAAGATCGCCCGATCAACGTCTCCTCTTCCTCCCACCAACCGTAAGGCTCGAACATCATCATTTGCTACTGCTAAGACGAGGACCTCTAATCAGATGCTCGGACCTTCAAAAAAGAACCGACACGCGATGAGTTCTTGCGTATGAAACTTTCTGGCAGATTAAAACTGTGTGCCGGACCGAGACTCGAACTCGGGACCTTTGCCTTTCGAGGGGCAAGCGCTCTACCAACTGAGCTACCCAAGTACGACTCACGCCCCGTCCCCACAGCTTTACTTCTGCCAGTACCTCGCGTCCTACCTGGTAGAGCGCTTGCCCGCGAAAGGCAAAGGTCCCGAGTTCGAGTCTCGGTCCGGCACACAGTTTTAATCTGCCAGGAAGTTTCATATCAGTGCACACTCCGCTGTAGAGTGAAAATCTCATTCTGGATTTCTTGCGTACACAAACTTCACGGCCATCAACTGTTCTTTCGACAAAACGTTATTCTTCAAAGAAGGCTCATAGAAAAAAAGGGTTCTCCATCTCCGCCGAGGCGCGTTTCTCCTCCTGCGCCACCCAGCGGTTGCCGTCCCCGGCCATCTTCAGTTTCGCCAGGCCGCACCGCTGGTAACCGATCATCTGGCATCTCACCGGCGGAGGAAGCCGCCCCTCCTGGCCAGCTCAGGAAGGTGGCAGACGTAACTGTTGAGCTGATGGACCATGACTCACCTCCTATCGATTGCAGCATCAGTGCGCCCTCGAAGCCAGGCCCTCAGCGGCCATCGAGGTAACCCTTCCTTGTTTCTTTTTTTTTTTTTTTTTCGTTTCGTTTTCATAATGGCACTTCTTGAATGGAATATTCGCGGTGTTAGGTCCAACCGCGAGGAACTAAAATTGCTCCTTCGAATGCACTGCCCGCTTGTCGTAAGTCTCCAAGAAACGAAGTTAAACGCATGCGATCGTATTGACCTGGCACACTATACCTCCGTGCGTTTTAACCTACCCCCTGTGGCAGGTATTCCGGCTCATGGAAGGGTCATGTTGCTGGTTCGGGACGATGTCTACTACGATCCAATCACATTGCACACAGATCTGCAGGCAGTTGCTGTCCGAATTACTCTCTCCACTTTCACATTTTCCATTAGTACTGTTTACACTCCACCATCGTCTGCCTTTACTAAGGCAGACATGAAACAACTGATTTCTGAGCTTCCTAGACCATTTTTGGTGACTGGAGACTTTAATGCCCACTATCCCATTTGGGGCTCTCCAGCATCCTCCCCGAGAGCTCCCTCTTGGCAGACCTTTTCAACCACCTCAACCTAGTCTGCCTAAATACCGGTGCACCTTCCTCCTTTTCGGACGCAGCGCATACCTAATCCCATTTGGACCTCTCATTATACAGTATCCAACTTGCACGTCGGTTCGAGTGGTATGCTCAGTCTGACACATACTCGAGTGACCATTTCCCCTGCGTAATCCATCTCCTGCATCAAACACCTTCTCCACGTTCCACTAGCTGGAACATCTCCAAAGCCGACTGGGGGCTTTTCACCTCCCTGGAAACCTTCCATGTTCAAAACTTCTCCAGCTGCGATAGTCAGGTCGCATACCTTACGGACGTTATTCTCACTGCTGCTGAATATTCCATCCCTCGTACTTCCTCTTCTCCACGTCGATTCCCAGTTCCCTGGTGGACTACAGCATGCAGCGACGCTATTCGTGCTCGGCGACGTGCCTTACACACCTTCCAACGCCACCCGACAATGGTGAACTGTATCGATTACAAACGACTCGTGCACAATGTCGTCGTGTTATCAAAGAAAGCAAAATTGCTTGCTGGGTGGCTTTCACCAGCTCATTCAACAGCTTTAATCCGTCTTCGGTTGTCTGGGGTGGCCTGCTGCGCTGGCTATCTGGCACCAAGGTCCACTCCCCGATTTCTGGCCTGACTGTAGCGATTGAAGACCTTGTGGATCCTGAGGATGTCTCAAATGCCTTCGGCTGATTTTTCGCGGAGGTATCGAGCTCTGCCCATTACCACCCTGCCTTCCTCCCCCGGAAACAAGCGGAGGAGGCACGGCCACCTTCTTTCCAGTCTTTGAACCGTGAACGTTACAATGCCACCTTCACCGTGCGGGAACTCGAAAGTGCACTCGCTCGTCCCGATCCTCTGCTCCGGAGCCCGGTGGTATCCACATTTAGATGCTGAAGAACCTTTCTCCTGCAGGTAAAGGCTTTCTTCTTCGCGCCTATAATCGCATCTGGACTGAAGGTCATGTTTCCACACGCTGGCGTGAAGCAATTATTCCCATACCCCAATAAGGAAAGGACAAACACCTTCCTTCCAGTTATTGCCCCATCTCCCTTACCAGCTGCGTCTGCAACGTGATTGAGCGCATGGTAAATTCTCGATTGGTTTGGCTCCTTGAATCTCGACGACTCCTTACCAATGTCCAATGTGGCTTTCGTAGACGCCGCTCTGCTGTTGATCACCTAGTTACCTTGCGACTTACATTATGAACAACTTTTTGCATAAGCGCCAGACGGTGAATGTGTTCTTCGATTTGGAGAGGTCTTACGACACATGTTGGAGGGCGGGCATTCTCCGCACCATGCGCACTTGGGGCCTTCGCAGTCGCCTCCCTCTTTTTATTAATGCATTTTTAATGGACCGAATGTTCAGGGTACGTGTGGGTTCTGATTTGTCAGATGCCTTTTGCCAGGAGAATGGGGTGCCCCAGGGCTCCGTTTTGAGCATGGCCCTTTTTGCCATAGCTATCAATCCAATAATGGATTGCGTTCCAGCTGACGTTTCAGGCTCCCTTTTCATGAACGACTTTACGCTCTACTGCAGTGCTCAGAGAAGATGTCTCCTGGAGTGCTGTCTTCAGCGTTGTCTAGACCGTCTGTACTCCTAGGGTGTCACTAATGGCTTCCGGTTTTCTGGTGAGAAAACGGACTGTATGAACTTCTGGCGTTACAAACAGTTTCTTCCACCATCCTTACATCTCGGTCCCGTTGCTCCCCCATTCGTGGAGACAACAAAATTTTTAGGTCTTACATTTGATAGGAAACTTTGCTGGTCTCCACATGTGTCTTGGCTGCTCGTTGTACCTGTTCCCTAAATGTCCTCCGTGTTCTCAGCGGTAGGTCATGGGGAGCAGATCGAATGGTCTTACTTCGCTTATATCGGTCAATTGTCCGATCAAAGCCGGATTATGAGAGCTTTGTCTGCTCTACTTCCTGGCCGTCCATGATACGCCGTCTAAACTCTATCCACCATCGGGGGTTACGTCTGGCGACTGGAGCATTCTATACCAGCCCTGTTAAGAGTCTGTATGCCGAAGCTGCCGAATTACCGCTAAACTACCGGCGCGATATGTTGCTTTGTCGGTATGCCTGCCGGCTGATATCAATGCCCGACCACCCGTCATATTTCTCCGTCTTTGATAACTCTGTATGTCTCTGCCCTGTTACCTCCTGGAGTTCGCTTTCGTCGCCTGCTTCGGCAACTTGATTTTACCCTTCCTACGACTTTTCGAGTGGGTGGGAGCCCGACGCCACCTTGGCTCCAGGCTCAGTTTCGCGTTCACCTTGAACTCAGCTCGCTCCCAAAGGAGAAGACCGCTGATTCGATCTACCGCTCGGGATTTATCGAACTTCGTTCGAGGTTCGCTAATGACGTCTTTATTTACACAGATGGCTCCAAGACTGCTGCTGGCGTCGGATGTTCCTTTGTCGTTGGAGATGATACCTTTCAATACCGGCTCCTTGGCCAGTGTTCAACGAGGTGGCCGTGCGGTTAAAGGCGCTGCAGTCTGGAACCGCAAGACCGCTACGGTCGCAGGTTCGAATCCTGCCTCGGGCATGGATGTTTGTGATGTCCTTAGGTTAGTTAGGTTTAACTAGTTCTAAGTTGTAGGGGACTAATGACCTCAGCAGTTGAGTCCCATAGTGCTCAGAGCCAGCCAGTGTTCAAGCTTTACAGCTGAGCTTTTTGCTCTCTATCAGGCTGTTCAGTATATCCGCCGCAATCGTCATTCTCCCTATGCCATCTGCTCTGATTCTTTGAGCGCCATTCAGAGTCTCCGTGACCCATATTCGGACCACCCTCTCGTGCAACGAATTCAAAGGTCCTTTCAGTCGCTAGCTGATACCGACGCTCGTGTCCTTTTTTGTGTATTCCTGGCCACATTGGTGTGCCTGGGAATGAAGCTGCTGATGCTGCAGCCAAGGCTGCTGTCCTCCTGCCTCGGACAGCTTCCTTTTGTCTCCCATCAACTGATGTTAGTGGAGTTCTTTGTCGGCGCGTTTCATCATTGTGGCATGAGGCTTGGTCCTCTCTCCACGAAAATAAACTTAGGGTCATCAAACAGATCCCGACGGCTTGGACGACTTCCTCACGCCCTTCCCAGCGAGAGGAGGTCATTTTGGCCAGGTTGCGGATTGGGCATTGCCGATTTAGCCACCGCTACCTGTTGACCGGAGACCCCGCCCAGCAGTGCCCCTGTGGTCACCCATTGACGGTACGCCATGTTTTATTGCCCTGCCCCATTTTATTCACTCTCGTGTTGTCCTGTGTCTGCTGTCTACCTTACAGGAAATTTTAGCTGATGACGCTCGAGCAGCTGCTCGTGTCCTTAGTTTTATTACACTGACGGACTTGTCCAAAGAGATGTAACTCTTTTATTTTATTTAACTGCGTCTTTGTAAGTACTTTCTGATGTTGTCCCCTTGCCTTTTTCTACGGTATTTGTGCACTAACGTTTGTGGCTGGGCGCTGATGACCTTAGTAGTTGAGCGCCCCAAACAACAAGAAAAAAAAGTACGCTGCAGTGTGTGAATAAATGTCCTGTAAACGTCAATCTAGTACGTTAAACTTTACGCCCAAGTGCATACCAGCACACCATCCTTCGTCCTGTGACCACTAGTCTCATGCCTCTTGTAAGGAAAAGATACTATCGAGCATTTGAATTCAATCCCTGGTTGGTGGAAATGAAGTCCGTTAGTTAAATTTCCGTTGCTCGTTTTCTTGGTGCTATTTCCCGGGGTTAAATATATTTAATGTTTTAGGGACTTTACACTACTTAGAATTTAGGGGACTGTAGACAGGGTTAAACACTTCATTTACTGAATAGGAAGCTCGTGGCTACGGAGTCTCCCTTTTATCGTGCAAAAGGTCTTCCGAGCAAAATCAACCATAGATATTTAGTCGTTATGATGGTCAAGAACCAGTGGCCGACTTTAAACGTGATGTACATATTATGCAAAGCTGCAGGCTGTAGACTGCTTTACAGTGGTGCAACGCACCAACAAGGACCTTGCACTGCTTACAGCAGTTGCTAAACAACTTCCTCACCCATTTGAAACGCTCTGTGGAGCCTAGAAACTCCGGGTAGGAACGCGAGTTTCTGTGGAATTAATCCCTAGTGGCACGTCTACGAAACATTAAAGTCGCCGCGAGTAGCTCTTTGGGGGATCACACATGTAAAGCTGATGCCTGTGCACCTTAGAAGCGACGAGGTATCTCACAGGCGACGAACTGACTTCCAGTCTCACCCCCAACGTAGTTTGCACAGGGTTTAGAATATTTTATAGGGACTCCTGAAAATTTAAAGTTCCTAAACTGTGTTTCCTTTTCAGTAGCTGATGTGCAAAACAGAGACATCTGCTTTGGAGATAAGCCATGTTTCTCTTCAGATTTCGAACAATTTCCATTGATAACGAACCGTGAGTGACGAAAATGTAAGTGGCGCAGCTATTACAGCAAGCCTACTTTTTTTTTCTTCCACGTTAAATTTATTTATCATAGGGCGCACAAATATAACGTCTCGTCGTAATAAGTGGAACTCTTATTTATAATAACTAACTAATTTTTTTCCTTGTTACATATGGTTAAGCCGTAAATCCCACTGTAATCTACAGTGTCTCGTGCCCGGTTTCATAGACTGTTAATACTGCTGCGCGACTCACGTCATCGCATGCGACTAGATTAATTGCCTTACCAGCATGCAAATGGTTGAAATGGCTCTTAGCACTATGGGACTTTAACTTCTGAGGTCATCAGTGCCCTAGAACTTAGAACTACTTAAACCTAACTAACCTAAGGACATCACACATATCCATGCCCGAGACAGGATTCGAACCTGCGACCGTAGTGGTCGCGCAGTTACAGACTGAAGCGCCTAGAACCGCTCGGCCACTCCGGCCGGCTCACCAGCATGAAGTAGCAGCGCTTAAACTGATATTTACGGACTTGGGGACCACGTAACTGTTTATTAGTGTCATTGTTTCCATCTCATAGTAGCACTTCCTGTCTACGTCTGAGTGCACCACAAACCAAACATCATCATCTGAATAATTTGGTGAATGTATTCCAGTCTCTGTCTTCCCCAACAGCTATCACACTCTTCAGCTCCCTCTAGTATGAAGAAGTTATTCTCTGATGTCTTAGCAGTTGTCCTGTCATCCCGTCTCATCTTCTTGTCCGTGTTTTGTATAAATTCCTTTCCTCGCCGATTGTGAGGAGAACCTCATCAATCTTCACCTTATCAGTCTACTTAATTTTCAACGTTCGTCTGTAGCACCACATCTCAAATGCTTGAATTCTCTTCTGTTCCGGTTTTCCAACGTTAGTGATTTACTACCATACAATGCTGGGCTCCAAAAGCACATTCTCAGAAATGACTTCCTCAAAGTCCTGTGTTTCGTACTATTAGATTTCTCTTCGCCAGGAGTGCCATTTTTGCGAATTCTAGTCTGTTTTTTATGTCCTTCTTGCTTCTACCTGCCTAGGTAGCAGAATTGCTGAACTTTGTCTACCGCGTGGTCCCAAATTCTTAAATTATTATTCTGACTGTTGTAATTTCTGCCACTTCCCATTACTTTTGTCTTTCTTCGATTTATTCTCAGTCCATATTTCGTACTCATTAGATTGTTTATTCCATTCAGCATAGTCTTTAATTTTTCTTCACTTTCACTGACGATAGCAAAGTCATCAGTGTGTCTTACTGATATCCTTTCACCCTAATTTTAGTTTCGTACTTGAATCTTACTTCCGTCACTACTTCTTCTAAATATAAATTGAGCAGTAGGGACGAAAGACTGCATCCATGTCCACATCGTCCTTAACCCGAGCACTTTGTTCCTGGTCTCCCACTCCTATTGCTCCCTCTTGTTCTTGTAAATATTATACATTACCCATCTTTCCCTGTCCCACGCCCGGCTTCCCGGGTTCGATTCCCGGCAGGGTCAGGGATTTTCTCTGCCTCGTGATGACTGGGTGTTGTGTGATGTCCTTAGGTTAGTTAGGTTTAAGTAGTTCTAAGTTCTAGGGGACTGATGACCATAGATGTTAAGTCCCATAGTGCTCAGAGCATTTGACCCATCTTTCCCTATAGTTGCGTTTATTATTCTCTGTCGAAATCTCTCGATGTGCTACAAACTGTCGCCGGACGCCGACTGCAGCGCTGTCAATGGCAAGTACACCACATTTTCAGGATCGCATAGTGGAACGTAAGCGGTATACTCGCCTCTTCCCCCCCCCCCCCCCCCCCCCAGATATTGATGGCCGGAGTCCCCGCCTGTGGCAGCTCGGCTGCCGATGTGCACTTCTTTTCAATTGACGCCACACTGAACGACTTGCGTGCCGGTGACGATGAAACGACGATGAGGGCGAAACGACATCCCGTCCTCAAGGGAGAAGCTCTCTGACCTGGAAGGGAGTCGAAGCCGGGCCCGCGGCATGACAATCACACCCGCTGACCTGTCAGCTAAGGAGGTGTACATTAAAGGACGAAAGGAGGAAGTACAAAATTGATCAGGGAAATTCAGGAATACAGAAATTCTAGTCATTTAGGAATGAAATAAATCAGAAGTGCAGGGAAGGTAGGGCGAAGTGGCTACTTGAAAAAGTCAACAAATCGAATAAGAAAATAGTGACTGTCGGAAGGACCGACTCAGCATACAGACAAGTCAAAACAGCCTTTGGAGAATGTAAAAGCAGCTGCAGTAACATTAAGAGTGCAATGAGAGTTTCACTGATAAATTCACAGAAGAGAGCGGACAGATGTAAATAGTACATTGAAGGTTTCCGTGAGAGGGAGAATTTGAACTGATAGTGTTGTATTTCGGCAGTACGCCGCATTAATCCGCTGCCGGCCCGACGTTTCTACTGTGCGAAATTGCCTTCCCATCGCAGACAAGTGACTCCCCTCCAGCGATTCTCTATTCATACAAGAAGAGCATTACATGTCACTGTGCTGTATACAAACAGTACGTTAATATGATGTTTGTCCCAGGCTCCACCTGCTGCGACAGGGAGGTGGGGGGAGGGGGGACGGAGCACTAGTTGCGAAGAACAAACACCATCTGCATGTAACGTTGGGAAACGTACTTCTGCCTGCTGGCTACATAATGCCTGGCATAGCCTCCAGCAGGCGAATTCCTCCTTCATCCTCTGGAAGAGAAGACAGCGGATCGCATCAGGCCACTACCAGTTCGCGATCCGCTTCCAATATGGATTCAAGTACTGTGCAGTGCAATCAAGCCAGGGCATTCCTCTCTGCTTCACACTGTCGTCGTTATTCCGCTATTCCACGTTGCTCGGTGAGTAGGATGAAGAGTAAATCGAAGGAAGACGAAAGTAATGAGAAGTAGCAGAAACGGGAACAAGGAACTGAATATCACAGTACGGGATCACGAAGTCGACGGAGGTAAGGAATTCTTCTAGCTAGCAGCAAAATAACCCATGACGGACGGAACAAGTAGAAAATAAAACGCAGACTATTATTGGAAAATAGGGAGTTCTTGGCCAAAAGGAGTATACTACTATCAAACATAAGCCTCAATTTGAGGGAGAAATATCTGATAATGAATGTCTGGAGCTCAGCAATGTACGGTAGTGAAAGATGGAAACAGAAGAGGATCGAGTCGTTTGAGATGTGACGCTACACAACAATGTTGAAAATTATGTTGACTGATAAGTTAAGGGATGAGTAAGTTCTGTGCACAATCGGCAAGGAATGAAATACATGGCGTACTCTGATGAGAAGAAGTGACAAGATAACATGACACGTGTTACAACATCAGGGAAGAAACTATATGGAACTACAGTGAACTGCAGAGGGTAACACTTTAGAAGAAGAAAAAGATGGCAATACATCCTACAGATAATTGATGACGTAGACGAAAAGGTTGGTACAGGAGAGGATATCGTGGTGGTTCGCATCAAACCAATCGGAAGACTGATTACTAGAAAGAACAATAAACTCTGCTACGAAATGCCCTGCTGTGCTCTGCTGTATATTCCAAATTTCCGCTATTACTATCATCTGTACCCAAGTATCTGTCGTAGGATGGTTTGTAGTACAGATCCTACTTCAGTGGACAACACGTGTTGGTTCCACTTTCAGTGTGTCTCTCTGATACCTGCAATTTCTACGATTAGGTCCAGGATAGGTAGTCAATGTATGGGACTACTTCTGACGATCGTTCGTCAGTGGAATAATCTTATAGTAAATAACGTATAATGTTTTCGTCATGGTGGTTTGTCTTTAATTGGCATTAGGTCACGGACCGAGGCATATTTCTCGGCCTAACGTTCCATCTCCTGACACTGCAGGCGGCATTAATGGCTATGAAGACTCTGATCTAATTTTCAGGCTCAAACAAACTCAGCAATCTGAAATTTTTTCGCTTGTCCACGCGTCATCTGTGTTAAGGATCTGGTAGCGGAAAGATTTGGCACTGTTCAGTTTATTTAGCACCGAGACGCATAACGTATCTACTTCCAGTCATTCTCTATTCCTGATTCTGTGCTTTTCAATTGGTATTGATTTTCTAGACATAATGATTGCAGAAACGGATTAGGTTGTTCCCTGGTTGCAGGGTAGTGCTATCTAAGTATTCATAGTCTCTCAAGCTGTTTCCAACATTAGGAAACAAAGCGTTAATCAGAGAAACTCTGGGTCTTTAAATAAAAGTGTCACATATTCCTAAACTAAATTAAAATTTCCTATAATTATACGTCTGGAAACTAACAGCCGTTGAAAAATTGTACGTTCCACTTGTGACTAGTACTGTATTACTATGTGTAGGCCGTCTTATTGTTGCAGTTCATTGTGAATTACCACAACAGGAACGTGCGGGAAAATGCTGATCCTCTAGCAGTCGTGGGGATGAGGTATTAGGATCACTGCTGTAACAATGTACGGGCAGGAACTGACGGTAACAGGCTCAAAGAGCCATATACTTAACCAAGTAGGCTAACAGGGTACCGTGTATGATCGATTTCTGTACGAAAAATTACCGTCGCTATTAGATGATGTTACCGCTGCAGAAAGACAATGAAAAGACACTGTTGTGTACATAGTTCCGCGTAGTCAGCGCATACACAACTTTCCCAATAGAGCGCGCCCCGCTAAGCACAACAGTGCAGGCGCAGCGCTCGTACGTCTCCGCACTACGAGACGGCGCTGCCATAAAGACGGACCAAATTCTGCTTCCGGCGATCCGCCTATTAATATCTAACGCAGCCAGTGAGATTGCTGCTAACGTAGAACCTTTTCTCCTCGCGGATCACACTCGTGCAGTGATACATGAACGCGCGAGATATTATAACGAGTGTACAGACCTCTGATAGGTCAGTCTGCATTTGTCTGCACCAGTCTGTACCAGTCTGCATTAGTGTGTACCAGTATATAGTCAAGTTTCAGTCTGCGCCTAATAAGATTACCATATCCCTGTACATAGCCATGAAGAGAAATGTATAGACACTTTGTCAAGTATCAGAGATATGTGAGAATAAGATTAACGTACCAAGACCAAAGGAACTTCAGATTGTCAATTGTAAATAGCATCCAGAATCAAGTTACGTAAGGTTTATAACTGTTATTATTTTAATAAGTGTGTGTGAAAATTAATCATGTTCTGTTTAAAGTTGGCCACCGTCAATTTACTACTCTAAGGGTGCAAGTGGCATTTCTATCGTCTGACCTAACGGCAGAAGATAAACACGTCACGATAAGACCACGAGACATATTGCTGACACTCTCCGTTAGAGCGACAAGTCAAATAATCTGATGGTGTGTGTACCGAAGGTCTTACAGTACGCACAGCAGGGACACTGACTGTCGTTTGCCGGCCTTTGGTGGCCGAGCGGTTCTAGGCGCTTCAGTCTGGAACCGCGCGACCGCTACGTGCGCAGGTTCGAATCCTGCCTCGGGCATGGATGTGTGTGATGTCCTTAGGATGGTTAGGTTTAAGTAGTTCTAAGTTCTAGGGGACTGATGACCTGAGATATTAAGTTCCATAGTGCTCAGAGCCATTTGAATCATTTGACTGTCGTTCGCACACGACGGGACACTTCTCCCATCCCCCCCCCCCCCCCATTTTCTACTGCTTTTCCGACAGTCTCTCATATCGACGTGTAATTGGCGATGCGGTAAATAACGAAAAGTGTGAGGTGATCCACATGAGTTCCAAAAGAAATCCGTTGGAATTCGATTACTCGATAAATAATACAATTGTCAAGGTTGTCAATTCAACTAAGTACCTGGGTGTAAAAATTACGAACAACTTCAGTTGTAAAGACCACATAGACAATATTATGGGGGAGCCAAAGGTTGCGTTTCATTGGCAGGACGCTTAGAAGATGCAACAAGTCCACTAAAGAGACAGCTTACACTACACTCGTTCGTCCTCTGTTAGAATACTGCTGCGCGGTGTGGGATCCTTAACAGGTGGGATTGACGAAGGACATCGAAAGGGTGCAATAAAGGGCAGCTAGTTTTTTATTATCACGTAATAGGGGAGAGAGTGTGGCAGATATGATACGCGAGTTGGGATGGAAGTCATTAAAGCAAAGACGTTTTCCGTCGCGGCGAGATCTGTTTACGAAATTTCAGTCACCAATTTTCTCTTCCGAATGCGAAAATATTTTGTTGAGCCCAACCTACATAGGTAGGAATGATCATCAAAATAAAATAATAGAAATCAGAGCTTGAACAGAAAGGTTTAGGTGTTCGTTTTTCCCGCGTGTTGTTCGGGGGTGGAATGGTAGGGAGATAGTATGATTGTGGTTCGATGAACCCTCTGCCAAGCACTTAAATGTGAATTGCAGAGTAATCGTGTAGGTGTAGATGTAGATTTGTACAGCAGATAGCATTACCTTCCCTTTCGCTCGACCTCTTTGCAGTTTGGCTACGGGAAGATTTAAAGGCACTGGTGTATGCCCAAACCAATGGCAATGTGCAGGCGTTACAGGAGCACTTAACACAATCCGAATAGAGCCAAGCGTATTTCAAAGAGAGGTCGATTCATTGCGGAAGAAGAGCTGAAGGATTTGTCAGCGTGGCAACCACATGCAGTTCTACCTATAATGTCCACTTCTGTACTACGTATACACGAGAATGATAGGACAAATTGGTCCACATCGTATCTGGTATTGGTTTCTGGACATAACATGATAGGAACTTCTAGTTTAGGCTAACATTACCTCTTGCAGGAATATGTGAGACTATTTCTGAACAGCCCGTATGCCTTCAACCACGGCCTAGTGCGCGTGGAAGGGAAATCGCGGAGGACGCAAACAGCTGTCGTGAGTGCTGCGTTGTGTAATGCGTGCCCAAAATGAGTAGCCAACACTCTCGGCTTCGCCTCAGTAGCATTACCTATTCATGGGTGAGGGGCGGACGCGACCTCCTGGCCGTGGAGCTCAGCTCGCGCCGCAGTGCAGCGCAGCGCAGTCCGCCGGTGCTGGCAGGTGCTGCAGCCGGGTTTTCCTCCCCGGCCTCGAGGGAGGTCCCGCGGGCGCTGGCCGACGAGAGCGCCGCCATCCGCGGGCACGGTGCCCAGAGGAGCGCGCCGGATCGCCCCCTGGGGGAAGTCCTCAGCGCCTCTGCCCTCCCTTTGCTACACTTTTCCGCGCCCCGCCGACCGTGAAAGAGTAATGCAGACGAATCCAGAGACGTTCTGTGGCGGTTGTTTTTCCCATCTCTAGTTAGTGTTGCTGCGAAAAGATAAATACAACTCATTCGAATATTTAAGTGCTACTCCTGAAATAACAAAACGACTTCCGAAGAGAAAGGTCATCTAACTATTATGTATTCACTGTCTGACAAATAACACGGGTAGAATGAGAATTCAAGTAGCCATCCTTCGAGGGTGTCAGAATTTGACAGGTGTTTCGGCACCATGCATAAAGAGAGCCTGTGAAAAAAATACAGCAAAACACTGCTATCCAAATCACTTAATAAATTGCATCAAGAGTCTTCATAATTCAGCTGATATCATATTGTATATGGTGGAAAAAATTTTCGTAACTCAATGTGCCTGACGAAGGTGTACTTTATTGCTGACTCCTTTCATACTTGTGTATACGATGCCATACGAAAAGGAAAGGAAGATCTCCAGAAGAGGTCCATATAAATACGAATAAATATATCAATGTACTGTTCAATGCCAGAGACACTGTATAAATGGAAAATTCTGAGGACAAACTACATAATTAAACCCTTAAACATCAGTTAATCAATTATAATTAAGACAAATATGTAATTGAATTTTCGATATAACAATTACTTTATCTGTGTGAGTCTTTTACAGCTGAATTTAAAATATTCATTTACGTCAGCAGGAGCAAGAAAAGGTACCAACCCTAAACCCTAAATTGAAAATAAAATTTACTGAAAAGAATTATAAATTTAAGATAGGAGTAAATAAAACTAAAACTCAATTCTGAGGGATGATTAGAGTTTGGAACATGTTAAGCTAAATTACTTTTTAACAGACATAAGGCTGTAGATATTACATTACAGAGCTTTGTTTGTGACAATTTAAGCAAGACAGTGAGATATAAACCAAGAGACACAAAGAACTCGATAACGTGATGGATGCATCTGTTCTTGCGTATGGCGGTGAAGCCTAAGTTATAAAGAGAAAAGGTTCTACCCTTGTTCAGACTGCTGGAATGAAAGTATTGAGAGCAGTCAAAGTATAGGGCCTCAGATATCGAGAGCTTTACGTAAAGAACCACATCAGTTGATCAATAATAATTAAGACAAATATGTAATAGAATTTTCGATATAATAATTACTTTATCTGTGTGAGTCTTTTACAGCTGAATTTAAAATATTCATTTACGTCGACAGGAACAAGAAAAGGTACCAATAGCTTTTTCCGGTAAAGGAGTTCACCCAAATTTCTGTTCGATAGCATTAGCCATTAATTATTTGATAAAAAACCACAAGATGGTGGCTAATAGGAAGCGACTGGTGTTCAATTGTAAAGCGACCACTAAATTAGAAGCCCTCTCGCATCGCTCCTTGCCCCCTCCCCATCACGCTTTTGGAAAGGTTGAATCCAGTTACTTCGTTAAAAACACCCCTCCACAACGCCCACTCGCTACCAACTAAGTACCTTTACAACGTTGTCGCACAGGGCTTGAGCTTAGTTACGCACTGATGCCATCACCAATAGAAATTTGTAAACATGCCGACTTAGGTTGTCTCCGAATTTTTCTCAAACGGAGCTGATAAACTCTAGGCATACTTCGGCTCACCCTAACACGCTGCCTTCCAGTAGATCGGTTCAGTTGTGGTAGATGAGACTCTTCCGGTATAAGGCAAAGGAGATGTCTGACAGTCTTTGATTAGGAGACCATCTTGGTGAGCTTTCTACAGATATGGTTAGCAGCTGTATGCAACCTCAGGTTATAGGAAATTTCTCGACTCATTAAGTCATGTGTACAGGATATTAATTTTCTACAAGTTTATCGCGACGTTATTCGTAATTAGGCATCGTGGAATCGTTTCAAATTTAGATTGTCCATTGGCCCCCTACTGGTGTCCCCACCATAATCTCATGCATCACGGGTATTGTAGCTTTTACGTTACTCATTTCTGTTTTCCTGTATTCTTTTCTATTGCATACTGGCCCTTGCAGTTAGGTTTCCATTGTCAGAATACTTTTTTACGTATTTGTGCTTTTTATGTCTAATTATGTTTTGTGCTATTGGAACAATTATTGTACTCTATCAGTATCTTTCTTTTATAACCGCCATTGGATTTTTTTAATAACTTTTGATAATTTTTAACAATATTTAACGAATTTCCAGCTGTGGGTCAGCAACTTCTGTTAACCAGACCAAAGTTGCAATTTTTGGATTTTTAAGCAGTCGATGAGTTGTTTCGGGCCGAGACCCATTTTCATGTACTAGGAACATAGAAATGCGTAAAGATCACGCGATTATGTCAGGGTGATTCGAATTTCCTGGCTGTCACTGATATGTAACTGTCCCATTCTCCACTAGCTCTTATTAGGCGACGAACACCTGCAAAGAAATCTGTAACTTGCTGCCTGATGAGAAAACAGTGATAGGCAGCATAGCCCTACAGTCCCCATTCTAGGCGGAAGTAACAGCTTTAAAATATGTACAATTTTTAACAGCATTGCAAACGGAGGTCGTGAATAGTAATGGAGTTTCTCAGCTATTCTCATTGGCGTTACAAAATTTTATGGAAATTGGTGTGCTAGATAAGCAGGATACGGGCTGCTGGACTGGAGGGATTAAACCCAAGTCGTGGATGCACCAATTTATTTTTGTTTACTTCCTGAGGCTTTCCACTGGTAGCATGCATAGATTAATTAAGAAGCTTAAGGCTTTACATACGAGGTCAGCAATCTGAGTAGTAAGGCAGAGGCTCAAAACAAATATTAAGACAGAATTCAATTACATCAAAGTTTAACTTGATAATTAAGCAAAACTTGATTTCACCAGCAGGCTCAGCAACCTAGAAAGTGAAACGTGGACTCCAATCATGTGTCTAGAAAGATTTTAATTAAAAGCAGAATTTTACTTGATATCTAAAAATACTGAAAATAAAACTGAGAACATTCGGGTAGTTGAACGTGCATGTTAGATTCTTAACTTTACTTAGTATTTATATACAAGATACTTTGCAAAAAATGGCTCTGAGCACTGTGGGACGCAACTGCTGAGGTCGTCAGTCCCCTAGAACTTAGAACTACTTAAACCTAACTAAACTAAGGACAACACACACATCCATGCCCGAGGCAGGATTCGAACCTGCGACCGTAGCGGTCGCGCGGTTCCAGACTGTAGTGCCAGAACCGCTCGGCCACCAGCGGCCGGCTACAAGATACTTTTCTCACAGTCTTAAGACCAATATATGAAATGGTCATTGACTGTTGGTCTTCACTTACTGTGAAGCAGGTGACAGAATCTTATGCTTAATTTTAACCTTGAAAGGCCGGGATGGTCCGTAAGACCCAGTAGTTCCTTGTTTCATTGAATTAATATTCCTGTAGTTGCAGAATTGTCTCAAGCGCTCTGACAGCTCCCAGAAAAATCAGAGGGAAGAGTTCACGTCGTGAATGACGTTTTGCTTTGTTTAGTCGTATCTTGGCAGTGTTCCAAAAAGAGCGTAGTTCTGTCAGACCCAGCCCGGCCGTTTACGTTTTTAATTCTGCCAGTGCGATCATATTTTTATTTTGGTGTAGGCTACCGTTGAGTTACTTTGCGAACTATTTGTGATGTCCTAGTAGCTCAGTTGGTAGAGCACTTGCCCGCGATAGGCAAAGGTCCCGAGTTCCGGTCCAGCATACAGTTTTAATCTGCCAGGAAGTTGCATATCAGCGCACGCTCCGCTGCAGAGTGAAAATCTCATTCTGGAAACATCCTCTAGGCTGTGGCTAAGCCATGTCTACGAAATATCCTTTCTTTCAGGAGTGCTAGTTCTGCAAGGTTCGCAGGAGAGCTTCTGTAAAGTTTAGAAGGTAGGAGACGAGGTACTGGCAGAAGTAAAGCTGTGAGGACGGGGCGTGAGTCGTGCTTGGGTAGCTCAGTTGGTAGAGCACTTGCCCGCGAAAGGCAAAGGTCCCGAGTTCGAGTCTCGGTCCGGCACACAGTTTTAATCTGCCAGGAACTTTCAACGTCAATAGAGTACAATACAGAATTGCAAGAGAAAATCTTCCAGATAGTAAAATTTACAGAATTTTATATGATGATGGGTGCCAAGTAGATGGGTCAGACGCAGACCCACACTCCGAATTAGACAGTGGTCATGACAGTAATAGTGAAATATGTGGCGGTGAAGAGGAAGATGTTCAGTCTTCTCCGAAAACCGGTGCACCTACAGTTGTTGATTCAGGTACAACTCCTGTAACTGAATCATGTAAAAGGAAGAATCAGAGCAAGTAAATGGAGAAAAACTTGCTTCCCACAAAGCGTTCTAACGAGACGTCACAATATAGTTAAAATGCTTTTGCCTGGAAGTATTCGAGCTACAATGGATGCACAAGTACATTCGCTGTTCGTATCATGCGAGTTACTTTTTAGCAATCCACTGATTGATTTAGTTCTTCAATCAACCAAAGTATTCACTTCCAAACAAATATACACGTGACCCACATATATGGCTTGATCCAAAAGTTTTTATGACCTGAAGGCATATTTTGCCCTGTTTTACTTAACGGGATCATCTCATGGTGGTAAAATAAATACTGAAGACTTTTGGAATACGGGTGGGACCGGAATACGAATATTTCTAGCAAATGTGTCGTTGACAGTATTCAGATTTTTGACTCTTTGTATCAGGTTTGAAAACATCCATACGACAGAAGAAAGGAAACCACGAGATAATCTTGCTTCATATGTTCGTATCCAACTGCAATGCATATTTCGCTTCTTCAGGAAACCTTGCTTTGGACGAAATGCCCTTCCCATACAGAGGAAGATGCAGGTTCAGAATGTATATCCCAAATAAACCTACCAAGTATGGGATCAACGTTTTCATCCTGGCTTGTTCTAAAATGTACCATGTAAAAAATGTGTACGTCCATGCAGGTCACAACCACAACAGCCGTAAAAAGTCAGTAATAAGACTTTTGTTTCATTTAGATCCAGTAAGAGGATCTCAAAGAAACCTGAGAATGCACAATTAATTTACTTCTTATCCAATTGTAAAAAAGTACTGCAGGAAAATAATATTAATTTTGTTGGTAAGTTAAAAAACCTAAATTCCAGTTGAGTTTATACCCCAAAAAATAAAAAAGAGTACTCGGGTATGTTTGGGTTCTAGGACGACGTCGAATTACTTTCATATGTGCCAAAACAAAACAGTTAAGTACTGCTTATTTCGTCATTGCATCATGATGATGAAATTGACAGCGACAGTGGCGAAAAGTAAAAAAAGTGGTTCAAATGGCTCTGAGCACTATGCAACTTAACTTGTGAGGTCATCAGTCCCCTATAACTTAGAACTATTTAAACCTAACTAACCGAACGACATCACACACATCCATGCCGGAGGCAGGATTCGAACCTGCGACCGTAGCGGTCGCTCGGTTCCAGACTGTAGCACCTACAACCACTCGGCCACTCCAGCCGGGGCGAATAGAAAAAACAAGTGTAATAACGTACTACAACAAAAAAATGGCGGCATAAATGTCGTCGATGTTACGAGTGTGTTGAATATACCGCTGCTGGAGGGACAAGACGGTGACCTTGCTGTCGCTTTTTTCCTTTTTTTGAGTCGTTGAATATTTAAGACCACCCAATGGCTACATTATACTCAAATTAATCACAAACGTTTCAGTTAGAATGCCTCAGAAGTATAGGAAAGTGTCTCATAACAACATGTTTGACTATGCGTGCAACCCAGCCAAATCTCCCGCGTGAAATCTGCAGGCTTGCCTCTAACCTCTCTGGAACCTAAGAACAAAGAATAGTTGCAGATCCACAACTAGGTCAAAGTGGAAGATGCAAGAAATACAAGTATAGCAAAACTAAATACTTTTGCGACGTTCGCATTGTGTGGTCATGCTTGGCGCATGCTGAAATGGTTTGCGGCGACTGTTTTGAAAAACGATGGATTTAGAGGACGGCATCTCACAAAATATTCATTATATTCACAATTTCTATTTCTCTAATGAAAATTCAACATTTTTGCCTCTTAGTTCTACAACTTGTTGTCGTTTATATTCGTATTGCAATCAAATTTACTTGTATTTCCCGTTTACTCACAGTTAGTGCTACAGAGAAGTATGTTCTCATTCTTTTTGTTTACCATTATTGTATAATTCAAAAAGTCAAAATAATGTCACTACAGCATTTAGTACTATCTGAAGAAAATAAAAATTCGTCATTTCATGTAAATACATTGTTTGTCGCTTGTTATAAGTGTTTTATTTATTGGGTCCCACAGATGCAGCCCGATCATTCTTGAAACTATTTTTCGCCAGACCGTTATGGAGATAACACAACCACTAACAAGAGCACGAGAAGAACATTAAAATTTAATTTAAATCAGTGCTTACAGTGGGAGCAATTCAAACTGAGCGTTCCTTAATGGGTTGTAAGCGTATTGTCACATCACTGGCTTAGTTGAGGAGTATCTTTGCGGATAGCCGCGTCTGTGGAGAGTCGAGCCCGAGACACGGAGCTGTTATGTTGTGTAGCGTGTAGCGCTGCATGCGAGAGGCATTGTTAGTATGGAAGTTGAAGTGTTGCTGCAAGTGCTATTACAGTAAAGTGCTAAAATAAGCAGATGGTTCAGAGGAAAGTGCGTCAAGAAGTAATTTCAAAATGAGCAGTGCTGCTGATAACAAAAGAGAACATTTAAGTGCCAGTGTCTTGTAGTGAGCGTGTGAACGTGCGTTCGATCATCGCGTTCCGCATTATCAACAATCAACCGCACCGCGACGGTTAGACGCACGCTCGTACAACTGAGAACTGTGAACTGTAAATTTAACTTTGTGAACAGTGTTAAAATTTATTATTAGTGACAAGGAGGACTGATACCAGATATCTGTGTATGCGTGACGAGCGTAAGAACTTTCGTGCGATCATTCGGCTTCCGCATCATCAACAATCACCCGCGTCGTGTCAGTATTCATATTTTTGACTCTTTGTATCAGGTTTGACAACATCCATACGACAGAAGAAAGGAAACCACGAGATAATCTTGCTTCATATGTTCGTATCCAACTGCAATGCATATTTCGCTTCTTCAGGAAACATTGCTTTGAACGAAATGCCCTTCCCATACGCTTCCCGTACGCTCGTCTGAGTGATATTGTGGACTGGTAGTCATCCATTAATTGGGGTAAACACATATGAATTAGAATGTATACAGTACAACCTGCGACCTTCTTTTATCGTCTCAGAATATAGTTGTTCATACCAGAGGTAGAACAGTGTTGTGTTCTGACGTTAAGTGGCTCCTCTGACTCACTTGCATATTTCGATAGATAATTTCAGGGAAGCCAGTAGCAGTGTGGAGCAGAACAGTACGACCGCCACGGGATTATCAGGTACGTAGTGTGGACAGGGCGCACGGTCCAGAAGCGATAACCAGTTTAAAGGTACCACCTACCCAATTGTACTCCCGGGTGTGTTACAGGGTGTATAAAAATATTCTCCAAATTTTAAACAGATGTCCGTATCAGAAGAAAAATTACTGTATACCACCTTTAAGGGGGGACTAAAATACAAGATTACTTCAATTCGCTTTTAAACATTAATTTAAAAAAAACTTTTCAAAGGCTCAGGCAAATATTCAGTAGGGAATTAAACCTTTAAACAAATATTCACAGTTTGAAAATAGTAAAGGTACACTGAGTCATCTTTAAAGGTAAGTTAAATCTTTTCATACTTCAAACAAAGGTCGCAATAATGACGGTACGCTTAGCCATCCTCTAACGGTGAGCTTCTTATCTTCCAGATCTCCCTTAGGTCGGGGGCAGAAGTGTCAACATCGCAATTACCAACAATTAATTAGCAAACAATAAGTCATGAAGAACATGACGAACTTGACTGGACTAAGAACGTGAGTGCACCCAAACGAAATCGAATACAACTACACTTCTGTTGAGTAGGAAAATACAGTATACTGCGGGCAGGGGAACATTATAAGTAACTGTTAATCGTGAGAACCGAACACTAACTTCCAAACTTGTAACGTCCATATAAAGCGCCTCATTAATAAGGATAGTAGTAAGCAGAGCAGCTGACACGGACTCAGTACTGCAAGCAATTTCGCGAGATGGCACACACTGCCGCGGATGACGATCAAAAGGGCCTGCTGCGAAAAGAAATGTTAACACTGACTTTCAATCTTGGTTATCAGGCAGTCTCCGATGGTCACCGGGGCTCGGTTCGAAGGAGGACTCATCACTGAAGACAGTTATTCTCCAGTCAATGCGATGCCAGCCCGAAGACGTGTTTGGAGACCCACGGAGCAGCAATGGGATGCCAAGTGGCTGTCGCCCGCCTTACTCCCCGCCAACCAGATTGATGGTCTGTGGTGCCACTTCTTTTCATAGAAAAGACTCTTTCGCCGTCACCCGCGGCAATATTACAGCACACAGATTCGTCGACTATGTTCTACACTTCTATATAAACAACCCTAGGCTCATATTTCAGCAAGATATTGCCTGATCGCACACGGCGATGGTTTCTACTACTTGTTTTCGTGCTTGACAAATCCTATCTTAGCCAGAAAAGCAGCCGAATCCCTCCCCAGTTCAGAACGTTTGCAGCATTGTGGGCAGGGCTGTCCTACCAGCACTCGCCACTTGGACAGAACTTGGCACGATATTCGTTAGGAGGGCTTCCGACAAATCTGTCAATGGATACCAAGCCGAATATCTCGCTTGGATAAAGGCCAGAGCTGGAGCGACGAGTTGTTGATTTGCTCAGATCGTGAAGCCCCTTTTCTGTTGAGTAAGTCGTCACGTTTTTCTATAATTCCTATCATTTTTTTTGTCTATACATGTACTTCACATCCCCCGGTTTCCCTCTCAATCGGATAATTCATTCGTGGTACGTTCTACATATTGTCTTTATCATTCCCTGACCAACATATTAGTCGCAGTTGATGATATTGTTGGGAAAACACGACAAGTTCCGGACCTACGGAAGGAAATCTTCAAAAACACCCACTTATTTGGTCGATAGCGGCTGCGATTTGTCAACAAATAAATAGAATGAAACCAATGATGTCGCGTTCCTCGACGTGTCCTCTAGGTTCTCCACGAATGTGGCAGACGCCTTTGGAGTCCAATGTGGAGTTGCTACTTATTCAAGCAAACTTTGCAAGTAGAACAGCATACCGAAACTGATTAACAGCAGATACTGTTGGAGACACTGCAGAAGAATCTGCTAAGTTGAATCGGATTTGTAAATACACTCCTGGAAATGGAAAAAAGAACACATTGACACCGGTGTGTCAGACCCACCATACTTGCTCCGGACACTGCGAGAGGGCTGTACAAGCAATGATCACACGCACGGCACAGCGGACACACCAGGAACCGCGGTTTTGGCCGTCGAATGGCGCTAGCTGCGCAGGCAGCATTTGTGCACCGCCGCCGTCAGTGTCAGCCAGTTTGCCGTGGCATACGGAGCTCCATCGCAGTCTTTAACACTGGTAGCATGCCGCGACAGCGTGGACGTGAACCGTATGTGCAGTTGACGGACTTTGAGCGAGGGCGTATAGTGGGCATACGGGAGGCCGGTGGACGTACCGCCGAATTGCTCAACACGTGGGGCGTGAGGTCTCCACAGTACATCGATGTTGTCGCCAGTGGTCGGCGGAAGGTGCACGTGCCCGTCGACCTGGGACCGGACCGCAGCGACGCACGGATGCACGCCAAGACCGTAGGATCCTACGCAGTGCCGTAGGGGACCGCACCGCCACTTCCCAGCAAATTAGGGACACTGTTGCTCCTGGAGTATCGGCGAGGACCATTCGCAACCGTCTCCATGAAGCTGGGCTACGGTCCCGCACACCGTTAGGCCGTCTTCCGCTCACGCCCCAACATCGTGCAGCCCGCCTCCAGTGGTGTCGCGACAGGCGTGAATGGAGGGACGAATGGAGACGTGTCGTCTTCAGCGATGAGAGTCGCTTCTGCCTTGGTGCCAATGATGGTCGTATGCGTGTTTGGCACCGTGCAGGCGAGCCCCACAATCAGGACTGCATACGACCGAGGCACACAGGGCCAACACCCGGCATCATGGTGTGGGGAGCGATCTCCTACACTGGCCGTACACCACTGGTGATCGTCGAGGGGACACTGAATAGTGCACGGTACATCCAAACCGTCATCGAACCCATCGTTCTACCATTCCTAGACCGGCAAGGGAACTTGCTGTTCCAACAGGACAATGCACGTCCGCATGTATCCCGTGCCACCCTGGCCAGCAAGATCTCCGGATCTGTCCCCCATTGAGCATGTTTGGGACTGGACGAAGCGTCGTCTCACGCGGTCTGCACGTCCACCACGAACGCTGGTCCAACTGAGGCTCCAGGTGGAAATGGCATGGCAAGCCGTTCCACAGGACTACATCCAGCATCTCTACGATCGTCTCCATGGGAGAATAGCAGCCTGCATTGCTGCGAAAGGTGGATATACACTGTACTAGTGCTGACATTGTGCATGCTCTGTTGCCTGTGTCTATGTGCCTGTGGTTCTGTCAGTGTGATAATGTGATGTATCTGACCCCAGGAATGTGTCAATAAAGTTTCCCCTTCCTGGGACAATGAATTCACGGTGTTCTTATTTCAATTTCCAGGAGTGTATTTACGAAAGCAGTGGCTGAAATGCAATTGTTGTAGTTCAGTAGACTCAGAACATACAGTTTAATGTCCTATAAAAGTTTCGTGTCAATGGATACAGTGGTTCCTGAAGTACTGGGAAGCCAAGTCACTAAATTTAACATTGTCGGGATAGGGCGTTCCAACCCCTTAACTGGAAAAAGTCGATAAGAAAAAGTAGGTAAATTTTAAAATACATTCCATCTACAAAATGTGTTAAAAAGATTCGTTCCTTCCAGATCACATGCTATCGTTTGACGCGGGTGATAATATCCCATTCAATTTTTATTGTGGAAATTCCTAGTGATTTCTGTATTTACACTTTTTAGCCTCTAAATACTGATGTCACCTCGGTTAAATCGTGTTATAACCATGGCTGCCTCATAAGCAGGATCGGAATTGTGCCAGAAGATCTGGTGTTTGCTATGGTGTTCTGAATCGTGTACGAAATTGGTATTCATCTGGCTGTAATATAATTATGACATATGGCTTGCCTGATAAGAATGGCATCAGAAGCAACCATCTCAAAACGACCTGCATCGGCTGGAGATAGGTAGAGTGTCTGTCTGACAGCATCGAGAGGACGTCGTGTGACACACGAAATCTAACAGTATTTTCGTTTCAAGTGAATGCTGGGAACATTTATGTCAGCCATACTGAATTTCTGTTCAACATGTGTTTCATTCGGACGTCGATACGTAGTCTGCAATAGAAAGAAATAAACAAACATTACAGTCAGTTTTAAGAACCTACATCTCTGGAGAATTCTATCGGTAGGAGCTGTGCAGTTTCGTTAACTTATGCCTTATCTGCAACTCGGCGAGTTTGTGAGCATGTAGCAGTGAGTGCAGGGGAGAGCTGTGGAGCTGTAGCAGGGGATAGGGCACGTAAGTGGGAGCTTCTCGGACGGGTCCTGTTACTGGGGGATATGGGGCCAGCGGTGTAAGAGGACAAGGCGGCGTGGGGGAGAGTTAATACGTTGATGCTGCAGTTCATCCTGCGGAATCTGTGACGATGGCTTAAGCTCCCGAGCTAAGCGCTTCAACAAGCAGCCGTGTTTGCTGACACAGCTAGGTGAGAGCCTCAGCGTCCCACAGGCTGATGGCCGGAGCTCTGCTGGCTGCGAGTGGAGACGTGCTGGGTGTCTGCTAGCGGCTGCGGTTCCACACATTACTGTGCCAGCACAAGCGTTCCAGTGTATGACACGGATGCACTGCTCAGATCAATATGAGCCATTGTGTTGACACTGGGCATAAACTGAAATATAAATTCATAAAAATTCAGTTACTAAAAAGATAGGATTATTAATGTTTGTTTACAGGTACATACAACTTTTCAATAAAAACATAATATTATCTTCTATATAACGCCTTCTTTTTGTAACACGTGACACTGTATCTTACGCTTCTCAAAAACTATTGAATAGTGTAGACACATCAGCAATCCTCTAACTTAATTTCCAGCCAAATATGGAAAATTCCTAATGAACTTTGCTCTTTATTCACAAGAAGTTCAAAAACGAGCAGTAGAGACCATTCAGATGGATCAATTCATGCTAGTAATAACACAGACGTAAAATATAAAACGAAGAAAATCAGACTTCAATTACAACTATAATTTTTATTTAAAGCACAATGAATTTCGAGCAGTGAAGGCCCATCTGCAGGATCGTAATGTGTTGTTTTGTAATTTTCGTACATAGCAGTCCCTCCCTACTTGCATATCCACAATTGCGTTATAGTCTCGGGAAGAAAATTCTTGGATAACTAGCTGCGTCTCATTTGAATAAAATCCCAAACCTTCTATTGCTGCCTCAATCATCGTCAGAGCCTATGTCGGGCAGAGTCAAGGACGCCGTCGCAAAGGACATCGTTGCCACTTATTACGGTCAGGTACGGAAAAAAAAGTGAATAAAATAAAATAATTGTCGAGAGTAGTATACTCTGCTGTTATTTATCATCAACCTTCTTTAACGTAGCAAAATAATACAAAACGTGCACAAATTATAAAGGTTTCATCTACATCTACATCCACACTCCTCAAGCCACCTGACGGTGTGTGGCGGAGGGTACCTTGAGTACCTCTATAGGTTCTCCCTTCTATTCCAGTCTCGTATTGTTCGTGGAAAGAAGGATTGTCGGTATGCTTCTGTGTGGGCTGTAATCTCTCTGGTTTTATCCTCAGTATTCAAGCAGTGGGCGAACAAGCGTACTGTAACCTACTTCCTTAGTTTTCGGATTGCATTTCCTTAGGATTCTTCCAATGAATCTCAGTCTGGCATCTGCTTTACCGACGATCAACTTTATATGATCATTCCATTTTAAATCACTCCTAATGCGTACTCTCAGATAATTAATGTCATTAACTGCTTCCAGTTGCTGACCTGCTATTTTGTAGCTAAATGATAAGGGATCTATCTTTCTGTGTATTCGCAGCACATTACACTTGTCTACATTGAGATTCAATTGCCATTCCGTGCACCATGCGTCAATTCGCTGCAGATCCTCCTGCATTTCAGTACAATTTTCCATTGTTACAACCTCCCGATACAGCACAGCATCATCCGCAAAAAGCCTCAGTGAACTTCCGATGTCATCTACAAGGTCATTTATGTATATTGTGAATAGCAACGGTCCTATGACACTCCCCTGCGGCACACCAGAAATCACTCTTACTTCGGAAGACTTCTCCCCATTGAGAATGACGTGCTGCGTTGATGGATTACGTTATTTAATGTGATACTGGCCGTTGTAATTGGCGTGAAAGTTTATGTATTTTGGAATATTTTGATTTAATGACACTCTCACATTTTAAATATTTTACAGGAAATTGCTTCCTGAAATTTTCAGATGGTAGTTTAGAGATACATGGTGGGGGTAGCGTCTATCATGCATTGCTTGGTGGTAGACTGCGGTTACAGTCCTCTGGGTGGCAGAAAATCCCGTTATTAGCTCGACAGTACTAGTAGTAGTTGTAGGGTGAAAGGGCAGAATTTTCACGAGATGCTATGTGTGGTGTCACCGCCAGACACCACACTTGCTAGGTGGTAGCCTTTAAATCGGCCGCGGTCCATTAGTATACGCCGGACCCGCGTGTCGCCACTGTCAGTAATTGCAGACCGAGCGCCACCACACGGCAGGTCTAGAGAGACGTACTAGCACTCGCCCCAGTTGTACAGCCGACTTTGCAAGGAACGGTTCACTGACAAATACGCTCTCATTTGCCGAGACGGTAGTTAGCATAGCCTTCAGCTACATTTGCTACGACCTAGCAAGGCGCCGTATTCAATTGATATTGAGATTCTATTAATGTATCATCAAGAGCGATGTTCTACAGATGTGGATTAAAGTTAAGTATTCCAGAAGCTACGTACTTTTCTTTATAGCATTCATTACGTATCCTGTTTCAGACCTCAGGCCAGCCTGCGTGAGTTTAAGCGCGTGCCTTTCGGCTTCCTCTCATTGTGTCTAGGCTGTCTTGCCTAGACACAACACTATGTATGTAATTAGTACGTTGGGTCCAGGCATTAGCCTCCGTCATTCATCAGTGGTTTAGTACCACTGCATTCTGAAGCTTTCGTATTTCGATATTCAGTTGTTTTCGTTCTGTTCGGAGTCTGTACATTATGAACAGCTCATTTTGTTCATATTTAAGGCTAATTTGTATGGGATGTTGAGTATAGAAAAACGAACATTACCGACACATTTTACTCTTCATGTTTAATGGCGAATCTAGTGCTGCAGGTGCCACGAGAAGAATTTGTGCTGTGTGCGGAAGGAAGAAATTTGCTGAGAAGCAAAATTCGTGTTCAGTCTTGAACCATGTTCTGAAATACCTTACCTTTCTAATGAAAACCTCGTAAATTGCTTCACAATATTTTTCTCGCCAAACAACGCGTTGGCTTGTCGTAGATGCGAGACACTCTTTGAAATCATCGTTGCACGTGACGATAAATAGCTGCTGTATGTCAATGTAAAGAACAGTACAGAACAGCTCAGTCCGTCGAAGTAGTACTACGCGTCGGTCGAACCAAACTGGAATTCACCATAAATTACCACCAAGAAACGAAATGATAATAGATGCTGCTTATACTGAACAGCTGTTTGTATGGAAAACAAAGTACCTGATAAACTTGTGTTGTTCCACAATAATGCACGCTCGCAAACGCCTAGGACCAATAGATGTGCTAGCTGAACTTGGTTGAGAAACACTTCTTCACCTTCGATATTCGCCACACTTGCGAGAATTAGAAGTTTTGGTTGGTAACTATAAAATACTGTCAAATATCTGAAGAAAAGCATTTTGAATCGCCAGCTGTACGTACGCAAATTTATTCTCGACCGTTTTCAGTTTTGGCAACCAACATCACTGGAGTAAATCCATCGATTTACGTATACACTTTTATTCTTAACCGATTTCGCGTGGTCGTGCGGTAGCGTTCTCGCTTCCCGCGCCCGGGTTCCCGGGTTCGATTCCCGGCGGGGTCAGGGATTTTCTCTGCCTCGTGATGACTGGGTGTTTTGTGTGATGTCCTTAGGTTAGTTAGGTTTAAGTAGTTCTAGGGCACTGATGACCATAGATGTTAAGTCCCATAGTACTCAGAGCTAAGCCATCGATGCGCAGATTTTCTTCAAGTGATGATGGATGGTAGAACTGGAAACGGTTGAGAATAGAGGTGTACACGTACAGCTGGAGATGCAAACTGCTGCTCTTCCTCAGGACGATGTTGAATGCGATCTGTCGAGGCCCGCTCTCCTCGAAGCGTCCACACACGTACCCGCCCCTGTCTTCCTTGTTGTTGCTGGGAGCGTGTGTGTCAGTAGGCTTCTTTCTGCCACTGCGTCAATTGAAGCCGCGACAATCGTCCATGATGTACCGGACGCCGTGCCGCTCTTATAAAGGACACCTGACTTGATCCTAACAAGCTCAGTCCCTCACTTTAGTCCCGTGACATGGTTGTACGGTCAAGCACATCCGAGGGAAAAGTATAGATTCCTTTATTTGTCCTTGTGGCCCGAGGACGCTCAAATCATGCATGTAGTTTATAGGCATCATGTAACATTAGACTTCACATTTACGTGGCTGTATTGCAATCCGGAGAAAGGATAGCACGAATAACGTGCAACAATAAACTGCAGCCTCAGTGGGAGTTCATCTTGCCCCCCTTCCTTTACAATTGCTAGTAGACGTTCCTCCTCCCTACACCATGCATAGCAGAACACTACCTTGACATGCAGAATTAAAATTCAAACGCTATTTCTGAATGGTTAACCCAGTGTCTAATGTCTTCTTACATCCGTACTGATTCTAGAAATCGTTACACCTAATACTACACTACTGGCCATTAAAATTGCTACACCACGAAGATGACGTACCACAGACGCTAAATTTAACCGACAGGAAGAAGATGCTGTAATACGCAAATGATTAGCTTTTCAGGGCATTCACACAAGGTTGGCGCCGTTGGCGACACCTACAACGTGCTGAGATGAGGAAAGTTTCCAACCGATTTATCATACACAAACAGCAGTTGGCCGGTGTTGCCTGGTTGCCTGGTGAAACGTTCTTGTGATGCCTCGTGTAAGGAGGAGAAATGCGTATCATCACGTTTCCGACTTTGATAAAGGTCGGATTGTAGCCTATCGCGATTGCGGTTTATCGCATCGCGACATTGCTGCTCGCATTGGTCGAGATCCAATAACTGTTGGCAGAATATGGAATCGGTGGGTTCAGGAAGGTATTACCGAACCTCGTGCTGGATCCTAACGGCCTCGTATCACTAGCAGTCGAGATGACAGGCATCTTATCCGCATCGCTGTAACGGATCGTGCAGCCACGTCTCGATCCCTGAGTCAACAGATGGACACGTTTGCAAGACAACAACCATCTGCACGAATAGTTGGACGACGTTTGCAGCAGCATGGACTATCAGCTCGGAGACCATGGCTGCGGTTAGTCTTGACGCTGCATCAGAGACAGGAGCGGCTGCGATGTTGTACTCAACGACGAACCAGGGTGCACTAATGGCAAAACGGTATTTTTTTGGATGATCCAGGTTCTGTTTGAAACATCATGATGGTCGCATCCGTGTTTGACGACATCGCGATGAACGCACATTGGAAGCGTGTATTCGTCATCGCCATACTGGCGTATCACCCGGCGTGATGTCGTGGGGTGCCATTGGTTACACGTCTCGGTCATCTCCTGTTTGCATTGACGGCACTTTGAACATTGGACGTTAAATTTCAGATGTGTTACGACCCGTGGCTCTACCATTCATTCGATCCCTGCAAAACCCTACATTTCCATAGGATAATGCGCAACCGCATGTTGCAGGTCCTGTACGGGCCTTTCTGGATGCAGAAAATGTTTGACTGATGCCCAGACCAACACATTCTCCAGATCTCTCACCAACTGAAAACGTTTGGTCAATGGTGGCCGAACAACTGGCTCGTCACAATACGCCAGGCACTACTGTTGATGAACTGTGGTATGGTGTTGAAGCTGCATGGGCAGCTGTACCTGTACACGCCATCCAAGCTCTGTTTGACTCAATGCCCAAGCGTATCAAGGCCGTTATTACAGCCACAGGTGGTTGTTCTGGGTACTGATTTCTCAGGATCTATGCACCGAAACTGCGTGAAAATGTAATCACATGTCAGTTCTCGTATAATATATTTGTCCAATGAATACCCGTGTATCATCTGCATTTCTTCTTGGTGTAGCAATTTTAATGGCCAGCAGTGTATATGTGCCTTCACTGAAACGTTAGTTATTTATGCCGTATATTCTATGCCAGTCTGACGTATTTTCCTTACGGTCTTCATGGTACTGTAATTTTAATGCCCATTAGTGTAATAAATGTGTCATTCCTCAGTCAGTCAGAATGCTGATGGGTGGTGCGCATAGAAGGCTGTGGTCGAGGGAAAAGCCTTGAAAGCTTTCACGGTTTCTAGTAATGACCAAGGATTCGTTCACGGACATTAATCTTACAAAGAAGACATAGTGTTAATCTTCTTGGACGATACTCTACAGACGTATGTCGCTGTTTCAGTTAAGCAGTTAGCTACCAGGACGCTCATGCTGCCAATGGTTTGTGATTTGTGAACACATCATATAAAAGTAGCGTGCTAATGTTATATAATGTCGATGTAATAATTTGTACATTGTTAAGCTTAAAGCCATTGGAAGCCAGCAAGGGCAATACAAGATAGGAAAACACAGACAGAATGAAGACATCAGACGAAAGTGGTAGTGTAGACGAAACCTGTAAAGCTCTGGTGAATTGGTGGCCGACTGTGGAAGGAAGAAGTAGTGTGTAAGTAGGCTGTTAAGGTTTCTATGTTGATAACGCCACGTAGTGCTCTGTATGAAAATCGCTGACTCTGTGCAGTCTGTGGCTGGCTGGACCCATTGTTCGAATATTCGCTTGTGTAGTGTTGGGCAGTTGGATGTGAACAGCGCGTAGCGTTGAGCAGTTGGAGGTGAGCCGCCAGCATTGGTGGATGTCGAGAGAGAGATGCCAAGAGTTACTGTAAGTGGACGATCTGGACGTGTGTCCGCCAGAAAAAGGAAATTTGTATAAATGGATGTCAAGAATTAGTAGATAGATATATATGATGACTTTTGAACATTATTAAGGTAAATACAATGTTTGTTCTCTATCAAAATCTTTAATTTGCTAACTATGCCTATCAGTAGTCAGTGCCTTCTGTAGTTAGAATCTTTTATTTAGCTGGTAGTATTGGCGCTCGCGGTATTACAGTAGTTCGTGTAACGAAGATTTTTGTAAGTGATTCATGAACGGTATAGGTTATTGTTAATCAGGGCCATTATTTTGTAGGGATTATTGAAAGTCAGATTACGTTGCGCTAAAACTATTGTGTGTCAGTTTAGTGATGATCAGAAAAAGTAAAGAGAAATATGTTTGAGTACGTTGAGTTTTTCTCAGCTGTTTCTGTATCAAATAACGTAAGAGTTTTTCCAACACAGTCACGCTTAATTTTTCGAAGGGGACATTTCAAGTTTACCGCCACGATCCTTTAAAAAACCTCTTTTTTTTCGGACATCATCGGGTCGCCAGCCCCGTGTCGCTCATTGCCAACCACGGATAAAATCTGACAAGTCAGTTTTACTCACTTGGAGTGCTGCTCATAAAGTTTTCCCACAGTCCCTGTTTCGCTGCCATACAATGACGTGCTACAAGTGTACATTCTTCGAAATATCTTCCTCAAAGTGTGGCCTGTATTTGATACTGGCAGAGTTCCTTTGGCACAGAATGCCATTTTTGCGAGTGATAGTCTATTTCTTCTTTGCTCCATACCTCTTGGGTTATTTTGCTGTCCAGATAACAGAATTTCTTAACTTCGACTATTTCGTGATAACTAGTCTTGATGTTACGTTTATCGCTGTCCTCATTTTTGCTACTTCTCATTACTTTCGTCTTTGTTGGATTTACTCTCAGTTCATATTCTATACTCATTAGACTCTTCATTCCATTCAGCAGATCAAGTAGTTCTTAGTCACTTCCACTAAGGATAGCAGTGTCAGCAGCGAATATTACCATTGATATCACTTCACCTTGAAATTTAACTCTGTTCTTCAACCTTTCTTGTGACTCCGTCATTGTTTCTTCGATGTATAGATTGAACAGTATGGGAGACATTCCGGTCTTCTTATTAATCCGAGCACTTCGTTCTTGGTCTTCCACTCTTATTATTTCCTTGTACATGTTGTACATTTCCCATTTTTCCCTATAGTTTATCCCTATTTTTCTCAGAATTTCGAACGATCTCCACCATTTTACATTGTTGAACGCTTTTAACAGGCAGACCCATCCCATGAATGTGTCTTGATTTTTCTTTAGTCCTGTTTCCGTTATCAATCGCAGTTAGAACTGCCACTCTGGTGCCTTTATCTTTCCTAAAGCCAAACCATCGTCATCTAACACATCTCCATGTGTGAACGTTAATCAGGAAGGTATTTGTTTATTAATGGGCTACAAGCAAACTGACGGCTTGATATTTCGATAAGACTGAGAACAGGGTGCTCAACTGATAACGCTCTTTCGCACTTGCCTACATTCAGAGCGAGCAGTGTAGACGGAGAGTGAAGATTTTGCATTTTCCCATCTGCTTCTTCCACGAAGCATTTTAACTTACATCTCAAATTTCTCTTTAATTATATCATTTGATATTTGTTTATTGCCGCCCGCGGGAAGTACGTTTTAGGTATTCGATAGGTTTAATTTAAAATGAAGGCCATTAAGGGAGCTTCGATTATAATTACATTTTCTATTTCAAATACAATCTTTTTATGCAATTCACTTTCCATATATGTAAAAATAGTGGTTCGTTATTTTACGTCCATTGTCAGTGGGTATCCAAATCCTTAGCTAAGGGCGTCGCACTGTACAGGAATCGAAGGGAATACATAGTCATGTGTAGGAAACTGTTGCAGACTCAACACTCAGGCATGCAAACAGCAGGGTGGTTTAAGCTACTGCAAATACAGAATGATAGTGCAGGGGTTGGCCAAGCAAGTTGAAGCTAAGAGAATAACGTGTAATAAATAGTTTTAACGCTCAATAAAGTATTTAGAAGGGCAGAACTCAGTTAATAAAATGGAAAGAAACTTTGATTATTCAACGGTTTTTACTCTCTAATTGCATCTGACTGGTTATGCGATCGCTTTCGGGAACGCCACCACGCACGCTAAATTATCGTGGAGTGAACATTATTCTTACATTCAACAAGCAATATTATTATTTTGTATCAGTGAAACTACCAGAAGCATTACAAACGTCAGGTGCCTATCACCCTTCTTAAAACAGACTAACGCAAACGCTCAAAATCCATCTATGAATTTTACACACGGCAGCAACTGCATAACCAGATAGATTAATTTTCTGTGTTATGTTATCACAGCCATAGCAAACTGTGGTACAGGGGCAACGCCTTTGATTAGTAATCAAAAAGCCTTCGATCCTGAGTTCGATACAAGCCACCAGCATAAGAAGTCACCCTCAGTCTGCCAAAGGCCACATAAAAGAGGGCTGAGGAGCGGACAGAGATGCAGGACAGTCTGTCCATTTTAGGATGGGAGACTGCCCCTAAAGGCGGAAGAATCAGCAATGATCAACGGCATGTGGATGCAGAAGGCAATGGAAATCACTGCATTGAAGACACGTAGCGCGAATCCACAGGACATGTGGACGGTAATTGAAAAACTGTCATAATGATCTCTCCATTGGCAAAAGATTGCTGAATAGTCCCCCATTTGGATCTCCGAGAGGGGCTCCCAGTAGGGAGGTGAACATGCGAAAAAGATAACCAACGACAGGATTATGATCTATGAGTCGGTGAAGTGAAATGGAAAAAAAACAAGGGTTTTTGGTCAAACGAGTACAGGATAATATCAACAGAAACAGAAAATGGTATAACGTGTGTAGGATACGTTATGAGTAGCAAGGTAGGGCAGAGAGTGTATTATTTTGAACAGTTCAATCATTTGATTGATTTTATCAGAATAGACAACAAACCAACAACGACAACGATACTTCATGCCAACGTCGCAAGTTGAAGAGCTAGAGAAACTATATAACGATACTGACGGGTAATTCAGTACATAAAGAGAGATGAAAATGTAATAGTCATGAGGAACTGGAATGCGGTTGTAGGGGAAGGAGTAGGAGATAGGGTTATGGGAAAATATGAGCTTGGTACCAGGATTGAGAAAGGTGAAGGACTAATCGAATGGTTCAAATGGCTCTGAGCACTATGGGACTTAACATCTGAGGTCATCAGTCCCATAGAACTTAGAACTACTTAAACCTAACTAACCTAAGGACATCACACACATCCATGCCCGAGGCAGGATTCGAACCTGTGACCGTAGTGGTCGCCTAGAACCGCTCGGCCACAACGGCCGGCGAAGGACTATTCGAGTTCTGTAATAATTTCCTGCTAGAATGAGCGAATACTGTGTTCAAGAATCACAAAAGGAGGAGGTATACTTGGAGAAGGCCGAAAGGTACAGGGAGATTTCAGTTAGATTACATCATGGTCACACAGAGATTCCGAAATCACATACTGCATTGTAAGGCGTACCCAGGAGCAAATATAGCCTCAAATCACAATGTAGCACTGACGACGAAGAGACTGAAGATGAAGGGATTATGCAAAGAAGTAGGATCCGGAAGTACTAAGGAATGAGATGATACACTTGAAGTTCTCTGAGTCTATAGATACAGTAATAAGGAATAGCTTAGTAGGCAGTACAGTTAAAGAGGAATGGACATCTCTAAAAGGACAATCGCAGAATTTCGAAAGAAAAGCGTTGGTAATAAGAAGGTAACTGCAAAGAAACCATGGGTAACATAAGAAATACTTCATTTGGTCGATCGAAGAAGGAAGCACATAAATGTTCAGGAAAATTGTGGAATAAGGAAATAAAAGTCGCTGAGGAATGAAATAAATAGGAAAAACAGGGAAGCTAAGACGAAATGGTCACCTGAAAAATGAGAAGCAATCGAAAAAGAAATTGTAGCGGAAAGGACTGTCTGAGCACACAGAAAATCCAAAGCAACATTCAGTGGAATTAAAAGAAAGTGTGGTAAAATTAACAATGCAACGAGATTTCCACTGAAATACAGAGGATAGAGTGGATAGCAGAAAATAGTACAGTGAGGGCTTCTAGGAGCGCCCCCCCTCCCAGCGCCGGCCCCCTACCGCTACGGTGCCGGCGGTTAGAATAGATCAGCGGCACTTCTTTCCCTATCGTAAGAGGCGACTAATAGGAGTCTTTCTTATTTGGTCAAGACTTTTACCTAGGCCTTGGACTGTTCTTCGGACGTTTGAAGGTTTTCGCTCCGTTTACTTTTTTAACGTTTTCCCACTGAGATTTTTTATTTTATTAGATTCTGGTCCTCTTTTTAGGTTTAGCTTCCACTTTCAAAATGTTGCCGAAATGCGGGACGTTTGGGGAAGGACGCCTTACTGTGGTGCGTTAAGTCTCCAATGTTCTCTATTATCTTTTGCACCTAGCAGTCGAGTGGATCTACCTCCGCACCCGAAATCCAGCGCGGTAGCCAGTCCGTCGTAGTGGGGTTGTCTCTCAGTGTTAGCTTCCTGACAACGCAGGCATCGCACTGCTGATGCCTCAGCTGTGACCTCCCTGTGTCAGTCAGAGAGTAGGTGCCTGTCGACTTCGGGGTACTAGGACCTCGGCCAGTGGCTAATGTGCCAGGTGCCTTTGCCTTGGCTGGGTGGCGCCCACGCGGAGACCTACCGATTGAAGTGAGTGGCATCGGGGCGGACGATCCGCAATCAAACGAATCAAACTTAATGGTGGCCGTGCCAACACGGTCGAACCATCAGCCACGAACAGTGATTTTAAAGCAAAAGTTTACAATCCTACGGCATTTCCGTCATAGACCATGCCTCAGGACGAGAGCCACGCAGGGAGAAATGGATATGGACAGTTTGCCGAGTTCTTGGTTTGTTCCCATACTGACGGTGACTCTTTCGCTCCAATGAAGCCAATGTTATTCGTTGGAAATATTGAAGATACGTTTGGGGAGCTTGCGGCAGTAGTGAAGATGAGAAATGGATCTTTGCTGATCAAAACATCACAATTTTACCAATCATGGGGATTTCGGGTCTGTATCAGGAGATATACCAGTCACCATTTCTCCTCATAACAAGCTCAGTAGAATTCAAGATGTTATCTTCTATCAGGACCTAACGCTACAAAGTGTTGAAGAGCTGCGTACTAATCTGGCGTGGCGTGGAGTCCATTTTGTTCGCTGCATCCAGAAGGGACCCAAGGATAATAAAGTGGAGATTAGAGCTTTTATCCTAGCCTCTGGCGGCAAAATTTTACCTCAGAAGGTTAAGTTCAAGATTCATAGGTGTGATGTCAGGCCGTACATTCCCCCTCCAATGAGATTGTCCATAAGTTCGAACTTATGTCCTCCTGCTGTTCTAATGAAGCTATATATCTGGAATGTTCACAGGCGTCCCACGAGGGCAGTCCTTGTCACCAACACTCTGTGTGTCTACTGTCGGGAACCTCACCTTCATCGTTCACTGCAATGCTCATTGTTCAACAGGGAGAACAAAATTGTAGAGCATAAATCGCTTCACCACCTTTCTTACCAAGATCCAGGAAAAAGTTTGAAAGACTTCATTCGACTAATGTGGCTACCAATTACACGACTATCTTGTCACAGTCCACACCTAACATGACAAGGTCTCCCACGACGCCTCCTGGCTCTGGTGGTGTTCCAGTGCCTGTCCCACAGTTGGGGAGGGAATACCAGCTCCAACATCCCCTACACCAAAGCACTGGTGTTCTCCACACCACTGTTGCAGCCAGAGATGCGTAGTGATGCTCTGGCTTCAGGAATGGAGACACCTGTCAATTAGGTCCCCTTTCAAGACAAGGACCAGCAGCCACAGGCTTCTCTCGCTAAAGATAAATTGTTGAAATATTTTCAGAAATCTGTCACGAGCAGGAAGGTAAACTACTTTCTGAGGCTTCGGATGTTCCACTCACCAGCCTTGCAGCGGTTGAGCTCATATACACGGACGATGGATCACAAAGACCTTGTAGCCAAGTAATAAAACTCATGTTTTCCATTTGCCAGTTTCCCAAATCTGACACCAGGGCTCTTTCCACGGAACAGGGAAAGCTACTATGGCCATATGACCGAACTCCGTCATTATATGTCTACTTAGGTGGTAATTGGTACAGCGCTTCAGAAAACACAGTTTTCAGCAACTCACCTGCCTGCTTTGAAAAACTATCAACCGTACTGTAACAGTCGCGTTAATGTCGAACGAGCATCCAGTGGGGTCTGCACCCTCATAAGCTCTGATATTTTCAGGGAGCAGATGTCATTTCCACTGCAGTGGGCTTTAGTGTCTACCTGTCAGTTCGGATCACAATATGTACTTTTTTAAGTGTCTGCTTGTAGTAATTAACATCATCATTTCTTGATCCAGAAACAACTTAGTGAGCACATCTCACTCTCTGTCATACAGTGGCCCTTTTAGTGAATGGGAGCTTCACAGCACTTTTTCAGAGTGTCGCAATACGGCCCCTAGACCCGACAAAATTCACAATCAAATGGTCAGACGTCTTCGTGCAGACAGCATGATACATACCCTTGGGCTTTTTAATCGCATTTGGCCGGAGTGAATATTTCCCGCTCAATGGCGGGAAGGTTTGTTATTCTTGTCCTGAAACCGGGAAAGGATCCCATATTTTAACTAACTACTGGCCAATCTCTCTGACGAATGGGCTATGTAAGTTACGCGAACGAATGGTCAACCGCCGTCTTTGTTGGTGACGTGAAGCCAGAGGGTATGTATCACAATTCGAAAGCAGCTTCCGGGCTCTCAGGTCCACCACAGATCACCTGGTTCGTTTGGAATCCGCAGTGTGTAATGTTTATGCACATCGTCAACACCAGACTGCTGTGTCCTTTGACGTATAGAATGCATACGAAGCCACCTGGCGACATCACATCCAATCTACATTGCTGAGAGGGGTTTACGGAGCAGTTTACCCATTTTTATCCGGAACTTCCTATCTGTCCGTCTTTTTTGGGTCCAGATAGGTTCGACTCTTAGTAATCAATATGTGCAGGGAACTGGATCGGTTCTGAAGATAAACCTGTTCGCTACTGCGATAAATGGTAACGCAAATGCAGCAGTCCCCACAAACTATCCGTCACTGTACGTGGATTACCTTTGCCTGTACTTTGCGTCACTGTGCACAGCTGAGCGCTAACTTCCCGGGCCCGTCTGGAGAGTCCATGACTGGTTCTTGAATGAACGCTGTCAATTTTCTCCTGCAAAATCACGAGTTATGCGACTCCAGGCTGTGCACCAAACCTAGAAACTTCTCTTGGTGACAAGTTACTTGGAGTCGTTGAAAATTTCCAGTTCTTAGGTATTTTATTTGACTACAAGGTAACTTGGCTGCCGCACGTCCGCTGGCTCAAGGTAACTTCCATTAAGAAGTTCAATGCTCTCCGTTTTCTTAGGCACTTCTCGTGGGGCGCGGACAGCACAATTGTTCTGGGATTTTACAAAGCACTGATTACATCCCGCTAAGACTATGGATGTTATGCCTATGGGCCGGCAGTATCGTCTGTAATGAGGCTGCTGGACCCTGTTCACCACACTCGCTTGCGATTAGTAACGTGGCCTTCCGTACGAGCCCTGTTGACAGCCTCCTGGTGCGGGTTGGACGACAGCAGCTTCTGGCAAATTACACAGACACCATCTGTCAGATGGATCTCACCCATGTCACTCAACACTGTTCCACTACCAGCAGTTCGGACTGTTCGTGCATTGTCCAGAACTAGAAAGCCCAGCTGGTATCATACTCTATATCCTCGTGAAGGACCTCCAATAGCCTGTGATCCTAGAGGTCACTCTTGAAACCCCCTGTGGTCAGTACCCTGTCCTGTGATACGGATGGACCTCTTTTCTAGCCTCAAAAAGGATGCTGAACTTGCGATTCTCGGACACCTATTCTCTTCAATACTCCATGATTATTCTCAGTATTCATCTACACAGATGGATGGAAAGTCAACGACAGGGTCGGTTACCCTTTTGCACATGCAAGGGGACACTGTACTGTTTCTCCTGGGTGGACTTGGATTTAAAAAAAAAGAATTGTAAACTAAATATTACGATAAATTTTATAAATAATCAACAATTACTCCAAACAAGAAGAGAGAGAACTACAATGGACATGTTATTCCATGGACTGTAGCGCTTCTATGCATGAACTATCTTTCCTTTGTCGTCGTGTAAAGCTCATCTTGCTGCACCAGCTGATAATGTAAGTTGTACTTAAAACCCGAGAAATATAATGGTTATTTTGTCAAAAGAATTTGTGTGTGTGGTCAATTAATTGGTCGTCCGATACCTAGACTGTAGATATGGACCTTAACAAAGAATTTTCATTGTTAGGCACCATCTTAGAAAAATCTTTAACATTTTTCTTTTAGCTCAACTACGAGACTTGCCGTTGGTTAGGACAATTAACTTTGTTTCAGATCCCACGAGACCAGAGGCAGCTACTAATAATAATTTAAGAATTTTATTTACATATTTTATAACGAGATAACATCCCAGGCAGAATAGGTCTGGTCACAGGATTCCAGTTCCATTATAGGATTTCAAGTGTAGGTGCTACTCTTGTTGTCTTATATTGGGGAATCGAGACGAAACAACGATAACTTACGTATTACAGAAGTATATATCCAACAGACCTGGCAAATATTCTCTGGTGTTGGGAAACAAGAAAAGGACAATTAATTATCGATGATTGCATAACTACCACGAGATTTGAGCTACTTTACTGAGTGCTTATACACGTCGGGCTAAATTAAACAACATATTACATTGTTAATAATTTCCTACATTAGTTATTTCTCTCTTATGCGTAGCTATTGCATTAATATGTGTTTCTTTTTTATATACGTCACGACTCATATTTTATTTTATTACATTACACTAATAGTCACAAAACAATAAAAATATATATTTTATTACATCACAACACGAGAAGCACTCTCTGCCAAGTGCCTGCAGTTATACACTGCAAAGTTGGTTGCCATCTCTCAATCTTAACGGTATCTCAAATCCTAGGCCACGACGAACTTCCTGATCTGTGCGATTCTGTGAGCTGCTTAAAAGGCATAACCCTGAGCTATCTCAAAAATATTTTGGTCGTCAACATCCAGGAATCCACTGGCTGACCTCTACAGTTATAGAAAGACAGTTACTTTACGTGGACACCGATCCACTTAGGCATTGCAGGAAATGAAATCGCCGACCATTTAGCTAAAGACGCAACTATAGGAGATCAACTTGACGTCGAGATACAGTGCACTGACTTAAGATTACAACATCGACGCAATATTTTGACGATGTGGGAACTGAAATGGCAGGCTGTTAAGACCCAAAATAAGTTGAGAGTAATTAAAGTGCCCACTAAGGTGTGAGATACATCTTTGGTCTTCTCGGAAAGATACCGTTGTGTTGTGCCGACTACGCATCGGTCACACGAGACACAACCACAAGTTCCTTTTGCTTCAGGAGGATCCTCCTCACTGCAGCTTACGATAGAATATGTTCCTGTTGTTGGTGTGTCTTACTGGTCGATCTGCGACACGCTCACAGCTTGTCAACCTCTCTACCACAGATGCTTGCGGATGGCGTAACGGCCACTTCCACAGTGCTGGATTTCCTGAGGGAGAGCAGATTTTTCTCTAACCTATAATAGTCTTCCACTTTCAGTGCTATGGGTGGTTGTGAGGGCGAGAGCCTCATCATGTGGAGAGTACCCCATCAGGTTACTCTCTTCCCCACTCACCTTGTTGTGCCTTTAGACCCACTTGTGCAAGATGCTGGCAAGGTTATCTCTATTTGCTTTTACTTATCGTGTTATAACTATTGCCACGCCGTTTTAAACTCTCTGACTTGCTTGTATATAGTTTGAGCAGCCAAGTCTCCATTTTTTGCTTTTCATCTATTTACATGTTTCTCTCAGTGTAAGGAGGGACTGATGACCCAGTAGTTTGGTCACTTTAATCACGTAACCACATCATCAATGAGGATGAATATTTGTCTGCTGTGATAAAAAAGGGGTAGATTTAGGAGAGATATGGGATCCAATATTAGAAGTTGAAAGAGCTTTGGAAGACTTAAAATAAAACAAGCCAACATCCCATTAAAATTTTGAAAATCAGTGGGGGAAATGGCAACAACAAAAGGACTATTGGCACAGGTGTCTAGAATGTATGATTCTGATGACATACCATCTGACTTCCGGATTAATATCATCCACAATTTTCCGAAGAGTGTAAGAGCTGACAAGTGCGAAAATTATAGCACAATCAGCTTAACAGTTCATGAATCCATGTTACTGAGAAGAATAATATACAGAAACATGGGAAAGGAAATTGAGAATGTGTTACATGACGATCAGTTTGGCTTCAGGAAAGGTGAAGACAGCAGGGAGGCTGTTCTAACATTGCATTTGGTTATGGAAACAAGACTAAAAAAAGATCAAGGCACGTTCATACGATTTGTCTACCTGGGAAAGCCGTTGAACATTCTCAGATGGTGCAGTAAGTTCGTAATTCTTAGGAAAATAAGGGTGAGCTATAAGGAGAAACAGGTAATATACAACACATACAAGAGCCCAGAGGGACTAATCAAAATGTAAGACCAAGAATGTTGTGCTCGGATTAAAAAGGGTGTAAGTCAGGGATGTAGTCTTTTGTCACCTCTGCTCACCAATCTGGACATTGAAGAAGCAGTGATGGAAATTAAAGAAAGGTTCAGGAGTGGAATTAAAATTCAAGTTGCCAGGATATGAATTGTACGATTCACTGATGGCACTCCTATCCTCAGTGAAAGCGGGGAAGATATACATGATCTACTGATTCGAATGAACAGTCTAATGAGTACCGAATGTGTATTGGAAGTAAATCGAAGAAAGTCGAAAGTAATGAGAAGTAGCAGAAATGAGAGCAGCGAGAAATTTAACATCATGATTGATGGCCACGAAGCAGATGAAGACTTTGGTACGGAGTCAACAAAATAACCAGTGACGGACGGAGGAAGAAGAACATCAAAAGCGGACTAGCACAGGGAAAAAGGGCATTACGGGCCAACAGATGGCTACTAGTATCTAACACAGACCTTAATCTGAGAAAGAAATGTACGTTTGGAGAGCAGAATTATACGGTAGTGGAACTATATTGTAGTGAAACATGGACTGTGGGAAAAGTAGAACAGAAGAGAATCGACGCATTTGACATGTAGTGCTACAGACGAATGTTGAAAATTAGTTGGACTGATAAGGTAAGGATCGAGGAGGTTCTCCGGAGAATCGGAGAGGGAAAGGATGTATGGAAAACACTGACGAGAGGAAGGGACTGGATGACAGGACATCTGTTAAAACATCAGGGAATAACTTTCATGCTACTAGAGAGAGCTGTAGATGGTACAAACTATAGAGGAAGACAGATTTTGGAATATATCCAGCAAATAATTGAGGTGGTAGGTTGCAAGTGCTACCCTGAGATGAGAAGGTTGACACAGGACAGGAACTCGTGGCGGCCTGCATCAAACCAATCTGAAGGCTGATGACTCCAAGGAAAAAAAAAGGAAAAGGAAAAAAAAAAACACAAGCCTTTGCGCAGAGCTCGTATAATGCAAACTCCAATGTGTGTGGCGGGGGTGGTGGTGGAGGCACACTACTAACAGGGAATAGTGCAAGATACGCATTACAAAATCATATACACACACTCACTGCGCTGCAGCTGTCTTTAAACAATACTTAAACTTATACTAATAAATGAATTGGACGATATGAACTAAGTCAAGACCACTAATGGATTTTGCGCGAAGTGCTCTTCCGTAAGCTAATTAGAAAGCAAACGCACGAGATACCGAAAATTATCTCACATTTAGCTGAGCTTGAATTAACATCTATTTCTGGCAACAACTAGGTTATTTCGTACCTAAAGTCCGAAGGTACTGTTCATTGTCACCACTTGGCACAAACCGTTACGCCAGGTTCCAACACAAAGAAATTCTTCAAGAAACTCAAATCTGCTGCTTTAAGCCAACGATACTTCACCTTCACAAACATCTAGAACGTTACTAGCACAGAACGCTGAAAGAGAGAATGTCATGGCTTAAGGCGCTGATTGTACTCCCTACTATGATGCAAAGAAAGATATGCAACCTTATCAGTAAACGAATATAAACCACACACAAGATGGCACCATTACACTTGAGCTACGCGTTGAAAGACCTTTAGTTGTTAATTATTGACTTACCCTAGTACAAAGCTGATGAGCAGTACTCCATTTCAAAAACCTAAGTCCCTATGTTACCACCAGTAAGTAGCCCGAAAGTGACAAAACAGTCATATTATCACGCGTTTCTCGATGGACATTTACTATAAATCACACATTGCTCGAAAGATTTTGTGGTACATTTACCAGGCACTTTTCTTACCATCGTGACCTCGAGTGTGGAGACGTCTTCCTTCTCAGCCGGTTTTAAACACCGCCAAGTAATGGCATATCCCGCGCACAACGTTCTAGGACAAATACGCTGCTATTGGCTGAGCCACCTGACTCCCTCTCTAGCAGTCGATACTCGCTACGCTTAACGTCTGCTAGTTTCATTGCCCAGTCTTCCCTATGGTTTCATCTTTCCAAACCACCACCCTTACAGTATCTTCGGTTAGTCTTTCTGCCACTAGCACACACACACACACACACACACACACACACACACCATTATTCATACTTCCACATGGTAGGAAGGACTCAAGGGAAAACAATTCAAATAAAACAATCCTCTTTGTCCTCTCACGCCCTCATGGCTCTGGAGAGTGAGCGAAATTATTTCCACACAATGTAATTAACGTTAAATTAAAATATCCCCACGGGATTTAATGGAAAGAAACTAGTTATAAAATTTCGCACGGACGTCCGGCGACTATTGGTGGTCTCCTGGACTATACAGAAGGCGGGACATTGTAAATAGGGCGTGTGACCATCACATGATCGTACACTGGCCCCAACGGTGTTGAGGAGCTTTTGTGGTAGGGGGCTCCATTCCTCCACCAACGCAGCTGAAAGCTTCCGGACTGTCTTTGGTGCATTTGGACTAGATGCTGTAATACATCCCTAAGTTGCTCGATGGGATTTAAGTTAGGAGAACGTGCAGGCCAAAAAGATCGCGGAATATCCTCATTCCAAGAGCTGCTCCATCCACACTGTTCGATGCGATCGAGCATTGACATCAACACAACTAACGCAACCCAACGCACTGGTCGCCAGGCACAGAGATCGCCTCATGGTCATGCAGTCACCGGGCCTTTCTATCCTGTGAGATGTTACTGTTGTGACGTGAATCCCTTCTTACAGGTTGCACAATAGAGCGGTCATCTGCTGCTATAGCTGACCGTGGTCGACAGTTTCCTCTCCTCTAGGCAGCAGTGCCTTTGGTTTGGAACGACCTCCATGCACGTGAAACCATGTTGTGAGCAATAACAAACTCGTGTGTTGTACACTCGTCACACTTCATCTTTCTCCCAGATTCCGAATGATTCTTTCCCGTATGAAGTCATATACGAGGTGCATTCAAGTTCTAAGGCCTCCGATTATTTTTCTCCGGACTGGAAAGAGATAGAAACATACGCATTGTTTTAAAACGAGTCCACGTTCATTGTCAATACGTCCCAGAAACGGCAGCACCGTACGGCAGATGGAATTTTACCGCCAGCGGCGAGAATGAGAACTGTTTTAAATACTTAAAATGGCGACGTTTTCCTGACTTGAACAGCGTACAATCATTCGTTTTCTGAATTTGTGTGGTGTGAAACCAATTGAAATTCATCGACAATTGAAGGAGATATGTGGTGATAGAGTTATGGATGTGTCGAAAGTGCGTTCGTGAGTGTGACAGTTTAATGAAGGCAGAACATCGTGTGACAACAAACCGAAACAACCTCGGGCTCGCACAAGCCGGTCTGACGACATGATCGAGAAAGTGGAGAGAATTGTTTTGGGGGATCGCCGAATGACTGTTGAACAGGTCGCCTCCAGAGTTTGCATTTCTGTTGGTTCTGTGCACACAATCCTGCATGACGACCTGAAAATGCGAAAAGTGTCATCCAGGTGGGTGCCACGAATGCTGACGGACGACCACATGGCTGCCCTTGTAGCATGTTGCCAAGCAATCTTGACGCGCAACGCCGGCATGAATGGGACTTTCTTTTCGTCGGTTGTGACAATGGATGAGACGTGGATGCCATTCTTCAATCCAGAAACAAAGCGCCAGTCACCTCAATGGAAGCACACAGATTCACCGCCACCAAAAAAATTTCGGGTAACCGCCAGTGCTGAAAAAATGATGGTGTCCATGTTCTGGGACAGCGAGTGCGTAATCCTTACCCATTGCGTTCCAAAGGGCACTACGGTAACAGGTGCATCCTACGAAAATGTTTTGAAGAACAAATTCCTTCCTGCACTGCAACAAAAACGTCCAGGAAGGGCTGCACGTGTGCTGTTTCACCAAGACAACGCACCCGCACATCGAGCTATCGTTACGCAACAGTTTCTTGGTGATAACAACTTTGAAGTGATTCCTCATGCTCCCTACTCACCTGACCTGGCTCCTAGTGACTTTTGGCTTTTTCCAACAATGAAAGACACTCTCTGTGGCCGTACATTCACCAGCCGTGCTGCTATTGCCTCAATGATTTTCCAGTGGTCAAAACAGACTCCTAAAGAAGCCTTCACCTCTGCCATGGAATCATGGCGTCAGAGTTGTGAAAAATGTGTACGTCTGCAGGGCGATTACTTCGAGAAGTAACGCCAGTTTCATCGATATCGGGTGAGTAGTTAATTAGAAAAAAATCGGAGGCCTTAGAACTTGAATGCTCCTCGTAAATGTTGTCTCCGAACCGTGTTGCAGTTGAGAACAGTACCATATTACATCGTAACTGGTTGCAGATATACACACACACACATACGTTTCTTGGTACAACAGGGAGACTTCTGGCAACAAGCTGCGGCGCTTTCAGTTCTCTCTACCTGCCTTACGTTACTGTACCTATCTGTGTACAGTCCACTGAGACGGGTGCCCCCCGTGAGTATGCAGACACTGGACCCGCCGCAGCTGGGGACCGGATGCCCCGTCCGGCCGCAGGGGCCTCGGCGCTGCAGGCCGGTCGCGCCCCGCGTGCCGCCTCCGCCTCCGCCTCCGCCTCCGCCTCCGCCTGCACTGCCGCAGCGAGCCTGCGGTCGCGTGCGGGGGCGGAGCTCGACCCTGGTCCCCCGGCTGCTGGCTGCGGTTCGGCTCGGCGCGGTACGGTAGTGTCGCCGCCCGAATCCGCATGGGCAGTGGTGGCTGTCGTGTCATCTTTATAACCGGTGACTTCATTGGGAATTCCTTCATTACTGGTCACGCACGCGATTCTTCCTAATCGAAAGGGAGAGTAATGATACAGACACTGCCACTCCGGCAAATTGTACCTGATGTACTGGACGAGAAAACTCACTTGAGACAACCTCGTCGGTGTTTCTTGTGTATAGCAACAATGCTAGATTTACTTTAGGAGGAGGTCGAGCGGGTACTACAAGACACCCGAGATATTAGTTCATTTCCAATCCCACTTGAATGACAGTATACAGGGTGATTTTTCCACCGTGTACAAACTCTAGGGATTGATTGACAGCCGGCAGGGGTGGCCGAGCTGTTCTAGGCGCTATAGTCTGGTACCGCGCGACCGCTACGGTCGCAGGTTAGAATCGTTCCTCGGGCATGGCTGTGTGTGAAGTCCTTAGGTTAGTTAGGTTTAAGTAGTTATAAAATCTAGGGGACTGATGACCTTAGCAGTTAAGTCCCATAATGCTCAGAGCCATTTGAACCATTTGATTGATTGACGAGAGGATATGGAACAAAAAATGTCTAGCCAACTTATGTGCGCAAATGCATGGTTTCCATGTTAGAGAGCTCTTATTCAGTCATACTTTATTACACAGACAGCGGTGTAAGACGCGCTGTACCATGCATCTGCTGTTACAACAAGCATGGTTTCCTCCAAGAGGGTTGAACTTTTCCTCGTACGTCATACCATAGCGTTTTCTCCTACCATAGTGACTGGTAATGTTGTGTCTGATTCACTTCTCTAATTCACTAACCTTGTAGTGGGCCTTACTCAGTGTTGCACACAATGGTTCCATATTCGAATCCAGAGTGTGCCGACATGGTTATTACTTATGGAAAGGCAAATGACAACATTTGGCATGCAGCAAAATTGCATCAGCAGACATATCTCCGCTGACAACAGCCACACAGCATTCAATGTTTGCAATAGTGGTTCGCCATTTGTCTGAGACATGGTCGTTTCAGGAAGCAGGAAATCATGAAGGACATACCCGTATACTTTGGATACTAGTCTTGAAGGTGTAATGTGGCCGAATAAATGGTCAATTTCGCACCTTACATAAAAGTTTTATACATCGTAATGGGAAGGTGAACATGCCACCTAACTTACTTCGGCGGTAATGAGCAGATGTGCCGGTAAGTATGTAATGCAAAAGGGATGACACTCGATCGACAGTATTAACACACCACTCCTATATAATGCATGTCAATGAGCATAAGGTGGAACAAGCAGCGATAGGAAATGTTTTTCGTGGAAGCTAGCGCGGGCAGATGCAGAGGCCGAACCACAGCAGGCACCACGGAAAGCTCCTAGGGGGCATCCCGCAGCGGGAGTCAGTAACCGGAGAGGTGATGCATCCTGCAGAGCAAGTAACGGGCCACCAGAAGTAGGACAGACCGAAGCTTTAGAAAACTGCGTTTCGGAATTCCAAATGGATACGAACAAAGCCAGTGACGCAGTTGATTACGTACACACGTTAGCTGGCACGAAACGTCCGATTGGCGGAAACGAACTTAGAAAGAGTAAAGTGCCGAGATTTCGATGCCTTTCAGTGGTATGGCACTTGCAATTGGCAGAGACAGTTTCCACAAAATCAGAGGAACGCGCCTATTGGTCGACAAAAAGCCGTCCGCAGCTCGTGGTCATGTGGTAGCGTTCTCGCCTCCCGCGCCCGGGTTCCCGGGTTCGATTCCCGGCGGGGTCTGGGATTTTCTCTGCCTCGTGATGACTAGGTGTTGTGTGATGTCCTTAGGTTAGTTAGGTTTAAGTAGTTCTAAGTTCTAGGGGACTGATGACCATAGATGTTAAGTCCCATAGTGCTCAGAGCCATTTGAACCATTTGATAAAAAGCCATAGCGTGGAGAACGAAAGAACCCAGGTGGGGAGAGAGTTTGGCTAGGAGAAAGATGAAAGCAAAGTTTTCAGGGACTCTTCTCTGAACTGGCGTCAACTGCAGAACAGAGCGCATAACGCCCTCTACGATGCAGAAAAGAAATTTGGGTGAACACTGCTTTCACTCCGGCTGACATTCGGCTACATATTAGCTGAAGCTTGATTGAGCTCCCACTGTGGAGAAAAGAACCAGCCAGTTAGTTAATTGTCCTTGCAAGGACAGAGAGGGCGTTTTAATAAACTCACTCCTCCAGCCATGCACATGCATATCGGCATAATCCATGACGAGGGATAAGAGCATGTTTGATCGCATAACGAGAAACATAGGGAGAGGTTCTGCTGGAGAAATCAGCAAAGGCTTAATTAGTTTTTATAGGAATTTCAGGGGACAACAGCAGCCTTGCAGAAGACAGCTCATCACAGCTAAGGTAAGTACCACAAGCAGAGCCCTGACCAGCTTGCGTCCACTGTAAACTCGAGCGACCTTGAGTAATCTTTTGCTCAACTTGTCAAAAATCTAACCATCCTCTGTAGATATGATTGTCATCATAAATAATACCGAACTTTGAACGAGAATCGGATAATTTATCATAGTACTGGCCAACATCATGATGTAGCCGTCAGAATAATTTTGTAAAGAAACTTCTAGTTAAAATTTGTCATTGTTTTGTTTAGGATTATTTCACTTTATGAGGACGAGATGCGTTCATTTGACAACTGTTGTAACATAGTCACATTGTAAACTGTGTAATAGCGTGTATTTCTGTGATAGGATTGCAACATTAAACCAAAGTTATTTACAGCTTACACAGTTGTTGTTCTGACCTCCAAACCACACAGAGGACAATGGTTTTTAGACTATGGAAGGTGACGGCCGTGTCTGTAACAGGCAGTTGGCCCGCCAGTAAACTGTTACTACCCTTACCACTTACAGCATGTTCAGGATATACTAGTGATAGACTTTCCACATAGGAAGCAGTTTTGTCACGTTTTTCTTCGCAAGGTAACCACGTTTCCGTAATTTGTGCCATCCATCCTATTCACAGGTAAGCGGAGTGGTATCTTCAACTTTCGTAACAGTCATCTGTGCTACAGTATGCAAAACCGCCATGCTGTGATGCCAGTATAACATGAGCATCGGTGCAGCCGGAATGTGTCGGCCGCCATAATTAGCGACCGTATTTTGGGACGAATCTTCCTCCCACGTCGCCTAACAGGCCTGAACTACCGGCGTTTCTTGCAGGTGACTTGGCCTCCCCTGCTGCAGGAAATGCCATTGATGATTGGAAGGGTAATGTGGCTGCTACGCGATGCTGCTCCAGCCCATTTCGCCTTTAACGTCCGGACGTATCTCAGTCGCGACTTCCCTGGACGATGGGTCGGACGAGGGGGTCCAGTTGCATAACCTGTTCGTTCACCGGATCTCAACCCGTATGTTTTCTGGTTATGTGGACATCTCAAAAGCATCGTGTATGTGGAGCCCATTCCAGAGGTTGAGACACTGGAGTAGGGTATTCATGGAGCATGTGATGTTGCTCGGATTCAGCCTGGCCGATGTGTACGTGTGAGACAGAACGTGCTACAGCGCGTACACGCATGCGTTGAGGCACGTGTAAACCATTTTCAGCACATACTGTAACTGTGGCTGGACGGTTCAGTGCGTGCTAGACCGCAGACTTTGTAAGGTAGTATCATTGAACAAATGGCATTCCCGGACATAACTTCATTAGACGATTTTGGCTCGTATCCTCTCAACGATCAATCCATAGAGTTTGCAGACGGTGGAAAAAATCGCACTATATATTTATTACTGTCGTAGAGTACAAGAAGAACAAATTATAACTTGAACAGTAGTGAAAGACAGTCATATATGTCTGTACGTACCCTACCCTGATTAATAATACCAGCGGTGCCGGATCTGAACAGCGTTGCTGCTGTCTTGATCGACGTTCACAGAGTGGGACGTGCGTTGCTGCGTTCTGACTTACGCAGACATCAAGCACAGGCGTCGTATGCAACCACTTGAGGGGGTGTCTCAACATACGTTTCTCATTCGTGGCTGCGTCTGACAGCGGCTGTCTTTAGCTTTTGGTGCGTTTTGAGGTACCAACTTTAACCTGCTACTTCACCCTTTGGTCGATATCACATTACTTATCTTCATATGGATACTATTTCCTAGTATGTTACGTTGCGTCGTAATTCTTCTGCATCACTTCGCAGTGAATGTTACTGGCGAATAGTCAACAAGGATTCAGAAAATATCCTTTTTGTGAAACACAACGAACTCTTTATTCTCACGAAGTAATGAGTGCTATCGACAGGGGACATCAAATTGATTGCATATTTTTAGATTTCCAATAAGCTTTTTACACCGTTCCTCACAAGCGACTTATAATTAAATTGCAGGCTTATGGAGTATCCTCTCAGTGGTGTGTCTGAATACGTGATTTCCACTCAGAAAGGTCATCGTAATAACTGATGGAAGTCATCGAGTAAAACAGTGGCAACTTCTGGGGGTTCCCCAAGGAAGTGGTACAAGCCCTCTGTTGTTCCTTATCTACATAAATGATTTACTAGACTTTCTGAGCAGGCCTCTTAGGTTATTTGCAGATGATACGTCATTTATCGCCATGTGGAATGAACAGATAATCTAAACGTTGCAAAATGATTGAGACACGACATCTGTGTTGTGCAAAATGTGGCAGTTGAGTCTAAATCATGAAGAGTCAGAAATCATCCACGTGAGCGCTAAATAATCCGCTAAATTTCAGCTGGACTAAATCAAACAACTATAAAGGCTGTAACCTCAACTAAATACTTAAGGACTACAGTTCCAAATAACTTCAATTGGAACGATCACACAGATAATGTTGAGGAGAAAAGAAACCAAAAACTTCGATTTAGTGCCAAAACTCTTCGACGATGCAACAGATTTACTAAAAAGATTGCTTACACAACATTCTTCTGGGGCATTGCCATACAGTGTGGGATCCGCATCAGATATGATTGACGGAGGAAATCGAAAAAGTTCAAAAAATGGCTGCTCGTTTTGTATTATCGAGAAATAAGGGAGAGAGTGCCACGGATAGGATACTCTAATTTGGGTGGCAGTCATTGAAGCAAAGGCGTTTTTCGTTGTGGCAGGAACTTCACGTGAAATTTCTGTCACCAACTTTCATCCCAGAGTGAAGACCTTTGTCAGAGACCGCGCCTTCACCACACCATTCCCTCGAGATACGATGGAGCTGAGTAGACAAGACGGGTTGCTGATCCAACTACTTAGATATGAAGATGGTCCCAAGTGTACAATAGAGACGGAACAATAAATGAGAATTATCTTAAATATCTTCCAGGATATAAACTCAGTCGAGTATTTCTGGGACCAAGTCGATCGGGCTCTTCGCGCCATGGATACTCAAACGAGAGACATAGCGAAGCTGGCCACGGCACTGGGGACCACATGACTTCACATTCCACCCAGTAACTTCGAGAACTTCATTCACTAGCCTCCTGATCGAAATGGCTCTGAGTACTATGCGACTCAACTTCTGAAGTCATCAGTCGCTTAGAACTAATTAAATCTGACTAACCTAAGGACATCACACACATCAATGCCCGAGGCAGGATTCGAACCTGCGACCGCAGCGGTCGCTCGGCTCCAGACTTAGCGCCTAGAACCGCACGGCCACTCCGGCAGGCCCCTCCTGATCGACTCGCAGCGGTCTGTGTTGCAGAATGTTGTTATCCACGTCTAGGATGAAGAATATTGTTGACACTGTTCAGATTATAATATCTGATGTTTCTAAAATGATTATGACTGTTAGTATTAACGTAACTTCTACTTCAACGATTAAAAAATTACGGTCATTAGGAAAAATCGAAGAGAAAAAGATATTAGTGATGATGTTTTTGGATAGAATCCACATTCAAATGGTGACATTCTTTCTCGATCATTAAGTAATTTTTTTGGTAGGATAGTTGTGAGGATTATAACAGTAATTGGGACAGTAGATCTAATTGAAAATTCTTATAGATAATACTATGATGGTTTTTGTTGATTAATATTAAGCTCTTTGACTGAAAGTCAAATATACTATTTATCTGAAGAAAACAATTTCTAGCTCATCATTAATGGGACTGGACAGTTTACAATAAACGGAAGAACAAAAAAATAAGAACAAAGGCACACGGATAGGTGACCAAGAACGAAGCGCTTTTATTATGAAAGGCATAAGGCAGGGAGGCATTCTTACGCCACTGTCATTCAGTCCATACTTCAGAGAAGAAGTGACTAAAATAAAAGTTCAAGGGTGGGATTAAAGTTCAGGGGTGGGATTAAAGTTCAAGGGTCAGAGGATGACAAGCTGTATTTAGGGAGAGTGAAGAAGAATTAATATTGAGTAGAAAGAATAGTTTAGTGAGTGCAGAATAAGGACTGGAAAGAAACTAAGAAATGCGAAAGTAATGAGAAGTAGCAGAAATGAAGTTAATGAGAAACTTACCATCAAAACTGAGAACTTTTTAAATGGAATGATCAGTCTAGTGAGCACAGAATACTGAAGTAGTGAGGAGTAGCAGAAATGAAATTAGTAATAAATTTAATACGTGACCACTAAGTTGAAAGCAAAATAACGAATGGGAACTAAGGAAGAGAGCGTAAGAACCAAACTAGTATAGAAAAGTTATGAAATCTCTGGCCGAAAGAAGTATACTAGTGCTTAACATCGGCCGCAGCAAAATTAATAAATTTTTGAGAATATACACTTGGAGAACAACGTTGCACGGCACAAAATCGTTGTGTTTGATGAGTGACGCTATATAACGGTTTTGAAAATTGCGTGAACTAATAGGCCAGCGAATGGGTAGCTACTCCGGAGTCTGCAATGAAGGAAGCATGTTGAAAACTCTGACAAGACGAGAAGACAGGATAATATGACACATTTTACGCTGTAGAAGGTGATACTGTAGGAGAAGACTGAGGTTCGAATGCATCCAACAAATAACTGATGACGTAGAGTGCAAGAGCTACTCTGACGTGATGATGTTGGTACTGGAGAGGAATTCGCAGTGCTCTGCAACAAACCTGCCTGAACACTAATGAATCAGAAAATTACAACCATACCTAGCTTAAACAAATACTGTAGAACATTCACGATGCTGTATTTTATATAAGTATAAGAATTCCTTTTGTTACGTTGCCCAATATAAAGTTTAGACTCGCGAACGTAGGCTGGTCGAATGCAGTTTTGTGTCGATTTTCAGCTAAGCAGATTACGATACAAAGCGTAGTTTAAGACTCTTTCAGTATTTGGTAGCTGAAGAAAACTTCAGAAGCGAAGATCGCTACAAAAGCATTTCACTGGATGACTAGTTTCGACAGAACTATGCTGTCAACAAGAGGATAGTATGCTTTTAAATTTTACAACGGCATAGCTCTGTCGCAACCCGTCAGCTAATAAAACCTTTTTTCGTGATACTGGTTTGTGAAGTTTTCTGCAGTCACCACGTAATGCAGATAGCTCCCAGGCTGACAACGTCGGGAATGTCTATCAATTCTCTTTTCAGCCTCTCTCGATCATGCGCACAGACTGTGCGACGCAGTACTGTTCTCACTCGCACAATATTTTGTGAACTCTGGAAGTTCAGGGACACGAATTACCATTCACAAGTCTCATAAGTTGGCATACTTAGATGTAGGCCTGAAGACTGGCTTCGCGTAATGTCCCTCCTGCAGCCGGTTAATCTTCGCTGCGGACAAACCACAGAATGAAAAACACCGTAACAAATTTGCTCTTTTTCCTTTGCCTGCGGATACCTCCAAAATTTGATTGCGCTATTTATTGAGTGAGTGCTATAGCCATTCTCAACGAACGCCTGATGTAAGCGCTTCAGTTCTCGTCGCGATTATTCACAACAGAGACGACTTCCGCTCCTTGAAGTAAGGCCTTTTTAAAAATTGTGTGGTTCCTTCGAGGACACGGTCTGTTGCCTTCCCTACCGTTTCCCACTCCGAGCTTAGACTCCATCTCTAATAACTAACTTGTCGGGGACGTTGAATCTTTATCTTCTATCCGCTCGTTTACAAGAGTGGGAATACTGCACGGAGTCAACGAACGTCTATGTTTTCTACAATCGAAACTGTCAGCAGGCATCACCCAAGGTAGACTACAACGATTAAGGCGATACTGCACATACCAATGGTTGGTTACGAACATTTCAAACGACGGAACACAACTAAATCAACACGATACCTTGCGTTTTCTGTCGATTCAGCTCTATAGAGGCGAAAAAAAAAAGTTCGCACACATAACATGCAGTATACTGTATAACAGAACAAATTGACGGAGAAAAAACCGCAATGCTGACAAGGAGTTGTGGGACGTGAACGAAAGTTGGCAGGCGAGTTTCTGAAAGACGATATCTGCTCATATTTCACGTCAATTGCATAAGAGTGCCGCTAGTAGCAACACTATGAGGATGCAAATCATTTTTGCTTTAAATATGCGCTTTAAATATGCCTTTAAGGTGACAGGCGTCATTATCGCTAGCAGGGGTGGCCGAGCGGTTGTAGGCGCTACAGTTTGGAACCGCGGGGCTGCTACGGTCGCAGGTTCGAATCCTGCCTCGGGCATGGGTGTGTGTGATGTCCTTAGCTTAGTTAGGTTTAAGTAGTTCTAAGTTCTAGGGTACTTATGACCTAAGATGTTGAGTCCCATAGTGCTCAGAGCCATTTGAACCATTTTTTTGTGGGAGTGAGCGACAATTTAAACTGGACTTTGGCAACACGGTGATGCGATTGACTGGTCTTAAATTCATATCGCATGGTAAATAATAGAACTTGCAATTTATTATACGAAGTCCGATATCTCATGTACAATCGGTGCATTACATGGCCAAAGCACTGAAATACCGTTTCACAGTCACGCATTACTCAGCGACCACTGATTACACCAATTTTTCCCTTGCTCTCCTCATTAAGAAAAGCCCTCTCTCTCTCTCTCTCTCTCTCTCTCTCTCTCTCTTCTTGCTACCTATCTGATTATTAAGCTCTAATATTTTATTTGAAGTGAAAGAGGCATAGGTAAATGGTAACGAACGTATCATGGCCACTGCTTTGCCAACTCAGTATTTTGCTCACGTCTCATTCATCGACTGAATGATTAAAGGCTGATGAGAAAGGAATTGAGGTTTTTTCCATTGTGCTTTCACCTGCCCGCCTTACTCGGCAATAACACTGAAGGCACAGGTAACAAATTTCATACGCTGTATGGGTATCAAGCACAGATATGTAACTTATGTACAGTCTTAACGTTTAATCGTTGTGCTCTAAATTTGTTATACAGTTTTGACATTTCACCACAGTGAATATTTCATTTGCATGAATGTCCTTTTACAATTATAGCCCATAGAGTGTAACAAAGCGGAGACGTTCTGTTGTATATTGTTTCTCTGAGGCACTACTTAAACAATACTGTCGGAGATCCTCTGAGGTCTTTGTAATGATGGAAAGGCGTTGAATTTTGTGTGCCATTCTCAACTGATTCTCTTGAGAAAGCTCGAATCTCTGATCACTCTACATATATTCAAGTGGAACATACAATAATAAGGAATTAACAGATATTTCAAGTATCTGAGATTCGATTCCTGTGTGCATTAAATTAAAGCAGACTGGTCCTTTCATTTATGGCTTCTGCTCATTAACATTAGGCATTCAGGTTTGTTAATGATCACCGAAAGGCAGTAAAGCTGTAATATTAGACTAATGGGAAATATAATCCTTTACCTCATTCTTACTAGGGAGCTTAACTTTTCATCAAAGACGAAACTGAAGGATCTGAGGTAGATTACATTGAAGATGCAGTTATTGCGAGCACAGGAAAGTCTCGGATAGCGTTAAGGACTGGGAACGCAGTTTACTTTAACCCATTTACGGAAGACACGGAAAACCTATTCTCAGTATGGCTGGAGGGAGATTTTAACCTCGCTTCAGCTTACTGCAATTCCATTCTACCGAACACGCCGTCACACTCGAAGAACACTGAAACTACAGGTAATAAATCCTTCCAGTAATACGTCTCAGAAACTGCGTGTTACAGTGAGCCTGAATTTCCATGGAACTGTAGCGTAGAGACAATGGAACTTTTGTCGGGGCAAATATAACACTGTGTGCAGTTGCTTCCAATATATTAGAATGATTAAACACGGATATCGGTTTATAAAACAATGTACTGTGATGTATGTTGTCAACACAACTATTATAAAAAGTAAAGGAGGAAAATAACATTCTTCTTTCGTCTTTGAGAACGTATGAAACTAAAGACATGCAAATAACGCAGGACAAATATAGACTGCGGAGTATGAGATTTGTACAGACTTCTGAACGAACTAGACACAGAAAAAAGCGGAAATAAAAAAGCAAGCATTTAGTAAACTATTATGATTCTCATTAAGAGAAAAAATAATTAATTTATGGTCTACACGATTGGTAAACAACCTCTGAAAAGAGTAAAAATGACCAAAATTCTATTATTATGCGTCCGGAGCGATTTAAGGTGAAGCGACCAAATAAAAATAGCTATAGAAAAATTAGATGCAACACTGAAAATTATTGGAAGAATCCAATTAAATGTAATGCACTCACTACGAAAGAAATAATTTGGAAAATATTAGTCCGACCCATTCCTGAGTACTGCTCGTCAATCTAGGACCTACATACGATTAATAGGAGAGATAGATCTGAAGATCTGCGTTATGTCTGAGGTTCGTTTGGTACTTACAAGAGCATCATGCAAGATATCATCAAATTCCACTGTCAGACACCAAAAGTGATATGATTCGCGGAGAGGTTTAATACTTAGTATTACCTAAGAATAATGAGGAAACACATTACTTCCTCCCAAAACGAAAGCCGTTCTTCCTGCACACTGTTCTGTCCTGGAAAAGAACATCATGGGAGAGGAAAGCGCAACCTGAAGTATATGGTGCCACACACCTTAAATTGGCTTGCTACGCGTAGATATTCTTACAGGCATAAATATTATATACAACAGTCTTGATGGCAACAGTATAAATGATCTTCTTATTCATAGGTGATCGCCGTTTTTGACCCGATGTGGATTTCGGACCATACTTTATTATTTTGAGCACAACAGAATAGAAAGATACGTTTAAAATAATAAATAATAAGTTAACAATAAATCATACGATGTTTTAGGAAGTGATGACGTGTGGAGATGATAGCAAGGAGCACAACTGTGGATAGCACCAACTGATGGTGGCTGTGTGGTGGTGTGTCATGGAGTAAAATAGAAGAAGTCCCGCTCCTTGTACGCCACCCTATGTCGTCATCAGTCAACAGGATACAGCCTAAGCGACATATGGCAGAAAGCTTGAATGTAATTCATAATACTGTGCTGGGTATATTCATTAAAATTAGTCTCTCTGAGGTACGTCGCATACGTTGAATCCTGTTGGCTAAATATGACGTATGGTGACGGGCAAGGAGAGAGGCATCTGCTATTTAGCTCTTTGACACGCCCACACAGTCAGCATTCGACAACAGTGGGTGGTATCCACACTTCTGCTCCGTGCCATCATATCCATACGTCATTACTGTCTACAACATCGTATAATTTATTTTGAACTTAGTATTCACGCTTTTCCCTCTGCCTTTTTGTACTCAAAATACACAGTACGGTCCAAAAATGATTCACCTTAAATCGATACCGGTCACTTCTTACGACTAAAACTGTATGTATAATGGAGAAGATAATATTATAATAAAATAGTGTTTCGTTTGAGGTATTTAATCAGTAATACCTTAGGGTCATTCTTAGAGATTTATTACTTTATGCACGCATTGCTACTTAAAAACATTATTCTTGATCTTAAGTAATTGGCTGGAAACATTACCGTAGGAGTAGCTTAGAATCATTTTAGGTAGGCGCGGAAGTGTGACAGAATACGGATGCATACAATGTGATGCTTCAGCTGGTTCTAGAGCTTATATGGGGCTCTAGAACAATACCACAGCCGTTCTTACCTAAATGACTTTCTGGAACACAAAGCGCTTTATAGTGACAGATAAAATTGCACAGACGTACTGCGTCTAATGTTATTGGTGACTTCTTCAGAATGTTTAAATAAACCCAAGACAATACGTTTGCCTTCTAGTAATCGAAGCCTTCCGGGACAATGACTTGAAATACGTGAAAAGTAGAAGAATTGCTCGTAAGAAAAAGTAGATATTACGTGGTTATGGATAAGCAGAAAACTACAGAAAAATCAGTATAAATAATCATCGTGGTATCATACTGAGATGCGTGTAAAATATTTGGAATATGTGAGCAAAGGAGGAAACGTACACCCAGAAAATGCGGAATGTTCTGAACAAGACCAAAGTAATTAGGGAGTGATAATCGTGGTCGTGAGGAAAGTGCACGTTCGTACCTAAATGACTTTTTGGAATACAAAGCGCCCTATAGTGACAGATGAAATTGCACAGACTTCACGCCCCATTCGAGGGTTCGTAGCAATCTAATCGGGTGTGCAATGGAACTTCCAGGAAGTGTCTCCATGAGAGGAGAAACATAAAGTGCAAACGCTGACAGTATCGATGGATTGCAGAATCTTTTTTGGGATGGCACACTGTATGGAAAATAATGGAAAACGATCTCAGATGTGTGACGGATCACTGAATCTTACTATGTAAGCTTTATGAGGAAAGGCGCTGAAGTAGAGATTAAAAATTACGGAAATGCTAAGGGTGCAAGATCAATAACAGCAATGTTGAATCGCGCAGACTACATCGATTTTCTGGATGCTAATAGTACAGAATTGTGTATTGCCAGGGCATAACTCGTTTATAGTGAATTGAGATCAATGTCAAATTAAAGACCAAAAAAGAGTAATCTTAATGCGGACAGCCAGTTACATAAGTATCAGATGTGTGCAGCTTGTAAGGAGAATTTTAATAATGACATCAGGTTTCAGAATAAAGGCATAAAAAGCAGGCACAGGTGGAGATAAATTAATTTATAAAATGCGTTTCATTGGAGTCAGTGTTTAACATAGATCTAAGCAAAGAAATATGCGAAGCTACATTACCAGCGTTGGTTGTTTACGGACAAAACTTGAAGAACGAAGAAGCAAAACAAGTACGAAGCGTGACTATTAGAAATTTAATCCAGGAGGGATTTCAAATTTGCTCTTCGATTAAGATGAAGTACGAAACATAAAAGAAGTCTGTGACGTATGGAATGAAAATCTGTAGGATGAGTGAAGTTAAGAGAGGAATCTCTGGATAATGCTTACCGAAGGAAGGGTTTGTTAATGGCAGTTCGTGTGAAATAATGAAGAAGAAATTGCGTAGACAACCACTAACATTGTGGATATATGACATAAAGGAGCAAAGATTTTGAGGCTAAGTGTTTACAACCTGATAGTAAGAGACGTAAGGATGATTCTCATATGCTAACTGGTATAGCGTCCAAACTGTATTATAAAAAGCCGAATTCGGTTTACATTTGGAGAACAGGAACTTGCGAGACTGGCATTACAATGTTTCATAAAATTTAATACAAGACAAAGTTACTGATAATGATGGGACCATGGTCTATTAAAGTTTATGACATTCACACAGATATAGTAAGAGCCGTTATTTGAGCAAACGACTGTTGGGTATGAAATACTGTTTTAAAACAGGTCAGCTCCACTGATAATTATTTACAATGTTGTAATGTACTGTTTCACAAGTTGTTAATTTAATACAGCATTCTTCCGTCACACCATATTAAAATGATTGAGCTCTCTCTCCCTCCCTCCCTCCCTCCCTCCCTCCCTCCCTCCCTCCCTTCCTCACTCCCTCCCTTCCCCCCTCCCTCCTCCTCTATGTATGTATGTATGTGTGTGTGTGTGTGTGTGTGTGTGTGTGTGTGTGTGTGTGTGTGTGTGTGTGTGCTTTCAGTACAGCTGATAAGATTGCTGAACTGCATTACAGAATACAAAGAATGCTGTGATACTATGATGCATATAAGAACATAATATGTGTAATAGTGTTGTACTGTATTTTTGTAGTCTAATAGCAATACGAACGTTCGCCATTCTTCAAAGAGAGACGCTGCATAAAACCACTCGGATATATTCATCAGCATGTAGAGTGTTTTCCTCCGGTCGAAAGATTGTGAGGGAACTTACACTCAACTATCCGCAAATTGTTGTAATATCTCGCTTGTCCAGAATGTGATTGAAAATAACTGAACCGCTAATTTTGAAATAAATCATCAGAATCTTCATTATTGCAACTTATCTTATTACTGTTATTATTATTATTATTATTATTGCAATCAAACTTACTTCACAGTAACATGTCATTCCATGTATGTCCCATTCTTGAAAAAACGGTACATCCTTTTTAAATGAATATTATCAGTACTTAATCTACTCGCTAGTAGCTCTCAGAAGCAAAGCAACGCAGAAAGAACACCATTTCCATATACTCAAAACATAAGAACACAAATTAAGTTTACACCTACAAATAGTTGTTGTAAACATTAAATTTTGCGATAAAACGTTAGTTTTGAATTGATTTAAAAATGGCACCAGCGTTCAGTTATACGCCTCACAGAATTCAGTAATGCTAACTTCTTGACTTAAGACGGGTTTCCTGATAATTTAATTGTTCAGTGTAGAAATTGGTTCATTTTTAGGCCTAGTACAGTGTCCTGTTGTAGGTCATATTCTTCGGGGTAAAGAAAACTCGTGAGTATTTAGTAGCTGTGTTTAGAGTTTTAAGAGTTTCACGGTCCGTAAAGTATTACGATTAATAAAAGTTTATCCATCACCCTAAGTTAACGATGAGCTGCAGCAGATTGGGGCATAGCACTGGTATTGTAATCCATCATCCACGTAGCCTCTTCATAATTATGTAGCGGTGCAGATCATACGAACAACAATAACTGTGTATGTGCACAATCTCGCATCATCCCAGACCTTGCCTTTGGAGTCTGCTAGCGTGGAGACAGTCATTTCTATTCACCTAGTTGAACTCCCTGAACATAATTGGAGGAAATCGGACTTCGACTAAATAAAATTCACTCAGAGTTCAGTAATAGTTTGTATCGCACTTTCAGAAGGTATGTCAGAAAAGTAATGAGGCTGATTTTTTATTTACCAAAATTTAATTTTTTTCAAAGAACAAAACTGCCCTCTTCAAAGTTGTTACCTACGGCAGCTATTCACCGGCGAATCCGTTATTCCCAGGTTTGATAGCAGTGCTGGAAGGATTGAACTGGTAGGGCGTTCATCATGACGGTCACATTCGTTGGAATGTCGTCCAGAGCCCAAAAGGACGTCCTCTTAAGACATTTTTCAATCTCGAGAAAAGGAAAAAAAATCAAAAGGACTATAATCAGGTGAAGAGAGGAGCCGTGGAACAACAGGATTGCCTTTTGGGGTCAAAAATTCCGTGATGGAAGTGGCCATGTGGTACGGGGGAGTTGTCTCCATGCATAAGCCACTTGCTGCAATGTCCGGTGTCACTCGATTCACCCTTTTCCTGAGCCATTCAAGGATATCATTGTCAAACACTTCGTGACAGTTTGTTCCGGCGGAACAAACTCTTTAACCATGGTACCCCTATTGTCAATAAAGCAAATCAGCACGGTTCTGATCTTTTATTTGCTCATTCGAGCTGCTTTCGGTCTCAGTGTTCCACTACTCACTTTGCTGCTTTGTCTCGGGATAGTTCCCAAAAATCCAGAATTTGTTACCTGTGGTCACGCGACTGATCCATTCGTGGTTGTTGGCAGTCCTCTCATGAGGATTAATGCACACGTTTCTTAGATTGTCCTTCTAGTTAGCTATGAGGTTTTCCTGGCACAAACCTTTCGCATGTGCCAAATATGATGTAGGGTGAAAGTGTATCCCATCACCATTATTGTTAAAAATCGGCCTTCTCTCACGAAAGCAAGCAAACGTTCCATGTTTCCGTCGCATTTTGAGGTCAAAGGTCACCTTGAGCGAGGTTCATCTGAAACATATTCTTCGCCTTCCTAAAATGATTTGTGCCATCCAGAAACTTGTCCTGATGAGGAATGTTCCCCATAGACCTGCCTCAGCTTTTTCGTGGATTCTTCTAATTTAATACAAAGCTGGACGGCATAGCATTGCTCTAAATTACGCTGTTACATTTACGTAACGCACAACAAAAACACAAGTGCATTGATGGTGGTCTCATAAAAGACGTGATGGTTGTACAGAGCTGAATCTCGGATTAAGCATCTGGAAAGGATGAACGTACCCGTCTACAGAATAAGAACAGCTTAGTGTTGCCATATCGCTGCCTTTGCTTCCAGTCTGTTTCCCTCAGACAGCTCGTATGACGGCAAAAGTGATAACAGATGCCACACTTTCATATTTTGTTGAGGACATGTTACTTGAAACTGAACAAATTTATGTATGACACTAGATATTAATGCCGTGTCCTACAAATTGCTACATGATAGACATTTGAGTAATAGTGTCTGTACAAATTTGTCTTTAGTATTAAATTTGGCTGGTTTTTGGAACAGACAATGTGTACTTGTTTAATGGAACTTTGTCACACACTGGATATGTAATTGTACTTAAACTGCTTACTGATTTCAGGGAATGATAGAAACTGAAGGAATAATTAAATTTTATGCCACTACTGGGACTTTTACCTGAGTCTCGCTGCATAGTGTGTAGGTGTGGTGTGGTGGTGTAATGGCTAGCACACCTGCCTAGTAAGCAAGGTGATGGAATTTAAGTTCCTGCTGTGGCACGCAGCTGACTTCTTCAGCTTTTATCACCACCGTGAGTAAAATTGAGAGTCAAATGTGTCAAAGAAACATTAATCTATAGATTTCAAGAAAGATTCTAGATATCCTCAAGGAAATCTGCATGGCAGGCGGTCGTGCACTAGAGCTGGTACTGTAGACCATGTGTTAGAACGCGAAAATTACTCAGTCAGTTACGGGGGAGAATAGCATTGTCCATTACATGCAGTCAACCGCTTCATAAATATGCAGCGGAGTAGATCAAGTAAGGACTTTTGAATATGTACACTCAATCACGCTACATTCGACAAGATGCCTCTTACCACTTTTGTGTGTAATTACTCGTTCAGACATTTGTTTCTTCGTTCTGATCACTCGTCGTACCCTATTCCTTCACAATATGTACAGTTATTTAGTGCAGCCCCCGGAAGCTGAATGGATAGTAGGCTCTCAGCCGAGTTGTGAAGCGGACGCGTGCGGGGCTATGTGCGGCGCTCCGCAATCGGGCTGTTGTTTACTCGCGCGGTTAGTGGTATTGCAGTGTAAACAGATCACCTTGAACGACGATGGCGCTTTCTTATAGAAAGGTCACGATTAAAGTAACGTTCAATGCCAAGTACGCACGACCTAAGGCAGACAAAATAGAGCGTTTCCTGCGTGATGTAATGCACGTCGATCCACAGGAACTTCTCGGTATACATCTCCAGTACAGTTTACATGAAACTTGTCGATGAAGCAGCGTGCGAACGACTTTTTCGACGTCCACAGATGGATATCGTTTCCACCACTCGGATGGCAACGTGGGTATAGTGACTGTCAACCATGCAGGACTCGGCGTTTGGAGCATACGAATCTTCGAGCTGCCGTTTGAAGTTCCAGGCGCGCTTGTCGTGAACGTGCTGTGGCCTTACGGGGAAGTACTGAGTCACGTGGAAGAAAAGTGGCATACATTCGAGACGTATCCTGTACCGAATGGAGTGAGTCATGTGCGAATAAAACTGCGTAAACACATCCCATCGTACGTGACCTTTGGCGACTGTCGAGCGATCGTGATTTATGACTCAACCGCGGACTTGTTCAGGGTGCAAAAGGGCATGCACGCCCTGAATGCCTGCAGCGACGCCTAGTACAGGTACCACGTGCAGACACAATGTCTACATCGCAACCGACAACACTGCCTATTACATAAGTTGAGGCAGCGAGGAACATGTCGGACGCGGACGTTGTTCCGTTCCAGTTGCCGACCCCCGCAGGCCCGGGATCCGCGCCCACGACGACGGAGCCGTCGCCGTGCTCGACAGCAGCGACCACGTCTGCACCCCAGTCGTTTGAGGAAGGCAAGCATCAGCAAATCGATTCGAGCTCGGACACGGAGATGCAGGAGTTGCCTACTGCTTGTCGCTATCCACAGGACGCGGACACGCGTTCCCGCAAGCAGAAGTCGCCCAAGCGACGAAAGAAGAGGAGCCTGTCTGCAGGATATGTTTCTAGAAATGGTGACACGTTCGAGGACGATGACGAAAATCCATGTGCGTCCAGGGATGTGGACCTCACACCAACGGTTCCTGGTTCGCTGCTGGCAACGTCCGCCCAAGGACAAAGACCAGTTGACGGTGCTCAGCTCACCGACGAACCCCTGGCGACATCGGAAGAACGTCATGCGTCGCCTAACGTGCTTGGTGATTGGGCGTCCGAGATGGAGATGGAAAGAATGATATCAGACTCGATCGACAACCAGATACCCGCTGCCGGCGGATCGTCGGACGGACATCTTGTCTCAGACGATCAATAATATATACAGTGACGGTGACAGGGAGGGTCGGACGGACGAGATGACACATACTGACTTAAACGACTGCAAGATACGTCATCGTACTATCAAATGACGAAGATGTATCGGATAGGTACAGTCAACGTCAACAGCATTAGCTCCACGATCAGAACTCAGTTGTTAAATGACACGATTCGAGCGGCGGACATTGATATCGTTTCTTCAAGAGGTACGGCCTGATCTTCTCCTGGATATTTACGGATACGAGTCTTAACTCCAACGCAACTTCCGACGGTGGTGGTGGTACGGCCATACTACAACGAGATGCCATCGAACCAACGGATATTCAGTTTTTGCCATTAGCGAGAGGCATTGCGCTAACCATCGGCGCAGTACGTCTTGTGAATCTGTATACCCCGTCTGGTACTGCGGAGCGTGGACAGCGGACATTCTATTACTCCACTGAAGTAGCTCCATGGTTTCAAGGCGGTACAGAGCACCTGGTGGTGGGCGGGGACTTTAACAGAGTCTTACGCCCTGAGGATCAGATCCCTCACAATGTCCCATGTCCAGCCCTACATGCTATGGTCAGAGATCTCGCTTTGCATGATACATGGACGCTAATCCACGGTGACCGACGCAGATACACACAATTGACCAGCCACTCGGCCAGCAGTCTTAACAGGATTTATGTCTCCCGAGGTATTTGGGCAGCAACTGTCGGTGCTGAGCTGTGGCCCACTGCATTCACAGACCATCAGGCCTTCATCTGCGCTGTGACTCTACCACGGCAACAGACCAGCCGCAATAGAGAATCTTGGACTCTTAACGTTAGCATTCTCCGGGAAGAGGCATGCCGTGTAGCGGTCACCGATACCTGGAACAAATGTGAGTGACGGCGCCACACCTATGCTTCCACGACACGATGAAGGACATACGGCGCCAAATCAGCTCTTCGCCGCACGCTCATGGCATATGGACAAGACAGGGTGCTTTGGCTGCGATCCACCTCTGAGTTTTAATACACGCTCTTGCGGGAACTAGCGTCACAACCACCTTCGCCAGAGCGCCAAATGGCCGTCCATCGGACACAGGCACGGCTGACAGATTGGACGACACGCATGTTCGATCGATTCGATCGAGACTGCAAGATTCCATCCCAGAGGAACGTGCCTCTCTTTATCACATCGTCACAGAACAGAGAGACTGTAAGAGACGACTCTTCACGGCAGATATTTCTGCGGACAGGCAACGAGCAGAGACACACACCACCATATCCCGTTCACTCTTTATCTAGCAGATCAATGGCGTGGCAATGACACTGAGAACGACCTTCACAGATGTGCTGCGAACTCCTGGATCCCCCCCCCCCCAAATTTTTGGAGGGCATGATCATCCCTGTGCCAATACCGAATGGGGGGATGCAGACCGCAAGACATCCGGCCGTTGACGTTATTGAATTAGGATTAAAAGCTGTTCGCCCGGATTCTTCTTGCGCGCCGCCTCGCTATTGTCAAAGATGCCACTCATGCCGACCAGACATGTTTGAGATGAGGCAATAATATACACACGGCATTAAGCTCTTGTAGCGATGTTGTGGCGCCCATGTCGGCATGCCGCTTAGAAGGCGTCCTCGTGGCGGTTGACCTAGACCACGCAATTGACGGAGTTGAATACCATTTCTTGCAGGCTGTCTTAGAGAATATGGGACTGTCCGCATTATCGGCAGGTTTGGTTCTCCGTCTCATCCACGGACCCCTTCCTCTGTTCTGGTCAGTGGCCACCGCTCGCCACCGTTCACTATTGAGCGCTCAGTCCGACCAGGATATCCCCTGCCAGCCTTTCTGTTCGCCGTCGCCCTCGAGCCTGCACTTCATGGTGTTCGACAGCGTTTGGAGGGCATTCGCATCCACGATGTGCATTTTAAATGTAGTGCCTCTGCGTACGATACAGTATTCTTTGCGAGGTCGGCAGAAGATATATGTACGGCAATCGCGTGGCTTCAGCAGTACGAAGAGGTGGCCAGGAGCCGTATCAACCTGCGAAAGTCGCACTACATGGATGTGGGCAGAGGACTGCAAATGAGTAAGCCAGCGCCCATTACCAAAGTCCATGGGAACGTGCAGCGTACAGCAGCAGATACGTATTGCAGACTGCTTAATGTGATCCGCACGCAAGTTCGTCTCCATAACTTTCGAACACTTGACCTGATCATGCTGGTACACTTTGTCAACGTCTACCTCGCTCCGAAACTTAATAATTACACACACGTTCTCCCGAGGGCCACTACGGTAGCTGCCAAGTTCCAGGCGGCCTTCGGTCATTTCTTCAACGAGGGTAGGGTGTTCAAGGTCCGTTACGAGACGCTAACGTTGTCCAAACACGCAGGTGGCATTGGAATGATAAACGTACATAACAGGACGCACGCTCTCTTCCTGCAGACGATGCACCGCCTACGTACTTCCGACAAGGACACCTTCCCTGTTATACTGATTCAGGAGGTGGAGCGTTCATGCTTCTGTCCACCAATTCCTGTTGGACATATCACGCCAGCACTGTGTCACAATCGCACCAATCTGGTCGACATGAGTTATCTGTTGAATTTCTTGCCGACCACGCGGTATCCTAGCACCAAGGACTTCTACCGCTACTTTCAACGGACGCTGCACGCTAATGTGGTTGAACGCCGACATCCGGCCGTTGGCTGGAGACAAGTGTGGAGAAACATACTCTCCCGTTTCCTTCCTGCCACGGTCAGGGCGCTGCGGTATGTGATAACGACTGAAAAATTCCCCACCTGACAACGTTTACGCATGATCCATGTTGCCGAGGATCCTCTTTGCCCCAGATGCGCCGCTGTCGACAGCGACATACGCCGTTTCATCTGTGGGACGGCTGTCGACTGCTGGCTCCTCACACGGCGCATGTTGGCATTGTTGTAGCGACGGACGCCTCAGTCCATAGAGCCCACCGAGCTGAACCATCTCGACGTCACTTACTTCCCAGCTACTCGTCATAACGTCACGGTGTGGTTTAAGGGTATGGCAGTGTCATACTTTTTTATGAGAGCGTTGCAGGGTTGTTAGATTTCTGGCATTATTTAACGAGTACCTACATGATTTTACAGAACAATGCGTAGTATGGTACGCTCTTTGCGAATCACTTTGGATCGTTGTTTACGCACCCTCCGGACCATTGGGGTGTACCAGGTGTGAGAAGAGACGGAGAGATTGCACATGCCGGCCGTTGTGACCGAGCGGTTCTAGGCGCTTCAGTCCGGATCCGCGCGACCGCTACGGTCGCAGGTTCGAATCCTACCTTGGACATGGTTGTATGTGATGTCCTTAGGTTAGTTAGGTTTAAGTAGTTCTACGTTGTAGGGGACTGATCACCTCAGATGTTAAGTCCCATAGTGCTCAGAGCCAGCTCAACCATTTGATTGCACATGTTGGACTGATGAGAGACATCAACGGTAATTATAGGATCCGGACAGAATGTCAATCCTAAGGACCCGGGTTTTAATCCTGACTGGGTTGAAGATTTTTTTCGCTCAGGTCTGGGTGTTGTGTTGTCCTAACCATAATCATTTCATCCCCATTGACGCGCAAGTCACCGAAGGGGGCCGGCCGCAGTCGCCTTGCGCTTATAGGTGCTACAGTCTGGAGCCGAGCGACCGCTACGGTCGCAGGTTCGAATCCTGCCTCGGGAATGGATGTGTGTGATATCCTTAGGTTAGTTAGGTTTAATTAGTTCTAAGTCTAGGGGACTGACGACCTCAGATGCTGAGTCCCATAGTGCCTAGAGCCGTTTGAGCCATTTGTAAAACTAACAATAGGCATACAGTTGGTATTTATAGAAAATCTACCTGTACAGAAAATATTATTCACGCTAAAGCTTGTCACCTAATGAGATACAAAATACCCTTCCTCACTTCCATGGTTTATCGACTTATCTTCCTACCATTAGATATCGAGAAACACGTAGGGTACTAAACATACTGAAACAAATAGCCTCGACAGACGGGTGCACAGGATATTTTGTCATACGTCCATACAGCAATATAAAGGAAAAAGAGCAATACTAACACTCAGGACTACAGGAAACAGTAAACAGTAAGAAGAAATTTGTCCACATGACATACTGCGAAGCTATTTCTCAGCAGTTAGAGAAGCGATTATAGGACTCAACCGACGGTTTCCAAGATAAAAAAAGAAATCACTCCAGAAATGCAGCAAGGATAGAAGACAAACATAATAAATTTTTGAATTCGAGCGTCTAAAATAATACAATGCTGCGAGTGTGACAAGTTTTATGTTGGATACACAGGCAACAGTTTTAACATTAGCTTCAAGGAACACCCACACACATCCACAGAACGGAACTGCATTTGGACAGCACCTGACTGAGCACAAGCGTGGTAACTAACACACATTATAATACGCGGGTAGGACACACTGCGTCTAAGGGACGTCTATTGAGCCTTTTGGAAGAGACATTTATGGGAGTAAGTGGAACCACACATCTGTATTTCGTGATGGAGGGACTGAATTTACACCCAGTGGCTGTTTTTCATTACATAGTGGGCTGTTGTCGGTCTTATATGCTGGTGGAGCTCTGTTTTTTCCCCCGCCCCGTGTTGCACACGTTTCCTAGTCTTGGATTCGGCGAGGCTGCTGTGCCTACAGCCTTTTTATCGTTTCTTGGTACTCTACCTTCAGTTAAGTTTATTATGCACTTTATACATCACAGAAAACTGCCTGGAACTATCTTTTGAAATTTTAAGTGAGATATCAGTAAGATAGCTTTGTTTAAGTTTCAAGCTTTTATTTATTACGTATCTGATTCTGTCCACTGTTTTCAGCTTTTTCTCTTGGGCTAGCGATGTCCACGGGTCCTTTGATCCGTTCTCGGAATTCCCTCTGTGTCGGCGATTCTTTTATACAGGGTGAACATAAATACAACCGACAAACTGCAGGAAAGATTGCTGACTGGAAATCAAAGAAGAAAGGCCGTTTTAATATGTCTCCGGAAATGCATAGTTGCCACGATAGGTGGCCCTCACGAATTAAAGTTCCTCAGGCCACGTGCCGTTTCTGTAGGCCACAGATGACTATTTGGACTGGTGGTGTCAGTTCTGGTAAAGATTGCTTCGTCGTTAAAGAGACCTGATGTCGGAAATCCCATAATTGTAATGGTCTGGGGCAAAACCATCGATAAAATCTTTCCCATAGAAGGAAAGCCGCTGCTGATTATCCTTGAACTCGTTTCAGGTGACGGGGGTAGTAGCGGCTATCATGCAGGACACACATAACTGAACTTTGGCTTACACCATGTTGACTGCTACTTGCCTGGAACTTCCAGTAGAGTTCGCCTCAATATACTGTAGAACCCAGTGCTACAGATCTGTTGTAGGCACAGTCCGTCGCCTCCCTACACGTTCGTCTGTCTGAAAGAACCCATGACCACACAAAAGGCCAAAAACGACTTCAAATGTTGTGTTATGTGTTTGGTGTCTATGAGGGTACCTGTTTTGGTATAGCCATGTTGCCTATCGACCTTATCCATCTACCGTACTCACGCAACACCTTTGCTTGTTCCCGACTTGAATATCGGACCATTCTGCTGTTTGCAGTACGCTGCATGTCACACAGCCTGCATCACACGAGGGATACACGACATGTGATCAGAGGAAGTGTCATCCGTCAGCGCCATCTAACGTGGCACGAATAATTTCCAGAGACATTTTCATATAACCTCTTTCCCTCCAGTTTCAGTCTGGAATCCGTCCCCCAGTTTGTCGGTTTAATTAATGTTCACTTAGTATTTAGACATATTGTTGTCAGTTAACTTTACTGTGCGGCATTTTTCCCAGACACTTATGTGCAGCTACATTTATAATTTAAACTGATATTTCTTTCTGGACCCATTTTAAAACTCTAGTTGTGTTTTAAAGTGCTCTTTAATGTATGCGATTTAGTTTCGTACAAAATGTTTAAGATCGCGTTTCTGACATTGCATCACGCCGTTGCAAACTGTCTTCGGCCAGCGACACCTAGCGGCCAGGCCTCCGCAGCTGTTGGCACCGTAGCTGTTTGCAATGTAGTCCAGGAACGATCCGTCATGAATGGTTACCACTTTTCCATGATTTTACTGTGCGTGACGGTGTCATTTATGGATACTGAGGCGGATTCTTACCAACGTTTAAGAATACCCGAAGCAACGTAAGCGCTGCTGCGATAAGTAATTTGAAACAAAATATGGTTCAAAATGGCTCTGAGCACTATGGGACTTAACATCTGTGGTCATCAGTCCCCTAGAACTTAGAACTACTTAAACCTAACTAACCTAAGGACATCACACACATCCATGCCCGAGGCAGGATTCGAACCTGCGACCGTAGCGGTTGCGCGGTTCCAGACTGAAGCGCCTAGAACCGCTCGACCACACCGGCTGGCGAAATAAAATACATGGCGACGCAAATGTCTCGAAATACCCAAAAAAGTCAACCAATTTTAGGGTATTTTCTGCCATTTGCGGTCCCATGTGTCTGATACTGAACTATTTCTCTTAGCGTCGCCTATGTCGCATCGTAGGTTTTTACACATTATTAAGAATCACCTTGTATATTTTATTTAGGTATTCTGTTAACTTATTGAAGATAAATCAGTCTCAAGAGGATCATAATGATTCAAATCGGTAATTGAATAAACAAGTATTTGCTATCAGAGACTGCATGGTATTTACAAAACTGTTCTTTGACTGCACATTTTTTTTACACATACATTAATTGTTGTGAACTGATATTTTCTCAATGTTTGCTTTCGCTTCGACTAAGGTATCTCAAAATACGAAGCTGTTTACTGATCGTTCCATAATGTCAAGTTTGTTTCCTCTTCCCCGTACTTCACTGCAAAGTTCAGCCTTAAAAGTAGGTGAGAAGACCATGAGACATCTACTAGTATGTAAATACTTCAAGTGCAAGAAACGTTGTGGGATAAACCATAGAATCAGGCCACTGCCGCAGTCTAAAACATGACATAGAGCTACATGTATTAAAAAAGACAACTCGAGAGTGAGATCCGGATGGTTGTCACTTTTGTTCACAAAACGAAGCCATAGCGGCTAACAGGACGCCATTATAAGATCTCGGATCTACTGTGATCGATGGAACGCATCTCCATTTCATCTGAAGGAAGGGCATAGTGCCATAAGTCTACAGAGGAGAAAAGGAGACTAGAGAAAGAGTCCGCGGACGAAAAACAAAACCTACCTCGGTCGGTGTGTTGCCAAAGTGTGGGAAGCCAATAACGGCTTCACCGGACAATTAATTACGGTGGATTTGTTGCGTCCTCGGAGTACTCCGCCCGGCACAATAGCTGTAGCCCTTTTGTTGCTACTGCGAAAACGACACAGTCTTCTCTAGGTAGGTGAAGTTTTTCAGATTTACTGTATTTTCAGATCAAAGCACCCAGAGGCATATTTGAGAATTGTGTTACACACTTCTTATCGAAATAAGCTTGACATTGTTTATTTCGATTTTTTAAAATTATCGATACAAATTACCGATCTAACTGCTTAACAGAGCGAGGTTTAATGAGATTAGTGGTAAAATGTTTGCCGTTTTAAAAATACATGCTATATGGTTATTTAGGTAAATTATTATACCTTCGACATGCTAATGAGTAAAAGACAAATATTCGTCCACTAAATTAATTGCGTTTGAATACTGAGGAATCGTATGAAACGTAAAATTTCTGCCAGCTTGTATATTTCTGTGGAAGAGACAGGTTTAACTGCAGCAGCAAAACCACTGGCAGAAACAAAGAAGTGTCAGAATTTGGGTTGGCTGACTAAATACAACAGATTGCGGGTCAGGCATAAGACACAGCAAAAAACACAAAGCTATAAACGAAACATATATTGATTTATATAACACGAAACTTGGTAAACGCAGGAAGAAACATTGAAAAATCGAAAATATTCTGTATCCTGAAATAACACTATACTGTACGTACAGATTATGAGTGCATCAAATGACTTTAAGTAAACCTGTTGCCGCCGTCCTATCGGATAATGACCTGTTTATCGTTTGCTAGTTACATTCTACGCCTCGAATATTATTACCCAACTATCCTCATTGTGGCAGTCACTCATACTGTTCATCAAACAGACGCGGCTTGTTCTTAGCCAAGAGTGTCAAAGCTAACGTAGGCAGACAATAGAAAGCGAAGAAGAGGAAAACTAAACGAGGAAGAAGACAAGTGCATTTCTTCACCAGGGGAATGGACGATTAAGAGCACACGTGAGAACAAGTTACAATGGGTCAGTTAAAATTTACACAGGAAAGAAGAGACAAAGACTAGAATTACGAGGAAGACACGCTTATCCATGCCACTATCTCACTTATTGAAGTGCATGAATAACACTGTACGATTAACTTCACCAAATTTAAAGAAGCATGAAAAATACTTTTGTTTCTGAAAAATAATGGCAAAACGAAAGTTTGGTAACTTTTTCTTATTTGTGCGTATACTCTTGCTTCAAAATGGAGCTAAGTATTTCGTAGAAGTTTCTAAGGCTTATTTTTCAGAAGCGTTGATTATAGTTTGATGATTTTTCTTCCTTGTTTTTAAGATACGGGAAGACTCACCACTAATTTACTTGTACTTTTGTTTTAAGACAGGTTATGGGCACGAAAATGGATTCATTTGCCTGCTTTAATGCTGGACATATTTTAATAATTTAATTGGGTTGTGATAGTTTGGAGTAAATTACTGATTTTTAGGTATGTTTCTCAAAAGTGGGCACTCGCCAAACTCTGTATCTACGCGATCCAAGTGGAAAAATAGTCCCTACTTGTGGTGCCTCATAGATCCTTGATTATATATATATATATATATATATATATATATATATATATATATATATATATATAAAGTTTCACCTCTCCCATCATACCCTGTTTGACGTATTTTTCTCGTAGCGTGTCGTGTAGCTCCATCGTCTGTTCCCACCACAGGGCCCCCAGAGTCCACTACAGTCTCCTTTTTTGTAGGATTTGTATTCTTAAAATTAGTTTCACATGGTGCCCCTATGAGGTGGGGCCACATAGTGGATCAAACGTTGCACTGCGGGGTTGAAGTCTGGCTTTTACATTCGAAACGTAACTTCGAAAGGAAATCAGGAGCGATCTCATCATTTTCAGTCCCGCTTCCGACTTTTCCATGACGTGGTGGGTTTGTAACAGGTTTTTAGAGAGACGAATGCTTAGGTATTTAACTAATAGTGACTGGGGGATCGGTTGTTTTTCTGTATTGAGCTTGGTATTCAATATGAGTCGTCGTTTCGGGAAAAATATTGCTAGATTTTTGATGGTATTGGTACTTTTTTTGTTTAATTTGGTCCATTCTTCCATGAGTTCGGCTAACGCTTCTTTCTGGAGATAATGTGTCCTAAAATCTTGGCCGTTTCGAGGAAAACCGTGTCATTCACATATAAGCTGACAGAGACCTGTGGTACTATTCGTATGTTTTGAAAAGTGTTGGGGGATACCAGCAATCACCGTTTTCTTCACGGAGTTCTTATCATCGATCCAGACAAAAGATTTCCCTTTCTTGCAGATAGCTGTCAATAATCTTGACATAGCAGTCTTCTTCTGGAGTCTGCTGATGGAGTCCCAATATCAAATTTTCGCGCCCGACCTTATCTTAAGCTTTTTCTACATCTATGCATACACTCAATCTCATTTATCGTTTGTTGAAGTTGTTTTGTATCAACCCTGTTATCCAAGGTAACTGACGATCTGTCGACAATTTTGTTCGGAAATCTAACTAAGGGACGGAGTACGTAGCTTTGCATTAAATTATCTTGTATCCGTTTCAAGATTATTGTTTAAAGCAATGACTGTTGTAGGCTTATGGATCTATAGCTGTTTGGTGGAAACTTATTTTATCGATATAGTCCGTGCTATTTTTCATGAGTCTGGTAAGTTCCGTGTTTGTTGCCAAGATTTGTATTTCACGTGTTAGAGTATCGCGGTAAAGCCTCATATACACAGCGTCAATCCATGCCACGTGTTTTCTTCACGTAAACAATGTATGGATGAATGCTAGTGGCTTCTCCACTACATACTTATTCAATAAAGAAGAAAAAATGAGAAACTATTCAAGAAAAAAAAACAAATGACAAATTATTTACAGTAGCACAGTTTTAAACGTAACAGTTTGATCATCTCAGCTTGAATAAAGATTCAAGAAACTTTAAAGACTTAGAATTATTTATCATTACCAAGATTTTTTACAAAATAGCTTGTGGTGTAGGTTTTCGAAATTCCCCATGTGTAATATGCCTGAGTAGTCGAATGTACAGTAAGTTTCTTCCGTCTGGCTGCCTCATTTTCTTCCATTCGTTAAGTACAAACACTGCTCATCGTAGGTGAAACCATGGTTCACAATAACGTTTTACATTGAATCTCACATTTATGTATTTGTTTCTATTTCTTACATATTGCTAGGATTTTATGCTGACAACGAATATTAAATAAATTTCCCCCAAGTTCTAAAAAGAATGTAACTTACTTCTAACGTTTCCATGCACTCACAGAAGTTCACAGTCCCTTGTTTTATGTCTCACTGCCAACCATAATCGTTCACTTAATTGCTGCCTGTTTTGTTGCAGTTCTCCATTACGGTTGTGTTAGAGTTAGTGGCGTGCTTATTTCCAAGGATAGGCTTTGTTCTGTATATGGTACACAGTATCATTCCATTACGTATGTAAAGTACTCAGTCAGGTAGCAACTTACTCATAAACCTCGTTACTTAGCTCACCTGTCTTGGAGAATGCTTCGTTGGAACCAACATCCCTTTTCTTGAGGTAAGATTGAAACATCGCGGATACTTGTTCTTTTAACGTCTGCCAGCTGATCGACTTTAATTTTCCATAATAGTGCGTTGCTAGCGTGTTTCCTGATATTAGTAGCGACGCGTTGCAGCTGTTTGGCGTGATTCGGTATGTCAAGTTTGTTCCAGAAGACAGTGTGCAAAATACGTGATCGTGATAGCTTGTAGCTTTGAACACGGATATTTTTTATGGTAACCATTGCCACTAGCGTAACAGGACGTCCCGAATAATGATTATGCAAAAGAAACCTCTTATCGACAAAATGTGCCATGGAGCGACATTAAGACGCAGGTCTAATTTATTGTTGTACACGCGACCTATTTTCTCCGACTATTAACATTGAAATAACACGTTACAGTAAAGCTATACGTTGGGTTAATAAGGTGAAAAGTATGGAAACATGAAAATATAATAGTCACCAAAAAGTGTGTTATCTCCTTGTAATGAAGATGTTACATCGAGTACTAACTGTGAAAATAAATGATAAATTCTACAATAACTAACGGAAGTAATTGAAGAGGTTCATGTAGTAGGAGTACAGGGATGGAAAGATTGGAAGAAGGTAGGACGAAGTGGAGAAATACGGGGTAACATTCCAGTCCCGTGTAACGATTATAAACGTACAAGAACTTATGTACACAACTTCATTACTGAAACTGTGCTGAAACGTTTTGGATAACAGTCCACGTCGAGTTTAATACAGGCGCTGCAGCGGTAACGTCCTCATTCTATCACCCTGCCAGTCTGTCACCGATGTAGATCTACAACCAGTAATCTGTCATCTTCTAATTATTTTGTTTCTTCTGGGCAGAGTTCGTCGTAGGACATTGAGTAGCTACAGACTACCTAGAATAACGATGTGGCGTCCATGGGTGTGCGGACTGATCAGAACTTGAATCGAAAATAACATACTGTATTAACAGAATTTTTAGAAACCCTGGATTTCATAAGCATTTGCTGTACGTGTAACTGTTGATTTTAGTGACGATATCGTCATAAAAATAGCTTACTTGGCATTCATCCATGCCACATGAAATGTTTTTCTGGGAATTCAGTGTACAGAAACGATCTGTAAGGGTAATACATCGTGTCCAACTACATGTAGTCAAATATTTAGAAAGAAGAGGCATTGTAAGAACAACGTAACAAAACCTTTACTCTCTTATGATGTTTCTTGTGAGGAATCAGGCACAATTTGAAAATAAGAGTACGTTTATCAATATAACACTGTGGAAAATGTAGCCTCCACTTACCACAACAAAGAAGAAAGCAAAGTATACACCTAAGAAAATATTTGACTTCCTTGTGAGATAAAGCTTCCGGTAGATAACTGTATGAAAACAAATATACATCATTTCTGCTTTGCAATTTCTTCTACTCCATCGGTTAATTTCAGAGTATATCTTATGTACATTGTAAGATTTAATTTCTCTAATTCTGTTGTAGATTAATATTAACTCTGGTCTAGGAGTACGGTCTTTGACTAGCAATCAAAAGAGTCGAGGAGTTCCGGGTTCGAACCCAACCACTGCTTGGATCTGGAATGAAAACCAATAGAAATAGCTAAGACTTTCTGCCAAAAGCCTTGTCAAAGAGGCAGAGGATTGGAGAGAGTTCAGGGCAATCCGTTGCCCTTACGGGTGGAGGAATCAGCAATGATCAAAGGCATGAGGATGCTGGAGGCAATGGATATTACTGCGTTAAAGACACACAACGTGTATCCTTAGGACATGTGACCTGTACCTGGAAACCTGTCATGATTATACCTCCATTGGCTAAAGATTCCGGATTATTACCCCAGGAGAAGGCTGCCAAGAGGGAGGTGACCTTTAGAAAGATGTAGAATAAACATTGAAGAGGTAACATTCTACGAAATGGAGCATAAAATATCGGGAGTCTGAACGTAGCAAAGAATTTAGAAAATGTGGGAAGAAAAATACAGAGGCTTAGTGGAGATATTATGGGGCTCAGTGAAGTGAAGTGGAAGGAACATTATGATTTCTGGTCAGAAGCTTAGGAAAACAATACCAGCAGCAAAAAACGGTGTAACAGGTTTATAATTCGTTATGAATAGGAAAGCATTACAGAGACGTAGTGTGAACAGAAATAGGTATGGTGGTTCTCACGAGATTCGGCAGTAAACCAACGATAGTTCAAACTGGACAATATCGGTTAGACAGTGGGAATGAGAGAGGAGGAGGACTAAGAGTTCTGCAACAGATTTCAGATGGTAATAGGGAATACTCTGTTTAAGAATAACAAGTGGAGGTGGTGTACTTGTAAAAGACGCGGAGACACGGGAAGATCCCAGCTGGATTACATCATGGTCAGTCCAAGATATTAGATTGTAAAGGATACCTAGAAGCAGATATAGACTCAGATCAGAATTTATTAATGATGAACAGAATTGTGCTTGTGGGAAGAAGTGGAATACTCAAGTACTGAGTAATGATCGAGACCCTTCTGAAGTTCAGTAAGTACGTGGATACTGTGATAAGGAATACCACAGTAGGCAGTTCAGGTGAAGAGGACTGGGCAGTCGCTGTTGCTGAATAGACAGACGTAAGTACAACGAAGGCAACGACGACGAGCCCCCCAGGGGGTCCACAACTCTTTTGTGGACACATGCGTAGCGAGCACGGGACCCCGAGCTAATGTGGCCCTCCTTCCTTTCCGGGCTGCATACCTTCCCTTCCCTTTCCGCATCCTTCCCCGTCCCCCATCTTCGCCCCCACCCCCCGTCACCTCTGGCTCTTTCCTTCCTTTTCTCCCCCTCTGGGAGTATAGTTTGTGCCTACGTCCGGAGACGGACGCTCGAAACTGTTCCAAATTCCTTGCTTTCTACACTTGCAAGTCCTCGTCCTTCCTCTGTCCTTCTCTTTTCCTTCCCTCTTCTCCTTGCCTTTTCTCTGCTGCGGCGTTTGAGACCCCCTCTTCTTTCCTTTCCCTTTCTCTTTTTTCCTCCCTGTGCGTGTCTGAAGGCCGACCCACGCACTTCCATGCGTAGCCGGTGACGGGGTAACGCGTAATTCCCCGCCCCGGGTAGACAGGTAGGACATGTACGTACCCCCTGGTAACGGCCAGGCCCAGGGAGGGGTGATTACCCGAGCTGATACCTTCCGAAAGTGCCGATTGGTCCCTCCGTCCGTTTGTCGGGAGGTGTGACCAGAGGTGTGAACAATCACCTAAGGCGGGTGTGCCCTCAGTGAGGGCCCCTACAAGGGAGGAGCGCGCCATCGGAGATGCCGGTAATCATGGGGGATTCTTCCGCAATGGTTTCCTCACCTTCCACTATGTCTGCTCGCAAACGTAAGTTCACTGAGTCTCAGCCACAGACGGTTCTTCCATCGTTGCCACAGTTCTTTGTTGTTTCTCGGTCTGACGAAGGTCACGACTTCTCCACGGTCAACCCTTTCATTATTCAGAAAGGTGTCAACGAAATTGCAGGTCCTGTAAAGTCTTGTTCCAGATTACGGAATGGCACCCTGTTGTTAGAAACACACAGTGCCCTCCAGGCTCAAAAATTGCTGCGTACTTCACCGCTCCACACCTTCCCTGTCTGGGTGGAACCGCACCGTACCTTAAATTCCTCACGTGGAGTCGTTTATACACGCTCCCTCGATGGATTGTCTGACGAAGAAATTCAGCACTACCTGTCTGACCAGGGCGTAACGGCTGTTCATAGGGTTATGAAAAGGGTTGACACGAACATCATTCCAACCCGCACTGTCTTCTTGACATTTGACAAACTTCAACTCCCATCGAAAATCAAAGCAGGCTATGAGATAATTTCCGTTCGCCCTTACGTCCCAAACCCTACGCATTGCTATCGATGTCAGCGTTTCAATCACACCAGCCAGTCCTGTTCCAATCCAGCCAAATGTGTTACGTGTGGCAAGGATGCCCATGAGGGTGCTTGTCCACCTCCATCCCCTCGCTGCATCAACTGTATGGGTGACCACGCTGCTTCCTCTCGAGATTGCCCCGTTTTTAAGGACGAAAAGCTCATCCAGGAAATAAGAGTGAAGGAAAAGGTGTCGACCTTTGCTGCTCGAAAATTATTCACCAGTCGACAGCCCACCGTGCCTCAGACAGGAAAATACAGCACTGTCCTTGCTTCTCCTCGGCCAACAAAGGAGGCGGCCACGCAGACCTGCGACCTCACCTTTAGTACCACGGTCGTCAGATCGGCCAGCGCAAAGATCGCCCGTTCAACCTCACCACTTTCGCCTGCCCACTCTATGGCTCACCCTTCGTCGGGTTCTGCTAAATCTCGAGCCCAAAAGTCAGACGCCAAGTCTTCGAAAAAAGAGCATACTCGTGAAGAGATTTTACGTACCGCAACTTCACAACCATCGGTTCCTCCTTCATCTAAACATCATACTTCCAAGAAGGCTACGAAGAAACACAGTTCCTCTCCTTCTCCGCCAAGGCGTGTCCCATCTACAGCACCACCTGGCGGAAATCGCCCTCGGCCGTCTTCTGTGTCACCGAGGCGCACTGCTGGTGGCCGGTCAACCGGCCGATCGCTGGTGGCAGGAGCTGCTCCTGACCAACCTATGGATCAGGATCTTCTGCCTTCGACTGAATGCCATTCCATGCTGTCGGTCGCAAGCTCTGAGCAGTCGTTGAGTTGACAGCACCCTTGGTCACATTCTTCCATTTTCTGTTCACCCTATGTCCATTATCCACTGGAATATCCGCGGCATTCGAGCCAATCGGAATGAATTGTCGATCCTCTTACGATCCTACTCGCCGGTCATCTTCTGTCTTCAGGAAACAAAGCTGCATCCCCATGACCACTTTGTTCTCCCTCATTTTCAGTCCGTCCGATATGACCTCCCCTCTGTTGAAGGCACTCCAGCCCATGGAGGACTCATGATTCTTCTCCATGATACTCTCCATTATCACCCAATCCCCTTAAACAGTTCCTTCCAAGCTGTCGCCGTCCGTCTTTCCCTTTCTGGATACACGTTCTCTCTTTGTACGGTATACATTCCATCGTCCACACCAGTGGCACGAGCTGATCTCCTTCATCTTCTTGGTCAGCTTCCACCCCCCTATTTGCTGGTTGGGGACTTAAATGCCCACCACCCGCTTTGGGGATCTCCACATCCTTGTCCACGTGGCTCACTATTGCTAGACGTCTTCCACCAAGCAGATCTAGTTTGCCTCAACACTGGGGTCCCCACATTTTTGTCTGCCTCCACGACAAATTTATCTCATTTGGACCTTGCGGTCGTTACTGTTCCGCTAGCTCGGCGCTTCGAATGGTTCGCCCTTGATGATACACACTCGAGTGACCACTTTCCATGTGTTCTTAGACTGCAGCCTCAACTGCCATATATGCGCTCGCGACGCTGGAAGTTTGCCCAAGCCGATTGGACACTTTTTTCGTCTCTAGCAACATTCGATGACCGTCGCTTTCCCAGCGTCGACGATGAGGTCACACATATTACCGACGTTATTCTTACAGCTGCGGAACGTTCAATACCACGCACCTCCGAATTGCCCCGGCGCCCCCCAGTTCCTTGGTGGAACGAGGCATGCCGTGACGCAATACGTGAGCGGCGACGTGCTCTTCGCATTTTCCGTCACCATCCAACTTTGGCCAACTGTATCCGATATAAGCAACTCCGTGCGCAATGCCGTCGCGTCATCCGCGATAGCAAGAAGGCAAGCTGGAAATTCTTTATTAGCTCATTTAACACCTTCACTCCCTCCTCGGAAGTTTGGAGTCGGCTTCGACGGTTCTCAGGCGCGCCTAGTTGCTCCCCGGTCTCTGGGCTCACTGTCGCGAATGATACTTTAGTGGACCCCGTCGCAATTTCTAACTCATTGGGTCAGCACTTTGCTGAGATTTCGAGCTCTTCAAATTACCCGCCAGCGTTTCTCCCGAAGAAACGTGCAGCGGAAGTGCGACATCTTGCTTTCTCCTCTCACAATCACGAAAGCTACAATACTGTTTTCTCCATGCGGGAACTCCAACATGCCCTCTCTTCTTCTCGCTCCTCCGCCCCAGGACCGGATGGTATCCATGTCCAAATGTTGCTGCATTTATCAACCCATAGTCTGCGTTACCTCCTTCGCCTTTATAATCGAATTTGGACCGACAGTACCTTTCCCAGACGATGGCGGGAAGCTATTGTCGTTCCCGTTCCGAAACCTGGAAAGGACAAACATCTCCCCTCTAGCTATCGCCCCATTTCTCTCACGAGTAGCGTCTGTAAGGTTTTGGAGCGTATGGTGAATTACCGTTTAGCTTGGTGGCTGGAATCCCGCAGTCTTTTAATACCAGCCCAATGCGGATTCCGAAAGCATCGTTCTGCAGTTGACCATCTTGTTGCTCTCTCCACTTATATCATGAACAATGTTCTCCGGAAACGCCAAACGGTAGCAATATTTTTTGATCTGGAGAGAGCATACGATACCTGTTGGAGGACAGACATCCTCCGCACACTGTCCTCTTGGGGCTTTCGAGGCCGGCTGCCCATTTTTCTTCGCGAATTTATGGCAGAGCGCACATTTAGGGTGCGGGTGAACACTACTCTCTCCCGTACTTTCTCCCAAGAAAACGGGGTACCCCAGGGCTCCGCGCTGAGTGTTGTACTATTTGCCATCGCCATAAATCCAATTATGGATTGTCTCCTTCCTGATGTCTCGGGCTCCCTCTTTGTGGACGATTTTGCGATCTACTACAGCTCTCAACGGACCAGCCTTCTTGAAAGACGTCTTCAAGGATGTCTCGATCGCCTCCACTCGTGGAGCATCGAAGCCGGCTTCCGTTTCTCACCCAGTAAGACCGTTTGTGTAAATTTTTGGCGACGTAAGGAGTTTCTTCCGCCCTCCTTACATCTAGGTCCTGTCAACCTTCCGTTTTCCGACGTCGCTAAATTCTTGGGTCTTATGTTTGACAGAAAACTGTGCTGGTCCACCCACGTTTCCTATCTTTCGGCTCGCTGTCTGCGTTCCCTTAACACCCTCCGTGTCCTGAATGGTACCTCCTGGGGAGCGGACCGAGTGGTCCTTCTCCGCCTCTATCGCGCTTTAGTGCGCTCGAAATTGGATTATGGAAGCGTAGTCTACTCCCCTGCTCGGCCGTCTATTCTTCGGCATCTCGACTCTATCCACCACCGTGGATTACGTTTAGTGTCTGGAGCTTTTTACACCAGCCCTGTGGAAAGCCTTTATGCTGAGACTGCTGAACCTCCGCTGTCCAATCGGCGGGCAGTCCTTCTGAGTCGTTATGCTAGCCATCTGTCTTCCATGCCTGCTAATCCAGCCCATGACTGTTTTTTCGACGCCTCCTTTGATGTAGGGTATGCAGGGCGCTCCTCCTCCCTACTACCCCCGGGTGTCGGCTTCCGTCAACTGCTCCATTCTCTTTCCTTCCGTTTTCCTAAAACCTTCTTGACAACTTGGGGTACAGCACCGCCTTGGCTCCGTCCCCGGATCTACTTGCTCCGTGACCTATGTCAATTTCCCAAGGATGGTACCCCTACATTTGTTTACCGTCGGGCATTTGCTGCTCTATGTGCACAAATGACGGACGCCACATTTATTTACACCGACGGCTCGAAAACATCGTTAGGTGTAGGGAGTGCCTATATTGTTGGCGACACCCCAAATCACTTTCGGCTTCCCGACCAGTGTTCGGTTTATACTGCGGAGCTTTACGCTGTTCTCCAGGCTGTCCACTACATCCGCCGCCATCAGCGGATACAGTACGTAATCTGCTCAGATTCTCTCAGCTCTCTCCTCAGTCTCCAAGCTCTTTGCCCTGTGCACCCTCTGGTCCACCGGATTCAGGACTGTCTGCGCTTGCTCCACCTGGGGGGCGTCTCGGTGGCGTTCCTCTGGCTCCCGGGACACGCTGGTATCTCTGGGAATGAGGCGGCCGATATAGCGGCCAAGGCTGCAGTCTCTCTTCCTCTGCCAGCTATTCAGTCGCTTCCCTTCACCGATCTACGGAGCGGTTTATGTCGCCAAGTTGCTCATTTATGGCATGCGCATTGGTCAACACTTACCCATAATAAATTGCGGGAAGTGAATGCCCTTCCTTGCGCTTGGACCTCTTCCTCCCGAACGCGTCGTCGGGAGGAGGTAATTTTAGCTAGACTCCGGATAGGGCGCAGTCTTTTTAGCCATCGACATCTTTTAAGCGGCGATCCTCCCCCACTCTGTCCCCACTGCTCTCAGCTGTAGACGGTAAGACACCTTTTAATTGAATGCTCCTATTTTAATCCGTTACGCTCCCGTCTACAGCTATCGCCTGATCTATCGTCGATTTTAGCAGATGACACGCGCTCAGCCGACCGCGTTCTCCAGTTTATTAGTGACAGTGAAATGTCGTCAGTCATTTGAAGCTTTTTTTGGGGACAACCAACCCCTTTCTGTAGTGGATTTTTAAGCATTCCTTCTGCTTTTAGTTTCTCAAATTTTATGACTTTGTTCCCATTGCTGCTGGTTTTAAATTTCGGTTTTTTCCTGTTTCCTAAGTCACGGGCTGGGCGCTAATGACTATAGAAGTTTTGCGGCCTAAAACCACAAACAAAAAAAAACAAAAAAAAAACGACGAAGACACCTTGGGTAACAGAAGAAATACTTCAATCGATCGACGGGAAGAGGAAGTACAAGAATGTTCAGGCAAAAGACAGGGGCACAGCATTGTCAATCACTTCGGAAAGATATAAATAGGAAATTCAAATCAGTGAAGACGAAATGGCTGCAGGAAAAATGTGAATAAATGAAAAAAGGAATGGTCATCGGAAGGACTGACTCCCTATACTGAAAAGTCAAAACAGATTTAGGTGAAGTTAAAAGCACGCGTTGTAACATCGTAAGTACAAACGGTGTAACACTATTAAGGGTATAGGTAGGAAGAGTACACCGAAGATCTGTGTGGGGGGGAAAATCGTCTGATATGATACGAGAAGGAACTCGATAACGAAGACATAGGGGATCCAATGTTAGAGTCAGTATTTCAATGAGATCTGGAAGACCTGAAATCAAATAAAGCAAAAGGTTTGGATAATATTCGATTGAATTTCTAAAATCATTGCGGGAAATGACCACCAAAAGACTACTCAAGTTTGTGTGTAGAATCGATCAGACTGGCGTCGTACGGTGCCATCACATTTTCGGAAAAATGTCATGCACACAATTCTACAGATACCAAGAGCAGATAGGAGCGAAAACTATACCACAGTCAGTTTATCACACGCATTCAAGATGCTGCCAAAAGAATAATATGCAGAACAAAAGAAAATTTAGGATCTATTAGACAACGATTAGTTTGGCTTTTAGATACAGCAGAAGCAGATCTGACTTTGTTCTTGATAATGGAAGCTACAATTACAGGGGTGCAGTTTTTATCCCCTACTGTTCAGTCTATATATCGAAGAAGCAATTATGGAAATATAAGAAAGGTAAAAGGGTAGGATTAAAATTCAGAGTGAAAGGACATCATTGAGAAGACTCACTGAAGGCATTGCTGTCCACGGCGAAAGTAAAGTTTAATTAAAGGATCTTTTGAATGCAATGTACATTCTGATTGGTACAGAGTACGGATTGAGAGGAAATTAAAGAAAGTTAAAAGTAATGAGAAGTAACAGAAATGAGAGTAGCGAGAATTTTAACATCAACATTAGTGGTCACGATGTGTACGAAATTAAGGAATTCGGCTACCTTGAAAGCAAAATACCCGATGATAAGGGAAGCAAGGAGCAGGTAAACAGCGGATTAGCACTGTCTGAGGTGGTACTCTTAGCCAAGAGATGTCTGCTAGTGTCAAATATAGGTCTTACTTTGAAGAAGTTTTGGTAGTGAATCATAGACAATGGGAAAACCTGACCAGAAGAAAATGGCAGCCCTTTAGAGATGTGATGCTACAGAAGAATGTTGAAAATCAAGTGTACTCGTAAGATAAGGAGTTAGGAGGTTACCACCAGATTCGGCGAAGTTAGGCATCTATGGAAAAAAATCACAACAAGGAGGGGCAGGATGATGCACTTGTTAAATCATCAGGGATCAACCTCCATAGTACCAGAGGGAAATGTAGAGAGTAAAATCTATAGGGAAAACAGAAATTGGAATACAGTCAGCAAATAATTGAGGACATAGGGTGCTAGAGGATGGCACAAGAGAGGCAGGCCACGTTAAACGAGTTAGAAGATTGATCACCCAAAAACAAGAAGAATAAAACAAAAATACAGCTATGTAAACGGCCAGAATGTTACCGTGACATGATAGAAAAAAATTATGTTACTTACAAACCTACGCACATCATAAACAGCGTACGTGATCTGCTGCTCCCAGAGACAGTCTCCGTTTTAAAAGCGGTTAAAAGTACGAATCACAATGGAAGCCACTTATAAGAGTTGTGACCGGCGATAGTAAGTAACACTACTTTAACTCCCTATGTTTACAGCAAATATTTATTCGACATATTGAATAGAGAATCTCAGGGGCAATTGAGGGCGCCAGGTGCAGCCATCTTCGTGTTATGGCCTACGTAGAAAATAACGATCTGGTACTGGGTTTTAAGATCCTTCTTCGTTCTTCCGATGATTTTGGGAGAGGTTTAAAATAAAACAACACTGCTTGTGGTGCTTCAGTGAAGCTCAAACTATAAACCTCGAACACTGCATTATTGCTCTTATAACGTCTTATTTTGAACACATTGCAGGGTCTCAACCAAAAGAAAGGAAGATTAGAGAATAACCTTCCGTACCCAGCGAGGTCTTAGAGACGGACCATAAGCTAGGATTAGTAAATGATGAGAAATAAGTCTGTCGCAGCCTATTCAAAGTGATCATGCCAGTATTTGTGTCAAGCGATTTAGGGAAGCAGTGGAAATCCTAAATCCGAATGCCCGTAGGCGCGTTTGAACCATCGTCTTCCCGAATGCCAGACCATCGTGGAACCCAATGCGCAATCTTGCTCGGTGGTCTAAACCCGATTTTCCATCCATTCTACAACCAATTAGGTTGTGTCTTCCCACAGTTGCATAATACCGGATGTTTTCTTTTTTCTTTTCAATTTATGACTTTTGGTCTAGCCACATGGCGAGCAGAATGCATTGCACACCAGCTATATTATTAAACGGCTAACCTGAGGGACGGACGCAAATTCGATGGCCTATCTAACGGATTTCAGGGACGATAACAATTTAATATTTAGTATTTCATACAGTTATTGACCAAATTTAAAAATTTAGCACTCTGTCGGAATTTAATAATTAGGATCTCCTTTAGGCTATGTTGAATAGAATGGACAGTCGAATCAGTACAGAATATGGACTGCGAATAAGTCGAAGGAAAACGAAAGTATTGACAAGTAGCAGAAGTGGGAACAGATAGAAATTTGGCATTACATTTGGGGATCAAAGTACACAAAGTTAAGGTTCTTTATTTATTAATTTATTTGTTCGCTTTTGAATAAGCGGTCTTCTGAGTGGTATCATGTGACCCACCACGAATCCCCCCTTGTGTCAACATTTTCGTCTCAGAGTAGTAGTTGCAACCAACATCCTCAGTTATTTGCTGAATGTACTCCCATCTCTGACTTTCTCTACAGTTTTTACCCTCTGCAGCTCCCTCTAGTACCATGGAAGTTATTCCCTGATGTCTTTAGAAATGTTTGTCATCCAGGCCCTTCTTTTTCTCATTGTTTCCTTTATGTTCCTTTCCTCGTCGATTCTGCGGAGAGCGTCTTAATTCCTTACGTTATCAGTCCGACTAATTTTCAGAATTCTTCTGTAGCATCATATCTCAAAGCTTTCGATTCTGTTCTGTTTCGGATTTCTCGCAGTCCTTGTCTCGCTACCATGCAATACTGTACTGCAAAATACATTCTAAGAAATTTCTTTTTAGATTTAAAACTACTAGCATACTTCTCTTGGCCAGGAATGCCCTTTTTTCCATTGTTAGTCTACTTTTTATATCCTCCTTGCTTCCTAGGTAGAATAATTCCTTAAATTCGTCTGCTTTGTGATCACAATAGACTATTCATGCTTTTCAACACATCTAATTCTTCACATTCACTGAAGTTAGCAATATCATCAACGAATCTTATCATTCACGTACTTTCACCCGGAACCAATTGCATTAGTGATGAAATTACTTTAAGATGTAATGTTCTACAGTTCGCTTGGCGCTTCTTTTACTTCTGGTTGCTCTTTTTTCTATCTTTTATGAATGAGTGTGATTTGCTACTCTATTTCTTGTAAAATCTCCATACTTTCAATAATATCTAAAAGGTAGAAATTCATGAGTTAGCAGTAAGCTACCATGGATATATGTTAAGATAATGGTTAACCATGGTTATGAAATGAGGGTTAGAGAAATGATTTAAAGCGATGATGCGAGATAAGATTTTCTATGAGTTGATGATTTGAGAAATTCAGGGCTGAGAAAGAAGGTTTTGAGTTTATGGTTTTAACACTCTGGATATCCTGAAGTTTAGGTATGACGTTTGAGCAATGTATGAGGTATAATTCGAGTCCTGTGGAAGTTATATGATTGACTGATGAAATTCCTAGGAAATGTAAGCGATAGATAAAATATTTTTGGAGTAAGTTCTGCGAGATTTAAGAAGTTGTAGGATGGAAATAATTTGAGAAACTTTTGTTGTATAGGTTGTGAAATACATACTTGATGCTTGCATGGGGCTGTCTGATAATTTTTGGTGAACGTGACTTCTTGACATATGACTCTGTAACTACTACCTTTGCCCTTCCCTAACCACAAGGTCATGAATCCAAGGCAGATAACTGAAATTTTAAAGCAGTTATAATTTTGATACCAGAGAATATAGGTTTTCATTGATAGGTTATATTTCTTTTGCTTTTCATCGCTTAAATGTAAAGATGCCAATTTCTAATACGTTTTCGATTTCTTCTGAACACAAATGAATGTGTTCTTTTTAACTCGCTGTGTTCCTTCTTTTCTAGATTTCTTGTTTATAACTTACGTGATTTCATTCCTTGTCCAATATGTCGTATCTTTTGCTTTACTATGAACAGTTTATTCTGGATGTTTGAATTTTCGTGAGTATCTACATATTGTGTAAGTGTATGTCATATTTGATATAAATTCTTACATATGTTTATGTAATTGTTTTTGTGGATATAACTCTGAGTCATGTGAAAAGATTGTATATCATTTTCATACTTCGTAATATTTTTGCAAGTACCAGCGATAAAATACTTAGTGCACAACCACACTACAGTCATCCACTTGACAATGGCAGAGGGGAACTCTGCCGAAAGCTCGTGGGCAATAAACCACTTGACGTGGCTTGATTTATTAACGGATATCGCCCCGAAAGCATGCATTCGTACACTTAGTGCCCACATTTCTTAGTTTAGGTAGTGTTTTGTTAGTGAATGAAGGACTGCGCTCGTTATCTGCACTGTGATTTTCTGTGCATCACTTAATTTTTTTTTTTTTTTCACTATATGACATTAGGATGCGAGAGACGGTTTACTTGTCAGGTTATGGAAGTTGGGTGTATATAGACGGACTGGACTTTCATTTGCGGATAGTTTCCGAATGTGTGGAAATTTCATATTACGAGAGCGAATAGTCGCCATACGGTAATAACCGTAGTATCTCTGAGCTTCTGTATTTTTGGATTTTGTTGAAGAATACTGTTAGGAATTATTAATGGGATGGATATATTTTTAGTGTAATAATTTTTTTTCCTGGCGCGTACTGATAATGTTAACGATTCTTGCGACAGAACAGTCCACCTCCCCACCTCAGAATCGGTCATTTCAGTTACATTCATTTCAATTTGCGTAATCGTGAAAGCATCGCCTCGAAGGACTTTTGTAAAGAAGGTAAAGTTTTTGGTTTTCTATGAGTTTTATGGTCTTCTGGAATAAGAGTTTAAAATACAGCATTGTCACTATAGTGGAAGAGTTAGAATTTTCATTTCAAGTAAGAAGTTTCTCTAGTATGAGAAAATAACTCCAGTCTCTTTCCCAGTAGTTCCGTTTTACTTCAGCATATTTTAACCGTGGCGATTTCTTCGTGATGTGTTGTTGCTGCTGGTTATTCTGCAACTTTTCAGGTGAGATTCTTTTCGTTTGTGGTTGGTTCTTTCGATTCTTATCTCGCGTTTCCATTGCGCAAATTCTAAGCACTGGCTTTGTAATTCAGATGTTTAATGGACCAGTGTCTGTTCCATAGTGTTGATACGAAGAGTAACAGTTTTCATTTAATTTCATGCGCAGTGAACTCTAGTTAATTTTTTCTTTATGTAAATGTGGGTATTGAGACAGCCTGTTCGCATTAGTAATATCAGTAACTTCAGTTCAATATTTTTATAACAGGGGGCAGTTTTGAGTAGAAAACAGGCAAACATTCTGCTGCTCATGAACGAACGAATGATCGAGTTAGAGCAAGTAATATTCACCTTTACCCGAACTTGCATCATCAATGTACATAATCGTCATCTGTGGGCTACAGGAAATCCTTGACGAATGGTTGACGCATATCGTCAGCAGCAGGTTAGCATCAATGTGTGGGCGGGCATTCTTGGCGACGACACATTTGGACCGGTCATCGTAGCACAACGCCTCGATGTATGAAGGCCCTGGGCTTCCTGGGGAGTACTACATTTGGGCTGCTTGAGAATGTGCCTTCGGCAATATAAGTTACTAGGTTTCAACAGAGCACCACCCCACTCCCGTATTACAATTCGCCAGCTCAACAGCATCTTCCCTGGGCGCTGAATAGGACAGGGACAATGGCATGCTATATCACCGGACTTAAACGACCTGGGTTTTTACCTCTGTGGGCGTTTGAAAAGCATTATGTATAATGAACCAGTTCCTGATGTGCAGATCCTTCAACAGTATTTTATGGCGCCTATGACGTTATTCAGAGAGAGGCCAGAACGTGTAAAAGAATGTGTTAATCCATGATGTGACGTGTGAACTCATTCATTGCTTCCGATGCAGGCCGCTTTGAACGTCTGCGGTGACATGGATGTGATGCAGCTCTGTACTGCGTTTTGGGACGATTTATTATCGTTGCATGCACACCGCCCGTTCCCTGCATAAGTCCATTGTACTTTTATTCCTCTACTTCCAGTTAGTGATCCGTCTCTGCAGTTCGCCGGTTTTATTAATGTTCACCCTGTATAGATATAAAATGTTAATTTTTGTCTGGCGCATTGCACAACGTTGTCATAGAAATAAATGAAAATTTGCATCTTTATTCCAAAAGCCGCATAGCGGTGTGTGGAGGAGGGCACTTCGTTTATCACTGTCATTTTCACCCCCTTTCCTGATCTAGTAGCGAACGATTGCCAGTAAGCCTCTGTGTGGGCTCGGGCTCTTAGATTTTATCTTCATGGTATTTTGGCAAGATATGTGTAGGAGAAAGCAAAATATATTTTGACTCTTTCCGGAACACTCTCAGCAGTTAAACACTAAGCCACACACTGATGCAGTATCAGTTCTCTATTCAGAACTACGTATTCTGGAAAAGAGAAGAACACCAGCCTCCTATCGGATCGACGGTCGGCAGCAGCAGCAGCAGCAAGAGCAGCTTACCTATTATACACAGTTTGTATACATCGTTTAACTGTACTGTAACTTGTTTCTGAGCAGACTGGTGTTGACTGACTTAGTCTAAGAATTTGGACCTATTTTAGTACACATCTTTGTGTGACGCACCTTTCTTGGGAAGCTCCCTTGTGCCAGAAGTGCCACGTCAGGTGACTGCGTTTACATTTCGCTTCAGTACACAGCGTGTAGCGCTACAGAATTTGCGTATTTATTTTCTGCAGTAGCTTTTGTGTAAGCAGAGTTTCTAGTACAAAATAACTGTTGATACATCCATTTTTAGTTTTCTGTTTTGAGAGCTTACAGAGCTCGCGATATTCGGATGTAGTGAGAACTCTGCAAAGCCGGTTTTATTCTTGGTTTATTTTTCTCGTTTACTTTTGACGTACATAGCAACCTCAATACCCCTAAAGTTAGGTACTTTTTTGTTGTGAGGATCTGTTTGTACTTCTTGACTACTTTGCTCCTATTTTTTGAGATCTAATTCACTTTAATTATACGGTACAATACCGAAAAGAACTGTGCTGTTTGTGAGCGGACACAAGGAGAATTCGATGGAGTCCATAAACAGCTGGAAGCTGCATTGATCACGCTCCACAGACTTCTGCGTACTGCTCTAAGCTGCAGCGTCACGCCGGCCGGTGTGGCCGAGCGGTTCTAGGCGCTTCAGTCTGGAACCGCGCGACCGCTACGGTCGCAGGTTCGAATCCTGCCTCGGGCATGGATGTGTGTGACGTCCTTAGGCTAGTTAGGTTTAAGTAGTTCTAAGTTCTAGGGGACTGATGACCTCAGGTCTTCCGGTGCGTAACAAGTGACCGGACTATTTTCAGTTGAGATTACGTAGGCTTTCCCGGCGTAATAAGTCTTGAAAGTCTCTTCGGGTTTGCTGCCGGATCCTAAAATCAACTTGACTCGATATTTCGGCGATCCAACTGTTCGCCATCTTCAGGAAATGCTGCTTCTGCTGATGAGTCCCGCTGAGAACTGACGCAAGATTGCAATTCGACGTCCTAGTGCAGATAGTACTTCTGAGCCAGCAGAGGATGCCTCTCTTGTTGGACCAGTGGCAAATTTCCTACCCAGTCCGGACAAGCGCAAAGTGCGAGTATGGTAGTTATTGGGAAATAGCAGGAGGGGGGGGGGGGGGAGTGGGGGGAAGAATGCCAGTGTGCACTTCGTGCGTTTGCCGGTAGGGTGAGGGGGCATAGCCCAAGATGTAGAGGACGCAACTGACAGAAAATTTCTGCACATGTTGACAGCAATGCCGCCTCTCGTTTGGTTCCTGAGGCTGGTCTCATTTGCTTCGAGTGAATAGTTGATTTGGTGAAGGCAACTAGCATTGCACGCTCATCTTTCATAGCATTGTACCCCGGTTCGAGCACGGTCCTCTGGTTTGGAGCGCAGTGGATTGTCTGAACCAGAGCCTCGGCGGATTCTGCTAATGGTGTTAAGGACTCTTTGTGAGCAGTTTTGAGTAGTCATGCCTCTGTCTGGATTGACGCGGCCCTCTACGAATTCCTTTCCTGTGCCAACCTCTTCGTCTCAAAGCAGCACGTGTATATTATGTCCTCAGTTATTGGCTGAACATATTCCAGTCTCTGTCTTCCTCTACAGTTTTTACCACTTACATCTGCCTCTAGTACCTTGGAAGGTTTTCCCTGATATATCAACAGATGTCTTGCCGTTCTGTCCCTTTACTTGTCAGTGTTTTCCATATATCAGTTCCTCGTCGATTCTCCGAAGAACCTCTCCATTCCTTACCTTATCAGGCCACCTAATTTTCTACATATTCTGTACCACCACATTTCAATTGCTTCACTGCTCTTCCGGTTTCCCCACAGTTCATGTTACACCACCGTACAATGCTATGCTCCAAATGTAGACTCTAAGAGATTTACTTTTCAAATTACGGCCTACGTTTGTTACTAGTAGATTTCTCTTGGCCAGGAACGCCCTTTTTGTCAGTGTTAGTCTGCTTTTTACGCCCGCCTTGTTCTGTCCATCATGGAATGTTTTGATTCCTCGATAGCAGAATTCCTTAACTTCACCAACTTGAGGATCATCAAACCTGATGTCATGTTTCTCGCTACTCTCATTTCTGCTCTTTCTCATTACATTCGTCTTTCTTCGATTTACTCTCAATCCATATCCCTTACTCGTTAGACTGTTCATTCCATTTAGCAAGTCTTGAAATTCTTCTTCACTTTCACTAAGGGTAGCAACGTCATCAGCGAATCTTATTATCCTCTCTCCTTGAAATTGAATTACTCTCTTGAACCTCTCTTTTTATTTCCGTTATTGCTTCTTCGGTATACAGACTGATCAGTAGGCTCCAAAGACACGCGTCTTTCCGATACCTTATTCATGTTTCCTCAGAATTTTGAAATTCTTGAATCACTTGACATTATCAAATGCATTTTTGCTATTGAACAATCTTTTGAACTTGTCTTTATTTCTTTTTATTCTTACTTCCATTATAAACACCAACGTCATAATTGCATATCCTAAAGCCAATCTGATCGTGATTTAGCACATCGTCAATTTTCTTTCCCATTCTTCTGTACATTTTTCTTGTGAGCAACTTGGATGCATGAGCTGTTACGTTGATTTAGCGATAATTCTCGTTTTTGTCATATCTTGGAGTCTTCAGAACTGTGTGGTTGATATTTTTTCGGAAGTCGAATGGTATATCGCCAGACACGCACACAAACGTCAATAACTTTTTCCGCGTCTCCCAACGATCTTAGGAATTCTAATTGTTAGCTATTCCTTTTGGATTAGTCGATATGAAGACTTCCAAAGCCCTTTTAAATTTTGATTACAGCGCTGGATCCCCATCTCCTCTGAATCGACTCCTCGTTCTTCTATCATGTCAACAAGTCTTCCTCATCACAGAGGCCTTCAATTCACTCGTTTCGCCTAATCGATCTCTCCTCTCCATTAAACAGCGGAGTTCCCATAACTCGTGTCTCCTCCGAGAATTTCGAACATCTTAAATAATTTTACATTGGCAAACGCTTTTTCCAGATCGACAAATCCTGTGAACGTGCCTTGATGTTTCTTCAGTCTTGTTTCCATTGTCAACCGTAACATCAGAATTGCTTCTCTGGTGCCTTTACTTATCCTAGAGCCAAACTGATCTCATCTAACACATTCTCAATATTTTCCATTCTTCAGTATATTATTCTTGTCAGCAACTTGGATACAAGAGATGATAAGTTGACTGTACCATAATTCTTGCATTTGTCAGTTTTTGCGTACTTCAGAATTGTGTGGCCGATACTCTCTGGAAAGTCAGATGGTACGTCGCCAGACTCATAAATTCTACATACCAACGTGAGTAGTCGTTTTCTTGCCACTTCATCCAATGATTTTAGAAATTCTGATGGAATGTTTTCTATCTCTTCTGCATTAATTGATCTTAATTCCTCCAAACTTTCTTCAAATCTGATTCTAATATTGGATCCCCTATGTCCTCTAAACTGACTCCTGTTTCTTCTTTTATCACAATAGAGAAGTCTTCCCTTCATAGAGACCTTCATTGTACTCTTTCCAACTATCCGCTCTCTTCTCGGCATTTAACAGTGGAATTCCAATTGCACTCTTAATGTTACCACCCTTTCTTTTAATGTCACTGAAGGTTGTTTTGACTTTTATATATGCAGAGCCAGTCCTTCTGACACTCATTTCCTTTTCCATTTCATCACCTTCTTCATGCAGCAGCTTCTCCTTTGCTTCGCTGGACTTACTGATTAATTCATTCCTAAGTCAACTGTGTTTCTGTATTCCTGAACGCCCGTGAAACCTTTTTGTATTCCCTTCATTCATACAGCAACTGATGTATTTCTTCCGTTACCCACTCCTTCTTCAATTTCCTTCTTTGTACTTAAGGTTTTCTTCCCAACTTTTGTGTAACCCTTTTTAGATATTCCATTCCTCTTCAACTGAACTGCCTGCTACGCTGTTCCTCATCGCAGTATGTACAGCTTCAAAGGACCTCAAGCGTCTCTCTTCATTCGTTAGACCTTCCCTATCCGGATTCATTGCTCACTGACCTTTTTTCAGTAGTCTCTTAAACTTCAACCTAGTCTTCACCATTACTAAATTGTCACCTGAGTCTGTATCTGCTCCTGGGTATGCCTTACAATCCAGTATCTGATTTCAGAATGAATTAGTCTTTCTCCTCTCTCATTCCTAGCACCAAGCCTATATTCTTTTACTCCTTCACCTACAACAGCATTCCATTCCCCCGTGACTAATAGATTTTCATCTCCGTTTACGTGCCGAACTACTCGGTTAGTATCCATATACACTTTCTCTGATTCTTCATCTTCGGCTGGGATGATGTCGGCATGTACAGTTGTATTATCACTGTCGGGTTGGATTTCTGTCGATTCTGATGTGAACAACAATATCATTGAAGTGTCCACATTAACTCACTAAATGCGCTGACTTCCTGTTCTTAAAGGATCCTACTCTCGTTGTATCAGTTTATGCTGCTGCTGTTGTTGATATCCTGTACGCATCTGACCAGAAACCCTCGTCCTCTTTCCATTACACTTCACTGTCCCTTACTATATCTAGATTGAGCCTTAGCTTTTCCATTTTCAGATTTTCTAGCTTCCCTACCCTGACTCTTAGAACGTCACCATCTCGTTGGTTACTTAATTTTTTCCTCATGGTCACCTCCCCACGACAGTCCTCTTCTGGAGATCGTAATGGGGTTCTAGTCCGCAATCTCTTGCCAATAGAGAGTTCATCGCAACACTTTTCATGTTACAAGCCACATGTCCTGTGAATACGAGCTATGTACCTTTAATGGAGAAATTTCCGTAGCATTCTGCATCCTTACGACATTGAGCATTACTGATTCTTCCGTATTTAGGTATGGGATGCGAAGTTGTCGATCTCCGCTATCGGAAGGAAAACTGTAGGTTCCCCGTAATAGTTCTTGCGCGTACTACAAGCAAGATGCATGCGTGCGCATTTTGATTTTTTAGGTTAGAGCAGTGGTACTTAGGCTGTTCCTTTCCTCCCAAAAGTGACCATTACAGCCTTCATAATGGGCGGTACGCGGCTGAACGGTAAAAATATATGCATTAGGTTTTCATAAAATTTTCAGAAACTAATAGTTGGTTAACAAATTACTATTTTATTCTTTAACATGCTGTGTTTCTGATTTATAAATTATATAAATGAATTTACGTCCATATTTTATAAATCACCTTTACTGTGGAAATGGTGTCAGTTAGAAAATGTTACTACCAAATGATACAGAAGTTTTAAGTAAGGAAGGTCGACTATACCTCAGTTAGAAGAACCAACTACCTACCACACTCCTTGATACATCAGCCACAGTGTTCTCAGAGAATTCTCATCTTTGCAAATCGTATTGGAAAAGATTAATATGATAACAGTAGTCTGCAGGAGCATCCAAGGAAAGGTCCCAAAATTAGTATTGCCTATTGAAGGTTACAATACCCAGAGAGGTTTACGAACAGGAAACTTAAACAGGAAGTGAACAGCAACGAAATTCTAAGTTCTGATATGAATATTTGTCTTAGAGATAAGTTAGTCGCCAATGGTGGAGGCGTGTTTATTGCAGTAAAGAACTCGATGGTATCTAGCGAGGCTATTACGGATTCCAAATGTTAATTAATCTGGTTGAACTTAAGCATAAAGGCATAGAACGTCGGGAAAAATTGTAGTCACATGCTTTTATAGACATTTTGGGTCAGGAGTTATAGTGGTATAGCGCTTCAGACAGGACTTGTAGAACGTCGTTAACAACACTTCTTATCAATCCTTTGTAGTATGTAATAATTTATCTGTGCCAGGCATCCAGAGACAGGGTTTCGAGTGACAGTATTCTGAAAGTCTTCTCCGAAAATTACTTCGAGGAGACAGTGAGAGAACTAACACGAGAAGATAACGTCTTACACCTCCTAGCAACAAACACACGTGAACTTACTTTCCTCTACGTTAGCTACAGGGATTTCAGTGAACATAGGCTGTGATACGGCCGGCCGCGGTGGCCGAGCGGTTCTAGGCTCTCAGTCTGGAACCGCGCGACTGCTACGCTCGCAGGTTCGAATCATGTCTCGGGCATGGATGTGTCTGATGTCCTTAGGTTAGTTAGGTTTTAAGTAGTTCTAAGTTCTAGGGGACTGATGACCACAGATGTTAAGTCCCGTAGAGCTCAGAGCTATTTGAACCATTAAGGTTGTGGTAGCAACTATTACTACAGGTATTACCAGTAACGTTGAGAATATAGGCTTTTAGCAAGAGTGAAACGATACAAAAGGCAGAGTACCTGAATAGTCAATATCAAATGGTCAGTGCTGAGGACGAAGATATCGAGAACAAACGGAGCAAATTCAGAAGCATGGCTCAATGTAGGGATATCATGAAGACTTTCTTCCTTTGTAACTAACAAAAATTATGAGTACCTATGCATTTAACGTACGATTATCTAAATAGGAAGGTAATGGAACAGTATAACATTTAATAAAATGGGTAGTACTACGTGCCTCGGCATGTAGTGACTCCGGGAAACTAGAGGTGACGGTTATTTCTCTCTGTCGAGTAAACATGAGAACTGTTTGTGTTGGCAAGGTGTGCAGAGGAACACGGTGCTCGGAGAGACACCTTAGGGACGCCTTTACGTGTAGCAGTTCTGGGAAGTTGGAAGTCCAGAGACGCAGGAACTGTGCCAAAGAACCGTTCACTGCTTTCACATTACTGGAGTGGCTAGCAGATGACTTCTGCTGAGAAGGAGTCGGTCAACCTCTCAGAAACGTTCTGCCGTGAATACACTACAGCGTTCCCAATACTAGCCGTAGGGTTTTTTATTTATTTTTTACGTCATTCAGGCCTTAACGCACGACTGCCCGATGCACAGGAAATTGTTCTCTTTGAGCAGCATGAAGTTCTCCGGAATTCTGAAGTGTTTGCTGGGAAAGCTTTCCCTCCCTCCTCCCCCCCCCCCCCCCCTCTCTCTCTCTCTCTCTCTCTCTCTATCTATCTATCTATCTCTCTCTCTTTCTTCTTTTAGAGGAACATATTTGTTCGGCTAAAACGTTTCGTCTCAGAATTTGAAACAGAGGCCAGCTATTAAGTGCCCCACACAGTGTTACTAGCACGGCCCTTTTATCTTTAGAGCTGTTTAGTTTTCCACGACAAACCATTCTCCGCTGCTGTAATAAGTAAGCGTCGTAATGGGACATCACAATGTGACGTCAGAAGACGTACCATGGATGCCTTTAATTTTTGGAGGCAAGCTACACTACTGGGTGAGAGGGCGGAGTGATTGTGATGGTCTCATGGATGGAGGAGGTACGTCGGAATAAGTTTATGCGACTGGCATAGAGAGCGCCTGCCACTTGTCAGTCCGTAGCGGAGCGTGTTTTAGGGGATTAGGTTTCTTTCGAGAGAATTTTTCTAGGGTTCGTTCGGATTCTCCGATCGGAAAATTTGGTCCCAGAACATCGTGTAGAGAGGATAGATATAGTAGCAGTCTTGCAGGGTGCGGCGATTCCTATGGAGTCCATCGCTCGAGTCTGTCCAGTGATGCGCTAGTCACATACGTGCAGATTTGCAGCAGCGAGCACGGAAGTGCTCACGAGAGGCAGTTGTGTACGGGGAGAATCATTGTTTCGTTAACGCATGTACCGCACACTTAAAGATTAGCTGTTTGTTACCATTATCGCTGAATGCAGATACATCCTGATAGTGCTGGTGTTCATACTCAAAAAACGGAAGGCGTCGTGCGAGAGTTTCACCATTCTTACCACCTTGGTCAACCTCATTAGTACTTATATGATTTTGATGTATAGGTGTTTCAGCTCAGTATGTGATACGTTCTTGTGTTTAAATGTCAAATTATTTCCGCGATTTATTCAATTAATCCATTGGCACGACGAATAACTTTCCATTTCATATGAAACAATATACCTTCATCGTTTAACAATTTTTTTTTCCTATGGGATATTGGTTGTTATATTCATTCTATCGAAAGTTTGCCAACCTAGGATTCAGTACCAGGCCCACAAACTTTATTTATTAATTCGCTTTTACACTGTCAGGCGTGAACACATTTGTGTGTCGCAGGGTATTTCTGGGCAGAAATTAATCAAACCTATCCCTACATTACCATACCACAAGGTATCTTTCAGAGTCTTAAGGGATGGGAAAGACCCACCGTGGTTTAACCGTCGTGTTAGAAAATTCCTACGTAAGCAAAGATAGCTTCGTCACGGAGTCAAAAGCAGTCGAAACATAGCAGACAGAAGCCAAACGAAGCGAAAAAGAACGTAAAAATTCCAATGTGACAAGAGTTCGATAACTTTGAAAGTAAAATGGTTTTTATTTAGATGTGATGACAAAACACGTCAAACTAAAAACTATAAGAGGTTTCGGTCATACGTAAAATATGTAAGCGTTGGAAATCACTTATTCAATTACTCAAAATTCAGTTAGTGAAATGGAAGATAACAGAGATTTACGAAATACCGCATTCGGTCTTCGGAGGTTGTCTCACCACGGAATATCGCAATTCGGTCCGTTCCCTACGGACGTCGAAAGGCGGCTACTGAGATAAGGCCGATCACGGAATAGGACAGCAACTACAATCGCTTAGTAGTGGAAATCCATTAGGATCAAATGAGATACATGTAAGAGTCTACATTGATTATATGAATAAACTTGCTCCCTTCTAGCAGCAGTTTTTCGTAGTTTCCTGCATCATCGAAGTATACCTTGCGACTGGAAGAAGTACGGGTCACTCATGTTTTCAAGAAGGATTGTAGGACTTTGTAGGCCTATATCGTTGACGTCAATTTGTTGTAGAATTATACTCAAGAAGTATGACGGTTTTGGAGAACAAAATTTTCGTCTACAAAAATCAACATGGATCTCAAAACGGGAGATATACAGTGCGGTAGGCAACGGCGATCAAGTTGGTGCTGTGTACCTCGACTTCAGGAAAGTTTTGTTACCGTCCCGCACTGCCGTTTACCAAGTAAAATATAAGAACTAACCGAGTATGGAAGCAGATTTGAGAATGCATTCAAGACTTCCTTGCGGACAGAACCCAACATGTCGCTGTTAAGGTAACAAAATCTGCAGATATGAAGATAATTTCCGGAGTACCCCATGGAATATAATTGCGTAGGTGCCCCAAGGAAGTGAGATAGGATCGTTATTGTCTACAGTGAATATAAATGATCTAGTAGAAAGCGTCGGAAGCTTTTTAAGTATTTTCAACTTAGTTCCAACCTGTCATTGTTGATGGCAAAAGCGATAGAATATTTGCCTCCTCGTTTTTATGGAAACATGGTACCTAATAAGGTTATGGAACACATTGTTTAATTTCCATCCCTCACCCGAAACGCCTTTAGGATTGTGTGGATCCTTGACTGCCTGGCCGTGTCCTTGATACACCATCTAAACAGAATGTCTAGGATGCAAATGGAGCATACATTCATCAGCCAGAACATCATGACCTCCTACGTAATAGCTGGTATATCCACCTGTAGTACGGATGACAGCGGCCACTAGTCGTGGCATGGAAGCAATGAGGCCTTGGTGGGTCGCTGAAGAGAGTTGGCACAGCATCTGCATACACACACACACACACACACACACACACACACACACACACACACACACGTTGTAAATTCCGGCAAGGGGGAAGATGAGTTCTGACCGCATGTTCAATCACATCCCAGATGTCTTCCATCGGGTTCTGATCTGGTGAATTCGGGCGCCAGCACTTCAATTGGATTTCACCAGTGTGTTCCTCGAACCGCACCATCACACTCCTGGCCTTGTGACGTGGCTTGCTGAAAAATGCCACTGACGTCGGGAACATAATCATCATGAAGGAGTGTACATGGTCTGTAACTTATGTACGAAACTCTTTGGCCATCATGATGCCTTGCACGAGCTTCACTGGACCCATGGATGCCCACGTGAATGTTCCCCAGAGCATGATGGAGTTCCTGCCAGCTTGACTACGTCCCGCAGTACAACCGTCAAGGAGCTGTTCCCCTGAAAGGCGACGGATTCGCCCCCTCCCCCCTCCCCCCGCCCTCCCCACCCCCCTCCCACACCCCGCCACCCTATCGGCGAGATGAAGAAGGTATCGGGATTAATCAGATCCAGCAACGCTCTGCCACTGCGCCAACGTCCAATGTTGGTGGTCATGTGCCCATTTCAGTCGATGTCGTGGTGTTAACATAGGCACGTGTATCGATCGTCAGCAGCTGGGGCCCATTGTTAAGAGTGTTCGGCACACTGTATCTTCAGACACACTTGTACTCTGTCCAATATTAAGCTTAGATGTTAGTTCCACATTAGGTCCTCGCCTGACCTGTTATATGAGACTGTCCAGCATACGATTACCGACATCTGTAATGAGTGGTGGCCACCCAACCTCAAGACGTCTGGACGTGTTTCACCTTGGTTTTGCCATGTTTTTAAGACACTCATCACACCAAATCTCGAATACCCGACAGATCATCCCGTTCCCGAAATGCCCATGCCGAGCCTCGGGCCCAACACAATCTGCCCTCGCTCAAACTCAGATACGGAGATCGCTCGCCTTCCCCATTCTACATGCGTATATCACGCTCACTGATTCTACAACAACCGTGAATGTGTCTGGCTTCCAGTCGTTCCTTGCTGCTGTCGCCTGGACGCATTTATATCGATAGTAGGTCGGTGTCATAATGTTATTGCTGATCAGTGTACACTTCCGTACTAGCCTACGGTAGGCTGTAACGGAAATTTTATAATTAACATTTATACATTGATCAGTACATGGTTCATCATTCTCCAGTTGTATTGTGTAAAGCATCTCTTATGATTCAAATGGCTCTGAGCACTATGGGACTTACGATCTGTGGTCATCAGTCCCCTAGAACTTAGAACTACTTAAACCTAACTAAGGACATCACACACATCCATGCCCGAGGCAGAATTCGAACCTGCGACCGTGGCGGTCAGGCGGTTCCAGACTGAAGCGCCTAGAACCGCACGGCCACACCGGCCCATCTCTTATGTTGTTAGTGCATGCCTTGTGACAAACTGTCGAAATGTATTCTGCTTTCCACACGTGAAAATTGTTATTATAATTTTATCTGAACATTTTATTCTGTATGCAAGGTAATGCAGTGGATCGATAAGAGGTGTGTAGTATCTGTATGTAGTGTCGGAACGAGGATGCGAGCGACTGTTGCACACGCGCTGTGGTCACTGTAAGTTGATTGTGAAATTTTGGTAACGGCTTTGAGCGTGGACTGTGATTAGCATCGGGAGTAGTCCGGCAACGATACTTTCAGTTGTAAACTTGACGAAGTGAAGGCGACGTGAAGGCTGTGGAACAGCAATTTTTTATGCTGTATCGTTATGCAAATAGAGGTTACTGCTCTGTCCCTTCTGAAGATTACTGAAGATTACACTCTTGGATTTGACCTGTATGGGAAGGACATATTTAATAATTGAGAGATCGTAGTAAGAACTGCGAACTCTTTTAATTAGATGTTTAAGCGTCTCGACCTGCGACTTTTTCTTCAGGGCTGTCTTAAGGTGAGGCTACGAATTTAAGCTATCGACTTAGGTGTAGACAGACAGAAGCTGACCCATGCTATCAAACATTCGCGCAATGTACAGTCGTGGACAAAACTAGACCCCTCGCGTATTCGTTATGCTGAACCGCACAGCTTTGAAGACTGCTGCACAGCGAACAGGCAGGGCGACGAAGTGCTACCAACATACAATGCACAGGCGTTAAATTGAAAAACTCGCCGAACTTTGTCAGACTGTTCTCAATCATGTGTAAGACAATATTAATGTTGATTATAGTCTTAAAGACAACACGTAAATATAAGATAAAAATAAAAGAAGAAACGCTGATTAGTATGAACTGTACTAATAAAAATGAATTTCAGTTTATCGAGATAATATAACTGTTTTAATAAGATAAAGTACCCCAGATCGTTACGAATTAGCAAAATATTATGCGTATTCGACTGCGAAACGGTCTGTGTTAACGTTCAGACCAGTCATATTGGATTACCGTTGCTGACCTACCAAGAATGTGCGCAAATTTAGCAGTGCGTGAATATTCGCAACGAAATTTAGTTAAAAATCATTCAGTGTCACACTTAAGTCAATTCAATTATTGAGAGAAGCGGAAAAAGTAGGCAGTAATAAGTAGGAAATTTTACAAGAGTTTCATATTGACATCCACAGGGTGCCGGTACAGAATAAAGATAGCAATAAAACGTATTGGGGGCGCGAGAATTTCTTTAAATTGCTTTTTTTATAGTCTATCTGCCTTCGAGATTAGAACCGAAAACAAAACAGGCGTCACTTGCAGTAGCAAACACCTTTCACTAGGCCAGCAGACAACACAGGCAAACAACCCTCTATTATTACCCCAGACATGAATAAACCGGCAATTTCACAATGAAAATGGCAAAATGATGTGCAGTTTCTGTTGCATAGTGCTTTCTGCACTTAAAATTATGAATTTTCTACCTTTATGTTACCCCTTATGTAGCGATCATTCGGGATTTTTATCGAAATAATAAAATACTGTTATTAGTGAGTAAATTTAATAGGATAATTCTGCAACACCCCACGAAATAAACGGCGACATAGCTGCCAAATGTATTCTACAATGTTTCTAGTTCTCCATTACACTCACCACAGCTAGGAAAGTTCAATATCCGGTTTCTTAAGCTATGGGAATGCTCGCACTTCTAAAATGTAGTGGCGTTAATAATGGAATCTGGATTACCACGTGTATAGGGAAATGGATTTTATTTGCATTCCTGTAAACGTGATTTTCATCGAAAGCGTAGCTATGATTAATACGCTGATGTGTCGACTGCAACTAGAACATTTCGAATAAAGAGTAGGGGAAATTATTTATGCGGCCATCGACTTCAGTAACTGTCGTAGCTATTATCTTTGATAGGATTTCGTCACCTAAATCGGTAAAAATGGAACTCTACTAGTCTCAATTTCTTAACCGTCTATCTCTCTAGCCAACCCTTAAAACCCGTTTACCTCGAGTCCGGGTAGACATAATAAGCGGAAATATATCGCACTTCCTGCGGTATACGTTCTCTTGGTGGTGTAAAGAAGTGAGCTTTTATGTCAACTCAATCTAAAGATATGGCCGTTTAAGTAAAGAAAATTTACGCAACGGTAATTCTGTATGACACAGACCGTTTCGCGCCCGAATGCGCATAATATTTTGCTAATTCGTAACGATCTGGGGTACTTTGTATTACAAAAACAGTTATATTATCTCGATAAGTTGAAATTCATTTTTCATTAGTAAAGTTCATACTAATTAATGTTCCTTCTTTCATTTATATCTTATATTTACGTGTCGTGTTTAACACACTAATCAGCATTTATATAGTCTTACACATGACTGAAAACAGTCTGACAAGGTTCTGATAGCTTTAGAATTTGACGCCTGTGCTAGTCGCCTTGGCTGTTATGCTGTGCAGCAGACTTAACAGATGAGCGGATCAGCATAACGAAAAGGCGTGATCTTTCGCTCGTTTTGTCCACGACTGTACGTGTTGTGTTTTGAAGAATAAAAGAAATGTGCACATTCTTATAAAATTAACTTAGAACTGGCTCGTATGCCCACTGTTGACTGTGTTAACCGTCTTTTGTAGTAACTGATCATCACATTCTCACCCCACCATCCATGTCGCAAAAATGTCGAATGGTGAATTTCCAGCGAAAAATGCCACCATCTTAAAATTTAAGCTGATATTAACGCATGGAAGTACCTCAGTACCGAGATCATCTACTTTGTCTTCGTGTAGCAGCGCTTACAGATTTTACTTCAGCGTAGACGAGGCTACGTCATCACAGGGTATGTCTTCTTTGACATCTATCTCGTCTTCGACCAGGAAAGTAGGAGGTTTTGAGTTCGAACTTCAGGGCTACTGAAGTAGAATCAGAAGTAAAGCTAACTCAAGCGGGGTGGGGGTGGTGGGGGAGGTGGTGGTGGTGGTGGTGGTGGTGGTGATTCGTTTGTGGGGCGCTCAACAGCGCGGTCATCAGCGCCCATACAAAGTCCCAATTTTTTCACAGTCCAATCTAGCCACTGTCACGAATGACGAGAATGATAATGATGAAATGATCAGGACAACACAAACACACAGTCCCCGGGCAGAGAGAATCCCCAACGCGGCCAGGAATCGAGCCCGGGACCCCGTGATCCTGAAGCAGCAACGCTAGCCACGCTAATACAAGCGTAAAAATGGTACCACTTTCGAGAACGTCAGTTTTGTCCCATCGGCAATATTCGAATATTTTCTTTTCTTGGCAACATTTCTGCAGACCACCTTCTTGCTATACCATCTAGTTTGCTAGGACAGTTGAAGTACTTCAAATGGCCTTGTTTTGGATGACAGAACAATATATTGGCGACTATTTCTGACAGTCGGTAGTATATTGTTTTGTTGTCCACTAACAAGCAATTTGGAGTACTTCAACTGTCGTAACGAACTAGATAGTATATCAAGAATGAGCGTTCACAGGGATGTTGCAAGAAGCTGGAATGATTCTACAGTTGCCTGTTTGGACATAACTCATTTGGTAAGTTTGCAAATGTGTAATGCTCTAAGTACTAAACTTGATAAGAATAGCACAAAACTTTCTGTATCTCCGACGAGCGATACTCATTTAGCATTTTGAGATAAATTAGTTTGATAAACAGACAACTGTATTTGTACACATCGTACAAAATACATCTTATTATCTTAGTACAGCACAAAGTGCCAAGCGACTGGATAAAAGAGCAGGTGACTCCTGTATAAAAGAAGAGTAAAAGAAAGGATCCGAAAAATTACGGACCAATACCCTTGACATCGGTTCTGCAGCGTGTTCTTAGTCCGAATGTAGATTTCCAAGATACCGGAAAACTCATGTCTGCGAATAAGCACGGCTTTACAAAGCGTCGCTTGCACGAAACTCAGCTTCCTCTTCTCCCGCATGATTTACTGTGAACTATGGGTGAAGGGCAACAGGCAGCTTTAGTATTTCTAGAAGTCTGGAAAACAATCGACACGGCACCTCACTACAGACGGTTAGCGAAGGTACGTGCATAGGGAACAGGCTCCCAGTCATGTGATTCGCTCCTCGACGGCAAGTGTTCATCGAAGATACGGATAATGTCACGAGTGTCCCTGGGAAGTGTGATAGACCTGTTGCTATTTTCTAAATCAAACAGGTTAGACAGTAATCTGCGGTTGTTCACTGATGAAGGTGTCAAAGGTTTATCGGTTGATACCAGATGACTTACACAAAATTTCTAGTTGTTGTGAAGAATGGCAGCTGGCTTTTAACGCAGAAAAATGTAAGTTAATGTGAATGAGAAGGAAAAACAGACTCGTAATGTTCGGAAACAGCATTAGTAGTGTTGTGCTTGACATACTGATGTTGTTTAAATAACTTGGTGTAACATTGCGAAGCAATATGAAATGGAACGGTCAAGAGAGGATTGTGGAAGGGAAGGCGGATGCTCGACTTCGGTTTACTGGAAGAATTTTATGAAATTATGGTTCAGCTGTAAAGGAGACCGCATATAGAAGCTCTTGGGACCTATTCTTGAGTACTGATAAGTGTTTCATATCCGATTAAAAGAGGATCCGATTAAAAGAAGACATCGCAACAATTTAGAGGCGAGCTGCTAGACCTGGTACCAGCAAGTCCGATTAACATGCAAATGTTACGGATATGTTTGGGGAACTCAAGTTGGAATCACTAAGGAGGATAAGATATTCGTTTCGAAGAACACTACTGTGAATGTTTAGAGAATCGGCATTTGAAGCTGACTGCTGAACAATCCTAATTCCGCCAAAATACATTTCGCGTGGGGACCACGAAGATACGAGAAATCAGGGATTATACGGAGGCATATAGTTCTTCGCCTGCTCTGTCTGCGACTGGAAGAGGAAAGGGAACGACTAGTTGTGGTACAGGGTACCTCCGCCACGCACCGTACGGTGGCTTGCAGAGTAGGTATGTAGATGTACATGCAGATGTAGATATGTTATTAATATGAATATGGACGCAACTTAGTATGATTAAATCCACGGTATACGACTGTTTAAGAAATAAAGCTAGAAAATAGTTATGAAAAATATTAATTCATGTGCTCATAACGTTGGGTTGAAAATGAACACTAACATATCAGTTAGGAAAAGATACTCAAAAGACAGAGAATCCGTTTTAGGTACAAAAAGAAGAATCTAATCGAAATGGAGAAACAGAGAAGAAAATTTAAAAAATGCTTTCCAATTTTAATGCCAAGTACAACACTTCGTTTGTTTACGGAATCCCATACGATCCATTTATTAGATTTATTGCATTTTTATGCCTTCTGTTTCTTTGCTCAAGGGTATTTGAATGAATGGCGCGAACGCGGCTGCCATAGTTAAGGGGTTCCTGATTTTTTAATGTAATATAAAAAATGATGATATAATCTTAAGTGCTGTTCCCAAAATATTTTTCCCGCCAATCCGAAATATACGGTTCCAAGTAGAACGCGTTTTATAGTTCGGGTCTCATTTTTGTAGTTGAGTCAAACATACCTGTAATCAATAGTCCCTGGAATGTACAGCAATCATTTCAGATCCAAAATGAGGTCCTCCTCCGTTCTCTTTGTGGCCATGGTGGTCCTGAGGGCATCCTTGGCATCTTCCGTCATCCGCTGCTCTGCTCGATCGATATGCTTTTAGTCAGTTTTCGTGCAGAAGTTGTAACACGTTGCTCGGACTTCAGGTTCAAGCACGTTCATAATTTCCATAATTCCAGTTAGGACGTCGTTGAAATTGTATGTCAGCTATTATTATGAATTTTTTTCGGAGGCATTTTTTTTTCATAAATCGCTTCGTTACATGATCACGGAGTTTCTGACGAACTTGGAATCAATTGTATGCAAGGTAAATATTACGGAAAACATTTTAGAGTAAAGAAAAAATTCGATTTCTTAAAATTTTCCAAGAGGACTACACCCTTAAGTTATGCTGGGAATCCGCACTCTAGGGTGCTGGATCGGACATTTTTTGCAGCTCGCACAACCCAAAAAACCCGAAGTGTATCTGGGTCCGAACCCCCCCCCCCCCCCTCTCCCCGCAGACACCAATGGAAGCAGATACAATAGGAGAAGTGATCGATAAAATAAATAAAATCCTCATAAAGTGACTCAGGAGATATTTCATTGTAAGAGATTTTAGGCTGTTTGCTTCCACATCACACTGAACACTCTTGTATTCATACCCATGGGGGCCGCACATCAAACTGATGTTTATCATGGACATCAGTTCTGATTGGTATGAAGGTTCCATCTTTTAATGCTCGTTATCTCATGAACATATCCACAGAAATTAGATTTCCGGACGTGTGCGTTTGTGATATAAACCTTTCCATTTCCGTTAAGTTTTTTTTTCCTTTTCCAAAGAAATCACTTGTTGGCATGTGTGAATATTACTGAATTGTTCCACAGCGGAGTAGTAATTGCAGGACCAAAATTTCGATAGAAAGAGACTAAGACGTCACTAAGTACGGCATGTGTGCCAGATACGCGACAGTGTCGTAACCGAATGTCAACACACGAGAGCCAGAGTGCTAACAAGAAGAGAACTGTTCCATCAGTCAATGTCGTACGAAATCAAAGAACAACAGATTGAGCACTGCGACAACTGTGTGGAGCAGACAAAATTCTCGGCCGTAACCAGGCTAAGTGCAGTAACTTATCCTGCACACATCATAAGAAAGGCTTTCAGGATGGAAAAATTCATAAGGGAGCTGAAGTTAAACACAACAGTAGCCGAGAGCGCTGACGGGCTCATACAACGAGAGCACATTCAGTCACCAGCGTGTGTGGTGGGCGGGAAAGGTCATATCATTAACTTCCATAGAACCTCCGGACTCCTCAAGCATGAGTAATAGAACTATCGGCTTAATAGGTAATGATTGCCAAATGCTAATACGAATTTACAGGGGAATGTAAAAAACTGGTAGAAGCCGGCCTCGGTGAAGATCATTTTGGCCCCAAGGTAATGGTGAAACACGTGAGGCATTACTGGCCCAATGACCTATCTCAGAAGATAGGTTTAAGAAAGGCTAACGTACACTCATAGCGTTCATAGACTTTCACAGCGATTCTACAATGTCAACTGGAACACATTCTTTGAAATAGTAAAGACAGAATGGATAAAACACAGAGGAGGGGTAGGTTACTTACAACCTGACTGATGTAGTAGGAGGAGGTCTTGAAAGAAAAGTAATGCGTGATTTTACTCAAAAACGCCCAGCGTGGGCTGTAAATATAGAATTACATCGAAGATCGGTAGGTACTGTACTGCGTTAATGCGGAACCAATTCACTCTGCAAAAAAAAATTGGTCTAATTTTTGCCACCAGGTGCAAATCTGGCGCTGCACAGGATGTCGTCGATGTCTCCGGTTCTCATACGGAAGAAATTGTGTAAGCAGTGGTGAAAAATACCACCATTAGGTCTTTCTCACTTGTTTGATCTTTCCTGCCCACGTCCCATTTGTAATCCATTGAATATGCATTGACAGCACAGATTTATATCTGGTGACCAAAACTGGAACTAATTTTCTCCAGCTTAAATCGGTTCTATATTAAAAGCATTAGAATTGTTACCAAGTTTCGCTGCCGTACGATAATTACAGTCTACGATAATTACAGCTTACCTGACCCTCTGTGAGTAGCTGCACTTTAATTAAAACCACCCGGCAGTAGTTGAGAAGGAAGTGAGGAAGGGTTGTAGCCTATCCACGAAATTATTCAATCTATACACTTCCCAGTCAATGAAGAAAACAAAGGAGAAATTTCGTGAAGGTAATTAAATGTCAATAAGAATAAAATAAAAATTCTGTAAGTGATAGAAAAGAAGTGGAAGTGCACTTGAACAGAACGGTTAGTGTCTTGATAAGAGATTACAAGACGAGCATCAACAAAAGCAGAAAAAGGATAATGCAGGGTAGTCAATGCTAAGGGAATCACAGCAGGTAACAAGGAACTAAAAGTACTGGATGAATTTTTCTATTTAGGCAACAGAATAACAGATGATGGCCGCCGGCCGAAGTGGCCGTGCGGTTAAAGGAGCTGCAGTCTGGAACCGCAAGACCGCTACGGTCGCAGGTTCGAATCCTGCCCGGGCATGGATGTTTGTGATATCCTTAGGTTAGTTAGGTTTAACTAGTTCTACGTTCTAGGGGACTAATAACCTCAGCAATTGAGTCCCATAGTGCTCAGAGCCATTTGAACCATTTGAAGATGATGGCCGAGGTAGAGAAGGTACACAAGGCACACTACATGCAGGAAGGAAAGTATATCTGAAAAAGAGGTATCTGTTAATACAGAACAGACGCTTAAATGCTAGGAAATCTCTTCTGAAAGTATTTGTATGGCGTATAGCTTTGTGCGGAGGTGCAATGTGGACTATAAGTGGATCAGAAAAGAATACAACGGAATCTTTTGAAATGTAGTTCAAGACTACTGAGGAGATACTGAATCGAAATGGGGAGAAAAGAAATTTGTGACACAGACTGCCTAAATGAAGGGACTAGTGACAGGACACATTCTGAGGCGATAAGAAATTGTGAGTTGGGTGTTGGAGGCAAGTGTGGGGTCAAAAATGTATAGGGAGACTGTGGAATGAGTACAGTAAGAAGATTCAAGTGAATGTAAGTTGCGGTTCTTATTCGGAGACACAGGTAGACCACTGTGGAGAGTTGCACCGAAGCAGTCCTCCGATTGAAGACGACAACAACAAGAACAAGTATTTCCAGTCCCCGACGAAAGGACTCACTGAGTAAAAAATACACGGAAGTAACAGAAAATCAAAAACACCTTCAGCCGTCTATATTTATAACCTAAGTCTTCTTTTTTTACTATGTGATCCCTTCATTTGGATGAACAAAACCACCGCGTTGTTGAAGACGAAATCTATGGATACTGATCAATCATTGCTGGTCCCTCTGTCGACTGCAAATGAGAAACCCAGATTTAAAAGCCGCTAATTGCGTTTTTTATGGATTTTTAGTTGAGCACACTGCCATATAGATTTTTTCAGCTCCTAAACGATAGAAAACGTTTGAGGTTGCTAAACCCGCTATAAACCGTTGAAAATGGCTCTATAAAATCGTCTGCAGTTTCAAAATCGGCTAACTGCACGTAGTCTTCGGGAGCAATGCCCGCGAAGTGCCCAACGTTAGCAACAACCGCCAACTTCATCAGGCATGGTGGTCGTCGTGCCATGTCCAGATGTCCGGATGCAAAGAACGCCAGCTGACATCAGACTTACCAATCCAGACATTCAAACCTAAATTTCAGTTTGTTAGAATTAGAATGGATGTATTGATTATTCATAGTTAGGTTGGCTGCGCTGTAGCAAACGCTTACGCAACAGTGAAGCTCTCGCTTCCGATGCATTGTCGAAATATGTGCCAGTAAGAACAGTCGAGCTGATCAGCAGGGTGTGTGTGTTGACGCATTTGCGTCAGTTTTTTGATGAAAATGAGTGATTTTGTGAACAGTTTAGACGCAGAAGATGGTACAAACGAAGTAAGAGTAACTGAAATAGTAGGAATTCTGCAGGAAATCGAACTCTTAGTGGTAGCTGAAAATAACAAGACGAGACCGAGGGCGAAGATCCCTTCCGGAAAAAGTATCGACGTCCTGATCAATGGAAAAGATATGTTTCGAGAACAAAAATGCTAAAGTGTGGAAAGTATTATTAAAACAATATTGTGCAAAGAAAACTGTGTTGATACCATCTGCTATGACATACACGAAAGGCTTAGTTCCAGATACAAAAAGCCGAAAAAATAGTTTTCACGAAAAGCCAAAAGATGATGATTTTTGTATTTCGTGGGGAGCCCTTCTACTGTTTCGAAGTTGGAGAGGGGAAGACCATCTTGAAGAGGGGAAGACGTTTCACCAAAGGAAGCACACCAATACCAGTCAAAGCAGGTGTACAACTTTCAGAAGCCAAATTCGGAGATGCCAAAAAGCCTTCAGGGCTCCACTTTGGTGAAGACTGGGAGACAGACGACAAATTTAGAGTCTGCACTGGGGTATTAGGAGAGCAGTGTCGCTCCTACCGCTACCAACTCTCAGAACGAGGAACATGCCGGAAGCGCTTTTGAGTTGTGAACAGTGTTGAGGTCGACTTCACTTAAAAGCAATTCTCAGCATGTTTCATTTTCTAGTAATTTTTGTCGCTGTTTTAAGCAAGATGCAACTTCCCACAAATGTTATCATTTTCTAAAACTTTATCGATGATTTACTAAGATAAAATTTGAACTTTATTTATTTTCTACGATATTTTGTGATGTGGGAAGCATGATAAGGAAATTTTTTTAAAAGAATTCTGATGTTGAACATTCACTTCTGTTCTCTATTTGACGTTAAATAAGCTTTTCCTGGTAAAAGAACGTCATCTCCGAATTCTATAGGCCAGTTTTGTAGAATTTTCAGATACTTCTTTGAAATAAAACACATTCTGTTTGTATTCGCATAAAAGTAAGGTTCATCCTTCTGTCATTCGTAACATACCACCGAAATGCGGGTTTTGCAGGCGTATGTTTGTTTCATAATTGGATCGATACGTTTACAAAATGTGCTAAGTCAATGTTTCACTTAAGATTATAAAGTATAGAACTTAATTGCAGATTTCAGCACCTAATGCTGAGTAATTAATTATTTTTTACTTATTTTAAAAAAAGAAATAAGTTTAATAGTTTGGAAGGGACTAGTTTTTCGCGATTTTCTCAGTTTCGCTTATCGTGCGGTTAGCGGCTTTTGCATCTGGGTTACTCATATGAGGTAGGATTGACCCTACACGTCGGTCAGGGACTGTGAAAAGAGCATAGAGAAACGCCGAAACTGTTCGCATAAATAAAGTACATTATAAATAATCGGAGACTGTATTGACCGTTAATCGAACGTGGCTGTTTGAAAAGCGCGAAAAATTTTCAGATACCCCTACTAGCCACAAAATTGATTGATTTCGAAATTAATAATTTAGTGTCCTGTTTCCAGCTGACAGCTTATCGTCAAGCTCCGTTGGCATTTCAGAAACATTTAACATAATGTAATGTATGCAGATACTAAAGTTTCTTCACATTACTATAGCATTCATCTTTGTTCTTGTGGCATGACATTCTCGTTATGATCTGCTGACTTATCGCTATTTCCGTAGCACACTTCGACTTCTCCACCATTGTTGACAAACTTCACAATGGTGACTTCATAACACGATAACACAAAACAAATCACCGGAGCATGAAACGAGATGGCTGTCAGAGAAAGATATAAAGTGACCCTTGTGAATTAATGAACAAAGGTGAAGAAATCCAAGAGAGTCACGGAAGTAGGAATTCCACAGCACATCACAAGAAGAATGCGGCGCCACAAGAGCAAAGATGAACACAACAGTCATGTAATCCCAATATAGCCTGATGATGATGTATCACCTTGAAAGATATCGCTAAATAAATAATGTAGTAGACAACGAATTTTGTGACTGGTAGAGGTGTTTAAAAAATGTAGATGACTGAAGGTGTTTTTGGTTGTAGATGTTGTGATATTCGCTATTTTTGACTTGATTAAAACAGCAAATACGAGTAGTTAATACTTTCAGCCAGAAGGCAAATACTTGTTTATAAATAATGATTAATGTATAATGAGGCGTCGCATGGCGACGGTGGAATTTTCTAAATAATGTAATTCGTCGTCTTTGGGCGGCAATATAAACAGAAAAATACGGATAGATATGCGATCCTTCACTATTTTGTTCACTGGAGAACAAATGAAGCCTTGAGCGCTAAAGACTTGTACTGTTTTTCTAAAGTAAGACGGACACAGATTTGTGGCAGTCTGATATAATTTTTACTAAATGTATAAAAACGTGTTATGTCTAAGTTTGAGTGAAGTGTAAAGAACTGTTATAACTTACCGTGACGACGCACGAGCGTCTCAAAGAAGACAATGGCTATATAAAAGAGCGCTCAATGGACATGATACGGACATAAAAATCTACCGTCACTGTAGTACTAAGCTTAAGGTACGATATATGTTTTAGTTATAATAAATATTTGTTCTGGGAATACTGATTCATTTAGCAGTGCTCATTCCTATTACCTCCTCAGTATTATTTTCGTTTCAATTATGCATTTTGCTAATATTACAGACACCAATATCAGCAGTCCAATGTGCGTGTTACATTGATAAAAAGAAAACTGTTTTATCGTCTTCTTGCATCAGCTTTAATATTGAATTTCCCTTTTGTGTGATGTTACAGTTGTTTTTGCGCCCTTAAGAACTTCCTGGTCCCTTAGGAAATTTTGTCATAACAATAACTTCACAACCGGATATAATCGTATCTACGATCATGAAGTAATTAGAAAGACGATAACGCGCCGGCCGAAGTGGTCGTGCGTTTAAAGGCGCTGCAGTCTGGAACCGCAAGACCGCTACGGTCGCAGGTTCGAATCCTGCCTCGGGCATGGATGTTTGTGATGTCCTTAGGTTAGTTAGGTTTAACTAGTTCTAAGTTCTAGGGGACTAATGACCTCAGCAGTTGAGTCCCATAGTGCTCAGAGCCATTTGAACCATTTTTGACGATAACGCAATTTCTTATCAATAGCATGCTAGTTGTGACTGCCTCAAGCCACGCGAAACTGCAAGTAAAACCTATTCGCATCTCATAATGCAATATTTTATGACAATGGTCAATCCATGATTCATACGCCAATTGTGATTGATAAAACAGTAAGCTAAATCTCAATTTCCAATATTCCATTGAATAACATCATTTTTTTTTTTTGTAACATCCCAATGTTTTGTTGAACAGCCGAAATCCCTGAACCATCATGTTTTAAGGCTGACTTACAGTAACCTTTACGCTTGCAAACGCCAGAGTTAATAAAATTTGTCTGGCTGTTGCGTCGTGGGCGAATAGAGATTCTTGATAACGAAAATCAATTTAACCTCGGCTTAGCAGCCTGGCGAAGTAAATTGGAGCAGAGAAGACAGTTTATTGTTTTGATTGCTTTTGGACACTGAATAACAGTATCGCGAACTGCAGGTCCAGGACACGCTGCTGTCCTGATGCTTACCTATTGTCCGATGGTTAGCTTCTTGATCACTAGCGCGTGCGCTGGCTCATCAACCGCGCTTCCAATAATCTGGGCGCGGCGTGGTGCGGTGTGGCGCACCGGCGGGATATTAAAGGGCGAAAGCGTGGCCAGCCGTGAGGCGTCGGGTGATTGTGTTATTTGTTAGGGCCGCCGCCCAGTGGGGCGTGATATCGCCCGTGCGCCGGCGTGAGCGGCCGGGATTGCGTTTCACGCGGCGGCAGTCCGTGCCCGTAGTAAACCTGCGCGTGCGCCAAAAACAGCGACTTGTTAAAACGGCCGCACCGCGCCGGAAATTTAGGGACGCCAGCGCCGCGTAAGCGCCGTCGGCGAAAATTAACTGGCGGAATTCGCCGCTCCGCTTATTCCATTAAGCCACGGCGAATAACTTTGACCACAGCGGCGGCTATTCGGAATTGAAGTGGTGTGCGTCCATTTCTGTTCGTTTCAGAGTGATAACGGAGCTCGTAAACATCCTGCCGCGCATGATAGTACCACCGCAGCACGCACGGTACTCCGTGGGTATTGATGCGAACGTTCTCAGCTTCATAAAAATGCTATTCTTCCTTTTATTCGTCTCTTGTCTAACTGCCAAAACACGTGCTTCACTAATCTTGGCATTAAAGCCCCACTCGTAACCTCTCGTCCACCCACTGACAGACACGGTGTCATGAAATCTTCTTTGTAATTATATAAAAGAAAATGTGCGGACTGACTGACTAACTCAGAGTACATACGGGAAACCAAGTTTCTACGACCTTTATTAGCGTGAGTAGTTTATACAGTGTTGCGATTTGTGAACAACTTTCAGATATGATTATCAGTACCCAACCAACACTACTTCTCTAGAGAACTAGAATATGGACTATATCGTCTTCGAGACATGCAAGTGACTCGCAAATCCTCAGAGTTAAACCTGTTAGAACAGTGTGGGACATTTACCATCTGATAAAATTTATAAACAACAATACGTTTGTGCTGCTATTGATAGATTTCTTGATTATCAACGAGTCACCATCGTTTCCTTTTTTTCTACTATCTTCACACCACATTCGTCGTGAAACTTCCCCATTGAATGCAAAGAATGACTGTGCTGGTAAAACTTCTACGTTACTTGATTTTCCAACTCCAGAGTGAAACTGAACGTACTGAGACTGTTTTCTCTTCACTTATTCTGATCTTTTCTAAAGTGACACACAATATTTTAGCGCAACGCAGTCTAACTTTTAATAATCCCTACAAGGGAATAGCCCTGACAAACAATAACCTATACCCTTCATGAATCACTTACCTCACAAAAATCTTCGTTACTCGAACTACTGTAATACAGCGAGGGCCAATACTGCCAGCCAGCTAAATAAAAGATTCTAACTACCGAAATCACTAACTACTGATAGGCATATAGTTAGCAAATGAAAGATTTTGATAGAAAACAAACACTGTATTTACCTTAATAGTGTTCAAAAGTCATAATATATACAAAAATTCTTGACATCTAGTTTAGCCAATTTCCTTTTTCTGACGGACACATGTCCAGATCGTCCGCTCATATTAACATCTCAGAACTCCGGAATCTCTCTCCCAACATTCACCACTGCTGGCGGCTCACCTCCAACTGCCCAACTCTACAGGCTGTTCACATCCAACATTGCACTAGCGAAAAGCTTCCAACAACGAGTCCACCCAGCCACTGACTGCACACAGAGCAGTCAGCGATTTTAATAGAGAACGCTACGTGGCGTTACGAACTTAAAATCCTGAACAGCCTACTTACATAGCCCCCATGATCCCCCACAAAAAATTTTACAAGTTGTTTTGGGCAGTGGCCAATTCTAATTTGTTAAATTTTTTTCATATTAACAATAACAAATAGATCAAATGCTGACACTTATTGATACACTTTTTGTCAAAAGTAAAAATTGTTCTCACAGTCCCTAAAGACAGTCCTGCTCATTCATCACACTAATAATGATAGTTTTATGAACAGAGTCTAAGAAGTAAAGGAAAATGCACGTAGAAGTAGTGGATTTCCATGCAGTCTTGAAGAAGTGGTGTTGTCCTTCCAACGGAGAGACATTGCGACTCTTGACATGCAGACAGGTAATGGGCCACAACAGAGCAAACCCACAGCAGTGTCGATCTAAGTTTTCAAGAATATTGGTAGGTAGGTCATCACAAAGTAGACCCACAGTATATTTTGCACAGACAGTGGCATTAGCAGACCACCTCAGGTGCAGACTCACTGTAGTCCTGGTGGAGATCACGGTATTGGTGGGCCACCAAAAGTGCAGGCACACTGTAGTCCTTGGCCAGCAGCCATCCATCATAATATAGTGAGTCCGTGAACCACCACTTGTGCATTCACAAAAAAGAAAAATACTTGTCCTTAAAACCAGCAATGCTGTAAGCCAGTCCATTGCTAAATTATCAATCACATGTGAGCACTAACAGTCTTTGTTTCTTCAATTGTTACGTATTGTGCATATACTATGACCAACAGAAATGTGTGCAGTGAAATAAATTCCTACTGTTTGCTTAATTTGATGAACTGGTGTCAATTACAATTTTGTAAAAAGAAAATACAATCACAAAGGTACAAAAAATCATTAGAAGACTTAATTATAACATTAGTAGGCATTACAAAATAATAGAAAAAATTATATACATGAGTATTATAGGAATTGTGACATAAGCAAATAAATTAAAAAATGAGAATATTAATTAGAACATCAAATTGATACATGAGCATAGAAGGAAAAGATAACAGAATAAGTAATATCTATACATTTTTCCAAAGTAAAGAACAGGTTTTATTTGAGGATAACAGTAATCCTCTTTATAGTAAATGCAGCTTAGTATTAAAAAAATTCTGCTACATAACTTCTATCACATGAACACATCAAGACAGGAAGAACAGAGACACACAAGGGTACACTTAAACACATAGCAAAATCACACAAAAGGAAAAGACATGGTTTGTTTTCAGGATAACATTTGGTACTGCAGTATTTCTGTGTATTAGTATTTTCACATATTCCTTACCTCCTTATTTGTTTACAAGAAAAGCCACCTAACCCTATAGTTCCTAAGCCCTACTTGTCTGCTCCTATCCTCTTTCAAAATGATAATTTCTCATTGTACAATACTCATTTTGGCCCAAATCTTTTCAAATGACTTGTCAGTGCATTCTTTCCCTATTCTTCATAGTTACTTTCTTGTATAATATCCCCCCTCTTAAGGTAACTTAAATCTGCTGAGCTCAGATACACAAACTAAGGGATGAGACAATGCAGTAGCACGAACACTAACACAAACAAGAATGGGAGGCAAGGAAAAAAACATGCAAAGTGGCAAAGCAAGCAGCAATAAATATAAATTAGCAAAGCAAATGCAACATTACAACATTAATGAGCCAATGTGCAGCAACAAGTAAAATAAATCAGTAGTAAAACTGGTTTAGCAGAGTAATACAAAGTGGAATTCAGTAGGACAATACCTGACAAACAGGAGCAGCAAAGGCAATAAACTATACAGAAACATGACGAAGCTCAAGCAGGAAAAAATATTACACTAAAGATAGCAATACAGATAAAGGAGATGTCTATTTATCACTTAATACCTATGTCACATCTTGAGACTAGAGTGATGCATCACAACAACTTACTCTACCAAACAAGTTACCATGTCGCTGAGAAAAATTATGTATGTTATTCCTGTGAAGGGAAATGTCAATTTACATCCTAACATCTATATTAGTTCTCCTTTCTGTACTTCTTTCGTTTCCTAGTATTACCTTTTTTTAAGAAAGTAGATCATAGAATTATTATTTAATGGTTCTGTAGACAGAAAATATTTACGTTAGTGCATGTACTAAATTTTATTTTAACCAATGCTGCACTGCAGCTAGAAACTATGTATCAAACAAAATAGAGATATAAAGCAAGACATGAAACGTAATTCACTCAACACATGGCATTTCATAAGGCAGTAAAAAATCTCTCAATTAGAAAGACCGTAGTCATAACCAGATGTGTAGACGTTAAAGATTTCTCATCATTTCATAGGCATTTCAGTAAATATCAAAAAGTACGAGCTCCAAAGTGTAATCATATGTTTTGAAGCATGAGCGTGTTGTGTCTGCAATGCTTTCTACAAAGAAATGTCAATAGTGAGGTTAATGGCCTCTGTTTTTCTGCACCTGTGCCTCTGAAAGGCACCCACTAATGGTTTTTTTTTTTCAGTCGACTGTCATACAGCTGAGAGCCCACAGCTCACCACGCCAAGATCACTTACCTCCTTTACCAAAATATTCATGACAGCAGCTTCCGCTATAGTAACTGTTTCATAAATTTAAAAAAATCACAGGTTGAAAATTTACGTTAGGAGAATGTAGGAACAAAATCTCATATACAACAGTGTACAAAAAATTTTTCATTGGAATTGTACTGACATTCATGCACGCATCCACCCTTCATAATGATCACAACCACACCTCGACATCACAATACACATCGTCGTCGCAATAATATCATAACACCTAAGTTAAATCTCAAAAATTTCGTAGCTTTCTTCAATAATTTACAAGTCTCTAGAAAAATTGTCTCATACTATCACTGTGGTCTCCCAAGTACATATGAACCGTTCCCAAAATGCAGACAAATTACAATTTCATACGTGTGAAGTTATCCAGCTGTGCAATTATGTAATCATGTGTTACTGATGTAGTAAAAAAAACAAAAAGGTTTTCTTTCTCGGTTAAATGATCAGATAGCTGTGTAATTCTGCGTTCGAGAAATATGCTACTGATGTGTAAAACTGAATAAGCAAACACCATACTATCTAGGGCTCCTTGCACTTTCCATACGCGCAGTACACAAAGTAAGCATTCTCCCCTGTGGGGTAATGCAATTATGCCATCAGATGATGAAATATATCACTAAAACCTTCACTGTATCGTTGTAATTCAAGAATCCTTCTAAAAATGTTTCAAGTTCAAAATTTAATCACTCAAATGCGTGTCCTGTAGCGCTAAAGTGTGCGTCTTGCTTTAAGATAAATTCTGTCATTACTTAACAGTAAAATGTGCCAAGTGTCGTAGTCATCGTCGTCCATAAGCAAATTTCTGCAGAAGTCAATGTACTTACCATATCATAAGCAAAAGTGAAACGCTATGGAAATAGATGTCATAGTTATTACGCTCATTGCCGTGATCAAGAGAGTACTGTACTGTAACATATTGTTGTGTTACGGAAAAGGATGTCTCATTGTAGCCATGCCACAATAGTCAATACTAAAACATGTTTTACTTTCCAGAAGAATTTAGAAAAAATGTGTAGACATAAAACAAATACAGGGCAAATCTAATAATGTAAATTGTGCCACACATTAGTAGCGTCGTAATATAATAATGTAGCTGTCAAACAAACTAAATACTACATCCTCTATAAACTCTCAGAAAGTACTTTAAATAAAAAATGTCCTTTTAAATAAACCAAAATGTTGCAATAAAACCTCATTAACAATATATGTTCCAAGTATGTGGGCTTTAGTCATTACATAATCGTGCAACTGAAAAGCAGTTCCCTATTACAGTCTTAATACGATCCCTAGGTTCTTGACTGGATGGTTGATTTCAAAAAAAATGTTGCATGTTAACAGTTTCTAAGTATGACAAAGCATAGCAGTAACGTGAAGTAGAAATCGTATAGCAACGACTAAGTCAGAAAGCAAATTATCTCCCAATAAATGGTTTTACATGTGAAATGTTGTGTAATCCTTTAGTTTTCTTAGTATGCAGTGTGTCAACTTCAAGATAATTATCATGCGGTATACGTCGGTAAATAATATTGAAATTTTTCTCAATGTTGCCTTATGCTATTTTTGTCAAACCCAGCTGGCACACGTGGCTGCCTGCGGTGCAAGTCATTGTCTGTTACCTCTTTTTTGTCGCACGTCGTTACTGGGATTTGGAGATCTAAAGTCTACAAATTCACCTTGCCGAGAGGGTCCTACCCTGTTTGAATTCCGCCAATTTAGGTTAAATTCTGGTCTGTCATCATGTTATATCGTCTGTCGTTATGTCGGTAGTCTCTGTTGTTTCTTTATTGTCGGTTAAGTGGTGGAGAATCTCGCCCGGAATCGTAACTGTAGGGTGGGCCTTTGCATATGAAGTTATTCTGCCTACCTTGATGATAACTATTTTGGTTCCCATATTGTCTTTTTCTATGATTGTCTCGATCATAGTCATTTCTGTAGAGAGGTGATCTTACCCTGTAACTATTGGTAATCTGCCAGTGGTTGTCATACAGGTTGTGTCTGTTTTGCTCACGATTTGCGTCATGAAAGCAGTCTTGTCAGGTCCAGTTATTACTTCTGTTGTCATGAAATTGACAGATATGACCTGTAATTGTTGTGTTCCTGTTTTCACATCATGCGATTGTCAGTGTCAATTTCCCATTCTTGTAACAGTCCCTGAAAAGCTTCAATGTCGTCTTTGCAAATTCGTGCCAAAATAATATGTCTTAAATGTTCCGGCAACTTAATTAAGCAAATGCGAATAAGTTCTGAGAGGGCTGTATGGGTTTAACAGATACTGATTTTTATGCAACATGTCTCCAAAATATTTGACAAGCCTGAAAAATTCAGATTGTTCAAATTGTTTCATCATTATAATGCTGTGTTTTACTCGATCTTGAGTAACTTGAGACCAATATGCTGAGAGGAGGGCATGATAAAATTCTCCTTCACTGTGACAATCGCGAACGATCGCATTTTTACAGCTGGTTCATTCTCTAAGTAGCCATACTTAAATTCTAATCTGTGCTCTTATGACCAGTTGGGAGGAAAACAATGAGAGAATTGATGAAGCCATGCTTCTGGGTGAATATCATTGCTGGAATTTTTAAATGTTTAGAATTTACGTAGTAATGAAAAGCTTATAGTCTAAGTCGTCGTGTTGGTGGGTAGCAAATCGGTCACTGTTAAGTCGTACCGGCGGTTCCATCTCAAAATTCGGTGCACCTGGCCAATTTCTTTCATAATTTCCGAAATGCTCTGTGTTATGACTTTGTGGCTTTCCTGTATTTCCAAGTCCCTCTTCCCGTGTGGGAGCGCGAGTCTCCTCTGAAATATGTTATTGTTGTATTACCTGCGCCAACTGATTCTGATTTTGTTTGAATTTCCTACTTTGCTCGTACTCTTCTGTGTCATTGCAGCCTGCCAGTCTTGTATCATTTAGATCATCATCTACCTTCGTAGATAAATCATTTAGCTGATCCGAAAGTTCGGCTACTTTTTTCGATAATGTGCTGATTTCCTCCGTGTGTTTTTCTGAACCAAGTTTTAGAGTACCTATTTCTGTCGAAAGCACATCTACTGTGCCCTTTACGTTTTCCTGAGTTTTGGCAAGTTGCGTAACCAAATTGGTAGATGCAACTGCTTTCAAGATGTCTTGATTTTTCATGAACAATAATTTGCAGTTTTTTATGGCTGCTTCGTGATTCTGTAATGCATTTTCATGACGCGAAAAAATGGGTTACAAGTGCTCACAAATTTGTGTTTTTACGTTATTACAGACTTTTTGACATTTCGATTTAATGTTATGTAACTCAGTAATTAAATATTCGCCTGTTTGTTCAAGCATTGTGTCTAAAATTTGAAGATTTTGTTCCATTGTGTCTAATTTTTGAAGCTTTTGTCCCATTTATGTCTGATTTTGTTGAAGCATTGTGTCTAACTTTTGAAGCTGTTGTCCCATTTCTTGCATTAATTCTTATAACAATGCACTGGTGTCTGAAACATGCTCCTCTGTTCATTTTGGCAGTGCATTTGCACCGACAACATTCGCATTATGAGCAGAAAATGTGTCTTGACTTGATTGAGAAAAGGGTAGTAACGCAAAACCTGAATCTACAGTATTTGTCAGACTTTGTTCTGTCATTTCTCATTTCTGAGGTGAGCTATTGCTGACCGATGGATCGACAATACTTCCCTGATCACTAATTGTTTAGCTGTCTATTTATTGCCTGGTCAATTTCCCCATGCACAATTACCATACTACTATTTTGAATATTTGTTAATTCATTACACGATGGTGCTGATAAGCTACACTCATCGTCCCTATTATTCCTCAATTTACTTTGTAGCCTAGTGTTACGTTTTTCACATGCCATAATTATCACATATTTCACACGATAACACACAAAAGCACAATTTGAAGATCAAAAATAAGAAAACACATTAGAATAGTCCTGAAAATAAAATCTAATTAATTGCCAGTGCGGCTGCAAAATATTTGGTGCAAATCTACATAGATGTCACAATTGTCTTACAGTGTAACAATGAAAAACAACTACAAAGGAAATTCTCTCTACAATTACACGCTAGCAATAAAGAATAACTACAGTAATTACTCAAACTACAGGAAAAAATGATAAGATTCCAGTGAGGTATCCTGCCAGGGTCGCAATATGAAACTTTCTCATTGAATATAAAGAATGACTGTGCTGATTTTCAAACTCCAGAGTGAAACTGAACGTACTGAGACTGTTTCCTCTTTAGTTATAATGATCGTTTCTAAACTGACACAATATTTTAGTGCAACGCAATCTGACTATTGATAATCCCTACAAAATAGTAGCCCTGACTAACAACAACCTATACCCCTCATGAATCACTTTCCTCACAAAAATCTTCGTTACTCGAACTACTGCAAAACAGCGAGCGCTAATACTGCCAGCTAAATATAAGATCCTAACTACCGAAGGCGCTAACTACTGATAGGCATATAGTTAGAAAATGAAAGATTTTGATATAGACAAAACAATGTATTTACCTTACTAGTGTTCAAAAGTCATTATCTTTACATCCAGTTTAACAGATTTTCTTTTTCTGATGGACACACATCCAGGTCGTCCGCTCATATTAACATCTCAGAACTCTGGCATCTCTCTCCCGACATCCACCTCTGCTGCTGGCTCACCTCCAACTGTCCAACGCTGTAGGCTGTTCACATCCAACAGCCGAACACTGCATTAACGAAAAACTTCCAGCAACGAGTCCAACCAGCCACAGACCTCACACAGTGCAGTCAGCGATTTTAATACAAAAGTTCAGTAAATGTCCGACAGATTGCGCTTCATCTCATCAGAATAGCAATAATTAGCATAACAAAGTAAGACAAACCAAAGATGATGTTCTCTACAGGAAATGCTCAATACGTCCACCATCATTCCTCAACAATAATTTTAGTCGAGGAATAATGTTGTGAACAGCATTGTAAAGCATGTCAGGAGTTATGGTAAGGCATTGGCGTCAGATGTTGTCCTTCAGCATCCCTAGAGATGTCGGTCGATGACGATATACTTGCGACTTCAGTTAACCCCAAAGCCAATAATCGCACCGACTGAGGTCTGGGGATCTGGGAGGCCAAGCATGACGAAAGTGGCGGCTGAGCACACGATCATCACCAAACGACGCGCGCAAGAGATCTTTCACGCGTCTAGCAATATGGGGTGGAGCGCCATCCTGCATGAACATCGTACGTTCCAGCAGGTTTTTATCAGTCAGGCTGGGGATGATGCGATCCTTTAACATATTGGCGTACCTCTCGCCCGTCACCGTAGCAGTTTTGCTGTCCAGCGCCATCTGCCGGACATTTTGTTAACTTTGTTTTTTTTTTGTTCTAATAAAACCCCATGTTATTGCAAGCATAAGTGTCAATTTTTACCCCTCTATCTACATTATTCCGTGGTTTATTAAGTTTTAAAATTTATACTGACTTTTCGATCACCCGGTACATAACGCTTTGTGGCGTTACCAACATAAAAACCTAAACAGCCTGCTTACAATCAGTTTTCTTCATTTCTGATGGGGTCTACTCTTGAGATCCACTTTTGTAGATATTAGTTGATCTCTCTCTTATTTCCCAAACCTTTCGCACGTATGTACTGCTTCATACTACGGGATAGTGTATAATCTTTTCCTTTTTTTTGTAATCTTGCTTACTTCAAATTATTGGGTCAGATTTCAAATAATACGTATACTTTGTCTAATCTTATATGAGTGTTTAATATCTCCTACAGTCTGCCTATTTTCAATTACACGTACATCTATTAATTTAAAAGTAGCACTACATATAATAATGAAATACACACTTTCTATATCATACTGCTCGCCACCACTCATCATCCTTAATCAGTTTGTTTTGTGTTTATTCTTCTACCACACTTGTCTTCTATTTTAACCAGTTTCCTCAGATTATAGCTAGAGTTGTCTCTGTCATTGGCATTTATCAACAGGTCGACAGTGAAATGGAGTGCGCTTATTTTATTATCTCACATTGACGTTCCCAGCGGGTGACGTTTACTTTTACTTGTAGTTAATACATATTTCAGATAAATTTTAATCACTAAACAATCCTGTGGAATTGCGAATTTGACCATCTTCTATTAACGAACTGCGTATTTTCCACAGCTGTCTTCCTAAATATAGTACTAAACCATAGAAACTTGTCTTTACTACCCTCTTGTTATTCATGTTTTATACTGAAATGAGTGAAATACGCAACGCGCCCTCTGAAACAAAAGTCTGTAATAATGTACAAAAAATTCCAAGTGGAGATTGGTTGACTGCTAACTTACACTCAGGCTGTTAGTAGCGTTAAAAAGATTTCATTAGAGAGAAACAACTGTAGACCCTTCTAAGTAGTCAGCCTGTAGGTAATTTGCCTTCAGTTCACACAATCCATATTATATTATATATTGTTAATTGCGTAGGCTTCTGCGGTCGGAGTCAGTTAATGTGAAAGTTTTTTGGGGTGGTACCGTGTCATAATTCAATAATGTTAGTTATTTACAAGACGACGCGGTACCATATACATACAACTTTCATGTGTCATTTTGAATACTGATAAAACCCGACTTTGCCCTGGAATACATTTCACCAATTTCATATTGGGAAAGGAAACAAAAAAATTAACTGTTTGTAGCATAAAATCGACAAAATTTCATTTCCATGAAACAGTCGTACAAAGAAATATAAACTACATAATGTACAAATATAAAACTTCTTCGCGTTCTGCAGCACGATTTTGTAAACATCTGTGCCTCTTCACAGCTCTATGGACAGCTGTTGTTTTCGTCTGTTGCTGTTTGCACTTCGCGGTTGAAAGCTGTGAAAAGCGTTGCCAGGTGTCAGGAATTTCCTTAACTCGACAGTAAGAGAGTATTTGTAATAAAGAACAAATGTATTAACACTTCATGTATGATACAGTATTTTTTCAATCGTCTCAATGTTGGTGATATCATACATCTTGAACGTACCCCAACAGCTATTGTTGCCTTACAGAAAAGGATGTGTGTATTGAGTTTCGTTCAAATCGGTCCAGTTGTTTAGGAGGGGATGTGTAACGTACGCGCACGCACACGCACTTATGGATACACATATACATATTCTTATTATATTTGTGGATTCTGTAAAGTATGTAACCAAATCATCACTCTACGTTACGGGTACTTAAAGTTTGTCACCATTTTTCTATAAGCTAATCCGAGCCATCGTAATTTGAGGAAGAAACAGTTCTTAATGCATGTGTGAACAGACTGGTTTTCAGCGAACGTCTATCTGTGTCGTTTTGATTCTCTACACAAAAGACTAATTAATTTTGTTGTACTGTAAAATTAATCATCACACTGGTTAACAGCAGTAAATATAGACAATGTAATACGCATAACGAATTATTAATGGTAGCGGTGCTAAAGTGCTTGCCAGAAGTGACAGTAAGTCACACTGTTTTTCATCAGGGATGTTTTCTGTTATCCAAAGGGTGGAAATGTGATGTAATTTATTAATGTCTACGGCGTAATTAATTACTACTTTAAGGCGCAAAAAATTGTACCATGTTTTGAGATTTTGGAAATGGATTTTTCTGTTCATCTGTTCCTGTAAATGATATATTGCGTCTCTGAAATACGTGCTGTTTCTGTTACACAACATCTAAATGTTTATTCGTTCTTCGATATGTTATTAAAGTCATGATACTTTGGTGTACATTAAATTATGCATTATAGTAAACTGAATAACACCTTATACTTCACGATCGTTCTGAATTTTACTATAAAAATATCTGTGTGTGCATATATTTGTAGACGCGTCTGGTATATAATGTGCTTAGCAATGTGACACACTTTTAATATAGCACTGAAACCCATTTAAGACATGAAATGAATCAGATATTGTAAAGAACCCCATACATAAAAGTAACATTTTTCCATTTCGAGTAAATTTGGTTGCAGTCGTGGAACGTATCTCATTATCTTCTTTTCAGTCATCTTAATCTTAAACTACTGCTCAATTACATTAGTTGTCTAGGTCTCAACTTTTTTATAAACTCTACGTGATGGATTTAGTCGAGAGTAAGTAAACTAGAGATTACTGTAGTATTATAAATTTCTTCCGGGTAAGTGATTTCCAAGTTCTACGGCTATCAAAACACATTGAAAATAGACTAAATCCTAAAGTAAACGTTCTAGAAAACTTAGAGCCTTTGTTTTGTTGTAAACATGGTTTTTAAGACAGAGAAACGAAAATTCCGGCATCGGTGAGCACTTCCCGTTCTTGCTGTAGAAGGTTATCCTTCGTTTTTTGCTTGTCGGTTTCGGCCTCGGCATGTGTGGGACAGGGATTGCCAGAGGCCTGTCCACAGTTTCCTCGACGATCTGAAACCCAAGAGGCGAGGCCTCCGCCGTCGTGGAAATGTCTGACAACCACGGACCGGTGGACACTGCTCAGCTCGTTGAACAGACCATTATTCAGAAACGAAAGTGGAAGGTAGGTTAAGACGGTGTTACTGCAAACTCGGGGGGGGGGGGGGGGGGGTTGTTGTGGGCAAACAAGAGGAGGAAATCATCCGCCGCGTTGTAGTAATGTTCTCTGTGTATGATAATAATGTTAGATATTATTGTGGTAATGATATCTGAACTAGTGAAGGAAAATTTTGCCGTATTTTCCCCAACTATAACCGTTTACGTGATCTAATCTTAATTTTATTTTAACCGGTGTAATAAATACACACACACACACTGTCCGGGTCACAGTTTTCTGTCACTGAATACAGGTTGCAGTCTGCACTGCAGATACTCTTCACAGTCTTTTGTGAAAGCTGCTGATGAGTTAAAAACCGGGCTCATGACAGAATCAGAAATGAGACTTTGAATTTCGATAGAAACTCTAATCGGCTCAGTTACTCAAGCACGACTTAAGACGAAAGTGACACTCCAATTCCACAGATCGACAAGCAATCCTTGCAAAAGTATTTACTTGGAGACTAGCTACATAAGACGTTAATTCTCGATTGAAAGTCTCTGCGGAGTTTAGCAGGACGCGGAGATACTCACTGATTTAAGCTATGCTGGGCCGTAAAGACTGCTAGTCCAGGTCAGTCTTTAAAAGCACTGTCCAGAAAAGGCAAGAGTTTCCGGTCTAGGTGGGGATCTCACATAGTTTTAATTTCGTACAAGGTTCATTCTGAAATCTATCTAAAGCTTATTGCCTAGCAACAGGTGGCTATTTTTATCTACTTTTCCATTTATGCGTTGTAGTGGTTATATTTCCACGCTCCACAGTGGCCGCTAAATTATATATGGTTGTGATTTGATGGGTCATTGCTGAGCGCGAATGTCTATAGTGACATTGCAGTCAGTGTACCAGGATCAAATATGTTTCGTCAGGAATAGTTTTCACGAGGACCAAACTGGCTAATAGCAAACCACATACGTGAGAAGAAAAAGTGGGATATTAATGAGAATGTATCATACTTGCGTTACTTTACTTTCCGTGACCAGGAGAGAATGTCTGAACTCTCTTTCTCGAAAACCCAGCAGCTTTGACGGCCTTCTCATTGCACAAAAATAGGTCTTCCGCTGCGCGGAAAACTCCATCTGTGGGCACGTGAATGAGCAAATGTTCAACATGCTCTGTTTCTACACATTCACACCGATCATTTCCAGAGCAGTCCCACTTAACCGTGTTCACTTTGCATTTCGCGATTCATGTTCTTAATGTATTCAGTGCTGTCCATGTACTATACTGCATTATATAAGACAGTGATACAGAATTAGCCGCAGTGAGATTCGTCAAATCGGCTGAGAACGACGAAGGGCCTTACAAAGTAGTGCAGCAGGCTGTCCACCGAAGAGCCTCTGCAAACGTGGCACGTACAGCACATTCGCCAACTGAGTTACGCTCGTCGATCATCATAGCAAGTCCATCGACGAATGATCAGACGGGAAACTCAGCTGATCACTGATAAGTGACGTAAAACTTATATCTTTGGATTTCTGGGTCCCTCATCTACACCTCCTAGGACACAGTGTCCGATATGCGCTATTGGTCAGAGGAACTATACACCTGGAAGTTAGCAGGCACGCTGGAGATGTTTTTTCACTCTGAGATTTATTGCACGAGACTACAATGCTGCTGCTATGCATCGGTGCTAGTAGTTAGTCATTTGACCGCGGGGGTGCCAAGCACATTATATTAATTATGGTGTGCAGCGGGCTAAAGGCCGCCTAACGTTTGTTACGTGACACGAGCACCGCCGACCACGACCTCTGTACCTCACGAAGATATTTTGTCCTGAATAATAGTCCTGCTCTTCCGCTTTCGATGTACTCACTGTAATCTCTTGTGGGAATAAACAAATAAACAATGTAAATCTGGAAACGAGAAGGTTCCTTGTAAATAAGAAAACTGATCTACAATGAAAACTGAAATGTAATTGAGAGGCGCAGTGTCCTTCAAGAAAGCACGTGTTACTGCTGCAAGGGATTGCTGTTATAGTGGTACTTGGCACCTGTTGTTGAATCCGAGAGCACAGGAATGACACAGTATCAGGCTAACGTCTTTCCTTCCGCACCATATGAGGACATATTCATCATTCATGTTCATACTATTCTTTAATCTGAGTCACTTTCTAGAACCTAGATCAATTTGACGTACATAAGCCACTTCTAGAACAATGCGCCTACAATGGATGCATACAGATCTTGTATACCGGTTTCACTCACAGGAATCGTAAATAGTTAATTTTGCACTGCCAGGTGGGTCTTTTGCTAATGAAACCACAATTGCACTCGCTCGCCTATGCATTCAAACATGATACAATGCATTGGGATCCACTATATGCACGCGACCAGTCGGCCATCTTACGTGGGGCTCTTTTGTAGACATCGGAAATTCACACCAGTGCCAAGCCATGCATGAAGTCACATTGTAAGGTGTCAGGCAAATCCAACACCTTCCATGAAAACCCTGACATGATAAGCAAATCCAGTAGTATGTCACATAGCTCCGAATAAATCGTGACATTAAATTAACCAAAGTAATACGAATAACGAGTGAGCAAATGGAATACCACAGACTAACACAAGAATGCCGAAATGCATGTCATACCTTCCCACCGTGAGACAGACGCAGTTCCGAGGGGAGAAACGACAACAGAAGCCGAGAGCAGAACCGTGTTAAGCGAGAAGGCCTACGATAAGGGACGGACACCCACGTCGCCAGCTAACCTCCAGGACCACCCCCCAGCCTATGTTAAAAGCTAGAGCCCTCCAGCAGAACGGTATAGATCTTATGATAACACTAAAAGGGCCACACCAGCTGCAAGTTTTAGCGTAAGACTTTTCTGCGTCTCTGTTACGTTGCAAACTTTAAAAACATTGCCCCACCACGAAAAGTACAACGTTTCTCATTGGACAGAAAGAATTTTTGTAGGCAGAGCTTAAGGTTAACATTGAGAACCTGATTGATTAGATGAAAACACAGCCAGATAGTTTTTTTAAACCAACTTCGGTAAATTGTAGTAAGGCGAAGTTAGAAAAGAGTTGCTTCCGAGACGGCGAGCTGGATAGAGATGCGCCGGCCGCCGCCCCCTGACGAACACCGACAAGGTAATGAACGAACGCAATGGCGCATTTTTCAGCGCATCAGGCTTCACTCAGAACTGCTGAAGTCTCATCTGCTACATCCCCTTTTTACGTAATACTAGTGTCGATCGTCAATTGAAGCTCATGGTATTCACATTTGCTACGTAAGTTAAAATCTGAAACGCGATGATTTTTCTGTTACATAATTATTAAGAAGCAGCCACTGTAATTTACGACAAGATAGATAAGTAATTATAGATAATTGAGGGTCACTGTAGACCATTTTGATAGTTTTCTCTTTTGTGAAACTTAATTTAAACCTAGATTATAGATGTGATATGGCATAGGTCATCTAGGCACTCAGTCCGGAGCCGCGCGACTGTTACGGTCGCAGGTTCGAATCCTGCCTCGGGCATGGATGTGTGTGATGTCCTTAGGTTAGTTAGGTTTAAGTAGTTCTAAGTTCTAGGGAACTGATGACCATAGATGTTAAGTCCCATAATGCTCAGAGCCATTTTTTTGGCATAGGTCATCCTTCAATCCATTGTAGAACTTGGAAACCCATTCAGGGAATATTTGTTCACATTTTTGTTGAACGCAGTTGGTTTTTATGATTCTGTATTAAAATATTTCCTTTTATCAATAGTGCAATTTATAAACAATGTTATGTGAGTAGAATAAAATTTCCAATGGTAAAGTTAACTGCTTTTTCGACGTTATTTTACCAACTAACTAAAAATAGGAAAGCCTTGAACCCCTTCCACTAAATGTAGTTAGTATTAAGATTCTTTTACAGGGAGTGCAGTGGAGCTGACGCTGAAATCATGAAGTATTTGGTTATATCATCGCTAGTCTCACTGAACTCTTCTGAACTCTACATGTCATGTGTGGTCTGGCGTCTCCTTACCAGCAACAGGTCCCAGGTTAAAACTAGTCAATTCCCTAAAAAAACACGCTCAGAGCGTCGTTGCGCGAAAGTGGTAGGGAGACACGACTTAGAACAAACAGACACCACGCAGAATGTTACAACATACATATGACGATGAGACAACATCATGATTGCGGTACGCTGTTCTGTCGTTGTTCTACAGTTTGTCACAGCTTAATGAAATTTGAACCATACGATCAATATCACTTCCTACCGTACACGTTTACGGTGTGTATTAACACTTTGCTGTCCGCACGTCTCGTACAAATTTATTCGCTTGGCGCCGGCAACGCTAATTCCCATTACTTGGCTTGTCGCCGGCCGTTCTTGACGGTATCGGGATATTATAAATTTTTCCGTTTTACTAATCCCATCGTTAGTTCTCATAAGTTCTCAACCCTGTCCCCCTACATTCAGGGAATTTCGAAGATATACATACGTAAATAAATACAAAATTTGTAGCATGGAGAGCTGCATCAAACCAGTAAACCAGTCTCAAGACTGAAGACCACAACAACAACAACAACAATATATTTGTTTATTTGCATTGTCTTTGTTACTTTGTTTTGCTGCAAAATGTATGAGAAATACTGTCTACAAGATGTAACGCAACTCCACAAGACTTGCACATTAAGTTTGTTGTTCTTTTTTTGTTTTGTTTTTGGAACATACATCGCAGTTTCTTCGTTTTCGCTTATTCGTTTAGTTGGTGTTGGCTTAAGTGACCGGAAAGTCTGTCATCCGGATCATGATGAGACGTGCGCGATCTAGTGGCAGTCTCCAAGTTTGGCTCCGCGCACTCATCGTAAATAATCGCATCGTCTCTTTCGTCAGCCATGATGAAAGGGCACAAGTACTTAAAAAACAAAAAAACTTGCTGACGTGTGTAACTTACTGTTACCTAAACAGAACACTAATAGAATGTGAAAGATATTAAGTGATGTCGCCGGCCACTGCGTGGTACTATGCACACGACACCACTGTGGTGTCGCCAGCCGTTGACCGCTATTTCGCGCACGACAACGCTGTAGTGTCGCCGGACGGCAGAGTGTTAATAGCGGAACAACCTGTCGCTACTCAACTGCTGTTCCAGACACCCGGGGCAGTGTCTGGAAAGCTTTTGTAATCTGAAAGTACTTACTGACCTCATAAACTCAGCATTTAAGCGAAGCGGTCAGATACGGGATTGGAGCCAGTGACTGTGCAAAAGCGACTCTGTATTGAGCGCACCAATCCCTAAGCTGGAACCCCGCTGCTATACTCCACCTGCTCCAACGAGTTGCCAGGCAGTCATTCAGTTTATAAACTAAACGAAAGAATGTGAAATGTAAGACATGTCCCTTATGGTTGTCGTAAATTATTTCAGTTTAATTCTGTGTGAAGTCTTTATGCTTTTATTATTATCAATATTATTCTTGAAATTATTAAATGAAATTGAAAGGGAAAAGAGTTGCTACGTTACACGCTGGTGAGGCAAAACAATGTGACCGTCTGCTTGGAAGCGTATTAGTCTACTTTTGCATGGAAATACAGCAGCGATTCTGCGTGGAATGGGTTCGACTAGTTCTTGATAAGTTTGTGGAGGCACGTGGCACCGAATGTCTACGCGCGGGTGGAGCTGTTTCCCATAAATTACGGGCTGGTTGTTTCTGAGTGCGGAGCTGTGGTCCCTCTGTTTCAGTTCAGGCGATCATGGTTGGCAAGTAACCAACTTGAGGTCACTATCATGCTCCTCAAACCACTGCATAGCATTGCCCGCTCAGGCCTGCGTCCAGTGTACGAGACATGTTTCGAGATGCCGTTCAACTCGATATCAGCATTGCAGGGAGGACTATCTACCTGGAGTAACAAGGAAAGTGAGGCATCCGACCAGGCAGCACATTTAGATCAATCCACAATTCAGTATCAATGGTACTGTGCTGCTACAATCGCAATTCACGTTTTTGTTAGGTCAACGTGTGGAGATGTAAGGGTCGTCAGTTGAGAAACTGCATGTTCAAAAATAAACGCAGAATGGCATGCTCTCAAACATGAAATATTCCCAGCGCTTTATACTGTCATCAGGCCTGTCACAGATGGCCGCCTATGCTGGTTTACACAAGCGACAAGCAGTCCGTCTGCATGTTTTCTGTGTGCGTCCAACACTTTCGAAGACGGCCGCTTTAGCGTAGTAGCACGCAGATCGCCTACTCGCTTTGCAAGTATAAGTCACTTGTCGACGGAAAAACGATCCAACGCTAGCTGACTTTGTCTCCTGGGGTTTTTTGTTTGTTTATTTACAATATACTCCATTATAACTTTTAAAAAACTAACTACGTGTGCCCCCCCCCTCCCCCCCCCCCCCCGAAACATGGACCTCGCCGTTGGTGGGGAGGCTTGCGTGCCTCAGCGATAGAGAAAGCCATACCGTAGGTGCAACCACAACGGAGGGGTATCTGTTGACAGGCCAGACAAACGTGTGGTTCCTGAAGAGGGGCAGCAGCCATTTCAGTAGTTGCAGGGGCAACAGTCTGGATGACTGACTGATCTGGCCTTGTAACACTAACCAAAACGGCCTTGCTGTTCTGGTACTGTGAATGGCTGAAAGCAAGGGGAAACTACAGCCGTAATTTTTCCCGAGGGCATGCAGCTTTACTGTATGGTTAAATGATGATGACGTCGTCTTGGGTAAAATAGTCCCTGGGCGGGGACTACTCAAGAGGACGTCGTTATCAGGAGAAAGAAAACTGGCGTCTTACGTATTGGAGAGTGGAATGCCGGATCCCTTAATCTGGCAGGTAGGTTAGAAAATTTAAAAAAGGAAATGGATATGATAAATTTAGATACAGTGGGAATTAGTGGAATTCGGTGACAGGAGGAACAAGACTTTTGGTTAGGTGAATACAGGGTTATAAATACAAAATCAAATAGGGGTAATGCAGGAGTAGGTTTAATAATGATTTTAAAAATGGGTGTGCGGGTAAGCTACTACAAACAGCATAATTGACGCACTATTGTGGCCAAGATAGACACGAAGCCCACGCCAATTAGCTCTGCAGATGACGAAGAAATTGATGAAATATATGAAGAGATAAAGAAAATTATTCAGATGGTGAAGGGAGACTAAAATTTAATAGTCATGGGTTACTGGAATTTGATAGTAGGTAAAGGAGGAGAAGGAAAAGTAGTAGGTGATTATGGATTGGGGGTAAGAAATGAGAGAGGAAGCCGCCTAGTAGAATTCTGCACAGAGCATAACTTAATCATAGCTAACACTTGTTTAAAGAATCAGGAAAGAAGGTTGTATACATGGAAGAAACTTGGAGATACTAGAAGATATCAGATAAATTATATAATAGTATGAGAGAGATTTAGGAACCAGTTTTTAAATTTTAAGACATTTCCAGGGCAGATGTGGACTCTGATCACAATCTATTGGTTATGCACTGTAGATTAAAACTGAAGAAACTGCAAAAATGTGGGAATTTAGGGGCTGGGACCTGGATAAACTGACTAAATCAGAGGTTGTACAGAGTTTCAGGGAGATCATAAGGGAACAATTGACAGGAATGTGGGAAATAAATACAGTAGAAGAAGAATGGGTAGCTCTGAGGGATGAGTTAGTGAAGGCAGCAAAGGACCAAGTAGGTAAAAAGACGAGGGCTAGTAGAACTCCTTGGGTAACAGAAGAAATATTGAATTTAATTGATGAAAGGAGAAAATAAAAAAATGCAGTAAATGAAGGAGGAAAAAAGGAATACAAACGTCTCAAAAATGAGATCGACAGGAAGTACAAAATGGCTAAGCAGGGATGGCTAGAGGACAAAGGTAAGGATGTAGAGGCTTATATCACTAGGGGTAAGATAGACACTGCCAACAGGAAAATTGGAGAGACCTTTGGAGAAAAGAGAACCACTTGCATGAATATCAAGAGCTCAGATGGATATCCAGTTCTAAGCAAAGAAGGGAAAGCAGAGAGGTGGAAGGAGTATATAGAGGGTCTATACAAGTGCGATGTACTTGAGGACAATTTTATGGAAATGGAAGAGGATGTAGATGAAGATGAAATCGAGATATGATACTGTGTGAAGAGTTTGACAGGCACTGAAAGACGTAAGTCGAAACAAGGCCCCAGGAGTAGACAACATTCCATTAGAACTACTGACAGCCTTGGGAGAGCCAATCCTGACAAAACTCTACCATCTGGTGAGAAAAATGTGTGAGACCGGGGAAATACCGTCAGACTTCAAGAAGAATATGATAATTCCAATCCCAAAGAAAGCAGGTGTTGACAAATGTGAAGGTTACCGAATTATCGGTTTAATAAGCCAGGGCTGCAAAGTACTAAAAGGAATTCTTTACAGACGAATGGAAGATCAGTTTGAATTCTGTAGAAATGTTGGAACACGTGAGGCAATACTGACCCTACGACTTATCTTAGAAGCTTGATTAAGGAAAGGCAAATCTACGTTTCTAGCATTTGTAGATTTAGAGAAAGCAAATTTAGCATTGTAGGGCAGCGTGCAGGGTAAAAATCGTAGAGGGAGACCAAGAGATGAATAGACTAAGCAGATTCAGAAGGATGTAGGTTGCAGTAGGTACTGGGAGATGAAGAAGCTTGCACAGGAGAGAGTAGCATGGAGAGCTGCATCAAACCAGTCTCAGGACGGAAGACAACAACAACAACAACAACAACAACAACAACAGAGAAAGCTTTTGACAATGTTGACTGGAATACTCTCTTTCAAATTCTGAAGGTGGCAAGGGTGAAATACAGGGAGCGAAAGGCTATTTACAATTTGTGCGGAAACCAGATGCCAGTTATAAAAGTCGAGGGACATGAAAGGGAAGCAGTCTTTGGGAAGGGAGTGAGACAGAGTTGTAGCCCCTCCCCGATGTTATTCAATCTGTATATTGAGCAAGCAGTAAAGGAAACAAAAGAAAATTTCGGAGAAGAAATAAAAACTTTGAGGTTCGCCGATGATATTGTAATTCTGTCAGAGACAGCAAAGGACTTGGAAGAGCAGTTGAACGGAATGGACAGTGTCCTGGAGGATACAAGATGAACATCAACAAAAGCAAAACGAGGATAATGGCATGTAGTCGAATTAAATCGGATGATGCTGCGGGAATTAGATTAGGGAATGAGACGCTTAAAGTACTAAATGAGTTTTGCTATTTGGGGTGCAAAATAACTATGATGGTAGAAGTAGAGAGGGTATAAAATGTAGACAGGCAATGGCAAGGAAAGCGTTTCTGAAGAAGAGAAATTTACTAACATCGAGTATAGATTTAAGTGTCAAGAAGTCGTTTCTGAAAGTATTTGTTTGGAGTGTAGCCATGTTTGGAAGTGAAACATGGGCGATAAATAGTTTGGACAAGAAGAGAATAGAATCTTTCTAAATGTGGTGCTACAGAAAAATGCTGAAGATTGGATGGGTGGATCACATAACTAATGAGGAGGTATGAATAGAATTTGGGAGAACAGTAATTTGTGGCACACCTTGACAAGAAGAATGGACCGGTTGGTAGGGCATATTCTGAGGCATCAAGGGATCACCAATTTAGCGTTGGAGGGCAGCGTGGAGGGTAAAAATTGTAGAGGGAGACCAAGAGATGAATACACTAAGCAGATTCATAAGGATGTAGGCTGCAGTAGGTACAGGGAGATGAAGCAGCTTGCACAGGATATAGCAGCATGGAGAGCTGCATCAAACAAGTCTCAGGACTGAAGACCACAACAACCTACGTGTGTGTGTGTGTGTGTGTGTGTGTGTGTGTGTGTGTGTGTGTGTGTGTCATAGGAGGTCAAATACAGGCAGTGAACATTTTTTCCCACCATCTGGATTCGAACAAGCGTACCCCTGAGCCGAGCGCCACCACGCAAGGTTGTGTATTGTCTCGGCCACGGACGCGGGATTGTGCACCTATGGAAAAGAATCGGCGCGTATTTGTAAGACACTCGTGGAAGCACTAATCGATTGCCAATCGTAGCGATATATCTCGGTTGGGGCGCAGTTGTGGCACAAAGCATTCTGCTTCCTAGACGTCACATACAATAGACATGGTTTAGTCCAGAGTTGTAGCGGAGCGGCCTAACTGATCAATGCGTGGGTGGACGATGGGCAGCTGCCGCAGCGCTGCTTCACGTCCACGTGTAGCACAGCGGGGCCGGCAGGGCAGACAGCAACCTCGCTGCATTGCGTGGACGCGGCAAACACGTAAGCCGGGCGATCTGCAATCTTTTTGAAATGGTTTTAAAGAAACTCCACATAAAAAAATTGATTCTTGCGCTTCTCTGTATTCGTCAGCTCCGTGATGAAGCATTTAGCATTTCATTAATCGTCACAGTTATTAGGATCTTTCATAATTAACCATGCTACCTCAAGAAAATTGAATAGTTTCCAATGAATCACCGAGGTTGCTATGTATTTGCGTTTGGTGCACGTTAGGTCATATGTTGGTGCACACCAAATGTAGTTCACATATTGTACTATTCTTTAGACTTCGGATAGGATGTATAACTCATTCTGATCTCGAGCAAATCGACTGCATACAGCACACTCCATTCCTCTAGCACGGCCCGACGATGAAACGTGAATAAAATCTTTGTAATACCATTGTATCTTATAAATGGTTTGCAGTATCAAAACAAGGTTTGGCAAATGACAGCAAACGAAGAGGAGAGTAGGTAGTCATATCGTTACTGTGCGTAACTTCTTTATGTACCATGATAAAATGGAAGAACCGTCCATGACCAGTAGGTGCGCATTCGGGAGAGCGGTTGTGGTGAGGCTTACGGGCAGGTGCTGTAGGGGAAATACCGAGTGCTGGAGGGGAAGTACCGCTTTAAGCCGATGCCTACACTCACTTTTTCTGTAAATATTAAGTGGAGGCCATCCACACTACACTTGCCTGGTGACCATTCAAACAGATCTGTCACTACTGCTTTGATTAGTATCTGAAAAGAATTTAGCTTTAAATGTAGCTATATAATTTTGCTTTGCTTGTTAACCATTTGTAACTTTCAGAGAAGCTTCATAAGTGGCGAAGTTTGAGTAAAACATACTTTTTTCTCTTGTTGCCATGATAAAATTTGCTTCTTTTGCCAAAACACAGCAGAGTTTGAATTGTGTCACCTCTGTAACATTTTGTTCATATTAAGTGAGCGAATGTGCAAAAGTAAGATCAGTAGCCTATTGAAAAAGCACGTCCTTGGTACAGAATTAACGTGTAATTTCTTCTGTTGTTTGAAAACCCATAGCATTTCTCATTTCACCAGCTATCGATGACCCCAGAAAGTACAAAGTCTCTAGTTAGTGGAATAACACCGTACGTAATAAAGTTTTGCATAATAACAATATGGTAAAATAGTCTCCTCATTGTGTTTTATCATTTTCCATAATCTGATTTCATGTGAGGAGTATTGGCTTTACTACTGGAGCAGCATGATTGAAAACCTAATCTAAAGAAAAAGTCGGTGTGTTACCTAAATCTCATACACAGTAATGTACTACGCAAATTCAAAACGATCCCATTTTTCACTGCTAACTTCTTTAAATTTAGTGCAGTGTGTTACTTCCATGTAAATATCACAGTAACTATGACCAGTAATGGAATGATAGGCACATCATTATGAACCTGACAAGTTTTCCCTGAGTAGTTTCTGTAAAATCATTTGAGAAAGACTACAGGCCGTGCGCCTCGATTCTGTCATCACCGAGTGGCTGATAGGTGGTACAGATTGTCATCCTCCCCTTCCAAACAAACGAATGAACTTGCCCAGCATTTTGGAGGAGAACTGTTCAATGGGCATCGGTCACCTTATCCTGCATGGACTCTAACCAGTGATTTTTCCCAATGGAATAATGTAACTTTTTAAGGCCAATGGAAAGCTGGTGAAACGAAAATTGTTACAAATGCCTGGAAACCAGAAGTAGGAGGTTGAAAACACCATTTCAGTTGTAAATTACAACAAAAGAAACAAGCACCAACAACAGCAGTGACTCTGCTACCTGCAGCAGCAGCCGAATACTGCCGAACGCTGACGGAGTCGCTCGAACGCTCTGGCTACCGCTCTCAGAAATAGACATGTTTGATTCACTCGGTGCCGCAGCGCGCCGCTCTCATTGCAGCGCCAGCATAATCGCAAGTGCAGGGCAGCACCGGTTGGTTACGCCAGCACTGCTCCGCTCACCCCACGACACAGGTCTGGCCGTGCTGCACCACTCCACTAAAACTGCAGGCTGTCGCATTTTGCATACTAACGGAATGTGCTCTATTATCGGTTCTGATCTCATCAGAATACGTGGTGATCGGTATCCATTTCTCAGTTAACCATCCGTAACATCAAGCGACATACAGTGTATGTCACTCATGTGATAATTTTTGATAAGCTTGTAGGCTTGTTTCGAAGTCTCTTGTGATATTACTTCTGGTGTGGCTGTTACATGGTTTGATGTGATGCATTTGTCCGCAACGAATGACTTGATATATACAAAAATGTCTTAAATCAGTCTCCAGATTACTTTCCTTTACTTCCATATAACTGGTTTTGGGCCAGGTGCGCATATTCTGATCTATTATATTAAAAAATAAATAAGTGTGGTTAGTGTGGTTCAAATCAGAATAGTTAAAAATTTTTGTTTAGAAAGCTTCAAAATTATTAAGAAATTGGATACATTATAACACTTATACAACATGCTATTTGATACAGTTGGACAGTAACCTATCGAATATGGAACTGGCAGTTTACTGTCATAATTAGCCATACACCAGCGTGCTGCAGCATTTTGGAATTCCTAAATTTACCATATTAACAAGCAGATGAGGAGATTGATATTATTAACAAATTTACGAGAGCTTCAACATATCCAACAGTATCTTCTCATTCTTCCATTTGGTGATCGTAGAGGCAGTATCCCTCAAAAGTGCCCGCCATGGACTGAAACAACTCGTACGTAATTATGTCTACGACCGAAACATTGGAGGAGGAGAAGATTTGTTGGAAGTTTAAAGCTCTTTTAAAGTTTTTTCTGTAATATTACTCGTTTAATATTTGACAGGTTACAAATTGTATGTTGCACAACTGGTATACTGTAACTAATTTCTTAAGAATTTTGAGGCTTATAACAATAACTCTTCAACCGTTTGTAATTTGAACCAATTGCAATTTAAAAAAAGTGTAGTGGATCTCAAGGTGGGTAGCCGGCCCAAAAGCGGCCATGTGGAAGTAAAGGAAACGGACCTGTATATTGAATTTTGACAGTTTCGTATAAGTAACGATCATGTACGCTTCCTCATGACAATTACGTGTAGTTTCGATAAATCTCATTTATGTTGTATTTCCGAACATTATATTGCATATGTCAAAGGTTTGGCCTTAGTAAATTTAGTATCTTGCACCTTTTCCTTTGTTTACTAAATCTATACTTAAGAATTGACTTAAAATTAATTCATTTTCTTTCTCAGAAATCCGTGGATAACGGAGCACGAATACGTAGCGCTTGCAGTCATTTTCTATAATAACTTTACAGCATTTCAAGTAAGGTGACATAAATGCAGAACGGCGAGACACCCAGCACCGATGACAATGTCATCGAGACTTATTTCTTCCACAACACGAGCTCATAATTGTTCGGGTTATTGGGGCAGCGTAGGTCACAAGTAAAAAACACATAAAGCAAGATTTCATTCACACTGAGGCAATGTAACAAACACAACGTTTTAATGTAAATTTCGTCCGTGTTAATCTCGGCTAACTCCTCCTCCAACCCTGTCCACTTTCGTTGCGCTTTGGGAATATGTTATGTATTTGCAAAACTTCACCATACTAGTCAGATTATGTAGTTAATGTGTCACGTGTGGCGGTTCTTTTCAGGGCAGAAACCAGGTTCATAATGTTGTACACTAGGTCAGCTAAAGTATCCAGACACCTGGCTGAAAATGACTTGAAAGTTCGTGGCGCCATCCATCGCCGATGCTGGAATTCAGTATGGTGTAGGCTCATACTTAGCCTTGATGACATCTTCCACTCTCGCAGGCATACGTTCAGTCTGGTGCTGGAAGGTTTCTTGCGGAATGGCAGCCCATTCTTCACGGAGTGCTGTACTGAGGAGAGGAATCGATGTCGGTCGGTGAGACCTGGCACGAAGTCGGCGTTCCAAAAGGTGTTCTATAGGATTCAGATCAGGACTCTGTGCAGGCCAGTCCAGTACAGGGATGTTATATTCGTGTAACCAAAGGCCGAGCATTATGAACGCATGCTCGATCATGTTGGAAAATGCAGTCGCCATCCCTGAATTGATCTTCAACAGTGGGAAGCAAGAAGATGCTTAAAACATCAATGTACGCGTGTGCTGCGATAGTGCCACGCAAAAAAACAAGGGGTGCTAGGTCTCTCCGTGATAAACACGACCAGAGTGTAACACCACCGCCTCCGAATTTTACTGTTGACACTACACACGCTGGGAAATGACGTTCACTGGGCATTCGCCATACCCAAACCCTGCCATCCGATCGCCACATCGTGTACCTTGATTCGTCACTCAACATAACGCTTTTCCACTGTTCAGTAGTCCAATGTTTACACTCCTTAAACCAAGCGAGGCGTCGTTTGGCATTTAACGGCGTGATATGTGTCTTACGAGCAGTCCCTCGGCCATGAAATCCAAGTTTTCTCACCTCTCACCTAACTGTCATAGTACTTGCAGTGGATCCTGATGCAATTTAGAATTCCTGTGTGATGGTCTGGATAGATGCCTGCCTATAACGTATTAAGACCCTTTCCATCTGTCGACGGTCTCTGTCAGTCTACAGACGAGATCGGTCTGTACGCTTTTGTACTGTATCCCATCGGAAGCAGTGGACTTAGGGATGTTTAGGAGTGTGGAAATCTCGCATACAGATGTGTGACACAAGTGCCACCGAATCAGCGGACTACGTTCGAAGTCCGTGAGTTCGGCGGATAGCCCCATTCTGCTCTCTCACAGTGTCTAATGGCCACTGAGGTCGCTGATATGAACGACCTGGCAGTAGGTGGAAGCACAATGTACCTAATATGAAAAACGTATGTTTCTGAGGGTGTCAGGATGCTTTTGATCACATAGAGTAAGTAAACTCAATACCAATAAAAGAGAGAGGCACGTTTTCATTGTTGTCGTTTCAACACGTTTCAATCACTTTCCATAAATGCTCACGAGAGTAGCATGCGAATAGCTGATCAGCTTTGTCGCTTGCGAGATGCTTGCTGACAGTCGTCGGGCCATAACAATCCGTTCCTTGTATAAACTGAAGGTAGAAGCTAGAGAAAGGAAAGGGAAAGACCTAATGATATCAGCTTCATCGGGACGAATGAAAATGTTTGCCAGGTCTCCTGCTTATTAACCATCTGCACTAACCTCTGCGCCACCCAGACATAGTGTTTATCGCAAATGGGTGGACTACATTGGCATTCTCAATAACTGATCCACATCCCACCTATTGCCCCATAACCGCAGTCCCCGTTCGTGTCCTCCATGCTCGCTAATTTTAGATACCCACTGGAGGTCGAACGTAAATGTGCATCAACACTGAAGGTTGTGGTCTCATTACCCATTGAGGCGAATCAGTGATCTGGTCTTTTGGAGATTCATATAATCTATTCTTTGTCAGAGTCACTTACTTCATTGGATACACATTCCGTGCCGTTTCACGAGTCCACAGATCAGGGATCGTATAATGTCTTAAAAATGGTTGTAATGTGAATATGAACAAAGGTATTCAAATGTAGCCGAATTAAAATAGGGGATGCAGGTTCTCTGACATTAGGAAATGCTCCACCAACACCAAATGAGTGTGGAGAAGTAGAACACACGCGAAGGATATACGTGGTGTGTTGAAAAAGTAATCCCTTCAAATTTTAGATGTGGAAATCTGTTTAAATAAGGCAAACGTTGTTAACATTCTATACATTTATTCTTCATGTCTACGTATCTGTGAGCGGTAGTTTTGTAGATCTTGCGTGGGTCAGTTGGAGCCGGCACGGCAGCTCAGCGTGGTCGGTCAGAGGGTTAGCTGCCCTTTGTAATAATAATAATAATAATAATAATAATAATAATAAACCACTAATAGGGCTAACCCCCCTATTAGTGTGATTAGTTGGTTCAGGACAGAACTAAAGAAACCTCGGACAAGCGTCGTCATGGTCGGGGACGACGCTTGAACCCTATGCCCGCCCACAATGGTAACGACACTGCTAGCCAACTGGAAAATGATTTAAATCCAAATAGAGGTGGTTTGCAGGATATGCTTCCTGCATCCACCCTAGAAGGAAAACAAAGACAGAGGATGAGATGGTCAGATGAAGTTAATCGACACCTCATGTTCTGTTATTACCAAGCAACAAACCTAGGAACCAACACAACTGGATACAGATCACAAGTATACACAACATTTATTACCAGGTACCCAGAATTAAAATTTTTAACAGAACAATGACTAGCTGATCAGATCCGTGTAATAATCAAAAAGAACAGGATACCCCAGTCAGAATTAGAAAACATCAAACAACAAGTACAACAAATACTGGAACAAAATAATGTGCAATCAGAAGAAGAAGAAAATACAGTAATGGACTCAAACATCCCAGAGCGAACGAACAAAGAACAGTACGCACCTCAACACATTCACATCTAACTAAATTATTTGACAGTTGCATTGCAGACCCATACACACTCCCTGATACACTTACACATGGAATAACTTATCTGAAACCTAAAGATCAAGCAGACACAGCAAACCCAGCAAAATATCGCCCCATAACATGCCTACCAACAATATACAAAGTATTAACTTCAGTCATTACACAGAAATTAAGGACACATACAACACAGAACAAAATTATAAATGAAGAACAAAAAGGCTGTTGGAAAGGAGCACGAGGATGTAAAGAGCAACTGATAATAGATGCAGAGGTGACATATCAAGCTAAAACTAAACAAAGGTCGCTACACTACACATACATTGACTACCAAAATGCTTTTGATAGTGTACCCCACTCATGGTTACTACAAATAATGGAAATATACAAAGTAGATCCTAAATTGATACTGTTCCCAAACATAGTAATGAAAAATTGGAAAACCACACTTAATATCCAAACAAATTCAAATAATATCACATCACAGCCAATACAGATTAAGCGTGGAATATACCAAGGAGACCCATTGAGTCCTTTCTGGTTCTGCCTTGCTCTGAACCCACTATCCAACATGCTAAATAATACAAATTATGGATACAATATTACTGGAACATACCCACACAAAATCACACATTTTCTATACCTCGATGATCTAAAACTACTGGCAGGATCAAATCAACAACTGAACCAATTACTAAAGATAACATAAGTATTCAGCAATGATATAAATATGGCTTTTGGAACAGACAAATGTAAGAAAAATAGCATAGTCAAGGGAAAAGACACTAAACAAGAAGATTACATATTGAATAACCACAGCAACTGCATAGAAGCGATGGAAAAAAGAGATGCCTATAAGTATCTAGGATACAGACAAAAAATAGCAATAGTTAATACAAATATTAAAGAGGAACTGAAAGAAAATATTGACAAAGACTAACAAAAGTACTGAAAACAGAATTGACAGCAATAAACAAGACAAAAGCTATAAATACTGATGCTATACCAATATTGACCTACTCATTTCAAGTAGTGAAATGGAGTAACACAGACCTAGAAGCCCTCAATACACTTACACGATCACAATGCCACTAATATACACTCCTGGAAATGGAAAAAAGAACATATTGACACCGGTGTGTCAGACCCACCATACTTGCTCCGGACACTGCGAGAGGGCTGTACAAGCAATGATCACACGCACGGCGCAGTGGACACACCAGGAACCGCGGTGTTGGCCGTCGAATGGCGCTAGCTGCGCAGCATTTGTGCACCTCCGCCGTCAGTGTCAGCCAGTTTGCCGTGGCATACGGAGCTCCATCGCAGTCTTTAACACTGGTAGCATGCCGCGACAGCGTGGACGTGAACCGTATGTGCAGTTGACGGACTTTGAGCGAGGGCGTATAGTGGGCATGCGGGAGGCCGGGTGGACGTACCGCCGAATTGCTCAACACGTGGGGCGTGAGGTCTCCACAGTACATCGATGTTGTCGCCAGTGGTCGGCGGAAGGTGCACGTGCCCGTCGACCTGGGACCGGACCGCAGCGACGCACGGATGCACGCCAAGACCGTAGGATTCTACGCAGTGCCGTAGGGGACCGCACCACCACTTCCCAGCAAATTAGGGACACTGTTGCTCCTGGGGTATCGGCGAGGACCATTCGCAACCGTCTCCATGAAGCTGGGCTACGGTCCCGCACACCGTTAGGCCGTCTTCCGCTCACGCCCCAACATCGTGCAGCCTGCCTCCAGTGGTGTCGCGACAGGCGTGAATGGAGGGACGAATGGAGACGTGTCTTCTTCAGCGATGAGAGTCGCTTCTGCCTTGGTGCCAATGATGGTCGTATGCGTGTTTGGCGCCGTGCAGGTGAGCGCCACAATCAGGACTGCATACGACCGAGGCACACAGGGCCAACACCCGGCATCATGGTGTGGGAAGCGATCTCCTACACTGGCCGTACACCACTGGTGATCGTCGAGGGGACACTGAATAGTGCACGGTACATCCAAACCGTCATCGAACCCATCGTTCTACCATTCCTAGACCGGCAAGGGAACTTGCTGTTCCAACAGGACAATGCACGTCCGCATGTATCCCGTGCCACCCAACGTGCTCTAGAAGGTGTAAGTCAACTACCCTGGCCAGCAAGATCTCCGGATCTGTCCCCCATTGAGCATGTTTGGGACTGTATGAAGCGTCGTCTCACGCGGTCTGCACGTCAAGCACGAACGCTGGTCCAACTGAGGCGCCAGGTGGAAATGGCATGGCAAGCCGTTCCACAGGACTACATCCAGCATCTCTACGATCGTCTCCATGGGAGAATAGCAGCCTGCGTTGCTGCGAAAGGTGGATATACACTGTACTAGTGCCGACATTGTGCATGCTCTGTTGCCTGTGTCTATGTGCCTGTGGTTCTGTCAGTGTGATCATGTGATGTATATGACCCCAGGAATGTGTCAATAAAGTTTCCCCTTCCTGGGACAATGAATTCACGGTGTTCTTATTTCAATTTCCAGGAGTGTAGAATACATCACATATATTCAGCAACTGAAAGATTCATATTAAGCAGAAAGGAAGGAGGAAGGGGATTTATCGACATAAAAAACCTACATTATGGACAGGTAGACAATTTAAGAAACTTCTTTCTAGAACGAGCAGAAACTAGCAAAATACACAAAATAATCACTCATATAAATACATCGGCTACACCACTGCAATTTCATAACCATTACTGCAACCCTTTAGATCACATCAACAGATACAAAGAAAGTACATTGGAAAAAGAAAACACTACATGGCAAGCACCCGTATCACCTAACACAGCCACACATCGATCAAGACACATCCAACACATGACTAAGAAAAGGCAATATATACAGTGAGACAGAAGGATTCATGATTGCAATACAGGATCAAACAATAAACACCAGATATTACAGCAAGCATATTATTAAAGATCCCAATACCACAACAGATAAATGCAGACTTTGCAGACAACAAATAGCAACAGTAGATCACATCACAAGCGGATGTACAATATTAGCAAATACAGAATACCCCAGAAGACATGACAATGTAGCAAAAATAAAACAACATTTTGCCTACAACATAAACTTATAAAACTACACGTTCCCACGTACAAGTATGCACCACAAAATGTACTGGAGAATGATGAATACAAATTATACTGGAACAGAACCATTATAACAGGTAAAACAACACCACATAACAAACCTGACATCATACTCACCAATAAAAAGAAGAAATTAACACAACTAATCGAAATATCCATACCCAATACAACAAATATACAAAAGAAAACAGGAGAAAAATGGAAAAATACATCTAACTGGCTGAGGAAGTCAAGGACATGTGGCATCAGGATAAAGTTGACATTATACCAATTATACTATCAACTACAGGAGTCATACCACACAATATCCACCAGTACATCAACGCAATACAGCTACGTTCAAACTTACATATACAACTACAGAAAGGAAAGGAAAGGAACCACATTCTCACCTAGCTCCACCTATCCACAGCCATGTCCCCATCACTCGCTACTTTGAATTTCCCACAGAAGGTTGAACGTGATTATGCATTCGCACTGACGGTGGTAGATTCAGGCCCCATCGAGGCGAATCAATTACATGCATATAATGACTGAATATAATTCAGCATAATGTATTGAAGTTATCGAATAATGCTGTTTATGTCCCACCAAAGAATTTTATTTTCTTCACTGTTACTATACGTCTATTCCATTTCCCTGTGTAACGGAAGGTTCAGTATAATATTTTTGTACCCAATGTAGAGGTTTTGTTGGGAGATATATTGCACATTTAGTGCAATAATGAGTGAATTCAGAATGAAATTTTCACTCTGCAGCGGAGTGTGTGTTGATATGAAACTTCCTGGCAGATTAAAACTGTGTGCCGGACCGAGACTCGAACTCGGGACCTTTGCCTTTCGCGGGCAAGTGCTCTACCATCTGAGCTACCGAAGCACGACTCACGCCCCGTCCTCATAGCTTTACTTCTGCCAGTACCTCGTCTCCTACCTTCCAGACTTTACAGAAGCTTTCGCAATATCCTTTCTTTCAGGAGTGCTAGTTCTACAAGGTTCGCAGGAGAGCTTCTGTAAATTTTGGAAGGTAGGAGACGAGGTACTGGCAGAAGTAAAGCTGTGAGGACGGGGCGTGAATCGTGCTTGGGTAGCTCAGTTGGTAGAGCACTTGACCGAGAAACGCAAAGGTCCCGAGTTCGAGTCTCGGTCTGGCACACAGTTTTAATCTGCCAGGAAGTTTCAATGAGTGAATTATCAACATCGCGAATTTAGTGCCCTTTATTCTGATGCTAAGTTCGCATATTAAATAATTACTGTACAAAGAAGGATAAAAGGAACATTGAAAATTGAGGGAAGTATTATGCAAAACACGCAATTAAGAGGTATAATGAGGCACAGTTGAAAACTATAGAATAGATGAGGTCACTGGATTAAACGAGGTGACGTGTTTAACGGCGTCATGGACATTGCTCTGCTGCAGTGAAGTGAAAACTGTTTTAAGAACATGAATAAAATTTCATATTTGTGTCTCGGAAATTCTATTAGCGTTAGATGCAGATACAGGCCGACGCTATGGTGCTACCTACTTCTTAAGTGGAACGTTAATGTGAGAAACGGAGTGTCACCTTCGGAGGAGAAAACGTAATTTCTGATCGGTGATGTCAGTATATCTAAGCTGTCAAGATCGGATAGCTGAAAATGATACTAATTTTTCTGTTATCCATCTTACGCAAATCATAGCTCTCGAGGAATATATGTTAGTTCTTTCCGCGCTGCTCGAGAGTCGAACGGTAGAGACGAGTGCAAACGATTTGATGAGCCCCCTACCACGTAATTAATTTCATATATTTGTAGAAGATACAGATATTGATATATATATATATATATATATATATATATATATATATATATATATATATATATATATATATATCTGTATGTCGGTGTAGGTAGATGGACCAGAGATAATTTCGTACCATTAGACGATACAGACTTGAAAATGGAATTTAGTATGTCGGGAAACCATTAATCCCTTACACCAATAATCGGTACACTGTATAAAGAGAAGTAACTTCATTTACAATAGTATTAATCGTGACGGAGTCATCTAACTAGCAATTGTTTCCCCATATTACTGTTTTATAGAGACGCTCCCATTGTAGGCATGGCTTTTCCAGTTCTCCAAATTGAGAATACTCTCACCCACTCATCTTCAGGAACACTTAAACTTAGATGTAGGATATGAGATACAATGAAAATTGTGTTGTTTTCCACACATGAAAAACATTGTAAGTAATAACTTAATTAAAGCGTCAAAAATATTTTTGAACCAACTGTGAGTCAAATTTCCAAATATTTTATTGATGGACTTAGCGATGCAACCTCGAAATACTCTTGACACATCCACATAAATGTGGAAAACACTTGAATGGAATACGTTTTATATATTCTAAATATTTTATGTGATTGCCATTAGTTAGGCATGAGATTATTTCTTTTCAGTAGCTTATGGTGGCCACAATGGTAAACCAATAATTTTGTACCCTTATGTCTTATAATCTTGAACTAGATTCTTCCTCATAACAACGTACTGTTAAATATGTTTGCACATTTTCATCCAGACTTTACGTCTTTCATTTTATCTTTAATGTTGTCTGTTCTACCAGATGTCAATGAAACAGTTAACAAAGTAGCACTCTTTTCTTCACGGAGTAAATAACGTTATTAGAAAGAAGTTCTCTATAAACTGATTGCACATATTAGTTAGTGTCTTAGTTATAGTATATTTGTAGAATATCGGAAACATGTACCAACACACAGTTTAAACAGTACGCCTTATATGCCGATTAAAGCAGTGCCCGACTGCACACTGAGTTCCAGCTGACGCCTGAAGGTTTCTCACAGCCCGAGAAATATCGATTTCATCCTTTAGCGTAATATGAGGTAGCTGATTCATTAGCGTAAAAGAATGGAGTCCAACGACAGAGATATATTGGCTCAAGGCATCGGAGAAAGATTAATCTCAAGTCCAAACCGGGCACAGCAACCAGGAGAAATGTGATTAATAGTGGGTCACGGCCAACATCCATCGTCGCTGGTGGACGGGTGACTACCGATTTTCGTTGGGCCAGGAAAGATGATTTACAAACTGTCTGAGCGTGTTAAATGGGAAGCGGTTAAGGGAACTGGTTGTACATTTATGTTTCCGTCAACTTGTGAAACGGTGAAAATATGTTCAGCGCTTTTATTTCACTTCGTATTTCTTGTTGGCAAACACACGCAATGAAGTTTGAGTTGATGCAGTCTGTATGAACGCATTTTAACAGTCGCCATTCTTTCGGATAACTACGCCGAGAGCAATAAGGACAAGGATGAGACGGAAATCAGACTATTATAATAGCGTCATCTGCCCCTACGTCGGAAGTTTTGTTTGATTTGTTTAGAGGTTATAAACATTGTTCACGAAATATTAGCACGTATATTCACTTGCAAGCTGAAAGATTATGAGCCACTCCCTAGCACGTTGCTCACAAACGTTTGCGTTACTGACAAGCACCTGTTGCATTTCGGCAAGCATAGAGGAACGCTCTGTTTCAGCAGATACGTATCTGTAGTGTGTCCGAAAGTGTCCATGGGTTCGCGAATAATATGGCTTACAAAAATTATTAGAACAGATTATTCGCATCAGTGTTTTCCCGAAGTGTCTCACGAGCCGCTCGGGACCATATTCCTCCCAAGTGTGTTTCTCTTGAATGATCCGGGTTTCAGTCACGCCGCTGTCAGCAGTTTTAAGCTGCTGAAGAAGTTTCACAACAGTTCACACTAGACTTCAAAGTGAAATATCTTTTCTGTAAACAAACCTTACTCTTCTATAATGCCTTTCCTCGTAATATAGTTTCTCTCAGTACAGTGAACTGAGATATGGAGTAGGAGCTCTGAGAAATTAGAAATGTGGGGGACAAGTACTGGAGCATGACAGGCAGGTACTGAGTCTTGCCTAAGAAATTCAATCACCAACAAAATAAAGTGATTGTACTTTTGAAACACCGTCATTTTCTCCCAAACTGACGTAGAAGTTCGAAAATTCTCTCAAATATGACTACCACCCTAGAACCTTCCTCTGAAATGATGCAAACGTGTGGCACCCTGCGATGTCAACCACAGGCTCGACTGCGCTTCAAGCAGCAAGTTGTGTATCCGTGTAAAAAATGAAAATAGTTGTAAGGTAGGTTCTCTTGACGCATCAGGGCACAGCACTGAAAACGCGCGGTATCCTTACGGGTGGCCAGGGAAAACATTTAAAACACTCTGCTGCTCAGAAACGACATGAAAAGGCCTCGGTTGGGAAAGGGGGGGGGGCGGCTAAATGAGCGTATATAAAACTACCTCTTTCCTTCGGACACTTAGTCATACATTTGGCGCTTGAAAAACGACGTTTTTCAGTGTGATACGCGTCACGATGGGCTTGATAACCGTTGACTCTGCTGATACTCTGCAGACGGATATTGCGGGGCTGCAACCCCGCTGAACGTAGTCTCACTCCTTTGGAATGTAACATGGCCGCAATTTGTGCTTTAATGTGCAGGATGGAATCAATAAGGTCCGTTCAGACCACTCGACAAAATTTGAACGGGATCTGAAGCAGAATTGCCCGTTTATATTCGTTCGTCTCTCCTTCCTTACATCCTCCTGTGGCGTGTGCAATTCAGGGATGACGTATTGACAACGTGTGAATAGAAAGGCGAGGGGTCCGTCTACGACCTCTTACTTCTTCATAACCCACGGTCCACCCATGCGTCTTTGGTTGGGGCTTTAGAAGTGATTCAGGGTAGAGACACGCATGCATCGATCCCTAGGCTCGGCGTGGTAAGCAACCCTTTCGACACCACTCAGATTAGTCCTGATCCAAGGACGTAATTGATGTCTAGAGGAAATGTGTCAGTTTCTCATTTATCAGTTACGGCTCCTGCTCGTGTTTCGTCTTCCCTTTTTCTAACGTCAGCCATTAAATTCGGTCCTTTCCTTGCACTGATCTATAGAATTTTTGATTCATTATGTGAAATACGTTGGAATGAGGACATGGTGCTCGTGTAGGCCCAGATGTACCAATCTCTTTAAGGAGATATGACGTATAATTTCACATAGTTGCTTACTATCTGCAGACGAATTATTTTCCTTCTATATTATGGAAGGACACATTTCGCGTCTCAGAGTTTGGAAACTACAGGTGAAATCTGACAGGAAGTCGCACTAGCCTTTAAGGCAGAAATCAGATAGCTTGAAGATGAAAATGACAGAGTCAAGCAAGCAGTCTCAAGCATTAGCTAATTTACAGTCTAGTCTCATGGTGAGCCGGCCGCGGTGGCCGAGCGCTTCTAGGTGCTTCAGTTCGGAACCGCGCGACTGATACGGTCGCAGGTTCGAATCCTGCCTCGGGACTGGATGTGTGTGATGTCCTTAGGTTAGTTAGGTTTAAGTAGTTCTAAGTTCTAGGGGACTGATGACCTCAGATGTTAAGTCCCATAGTGCTCAGAGCCATTTGAACCATTTTCTCATGGTGACTGTTTGCCCCAGGGTATCATAAACACTCGGACATGGTGGGTGGAAGCACTAGCAGTGGAGGGTACATAAAGCCTGCCGAGGGGACGCGGGAAACAATGTAATTGTTGTAATGCGGAAACGGATCGCATTATACAAAGTCCAAAAGTGCACGATCATTGGCTTTCGAACCAGTGGTGGAAGTATTTCCTTAACTGCCACTTTTGTAAAGTTTTAGCGTATCCCCGTGATCAATGTATGACGTGCAGGGCACAGAGTCAACTGTGATGTCTCATGGGCCACAGATGACAGGGGTGGACGACGACTGTGGAGTTGTGTACGGGCGAATAGACGTGCTACTATTCAGCAACTGGCCGTCGAGGTGAGCCAAGAGGCTACCAATTATGACTGCTCAACGACCGTTCAGCGAACGTTGCTGCGTATGTGGGTCCGCAGCGGGCACTTGGTTCATAAATCGACGCTGACTGTTTTCATTTCCTACGCAGGCTCCAATTTACGTTCCAGTTATTCTAATTAGTCGCAACAGGCTGGCGTTTCTAATGAATCACTTTGTGTGATACAGCGGACAAATGGCCGTTGGCCCGTACGACGTGAAACGTCTGGAAGTAAACACCCACAATCGTCAGAAGAGTCCAAGCAGAAGGAAGAAGCGTTATGGTCCGTGGAATACTTAAATGCCGTTCCTTGAGTGATCTCGCCATTCTGAAAGGCACAAGTATCAGCACAAGAATGCGTCTGTCCTTGGGGCCCACTTCCACCCTTACATGCAGCTTGTTTTTGCTTGGCACGATGGCATCTACCAGGTGAAGTAGGCAATGTGTTACACAGCTCATAGTGTACGTGTGTGGTTCGAAGAGCGTTAGGACGAGTTTACCGTACTTCCCGGGTCACCGAACTTCCAGTTTGAAACCCAGTCGAGAATCTGTGGTACGACTTAATCGGGCTGATCGCGCCATGGATCCATAACCTATATACATAGCGCAGATGATCCCCGGCACTGGAGCCGGCGTGGCTGCAGATCCCCGTCGGTACGTTCCGGCACCTTACTGACTCTCCTCCAGCATGTCTCGCAGCGGTCAGCAGTGCAAGAAGCGGTTACTCAGGCTTTCGACGGGCGGTCACATTAATGTGTCTGGACAGTGTAATATTGATCAGCTTCTCCTACCGCAGCAAAGATGCAGATAATCAAAGAAGTCCAAACACCATCTCTACATCGGCCACAGGCAGTAAGATTGCGAAGGTTCTGCGAATACACTTATTAAATGAATTAACCTTTAATTTTTATTCTTTTGTCCATTAGAAATGATTGTTGAAAGCTTACCGTTGTACAAATAGTCGGTTTGCTAGCAAAATAACTTGTTCCTACCACCAGCCACAGTTATCTGTTTGGCCGGCCGGGTTGGTCGAGCGGTTCTAGGCGCTACAGTCTGGAACCGCGCGACCGCTACGGTCACAGGTTTCAACCCTGCCTCGGGCATGGATGTGTGTGATGTCCTTAGGTTAGTTAGGTTTAAGTAGTTCTATGTTCTAGGCGACTGATGACCCTAGCAGTTAAGTCCCACGGTGCTCAGAGCCATTTGACCCATTTGAGTTATCTATTTGTTTGCGCTTCCGCCAACGCATTACGAAAAATGGTCCCAATTTCCAAATGCGTTTTTCTTGTGCTATAGCATTTATTTGTTACGTTTTATATATGTGAGGTGCAGTAGTGTTATTTTGCCTTCTGTGTATTTTGTAGAAACACGCGCCATTTTTAATTGATGATCGATCCCTGTATGAAGTTAATGGCAGATTTGGAAAGAACTTGTACTTACGGTTTTCTTGTGTCCACTTCTGTAGAAACTCGCACACAATTTTCTGTACCTGTACACAATCTCCCTCTGTCACGTGATGTCTCGCCACTGGGTTTACACCTATTTTATGTGACATCATGTAGGTGACCTGCGCGTCGTTGATGATGAAATGATGGCGAGGAAAACACAACACCAGCCCTCGAGCTGAGAAAGTTCGGCTGGGATACGAATCCGGTCCCCTTCAGTTCGCATTCAGCCACGCTGACTCCAGCTATCGAGGCGGACGTGGATCTCAATGAAAGCAGCTAACGTATGACAACAAAATTTAATGTAGTGAAGGAAGATACACCAATGGGTCATGGACAGATGATGTGTACGAGGGCTAGCTTGGTTTCAACCTCCGAAAGGTCGCTAAGTTGATAGTTCAGTGAAAATGTAAAAACTTTATTTTTATCACTTAGCTACACCTACCAGCGGTTTCACTATATAGTTCCCGCTCCGACTTATACATTTGTCGTAGAGTGGTATCAGCTTCCCAATACCTTCGATACAGAAGGTCTGCGATTTCCGCCAAGTCCCTAAGCTGGTCTGCACCAAAATAGCCAGCGGTCCATGTGAGATGAGACATCAAATTCAGAGGAGCCAAGTTTGGGCTGTATGGCTGGAGATCAGACACTTGCCATCGGAAACACAGGAGGAACGTTTTTGTTCCGGTAAGAGTGAGCGGCCGTCCATTACTGTGGCAGTTACGTTATGTGGGCTGCATGAACTCTGGCGGAACGCCTCAGCAGGCACTTCGAGAGACTACATTCCAATCATCTTTATATGTTCATTGTGTGCTCTGAACTGAAAGGTGCGGTGTGACATGATCGACAGGCATACTAGTCTCACTCCCCAACACATATGCGCAAAGGTTCATCAGCTTTTCAATCTGATTTTGCAACCTATCAGAGGTTGAAAAAAAAAAGTTGCTCTGATGCTGTTCTTTCACAGAGGATATCGCCTTAATAAAATGGATCGTTATTTGCTTATACAAGGTGCATGGTAGTTAATGGAGTAAGTACATACAGTTGAAAGTAGACAATACGAGAAGCTAAAAAATGTCTTAGAAAACATGGAATTCAGAATGCTGCTAAGATGCATACCTTATGAGCTACAAAAACTTCTTCAGATTTAAAACAAATATCTTGTACTGCAAGTTCTCTGCTTTTCATATTTAGAAAGGTGGTGGTATGGACCGAAACAAGGAATGAACTCCGGTAAATATCGATCCTAAATCGCAGACCTCAGGAGATATTAGCACTTTTCACCTTTGAGTGTGTGAAAGATCTCTTCTACTGAAGTTTTTGCGTTAGATTTTTATTTAGCTACACTGTCGAAGCATCTGAAGAAATTCGCTGATTCACTTTGCTGTTTTTCATTGAATCTTTTTCTCCATCTCTTTTGTGGCGTGACTGCATCTCCTGTTCTTCCCACAGATCCATTTCATAACCTTGGTTTAGTCAGTAGATATCTTTCACAATCAGCTTTTTTTTTAAAATTGGTGTCCTTGTCCTGCGTTACATATGCGTGTAGCTACTGCTGATGTGTGAGTGGGCTTCAATCTTTTCTGTATACCTGGGCTGTTTGTCCAACGTAGTTCATTAAGCATTCCAGGTATATTATTTTTAATATAGCTCTGTAAAGTATAGTTTTTAAATAAATGCCATTAAGCCTGCACATAATGTAATAATTTCAGGCGCCGAAAATAATGCAGAAAAGTCGTTGAAAATGTCAAAGCGATTGCAAATATAAAATAAAAGCCGTTTACTTGGAATATACGACGTACATTAAGAAATTATAAACGAAGTATATAACATCATGTGACGAGTGGAATATGAACGTGTGGAAAATTGCGTAGCTCAATAATATTCATCAGTTACGTAATTATTTCTTAAAAAGATGATAATTATGTAAAACAGAGACAATATTTCTCTCACATTCTTTGTTAATCTATCTCATTCTTTTCTTTTGTTTTGTACCCTTACGTCGTCTTCTTCTGATGTGCGTCGCCGACGCAAGACACGAATCGATTTGAGGTCTGTTGAATGAAAAACATTTAACGTAAAATTATTGTAGTTTTATGTTCATTTGCTGTTAAAAATAACAAATAGAGCCAAATGTGTAAAACTATTTATGATTAATTATTGAAAATCACTTCCTCTTTTAATCACTATTTTGTATTAATTGTTCTATCATAGCTGCAAGAAGCGCAGCCATTTTTAGTTGCGATTATATAGCAACTTCGTCTGTACTTCTGGTCGAAATATGAAGCGTTTGTGTTAAACTAATTTGAAAAACAGTATTAATAATTTTTTTGGTGGCATCAATTTAAATGATTACTTGTTTATTGAGCAAAGGAAAATCTTAATTAAAAAGAAATCCTCTATCTTTTGTTGGCCGCCATCTTAACTTTTATCTCAGCGGCAAATTTAAATTACTTAAAACTTCAATCAGTATTCCGTTGTGTAAGAAAATAAATGTGCACCGGTGGTACTGAACTCCATCGGGACATCATGAAATTGTACGGTTTGAAGGAATATTCCATGATGTCTCACGACAAATTCCACATTTATGAAACGGAATTTTCCGAGAAAAAAGTGTTCCGCATCACTTGCCGAATGCACTTCGTGTTATCGAAGAAAGGGGTCAACTAAGACCGAGAAGAATGTATGACATACACACTGTTTTTTTAATGGCAATTAGAGAAGATATATGGAGAGTAACTATCAAAATGTTTTATAGTACAATCGTTTCAACTATTACCAAAACGAATTTCACAGTTCACCAGCACAACAAAGAGAAGAACTCTGTGTAAAGTATTGAGGATCTGGCCACAAGCAATATCTTGGCGACAGATCCCAGGAAAATTGTCGACAAATCAAAATGTGAATGTATAATATCCTTCTCCTTCGCACAATTTGTTCCGAATTATTAACGGCGATTTCTTTGGCCTGTGGGGGTACATCTACAAGGCAGTTTCACAGATGTAGTGATACAAATAGGGGCACACATACATCAAGATACATCAAAGTGCGATGCTGTAATCCCAACTTTCCACTAGAGTTAAAGGACTGAAACGTAAGACACTGAACAACGTATATGAAAGAGCCTCTAACAGGAGTTAAAATTGATATAAACGCGGAACCTGAAACTCGCGATGCTCAGTTACCAATAATGATGTTAACACTTAACATAGGAATCAAAATGTGATAGGTCGTAGCACGATGCTCTGAATGAAAGTCGCGTCCTCCACAGTTGAGTCGTTAGCGCGGCTGACTGCCAAGACGGGTTCAAGAGCTCGATTGCCGGTACTGCCAGGTGACTTCTCCTTAGCGGAAGGACTGGTGCGGGGTACATTCAGCCTCGTGAGGCCAACTGAAGAGCTGCTTGACAAATCACTAGCGGTTCCAAGATCGACAAACCCTATATGTGCTGACCAAATGCCCCTCCACACCGCATCTGATGACGCCACCGGTACTTGTCCGTCTGGGTCACAAAGTGTCACCCTTTCTCCAACCATAGAAGAAAGAAACAAAGAAACGTGAGACCTAGAAGTAACATGCTTCACTCTGAAACTGGTGTTAAAATTGGTCACTGACAGCTGCAGCCTTCTTGTCAATTGAAAAATGTTCATGATGGACATCTGAATGCATTCATAAACGTTTCTCAAGAAAATCCAGACTGACAGCCACTGCGGATTATTAATTAATATTTTTATACACTGGGTGACATCTGTTTCTGACAACGACTAGTTGCAATCCAGAGGGAACATCTGGGAGATTTGTTCCGACATGAACGGCTACGGGGACTGAAACATTTACGTAGATCTTTCCACGAAGAATATCGCAAAGAAGCTCAAAAATCATACAGACGATTCGTTTATTATGCTTCTACCTAGATGCATAGCTACGTATAGAGAGGTAAGTTTGGTTCTTGTGAGACAGATATTTTCCGACCGCCAAGGAACGTAAAAGTATTGTTGAGTTTTCAGGATGTACTTAACCTATGGGCCCTAGAATTTATAACGTTCGTTGTCAGTACAGTAACAACAACATCATTTAATCACTCAGTACTCAATCCCAACATTGTGGAAAACATATATGTGTAATGACGTGATAAGTTCGAGTAAATGAAAGCATTGAATTTCTCATTCCTAATATTGTTTGCTTTTACACAAAACAGCCAAAGAAACTCTTACACCTGCCTAATATTGTGTAAGGCCGTTGCGAGCACACAGATGTGCCGCAACACGACGTGGCATGGTCTTGACTAATGCCTGAAGTAGTGCTGGAGCGAACTGACGCCATGAATCCTGCAGAGCTGTCCATTAACAGTACCAGTGGATCGCGACCTCTTCTCAACAGCACGTTGCTAGGCATCACAGATTGGCTCAGTAATGTTCATATCTGGAGAGTTTGGTGGCCAGCGGGAGTCTTGAAACTCAGAAGAGTGTTCCTGGAGCCACTCTGTACTCTGTAGCAATTATGGATCTGTGGAGTGTAACATTTTCCTGATTGAATTGCCCAAGTCCGTCGGAATGCGCAATGGACATGAATGGATGCAGGTGATCAGACACAATACTTACGTTCGTGTCACCTGTCAGAGTCGTATCGGAACGTATCAGGGGTCCCACAGCACTCCAGCTACACTCATCTCCATCTGCTGACATGCAGGCTCCATGGATTCATGAGATGGTCTCCATACCCGACAGGTCCTTCCACTCGATACAATTTAAAACGAGCCTCTTCGGACCAGGCAACATCTTTCTAGTCATCAACAGTCCAATGTCGGAGTTGACGGGCCCAGGCGAGACACAAAGCTTCGTGTCCTGCAGTCATCAAGGGTACACGAGTGGGCCTTTGATTCCGAAAGCCAATACCGATTATGTTTTGTTGAATGGTTCGCTCGCTGACACTTGGTGATGGCTCAGCATTGAAATCTGCATCAGTTTGCGGAAGATTGAACTTCTGTTACATTGAACGATTCTCTTCCACCCACAGCGATGTCGGAGATTTGATATTTTACTGGATTGCTGATATTAACGGTAAACTCGTTACACGGTCATGCGAGAAAATCCCCACATCTTCGCTAGCTCGTAGATGCTGTATCCCATCGCTCATGCGCCGACTGTAACACCACGTTCAAACTCACTCACATCTTTATAACCTGCCATAGTAGCAGCAATAACTGATCTAACAACTGCTCCAGACACTTGTTTCCCTTATATAGACGCTGCCGAAGGCAGCAGCGTATTCTGCCTGTTTGAATACGCATGCCTATAGCAGTTTCTTTAGCGCTTCAGTGTAAATACCTCATTATATGCGCCTAAGGTTTATAAAAGTAACAAGCAGTGGCACCAGTTCTAGTGTATGTTAATATATTTGTGTATTGTCTATGCAGAATTTTAATCATAAATCTTCAACTGTGGCCGGCTGAAATGGCCGTGCGGTTCTAGGCGCTGCAGTCTGGAACCGCGAGACCGCTACCGTCGCAGGTTCGAATCCTGCCTCGGGCATGGATGTGTGTGATGTCCTTAGGTCAGGTCGGTTTAACTAGTTCTAAGTCCCATAGCGCTCAGAGCCATTTATTCTTCAACTGTGGCGTTGGAGATTTAAATACTTCAGAAATAGTAGAATGTTTAGTTCAAAAGACAATATTTTCTGTAAATATCTTATTATCATTGGAAACAGAGATTAATGACCAATTTTGATTCCATTAGGAACAATTGTGCACAGCGACCGTAGATTATAAGGATGGAGAGGCACGCGGCAGTCACTCGCAATCCCTTCAGGCATTAGTCAAGACCATGCCACGTCGTGTTGCGGCACTTCTGTGTTTTATTATTCTTGCATATCTAGATTTCGGGTATAAGCTATAAATAACCATCTTCAGTGAATTTTCGTTATAAGTCTTCAGACTCACGGTAGGCCATGTTACCGTATATTCTTTCAGGTGTATAGATGGAGGGCACTGAGGCCTCAGTGCCCTGCCTACGCACTTGTAGGAACGTAAGGTGAAGAGCAGCCACGAGTCTGTTGTACTGTAACGAAAATGCACTAATGGTGGCTGTTTATAGCCGAAATTTAGATTTACAAGATCATAAGAACTAATGGGACTGCGACTGACTGCTGTGTGCCTCTCCTTCCGTGGAAATAAATGAGTTAGGACAGAGACATTATTTCCGTTTCTGATCTAGAGGCTGTATTGACAGACCACCGCATATTTATACCTGTGAGTGCGGAAGCTTCGGTCGGCTTATCTTTAGCCATTGTCGTGATATTTCACGAGAACACTCTAAACTACTTCACATTACACTCAGCTGTCTTCAAATTATTCATAGTGTGATGCGTTTTCCTGGGTCTCCACCGTACTTTTTTACTGTTACGACATCACATGTTTCCGATAGCTGCCACGGCCACTGGTGGCCACATGCAGTAATATCGTGGTCGAGTAAAACAGTCAGTGGCCGGCAGTGTGCGTAAACAATAGTGGCGGTGCATTGTGGAGGAAATGCGGATCACCGGAAATAAAGTGGCAATTCGGTACGAGGAAGGAGGAAGCTGTTTAATGCCATGGGGTATCAGCCACAAAATTACACTGGAGGCAATGCAAGAGAGAGAGAGAGAGAGAGAGAGAGAGAGAGAGAGAGAGAGAGAGAGCGGAAAATGCCAGTCTGTCGCTAAAATTACGATGCCTGCTTCGGAAATGTCCACGTTCAGCAATTAAATAATTGTTCAGAACTTTGTAAGGTGCAGCTCTCGACATTCTAGACATTTGTTGAAGGATTTATTGACTAATCTATTGTGACTGTTTTTAAGGTTTTAATAACTGTTTTACAAATGATGATAAAACTATATAAGTCGTGAAATACTAAAACACTGGCTGAAAAACGACATAATTTCGAGTGGTGCTACTTACGTTCATGTAATGCTATATGGCAATAAAATCTTTTTAAAGGAGCATTTTTTTCTCTTAATTCATTTGGCTGCATCACACAATAAAAGATTTTCACACTCATTTTTCGGTATCGTACTAGGTACTCAAATTGGTTGCAGATCTACGAACGCTATCAACCGAAGGCGCAAAGTGATGAAGCACATTTGGTTTAATGAAAAACATCGCTTAGAAATCATGGGCAAGTCAGCCTGCGAAGTACGCACCAACCGTCAGTTAAAAATTAGTACTGAGTCAAAGAAGTGGATAAAAACTGTGCTCTTGGTCCATTAACTTTTGGTGAGTGTTTTTCCAAGACCCGCATCGTTGGTCCGTGTTTTACTGGTGGGGAATCTAAGTACACTCACGTATCTCGAGTTCGTAAGATATGTTGCACCTCTCCACATTTACACCAAGTATCCCACAGGCCAGACAGACGTCAAAATGAAGATCTACGTGCAATAGGTACCTACTAATTACTACGACAGAAAATCTGTTCACAAGAAGGAACATGTTGTTAACTGTCACCGCTATTACTGTGCTGTGCTGTACTCTGTTAACATCGTATGCCCCGACCCTCTGTACGTCACTCCACTACTTCAGTTGACCTTTCGGTACCAGCCACAGATAGCACGTATGCCATTTGACGAACATCATTCATGTTTCGGAAATGTTTGCACTAGTTTTTATCCAAACTACCTAATAGTACCCTCAGGCTTTCTGCAGACGATGGTATTATCTGTAACGAAGTACCATCTGCCAAAATTTTTACGGATCGATCAGATCGCACATTTCAAATTGAGAAATGACTTTTCAACTTGGTTTAAATGTTCAGAAATTTAAGTTGTGCACTCCACAAAACGCAGAAAAGTCTACATTGTTATTTTCGTCCAAACTGGAATCTGTCTAAATGAAAGTAACTTTCTATAACAATTTGTGAAAAGATAACTCTGCATCAGTTGTAGGGAAGCAGCTGGCACACGTCGGGCCCTTGGCCAGGGTGTTATGGAAATGTGATCGGTCCACAAAACACTTGTGCGGCCCACATAAGAACGGTAGTGAAGAGGTGTGGGACTGCTACCAAATAGGACCGGACCTTCAGAGGAAATACGGAGATGAGCAGCAAGAATGGTAACACGTTTGTACGAGGTGCACCACAGAACTGTTAAAAAACTTGAGATCACCGACACTCGAAGACAGAAGTCAGCTAGTCCGTGAAGCTTATTTAGAATACGATATTGCAGTGCCTGTGTTATTCTGATTACGATGCGAAATTCCTTTCGACGTGCATGCATGCCCAAAGGAACAGCCACTGCGGCGAACACAGTAGTTATGAAATACATTAAATATATTCGCAATTGCGAATAATGACTACCATTCGCTGTAGAATGAAACGACGACAGTGAAACTTTGTTGCATCGGGAGTCGAACTCGGATCACCAGCTTATCGTGAGCCGTCGCCTTACTATTTGGCTCTCCGTGCGAGACTCACGACCAGACCGAAGATCCCATATGTCGTCAACCATGCGTCTACGACCTGGACTCGTACATGTCGTTTGGACACGCATGCATGTCCAGAGGAAATTTTAATCGCAATCAGAATAACACAAGCACTACAATATCGTGTTTTCCGATACCGGGCAAGCAAGTTTAAAGTACAAAGTCTGACCTGTACGGGAATATACATAGTAGGTGTATAACAACGGGTTGTAGACGCATGGTTGACGACACATGGGAGTTTAGGTCTGCCAGTGAGTCGTGCACGGATAGCCAAATAGTAAGGCGACCCCTCGCGATAAGCGGGAAATCCCGGCTCGGAACGAATTTTTATTGTCGGCATGCCATTCTACAGCTGATGGCAGTCATTATCCGCAATTGTGAATACATTTAATGTACTGACTCAGAATGTTTCAAAAACCACTATTAAGTATTGGATATTACTATGCCTGTCCCCACACCTCCGCTCCCCACTTTACGTATTTATCCTACACAATGGCGAAATAAATGTAAATGTCGTGTGACTAGGGCCTCCCGTCGGGTAGACCGTTTGCCAGGTGCAAGTCTTTCGATTGGACGCCACTTCGGCGACTTGTGCGTCGATGGGGAAGAAATGGTGATGATTAGAACAACGCAACATCCAGTCCCTGAGTGGAGAAAATCTCCGACCTAGCCGGGAATCGAACCCGGGCCCGTAGGATTGAGGATTGACATTATGCCGCGTTGACCACTTTTTTTTTTCCTGAGCGGAGAAAATCCGCGACCCAGCCGGGAATCGAACACGGACCCCTGGGACGGCAATCCGTCACGCTGCCAACCTTTTTCTTCTTCTTTTTTTTTTAATACGGGACTCGAACCCAAGACCTCCTGCTCTATCCATCCTTTCTTTTTTTTTTTTTTTTTTTACAATAGGGAAAGTTCAAAATTTGTGCTGGACCAGGATCCGAAACCTGGACCTGCCGTTTACTAGCCAGATACACTGACCACTGTTTCCTTTTTTGCTTTTTTTGTATTTTTGTATTTTTGTTTTTTGTTATTTCTTTTATTTTAAGTTTTTTTTTGTAATTGTAAATTTTCCTCTACCAACTTTTTTTTGTATGGAAAAAGGCGTCATTCAGTTACGACAAACAAAAGTAGAATGTACATCCGTAGCAACCACAGAACAAAGTTCCTTCTGAACTATGAAATAGAATTCGAAACTAATAGTATGATGATAGATAATAAGGAAAGAAAAATGTAAGCAAATCCCGCACGCCATACCATGTGCGTGGCTCATCTGCGTACAGATTCCATGTTCCAAATTGATAAAACATTTCGCAGCGTATGGAGCTCCATGACGGCGGTCATCCTCTGTCCGGTACTCCTCAACTGTGAGGGGGGTTATCGAAGACACTGCGCAAATAGTTCGCAAATAGTTGTCGGTATCGGGGTGTACACTCAAGTGTGCTATGGCTGTCCTGGAGAAATTGCCAGTAATCAAGTACCATCTTCTCATCATCTCGAAAGAGGTAGTATATGGACATGCCTTTAAACCATGTGAGAGCGTGAGTCTTCGCAGGTGGGAAATAAGTATCCTCTGGACAAAGGAGGAGCCGTGGCTCAATTGTGCGAGGCGCGATACGTAGGTAGCAGGCGAGGATCTTCTGCACTAGCAGCCATACCTCTAACGCCGACCCACATGTTAAACGGTGTTCGTCAGTATCCACGAGGTGGCAACGTGGGCAGAGGGGGGAATCCGCCATCCCAATAGCGTGCAGCCTTTGTCGTGTTACAACCTTCCCGTTCACCACCCGGTACCACGTGGCTCGTACCCGCGTGGGGAGGAACGGCTTCTGGACCGCTCTCCACACTGCAGGCCATAGGGTGGTCGGGCTTTTCCTCTCAATCACATTGCGAGGGATGGACCTTAGCAGCAGCCTGTAAACGTCTCTCGCCTTGGGAGTGCGAGTGTTGGGGAGGTCTGGGTGCACGTAACTATACTCAAGAATAAACGCCGAGAGGTGCGAGAGTGAGGGTGTAATGTGCGCAATCAGGTGGCAGAAGAGACTCCGGCAGCAATTCCTCTAACAGACGTCCCGTAAGGGTCCACAATTTGATCATTGTGCACAGGTATAACGCTGTAGCTCTCGCTGGTACATTTATATGTCCCAGTCCGCCATCACGCGGGGGGAGGGTGAGTGTTTCGTAGCGGACTTTGAATAGGTGTCCGGCGGTAACGTAATATCCAAACGCTGCTTGCAGTCTATGTGCCATCGCTGTCGATATCGGTAGGACCTGAGCCATGTGAATCATCTTAGTCGCCACGTGAAGGTTGAGATATTCCACACGCTGTATGAGGTCCATCTGTCGAAGTAGGTTCCTGCGAACTTCTGTGCGTATTGCCTGTAGTAATCGTGCGTAGTTCATGGCAGCCGTGCGGCGCACATCCTGTGTAAATGTTATGCCCAAGAACCGGATATTGTTGACTGGTGGGAGTGGAGCTAAAGCGTCCTCCTGTAGACCTCTCCCAATGGGCATCGCTGCCGACTTGGCCACATTCATGAGGCTGCCCGCTGCCAATCCATAGCGATTGATCCATTGTATCACCGAGCGTACCTCGTCACCAGATCGGACAAGTAACAGAAGTTAATCGGCATATATCCTGCAGTGAAATGTGTGATCCCTCAATGACATGCCCGAGAGCCTGTTTGTCAACCCTCCGAAGGTGGTTCGAGTGCGATCGCGTAAAGGATCATGGAGAGTGGGCATCCTTGGCGAACTGACCGTCGGATCGGAAAGGGACCCGCAATCCGTTCATTCGCCAGTACACGGGATGCAGCTCCACGGAAAAGGCGCTGAAAGATGTCGAGAAAGTCAGGCGGGAAGCCCATGCGGGCCATAACGGACAGAAGGAACTCGTGTTGAACTCTGTCGAAGGCGAGGTCGAAATCAGTGGAGATCAGAGCAGCTCGAAGGCGACAGGATGTGGCGATAGCTATTAAATCCCTGCATTCGCTGGTTGCCGTTTGCATGTTGATCACTCCGCCCTGTGTCGTTTGCTCCATGGAGAGGAGTAGGGGCAGAACCTTCTTTATGCGGCGGGCGAGTAGTCGGGCGAAGATTTTACAGACCGCGTTGAGCATTATAATTGGCCTGCAGTCCTCGACCGTCCGACCTCTGGAAGGCTTGTGTATCGGTATGAGGAGACCTTCCACGAATCCAGGTGGCACGTGGGAACCGGGGGCCATCAGTTCTTGGTACATAGTGATCCATCGGGGCATCATTAGATCGCGGAAAGTCCGATAAAACTCGAGCGGCAGTCCGTCTGGCCCGGGAGATTTGTTGAGTGCTCCCTTGTTAAGCGCGTCTTTGGTGTCGTCCCGTGTAAGTCCAGCTAACAGCGTCGCCGCTGCTGCATTGTCGTGGGTGTGCGACACGTGCTGCAGTATGTCGTGCTCATCTGCTTCCTCTGTATTCACCTCGTCGTAAAACCGGCGATAGTGATCTGCAACCGCCGCCTGAGTTATTACAACCCTACCACCTGGCAATATGAGGTCCGTGATCAGCTGCTGTCGGCGGCTATCGAGCACGATGTGATGCATAGACGGGTTTTCTCCTTCCGCTCGGTCTTGACGTCGCGATCGCACGACGACCCCCTCCAAACGTTTCCTCGTAAGCGACAATATTTTACCTTTAATTCGGCGGCTTTCCATTTGTCGGTTTGGAGATGGTGGTTGGCTGGCGAGTTCGGGGAGCATCGTGTAATAAAAGTCCAATGTGTGACGATGCCACGCCGCGATATCTCTTCCGAACTGTGTTAGCACACGCCGAAACGCTGGTTTTGCACATTCCACCCACCATGTTAGAGTCGAAGGGAATCGGGAAAGACGACGTTCGCAATCCATCCATGTGTTGGCGATAATCTGACGGCATTCCGCTGCTTGAAGATGTGCCACATTCAGCTTCCAGGGTCCTCGGCTGCGCCATATCCGCTGCTGCTGTAGAGTGAGTGTGCATATGAAAGCACTATGATCGGAGAAGGCAAGCGGCCAACGTTCGGCGTCCAATACTCCCTGCGCTAGAGCTCGTGAGACATAAACGCGGTCTAGGCGACTGGCTGAGTGACTAGTAAGATATGTCGGCCCGGGACGGTCACCGTGCACTGTCTCTCATGTGTAGGTGAGAAGCATATCACTAACCAGGAGCCGAAGTTCTTGACAAGTCGAGAAATGAGGGACTTGGTCTTTGGGGTGGAGCACACAGTTAAAGTCGCCGCCGAAGATATATTGACCGAAGCGACTGATAAAGAGGGGCGCGATATCCTCGGAGTAGAACAGCGATCGTTCGCGGTGTTGGTCAGTGCCTGATGGAGCGTAAATGTCAATGATGCGCGTGCCCAGTGCTGTAATCGCCAGCCCCCTTCCTGACGGAAGGTAAGTCACTTCTTCGATGGCAATTCCGTCGCGCACTAGTATTGCCGTACTGCTGCCATTTCGGTCCGCCGGTGACATATATGTCACATAACCGTAGAGAACAGGGAGGGCCGCTATATACACTTTTTGCAACAGGGCAATGTCAACATCCGAAGAACGAAGCATCTCACGCAGCAACTGGGTCTTCACTGCCGTTCGTATCGTATTGAGGTTAAACGTGGCGATACGATAAGCTTGTTGCCGAACCGCAGGTGCTAAGTTATCCATTAACACTGGAATTACCTATGATGCTTCCGACTGTATTGACACCTCCGCATCCCCCCAAACCTCACCTGCTGTCCTTTCTAGAGAGCCGGCGCCAATGGCGTGGGCCCTGTTGGCGTAACTTCAATGGTGACGTCGTCGTCGTGGTCATCCGCCCACGTCGGGGAACTCAAAGCAAGATCGGTTTCCCTAGCTTCCTCAGGACACGGCATGGGTGCATGCACTCCAGAAGGTGGTGGGCAGCATCTGTCCTGCGTATCGGCATCCGATTTTGCCACTGTCGATATGTGTGGGTTGTCCTCAGTTCCGTTCGGTGGTGCCACACTGCAGCAAATGGCGGCTGCCTCTGTGTTAGCGTCGTCATTGAAGGTGGAGTCGTCGTCCTCTGGAGGCTGCGTCGCATCCCGTTCGGAAGCTGGTCTACGCCTCCGCTTTCGTCGCTTCGGAGAGCGTTGCTTCCTGGTGTGTCCTTCTGTGTCAGACGATGGCAAAGATTCACGACGTTCCGACACAAAGGCAACCGTAGGCACAATAAGCGAGTCTACGGCCATGCTGTCGTCATGTATCTTGTTATCCGTCGACGGGGGCGGCTGCATCGGAGTTGAGTCCGTAGCTTGTGGAACTGGTGTGTCGTCATCGCCCTGTATTGGAGGATGGAGCCGCGACCCAACAGTGGATGTCTTCTGTCGTGGTGAAGTGGTAACTGTCGTAAGGGCGGCTGCATAAGTAACGGGAAGCAGCGTCGGCTGCGACGGCGGGTCCGCGGCAGCCGGTGGCAGTTGAGTGATTCGACGTTGGATACGTTCGGATCTGAGGTGTCCCTCCTTCCCACAACCAGAGCAGGTCTTCGGTTTCCCATCGTAGATGACGATGGCACGGCAGCCACTGATATTCAGATATGAAGGTACATGTCTTTTAAGTTCTATTCGGACCTGGCGGACTCCGTTCAGCACAGGATATGTCTGGAATTGCGTCCATTTTTCCGCAATACGATCATGCACCGTGCCGTAGGGGCGCAGCGCTGTCACGACGTCCTCCGCCGGTAGTTCGAAAGGAAGTTCGAAAAGTCTGATCGTGCGGAGTCCCATGCCAGAATAATCGACGTGCACAGTCCCCACATTGCCATCAGCAGGGCAGAAACGGAGGCCCTGTTTCGTTTCCCGAAGGATCCGTTCGCATGTTGCGTCATTGATGATCTTGACATATACGATACTACTCACAATGGACAAGTGAATGCTGAGAATGTCCGTCGCCGGGATTTTAGCTTCTTCTCGTAGAAATCGTTCGACTTCGAGTGCTTTGGGCCGTGCAAATTCGTTGCGGAACGTAAATTTGAGCGTCGATTTTCTGTATTGGAAAATGTTATACTTAGTATAGTGGGAAGTACCATATGCCGTGCCCTTCACAGTGCTTTGTGGAGTATGGATGTAGACACAGACGTAGATCGTCCCAGTGACGTAGTGAAGAACACACTGGGCTTGCTTTCGAGAGTGACGCAGCTCAAATTCTTATCTGGTCAACAAGATTTACATTTTCCATAGTCTGTAAATCATTCAAGATTACAGAGAGAGTACATTCGGAAAGGGCACAGAGTAACGCTCTTCACCCTTTCAACACTCTTGCTCAGTTCGTTAAGCCGAGCCGGTAACTGGAATCCATTGTCGTCATTGTCCGCAGAACGTTGAACATTAATATTCATGGCGTTGGTGAAATGTTTTCTGGGCCTTATGACGTCGTTCAACCCTTATTTCTGAGCCTAACGTTTTGTCTAATTCTGGATACATCATCAGAAGCTATTACGACTCAGATAACAGTTTCAAACTTATGCATGTTCAGCAGGCCGAACTGTTACGAACATCCAAGCGTCGATAGGATCGTGACGTCATCTGACCGCTTTTCGTCGGAACGATTGCGGTCATATTTAAAAGAAAGCGTGCTTTTTTGAGCATTTTTTATAAGTGTCAGCTGTGAGAATTCCTAGAAACCATACCAAAATTAGAAGAAAAATTTCCTTGGAACAGTTTGAAGCTACAACTTTTCTTTACTTACAGGAAGATTTTCGTCGGTTTCCTATTAGTAGTTTTATCGTAATAAAGGCGTACGTAGCTTGCACAAATACCGATAATGGTGATAATATTAGCAAAACGAAAACAGTGCTAGTTTTCTTGTTCCGTATCACAGCTGTTGTGGTTTTATGCACATACTTAATAACAGGACGAAAACTGCCTCTTGCAGCTGTTATGTTTTTGTGCGCATAATTCTGAATAAAGCTCTAATATCATGTGTTAAGTTTATCTGCTTTTGCGTCGTTACGCTCGGTCATGCTACGTTGCCGGACGTCTGAACAGTGTTTCCATTTCAGTATTCGTCGTTGCAGTGTTTACGTTGGTGCTTCCCATCAGCTAGAAATCTAGTCCTGTCTTTCGTCGTGTTGTAAATGTCTTCGTGGTTTAATAACAGCTTCGTATTTATGTGAAACGACGCACCATTACTGTGAGGGTCGGCCACGACGTGCCGAACTGCACACGAGAAATTTGGAAATTTGTGGTAAGGACTTAGGGGACCAAACTGCTGAGGTCATCGGTCCCTAAGCTTACGCACTACTTATCTAACTTAAACTAACTTAAGCTAAGGACAATATACACACTCGTGCTGGAGGGAGAACTCGAACCTCCGACGGGGATTCCGCCCGGACCGTGACAAGTCTCCCTAGACCGCGCTGCGCACACGACAAAAATGTGGTGGCTGCGTGCGGGCCAAGGCTTGACCTGTCTCTGCTTTATTCCCGCCTTCACAACAGCGCGATATTTAATTTTGTGCTGCGGTGTGGTGTTTTTCAGTCGGCACGACTCTCGTTAGTACGGCAGAATGGTGGTGTCCGCGTTGCATACCCTTCGTTAGTTGTTCATGTTATAACTGAAGTTGACATTTCCAGTGGCTGATGAAAAAGAGAGAGTCTATCAATCTCTCCTCACAAGTCTTTAAAAATGAATGGGGGTGAAGAAGAGGAGGCCGAAACTTCTTAGTCTACTTTGCAGTCGCAAAATCGACAGGTACTGCAAATTTGCTGTGAAACGACATTGGCACAATCGATAGACGGAATTCATTCTTCTGTTAATCTATAAACACTCTGTGCTAAATTTTCAGTCAGGGAGAACTTGAAGATACTGGTGGTACCAATAGTAAAATGTCTAAAGTCGCACGCATTATTCCACAGTCAGTTTCAACAGATTTCCATGGGCTTAAACGAAGAGTATGGAGACTTCATACATCACTGCAAAGTACGTCGGTTAAGGGAAGGGGCACGCTGGGAACTATTTTTCGATTTAAAACCAGCTACTGTCGAATTTATGGCGGAAGAACGAGTGAAGGAATAAAAATTAGAACATTCGTAGTAGATTGCATTTTAAGCGGACTTCACTGCACACTGTCCACAGTAAGAAACTGGAAAGTGAGAATCAACCTATTTTCCATCTGATGGCGATGGAGTTAAGAAAATCACTTTGTGGAAGGCATAACTCATGGAAAAACTCTGTCCAGTTCACTAAGCTCATTGGCGTTAAAGAAAATGCGAGGTTTGATGAATTCATGGGACCTTGAAAAAATTACAAGGATAGTTGTCTAAACTTTTGAAAACGTCGCCAGTCCTACATCGGTTTTCGTGCTGTTTTCGAAATTGTTTGGCCTTTCAGTTGAAAGCGCACTTGTGCGTGTGGATAGATGTGTAATGTAATTTCCGTTTTAAAGGCAACTGTTTTACGGTGAAGCTGTCCAGGAAGTCTACATGGTTTTCCTCTAGGACAGTTTCCAAGCCACTATAACGAGTTCGTAAACACGAAGAGGTTTGCTATATTCCTGCAGTGGCAAGCGGACCTTTACAGTGTTCAACGTATGAGTATGTATGAAAGACCTTTTTTCGCTTACTAAACTCAATAAGTTATGATTACTTTGCAATCCGAGTGTAAAAATGCCAAATGAAAATTATATAATATCTTTTGCGCCCCAAAAATGGTTAAGTAATGTTGTAAATTTGTTTCGTTTGTGATACACGTTGTCGGGACACATGAAACAGTCATATGCAGTACAACTGCGGTCCCATCTGAATAAGACGCGTTCGTGGTTTCCTCTCTCCCTCCTCCTCCTCACACTCACACAGGGTGGCCTGGCGGTGGGAGAAGTGTGTAGCCAGGTTGAGCTCTGTGTCACGTGATCCAGTGCATGGTCGGGAGCCGAATACTCGTCGACACAGTAGCTCTGCGTGTTCGATCAGTGGGTTACCTGCATTCTGTAATTTGAAAAAAAAAAAGTGAGTGAATGGATCAACGATGAACCTGAACGGGTGTCATGGGACGCCCGCTGCGACAAATGGACCGAACGAAATTAAATTAAAAAAAGTGTCTGGCCGCCCTTGATTCACTTGTGAAAATTTCATGGTGATCTGCGTGCGTGCTTACTGTGAGGACCACAACGAACAGGGTGCGACTAATTCCGCATCACAGCCAATAAGTATAACTTCAGAATGTCTCGGTATTAGTGAATGTACAGTGAAGCAAATTTTCAGAGAGTACAGAGAAACTTCATGTCTTGCATCACCGTAAAAATACTGCAGGTGACAGTGTTTACATTGGAAGAGTCTGTACTGGGAGTTATAAGAAGTATAAGCCACGATGTCACTGTGGAAAAGCAGTTTCCAACAATAAAGCTGTGTCGGAAATGTTGAAGATTGAAGACTTTCTTGATACAACAAAAACATACGCTGATTGAAAATAACCGAGTAGCAAAACATAGAAACACGTTGTTGTACTTTGCAGTTATTGGATGGACTGTTTATCACACTGACAAGAGTTGGTGTAGTGCAAATCGTTCCAGAAAGTTTTGATGGCAGGAATAAAAATACCCTACGTAACGGTAAATATATACGATTCCTCACAGGAATTGTTTAAAAGTGGAATGGCTGGACAGCAGGAAGTCAAACTCCTCTCGATATGGACAAAGGAATTTAATGTGTCACAGTTGGAATGAAGATGAGTATGTGCAAAAACATGAGCGCGGATTCGCGCCGACATGTACGGCACAGATTTTAGTGGGGAAGAATTGACACTCATGGCTTTATTTACACTAACGCGCACAACTCGTCTAATTTAAACGCTACTTCTTTCTTGTTAAGGTTTTCTTTTGCGCTTTTGAATTGCTGTGGACTCTCTGTGCACTCAATCCCAGTAATGTTCGAGTCTTCACAAAACCATTCTATCGACGAAACGAATTTGATGGTTCCCTGGTACCAGTGCATGACCTGCTGCTGTCGATTTATCCGTGTTTCCTAAAGGGCAGTTCTTGTTGTTCAAGAAATGGTTCAAATGGCTCTGAGCACTATGGGACTTAACATGTGAGGTCATCAGTCCCCTAGAAATTAGAACAACTTAAACCTAACTAACCTAAGGGCATCACACACATCCATGCCAGAGGCAGGATTCGAACCTGCGACCGTAGCAGTCACACGGCTCCGAACTGAAGCGCCTAGAGCAGCTCGGCCACAGTGGCCGGCAGTTGTTGTTGTGTTCCAAAAGCAAGGCGTTAATGTTTCGTTTTGTAGTTCATGGGTACATAACACGGCATGTCGAAGAGATTTGCTATATTCATTCTGTGGCAAGCGGGCGTTTATAGTGTTCAAATATTCAAGAACCTTCCTTGTTGGTTTAAACACTGTGTCGATACCGTATCTCCTCGTACACTGCTGACACGATATGTGATCTTTTATTGCGAATGTGAAGAAGACGTTGTCATTATTCGATTATTTTTCACTAGAAGGTTCAGAACCTTTAGGAAGTACCGCCCTATGTCTCTCCTTGTCAGAGCTGACGTTTCTCAAGCAGAATGAAATTTTCACTCTGCAGCGGAGTGTGCGCTGATATGAAACTTCCTAGCAGATTAAATCTGTGTGCTGGACCGAGACTCGAACTCGGGACCTTTGCCCTCCCCGAGCGAGTGCTCTGCCATCTGAGCTACCCAAGTACGACTCACGCCCCGTCCTCACAGCTTTACTTCTGCCAGTACCTCGTCTCCTACCTTCCAAACTTAACAGAAGCTCTCCTGCTATTGAAGGAGACGAGATACTGGCAGAAGTAAAGCTGTGAGGACGGGGCGTGAGTTGTGCTTGGGTAGCTCAGATGGCAGAGCACTTGCCCGCGAAAGGCAAAGGCCCCGAGTTCGTGTCTCGGTCCGGCACACAGTTTTTATCTGCCACGAAGTTTGATATCAGCGCACACTCCGCTGCAGAGTAAAAATCTCATTCTGGAAACATCCCCCAGGCTGTGGCTAAGCCATGTCTCCAGAATATCCTTTCTTTCAGGAGTGCTAGTTCTGCAAGGTTCGCAGGAGAGCTTCTGTTAAGTTTGAAAGGTAGGAGACGAGGTACTGGCAGAAGTAAAGCTGTGAGAACGGGGCGTGAGTCGTGCTTGGGTAGCTCAGTTGGCAGAGCACTTGCCTACGAAAGATAAAAGTCCCGAGTTCGAGTCTCGGTCCGGCGAAAAGTTTCAATCTCCCAGGAAGTTCCGTTTCTCAAGCAGTTCCCAAATGACCTATTTCTTCCCCCAAAGTGGTGTTGTTTACAGACGCTCTTACCCCATTTCACCAATGTTTTGGACCACTCCTGTTACCAGGTTGATATGGTGGTCGCAGTTTTTCGGGAAGGTATGAATATGAGTGTGCCCTCTATGGACTTCGTGACCCACAGAAAAAGGTCTTGGCCGCGGCGCTAATCCCGAGATCGCAAAAACCCACCGTGAAAGTATGGTACGTACAACTAACATTAATTTCTTAATTTTTAAATACATTTTTGTAAGACTGGTCGGTTCGATTGTCGTGTTTACGGATTTTTGTGTTATCGAGGTTGACGTAAGTAACCGTCTTAATCTCATCCTGATCTCTCACTCGAACCGCGTTCAACTATTAATAATCATTTTCAAAAGAAATTATCCGTTAACCTGTCCTTGTATACTCCCTGAATGTCACCGTCCGTACAGTAGCGAGTCCCACACACCCTAATAGTTTCCATCGCTTTTAATCTGCATTCCGATATACATTACGGAAGGAAGTGTTAGTAAATCAAGTAGTATTATTATCAGGACTTATAATATATCTATTTAAAACAAGAATTTGATGTTTTTGTCAGAAACCTTTACACAAAACAATGACACTTAAAAATAAGCTGCTACCAAAATAATGCGCGTATTCAGTGGGATATTTTGTCAATACAGTCTTGGCTGGCATACAATAATAGAACGATCAAGACAAATCTATTTCTTGTAGTTTTTATAAATATATCAATGTTTTCTGTTTCTGCTTTTGCATTCTACACGTAGTACTCTTAAGCTCGCCGTTGCTCCCTCTTCAGAACTTTGCACACCGTAGAGCTTTCCGATTCTCTTAGTTACATTTATCGGCAAAATTTGTGGCATTGATCTTTGCTGAAGACGGTCTTGCAGAAGCGCAAAAGAAAGCTGCCACAATAATTCTCCTCAGTTATTGTCTCTTCTTTGTGCTGAAATAATAGCACCATTTATCACAGATGCGTTCATGATGCTGCAAAATGTAGCCATTGGTTATTTTCTTGTGTTTATAGCTACAATATGTGTTGCACTGATTCCGTCTATCACGACAACTCCAGTAGTAAGATTACATAATTTAGTCATTTCTGTCCTTTTATCATTTCCTGTAATTTCATCAATATTTCCACAGTGATGCTTCGTAGAAAGTGTAACACCGCTCTATTTCGTTTCGACACGTAAGAGACTAAGGTACAATTTTCCTTTACGATAACGTAGATGACTTTTCTTGTCGGTTTCCAGTGTTAGCAGTTCCAAGGAGATTTGTCTCTTTTCTTCCACAGAGTACCAATGATGCTCGTCTTCTGTGTCATTAGTGCTTTTGCAAGCCCGAAACTTGTATGATAATTGTCTGAAGTTATATTGCACCCTGTATTAATATGTTAAAATGAGTGTGAAATCTTATGGGACTTGACTGCTAAGGTCGTCAGTCCCGAAGCTTACACACTACTTAACCTAAATTATCCTAAGGACAAACACACACACACCCATGCCCGAGGGAGGACTCGAATCTCCGCCGGGACCAGCCGCGCAGTCCATGTCTGCAGCGCCCTAGATTGCTTGGCTAATCTCGCGCGGCCCTGTGTTAAAGGTAGGTTGACAGTCTCTGAGCGAGTTCAAATGGCCCGTTGTTTCATTTGCATAGACCTGCAGGCTATTGTACAACATACACCTTCATGTCGAACGTATAAAATGTTCTGGCACCCCACTGCTGCAAAAATCTTTACTCCATACTTGATTGGCATGTACTAGCGGAATCTGCGTCTTCCAAGCAATGCTTCTGGTTTTTCATCAGTTGTCACGTATTCAGAAAATGTACAAGACTTTCGAATGTTTTCAAGAATTATGAAACTTCCCGGCAGATTAAAACTGTGTGCCGGACCGAGACTCGAACACAGGACCTTTGCCTTTCGCGGGCAAGTGCTCTACCATCTGAGCTACCCAAGCACAACTCACGCCCCGTCCTCACAGCTTTACTTCTGCCAATATCTCTTCTCCTTCAAGAATTAGGTTGAAAACCTGTGTTATAGCTGCCATCTAACTTGCTTGCTTTCTCTCTCTCACACGTCTTGTTTCTTTATAGCCTAGGGTGAGGCACCGAAGGAGGAAACAAAATCTGCTTATGCCCAAGGTGAGATGAAGTATTTCACTATGAAATATTTAAAACGTTATGCCATCTGTTCGCCAAAATGTTGTAGACCGTAGCCAATGGATGTGCCTTACACCAAGCGTAGTACAATAATTCAAATAATTTTTTATTTTCGCTTTCATTAATTTTATGAGCAACTTTCTCCCTACATTGACCCCTTGGATGCTTTGAATATATCTTTTACTTTAGATAACACTGTGTGCATAATTTGTTAATCAAAAAACTGTTTCCAGCTCTGTAGAGGATTTATAGTAGTGTTCGCAGCACTTCTCACTTTCACCTACATGAGTTGGATGTTATGAGAACCTGTGCGTGAGTTCTTTGGCAAAGCAGGTAATCTCAATATTTTACCGTCTTCACCGATAAACGCATTAATATCTGCGTCGTTACCATTGTCTTCTGTTTTATCAGCGGATGCTTCTTTTTCGGTGGTGGAATCATTTTTACAGTATTGGTCCTATATTTCTTCAAAATGAATTCTCCATTCTCGGATTCATCAGCTTCACTTTCAGCCATCTCCTATTCAGTCAGCTGTCTAATTATCTCTTCTTCTTCCTCGTAAGAATATGTCATGTTGTCGTTACAATACTTGCAAGATACTAAAAGAGGGTACCACGCCAGAAGGCGTCTGCTCTGATACTAGTTCGCAGCTCGTGGTCGTGCGGTAGCGTTCTCGCTTCCCACACCCGGGTTCCCGGGTTCGATTCCCGGCGGGGTCAGGGATTTTCTCTGCCTCGTGATGACTGGGTGTTGTGTGATGTCCTTAGCTTAGTTAGGTTTAAGTAGTTCTAAGTTATAGGGGACTGATGACCATAGATGTTAAGTCCCATAGTGCTCAGAGCCATCTGAACCATCTCTGATACTAAACAAAGCCAGTGCTGCATACATGAGCACTTGGAAATAACATGAGTGGAACTAACAATAAACTGACGCCAGTGAACGTGGCTGGTACGTGATACCTTAGAACATTTTGTCGTAAGACAACCGAAAGTGCTGTTGTTCAAACGACTTTAATTGTGCTCACTTAAGGGTACTTAGGAGCTAGCTCATTGAGAACAATTGATGTTTTGTTAACGTGAAAATATTCTGCTTGGTTTTTGAAATTAATTGTAAAACAGTGTATATCGCAGGGCTCGTTCATTACAAGGTGGCTGGTTTCGATCATCACATGATCGTCTTCAGGCTTTGAGTAATAGTGAGGGACAATGGCTGTGCATGGAGCGATTCCTGCTCTGTGCACAGCCATTGTCCGTCACTATGGTTGAAGGTCTGAAGACGATCCTGTGATAATCGAAATCAATCACCGTTTTAATAAATGTGCCTTGCGATGTAGAATGTTTACTAATTAATTCCAACTATTACATAGTGATCGCTGACTCTCCGACAATGTTTTCAAAAATAATTAATTCTGCCTTGTGTCGCATACCACATGATGCAGTTCACTACGGCAGAGTTCTCTCTACCACATCGCCTGGTTCTTGCCCTGACTCATAGCGCCGTGTGATGGCGCGGCGGTAACACCGTGCCGCTGCTCGTAAAGTTCTCTTCTCGGAATGAGGCCTTGTTTGAGGTACTTGTTAAACTCTGCGCCGGAATTCCAGCGGATTATTACATTCCAAGGTCTGCTATGCCCCAGTTCCTGGACCGCTGACGTAGTGGGACATTTTTGGGGTGATGTCCACCAACAATAATGACATATCTAGCTGTCTGTAGTCCATGGATGAGCTACGTGCTGAAAAATTGAGGAACCTGCCAAGTTGTTCATCGGTTTATTTATGCCGAGACGAATTTCGGGTATTCACCCACATACAGTTTGCTTAATATACAATGCCGCACAAAAAAAGGTGACCGGACTCAGTTGACAGGAAGCAGTCTAACTACGTACAAGTACACAAGATCGGCGGATATGGTAATGATCAGAGCTGCAATGTTTGCTGTTCGCGGATAGTTTTGTTACCATGCTTGGTAAGGTATGTAAGAGGCCTAACTAGCCTCATATGTTGACTGATCACATTGAAGGACACAGAGAAGCCGTGTACTTGTATGTGACAGCGTTATCAGCACCTGACGGTCTTTGAAAAGGGTCTAGTTGTGGGCCACTATTTGCCTGGGTTGTCCAATCGTTCAGTATTAAGGTTTGTGGCCGAGGTTTGGACAGCGTGGGTACGAGAGAGCCGGCCGCTGTGGCCGAGCGGTTCTAGGCGCTTCAGTCCGGAACCGCGCTGCTGCTACGGTCGTAGGTTCGAATCCTGCCTCGGGCATAGATGTGTGTGATGTCCTTAGGTTAGTTAGGTTTAAGTAGTTCTAAGTCTAGGGGACTGATGACCTCAGATGTTAAGTCCCATAGTGCTTAGAGCCATTTGAACCATTTTGAATTTGGTACGTGAGAGCGGGCATACTTGTCATCAAGGTTGCGCTTCACCAAGTCTGACCACCACAGCGGAGGATCGACGTATTAAGCGCCAGAACGTATCAGTGCCCGCTATATTCTTTATAGTACCGCATCACTGGATCGACACCAGAAGCAGTCGGACTAGGTAATTACTGTCACATGCATAGGCTGCAGTTAAAACCAGAACACAAACGGCTGCGTTTGGAGTGGTGAAGTGATCTAGAAGTATGGACTTCAGCTGAATGAAGCTGCATTATGTGCAGTGATAGATCGTGTTTCTGTGCCATCGAGAATGGAGGCGACCTGATAGAAGGGCACACTCTTCTACTCCTCTACTTCTGGCATCATGTTATGTGGAATCACCGGATACGATTCCAGGTCACAGATGGTTGTGACTGAGCGAGCACTGACGGCACATCGGTAAGTTACGGGCATCCTGTGTTACCTCTCATGCAACAGTACCGTGGTGTGTTTTTTGAACGGTGGAATGTGGGCCCACACACGGCACGTGCGTCTATGAACTGTCTACGTATCTTGAGGTACTCTACTTGCCAGCAAGATCCCCGTACCTGTCCTCGATAGAAGATACGTGTGGCCAGACTGGGCGCCAACTCACTTCCAGTGCCAGAATCCAACATAACAAGGACCAGTTACAACTACTGTGAGCCCAGTGCCAGAGGCAATACAAAGTCATACTGGTGACTGGTCTGAAGTTACCAACTTCTTTGTAAATTTGACTTTATTATGGAACCGCTGAAATAGCATCACACAACCTCTCAACCTGTGAAGATTCATTTCGTCTCCTCCCCCTCCATACGACATTCATGTACAGCATCATTTCCTCGTGAATTGGTCTAACGGAGTGTACGTGAACACTCCTTTACCGTCTCGTCGGACCTATAGGAAACCACCTGGTCGGTTCCTAGTTCAGAATCGATGACGACTTTCAGTAAACTCCAAGACCTTTATGGAGTTTTAGACACATTGGTTTACCGCTGGAAGAGAAGCTTACTCGCGGTAACAAATAAGAAAAGATATATGTACCAGTGACTTCGTATCTTCACGTGTTTCTTACAAGATGAGCCCATGACGTTCAGATCACGGTTTTTCTGTAAGTTCTGTAGGGTTTCAGTAGTCCATAATGTACAAGTAGTAAGGCGTACTACCGAGTCGGTGTCGAGAAAATCGCAAGAGAAGTTTTACGCGGCAGTGGTGCACCAGTGCGTTTCAACTCTGAGAAAGAGACGCCGGCGGTTACGTGGTTAGTGTTCAAGCTCCGTATACAATGGAACGCTGTATCGAGTCCCACTCATGTTCTTGCCTTTTATTTATATTGTTTTCAACAATAGACATATTATTTCATACATGCTACACTTGAAAGTTATTTTGATGAAAAGGCATTTGTATCTGCATGAACTTTCATTAATTTTTCAGCGTTATTTGGTTCTTTAATGATTTTTATTATGACAAAAACTATCAAACGCACAGAGTTCTGTGAAAATGTATGCCTGTCGTGAACTGCTTTGCACCTATACGCTTCGATCTGCAGACACAACTTACAAGCACGATGGACAGGCGTGGAAATCCCAAGTCAAACATCGAGAAATGATGGAAAACATAAATTAATACGTCATCTACTACTTCGAATGAATACAGTCTCCCGCACGCTCACGGAATCTTCAGAGTTTGTAACGAAAAGGAAGTTTTCCAGTTTTAAACATGGCTGTCTCTCAGCCTCAGTATCTATGTTTCAGCATAGAAATTATACAGCCAGCTGGTTGTAAATAACTGTGCGGTCCATCGACCTAGCTTCAGAACAATGAAATCTTAAGAAACCGTAAAATTACGTTGCGAGAGGCAATGGTCGAAGTTTTTAGCAGATAAGCTAAAGTCAAAAATTAAAATTAAATTCGTTCAAGCCTCTAGCACGTACGCCTTTCTGGGAACAACATCAGACTCTTAAACATTTTGAAAAATTTCTCCTTCTTCCGACAATTTTGATGCAAACCATGAGTGACGCAAAATTTTCGTAAATTTCGGTGCCGGAAACAGGCGATGTAGTACTGAATGTACTTTAATAGCATCTTTTCGAAAAGCAACTCCTCATTCCGTCTCGAACAAATATGAATAAGTTTGAAAACTCTTGATATTGTTTTTAACTTACCTTTAGAAATTAAAAACGCATATTTGTTGTAGTAATAAAAACTAGTAAACAGCCGAAGAACATTGGAAATTAAATAAAAGTTCATACAGATTTATGTGTCTTCCATCATATTACCTGTTAAATGTAATACGTACGAAGTAATATGACTGTTGTTCAAAAAAAATAAACTAAAAAAAAAGGACGGGCGGGACTCGCTCCAGATATTACGGAGCTTTAGTGCTACCCACGCAGCCGCCGCCAGCTCGTCCTGAACGTCGAATGCACCGGTATATCAGTGACATGTAAAATTGCTCTTGCGATATTCTCGGAGTGGCCTTAATACACTATTGGCCACTAACATTGCTACACCACGAAGATGACGTGCTACAGACGCGAAATTTAACCGACAGGAAAAAAGATGCTGTGATATGCAAATGATTAGCTTTTCAGAGCATTCACACAAGGTTGGCACCGGTGGCGACAGCTACAACGAGCTGATATGAGGAAAGTTTCCAACCGATTTCTCATACACAAACACCAGTTGACCGGCGTTGTCTGGTGAAACGTTGTTGTGATGTCTCGTATAAGGAGGAGAAATACGTACCATCACGTTTGCGACTTTGATAAAAGTCGGATTGTAGCCTATCTCGACTGCGGTTTATCGTATGGAAACATTGCTGCTCGCGTTGGTCGAGATCCAATTACTGTTACCAGAATATGGAATCGGTGGGTTCCGGAGGGTAATACGGAACGTGGTGTTCGAACCCAACGGCCTCGTAATTACTAGCAGTCGAGATGACAGGCATCTTATCCGCATGGCTGTAACGGATCGTGCAGCCACGTCTCGAAATCTGAGTCAACAGATGGGGACGTTTGCAAGACGACAATCATCTGCACGAACAGTTCGACGACGTTTGCAGCAGCATGGATTATCAGCCCGGAGACCACGGCTGCGGTTACCCTTGACGCACGCGTGCCTGCGATGGTGTACTCAACGACGAACCTGGGTGCACGAATAGCAAAACGTCATTTCTTCTGATGAATCCCGGTTCTGCATCATGATGGTCACATCCGTGTCTGGCGACATCGCGGTGAACGCACATTTGAAGCGTGTATTCGTCATCGCCATACTGGCGTATCACCCGGCGTGATGGTATGGTGTGGCATTGGTTACACGTCTCGGTCACCTCTTGTTCGCACTGACGGCACTTTGAACAGTGGGCGTTACATTTCAGATGTGTTACGACCCGTGGCTCTACCCATCATTCGATCGCTGTGAAATCGTACATTTCAGCAGTATAATGCACGACCGCATGCTGCAGGTCTTGTACGGGCCTTTCTGGATACAGAAAATGTTCGACTGCTGCCCTGGTAAGCACATTCTCCAGATCTCTCACCAATTGAAAACGTCTGGTCAATGGTGGCCGAGCAACTGGCTCGTCACAATACGCCAGTCACTACTCTTGATGAACTGTGGTATCATGTTGAAGCTGCATGGGCAGCTGTACCTGTACACGCCATCCAAGCTGTGTTTGACTTAATGCAGAGGGGTATCAAGGCCGTTATTACGGCCAGAGGTGGATGTTCTGGGTACTAATTTCTCAGGATCTATGCACCGAAATTACGCGAAATTGTAATCACATGTCAGTTCTAGTACAATATATTTCTCCAATGAATATCCGTTTATCATCTGCATTTCTTCTTGGTGTAGCAATTTCAATGGCTAGTAGTGTAGTACGCCGTATTACTTGCACATTATGCTGTCCTAATTCACTATTAGAATAAAATAAAAACTGAAGTATATCCGTGCTCAGAACGTCGTGGAGACGCCCCCCCCCCCCCCCCCAATTGTTAGATTTTCTGACTAAGAATAATCTCTCAGACAACTTACTACCTTATGAACTATGCCCGTATGTCCACAAAATCTTAGTAAAACTACCAGATATAGTGCAGTGGTGCATTAAACATTACTGACAAAATGCCTTATTAGAACCCAAGTGCCTATTAGGTAAGATTTGTAGAAAGAACACTTCACTTTTAACGGGAAACAAAGATATCACAATCTGTCTAAAGGAACTGTAGATGTTGTTCACCAGTTCCGTGATAGCGGTCTTCAAATATTTGCGCATTTGTACGGGGATAAGTGTTTCGCTACAAAGCGAGCGCCTCCGCGCGGCCGGTTCTCTGCTCTCGAAGAGCAGCCAGCCGCGGGCGCCTTGAGGAACACGGTCCGCGGATGGATCTGTTTGTACACGGCCGGGCTCGCCCGGGTAATCTCCAGTAGCCCGTGACGGGGAGTTAATTAAGGGGATTGTCTGGGCTCGCTCACAGCCAGCGAGGACCGCGTCCTGCTGCGCAGGCAGTTTGTCTGAGCGCGCGTAGCGTCCGTCGTCTCTTACGCCGCTTCCGCTTCGTTATTCTAATGCCGTCTCGCTTCTTAAAGAAAATACGGATACTGCTCATCGTTTGGACCATTACGTTTTTCGATCTTTGTATTCCTAATACAATTTTGTGACATTTACAATGTGTAGAAGTATGAAACCGGAATTTGGCTGCAATAATTGCACGTCTATTGCTTGGAACTGATAAACAATATTTTATTCAAAACAATCTTCATTGCTGTTTATACATTTCTTATGAATGAATGGCATGCCAAAAAAATAGTTCTTCTTTTGAAGCCAACCAGTCAGCAAGCCATTTTAGAACATTTTCATACGAGCTGAAGCGTTGTTCAGCAAGAGCGTGTCCCAGTGATGTAAAGTCTTCAAGTCTGGAGAATAGGCCGCATGCCCCAGTATTTCCCAAATGAACGCCTCTATCGTTCCCCTGACCCGTTTTGCCGTGTGTGATGTGGCGTTATCGTTGAGCAAAATGACTTTGTGCTGCTTTTTTTCCATTTCCCTCTCGTTTCCCACGTAATGCTCGATTTAAATAGATCATTTGCTGCTGGTAGCGATCAGTATTAACAGTTTCACCAGGTTCTAGCGTAATAGATGACACCCGTCTGATAGCACCCAATAGAGAGCAGTGTTGGCTTTCCAAAGCGATTTGATCTTGAAGTGGATGTCGCTGGTTTTGCCTGGATTCGCCCATGATTTACGACGCTTGGGGTTCTCAGAATATATCAATTTTTCATCACCTGTCACTATTCGATGGAGAAACCACTTTCTTTTGTACCTACTAGCAGTATTTCACAAGTGGTCTTTCGATTTGCTTGCTGTCTGTTATTCAATTTATGCGGAACCTGTTTTCCCACTTTCTGCACCCATCCGATAGCTTCCAACCGATGAGAAACGGCTTTCTGCGTCACATTCAATTGTTCAGCGAATTCCTGTTGAGTTTGAGTATCATCTTCATCCAGTAAGGCCGGCAATTCATTGTCTTCGAACTTTTTCGGTGGTTTCCCGCTCTCGTCCTTTGTCGCGTCAAAATCGCCACTTTTGAATTTTATGAATCGCTCGAAACAGTGTTTTCCCAAGAGCATGCTCGCCGAAAGCTTCAGCAAGCATTCTATGCGATTCTGCAGCAGATTTCTTCAAATGATAAAGAAAACCAACGCTGTTCGCAAATCGTAGTTCGTAGGCACAAAACTCGGCATGTCTTCTGGTTTGAATCAGATGCCGATGTTTTCTCAGCTCGTGGTCTAGTGTCTAGCGTTGCTGCCTCTGGATCACGGTGGTCCAGGGTTCTATTCCCGGCTGCGTTGGGGGATTTTCTCTGCCCAGGGACTGGGTGTTTGTGTCATCATCATCATCATCATCATCATCATCATCAGTGGTGACAGTGGCTTGACTGGAGTGTGTAAAAATTCGGCTGTGCAAAAATTAGGTCTTTGTACGGGCGCTGACGACCGCGCAGTTGAGCGTTCCACAAACCAAACATCAGACAAGATACCGATGTATGGAACTTCCGTTAGTGTATGTTGACATTCGTAGTCAGCCATTACAGGAAGCAGATGGTGCTGCAGACGCGGTCTCACGGGCCCTGCACTGACGACCAGCATCATCTACAGGGAAATTGCGGTTTCATACTTCTACACCTGGTCTACCTCACAACCGTCTCTTTTGTGATCCCTTCATGCGAAACCTCCTATGCTCTTTCCACCCCAAGGATTACCGAATCGAGACGAATTTGCAGACACTATCATTGGATTATAAGATTTAAAAAACCGAATGTCTTTGTAGGCAGTACTATTCTGATTTTAGTAGTAAAGTAATAGCCAACGACTGTAAAACAAAATGCCAATAAGTTCTATGTCGACACATGATGTACTCCACCCATTCTTCCCATTTTTTTACTTTTCTTGTTGGCTTCCTTAAAATTAAATTGTGACTACATTTCATCTAAATGCTTGATTTGCTTGAACTGTTGCACAATCGAAACGTCGCGCCACGGTCTCTAACAAAACGTCTTTGCTTATTAGGGAGTGGTTCCCGCGAAGATGGGAGGCGAGGGCAGCGACAGTGAGACCCGGAAGGCGAAAAAGTTCGCTCGGGGTGAGGCGGCTGAGTTGGAACCTGGCGGCGAGTCGTATACTGTGACGATAGTCGATGGCTAGTACAAGTTCTGCAGTTAACATTCACTGGCTCTGAGCGTAGCGGCAATACCAGGAAGACACAGTCAGAGGGTCTCCTCGGCTATGAGCGTGTAGTACCTCGTTAGCGGCCTGCTACAAACCTCTGCACGTATGGGGCTCGTACCGTGAGAAGTAGCGTGTCGTGTGTTTCAGCGAACGACCGCAGCTGGAGGCGGACGGCGGACGGCCGCTCTGTTAAAGTCGTGTGTCGGCTCCACGCTGTCCTTCCTGGCTCGTTGCCCGGATGTGTCTTGTGGGCTTCCGATTTCGTTTATCGGATGCGAGTGAGCCGAGCATCGACAGCAACCATAGCTATAATCGCCATTTTCTGAATCACTACTGTGACTGTTCAATTCAGTAGTTTTCTGATTGTCTGTTAGAGGCTCACGTCCGGTTTCATATCAGACTCCTCGTTATTGATTCCGCTTCTGACTCTAGACAGTAAAAGTTCTGTGCACACTATTACAAAACTACTGAATTTGTTTCTTTATTTAATGATCCAATATGGAAGTTATTTGTGAAGTCCGATCTCTCAGCTTCCTAGTCGGCTGATAAAAGGTATCGGATTTGTGGCGGCCCCCATTTACATATGAATTGGGTTCACTTCAAGTGCCACGGCTTGCATGTACTATTACTGAAAAGCTAAAGTTTCATTGACTGTCTTTCTGGATGTTATAAACTACCAAGTCTGACTTTGTTTTTTATCGTTTTTAAGGGTGGGGTCTCTTGACCTTAATTGTTATGTCTCTCTTTGTGTGTAATTGCTATCTTATACATGGCTGTAATATTATTCGAAAGGCTGTGTGCGATCTGCTGTTAGTTAGGGTTTCGTTAGCCATCCGAATGTGTTTGTTTAGGCTTTAATGATCCGCCCCGCCGGCCGAAGTGGCCGAGTGGTTCTAGGCGCTACAGTCTGGAACTGCGCGACCGCTACGCTCGCAGGTTCGAATCCTGCCTCGGGCATGGATGTGTGTGATGTCCATAGGTTACTTAGGATTAAGTAGTTCTAAGTTCTAGGGGACTGATGACCTCAGCAGTTTAGTCCCATAGTGCTCAGAGCCATTTGAACCGATTTTGCTCCACCCCACATGGCGGCTACTAGTTTACCTTTTGCCGACGTGGCGCGCTTTTGGTACAATTTGTTGTTGGTAGTCCAACTTCCTGCTCGGTAACTGTATTAGGCTCCGCGTTTATCCGCTTTACAGGTTGCATTGATTTGACTCCGTTAACTTATTGAAAAAGTGTGTATAACGCATGGCTCTCCGGGCAGGAAGGAGCGCCTTGTCGCCGGCACGAATCCGCCAGGCGGATTTGTGTCGAGGTCCGGTGAACCGGCCACTCTGTGGATGGTTTTTTAGGTGGTTTTCCATCTGCCTCGGCGAATGCGGGCTGGTTCTCCTCATTCCGCCTCAGTTACACCATGTCAGCGATTGCTGGGCAAACAAGTTTTCCACGTACGCATACACCACGAATACTCTACGACGCAAACATAGTGGTTACACTCGTCTGGTGTGAGACGTTGCCTGGGGGGGTCCACCGGGGGCCAAACCACACAATAACCCTGGGTTCGGTGTGGGGCTTACTGCTGTAAGTTTTACTGTCGTACGGCGACTTTCTGTCAATAGTAGAGGCCTGGCCAAATTGCTGTACTAAATTCTGTACTTCTCTGTTAATTACGCTACCATTTGTGTTTCGTTTATTGGGACTTCGATGAAATCTGCCTGGCTGACAGAGGAGAAGCAGCAGCCGAAAGCAGAGCCATGTCCGCACTCGACCTAACAGCCAGCCGGACCAGGTGTCCTGAACCATCTAATGTTTCCGAGCCCACTACGCCTCGCCAAGATAGGAGAGTACACCACATGGATGTATTTATTGTCTCTTAATCTCCGGGCGTCTACTGTAGCTATTCTTTTAATGTTCTTTTAATTTATAGCTCACGTAAATTGAAGTGATAACTGACTAATTTGCCAGCTGAGTACTTACAAGATTTACTGATAGAGATGTGTTCAGACAGGTGTGGCTCGGACAACTGGATGGTTATTAATCTTGAACTTCTCATGCACCGTTGGTTTACGAACTGGCCAAACGCTAGAAGATTAAATATATGGTAGTGTCATGCAAATTCTCACCGACTATTTGGATGCAGTATTTTACATAAATTTTGTCTGGTTATTTCTGTTGCATGCCTTGCGCACCTCAGCTATCCGGCGGTTTGCCTATTATCTTTATGGTGCTTATCTGCAGAGTATACTTCTATTTTGTGTTGTAAATATTAAAGTTTATTTCGAGAAAGAATTTGTAACTCTTCTATTCTACTGCAATAATTTTCATTATTGTATTCAGTCTGTTTGCTATTAATCAATCTGGTACAGTTTTGTGATTATAAATTATTCTGTTTCCTAGTTGTCAATGCCACTGGAGGGGATTTTCCGAAAGATGTTTGATAATTATAACTTAGAGTGTTCCGTTAAAATAAAGGAAACGTTCAGAAGAGGGATGATGTTGAACCTCCTTTTGATCCTGTCCCCTTTCTACAACTTACAGTCTGATGCGGGTATTGCGTATCATACTGTGATCTAATGACAGTCTACTGCAGTGCCATGTCGCTGTTACGAAGTGGGTCCAATAACAAACGCAGCGTATTTTTTTTCTTAAGGCAGGTTGGCTTTATTCGAGATTTCAATGTTCCCTTAGTGTTCCCCATTCTTTTGGAGATGTCTTCTTTTGGCTCGACAGTCGCTGAAAATCTCAGCGTCACCCCAGTCATTGGCATTTAGTTCAGTGATGCAACCCTCCTTCGAACGACTGTTCAGGAATCGCCCCCAAGCGACGCAGCCATTTGGTGTAGGTCCTACGGCCTGCCTCAAGGATCTGGATCTCTCGGGTATGAAAATACACACCCAGGGATGGAACGCACTGCCACCTTGGTGTCTTCGGAGGCCCATAGTGATTTTAAGCTTGACGCAGTAAAGGAAAAATTCTACTCCACATATGGTTTTCACAACTTTGTCTTCCTCTGTTTTAGGTATGTACCGTAGTTATATCGTTATTTATTCAGATGGATCCCAGCAGCGAATGCTCTCGGTTGTTCTGTGGTTTTCCCTGACAGGGTTTTTAAAGTGCGTCTTCAGGAACAATTTTAAAATTATGATGCGGATTTATATGGCATTCTAATGGGACTGGGGAGGGGTAACAGACATCACCGTACGAGTTCTCTTGTCCGTTTCGACTCTCTTAGTGCACTTCACCAAATGTATCCGGTAGACCCGCTGATTCAGCTCACTCATGATTACTTACAGTGGCTCCAACGCCATGACAAGAAGGTGATCTTTTGCTGGGTACCTGGCCACGTTGGGATACGGGGTAACGACATGGCTGATAAAGCTGCCAAGGAAGCATGTTGGGATGGTGCTGTCCATCAAAGTCCCATCCAGTTGCATGCCATTATCTCATTTTATGACAGATGCATCATGAGTCAGTTGGAGACTAAATGGTTGCAGGTGTCGGACAACGAACTGCAGTGGCTCAAACCGACCATAGAAGCTTGGCGGACTTCGTGTCAGCCTTGCCGCTGGAAGGAGCTTTTGCTTACCAGAATGCGCATCGGGCATAGCCCTTTCACACAAAGCTTCCTCCTCCGGCTACGTGTGTCCTGTATACTGATAATAGGGCAGTGCAGCAGATCTGCCCACCGTCCTCGCAGATACCGATACCAGTGTTAACAGAGTGGTGAAATTTTGTCAACTACCTGGCCTCATCACTAAACTGGTGGAGAAGATCGGCAGACTTCTGTACGTTATAAAGTGCTCTGCATGTGCGGACGGCCTTCGTCCCCACCCATGAGATTTCATGTTGACTTTTCGTCAGGTTGCTGATGACCGCGATGTTGAGCGCTCCCTCAACCCAACTCATCATCGTCATCACCACCATTCTTTTGGCTAAAACACTCTGTTTTTCAACATAATCTCCGTTCAACGCGACGGCCTTATGCCACCTTATTAGGAGGACCTGTATGACCCCACCGTACCACTCTACTGGTCTAAGTTCGCCCAACGATCACTGTGCTTCTGTTTATTGTCGGGTCTCTGATGATGATCTGGAAGCACTTATGAATATCTGCAGTACTGTAGTTTTCTGGCATAGAAACTCAGTGACAGCTCCCTGCTTGGAACGTACCTCCGTTAGAGACTCCGTTTTGAAGGCTACCTATAGCGCCTCCACCTATCGGAACTGCGGGGATCAAAGGGGAATATTCCGCCATGTCCTACAACGAATTTCGCATTTTTTCAACCTAAATTGGCCGTGAAAAAGAGTGTGTTTCATTATTACTTAACGCCCCTCCTATGTCATCAGCGCTTGTGAGCAACACATACACTGAGTCTTAGTGAAAGCAGACTATACTAGAGCCGTCTGTACAGCTTTTTGTTTCGCCTTGATAGGTAATAGCGGTGTATGTACGGGGAATGTTCATACAGCCTTTCACGCCGCAGACCCGTGTTCACAGACATCTAACCCACGTCAACGTCCACAGTAGCGAAGCACTACAAGTGACTGCACTGGTACCCAAGGTTTCTAAAAATTTCCCTCAACCCCCGTCGTCCTATCCCAGTCACTGCCACTGAGTGGAGTTCCTACATATTCTTCTTTAAACCCACTATCTGTGTCGAAAAATCCAAACACAGCCCGCGATGGCCGAGCGGTTCTAGGTGCTACAGTCTGGAACCGCACGACCGCTACGGTCGCAGGTTCGAATCCTGCCTCGGGCATGGATGTGTGTGATGTCCTTAGGATAGTTAGGTTTAAGTAGTTCTAAGTTCTAGGGGACTGATATCATCTGAGGTTGAGTCCCATACTGCTCAGATCCATTTCAACCAATTGAACCAAACCCAGCCCACCACAAACAACTCTCTCATCCCTGAATATTGTTCCCTGCTGCCCCATTACATCCAAATCTGTGCATCTCCCAGTCTCCCTGAGGGAACTAACAAATCTCATTTCTCAATCGCAAAAGAAGAAAAGGGAGAAAGATTAGAATTTTTCGTCCCATCGTTATTTAAGTCGTTAAACACAAACTCGAATTGGGAATGGACAAATAAGAAAACCGACCGTGGCCTTTCAAAGGAATCATTTAGGGAAATCACTAATATTCTAAATCTGGATGGTGACTAGATGGGATTTAAGCTCTTGTCGATTCGTCTCCGGTCTGGAATCTCATTGAATTGAGTAGAGTTGTCTTCGGTGATGAGTCCCGCTTCAAACTGAGCCTCAATGACCAGCGAAGATGTGTCTGGAGACCCACCCAGACCATGGTGTGATGTCAACCAGACTGTCTACCACAATGCGGCCTGATGGTGCCATTTCTTTCTCATGGTACCCTTAAAGCACAGCGGTACGCTGATGATACTCTATGTCCCGTTTTGTCATCCTGGGCTTACATTTAAGGCCCACCTGCACACGTCGAGAGTTTCTACTGCTTATCTTCGTGCTTGCCAAACCCTACCTTAGCCAGCAATGTCGCCGGACCTTTCCCCACCTGAGAACTTTTTGAACATTATGGGGCGGGCCCTCCAACCAGCTCGGAATTCGACGATGTAACACACCAGTTGGACTGACTTTGGCACGACATCCCTCAGGAGCACATCAAGGAACTCTATCAGTCAATGCCGAACGGACCAGATGTGTTATTGCCTTGCTCAGTTTGTGAAGCTCTTTCAGAACAGTTCATACATTTTTTCTGATATTGTATTTTTTTTATTTATTTGCACATGTACATAGCATCTAGCGATGCCCGTCCCATTTGGATAATTCCTTTATGGTATGTCACACCTTTTCTATTAGTGTGTTTCAAGTGTATCACAGCGTGCACAAACTCTTGGTCTACAAGATCAGCAGCATCGATTACAGTACTCCCAACTGAATCTAATATTCTGCGCTGTAGAATCACAGTTCACAGATCTTATTGAGATGAAGGCAATACCACAGGATAAATTTGTATTCACAGTAGAGAATTAGCCTTCCGTCAACCATAGAACTAGCGGTAACATTCGGTCCTTGGATGCAGTGGTGCTATACACTATCTGCTCATAAATATCCGGACACCTATTATGGATATTAAATCGTGGTGTCTACAGCCTGTAATATCCATGACTGTATTTTATTCAGAACAATATTCATGGCAGCATTGTGCGTGGAATTTGAGTGAACATTCTCGTGATATTAATAAAAAAGGACTTCATCGATACTAAAATAATTATAAATAACTATTTTCAGTGACATAATTTAATTTTCTGTGAAAATCATATCTTGGACAATACTCATGGAAAAAGATACTGCAAATCTTCATCTTTTGTTGTTATGATTCTTCTAGAATAATCCTTCTTCTTGTTCGAACTGTTGTAATGATCGGACGTGATTGATGTCTCCTAACACAGAGGTCTGTAAAAAATCTCTATTATGTTGTTAATTAATATTTGAAAATCAGAGGTTCTATGTGATTGAAATGAATTTTCTTTGTTTAAACTTTTATTTTATCGTAGTTCTCGTCCTATATAAATGTTAAGTTTTCCGCTCAGCTGCAAAGGAGAGCAGACATTGGCACTAATTATCTACAACGCGGTTTATTGGTAAATGCTAAATAATAAGCCATTAACATTGAGAAATATTTTCAAATGTTAATACATGTAGTGAAGGTAAAAAGAGATTTAATGTATATTATTTTTTAGTAGTAAAACAGGGCCTGAAGCAGAGTCCACAAGTGATTGTCTTATGTTAGCCGCAATTTTAGTGAAATATTGCAGCGGCTGTTTTAAATTGATTTTCTGTACAGACATGTGTGCTGTTGGTCATAATTGCGATAATAATTGTGTGTTGGTGGCCCAGAACTCACTTTGGGGAAATATATTCAATTTAGATTGTGAATCATCTTTAAATATTGTACAAATAGCATCTTACGTAATATAAATTCTTACCTGCTTATGCATGAAGCCTGGTTATTTCGTAACAACTTTTATGAAATACTTTGACTGGGAAAGTACATACTTGTTGTGTGCGTGTAGTATTGTGTGACAAAACTGTTCATTTTGCTTTAAGAAAAGTGCTGCCACCTCGAATAACAGTAGCGTTAAATTCGATAAACTATCTGGAACTTAGTGCCATGTACACTGATTGACAGACAACATTGCTACACGTTTCCAGGTGGAGATTTCTTTAACAAAATAAAGATCACTAGCCGGGAAAAGAAGTGTTTAAGTAAAACCTCATGTTACATTGATAGTACGTAACTAGTTTTATTGTAATCTTGCTGAAGTTCTACAACACGCAATCAAACCACAATACTCGCACGCCAGAACTCTTCACCTTCACGACGGATTGCACTCAGCAACGGAGACTTCCGGTGGGGTGCCTGGTCGTCTGTGGAGGAATGGCAGCCCATTCTTTACCAAGATTCAAAACCACAAAATGATGCTTGACACGCGAGTCCGGACGGAAATCGACGTTGACTCATACCAAAGGTGTACAGTTGTGTTCTAGTCGTGACTCCGGGCAGGCCAGTCCATTTCAGAAATGTAATCGCCGACAAAGTATTGCCTCACACATGCTGCTTCAGCACTGCATGCGCCATCATGCTTATACGAACAATGATCGTCTCCGAACCGCTCCTCTACTGTACACTGTACACAGTGCTGTGAATTGTGTTCATATTGTTCGGCATTTAGCGTTTCTTTAAGCGAAATAAGTGGACGACTCCCTACTCACGAGAAACGCATCCCATACTGTAACACCAACTGCCCCGCCCTTTACTGTTGGCTTTAAACTTGAAGCCAAGAAACGTAATCCATGCATGTTCAAACTAAATTTTCCATCGAATTGCCACAGGGATTATCGTGATTCGTAACTCCAAATCTGCCTCCACATCACCTTTGGGTCAAGATGGAGGCAGCAGCTGGGGCACACAGACTTAAAACTGGCAAAAATTTGGTCTCATTCGGATATCGGGAATCACACACTTAACATAGTGAGTGAGGTAAATGCAGGAATGGCTGCGGAAATGCCTGCCGACTATATAATAACTCCTAATAGCATCGACAAGCCTTACAACACAATAACTGGAAGTAGGGAGCAGTGGGAAAAAACAGTTCCATACCGTACAGGGGACATCGGTTGGTTCACCAACGGGTCGAAGAGAGACCAAGGCGTTGGGGCAGGGTTGTACGGGGTTCAGCCAAGACTGGACATCATCATCTCTCTAAGGAAACTGGCTTCTGTATTCCAAGCTGAAATTACTGCAGTCAGGGCACGTGTGGAGGATATAAAGGCACATTTGCATGCCGAGCGTGAGTTTCCTCGGAAACGCGAAATATTAATTAAATAAATAATCAGTGACAAATAAATAAAGCCTATGGCACACAACTGCAGCGCTGTGTCGCTGATAAAACAAAAGCACAATTACGTTACTCTTATGTTTGATTAAAAAAGGTGAGCTCTGGTTGAAGTGGTGCGAGAAGCACGTATTTTATTTTATTGTCTGGCACACCGCCATATTTCATGTTATAGAAGAATACTGCGAGTTGCAACCACACTAGGCACTCGATTCTGTAAAGAAGTTATATTTATAAAAGTAAGTAGGATTCTGAACTGTAGGCTTATTCATTGAATATATCTGATTTAACTAACTGTGTAACTTTTTTATGTTTAGTAGACAATCACCTCTGTACGACGTATTGGCATGGCTGGCAAATTATTGTAATATTGAGATTTAGATTATGAGTCCGCACCTACCGCAGCAGTCTTTGGAAACGATTTAATTATGAAGTCCGATTATTCAGTTTTATTTCACGGTCAACTACGAGTAACATTGCCTTTACGAAAAAGCCATTGTCAAGCGTCTGATAGCGAATAATTAAACGTCCACGTTCCAGATAAGCAAATACAATTGCAATCACAATCACCATCATACAGATAGAATAATTAACATATTTAAAATAACATTTTTTATTTATTTTATTTATTTTATATTGGCGCCTGCGTGTCGGACTTGTTATTTTGTCATTTGTTACATTGTTCTCTTTGTTTCATGTAAAAAATCAACTTTCTGGACCTGGACGTCAATGTATGAGAGATAACAAAATCTGAAGATATTTTCCAATTCTGAAATTTTGCGGGAAGACGCAATGAAACTTCCAGCAAAATAAGGTAAGACGCAGCATCTTTGCATTGGTAGGCTTGACCAGACGTATAATTCAGTGTATTAGCTTTTCAGTAAATTCTGTAGTGTTTCTTTTCTGCATAACAGTTTCAGTGATAAATTTCATTCTCAGTACTTTTCCCTAAACAATAACGTATGCAACAATACCAATACACGAGTGTACAATATGGCCGACTTCTGTACGATATCATGTAACATGGCCAGCAGCCATTACCAATAATCTCAAATTCAGTTTATATTTTTAAATTAACAGACAGCCATTGTTGCTACGAGCGATTCATGCTCAACTACATTTTATTTTAAAATCAGTGTCAAAAATTTTCTTGAAACATATATCACGTGTGGCATGGTAATAACTAGAAAACAATACGCAAAAATGGAACAGCAAGGACGTACTATTCAGACGCAATCCGACTCGGACGTGAGACAAGTGTTAGAAAATGACTTTACGACAGCAACCGGTAGTGACGATTCATCAAACATTGACGCAAGTGTTGACGAAAATTTTGACGATAGGCCGTCCACTACAAAAATTTCAAAATCTCAATCAGAGCCCATGTTAATGCATGACGTCACGTCTAATGACGCGGCGGGGGCAGAGACCTTGCAAACGGTAAACATTGCCGACATGTTACAAATGCTAATGAAACAAAACGCCGAAAACATGGCAACCTTAAAGGCACAATTAGAGACACAAAATGAACAGTTAAAAACACAAAATGACGAAATCAAATCTGATCTCATAGCAATCAAGATAGGTAATGACACTTTATGTAAGCGTGTGGAACTTATAGACGCCACACTGACCAAACAGATGACCGAACTCAGTACTAAATTTTCCCAGCTCAATACGAGACAAGAAAAGACTACAACTGACGTAGCACTTTTACAGACACAAGTAAAAAACCTTAATGTCACGTGTGAAGTTCTTACTGAACAAATTCAAACATATCCTTCAGTACATGACAATCTTGAAAAACGAATTACTGACGTACAGAATAAATTTTACAATGTTGAACAACACCTGACTGACATCTTACAATCAGATGCCACAGCTCATTTTCAAAATATTAATAAAGAATTTCATGATTGGGTTGAGAACAAAGACAAACATTTTGATAGATGCTTACGTGAAAATTTACCAACAATTGTGCACGACTCCGTAGCGCAATACATTACTAATAACAAACAGCTGATCAGTGACGCAGTACAATCCGTCACTGCACCCATGAGACAATTCACCGATCAACTACAGTCTGAATGTAACGAAAATATCAGTCAAAATGTACAGTTCAGAAACAAATATACATTCGAGTACGATACACACATTCCGCACACGACAAATACACAAGAACAAAACACACCACGACTACAACACATACCACGATGTGCAAACACAAACACAAGCTATTATCATGGTAAACCACAGCAACATTATCGTAATTACTCGCCAGCTGGACATAGCAATAATTACAGTGGGACAAATCCATATCATAATGCAAAGGAAGACGAAAGCTTAACGAAACACAGGCAATTTCAGATTTTTATCCCAGAAAAACGAACCATTCATCCGGTGATTTTTCTTAAATCTTTTAGTAACGCATTTCCACGCACTTGGAGTGACCGGAAAAAGATTTCACATATTGTCGGTTACATCCAAGGCGATGCAGCTGTCTGGGCATACAGTCAAGCTGACGTATGTACCACGTACAGTGAGTTTGAGCGTGCTTTTCTGAACAAATTCTGGTCGCAATCCGTCCAGGAGCGACTCAGAAGACAAATTTTAGAACCTGAAACTTTTAACAGTAAAAATGGTAACTTACGCAGATATTTTGAAAAATACTTGAACATGGGACATTTTTTAGACGAACCAGTCGCAACGCGTGATATACTCCGAGCGTTGAAGGCCGAATTGCCTTTCAACATTAAGGAAAAACTTCTACATATCCCGGATGACGATTCAGATTATTTTTTAACAGCTTTAGATTCGGTTGACATGTTACTTGAAGATCAGCGCTTCGCGCGGCAAAACAGCAGCCACAATGTTTACACTAGTGGTATGCAAAACATGCAGGCTTGCCAACACAATTCTGGCGCGCCCACAGTTGGATACGCGGTACAACAAAAGCAGCAAACTCACATGCCGTCTCAGTACGGAAATCAAAATCAACACGCGTATTCCAATACAAACAATAGTTACAACAGTAATAACATTTCATGCGGCAATCCATATAAAAGGCACCGCGGTAATAACTACAACGGTAACAACGGATACAAAGGTAATAACAAAAACACAAACAGAAATAGAAATAATAATAACTACGAGCCAAGACAGCATCAAGGTTGGACTCGTAACGATCAGTACTTTCATTCAAACTCTGCTTTACCACAGCAGCCACCAGGACAAAATTGGAGCATACCTTACGACCGACAGGTAAGTTATAATGCGCAACAGCAACAACAACCGCAAAAGTTTGGAGATCATAATAGGCAATATCCGAATGTGAATATAATAGAAATGACACCTGATGCACAACCTCAATCTGTGTCAGTACCTAGTACAAATGATAATCCAACAAACTAGAAACAGTCACTACTTTGCCCCAGGTCGTGGCTGAAGAATTCTTGGGGGGCGACTTCAATGTTATTTGACACCACACTTGAACAACAGAATAATGATATGCCGAGTAATTCTAAACAAAAACTACCTGTTTTATTTATAAGATACAACCACAATAACAATATATCAGATGAACTTTTACAAGACAGTACACAATGTCGTTTAAACACAAATGAAATTGTTTTAGCATCTACTACTGGTGTAGTAGGTGGGATTCCAACTACTATTATCCTAGATACAGGTGCAGCTGTGAGCGTTTTGTCTTTTAATTTTTATAAAAAGATGTGTGAATTGGAACCTGTGCCTGAGTTTCCTGCCCAAAACTGTAAAATAACTACTGCACTAGGTAATAAGTCATGTAGGGTTACGAAGCAAGTTTTTGTAAACGTTAAAATAGGTAATGGAACCGTACAATGGCCATTCCTGGTTGTACAAAACCTTGTGACAAATTGCATATTAGGAATAGATATTATGAGCGAGAAGGACTGCATTATAGACTTCTCCATAGGTAAATGTATTTTAAATGATAAAGGCAGTGTAATTATTACTGATTTGGACAGGAGAACTCTAAAGCATGACAAACACTGTACAGGGTACAAGGTTCAGTTAGTACTTGACAATGACATTCAAGACATGCAAACACACTCATCTGACACAGAGCTAATGGACTTGAAAACATTGCTTGATCATATGATAAGTGAAGCTACAGCTCTCAGTGTACATGAACGTATAAAACTACAGGAAGTGTTATCCAAATATTTACAAGTTTTTACCAAACGATTAGGTGTTATCAACACGTATGTGTACAAGATTGAAGTTAAGCCTCACAAGATCTTCTACTATAAGACATATAACGTACCGTTATCTCAACGACCTGCTGTGTGGCAAGAATTAAAACAAATGTTAGACTGGAAGGTCATTGAACCATCCACCTCACCTTATTGTAGTCCTCTACTTGTTGTCAGAAAATCAAATGGAAGCATTAGGTTAGTGTTAGACGCACGAGCTATTAATGAAATAATTTTACCGGTTCACACAAAACCTGAAAATTTAGAAGAGCAATTACAGAAATTTCTAGATGCAAAATATTTTTCCACAATAGATCTCGCTAATTCGTTTTGGCAGGTAGGTATCACTCCTGATTCTCGGAAATATACTGCATTTATGTTCGGGGGGCGAACCTATCAGTTTTGTGTTCTACCCTTCGGACTGAATGTCAGCTCTGGGGTATTCATTACAGCCCTGGATACCGTGCTTGGCGACGATTTAGTTGAGACAGTCACACACTATGTAGATGATATACTGATAGCTACACAATCTTGGAATGAACACGTTGACACTCTTCAAAGAATTTTAGAAAAATTTGCACAAGCTGGAGTCACAGCCAACCTAAGAAAATCAAAATTTGGTTGCAGTGAGATAAAGTATTTAGGACATATCATTAATTCACAGGGCATACGTCCGTATCCCAGTAAATTAGATGCTATCAGAAACTTTCCTACCCCTCGAACTAAAAAGCAGTTAAAATCATTCCTTGGGCTATGTTCATTTTTCAGACGTTTTTTGCCACAACCACTTTTGAACAGTAAACATCTGCTAAATCTACTCAGAAAGAATCAAGTTTGGATCTGGTCGGAACAGTGCCAGAATGACTTTAATACAATTAAACATGCTTTAGTGAACGCTAACATATTGAGCCATCCAGATTTCAATTTAGATTTTTTGTATGACTTGTGACGCTTCACGTACTGGCTTGGGCTGTTGCTTATTTCAAGTTGTAAAGAATAAAGAGGAGGAACAGATAAGAATTACTGGGTTTGCGAGTCGCACTCTAACTGAATGTGAGCGTACATACTCCACTACTGAGTTAGAAACACTTTCCATAGTATGGGCATTCAAGAAATTCAATTATTATTTATTTGGAAAACATACGGTAATTTACACCGATCACCAGGCCCTGACATTTTTGTTAACTTGTAAACTTGTACATCCTAGACTATCACGATGGGCAGTTACACTTCAGAACTACTCTTTTGAAATTAAGTACATAAGAGGTAAGGACAACACCATTGCAGACACTTTGTCTAGACTTCCACAAGGTATGAATGATACCAACAGTGACTTAGAAAATATAAATGACTACAGGATTCTCTTAATGCAAGACAAGCAGTATCACCAATATTATATTGATATGTGCAGAAACATGGCTGAATTACAAAAATCTGATCCTCACTGGTATAAGATAATAACATTACTGGTAGAAAAACACAATCATCCTTTGACTAAGTATTACAAGTTACACAATGATGTGTTATTTTACCGCCGACATCCAAATGCTACTAACTGGTGTGCATGCATTCCCAAAGAGTCTGAACGTAATCTAATTTGGCACACACACTTAGTTTGGGGTCATTATGGGACGAAAAAGTGTTTGGCAAAGCTCAATACATACTGTTATTTTAGCAATATGAGAAGAAAAATTTACAGGGAACTAAAAACATGTGTCATATGTCAAAAATCAAAACCTCAGAATTTATCCACAAAAACAGATTTACATTCTATTTTACCTAGTAAACCCCTGGAAATTCTGTGTACTGACATCAGTGGACCGCATCCAGCAAGCTCTGGAGGCGTCAAATATATCTTAGCTTTTTACGATATATTTTCTAAACATGTAAAGCTTTATGCTTTAAAATCCGCCACTGCATATGCTATAATACGAAGATTCTCAAGTGAAAACCTAAAGCAATTCTATCAGATAATGCAGCATACTACTCTGGGTACAAATGGAGAAATTTCTTGAAGGACAATAACATTAAAAGTATATTTATTTCGAGGTTTAGTCCACAATGTAACGCGACTGAGAGACTTTTCCGAGAATTAAATCGATTCATGAGGACCTATATTTCATCAAAACATACTAATTGGGTGTCCTACCTAAGTCTTTTCGAAGACGTACACAATAACTTAAATATTTACGATACGAATTACACACCTAACGAGATCATGTTCAATTGCAAACAGAACGATCAGTGGATAGAACCATTACCTAAGTTGTCAGACAAGGAAATCACACCTGAACAGAAAATAAAAGAAGTATTGACTACATTGACACATCACGCACAAATACGAAACAAACATCACAGAAACATAATAAAAAGAAAACAAAAATTCGAGGTAGGAATGCTTGTACTACTTCGTACTCATCATAAATCTGTAGCACTCAAACGACGCAACGCTAAGCGGCGTCTGCTATATGAAGGACCTTATATAATTGTTAACATACCGCATCCTGGTGCGTATCTGTTACAACATCCTAGAACTAACAAAATTATTGGGCTATACGCACACCGAGATCTTAGAGCATTTCATGCTGAATAATGTCAAAGTCATACCCATCAAAATATTGCTAAGCAACTCGAAAAACTCTGTTGTTACAACACAGATAATAAGTAGTATAGAAATTTTCATTTCAGCGGTTCCAGTGACGCAGTTGAAGACAAAAGAACTCTTCTTTCAGCGCGCGCCTCCACCTGAAAGACGGAATATTAGAGTAAAATATATGATTACGTAGCAGTGGATGACATATTAATTTTTCACGGAACATTTGTTACTGAAGGTACCACTGACTTGGTGTGACACCTGACGAACTGACAGACGTCATCTGTGAAGCGATCTTTCACTTTGAGAAATAGATTAGACGCACATCTCTCAACACGAAAAGCATCTATCAGTAGTCAAGGCCACACAGACACTCTACACACACGCACAAAACGCGAGGAATCGAACATTTTCTCTCTCTTACTATTTTGAATATTTATTGAGAAGTGAAAACGCCTGGTCTTGCCTACTGATGTAATGAATGTTGTGTCTAACCTATCTTAATTTCAGATGACATCACAAAAAACATCGATAATATCCCAGCAAAACCGCTAAAGAGGATGTAAATATCTGCAATTCATGTAATCAAATGTGACGCAATGTAATAACCTATAGCGATGTAATGATGATGTAAACATGTTTATGTGCAACTATATTATGTTTATGCTAAGAAAATATGTGACGTGTGTATGTATAATTACTTATTTTTTTAACTAATGTATAGTGTAACTGTTACTATGTAAAAATTTGAACAAAACGAGTGCCAAAAAGACATTGCATAGTGAACCACTGTTCACGGACATTAACGAACATTACTAACTCTGCAACTACGCGGAAACCTATGTGAAAGAAACTGTTAATGCCATTCATTATGCAGCGTATCTATGTGAACGCGATGAACGATTTCCTTGATTAATAACTACGAACATTTAGGTGAGCTATATTCAGCAAAAAACGGAAAATGTGAAGTGCATAATTCGTGCATCGTCTAGTGATATTACTACAGTACCCAACTTCAAGATGTTAACTGGATTAAATGGACACAAAGTGCCTGTCCAGAAAACAACACGACGGGTGGAAGAATTTTGGTTGGAACTTCAGGGAATGAAATGTTCTCGAAATGTGACGGACACTCTTACCTGGACTGTCCAAGGATCGACGCCAGCTATGTGCCGTCCGAGGTTCTGCAACCAAGCTTTCACGGAATGTAAAAAACGAACTGCACGTGGACCAATTACTCGATGGGTCACGTCTGATCTGTAATAAGCAATGCTTTTAGTCACAACGAACTGCATCACTATGACTATAATGGAAATGAGAAATGGACACGCTTATGTATTAATCACGTTGTTATACAACGATGTTACTGTGATCAAAAAACTTTACCACGACGATACTAACCTGTAAAAAATTATTGTGCAGCGGATGAATATGAACTGTAATAACGACACGATGTGTATAGGTCAACGCACCTGAAAAATACGGACATTTTTCTTTGAAGTATTTCAAAACAATACTATGTAACTAAGAACATTCAACAATCTAAGTTGTATTGTGTTATAACAAATATTGTAAATTTAAAACTAAGTTACCTGTCATAGAATATAGTCTTCATATGTAATCTTGGTTGAATATTTTCTTTGTGCAACGACTGAAAAACGCGCGCACACGAACAATATGAACTGCAATACTGTGCCGCGTGATCTAACTGTACGATATAACGGCAGTGCCGCAGTTACACAGACGCTTCTGCGCATGCGCGCATTCTATCTGCCAACATAAGAACTTTTACGGCGCACCCGAGTCATTCAAATTTTGTATATAATGTGTATAATGTGTAATGTAAGTCATGTAAATAGTTGTAGATAACTTAGATTTTCTTGTGCCTTTAGGTGAATTGCTCGCCTGCAGGTGTGTCCTTTCGCCTCGCAATTCAGGGGGCAATATAAAGGCACATTTGCATGCCGAGCGTGAGTTTCCTCGGAAACGCGAAATATTAATTAAATAAATAATCAGTAACAAATAAATAAAGCCTATGGCACACAACTGCAGCTGTGTCGCTGATAAAACAAAAGCACAATTACGTTACTCTTATGTTTGATTAAAAAAGGTGAGCTCTGGTTGAAGTGGTGCGAGAAGCACGTATTTTATTTTATTGTCTGGCACACCGCCATATTTCATGTTATAGAAGAATACTGCGAGTTGCAACCACACTAGGCACTCGATTCTGTAAAGAATTTATATTTATAAAAGTAAGTAGGATTATGAACTGTAGGCTTATTCATTGAATATATCTGATTTAACTAACTGTGTAACTTTTTTATGTTTAGTAGACAATCACCTCTGTACGACGTATTGGCATGGCTGGCAAATTATTGTAATATTGAGATTTAGATTATGAGTCTGCACCTACCGCAGCAGTCTTTGGAAACGATTTAATTACGAAGTCCGATTATTCAGTTTTATTTCACGGTCAACTACGAGTAACATTGCCTTTACGAAAAAGCCATTGTCAAGCGTCTGATAGCGAATAATTAAACGTCCACGTTCCAGATAAGCAAATACAATTGCAATCACAATCACCATCATACAGATAGAATAATTAACATATTTAAAATAACATTTTTTTTTATTTTATTTATTTTATATGGAGAATATGCATAGGTGCTACAATGACAGTAGCATCTACGTGTATTCAGACAGCCAGGCAGCCCTGAAATCATTGGCAGCTCCTGCAACAAGATCTAAGATTGTTGCAGATTGCCACAGGGCTCTGGTGGAGCTAGAGGGAAGCAATAGGGTGAACCTAGTGTGGGTCCCTGGCCACTCAGGGATCTGTGGCAATGAACATGCCGATAGATTGGCTAGGTTGGGGGCAACAATTGCATTTATTGGTTTGGAATCTGTCCTGACAATCACCAAGGCTATGATAAACTTAGAACTACGGAACTGGCTTAGGAAACAGCACGTAGGATATTGGACCAAGATCCATAAACAAAAACATGGTAAGGTAATGATTCCCAAGCCACTTTTTAAAAGAAGCTCTGTAATCCTGGGATTGGACAGAAACGAGATCAAACTAATGACTGGACTGATGACCGGCCATGGGAATTTCAAAAAACACCTACACACAATGGGTATAACGGAAGAGGACTCTAAATGTAGGATCTGTGATGAGGGTGAAGAAACTGCATCACACCTAATCTTCGAATGCATGGCATTCGAGAGTAAAAGATACAGAATCCTCGGGACAACTAGTCCTGAACAAATAGTGTCTAATAGAATACAAGTAGAGTGACTCCTTACACTATTTAAGGGCACTGGTCGGCTTTACTACATATACAGGGAGCGATACCACACAATAAACCTAGTTTCGGTGCGGCAGTGGCGGGTTAGACCTAAGCTGTTTTAGCTCCCCTCTTAAAATCAGTAAATGAATCAATCAACTCCAAATCCGTCGTTTACAGTTATCCACTAGCCAGTGCCGTCGCTCTTTACACCACCTAAAGTATCGCTTAGCACGAACTGCAGAAATGTGTGGAGCTGCCCGACCACAGCACACCACACTTTTCAACTGTCTAAGTAGAGTCTTCGTGTTAGCCAGACTGCTGTCAGCACGTCGGACCTCATGAGTGATTCCTTCTGCTGAATTCATGTGATAATTTACAGCCACTCACTGCAATGCTTGACGGTCCCTGTCCATCAGTAAATGAGGTCTTCCAAGTCTTTCTTTAGCTGTGAAGCAATCACATCACATCACGTCACAAACAGCGATTTGAGCAACATTAGGTGGCCGAAGTGGCCGTGCGGTTTTAGGCGCTGCAGTCTGGAACCGCGAGACCGCTAGGGTCGCAGGTTCGAATCCTGCCTCGGGCATGGATGGGTGTGATGTCCTTTGGTTAGTTAGGTTTAACTAGTTCTAAGTTCTAGGGGACTAATGACCTCAGAAATTGAGTCCCATAGTGCTCAGAGCCATTTGAACCATTTGAGCAACATTAGAAGGGTTGACTGCCTCAAATGGATTTGTTTCTCAGGCGACATCCAATGACTAGCCCACGTTCGAATCACTGTGCTGTCCTGACGAATCCATTTTGCTGTTCCAAAACCAAAGTCGACAAATTTTGTAAGGAAGGTCGCTTCACATTACACTTAAAAAATAACTACTGATGGAAAGTTAGTTCTACAAAAACCAGTAATATTCACGATGGAGACAGAAAATTTTTGCAGTCATGGAGCAGTAACGACCCGTGAAGGTATATAATACGGAACAACCGAGAAATGATAGCATACGTCAGGCTATCCTATCGTCCGGTTTCCTTACTGACATCTTTTTCCAAAATATTCGAAAAAGTAATGTATCTATGAGTAAATACACACTTAATTTGAAACAAATTACTTAACATATCAAAGTGTTGATACAAGACGTGTTGTTCGAGTGGGAATGTTATTTATAGACTGACTAAATAACAACGTAATGTCAATTGGTATTTTTTGTGATCCTTCCAAGGCGTTTTATTGTATGGATCACGTTACTCTGTAAGAAATCAAGTTTTATGGAATTGATGGTCTTACACACAGCTCGTTTGTATCATGCTTTACAGAGTGCAAAAGGTTGTGGTGAATAATTTATTTTTAGACAGTGCCAGAAAGTTAGAAACTTGTAGTGAGTGGAGGGATGTGAAAATCACAAAGACAGAGCCCATACATTGTTAATGATCTTCCACCGAAAATTCAACAAACAATATTGGTACTCCTGCAGGCGGTACTAGTGTTACTATAAATCCCATTAGATAGAAAGCAACAGAAGAGTTGGTAAACTCTATTCTACAAAGAATTCTTAAGTGGTTCTCCGAAAATGGACTCTCCCTAAAACAAACTACGTACAATTCTGCACAGCAAAGAGAATCTTAACAACAATATACGTAGCGACTGAACAGCAGCCACTAAATACGGTTAAATGCTCCAAGTTTTTGGGTGTACATATTGATAAAAACTTTAACTGAGAGAAGCACATTCCTAAGCTTCCCAATCAATGAAGTTCAGCTGCTTCCGACCTTCGTAAAATTTATAATCTTTACTCTTCATCTTTTTTCCTGGCATTATCCTCTACTGTCACGGGGTGGACATTTTATTATGGATTTGGCAATGTTAGTGGTAGAGGGTGGGCAGAAAAGTGTGAGAAAGTTTTGTTTTCGAAACGTTTGCGAATCGTATAACTGAGGCGGGACCTAGACTTTTTATTTTTTTTTATTTTTTTTTTTTTTTAGTTATAAGTCTTCTAACTGGTTTGATGTGCTCCTCCACGAATTCCTTTCCTGTAGCAACCTCTGCTTCTCAGAGTAACAATTGAAGCCTACGTCATCAGTCATTTGCTGCGTGTATTACAGTCTCTGTTTTCCTCTACAGATTTTACCTTCTACAAGTCCTCCGTTACCAAGGAAGCTATTTCCTGAGGTCTTGACAAATGTCCTACCATAGTGTCCCTTCATGTTATTAGTGTTTTCCACATATTCCTTTCCTCGCAAAATATACGGAGAACCTACTCATTCTTTACCTTATAAGTCCACCTAATTTTCAACATTCTTCTGTAACATCACATCTCAAATTCTTGGACTCTCCTCTCTTCTGGTTTCCCCACAACCCATGTTTTACTTCAGTGCTGAGCTCCAAACGTACATTATCAGAAATGTCTTCCGCAAATGAAGGCTTGTGTTTGATACAGGTAGACTTCTGTTGGCTAGGAGTGCCCTTTCTGCCAGTGCTCGTCTGCTTTTGATATCATTCTTGCTCCGACCGCCATGGCTTATTCTGCAGCTTAAGTGGTAGAATTCCTTAACTTCATCTGCTTCGTGACCACCACTCCTTGTGATAAGTTTCTCGCTGTTCTCATTTCTGCCACTTCTCGTTACTTCCGTTGTAGATACCAGTCCGATATTCTCACAGTTCTAAAACTACATCTAGATTGCCAGGACACCGGCCTTCGTCGTTAATACAGAACGCGGACACGATACAGGTTCGGCGAGTCTCCCGAATACCGTAAACAGCGTGTTAAGGCGCGCGACGCGTCAATTTCTCGTGACATCATCGGTCAACGACACATTACATAGGCGTGTCCGGATACTTTTGATCACATATTATACTTAGTTTAAGCTAACTGCAGGTTGTTCTTTACATCACAATCCTAAATCCCATCTCCAACCTTTTTCAATTTGTCTGTCTTGCAATATTAGAGCAACCACCTGAATTTTCCTCCTGGAGCAAATGTCTTTAAACTTCTGCCGTTATATTCGTTAATACTCTTTCGAAACGAATCACTGTTGCCTTTTTGATTCTATGAAATATGGAGTACGAATCGAGTTGCCATGCCGTCTCACTCCCACACATTGATGCACCAGTTATCAGTGTCGCCTCAAACGGACTCGGCAAGACACTCAGAATATACCCTCTCTTCTGACAGTGCGTCACTCCTATTGCTCAGTGATCTTAGCGCGGGACCACTTGTGCACCTATTTCCCCTCGTATTACTTGCTAGCGACTCGCCCTGGCTTCGCTCGGATACCAACAAGGCTCTGCACCCAGAGGATACAGAAACTTTCTTAGTCAATCATTATATCTGCGTAGATTTCCTGAAGAATTCCTTGACGTATCCAGAGTCCAAATGTAAAACATTTTCGTGGAGGAGAAAACCTTCAGTAAACGTACCATTACGTATTTAGAAAGCATCGCCAGTGCAAAGTCAACTTCACCTTTTCTCATATAACTAAAAACTCAATTCCGTCCGAGCAGGTTATGATGGCCCAACGGTACCGACCAGCCGCCGCGTCATCCTCAGCCCACAGGCATCACTGGATGTGGATATGGAGGGGCATGTGGTCTGCACACCTCAGTCCCGGCCGTTGTCAGTTTTTTTCTCAAATAACACAAGGGGTTTCCATAATGTAATGCAAAACATACCGTTTTTATGATAGCTAGTTGCCTTTATTCAGGATTCCAATACACTATATCATTCCCCACACTCCGTTCAGCGAGATGGCTTTATGTCACCCTACTTGGGGGCCTGTATGCCCCTAAAGTACCACTCTTACAGGTCGACGTCGGAGACTACGCCTCGCAGCAGCCGGAATCTACCAGATCGAGACTGTAAAGTGGACGAGTAAAAACAGTCCAATTAAGTTTTTTGGGTGACTCTCGGGTGGTAAGATTTGTGTGAGGCATTGCGCTGTCATGGAGAAGGAGAAGTCCATTACCATGTCTGTGGTGACGAACACACTGAAGTCGTTTCTCAGATTTCCAAGTGTAGCACAGTACACTTCAGAGCTGATCTTTACACCAAGAGGGAAGATATCAAACAGAATAACCTGTCCGGAGCCCAGAAGGACGTCGATATGACTTCACCGCCTGAAGGCGAGACCTGGAAAATTTTTCTTCGGAGGAGATGTAGTGTGGTGCCATTCGATGGAGTGTCGTTTGGTTTCCGGTTCGAACCCATGCTTCATCAACTGTGACTATGTTCGAAATGTAATTCTCAGGATCGGCCTCGTAGCTTTGAAGGAATTTCTCACAGATAGTCGTTCGTGGCTCCTTCTGTTAGGCTGTGAGGAAACCAGCAGGCACACACCTTTTATTACTGCAACGACTGAGCAAGTGTGTCGGCAGTACTAACAAAGACGTGCACTTGAGCAGCGAGGTGTTTGATTGTGACCCGTCGATCAGCTCGAATTGTGTCAGCATGTTCCGGCATTGCAGGAGCTACATCCATGTCGGACGGTCGGCACGCGGAAGATCGGAGAGGTTTGCGAGATCTTGGTGTGATGATGACATGACACCTCGCTTTGCGCCTCACCGTACTTTTGTTCAATGTCAGATATCCGAAGACATTCTGCAAGCTTATATAAATATCAGCTATTCTCTGCTTTTCCGCCAAAAGAAAATCAATGACATCTCCCTGCTTGGTACGCAACTCTGTTACAGATGCCATTTGGAGACTACGTAAGGTACTGAAGCTGGAATATTCGATGAGTCCCACACCAGATTTAGCATTTTTTCAACAGAAATTGGCCGAGAAAGAAAATGGGTTACATTACTTTTTGGATGTCCGTCGCATAATGGATGAAAGGGGACAGGCAGATTCCATGTTACTAGATTTCGGAAAAGTGTTAGACAATGTGGCACGCTGCAGACTGTTGACGGAGGGCTGAGTATACAGTATAGGTTCCCAGGTATGTGGCGCGAAGAAACGTGAAGTAATACCATGAAGGACGGCATCCTCGATGCCGAGTGTTAGTCAGAGGCAAGGGGAAGTTTGCAGGGAAGTGTAATAGGACGGTTTTGTTCCCTATACACATGATCTCACTAATAGGATGAATAGTACTCTGCCACTGTTTGTTGATGACGCTACAGTATACGGGAAATTGTCGTCATAGAGTGACTGTAGAAGGACACAGGAAGACTATTTTGTGCAATGACTGGCTGTTTGCTCTAAATGTAGAAAAAAATGTAAGTTAATGAAAATGAGCAGGGAAAAGATTCCTGTAACGTTTGAAGACATTATTAGTGACGTGTTACTTATTACAGTAACGTCTATTAAATATTTAGACGTAGATTTGTGAAGCGATATGAAATGACAGAAGCACATAAGGATTGTGATATGGAAGGCGATTCGTCGACTTAAGTTTATGGGGAGAGTTAGAGGACTGTGTAGCTCATCTGTACTGAGGTGACAAATATCATGACCCGGCGATATGCCCATATACAGACTGGTAATTTCACGTACCTAAGGTATATGAGGATAGTGCTTTGGCGGAGCTGTCATTTGTAAACAGGTGAGTCATGTGAAAAGGGTTCCCGATGGCATTATGGCCATACGTCAGGAATTGACTCTGAACGGGGAGTGGTAGATAAAGCTGGATGCATAGAACATTCCATTTCGGAAATCATTAGTAAATTCAATATTTCACGAGCCACAGCATCAAGAGTTGCCGAGAATCCCAAATTTCAGGCACTGTTGTCACCACGGACAACGAAGTGGCTGACAGCCTTCACTTAACGACCGAGCAAAGTAGCGTTTGCGTAGAGTTGTCATTGCTAACAGAGAAGCAGGATTCAGAAATCAAAGTTGAACATACGACGAACATAACCGTTGGGACATTGTGGCGAAATTAGGCGTTAATGGGCTATGGAAGCAGAGGCGAGTGTCTTTGCTAACAGGATGACATCGCCTGCAGCGCCTTTCCTGGGCTCGTGACCATAACGGTTAGACCCTAGACGACTGGAAAACCGTAGCCTCGTCAGATAAATGCCAATTTCAGTTGCTGAGAGCTGATGGTAGGTTTCTAGTGTGTACAGAACGCACGAAGCCATGGACACACGTTGTCAACAAGGCATTTTATAAGTTGGTGGTAGCTCCGTAATGATGTTGACTGTGTTTACATGGAATGGACTGGGTGCTCTGGTCCAGCTGAACTGATCATTGATTGAAAATCGTTATGTTTGCCTGCTTTGAAACCATTTTCAGCGACTTTGGTGAAGAGGAACGTTTTAGACGATATCGCTATAAAACACTCTTGTAGATTACCGCTTTCGGTGAAACCGAGTTGCAATCGTCCGGTCTTCATAAATGATATTACATACATCTTGTGCCAGCTATACACGAAAGCTTTCCACTGAATTTCCAGGTACATAAAACATTAAACGAAGGATGTGTGGGCTCGCCAAAATTAAAATTGCTATCTACATCATAAATCGCCGAAACAGAGTTTTCATAACATAACACGGAATGCCCACCAGGTGTCGCAAGATTGTCAACAGCCAATGCATGGCACGAGCTGTCGTATTGGTTACTGACAGTTAGTCTGGTGGTGCTTCGGTAGGCATGACGTGTTATGTTATAAACGATGTTTTGGCGTCTTGTGATGGACGTAGTAATCTTAATTTTGATGTGCCAACGCATCGCTAATTTCGCGTTTTACGTATCTGGAAATGCAATGGAAAGATTTTGTATATAGCTGGCACAAGATGGTCCTAATGACCTTTAAGAAGAACTGGAGATCGTAACTTGGCTTACCGAATTCGGTTATCCACAATAAAAGTCGATATCGGTTATGGAGATCGCCCCTTAGAGCTCAATGTGAGTAAAATCATGTTCCAAAACAAAGATGGAATTCTTATGGATGACGATGCGCTACCTCACTGGGCCACAATTGTTCGCGATCGGATGGAAGAAATTCTAGACAAGTCGAGTGAGGGAGCATGGAGGGAGCATGACTCAGAATTTCTACAGGGGATTTTCCACTGCTTTTTGAGTCCATTCCACGACGAGATGCTGCACTAGCCAGGAAAAGGGAGGCCCGACACCATACTTGGAGTTACCCCACGAACTAAGTCACCTTCGTCACTTCAGATCGCGTTTAAAGCCACACCGCTACCCTTTCATGAGTGCAGGTGTAGTGTTTGGGATTCCAACCAGGTAGGACTGAAGCAAAATATGGAAACTATTCAGAGGTGGGAGGCCAAGTTTGTTACTAGTAGGTATGATCAACACGGAGTATCATCGAGATGCTTCGTGAACTCACTTGGGAATACCTGGAGGGAAGAAGACGCTCTTTCGACGAAATACTATTGAGAAAATTTAGACAACCCACGTTGGTGACTGATTGCAGACATATTCTTCTGCTATCAACGAACATTCTGCTTAAGGATTACGAAGACGGTATAAGAGAAAGCAGGGCTAATACGCAGACATATAGTTCGCCATTTTTCTCTCGCTCCATTTTCCAGTAAAAGAGGAAACAAAATTAATAGGGAAACTTCCTGGCAGATTAAAACTGTGTGCCCGACCGAGACTCGAACTCGGGACCTTTGCCTTTCGCGAGCAAGTGCTCTACCATCTGAGCTACCGAAGCACGACTCACGCCCGGTCTCACAGGTTCACTTCTGCCAGTATCTCGTCTTCTACCTTCCAAACTTTGCAGAAACTCTCCTGCGAACTGGGCGTGAGTCGTGCTTCGGTAGCTCAGATGGTGGAGCACTTGCCCGCGAAAGGCAAAGGTCCCGAGTTCGAGTCTCGGTCGGGCACACAGTTTTAATCTGCCAGGAAGTTTCATATCAGCGCACACTCCGCTGCAGAGTGAAAATCTCATTCTGGAAAATTAATAGTAGTGGTACAAGGTACCCTCTAAAGGGCACCATGCTGTGTGACTCGCAAAGTATGCATCTATATTTAGATGCAGTTGCAACTTATTTAGTGAAAACCGTATCAAAATCCCTGTTGTAGTTCACGAGATTAGCGTCGAGGGACTTTAATTCATCGTAATTCAGCGAATTTGCACAAAATATTTGTAAATTATATACATGAACCTTCCTGTCTGTTAGTGGAAACTGAATCAAAATTTCTACCGTAGTTTTTGTTATTAGCTGTCACATAAGATAGAAAAATGCTGCCGGTGACTTCGGTTTATAATGTGTGTAGAAGTAAGCTTCATTCTGCAATTTGAGTTATTCTACATTGGGAAATATGAGTTTCTAGGACTACACTTTTTGTCAGATCAAACGGGTGCGTGTTACGCTATACCTCCGGTGACTGTAGACCACAATTTGAGCGCAATATGGACGCGATACTTCGCCTAATGTGTGAGATTGGCTTACGGTTTCCGTTAAGTTAGCCTCTTCACATCACAACGGTCATGTACGAGTAATACAGTTATATCTTTTTTCTAGGTACGATTCAACGAGGTAAAGTAAACAATTTGTTAAAAAAATGACTTAAGCTATTTTAGAACAGTGTTTGATAAATAGTCGCTGCAATTCATTTCATTAGGTACTAGTATATTCTCCTCGTAGTATTTCGACGCTGTTCTCTTTCATGCGAGTCGTTGGTATTTCTGAAAATCCTCGTCAGAGCGGTCGTAGATTTGTTGCAGTGAACCCGTCTTCGCTTGCCAGGGCGGCCACCTCAAAGTGGTAGGCAATTAACTACATCCGGGTGATACATTTCAATTAAGCAGCGGTTTGTTCTGAGGAATGGAAGGGAGGGACGGGGGTTGGGACGAGTAATTCAATTCTCAGTCCATAAAGCCAAGTGTGGGGACGGTCCGCCAAGACAGCAAGAATACAGTTACCGTGAAATAACTGTACAAGCGAAATATGCAACCTTTATTGGTTATAAATTCTGGCCATTTACGACATTGTCGTAACCACGGAATGTCAGACAGACTTTAAATTAATTAGAGAATTGATGTGAACGTCTCACCTGTGGTACACTATTCTTGTTTTCGTTTATTGATGTTTTAGCATTTCTCTTTCCGTCTCTTTTCGGGTGTCGGTTATCGTACATTGTGATCGATTGAAGCATGTGTTCGTACTCCAGGAGATTCTGAGAAAACTTTGTTCATTCTCAGCTGTCAAATTGACGTTCCCATTGACATAGCTCGTTATCTGGAAGTGAATATTGTGTTCAAAATCGCTAGAAACGGTCATTTCTTAATGTGAAAGAGGCTGACCTTCTTTAAGATAGTGCGGTAATAAGACGATCTCTATCCTCCCAATAAATTTCAAAATCAGGAACGTTTCGAGTCATTATCAAAAAATTATTGGATATTTCGAATTATATGTAGAATCTGCAGCAAGATTTGTTTGTTAACATGAAAACACAATGAACAGGCCAAGCTTTACTACTTACTCAATTGGAAGTACAGAAGGGGTTACGCCTTTGCTACTGCAGTAATGTTGTTACATTCAATAAATTGCTTGATTGGTGATTTTGGGCTGGAGTATTCGATTGATCTTCGGTCTTCCTTACGTCTCTCGACAAGTGCCTCACCTCTTAAGAGGAATCTTCTGCATAACATCTGAACACTCTATCGAGACAAACCGAATTTTAATGAAGAGTTGTTTATATATCGTAAGTTTTTCAACGCCGAGAAAAATATGTAGCTGGTACTTGCTTTCTACCGTACCCTTTATTCCGAGGACTTGGTTTGTTACGGTTTGGTTTCGTAAGTGTGATATGGCGGAGTATGAAGCTCTGTTGAGTTTCTCTTAGTAGAATGAGAAAAATATCTGATGTTTTCGCCTTACATCCGGCATAATTATTTCAGTGTAAGGGAAAATTTCTGAAGATTTGTGTCTACATGAAGGCTAGGGTCAGCTTTGTAGTACGTGAGTAATAGAACTGCCTCATCTAAATAAAGCATCGTTCATTGTTGTCACAGCTTATAGAACTTTGAAGTTATACGCAGGCTGCTTCGTTTACGTTACTATGACAAGTAACTTACGCCACAATTTATGGGGCTCCGTACAAACTACTATCTTGAAATTTTAAATTTTCGTTTTTCTGTTGATATCAATTTACAGGAATTTTACGTTTCGAATGAGACGCAATATTTATACTTTATGTCTTAATTCTGGTTTATTCATTCATGTAAACGAAACGATTTTTCGAGATACTGAACGGTTGAAGAAGGTAAGATTCATCAGTTACTTAGGAAATGGGAATTCAAAGCCTTTCAAATCAGTTGAGAGAGAGAAGCCATTTGGAGAAATTGTAACAATAACTAAACTGTATTACACGTACAAAAGCGAATCGGTGCGAGACTGCGACTATTGAAAACTACACACCAAGGAGAGAAATTGGAAGATGACAGACGATAAGATGGTACGAATAGACTTGCAGATTCTATCGTAGATACGATAAAAAATTATCATGTTATGGACATAAGGTAAAATGTTAGTAGCGTAGAAAGTGCGACAAAATCTGAATGGGAAGTTTTGTAGCACCTCTCTTCAACAGGCGACAAACCCATTCATAGCCTATGCCCTCTAGGAGCTGATTCATGATGCAAATAAAAAATTTCACTGCAAGATGTTGAGAAATTTATTCGCAAACTAAATATACCTTCTGCCATAATGATGGTCTTGAGAGCAATTTTCACAGATTTATCAGATGTAAGGCTACTTTAGAAACGTCGTCATGACCACACCCAGAACCGTAATGAGTCCCTCAACGACGTAATACCGACCAGAATTCCAATTTATACGCTGCATTCTGGTGCTATGTTCAATGAAGGAATTTCACAGTTAAATACCTGTTAAATTTAGACAAAGGAAGAGTTAGGGCATCAGAGAGAGTTATTAGAGACCACGCGGGTTAGACAACGCAGAAGAGCAGGAAAATCGACATTGCAACAAGAGATAGGACAGCAGGCAGACAATCGATTTTATGGAGCTGTAGTGTGTTGACAACTTTAATGGCTGTTTCCCGTAAGCAGTATTTTTTAAGATTAAAGGGTACATTATCTCGGCTTCTACCCGACGGAATTGGCTCAAAGTTAATGCCTACACTAATCTCATTAATTTGCGTGTTTTAGCACAGGAATTTTCCTGTTTCGTAAATGTCAAAGAAGTAAGAGCCTTAAGTACTTACAGAAATGTTGACAGTTTCTTATTTTGATGACCGATTTTCAGAAAAATACTTACTATCTTAAGATTAGTGATAGTTTTAGAAATAAATACGCCAAACTGGTAAGAAAGGTGTAACCTACGAACCATACTCTCTGTAACTTTTTCGGACTAGTTTCTGAGGAAAGCACCTTTCACGTTAGCAACTTCTACATAATTTAAGATAGGGATTACAACTTGCCTGTTTAATACAAAACAAGCATTGTGATGTATTGTACAGTCATTTAGATAAAAGTGTTATTGGAGAAAACCGTATTGCAGTATACTGATCAGCAACATATAGACCTAACGCTGACATAATATGGACAAATAAGTTAAACGAATATAATAAATTAGGTCCACACCGTGTAATCACGTTTTTACTAATACAAGTAGATCTAGAAATTTATTTGCCTATCTTATAATTATTCATTATTGATTACCTTATCAACCCTCCTGTTTCTACCAATTTCGCCACGAAAGAAAATACAAAAGAAAAAAAAAGGCAGAATGCATTTGGCAATCGAACAGAGATTCCAATCTCCCCAGCCAGATGCCTTGGACGCTACACCAAAGGATGTTTCGTTGAACAGTGGGAGTCGTAAGTTTCTTTTCTCGATATCTAGGAAAAAAAACGCTCACGTCATGTGCTCAACATAAATCCCTTAAAATACTTTGTAGCCATCCTACATACAAGAGGTTCGTAGATGCCATATGGCAAACTTCTGCTTTTTACACACTACCCTATACATATCGGGTATTATGTCGCCTCGCTATACTGTAGCTCCAAATATAGAGTACAAATACAGAGAACGAGAGGAAGAAGTTGTCCAACGAAAGAAACGTAGCCATGATGTGGAGAGATAACGATAGGTTTCACTTGTACGCCAGTACGTCATCCATACCCAAAGTTAATGACTCATACTATACACTGTATTGGAATTATCCGCTTCAGCGAACCGTTTGCTGCAATATGAGGGAAACCGACGCGCGTGAATGGGACATTAAACAATATGACAGAGCCGAATTGCCAATCTGATTGTGGTTTGCCGAGTCGCCAGAAAAATCTGTTACGTTTGGTGAACGATGGCTTCCCAATGAAAACAGCCCGATAGCTGGCATTCGGAAGCTGTCAATCACGTACCTTATCAGCAATTTTGGACGCTCGAGCCCCGTTCGAATTATATGTCCATCAGAACGAATCGACAGGGTGGCGTGCAGTTCACTGACACGATGCTGCACTCCATTAGCGCAGTCACACAATCGCTGTGACCTTCGTATCATCCGCCAGAACTTAGTACAACTGACTGAACAGTCCACCTTTTATAGAGCAGATTAGGATATTTGGTGTCTGTTACTGACTCAGTTCTACAAAATGGCACATATTAATTTATAGAGTTGTTTAACATGTTATGTATTTTTCGCTGAATTGTTTCAACACGAGAATTGTCACTGGCTTCACCGTGGAACGAGGGTGTCAGAACAGAAACTCTACATAAAAGGTTTGTTCTGTTAGCAAATATTCAGAATTAAACGGGCACCCAGTCTGATTCATATAGTCGTAAGTTTCCAGAAATCACTGTAGCCAGTTCATCGGAATCGTACGTCAACGAAGTCATGTATTTCATCACTTCTCCAAGATGATTCACTCTCTGTAATGACATCATTACTGAAAGGACTGTGAATTCCCATGGAAAATGTTTACGTAAGAGACAGCACGATATATTTGAAATATGTGGTTGACACTGCCTGGCTATGTAACAAGTTTCACAACAAAAGTCAAATTATTTGTGAAATTTTGGAAGGATAGTGTACATCTACATAAATACTCTTCGTGCCTCTGTACAGTGAGTGCCGGACCGTATAGCGTACTAATTATTTATTTATTATTCGATTATTTCCCTTTAGGCGCGCCATTGAACCTCAATTCACGATTTTAATTTTTGATGTTTTCCCCTTTCCTCGTCCAGAAACTCTTCATCATCTCAGAATGTCCTCTTTTCTGTTCGTCTCTCCACATTTTACCAGGTTCTTGTGTTGTTCTTTGCTCGAACTTCACTTGCGTGATTTAATTCCAGCACTCGTTGCGGTCTTAGAGAATTTCTATGTCGATCTGTTGCATGTTCCTCTGGACCTCCTTTAGCCACTCCTTGCTGTATTTACTCTTTGTTATGATGTCGAGTAGCTTCTTTGCTGTTCCGGTGTTCTCCATCATGTACACTCCTGGAAATGGAAAAAAGAACACATTGACACCGGTGTGTCAGACCCACCATACTTGCTCCGGACACTGCGAGAGGGCTGTACAAGCAATGATCACACGCACGGCACAGCGGACACACCAGGAACCGCGGTGTTGGCCGTCGAATGGCGCTAGCTGCGCAGCATTTGTACACCGCCGCCGTCAGTGTCAGCCAGTTTGCCGTGGCATACGGAGCTCCATCGCAGTCTTTAACACTGGTAGCATGCCGCGACAGCGTGGACGTGAACCGTATGTGCAGTTGACGGACTTTGAGCGAGGGCGTATAGTGGGCATGCGGGAGGCCGGGTGGACGTACCGCCGAATTGCTCAACACGTGGGGCGTGAGGTCTCCACAGTACATCGATGTTGTCGCCAGTGGTCGGCGGAAGGTGCACATGCCCGTCGACCTGGGACCGGACCGCAGCGACGCACGGATGCACGCCAAGGCCGTAAGATCCTACGCAGTGCCGTAGGGGACCGCACCGCCACTTCCCAGCAAATTAGGGACACTGTTGCTCCTGGGGTATCGGCGAGGACCATTCACAACCGTCTCCATGAAGCTGGGCTAGGGTCCCGCACACCATTAGGCCGTCTTCCGCTCACGCCCCAACATCGTGCAGCCCGCCTTCAGTGGTGTCGCGACAGGCGTGAATGGAGGGACGAATGGAGACGTGTCGTCTTCAGCGATGAGAGTCGCTTCTGCCTTGGTGCCAATGATGGTCGTATGCGTGTTTGGCGGCGTGCAGGTGAGCGCCACAATCAGGACTGCATACGACCGAGGCACACAGGGCCAACACCCGGCATCATGGTGTGGGGAGCGATCTCCTACACTGGCCGTACACCACTGGTGATCGTCGAGGGACACTGAATAGTGCACGGTACATCCAAACCGTCATCGAACCCATCGTTCTACCATTCCCAGACCGGCAAGGGAACTTGCTGTTCCAACAGGACAATGCACGTCCGCATGTATCCCGTGCCACCCAGCGTGCTCTAGAAGGTGTAAGTCAACTACCCTGGCCAGCAAGATCTCCGGATCTGTCCCCCATTGAGCAAGTTTGGGACTGGATGAAGCGTCATCTCACGCGGTCTGCACGTCCAGCACGAACGCTGGTCCAACTGAGGCGCCAGGTGGAAATGGCATGGCAAGCCGTTCCACAGGACTACATCCAGCATCTCTACGATCGTCTCCATGGGAGAATAGCAGCCTGCATTGCTGCGAAAGGTGGATATACACTGTACTAGTGCCGAAATTGTGCATGCTCCGTTGCCTGTGTCTATGTGCCTGTGGTTCTGTCAGTGTGATCATGTGATGTATCTGACCTCAGGAATGTGTCAAAGTTTCCCCTTCCTGGGGCAATGAATTCACGGTGTTCTTATTTCAATTTCCAGGAGTGTAGATGGGTGTGTAGAATTTTGCTCTTCGTTTCCTCACTTCTTCACTTATTGTGTTGGTCTTTTGATAGAGTGCACTCTGAGGTCACTTCATCCAAATGCCGTTTTTGGACTGATCCGTAAATTTTTCTAAGAATTTTTCGTTCCTGTTTTTCCATTTACCTAATTTTGGAGTGACCGCCAATTCCCATTGTTTCACCTGCATTTGTTGCTTCTGGAAGAATCACAGGTTTTTAATGTCTCAATTTTGCATCTGTCGAAATGCATTTCTTGTTACATTAGGCCCATGTTAATTTATATGTCTTTTGCAGCTTGCTAATCCTTTGTTCATTGACGATTCTGTTTACTCCTGAAGACCGTATACTGTCGCCAAAATATTTAAAGTGGCTGACTTGTGTGATGTTACCATGTTTCGTGATTATCGGGGACTTATTTTTCTGACCGTCTTTGCATGTACTGTTTTTTTTTTCATACGAAATTTACAATCCAGTTTTCTGTGCAGTTTCATGTAGATTCTCATCTGAGTGAATCGCTTTCTTCCTATTGTTTGTGATATCCTCAATATCGTCTGCGAAAGCAAGGCATTTTACGTTAGTACAGTTTTCTTTTGATACATGAGGTTCCTATTCTCTAAGGATCTTTTCTAGAACAATATTGAACAGAATCGGTGATAGTTCGTTTCCTTGCCGTACTCCCGTTCTAATGTCAGTGGTTTCCGATGTCTCCGCCAAGAATTTTACTTCGGAACTTATTCTTGTGTCTGTTCTATGATTGTCCGGGTCTTTCGTTCGATTCCGAGTTATCCATGGTTTTAAAGAGGGTCTGTAATCGGTGAATGTAATTACTGTGTTCCTGCATTTTCTCATTTGTAGTATCGCCTTTAGGCTCCAGATTCCTTCCGCACATGATCGCCCTTTCCTGATCCGTTGTGTTATTCACCAAGTAGTAGATTCGCCTGGGATTCTATAATGTTTAGAAGTGCTTTGGAGAAGAGTTTGTAAGCCATTGGGAGCAGGAAGATTCCTCTGTAGTTGTTGACAGGCCTTGTCACTCTTTTTATGTAACGGGTGGATCAGAGCGCATTTACAATCGTCCGGTATTTCCTCCGTCCCCCCATATGTCAGAGAGTAGGTGATCAAGTTTCTGTGACAGCGTAGGATCTTTCAGTTTCCAGAGTTCTGCGATAATCCCATCTTCTCCTTGTGCTTTGTTGTACCTGAGCTGCTTGATTACAGCCATAAATTCTGAGAGATCTGGGGCTTCTGTGTCGGGGTGTGTTTATAATATACTAATATTATCAGTTTTTGATTTCATTGGTATATGCCTCTGTGTGTGTCTTAAACTCGTTTATCTTCATCTCATAAATAATAAAGTTGAATGGCTCAACAGCCCGCTGCAAGACTTCCAACTACATGCCACTTCAAGGATTTGCGTGTCCAGTTTCACGCGGTGTTCCCAAGGCGGTCATCCATCCAGGTACTGAGCCGGACGTTTCTTGTCCTCAGTAGTCGGATGGGCACCGGTGTGTCCAACGTGGTAAAGGCATGATGCCTACACAAAAAAAATGACTCTAAGCACTTAGCATCTGGGGTCATCAGTCCTCTCGTGTAGACTTAGAACTGCTTAAACGTAACTAACCTAAGGACATCACACACATCCATGCCCGAGGCAGGAGTCGAACCTGCGACCGAAGCAGCAGCGCGGTTCCGGACTGAAGCGCCTAGAACCACTCGGCAAGATCCCTACACAAGTTAAACGTTGATGGCAGCATTGAGATCTCTCAGTATACTTAGAATATGGGACCTCAAAATTACTCAACAAGCTTTCACAAGGACTACGTCTTATTCTTCCGAGAATGCCCCTTTAGGTTCCCCAGGCATTTGTGTTATACTTTTGTATGGGCTGTCCCGACTTCTGCGCCTCTAGATTTGTTTGATATTTTTTATCATGATGACTAGGTACTAACCCAAACCTGAAACAATATTCTAGAATGGGTCGCACTGGCTTTTTGTTTGCCATTACTTTCACAGGTGCACTGCACTTTCACTCAACACTTTCAACAAATCCAAGACTGCCGTTCACCTACCCCATTACCAGAGATGTTCAATAAGTAATTCAGCACAGTTTATTATTGAAAGCAGGTTGGTTTTTGATCAGGATTCCATTACAACAGACTATTTCCCACTCTTTGGACACAAAACTATTTTTCAACCCAACCTCAGTTCGGTGCAACAGCCTTACTGGGAGGGCCTCTATGCCTGCATGGCACCACTCCGCTGGTCGACGTCGGAGCTAATGTATTGCTGCATCAATAACCTCCCCACCATCCACGTACTGCGTCCCACGGACTGCATCGTTCATTTGGCTGGAAGACGAGAGACCTAGCGGGCACAACCCAAGTGGTCGACGAGTGTGTCAGCACTACCAAGAGAAACGTCCAGTTGAGTAACGACGTGTTTGGTTGTGATATTTGGATCACCTCGAATGAGTGTGTCTACACATTCCAACGCTGCAGGAGTCACAGCTAAGTTCTTCCGGCCGGCACGCGAGAGATCGGAGAGGTTTGCGTGATCTTGTAGCGATAATGACAGATGCCTACCCCAACGACTCACTGTGCTTTAGTTCACTGTCTCAGGTCTCCGTAGACGTTCTGCAAGCACCTGTGACATATCTGCGATGCTCTGATTTTCGGCCAAAAGAAACTCAATGACAGCTCTCTGCCAGGAACGCACCTCCGTTACAGACGCCATTCTGAAGGCTACATATAGTGCCGCTACCAATCAGACTTCATAGAACTATAGGGGGTGAAGCAGGGCTGTTCCACGATGTCCCACAATAAATTTCGCATATTTTCAACCGAAACTGGCTGAGAAAACACTGTTGCATTCGTTACTGAACGTCTTCGTAGTTAACTTACATGATCGTTCCATTTAATATCACTTCTTAGTATTAAATTGTATAATTATACAGTGTGATGTGACCGACATTGCTATCCTTTAATCAGGCACTACAACGTTCGCTTTTTTCGTTACAGGTATTATTTTACTTTTATCCACATAGAGAGAGGCTGCCATTCACTACACTATGTGATGATACATCTATATCTAGCAATTCACTTTACGGTATGTGGCAAATGGTGCGATATTAACACGGAAGTAAATCATGTTCTGAAGATGCAATTTTTGATTTTCCGAATGATCCAAGCCCTGTCAAGAACGTTCCAGGTCGTAGTAATTGACAGAAAGTCATCGAATAAAACTGAAATGATGTATGGTGTTCCCTAAGGATGCGTTTCTAAACTATATAAGCGATTTAGGAAACAAGCTGAGTAGCCTTTCGTAGCTGTCGATGTTGCTGACATCAAAAGATCAAAATGATTCAAATAAGATATCTGTATTGTGCGAAAAGTGGCAATGGACTCAAAATAATGAAAATCCTGAGGTCATTCACATCGTTACACGATAAACCACAGAAATCTAAAGGCTGTCAATTTACCTGAATAGCTAGCGATTACAGTTAGAAACAACTTGGACTTGAACTGGAACTACCACACAGATAAACTTGTTGGAGAGACAGTGTTTTATAGGCAGTACACTTAGATATAAAATTCTTATCAATCCGTTTCTGGAGTACTGCTGCACGCTATTGGGGCCACACCAGGTAGGATTAACAGAGGACATTGAAAAAGTTTTAAAAAAAGGCAACTCCTTTTGGATTGTCGCGAAATAGGGGAAAAAAGAAGGGGTTCACTGATGTGATACGCAAGTTGGTGTGTCTGTCATTGAAACAAAAGCGTGTCTCCTTGCGGAGAGATCTTCATCATCTTTGATACCATGAAACAAATCTTTCCTATTGCAAGTTCTTTGTTTTTCCTATATTTGAGATGTCGCAGAATGGATCAAAACAAGAAAAAAATATTCTGTAAGCCTTAGTTATAAAGTGCATGCCTTAAGAACTACCATCACATATTCACCTTGGCTTCTGTGATATACAATTCTTTTACTGAACAAACTATCATAGCTTTCAAGGTATTCATTTTAGAGCCTATATTCACTTGGCAATTTTTTCTTGATAAGGTATGTGTTTTAGAGAGCATGTTTTTTGCGTTGAATGATCATTACTGTCCTGTCCTTGAATAGTGACCATTTCTCCAAGGACGTACTGTTTTACGCTCCACTGTGCTTTTAAAACGTCGCGTCCTTTAAAACTGTAGTCAATTGCAGTAAAGAACAGGTGTATTCTTTCAATGAGTGACCAGTAAATAACGTGACTGGCGGTGTTCTTGAAACCCATAAAAGTATATAATAACGATGATAATGTAATGTAAGTCTTTCCCATGGTTGTTCGTTTGGTTCAGCACCCATGGCCAGCTTGTCTGTATGGCATTCAAATACGGCGTGTTTGTTCTCTGATGAATGAAAACATCGGAAGTTTATTTCCTGCGATTTATCCGATTTAATTAATTTATTTCTTTTATAGCCTGCAGCCTAGAGGTTAATGCATGTCATACTTTGCGGAACATTCTGTCAGTACAGTTACAACATAATATCGCTCGGAATGCAAAATCAAGTACCAGTTAGCAGAGCTGGATCGTCAACAATAACTAACATCCAACACTAGAAGCACGTTTATTGAGCACACACGGATGTGAACGTCGAGCTGTACTACTGCATCATTAGAGAACGCTTCTGTTTATGCTAACATAGAACATTCAGGGATTCCAATACTCTGTAAATAAGTCCCCGATATGACAGATGTTAATTGATAAATACTTGCACAAGGCGGAAATAGGGCCAGTGAGCCGTACGTTACCGGCCAGCAAATGTTACCACTACCAGCAACAGACGACGTAAGGCAGTAAAGGTGTCTATGCCAATCTACCCTTTAATTATCTCTTTAGAACTGTTCCAACATACTTTTTTTTATTATTGTGGAAATGGTACAGATATGTTTATAATAGAAAACAAGTAACGTCTAAAAAAGTGAAGTACCCAGAAGACAAGGTCGGACAACGTGCACACCATCGGCTGTTATGCAAATGATCAGAGTTGCAATGCGCTGTGATAGAAAAGTCACCAGATTGCATTTGTGTTGTTTGTGTTTAGTGTTGTTACCATGCCTGCAGTATAATGGGCATCAACATCTTCAGATGTTGAGTGTTCACTTTGAGGGGAAACAGAGATGGAAAACAATCGAGACAGCCTCAATAGCATTTGCCAGAGTTTGAAAGGGACCTTAGTGTGGGTCTCCAACGTGGGTATTCATTTGGCTAGCTGGTAGATTTGTGTAGTATACAGATTTTTGGGCAATTGGATGTGACAGTGGCTGGGTTTTGGACTGCATGGGAATGTGAGGGTAGCCATACTCGTTAATGTTCAGGTCGACCACGTTTCATCACAAGTGGGGTTCCGTATTCTGCACCAAGAACTCGCACCTATACCTGGCATACGAGTAATGGGCTTCCTGCAACGTTCTTCGTCATTCTGCACCACTGGTCGGAGACTAGCAGCAAACGGACTAGGGAACTATTGCACCATGCGTGGGGTATTTGTAATGCATCAACACAGACGGTTGCATTCGGACTGATCCCTTGTCTAGAAAGCCTGGACTGCTGATGATTGGCGCAGCGCTGGGTTCAGTGATGAGCCGCAGTTCTGCACTACCAGAGGTGACCGTTGTTGGTGACTACGGCGGTGATCGGCCGAGGGGGTCAGCTTCAACTAATGTTTTGGGAAGCACAGTATTGTTACTCTTGATGTCATGGCGCAGGCTGGCGCCGTGTTTTACTTCAGGTTACGGATGAGAGTGACAGGTAACTCAGACGGCACAAGGGAGGAGGAAGAATTTAGTGTTCAACGTCCCGTCGACAAAGAGGTCGTTAGAGACGGAGCACAAGCTCGGATTAGGGATGGATGGGGAAAAAAACCTGCTTTACCCTCTCAAAGGAACCATCCAGGCATTTGCCTGAAGTGCTTTACGCAAATCATGGAATTTCTTGTATGAGGATATCCGGACGCGGGCCTTAACCGTCGTTCTCTGGAATGCGAGTCCGTAGTGCTAACCACTGCGCCTCCACGCTCGGTATTGCACAAACGTACGTCACCCACATCTTGCGGCCTCGCATGTTACCTCTCATACAATAGTGCCATGAAGCTGTTTTCGATACGACAACGCTTTTCTACACATGACACGTCCATCTATGAACAGTCTGTGTAATGCTAAGATATTATTGAGGCTAGTAAGATCCTCATTTCTGTCGTCGAAAGAACACTTTTGATAGTAACTCGGATGTCAACTCGGTGCCAGTATCGTTATTCAGGCTACCAAGGACCAGTTACTACAGTTCTGAGCCAACTTGCCTCAGTAGGAGATATAACGGCTTTTGGAACTCACTCGCAATCGAATCAGTGCATACGTCCTGGTTAGAGGGGGGACAATATCAGATTCATGAGTGGGCTCTGATCGTCTAATATTTTGTAAATTTGGCACGATTTTGTGATTACTGAAACATTATCACATACCTTCCGAAATCTTGATTTTTCTTTCCGTTTCCTCATACTCTTGTAGATATTTCACTTTTTTCTCGTTCATAGTATCATGAAGATGTATATTCGTGTGGAGACGTAAACCATACTTTAAATGTGTACACCTACTTCTATTTTAACAACTATTATCACAGTATCTAGAATAAACATAAATGAATATATATCTGCGAATGAAGAGCTGAAAGAAAGGAGAAAGAAAAGGGATATCCAGAGAGCGGGGTGAGAGTGGCAAAGTGTACAGGTATAAGAATTGCAGATATCACAATTACGTCTAGCAACATCTATACTCTATGTTCTTACGTTTATCTACATTATGCACCTATCATCGTGAGTCATCTTTGAAATTTAAGTGCTGTTCTGACGTGGTCAAAGAATTTTCATCGGTCGTTTTTCAAAGTAGACAAGAGAACATACTTGTAATTAATTTCTAAACACTCACTCCTACAAATTTCCTTTTCTGCTCTTCATATAGGTCCTAACTCCTTCACTTGTGTGATTCTAACTGAAGGGGAACTTACCACCAACCCACGCCTATAAAGTTATATCAGTTGAGACCCCTGTAAGTATTTGGAGTAAATCCTAGTCTCATTGCGAGTTACATGATTTTTATTGATCGTTACTGATCCCTCATGGCTTTGAAAGGACTTTAAATTTATGTTTTCAATGCTTGTTATGCAACATCAGTTGAAACTTTTGAATGTTGGGCTCCATAAAGGTTCCCTTTCTGTGCAGTGATCGTGGGATATAAAATTATAAAGAATGTAGCAACCAGTCGTGGAAACATAATTTAGTTATCTTGTTGCAAATCGATTTCGGCTGATATCAGTCATCATCGGTGCCTTTTTCTAAGCGATACATGCCATAAGTAGAAGTACTGTCCTTGGAAGATTTGTATCATGATATAAGTCTTCCAAGGACAGTACTTCTTCCTGTTTAGTGTGTTTTCCATTGACTATGCTATTTTTCTTACATTTGTCTGTTCCAAAAGCCATATTTATATCATTGCTGAATACTTCTGTTATCTTTAGTAATTGGTTGAGTTGTTGATTTGTTGCTGCCAGTAGTTTTAGATCATCCATGTATAGCAAATGTGTGATTTTGTGTGGGTATGTTCCAGTAATATTGTATTCATAATTCGTATTATTTAGCATGTCAGATAGTGGGTTCAGAGAAAGGCAGAACCAGAAAGTTCTTAATGAGTCTCCTTGGTATATGCATCGCTTAATCTGTATTGGCTGTTATGTGATATTATTTGAATTTGTTTGGATATCAAGTGTGGTTTTCCAATTTTTCATTACTATGTTTAGGAACTGTATCAATTTAGGATCTACTTTTTATATTTCCAATATTTGTAGTAACCATGAGTGGGGTACACTATCAAAATCTTTTTGGTAATCAATGTATGCGTAGTGTAGCGACCTTTGTTTAGTTTTAGCTTGACATGTCACCTCTGCATCTATTATCAGTTGCTCTTTACATCCTCATGCTCCTTTCCAACAGCCTTTTTGTTCTTCATTTATAATTTTGTTCTGTGTTGTATGTGTCATTAATTTCTGTGTAATGACTGATGTTAATACTTTGTATATTGTTGGTAGGCATGTTATGGGGCGATATTTAGCTAGGTTTGCTGTGTCTGCTTGATCTTTACGTTTCAGATACGTTATTCCATGTGTAAGTGTATCTGGGAATGTGTATGGGTCTGCAATGTAACTGTTAAATAATTTAGTTAGATGTGAATGTGTTGAGGTGAACTTCTTTAGCCAGAAATTTGCAATTTTATCTTTTCCAGGGGCTTTCCATTTGTGAGTAGAATTAATTGCTTGGGTGACTCCATGTTGCAAAATTATCACTTCACGCATTTGTGGTATCATGTTGTATGTATCTATTTCTGCTTGAATCCACCATGCATGCCTGTTATGTTGTACTGGGTCTGACCATATGTTGCTCCAGAAGTGTTCCATGTCTATTATGTTTGGTGGATTGTCTGTTTTAATGTGTGTGTTATCTATTGTCTGGTAAAATTTCTTTTGGTTTGTGCTGAATGTTTGGTTTTGTTTCCTTCTATTTTCACTTTTTTGTATCTTCTAAGTCGTTTGGCCAAAGCTTGTAATTTCTGCTTCTTTTCATCTAATTGCTCTATCGCTTCTTGTTGTGAGATTTTACCTAACCTTTTTCGGTTTTTTTTGACATTTCATTTCTTATAAATTGGGTTAGCTGTCCGATGTCTTTTCTCAGTTTTTCTATTCTGATCTGTAGCCTGTGTTGCCATGCTGGTTTTGTGGGTTTCTTCTGTGTGTTGGTTGGTTCTGATCTCCGCCTGGTGTGTATATTTAGTGTATGAGTGCTCCTATATAAACCAGTAGTTGTAACTCTTCCATAGTTGTGTTTTCATTTATTTTGGTGTGTATGATTGTGTTGATACTTTTTTTTGTTGTTTCGACTTGTGGGTTATTTGGCGGTCTATGCAAGAATGGTCTGATGTCTGTATTTGTGTCTTTGTATTCTATATATGTCAGCTGAAATTTTTCTTCTATATCTAACATGTGTGTCACTTCGTTTTCTATTTGTACTTGTTCTGGTGGCTGTCTTAAGATTTCGTTTTCCTCTGATTGTTTAATTGATGCGTGTTGTTCTTTGTTTGTTTGCTCTGGGATGTTTGAGTCCATTACTGTATTTTCTTCTTCATCTGATTGCACATTATTTTGTTCCAGTATTTGTTGTACTTGTTGTTTGATGTTTTCTAATTCTGACTGGGGTATCCTGTTATTTTTGATTATTACACGGATCTGATCAGCTAGTCGTTGTTCTGTTAAAAATTTTAATTCTGGGTACCTGGTAATAAATGTTGTGTATACTTGTGATCTGTATCCAGTTGTGTTGGTTCCTAGATTTGTTGCTTGGTAATAACAGAACATGAGGTGTCGATTAACTTCATCTGACCATTTCATCCTCTGTCTTTGTTTTCCTTCTAGGGTGGTTGCAGGAAGCATATCCTGCAAACCACCTCTATTTGGATTTAAATCATTTTCCAGTTGGCTAGCAGTGTCGTTACCATTGTGGGCGGGCATAGAGTTCAAGCGTCGTCCCCGACCATGACGACGCTTTTCCGAGGCTTCTTTAGTTCTGTCCTGAACCAACTAATCACACTAAAAGGGGGGTTAGCCCTATTAGTGGTTTGTTCTTTTCGTCGCCTTTTACGACTGGCAGAACATACCGGAGGCCTATTCTTTTCCCGTGCCTCCACGGGGTTTATTATTATTATCATTATTGCTACTATAATTATTAATTGCAGTAGTCAGACACAAAGAACCGGCAACCTGAAGTCTTCCAATTTCTACCAGTTCAGGAATTAGAGTGCAGCAAGAACGCAGTTTACAAGCAGAGGCCATGTAATTCGCTCAAATAACAGTCCGCTGATTTGCGAACGCGATGATCTATCCGGATATTCAAAATGGTTCAAATGGCTCTGAACACTATGGGACTTAACTTCTAAGGTCATCAGTGCCCTAGAACTTAGAACTACTTAAACCCAACTAACCTAAGGACATCATACACATCCATGCCCGAGGCAGGATTCGAACCTGCGACCGTAACGGTCGCGCGGTTCCAGACTGTAGCGCCTTGATCGCTCGTCCACTCCGGCTGGCTGATCTATCCGAATAGCAACCCAGATGGATTCCATTGGATTTACATCAGGGGTGTTTGGTTGCCGAGACATCAATATGAGTTCACTACAATGCTCCTCAGACCACAGCAGCACGTTTCTGGCTCCGAAACACAAACAGTTTTACTCGTAAAACTTGACATCGCCGTGGGGATAGACATCAAGTATGAAGGGATGCAGGTGGTTATCAGCTGCGAGCGTGTCTTCGATTATTGCTACCGGTCCCTTGCAAGCGCAGGCGAATGTCTCCTGTAGCATAATTCTGCTCCCACCAGCCTGTGTCCGTGGCGCGCTGCTTGTTTCGAGACACCGCCCACCTCTGTGATAGTGTTTGTGCAAATGACCACACACTTAATGTAGCAAAAAATGCGATTCACCCGAAGAACTGACACGTTTCCATTGATCGATTGTCGAATCCCGATGATCCCGTGCCGACTGCAATCGTAATTGACAATGTCATTGGGTCAAACTGTGAACAAGTAGAGGTGGTCTCCCGCTGTGCTCCATGTTCAACAGAGTACTGTGAACGGTGCTCCGAAACACTGGTACGTGCACGAGCATTGTGCTCTTTCGGTAAATATGCCACGTATCACCATCGTTCCTACTAAATCTCTACTACTTTGCAGAGCATATAAAACTCCGAACCCCGTGTCGGGTGAAGAGTCGTGGATTTTCAACTATTTAGCGCCTAGTGGGAGCTTCACTGTCCTATCAGACCGCTACTGATATGGAACTTCCTGGTAGATTAAAGCTGTGTGCAGCACTGAGACTCGAACTCGTAACTTTTGCGTTTCGCGGGCAAATGCTCTCCGAGCACGAATCAAGGCCTATCTTGGCTGCTTTACTTCCACCAGTTCCTCGTCTCCTACGTGCAAACCTGTGAGTCGGGCTTGTGTCGCTCAGTTGGTAGAGCACTTCTCGCAAAAGGCAGAGGTCCCTAGTTCAAGTGTCAGTCCGGCACACAGTTTTACTGTGATAGGAAATTCATATCACAACCCACTCCGCAGCAGAGGGGACATTTTTTTCTGGAATAACTGGTCTAGCAAGTCGGGTAGAAATTGATGCAGTAGCTTAGTTGCAAGAGGGTGGAAAATGGAGGGGGGTTAGTGGACAGGAAAAGGAAGAGGGCATGAGGAGGCAGATTCACTAGGGAGATGGTGCAGAAGAGCGGAAGGATGTAATGAGGCATGTGGAAGTGCTACACGATTTGTGAAGATGCAGGTGGAAGGGAGTCAGGGGATGGCGGCGTAGGAGGTAGAGGGGGCGGGGGAAGATGGGGGTGAGGCAGAGAAATACAGGGCCGGTTTAAAGCGCAAGTAAGATAAGTGGCTACTTGCGGCATCAGGCTGAGAGGGCGCCCGAGCCGCCGAATTTTGTTTACACAGTGAATGTTAGCGAAAACTTACCTGGGTGAATGCATATGACAGTTGCGTAAAAATTTTCAAGTAAATATAGGCCAAGGAAGAGTCGTTTGCGAGATAGTTGCGAATGTGTGGTTTCGAGTCACTACTGACTTCAGTATCAAAATTAATTTTGTGCAAGTTAGTACGAATGCGTTTCAAATGTTAATTTTCGAATAAGTCACCATTTAACTGAGTTTGAATTTCATCGAACAATGAAGTTTTTATATTAGCACTTATTCTTTTTTCTGGAAGTTATTGACAAAGATTGTTGTCTGAAGTTATCAAAAGCAGTTTATTTTCATATTTCTAAATACTTTTGTAGGTTCCCGAATCCTCTTGACTTTAACCATATCTGTAACTAACGGTGAAGGTAGGTTTTTCAGTTCCTAGGAAACAAATTGTTAGCCCATATAGTGAGGAACTGTGGAAATTATACATGATTTTTAATAGAATATTTCTCACACACGAATTTGTGTTGTCTTTTCAGTTGGTTACAAAAAATTTTGAACGTTTTAATGGATTTTCCATTGCTTCCAAGGAAAACTTTCTAAAAGTCAACTACTAGTGATGTCTTTCCTGATGTGGCGCAGAACGCAGGTAGTTAAACATTGTATTATGTTTAATAATATTTTTGTATTTATGTTCTTCTTCCGATAAAAAGTGAAATAACTGAAAAATTATAGAATTAAAAACCTCATCACTGAATTAAGAAAATATCAGGAGTATTGTTTTTCATCCGTTCTACTCAATTTAATACATACAACTCATTGTTAGCTATAGCAATACAATAGAACCAGTTCCCTCTGCTTCCACTGACATCGGTTACATTTCTCAGGAATAAATTTAAATGGAAACGAATCGTTTATTCCTTTAGTATTTAGCACTGGAAAAAGATTAACAAATCTATTTCTATTACACAGGAATGTGTACATATGACTTACTTTTAAGAAGAAAATAACCCACTTTCACAAATTACTAGTTTTAAACTCATTTTTAAAAGTGTTACAGAGAGTCAAGGCAAGGCACTACTGTCTGAAGGTCTGAGGGAGGGGGGAAGGGAGCGCCAAAAAAATAGGTGAATTGTGTGGAAAAATATTCTCGAAGTGGTCCTGGAGAAAAAGAAGCAATAAGTTAGATTAAGGAAGAAACTTACATTTTTCCTATTTTTTTCACGTTATCTGCATATATTTCAACAAAATATAGTATGTACATGACTAAACTGGTATTTAAAAGTAGTGTGAGATTAAAATTCCCTACTATCTCTAGGGATGGAAATGAGAATTAAAAGATGGGCGATACGTATAAATGTTGTAAAACAATAAGTTAGTAATTCTTTCCAGTATTTAGTTCACTTGGAATACTTCAGAAATATGAAGTAAACGTTGTCTTTTCTTTGTGCAGTTCATTGTGTCAACTGGATTGCGAGAAAGAGTACTGCAACAAGGCAACCTGTTTCGAGATCAAAGACTACTCCAAACGGCTGTACATCACACATAACATTGAATTCCTCTTTGGAGTCGTATGTTGTAAAAAAGCAGCGAATCATACATATATGTGTGTGCACTGTATGCGGCACACACGTACGCAGGTGAGGTCGAATGTAGGAAATTAATAGGAGGGTGGTTTCATAAAAGGAAGAATGGAACATCTTTGTTGCGCCTTCATGGTTGGTAAACTTGATTATTCCCACTAACGTATAAAGAACTTCATGCAATTTACAGCGTTCACTTTATTCTTGACAGCCGTCTGAATTGATCAGTTTGTCGACTGCGATAGAAAATGGAGAAAACCAAGTTTAATGCTTTCATACGAATGACTGGACTGTTAAAAATCAAAACAGAACTGCATATGTTCTCTTCGACTCTGCACCACCACTGAGACTGCTGAGACTATAGAAATCTTAATTGTTGAGGTGCATAATATCCTCAGGCAGAATTGGCTATGAGGAAGCTGTGTGTGAGTTCGGGACCGCGACTGCTCACAGTAGACCAAAAGCGCTTCCACAACAACATTTCAGCACAATATCTGGCAATGTTTAATGGCTATCCGCAAGAATTTTGCGACGATTTGCGACTACTGCTGAAACCTGAATCCATTATTAAGCGGCAGATTCGAAACGGGTGTCAAAAGAAATGGACGCAGGCTGGCGAAAGTGCACCGAAGAAGGGAAAGACCATTTCGGCAGCTGGTGTTGCGATGACCACTTTTTCTTGGGAACCCGAAGGAATAATGGCCATACATCACTTGAAAAAAGGCAGAACCGTAAGTAGACCGCATTACGCTTCATTGTTGGGTAGTCTGAAAGTTGCCTCGGCTGAAAAGCTGCCACGTAAAACGGTGCTCCTTCACTAGGATAAAGCACCATCCCACACATCCGCGATGTGGCGGAAGTGCATGAACTGGGCTTTTAGTCGGTTACTTACCACCCTATTCACCAAATGTAGCACCAAATGTAGCACTAAATGACCTCTTTCTGTTTCTTAACTCGAAACTTTGGTTTGCTGGGTAGAAAATCAGAGAAGGAAGTCATAATTGCAGAGGAATGGTATCCTGGAAGGGTCATACACAATGAAAGCTATCCTGGCAGGGGACGCGACAATGAAAGTTAACACTTTTGGGGAATATATAAAAATAATTGAGAATGTATTCAAAATGTAGTATACTGACAACGTTTGTTTTCCAAAAAAAACATAAACTGACTTAATTTGTGCAAATCACCTAATGATAAAATATCGTAAACAACTACAGGTGGTTCAAGATCGCAGTGGACGAGGATCCTAGGTGGCAAAAGTGAGTAAAGCACTCTGGTCCTAAAAATGTGGATAATGCGATCTGAATTAATCTGACGCTGAGCAAACTTTGACTGTTCAAATCTACAGAGGTTTATATTGGTACAGCTGAGAACAAATGGCGATTGTGAGCTGTACGCCTTGACAAGGCAGAGCAGCAATGCATTACCCTGTTTACTTTGTGCAGCGATGTAACTTGCAGCTGGCAAGATGTAAGCGGCGGAGGCGAGGTGTGAAGTGGCACCTGTGAATCGGTCTTGCCCATTAAAGAAATGCAAAATCTCACGGTCTAGCGATCTGGCATACGGATCGCAATATACTCTCTACCAGAGCCCTGAAATCACGGTAGATTTCAGTGTGTGACACACCCGTTCGTTGGCCGTACCGAGGACCAATTTGGCTAACATATACGACAGAGTTCACGAGGATACCAAATGTCAAGCCTGGTAAACCAAAACGAATAAGTGCGCCCCCGGCAAACGAGATGTTTGAAATCACACTGTCAGTACATTAACAGCTTCACCACAGGCTGTCCAGTCTAACCACTTTGCAAGTGAATTCAGTCTCAGGACTGATCCCAAGTACCAACCACGCTTACAGAGATTCGACCAGAAGTTGCTTCCACACCAAAGTCCAGAGCGCGAGCACCTCACAATACCCTCAAGAGAAGACACCGCCTTCACCCCATATTCAGCTAATCACAGGGTTTTAGAGGCGCTAAATCTCCCCTCCTACACGACAGCACAAAGCTCTAAGAAAAAAAAGAAACCGCCAGTTACTGGCTTTTTCATATTTTTGCGGTGGGAGAAGATGTTTTCTCCGAATTCGCGTCGCTTCCCACACCAACAAGTCGACAGATGTAAACTTAAAGTTCTAAATTGCCTGTGCATTGGAGTATGTTAGTCCTAGCTATTATGTGTCATAACGATTCTATGTCTAAACGTTTCTCAGACGCCACAGTTTCTTATACGACCGTGGCGGCCTATGGAAGTGGGTCACTATTAGCAGTATTGGTGAACACGAAAACGTGTGAATTTTTACTAGCCATGGGGCTGCGCACAATGCCCGGCTTAAGACTCCACTATGTAGACGCATCCCTTCCGTCCATCGCTCCCAGCCCAGCCTTCGGCTGGCGGCAATCTAGGTATAGCGGCATTGTCCTGCTTGAGACCCATCTCGACTACGGGGTGCTCCGCCACTTGCTTTCAACTTCCAACATGTCGTTTCTAGGAACTAAGAACTATAAACATACCTCATGCTTTTAGCACCCTACCGGCTCTATCAACGCCTTCTGAGTTTCTAGAGTCTCGCTCAAGTTGCGTAACGTTGTAACAAAATCTTTATGAAAAATACATGAGAGAGTAACTTGTCCACTCTCACAGCCAGCAAGTTATTTCCAGTGTATGACGGAACAAATTTTTCCTGTGGGATGAGGAAGCTGGAAGATCACTGCAGAAAGTGTATATCCCTTATAGGAGACTACGTCAAGAAGTAAGGTGAGTTGTTTACAAAGTAAACATTTTTATCTTGCTTTTTTTTAAACCAAACTTACAAATGCACCCTCTTATTTAAATAAATATCACAGCGCCTTTTTACTGACTAAAGAGCGCAAAATGCTTTAGTATATTGAAATCAATTAGGAAATGTTGACAGAAGTGACCGTCAGGCGCATCACAAGAAAATACACTACGGAGTGTGTCACCTTCAGAGGAGAAAAAGTACACTACTGGCCATTAAAATTGATACACCACGAAGATGACGTGCTACAGACGCGAAATTTAATCGACAGGAAGAAGATGCTGTCATATGGAAATGATAAGTTTTTCAGATCATTCACACAAGGTAGGCGTCGGTGGTGACACCTACAACGTGCTGACATGAGGAAAGTTTCAAACCGATTTCTCATACACAAACAGCAGTTGACCGGCGTTGCCTGGTGAAACGTTGTCGTGATGCCTCGTGTAAGGAGGAGAAATGCACACCATCACGTTTCCCACTTTTAGGAAGGACGGACTGTAGCCTATCGCGACTGCGGTTTATCGTATCGCGACATTACTGTTCGCGTTGGTCGGTGGGTTCAGGAGGGTAATACGGAACCCCGTGCTGGATCACAACGGCCTCGTATCACTAGCAGTCGAGATGACAGGCATCTTATCAACATGGCTGTAACGGATCGTGCAGCCACGTTTCAATCCCTGAGTCAACAGATGGGGACGCTTGCAAGACAACAACCATCTGCACGAACAGTTCGACGACGTTTGCAGCAGCATAGACTATCAGCTCGGAGACCATGGCTGCGGTTACCCTTGACGCTGCATCACAGACAGGAGCGCCTGCGATGGTGAACTCAACGATGAATCTGGGTGTACGAATGGCAAAACGTCATTTTTTCGGATGAATCCAGGTTCTGTTTACAGCATCATGATGGTCGCATCCGTGTTTGGTGACTTCGCGGTGAACGCACGTTGGAAGTGTGTATTCGTCATCGCGTGACGGTATAGGGTGCCATTCTCTGTCAACTCTTGTTCGCATTGACGGCACATTGAACAGTGGAAGTTACATTTCACACATTTCAGATGTGTTACGACCCGTGGCTCTACCCTTCATTCGATTCCCGTGAAGCCCTACATTTTAGCAGGATAATGCACGACCGCATGTTGCAGGTCCTGTACGGGCCTTTCTGTATACAGAAAATGTTCGACTGCTGCCCTGGTCAGCACATTCTCCAGATCTCTCACCAATTGAAAACGTCTGTTCAAAGGTGGCCGAGCAACTGGCTCGTCACAATACGCCAGTCACTACTATTGATGAACTATAGTATCGTGCTGAAGCTGCATGGCAGCTGTACCTGTACACGCCATCCAAGCTCTGTTTGAATCAATGGCCAGACGTATCAAGGTCGTTACTACGGCCAGAGGCGGTTGTTCTGGGTACTGATTTCGCAGGATCTAGTCACCCAAATTGCGTGAAAATGTAATCACATGCCAGATCTCGTATAATATGTTTGTCCAATGAATACCCGTTTTTCATCTGCATTTCTTCTTGGTGTAGTAATTTTAATGGACAGTAGTGTATCAGAAGAGCCCTAGCACAACATCACTTAATAGGTGCAGATGTCTAGGACTACACAGAAAAGACAGATCTTGTGATCCGAAAACAAACTCGTAGCCCAAACTTAAACGCTCGGTCCCGCTAGACTGCCTGACGGAATTGTTCGCAGTGTGAGCACTCGGTCGCCAGATCAATATTTTCCCAGCTAACCCCAGCTGTGTGCTTCGGTCAGTTACTATGCAGTGTGCCTGTTGTTGGGCTCTAACTGGTGAACGCAGCTTTCGTCTCGACTAACAACCCTTCTCGGTACTCCATATTTGTGCCGAGTATTTGTCGTTCCCCTATGTTGGCACCACACTCGGCAGAGTTCAACCGTGACTGCTTTCCGATCGCCACCGTGCGTCATCATTCGCGAGTTGCTCACCAGCTCCCGTGCCTCTGCAGTTTACTCTTTTTTGGCTGTGAATAAATCTTCCGTCTGTGGATCACTAGCTAGTGAATGATTACTCTCACCATTACTTGGCAGGCGACAGCACGGAAATTTATTCCCAATAAAAGTTATAGATTTGTTTGGTTTTTCTGAATACGCAAAGTAAGGGAAAAGCGGTTGCTCTGCTTGCATGAAACTCTCGTATCGGTATACGTGCGTTAGTAATTTCAATAGTTCCGTTATTTAATTAACTGGTATCATATTGTGTACATCACATTCGCAATAAAGGTTTATCAAATACAACGTGTAATTTAAACAAAACATTGCGGAGATAATTACAGTACAGATATATATTTACATAGCTACAAGCTCGTCTTTAAATGTTTACAATTAACTGAATACTCTTGCTAAAGAATGCCTTTATGGTGCACAAGGAATCGTTAAAAAGAAAAAAACTTTAATCAACATTTGAGAACACACAAGCTGCCTGTCAGAATTTAATTTCTTTAGGCAGAACATAAAACAGTCTTATATAATTATTGACACAGTCGATCACTTGCTAAATGGAAGGTTTATTTAGACCCCATTACCTTAGTTTCAACGCATATAAAAACATCTTTTTCCGAATGAATTAATGAAAACGTGTTTTGAGAAATTTCAACGAGACGTTCGTATTTGTAGAGACAGCCTTGAGATTTGGACAGGTAAAACATTTAAATTTTGTACATGGCTGGAGCAGCAACCTCAGGATAAGATCATTCAGAATTACTAAACCGCCAATCAGTAGCAAAGTGGAACGTATTGTTTAAACCCCTTTGCATGGTTTCAGAGTTCATAAAAACATCGTCTTCAGAATCAAATAATGACAACATGTTTTCGAAATATTGAACGAAATATCCGTGTATGTAGAGACAGCCTTTCAGACATGGATAGGTAAACTTTTAAAATTTTCCACATGGCTCGATTAGCAGCCGTAGGACAAAACTTCTTTTAAAATTAATTAGCAGCCAATTAGTCGGAGGATGGAGGGTTATTTAAACCCTTTTACACGGTTTCAACATTTATAAAATCGTCTTCATCAGAATGAAGCAGCAACAAACTGTTTTGATAAATTCAAACGGAAACGTATGTAGAGACAGCGTTTGAGACCTAGTCAGGTAAAAATTTCAGAATTTTGTACATCGCTGGAGCAGCAATCGTAGGATAAAACCTTATTCTATAATTAATAAACAGCTCTAAGTCTCAAAGGCTGTATCTACATTTATAGAGATTTCCTTGAAAAGTCTCAAAACAGCTTAACACTACTTCCTTCTGAAGAAGCTGTGGTTAAAGGGTTTAAATAAATCTTCCACTTCGCAACTGATTGGCTGTTTATTAAATCCACAAGGAGACATGCCCTACGATTGCTGCTCAAGCCACGTACAAAACGTTAAAATATCAAAGAGTGTTACAGCTCAGAATTCCTTCGTATTCAGTGGCACAATTAGATTTGTTAGAAGGAAGTGGAGATCAATTTGCCTTCCCATGTTGTATTGGTGAAAATTTCTATTCTCAAACTGCAGTAGACTGCTGAAAACAATTTTCGAGCATGAGTAAATGCACTGGGAGGGTTTTTTAAAGAAGCCTGCAAAAAGTGTGTGTGTGTGTGTGGGGGGGAGGGGGGACAACAACATGTAACAGTAATTATAATTATTTTCAGAAGATAGTCTCACTATCCGCCTGTCGATGGCTGGTCTTATAACTTCAAACAAGCCATTTTCGGGCCGAGTCGTCTGTCTTCAGGTGTGTTAACAATATAGAAGTCAATGTCAATTCGGTTCTCATTCTGGATTTATAACATATACCTGTTGTGTACATAGTTCCGCGTAGTCCGCGCGTACACAACTTTCCCACTAGAGCGCGCCCCACTAAGCACAACACCGCAGGCGCAGCGCTCGTCCGTCTCCGCACTACGAGATGGCGCAGTCTTAGAGACGGACCAAATTCTGCTTCCGCCAATCCGCGTATTAATATGTAACGCAGCCAATGAGATTGCTGCTAACGTAGAACCTTTCATCCTCGCGGATCACACTCGCGCAGTGATACCTGAACGCTCGAGGTATTATTACGAGTGTACAGACCTCCAGTTAGTCAGTCTGCATTAGTCAAGTTTCAGTCTGCACCTAATAAGATTGCCATATTCCTGTACATAGCCATGAAGAGAAATGTATAGACACTTTGTGAAGTATCAGAGATATGTGAGACTAAGATTAACGTACCAAGACCAAAAGAACTTCAGATTGTCAATTGTAAACAGCATCCAGAATCAAGTTACGTAATATCTATGTTTTTTATTATTTTAATAAATGTGTGTAAAAATTAATAAAGTTCTGTTTAACGTTGGTCACCGTCAATCTGCTATTCTAAGCGTGCAAGTGGCATTTCTATCGTCTGACCTAACGGCAGAAGATAAACACGCCACGATAAGACCACGAGACATATTGCTGGCACTCGCCTACTTCGTTAGAGCGACAAGTCAAATAATCTGATGGTGTGTGTACCGAAGGTCTTACAGCACGCACACCACAATACCTAAGGCCACCTTTGTATGAAATAGCATTTCTCGTAGTTGCAGAGTTACCAGTATTAAAATAACTCTCAATCTCTCTATCATGTACTAAAGTTGCAGGGCCGTTACGACTGATTGTATATACCAAGGAGTAGTAGTACGTTACGCAGCGTTTGTATTCTAATTACGTAGAAAACAAAGTAGCACTCTAATGTTATTAACAGAAGATCACAACCCAACTGCCATTTACTTTTATATTGTTTAACAGTTTTGAAAATAGACGATACTAACGAAACCGGTCAGTTAGAAATAATAAAAGCGAACGACAGACGGCATGTAAGTCCTGTAGTGTAGTATTGTTTATGGTTTTCTTACATTCAAATTCGCTACTACAGTTTATAGACAGTTCGGGACTAAATATCGGAAGTGACCACCTCAAAGGCATATTTGATGTTAACCGTTACAGTCGTATCAGGGAAACGGACTGTGTATCAAACCGGACGCCGGGTCAGGGCCGACCAGCAGTCAGTGAAGCAGTAACTGAACAAATTCGTCAGTTTTACATTAGTAGTCCAGGTAAGCTAACGACATGTGCCAGCTTAGAACTGAGTATGGCTGATATTGTAGTGTACAAGGTATTACGGACGCCCCTATCACTCAACCCTACGAATTGGAACTATTGCCGAGTCATCCGTAACTGGAATATCGTACCTGGACGTGCTTGAACACTATCTAATGGGTCAGTTACAACAGGATATGGGCACAGAACCCATTTTCCAGAAAGAGGGCTCACCACTCCATTATCATCATGAAATTTTCGCAGTCTCCCTAGGAATATACCGACTTTAATTGGGCCCAGTGGAACAATATCCTAGCCAACATCACATTTAAAGATTACTTTTGTGTAACTAGTTTATAAACACCGTGTATGTATTTTGTTCGAACTGCAGGTATACGCAGTGAATTTATAACACTAATTTCTGTCTTGCTATTTAACACAATTGCGAGGTGTATAGTTCCTTTCGACGACAATTTACTAGTCTTTACTTTAGTTAATATCGTGGTTCAACTTTAGTTTTGAGATATGCAAAACAGAAGTACTGAATGAAAACTTAATGCATCTGTCGTGACATTGCTTCTAGGTTCTTATGAGTGTTAACAAGAGGGAGAGCCAACGGGAATTCGTCTCGCTGCAGTAATACCTTGCACGATAGTTTCATTTTCATTCCGTTGGTGCTATACTGAATTCAAGATCATTATTAGTTACACAAATCTCGTTTTATTCTCCATCATTGCGACGTCAATGTATTTCTTTTGTTAATAATTAGACCTGAAACATTTAGTTACTTTCAAGTTACTTCTGACGAAGAAAGTAGTCGCTTGTTGATCTACAACCAATTTCAACACAATAATTGCCCTGTCTATCCCAGTAGGACTCCTATTAGTTGGACCCTTTCACAGTTCCACCAAAAAGCAATACCATAAGCAACACAAACAATACTAAAACCAGGCGCTGTGCAGCAACAGGGACGAACTGCAAGTAATCAGGGGCATACAGAACTCGGAATAGGCCAAAACACGTGGTCCGCTGAGACTACCTACCAACTAACTAATGGCCTTTTGCGATGAAATCATAGTGAATCATCAACTGAAGCCTTGTTACCAAGGTGTCGCTGCGATGGACGGCAACACAATCGGCGACGGTGGAAACATTTTCTTTGGAAAACCAATCGTCATCAACTTCTCGTAGAACAGAACCTTTGGTCACTTTCCGCACAATCGGCCAACCGTCTTCGTGATCGCTTCAGCAAGAAGCTGTTCAAACAAGACTTGCATACCGTGAAATTTCAGCCCGCCGGCCGCGGCCCGTCGGCGTCGCCGACGGAGGACCAGAGGAGAAACCAAGCAGACGAAGTCGCCTGGAAGAGAAATCGATGGAAGCCGACCTGCCGCAACATGGCCTACTGAAACCACTTGTCTCTCCCCACCTTTTTCCTGACAGATGACTAGGATAACGAAGGGTCTCTATCCGACTTACTCAATCTGACTGACGTGTACTCTGGAGGTCTCACCGCTAGCTACATTACGGACTGAAAGGTTAACAGGACTCAGCACACTGAGGACCTGATAAGGTTCTAGAAAACGGGGTGGAGGCTTCCTGGAAATTCCGGCCTCGCTACCGCCCCCAGAGCCGAAATTACGCACAAAAATTCGATCCCCAACTTTGATATGAGCGGGCTGCCTCCCCTGATTTTAACGCTTGACTTCTCGACGATGATCCAGTTGGATAATTTGCCTAGCCCTTTCCCAGTTCAGCTGAATAACCTACATGGCGATCTTTTGTGGCAAAAAGTCACTGATATTCCGCAAACAAGCAGGTAAGCAAATACTAAGGAATTGGGGTGGCGGAATTAGAGGCAAGGTTGATCCACGGGAGTGAGGCATGCCACTTGGTACGTGTTTTAGAATGATAGATTATGAGAGAGCCCTGGAATTCTTATTTACCCAGCAAACGCGACCTGGGGATGATAGGATGTCGTCGAAATATGTCTGAAACCTACAGTTACGGATAAAGGGGTGTAAGGCGATAGGTTAGGGCGCATGTACCGTCATGCGTCGTTTCCCGTTACTACCTTCTTGATATAAATACCCGTAAAACAGGTAGGCGTTTAGCTCTTACAATTTCAGTTAATTACAACACAGACTAAGATATCAGATTTCAATAACAGGGCAATAAAAGCAGATAGGCCTTGATTATCAAGAGTTCCAACCAAATTTGTGAAATAGCTTTTAATTAAATTAAAAGGGAACAGGTAGGCCTTCAGTAATAATAGCTTCAGTTAAGTAAAATTACCAAACAGAAAACAGGCAGGCCTCCTATTATAAGAACTTCAGTTAAATGACATTACCAAATAGAAAAAGGCAGGACATCAATAATAACAGCTTCCGTTAAGTGAAATTACAAAATACCATCAGGCAGGACTATAATAATAACAGCTGCAGTTAAGTAATATTACCAAATAGAAAACGGACAGGCCTTCAATAATAATCGCTTGAGTTAAGTGAAATAGATCAGCTAAGAAATAGCAATGATCGCAACAGACATATAGGTATCAGTGAGAAAGTAACAGTTAAGATCTCAAAATCCAAAGTTTCACTGAAGTTCACGAGTCGATGCTGAAGTTTCAAAGGGGGCCCAGAATTCAGCACAGTGAAACTGGCTTCAACTCTCATCGGTGTGCCACGTCCCAGAGCTGTCTGGCCAGGCTACGCACAAAGACGGCACTCAAAGTCAGCCACGGATTCAAATCGGCACACAGATACCCCAGTAACCACCCGCCGAACTCCTTGCCCAAGACGCTGCGCTAGTGCTCGCCCTGCTCACCAGGTGGACCTCTCACACCGTCCTCCTCATTACTTTACCGCTCCACAACTCCCCACGCTACAACACAGGCCGTCCCCATCAACAACCTCGAGTAAAGACCTTAGTGTCCTCAAAACACAGTGACACCACACGACAGATAGAGCTACTGGCGCCAGGAATTCGAAAGGCGGCTCCAGCAACCCAGCCACGGCTCAATGTATAAAGGCATTCTGGAAACAAAAGTGCTTAAGGGGCTCCGGAAAGGCTCAAAATCATGAAAAGTTCAATTTTTACTTTTTTGCGTTTTCTGAATCTGCAGACTATTACCTTTTAATAGATATATAATTTATTCAATTCCGAAGACTGCAAATATTTTTAAATTTTTTTTGAAATGTGTTCTACATGGGCGTGACCCACTGTGGCGCTGTTAAACTGCTGTCAAATGGTGTTATTATTAACGTCCGTGCTCATCAGGTACATTTTAGTGATGTGAGATAAAGTATTTGTTGTGGCTAACCTGTGATGGTTCAATATATATAGCTGGTGTGATTGTCGATTGTTTGATGTTTATTTACTCTGTCGTTACCTCGAAAATATTCGTAATTAATTCTGTTTCTTGAGTCTCTGTTTTGTTGAAGTATAATAATGAGTAAAAGTAAAGTTATTAGAAATCCTCTGAAGGCTTTTAAGAAAAGGAGAAATGTTGGAAAGCCAAAGGTATGTGTTATTACTGTAAACAATAAAGACGATAACCAAGTGAGTGAACCTAACCTCTCAAGTACACCTGCCCATAGCAGTCAAAGTGGGAAAGAAAATACTTCACAGAAGAAGCTTGGTTCAATGAGTGAAAACTATGAATGTTTTATGGGCGAATCGGATGTGAATGAAACATTTGATATGTCGGTTCTCAAAGGAATTTTTTCAAACTGTGTAAGATGTATTCATTGTAGTGAAGTTGGTCTGGAACTCTCCATAATAAAGCACGTAGGACTTGCTAGTGAAATACAACTGAAATGTGATAAGTGTTCATACATGACCACCTTTTGGAACAGTGTTGCAGTAACTGCAACTGAAGAAAATGGTAGCAAAATCTACGAACACAACAACGAGCGATGCTTGTTTTAGACAAGGAACGCCTTCGGGCTGCAGACAGGGCTGTAAAGAGTCTAGAAATACAAGCAAGAGTAAACAGGAGGAGGAACAAGAGGAAGCTGGAGGAGGAGTTTGCAGAGGATGAAGATAATCCATCCTATGGACCTGGAATGCACTAAAAAGTTAATCCAATCTTTGTCGCTCGATTCCCAAAACTTTTATTTTCTCATACTAATTACATGTTTTCTAAGGATCTTCCAAACATATATGTTTCAAACTTTCAGTAAATGTTGCACAGTTCTGCATAATTTAACACAGCCTTTTTCCAAAAAACTGTATATTTTTGAATATATAAATAAAAAATTGCAAAAAAATGTTGTGAATTTTCATTACAATTGAAAAAAAAATCATCTTTAATAACTGAACTAAAATTTTGTAAAATCCCTGTGTTAAGTTGTAGCCCATATTCCAATAAATAATCTGTAAAAAGTTCAACTTCCTACCTCAAATACTTTGTGAGGAAAGATGTAATTTATAAGCGTTATTTTAACATTGCAAATGTAGGGCGTTCCGGAGCCCCTTAAACTCTTTTGAAACAACGGTTGGGGCATTGTCATTGACTAAGGACCTGGGTGAATCAAATATAAAAAACATCTTACAAAGATGGCAGATAGTAATAGCGGTTGTAAATCTCCCACTGGGAATAAGCCAGCTGAACTGGGAAAATCTATCCATGACAACCAAAATGTAATGTGTCCCTGCTTTAGTATGGGGAACGGGTACAGCGTAATTATTGAATAACTTGTCCATAAGGCGTTGTTCTCTCTCCGACTGGAGGAAATCCTTGAATGAGTTGTAATTAGGTTTTTCCACTTGACATAGCTCGCACTCCCACATTAATCGTCGGACATCCTTACTCAACGACGGCCTAGTTACGTGTATTTACACGTTAGCAGTGCTCTTGTGAAACCCCAAATGGCCCGCCGAGCACTGAGTCATTAAAATAATGAGAAATGGACGGGACAAGTTCCACAGGCAAACAAAGTGTCGACTCAGGTGGTCTCCAAACTTCACGACACAAAATTCCTTTAATCAACCTATATCCCGTCACCTGCTGCCCAGCAAGCAGACGCTTCCTACTAATGTCTGGCTTGGGGTCCCATTCCTGCTCACCGCCGAGATCAGCAAGGAGCTCCGGCACCTCCGTTAAGATGGCACAATTCCTTAGATGCTTTGTCGTACTCATTTATCTCCTCGCCGTCCTCCTCACACATCTGCCGAAGTGAGTGGCCACCTGTTTGTCAGCCCCTTTTATACGCTGCACCCGAAAGCGGAATGTTGATATGAGCATCACCCACCTGTCAATTCCGGCAGATTTCCTGGGACAGGCCAGGACCCAACTTCATGACTGACTATCAGTTTAGGGATCAAATTTCCTAAGCTACATGCAGGATTTAATTTTTTCTAGTGCAACGAGTACGGCCAAAGCCTCATATTCGTAAATGGAGCATTTTAATTCACCCGTGTGAAGTTCCTAGAAGCGAAGGCGACAGGGCACCTCTCCCCAGAACCTTCCCGCAGTGGAAGAGCAGAAACTCCAGCATTGGAGGCAACGGTCGGGAAGAAACAGACTTTTTGGAAGTCTAGGATGACCAAGACTGGAGGGTTACTCAATGCAGTTTTAATGGCCTCAAAGCAGAATGCTGACCCTTTACCCAAATGGAGACCTGGAACAGATTTAAGGAAATAATTGACTATGCCAATGAACCGAGATATACTCTTTTCGTTTCTGGGTGCAGGACCTGATCCCACCCTCTGAAACAAGGTGTCCCAGGTAGCAGATCTGACGTCGAGCTAGGGTGACTCTAGATAGTTTGACCGTTAACCTAACTGCCCAAAGCCACGATAACACCCTCTGAATATGACACAGATTCTGGTCGAAAGAACTACTATAGATGAGAACGTCATCGAGGTAGTTATACAAGGAGCTAAATATGAGATCGGCCGACAAGTGGTCCACCAGATGAGACAAGACCGCTGCCCGATAGTTAAGCCGAACGGAACCTAACTGAACTCATACACGTTCCAGTCGGAACAAAATCCGATTATCTACGTGGAATTCTCGGTCAGTGGTAACTGACTATAGGCTTGATTGAAATCAAGCACAGTGGAATAGCTGGCCCCAGAGAAGCGTGTGAAGTGGCATGGATTCAAGGACGACGTTCAGGTTAAGAGCTCTATAATCGACCATTGACCTAAAATCCTTGACTTGTCCCTTAGGAACGAGCAAAATGGGCGAAGCATGAGGCGACTTGAATTGTCTCACACCCATCCTTGAACATCTGGTTCATTTTCTTCCTCAATATCCTCATATTTTGGGTTGAGAGACGACATGTAGCTTGCAGCACAGGGACATCATCCGATACACGAATTTTATAATGAATTTTGTCCATTACGCCCAAACTGTTAGTGAGGACATCGGGATAATCTCCCAAGATCTTCAACAGCTGGGGAACCTGACCTTACTCAAGGTGGTTAACATCTGACTGAGATTGACATGAGTTAATTAGTTTGACCTTGCCTCTGCTACGACAAGAATAAAGAGCTACTTTTTCCAAAAGTGAAATCAAGCACCAACTCAGTTTGCTGAACAAAATCACAACTGAGGAGTAGGAAAATGGGCACCTTCCTATTGAGGACCAATTTAATAGATGCCCTCACCTATCAGAGACAGCTCTTGGCCATTAGCTGCTCGACATCTCTCAAGAGTAGTGAGCAAAGGGGGCATTCTACATGACGCACCATATTCCAAATATTAATCGTAATCTAACACAGGAATTGAACTGCCTAACAGGACACAAACCTGTTCCTGGTAAAGTAGAGCGCAAACATACGCGAGATGAGAACTATTAATGCTAGTGAGACAAGCGCATCCGCTGGGATGACTGCGCAGACCAATCTCAGTTGGGCTCATATGGCGTCATCTATTACGTCTTCCTCCTCGCTCGACTGGACAGTCGCGCACCAGATATCCCCTTTTCCACAGCGGAAACATGCGCTACGACCAGAAGGTTTAAATAGAAACCGATGAGGTTTGCTGCCTTGCACTTGGAATTCGGACTGTAACCCCTTTAGCTGGTTGCGCTGTTCGTCTGCGAATCTCAGAGCTTTCATGGAAGACAACAATTCATTCAGAAAACATTGTGGGTTTCTGGGTGAATGCAGTCCATGGCCAGTCGTCTGGTCTCATGCCCCGTGGAATTTTGAGCACACTGTCACGTTCGGTGACCGTTATCTGTAAAGCGGCAGCTGCCGTGCGCATACGCTCTATGTATTCGAGGAAATTCTCAGTAGGCGTGGTCGCATTAATGGTCGAGCTCTGATTCAGTATGGATATGGAGTGATAACTTTATCAAGTGACTCCTCAGATGTAGAGTACGCGCTCCCTAAGTTTCTCTAAAAGTACACTATTCAGTGAACCTCGGGTCAAAGGATATAACAAAAGCAATAGAACCGAGTGGGGGACCAGTAAGGCATCAGCATGAGTATCATAACGGACAATTAGCCATAACAACTCTTCAGCATGGGGCGGTTGACCAATGGCTACATCAGAAACGACCCGAAACAAATGCGTAACTGGTTTAGGCAGTTTAGCAAGTGATTCTACAACCGATCTATCGGGAAGGTAAGCATCAGTTTCCTGGCCTCCTTTAACTGACAAGTCCCGGATGACGCCGCCCCTCTCTGTGCCACTACCTCTCCTTCTGAACTTGACGGGCTAGTGATTACTTGTAAACCCAAGACGCGAGTAAACGATTGACTAATAACGTCATATCGCTCTTGGTAAGAGGGAGGTGGCTCAAGTCAGAGATACGGTTCCCCAGTGGAATAATTGCGCCTGAACTCTTGCTAACTGAGTGACTCTCGGCTGATCACCTTCAAGAAACTGAATATAGTGATTAAGCTCACTGAGGGCACCAGAACAAATTCAAACCAGTGCACCTACCTCACCAATCAGGTGGGAAGAAATGTGGATCTGTCTGTCCAACGACGCGCGCAGTCTAGCTCTTAGCTTAGCAATTCAGTCATCTATTACTTATATGGATATGGTGTCTGTTCTTTCGGACATGTCCGAAAGAACAGACACCATATCCATATAAGTATATAGTTCTGGCAATACCGGCCGTGACCTTCTTCTGTGCGGATGCACACATATTCTCGGAACTCTTACGGGACTTGGTAAGAATGTCTTCCACGACTAATGGGTGTGTTGAGGTGGGACACTACGAATGTAGTTTGTGAACATACAAGGTGAGAATGTGGGTCTCACGGGAGGCGTGACCGAGATAGTCCCTGCAGTTGCACTATCCACTGTGCCCTCGGTGGCTCAGATGGATAGAGCGTCTGCCATATAAGCAGGAGATCCCGGGTTCGAGTCCCGGTCGGGACACACATTTTCATCTGTCCCCGTTGGCAGCTAAAGGTATTGATATAATTCTAATTTCAGCCATCTATTGGTGACAGATAGAGACTTCTATTCAATCTAAAGACAAATTCGGTATGTTAGCTAAATTTCATATACAGCGTCATATTTTCTAATATGCACCAAACGCGAATCGCATGACACTAATTTTTATTCCAAACCTTTTCGATATTTGCGCAGTGTTTTGCGTAAGTGCAGATACTACATTAACTATGGCCGTCAACGAAATGTTAGTCACGTCATCATGAAGGTGACATGTACTCTTAAAACTATATACAACGCAAAAATGAAATCGAATAGTTACTGCAAAATCCTGTGATAAAGGCTGAGTACGTCCATCTCGATCCTGTCATCGCGGCGCTTCTCTAACTGACCGAAAGCGGGCAAACGAATAACTCGCCCAGCGCTTTGGACGAAAATTGGTCTTTACGCACTGGACACCGTAACCTGCGCGGACGCAACTAATGTACAAAAATGGCAGCAACTTTAATTTTTCTCAGTTATTCTAGTTCTGGAAAATGCAGCATTACGCAATGAAACCAAAGCAGTAGGGACACAGATGGACTGTTGGTGTATGACGATGTTTTTGTCAGAAGCACTCAGAATTTTTTGTCACAGCACGGGTACTTCACTTTCAACTCCACTTTCGTAAAAACAGACAACATAACAACCTCACAGGGATCGCCGAAACGCGAGAAAATGGTTCGAGCGTTATGGCTGGGACTGATCCGTAATCTCCAGAGTGCTCCTGCAGGCCTGTTCAATCTACAGATGAGTCCTGGGGCAGCTGTTGGTACGGTTGTGTGAATTCAGAAATGACGGGGCGCCAACAGGGCGCATTGCCAGTTGCGGTGACTTTTTGCGTATATTGTGAGCCCTATAACTTTTCTGTAGTCTCATACTTGCAGCACCTGGAGAGGAGTCTGTTTAAGTTATAGAATTATTCCAAAGCGGAACATTCAATATTTCGATATTTCGTTTCTATACTGGCCAAAACACCTTACATTTTTTTCTGAAATAGATGGGTGCTAAGACATTCTGTAGTACACCATGTAACCCATAGAATTTTAATGTTTAAACGTGAAGATGTTATTTCTTCGTACACAATTTCGGTTTGGTTATTAGTAACAATATAGCACTGTAGTAGTAGCAAAATGGCTCTGAGCACTATGGGACTTAACATCTGAGGTCATCAGTCCCCTAGAACTTAGAAATACTTAGACCTAACTAACCTAAGGACATCACACACATCCATGCCCGAGGCAGTAGTAGTAGCAATGGCAGCTGTAAATGTCTACGCTCTCAAATCAGTGCCTTTTCAATCACTGACGGTATAAATGGATCAGCACATGAATATTCATCTACAGCTACAAGTATACTCCGCAAGGCACACTTAAGTGCCTGGCAGAGGGTTCATCGAACCACCTTCACAATAATTCTCTGTTATTCTACTCACAAACAGCGCACGAAGGAAACTAGCACTTTTATCTTCCCGTGCGACGTCTGATTTCCCTTATACAGGGTGCACATCAAGTCCGAAAAAACGCTTTCAATTATTTATTACGAAGAACGAAACATTGTAAAGATATCATACATACTGCATTTTGACGGGAAACCCTGTAAGGTTTTTTTTTTTTCCAAGTATACCGCCACAGCCCAGTTTCGTAACTTACCGGTAGTGAGCTCTAGTCGCAAACATGGCGAGTTCAGGTGCGGAGCGAGCTGTCTGTTTGTTGGAGTTCGAAGTGGCCTCCCCGATCACCAGATCTCACTCCGTGTGACTTTTTTCTTTGGGGACACATTAAAGATCTGCTGTATGTACCGTCTCTACCACGTGATGTAGCAAAGCTCCGGGAGAGAATACGGGAAGTGACTGACACGGTCGACGATGCCATGATGGGATGGGTATAACAAGAATTCGATTATTGTATTGACGTCTGCCGGATCACTCATTGTCCGCAAATCGAATGATCGTAAAAAAAAAAAAAGACAACAGCTTTCAGAGTTTCTCATCAAAGTGCTATATGTATGACATCTTTACAATGTTTAGTTCTTGTGCAATAAATGATTGAAATCATTCCCGGACTTCATGTGCACCCTCTGTTATTATAATAATGGTTTCTCCCTATGTATGTAGGCGTCAACAAAACAGTTCCATACTTCGAGGAGAAATCTGGTGATTGAAATTTCGTGAGAAGATCGCGCCGCATCGAGGAACGCCCTTATTTTAACGATATCCATCACACTCTTCTATTTCTCGATAGTACAAAACCTGATGCTGTTCTTTGAACTTTCTCGATGTGCTCCATCCATCATAATTGGTAAAGATCCTACACCGTGCAGCAGCACTCAAAACAAGGGCGGAAAACGTGTAGTGCAAGCAGTCTATTTAGTAGATCTGTTGTATCTTCTGTTTTGCCAATAAATCGCAGGCTTTTGTTCGCCTTCTCCACAACTCCCTTTTCTACAGGTTCCTTCCAATTTAAGTTGTTCGTTATTGTAATTTCTATGTATTGAGTTCAATTTATGGCCATTATATTTGACTAATTTATCGTGTAAGCAAAATTTAATGGATTCCTTTTGCCACTCACATGAATAACCTCACACGTTTCGTTATTTAGGGTCAATGACCAATTTTCAGACCGTACAGATATCTTTTGTAAGTGCTTTTGCAATTTCTTTTGGACGTCTGATGACTTTCCTATACATCAAACGAAAGCACCATCGGCAAACTACCGAAGACGGCTGCTCAGATTGCCTCCTAAATCATTTATATAGATAAGGAACAGCAGAGGACCTATAAGACTGCCTTGGGGAACGCCGGAAATGGTTTCTGTTTTACTTGATGACTTTGTCAGTTACTACGAACGGTGAAATCTCTAATAGGAAATCGCGAACCCAGTGAAATAACTGAGACAATATTCCATAAGCATGCAATTTAATTACAAGCCGCTTGTGAGGTACAGTGTCAAAAGCTTCCTGGAAATCTAGAAATATGGAATCTGAAATCACTTCCCAATAGCAGTCAGCACTTCGTGTGAGTAAAGAACAAAGAGCATATTGTATCCTTTATTGGAAACAGATATGATGTAACTGAATAATCCATTATTAACTAAAGCAGTTTCAGTGATGATAAAAGGAGTGGATAAATACATGTTACACGTTTATGCATGTGTATAAATATTTCATTAAATAAAATATTAAAAATAGAACATAATTCTGAACTTGGGTCTAATCTCTGGTTTTTTACGTTAATTTGATTTTTGTAGTTAGGAAATGAGTTGAAACGCTAACAAAATACGTAATTCTATAATTTCGTGTGAGAAAACAAGAATACTGTTAGCCTGCTAACTATCCTTTTGAAGATGACGATGGATAAGTATCACGTGACAGCTGGCGCTGAAATACTTAAGAGCTGCAGGAAAAGCCGGTATCGATAAGAAACGTGAGAAGAGACAAATGTTTACAAAGACGTTTTCTTTTATAATGTCATTCACTCCTTCGGAAGTGATTAATAAAATAGCGACCGCTGTAAACCATATGTTACCGCATAATCGGTCAAAGGATATGAAATATCACTATCAGATGTGACTCTTAGAACGAAAGATATTACGGCAGTTATATCTTCAAACGTATATGTAGACACATTACGAAATGTACTTAGATCACTTGATGCGAAGCGATAATTAGTGATTTCAAGGCACGAAACATATTTGTATCTTTGCCGACATCATCGGCCAGCTGTTGTCTCTAAACCGTTCCGAAATAGGTCTGTCTGTCATACATTAATCCTACAGCTGCAAAAATATTCGGATAGCCAGCAGACAGCGTACCTCTCTCTAATTGAACTAGGAAAAGTTGATTGCCTGTAGGTCACCGTGCAAGCCCTGCTCCCTTTTATCCTACACTTACACGAGTTGTTCATATAGGCAGAAGAAAGTCTCTGTTATGTGCCACAGAAGCTGATTCCCCAAACTTTATCAGTAGCTTTTCTGCATATTTTCAGTCTATCTAAATACTGGAATCACGAATGTATAATTTCAAACAAAGGATTTCGGTCAAGCGACCATTCTCAGGACGCAGACAACCTTACATCAGGCTAACAGTAGCTGCTGCAACTGCTAAAATTATGTAGCTGACACCACGAAAGTTTCCTGGAAGTTTATGTAACGATATCAATGCCTTTTATTGAGATAAACTGGTCACCCTAAATAAACACACATTTCAGCAGCTTTTTCTGCTTTCGTGAAGCTGCTCTTCGTCAATATAGTTTCGGAAACAGCCCTTCTTCCTCTTTCCAAGATTTCCTGACGCCACGTTTCTATGAGAGTGAACCTTCATTGCAGACAACGATCAGCTGTTTAATTTTTTATGCTGAGTATGCCGATTTCAGTCAGTAGACTATCATCAAGCCGAAGCCTTACGGACAAACAAAACCTTTGAATTGCGTAGATAACATTATACAGACAAAAATTATGGCGTTAAATATCGCAGAAATTACAAAGCCTAAACACCTTCTCAGTACAACATTTGATGTGTAAATTTCGATGTAGATAGAAAAACGTAGATTCTGTTGCACTAAATGCTCTCCAAACGACACAAATATATACGAGGCGCACACAAGACACTCACACATTTTAAACTGAAGAAAACTGCAATGGACTTGTACAAAACCAATTAACAATAAATATCAAAGGCAAATCACTATGAGTCTTGGAGTAAGCTCCTAAGGGAGTGTCTGTAGCTTAACACACTCTATCTCTATCTCTATCCACGATTCATAGCAATTTGCATTTGATCTTTAATGATAAAAAATCTTTTTACTACAAGTCCGTCACAATGCTCTACAGTTTGAGATGTACGATCGTCTTGTGTGCGACTCCTACTTATTTGTGTCTTTTCGCGATTATTTATTGTAAAAGAAGCAACGTTTTTCTACCTACGTCGAAGTTGTTCATTTATTGTAATTCATGCTGTTCATGCTGTAGTGAGAAGGATGGAAGCGATTAGTGTATAACGTCCCGTCAACAACGAGATCATTAGAGACGCAGCACAAGCTCGGGTTAGGAAAGTATGGGAAAGACAATCACCCGTGCCCTTTGAAAAGAACCACCCCCGCATTGACTGAAGCGACTAAGGGAAATCACGTAAAACCTAAATCGAGATGGCCGGACGCTTGTTTGAACTGTCAAATGCACGTCCAATGTGCTAATCACTGCGCCACCTCGCTCTATGTAGTGACAAGTTAATCATTATCGGAATTCCAAATATGTGGTAAGTTACTATGGGAACAAACTGCTGAAGTCATCGATTCCTAGGCTTACACACTACTTAATCTAACTTAAACTAATTTAAACTAAGGAAAACACACACACATGCACGAGGAAAGACTCGAACCTCGGACGTGAGAAGCCGCGTGCACCGTGGCAAGGCGCCCGAGATCGCGGGGCTACCCATGAGGCGGTCGTTATCGGAATCAACATCAAAAGACATACTTGTAAAGACCTAACATCTATGGCCAAGCACACGCAAACACAACGGTACAGGTGAGCCCCTGTTAAACCGACGCCATTACTGGATATCCAGCTGGAATACACTGCCGAATAACTGGCACCACGCAAGGAAGCCGTACCGTACACTGCATGCAGACAAGATCCACACATCCCCCACATAATGAGATGATCTATGGCCGATCTCCCACTACTGTATAACGATCTTGATTGTTCCAGGAATATAGCGGCTGTAGCAACTGGGATACATCGACATCGCTTGCCACGATAATGATGCATGATACCCATACTAACAAATCCCACCTTGCATGAACTATCGCAGCTAGTAAGCCAGTACTGGTCTTACTACCCATCCCACTGTCGCACAGGTTTTTTTCCCACGGCACGAGCTTTGGCACTTTTTCCCCCCTGCTCTTCAAATCGCTACCCTCACTCGCGTTTCGTCCACTATCTACCACCTGATGGACCGTCTTAATGCGTAGTCTTACCCAGACGCACGGATAACATCACAGCCCAGCATCCTGTGATCCACTTACTAGATAACTAACATGTTAACGGAGGTGACAGTAGATCTTTTGGTTTGGTCACCACGTTGGTGCGGGCGTGGAAGGGCCCCATCTCTTTCTTTGGTGCATCAGTAACCTCCCCATCATCCACGTACTGCTTCCCGTGGAATGCTCTCTTCATTGGGCCAACCTGATGGGATTCGGAAGGAAAGAGATCCGAGCTATAAGATGGCGAGATTCCCAGCGGGCACACACCGTTAAGAACCCCAACGAGCTGGCGGGTTTGTCAGAACTACCAACAGAGACGTCCATTTCAGCAGCCAGAAGCCCTCATGTTCCAAAGCTGAAGGAAGCACAGCTGTGGTCGGCCGAGCGGCACGTGAGAGATCGGACTGGTTTGCACGACTTTGCCGGCCGAAGTGGCCGTGCGGTTAAAGGCGCTGCAGTCTGGAACCGCAAGACCGCTACGGTCGCAGGTTCGAATCCTGCCTCGGGCATGGATGTTTGTGATGTCCTTAGGTTAGTTAGGTTTAACTAGTTCTAAGTTCTAGGGGACTAATGACCTCAGCAGTTGAGTCCCATAGTGCTCAGAGCCATTTGAACCATTTTTGCACGACTTTGTCGTGATGATGGCAGGCACTTCGCCCAACAACTCAACGCGTTTTTTTTTTTTTTTTTTTTCACTGCCAGGTCTCCGTAGCCATATTGCATGCTCCTATGAATATCTGAATGCTTTGGTCTCCCGCGAATATAAACTCAATGACATCCCTCTTCTTGGAACGCTCCTCCGTTACAGACGCCACTTTGAAGGTCACGTAACGCGCGACCACTTAGTGGAACTTACTGAAACTATAGCGGCTGAAACGGGAACGTTCCCTGATGTCACACAACAAATTTGTATTTTTTTTAACCGAAACTGGCGTTGCTTATTGAACGCCCCTATTATCGCTATGATAGTGTACTCTGTCACTAAGTGGCAATGTGAGGTAGTTATTTTTGAGGAAAACAACATTCTCGAAATGGCATGCAGTGATTTCATGGGAACGTCTTAATAGCTAAAATGTTTGTTTATAACCCGTTTCGAAATATCATAATAAGATGACTGTGACAAAATTTACATAAAAGACAAATCTTTTTTTTCCTTTATTGGGTGGGCTGGCAGCAGCTTAGAACGCCGCTCTTCAACCTACAGAATTTTTAAAATATAAGAAGATGAGAAACAACAAAAGCAGGCGATAAAACGGTGAAGAAAAATGTAAAATGGCGGATAAAATTTGGAAAGTTAAAACATAAAACAAATGGTGGGCGATGATAATAAAATACACAGGAAGCAGGCAGGGAAAATAGTAGACAGACAATTAAAAAACACGGCGACAGTCCGAAGAGACATAAAAATCACACCCTGCGACAGTATGATGTCCGTTCGCAACACTTCGGAAAAGAAGCCCAACACTTAACAATCACTGGAAACACTGCACTAAAAAGTCGACACGAAGATGACACATCACAGACAAGGGCAGATGGGGAGGGGGCGGGTGCGACAGATGAGGGGATGAAAAGGGGGGGAGGAGAGGAAAAACAAAAGGTGATTGGGAACCGACGAAGGGAGAGGATTCAGAAGGGGGTCGCAGGGCAGACGTGAGAGAGAATGGGGGAAGGCAGATGGAGGAAATGCAAAAGGACTCGCGGGAGGGAAGGGAGACAGAGAGAGGTAGGCGGGGAAAAAACGAGATGGAAGGGGGAGGAGGAGGGGGAGAGGGAGCCCGGGAAAAGGACAAAGGAAAGGAGAGAGGCTGAGGACCGAGCGAGGTGGCGCAGTGGTTAGCACACTGGACTCGCATTCGGGAGGACGACGGTTCAATCCCGTCTCCGGCCATCCTGATTTAGGTTTTCCGTGATTTCCCTAAATCGTTCCAGGCAAATGCCGGGATGGTTCCTTTGAAAGGGCACGGCCGATTTCCTTCCCACTCCTTCCCTAACCCGAGCTTGCGCTCCGTCTCTAATGACCTCGTTGTCGACGGGACGTTAAACACTAACCACCACCACCAGAGGCTGAGGATCAGAGTTGATAGGATGGATAAATGGAGGGGGAGAGGGAATCATCTGGGAGGGGAAAAGAGAAATCAGAAAAGCTAATACATATTAATTACGAGACCAAAGTAACATCAGGAATGGCAGTGCAAACCAGCTACAAGTACTTACAACTGACCTAGGGAAGCTCATATAACTGAGCAATTCAAGAAAAACGTAGAATATCATATGTAACTGCCGTTGGGCGATATTTACAAAATATGTTATTAGGAAACTTAGCAGGCCAGACTGAAGATACCACATACTGGGGCCGGCCGAAGTGGCCGTGCGGTTAAAGGCGCTGCAGTCTGGAACCGCAAGACCGCTACGGTCGCAGGTTCGAATCCTGCCTCGGGCATGGATGTTTGTGATGTCCTTAGGTTAGTTAGGTTTAACTAGTTCTAAGTTCTAGGGGACTAATGACCTCAGCAGTTGAGTCCCATAGTGCTCAGAGCCATTTTTGAACCACATACTGGGATCATTTTATATATGTCAACTTGGTGCCAGATAGAGACAAATCAAGACAGAGCTTTCATACTTCTATAACACACAAAACAATGTAAATATTCCTACCACATTAAATTTGATTTTCTTGTACAGAGAGCGTCACATCGTGAATGAACAAATAAAACAAAACACGTTATGAGTCAAAACGGGTCACAGGGCACACATTACACAACTAGGAACGGTGTCCAAAGATTTCGTCGAGAGAGAGAGCAACGCAAAGGCCGCCATTATGAAAAAAGATGTCACAATTTTTTAACTACAATTTTCCAAACGAAGCAAGCAAGCTTTTAACGTATTGAGACCACAGTTGGGTCATGTCAGAAACCAAACATATCACAAAACAGCATTTTTTTCAACTGTGTCAAGGTGCGCGGGAGATTTATAAGAACAAGGGGGAGTGGCTTTGGGAGGTGGAACGCAAAGTCAAGGTAGGAGTCAGATGGAGATAATTGTTGAATTATTTAAATGGTGGTGGGACAGGTGGGAAACTTAGGAAATGGAGCAAAGGGTAGCATAAAGGGATGGAGGGAACGAAGAAGAGAGGGGGTGGAGGAAATGTTGCTCCAGTGGTACATTCTTCCAACTTCGCCTAACAAACATAACGACATTAAAGCTACATTACAAAAGAGATGAACATGGTTTTTTTTCAGTGCATTATTATCTTCCGAAGTAGACCATTATGCTGAAACTTCTTGAATAATATAATAAAAGTATAACAGAGTCATTAAAGCATATTACTGGATGGGGAAGGCGTGGGCAACGAGGGAAGGTGGGGAAGAGGAGGTAGGCGGATTGGAAAGTGCAGATTGATAACATCATTCAAATGCGATACACCACTACGTAATACCATTAGTCAAATACACAGGGTGGTCCATTGATAGTGCCCAGGCCAAATACCTCACGAAATAAGCATCAAACGAAACAACTACAAAGAACGAATCTCGTCTAGCTTGAAGGGGGAAACCAGATGGCGCTATGGTTGGCCCGCTAGATGGCGCTGCCATAGGTCAAACAGATATCAACTGCGTGTTTTTAAAATAGGAACCCCCATTTTTTATTACATATTCGTGTAGTAGGTAAAGAAATATGAAAGTTTTAGTTGGATCACTTTTTTCGCTTTGTGATAGATGGCGTTGTAATAGTCACAAACGTGTAAGTACGTGGTATCACGTAACATTCCGCCAGTGCGGACGTTTTAAAATGTACCGTTTACCAATTGCGGAAAGGTCGATATCGTGTTGATGTATGGCTATTATGATCAAAATGCCCAACGGGTGTGTGCTATGTATGCTGCTCGGTATCCTGGACGACATCATGCAAGTTTCCGGACTGTTCGCCGGATAGTTACGTTATTTAACGAAACATCAAGTGTTCAGCCACATGTGAAACGTCAACCACGACCTGCAACAGAAGATCATTCCCAAGTAGGTGTTTTAGCTGCTGTCGCGGTTGATCTGTACATTAGTAGTAGACGAACTGCGCGAGAATCGAGAATCTCAAAAACGTCGGTGTTGAGAATGCTACATCAACATCGATTTCACCCGTACCATATTTCTATGCACCAGGAATTGCACGGCGACGACTTTGAACGTCTTGTACAATTCTGCCACTGGGCATAAGAGAAATTACGGGACGATGACAGATTTTTTTGCACGCGTTCTGTTTAGCGACGAAGCGTCATTCACCAACAGCGGTAACGTAATCCGGCATAATATGCACTATTAGGCAACGGAGAAACCACGATGACTGCGACAAGTGGAACATCAGCGAACTTGGCGGGTTAATGTATGGTGCGGCATTATGGGATAATAGGCCCCCATTTTATCGATGGCAATCTAAATGGTGCAATATGCGCTGAATTCCTACGTAATGTTCTACCGATTTTCCTACAAGATGTTTCACTGCTTGACAGGATGGCGATGTACTCCCAACATGATGGATGTCCGGCACATAGCTCGCGTGCGCTTCAAGCGGTATTGAATAGCATATTAGGTGGATTGGTCGTCGAAGCACCAAATCATGGCCAGCACCTTCACCGGATCTGACGTCGCCGGATTTCTTTCTGTGGGGAAAATTGAAGGATATTTGCTATCGTGATCCAGCGACAACGCCTGACAACGTGCGTCAGCGAATTGTCAATGCATGTGCGAATATTATAGAAGGCGAACTACTCGCTGTTGAGAGGAATGTCGTTACACGTATTACCAAATGCATTGAGCTTTTATTGCATTAATGTGGTATTTACAGGTAATCACGCTATAGCAGCATGCGTTGTAGAGTTTTCATTTGACATTTATTTCGTGAAATATTTGGCCCGGTTACGATCAATGGACCACCTTGTATATACATAAATCCTGTGTACTATTGTTTTATCGTCGCACACAGTCCAGCGTGCAGGACACTGGCATCTCTATGGTAGAGAAACAGCTGAAAATGTTGAAAATGAATAAGTTGCTAAGTCCAGATGTGACCCCAGTTCGGTTTTCCAGAGAGTACTCTACACAATTTATGGCGAATCTCTCGCCCAGCGCAAAGTCTCAAGCGACTCAGAATGACGGAGAGGTTAGGTTCGAATACGATATTTGTGTCTACTGCTTGAATTTTTTACTGCCTGAAATAGTCTCGTCGATTAAATGTCTAGTCGTAACGCTTCAAAGCAGTAAGAAATAGAATGAGATCATAAGGAGGGTCGCAATAAACGAGAATGGTCGACTCGGATTTCTTGGGAGATTTTTGGGATCGTATATCTCATCTATGAAGGAGATCACGTATGGAACACTAGTTCCTTAGTGCTGTCCATATTTTATGGATCCGCGCCACCTCATATTAAAAGACGACATGGAAGCAATTCAGAGGCATGCCGCTAGATTTGTTACTGGTCAGTTCGATGAACGGACATATATCATATAGATGTTTTGGGTATTCAGTTATGAATTCTTGGAGGCAGGAAAATGTATTCTTTGCAAAGTCATCGTACATCTCTTGTAAGGACCGTCAAGAAATGATGAGAGAAATTAGAGCGCGAACGGAGGCATATAGAGAGCTTTCATCCCTCTCTCCTTTTCTTAGATGTAGGCCAGTTAATCACTGCCCTAATCCGAAGAAGTGAAATATTTAAAATTCTGCTCGCCACTATCATCAAGACAAAATGGTTTGAGCTATATGTGCAGTGTTCCAGTTGCCATCCTAGAAGTCTGATGTATGATTCCAGAGCACAACATTGAGCCAGTAAGCTTGCAATAGACAAATACATGTTCAGCTCACACCGTTTAGTCCTGATGATAGCGCTTTTACGAGTAGCCATCAGGAAAGTTAAAACTTCATGATTTTCATGTTTGATGAGCAAAACTAATAACAAATCAAGTAATAAGCGAATTGTTACGTTAATTACATTAACAGTTAAATGTCGTGCTCGCAACACATCGTACTTAACTCGCGATGTCGAATATCTTGGTTGTTTTTTTTTTTTATGAGAGTCATGAAATTGACACCACTCAAATAGGAATTGAACCAATGATATCGATACATCACAAATATCGCAGCGTCTGTAGCGATAGCTCGGAAAGACACTACAACGCTTCCTGTGTGTCGTGGGATCCACGTCACCAAGTTTCACTGCTGCCGTTAGTGCTAAGCGAGTGCTACATTCTACCATGTACATATTTCTAAGTCAGTTGCTCATGAGAGAATAGTACTCGTATACAGGAGATTTGGAATAAAATTATGCCATTAACGATTGTGCCGTTACTAGTACACGCTCGCCTTTGGGTTCCATTGAAATACTAATCTTGAACAGGGTATCAAATTCTTGTCCACGTGGGACTAGAAGTATTGCATCTGTCAGTCATGGTAAGTACAACGTATATCCGCGTTTGGCGACTGGTGAGTAACATTTTCAGTACTGATTCATGAGATAGTTGTACGGTGGCTTCACATCACATAACGAGGTACACCCACTTTCGCACACAATGATGAGTATGATCAACACTTAAATTATAATTCAGAGTTAATGTTGCGGATATCTGTATGACTTACACAATAACCCTAGTCACGCTATGATATTTAAGAATAAAATCACTTTATCCTGTACAATCAATACAGAGAAATACATCAACATGTAATGATTGTGACCATATTAAGATGGCCGGTGCCAAAGTAACACCTCCTGTTTTTCCTTCTTCATTAATTTCATTAATTTGTTAATGCTAACAATCTTGAACCTGGCGCACTTCCGCAGATCTTCTTCTGTAGACTTCTCCAGCAACACCATCCTGCATCAATGGAAGGCAAAAAAATGTGAGAGTTTAGAATTGGATGGCATTGACGAACCTATAAAACAGCGTTCTGTGAGTGAGTACCTTGTTGCAGAAGGTGAAACCCCAGTAACATTCATGAAAGGCTGAAGAAGATGTATGAAGGTGTATGGAGGTGTTAGGTGGGCATCAGCACGGTTAGACGATGGGTCCGCCGCTGAAGGTGTACACAGCTGGCTGGCGAAAGTTTGTTCTTAATTAGTTCACTGTCACGGACACTAAAGTCTGTTAGAACACTTGAATTAGTCTCATGCACATTGGCTCAAAAGATCGTTGCTCTTCATTGTTCGTACCATCATTAATGTCCATAACAGTCTTGACATATCATTGAAGTACTGAGAGCGGTATAATATGATTGGACATAATTTGGAGTTCGTAGCATTCTTTACACACATGCCCAAGTCACTTTAGTCCATGTCCCTACTAAAACTCCTGTACATCATTACTTTTATATTGAAGTACTAGTCATTGATATCTCAGTCGCACAAATATCTTTAATTATTATCTTTAGATATCCAGCTACACACATTCATGGCTCTACACTTTGCCATTACTTCAGCATAAATCACTATCAGTAATTACCTTGGGCCGGCCAGAGTGACCGAGCGGTTCTAGGCGCTTAAGTCTGGAACCGCGCGACCGCTACGGGCTTAGGTTCGAATCCTGCATCGGGCAGGGATGTGTGTGATTTCCTTCGGTTAGTTAGGTTTAAGTAGTTCTAAGTTCTAGGCGACTGATGACCTCCGCTGTTAAGTCCCATAGTGCTCAGAGCCATTTGAACCATTTGGAATTACTTGGCTTCCGCACCACTGTACAAATATTACTTACATTTGCAGCATTCTTCGCGTACAGAGACAATAATGCACTTAATTTCTTAATGCTAATACACAAAACATCATACAAAATAGAAAGTCATATAAACCGTTAATAACAATTACCAATACTGGTATACGTATCCATATATATCTCTGTCTTTATCTAACAGATAAACTTGCTACAGAGCCACTGTATGTGTCATCATTGTCAGCGTCAGAGTTCAGACCATTTAGGCTTTTTGAGGTTCCTTAGTTATGTTGTCAACTCTTCCAGGGGAGTTCCTGTCTCCAAATGATAACAGATTTATCATGGTCGCCAGAATAAATGTTTATTTCTCATCTCTTGACGCGTTCCTGGAGAACACCATTACCACAGAGTATAACAATATGCTGAAAGACTTACATTCAAATGTGCGTTGAGGTTGAGTGACGTGCAGGAGTTGGACTGCTTAAATGTAAATGCCGATGATAGCCAACCCTACAAGTTGCGCTCTTGCGTCTGACTGGGAACGGCGCCTGTGGATTGGCAGTTGATGAACGGAGAGACTGCGTTTTTAAAAAAAGTAGTCTACGGATACCAGTTACTGAATGCTGGCCCCTATTCGGTTGCACATTAGGCTGGATTCTTCCTATACGTCTGTCAGGTTGCCTGAAGAAGGCGTAGTTAAATACCGAAACTGGTAACATACGTAAAATAAAATTGGAATATAGACGGCTGATAATGTTTTTGATTTCATGTTTTGTATTGAACAGGCGAGGTCTCTCAACCATCCTGTATGAAGATGGACCACAGAGTCGTATAAATATATTCTGCGATGTTTAATTTCCAGATATAAGGAGTTTTATAACTTTTATCAATTATTTTAACTGTCACACAGTTGCTTCTCAGCTCTGGATAACACTGAGATGAAATCTTAGACTGAGAAAGTACAGTTAAATTCGTTTATTAGAAAGATGGGCTGATCGTGTGTTCCTTTATGACACAACGTTATAACACTCTTACTAATTTACCTTGGTTTATGGGCTCTGTTTATTTTTATACATAAATAACCGTTTTACACAAAGTTTGCCAATTTAGAGAGATTTATTTGTCAGTTGTTCTTGAAATCTAAATTGTTACACGACTAGCCTAACTGAAACAAAATAAGAATGAAAGAAAAAACCAAAGTGCATTAAGAAAGATAATGAAACAAAAGTTTTACACACTTATTTTCGCATCTGGCCATTGGAACCATATGGGGAAAAGCAGATCACAACATTTACATTTAACGTAACAGTTAATTAGTTCAAGATCAGTGCTCTGAGAGAAAGCAGTCATCACCCATTTAAGACAACTTTATGAACAACTCTATGTTATATTTTGAAGCAAAGCTGTAATGTAAAGTAAAACTTTGCCTTTCTTCTGCACCATCCACAGGTGTACCGAATTTCATTAAAGAACATTTTTCATTATTTTTATTGCTTTGGAATTTCAGTTGTTACACTTGTTTCTGCAGTGACGTGTCTTGGAACAAACATACTACCATGTATATATTTATATATATTTTTCGTTTTCAGAGATTAAAGGATATATTTGTAACATTTGACTCTTATACAGAATGGTCTGCGCATTCAGCTTATATCAGATTACCTTCATGTAATCAGCTCATCAAAGCTGTTGGTAGCTGCAGAAACTTCCCAGGAAGTCTAAAGACACGTGTTTTTGTTGCAAATGAAATGGCCTTTTGACCACCACAAGTGCAATGCACGTTATTATAGCCTTCATCGCTAATAGCAGCAACAAGGAAGAACAAAGAACACCAGAGCCTTATGTTGAATGCAGACCACAGTAACATCATTTAAAGATATAAAGGAGGAGCGCTCTGTTGTCAAAACTAATACCTGTCTCACATATTACGTAAACATTCTGTATACCAACTACTACTTTCAGTACTGTAACGTGTATAATAAAAGCGAAATCAGTATTTCACAAGATAAAAGCACGGCGCAAAAAACGCTGCCGTCGTTTGTTAATAGCATTGTAATTTGATGCTGCGTTGAGAGAACTTTTGTTTTGTGTTCATTACGCGCGGAATGATATGTGTAAGCTTTCGGTACGTGCCATTCATAACATTTCGTTTTTTTAGAAACTGAGTCCTAATTAACAATTCCCGTTGTTTAATTAATCTCCTCTTTTCGGTCACTACTCGTCCACAATGCTGTGTGACAAATATTTTTCTACGGCCATTCTGTCTGATATAGACGAGGTAACATTTCAGAGCGCCACAAACTTGCACCTATTCTGGACATTGCTGTATATCAGGTATCTGTGTGCTGGAACTATATTTTTCTGCCCTTAAGCGAAGCTACACTGTTATGGACTAATGTGAAAAGCTGAAATCTTGCACCACTCCGAGGCTCGGTTTCGATTCCAGGTCTGACATACGATTACGCCACAGGATGTTTATAGTTAATTGTTTTACGATACTAATAGATGAGTTTTCCGGCGCGTTACACGTGGTTAGTGGAAAAACACACAACAGGACAAAATAGATCAAATATGTGTGTGTGTGTGTGTGTGTGTGTGTGTGTGTGTGTGTGTGTGTGTGTGTGTGTGTGTGTGAATTCCTGAGGAACCAAACTGCTGAGGTAATCGGTCCCTAGACTTACATACCACTTAAACTAACTGATGCTAAGAACAACACCCGCACCCGTGCCCGAGGAAGGCCTCGAACCTCCAACGGGACTAGCTGCGCAATCCGTGGCATGGCGCCTCAAACCTCGCGGCCACACTGTGCGGCCAGAACAGATCCCCACTGGTTGCTGCTCGTGTAAGACTGGTCTCCTACATACATTACTATCGTATCTGATCAAAAGCGTACGAACGCCTACTATTAGACAGTAATATGTGGTGTGTCCACGCTTAGCCTTTATGGTGACTTGAATTATTGTGAAAGACATGTCCAGTGAGGTGTCTGAATTTCTGTAGAGAAACGGCAGCCCATTCTTTCTTGTGACCCGAAAGCAGAGGAAGTTGGAAACTGGGGTCTGGAGGTAAGTCCACATACTAACTCATACCATAAGTGTTCAATTGGGTTCACGAAAAAAACACCACCACGCCGTGCCGGGCGATGTGGTCGAGCGGTTCTAGGCGCTTCAGTATGGAACCGCGCCACCGCTACGGTCGCAGGTTCGAATCCTTCCTCGGGCATGGATGTGTGTGATGTGCTTAGGTTAGTTACGTTTAAATAGTTCCAAGTTCTAGGGGCTGATGAACTCAGATGTTAAGTCCCATATTGCTCAAAGCCATTTGTACCACCACACCGTAAAGCTACTGGCTCCATACTTCCATGTTGGTACCACACGTGGTTGCATCGATTCCATCTGGTTTCCGCAGGGTACAGTGTGATTCGTCACACAAAATATCTTATTTCTAGTCATCCACTTTCTATTGTTATCTTATAACACTTCGAACGACACTTGGTGATGACTACAGAAATGTGTAGCTTAAGGCGAACTGCTCAACTATTATACTCTACAATGCTTAGCTCCGTTGGCATAGATTTTGTGGTAGCTGGACACGTAGTAACAGTTTCACGAGTGATTCTTTCCACTGATTACAGGCGACTTGTCACAACGACCCTCCACTATGCATAACGGTCCCTGCCTCGACTTCATTTAGCTTTCCTCGTCGCAGTCATGTCATCAATAGTCGACCTGGGGAACGTATGAAACGTCACTGCCGATCTGTTTTACTAAGGTGACATCCAATGAACACGTTCTAAATCCCTGAGCTGTTCTGCCCACCCATTCTGGCGTACAGGCTGAGTCAAAAAAGCCTATACAATTTTGAAATTATACAAAAATTTATTGAGATTACATGCAGAGAGGCCCGGATCTAGGGTTCTAGGGGAAACGGGGGTGGGTGGGTGGGGAAGCAGAGATATCTGCCACGGGCGGTAATTTCACGGGGTTCCAAATTCATATTCTTGAGAAAAAAAAAATACAGGACTCACAAAACGCCAAGCGTCCAGCGCACGTTGGTCCATCGATTATTCATATGATTTTGAAACTGATCCCTGTTGGTTTTTGAACATTTTTGAACACATTCTAAGTTGATTTTTGAACGAATCGTAAGTTTGTTTTTGAATGCGTCCGTAGTGAAAGTGATGTCTCTGCCAGGGGAATCCCCGTCACATCTAGAAATAAAAAAAAAATTCCAGCAGACAAAAGGGAACGGGGCTATACGTGTTGAGCCGAATAAACCCCAATGGGCGAATGCCAATTGCTGTCTGTTTATGTGGTTAACTGGGAGTGAAAATGATCATTGTTGTTACAGTTATTAGTGAAATCCATAATCATACATTGAGCTACAAAATGAACATATGTTTGAAAAATCGTTTTTTTCAGTGTCCTATGTCAAACGCTCGAGTGGTGTGAGGGGGGAGGGGGAGAGGGGTGCACCAACAATTTGATCCTGGTTCGGAAAATATGGTTGATTCGGGGCTGCATACAGAATCGTTAGATGTGTCATGTTATAGAAAAAAACCTAATGTTTCACATAAAAGTGTCAAGTGTCATTTTCATTCGATATATCATTTACCCGCCAACAACCTAAAGGCAAGGATCAAAGGAGATTATATAACTCTGGTCTTACATTTTCTTCGTAAGCTATGCATTTCGCAGTGTATTTTGTACCGATGATACTTTTTATAATTTGTAGCAACTAGACAGTCCGAAATATCATCAAAAGAATGACATTCTACTCTACGGAGAAGAAACTTTATTACTGTCGTTCCAGTCTTAAATGCGAGAAAATTTCCATAACAATGTATTCAGGAAGTACATGTTAGATCTAAAATATGACTTCAGCGAAATTCCGAAGTATCGTGAAAATCGGAGGAGTATCTTATTAATAATAGTACTCAGCAAGATAGTTGTGAAATCTGCTTTTATTGCTTTTGTGATCCTGGTGTACTGACAAAATGATTTTACCCTTTCACGGTTAATTTCGTGTCGTCGATCAGCGATGTATTTGTCAGAAACATGTGTACAGCACACCGCCGACAGAAGCTAACAAGTGGTGTGTTCTTTATCGAGGATTTATCGACTCATTTCCGGTGAATTTACGACTCTGCTGCACGCTCGGATAAATGTTTGCCGATTTATGAACCTGATGCGCTGCTACTCATAAAAACCATTTGATGAGCGTCAGAGCACATTTAAATTATTTCAGGCAAAGTTCTGCTGTGGGGAGAGACAACCTGTTGGGACTAGTCGTCGCTCCAGCCCCCAGACGTAGTTAAAATGCGATCTGTATACAGTTATAAGTAGCACATTCGTTTCAAACAGCTCTAACACTCTCATTTTTGCTTCAGGCAATTTGAAGGTTAAAACAAAAAATTAAAATTTTGATCTGTATATCACAATTCTCTGCACACTGTGTAGATGTATTACACGAACAATTTCGAATTTAGGAAAGTGCGAAGCTGAACAAATAGAAATACACACACACACACACACACACACACACACACACTCACACACACACACACACACACACACAAACACACACATAGTTGCTACATGTATCGGTTTAGTTTTCTGCCTTTATTCTTACATGTTATTAACAGTTGTCATTCTCCCTAGCTAAATATATTTTTCAGTATTTATGGGGTGAGAGCATTGTCTTCTTTCATCTATGAAAACTTTTTGCAGTGCAAAAAACGTGTACCCACTTTTCTTCTAGTTACGCCTTGTAGAAAAAGGGTTTCCAACAGCTGAACATGTTTCTGGCTTGAGATTTTATTTTTGCTTCAGTTTCGTGTGTGTGTGTGTGTGTGTGTGTGTGTGTGTGTGTGTGTGTGTGTGTGTGCGTGCGTGCGTGCGTGCGTGCGGGTTGGTGTGCATGCTTTTATAACCACCCGAAGAAGTTAAAAAAACATCCTAAAAGCCTCTTTCAAGTGTGTAAAATTACAGACTGACTCCATGCAAATTAAATAGCCCGATAGTCAAGAGAGACCGTTGCTGGAGAGAAGACATAAACCAAATGGAATTTCAAAGCTGGTATGTAAATTATGTAGGAGTAAGAAAGAATTGTGCTAAACAATGACCAAACAACAGGTGAATGCAGCATGAGTGGTTATACCACAGGACGCCATTCGCGCCTTCTACGCGTAGAAGTCATCACGCATGAAACAAGTTATCAGGGCCCATGGAGAACACATTGCCTACTAGGGAATAGGACTTAAGCTGAACCGGGGATGACTGAAATGCTTATCATTTCTTCAGAACAGACTATTGTACATGACCTGTGAATATGAAAGTCTTATCTACAGTCGTTTAAGGTATTATTTGTTTACTGTACGTGCTCCCAGAAGGAGTTACATGACATAAGAGTTTTTCCTTCTAGTAACAGAACTAGTATGACCAATTTAAAAGTGGAGCAATAAAACTCAAAATAAATAAGTAACAGAAATAAGCTGCTGCCCTCGGAATCTTTGTATGTGGAGCTACATGACACATCTATTCGACTGCAGAGAATCGTCAAGTAAACAAATTGTGTTGACTGTACAAGATATTTCGATTACAATCGAATCGCACTTGACTTCTCATAACATCTGTCCTGAAAGAGACTATTCGAGTAAAAGAGTACAATAACGTAAAAAGATAATTATCATATTAGTTTTTCAAAAATGGCTCTGAGCACTGTGGGACTTAACTTCTGATGTCATCCGTCTCCTAGAAATAAGAACTACTTAAACCTAACTAACCTAAGGACAGCACACACATCCATGCCCAAGGCAGGATTCGAGCCTGCGACCGTAGCGGTCGTGCGGTTCCACACTGAAGCGCCTGGAACCGCTCGGCCACTCCGGCCGGCAATAGCTTTTCCCCTTCCTGAGCAAGTGACTGGGAGAATTTAGGGATTTCCTCTTTCTTATACTGCCGTTCTCTTTTTCAGTCAGCCGTAATATTATTGCTACTGGTGCGTGATTCACATAGGTGGCGTCTTTTACGAGCTTTAAGGCTGAAGATGACTACCGAATCCTAGATGTAACTAACAGAGCAGTCGACGTCTAAAGATCACATGACTTGACTTTAATGAAATTTCCTCTCTAGTTGATCTGCAAGTAAATGCTCTCCCTCGACAGGTATAGAAGTTCCTCGTTAGATGAACAATCTTGGCACTAACGTTCATCAGTGTATGGCAATTACCCATACTCAAAAAGGAAAATGCCCTATCGGGGTTTAACATGATAGCCATCTAGCAGCAGAAGTAATGCGTTGAAATACGATACATTATTTCTTGCTCGTACCTCTCTTGACACAGTCCTTATGGATGTTTCCACTCTCTGTACTGTAGAGAAACTTATATCCCTGTCCTATCGCGATGGCAGGAACTATCCATCTCAGACTGCTTCCGGAGTGCAAGACAAATGACGCCACGTGAGTGTGATGTAGCGAGAAGATCATCTCCGCGACCCCTTTCAACCTTAATCAATCTCTGTCGTCTGCAAGAGTTTTCAGATGATGGAGAACTGACAAAAGCATAAAGCTCCAGGATAGCTACGTACGATAACTTACTTAATTGCTCTGATGTTTTAAACTAACTTGCCAGACTATTTACTACCATCACTTTAGTAGTCCTTGATTGTAAAAGATAACTTACAATATTCTTTAATGAATCATTATTTTTACTAGTATTCTGCCTTGCACATAATCAATTCTTTAGCTTACCTATTCCTTAAATTTCTTCGATTCTCCTAAATTTCCGTACTGTTAAAGTGACTGAGGGATTGGACTTCCTTTCGAGAGGGAAAAAATTCTGATCACCTCCTTTATAACCACTTTTGTGTTTCCCGTAGTTTCTTCAAATGACTTCAAGCAAAAATGTCACGATAGTTCCTTTGAAATGGAGACTGCCTATTTCTGCAACCTTCTTGATCAGCCCGAGTTTATGGTCCACCTCTAACAACTTGGTCGTTTACAGACATAAAACCCTAGTAGTTCTTCCCTTTTTGGAAGCACATCGTGTTCGGTAACTACTGTTGTGGAGTTACTGTCATCTTTCGTCTGTCCTCTGTTGTCTCATTCTCTTTCTTCCACTATTGACTTTGCCGGATCACAATCATACTCTTTTATTAGGTGATGAATTTCTATACATTAATTTCTCCATGAGTTTAGCGAAGAGTTTCATAAGTGTCGATAACTGGAGCCAACTATTACAGTTCCAGGTGCATTAGAATTTTATCTGAAATACGTAAAGTGATATCAAGTACAAATTCCATCACAAGAAATACGAGAAGTATTTGTAACATCGCCTACCTTGCTAAAGTCATAGTTTATGTGACATGAACATTACAATGCTGGAGGTCGAAAATCGCTAGCGTAGCGAAAATTACAAAAAGAAAAAATCGAGAGACTAACATTCCTACTGGAAATCCATTCTACTCCAGCATACTACACTCCTGGAAATTGAAATAAGAACACCGTGAATTCATTGTCCCAGGAAGGGGAAACTTTATTGACACATTCCTGGGGTCAGATACATCACATGATCACACTGACAGAACCACAGGCACATAGACACAGGCAACAGAGCATGCACAATGTCGGCACTAGTACAGTGTATATCCACCTTTCGCAGCAATGCAGGCTGCTATTCTCCCATGGAGACGATGGTAGAGATGCTGGATGTAGTCCTGTGCAACGGCTTGCCATGCCATTTCCACCTGGCGCCTCAGTTGGACCAGCGTTCGTGCTGGACGTGCAGACCGCGTGAGACGACGCTTCATCCAGTCCCAAACATGCTCAATGGGGGACAGATCCGGAGATCTTGCTGGCCAGGGTAGTTGACTTACACCTTCTAGAGCACGTTGGGTGGCAAGGGTAACATGCGGACGTGCATTGTCCTGTTGGAACAGCAAGTTCCCTTGCCGGTCTAGGAATGGTAGAACGATGGGTTCGATGACGGTTTGGATGTACCGTGCACTATTCAGTGTCCCCTCGACGATCACCAGTGGTGTACGGCCAGTGTAGGAGATCGCTCCCCACACCATGATTCCGGGTGTTGGCCCTGTGTGCCTCGGTCGTATGCAGTCCTGATTGTGGCGCTCACCTGCACGGCGCCAAACACGCATACGACCATCATTGGCACCAAGGCAGAAGCGACTCTCATCGCTGAAGACGACACGTCTCCATTCGTCCCTCCATTCACGACTGTCGCGACACCACTGGAGGTGGGCTGCACGATGTTGGGGCGTGAGCGGAAGACGGTCTAACGGTGTGCGGGACCGTAGCCCAGCTTCATGGAGACGGTTGCGAATGGTCCTCGCCGATACCCCAGGAGCAACAGTGTCCCTAATTTGCTGGGAAGTGGCGGTGCGGTCCCCTACGGCACTGCGTAGGATCCTACGGTCATGGCGTGCATCCGTGCGTCGCTGCGGTCCGGTCCCAGGTCGACGGGCACGCGCACCTTCCGCCGACCACTGGCGACAACATCGATGTACTGTGGAGACCTCACGCCCCACGTGTTGAGCAATTCGGCGGTACGTCCACCCGGCCTCCCGCATGCCCACTATACGCCCTCGCTCAAAGTCCGTCAGCTGCACATACGGTTCACGTCCACGCTGTCGCGGCATGCTACCAGTGTTAAAGACTGCGATGGAGCTCCGTATGCCACGGCAAACTGGTTGACACTGACGACGGCGGTGCACAAATGCTGCGCAGCTAGCGCCATTCGACGGCCAACACCGCGGTTCCTGGTGTGTCCGCTGTGCCGTGCGTGTGATCATTGCTTGTACAGCCCTCTCGCAGTGTCCGGAGCAAGTATGGTGGGTCTGACACACCGGTGTCAATGTGTTCTTTTTTCCATTTCCAGGAGTGTATGTCCTCATTTCTACATTTTCACTTACTACAATTTCTTTCTTTGCTTTTTTCCCTAATGAATACGCAAATTTACTCTGATAAATACAGGGCTTTTTGTTTATCGAAGACAAGCCCAGTCTTTCATCCAATACCTACTTCCATATTCGGCTTAATCAACGAATATGACGAAGAATTCCTTCCCTAGTTTTTCAGCACTTGGGGCCAGGCTTTACAGTTTTTATTGCAGACCCTTGAATTTGAGTTTAGCCAAACTAAATATCTGTTCGGATGTACGCTTAGGATATTTTGCTCTGTAGTTTTGGAGATGCCTGTATACGCTTTCAGATAAATTGTAATTAATTAATTAGATTTGCTAACTAATCCTCAATAATCATCGACTGCACATGCCCCTGTGTTGTCATTCCATAACCGAAATTAGTCTGTGTTTGAAGCTCATTAGCTTAAAGCAATTGGTTACCTGTCTCTCTTTCCAGTGGTTTGCAGCTTTGTCTTGTAGATTATTTAAATGTGAATAACAATGGAAAACGGCCTAGCGCTTTTTTAATTTCGTAAGGATAAAAGTAATCCTATTTTTTTCTAATACAGAGAATTTTCAGTACTGCCTAGATAAAAGCAAAATGTAAAACACAATTATCATTAGTCTTGCAACTTAAACATGTATAATGATAATAATGAACTTATATAAATAATAAACAAAATTTTGGTGTCTACTATATTATCATCGTGTAAAGAGAATTCTAAATTATTTCGAGACAGTACTTCAGTATTTAGGTCGAGAGTACATCATGGTGCTCCAATATCAAACTTAAAAAGTTTTTTTATTAAATTTAAAACTAGCTCCATATTATTGCAGTATTTAAAATAACACATAAAATGAAAACATCTGATTTTTTTAGTTTAAGTAGCAGCATTTTCTTCCGCTCGACTACTGCATTAATTATGCACTTCTGGAACCAACCTTGAGTAAACGGATCTCAAGAGGTTAATGCAACAGTTTCAATTGAAAGCTACTCATCACCTTCTTCCGACCTTAAATGATTTAAATATACTTCATTTAAAAAAATGGGAAAAATTGAACTTACTAGTAGAGATTAAACTTCTGTTCATTTAACTGATAGTAATGGTGGGCCTCTGAATGGGCATTTGATCGGTAAGGAACGGACTTTATAAGACTTTATGATAACTGTTAGAAAATCAAATTGTATATCAATTTTTTTCCTTATTTTGCACTGTGTACTATTACAATTGATTATTTCAATTACTATGCTTTTAATTACTCGGGTTATATTTTATGTATACGCATTTGTAACCTCTTTCAATCCTTTGTCTTTATGAAACATTTGATTTATTACATTTCCATTCATTTTCAAGGATTTGGAATTTTTATCCTACACTATGTAATTAATTTTTTGTTGAGTTACATATTGCCTATAGCCACTTCTTCTTGTAGTCTGACTCTTGGATTAGTTTAAGGGGACCACAACGTGGTTCAGGTCGAAAAAAATTATTTTCAGTTTTCATCATATTTCGATAGATTAAGGTTTTAATAAGTACTCTGGAATGATTTTGCTGAAAAATATTTTTTCGAGCGTTTAAAGAGCATTTTCCTACCACGTGTGTTTATGTGCCAGGCCCAGTTTTGTCACCCCCTTTTCTGCGTATATTTTATATCTTTATATCCCCTACGTTGCACGTTAGGGATTCTTTTTTTTTACTCGCGAGTGTGTTGGCTATCCTTCGAAAGCAACGGTCGCTATTCTTTTGTTTCCGCTGTTTGTAAACAAAGCGCTTTCCAACTCGTGGTTAGTTTTGTTCAAGTGTGATTGCGAGTAGTTGTTATACTTACGTTTGCAGTGCTTGTTTACGTGTGTTTTGTTGTTTTTATTGAAGTTGACGAAACGTAAAGGCATTTTCAAGAAACGACAATTTAGAGGCAACAAGTTAAGAAAGCTTTCTGTTCAAGAGGTTGTCACCTGGCAACGATGTTTGTAATTGTAATTCTTCAACAAGTTTCTCGTCAAAGAAGCTCTCACCATTTCAAGAGAGATGCAACTAATTTACTGTAAGTGACAAGGGGTGCAGCAACATTATTATAAATTTGAGAATATTAACAGATGTAATTTCTAAATTTGTCTAATGTAGACAGTGTGGTGAGTCACAAAGTGTGAAAATTTGTGAGCGTGATAGGGGGAGAAAAGGCGTAGCAATTGCTTTGGATTTAATTTGCACTAAATGCTCAGCTGTGATTTCATTTATGATTTGCTCAAAACCAGATGCAAGTGGCTCTTATGAAATCAATAGTAGATCAACATATGCCTTACGATCCATTAGCAACGGCATGGCTGCAGGGAGAACATTTTGTTCAGTGATGAACCTTCATCAACCACCAAATAAATTTGAAAAACTAAATGCAGTATTAGAGAAAGCTGTATGTGAGGTCAGGGAGGAAAGCATGAAACTGGCTGCTAGGGAAGCAGTGGAAGAAAATGATGGATGTTCGGATATTGCAGGTGCACTTGATGGAAGTTGGCAGAAAAGAGGACATACTTCTCTGAATGGAGTAATGACTGCCACGAGTGTAGACACCGGTAAAGTGTTAGATTGTGGAGACAATGTCTAAATATTGCAAATGTTGTAAAGTCAGAGAACATAAAGAACACAACTGTGTGGCTAATTTAGAGGAACAAGTGGTGGTATGGAAGTTCACAGAGTACAACAAATATTTCATCACTCCGTAGAAACAAGAGGCTTACGGACACCAAATATGTGGGCGACGGTGACAGTAAGGCATACAACAATGTGGTGAACATTAAGCTATATGGAGATGCCGTTATTAGCAAAATAGAATGTGTAGGCCATGTTGAAAAACATTTGCGAACAAGGTTGAGAAAATTAACTGTTGATATGAGAGGAAAACAATTAGAAGATGGAAAAAGTTGACCAGACATGGTCGGTTAACTAAAACTGAAATAGAAAACTTGCAGGTATACTATGAGCAGGCAATTAGGAGAATTAAAGAAAATCTGTAGGCAATGAAGACAGATTTTTGGGCCATATTCTTCAATACGTCCTCTACTGATGATAAGCCATGTCATGGTTTGTGTCCATCAGGAGAAAATTCGTGCTGAAAATACAATAGGTCTCTGGCAACTGGAGAATCTTATTCTCACCAGCATTCCCATCCTGTTGCTGTTATTACAGTAATTTAACCTGTTTTCAGAGACTTGGCACATCCTGACCTTCTAAGGAAATGCCTGCATGGGCAGACACAGAACCCTAATGAATGTTCCAACAGCATAATTTGGAACCTCATTCCTAAAACTGTATTTGTAAGCATGCATACAATGAAACTAGGAGTTAATGATGCTGTTATTACATTCAATTGTGATAATATTGGAAAGTGTTCGGTCCTGAAAAAGCTGAAAATCCTGGTGGAAATATGATCACTGGGCTGCAACATTGCGATAAAATGAGGATAGCCGATGCAGACAGGTCTGTATCAAATATGGCCAAGAAATCAAGACAAACATCGAGGAAGGTGATAAAGGAGCTGGAGGAACTGCTAGAGGCCAAAGAAGGGCCATCATATGCAGCAGGACAGTTTTAATTAACTCTAAGTAACAAATTTCAAAAGTTTTTCTTTAAAGTCAATTTCCTGCAGACTAAAATTTCAGTACATATACCCCATTATATCAGAAACTATCATAGAAAAATGTATGAAATTTCCAGAGACTCTGCATAACATAAAAAGTCACCTCTGGTACTACATTCAGTAATATTCCCCCATTAGGAAGTTCACAAAAAATAATTTCTGCAGAAAAAACTTAATATTTTCTGTTAATAAATTTAAAAAAGTGTTCCTTAAAAACTGTAAAATGGATACAATAGATTTTAGTACAGTTGACTCTGTTAGCTTCATGTAACATACAGTAAAAATATTAAGGTCCTGCATCAGATAGTTTTTTTCAGAATTGGGTCAAATACTTGCCTAAGTTAACATGTGTTAGATAGGCAAGGTGTGGTCCCTCTAAGCTTTATCGAACCTGGCGATTTCTGTTGGTGGACCACGCTACTACCGCGACCAACATGGATTTCCTCTGTAATCTAGTTTCGACGTGGTCGTCTATTAGTCACCTGACACCCATGTCATTCGATATAAATGTAACTCTACGCTGCCCTTCACCTGGCTTCTCTATGTTATGGCGTCTTCCGTTACTTTTATTTGCCTGTGCTCTTCAACCCCTTTACGTTTGCCATCACAGATGTATTCCAGTTTTTATGAGTTTATACACTTCGTTTTGTTCAGTATATCTCGTTCTACTGTTCTTCCCTTAGATGGTTTGTTACTGTAGTTGTCACTAATCGCCCAACCAGGCAGCGATATGTAATGCATTGACGGCCTTTCGTGTCTGTTAATTCGATTTTCTAAATTTTTTAAATAATTTTTTAAAGTTAAGCCTACCTTGTAACCATTCTTCCTAATTTCTAATTTTATATAAGTACACCCCTGCTTTTTCTTTTCTTTTAGGAAATCTGAGGAAGCCTTAACCAGGCAAAACGTAGTACTTTTAATAATAGTAAGTTCGCAACCGATACTGTCTCTATATATAATTATGGGAACGGGTAGCTGTACCAGTCAGCCCATCTTGGAATGGAATAAGCTTTACAGTTTCATGATTTTCCGCATTAGTTTTTTTCTTTGGATCGTCAGTATTCTGAGCTGGTATGATGTGACCTGGCACGAATTCCCCTGTGCCAATCTCTACACCACATTCTAGCTCTTACACTCAAAGCTTTAATTATTTCTTGGATATACTTTAATCTCTGTCTTCCCCTACCGTTTTTATCCTCTACGGATCCGACTAGCCCATGGAAATTATTCCCTCATTTCTTAACACGTGTCATATCATCCAGCTTCTTCTTATTGTCAGTGTCCCTTCCTGTCACTGTTTTCCACACATTTCATTCCCCACCGATTCTGCAGAGAACGTCATTTCCTATCAGTCCACCTTTTTGATTTTCAACAAGTGTCTGCAGGACTACATTCTAAAAGAGTTTTCTTTTTTCCTGTTTCCCCATAGCCCATGATTCATTTCAACATAACGTTGTGCTCCAGACGTACAATCTCAGAAATTTCTTTTTCAACTTGAGGCCAGTGTTTGATACTAGTGAAATGGCACTGCCAGATCTGTTTAATAAACTCTGTGACTTGGTACTTCCAAACATGTTATTAATATGTGAGTCAAAATTATTCTTATTTTTCGCTGTTGTGAGGAGCTGGAAGAAGAATGACCGGGAAAACATGTTTATTGTGTAAAGATATCTTTCGATCCAGATTGCTTCCTGTTAATCCTTCTGTGTGATTGTATGAATGAATCAGTCTAATCTGAAAGTTCAGCAAGGAAGTGGAAAGGGGATATCTGTACGCTTTGAGCTGTACCAACAGTGCAGTATTCTCATGGTTGGGAGCAAATCATAGGTGTAACACTTCCTTTCAAATTCACTGTCCTCCAGTTGGCAGTGGGTACTGGCTGCGATTCTGCAGACCACTTGACGCGGACGGAACCGTCAAAATTTGAGAAAAATCATGACACTATTTGTTGGAGATTCATGAGTATAGCACCGTATCTTTCCTGATCCCAGTGATACGGGTTAGTGCTGAGCATTGAGTTCTACCCGTTTTTTACCGGTTTCAGTTAGAGCTGCAATTCAGTAATTCATTTTGGGATCACGTTTTTGCTTGTATGATTCGATTTTGCATGTAGAATGCAGTTTTGTGATACAGTCTGTCCATGACAAGAAGCAGCCAGACGTGGCTATCGCTCAATGTATTTAGTACAGGGTGAGCGAGCACTATCTGATGGTTTTGGAATTTATAGTACAGAGTGACATTCCAAGATAAAACAGCTAATTTTATTTGAAAAGATACACAGCGAATAACATTTACATCTTATATGTTATTTTTGACAGAAGTTAATTACTTGTGAAGGGTATTGTTCCTTAAGTACTGGCCCTCTTTTTCGCCACACTCGTTGACCCTCTGGGTGTCGTTTGTCATTACTCTCTGCAACGTGTTATGGGATCTAGCACGAATCTCTCTCCTTTAAATGAAGCACAGTATGAGTCTTACTGACGTTCACTTTGTTCGTGAGGAAGCGCCACAAGAAAAAGTCACATGGAGTAACGTCTGGAGAAAGGTCAGCCAGTCAACATCTCTTCTGTGGGATATAACTTTCGCTGAAACAACTTCCATACTTCAGACATACACACGCTGTAAATGTGGGCTGTTTCAACGTTTTGTTGGAACCAAATGTTTCGACGATTTATGCCCCGGCGACGTTTCGGGACGAGAAATTCATGCAACGTGGTCAAATAACGCCCCGAGTTCATGGTAATGACTCTTTCACTTTCTTCTAAGAAATAAGACCCTGTGACACCAGATTTCCCTAATCCAGCCCACACTGTAACCTCGTCACAAAGAAGTGGCCGTTGGTACAGTTTCTGAGGGTTGTTAGAAGACCAATAACGAAGGTTTTGTCTATTAACACTCAGTTTAGGTAAAAATGAGCTTCATCTGACATTAGATTCGCAATTCCAGATTCTTTCTCCAACATCTCTTCAGCGAAACGTCTCATTCTCACTAAATCTTGAGGTTTCAGCTCCTGAACAATCGTAATTTGATAGAGATGAAAATTTCGACAGTGTGAAATGCGTCGAATGGATGAATTTGATTGACCAAGAGCCTGTGCATGTCGTCTTGCAGATAGGTTGGGCTCTGTCGAATTACGCGAAACACAGCTTCCGTGTTTTCAGGTGATGTGGCCCTCTTTGCAGTGCCTCGCGGTTTCTTCTTCGGTGGAAAACCTGACTCATGCAAGTTCTTTACCCATAGCTGAATGGTGCTGTAGGCTTTAATTGCACCATTACATGGAACGACTAATTGGAGATAGATCTTCCTCTGGGTGATGGTCACAGATTCTGCATTTTTAAATAACATTATAAATAATGTGTCCTTTGGCAGTCCGATCTGGAAGCTGGAGAGTGCTGGAGAGACTGAATAAGAGTTTCTGTTAGTTCTTTCGAGCAATTTGTCGTCTGCTAAAGTTGTGTCCCCAGCGCAAAAGGCAGTTCGTTAGTCGTAGGATCTTCTTCGCGCGAGGGCTGCTATGCTGTCACCTCAAACCTGTGATTGTGATTTTTTATGGGATGCCACTTTCCCAGATTAGTCTCTGTATCTACAGAAGGCAAGATGACATTGATGGTAGGCAACAGTTCTCATTAATGTATCCGGATTGGTTATTATTTAAATATCTACACATTTTACACTGTATTTTACAACACTCGACATATCTTTCGTAATTGTACGGTAACTTTTCCATCCCACCTCCGATATACACTACGACATGTCCGTTTCTCCAGAGCGCCCCAAAACAGAGTTACGTGTCCAGCCCACCGAAACAACCATAACGAATGACTAGCGCAGTCGAACACACTACTGGCCATTAAAAGTACTACACCACGAGGATTACGTGCTACAGACGCAAAATTTAACCGACAGGAAGAAGATGCTGTGATATGCAAATGATTAGCTTTTCAGAGCATTCACGCAAGTTTGGCGCCGGTGGCGACACCTACAACGTGCTGACATAAGGAAAGTTTCCAACCGATTTCTCATACACAAACAGCAGTTGACCGGCGTTGCCTGCTGAAATGTTGTTGCGATGCCTCGTGTGAGGAGGAGAAATGCGTACCATACACAAACAGCAGTTGACTGGCGTTGCCTGGTGAAACGTTGCTGTGATGCCTGATGTAAGGAGGAGAAATGCGTACCATTACGTTTCCGACTTTGATAAAGGTCGGATTGTAGCCGATCGCGATTGCGGTTTATCGTATCGCGACATTGCTGCTCGCGTTGGTCGAGATCCAATGAGTGTTAGCAGAATATGGGATCGGTGGGTTCAGGAGAGTAAGACGGAACGCCGTGCTGGATCCCAACGGCCTCGTATCACTAGCAGTCGAGATGACAGGCAAGCCGGCCGGGGTGGACGAGCGGTTCTAGGCGCTACAGTCTGGAACCGCGCGACCGCTACGGTCGCAGGTTCGAATCCTGCCTCGGGCATGGATGTGTGTTATGCCCTTAGGTTAGTTAGGTTTAAGTAGCTCTTAGTTCTAGGGGATAAATGACCTTAGAAGTTGAGTCCCATAGTGCTGAGAGCCATTTGAACCATTTGAACCATGACAGGAAACTTATCCACATGGCTGTAACGAATCGTGCAGCCACGTCCCGATCCCTGAGTCAACAGATGGGGACGTTTGCATGACAACAGCCAACTGCACGAACAGTTCGACGACGTTCGCAGCAGCGTGGACTATCAGCTCGGAGACCACGGCTGCGGTTACCCTTGACACTGCATCACAGGCGGGAGTGCCTGCGATGGTGCATTCAACGACGAACTTGGGTGCACGAATGGAAAAACGTCATTTTTTCGGATGAATCCAGATTCTGTTTACAGCATCATGATGGTCGCATCCGTGTTTGGCGACATCGCGGTGAACACACATTGGAAGCGTTTATTCGTCATCGCCATACTAGCCTATCACCCGGCGTGTTGGTATGGAGTGCTATTGATTCCATGTCTCGGTCACCTGTTGTTCGCATTGCCGGCACTTTGAACAGGGGACGTTACATTTCAGATGTGTTACGACCCTCCATTCGATCCCTGTGAAACCCTACATTTCAGCAGGATAATGCACGACCGCATGTTGCGGGTAATGTACGGGCCTTTCTGGATACAGAAAATGGTCGACTGCTGTCCTGGCCAGCACACTCTCCACATCTCTCACCAATTGAAAACGTCTGGTCAATGGTAGCCGAGCAACTGGCTCGTCACAATACGCCAGTCACTCCTCTTGAAGAACTGTGGTATCGTGTTGAAGCTGCGTGGGCAGCTGTACCTGTACAGGCCATCCTAGTTCTGTTTGACTCAATACCCAGGCGAATCAAGGCCGTTATAACGGCCAGAGGTGGTTGTTCTGGATAATGACTTCTCAGGATCTATGCACCCAAACTGCGTGAAACTATATTCACATGTCAGTTCTAGTATATTATATTTGTCCAACGGGTACCCGTTCATCATCTGCATTTCTTCTTGGTGTAGCAATTTTAATCGCCAGTAGTGTAGTTCGTCTCCAAGGCTTGCCAAAGCGACCTGAAGGTTTCCGGAGCACTTCGGTTGCAATATCGTTACTCTTTTGTTTCTCAAACCCCTGAAACTTAGTAAACAAAAGCGATGGACTTGTAGGTTAATCATGAGAGTTTGCCATACTAAAAACTGGGTTAAATACAATGAAAAGTATATAAATAACTAATAAGAGAAGTTAGGCGTTTTCGCGCCTATCATCTGAACGTAACGACCAATCAGAAGTAAGTTCAGTACAATTGGCTGACTCTGCCACAGGCATGGTACATACTATATCCTCAGTAGGTTGTACCTCACGCCACTTTTGTACCACATGCCACTCCACGTGCATCAAGCTGTACCAACCCAGTTTCTAGCAAAATAGAATACTGGCGGCCACAGCCAGGAATATTACATCTCTACGACGAACGCGCGGCATTGCGCGGTCGACCTCTTCATTGTAATTAAACTGCAGCTGTAGGAGAATACGATGACCCCAAGAATGCCCCACCACAACCCTGACTCGCGCGCTACTACTCGAGTCAAGAACACTGACTCACCCCGTTTCTTTTCATTGGATCACAACTGAATTAAATTCGTGTTTGAATGGAATTTTCTTTCGAAATTCGTGCGATTTTAAGGTTTTAAGTCGTAAATTGCTCTTGGTCTTTTGTCAGTAGCCATACCACTTGCCACCTTATTCAGCCGGAGCTCGTTCTGGTTTGGTTAAATGAGAATACCATCACCGACATCTTTCGAGAACGTTTATCCAAGGAAGAAAAAAAAAAACCTCAATAATATCGAACTAAAAGAAATTTAAACAGTACTATAATAATACCTAATTGTATTTAAAACAGCACAAGAATAAACACAAATTGTAGAGATATAACTTGAACATAACTATCGTGAACAGAACCTGCACTTATCCGTATGTTGTATCTAAGGAGCAATACTGTGTTCTATATCGTCCAATGCGAAAATACCTGCAGAATCAGTACCAACGTGTCTAAGGAATTTTTCTTATCTTGCATCTACAGAACCAAATGTGTTACTCACCATTACAGACTCTGACCCATAACATGCTTGCCTTGCTGTTGGCTTTACTCCAGTGGTTTTGATTAGAATAATTGAGTTCCCAAATATTCTGAAGTCTATAATTTTGATACCTGAGTTTGAAAGAATAGTTTCTGCTGCCTTCGTCCATCCAACACATTCGGGAATCAGAAAATGGCAACATCTTGGGCGAACGAATGTTTTGTTTACCGTTCTGCTCGTGTTAGTTGCTGCTCCCAACGAATTTCTCTCCTGTGCCAGCCTCTTCATCTATATCCTCAACTAGATGGTGGATGCATTCCAGTCTCTTACTTCCTCCGTGGTTCTTACTTCTAATGCTTCTTCTAATACCATGGAAGATTCTCCGATATCTTAACGCAAGTCCTGTCATCCTGCTTCTTCTCCGTGTCAATCTTTTCAAAATGTTCGTTTCCTCTTAGATTCTGAGGAGAACCTTCTCATTCCATACATCACCTAACCCCATTTTCAACATTATTCTGTAACACGACATGTCAAACACTTTGATTCTCCTGTGTTTCGGTTTTCGTACATTCCATAATTCACCACCACAAATTGCTCTGCTCCAAATGTACAATCTCAGAGATTTCTTTCTATGGCTATTAAGCGAAGATTGAATCAATGGCATAAGGTGAAGAATACGCAGTTCCAGTCAATATATAAGCGTGACCCCGTAACTAACGCCAGAGGAAGGTACTTCCACATGCTCATTGCGAGAATCTAGAGTATCATGACCAGTCAAAGAAAGGGCTTGTTTATGGCGAGACAACTATCTATACACACATTATGACAGCGTCTGGCGCTCCATGGTGATCAAATCTACGTCTTTGCTTGACTCGACTGCAGAAAGAGGCGTACCGACAGTATAGCAATGACAACTGTTGTGACTTGGCAAGACAGCCAAGCCACTAGGAGGTAGCCGAAAGGCACGCGTTTAAGCTCACGCAGGCTGGCGTGAGGTCTGGAACAACTAAAGGAGTTGAGTCTAGTAAAAAAAGTACGTAGCTTCTGGAATACTTAACTTTAATCCACAATTGGTGAACATCGGTCTGACGGTACATGCATCACAAGATAAATAGCAAATGATAATGGCGCCTTGCTAGGTCGTAACAAATTACGTAGCTGAAGGCTATGCTAACTATCGTCTCGGCAAATGAGAGCGTAATTTGTCAGTGAACCATCGCTAGCAAAGTCGGCTGTACAACTGGGGCGAGTGCCAGGACGTCTCTCTAGACCTGCCGTGTGGCGGCGCTCGGTCTGCAATCACTGATAGTGGCGACACGCGGGTCCGACGTATACTACCGGACCGCGGCCGATTTAAAGGCTACCACCTAGCAAGTGTGGTGTCTGGCGGTGACACCACAACAACAATGCACACAGAAATAATACCACGAGTTGCACCTAATTCCACGTTGAAGGTATTCGTGATTGCAAGCTCCGAACAGCAAATTACTTGCATCATCGTGCTGCAGATGCAGCGCCTGATTGTCATTGGGTACACAGTACGATACCCTCTGGCTCGAACATGAGAGAAGTTGAACAGCAGTCGCTACATTTCTGATGTCTTAAGATGGGTGGATCGGTTCTGACTTCGAGGTTTCGGTATGTGCGTTTAGGTTTCCCGTGAACCTCTAAATCGCCTCAGGCTAATACCAGGACAGTCGCGTGACCTTCCTCCCCTTTCTTCCCCGAGACGTGCTAGGACTCTCACTGACGGGACATTTATACGTAACGTATCTTATTCTCAAAGAAAAGAACAACAATGACATAGATAACACAGTATCAATTGGAACAGTTGGTGGCCGCCCATGTCATCGACTATTCACTGGCTTCGGGGGCTAACAAGTGAGACAGGTAGCTACGTCAGCTGTGACATTTCTACGTATTCTAGTTAGTGTACAGAAGAAGCCAGCAGCAGTAATGGATTTTGTCGTGGAACTCATCTGGGAAATGTACTTCTTTGCCTGATCCTCTAAGTCGCAAGGAAATGTGGGAGCAGCTTTCTCTTGGTGTTCTCGAAGCTAAGACTTCATTGCAAGCAGACTCTAAGTTCATAAGTTCGACGAGTAACGAGATCAGACAGTATACTCGTAAGTTAGATTTATACTGTTTCTGCACAAAGAGTAAAATTTTTTTCCAAACATCACATGCAAACTTCCCTAATTGGGCTCCTTACCCTGAGACGACGTTGTACCATAAGCTCTTATCAGCAACGTACACTGAACGTTCATGATTACTGTCAAGACGAGATTCTACAAACTGTACAACCATTTGAAATGGCTTAAGCTGTTAACCACTGTACTGTGGAAACAATTATTGTAGGAACAATCGAAACACTCCCAAAATACAGAACACCGTAAGATTTTATCTCTTACATGTTGTAGTGGAGCTTCCTAGACTTTGAATAAGGCCTTCAGAGCGGTTTCGGAAGCGCTGACACGTCGCCGTATTCAGCATAGGAGGATATGCTGCCCCCACCACGTGACTTCGAGCCACAGCCTACAGTGTCCTCATTTGGGGTGAGTGACCTTTTTCTTTTAGGCATTGGATCGAAGTTTAAGAAGCGCGATTATACTCCTTTATGAAACCTGAGTGATCAGTGCACTTATCACTGTTTGAGGGGAATCCTAGAGATCAGTCGTTACTACCTTAGCGTTGTATACAGTGCAGTTTGCTTGGGAATTCTGCTCCGTGCGCCGAGTCTGTAGCAGTTGTTTTCTTTACGTGTAATCGTTTTGGGCACATGGTTAGACAATGTAGAGAGTCCATGCGGCTCATGGTTGGGGAGAAGACGTAGGTTGTTAGAACACTCTGCGACTACATGTTGTATTTAGGTTAATAGTAGATTATTGTTTTAAATTGTTTAGAGGTATTAATTTCAAGTCGTAAAGATGAATAAGGAGGGGCAGTTGAAAATCGGAGACACAAGGAGTCACCAGTGAGGATGCTACGCAGTCGTCGGTGAAGAACAGACGAACAGATAAAATGGCCACAGACACTGCCAGAGAAATATCAGAAAATAAAGGCGCCAAGGTCACAGGCTGTAGGAGTGGATCCACCGATTGCTAACTCTGTTTCTCTCATCTTCGGCAGAGCGTCTGAGACTGTGTTGATATTTGTAGAGGATCTTAGATTATTGACTAATATAGGGGTCTGGTGAATAACAGTTAGAAATAGCAAAGTTACGTTTGTCAAGGGAAGTGAAGTCGTTGGTGATGTGATCACAGACTCTACGCAACGCGCAGAATTTAGACCAACTCAGGTAGGGGCTAAGACAAAGGTATAGGAAGCACAATAGCGCACCGTTTTTCCGTAAGCAGCTTTTACCAAGAGACGTAACGTAGCAGCTGAGGATTTCGTGGATAGGTTTACTAAAATAAACGTACGTATTTATCAGTTAAAGCAGAGTGAGAAGGTGAACGAATTATTGTTACAGTAAGCCGAGCACATGGGCTTGACGCTTTTCTACTGATGACCATAGGTGTTAAGTCCCATAGTGCTCGGAGCCATGTGACGCTCTTCTGAGTGGTTTTGGACTGTGGACGTCTAGCAGGGCGTCATAGGATCTTCATGCAGCGGTTGGGATAGCACTGGAGTATGATGAGATAGATATTTCCATGAGTGTAGGGGATCGAAAGAAAGTGTTTCCATCGAATATAAGATGTTTTAACTGTGGTAGTGAATGACACAGACAACGTTAGGCGCTGTGAGGGGGTAGTAGAAATGACGTAGACAGCTGTCAGTTTAGTGGAAATAGTCGTAGGAGCGCTGTGCAACAACTACACGGATACAGAGATAATGGGAAAGATGGTCTGGATCGTAAGAAGTACCCGTTAAACTCGAACCCCAGAGCCACCAGAAGGAGTTACCAGTAAAGCTGAACGATGAGGCGGAATGTCCCATACGGATGAGATTGATGGTGGGGAATATAAAGTTTTGTCGGACACAAGGGCTCATGTGTGGATTGGCTCAAGGGAGATAGTACATCGGAGGCACTGGAACCCACCACGTTACAGTTTGCATATGGTAGGGGACAGTGTTTTGCGGTCACTGATGTTAATAATGATGCCCTTTTCGCTGGAGGCAACGAATATTGTAAGCAACATGTAGGGTCGGTGTCTCACGTAATCAACGGCTATAGTTTGATTCTAGGGTAAGACTTCCTGCTCAGCATTATGCAAGAATTGGCCTTCGGCGACGTATATACTCAGCGGGAAGACACTCTGGCTATGGGAAACTGTTGTTAATGTTGATCTGGGCCAAGCAAATGTCTAGTACAGGGGCCAGTCCAGTTAAACAGTGAGCAACGACATTACAGTTTGATTCACATGGTCGTGCCGAAAGGCACCGGGGAGTCCATATGGGTGAGTATGGAGTCTGACTTACCAGTTGATACGTTGTTATGTGTAGTAGAAACACTGGAAGGTAATGTATAAATATAGCATACTGTTTGGTGAAACGTAATACTGTACACGTATGAGAGGGGGGACCGAGGCGAAATAGTACCCTTCAATGAGGATAAATTTGGAGCCAAGTAGGTTAATTAGTTGAAGTTAGCATTATTAGCTATTCCGGATGAGGAGAATTATCACACCGACGGTGTAGGCTATAAAAGTGCGCAGGATGCTGCTAGTACTGCATTTGGTGATAAATTGAAGCATTGGAAGGGATCAGGGAAAACTCAGGTGGACCTGTAGCTATAATTTAAGGATCTGATTTTTCCGTAAAGGCCGTTGCCCCACTACGCCAGTAAAACAACACATAATTCCGACAAAACACCAATGTATCGAAGGCGGTACAGAGTACCACGATCGCTGAAACCAGTTTTGCAAGACATATAAATTAACAATTTTGGTGAGCTAATGGAAGAGAGCAGTAGCCTCTGGGGTGGGGGACGGGCGGGTGGGAATTGTAATTGTCTAATTGTCTATTGGAGGGGTCAAAGAAGTATGAACTTCGTTGTCATTACGTTCGTTTGAATAGTACGACTACAGCAGATGCTTACCTAGTTCCAAATATAGGAGAAACGGTAGATAACATAGAGTAAAGCCAATACTTCTCGACAATGGACTTAAGGGATGGGTACATCAGCTGGAAGGGTAGTCCGGAGGGTAGACCGAAAACGGCGTTTTCTGTACCCTGGGGACACTACCAAAATAGGAGGATGCCTTATGGGTTGAAGAATCCACCAGCAACATTCCAACAGTAGCTGGATGGAGTGCTGGAAGGACTGAAACAGCGTCAGTGACTAGTGTTTCTCTATGAAGTAATGGTATTTTCAAGAGACATGCAAGAGCATAGACAACATCTGAGGGAGTTGCCCAATCGATTAATGTCATCCTGTTCGACGTCAAAATTCACTTAATTCTGGAGAAAGTTAACTACGTGGGCCATATCATTCTTAAGGATGGTATTAGAACTGATCCTAGGATAGTGAAAGCTGTACAGGATTTTCTGTTACCTGAAACAATGAAACAATTACAGTCCTTTCTCAGCGACTCGAATTACTATTGGAAGTTCGTGAAAGTTTAAGTGGATATTTAAAAACCACTTGCGCATTGGTTGAGAAAGGGTGTTATGATTGTATGATGGGAAAAATGTCAGGGAGAAATTGTCGGATAAAAAAGGTGCTCACGTCAAATGCAGTTTTGGTTTTTCCAGACTTCCAAATGGTGTGTGTCTTCTCATGCTCTTGGGTATGTATTAGGTGTGGAAGTGGGGGTCATGAAAAAACTATTGCCTCTGCCTCAAGACTGTTGAACGCAGCTGAGAGTTGTTGTTTCACAATGGAGATAGAGATGTTTAGCTTCGTGTACGGAGTAACATACTTCTGGTGTTACCTGTTTACGGTAGAAAATTTAAGAGAGTGACAAACAATGTTGCTTTGAAGTTGTTATTAGGTTTGAATAACCCATCCTGAAGACTGACGAGTTGGTCACTGAAATTCAGCGAATCTGGGTATGAAGTAGTCGACAAACCTGCGGAGAGACACGCTATCGCGGACAATTTGAACAGAAAGATAACGCTAATACAGGTACTAAGGAAGGCCATTGGGAAATGACGCAGCGCAGAGTGCCAATGAACAGTGTGTACATTATGGCAAGCAACAACGGTTTAGCATGAATGATGGATTATTATGTAAAGAAACAAAAGTAAGACCACGAGTTGTGGTGACAGTGAAGTTCAAACTGGAAGTGTTACATGAAATGCATGATCACATATCACTGGATCATGTGAGATTTAGGGCAACGAATCAGAGAGTGGTAGAAAAGTATTAGTGGAAGGGAAGGAAGAATTATGTTGATCAGTACGGCAGAAATTGAGTGGTTTGTGCACAGTGGACGGATTTAAAATGAATGCAGATACTGTTACAGAGATTGCTAGAAATAACAGAAGCATTCAACTTCAGAGGGGTGGACGTTTTGGGCAAATTCAGCGGAAACCAGCGGAAAATCTTTTTGTGCTGACCATAATAGACTATTTTTCTCGTTATATAGAGATGATGCCAATGTCGGACAAGTAGGCAATCATAGTCCCGCAGGCATAAGTTAATAGGTGGATACTGAAGTTCGGTGTGTCAGAGATGATAATTTTGGACCAATGGACTAACTTCATGTCAGACCTGACGAAAGAGCTATTTCCGTTCCTTAAAAAAATAAAATAAAAACAAAAAATAAGAACTAGGGCACTTCATCAACAAACTAGCGGAAGGACGAAACCATCTCCTCGCACAATTGATAAGGTGCTTAGTTATTACGCGGATGCACACCATTCTGATTTCAACACGTATCTATCCTTCATAGTGAGTGAGTGCATACAACAGCAAACTACCACTTGCACGGGTTGTTGCCATTCGAGGTGGAATACGGAAAAAAAATGGTATCGCCATTCGACATGATTAGACGGGAATGTGACAGGAAAGGAGAGACGGTCCGGGAGCTTGCAAAAACGGAAAGGGAAGTGTGGAGGAAGGTCCAGCGAGCAACTACTAAGTCACTGGAAAGCAGGAGGAGGTGGTGAAGCGAATGGGAACATTGTCTCATTAGAGAATAGGCCAGTGGTTGACGATGTCAAACCCATACACTCCGAAGAGAGAAACGAGGAAGTTTGTTACACGGTACCAGGGCATCTGAAACAACGTCACTAGTAAATGTGAAGCCGCAGCTGCCAACATGAATAACGATTGCTCAGTGTTGAGCGTCTATGACCTTGGTTTCAGTGGTAGCAGATCTGCAACAGGTATTAGCGAAGGCGAGGAAAGTGGCAAAGAGAAGGCAGTGGAATAATGAACAGCAGCAGAGAAAGATCCGTATACCTCATATGTGTTAACCATTGAGATCAAGGAAGTGGTTGGTAAGTAATATAATTCTATAATTACGGATATTTTTCTTTTGTGAATAGTACAGGGTATTAACGTGCTTTTACATAAGGTTATACATTTGTGTTTCAGGGTAGGTTTTATCATTAGCGTGTTAAGATTTCCTCTTCGGAGACAGCCGACTTCTGACAGGATACCGAACGCTGTGATCAAATTGCCGTATATGTGAAGGGCCGGAAAATAAGTATGCTAGTGTTGGCAGTGCTGTATTTCATCGGAGTGGGGGCGCTGAAAGATCATCACCCAGAAGGAGTAGTTTTTTTCCAGGCATCGAGACGTAGTGGTACCCAGTGACAGATGTCCGGTAGGTTTAGTGTTTAATGTGTGGGAATGGCCAAACAAAATTAGGAGACTGGAGAAATTATTAACAGGAAAATGCTCGGATATGTTCAGTACTAAAGAAGCACATGGAAGAGGTGTTCTGAGTGGTCCCGGAGGAATCCAGGAGAGTAAGCAGGGGATGGAGAGCTGCTGAAAAGCGTATTCGGGGCAGCAGATGCAAGCAACGTGAGCCAACTGAACCAATCGGCAGTGGCCGCAGTGGAAATTGGAAGAAAGGAATACAGTAGTGTAGGTCAGTTAGGAATAATATCATTATGGAGTCCTAGGAAATCTGGACAAAAAGTCTACCGGAAAAATGCGATGAAATCGAAAACCAAATGGTCTTCGGAAGACCTGGTTCTGTATACGGAAAAGTCAAGAAACTTTCGGCGAAATGGAAACTAAAGGCAATCAAGAGTGTTACAAGTATTCAACTTTTTCCTCTTCAGAAAAGGGAAATGCAGTTAATATAAAAACTATGGTGGCATCAGTATCCTACACATTTGCTAGAAACTATACTGAAAGATGATCAATAACCAAAGGAAAAATGTCACAGAAGCTGATATTTATGAGAAACAAAATGGGTTTAGACCAGGTCGTTTAGGCGCAGTGTGTGTATGTAACTAAGGACATTTCAGAAAAAGTTGCAATATTTTCCTATTTTCATGAAAATAAATGTAAGCTACAGAGAAAGACAGGTAATATACAAAATGTTCAAGGACCAAGAGCGAATAACAATGGAAGGCTTGGAGCATATTGCTTTGTCTGAACAGGGCTCTGACAGAAGTGTAGTCTGTCGCCCGTATTATTTAATCTGTACGCCAAAGAAACAATGGCGGAATGAAAGAGCAGTTACGTAGAGGGTTTGAAATGGAGGAAGAAAGGACATTGTTGGCGTTGCCATCGATGATCACGTACACTGGCAGTAAAGGCGTAGCCATCTCTGATTAATCAGTGAAGACAGCAACGTTGACAAAAAAGAAGGGCATGATGATAGAACTTCGGCGAAGCAGCAAATAATTAACTTTTGTAGTTACGGAACTGAGGGAGTAAAAGTCGTAAGGGAGGACAGAGAATTAAATATGAGGGACGATAAAAAAAATTTCGTCTGAGGGCGTTGCTACAGCGTATATGCAAAGGTAGCTCGACTCCGATGCTGGTATGCAAGCAACAACATGAAGGAAAGGAATTAGTGTGGTATTTGCGTCATTCTGACATCTTCTTCTTCTTTATCGTCGCTTTGTCCCACGTCACGTTGGGTCGGCGTTGCTCATCTGGACCCTTCTCCTCCATAGTTCTCTATCCATTGCCTCTTCCTTCTTCCATCCTTTCTCCCTTAGGTCCCAGAATATCTTATCCTTCCACGTCAACTTCGGTCTTCCTCTGCTTCTCGCTCCTTCAATCTTTATATCTCAAACTCTGTTTCCGATATACTCTTCCCCTTTTCTCTGTAAGTGTCCGTACCACCTTAGTCTGCCCTCTTGTGTCTTTTTCCCCCATGGGTCTCACTTTCACAGCTCTTCTAACAAATTCATTTCTAATTCTGTCCTTCCTTGTTACTCCACACATCCACTCAGCATCTTCATTTCCGCCACTTCCATCTTCCTTTCCCGGGCTACTGTGATTGGCCATGTCCCTGTCCCGTATATCATAGCAGGCCTTACCACCGACTTGTACACTTTCCCTTTCAACCCAATGCTCACCTTCTTGTCACACAACACTCCACTCATTTTCCTCCACTTGTTCCAACCGCAATTTATTCGGTGTTGTATCTCGCTTTCCAGTTCTCCATCCCTCTGTATGTACGACCACAGGTATTTAAATTTGCTGACCGATTTCAGCTCATCATCCTGGATCTGTAAATACCTCATCTGCACATCCTTTAGTGCTAAATATTCTGACTTTGCCTGCTAATTTTCATCCCTCTTTCTTCTAGTGCCTTCCTCCAATCCTCCAGCTTTTTCTCAAGTCTGTCGATGCTCTACTCACAAAGAACTACATCATCCGCAAGCATCATATTCCACGGTGCTTCCTTCTTCACATCTTTCACCAGCACATCCATAATCAGGCCAAAGAGGTAGGGACTAAGCGCATGTCATTCTGACATGCGTGCGATAAATGAGGGAACTTGAACTATGGCGACGTTATTTCCAAATCCGTTCAAACTGGACCAATGCTGTTGTTTTCTGGGCTGCCGAAGGTCAACATTTAGATATCCATAAGAGAATGAAAACTGTGTGTGGGGTAATATGTGTGTCCAAAACCGCCACTGCGGAATGGTTCGTCAGGGGATGCTGCTGCTTCATAATGATGCACGCCCTACATAGCAGAGTCGTAGGAGATGCCCCGACTGGTTCGGGAGACTCTGTAAGGACGAGAATATGCAGTAAGCAGTTACGGACTTTCTCACGTAACAGAACACGGTGTTTTACCAGACTAGTATCTTCAACCTGGTGCGTGGGTGGGATGATTGTCTCAATGCTCCTAGTGATATTGCCTGATAGGCATACCGATTCCGGACTGCATGGACGTTTTGACCGTCCCTTCTGCGTCCAAAAAATAACGGAGGACGTTGGCTGGAAGGAGTCTGCCATGGAAAGGTATTCGTTTCTGGCCTTATCAAACCAGTCAGAAGACAGATGATTCCCCATCACCGGCAAAATAAAACGCCGATGACAATATGGCTTCAAGGTATTGTACCTCTGAGAGTAGTCCGACGGTTCAAATTCGTGATGGTGACCACATTTCCTTGCATTCGCTCAGATGATACCAGGTTCTTCTCTCGGCATCAGGTCAAAGCTCGGTCATCGTTTTCGGGGCGCGACACAGCAGCGTGGAGGCAGTAAATCGCTTAGCAAACATTTGCCGTTTCCAGCGCGTTCATCGCGGGCGCATGGGTGGCGGTACACACTGAGCCTCCATAATGGCGCGGGTTTTCCGTGGGACAACACGGCCAGGACGCGCCACTTGGCAGGTGCTGATTACCAGTAACGAGGGCCACAGCAGCCGGCACTAATCGCGATGATTAAGCGCCGCGCATGCGTGCTGAGCGCGCCGGCGGCCGACCGCACGCCCAGGCACCGATTAGGTGCGCTCGCCCTGCCGTGCACAAGCGCCAGTTATCTCACCCCGTCTGGTCCCAGCCGCGTGGGTGTTGACCTCTGGCCATCGATCGTTTGTCAGTTGAAGCAGATACCGATGACTAGTCGCTGGAAGCGACCGTCGTCCGTCTACGTCTACATCTACATAATTACTCTGCAATTCACATTTAAGTGCTTGGTAGAGGGTTCATCGAACCACAATCATACTATCTCTCAACCATTCCACTCCCGAACAGCGCGCGAGAAAAACGAACACCTAAACCTTTCCGGTCGCGCTCTGATTTCTCTTACTTTATTTTGATGATCATTCCTACCTATGTAGGTTGGGCTCAACAAAATATTTTCGCATTCGGAAGAGAAAGTTGGTGACTGAAATTTCGTAAATAGATCTCGCCGCGACGAGAAACGTCTTTGTTTTAATGACTTCCATCCCAACTCGCGTATCATATCTGCCACACTCTCTCCCCTATTACGTGATAATACAAAACGAGCTGCCCTTTTTTGCACCCTTTCGATGTCCTCCGTCAATTCCACCAGGTAATGATCCCACACCGCGCAGCAAAATTCTAACACAGGACGAACGAGTGTAGTGTAAGCTGTCTCTTTAGTGGACTTGTTGCATCTTCTAAGTGTCCTGCCAATGAAACGCAACCTATGGCTCGCCTTCCCCACAATATTATCTATGTGGTCTTTCCAACTGAAGCTGTTCGTCATTTTAACACCCAGGTACTTAGTTGGATTGACAGCCTTGAGAATTGTACTATTCATCGAGTAATCGAATTCCAAAGGATTTCTTTTGGAACGCATGTGTATCACTTCACACTTTTCGTTATTTAGTGTCAACTGCCACCTGTCACACCATACAGCAATCGTTTCTAAATCGCTTTGCAACTGATACTGGTCTTCGGATGACCTTACTAGACGGTAAATTACAGCATCATCTGCGAACAACCTAAGAGAACTGCTCAGATTGTCACCCAGGTCATTTATATAGATCATGAACAGCAGAGGTCCCAGGATGCTTCCCTGGGGAACACCTGATATCACTTAAGTTTTACTCGACGATTTGTCGTCTGTTACTACGAACTGCGACCTTCCTGACAGGAAATCACGAATCCAGTCGCACAACTGAGACGATACCCCATAGGCCGGCAGCTTGATTAGAAGTCGCTTGTGAGGAACGGTGTCAAAAGCTTTCCGGAAATCTAGAAATACGGAATCAACTTGAGATCCCCTGTCGATAGCGGCCATTACTTCGTGCGAATAAAGAGCTAACTGCGTTGCACAAGAACGATGTTTTCTAAAACCATGCTGATTACGTATCAATAGATCGTTCCCTTCGAGGTCTAGCTGTAACCGAATTCTTGGCTTTCGCTTGGTGACGATCACAGGATTCAACTGACTTACTTGATGCCCCAGCCCGAAAAGAACTTCTACCAATACACTGATAACAAAGATTATTGTAGTCTATGTATCTTGAAATTAGTCAAAATAGGATAAAAAGTAGAAGTTTTCATTCACTCAAAATTATGTTTACAACCCCCGTTTAAGTTGTATTACATAAAAATAGAGACGATACTCATGATCAATTACCCATAAGTCCGTTAAGTACTTGCTGTTTTTATCTTGCTGATATACAGGTTACTTTGGGAGAGTGATGAGAATATTAAGTAAGTTAGTTACTTTCGACACACTGGTATTCTCACACAACTGCCTGCTTGGCAGTGTAGTGGTCCGGACACGTCACTTGCATTCCGTGCATCGAGCGAGCGCTCGCCTGTGTTTACATCCTATCAGCCGCCACTTGCCAGTCACCTTAGATTACACGACACTACGGCGAATCAATAGCACAATTCAACTCTCAAGTTGAATTTCAGCAGCTACTTTGCCAGACCCAAGGTCCTCTAGGTGGAATGATTTCTACATAAAGATGTGAAGATCCTGGCAGCTGGCATTATTAACATTCATGTCTGGATCAGCAGTAGCACCGTCTATTCCAGGTCGTTAATGAAGCTGCGTGTGACCTTATCAGCGGAACAAGTCAAAACCTCCAACTTTGCCAGGCAACATCGGTAATGCCAGCATAGACCATGTCACATTAGGGATGCGAAGCATCTGTCTATTCGAGTTAGCTTTTGCAGAGCACATGTACACTACTGGCCATTAAATCTGCTACACCACGAAGATGACGTGCTACAGACGTGAAATTTAACCGACAGGAAGAAGATGCTGTGATATCCAAATGATTAGCTTTTCAGAGCATTCACACAAGGTTGGCGCCGGTGGCGATACATACAACGTGCTGACATCAGGAAAGTTTCCAACCGATTTCACATATACAAACAGCAGTTGACCGGCGTTGCCTGGTCAAACGTTGTTGTGATGCCTCGTGTAAGGAGGAGAAATGCGTACCATCACGTTTCCGAGTTTTAGAAAGGGTGGATTGTAGCCTACCGTGAATGCGGTATATCGTATCGCGACACTGCTGCTCGCGTTGGTCTACATCCAATGACTGTTAGCAGAATAAGGAATCGGTGGTTTCGGGAGGGTAATACGGAACGCCGTGCTGGATCCCAACGGCCTCGTATCACTAGAAGTTAAGATGACAGGCATCTTATCCGCATGGCTGTAACGGATCGTGCAGTCAAATCTCGATCCCTGTGTCAACAGACGGGGAAGTTAGCAAGACAACAACCATCTGCACCAACGGTTCGACGACGTTTGCAGCAGCATGAACTGTCAGCTCCGAGAGCATGGCTGCGGTTACCCTTGACGCTGCGATGGTGTACTCAACAACAAACCTGGGTGCAAGAGTGGCAAAACGTCATTTTTTTGGATGAATCCAGGTTCTGTTTACAGCATCATGATGGTCAAATCCGTGTTTGACGACATCGCGGTGAATGTACGTTGGAAGCGGGTGTTCGTCATCGTTATAGTGGCGTATCACCCGGCGTGTTGATATGGGGTGCTATTGGTTACACGTCTAGGTCACCTCTTGTTCGCATTGATGGGATTTTGAACAGTGGACGTTACATTTCAGATGTGTTACGACCCGTGGCTCCACCCCTCATTCGATCCCTGCGAAATCCTACATTTCAGCAGGATAATGCACGACCGCATGTTGCAGGTCCTGCACGGGCCTTTCTGGATACAGAAAATGTTTGACTGCTGCCCTGGCCAGCACATTCTCCAGATCTCTCACCAACTGAATACGTCTGGTCAATGGTGGCCATGCAACTGGCTTGTCACAATACGCCAGTCACTACTCTTGATGAACTGTGGTGTCTACATCTACATCTACATTTATACTCCGCAAGCCACTCAACGGTGTGTGGCGGAGGGCACTTTACGTGCCACGGTCATTACCTCCCTTTCCTGTTCCAGTCGCGTATGGTTCGCGGGAAGAACGACTGTCTGAAAGCCTCCGTACGCGCTCGAAGCTCTCTAATTTTACATTCGTGATCTCCTCGGGAGGTATAAGTAGGGGGAAGCAATATATTCGATACCTCATCCAGAAACGCACCCTCTCTAAACCTGGCGAGCTAGCTACACCGCGATGCAGAGCGCCTCTCTTGCAGAGTCTGCCACTTGAGTTTGCTAAACATCTCCGTAACGCTATCACGGTTACCAAATAACCCTGTGACGAAACACGCCTCTCTTCTTTGGATCTTCTCTATCTCCTCCGTCAACCCGATCTGGTACGGATCCCACACTGATGAGCAGTACTCAAGTATAGGTCGAACGAGTGTTTTGTAAGCCACCTACTTTGTTGACGGACTACATTTTCTAAGGATTCTCCCAATGAATCTCAACCTGGCACCCGCCTTACCAATAATTAATTTTATATGATCATTCCGATTCAAATCGTTCCGCACGCATACTCCCAGGCATTTTACAGAAGTAACTGCTACCAGTGTTTGTTCCGCTATCATATAATCATACAATAAAGGATCCTTCTTTCTATGTATTCGCAATACATTACATTTGTCTATGTTAAGGGTCAGTTGCCACTCCCTGCACCAAGTGCCTATCTGCTGCAGATCTTCCTGCATTTCGCTACAACTTTCTAATGCTGCAACTTCTCTGTATACTACAGCATCATCCGCGAAAGGCCGCATGGAACTTCCGACACTATCTACTAGGTCATTTATATATATTGTGAAAAGCAATGGTCCCATAACACTCCCCTGTGGCACGCCAGAGGTTACTTTAACGTCTGTAGACGTCTCCCCATTGATAACAACATGCTGTGTTCTGTTTGCTAAAAACTCTTCAATCCAGCCACACAGCTGGTCTGGTATTCCGTAGGCTCTCACTTTGTTTATCAGGCGACAGTGCGGAACTGTATTGAACGCCTTCCTGAAGTCAAGGAAAATAGCATCTACCTGGGAGCCTGTATCTAATATTTTCTGCGTCTCGTGAACAAATAAAGTGAGTTTGGTCTCACACGATCGCTGTTTCCGGAATCCATGTTGATTCCTACAGAGTAGATTCTGGGTTTCCAAAAACGATATGATACGCGAGCAAAAAACATGTTCTAAAATTCTACAACAGATCGACGTCAGAGATATAGGTCTATAGTTTTGCGCATCTGCTCGACGACCCTTCTTGAAGAGTGGGACTACCTGTGCTCTTTTCCAATCATTTGGAACCTTCCGTTCCTCTAGAGACTTGCGGTACACGGCTGTTAGAAGGGGGGCAAGTCCTTTCGCGTACACTGTGTAGAATCGAATAGGAATCCCGTCAGGTCCAGTGGACTTTCCTCTGTTGAGTGATTCCAGTTGCTTTTCTATTCCTTGGACCTTTATTTCGATGTCAGCTATTTTTTCGTTTGTGCGAGTATTTAGAGAAGGAACTGCAGTGCGGTCTTCCGCTGTGAAACCGCTTTGGAAAAAGGTGTTTGGTATTTCAGCTTTAAGCGTGTCATCCTCTGTTTCAATGCCATCATCATCCCGGAGTGTCTGGATATGCTGTTTCGAGCCACTTACTGATTTAACGTAAGACCAGAACTTCCTAGGATTTTCTGTCACGTCGGTACATAGAATTTTACTTTCGAATTCACTGAACGCTTCACGCATAGCCCTCCTTACGCTAACTTTGGCATCGTTTAGCTTCTGTTTGTCTGAGAGGTTTTGGCTGCGTTTACACTTGCAGTGAAGCTCTCTTTGCTTTCGCAGTAGTTTCCTAACTTTGTTGTTGAACCACGGTGGGTTTTTCCCGTCCGTCACAGTTTTACTGGGCAAGTACCTGTCTAAAACGCATTTTACGATTGCCTTGAACTTTTTCCATAAACACTCAGCATTGTCAGTGTCGGAACAGAAATTTTCGTTTTGATCTGTTAGGGAGTCTGAAATCTGCCTTCAATTACTCTTGCTATACAGATAAACCTTCCTCCCTTTTTTTATATTCCTATTAACTTCTATATTGAGGGATGCTGCAACGGCCTTGTGATCACTGATTCCCTGTTCTGCACTTACAGAGTCGAAAAGTTCGGGTCTGTTTGTTATCAGTAGGTCCAATATGTTATCTCCACGAGTCGGTTCTCTGTTTTATTGCTCGAGGTAATTTTCGGATAGTGCACTCAGTATAATGTCACTCGATGCTCTGCCCCTACCACCCGTCCTAAACGTTTGAGTGTCCCAGTCTATAGCTGGTAAATTGAAATCTCCACCTAAGACTATAACATGCTGAGAAAATTTATGCGAAATGTATTCCAAATTTTCTCTCAGTTGTTCTGCCACTAATGCTGCTGAGTCGGGAGGTCGGTAAAAGGAGCCAACTATTAACCTAGCTCGGTTGTTCAGTGTAACCTCCACCCATAATAATTCACAGGAACTATCCACTTCTACTTCACTACAGGATAAACTATTACTAACAGCGACAAACACGCCACCACCAGTTGCACGCAATCTATCCTTTCTAAACACCGTCTGTTCCCTTGTAAAAATTTCGGCAGAATTTATTTCATGCTTCGGCCAGCTTTCTGTACCGATAACAATTTCAGCTTCGGTGCTTCCTATCAGCGCTTGAAGTTCCGGTACTTTACCAATGCAGCTTCGACAGTTTACAATTACAATACCGATTGCTGCTTGGCCCCCGCATGTTCTGACTTTGCCCCGCACCCTTTGAGGCTGCTGCCCTTTCTGTACTTGTCCGAGGCCATCTAACCTAAAAAAACTGCCCAGTCCACGCCACACAAGCCCTGCTACCCGTGTAGCTGCTTGCTGCGTGTAGTGGACTCCTATCCAGCGGTACCCGAAACCCCACCACCCTATGGCGCAAGTCTTGGAATCTGCAGCCCACACGGTCGCAGAACCGTCTCAGCCTCTGATTCAGACCCTCCACTCGGCTCTGTACGAAAGGTCCGCAGTCAGTCCTGTCGACGATGCTGCAGATGGTGAGCTCTGCTTTCATCCTGCTAGCGAGACTGGCAGTCTTCACCAAATCAGATAGCCGCCGGAAGCCAGAGAGGATTTCCTCAGATCCGTAGCGACACACATCATTGGTGCCGACATGAGCGACCACCTGCAGATGGGTGCACCCTGTACCCTTCATGGCATCCGGAAGGACCCTTTCCACATCTGGAATGACTCCCCCCGGTATGCACACGGAGTGCACATTGGTTTTCTTCCCCTCTCGTGCTGCCATATCCCTAAGGCGCCCCATTACGCGCCTGACGTTGGAGCTCCCAACTACCAGTAAGCCCACCCTCTGCGACCGCCCGGATCTTGCAGACTGAGGGGCAACATCTGGAACAGGACAAGCTGCCATGTCCGACTGAAGATCAGTATCAGCCTGAGACAGAGCCTGAAACCGGTTCGCCAGACAAACTGGAGAGGCCTTCCATTCAGCCCTCCGGAATGTCTTTCGCCCCCTGCCACACCTCGAGTCGACCTCCCACTCTACCACAGGTGAGGGATCAGCCTCAATGTGGGCAGTATCCCGGGCAGCCACAGTCGTAGTCCGATCGGGGGATGCGTGGGACGAGCTGGCCGTCCCCGACAAACCCCCATCCGGACCCCCACAGTGATGCCCATTGGCAACAGCCTCAAGCTGTGTGACCGAAGCCAACACTGCCTGAAGCTGGGAGCGAAGGGATGCCAACTCAGCCTGCATCCGAACACAACAGTTGCAGTCCCTGTCCATGCTAAAAACTGTTGTGCAAAGAATGTCTGAACTAATCTACAGAGAGCACAAACAATTCGACACAAAATTTAAACAGTTATTAAAATACAAGGCTGCCAATAAATGCAGTAATGCTGCTACTTGCGCACAGCTGACACACTGCTCCACGGCGGAAGGAGACTACGCGATTTTACACCATTCAGGTACTAAAACGCGATGCTACAACTCTCAAATACTACAATACGCCCGAAATTTATGAATTAAACAACGCAAATATCAAAAACGCGCAAAGAAATTAAGAATTAAACTACGTAACAAATAAGTGAGCTAAGAGTATACGACTTGCTGCTGCAGCTGCTTATCAAACGGCGGCAGGGAGCACAATCGTGTTGAAGCTGCATGGGCAGCTGTACCTGTGCACGCCATCCAAGCTCTGTTTGACTCAATGCCCAGGCGTATCAAGGCCGTTATTACGGCCAGAGATGGCTGTTCTGGGTACTGATTTCTCAGGATCTATGCACTCAAATAGCGTGAAAATGTAATCACATGTCAGTTCTAGTATAATATATTTGTCCAATGAATACCCGTTTATCATCTGCGTTTTCTATTGGTGAAGCAATTTTAATGGCCAGTAGTATCATTCCATGGGTAGCGTGCGGGTGCGCGCTGCCCTGTCAGAACAGCAAATAACCGTCCTGTGGCAAGAAACGGTAGACGAGGTGATCAAACAGCATTCTGCCTGAATCGAGTGCTGTTCAGTGTTCCGTCCAGAAACACCAAAGGCGAAAGTGTTGTAGATTATTGCACCCCAGACCATACGACACGAGGTGGGGCCAGTGTATCCCAGACGAATCCACTGTTCGAGACATCGCTTATGTCGTATGTGTGAACGATCATCACTTGCAAATCTACTTTTATCAGTGAAGACCACACCACACCACGCCATTCCATCCTCCGCATGAACCTCTGATGGCACCAGCCGAGCTGTAACCATCGATGGTGTGGTGTGTGTGTGGCATGGGTCAGAGGGGTGTGTGCCCATAACTCACTAGTAGCAAACGGTTCACAGCATAGGGTGGGTGGCACTTCCGCTAGCACAGCGCAAATCCCCGCAATCTCCCAGGCTCCATCAGCAAAGCAAACTTTTTCCTCTTTCTCCCCTAACATCAGACAAAAAGCATCTGTCACTACGTTTTCCTGCTCTTTGATATATTTTACCGCAAGGCGGAATGCTGATATTCTAACAGCCCAATGCGCTATGCAGCTGTCTTCCCGGGGCGGGCTAGCACCTAGCTGTGCACTTGGTTATGCTCCAGATAAAATATAAACTTTTGCAGGGCGAATAAAGCTGCTCACTCCTCAAGCTCCTAAGTCGAATATTTGGTCTCACCTCGCCTGGAGACTGGGACCTCAATGCTTACGTTATCGGTGGGCACTTCTCATCCTGCTCCTGTAAGAGATCGACTGCCATCCCCGAACTCGAAGCGTCGGACTTTACAACAAAAGACCTCTCGAAATCTGGAACCTCAAGAACCATGCCGTTGGCGTAAAGTCGTTTTTAAGGCATCAAACGCGGCCTGTTGACTCTCTCTCCACCTAAAACCCTCCCTCTTTCTCCTCATCTGGTAAGAGGGGCTAGAAATGCGGTGAAACTTGGCAAGAATTTTCATAACTACAATGCGGACTACTTCCTCTTTCATTTTTAGTGGTCGGTAAGCACGGTTGGCTCTGGTTCAGAAGGGGTCGATTTTGACCGACCCCTTTCCCCTCTCTGCAGACACTAGAGGACCCAGGAATAAGATTTCCCGACACGCCAGGATGACATTAGTAGGTTTCACATTGAGACCGGCTTCCCTCACACGTTCTATGGTCTAGGTGTTCAAGAAAGCATTTCCGATAAGTCACGACACAATCGAGATATATACAAATTTGAATTTAACGTCGTCCAACACGCAATCCTAATGCTGGGACATTATGGTGGCTCCGGTTAACAACCCAAAGGACACCCTATTAACTTCGTACAGGTTCCATTCTGTTGTGAAGAGAGTAGCTGCGTCAGAGTCGTCCAACAGAGGGATTTGTTAGTAAGCCTGGTTTAGTCTTACCGCGCTCCGGTGAGCCACATGAAACAGTAATGGAGAATAGGCACTGCAACAGTCTAAGACTCTCTACTCTAAAATTCAACCGCTATGTAGACCTGAAGGCAAAATTTTCAACGTTCGCCGGCTTGCACACACGAGTGGCAGCTAGCAACCTAACTATAAATCCACGTATACCAGGACCAGTCGTAACGTAAAGGGAAATACTGCTGCCCGAATCAAGCAAATCTCACACTGGCTCATGGTCAGTGTATGCGCACACGAAGGGTCGTGGGTTGTTGATTACTGCAACTCCCTTGTTGAGATAAGAGGTATTTGACCATCCTTGTTAAGACCACGACACAGCGGTTATAAAATTTAGAGAACAGTCTTACACGCTGTCTTAAGGACCTTCACTTCTCTCACTAGTTGTGCCGAATACCAAAGGAAGTCGCCAGTTACTGGGAACTACCAACTTACAAAAATTCTACTTTCTAAATTGTGCTTAGGAGGGGATTTTGCAACTTAACAATTAAGTTAGATACATCCCTAGCACTCCGTCTTCCAGCCGTAGGAGATCCCCTAACATCATCCAACAAAGTCGATCTCTCCTACTCCCTCTAATCTGAATTTTTACCCAATTCCAACACGGACAACCTCATCTGCAAATTCGTGATTCTACCAGCTAGGTCATGAACGATGGACCTCTGTTGTGGATAACTCACAACTGAGCCTAAATCTTTAAAACTGTTAAAGCAATGGCAGAGTTGCGCTGAATTACAGGCCGATATCATTAACGTCGATTTTGCAGTAGGGTTTTGGAACGTATACTGTATTATAACGTTTAAGTACCTCGGAGGAAATGATTTACTGACACACAGTCAGCAGAGTTTCAGAAAATATCGTTATTTTGAAATACAACTCGCTCTTTATACTCATAAAGGAGTAAGTGCTGTCAACAGGCGATGTCAAATTGATATTTCCAGAAGGCTATTGACACCGTTCCTCACAAGCGTCTTCAAACCAAACTGTGTGCCTATGGAATATCGACTCAGTTGTGCGACTGGATTCGTGATTTCCTGTCAGAAAGGTCACACATCGTAGTAGTAGATGGAAGGTCTTCGTGTAAAACAAAGTAATATCCGGCGCTCCTCAAGGATATGTTACAGGCCCTCTATTGTTCCTGATCTATATTGATGACATAGGACACAATCCGATTAGCCTTCATTGATTATTTGCAGATGATGCTGTCCTTTGCCGTCTTGTAAAGACATCAGATGACCAAAACAAATTGCAAAATGATTTATATAAGACGTATGTACGGTGCGAAAAGTGTCAATTGACCCTGAATGAAGAAAAATGTGAGGTATTCACTTGAGTACTAAAAGAAGTCCGCTAAATTTCGAATACGCGGTAAGTCACAAAAATTTGAAGGCTGCAGATTCAACTAAGTACTTACGGTTTAAAATTACAAATAACATAAATTGGAACGATGACATAGATAATGTTGGGGGTACAGCAACCAAAGACTGCGATTCATTGGCAGAACAATTAGAAGGTGCAACAGGTCTGCTTACACCACGCTTTTTCGCCCTATTCTGGAGTATTGCTGTGCGGTGTGGGATCCGCATCTGGTGGGACTGATGGACGTGGAAAAAGTACAAAGAAGGGTAGCTCGTTGTGTATTATCGCAAAATAGTGGATATTGTGCGACAGACATGATACGTGAATTGGAGTGGCAATCATTAAAACAAAGGTGTCTTTCGTTGCGACGGTATCTTCTCATGATTTTTCACCAGCCCCCCCCCCCCCCCCCCCCCGATTGCGAAAACATTGCGTTGGCACCCGCCTACCCAGGGAGAAATGATCATCACAATAAAATAAGAGAAATCAGGGCTCGCACAGGAAAATTTAAGCTCTCGTTTCTCCCGCGCGCCTTTCGAGAGTGGAACGGTAGAGAGACAGCTTGAAGGCGGTACATTGAAACCTCTGTCAGGCACTTTATTGTGAATGGCAGAGTAATCACGTAGTTGTAGATAATGATTTGTAAAACACACATTTTATTTAAACATACATAACAAGAGCCAAATGATATCTTCAGAGAATATTTGAAACCATTCTAGTAGTGATAACTATATTTCGATTAATACAGAACAAGAGCACTGAAGGTACGTTTGAGCTGTGATATAGCAATTAAACAATTATTCGGAAGTGCTAAAGGCAAACTAACTCCTAAACTGAATGTAATTTATTAGGATTATTAAGCAGTTTTAAACTTTACAGAAATGCTAATTAGTTTTGCTAATGAGAAACACCAAATATGAAAGGTCAAGTGCTCCAAGAGCTGTAACAAAAATAAAATAACCTTTTACCAACAAGAGCAGTTACAGAATAAGAACAGTATCATAAATGCAGCAACATTGGTATTAATGCAAACCACCTTAGCCGAACAGGCGGGATTATACTAACACGTCCGGCGCCGAGTGTCCAACTGACCAGCCGTCGTGACCTTTAGACTCAGCACTGGAGCAGAGCATGTCTATGACACTCAAAATACTCTCCTAGAAATACACGCAACAACTAAATACCGACTCAATGCCTCGACCGCAAAATCCGATGTGAGTTCATCTTGGGACAGATAGATCTAATAAAATCTTCAGCTGAGTTACGTAAGAACGCAGTGAATAATTAGCGTTAAGAGGTGCAAATGGCTCTGAGCATTATGGGCCTCAATTTCTGAGGTCATCAGTCCCCTTGACCTTCGAACCACTTAAACCTAACTAACCTAAGGATATCACACACATCCATGCCCGAGGCAGGATTCGAACCTGCAACCGTAGCGGTCTCGCGGTTCCGGACTGTAGCGCATAGAACCGCACGGCCACTCCGGCCGGCTAGTGTTAAGAGATTACATTGTTCTCCTTCCCCCGTAATAGTAAAGGACTCGCGATTAGTTCTAGAAGGAGATCACGTTATAGTAATGACAAAAATTAACACGGGAGAAGAGAGCTCACAAATTAGGAGAAACTGTCAGAAAATGTAAGTAGGGTCGTTTACACTGCTTTTAAAACTAAACAAGCACACCACAGGACGAACGTATTGCTTTTGTACCGTCTAGTTTGCACTTTAACTTTGCCACGAAAAGGAAGCAAGTTACACAACAGAGCTGCCCCAAGCAAGTAGGCCCGCTCTGTTACACAGTGTTCCACAATTTAAGATTTATGAATAACTGTAAAATCAATAGCCACAGCGCTAATATTTTACACAGAAAATAATCAATAATATTAACTTGACCATGACCCACAGTTAACGACGAGGTATGCACGGGAATTATAATCTGTCATACGTAGAATATTTCAGAGTGGACACAAGTACCACTAATGCCTCTATACTTACAGTACTGGGAGGCTGACCACAAGCACTCTATACAACTTTCTCAAATATCGGCTACCGACAGTACAACTAGCTCATGTTATTACTCTGACGGGAACCGTTACTGCAGAACCATGAAGTAGACGTGGAATGAACCAGCAAAGACTACTACTTAAATGCAGCACGGAAACGGACCGTAGTTCGAATTATTCCACAGCAAGTATGTCCTCACCAGATACTTAGTATGTGTTGAAGACAGTTTGATCTGGCAGAGGGACAAAGGTCATTCCTCTTGTTGAGTCACCATTCTTCTTACTGGTTTGACGCGGTCCGCCACGAATTCTTATCCTCTGCCAACCTTTCTATATCAGAGTAGGACTTGAACTTATGTCCTTAACTAAACTAACTGCTGGATCTATTGCAATCTCTGTCTTTCTCTACAGTTTTTGCCCTTTACAGCTCCCTCTAGTACCATGGAAGTCTTTCCATGATGTGTTAACAGATGATCTATCAACCTGTCCCTTCTCCTTGTCAGTGTTTCCACATATTCCTTTCCTCTCCGATTTCGAGCAAAGATTCCTCATTCCTTACCTTATCAGCACTCCTAATTTTCAACATTCACCTGCAGCACTACATCTCAAATGCTTCAGTTCTCTTCTGTTCCGGTTTTCCCACAGTCCACATTTCACTACCACACAATGCTGTGTCACAGACGTACTATTCTTAGAAATTTATTCCTCCAGTTAAGGCCTATGTTTGCTATTAGTATACTTCTCTTGGCCAGAAATGCCCTTTTTATCAATGCTATCTGCTTCTGATGTCCTCCTTGCTTCATCCGTTCAAAAATGGTTCAAATGGCTCTGAGCACTATGGGACTTAACATCTGAGGTCATCAGTCCCCTAGAACTTAGAACTACTTAAACGTAGCTAACCTAAGGACATCACACACATCCATGTCCGAGGCAGGATTCGAACCTGCGACCGTAGCGGTCTCGCGGTTCGAGACTGGAGCGCCTAGAACCGCTCGGCCACTTAGGCCGGCTGATTGTGCCATATTTCATACTAAGTCTCCGAAAGCTCTCTTAAATTCCGATTCTAGTACTGGATCCTCATCACCTCTAAATGAACTCCTGTCTCTTCGTCTATTACGTCAGACAAATCTTATCCCTCATATAGGCCTTCAATGTACACTTTCCATGTATCCGCTCCATCCTCTGCACTTAACAGTTGAATTCCCGTTGCGCTTTTAGTGTTACCATCCTTACTTTTAATTTCACGGAAGGTTGTTTTGAATTTCCTATATGGTGAGTCAGTCCTCGCGACATTCATTTCTTTTTCGATTTCTTCACATTTTCCATGCAGTCATTTCGTCGTGGCTTCCCTGTACTTCCTATTTATATTCCTCAGAGACTTTTCTTTCTGTATTCCTAAGTATCTCTCAACGTTTGTTGTTTTTCCTTGTTTCATCGATTAGATGAAGTATTTCTTCTGTTACCGAAGGTTCTGCGCTGTTACCTTCTTTCTTCCTATGTTTTTTTTTCCAAATTCCGTGATTTATCTTTTTAGACATGTTCATTGCTCTTGAACTATACTGCCCTCTGGGTATTCCTTATTTCTGCATCTATAGCCTTAAAGAACTTCAAGCATTTCTCGTCATTCCTTAGTACTTCACTATCAAAATTCTTTTCATATTGACACTTTTTGACTAATTTCTTAAACTTCAGCCTACTCTTCATCACTACTACATCGTGATCTGAGTCTATATCTGCTCCTGGATACGCCTTACAATCCAGTATCTGATTTCGGAATCTCTGTCTGACCGTGATGTAATCCAATTGAAATCTTCCCTTATCACCTGGCATTTTTCAAGTATAGCTCTTCCTCTTTTGATTCTTGAACAGGGCATTCGCTATTACGAGCTGAAATTTATTATACAGCTCAATTAGTGTTTCTCACCCCTCATTCCCTGTCCCAAGTCCATATTGTCCTGTATACTTTCCATCTGCTCCTTCTCCTATAGCTGCACAGAGTCCCCCATGACGTTCAGATTTTCATCTCCATTTACGTACTATATTACCCGTTTACTGTATTACCCGTTCAATATCCTCATAATCTTTCTCTATCTGTTCATCTTCAGCTTGTGACGTTGGCATGTGTACCTGAACTGACGTTGTCGAAACGGACGTAATTCCAACAGCAATTCTATTGCACATATCGCAGACCCTTCTGACAACTTTGCTCTGTTGCAACCAGACGTAGCAACCAGTGTCACACTCTCCACATCCCTCGTCTTCTGTGACCACGAGGTCCTCTATCGGACCCTGGAACGCTGGAAGCCAGAAGGCCACCGACAAACACCGCACCACTTAGTTCGCAACCGCCATGCAGCTCCCTCCGGTTCGCCTCACCCCCTACTGTCAAATTCCTCTTCTCCAGCACAAATTCATGAATGTGGCGAGTTTGGACTGAGCAAATGTTGGGAATTTGTATGGGCGCTGATAACCGCGCAATTTAGCGCCCTACAAACCAAATATCGGCATCATCATTCTCCAGCACAAGTGCGCCCTTTATCTGACCCGTTACATGCATCAGAAACTTTGCGTCGAGGACGTGCCATGAGCTATCGATAGGTTGTGGCACTGCTCGCTCAGCTGGCCCAAAGCGTCTTGTTTCTGGTCAAAAGTGGAGAATGTCGGTGGTGTTGGCCGGAAACCTTAGCGGGTGGAGTGGTTACTTGAGAGACGAATGGAAACCTCCGGCGTTGTGTTGATACCGTCCGTCTTTTGCAAAATCAATTTCTGTAACTCGTTCATGTGTTGCAACAACAAGAGAACGTGGGCGGTCTCTTATGCATCGGCTACGACCACAGTGAAAGAAAACTTCAGAGAAATACACTGGGTAATTAAATTAAAAATTCTGAAGGATGTCCTAGACAGTGATCAGAGGCTTAGAGTTTTTAAAACCTTGCCTCTGGTAACTGTGGGGACCTTTCACGTGCTCTCAACTTAGACAATATTCCCAGGTAGAAATAAAACAACGAAATTGATTCCAACATCCACATACTGATATAATTGACGTCCAGTATCCGTTTAAACCAAAAACGAATAAAAATATTAAAGCACAGATATGACCTATCTTCCTGATCTGACATCGATAGTGAATAGGAGTCTCCTCTACTTCGTTGTCAGATCACAACTACTCTTGACCTAAATGTATCCTGTTAGGATGCCAAACAGTCTCTAAGAGTTTGTCAATAGAGTCGCATGCCAATCACTGGCTATAGTTGCTGAGCAAAATCTCTGCAGCATTCGTACACCGTGAAAAGCCATACCCCATGCTAAGACTTCAATAAATTCGCAGTTACAGTACAATAATCATGGACTGTCCACCTTCATAGCTGAGTAGTCAGCGAGGCAGAATGCCGTGCGAGGGGCCCGGGTTCGGTTGCCGGTTGGGACGGAGAATTTCTCCGTTCGGAGACTGGGTGTTGCGTGGTGGCATCAACTAAAAAGACTTGTCCCAGGCGACGGGCTAACCGACGGCATGCCCTCGCCACACTACATTTAATTTCATCACCGACGAAGACGCTTCTGCCTTGGGTGAAACTACCGTTATCTACACTCCTGGAAATTGAAATAAGAACACCGTGAATTCATTGTCCCAGGAAGGGGAAACTTTATTGACACATTCCTGGGGTCAGATACATCACATGATCACACTGACAAAACCACAGGCACATAGACACAGGCAACAGAGCATGCACAATGTCGGCACTAGTACAGTGTATATCCACCTTTCGCAGCAATGCAGGCTGCTATTCTCCCATGGAGACGATCGTAGAGATGCTGGATGTAGTCCTGTGGAACGGCTTGCCATGCCATTTCCACCTGGCGCCTCAGTTGGACCAGCGTTCGTGCTGGACGTGCAGAGCGGAGTGAGACGACGCTTCATCCAGTCCCAAACATGCTCAATGGGGGAGAGATCCGGAGATCTTGCTGGCCAGGGTAGTTGACTTACACCTTCTAGAGCACGTTGGGTGGCACGGGATACATGCGGACGTCCATTGTCCTGTTGGAACAGCAAGTTCCCTTGCCGGTCTAGGAATGGTAGAACGATGGGTTCGATGACGGTTTGGATGTACCGTGCACTATTCAGTGTCCCCTCGACGATCACCAGTGGTGTACGGCCAGTGTAGGAGATCGCTCCCCACACCATGGTGCCGGGTGTTGGCCCTGTGTGCCTCGGTCGTATGCAGTCCTGATTGTGGCGCTCACCTGCACGGCGCCAAACACGCATACGACCATCATTGGCACCAAGGCGGAAGCGACTCTCATCGCTGAAGACGACACGTCTCCATTCGTCACTCCATTCACGCCTGTCGCGACGCCCCTGGAGGCGGGCTGCACGATGTTGGGGCGTGAGCGGAAGACGGCCTAACGGTGTGCGGGGCCGTAGCCCAGCTTCATGGAGACGGTTGCGAATGGTCCTCGCCGATACCCCAGGAGCAACAGTGTCCCTAATTTGCTGGGAAGTGGCGGTGCGGTCCCCTACGGCACTGCGTAGGATCCTACGGTCTTGGCGTGCATCCGTGCGTCGCTGCGGTCCGGTCCCAGGTCGACGGGCACGTGCACCTTCCGCCGACCACTGGCGACAACATCGATGTACTGTGGAGACCTCACGCCCCACGTGTTGAGCAATTCGGCCTCCCGCATGCCCACTATACGCCCTCGCTCAAAGTCCGTCAACTGCACATACGGTTCACGTCCACGCTGTCGCGGCATGCTACCAGTGTTAAAGACTGCGATGGAGCTCCGTATGCCACGGCAAACTGGCTGACACTGACGGCGGCGGTGCACAAATGCTGCGCAGCTAGCGCCATTCGACGGCCAACACCGCGGTTCCTGGTGTGTCCGCTGTGCCGTGCGTGTGATCATTGCTTGTACAGCCCTCTCGCAGTGTCCGGAGCAAGTATGGTGGGTCTGACACACCGGTGTCAATGTGTTCTTTTTTCCACTTCCAGGAGTGTATATTGAAGCCACACAGTTAAATCATTTTTAATTTCCTTCATTTTTGTCTTCTCGTGAGACATTGACTGATCGATTACGTTTGGAGTGTAGAGTAGCAGAAAGACAATTTATTCATCTGAGATATAGACCTTATATCTTTTGGCTGTCTATCGAGAGAGCCAATAAACTAAATTCACTTCATTCGTGTCCGTCGTCTGCAATCTGTGACCAATGACACTAAGTATCCTGCCGCAGATACAAAGCAACCAGAGATGTTGTTCGGTGTCAAAGAAATTTCTGTGAACTGAATCTGCAATTAAACGCGTGATCCATGCTGGGATATTAATGCATTATTACGGGATGTACTGAAGTGACGTCCTTGTGAGTTGACAAAAGGAAAAACTCCGCATTATATGCTTTTTTCGGGCGGAGAACTCCATCTCTTCGCCAAACGTATTTCCACTTCTTCCTTCATCCTTGATCTACATCATGGAGTGCCGATGCCGTTCTCCGCCACAACCATTTCAGTGCACTGTAAGAGTAGGGTGTACCATCGGTTCTGCGTTTGTCGGTCATGGGCTGAACAAGTCGTCTGACCGACATAATAAACGCCATACACACACAGTAACTCGTAAATTTCTGCCAAGCTCAGCAGTATGTCTTCCTTGAAGAAACCTTAAAGTGCTGTCGTCTTCGGTGCAGGGTGTATGGTTACATTACGTCCATGCATGGTGAAGATGTAACCTATGGCGGAAAGGTTTGGATTGAAATCTTCACTTTTCTCGTTACTTAAGTACACTATGTCTCATCAGTAGCACCTTGCGTAACTGTTGCGTAAAACAGCCATTTACGTCGAAACTTCTTTCAAGTGTCAGATCGCATCCTTTGCTGTTTTCATCAAAGAACCAAATTTCTAAGAGTATCCATCGCCTGGGAAGTGCAAGCCCTTTGTATGTGTCGGATTGCGATAAAGTGCGTGTCTCTAGGTGGCAGCCTTTGGCTGGCTTTTGCATCTTGGTCGGTGAGAAGATACGGCGTGTGGAGTAAGTAAAATCTTGACATTAACTTTATAACATTTCACCTGTGGATGTTTAGGAAACGAAATACTGAGTCTTTTACGACTTCATTTCAACTTTAACGCCAAACGCCATAAATTTTCATTATCATCCGCAATGAAACGTATATGGTGTCGGAACCGCGATGCACTGATACTGTAGGACGTAATTCTGTCCAGCAGTCTACGTCGGAAAAATATTTCGTCGCTGAACTGGCTTGAGAAACGAAGAAAGTCAACAAATCATTGTACATGTGCAACAACCGCTGGGAATACTTTACGCATTAACCAGCATTTATTACGTGTTGTTACTAGAAAGAATAGGAGAAGATTTCCGTCGATTTATGTTCAGTAGCTTATACGAAATTCCAAGCTCTCCAAAGGAAAAAAAGTGCAACATAGTGGAATTGTTCAGCGCGAACCTCAACAGTAAATTTAACATTCTTATCTTACTCGTCAACACCGATTTATGGAGTAGGCAGTGCTTCACTGGAAATGAATGTGACAGAAGCGAGAGCTCCAGATGACCAGGCGCTTGGGAAAAACAAAATAACTTTTTGATGCGGGTCGCGCGAGGCACGAGCTATTTATGTTAGGATATTTGCCAGGGAGTGGATGGCGCAGCGGAGAGATGACAGTCATAGTAACCCAAGGGCCGTCAGATAGAGTCCCTAAGCGGAAAATTTATGTTTTTTTTTTATTTCCATTTTTACAGAAGGACCAGAAAGGTAGTATTTCAGTTCTTTATGTTTTTTTCTTACACTAGCTTAATATTGTTATACGGAGTAGAATAGTTCTGTACATTAGGCACTTACATAAGTTGCGTCTAAAACATTATTTTAGGCTTTCCTTCATGACATTGCTAAATTGAAACCCATTGGAAGTTTTTGTCAAATTGATGAAAAGGGTATGTCCCTAAAACAAAATAAAACGGGTATTTAGTGCAGAGAGAGTAATATAAGCCTTGCAAAATATGAAAAACTTGTATAAGCACCAATCAGCTGGAGACGATGCAGGCACAGCCAATAAGCAACACTAAACGAGTTCAAGATCTATGTAAGTCACCGTGAGGAAAACTGCATTGGCCGTAGTATCCGAAAACCCATCGAGATGGCGCTAGGGAAGTGGATTAGTGCAGCGTACGGCGCAGCGTGAAAGAGCGGTACATAAAATAAATTACAATTCAAATCAGCAAGTGATGTAAAACACGGACGAAGCGTGGATACAAAACTATCACGGCAAATCTCGCATGTTGCAGACTAATTAATATTTATAACGGATATTATTCCACACAGTTTTAAAATCAATACAGAATTTATAAACAGTAAAAGATTTTACATGCAGCAAAATATGTTGCCGAAAAATAAGAATAGGCTGTCTGGTTAGGTAGTCGAAATGTACTAAAATACACCTAGGTCGCAGTTCTGCCCGGGTGTTTAAAGCGAGCTCTGGAGATTTTTATAAGTCTCGTAAAATCGCTGTCTCTTCTAAAATATTAAGGGTGATAACCTTATCCTCCAAATAAATGATATGCATACTCTCGTATATATCCGTGATATCATGTTCTCTGTCGAGTGATAATCGTGGTAATCGTGAATTCGCGCAATGGATATGGTCTCTAAACCGTGCTGCGAAACTTCCGACGGTTTGGCCTCCCAGTAACTTAAACAAATCACGAAGCATACTTTCCTTGTGTCAAAATTTGTGGCCGATTGTCTTGGGAACATAATAATCCTTGGTTAGGTTTCAAGAAACAGGTATTAAATATCCTGTCAGAAATATACCAAAGGAAACGAAGCCTATGGTATTTTTTTCTTGTGGAAGCTGTGTTGTCTACTGTGAAGAGAAGCTGACGGTTTTTGGTTGGTATAAAAATCGTGGCAAATTACAATTTGTTTTTAGCCTTCGTACATCTCAGGCAGGGCCGGCCGGAGTGGCCTTGCGGTTCTAGGCGCTACAGCCCGGAGCCGCGTGACCACTACGGTCGCAGGTTCGAATCCTGCCTGGGGCATGGATATGTGTGATGTTCTTAGGTTAGTTAGGTTTAAGTAGTTCTATGTTCTAGGGGACTGATGACCACAGCAGTTAAGTCCCACAGTGCTCAGAGCCATTTGAACCATTTTGAACATCTCAGGCAATGTCACGTACAAGAACATTGGTACAGTGCTTCCGTTCCCTCTTTTTGAAAAATACAGCTTTGAATAATACAGCTTCGTTACAGGTTAAGAGTTCGGCGCACAGTGGAAATTTTACAGGCTGCGATTACGCAAAGTATGGACTATAAAATAGTAACCCAGTGAAGCCCTACTCCGTCGTTCTGTCACGACAAGTTTAGCAAGTGTCAAACGCTAAGCAAAGTCCTAGTTCGCAACATAGCTCGTCAAGAAGAATGTAGCCAGCACATTTGCTGTAGGCATGTGGGCTGAATACGAAAGTGGTTTCTTGTCGCTCTGCCTCTCCGGAGAAGTCGGATCACATCACATGATGTCGGAGCCCAAGTAATGAACTTGTGACGTCACACTAGTCGGCTTGTCCGCCACATTGGTGAACGCTCGGCTCCGTGCAGGACTCACGGGGAATCACTATGTAATTGATAATACATCCAATAAAGGTCTTAACCCCGTCGTGTGCTATCTAGAGTTTGCATGCATTTAAATGAGCTGCCGAGAATCATTAAAGACGTCTGAATTAGTTACTCGCTCCCAGCCAGAGACGGCTGCTGGCACACGTAAGACCTTCAATGTCACATGCTGTGACGTATGTGCCATGTCTAGTGGACTTCGTGTGATGTGCCGTGACGCAGGTGGGATTGTTTGCGTCCTGTAGCTGTTTGTACGCTGCCTGCTGTGCCAGTGTGGTGCCGCCGATTGTGGGAGCTCAAAAAGGTTCAAATGGCTCTGAGCACTATGGGACTTAACAACTGACGTCATCAGTCCCTAGACTTAGAACTACGTAAACCTAACTAACCTAAGAACATCACGCACATACATGTCCGAGGCAGGGTTCGAACCTGCTACCGCAGCAACAACGTAGTTCCGCACTGAAGCGACTAGAACCGCTCTGTCACAACGGCCGGCGTTGTGGGAGCGAGTGAATTACTTCAGCATAACCCAGAATCACAACTACAAGTAATCGTACTAAATGCTTTCATTACATTTGTTGAACGAAAATATTGTTGGCATAGGGTGTTGCTATTTTTAAAATAGACACTTTATTTCATTTGTTTGTGATTATCTAATTTCTTCCTCTTGATCTTTTCAAGCTACCTGGCAGCAAAACGATAATAGTTACAAATAGTTCAAATGGCTCTAAGCCCTATGGGACTCAACTTCTGAGGTCATCAGTCCCCTAGACTTGGAACTACTTTAACCTAAAGACATGACACACATCCATCCGCTAGGCAGGATTCGAACCTGCAATCGTAGCAGCAACGCGGTTTCGCGCTGAAGCGCCTAGAACCGCTCGGCCACAGCGGCCGGCGATAAAACTTACAGCAACTTCAAGAAGAGAAAAATGAATTCTAATTACACACAAAGACTTTTCACATACCTACGTGATGCTGAAAAATTGTAGTCACATATCTTACCTCCAATAGATCGTGACAGTTATAAGTAAAAATTTTATATGTGTACTTCCGACTTTATTTTTGTATTCTTGAAGCTGCTGTAACTTTTGTCATTTATTTCACTACAAGGCAGCTTGAAAATGCTCAGAGCGGCGAAATCAGCTAATAGCGCAAACACATGAAGTAAAGTGATTATTTAGGATCCTACATACGATAATGTCTTGCTTCAAGAAATTTGGAGCAGCTTCGGATCCATATACATAGTGTCCCGAAAACCACCGAAAACTCTTGGTATGCAGTGCGTGGAGATAAACTGATCGCTTTCCTAATAGGAAACCTTATCTGGATGCGGGCGGTCGAAATGGGTGTGCATTCCACCTTACATCAATAAACGCACGTGGTTAGTACATCACACCATCTACATAACAAACTAGCTTCGAACTGCGTACCGCCTGCGTCAAAGGAGAATCTACATCGGCAGTTCTGAGCCTCAAACACGTGAGTCAACACGTCTTGTAGTATTTCATTCACTCCGTGGGCTCGAATAGTCTCTTTCGCTGTGACGTTATAGGTGTTCCATACACCGTACCCTTCACAATCTCTCTTTTTTGTGTGATCAGTGTTCTGACTGGTTTGATCGGTCCGTCACGAATTCCTCTCCAATGACAGCCGAACTTTTTATCTCAGAGTAGCACATCCAACCTACATCCTCAATTAATTGCTGGATGTATTCCGATTTATGTCTTCCTCTACATTTTTTTACCATCTACAGCTCCGTATAGTACCATGTAAGTTATTCCCTACTGTCTTACCAGATGTCCTAATAACCGACCTCTTCTTCTTGTCAGCGATATCCATATACTCCTTTCCTCGCTGATTCTCGGGGGAACTTCCTCATTCCTAACCTTATCAGTCCACTTAATTTTCAAAATTCTTCTGTAGCACCACATCTCAAATACTTCGATTCCATCTTTTTCGGTTTTTCCACAGACCTTATTTCACTATCATACAATGCTATAGTCCAAAATACATTCTTAGAAATTTCTACTTCTAGTTAAGGCCTATTATAATATTAGTGGTATTTAAAAAATAATGTAATATTATATTGATCGCTTTTGCTGGTGGCAATGCTTCCGAAATGCTAAAATGGTGCATAGAAAATTTTTTACTTGTTGATGAGGAAATTAAATTCCTCCAACCAGCATTAGATTTCTATTAGACCGACGAGAACGTTGAGCGACGGCATTGTTTAAAGGCCAATGACCGATCTCAAAATTAAGAAGTTTGCGTAATTACATCGCCCGGATACTAACAGAAAATATCGGTAAAGGAGATCTCAGGGACACTGAAATGAGGGTTTGATAAAGTAAAAGCCAATTGAACACTAGTAGCGTTCGGGTGTTCAAAATGGCTCTTAGCACTATGGGACTTAACAGCTGTGGTCATCAGTCCCCTAGAACTTCGAACTACTTAAACCTAACTAACCTAAGGACATCACACACATCCATGCCCGAGGCAGGATTCGAACCTGCGACCGTAGCAGTCACGCGGCTCAGGACTGCGCGCCTAGAACCGCAAGACCACCGCGGTCCGTTCGGGTGTGGCCACCAAACAATTCGTCGGCAAATCTGCTTCGCTGGAGCCTGAAAAAGTTCTAAAATAAAACATAATAAATTGAGTTTGGTACAAATGGAATATGAAAGTACGTTTTAAATTCAAACACAGCTATTGTAATTAATTTAGCCCAATTATTTAACCAAAAATTATAGATACTTGAGCAACTCTTAAATTTTATGAAACAGCTATTAAAAACAAACGAGAGAGAGAGAGAGAGAGAGAGCTCAAAGCTTCTGATTTTGTATAATCCAAAAACAAATTATGGCGACTGCTTCCAACTTGCTTTACAGTTTCGATACATAAATATTTCTCTGGAACATTCTTTATCGGAACAGCAACATAATACATTCCTTACATTAAATCGTGGCCTTCTCTGTTTACTTTACAGACTTATTTACACAGAGAAAATTAATTCTTAATGTATTTTAGCCTTAACTAAATGATTGGGGCATACGTTATTTGTTATTCAAAAATCAACATTTCACAATGTTACTTACTAGTAGCCTTTTCTTGGCCGGAATGCTCTGTTTGCTTGTGTTAGTCTGTTTTTCATGTCCTCTTTGCTCCATCCGTCACGGTCTGTTTAGCTGCTTAGGTAGCAGAATTCCTTAACTTCATCTACTTCCTGATCACCAATACTGATGTTCAAGTTTCATGCCATTGTCATTTCTGCTACTTCACGTTACTTTCATCTTTCTTCAATTTACTCTCCATCAGTATTCTGGACTCATTAGACTGTTCGTACCATGCAGCATATCAGGTAATTCTTCTTCAATTTCACTGAGGATCGCAATGTTACCAGCGAATCTTATCTTTCATATCTTTTTACCTTGAATTTTATTTCCACTCTTGAACCTTCGTTTTATTTTCGTTATTGCTTCTTCGACGTATAGATTAAACAGTGAGGTTTACACCATTCTTCAATTAATTACTTCGTTCTTGATCTTCTATTTTTATTGTTCCCCTTTGTTCTTGTAAATATTACACACTATGTGATCAAACGTATCGGGAGACCTGGATGAAAATGATTTACAAGTTTTGGCGCCCTCCATCGGTAATGCTGAATTCAACATGTTGGGGGCTCACCCGTAGCCTCGACGACAGCTTCCACTCTCGCAGGCATACGTTCAGTCAGGTGCTAGAATGGCACCCTTTCTTCACGGATTGCTGCACTGAGAAGAGGTATCGATGTCGGTCGGTGAGGCCTGGCACGAAGTCGGCATTAAGAAACATCCCAAAGGTATTCTACAGGATTCAGGTCAGGACTCTGTGGAGGCCAGTCCATTAAAGCGATTTTATTGTCGTGTAACCACTCCGCCACAGGTCGTACATTTGAACATGTGCTTGATCGTGTTGAAAGATGAAATCGCCATCCCCGAATTGCTCTTCAACAGTGGGAGCCATAAGGTGCTGAAAACATCGATATAGGCCTGTGCTGTGATAGTGCGACTGCATACGACAAGGTTTGCAAGCTCCCCCCCTGAAACACACGACCACACCATAAAACCACCACCTTCGAATTTTACTGTTGGCACTACTCCTGCTAGCGGATGATGTTCACCGGGCACTTGCCATACCCACACCCTGCCATCGGATCGTCACATTTTGTACCGTGTTTCGTCACAACACCCAACGTTTTTCCAGTGTTCAATCGTCCAATGTTTACGCTTCTTACACCAAGCGAGGCGTCGTTTGGAATTTACCGGCGTGATGTGTGGGTTATGAGCAGCAGCGCGACCATGAGATCTAAGTTTTCTCACCTCCCGCATAACTCTCATAGTACTTGCAGTGAATCTTGATGTAGTTTGGAATTCCTGTCTGGTGGTCTGGATAGATGTCTGCCTATTACACATTACGACCCTCTTCAACAGTCGGCGGTCTCTGTCAGTCAACAAACGAGGTCGTCCTGCATGTTTTTGTGCTGTACGTGTCCCTTCACGTTTCCACTTCATTATCACACCAGAGACAGTGTACCTAGGAATGTTTAGGAGTGTGGAAATGTCGCGTACAGACATATGACACAAGTGGCAGCCATTCACATGACCTCCATCGGAGTCCGTGAGTTCCGCGGAACGCCCCATTCTGGTCTCTCACGATGTCTGATGACTAATGAGGTCGCTCATATGGAGTACCGAGCAGTAGATAGCAGCACAATGTACCTAATATGAAAAACGTATGTTTTTGGTGGTGTCCGGATACTTTTCATTAATTAGTGTTTATTATCCGTCTTTCTCTATGGTTTATCCCTATTTTTCTCTGAACTTGCAACATCATGCACCGTTTTACACGGTCGAACGCTTTTTGAGGTCGACAAATCCTATGAACGAGTCGCAGTTTTTCTTTAGTCTTGCTTCCATTATCAACTTCAACATCAGAATCCCCTCTCTGGTGACTTTACATTTCCTAAAGGCAAACTGATCGTCATCTAGCACATCCTCAAATTTCTTTCCGATTCTTGTGTGTATTATTCCTGTCAGAAACTTAGAAGCATGAGATGTTAATGTGGTTATGGAATAGTTTTCGATCTTGTCGGCTCTGCAGTCTCGGGAATCGTAGTGGTGATCTTTTCCAAAAAGTCTTATGTTGTATCGCCATTCTCATACATTCTACACAAGCAATGTAAATAGCCGTTAGGTTGCCGCTTCCCCCAATGAACTTAGGAATTCTAATGGAATGTTATCTATCCCTTCCATAGTATTCAATCGTAAGTCTTCCAAACCTCTATTAAATTCTGATTCTGACACTGAATCCCCTTTCTCTTCTATATACATTCCAGTTACTCCTTCCTTCACATGACCTGACAAGTCTTCTCCTCATTGAAGCCTTCACTGTACTCTCTTCATCTTTCCGCACTCTCCTCTCCATCTAACAGTGGAATTCACATTGCACTCTTAATGTTACCGTCCTTGCTTTTAATTGCACAGAAGGCTGTTTCAACTTTTATATGTGCTGAGTCAGTCCTTCCGACGATAATTTTTTTTAAGATTTATGTTTTTCATGCAGCCCTTTCACCCTAACATCCCTGCACTTCCTACTTATTTCAGTCCTAAATGACTTGTATATCGGTAGTCCTGAATTTCTCTGAACATTTCTGTACTTTCTACTCTTAGCAATCAACTGAAATATTTCTTCTGTTACTCATGGTTTCTCCACAGTTGATTTCCTTGTACCAGTATTTTTCTTCCCAACTACTGTGTGTTTGCCTGATCAAGCGGACTGCCTACTGAGCTGTTCCTTGTCGCAGTGTTTATAGCCTCAGAGAACTTCAAGCGCATCTCCTCGTCCCATAGCATTTCCATATCCCACTACCCTGAACACTAATTCTTTCTGAATACTCTCTTACATGTCATTACTAAAATGTGATCTTACTCTACATTTGCTACTGCCTACGGCCTACAATCCAACATCTGACTCTGGAACTTCTGTCTGACCATAACTAAATCTAACTGAAATATTCTCGTATCTTCCGGTCTTTTCCAAGTACACCTCTTCCTCTTGTGATTCTTGAACAGAGTATTTGCTATTACTAGCTGAAATTTACTACAGAACTCAAGCAGCATTCCTCATCTCTCATTCCTAGTATCAATCCCATATTCTCCCGTAACTCTCCCCTCTTGTCCTTCCCCTACAACAGCATCCCAATCTTCCATGACTATTAAATTTGCATCTCCCTGTGCATGACGTGCTACCGGTTCAATATCCTCTTATACTTCCTCTGTGGTTTCATCTTTGGCTTGCGACGTCTGCCTGTACACCTGAAACATCGTTTCAGCGTTTGTTTGCTGTCGATTCTGACCATGATAACCCTGTAACTGAACTGAACCAGTAAGTCACACTCTGACATACGTTCCTACCCCGTAATGAATCATATTCTCTTTGTATCATTTTTTTCTTCCGTTAATATTACCCTGCACTCGCCTGAACAGAAGTCTTTGTCTTCTTTCGGTTTCTCTTCATGACCCCCACTATATCTAGATTTAGCCTTAGCATTTCCCGTTTCAGATTCTCTATCTTTCCTACTACGTTCAAACTTCTGGTCGACTCGTCGAACTCACACTGTCCCCAGATAATTGTCTAGAGGTGTCAGATCTGACAATCGTGCTGGCCGTGGAACTGGACCACCTCTACCAATCCCTCGATCGGGATATGTGATTTTGAAGTGATTTTGCACATCGTTATCTATGTGCGCTTGAGTTCAATCATTTTACAGCCATATGTCCATCCGAACATTTAGTGGCATTACATTCAGTGGGTTAAGTAAAAGATCTCTAGAAACTGTGAAGCAGATCTCTCCTGTTAGTCTGTTTTGCAGTAGATATGGCCCACCGATATGGTCATCAATGATCCCAGCCCAGATACTGAAACCAGCATTATGTCTATGATTTTGAATTTCCTGCCAAGAGGATTTTCATCCACCCAAAGATGCATATTGTGCAAGTTTAATATGCCATCTCTAATAAACCTGCATTCATCCATGAATAGCACTGTGGTCGGTAATTGTGGCTGGAGTGTCTATTGTAAATATCGCAGCACGAACTGCACGCGCCGTGGGTAATCGTTCTCCAGTAAGACCTGGACTTTCTGAAGATGTTATAGATGGAACCTTCGTTCATGGACAATACGCCACGTAGTACTTTCACAGTGTGCAGCGCCTGTGCCACCTGCCGAGTGCTGATGGACGAATCCTCTTCGAACACTGTCAGCACGTCCTCCTCCAGCTGTAAAAGTTATTGCACTGGCAGACCACACAAGGTTCGCAGTAGGATGGGGCCAAAGACTGTGTGGAGAAACGTTTCAACACAAAGTTCCAAGCGACTGGAAAAAAGTGCAGGTGACACCTGTGTAAAAGAAGGGTAAAGAAAGGACCCGCAAAATTTCAGACCTATATCCTTAACATCGGTTTGCTGCAAAATTCTAGAGCATGCACTGAGGTCGATTATAGTAAATTACTTAGAGACCGAAAAGCTTATGTCCACGAATCAATACTACTTTAGAAAGTTCTTCACATACGGAAACCTGCTTGCTCTCTTCTCGCATGATATACTGTGAACTATAGGTGAAGGACAACAGGCAGATACCGTACTTTTAGATTTGCGAAAGTCACTCTCCCGGTAACCCACTGCAAAGTATTAACGAAGGTACATGCATATGGAGTAGGCTCCCAAATACGCGAGTGTCTCGAAGATTTCTTAAGTAATACAACCCAGTATGTTTTCCTCATCGGCGAGTGTTCATCGGAGACAGAAATAACATCAGCACTGCCCCAGGGAAGTGAAATAGGACTGTTGCTATTTTCTGTGTACCTAAATGATCTGGCAGACAGGGTGGGCTGGGATCTGCAGTTGTTTGCTGATGATCCTGTGGCGTACAGGAAGATGTCAAAGAACTGTAGGTTGATGCGAGATGACCTAGATAAAATTTCTAATTGGTGTGAGGATGGTAGCTGGCTTTTAATGCAGAAAAATGTAAGCTACTGCAGATGAGTAGGAAAAACTAACCCTTAACGTTCGGGCACAGCATTAGTTGTGCCCTACTTGACACAGTCACAGCGTTTCAGTATATGTGCGTAATGCTGCGAAGGGATATGAAATTGAACTAGCATGTGACGATTGTGGTAGGGGAGATGAATCGTCGACTTAGGTTTACTGGGAGAATTTTAGGAAAGTGTGGTTCATCTATAAAAGGGACCGCGTATAAGACGCTAGTGCGACCTGTTCTTGAGTACTGCTCGAGTGTTTGAGATCCGCACCAGATCGGACTGAAAGAGGACAACGGAGCATCTCAGAGACGAGGTGCTGGATTTGTTACCGATAGGTTCGATCAGCATGCAAGTGTTACGTACATGCTCCGGGAATTCAAGTGGGCCGGCCGCTGTGGCCGAGCTGTTCTAGGCGCTTAAGTCCGGAAGCGCGCTGCTGCTACGGTCGCTGGTTCGAATCCTGACTCGGGCATGGATGTGTGTGATGTCCTTAGGTTAGTTAGGTTTAATTAGTTCTACGTCTAGGGGACTGATAACCTCAAATGTTAAGTTCCATAGTGCTTAGAGCCATTTGAACCATCTGAACTCAAGTGGGAGTCCCTGGATGGAAGACGACGTTCATTTCGAAGAACACTACTGTGGAAGTTTATTTATCCGGCAATCGAAGTTGACTGCCGAACGATCCTATTGCCGCCAACATCATTCGCGTAGGGACCACGAAGATAAGATACGAGAAATTAATGCTCATACGGATGCACATAGACAGTCGTTCTTCTCTCGCTGTATCTGCGAATGCAACAGCAAAAGAAACGACTAGTAGTGGTAAAGGGTACGCTCCGCCACGCACCGTACGATGGCTTGCGTCGTACGTATGTAGATAGATGTCGAATGCTACATGATAAAATGAAGAGATATTTATATTCAACAGACAAAAACAGAATATTTGTTAATTAGCTTGCTTGAGAATTATTGTCTGACTTAACATATGTCATGAAATTTGACCGAGCGACGTGGCGCAGTGGTTAGCAAACTGGACTCGCATTCGGGAGGACAACAGTTCACTTCCGCGTCCGGCCATCCTGATTTAGGTTTTCCGTGATTTCTCTAAATCGCACCAGGCAAATGACGGGATGGTTTTATGCGAGTGCAGGCTTTCTGGGCGAATTTCATACATAAAGTCTTCACCGGTTGTCAGCCGAGTAGCATCGTCGTCTCAGCTACGAGACGACGATGCTACTCGGCTGACAACCCGTGAAGACTTAATATAAGACCGGATTGCTCCTTTGAAAGGGCACGACCGACTTCCTTCCCCGTCCTTCCCTAGTCGGATGAGACCGATGGCCTCACCGTCTGGTCTCCTCCCAACCCAGCCTATGTAATTTGAGATACATTGCCTGTGTGGTCAGTGCAAAAAACTATGTGACAATTATCTTTGTGACAATTATCTTAATTCGATTTGGTTTAAAACGGCCTTGTGTTGCTCAAACGACAATCTTACTTCAGTCATTGCTGCACTGTCGTCCGCTTGAAAACGCGCGCCCAGATCTGTTAAGAAAAAAATGGACATCGCTACCACGCAAAATTGCTACTACATGTTATTTTACGGCATATTGACAATTTTTGCTTATGGGCCGTCTGACAGCAACTGAATAACACACCATATTAGTGCCATACGCGTTTCGCCTTTATTTTCTGCAAGGCATCATCACTGGCAGGTTGTGTGGACAATTTCTTACATGTTACACTCCTGTGCATTTCTGGTGTTGTTCTTCTTCTTATGAATGCCAATTTGCGGTTGTTTTCCCACATTCCACAGCACTATGAACTGAACGCTTGTTTGAATGCAATGTTTTGGTCTCAATTGTGGGAAAAAACCGCAAATTGGCATTCATAAGAAGAAGAACAACACCAAAAATGCAACAGGAGCGTAATATGTAGGAAATTGTCCGCGCAACCTGCCACTGATGATGCCTTGCAGAAAGTAAAGGCGAAACACGTATCGCACTAAAATTGTATTTTGTTCAGTTGCTGTCAGACGGTCCATAAGTAAAAATTATCAATATACCGTAATATTACACGCGACTGAGGAACACAGGATTACAGAAGTTGAACATGTTATTATGTTCGAAAGATAGTTACTATTAGAGAGTGCCTACATTTTTCGTGTATATAACAGTCAACCAGTTTTCTTTTTGTTATTAAAATATTGGAAAACGGAACTCTCAAATTGAATGTACTTTTTTTTATTTTCTTCTTCATACCAAATGTTCTATTACTATCCACAATTACGAACATAAAAAGAAGAAGAAGAAGAAGAAGAAGAAGAAGAAGAAGAAGAAAAAGAAGAAGAAGAAGAAATATTGCACCAGATCTGTCAAGTCGTTCTTAGGTGATAATCTTTCACAACTGATTTCAATTTCCGAGTTTTCCGATGGATTTTCCTAATTTTTCTTACATACAATGCTTTTCCCGGCAATTACGAACACAAAAGTGAAAAATTCAGCTACATCTGTCGAGCCATTTCGTACATGCTTAATGTTAATTTCCGACTTTTACATTAGACTTTCGAAAGAAAAAAACGCAATAAGGGTTGTCCTATCAATAACGAACACAACAATAACAACAACAACAAAAATCTCAAGAAAATCAGTCAAGCCGGCTTCAAGTGATGATCTTTCATACATGCAGCAATTAATTTTCATTTGTATGGATAAACGATAAACGTCAAATAAGAAATTTTGTCGTAAATACACAGCTTCACACCATATTCGTTCCTTCTTATGTCTGGATCGACAACAGAGGTAGTAATTAATGGATTTGCGTGAAGTGCACACATTACTAAATTTTCCACTTGGCCGGCCACTAGTCGCTACTCATTCAACCGAGGTGCACAACCACCAAATTAAGAATCAACATTTTCATGAACATTTTACTTCTTTATTTCATCCTTCCTCAACAACTGCGAATGCTAGTAAACATCTATTTGCTTCAACTATGGTGCACCGTTGTTGGCAACTGTGTTCCTAGTTTTATAGTGTGTTTACCTGTCCTTCCAAAGTCAGCGGTTGTGCTTGTATTTGAACAAGACCAAGTGAACATCATTTGTATTTGCTTGAAAATGATTCATAACATACCCTAGCACTGGGTATAAATCAAAGGAAACGTGAAAAGATTTAATACATGGTTTTCGAATTTCCAGTTGGTTAGTTCCTCGAAATGGCGTGGCGTATTTATCAAAGTCACTTTCATTATGTTCTGGTTACGATTCGAAACTGCGCAAGATGATGATGGAACTGACAATGATTGAAATGTGGCACGTTGTCGACGAACTAATCCGACTGAAAACCAGAAAATTTTGTGTGTGTTCAACTCGCCGCCAAAGACAACGTGATCTTAATTAATAACATTTTTAACGAAATATTTTGAGATTTCGGTATGAGTATCTTGCAGACGCAGTAGTCGGAGTATGTTTACAAGTGTGTGTACGAAGGGACGTGAAACAGTTTTCAATTACTATTGCCAAATTACTGTAGTCAGGTATAAAATTTATTAATATCAATAAATTTTCAGTCAACTTTGACAGCAAAATGGGAACAATTTGGGTACTGCCAGTTTCAAATTTTTCGTACTTCATACAGTAGATAAGAATATCGCTATTATACGTACTTGTTACAGTAAACACTGGTAAAATATACGAGGCTGGCGAAATAAAGCTAGCTCGTACATTGCGCAAAAAAAATAAATAAAAGAATCACTTTTTCGAAGCGAAATCTGGCTCGTAGGTGGCTACAGTCTCCTTCTGTAACTTATGAAGATGGCATCTGTTCTTTCAGACATGTCAGATGCTCTGTCCGACTGAGCCACCGAGGACACAGAGGATAATGCGACTGCAGGGACTTATCTCTGGCATGTAAGCAGGAGATCCCGGCGGGGCACACATTTTCAACTGTCTTCGTTGATATTTATCAATGCCTGTATGCAGCTAATGGTCTGGATTTCAATGTAATTTAATTGTTCGGGAGATGCAAGATCACCAATGGTATCTGTTCTTTCGGACATGTGCGAAAGAAGAGATACCGTCATCATATAAATAAGGCTTAGCGGCCAACGATCTTCTTCATTAACGAGTATAGTGGGCAGTGGCACTACAAATGTTGTATTTGGGCATTGTTGAAAGTGCCAGAGATAAGTCCCAGCACTCGCACTATCCTCTGTGTCCTCGGTGGCTCAGTCGGATAGAGCGTCTGCAATGTATGCAGGAGATCCCGGGTTCGGGTCCCGGCCGGGGCACACATTTGAGGTGCTCGCGATGTTGACAAGTGCTTGAATAAAACGACAAAAGGATGTCGGGGTCCCTCTTAGACCTCCAAGTTCGACAACAACACATTCGGTGCCATCCACACACCTTCACTGGACACCTTAAAAATGTATCTGTACCGAGAGTACCAGTCACTGAATACTAGGCCCCAGTGTGAAAGGCAACCATTCCGACACCGCTGAGCAGAGTGGCGTTATGTCGCTGAATAAGCTAATGCTGGCCGCTTCTTTGAGCCAAAATTCAGACTACTGTGTTGCAATGGGAGATAATTACCAGCTTTCGAAGAAACGAGCATTTAATAATTGTGTTGCAACAGTTTACCCAACTTATTTCATGTACCCCAGATCCAGATGGTGTAAGTGGGTTGTCTGCCTTAAGGCGCATCCAATATTTTCCGGTACGGTTTTTGGCTTGTCCAAGCAGTACACGTATTGCACCGCGACCACAACCTAAACGACATACTGAGAAGTAGGCTACTTGTTTCTATGACAAAGTAAGAATATCAACAGGCACGCAGAGGACTTTACTTTGCTCCAGGGAGTGGTGACGTATCGTTAGAGAGCCAGAGCAGTTTGTCAGCCTGCAGGTGTTCCCGCGCTTCCCTCGTACGGCCAGGGCCGGCTTTGTCCATTAGCGGGCCTGTGCGGCACGGCTCCCCTTAATCGCTATTACCACACGGCTGCGGCAGCGGCAGCGGAAGCCAGTCCCTAAAAGCGTGGCCGCGCCGCGAGCAAGTTAAGGCCTCCTAATTTCGTTGATTGATTATCAGTGTGATAGATTGGGCTAATTAGCGTCGCCGCTGATGAATTACACCGACGGCGGCCGGTGTCCGGTGCGCGTATCACTGGAACACGTCGCTCTACACGCGATGGACCGAAACGGAGCATCTGGGTGTCGTCGCGAATTGTACTTCACCACATGCTACCATTTTCGCCAAAGCTAGGGTTTCCGTATAAATCATGTGCGGAGCCCTTCGTGCAATGCAGTCTGGAGAACTCATTTGTAGATTTTAATTTGAACTTAAGATACACTTATTGTTTACAGTGATGAAAATTGGCAGGCCGGCCTCAGTGGTTGAGCGGTTCTAGGCGCTTCAGTCCGGAAACGCGCCGCAGCTACGGTCGCAAGTTCGAATCCTGTCTCGGGTAAGGGTGTGTGTGACGTCCTTAGGTTAGTTAACTTTAAATAAAGTTTAGGGGATTGATGACCTTAGAGCTATTTGAACCAAAGTTGGCAGGCTAGCAACGACCTTAATTATACTGGACTATATTATCCTACCTAATGTTTGCAGCTCAAGGGACCAATCACTAACAACATTTTTTTTTAATGCGAGGTCACGTTAGAAAAAAGATAGGACCAGTACTGCTTTTGCAGGAAAAAGTAAATTTAGTGCAGGGAGATCACAGATGCGTAACAAATAAATGTCGCAGAAAATGAATTGATGGCTCTATGATGTAACAGTTTTTCTCACGCAAAGTGCAGAAATCTCACTTTTATTGATATGCTCTTAAATTTCTGTTCCTAACTGTCCGTTGGTAGATTGTGGGTTGGATGTATGTATGTATGTATGTATGTATGAATGTATGCAACGCCGAGGTCATCGTTTTTAAAGTAATCTGAACGAATTTAACTAAAACGTACCTTCCAAAAGTATAATATTAAACGGAAGTTGTTTCATTCTGCTGAGTTCAAATTATTCAAATGGCTCTGAGCACTATGGGACTTAATATCTGAGGTCATCAGTCCCCTACAACAACTCGAACCTAACTAAGCTAAGGACATCGCACACATCCATGCCCGAGGAGGATTCGAACCTGCGGCTGTAGCGGTTGCGCGGTTCCAGATTGAAGCACCTAGAACCACTCGGCCACACCGGTCGGCATCTGCTGAGTTTTCACATATTTACACATTCACACAGAAGCAAAAAATACACATGAGTCAGTCTTTAATCTGTAAGAGTAACTTTTAAAATACACAGACTGTTGTTAGCAGTAATTATAAGAATGTAACATGGAATATCACTGGCTGGTTGCTAGGTAAAAAACTGACATAAGCCAACCGCTCTGTAAACTATGTCAGTGACTCGTTACTTAGATTGTGTTTTTAAATATCACTGTCTTAACGTCGTTGTTGCTTAGTCAACCTTTAATGAATGACATTCATATTTCAGTGGAATAGGAAAGCTATCCAGAAAGTAACAGGCTTTCGGCCTATTGCGACATTCGGCAGGGTTAAAGCCACCATCTTGGTGCCATAGCGTTACTACATTCGGTACACATCCAGCGTCTGTGTCACTATTGCTTTGCTTTATGGGACGTGTTAAAATGTGTGCTGCAACAGAAAGAGTCGCCACTTACGAGGTGCGTTCTGTGGCAACGTATTTGTTGGCAAAAAAAAGGCAAACCAATTGAAATGTATCGCTACCATTGTGATGTGTTCTGAAAAAGAATAATGAGTGTGAGCCGAGTGAGGCAGTTGTGCTGTTGTGTTAAAAATGGCCGTACCGATGTTCATGATGAAGGCCATTGTGGTAGGCCTAGCCTTGCGACTGAGGTACTGGTGATAAAAATCAGCGACAAAATTCGGGAAAGTCTTCGTTTCACGATTGTGGAACTTTTGCAACATTTTCCCCACATTTCACCGAGTTCGGTGCATGTAACTGTGGCGGAGAAGCTGGGATACCACAAATTTTGTGCAAGGTGGGTTCCAGAAATCCTAACTGAAGACATCAAAGAGACAGAGGCTGGTTGCAGCACTAACCTTCTCCAAAGATTGCGACAAAAATTGTAACCAAGTTATCGGTCGTACCGTAACTGGGAATGAGACTTGGGAGAAGCAAGTCAGCTGCAAAACAAAACGGCTGTTGACAAGATAGTTCATGGCTACTGTGTTTTGGGACTCGAAGGAAGTGAGTCTCGTTGATTTCATTGTACATGACTCAACAGTGAACTCAGATAGGTAGTGTCAAACAATGACAAAGCTAAGGTGAGCGATACAAAACAAGAAAATCTGGCTCTAAAATTTTGTTTTTTCACGACTACGTACGTTCTCACACGGCCAGTCGTACCACAGAGATCCTACTGCGGTTTGGATGCGAGTGGTTGATCATACACCATGCAGCCCGAGCGACTGCCACTTCTTCCCACCAACGAAGAAATAGCTCCCTACACAACGATTTGATACGGACGTCGAACTGTATAACGGAATAATCCTGTGGCTGCAATCGCAGGCGCCAGATATGTCCCGAGACGTTACTGAAGAACTAGCGCTGTGTTATGATAAGTACCTCGATTTGAACAGTGATTATGTAGAAAAATAACTTAGGAGTGTGCCTTTACCACGTATATAATAAAATTTGGCATTTCGACATTGTTAGTTCATTTCAAAACGTCTCTGACGTTCTAGATATCCGTCGTATATAGACATGGAGTAACAAAATTATATACACTTTCGTCATAAGGCACCTTTAATTTCTCACGCAGTAATTTACGCATGCTCATGGTGCCACTGCAGCTATGTGCGCTCCATCCGACAGCAACCGCTTCAGTTGCATTCTATCAGTGAGAGTGAAAACATGTCTCATCCACCACAGCAAAGTCGTCGGAAGAAGTTCCCTGACAGCTGCTCAAAGCCATTTCAACCAACCCTCCTTGGTGCAAAATACTGTTGCGTACTAGCCGCGAGAAGGGCAAAAAAACTGGCCAACTCGCTAATTCTCTAAGTCCGGTTATCTGCACAATCTGGCAACACTGTAGACTGCGGCACTTCCTGAAGGAAAGCTTGTCCCATGACAGAGAAACACTAGGCTGATTACGCCTGTGGTCTAGCGGTAGCGTGCGTTGTTTCTGTTCGTAATGTCAGTGGATCGAGAGCAGCTGGCATAAAATATTTTTATAGCCTCTTCTGTCTGAATGCTGAAGACGTGAATGTAATGGTAGCGCAGATTCAATCTATTTCGCTTTCTGACACACCGATATCAAAATTTTATCCAGTAACGATTTTGCGGCAGATTTCCTGCACACTCTGGACGTCGTATGCGGCAAAGCTCCGGGATCCATTTGCTGGCTACCGGCAGCGGCCGTGGCGACAGCAGCGGCGCTGCACTCCCCCGTTCTTTATCGAAAGCGCCTGCTCCCGCTCATCGCTTTTGATGATTTAAAACGCTTTATTATTAAATGTTGCTCCACAGAAAATTTCTACAATTTCCATTCACGCTCAAAAGCAACGGAGACAGACGCCCTGATTAGTAGGCGAGTATTATATTACATTAATCGGCAAGAGCTGAGTATGGCCCAAAATTAATTTTATAGACTGGGACGAAATTAAACCACCTCGCTACATTCGATGAATTTATAAATGCTTCATACCTCGTTTCTTTTGCTTTCAAACTCAATTATTTGTGCAACTTTTGGTCAATGTTCGGATGTTTTCGTCAAGCTGGGGTGAGCGTCTGTGGTGTAAAGTGTATTACAGTTCTTGTTTCATTCCTTATGGTAACTCTATGCGATAAACTGTGTGAATACCTTGCAATGCATGCTCTGTAGCAGTACACATTTGGAGTTCCATGTATGGGTTCATGAAGTATTTAATGTTGATCGGAAGTGGTAGTTAAGGTCATCAGATTTAGACCAGAAAAATTTGTCGTTTTGGAGGTTTCAGAGAACGGAAAGGAATTGCTAACGCCGGTGTCAGAAAACGTCTACAGTACAATGCTATTGCAAAAATTGAGAAGAGGGTAACTATATTAATCAACATGTGCACTTCATAAACAACCTTCTGACATGTTAGACCTATATGACGATCAAAACTCAAATTTATATCGTTGACAGTCGCTTTGAATCTTTTCAGGATCTATTTTACAGTGAAGCACCTTGGCATTTGCAAAGCAGACATCCATGATATTAACTTAATTTACTAAGTCGAATCGGACGAAGATTGATGTTTAAAGGCATTCTTCAGATTTCGTATAAAGAATCTTTACTAGCCGTTTGCAACAGCATTAATTAAAATGGAAAATAAAAGGTTGTAGTCAGCGGCTTCCACCGAGATTGGAACTGCTATGTCATACAGTATGACCACCGCAACGCACAAGGGAATCTCTTTTTTTTAATTTTGCTTTTTTCTTTTACTTTTTTTGACGATTACCCCTTTTTTCCCTCTTATTTTATAGCCCCTTAGGAAAATGACAATAAAAAAAGAAACTAAGTGCCACCGCCACTTTTCATCCTATAACAAAAAAAAAATCTGGTCCACTTCAGGCGTTGGCTCCTGACTAAACCTACCCCAAGAGCTGCCTATATACCAGGGGAAATATGGGAATTCAAGGTTAGGGCTATCATTACAAACAAAACAAAATCTTCCTTTTTCTGAATTTTATTTTTGTTTTCATTTTTGTTTTGTTTATTTTTGTTGTGTAATTGATCAGATGCCTTCTGAGCCCCGCTGGTAATATGTTGAGTCACGTCTTCTCGAAATTGGTGTGTTCCGTTCAGTAGTTCAGAAATGATCATTGGTTCAAACTGGAAACCTTCTTCACTCTTGGCTTAACACATTCCAGCTGCGAGGCGGGTCGTGGAAAGCACTCCCAAGGAAGTTCGAGAAAAATTGTCTGTATTTTGGGTGGCGGACAACGACATAATGACGGTCGTTGAGGTATGTCAAAAAATCGAGTGCAGAGTCTACAGTTTGTCCAACTAGGTAGTGAATGGCATGTCCGCGAATACAATTCACAGCATTGGTCTTTGTCCGAGGAAAATAGTCACGTCCCGGAACTATTATGCCGATTCAGAATGTCCCGCGTTAGAAAAGCCACAATATGACGAATAACCTCTGGGCTAACGACACACTGGCGACCACAGACGGACTATAGTCACTGCGATGTTGCCTGAGCCTCAAAACGCAACCTTAAAACACACAAACAGGTGTTACTTATGTGAAGAACACCGTTCTTGGAGTCCAGAAATTAATTATACTTTCTAAGTGTTTCATCTTACAGTGGATTCTATCGTACGAGTCTTCGATGTGGAAAACGAATGTCAAGTGAATTTAGCGAGGTAACGCCGGCCTACACACGGAAGTAAATGCACTATCAGAGTGTTGACAAATACTTGCTACGACGCTGCCATTTCTCGGTTCTCTTACGAGGCAGCTCTTCAGCGAAATGCTTGCCGTGATTCTCCGATACGGTCCTTCAGAGTGGAGACGCGCGCGCACGTTTGGTTTGTATGCGGCGTTCTCCCCTGATGGTTTCTGACGTCGCCTTGTGGGCTATGTCTACATTTGAGACATTCAATTATCATTAATCCAGAATGATACAAGTTTCAGCTACCGGCGTGGAAGAAGGCTGTTGACGCCGACATTATATCATTTCAACGTAGGGAAAGCAAAACGGGTCATTCAATGTTTCTCATTCAACATAAAGCATGTGAGATAATTTTCCGTAACGTTCATAATCATCTAAAAATACAAACGAAGTAAAAATACATCTGAAGCTTATTCGAATTGAATATAATGTAAGATACCAAACGCTTTGCACCTCGATGTCGAATTTTTTCTACGTGCAATCTTTTGCAGCATACAAAAAGAATGTCATGATTACCACGAGAATGAAGCAATATGTTGGTACGGAAGGAAGCAAGGAGAGATGCAGTCAACAAATATTCGATTCCTCATGGCATTCATTTCATTTGAGACGTAAGAAGAGTTAAAGTGGGATATTACTTTCGATAACACGAAAGATATGCCGCACATATTGATAACGAGGAAGTCGGCGTCTTCATACGTTTCCTCCTTGAAATCTGTATGCTCTCTTATATACTAAGTAGCCTGATCATTGTTTCAGTAGTGTTACCCTCTTGTTTGACCCCGTAACGATGAACAGATTCCAAATGCATGTCTCTGCATGAAAGTAGCTGTTCGAACCCTTCCTGGGTTGCTTTTTGTGTTTTATTGCTTGGAATTCCTGAAGCAGACCACTGTGCCTTCTCCCCTTGTGGGTTAGGTCTCAAAACTAAACCGCTTTTTATCCAATGGCATAATTTATTCAGACAGCATCAGCACAAGACTGTCAAACAAAGCCTTCCATTTACAGCTGCAACACTCTAACCAGCACTGACCGAAGTGTAATCCACGGTCATGGTCCGAAATTAACAGCTGTCTGCTACTGTGGCAAAGTCCGTACTACACTTTCGATTCCGCAGCACCATTTTATCTGGTAACACTGTGTAGTTGCAGAGTTGTGCCAGCATGTCTGTCCTCACACTGTCAACTTTACGTATCTCACTTCTCCTGTAGCGTTGATCACAAGCAGCAGAAGTAAATGAGTGTATTCTGCATGACGTAACATTCAGTATTCCCTTCTTTCATAGCCACTCTTCATGTGCATCGATACCAAATAGGAATGCGAAAACTCTTGCGAGTGAGAGAATGACAATAACAATCGTAACAAGAACAATCAAATAATGAATAATGTTTATTCCAACGCAGAACGAGAATGGCTTTAAATATAAAAATCTATATCTATATCCATATCTATTGATCTTTGAGTTGGCACAATGCAAATATATTCTTAGCATTTAGTTACTGAATTTAGTTCGGGATGTTTGCAGAGAAAAGGAAAAGTCGGTACTTCTCGCTAGTGTAATATAATGTGAACCAGCAACTACCCTTTCCTTAGAACACGACTCAAGCAGGTCCCCAAGTAGCTACCGAGGCACTGCTGCATTCTGTTACCTGACATTGCTCTGATGACGGTTAATGCAGATAGTTCCGATTATGAAATACAAAACGTATTGCAGGTTAGTTCCTAGGATAGTAACATTAAATTTGCGTTGTAGACGGCACATGAACGTGACGACTATCCATATTACTCATCAATATAAAAAGACAATATTATGGGAATTTAGCAGGATTACTCAACATGGATTCTGAAATTGGTTGACTGACCGCACAGGTGCTAAACGTCGTCAAGAGTATACGATGGCCTAATCGCATTAGGAATATGAAGATCGTCTTCGACAGCTCGCAACTTTCACATTGCTATCTCCACCCTACTCCAGACAGCCCTCGGTGGAGTTGCACTAAGTTGCCGTTGCAATGTAAGGCCTTCAAACCGACAACAGACCACATATTGAAAAATACAAGCGAGTTCTCATGCAGCGTAAGCTTATTGTAACTAATCTGAAAATTATTGGACAGGAACATTGTCCTATTCAAAAAAAGCTGTCTAGCAGGTCCTCTAATCGCTCCTTGGTACAGTCGTTTGACTATTGAAAATGGTTCCAACAAGTCACCACTAGAAAACACTGCTCTGTACCGCAATAACTCAAGATGTAAAGTAATACCACGGTACTACAAATATCAGGGAACACCTTATCACAGATAAGACTGTCCTTAAGGCTCGTAAGCTCACATTTATTACAATAAATGACATACCTGAAATGTTACCACTCTCATTATTACGTCAGATTGGTAATGCACGTAGTAAGTTCGTCGTATTCATGATTTCCTCTTCAAAGTAACATACCGTACTTATTATTTAACACAAAATGACATTAAAAATTTAAGTTATTCACGAGCAGCTAGTTGAGAATATGTATGAACTTCAAATGACACGACGAACCGTCTTGTTCCGCATATGGATTCAAACCCAGCTCATGCAGACCGTGCAAAGATTTCGTTACTGACGGAAACTAACAGTCATTCCTGATTAAGCATACAGAGAGTGATATACCTCGATTTTAGACAGTATCAGTTACCAAATATCAACTTTAAATTGCATAACGCAAACATGTTTAACAGACGCGAATTCCTACCCATCATCTATTGTCCCTGTTAACGAACTACGAGGGATGTTAAATATTGCTTCTTCACAAGTAACTTACTTGAAATGCCTCGAGGTAAAGCTTTGTGTTAGACACGGATTCGAGCCCAGAACCTAATCGGATTGCTATCGAAGCACAGTCAAATGTGACGTATCGGATTTTCGCGGCAGTAGCTAGATGTATTAATTGAAATGACGAGACGCAACATTAATTTTTTCCTTCCCAGGACTCCTACCCGGCACCTATAGCTGTTACGTTCTAGAGAAAACGAACGTTAAATGTGGGTTTGTTGCGCCAGCAGTGACATGTGAGCAAGTTTGGACTAGAAATAATACGACGAAGAGTTCAGCCCTCACTGGGAATAGAGCCCCACATATATCGTTGTTGACTACACACAAAGAGACGTCAGCTACCGAATTTTTCTCCACCAGCTGCTCAGAATAACATCTTGAACTTACAGTCATCTCGCAAATAGTTCTGTGTTTCACTGGGAGTTAAAAACGTCAGATATCGTTAGTGTTGACAACGAATGAAAATACATTAAAAATCAAAGTTCTTATCCACCAGCAGATAGGTGTTCTCATGCTAGAGCTTGATAATACATAATTAAATCTTTAGTGCCGGGCCAGGATTCGATCCCATTCACGCGTAATATGTGGAGATGTTGAGGAATCTGCAGTTTTGAACAAACAACAAATTGTAGCCGAGCTGTATTGTCACGAAGGGATCAAATTCCGCGTTAAGGGCGGTCTGAGTTGCATTCCCAGTTCAGAACCAATCTTATCGACATACAGAAGCTCAGATAAAAGATGGAATAAGTGTCCTGTGACCATACATAGCGTTTGTTTCGTCACTTGAAATAAATAACTAGTATAAGAAAGGTTACTGGTGATAGAGTTTCTACATGTCGCCACTCCAGCCTTTATTGTGGTTCAACCTACCGTCTACTTGGTAGAGAAGGAAAATCATCTTTAATTTGAATTTTCAGACCACACTGCCATTACACCTTCTTCATTTGGTGTAGCCGGGAGAGAATGGACTCTGTCTCTCCCTATCTAAAATCATTGACAGAAGTGGGAATCCAACCCAGACCATAGGTATAACAACCTACCATCCGTCCAACAGACCACGAAATCCTCTTCTCTCATTTTTCTATCGTAACGCCGTTGCGCCACACTGTATGAGAATTCTGACACATAGGCGTCCTGTAGTAATTTGCACCATGTTCAGTAAATTCATTTACTTGGTTGACCGAATCACCATGAAATAGCTGCCTCGGCTACCCAGTGCATACATTCCACTCTATATTTTGTAATCACCGAAATAAAATCACGTAACTGCCACCTACACAGAACTGCCAACAGTGTAGGATGCAGAAGTTTAAATAGGAAGTGTTCCTTTCCACTTGAGCTATTCTATTGCGCTATCTGTTTGTAGAAAACGTCGTTCAGTAAAAAAAAAAAAAAAAAGAAAAGCTGTAACTGTTTGTCTCTCAGAAGTCAAGGCCTGGCCATATGCATAATCTCACAGTGCTGTGGAATCAAAAAGTTCTGGAGGAATAGTTGTCGAGCTCTGGAGCTGTTGTAGCTACATGTCAGCTAGTAGCGTAGATAAGATGTCGCGAGTTCGAATACATTCAGTGCTACATTTTTTAAAACGCAATTCTGCTGTCTGCTGAAGTTGTCAATCTAATGGAACTTTGAACATACTTCCCTTCACTTTTCAACCCAAAGTAGTCGCATGTGGAAAAAGGGCTAACTACTGTGACATTTTGTTCTGTTCAGGTTTAATAGACAGCAGGCAGCAGATGCATCTCGAAGATGTGTAGGGAGAGCGCATCATGCCATAATATGTCAGAAAAGTGTTTTTCTACATTAGCTGTCGTGTGGTAGTGAGATTTTATTCTTCTTCAAACTTTGTTTGACAGCTTTAACTCAGAACAAGTTTTCTACATGCATGTAATCAATAAACTGCACGTGCATTGTCATACTGTCATAGATAACATCAGAGAATTCGCATATATCGTTGATGATTAATTTCTCTCTCATGTTTACTATTGTTTTAACAACACTAAAGGAAACCTTACGTAAATTGTGCACTGTATTATAAGAAATGAAATAAAACTAACCACGATAACCTTACGACGAAAGTATGTTTTAATAAAACCGAGTATCTGTACACAAATGTGCCTCTATCGACACGAATTAGTAAAATACTACTCACTTAGATTTTGATTGGGTCTGTGTTTCATTGGTATGCTATGTCGTACTCAAGAGGTACGCAAATGTGGCATTTCATAAATATAGTTACGTATTCCTAGAAACCCAAAATTCGCTTGTCAGCAGCGGAAAGAGGCGTTGCCTGTTGTGCAGCATTGTAAGTTTTTCAACATTGCACTATGAGCCGAAAGTATTTTCTTGCGATTTCCTTACTGATGTTTGATCCGACTCCTTGTAGCTCTTTCACAGAAGGGATAAAAACGTTGCAGTCAGTGAGACTGGAACTGCAAACCATAACAGACGCTTTTCCACAGGTCAGCACGTTACCACAGAGCTGGCGAAGAGGTATGGGTCTGAGCGTCCTCTTACGACGGCAATAGTGCGTAGAACTCGTAAACCGCTATTTAAATGTCGAGATTAGTTGCGATTTCCACCTGCAACGACTTTCCTGGGCTGAAAACCGTAAATTTACAATCTTTTGTTACCCTTCAAGCGATAATAACTCAGATTATTCAATGGAAATGACAGGTAAAATCAAGTGAACTTTGAGGCTTAATTCCGTGCACACCAGGAAGTAACTCGTCGATCACAGAGTTGCCAAACATACGTTGCCTTGTTGCCAAATCTCAGTTACAGTACCAGCAGGAAGAAGACGAACCGATGTGATCCTACAGCGGGCTGGGAAGTGACCATAGCTGGTGTCTCCAAGTCGCGGCTGCTACGGCCTGGAATACGTAATGCGTCTGACACGCTTGCTGTAACTAGGTTTGGGGACTGGAGCGTAGTTTCTAATAATACTCAGAACTGACTGCAAACTAAGCATCATAAATCAGTAACTCTCATTGATGTTTTTATATTTCTTTCGTAAGTGTACTCAAAACTGAGAAACTCATTCACAGGCGTTTTCGTGCCTCGCCGATAGTCGAGCACAACATACAAATAAAAATAGAAAAGAATGTGTGTGCGTGTGTGTGTGTGTGTGTGTGTGTATATGTGTGTGTGTGTGTGTGTGTGTGTGTGTGTGTGTGTGTGTGTGTGAGAGAGAGAGAGAGAGAGAGAGAGAGAGAGAGAGAGAGAGAGAGAGAGAAATAAGAAGCAATGAGAGTGTAAAAAATTGTTGTAAAGAAATTGAATCATGGTATTTAAAGAAATCTTTCATTAAAATGACACGTTCCACATCATTACAAAATGTTGTATTCATGATCTATGGAACAAGAGTTAATCCAATGTAATCTAATCACATCATATTGATGATTAGCCATGAAGAGTCATGAATTACCGTAATTTTGGAGGAGACCTAGATAAGATTGCAGTCTTGGGAAAAGGAACGAAATGACTGAACTATACTGTTCCGAGAGATTCAGATCCTCGAAAGAGGACATACGAATTCGAATCACAGTCCAGCACCAAATTTTTAAACATCTCTAGTTCAATCAAGTACAAGTAAAATAAGAGCCCTGTCCCTTTAAATGGCTATCGGTTCATCAAATAAAATAAAATTTTCTAATGTAAGTAAGCTTACTGGCGACTGTATTTATGTTTACCATGACTTCTACTATGTCATTTCCCAACGTTAACCGGCTCTACCCAGTTGGTAATGAAGGAACGTGATGTTTAATGCGGATCCTGGATTATAATGTCTTCCTCTTGAGGTTACTAGAGGTAAAATAAATCTGTTTGTGCCTCTTAAAAGCAAATGCCTAAACCGACGCATTGCACCTGTGATAGTTCGTTCCACCAGACCATTGTGGCCACATTACCCAGCCCCAGGAGTGTGCTGCAACGGATGATGTGCTTAGCTTACAAAATTAGTCACGGTGGAAAAAATGCGAGTCTATTAAATGGTCAAGTAGAAGCAAGCTTCTGACGCTGAGATTATGCTATTCTCATGTCAGCAGGATGTGAAGACTCTTCTAGGCATCATAGGCTGGATGTGAAGCCATTTTGATTTTTCACAAATTCAGCAAATTTCTTAGTTCGAGAAAATCCACTGTGAAGCGTGAAGTTGCTGGATAATTCGATTATTACTGTTATTATTACTATCATTTAATTCATACCGCTGCTGGAACACGACCGTAGTCTTGAGGTAAAACGCGAGACCAGTTGATATGACGTCTGGCGACCGAAAGCACATATCGACAAAATTTTTATCGCCCCTTTCCTCTCGGTGCTGAAGCTATGACTGTAATTCAAGCGAATCTACTATATAATATGATCTGGTCTCGCATTTTACCTCAAGACTACGGTCGTAGTGAAGAGTAATGTATTAAGACTGGAGTGAAGACTTCCTCTGGGAAGTGCCGCAGTCTACATGTTGCCAGATTGAGCATGTTGCCAGACATAGAATTCTGAGAGGAGCGCGACTGTATTGTCCACCTTACGTGAAGGACTCGGCGGTCAATTTTTTGGTCTAAGACTGTATCTACAACACATATTGCACGCTGAAGACCCAGAAGAATTAAAAAAACAAAAGTAGTTTATGAGAACAACGTTAACCATAGCGTTCGAAGTATTCATAGTATTGTATACGTGTGTGTAAACGCCTCCCAATGACCACTCAAGGAAGACAAGGATACACAGTCTAGCTTCAATATTATAAATACGCCTCAGTTTGCGGATGAGCTCAGACTTAGGTTGATAATAATTTTGAATATTTAGCAGCACTGTGCCAATTGGTGTTAAACTCGTTTTCAACCAATGATTCCCATAGCTACAGGAACACTACTTGTGATACCTCTTAGACAAAATACTTACGCAGTGTTATCAGACGAAAAGATCAACCTGACACAAACTGTGGGAAGTTTGTTTCACAACCTTCGTACCTGGATAATGAGCTTTTTCCTATTTGAGATATCTGTGAACGTTGCTGCTTAAGAAAACTTAAGCAGAAACTAAATTCCCTCAGCTTCGATAGTGTTTAAAGAAATCGTCTTATCGGCACTAACTCGTGATTTGTGAATTGTTTACCGGCCGCACTCTGCCGTATTTCGCCAGTTGGAAGGCAAAATCTTACTGACAAATTTCAGACAGAAATTACTGTTACAGTGTACTTATGGAGCCAAATGAGTGGATTGCGTATTTTCCGGTGAGAAAGAGCACTGGCAAACAGTCTTCGCTACATGAGGTTATTTAAACTGGTGTCACTCTGAGCTAGAATTTATGGTCAGGTCAATGTTTCGGATGCGAGTTTTTGCAACTGTGAAATACTTTCCTACATTATAGAAGCGAATATTAAATTTGAACTAATATTGCGAAAATTTTGTACTTCGACAGCTTAGAATGAAAATACTTCTGTTTATTTCAAAGGGAAACAATAGATTTTCTAAAACATTGTCTTTTCTAGGTGCAAGTAAATGACGAAAGGCAGCGCGTTTTTGTCATCAAGTAACGTCTTCGTCAATTACTTTAGATTTAATGTAATCTCAGAGTAATTGCTGATGTTTGATATTAACATGAAAATGATTCCGTAGACAGGGAAAGGACCTGTTCTTGGCAAACTACATCTATAGTAACCAAAAGGCATTAAATGATCTTCAAGCACTTGTGTTCCAGCAGCGGTATGAATAAAATGATAGTAATAATAACAGTAATAATCGAATTATCCGGCAACTTCACACTTCACAGTGGATTTTCTCGAACTAAGAAATTTGCTGAATTTGTGAAAAATCAAAAAGGGTTTCACATCCAGCCTATGATGCCTAGAAGAGTCTTTACATCCTGCTGACATGAGAATAGCATAATCTCTGCGTCAGAAGCTTGCTTCTACTTAACCATATAATAGACTCGCATTTTTTCCACCGTGATTAATTTTGTAAGCTAAGCACATCATCCGTTACAGCACACTCCAGGGGCTGGGAAATGTGGCCACAATGGTCTGGTGGAACGAACTATCACAGGTGCAATTCGTGGGTTCAGGCATTTGCATTTAAGAGGCACAATCAGATTTATTTTACCTCTGGTAACCTCAAGAGAAAGACGTTATAATCCAGAATCCGCATGAAACATCACGCTCCTTCATTACCAACTGGGCAGAGCCAGTTTACGTTAGGAAATGACATAGCGGAAGTCATGGTAAACAGAAATACAGTCGCCAGTAAGCTTACTTACATTAGCAAATTTTATTTTATTTGATGAACCGATAGCCATTTAAAGGGACAGGGCTCTTAGTTTACTTGTACTTGATTGAACTAGAGACGTTGAAAAATTTGGTGCTGGACTGTGATTCGCATTCGTATCTCCTCTTTCGAGGATCTGAATATCTCGGAACAGTATAGTTCAGTCATTTCGTTCCTTTTCCCAAGACTGCAGTCTTCTCTAGGTCTCCTCCAAAGGTAAATATGTGGGTCCGAATCCCGATCCAGTACAAAAATATTCATAATTTCATTTCCAGCTCTATCAAGTGCACACCCACCTGCTAGTGAAAATTAACGCGCATTTTTAATGTATGTTCATGTGTTGCCAACAATCACAATAGGTGTCGTTATTTCTGGTCAAACACGCACACGTCTTACTGTTCGTGAGTAAGAAACTGATACTTAAGCTACATTCGTGGATGCACGGTAGGTCTGCAGTTCGATTGTCTCTTAGGCACAGAAGTTTGTATCCTTATTTTAGATTTAGACACCTAGCGGCTCGTAAGAAATACCGATACGTAACATTTGATTTTTCTTAGTTAACAATCTGATTACGTGTTGGGTTTGTATCTCCGTCACAGAACTTCACATCATGCACTTCATCTTTAAATGCATGCACACTTTGTTGCTTCAGAATGGAGGTATATCAGACATCTTTCGTGGTTAGATAACAGGGACGAAAGGGTCTTGATAGGAGTCACGGTTTATTACAAAACTTGTCGTCTTTTATTTTCAAGTTTAGATTTCGTTACTGGTATTGGCAAAATTTTCGGTAATGCATGACTCTTTATGGCTAGTCATCAATATGATGTATTTAGATTAGATTACATTACATTAGATTACTTCTTCTTCCGTAGATCATGAATACGACATTTCGTAATGATGTCGAACGTGTCATTACAATGAAAGATTTCTTTAAATACCATGATTCAATTTCTTTATAACAATTTTTTACACTCTCAATCTTTTTTATCTCTCTCTCTCTCTCTCTCTCTCTCTCTCTCTCTCTCTCTCTCACACACACACACACACACACACACACACACACACACACATATAGATATTCTTTTTTATTTTTATTTGTTTGTTGTGCTCGACTATCGGCGAGGCACGAAAACGCCTGTGAATGAGTTTCTCAGTTTTGAGTACACTTACGAAAGAAATATAAAAACATCAATGAGAGTTACTGATTTATGATGCTTAGTTTGCAGTCAGTTCTGAGTATTATTAGAAACTACGCTCCAGTCCCCAAACCTAGTTACAGTAAGCGTGTCAGAAGCATTACGTATTCCAGGCCGTAGCAGCCGCGACTTGGAGACACCAGCTATGGTCACTTCCCAGCCCGCTGTAGGATCACATCGGTTCGTCTTCTTCCTGCTGGTACTGTAACTGAGATTTGGCAACAAGGCAACGTATGTTTGGCAACTCTGTGATCGACGAGTTACTTCCTGGTGTGCACGGAATTAAGCCTCAAAGTTCACTTGATTTTACCTGTCATTTCCATTGAATAATCTGAGTTATTATCGCTTGAAGGGTAACAAAAGATTGTAAATTTACGGTTTTCAGCCCAGGAAAGTCGTTGCAGGTGGAAATCGCAACTAATCTCGACATTTAAATAGCGGTTTACGAGTTCTACGCACTATTGCCGTCGTAAGAGGACGCTCAGACCCATACCTCTTCGCCAGCTCTGTGGTAACGTGCTGACCTGTGGAAAAGCGTCTGTTATGGTTTGCAGTTCCAGTCTCACTGACTGCAACGTTTTTATCCCTTCTGTGAAAGAGCTACAAGGAGTCGGATCAAACATCAGTAAGGAAATAGCAAGAAAATACTTTCGGCTCATAGTGCAATGTTGAAAAACTTACAATGCTGCACAACAGGCAACGCCTCTTTCCGCTGCTGACAAGCGAATTTTGGGTTTCTAGGAATACGTAACTATATTTATGAAATGCCACATTTGCGTACCTCTTGAGTACGACATAGCATACCAATGAAACACAGACCCAATCAAAATCTAAGTGAGTAGTATTTTACTAATTCGTGTCGATAGAGGCACATTTGTGTACAGATACTCGGTTTTATTAAAACATACTTTCGTCGTAAGGTTATCGTGGTTAGTTTTATTTCATTTCTTATAATACAGTGCACAATTTACGTAAGGTTTCCTTTAGTGTTGTTAAAACAATAGTAAACATGAGAGAGAAATTAATCATCAACGATATATGCGAATTCTCTGATGTTATCTATGACAGTATGACAATGCACGTGCAGTTTATTGATTACATGCATGTAGAAAACTTGTTCTGAGTTAAAGCTGTCAAACAAAGTTTGAAGAAGAATAAAATCTCACTACCACACGACAGCTAATGTAGAAAAACACTTTTCTGACATATTATGGCATGATGCGCTCTCCCTACACATCTTCGAGATGCATCTGCTGCCTGCTGTCTATTAAACCTGAACAGAACAAAATGTCACAGTAGTTAGCCCTTTTTCCACATGCGACTACTTTGGGTTGAAAAGTGAAGGGAAGTATGTTCAAAGTTCCATTAGATTGACAACTTCAGCAGACAGCAGAATTGCGTTTTAAAAAATGTAGCACTGAATGTATTCGAACTCGCGACATCTTATCTACGCTACTAGCTGACATGTAGCTACAACAGCTCCAGAGCTCGACAACTATTCCTCCAGAACTTTTTGATTCCACAGCACTGTGAGATTATGCATATGGCCAGGCCTTGACTTCTGAGAGACAAACAGTTACAGCTTTTCTTTTTTTTTTTTTTTTTTACTGAACGACGTTTTCTACAAACAGATAGCGCAATAGAATAGCTCAAGTGGAAAGGAACACTTCCTATTTAAACTTCTGCATCCTACACTGTTGGCAGTTCTGTGTAGGTGGCAGTTACGTGATTTTATTTCGGTGATTACAAAATATAGAGTGGAATGTATGCACTGGGTAGCCGAGGCAGCTATTTCATGGTGATTCGGTCAACCAAGTAAATGAATTTACTGAACATGGTGCAAATTACTACAGGACGCCTATGTGTCAGAATTCTCATACAATGTGGCGCAACGGCGTTACGATAGAAAAATGAGAGAAGAGGATTTCGTGGTCTGTTGGACGGATGGTAGGTTGTTATACCTATGGTCTGGGTTGGATTCCCACTTCTGTCAATGATTTTAGATAGGGAGAGACAGAGTCCATTCTCTCCCGGCTACACCAAATGAAGAAGGTGTAATGGCAGTGTGGTCTGAAAATTCAAATTAAAGATGATTTTCCTTCTCTACCAAGTAGACGGTAGGTTGAACCACAATAAAGGCTGGAGTGGCGACATGTAGAAACTCTATCACCAGTAACCTTTCTTATACTAGTTATTTATTTCAAGTGACGAAACAAACGCTATGTATGGTCACAGGACACTTATTCCATCTTTTATCTGAGCTTCTGTATGTCGATAAGATTGGTTCTGAACTGGGAATGCAACTCAGACCGCCCTTAACGCGGAATTTGATCCCTTCGTGACAATACAGCTCGGCTACAATTTGTTGTTTGTTCAAAACTGCAGATTCCTCAACATCTCCACATATTACGCGTGAATGGGATCGAATCCTGGCCCGGCACTAAAGATTTAATTATGTATTATCAAGCTCTAGCATGAGAACACCTATCTGCTGGTGGATAAGAACTTTGATTTTTAATGTATTTTCATTCGTTGTCAACACTAACGATATCTGACGTTTTTAACTCCCAGTGAAACACAGAACTATTTGCGAGATGACTGTAAGTTCAAGATGTTATTCTGAGCAGCTGGTGGAGAAAAATTCGGTAGCTGACGTCTCTTTGTGTGTAGTCAACAACGATATACACTCCTGGAAATTGAAATAAGAACACCGTGAATTCATTGTCCCAGGAAGGGGAAACTTTATTGACACATTCCTGGGGTCAGATACATCACATGATCACACTGACAGAACCACAGGCACATAGACACAGGCAACAGAGCATGCACAATGTCGACACTAGTACAGTGTATATCCACCTTTCGCAGCAATGCAGGCTGCTATTCACCCATGGAGACGGTCGTAGAGATGCTGGATGTAGTCCTGTGGAACGGCTTGCCATGCCATTTCCACCTGGCGCCTCAGCTGGACCAGCGTTCGTGCTGGACGTGCAGACCGCGTGAGACGACGCTTCATCCAGTCCCAAACATGCTCAATGGGGGACAGATCCGGAGATCTTGCTGGCCAGGGTAGTTGACTTACACCTTCTAGAGCACGTTGGGTGGCACGGGATACATGCGGACGTGCATTGTCCTGTTGGAACAGCAAGTTCCCTTGCCGGTCTTGGAATGGTAGAACGATGGGTTCGATGACGGTTTGGATGTACCGTGCACTATTCAGTGTCCCCTCGACGATCACCAGTGGTGTACGGCCAGTGTAGGAGATCGCTCCCCACACCATGATGCCGGGTGTTGGACCTGTGTGCCTCGGTCGTATGCAGTCCTGATTGTGGCGCTCACCTGCACGGCGCCAAACACGCATACGACCATCATTGGCACCAAGACAGAAGCGACTCTCATCGCTGAAGACGACACGTCTCCATTCGTCCCTCCATTCACGCCTGTCGCGACACCACTGGAGGCGGGCTGCACGATGTTGGGGCGTGAGCGGAAGACGGCCTAACGTTGTGCGGGACCGTAGCCCAGCTTCATGGAGACGGTTGCGAATGGTCCTCGCCGATACCCCAGGAGCAACAGTGTCCCTAATTTGCTGGGAAGTGGCGGTGCGGTCCCCTACGACACTGCGTAGGATCCTACGGTCTTGGCGTGCATCGGTGCGTCGCTGCGGTCCGGTCCCAGGTCGACGGGCACGTGCACCTTCCGCCGACCACTGGCGACAACTACGATGTACTGTGGAGACTTCACGCCCCACGTGTTGAGCAATTCGGCGGTACGTCCACCCGACCTCCCGCATGCCCACTATACGCCCTCGCTCAAAGTCCGTCAACTGCACATACGGTTCACGTCCACGCTGTCGCGGCATGCTACCAGTGTTAAGGACTGCGATGGAGCTCCGTATGCCACGGCAAACTGGCTGACACTGACGGCGGCGGTGTACAAATGCTGCGCAGCTAGCGCCATTCGACGGCCAACACCGCGGTTCCTGGTGTGTCCGCTGTGCCGTGCGTGTGATCATTGCTTGTACAGCCCTCTCGCAGTGTCCGGAGCAAGTATGGTGGGTCTGACACACCGGTATCAATGTGTTCTTTTTTCCATTTCCAGGAGTGTATGTGGGGCTCTATTCCCAGTGAGGGCTGAACTCTTCGTCGTATTATTTCTAGTCCAAACTTGCTCACATGTCACTGCTGGCGCAACAAACCCACATTTAACGTTCGTTTTCTCTAGAACGTAACAGCTATAGGTGCCGGGTAGGAGTCCTGGGAAGGAAAAAATTAATGTTGCGTCTCGTCATTTCAATTAATACATCTAGCTACTGCCGCGAAAATCCGATACGTCACATTTGACTGTGCTTCGATAGCAATCCGATTAGGTTCTGGGCTCGAATCCGTGTCTAACACAAAGCTTTACCTCGAGGCATTTCAAGTAAGTTACTTGTGAAGAAGCAATATTTAACATCCCTCGTAGTTCGTTAACAGGGACAATAGATGATGGGTAGGAATTCGCGTCTGTTAAACATGTTTGCGTTATGCAATTTAAAGTTGATATTTGGTAACTGATACTGTCTAAAATCGAGGTATATCACTCTCTGTATGCTTAATCAGGAATGACTGTTAGTTTCCGTCAGTAACGAAATCTTTGCACGGTCTGCATGAGCTGGGTTTGAATCCATATGCGGAACAAGACGGTTCGTCGTGTCATTTGAAGTTCATACATATTCTCAACTAGCTGCTCGTGAATAACTTAAATTTTTAATGTCATTTTGTGTTAAATAATAAGTACGGTATGTTACTTTGAAGAGGAAATCATGAATACGACGAACTTACTACGTGCATTACCAATCTGACGTAATAATGAGAGTGGTAACATTTCAGGTATGTCATTTATTGTAATAAATGTGAGCTTACAAGCCTTAAGGACAGTCTTATCTGTGATAAGGTGTTCCCTGTATTTGTAGTACCGTGGTATTACTTTACATCTTGAGTTATTGCGATACAGAGCAGTGTTTTCTAATGGTGACTTGTTGGAACCATTTTCAATAGTCAAACGACTGTACCAAGGAGCGATTAGAGGACCTGCTAGACAGCTTTTTTTTTAATATGACAATGTTCCTGTCCAATAATTTTTAGATTACTTACAATAAGCTTACGCTGCATGAGAACTCGCTTGTATTTTTCAATATGTGGTCTGTTGTCGGTTTGAAGGCCTTACATTGCAACGGCAACTTAGTGCAACTCCACCGAGGGCTGTCTGGAGTAGGGTGGAGATAGCAATGTGAAAGTTGCGAGCTGTCGAAGACGATCTTCATATTCCTAATGCGATTAGGCCATCGTATACTCTTGACGACGTTTAGCACCTGTGCGGTCAGTCAACCAATTTCAGAATCCATGTTGAGTAATCCTGCTAAATTCCCATAATATTGTCTTTTTATATTGATGAGTAATATGGATAGTCGTCACGTTCATGTGCCGTCTACAACGCAAATTTAATGTTACTATCCTAGGAACTAACCTGTAATACGTTTTGTATTTCATAATCGGAACTATCTGCATTAACCGTCATCAGAGCAATGTCAGGTAACAGAATGCAGCAGTGCCTCGGTAGCTACTTGGGGACCTGCTTGAGTCGTGTTCTAAGGAAAGGGTAGTTGCTGGTTCACATTATATTACACTAGCGAGAAGTACCGACTTTTCCTTTTCTCTGCAAACATCCCGAACTAAATTCAGTAACTAATGCTAAGAATATATTTGCATTGTGCCAACTCAAAGATCAATAGATATGGATATAGATATAGATTTTTATATTTAAAGCCATTCTCGTTCTGCGTTGGAATAAACATTATTCATTATTTGATTGTTCTTGTTACGATTGTTATTGTCATTCTCTCACTCGCAAGAGTTTTCACATTCCTATTTGGTATCGATGCACATGAAGAGTGGCTATGAAAGAAGGGAATACTGAATGTTACGTCATGCAGAATACACTCATTTACTTCTGCTGCTTGTGATCAACGCTACAGGAGAAGTGAGATACGTAAAGTTGACAGTGTGAGGACAGACATGCTGGCACAACTCTGCAACTACACAGTGTTACCAGATAAAATGGTGCTGCGGAATCGAAAGTGTAGTACGGACTTTGCCACAGTAGCAGACAGCTGCTAATTTCGGACCATGACCGTGGATTACACTTCGGTCAGTGCTGGTTAGAGTGTTGCAACTGTAAATGGAAGGCTTTGTTTGACAGTCTTGTGCTGATGCTGTCTGAATAAATTATGCCATTGGATAAAAAGCGGTTTAGTTTTGAGACCTAACCCACAAGGGGAGAAGGCACAGTGGTCTGCTTCAGGAATTCCAAGCAATAAAACACAAAAAGCAACCCAGGAAGGGTTCGAACAGCTACTTTCATGCAGAGACATGCATTTGGAATCTGTTCATCGTTACGGGGTCAAACAAGAGGGTAACATTACTGAAACAATGATCAGGCTACTTAGTATATAAGAGAGCATACAGATTTCAAGGAGGAAACGTGTGAAGACGCCGACTTCCTCGTTATCAATATGTGCGGCATATCTTTCGTGTTATCGAAAGTAATATCCCACTTTAACTCTTCTTACGTCTCAAATGAAATGAATGCCATGAGGAATCGAATATTTGTTGACTGCGTCTCTCCTTGCTTCCATCCGTACCAACATATTGCTTCATTCTCGTGGTAATCATGACATTCTTTTTGTATGCTGCAAAAGATTGCACGTGGAAAAAATTCGACATCGAGGTGCAAAGCGTTTGGTATCTTACATTATATTCAATTCGAATAAGCTTCAGATGTATTTTTACTTCGTTTGTATTTTTAGATGATTATGAACGTTACGGAAAATTATCTCACATGCTTGTGTTGAATGAGAAACATTGAATGACCCGTTTTGATTTCCCTACGTTGAAATGATATAATGTCGGCGTCAACAGCCTTCTTCCACGCCGGTAGCTGAAACTTGTATCATTCTGGATTAATGATAATTGAATGTCTCAAATGTTGACATAGCCCACAAGGCGACGTCAGAAACCATCAGGGGAGAACGCCGCATAAAAACCAAACGTGCGCGCGCGTCTCCACTCTGAAGGACCGTATCGGAGAATCACGGCAAGCATTTCGCTGAAGAGCTGCCTCGTAAGAGAACCGAGAAATGGCAGCGTCGTAGCAAGTATTTGTCAACACTCTGATAGTGCATTTACTTCCGTGTGTAGGCCGGCGTTACCTCGCTAAATTCACTTGACATTCGTTTTCCACATCGAAGACTCGTACGATAGAATCCACTGTAAGATGAGACACTTAGAAAGTACAATTAATTTCTGGACTCCAAGAACGGCGTTCTTCACATAAGTTACACCTGTTTGTGTGTTTTAAGGTTGCGTTTTGAGGCTCAGGCAACATCGCAGTGACTATAGTCCGTCTGTGGTCGCCAGTGTTTCGTTAGCCCAGAGGTTATTCGTCATATTGTGGCTTTTCCAACGCGGGACATTCCGAATCGGAATACTCCCGTTTCATTATTAGTTCCGGGACGTGACTATTATCCTCGGACAAAGACCAATGCTGTGAATTGTATTCGCGGACATGCCATTCACTACCTAGTTGGACAAACTGTAGACTCTGTACTCGATTTTTGGACATACCTCAACGACCGTCATTATGTCGTTGTCCGCCACCCAAAATACAGACAATTTTTCTCGAACTTCCTTGGGAGTGCTTTCCACGACCCGCCTCGCAGCTGGAATGTGTTAAGCCAAGAGTGAAGAAGGTTTCCAGTTTGAACCAATGAACATTTCTGAACTACTGAACGGAACACACCAATTTCGAGAAGACGTGACTCAACATATTACCAGCGGGGCTCAGAAGGCGTCTGATCAATTACACTACAAAAATAAACAAAACAAAAATGAAAACAAAAATAAGATTCAGAAAAAGGAAGATTTTGTTTTGTTTGTATTGATAGCCCTAACCTTGAATTCCCATATTTCCCCTGGTATATAGGCAGCTCTTGGGGTAGGTTTAGTCAGGAGCCAACCAACGCCTGAAGTGGACCAGATTTTTTTTTTGTTATTGGATGAAAAGTGGCGGTGGCACTTAGTTTCTTTTTTTATTGCCATTTTCCTAAGGGGCTATAAAATAGGAGAGAAAAAAAGGGGTAATCGTCAAAAAAAGTAAAAGAAAAAAGCAAAATTAAAAAAAAAAGGTTCCCTTGTGCGTTGCGGTGGTCGTACTGTATGACATAGCAGTTCCAATCTCGGTGGAAGCCACTGACTACAACCTTTTATTTTCCATTTTAATTAATGCAGTTGCAAACGGCTAGTAAAGATTCTTTATACGAAATCTGAAGAATGCCTTTAAACATCAACCTTCGTCCGATTCGACTTAGTAAATTAAGTTAATATCATGGATGTTTGCTTTGCAAATGCCAAGGTGCTTCACTGTAAAATAGATCCTGAAAAGATTCAAAGCGACTGTCAACGATATAGATTTGAGTTTTGTTCGTCATATAGGTCTAACATGTGAGAAGGTTGTTTATGAAGTGCACATGTTGATTAATATAGTTCCCCTCTTCTAAATTTTTGCAATAGCATTTTACTGTAGACGTTTTCTAACACCGGCGTTAGCAATTCCTTTCCGTTCTCTGAAACCTCCAAAACGACAAATTTTTCTGGTCTAAATCTGATGACCTTAACTATCACTTCCGATCAACATTAAATACTTCATGAACCCATACATGGAACTCCAAATGTGCACTGCTACAGAGCATGCATTGCAAGGTATTCACACAGTTTATCGCATAGAGTTACCATAAGGAATGAAATAAGAACTGTAATACACTTTACACCACAGACGCTCACCCCGGCTTGACGAAAACATCCGAACATTGACCAAAAGTTGCACAAATAATTGAGTTTGAAAGCAAAAGAAACGAGGTATGAAGCATTTATAAATTCATCGAATGTAGCGAGGTGGTTTAATTTCGTCCCAGTCTATAAAATTAATTTTGGGCCATACTCAGCTCTTGCCGATTAATGTAATATAATACTCGCCTACTAATCAGGGCGTCTGTCTCCGTTGCTTTTGAGCGTGAATGGAAATTGTAGAAATTTTCTGTGGAGCAACATTTAATAATAAAGCGTTTTAAATCATCAAAATCGATGAGCGGGAGCAGGCGCTTTCGATAAAGAACGGGGGAGTGCAGCGCCGCTGCTGTCGCCACGGCCGCTGCCGGTAGCCAGCAAATGGATCCCGGAGCTTTGCCGCATACGGCGTCCAGAGTCTGCAGGAAATCTGCCGCTAAATCGTTACTGGATAAAATTTTGATATCGGTGTGTCAGAAAGCGAAATAGTTTGAATCTGCGCTACCATTACATTCACGTCTTCAGCATTCAGACAGAAAAGGCTATAAAAATATTTTATGCCAGCTGCTCTCGATCCACTGACATTACGAACAGAAACAACGCACACTACCGCTAGACCACAGTCGTAATCAGCCTAGTGTTTCTCTATCATGGGACAAGTTTTCCTCCAGGAAGGGCCGCAGTTTACAGTGTTGCTAGATTGTGCAGATAACCGGACTTAGAGAATTAGCGAGTTGGCCAGTTTTTTTGTCCCATGTCGCGATCGGCGCGGACTTAGCCTATGAAGCGGCCGGCCGCCGGTCGAGTTTTATGTCAAAGAGTGTACCTTCTCGTGGCTAGTACGCAACAGTATTTTGCACCAAGGAAGGTTGGTTGAAATTGCTTTGAGCACTATGGGGCTTAACAGCTGAGGTCATCAGTCCCCTAGAACTTAGAACTACTTCAAACTAAGTAATCTAAGGACATCACACACAAGCTTGCCCAAGGCAGGATTCTAACCTGCGACCGTAGCGGTCGAGCGGTTCCTGACTGAAGCGCCTAGAACCGTTCGGCCACTAGAGGCCGGCACCAAGGTGGGAGAACGAGCAGTAATTACATGTGTTTATACGGAAAGACCGAAAGAAACTAAAATACGTCATACGTTTTGAGCAGCGTACAAAGATCGTGATGTTTGAAAGCAAGCGGGAGCGTGTGACACATGAAGAACGAACAGGACGCCCATATACGTCATATGGTCCTAAAGATTCAGAAAGTTCCAGAGTTGGTTTTAGCGGATAGCTGAGATGTCCTCATGTTTCTGCCCATAAAGCCATTCAAAGTGTGTCGGACCTACATAAGGTTCTCTGCTGTGGGTACCAAGTATCACTATTGACATCTGCTAACATTTTTGATCGTTTCTACAGGGAAGCCGACAAATATTTGACTGATATTCACCGATGATGAAACAAGCATTCATCATTATGAGCCAGATTCAGAATAACAGAATATGCAGAGCAAATACGTCGTATCACCAAACACAAAAAATTCAAGACTGTGGCATAGGTGGCAAAGGGGCGCAAATGGGCCTCTGAGCAGAGAATATACGCAAAGGAACAACCATCAACAACGAGCCTTACAGTGAATTGATGGAGAACAATCTAAAGCCAGAGAATCGCAGCGAAAGAGACTTACTGGGTGTTGTGTGATGTCCTTAGGTTAGTTAGGTTTAAGTAGTTCTAAGTTCTAGGGGACTGACGACCATAGATGTTAAGTCCCATAGTTCTCAGACCCATTTTTTGAAAGAGACTTATATTGTCAAAGAAAGTGTTTTATTGCACGACAACGCCTGCGTATCCATGTCTCATCATACAGTTGAATGTATCGAGCAACTGGGCTTAGAACCGCTGGAAAGCTGCCTCACAGCCCAGAGCTCCATCCAGATTTCACTTGTTTGGGCGCACAAGGCTGCTTTGCGAGGTCATCGATTGTGCTGAGACGTGGAGATGCGAAAAGTGGCGCAAACACGGCTCTGCGACCCACTGAAAACATATTCCAGGCTAGATACGCAAGATTAAGTCCGCTAGACAAGTACACTGAAAATAAGTGAAATCCGTTGAAAAAGAAGGTACATGGTTAACCGCTATTTTTTCCAAAGTACACTGTAGAGCGAAAAGTATGGATATTCTTTGCGTCTCTCTCGGAATAATTGTCGCTGTGACTCTTCAGTATATCCGTGCAAATGTTGATATGCTGATTGTACACGATGATGTTAACCTGTATAACGGAAAAGGAGGAAAATGCGGTGATGGAAGAGATTAGAATTTGGAAAACTTTAAGGAAAAATGATAATGTAAAGTTAGCTTTATCACAAGACAAAAATGTCATACGTATATAAAGTCAAAACAACCTTCGGTGACATTAAAAGCAAGCATGGTATCATCAAAGAGTTCAACTAGAAATGCGGAGGGGAGAGGGCTTCAAATGGCTCTATGGCACTTAACATCTGAGGTCACCAGTCCCCTAGACTTAGAACTACTTAAACCATACTAACCTAAGGACAACCCAGATCTATGCCCGAGGCAGGATTCGAGCCTGCCACCGTAGCAGCCTCGTGGTTCCAGACTGAATCGCCTAGAACCGCTTGGTCACTGAGGCCGGCAGGAGAGAGGGGTTAGGCGGAAAGAATACACTGAAAGCCTCTATGAGGTGGAAGATTTGTCTGATGTGATAGAAAAAGAAACAGGACTAGATTTAGAAGAGCTAGGGCGTCCAGTATTAGAATCAGAATTTAAAAGAGCTTCTGAGGACTTAAGGTCAAATAAGGCAAAAGGGATAGATAACAGTCCATCAGAATTTCTAAAATCACTGGGGTAAGTGACAACGAAACGACTATTTACGCTGGTGACTTACTATTTAACTTTTGGAAAAGAAATGCACACAATGCCAAAAACAGCAAGAGCTGACAAGTGCGAGAATTATCGCACAATCAGCTTAACAGCTCATGAATCTAAGTGTCTTACAAGAATAATATACAGAAGAATGGAAAAGAAAATTGAGGATGCGCTAGATGACGATCAGTTTACCCTTAGGGAAAGTAAAGGCACGAGAGAGGCAATTCTGACGTTGCAGTTAATAATGGAAGCCAGGCTAAAGAAATATCAAAACGCGTTCATAGGATTTGTCGACCTGGAAAATGCTTTCGACAGTGTAAAATGGGACATGGTGTTCGAAATTCTGAAAAAGCGGAGGTAAGCTATAAGGAGAGACGGATCATATACAATAAGTAAAACAGCGAAGACGGAATTATGAGATTTGGCGACGAAGAACGAAGTGCTCGTATTAAAAAGGGTTGTAGACAAGGATGTAGCCTTTCGCCCCTACTGTTCAATCTGTATATCGAGGAAGCAACGATGGAAATAAAAGAAAGGTTCATGAGTGGAATTAAAATTCAAGGTGAATGTGTATCAATGATACGATTAAATAATGTCATTGCTATCCAGAGTGAAAATGAAGAAGAATTACATGATCTGCTGAACGGAATAAGCAATCTAATGAGTACAGAATATAGATTGAGAGTAAATCGAAGAAAGACCATGGTAATGAGAAGTGGTCGAAGTGAGAACAGCGAGAAACTTAATTCAGGATTGATGGCCTCAGAGTAGATGAAGTAAAGGATTTCTGCTACCTATTCAGCCTAATACCCAATGACGGACGAGCAAGGAGGACATCAAAAGTACACTAGCAGTTGCAAAAAGGGCATTCCTGCCTAAGAGAAGTCTACTACTATCAAATATCGGCCTTAATTTGTGGAAGAAATTTCTGAGAACGTACGTCTGGAGTACAGAATCGTATGGTAGTGAAACATGCATTGTGGGAATACCGCAACATAAGAGAATCGAAGCATTTGAGATGTGGTGCTACAGACGAATGTTGAAGATTAAGTGGACTCATAAAGTAAGGAATGAGGAGGTTCTACGCAGAATCGGAGAGGAAAGGAATGTGTGGAGAACAACGATAAAGAGAAGGGACAGGATGATAGGACATCTGTTTAGACATGAGGGAATGGTACCAGAAGGCAAAAACTGTAGAGAAAGACAGAGATTAGAATACATCCAGCAAGTAACTGACGTAGGTCGCAAGTGTTACTCTGAGATGAGGGAGAGGAATTCGTGGTGGCCGCATCAAACAAGTCGGACAACTGTGACCAAACAAGAACAAAAAAAATTGTGCTTGTTGTAATCGATCCTAAGAGGTTCTAATAAAGCCAACAGTTACGTGTTATTCTTCAATTGCTAGTCTTAAATAGAAAACTATAATTACATGTAACATATAATTATTAAGATAAACTGCTAAATTCTTGATTAATTCTGCTTAGTTTCCCAGGACGAGCACTTTGAAACGTTCCGTAGTTAGTACTTCAGTTATGTTTCTACTCCTTTCCAATACATCTTATGGCTTAATTACATTTTCAGTGTACGAAGTATGAATCATAGTAACATGTTTTTATAATATTATGGCAGAAACAGATTTTTCAATCCATTTATGGCAGGAATATGAAACACACACCTGCTCTGTAGCGGAAGTCGAAAAAAGTAGGCATTCCAAAGAATATTACATACGTAACAATGCCCTACATACCGAGAGAAAGAGAGAGAGAGAGAGAGAGTGCTATACTTCATTTCGATTACCATCAGATATGACGACGTTGACAAAAAACAGTGGTTGACGTACAACACGCAGCCTCCTACGTAAATGATGCAAGCTGACACTAGACAATGCGACGTATTGCTTTGGTGCCGCACGTACACACCGTAATTAGCGTTGTATCAGTTTCATTCTAATTACCGACTGCAGTACTCATTTCACTGATTATTTATGTTACAACATTGGAAACCTGTATTAGAAAAGCTATTTTTTAATTACATATTTCTACAGATGTACACAACAAATGCTTGCTGTGCATTGATGATCATTCTCTGTCTTGTCTCTTCTCCGCTCTCCCCCCCCCCCTCTCACACAGCCACCCACCCACACACCCACACCAACACACACACACACACACACACACACACACACACACACTCACACACACACACACACACACACACACACACACACTCTGTAAGGTGATATGTTTCTAGAATGAGTTTCCCTCCGCAAAGGACAGAAGTAGCGGTGGATGTATAGAAGTTGGCATTCTCTCCCCGCCTCAAAAAAATGGTTCAAAGGGCTCTGAGCACTATGGGACTTAACTGCTGAGGTCATCAGTCCTCTAGAACTTAGAACTACTTAAACCTAACTAGCCTAAGGACATCACACACATCCATGCCCGAGGCAGGATTCGAACCTGCGACCGTAGCAGCAGTGCGGTTCCGGACTGAAGCACCTATAACCACTCGGCCACAGTAGTCAGCTCCTCCCCAATCACTTTACGGTATAAGATACACAGGAAAGGCTGTCAACATTGGTATATATGCTTGGAAACGGGTTTATGTAAATATAGATTGATTCTTACATCGAAGACCACAAGAAGCCACTTTTTCCGATGCTATTTATTTATGTATCATATAGAACCACTAACGCTTTCGAATTGAAAGGTTCATCTTCAGAAGGCTACTTCAGGTTAAGATATATTTTGCATTACCGTTCACTCTTTGTTTTCCCAAACGATGAAATTTCCTTGTGGTGGCGATGTCCTACAACCAAAAGAAGATGTGAGACAACGGCTTTTTAACTGTAATTGTGCCTCGCAACGATTTTAAGCTGTGTAGCCAAATTATCCTAGTCCAGACTTTTTGGTTAGTTACCTTGAAAAATCCGCCCCATTACGTTCCAGTGTTGACTGCTTGTGATCATTCTTCACATTCTTTTAATATAAGTATACACATGATGTAAATCACCACTCGCACACTAAGTAGTTTCACCACATGGAATTATGTACTCAAAGATAACGATATCGCAAACCATAAAATTCCAAAGACTTCCACTCTCGGAGGTATTAGGGAAATATCTGCAGCATACAGCCTACGCTGCAGCATCATCACAAGCAGTCAGCACAGGAGCGTAATAGCGCGGAGTTTTCATCGTAAGTAACCAAATGTCTTCACTAGACTAATTTGTTTCCATCAACTAAACTCGTTGTGAGACATAATTACAGTTAAAATGTCATTTGTCGCATCTTCTTTTGGTTATAGGACACCACCACCCTAAGGAAATTTCATTACTAAGGAAAAAACAAAGAATGAAAGCTGATGTAAAATGTATCCTAACGTGAACTAGCCGTTCGAAGACGAACTTCCCGGATCAAAACTGGAAATAGCGCTGTTTAAATAAGTAAATGGCATTGTGAAAAGTGGCTGGTGGCTGATGTCTTGTCTGTAAGGGGAAACCTATACTTTTTACACAGCCACAGACGCAGAATGTCAGTTTTTGACAAAATAGCATCAAGTACGTAAAACTAGTGGAACCTCAACTTCTCTCTCTCAAGCAATCAACTACTTCTATTGCATTGTTAGTGCCATAACTTTCCTCAAAAATTGTTTGTTACCCAAATAGTGTCACAGTTATAAACATATTGCTCATATACATTAAAATGTTTTCTCTCCAATTCATCGTAATCCATATGGTGGGTATCTATTTCACCTGAATTATTTTGACCCAGATCCATTCGCAGTTTCTAACAAGAAGAGAGGTTTTAGGTACGTCTCATTACAATAACATATGTCAAACTTTGCAGTCGTAATCACTGTGAGAAGATTCGGAACGTGATATTCATAATGTTACGGAGAGGCTGCTGCTGTTATATAGTTTCTCTATCGGTTCACACTAGACTTCACAGAGATTTTCTGTGACCTTTTCTTCCTCTGCAAACAGAACCATGATAAACCTCAAAGGTCCTTTTGGAATATCATAAGCCTCTTTCCTTCAACAACCTTTAAAAATGGACACCTTTGAAGCAGCGTGCTAAGTGAGTTACTTAAACGATCATGGACCATAGGTTTGGCAATTTCTTTGTAAATATCATCTGGCTTTCTCATATGAAGGATCATCGGATGTAAAATGTAAATAGAAACATATTGTCCGACTCTTAACTTAAGTGTAGATACTACTGTGACTTCTACATGTCAGTTACAATCATTTTCTCCAAATGCAGGTAGTTCTAAAATCCATTCACTTTTATTTCTTTACTGACAGCTGTTCCGTCGTACTGTACATGTTTGACGTGAAGCCTATTACATGTAGGTCACATATTAGACTAACGACGGCCATAGAAAATTTTCACCGGACATAGGCGGTGTGCGAAATGTTAAAATCCTTTGAGAGGAAATAAAAACAGAATATTACCTGCTATCCAGTAATGGGCACTCTTCAAAAATCACATGCTATGATCATTCCGGTCGATGATGTATATTTATTTCCGTTTACATTAATGCTTGTTCCGTAGATCATTATTACGACACTTCGTAATAATGTAGAATATGTCAGATTAAAAATTTTTTTGTTTGTAAGCGTACCAATTTAAATCTTCAAACTTATTTTCTGAGGTAGAAGGAATTGTCTTTCAGAAATTCTTTTAAATTGTTTTTAGATGATCGTTTGCTATGTGTTAGACTACTGATGTTATTTGCTAAATGACCAAAAATTTTCATTGCAACGTAGTTCACCCCCTTATGTGCCATAGTTACATGTAATCCATAAGAGAGAAGATCAGCCTTTGTCCTAGAGGTGCAGCTATACACATTGCTATTGATTTTGAATTTGGATGGGTTATTAATAACAAATTTCATAAGTGAATATGTATATATATTTGGACCCGGCAACGCACTCCAAGTGCCGTATAGTGGCAGCTTCCAAACTGGGCAGGTCAGACTGCCCAGTAAAGTTTGCTCCCTGTCGGGAGACATTGCGACCTACGTGCGGAAGTGGATCTCCCAGGTCTTTTGTGCACGCAGGTAAGATTAGTCGTCGTTTTAACGGCTGGGCAGGTAGTTTCGAGACCCCGTGGCGGACTCAAAGCTAAGCCAGGAGCCACAGTTGGCCTGCTGCCTGTGCACGTTGTACAGTTTATTAGAATAAAATCTACTGGCCATTAAAATTGCTACACCAAAAAGAAATGCAGTTGATAAACGGGTATTCATTGGACAAATATATTATACTAGAACTGACAGGTGATAACACTTTCACGCAATTTGGGTGCATAGATCCTGAGAAATCAGTATCCAGAACATCCACCTCTGGCCGTATTAACGGCCTTGATACGCCTGGGCATTGAGTCAAAAACAGCTTGGATGGCGTGTCCAGGTACAGCTGCCAGTGCAGCTTCAACACGACGCCACAGTTCATCAGTAGTAGTGACTCGCGTATTGCGACGAGCCAGTTGCTCGGCAACCATTGACCGGACGTTTTCGGTTGGTGAGAGATCTGGAGAATGTGCTGGACATGGCAGCAGTCGAACATTTTCTGTATCCAGAAAGGCCCGTACAGGACCGGCAACGTGCGGTCGTGCATTATCCTGCTGAAATGTAGGGTTTCGCAGGGATCGAATGAAGGGTAGAGCCACGGGTCGTAACACATCTGAAAAGTATCGTCCACTGTTCAAAGTGCCGTCAGTGCGAACAAGAGGTGACCGAGACGTCTAACCAATAGCACACCATACCATCAGGCCGGACGATACGCCAATATGGCGATGACGAATACATGCTTCCAATGTGCGTTCACCGCAATGTCGCCAAACACGGATTGCGACCATCATGATGCTGTAAACAGAACCTGGATTCATCCGAAAAAATGATGTTTTGCCATTCGTGCTCCCACGTTCGTCGTTGAGTGCACCATCGCAGGCGATCCTGTCTGTGATGCAGCGTCAAGGGTAACAGTAGCCATGGTCTCCGAGTCGATAGTCCAAGCTGCTGCTACGTCGTCGAACTGTTCGTGGAAATGGTTGTTGTCTTGCAAACGTCCCCATCTGTTGGCTGAGGGATCGAGACGTGGCTGCACGATCCGATACAGCCATGCGGATAAGATGTCTGTCATCTCGACTGCTAGTGATACGAGGCCATTGGGATCCAGCACGGCGTTCCGTATTACCCTCCCGAAAACACAGATTCCATATTCTGCTAACAGTCATTGGATCTCGACCAACGCGAGCAGCAATATCGCGATACGATAAACCGCAATCGCGATAGGCTACAATCCAGCATTTATCAAAGTAGGATATGTGATGGTACTTATTTCTCCTCCATACACGAGGCATCACAACAACGTTTGACCAGGCAACGCCGGTCAACTGCTGTTTGTGTATGACAAATCGATTGGAAACCTTCCTCATGTCAGCACGTTGTAGGTGTCGCACCCGGCGCCAACCTTACGTGAATGCTCTGAAAAGGTAATTATTTGCATATCACAGCATCTTCTTCCTGTCGGTTAAATTTGCCTCCGTAGCACGTCATCTTCGTGGTGTAGCAATTTTAATGGCCAGTAGTATACAATTCGTTCTGTCCAGTTATTGTGAAAGGAGATGAAGGGAGGACAGTGAGTCCTCTCGCACTATATACTGTCAACTCCAATGTATCACCACGGGAGGACGATCCCTTGCATACATTTTTTGGTCTTCCTGGCCGGATTCAGTGAACACGCGGAATTTACGTTAGCGCTGATTTATTTTCCGGTATTTGTGAGCTGCGCACGTTATCGGTTTCGTTGGTGACCGCTATCGAGTGTCCCAAGGCCTGCTCGGGACTTCGACAATAACAGCATTAGCAACGGTGATCGGGGAGATATTTGTGTACGTTTACTGTGTCTCTAACTCAAACGCGAGAAGCACAGAAACATATCGGTGCCAGCATCTTCGGCGACGTCACCTCCTGCTCCAGCGGAAACTTCGCACCGTCGGAGACTGCAGCGCCTGACACGCCAGCTGCCACTGCCCGTGACGCCGCTGCTGTTCCAGTCCGTACTGCCTCGTACTGCTGCTGCAACCTATTAAGAGCAACTTTTGCCTTCCTTCTATCATCTTCGCAGTCCTAAAATGGAGGCCTCAGAGAAAACGAAATTAGTGAAGCAGGCCGCTCTCGCGGGCTTAGCGATCTTTATGCAGTCTGCGGACAGTGCCAGCATCGAAATGCTGGAATCAAAATTAAGTCGACTGACTCGAATTCAGATTGATTTTGATACGTCTCAAACACGGCTGGAAACCGAGGATGAATCACCAGATCATAGTAAGGATAGGGTAGAATTCGAGGATTCATGGGACTTCGTTGAATCCTCTATCAAGGCTTTATTGTAGAGGTACACGCGGCTTTCGCAGCCTTTGGGCTCAAATCCGTCGGACAGTGTTAGTTCTTTGAAACTATCCGCTATTAACTTGCCAAATTTTGAAGGCGAATCCGTTAAGTGGTCATCATACAGGGATACATTTTTAAGTCTCATTATGTTTAACAATTCAATTGCTGATGTTCAACAACTTCATTACCTTAATTCATCTTTGTGAGGTGAAGCTAAAGACCTATTGAAACATACACCTGCCACAGAAGGAAGCCTATCGATACCCTGGGGACTTACTACGCAGATGTATAACAACACAAAAATTATTGCACCCACACAAGCTAAGGTTTTTTTGGCTTTATCTATGGTCGGACATGGCGCAGAGAGCTATAATAGGCAACTAATTAATCACGTATGTAGCTACTTGAAGGCCTTATAATCTGTCAAACTTGATGTTCCACTCCATGAAGTTATTCTTTCGGAAGAGATTCTGTCTGGTATGCGACCCATAAATCGTCATGAGTGGAAGGTAAAGATGTCTGAGTCGACATTAAATCAACTGATAGATTTCTTCGAAACAAAATGTCAGGCCCCTGAGTTGATCAGGTTTAGGGATAACACCTCAAGGGACCCGCAAGGAAATGCCAATAACTCAAATCAAACGAGACATGTGAGGAGTGCTCATTTGGCTAATGCTGATACTGAGGAGTCATGTAATTTCTGTCTTGAACCTCATGCTATCACTAATTTCAAGGGGTTTCAATCACTAGATATTGATGAGTGGCGGGCATATGTGAAATAATAAGCTTTGTTGTTTGTGCAACCGATCTGGTCAATTCTCGACTAAATGCAAGATTTCTCCTTGTAAGATCTGTATGAGAAGGCACAACATACGGCTCCACAAGCCTGCTGATCCTGGGAATGAGCAGAATAGTGAATCTGGAAACAATTCCTTGGTCCATCAAGCTACGAACGGGAAAGTTTTGTTGACAATAGCGGGTTTGCAGAGTTTTGCTAGATAGTGCGAGTCAGCTGTCCTTCATATCTAAGGGCATGGCAGTGGAATTAAAACTGAAACGAAGTTAACATTCGTTTCCCGAGAAAGGAATAATCAATGCCTTTGCAGCCTCAGTTTCTTACACTGGTAATGTTGAGCTGTCGTCTAGGTTCAACGACTTTCATGTTAGAACCACTTATGCTACCGTAGACCATGTCACCAGTGACCTACCAGTGAGCAAGATAGACACAAGGTCCGGGAGTGTCCCATGTAATCTTCCACTCGCTGACCCAGAATTCAACAAGCATGCCACTGTGGATTTAAGTCTTGGTGCTGAGGTTTCCTTCGATGTCATTAGTAGGAAAGCCCGGTGAAACCAATTCAGCCTTCACTGATTGAAACAAAATTGGGCTGGATTTTGTCTGGTAAGATGGCTTCAGCGGCATGCCACATGCTTCGTTCTACAGGACCTCGTGCTTTGTTAGAGGTGACAATTTAGATGCCAACCTGCAAGGGTTTTGGGTTTTAAAGGAACTGTGTACGAAAACGATGAGTATCAGGATAAAATATGTGAGATTCACTTTCAGCGCCACAAGGCACGAGATGAAGAACGGAGATTTGTGGTTCGATTGTCAGTGAAACCTGACTGTAAACCCTTAGGTGACTCACGACAACAAGTCTCTTGGAGACTGGCACATTTTGAGAGGAGATTTAAAAGGCAAACGATTCTGCAGAAGGAATATGCTCAAGTCATGCATGAATATGTCGAACTGGGACACATGGAGGTCTCTGATTCTCAAGGTATTATTGGTCCAAAGTGTTACCTTCCACATCACGCTGTCTTCAAAGAATGAAGCTCCACTACTAAGTTGCCGGTAGTATTTGATGGCTCTGCTGCCACTTCTAATGGAGTATCTCTCAATGATATCGTGACAGTTGGTCCCACTGTCCAGCCAGATTTATTTTTCATTATTATAAAATTTCGCTCCTTCACTGTGGCTCTGTCAGCTGAGACAGCAAAAGTGTATCGCCAAGTGTCTCTCCATCCTGATTATAGGAACATTCAGAGAATTTTGTGGTGGGAATCACCGTCTGAACCGATGCAAGAATATAGACTGTGTACACTAGGTTTCCAATGGCATCACAAGCGCTGATGTCTAGTTTTTATGTGGCCGATTTCTCAGGTGGATCAGCTACGGAATCTAAAGCTCAGGAACTTAAAACACAGCTTACTCAACTACTTGCTTCTGGGATGGGGGGGGGGGGGGGAGGTTCACTGAGGAAATTGTGCTCCAGTAGTCACAAGGTCATGGAAAAAATTCCTGTGCGAGAAACGTCTTTGCCTTGTCACCTTACTGGTGAACAGCCATTAAAACGTTAGGGATATTATGACACCCTGGCTCTGAGGCATTCCAGTGACATGTGCAGCTGAAGAGTCATCAGCTCTCAAAGGTTACCAAGCACAATGTCCTGTCTACAATAGCATCAATCTATGAACCACTTGGACTTCTTGGTCCAGCAGTCATGAGATGTAAACTGTTCTTGCAGCGCTTGTGGCAACTAAGCCTTGGTTGGGTTGAAATTCTTCGACCCAATCTCACTGATGAATGGAATACTGTTTATGTGCAACTGCCTTTCCCAAATGGTATTTTTTTTAACAGGAGGATCATTCCCTGCCCCGGTATATTAAATGAAAAATTCATGATTTTTTGTGATGCTTCATATTTGGCATATGGTGCGTGTGTATATGTCAGATGTGTTATTCCCAATAACAGTGTGTTGGTCTCATTGGATGCAGCCAAATCTCGGGTTGCCCCTGTAAAATAACAGTGACTTCCACAACTGGAGTTATGTGGATCTCTGCTTCTTGTTTGTCTCATTCTCAATGCCTTAGACATCATAGGTAGTGCCGACATTCATTTGTGGACGGACTCCACAATAGTTCTCTGTTGGCTACAGTGAAGTGCTGGTCATTGGAAAACTATTGTGGCCAACAGAGTCTCTGAAATCCAGGAACTGAGTTCAGTTGCCAACTGCAAACATGACAAATGAGAAGATAATCCTGGTGATCACTTATCACATGGTATTAATCCAGCTGCTTTGACTTTACTTGTTCAGTGGTGGTTGTGCCCATCATGGCTATCCATTTGCAACTTCGACTGCAACACCTACACTCCACTTAGTGTAGAAGATGCATCTGACATAAGGTCTTCTTGGTGTCAGTCACTAAACTTGATGATGAATTGCTGTGTAAATATTTAAGAAAACTTACAGAGTTTTGGCCTGTGCCCTGAGGTTTGGTAATAATACTAGGGTTCAGCAATCAAACAGGAGAACTGGACCACTCCACAGGAATGCCAAACGCTATTAAAAGGGCCTATGGCACAGCTCAACATAGTGAATATGGTAATGAGTTCACTTTGTTGAAGGTAAAAAAAACACATATAGCGTTGTTTTGACTCGTCAGCTTACCCAACAAGTTTCATTAAGATCATTTATTTACATTTGGGAATATTCGCTTGTGAGATTAAATGTGAAGTTGTCAGCACAAGAGAGGAATTTGTGGTAGGCTGCATCAGACTAGTCAGGTTTATGATGATAAATAAAAATAAAAAATTAAAAAATAGAAAATCAAGAGATCATTTTCAAGTCCTTTAATTATGAATAAAATTCTGGGTCAACCCCCGATCGCAAAGAACTTTCCTTTACTACAAAAAAAAAAAAAATGGTTCAAATGGCTCTGAGCACTATGGGACTTAACATCTGAGGTCATCAGTCCCCTAGAACTTAGAACTACTTAAACCTAACTAACCTAAGGACATCACACACATCCATGCCCGAGGCAGGATTCGAACCTGCGACCGTAGCGGTCACGCGGATCCAGACTGTAGCGCCTAGAACCGCTCGGCCACACCGGCCGGCTCCTTTACTACATGTTTGGCTCTTCAGAGGAGAGCAACTTCAGCCATTTGGTATCCATCAGCCACACGTTCATTGTTTCTGGCTTTATACAGCCCTTACGTCAGAAATACCTGTTCCAGCAACATGTACCTAACGTGTGGCCGTTGGCTGAAGATGCTCGCGTCTCATGAGTGAAACGTGTAGTAAATGAAAGTTACATACGACTAGGGGTTGCTCCACGATTTAATTTCTAATTGTTACCGTTACCCCTCCAGGTGATGCATACACACGCTCCTTTACTTATATTTGTTCTCTTGCTCCTCTACTTCAGTGTAGGAAATTTCTCATAAAAAACACGTAGGGCAAGCCTTTGCAAATTACTTTCGCGTCAGCCTCAACGGCATGACTACAGCCTCAACGGCATGACTACAGCCCTCTCTTGAATTTATTAAGTAGCCTGTAAAAAAGAAGGGTACGTCAGAGAGTTAGGCTCGAAAATTAGTTCTTTGAAAGTATTCTCTTTGATGTACGTAACATTGTTTCACAAGAGCTGCAGGTAACAAAGAACTGACATAAAATCTAAATTCTCATCAAGAAATTACTGCTGTTCAGGTTTTCGTAATCAGTTATATACGTTAGCTTGAAATTTCCTTTCTCCCACATGTGTTGTCCATTTACGTACCACTGGTATAAAGTAAAAGAACTCTATAATATGTTTTTAAATTCATTACGATTAACGGTGGAGAATGTGAAAGACTAAATATGGCCTATAAAATACATATAATGTGCTTGGATGAGCTGCTACACTACTGGCCACTGTAATTGCTATAACACGAAGATGACGTACTAATGACGCGAAATTTAACCGACAGGAAGAAGATGCTGAGATATGCAAATGATTAGCTTTTCAGAGCATTCACACAACTTTGGCGCCGGTGGCGACACCTACAACGTGCTAACATGAGGAAAGTTTCCAACCGATTTCTCATACGCAGCTGACCGGCGTTGCCTGGTCAAATGTTGTTGTGATGCTTCGTGCAAGGAGGAGAAATGCGTACCATCATGTTTCCGACTTCGATAAAGGTCGGATTGTAGCCTATCGCGATCGCGGTTTATCGTATCGCGACATTGCTGCTCGAGTTGGTCGATATCCAATGACTGTTAGCAGAATATGGAAAGCCGTGCTGGATCCCAATGGCCTCTTATCACTAGCAGTCGAGATGACAGGCATCTTAACCGCATGGCTGTAACGGATCGTGCAGCCACGTCTCGATCCCCGAGTCAACAGCTGGGGATGTTTGCAAGACATCAACCACCTGCACGAACAGTTCGACGACGTTTGCAGCAGTATGGACTATGGCTGCGGTTACCCTTGACGCTGCATCACAGACAGGAGCGCCTGCGATGGTGTACTCAACGACGAACCTGGATGCACGAATGGCGAAACATCATTGTTTCAGATGAATCCAGGTTCTGTTTACAGCATCATGATGGTCGCACCCGTGTTTGGCGACATCGCGGTGAACGCACATTGGAAGCGTTTATTCGTCATCACCACACTGGCGTATCAGTCGGCGTGATGGTATGGGGTGTAATTTGTTATACGTCTGGGTCACCTCTTGTTCGCATTGACGGCATTTTGAAAAGTGGACGTTACATTTCAGATGTGTTACGACCCGTGGCTCTACCCTTCATTCGATCCCTGCGAAACCCTACATTTCAGCAGGATAATGCACGACCGCATGTTGCAGCTCCTGTACGGGCCTTTCTGGATAAAGAAAACGTTCGACTGCTGCCCTGGCCAGCACATTCTCCAGATCTCTCACCAACTGAAAACGTCTGGTCAATGGTAGCCGAGCAACTGGCTCGTCACAATACGCCAGTCACTATTCTTGATGAACTGTGATATCGTGTTCAAGCTGCATGGGCAGTTGTACCTGTACACGCCATCCAAGCTCTGTTTGACTCAATGCCCAGGCGTATCAAGGCCGTTATTACGGCCAGAGGTGGTTGTGCTGGGCACTGATTTCTCAGGATCTATGCACCCATATTGGGTGAAAATGTAATCACATTTCAGTTGTGGTATAATATATTTGTCCAATGAATACCCGTTTATCGTCTGCATTTCTTCTTGGTGTAGCAATTTTAATGGCCAGTTGTGTACTTTGAGGTATTACACAGAAAAGTTTCGAAATTATTTTGTTTCATTTCGCTTTCGGCAATATGCCATGAAATACCTCACTGTCTCCACCATTACGCCAATATAATAAAAATGTGTGTATGTAATTATCTCTTCTTAAACCACTGGATAGATTTCAACGAGGCTTTGTACACACATCATTTATTGATAGCAAAAAGGTACTGTGGAGGTAAGAATCACCTAACTCTTGTTGGAGGCTAGAGGAAGAGGTGGACAGAGAGGGTTAGAAAGAGAGACAGTGGAGGAGGCGATGGACAGAAAATGAGGGGAGAGAAGGTGGCTAGAGAGAAGAGAGACAGAGAAACAGAGGAGGACGAGTTAGGCGGAGAGGGGGAAGAGAAGAAGATAGAGAGAGAGAGAGAGAGTGAGAGAGAGAGAGGGGGGGGGGAGGTGGACGTGGAGAAGGTGGAGAGATGGAGAAACAGGAAGAGGTAAGGAGGCGATGGGAAGTCACACCGGTAGAGGAGCTCTTGGAGCGAGAGGCAGCTCGGCGAATGGGCCGGCCTGACTGCCTATTGCCCCCGACTTATATTCCGTCGAGCACGCGTGAGATGCGTTGGGGATACGTAATGCAGCACGTCCACATGTACCAACGACCGTACAGAAGTTGCCAACCGCGTTGGTGGTGGAATGGAAACTGTATCACAAGAACTCCTAACCAGTCGTGTGCCCTGCATGTGAGCATGTCGCAGAGCATTCACTATTGTCAGCGACGATTATTACGCATATTGTTAGCAACCATGTCCCACGCTTTGTTGTCACTCGGGGACCATCACGAATCACGGTGACATGTGAATAAAAGTGTCATTACTTATGTCTTTTACTTACCTTCCGTACTGTCCTGCAGTAGTTCTTCAATGAATAGTTCATCGAGCTGCGTTACTTCGCGGTACACGCCATGCAACACTTCTGTCGCCCGTACGTTTTATGCAGCAGAGTACGCTGATACAGCTCGTGTTGTACATCCAGCGTTAGCATGTCATAACATGACTCGCTAACACAATAGCTACCAGTATTGCCCAACACTGAGATCGTTGCTTAATCTACTCAGATTAACAGATCCTTCTATTTACAAACGCACTGTTCATATTTTCGGCTATCATTTCTTTGCTAACTTTTATTATACAGGAAAGCCAGATCCTGCCAAGCCAAGCGATATCACTTTACATGGAGGACTTGTAAAAAATTGTGGTGGAGCTCTTCTGTCCTTCACGCGCTTATTATTCTTGGGAGGATGTGATTTGTTGACCAATTGGCCTTTTGGTCCAGTCGAACTGTCGGAGAAAAGCCTATACTTTACAAAAGATAGTGAAGAAGATTTTGGTTTTTTAACTCTTCCATATTGCTGCAAACATTGGAATACCGTGTTTTCCCATCAGAATTTATTTTCACTAGACTTTCTGTAGATAAAAGATTTTGAAAATTTCCGTCTCTTTTCAGTTTTTAAAAAGAACTGTTCCCTTTGCTCGTAGCACTTTGGCAGATATTTCGTCTTTTTTAAAGAGTACAAAATTTTATATACATTTGACTACTATAACTTCTTTCTGCAGCTAATAACGAGGGCGTTACAGTTCACCAAAAACTGACTTTTTCAAGCTTTGTGCAAAATGGAAAATCACCAAGTTTTTGAACACTTTATTTCTGTTTATAGGACAGAAATATTTTGTACGTTGTTTTGTGCATTGAATTTAAGCGTCTCATTTCGCGTCATTGCCAGCATACATAGCATCGATGAAAAAACGTCTAGTACTTTCTAACACACTCCGGTTATATAGCGCTACGCGCGATGGGGAGCATAAGACTGACTAACTGCAGACAGATCCCGTACGTGTATTATAGAAGAATGACGTTAATAATGTGTTGTATGAAAAAGGAAGGTAGGAATTATTTAGCGGACAAAATTGCATTTATTTCTTGTTCTATGGAGCGCGATTTCCTTTGGTGATTGTTTTCATAGTGTGCTCACAGCTCATTAGCAAACAACAGCAAAATTCTTACACTATTGCAGTGGCTTCCATTCAGTATATTTCCATTCAGCATATTTTCCTATGGACGACCAGTTACTGCAAATTTCAGCAGCACCTCGTCCTGATGTTAGAACTGTCATGGCTCGCCTTTTCCAGAAATGTGGTGAGATAGTAACAATTGGAGAACAGATAGCTATCGCGTTGTATCCTGGAGGCGTCATCAGTTCTCAGACGGACTGACAATTTGCAGTATCAGCTATTCGCCAAGTCTGACACGAAAAGCAACTGAATCTTCCAAGAATGCCACCCACTAGAGATGCTGCGTTGTATTGTTCTTTACAGTGTTACCACCAGTTGACAAGTTGGATGGGATACTGAAAAGCTCCTGAGAATTGAGTCTGGGCTCAGTAACCACGGTCTGAGGCGTGTTGTAAAGAGCCATCATCCAGCACCTGAGTCAGTTCCTCGCGTTCTTTCGTGCTCCTGCAGAAATAGACATCGAACTCAATGAACTGGAAGAGGCTGACTCGCTGGTGGATGAACATGTCGATCTGGGATCCACTCTATCTGCTTATCTCGATTCTACTAATCAAAGCATTTTTGGTGACACAGAGTAACTCGACCCTTCAAAAAGTCAGAAGTGACTCACATATCCATCTCAAGTGCAGCAAAGGTTAAAGTATACTGGCAGAAGTATTACGGAACCAGAATTGATAGTAATAAGTGCCAGTGTATTTAATACATTTTTAATTATAATTAAGCTACCTCTGTTTCATTTGTACTGCGTGGTTCTTTATTCATGTATAATTAGCAGCCTATTTTGGTTTATATTGTAATAGCTTAGTTTTCTGTCGCTGATAATTTAATTTACGTGTTGATACGTGTACGCTACCCGAAAAAAGTAATATACCCTTTCAGAGGTTTCCAATTCAGTCAACATTTATGCTTGCAGCAGTACGTATGGAGTACATGAAATGATCACATTTACAAACCAATAGCACAAGCGGTGCGAAGATACTAGGTATCGAATCATGCTGTTAACATCCTTGTTACTATGTAATGTAGCCTCTACAGGTGCTAATGCAACCACTGGCTCTGGCATCCAGCAGTCTGAAACCGGGAGACCGCTACGGTCGCAGGTTCGAATCCTGTCTCGGACATGGAGGTGTGTGATGTTCTTAGGTTAGTTAGGTTTAAGTAGTTCTAAGTTCTAGGGGACTGATGACCTCAGGTGTTACGTCCCATAGTGTTCAGAGCCATTTGAACCATTTGACTCTGGCATCCAGCCGATCGTACACATGGTGAAAGCTGTCGTGTGAAACGCTATGAATCGCCTGCCCGACTTGTTCATATTGTTCTGTAAGAATTGTAGGCTAATATGTCATGCGAGTCACTTCTCATCCCGTCACATCGCACACATCCTCGATTGGAGATCATGCAGAGAAGTTGCTTCACGTGTTGCACAGTTTGTGGAGGAGCATTATCCTGTTGGAACATAAACAACTTATTGTTGCAAGAACCGTAAAATAACAGATCTACAAACGTTGTACATGTACCGAGCGCTGGTTAGTGTTCGGCCCAGAAACACTGAAGGTGAACGAGTGTTGTAGCTTATCGCACCCCAGGACCGTAGGACCTCGGCACGTCAAACACGCAAACGATCATCACTTGCGTGCATACAGAATGTACTTCATCACTGAAGACCACAGCACGCCATTCCATCTTTCAAGTGTTACTCTGACACCACCAGTTGATCCATACACGTCGATGCTGTGGCGTGAGTGGAAACCAGTCTAGAGGCGTGTATGCTCATAGCCCCATTGGTAATAACCGGTTCGCAAAAATTCGTGTTCATGTGTCTGGGCTCACAAGCACTCTTCTATGTGCTGTGGCTGAACGATCTGCCACTGCTGCCCATACATTACGACGATCCTGGCGGGCGTCTGTGCTGCTTGGATGACCAGAACCTCGTTTACGGGTTGTAGAACATTCACGTGCCCACTGATGCTAGCATCGTTGCACAACTAACATAGTGCGTCCAACTTGGGTGGCTATTCTTCGGAAGGACCTTCCCGCCACTCAGAAGGCCTCAGTTGGACCCCATTAAAACCAACTCTGTTGGCTGTAGGAAGCACGGCATAGCCCCCTCCTTACTGTGCACGTTGGGCCACACTAATCCCTATTAAAATGCAAACACAGATGGCGCACTCATAATTATGTCTGTACGCTATGTGTTGACGGACGACGTTGGAACTGTTTTCTGTACTTCTACTATCCCCTAGGATATACAGCCATCGTATCAAAATCGAGGTCGTCTTTGCAAGGTGTACAAACTTTTGCTGGTAATGGATAACATAACGAGTAAATGATGTAGCTTGATAACCATACATGAGTCAGGGCTCAGATCCTCAGGGATTTATTTCGACCAGTGGTTGAGTAATCATAGTAGATGGCTGTCAAGACTGAGCCGACTGGAAACGTAGTAACTGACTGTCACCTGCCTGGTTAGCCGTGTGGTCTAATGTACTGCTTTCCGGGTGGAAGCTGCCCAGCGGATTAGTGTAGATGTCTGGTGTGCTGGCCAGTCTGTGGATGGTTTCTGAGGCAGTTTTCCATCTGCCTCAGAAAATGCGGGCTGGTTCCCCCTATTCCACCTCAGTTGCGCTATATCGACGATTTACACCATAATTACTCTACCACAAAAACATTGGGGGGGGGGGGGGGGGTCCACTGCACCGAGGGCCGAAACGCACATTAATCCTGCTGGTTTCGGTGTGGGGTGGCGGTGGGGTGAGTGGACTGCAGTGGCCTGTTCTGGGGCTGTGTACCACTGCAGGCTAAGACGGGAATGAAGCCTCTCCATCGTTTCTAGGTCCCCAGTTCAATACAGTACGATACAACTGATTTCAAAATGGTTCAAATGGCTCTAAGCACTATGGAACGTAACATTTGAGGTCATCAGTCCCATAGACTTAGAACCACTTAAACCTAACTAAACTAAGGGCATGACACACATCCATGCCTGAGGCAGGATTCTAACCTGTGACCGTAGCAGCAGTGCAGTTCCGGATTGAAGGACCTAGAATTGCTCAGCTACAGCTACAACTGAGTATCACAAAGTGATATGATCAATTCCAATGTGTAACATAATATCTAATATATTTCTACTCTATAAACTGAAGTGTGCTCAAAAACTAGGTATTTTTTCAATTTGCACAAAATTGGGAAACCTGATATTTTTTTGAACTGTAGAATCCTTGAATTGGGTGTTTAAAAAATTTGTAGTAATCAGATTTGTAGAGAATTTTGTCCTCTTTTAAATTAAAATACGTGCGAAAGCGTTAGAAGTACAAAAAACAGAAATTCTGATGAAAAACTGATGAAAATCCGAATTTTGTTTCTTAACTGCAGGAACTTAGTGAACATACATTTTGTCAGCAAAACTCGGTTTTCCAATCTCTCCAACCGTATACAAAATTTAAAAGAATAAAATGCTCTCTCCTATAATTTACAAGGCACTGGTTGTTCCAGAAATGTTGTGACAAACTTTGAGTTGTGGTAGAAACCTGCCACCAGTTGTGTATGCCTACCACAATGTGGAGTGACCGCACAATGTCGATCGGCATCACCATACTTTGTTGGTCAGACTGCAGCTTCTCTCCAACTCCCTCAATGAAATATAGCCAGTCATATCCTGGCAGGCCTCATGATGACTGGGTGTTGTGTGATGTCCTTAGGTTAGTTAGGTTTAAGTAGTTCTAAGTTCTAGGGGACTGATGACCATAGAAGTTAAGTCCCATAGTGCTCAGAGCCATATTCTGGCAGGGTCCCCAGTGAGGCAGACCTTTTAAAGCCTTTAGGTGCTTACTACTCTCCGAGGGTTGTGTTCTGTGGATAATTTGAACTGAGAGAACTAGTTAACGGTGCACGGAGATACCACACGAATATGGGGTCTGAAATATTTGCTATCTCTGCCTGACTACTTAGGAATCGGCGAAGGTAAACGTGACTATTACGATACCAAAAAATAGAAAAACACCTCTCCAAGGATAGCTCACACAGACTATATGAACAGTCATGCTTTGTCATGGTTTCAATGCTTTATCCAGACTAAGTCAAATTAAGACAATTTTCCAATCAAGTTGTCAGACATCCCTTCAGTTCAACAGATTGAAACTTCAAATGCAATAATAGAAATCACTTCCAGCAGAAATTAAAAATCAACACCACTGCATTTTCCCCTAATACCTTTTAGAATCTGAAACTAGCTTTCATAGTCAATTGTTACGTACAACATTAACTTCGGCATCTTGATTGGCGAGAGACAGGTTGTTATGAGACCAAGTACGAATCAGAACATAACTTTATTTCAACATTTTAAAAAGTCTCAGTCTGCAGTCGGCGGGCCCTTGGCATCTATGGCATTTTACACATTCTCTCCCAGGGATCGGTGGCATGCAGTTAGTGGCCAGTTAACATGAACGTTTTATTAGTGGTGGCGTCCAGTAACAAACATTATGCACGCTGCAACATACATCAGTTTGCATCTACACACGGAAAATCACCTTTGCCAGAACAGCATTTGTGCTGTTGGCTATCTATGTAATTGCACATGAGTACGAGCGCACACCCCGCTATCTCGGAGTGAGGACATTTTGGACTGACAATGTAAGATGTCCGTAAAAAGCGTTTCTCAGACTTGAATGCCTGTATGAGTAAGGCGAAAGTAATTCATAGTTTAAGGAGAAGCGGTTCCGCATGTTTCCGTAGCAATAATTACAGGAAAATTTTTCTAAAGTCTCAGTATTACAGCAAGAAAGTTCTGGAATTACATTATTTTTCACGAGAGCTCTTTCAAAACCCGAGAGATTTGCAGAAACTTGATGATTAGCTCTGAGACCTCCAATGCTGTATACATAAAAGATTAATGTGTAAGTTCACAGTAACATCATTAAATATCCATGGTGTAATAAAACAGTTGCTAGGACGACTTACTGAAGACTGCATATCGTCTAGAACAATGGTAGTCCACCTTTCTGCTTACCGCTCAGTTTTGTATCTTCCACGTACTGGTGATTTATAAAGTAGGGTAGAAACTTTATTTCATACAATTTATAAAGCAGAGTGACAGTAATTTCGTACCACCTACTGGCCGCCATGAAAGATGTAACACCCATTTATGGGCGGTAGGGACCAAGTCGACTACCGCTGGTGTAGCACCCCTTAATTGTGGAAGATGTACGCTAAAAGTCTGTATCATGCAACATTTTGGGGTATGCTTGCGGGTAGAACGTTTTTCCCAGATCGGTTTCCTTACGGGAGCCTTAAGACATATCAATATTTTACTTGTATTCTCTGCCACCGCTGTATACAGTGATTTCAGTATTTCAGCTTCACAGACGAGAATCCAGTAGACATTGTTAACGGTATGGTATACTGATTACTGGACAATATTGTCCCAGTAACGTATTTTCCTTCTTTACAAGATTTTCGAACACGAAGCCGTCGACGAAGCTGTTACTGGCGAACGTTAAGTGCCCTTCCGACTCCATTAATCGCAAGACTTTACTTTTCGTTTAATGATAGCAGTATTCCGCAGACTCTCAGCAGCATTATCCTCTCTACCACTGGCAAATCTAAAACTAAATTACCGTATTTATGTAAATGGCTTTCACTATAAACTATAAATAAATAATTTTTTTACACCCGCAGATGATGATTACTCCACACAATAATGAAGGATGCAGGAAATGAGTGATTCACTGAGTATTTCAAACTATTCTTTATCATCTTCTCCATATTTTCTAGCAGTATGCGAGTATGCTAGCATATCAGATAACATATGTTGGTCTGGCTCTATTTGTTCCTACCAGTTCATTTATTTCGGCAAATAGCCAGGATTGTTAAAGAGACTGCTGTTATGTTTGCGAAAGATGATTTTGTATATGGGCAACTGTTAGTAAGGCAGCTATAATCTAAGTACATGGAGAATAATTAATTTTAGTGAATTCGCGGTTTCCCATCAGCTTTCTGTGTACACACAAAATTTACTGGAGCTCTCCATCATGGACTTGTCACTCTGTAATTGCTTTTTAAATTACCACCGTCAACTTTAATTTCATTCCACGAGGTGTGAACACACTGAGAAGAGTGCTGGATGTGTGAAAACTAGAGCGAGAAAGTTCCAGCGTGTTCGTTGCCGTGAGTGGCGCAGTGACAGCAACGCCCCCTTGCAAATCTTTTGTGCTTTATAATACTAGTAGTTCCTGGAAGATATCATTTTAGAAGACATTAATTTCTGTTCCGCGTAAATACTTACTCCAGATTATCTTGCCTTATACCAATTACTTTATGAAAAATGATCTTAGAATGCATTTCTATTTTTTCACTTACTATAAACTTAGGATAAGACTCAGTTCAATTTACATTTCCTTATTTCAGTTGTTTATTTATTTATTTATTTATTCGTCATAATTACGGCCTATTTCCTTGCTTAGTAATAAATTATCTATTTCTGATACTTGATTATATACATAAAACTACAGCTACTTCTGCTACTGCAAAACTACCTTAAACCCTTAACCTATTACCCAACTACTAATCTACTGCAAACATTATAGAACTGGTTCTCTGTTTGTTTATTTTGCTGTATTTAACTTGCACATGACTATCTCCGCTACTGGATCCGCCTTCATACTCTTCCGGTCAACAACCGTAGTCTGCTGGATTCTTTGGGCGTCGGGCAGCACTTCAGCAGCGTTTACACTATGCAAATAATCTACCCGTCACTGTCACTTCTTGAAGTCCACCCTTTCATGATCACTTGCATCAACGAAATGTACGCAATTTTAGGGACAGTATTCCATGTGGGGACCGCCGACCTCAGTTATCTTTTTCCATCTGCAGGCGAAGCTGTCATTCATCTGTCATTTGATTTTTTCTGCATACGAGATATAAGGGCTATGGCCAGTCAGGTAATGTATCAGCCCCCTCGATGGGCAAAGAAATATCATTTTTATTCCCTCCCAGATGTTAAGGAGAAATTCGGTGTTGCTGCCTGTGCCTGAAGTATCCCATTCATACTGCCACAGCTGTATTAGCGATCTTTTATTGCCTCTTTCTATCTGGCCTCAGTTCCAATCGCCCTTCGTTCTTCCATTTGATTGGCTTTCTTTAATCAGTAAAAGGCCCCCATTTTCCTTTATATTCCTAGAATTACGAACAAAGGATCGTTCGGGGTAATGCAGTAGGCGTCCGTTAATCTTAGTAACACGCATCGTTGAACTCTTCTCATTATTGAGGCTGGCTTCGCTAACTGCAGTGTAAGAGCCGAAACACTCGCACTGTATCCTACGACTGATAATAACATAGATTGGTGGCATACTCTGATTGTCTTCAAGGGAAGCCGATTTGCAATCGTTGTAATTCTATTCATCACCTTTGTACCTATTCTGCCTGCTTCCTCTACATGACATGCAAAGTTATGACGTCAATTCAGAGATACCAATAAATATCTCGATACTGCGATTCTCCTAATCGTTACATCAGTTAATTTTAATTTAGGGTTTCTCATTAGGTTCCCTTTCAGCAGGAGATACGTTGTTTTCTAAGTTGCTATTACTTCAACACCAGCCCTCTACTTCACGGAGGGCCGCATTACATTTGAGTTCTATAATTCTTCTGCAGTCACCACATAATGCGAACAGCACGGCATCTGTAAATGCCGCTGTCATGTAACGTATTTAGTGTGGGCTCCAGTGCTACATCCCAAAACTCTGGACCACACACTGGCCCCTTCGAGAACCAAAGAAAAAGGGCCACCATAGGTTGTCGAAATCGACAGCATTATCAATAATCATCGCCAGAGCGTACGTACGTAGAATGAGTATCTGTCGCTAGCGTAATAGTTTTTCAAATATCTTACCGAGAACGTTCAAAAGACTGTAGGATTTGGGTATCATTGGATCCTTATCTGGTACTCTTCTAATTATTGCCACTTCAGTATTCTTCTATGGTCAGGAGCCTTTCCTTACAAGAGGCAGTCACTGTACAGGTCACAAAAGTAACAGTATTGTTATCGCATTAGAAACATAACGCTTGTTGCCTCGTGGTCTAGGGGTAGCGTCTTTGATACCCAATCAAACTACCGTCGGTTCCAGGTTCGAAACAAACCACCTGTCAGAGCATCCTGTCTGTTCATCTGAAGCCTGTCATGTCCATTGTGTATTACGACGGTCTTAAGCAAATCCAGAAGGACAATGCAGCACCCCACATGTCCAGAATTGCTACACAGTGGCTGCAAGAACTCTTTCAGAGTTTAAACACTTCCGCCAGCAACCAAACTCCGTGGACATTAACATGCATCAACATATCTGGTGCCTTGCCGTTCAGAAGAGATCTCCACCCTCTCGTACTCTTACGGATTTATGTACAGCCCTGCAGGATTCATGGTGTCAGTTCCCTCCAGCACTAATACATTAGTCGAGTCCCTGCCACGTCGTTTTGCAGCACTTCTGCGTGCGCTCGGGGGCCCTACATGATATTAGGCGGTGTACTTGTTTCTTTGGCTCTTCTGGCTATGAAACCGTCGTCATTAAACTGATTCACTAAAAAAAGTCACTTCACGGCTTTTATTACTTTGGGTAGTTAATGTTATGGACACGACTACAGGAAGATCAGTTGTAGGATCGTCGCAAATAGATGATTTTAGATGCAGTTACGAACACCCATACGTTTGAAGTAAGGTGCGATGAAGTCGGTTAAGAAACGTTTCAGATCATTACTGCCATACGTACAAGTATCTATAAGAGTTCGTTAATGTGCGCTGTGGTAACCTTCAACCTGACTGTGCAGGCGTCAAACCCACGAGTTGGAAGAAAATTTCGTACACAATTTGGATAAGAAGTACGAGAGATATACGCAAAAATGTTATGATCACCTTACAATGTACTAGTTCCTCAGCTTAAGTCCATAACATCACCATAAAGTAACATAAAATAAAAATATTTAATAATATCATTTGTGATTAGACCTTTACTTTGAAATCTCAAGTCTCACTGTGATTCTGGGGAAGTCTACTTTGTGTTCATTATCCACATAACATTTCATATGCAATGGTCGTAATCACTTACACCAAGAGAAGTCCTTAGAGACAAAGCAAAGTCGCATCTCTATTTCAGAACGAAATCTTGCCAATAGTATATACATGAACATGGTGTGTCTTTCCAGGGTGATATTTCAGGCAAGAGGCCTCAGTATACCCCATATTGACACTTCGCTGCTCCACCTGAAGTTAGATCAATTTATGCTGGAAATATTCTGAAGACTTTGGTCAAGACTATCCGTAATGATGGTCGGTCAGAATTATTGCTGCAGCCAGGACTCAAGCACACTCGTCCCATGTTGTCACCAGCGGATTTCTCATACGTACACTATGTGATCAAAAGTATCCGGACACCTGGCTGAAAGTTCGTGGTCCCCTCTATCGGTAATGGTGGAATTCAGTACGATGTTGGCCCACCCTTAGCCTTGATGACAGCTTCCACTCTCGCACGCATACATTAATCAGGCGCTGGATGATTTCTTGGGGAATGGCAGCCCATTCTTCACGGAGTGCTGCACTTAGGAGATGTATTGATGTCGGTCGTTGAGACATGGCACGAAGTGGGCGTTCCATAACATCCCAAAGGTATTGCATAGGATTCATGTCAGTACTCTGTGCAGGCCAGTCCATTACAGGGATGAAATGGTCGTGTAACCACTCCAATACAGGTCGTGTATCATGAACAGGTGCTCCATCATTTTAAAAGATGCGGTCGCCATCGCCGAATTGCCCTTTAACAGTGATAAGCAAGAAGGTGCTTTAAACATCAATGTAGCCCTGAGCTGTGATAGTGCCACACAAAGCAACAGGAGGGGCAAAACCCCTTCATGGAAAACAGGACCACACCATAACACCACTACCTCCGAATTTTACTGTTGGCACTACACACGCTAGCAGATGACGTTCACCGGGCATTCGCCATATCCACACCCTGCCATCGGATTGCCACATTGCTTACCGTGACTCGTCACTCCACACAACGTTTTTCCACTGTTCAAGCGTCCAATGTTTACGCTCCTTACACCAAGCGAGGCTTCGTTTGGCATTTCCCGGCGTGATGTCTGGCTTATGAGCAGCCGCTAGCCCATGAATTCCAAGTTTTTCTAACCTCCCACCTAACTGTCATAGTACTTGCAGTGGATCCTGATGCAATCTGTAATTCCTGTGTTATGGTCTGGATAGATGTCTACATATTACACATTACGACCCTCTTCAATTGTCGGCGATCTCTGTCAGTCAACAGACGAGGTCGGCCTATACGCTTTTGTGCTGTACGTGTCCCTTCACGTTTCCACTTCACTGTCACATCGGAAACGATGGATCTAATGATTTTTAGGAGTGTGGAAGTCTCGCGTACATTACGTATGACACAAGTGACACCCAATCAGCTCACCACGATCAAAGTCCGTGAGTTCATCGGAGCGCCCCAATCTGCTCTCTCACGATGACTAATGACTACTGAGGTCGCTGATAGGGAGTACCTGGCAATAGGTGGCAGCACAATGCGCCCAATGTCAAAAATGTATGTTTCTAGGGGTGTCCGGACACTTTTGATCACGTAGTGTAGTATGAGAACGACACGAAGCGACTCTCAGTCCCTGGTAATGAATTGCACTGAACGATCCTAGCAAAGGTCTGCATGACATGTGCTTTTGTGGTCATAATTATTTATATGGTGTCAACATATCAGAATAATGCATCAAATAAAATTTAGTGGTTACTACTTTCAAATGCAAGTGTGATCCGAAGTGATTGATCCAAATGAAAATATTATATATATATATATATATATATATATATATATATATATATATATTAATGTAACAAGTTCCTGGAGCTAGTGTATCTAATCAGTCCATTGATAAATAGTACTGCTTTAATAAGACCATCTAATTTGAATTTGGCCCATATAGCTGTGCAACTGATAAGTTTCGATTAATGTGTTGCGTTGGTTGAAGTACAAATCAGGAAAGACATATGTAATCGAAACGGATGTGTTATTGACAACAAAAATAAAACTGTACTGCAAATCTAGGCAGTGGTGAACAAACTGCACCTGTAACTTCCGTAGTATTCAGTACTGAGTTTTCAAAAAATGGTTCAAATGGCTCTGAGCACTATGGAATTTAACATCTGAGGTCATCAGTCCCGTAGGCTTAGAACTACTTAAACCTAACTAACGTAAGGACAACACACACATCCATGCCCGAGGCAGGATTCGAACCTGCGACCGTAGCAGTCGCGCACTTCCGGAATGAAGCGGCTAGAACCGCTCGGCCACTGTGGCCGGCACTGAGTATTCTATCAGGAATAAACGTAATTGTATAAAATTAAGTTAAGAGATAAAAGTTTTTGGATTTTCATGGGTATAATACGGCAACCGTTCATGTGTGTTCGGCACTGCATGCATGCAGGACAAACTCCCAGAATCGTTATCTCAGTTTCACAGTTTACGTAAAGAGCAGTCGTTCTAAATATATTTTCATACGAAACAGTATTGTTGGAATTGCTTTAGGAACTAATTCCATGGCTAACATTTATGAGTCAGTTTTGTAGAAAACGATGTATGCATTGTGACTAAGATAAGCTGGGGATGTCTGCATTTAGCGCTGAATTTGATACTTGACGACAATCTACAACCGTTCCGTGTGACATTAAATAAATAGAAGGTGATTTTTTGCTAATTTTTGACACAGTTTGTTTCATGCTCTTGGATAAACTCTTACACTGAAGAGCCGAAGAGACTGGTACACATGCCTAATATCTTGTAGGGCCCCAGCGAGCACGCATAATTGCTACAGTACGACGTGGTATGGACTCTACAAATGTCTGAAGTAGTGCTGGAGGGAACTGACATCATTAATCCTGCAGGGCTGTCCATAAATCCGTAATGGTATGAGAGGGTGGAGATTTCTTCCGAATAGCTCGACGTAAGTCATCCCAGATATGCTCAATAATTTTCATGTCTAGAGAGTTTGGTGCCCAACGGAAGTATTTAAAATCAGAAGAGTGTTCCTAGAGCCAGTGTGTAGCAATTCTGGACGTGTGGGGTGTCGCATTGTCCTGCTAAAATTGCCCTAGTCCAATGGAAGGCACAATTGACACGAATGGATGCAGGTGATCAGACAAGATGCTTACGTACATGTCACCTGTCAGAGTCGTTTCTAGACATATCAGGGCTCTCATATCACTCCAACTGCACATTCCCCGCACCATCACAGAGCCTCCACAAGCTTGAACAGTCCCCTGCCGACAAGGTCGTCTCTATACCTGTACACGTCCATCGGCTCGATACAAATTGAAACGAGACTCGTCCAACCAGGCAACATGATTCCAGTCGTCAACAGACCAGTGTCGGAGTTGATCGTCCCAGGCGAGCTCCTAAAGCCCATATCGATGATGTTTCGTTGAATGGTCCGCACGCTGACACTTGTTAATGGCCCAGCACTGAAATCTGCAGCAATTTGCGGAACGGCTGTGCTTCTGTGACGTTGAACGATTCTCTTCAGTCGTCGTTGGTCCTTGACTTGCAGGATCTTTTTCCGGCCGCATCGATGTCGGAGATTTGATGTTTTACCGGATTCCTGATATTCACGGTACACTTGTGAAATGGTCGTACTGGAAAATCCTCAGTTCATCGCTGTCCGTTGCTCGTGCGCCGACTATAACATCACGTTCAAACTCACTTAAATCTTGGTAAACAGTAGCACCAGTAACCGATTTAACAGCTGCATGAGGCACTACTTGTCTTGTGTAGACGTTGCCGATCGCAGCGCCCTATTCTGCCTGTTTATGTATCTTTGTATTTGAATACGCATGCATATACCAGTTCCCTTGGAGGTTCAGTGTATAACTTTATACCAAACGTAAACGCAGCTAACAATTTATTTCTTCTTGTGGGAACATTTCTACCTTTGTCAACTTCGTTCAACTACACGGAACAAGAATAAAGATGAACCAGAGGCATAAGATGCATACACCTTAAAGATAGCCTTACACACCATTCTCGGTGACGTACAGAAGGGGCCCCTCTGTGTAACATCAGCTACACGACGAGATTGTCCTTGAACACTATCCTGTGTAACTATGATCCTCCCTATATGAGTGATACTTTAGACACAGAGTTCTCAGGAACATAGGTTGCCCAGTAGTAGTAGTTACAGTGTTAGTCTTGTTGTTGTTAGATTTAACATTGCTTCGTCCAAGTTATAGAGTACTTTTAAGGTTCTCTCCTTGTACATAAGTTTCGTAATCTAGTATTTCTCCTCTGGATTTGCAGCCATATCACGTCACCTCCAGGATTATCAGGCTGGGGGAATGACCAGCGAACATTGGTTTCAAAAAATGGCTCAAATGGCTCTGAGCACTGAGGGACTTAACATCTGAGGTCATCATCCCCCTAGAAATTAGAACTACTTAAACCTAACTAACCCAAGGACATTACACACATCCAGGCCCGAGGTAAGATTCGAACCTGCGACCGTAGCAGTCGCGAGGTTCCGGGCTGAAGAGTCTAGGACCGCTCTTCCACCGCGACCGGCCATTGGTTTAAGTTTGCTCATGTACCAAATCTGTAAGTAAATTTTCATTGTTCCGGTTATGTCTGAATACGCCTGACCGGCATCTGAGAACCACTTCCCTAGCTTTTAACAGTTTGGCGGTGTTTTTGGGCGTTACATTTGACGAGAGGCTTATTTAGCTGCCAGTCGCAGAGACGTTAAAGCAGGTATGATGAGAACTTTGAAAACAGTGGAATAACTGAACATAGAGATAAAAGAGTGTAGATTGGATGAGGAAGTGGACATAAAGTGTCTGCTCTACATTTAGAAAATGTTTGTTTAGTGCTATTGCCGGCCGGAGTCGCAGAGCGGTTCTAGGCGCTTCAGTCTGGAACCGCGTGACCGCTACGGTCGTAGGTTCGAATCCTGCCCCGGCATGGATGTGTGTGATATCCTTAGGTTATTTAGGCTTAAGTAGTTCTAAGTTCTAGGGGACTGATGATCTCAGCAGTTAAGTCCCATAGCGCTCAGAGCCATCGGAACCATTTTTTAGTGCTGTTTGTTGCTGGTTACTGCAGTATATACTTATCTGCAAGCCCTTCGAGTCTCAAAATCTTAGTAACATTTCGTCATGAGGTCATTAAGTTTTCTAGCGGAACTTATAGAATCTGTCGTCATGCAAAATCCTCTAAAATCAGGGTAGGGAACATCACTATCAATTAGGTGTCAGCTCCTCAGTTGTGTGACATGAATAAAATTTCTTTCCGTTGTGTAGATGCTTTTATACGGTATAATTACTCGCCCACTTACCGTGAACAGAAAGGACATTTAAAAAGTAATTACACTAACTTCGGGGACAGATTCTTGATCCGAAAACAAGAAAAAAGTTCATTTGAACGTATGTCCAAAAATCTATCGTTTTCGAATCAGTAAGAAAGTTTACAGTTTACGTGATGGAGCTCATCGACACATGAACGAATAATAAATTCCCTAAATGTTTCGCCTTTCTTCTAAACACGCAGACGCTCGTCGAATTATGGACTGTCGCACCCTCTGAACTATTCCATGACGGATTTGAAAGGTTTCGCACGAATCCATGACACAATAATGAAGAGTTTCTGCATCGAGATGGTCTGCTGCATAGACCATTTGTTTAAGGTACCCAGAGGTAATCCAAAGGACGGAGGTCGGGGGAACGTGCAGGCTGTGGAACTGGTTCTCCCATAACTGTTCATCTGCCGTGGTAGACGCCAGTCAGTGCCTCTGGTAATCTGAACATGAAATATGCTGCAGCTCTCTTTTGCACAAAACAAAAGTTTCTCCTAATTTGCAGGAGTACAGCTTCTAGTATGTCTTGAAGGCAGTTCTGAGTAAAGGCCCAGTGGACAGCACCTGCAAGACGTGCTAGGAGAACGTATGGCCCTACCAGTCACCTGTATTTCCAACCCAAACACTAAACTAACGCTCGTGTCTAGACTATACTGTTGGCACGAAGACTGCGATCAACCCACATGAGTTACTTGAGGTAATTTATTAGTCAATCTGTTACAAACATGGCCTCGGGCGTAAACAAACGACGCATTTGAAGTTTGTGCAACAAACCATCAGCAAAAGTTCTCTTCTGGTATGTGATGGACAGGCGTAAGGCCCTGCACACATTGAAGGTGATACTGATTCATGTCCTTCATGCAGAATTAGAATATGTACCCTGTGCCAGGCCCACTTGTCCAGCACTGATACCTGGCTCCTCATCGACAGCCCATAGAACGTGCTCATGTAGGTGAGGCATACGAGAAACACGTGCTCATCCTTGGTCAATAGTCTGTGGTACTACAGATCCTGTCTCCGCAATACGGTAAGACACAACACCAAAGGTTGGATGGCTGAAATCTGGTTTCGAAGGACAAAGCCAATCAGATTTTAGTTGTGTAAAGGGGCCAAAATCAGTTACTTTCAGTTGCACAAAACATACAAACTTTATTTTTCTAAAATTCTTAATCACTCATGCCCTTGAAAGCATTCAAAAACAATACGTCTGAAGGCCCGAACACAAGTTATTAAAATTGCCTTAAGGAATACACACAGCTGAAGGCCTTAGTTACAAAATTTTACATAAAAACTCGGCTGAAGGCCATACACTGTAGATAGAAGAACTGAGGGCTTAAGGCCTGGATAAAAAAAAAATATGGCTCTGAGCACTATGGGACTTAACATCTTAGGTCATCAGTCCCCTAGAACTTAGAACTACTTAAACCTAACTAACCTAAGGACATCACACACACCCATGCGCATTCGGGAGGACGACGGTTCAATCCCGCGTCCGGCCATCCTGATTTAGGTTTTCCGTGATTTCCCTAAATCACTCCAGGCAAATGCCGGGATGGTTCCTCTGAAAGGGCACGGCCGACTTCCTTCCCAATCCTTCCCTAATCCGATGAGACCGATGACCACGCTGTCTGGTCTCCTTCCCCAAACAAACCAAGCAACCAACCAACACATCCATGCCCAAGGCAGGATTCGAACCTGCGACCATAGCAGTCCCGCGGTTCCGGACTGCAGCGCCTAGAACCGCATGACCACCGCGGCCGGCAAGGCCTGGATAACAAGAGTTTCAGACAGAGAAGAAGATTTTAAATTTTTAAGCAAGTGACTTTTCAAATTTTAATTTAAGATAGCTGAAGGCCTTATCGTAAAATATTTCACATTGAGTTCGGCTGAAGGCCACATACTGAACATAGAACAAATCAAGGCTTAAGGCCTGGATAATAATAAGGATTTCCAATGGGCCAAATCCCTTTTCTAAAAAATATATTAGTTTAAGCAAGAATCTTCAAAGTTATAATTTAAGACGACTGAAGGCCTTATCTTAACATTAAAACAGACTAAATTAATAGACTGCTGAAGGCCTCGCACAGTACTTGATACTTAAAGAAAATCAGAATCTGAAACAACAGAACGGTGGTGCTCCGAAGTGCTCTAAGGGTCGGCCTGAGGAGGTAGCTCTAACATAAGTTTAGGTGAGACAGGCAGCCAAGCCTAATACTACATAATCGAATGTCAATCAGACCCATGGACGGCTGAAGGACCGACCAACAACTTAATCAATTCCCTTCCGCCCGACCAACAGCATGACAACCGAAAAATCAGCGAGAACGAAGATACCAGCAGGACTACATCTTTAAAATCGGCGTCTAAATACAGTCAAGACACAGTGACCACTCAAAAATGTGAACAACGCCAAAGGCTGTCGAACTACACAGCGTACTGGACAGCATCAACGTGGTGAGGAAAAACACACTGCCAGGAAACTACACTAACGACCAGGGCAGGTAAATGGAACGTTAACGGCCACAAGGCAGAATATACCGCTGGTGCACTCCATCAGTAAGTATCAACCATTTGAATAGTTAAACACCATACAGGAAGATGGATGCAGGACTTCGCAGACTCCAACACACCATACATTGCTGTTTGCGGGAACGGCCCAAAACGCAACAACCGGCAAAGTACGAAGAGAAGTCACAGCAGTTGAGGTTTCATAACAGGTTAACTGATCACTCAACTTCAGTGCCCAGGTACGGAGGGTGACGAACTTTGTAGCACTCACAGCTAGTGCCTCACAAATCCGCCTACGCGTGCACGCCGCCAGCGGCCCTGGCCTGACCACGCCCCACTGTGACTTCCTCTCTGCTCTGTCCCAATCGACCAACTACCACACACACACCGCACACGGAAATATAGCGGTCACACCAAACGTGGTACATGAGTATAGTATCGATAAGCGCAACTGCTGTCAGTGACGGAGGCAAGTCAGCAACTCGTTATGGCAGTAACTCAGGGAAAAACAGGACGCCACTCGATTCTGACAAATGCCAAAGGACAAGGCATCAAAGCGAGCCAGCCACGGATCGATGGCTTTACTTCCTTAGATCTGGAAATGCTGTCTAATATAGCTGTGCAGCCTCGTGTCCATAGCTATTCTTATGGCCCTACATAAAAAATCACGTCTGTCTGCTTACGAACTATGTATCCTGCCATGTTTGGACGGAGCACTTTCAGTTAACTCACCATCAGTAGTTCAAGTACACAGTGGACACGTTAAAGATAGACGAATGAGTAATGTAAATAAGTCTCGCCATTTAGGATACAATGGTTCGTATGGGTGCTGTGGTAAGTGAATTTGTTAGGATTTATATGGTAAACCGCTGAACGTCGACTGACATTAATAACTGGAAAAAGAAAGGATTCTGGACATTTGTTTGTACGAACATCTTATCTTCTATGAGTTAAGGAACGTGGCTGTAAACCTGTAAAAATATTCTTTAAACCGAGAGTGGTTTGTGAAGTCTGGTAAATTTTCAAGAAAGAATGGATATTTTTGTTGCGCCTTAATGGTTGGAAAGCTTGTTTATTTCTAGGATTGAATACAGAACTTCAACACCCTACATCCTACAGTTTATTGTTAAAAGCCGTCTGAACTGGTTAATAGGGGTACTGCGATTGAAAGTGGAGAAAAAATCAAGTTTTTTCCTGTTATTAATCATTTTCATTCCAAGGGTTTGACTGCCGCTGAAATCAAAAGAGAATAGGATGAAGTTAGTCACTGAAGACCATTCACTTTTTCATTAATGAATTTAAACGTGGTCGGCCAAGCAGCGAAGACGATGCGCACTCCGGTCGTCCTATTGGGGATACCACACAGGAAATCACTGACAAAATTCTTGCGATTGCTGAAACTGTAGGCATCTCTACTGAGCGAGTGAGTGATGTCCTGCATGGTGTATTAACTACGAAGAAGTTGTGTGCGAGGTTGGTGTTGTGATTGCTCTCATTCGACCAAAAGCACAGCTAGCACAACATTTCAGCACGTCTGGCGATGTTTAATCGCAATCCGCAAGACGTTTCTCGCCGACTTGTGACTGCTGATGAAACGTGCATCCGTCATTCACACCAGAGCCAAAGTGGCAGTCAAAGCGATGGACAGAGTCTGGTGAAAGTGCATCAAAGGAGACCAAGACCATTTTATCAGCGGGTAAAGTGATGACTATTTCGGGATACCCAATGAATAATCCTCATAAATTACTTGCGAAAACGCAGAATCATAACGGTAGCCGATTATACATCACTTTGAATCGTTTGAAGCTTGCGCTGGCTGATAAAAGACCAAGGTTGGCAGGCAAAGAAAGTGATCTTTCACCAGGATAATGCACCATCCCTCACAGCAGCGATAACAATGGTGAAAACCTATGCTTCGAATTGGTTCCCCATCGACCCTATTCACCAGAAAGAGAACCAAGTGATTTCTTCCTTTTCCCTAAATCAAAACTCTGATTTGTGAGGAAGAAATTTTATTAAATGAAGAAGACGTAGTTGCCGATAACCAATATTTTGCAGAGTTCAACAGAACCAATTTTTCCTTTGTCGTTCTCTGGACCGTCTGTATACCGCTCAAAGAAGACTATGTCGAGAAGTAAGGTGGGTTGTTTAAAAAACTAACATTTTTTCTTGCTTGTTTACTAGACTTACTAATCCACGATAGTATACATTTTGTCTCGGCGGATTTTGAAATCTGAGCGAGTTGTCATTTTTTGGACACAACCATGAAGATACAACCATAAAGGTTTTACCTCAGGACTGGAATCCGTATCTAATCTGGATGTTGTAAATATTGTATCGGAAATTATTAAAATTTGAGTTTAAAAATGACAATCAGAGTACAATATTTACAATATCACGTCATATTTTAGAACATCCCGTACCGTTTAGTGTCACCGGCGCTGAATGTTATGCAGTCCAGAAAGCAGTGGAGTGGATGAGACGTGAAAGAAGCAAGAAATCTCTTATCCCACTGAACTATTGATATTGTGTCAGTTGGACACTGTAGACCGGCAGTACACCTTTGAATATTTTGGTTGTCAAATACGCCGGGAGAAACTCAAGAATCATATTCATAATTGTTTAAGGAATACATTTTTCAGTCAACACGAGATATAAGATTCCTTTCTTCCTTAAGTGACGAGCCTGTCAGCCACGACTTTGCGGGAATATATGAAGCGACGTGTGGTAGTGGCGAAGTACGAGTGTAGCAGGTGATTTCGTGGTGATGTTACAAACTTTCAGGGATGGTAGAAAAGGGCAAATGTTTGAATTTAAAATGTGGGACCCTGGCCCTGAAACGGCCTATTTGGAAGTTATATCGAAAATTCTAATAACTCTGACAGAGGAACTCTTCCAGGGCAACCTCTTTGCTTTCCATATTTTGGAAGGTGCTAGTATGAACCAAAACAAGAAAAAAAGTCCTGTAAATATGGCGTCGAAGCTGCAGACCTTAAGAGCTATGAGCACTCGTTAATCTCTGCTAATGTGAAACGCCTCTTATCTACTGAGCAAGTGCTCGTATCTTTTACTTGTAGGGCATGCGTTTTAGAGCATACCTTTCTCAGACAATTTTTTCATCATACTGTCTGTGATGCCTCTTCTCTGAATATGGAAAGGAAGAGTTGCACCGCCAGAAATATCAGAACGATTTTAGGTTATAACTTCCGACTCAGTTGTTTCCGAACTAGAGTCCCTTATCTCAAATTGATACATTTATCATTTTGCATGTTCCTTGAAAGTCTGCAACTTCATCACACAATCACTCTGTATATCAGCAAAACTGGAACGACCGTAAATGATGCTTAAAGAGCGCAAAAGTCGTAAACGTTTAAGACAGTCGGTAAAATCTGTAGAAGCGGTGCACCCAGAAGTATATGACCACATTACCGATTTTAATAACGTACGCGTGCTAACAACGAAAGTTATATTTATAGAGGAAAGTCCATGAGGCAGTCTAAATTATGAGGAATGAGCAGTGCAAATAGCGGAAAAGTGCTTAGGTTTTCGTCGCTGCCCCCTATCACGGAAGTAAAGACCCAGTCACGTTGAGAGAGTTACATAAACAGGTACCAGGAAACAACCAAGGTGGTACAACAACAATAATATTTATGATTTCTGCCCCCCCCCCCTCCGACCCCTTGTCAGTGTCTTCTTTCAGTATTTACCCAAAGAATACGGTCCACCAATAAGAGACGGGACATTTTTACCCAGTAACTAAACTTAACAAAAAAAAGAAAAAAAAAAAACACCGGCAACGTAGCTTTTATAAGCGAACGCGGTACTGCCTTTCTACAGTGTTCAGACATCAAGGAATGCCAGTGGATTTCTGAAGAGGGGTCTCAGCAGACCTATCGAAACGTTGAGCTTTGAAGAAGTCTGAAGCGGAATTTTGACATCAATTGCTACTCATAAACAGCTTCTACGTAGAAGACAATATTGTCTAAAACATCCCGAAAATCACTTATCAGCTTTTAGCATCAGAGAAGATAGTAGATTTCTGAACGCACCAAAATAAACTCCTGGAAATTGATATGATCACACTGACAGAACCACAGGCACATAGACACAGGCAACAGAGCATGCACAATGTCGGCACTAGTACAGTGTATATCCACCTTTCGCAGCAATGCAGGCTGCTTTTCTCCCATGGAGACGATCGTAGAGATGCTGGATGCAGTCCTGTGGAACGGCTTGCCATGCCGTTTCCACCTGGCGCCTCAGTTGGACCAGCGTTCGTGCTGGACGTGCAGACCGCGTGAGACGACGCTTCATCCAGTCCCAAACATGCTCAATGGGGGACAGATCCGGAGATCTAGCTGGCCAGGGTAGTTGACTTACACCTTCTAGAGCACGTTGGGTGGCACGGGATACATGCGGACGTGCATTGTCCTGTTGGAACAGCAAGTTCCCTTGCCGGTCTAGGAATGGTTGAACGATGGGTTCGATGACGGTTTGGATGTACCGTGCACTATTCAGTGTCCCCTCGACGATCACCAGTGGTGTACGGCCAGTGTAGGAGATCGCTCCCCACACCATGATGCCGGGTGTTGGCCCTGTGTGCCTCGGTCGTATGCAGTCCTGATTGTGGCGCTCACCTGCACGGCGCCAAACACGCATACGACCATCATTGGCACCAAGGCAGAAGCGACTTTCATCGCTGAAGACGACACGTCTCCATCCGTCCCTCCATTCACGCCTGTCGCGACACCACTGGAGGCGGGCTGCACGATGTTGGGGCGTGAGCGGAAGACGGCCTAACGGTGTGCGGGACCGTAGCCCAGCTTCATGGAGACGGTTGCGAATGGTCCTCGCCGATACCCCAGGAGCAACAGTGTCCCTAATTTGCTGGGAAGTGGCGGTGCGGTCCCCTACGGCACTGTGTAGGATCCTACGGTCTTGGCGTGCATCCGTGCGTCGCTGCGGTCCGGTCCCAGGTCGACGGGCACGTGCACCTTCCGCCGACCACTGGCGACAACATCGATGTACTGTGGAGACCTCAAGCCCCACGTGTTGAGCAATTCGGCGGTACGTCCACCCGGCCTCCCGCATGCCCACTATACGCCCTCGCTCAAAGTCCGTCAACTGCACATACGGTTCACGTCCACGCTGTCGCGGCATGCTACCAGTGTTAAAGACTGCGATGGAGCTCCGTATGCCACGGCAAACTGGCTGACACTGACGGCGGCGGTGCACAAATGCTGCGCAGCTAGCGCCATTCGACGGCCAACACCGCGGTTCCTGGTGTGTCCGCTGTGCCGTGCGTGTGATCATTGCTTGTACAGCCCTCTCGCAGTGTCCGGAGCAAGTATGGTGGGTCTGACACACTGGTGTCAATGTGTTCTTTTTTCCATTTCCAGGAGTGTAGATGGAAACTCGGTGGGACAGAATAGTTAATACAGCACAAAAGAACGCTTTCGGGGAATTGAGCGCGACACGATGTGGCGTTTCCTGAAAACTCAAAAACTTTTGAGCCGTTGGATAAACTGGGGAATAGATCCAACTGTGAGTACACCAGGGGCCAACAGCATCTACTTACGAAGAAGAGACTGTGTCGTTCATAGATAACTGTCCAATTGGCCACACTTCATTAACACATGGATACCTCGTGGGACGCGGGGACCCCAGGTGTGGGGTACTTACTCCTGTACAGCGTGATTCTCCAGTTGGTTATAAATAATACATTCAAGGAAAAGCGGTTACTAGCTTTAAGCTGTATTTGAACGTTACTCTAAGTAACAGTGGGTCGAGCGTAGTACGCTTTTACACATTTGTGTCGCGATCGAAATTCTTCCTAAAATACTGGGGTAGTGTTCATTTGTTTTCAGGCCTCTGTATTACATCCACAATTATGATGTGTGTATGACTAGGTCTGTAAACTCACAAAGTTTGCAGTTTGCAGTCTACAAATGTTCTATGGGTGCCCCTCTCCTCAAAAGACATATTTGCAAGTGGTAGTGCTTTCATACCTTAGGTGGCAACATCCTGTCTGTTGTCCTCAAAACAGCACTGAATCTTTCCCTGACCCCTTCCAGTATGGTTATGTAAACAAGGTCCTTAGGTGTCACGCCAAAGGAGAATGTCACGAGTCGTTAGGACAGGTGACCTGAAGGGGGGAAGTGGGAGGGGCGAGAGGAAGGTGTGACAAGGGGACAAGGAACAGAGCCACCCCTTCGTCGCTACACCCTTTGCAGCGATGCGGCTGCTCGTAGTTTAGGTAGCGTCAAACATTGGGGCTCCAATGAGGGGACGCTCCATCTTCCGGGATATGAAATTCTCACAATCAGGAATCAGTTGTGGAAGTAAATACAACAGTAAGTCTATGACATTACACAGCAAGAATTAACATTCGTGAAATCTTGTTCATGCGCCAAAGTTTCATAAGGGTGTTCGGTGCCCCACTCTTTCGCACTGCGGTGACTAATCTTTTGGACATAAATAGTTGCTTCAAGGCTGAATATCAGTACGGAGACAGGAGACAGAGCGTTCCTCGACAGTTGCTTCCTACCTTCTGATACAAAATAGGAGGCGCCGTCTGTAGACTTCCAATTTTAATGGACGCACGAGTGGCAATTGTATGGTTTGATACATAACCGCCAACACAAATTCTTTCACACAGTTTGTTGCGGTATTTGAAATTCATATCTTGCGCAGACCGTTGAATGTTTGGGACCGAGTACGAAAGTTTTTCATACCATCTCCACGGTTGCATCTGGCAAATATGGTCGACAGATTTACAGACAAAACAACTGCCTATACCAAGGCACTATGCTCTGTTTACATGGCGGTTCTTTTCCATAAATTCTTCTCAAAGAACGCTGGGCAGGTAGATGCCTCGATAGTAAAAAGCACAAATACTGTTTTCTTGCATTGACGCCATTTTGTCAAGCATTGCAGACGCAACAGCAACTGATGGGCACAATGAAAACACCATGGGTTTATGGTTCCAGTCACGCGTCAATCTTATTTGTACATGTAATACGTTTTAATATACAGAATAATAATGAATTATTTGTAGTAACACTGTATTAAAAAGGGTCGGAAGCATAAACAACGACAAAATGTGAATATCTGATGTTTCACTCTTGTGTTCATGTAGAATGTTACTATGGTTCCGTACCCCAATCGATGAAAACGGAACCGTTACAAGATCACTCAGTTGTCCGTCTTTCTGTGTCTTTCTTTCTGTCTGTCTGTTGTCTGTCTATTATTCCGACTCTGCAAAACTCTTTTTCTCAGGAATGTGTAGACGTATCAAGTTGAAATTTAGGTTCCATACTGAGATCTAGAGTACCCTGTCGGTGTACAAAACTGAAGTTTCTAAGTCAATTCATTCCAAAGATACGGCCAATTATGTCACGTACTTTGAAACTGGCAGACTCACTAATCAAAACTTATAGGATACTTCCCGTGAGCCTAGAAGTATGAAAATTAACATGAAGGAATGTTTCGCAGTACAACCAAAGGAAAATTATGTCACACGAGAAAACTGTTTTTTTTTTTTTTTTTTTTTTTTTTTTTGTTATCAGGCTGACTGTCCGTCCGTCCGTCTATTAAAAGCAGGTTATCTCCGGAAGGAGTAGAAATAACAAGTAGGAAGTTACATCAAATACTAAGATCTTTGGTTCCTTAGCGGTGTAATGAGCGTTAGCTTTTAAGTCAATTGAAACAAAAGACATGCCGTAGCCATTTATCGCACATATTTTGATACTCGCAAATTCAGTGATCAAAACCTGTATTCCTAGAATAATGAAATTTGGAAAGAAGCAAGGTCTCATAGTGAAAGTAAGGAAAAAATTGGAAATTGTCTGCTTCTAATCATACCATACGAAAAAAAAAAATTTTTCGGCGTTTGTTATCTAACGTCTGTCTATCCGTCCGTCTATTAGGCCCCTTTTGCTCACGAATGGGTAGACGCATCAACTTGAAATTTATGTGACATGACAAAGACTTTGGCCCCTTGGCGATATAATAATCGTCAGCTTCGAAATCAATGCTATCAAAAGATACGCCCATTTATATTTTGATACATGCTAACCTGAAGGTGCGTCTCGTTGGCAAGAAACCAGGTTTCACAGAAAACCAAATGAAATTAACATGAAACGGGTAAATATTTCCTTTGTCATTTGCTAATCGACTTCAAATCAAAACATTCTCCAAAGCTCAGAATCCCTGCGACCGCTATTTTGCCAGTATCATTATCGACAATGGGCAAAAATTGTCTAGATTCTCCATTCTCGGGATGGATTAACTGTTTATTTACGTAATTAGGTTTGTACGGAACACTAAGTGCCCTGGTCCTACTCGCACTGGGCCAATTTTTATTTGTTATTTTAGAATATGTTATAGACGTTGTATAATTCAAATTTGAGATGTGTGTGTATATATGTGTGTGTGTGTGTGTGTGTGTGTGTGTGTGTGTGTGTGAGAGAGAGAGAGAGAGAGAGAGAGAGAGAGAGAGAGAGCGAACAATAGTGCACAAAGATCTATGACATTTATGTTCAGAGAACCACAAGCATGATTGCTTCTCAGTTTTATTGTTTCTAACAAATATTTTACTTGTTTAACTAAACTCTTCCAGTTTCTTTACAGTGCCGACAGTAATAACCTTGATATTGAGCAATGCGAGCATAACTACAACGATAATGGCTACAACAGATATGTTAAGTCCATTGCAAAATGTAAAGTCCATTGGAAACTGATGTTCTTCTCAACATGATAATTCTGTTGCCAAAGCGAGATACTTTCTGTTTTATTACCAGAAATTACGAGTAACAATGTTTGGTTTTCCTAACAAACAAGTTAATCCTGGCTGCACGAAGTTTTTATGTAAGAAAGCGTATGTTTCGGGAACAGGAGTGAACTTTAAGTACCTTCGTCAAGTTGTGACTAACATCTGTTGTATCTTAGAAATTATGATGTATTTTAAAACCATCAATAAAAACTAAGAAAATTTCGTAATGAGTCTGTCGTATAAACATTACTATAATTTCCTAAGGACAGGGAAGGCAGAATGTATATTTTCTGGTGTTAATGGCGCTGCTCCATCACTCCTGGAATCCTCCGTTTACCAATGGATGTCTGCCCTTGTTGACGATGCTATTTTCGTGGGTGATATTTTTGAGACAGACATCGCCGTCCTCTTAAATGAGTGGTCTAATTTGAGCACTGAATGGAGTTTCCTGGGGGCGCCCCTATTTTCATGAAAATTCAGCATTCACATCCCACTTCATCTTTTAAAAGTATGTTCCGTTGAACTTAGAACAAATGACTTGATCGACAACATGTTATCTAACTGAGAATTGGATCTCAAAGAGACTTGTGTTCTATCCATGGAAAGTTTAAGAAATTCTAATATAAAAACCGTTAGCTATTACACCACCTAATAAACTAAAATCATGATATGTTCATTTTTAGACTGTTTTTAGGGATTAAATAATATCCAGAACAAATTTGGTAAGGTTCAGATGTTAAGACCACATTGAAAGCATTACAGTGTGTAACGGGACATCTTCGTCTAGCATTATGTTTGCTCAACAGTAGTTGTCGATACCAGTATTATTTCTTGAATTTTGGTCAGGTCAGTACTATCAGCAGCTTTTCTGAAGACTTTCATGTAATTTTATAAACAGTATGTTATACTTCAAGCTAAAATGCATGAAAAGGCATTACTTTATTTTCTATGCTACAATCGACGTAGCTCTGAATGTACAGTTAAAATTTATTTTTTTTAGAAATAGTTGAAATTACGAATTATTTAGCATACTTAAAATTTGTTATTAACTACGCAATCTACTATTGTTTACTATGTTTATTTCTGTATTAATTTATGAAATTATTATCGAAATTAATAGAAATTCATTTGTCTAGAAAAACTGTAAGCCCTTTTGAATATGATTACTACCACAGAGTGAAGTAGTAGTAAATATGTCTCTGATGGTGTGATTGGCCGTATTTTTGTATTTTGGGTTAACAATGTAACTTCAGCTTTGTTAATGTGAAAATTGAAAAGACCGTATGACATACTGAAATGTGACAAAATATACGAACGTTACAACAAAAAATTCTGCAGCAACAATCGTAAAATTTATTTCGATCGATTCGACCATGAGGACCTAAAATGTGAAAATTTCAGATTCAAGAACCGAACTCCTAGACAAGAGGAACTGGAGCCAACTGTACCCGAAAAGCTAAGTTTACTAGAAAGTTTATTGTAATCTTCGCTCCTCTCAATTTTTTTGTTGAAGACTTTGCTTATTGTGGACAATAGCCGGTATTAGGCAGAAGAGGGGGAGATTACAAGTGACAAATGCCTACAGTATCACAGTACGTGAACCAATTTTTTGTCCCCAGCGTATTATTAGGCCATTTTTACTTCTTAGTTAACATGTTAAAGTCCTACCTTAAAGAGACCGTCTGCATTTATTTGTACTGTACCGCCAGGCAATCTTGCTCTTTATACTTGTAAAATACAATATTATGTGTGTAACGGTTGCAAATGAACTTGCAATGACAAAACATTGAAGCTTAAAACTCGAATCGAGTTTAGTTTGTCGAAACCGAAAAGTAATTTCTTAGAATTATAGAGGATGTCTGTATCGAGCATTGTATTCAGATAAGCCGAAGAAGAATGAGATGAAGAATAGAAGAATAAGATGAAAATATCGTATTTGATCTGACGATCTGAACTGTGACTATTACAGTGCAACACAGTAAGATGTCGTTCGAAGTGAATAGCGACTTATTTCCATTACCTCAACTGCTTTTTTCATTTCTGCATTTGTGTTTGTATTAATAACGGCTTAATACTCGTGCGACACTAGCTAACATTCCTCATAATTTCTGTATGGGAACGCCTGAATACTTACCCTTAGTTTGTATCTAAACATCGTATTTCACACAAATTTCTGCTGCTCTCGTTTTATGTATCTCTTTCATAAAATCCCTATGGGATTAAACCACATGTATTATTTTACATAGATTTCCTGGACCATGTGAATCGAAGCTACTTAGTCATGGAACAAGTAAGTACTATAAGTTACAATGCTGATTAAAAAAGTTATAAACAGAAGTATTCAATAGATAGTGAAACAAAAACTTGTAAGAATATGTATTAATAAACTAAGTTTGATGGAGAAACATGCTCAACAGCTGCGAGGAACTCCAAAATTTTCGTCGCATACTCCTCCTATTCTATTTAGAACTTGGATTTGGCCCTTGGGATTTGTCACTTACGTTTTTCAATTTTCCTGAAAGTCTAATGAAAATGAAGTGAATAGTGTACACTGTTTCCTACAATACGTAAGGCAGAGTTATTCAAGAGCATATCGTTCATCCGTCCAGTGTTAATAAATGGTGCAGTTTCTTCTTAATTTGTCAGCACTGTCAACATTCAATCCATGATGGAATATATGTACAACAATGGTAAAGTTCCAATCTCGAGACGCCAGAGTGACGACCCTCATGAAGTTCGCGAATTGACACTGCACATCAGTTCGTCCGACCTTTTCTAGGCCGAGAACGTTGTTGGTGGTTGCGCAGAGTTGACCAACAATACACCACAATCAGAGGGGGATAATAAAGTGGGAGTTAGCAAAGTAAACAAGCCATCGCGTTTAAGTGCCAAAGACAGTGAAAACCATTCTTGTAGTGAAGACAGCAGCAGCCAGTTTGTGGAAAAGATGTTGTACGCTATAATTCCAATCAAACTTTCCATTTATCCTCAGTCCTAAGAGCTTGAAACCTTCGATTGCACTGTCTGACCATATTGTGGTGACAAAGTGTTGCTTCTACAACAGTTGTGTTTCAGAAAATGTATGCAGCGCAGTTGCACTGAAGTGTTAATCTGTTCTCCGAAAACTGTGCTCCGATGGTACTGACTATCCTTTTGGCTACAAAATCCATATCACGTTCCATATATTTCACGGTAACACTTGTGCCATTTGCAAAGAGAAAATTTTCTAATGTTGATAGAAATGTTTGTGTCAGCTGATAAAGAACCCTGTGGTGTACCCACTTTTTGTGACCCCTGTCGGATTCATACTTCTTCCCTGCTCGTTGACACTGGAGGACAAGATTCTGCTTGCTACTTTCCAGCAATAATGCGAGCTATTATTAAACTTTTCGCATAATCCCATAATGTCCCCACTTACGTAGAAGCAATGAACGATCCACACCAAGGAATGCTTTCAAACTACTCTTTGCGTCTGATTGTGCCTCACACTCAATAGTCGAAAATGCCAATTTTGTGGATCTTGCCTGGAGACAGCTGTGAGGCTGACAGCGAAGTAACTGCACTGGGATGAGCCACTACGTCCCCACATCTTGCTGTCTCAAGAACGTTTGAAAACTGTGATGGCATCGAAATTTGGCGCTACTTGTCTAAATTACACGTTGCATCCTTTTAAAAGATGGATTCACTTACGATTATTTGAACCTGTCAGCAAACTGACAATTCCTAAGAGACACAGTGCGTAAGTGACTGAATACAGAACTTATAAATGAGGCACTGCTCTCCATAATACTACTTTAAATTCCACATATGAATGATTTTGTTCTTTAATTGTGTAATAATTGATATAGTTTCATATTTATTTGTTTAATGTAGCTGCATGGATGTAATTGTCTCGTTACATCTTCTGTCCAAACTTCTACATATTTGCTGCCACCAATTAAATTTTGATTTTCTTCTCAACTGTTGACAAAATGTGCTTATGAAGTAATTTGCCCGGAACTGTTGCGTAATTTAATGTTTCATTCTTACGCGGTGGAGGTGTAGTACAATGACTACCGACATTTTGCCGTAACACTTCTATCACATTCTTTCCTTTCTTTTCCACAGCTAGTAATGCATTCTATTAGCCTGTCTGATGACATTTCGTAGCACTTTGAAGTATTGCATGTGGTGAAATTAGGTTACCGTGCTCGGACTGCCCCTCATACCATGATTCAGCTCCCGTTTTCTCCTAATGGCATTCTACCGCCTTTAATTACTCAGTTCAGTTGCGCATGAGAGGGCGTTCTGGAAAGTAATGCCACAAAGCCTCCGAATTTTTACATGTGCAACTTGTTGAAGCTTTTTAAGTAAAACAAACACTATTGACATTCTACATTTACATTCTTTATGTCTGCGTATTTGCAACCCTTTGCCCCTAGATTGTTCCGAATTGTACCGTGCAGGTCAGCTTTGTGCAACGTGACTACATCGGTGCGTGATGAAAAGCGTGCTGTAATCTAGTTTCTAATTAGAAGAGTTCGTGGAGCACACACTCCTTGAGCGTGGCATGAAAGCCACACAGGAGCGCTGCTACATCTGCTATAAACCGACGCCTTGAACTCACTGTCATCGATCATCCTCCATACAGTCCTGACTTTGTCCCAACAGATTTTCATCTCCTTCCACAACTTACAAAACACTTTTTAGGACTTCACTTCTATAGTGATGAAGATGTGCTAGCTGAGGTAGTGATGTAGCTCTGTCAACAAAAACAAACATTCTATAGTGAACGTATCAATAAACTGATCTCTCCTTGGGAGAAATGTGTTCGTTGCTAGGGCTACTATATGGGGAAGTAAGTACGTAGACACGAAGAGTGGAAGTAGTATGTTAATAACGTCTGCTTCATTTAAAGAGCTATGAGGGATTTCACAGAAAAATAGGACGCTTCACTCTTCAACGTGCCCTTGTAAATAGAACATAATAGCACATAACTATGTTCATTTTTTTAAATAGGAAACAGCGACCAAAAATGTGGCAAAGGTTCGAAGAAAAGTATTGTATTTGTACTTCAAATTGTCTGTTTCTTAGACATCTTAGCAATATTTCCCTTTGAGATAATCCTTACAATGCGGCATTGAAATCGACTTTTAACCTTACTTTTCTGAGGCACAAAAAACAAGTGCAAATCACGATATTACAGCATCCAATCAACTGAGTGAAAACTCTAAAATTTTTAGCCCCCAACAGTGGTATTCATTCCTATCATTGTTAGTATCTGTAAACCACGATCTGTCAAGCCATTCCTAATTTTTTTCACACTGTGCGATTCAGCTAAAGAAAAGTCCAAGTATTTATTATCTATGATTGTGCCGTTGTTTCCCTGAATTGTTGCTCGAACCTGCACCAGGTTGTAAGATCCAAGTTGGCACTGAAATATTTACAAATTTATATCTCAGTGCAATCTGTTTACCGAAGTTAAAATAGCATGTCGTGAACGGAGGCTCCCTTATAGCAGTTTTGTAAGATAAGTCAGGGATGGGTGCTGCCACACATTTCGAAAGGATTTTCATCCTTTGAGGTGTGTGAATGTGATATCTTCAATTTACCTGTTGATTCTACGAGGTTCAAATCGTTCAAATGGCTCTGAGCACTATGGGACTTAACTACTGAGGTCGTCAGTCCCCTAGAACTTAGAACTACTGAAACCTAACTAACCTAAAGACATCACCCACATCCATGCCCGAGGCAGGATTCGAACCTGCGACCGTAGCGGTCACGCGGTTCCAGACTGAAGTGCCTAGAACCGCTTGGCCACATCGGCCGGCTATTCTACGAGGCTGTAATGAATGTGTAGATGATATGATGCCACAGATGGAGTGATGACAGAAAGGAGAGAGCAGCACGGGTGGCGAGAAACTAGCGTATTGCTGTCGAATAGCACCAATGGGGCCATCGGTATCTACATCCCCATCCAACCGACCGATCAGCACCGACAGTGTCACATTCTCACACTCAGCTACACACTACAGAGAGGTTCGGAACCGAATCGAGGACTCTGACGCAAAGTCTGGAGATCACAACACGTCTCCTCCCATTTATGACAAAACGAAAATGAAAATATCATTCCAACTGGCCAACTCCGGGACTAGCGCCACCGGACAGGCGTGCGTTACAAACCTGTGATACGGACGTTCATATGACATAAACTGATGCCACTGAAACAAAACTTTAAAGTAAACTATAATCCGAAAGTATAACAAGTGGCATGTTTGGTACTGCCTACATAAGAATTCTGTTATGAATCAGACGAATATATGTCTATTGAACACCAACCTTGTTACGAAACGGTGTAGAATTCTGCGCAATATAATAGAAAATAGTAATCCTCCTAATTGAAATGTAAATATTTCATTAAAGCCTGTTCAGTTGATTACGTACAAATGCACACGCGGATCATAGTTTCCACGAAGACAAAGATAAATTTGCCTGGTGACCGCAGCCAATCCGCTTTCTACGCATTCGTGAATGTGGTAAAGGGAGCGACCAGTAACACAGACGAAATATGTCCAACTAAATTACGGGTTTGTTGCATATGGACGTCCGAGAATACCGAAGGCGAAATTAAGCTCTTTCGGTGAAACGTTTTTTGGAAAGAAAAAGAAACCTCTGCAGTCATCAAACACGGTAAGCTGTAATTTGATCATGGCCAACATTTAACTCACGTACTTCTTTTCGTTTTTATCGGTCAGTGTGTAAAACATAAATGTAGACAGGATCGTGGCCAGAATATAACTGATAACAACACTGACATTCAGTCGTTCATAAATTGATCATTTTCTTTCAATGAATACTCATTATAATCTCACGACACGGCAAGACTTAGTCCTCCTTGGCGCAAATGGTCGTCTGCCAGATGGAGATATAATACCGCGACGTGATATCTCCGTGCCGCGGGGGGAGAACAGCCGTCAGGTGTCGCTCGATCTCTGCAGCGCGTTTGTGAGACGCAAGAAAAAGAAAACTTTGTGGTTTTATATTAGACGGTTACCACCATAAAATCATGAGAAGGGGGAGGGGGAGCAGTAACAACCTCGTAAAGAAACCAAGGCTCACTTTTCCTGGGTGATCCCATCATATGAGGGCCAGTGCTACGTTTACAGAGAAGACTTTAACGATAGTGAAGGCTGAAAGTACCGATCTTGACTCAGATGAATTAGCGGAAGAAGAAAAAACTCTTCACAGTGCGTCGGACTTGGAACAAGCAGCAAAGCAGTCAGCGTCTGTCCACCTGAGAAGCGGTTGGACACATGTTTCACAGACGCACCAAACCTGAGTAGTATCTTTAGGGGACCAAACCTGAGTAGTATCTTTAGGGGACTTGTTCCCATAACTCAGTAAGCAATCAACAATGGAGATGCACTTTGTAAGATTTTTACTGGGCACAAGGTAAAAAGGAATCACATCACCACTGCCAGAAACAAGATTTACTGACGAACATCCTTTCGATGCTGAGAGATTAAAGATAGTTAAGAGTAAACGAGAGGAAAAGTTTGTGAGAAACCAACCCCAATATGGAACAAGCTACATTCTAAACAAAAACATGTTGAACTCAATAATGCAATTTAAATCAATTACTGAAAGACTTCCCGCACTATCATTTACATCATGAAACAAAGTTTGCGCTAGTTTAATTATACATGCACCAACGAATGAGACAAACGGAACAGAGAAAGAGTAAACAGAAAATTTTTGGCATACTGTATCAAACACCCTAGACCACATTTCATGGAAAACGCAGTACTACCACTTGGAGACTTTAATGCGCAAATTCGAAAAGAACGTCATCACAGATGAATAGCAGGAAAATTTCTTGCACGTAAAGGAACCAATGCAAACAGAGGAAGAGCAGCGAAACATAGTACTAAACTCTACATTCTTCAAAAAAACTTTCTGGAAAACAAACTGTATGGGTATCAACAAACAGGATTTGTGGTGAAAAACAACTCGATCAAGTTACTGTAATTAGACATCCTACAGTGGAGGTACTCAACGTAGAAGTTTCAAAGAGCGCCGGTTTAGATCCAAACCACTACCTATCTATCATTATATTAAATGTCAGACCAATATTTAGGAAAAAGGGACCAATACCAACCCACAAAGATCGACATTCAGAAGTTATTTAGAGAAAAGGAGTACAAAGTGCAGCTGGAGCAATACCTAAATATTGGGAACGACTTCAAAAATACGATATTGAGTCTGCAGAAGAAACTGTCCCTTTTAAAAAGAAATGGAAACGTACTCTGTTAAATGAGGATTGTGATGAGTTAATTAGAAAGAGACAACAATATTAGAGACTGAAACGCACATAGAAAATGACAAGAGAGGAAAAATTTTATAGAAGCAAGGAAACATGCTTCAAGACGTATCACGAAGATCAGAGTACTACAGATAAAGATCAAATAATGTCGACTGATACACACTATAAGTAAAACAACAAAAGGAACTGTTATAATACATTTAAAAATAATTTTAAAAAGTTGTACGCCATCAAGTGTATAGCTTGTAGATAAAAAAAAATAAAAGACTGCATCTAATTACACAGAGAACTGCAGAATACCTACGATCTACTTTAAACAATTACACAACTGCTATTTATTAAAGGAAGAATTTCGCTTTGATAGCGTAATCCAAATACAGCCAGACTCAAAGCTCCTGCAATAGAGGAAATCAAAGAAATCGTAAAACAACTTGAAATTAATAGAGCATCAGAAGAAGACGAGACAGTTCCTGAATTATGGAAACACTCTACTGACACCAATACTCTAACAGAAATTTGGATAACAAACAGCTTACCATACCAATGGACATCTGCATTATTTATCAAATACATGAAAAAGACATAAAACTCATCCTAAGAATTATAGAGGGTTGTCCTTCTTGTCTATGTTTCTGTTAAAGAGAACTGAAAGGTTACCAGACTCTCGACTAGGAGAGTATCACGCAGGATTTAGGAAGGTAAGGTTTTATGCAGAGGAAATACTAAGTATAAAGATCACAACAGAAACGAGGAAAGTAAGAAACCCCAAATACATGATAACGTTTGTAGATTTTAAAAAAATTATGACTCAGTTGACCGAGCGAGGTGGCGCAGTGGTTAGCACACTGGACTCGCATTCGGGAGGACGACGGTTCAATCCCGTCTCCGGCCATCCTGATTTAGGTTTTCCGTGATTTCCCTAAATCGTTTCAGGCAAATGCCGGGATGGTTCCTTTGAAAGGGCACGGCCGATTTCCTTCCCAATCCTTCCCTAACCCGAGCTTGCGCTCCGTCTCTAATGACCTCGTTGTCGACGGGACGTTAAACACTAACCACCACCACCATGACTCAGTTGATAGAAATGCACTGATCAACTATTTAATGGAAACCGGTATCGACAGTGAAAGAACAGAAATAGTCAAAGGAAGCTTAACAAACGCAACATCAAAAATAGAATTTAATGTTGAAACCTTCTGAGATAGAATAAGGAATGAGAGAGGGAGATGGTTTATCACCTTCACTGTACAACTGCATATTAGGGAATGTAGTGAGAGAATGGAGAAAACCCATCAATACCAAGGGTGTTCAACTAAGAAGAAAGCCAAATAAAACACCATAGATTGTCTAGCTTTAGCAAATGACACGGCATTAATTGCTGGTTCACTACACAGGGCCAAAGGACAAATCATTTAACTACAGAAACAAGAAGACATAATAGGACCGAGAATATCATTCGAAAAAACACATTTCATGACAAATATTAATGATTCCCCTCCAAATCGTAAAGTATTCAAAATGAACTGTTTTAAATCCAAGGAGAATAGATAATAAGCAAGAAAAAGAGAGATAGCTACAGAAAATTGAGTACATAAATGGGATAGAGCATTCCAAATAACAAAAGAGTACAAAGCAAAACACTTTGTCCTCGAAAGCAAAACTAAGGCACTATGAAACGATGGTCAGGCCTGGAACACTGTATGTTACAGAAACACTTAAACTAACAAGATTTGGCGATCTTGAAAAATATGGAAAAAGGTGAAAGAAAAATTCCAAGAAAAATTCTGGGACCTAGAAACAAGACTAGTGTTCAGTACCACTTAAGATCAAACAGGGAGATCTACTTGAAAATGGGAAAGTTAACTGGCGAAAAGAGGAAAGAAAAGGCTAGTTTTTGGCCACATATACCGAATGGAAATAACAGACTAGCCAAGCTGATATCCAAAATGGTTCAAATGGCTCTGAGCACTATGGGACTTAACTTCTGAGGTCATCAGTCCCTTAGAACTTACAACTACTTAAACCTAACTAACCTAAGGACATCACACACATCCATGCCTGAGGCAAGATTCGAACCTACGACCGTAGCGGTCGCGCGGTTCCAGACTGTAGCGCCTAGAGCCGCATATCTTCAATATACTGAATAGCTACAAACCCAAACCAACAAGATTCATCGAAAGCAACAAAAAGATATGAAAACACAGAAATTATAATGAACATAACACATAACACAATGTTTTTTAGAGAGGCAACACAAGAAACAGGATTTCGGGAAAGAAAGAGCTCTGCAGAACGAGAACAGTGGATCCAAGAACAGAAGGGACGACACTCTCAGAGGATGAAGGAAGTCTGAGATCAACGAAAATTAAATACAATGGAGAAAAAACAAAGTTGAATTATCGTACCCTTCAAAAGGGATTTCTGAATTAATAAACAAATAATACAATATATTATCAGTCCGTATACGACATTAATGGTATCGGTATGTCCCAAACAGCCGTGAGCGAAAATTCTATTTTTCGATGGGGAGGGGGAAGGGGTGGAGGGAAATATCACACCTCCGCTTCTGTGGATCAGAGAGATGCGGGGTCAAGTGTTCCGGGTAGGCCTTGGCCTAGCGACCATTTTTTTTTTGCTGTCGGAAGAGCGGTCGTATCGTAGCCTTCCTCTAGTACAGCTTCACGTTTTAAGCATTACGTACTGCCTCCGGCCCAGGCAAATTAAGCGAATCGGTTGGTTCTTATGCATTAGGTGTGGTCTAGGTGGGGTCTTACACACCTTTTAAAAGCGCAGTTTGCTCGTAAATAGTATCTGAGAAAACCCCCAAAACGCCACGATTGTTTTGGAACAAAAAGTATCACTTGTGCGAATGGTAACTTCTATAATTTCTATTCATGGCAAATATTCGAAATTTTTACCATACGTTCTTAAAATGACATTCAGAATTACCGTACCTATGCAGAATACACCAAAAACTGATTTTAGCCATTTTTGCAGTGTGGACCGCATTTATGTACATAACTAACCATGGAAAGTGAATTAAATTTTAATCATACAGTGTCCAAATTTTTTATAGAAACACCATCCTACCGTTTTCGAAGATCTTTATCCGTTTATCAAGATACAATCCAAAGACCATGAATTCTGTGTAACAAAAATACCAACTGTGGGGATGGTCATGCCATCATTTCTATTCGTGTCATGTTCTCGGGGAACCTGGAAGCTTTTTCCGTTATTATTTCCCAAATGCAGAGATAAAAAAAAAATGGTTCAAATGGCTCTGAGCACTATGGTACTCAACTGCTGAGGTCATTAGTCCCCTAGAACTTGGAACTAGTTAAACCTAACTAACCTAAAGACATCACAAACGTCCATGCCCGAGGCAGGATTCGAACCTGCGACCGTAGCGGTCTTGCGGTTCCAGACTGCAGCGCCTTTAACCGCACGGCCACTTCGGCCGGCAATGGAGAGATCCAGAGGTTCAAAGCAACCGTAGTTTTGCACTTAATATCCGGTGTGAGGCGTAAATGGAATTTTTAACTGACGTAGTGAAGATATGTAAAGGAGTCCGAGGTCACAAAGACATATTTTTAGTCGCCATTTTTCTTCAATAAAACTTTATGACGCGCTGACACTTCAAGCCTATACAGATTGTCTAAAGCTGGAAATTATTCGATGGTGCCACCTGGCGGCCTAAGCACCATACACTATTCATTGTGCTTGGAAATTAGACACAGAATTTTTTGGTGTGTTGTAAGTGTAGCCCAAAGATTCGTGTATTTTTATGTTAACCTTACATGAAGAGCACTTACATGGCGTTTATATCTGTGGAAGTAAGTAAAGGAGTCGAAGTATGTAAATAAACTGTGAGAACTTTACTAAAAGTATGATAGCCGAAAAATTTGTGGGACAAATGTTGCATGGGACAACGGAGACCATAATATGACGTTGGGGTTTTTGTTGCTAGGTGGAGTCGTCTCAGAGATATGAAGATCAACTTTATTTCTTTTTTTTAAATGAGACTTTTCAGTTTTGTACTTATTTTCTGATAGCGGCTATCGAGACGAATCCAATGATGTGTAACAGTAAAGTCTTTGAAGGTCAGCGAAGGTCACAAAGGTGGCATGAACGTCTATTTATAGAAGGTGTTCAAAGTGATGAGCATTGGTATGAATGCAATGCTGCAATCTTCTTATGTGGATTGAGTGGTATTCCTTATCTCATCGGCACTGATCGAACCACATGCTCTGACAATTCTTTCTCGAATATATTCAGGTGTGGTTGAAACGTATTTATAAACAAGGTCTTGTACGAATTCCCACAAGAATAAATGCATAGGTGTCAAGTCTGGCGAACGAGCCTGCCACGACACATCTCCTCTGCGTCCATTGCAATGATTTGGTAATTGTCTCTACAACACATTTCTAGCCATCAACGAAAAATGTGCCGCGCAAACCATCGTATTGATACCACATTTTGTTCCCTGTCCCTAAAAGTACTACTTCCAATAACAGAACTAATATTTCTTGCAGGAATTTCGTGTATTTCCTACGATTAAGATTTTCTTCGAAGAAATTGGGGCCTATAATTCAGTCCTCCAGAATCCCATACCATACATTCGCCGACCACGGTTGCCGCAACCAACATGGATTTTCAGTAGCCCAATAATGCATGGTATGCAAATTAACATTTCCATGGTTCGTGAATGTAGCCTCGTTCGTAAATAAAATCAAATTAATAAATGTGTCATCCCTTTGAATCTGAATTTGTGCCCATCGGCAGAATTCAGTGCAAGGCATACAATCCGTACCATCTAATTATTGGTGGAGACTGATGTGGTAAGGATGATATTTATGGCGATGCAGAACTCGAACAACAGTACGCTAGCTTATGCCAGATTCCCTTGCGATCTGACGCGAACTAAAACTAGGATCTCAAACCACGGTGGCAAGAATACCAGTTTCCGTTTCCATGTTCGTAACTTTCCTTTGCCGAATATGTTTCCGATGCGTTAAAGATACAGTTGTTCTGAGTTTGACATACACATATTTAAATGTACGACGTGTAGGCTTAGTACTTCTTTCAGCGTATAAGTCTCTAGCTCTCACTGAATTTCGTTGGCATTCTCCGTAAATGAGAAGCATGTCGACTTGTTCTTCGAAGGAATACATCATTTACATTCGCATTATTGGACGATACTTACGCTACCGTTCATATTCGTGTTGTATTGCGAAACCGTCGAATGGTGTTTACACGCCAATCGCACATTAGATGGATGCGCCGTATTAGGCGAAAATTTACAATTTGCACAATATACGAGAGAGAGTTGGTAGAGCATGAGCTGCGATAAGTGCCGAAGTGATAAGGAATACCAGTCAGTCCATGATAAGAAGATCGCAGCACTGCATTGATACCAACGGTAATCAATTTGAACTCCTTCTGTAAATGGATGTTCATGCCACCTTTTAGACCTTCGTTGGCCTTCAAAGACCTTATTGTTACACATCGTTGGATTCGTCTTGATAGCCGTCATCAGAAAATAAGTACCAAACTAAAGCATCCCATTTCAAAAATCAAAGTTAAGCTTCATAACTCTGAAGCGACCCCACCTAGCAACAAAAACCCAATGTTATATTATGGCCCTCGTTGTCCCATGTAACATTTGTCAGACAAACGTTACAGCTGCTATTATACTTTCGGAGTTAATCTTGGTGGCAATAGTTAGTGACTCACCCTGTATAAGCAGCACGTCCTGCTGGAACAGAGAAATGAAGGGAACAACTGAAAAATTCTCATGTCGGCGCACAGTGCATTAACAGAAGAATGTGGTATCAGCTGTCTTGATCGTCATTACTCTTCCCTTACCTAAAATTTTGGTATGCCGACGTATTCGTGCTTTTTCCGTTAAAACAGAGTAGCAGAGAAATAATGACTGTGTTTCGTTGTCATACTGTCATACTGACCTCCAAATCTTTGACTCTCCATTGTTTTTGAACAGTAATTAATATTTGTGATTCACTTGATTTTGCATCGTATCTACTCATTCGAAAGAACTTCGAACGCTGAAATATTTAAACTTGTTTACACCTAAGAATTCTATTTTGACCCATCCAGACAAAAGCCCGTTTCATTGGTGAGGAAGTGCCCCAGCCATTGATAAAATCTGCCGTGTGAGACTCGGACTGCTAATCAACCTGAATGTGGTTTTAGGCGTTTTCTCACATTCCACTGGGTGAATACCGGGCTTGTAGCAAGTTCCGCCTCAGTTTCCCGTCAATAACATCTACAACATTCCACCTACAAATAAAGAGAGTGTTGGATTATTGAAAGATGAATTGAATGACGAACTTACCGCAGATTTTTTTGGTCTCTCAGCTAAAATTTATACACTGAGGATTGAATCTGGACGTATAATGAGGAGAGCAACATATGTGAAACATGTTGTTGTTGTTGTTGTTGTCGTTGTGGTCTTCAATCCTGAGACTGGTTTGATGCAGCTCTCCACGCTACTCTATCCTGTGCAAGCTTCTTCATCTTCCAGTACGTACTGCAGCCTACATCCCTCTGAATCTACTTAGTGTATTCATCTCTTGGTCTCCCTCTACGATTTTTACCCTCCACGCTGCCCTCCAATACTAAATTGGTGATCCTTTGAAGCCTGAGAACATGTCCTACCAACTGATCCCTTCTTCTAGTCAAGTTGCGCCACAAACTCCTCTTCTCCCCAATCCTATTCAGTACCTCCTCATTAGTTATGTGATCTACCCATCTAATCTTCAGCATTCTTCTATACCACCACATTTGGAAAGCTTATATTCTCTTCTTGTCCAAACTATTTATCGTCCATGTTTCACTTCCATACATGGCTACACTCCATACATATACTTTCAGAAACGACTTCCTGACACTCAAATCTATACTCAATGTTAACAAATTTCTCTTCTTCAGAAACGCTTTCCTTGCCATTGCCAGTCTACAGTTTATATCCTCTCTACTTCGACCATCATCAGTTATTTTGCTCCCCAAATAGCAAAACTCCTTTACTACGTTAAGTGTCTCATTTTCTAACCTAATTCCCTCAGCATTACCCGACTTAATTCGACTAGATTCGATTATCCTCGTTTTGCTTTTGTTGATGTTCATCTTATATCCTCCTTTCAAGACACTGTCCATTCCATTCAACTGCTCTTCCAAGTCCCTTGCAGATTATTTAGTTTGAATAATGGATCAGGTGCATTGCCAAAATGCCCATCCGGTGACATTTCGATACGATATGACACGGATTTTCAGACATAATCACAAGATTGATTAGCCTTAGCTGAGGTAAGTCATCTTAATGTCAGTAACTGAGGGGGCAGTTTGCTTACTACACTGTTTTAAGCCAATACCCTCGTTTGTTAAAGGTGATTATAATTTATGTGTACATAGCTTGCGTCATAATTAATAGCGAAAAACTGATACAAATGAAAGTATAAAGCAACACTCATTTCCAGTAAACATTCGTCTTAAACAATCCGTTTGCGAGATTTCTGTGAACTCGTGTTCAAGAGCCGATACCGACTTAAGACTGCACAAGGAGGAACGTATCACGCATGATGACTTTTTTGCAAGTGAAGTCTAACAAGACAGGTACAGCTCAGATCATGCATTGTGACACAGATGCGAGATGCATCTGGCTGCCGCCATGCTATTGCAGTACACACGGCCTGCCATGTTCAATAGAGAAAATATTAATTTTGCGTCTTACTCAAAAGAATCCAAACTATCTGACTTCTGTGTAAACTGGTTCTATGTTCAGAAGTTTTCCGTATGATTTTTTACGTTTTATTAACGCTCCATTATTTATCTTAATAAACGATCATACAATAGATGTATGTTAATGAAATGATGATTGACGAATTAATGCTTATTGTTCCTATAAGCTATTTCATTTCGTTAGATTGCTCACAACTCTCTCCAGTGCGTTTGACTCAACTTGTCATGATGTGACACACACGTCCATTCCTTTGGGCTGGCATTTGCAAGACTGATCTCGTTGCCTGAGCATTTTGTTTGTTCCGACAAGTCTTGTTCTGCAGGCATTGGGAAGTCTGAGCTCACTGACTATGCATTCTGGTGATTGGCTTAGCTTGGCCTGCCTTGTCTCTGGAAAGGACAAGTCTATTTCTATTGATCCGGTAATATATCACATGCTTGAAGATTGTGAAGTATTGACTTTCTGGTAAGTGAAAATGTAGACAATAAAGTGGGGCAGATACTGGTAGATGTCAAGCATTTGATGCTGTTCTCCTCAGTGCCTGTGTTATTAAATGGCTGAGCCATCTAGGATACATGTTAAAATAAATGATGATTGTGTGGTTTCAGTTTTTAAGAATCGAATATGTGACACCGCATTATCCAATGACATAACATACAGATTTCCCAACATTGAGCATTGCCTGTAATCGTCAACAGTTAACTTTCAAGAGAAATATGTAATTCTGTCAGAGACAGCAAGGGACTTGGAAGAGCAGTTGAATGGAATGGACAGTGTCTTGAAAGGAGGATATAAGATGAACATCAACAAAAGCGAAACGAGGAAAATCGAATCTAGTCGAATTAAGTCGGGTACTGCTGAGGGAATTAGGTTAGAAAATGAGACACTTAACGTAGTAAAGGAGTTTTGCTATTTGGGGGCAAAATAACTGATGATGGTCGAAGTAGAGAGGATATAAAATGTAGACTGGCAATGGCAAGGAAAGTGTTTCTGAAGAAGAGAAATTTGTTAACATTGAGTATAGATTTGAGTGTCAGGAAGTCGTTTCTGAAAGTATATGTATGGAGTGTAGCCATGTATGGAAGTGAAACATGGACGATAAATAGTTTGGACAAGAAGAGAATAGAAGCTTTCCAAATGTGGTGCTATAGAAGAATGCTGAAGATTAGATGGGTAGATCACATAACTAATGAGGAGGTACTGAATAGGATTGGGGAGAAGAGGAGTTTGTGGCGCAGCTTGACTAGATGAAGGGATCAGTTGGTAGGACATGTTCTCAGGCTTCAAAGGATCACCAATTTTGTATTGGAGGGCAGCGTGGAGGGTAAAAATCGTAGAGGGAGACCAAGAGATGAATACACTAAGTAGATTCAGAGGGATGTAGGCTGCAGTACGTACTGGAAGCTGAAGAAACTTGCACAGGATAGAGTAGCGTGGAGAGCTGCATCAAACCAGTCTCAGGACTGAAGAGCACAACAACAACATGTTTCACATATGTTGCTCTCCTCATTATACGTCCAGATTCAATCCTCAGTGTATAAATTTTAGCTGAGAGACCAAAAAAATCTGCGGTAAGTTCGTCATTCAATTCATCTTTCAATAATCCAACACTCTCTTTATTTGTAGGTGGAATGTTGTAGATGTTATTGACGGGAATCTGGGGCGAACTTGCTACAAGCCCGGTATTCACCCAGTGGAATGTGAGAAAACGCCTAAAACCACATTCAGGTTGATTAGCAGTCCGAGTCTCACACGGCAGGTTTTATCAATGACTGGGGCACTTCCACACCAATGAAACGGGCTTTTGTCTGGATGGGTCAAAATAGAATTCTTAAGTGTAAACAAGTTTAAATATTTCACCGTTCGAAGTTCTTTCGAATGAGTAGATACGATGCAAAATCAAGTGAATCACAAATATTAATTACTGTTCAAAAACAATGGAGATTCAAAGATTTGGAGGTCAGTATGACAGTATGACAAAGCAACATTAAGGCTCCCTACATCATAACACCTGGACACCCCCACCACCCTCCCCCCGAAAAGGATCATATTCTACAATGTTCTTGGCCGCATTACGTGTTGTCACCCCTCGCCAAAAGGGGTTACGTCCAGCGTTGTCATACATGTGTTACTGTGCCGGTCAGTATAATATTGCATGGTGTACTGACCTCCAAATCTCGTAACACATTGCACTCACCCAGAAACGTTGTTACCACACTGTAAGCATTCCCCATGAGCGTATTTTCATGGTTGCATTCGGCTCTGACTTCACTTTTATTGATGACAATGCAAGACCGCATCGAATAGAGCAGATAGAGGACCTGTTCGATCTACCATCCAATAGTTACCTCCGTACTGGTGGAGGAATGTAACGCTGTAACAGAAGAACTACTTACTAACTTAGCGCCCAGCATTGGAGCAAGTTGCCGAACGTGCATTTTGATACGTGGTGATCACGGATGATACTAAACACTATGTCCACGGCAAATTTGTGATTGGCGTTGATTTCAGTATCATTACTGTCTTTGAATAAAAGTATCAGTTCTCTTCGTGTCAATGCGTATTTCTTTCAGCTCACCCTTTGTACTATATTGTAGCAATTCTTTCTGTGTGGTGCAAGTTTCGTCGCAGCCGTGTTACTTGGCAGAGGCCTTTGATGTGAAAGTTACTTTCGTCATTAAGTCTGGCTCGCCACTGTATTAAGGGTTTTGCTAATTGAAGCTTCAGTTTAATTAATCAGTTACTTAATTAATTTTTGTTCTAGACTGTTCTTGAAAAGTCCTTCCTAATCTTACAGACAAAAACTACGAACAGCGTGAGAACATGTGATGTGAGTGCCATTCAATGATGTTATTGTCTTCTGTGATAAAAACGAATAAAATTATAATAATATCGCTTATTTTCGACAGACATACCTTGAGAACATCAACTGTTAAATTAAGTGAACGAAATAAATGCATATTACGGAAATTTCTTCTAAAGAATTGAACTCTTCCATTCCATTAGTGTTAGAACAACGATTGTGAAACACTGGTCTTCTCATAATGTGCCACGATGTCTTCAACATTCTGATACAAATTATCCCTGAGAATAATGAGGACGCTGCTGAAAAATCTAATGCAACATATTTATTGTTAGAGTGCTTTAAATAAAAAATATATGTGAATTACTTTTTTAGTTAAGACATTTTGAGAAGAATGTCATCATTTGAATGCACTTGACTATTACTTGCTTCCGAAACGATTACTGCTATATTTATGTAGTATTTCACACAGCTCTAACAGGCTCAATTAAATCTTTCGACCTGTAACATCACGTATCAAAATCAGTTTCGTTATGCGCATTACAGTATGAAATCGAGTTGTAAGATTAATTGTCCATCTCCCATTCACCTAAAAGGTACGGGTTGTGAAACAAACATTTTGACGAAAATAAAGCATCAATTATTATTATTATTATTACAGTGAAAATTGACTGATATCTCTACAGTATTTTACGTTACAGTTACCCAATGCTGGGTATTAAATTTACGTTGCAATACATTGCAGTCGGCATTTACTACTGATAATGCTCACTTATGCGAGGCTTGCTGACATCTGCCATGAGGTCGCTATAGTGTTTGGGTGACATCCAAAACATAGCAATCCTCGTATATTGCCTATACGAATGTTCCGTATGGTATTCCGTCAAATAGTCGTTTACCTTCTATTGTGTGATAGCAAATGCTGACACCGTTCTGAACTGCAGGTCGAAGTTAATACGTTAATAGGGGTAACTGTAACGTCACATATTTAATATCTTTACAGTTTTTTGACAATACAGAAATACTATAGATACAAAAAAATGAATATATTTGGTTTGTGTGTATCTGTGTGCCCACACATGCGCGCATTTGCGTATGTGTCTGTGCACGCTCTTACGTAGTTTTGCATAAGTAGTGAAATACTCTCGATCATGGCGCTAATTCAGGTGAAGAAACTTAAATATCGTGTGTGTGTGTGTGTGTGTGTGTGTGTGTGTGTGTGTGTGTGTGTGTGTGTGTGTGGGTGAATTTTTATACATAATCGAAAACTCTTCTTAACCAAATGCCTGAAGAAGATTGTAGAAATACTGTAGTATAACTGTATACTTTTGATAATGGCGGGCTTTCGCAAGATATAGATTGTATGCTGTCACAGGGTGTAAAATTGTCCTTGCCACCATCAGTTTGCATTTTTCCCCTCTTTCCCAGCCGGTGATTTTTAAATTTCTTGCCATCCATTCTGTTTCATTTTTGAATTTTCCTCCATCCACCATCTTTGAACCTAAATTCCCACAATCAGTAATTTTTTTTTAAATTTCACCATTCTCTTTCATTTTCAAATTTCTCACCATTTGCCATCTTAGTGATGCCACTGATAAAGGGTCGTGGCTTGCGACGTACATTTATTACGTCACATACAAGGATGCTTGTCTTTTGACTACGTAGGTAAGTACTGACGTGCTCAATTGTCGCTACATATGTAAAAAAAGTCGGCAAAGTGTAGGTAGCCATACTCTTGCTAATCCTTCCTCTTATTTCGACTATGCTGGGCTTTCGTTTCCCAGCTGCTGTAAGGGATCATGTGAATATGATATGCAATTCTGTTGTTGTGAGAATATCCATGTATTGTTATCAAGCCGTTGACAGTTCCTCCTATCCTTACAATCTTCGATGGCACCAACGTATCATATTTAGCACATGGGTTTATTGTACACTGGCGTTTGTGCCACAGGTCCTCCACAGTCTCATCCCAATTGCAGAATGTTTGCTGCTCACCACTCAATTGCGAGTGTAGTTTCAAATAATTTAGAATACGTTATTGTTCAGCAGATATATCTTCTATCTTTCACACTATTCACTCAACAGCAGTCATCAAAGATACTAAAACAGCCCATTAGTTAGTGTTTCCTGTCTCCATGAATGAAACAGTTTACTGATACAGTAGGCTTGTCTCGCTGATGATTCTCTGGTGAATATTCGGAAAATACATTCGACACGGCGTAACAAGAATCTTTGATTGTGCCTCTGGTCTTCACTAAGTGCGTTATGGAGTCATAGGTGCCAGGCTTAAATATCAAACACTGTTATTAGACTGGTAAACGCTTGTTGTTCCTCCTGAGTTCTCTGCAGTGTCCCACACCTTCAATATTTGATGTGGGTTGACGATTACAAATTTAGATCGATTAACAACCTCGATAACATAATTTATGTAGCTTGCCCCATGGCTGCTGAGCAAGCAAAGTTCAAGGGAATTTATGGACCGACCGCAGTCTAGGTGTTGCCCTAGTCGCACATTGCGGTCATGCTGCGACAGGCGTCTGTCTGGGATGCCTATCATTACAAGCACGGAACCGATGTACCGATTAAACGTAATTTAAACAGTTTCATGAAATGTATGATACAAGGTCCAGTCGAAGCTGTTTTCTCGCTTTAGCACCAGCACTGTATTAGAGGGACAGGCATAAAGTTTCTGTTGATTAGTGACTACAGGCGAGCTACATGCGAATGCTACATTCACTTTGATGACACTATACACAGCGTTTAACACTGTAAAAATCTAGGAAGGGGCTGAGTTGTTTTTGGGGTGTGTGGGCTATGAAAGGCTAGGTTATTAGCGGCCTTACACATATCAGAAGAAACGAATATGGATTAAATTGGCAAGAAACGTTGGCATTCTTATTCATTCATTCACTCACTGATTCCTGCTTCACTCTATATCATGTGCCGTGAAACAAAGGAGAAATAATGACACGTATTACACCTGGAAAGAAAACACAAGAAAACCGACTGAGGAGCTAAAAGCAAGGCATGGGGATATGTGACCGGCAGACCATTTACGACACATTGGGCCAATCACCCTGACAACACATTAAGAACATCTCCCTAAAATTTTTCTTAAAAAGTTGACCAAATCAATAAACCTTAAAGCTCCCAACACATACGTATGAACGTCACTTAAAATAAAGGGTAGCTCTGCCGACAAATCTGCAGCAGCCCTCTGGTCCGAAAATAGAACACACTCCAATAAAAAGTGGTGCACAGCGATCTGTACGCGACAAACACCACACATTGGAAGCCGGCCGCGGTGGTCGTGTGGTTCTAGGCGCTCCAGTCCGGAGCCGCGCTGCTGCTACGGTCACAGGTTCGAATCCTGCCTCGGGCATGGATGTGTGTGATGTCCTTAGGTTAGTTAGGTTTAATTAGTTCTAAGTTCTAGGGGACTGATGACCACAGCAGTTGAGTCCCATAGTGCTCAGAGCCATTTGAACCATTTGTACCAACACTTGGAAGGTCGTCGCGCTGGAGTAAGAATCCATGCGTCAGACGACTGTGTCCTAAGAGAAGACAATTTACGAAGACCTTATCCCGCCTTCGTGGCTGACAAAAGGTAGTCCACGGTTCAAATGGCTCTGAGCACTATGCGACGTAAGTACTGATGTCATCAGTCGCCTAGAACTTAGAACTAAATAAACCTAACTAACCTAAGGACATCACACACATCCATGCCCGAGGCAGGATTCGAACCTGTGACCATAGCGGTCGCTCGGTTCCAGACTGTAGCGCCTAGAACCGCTCGGCCACTCCGGCCGGCGGTAGTCCACGGCCGCATAGTATTCTTTACGAGACGCAGAATATTGTGTCATTTTCAACCACTCGTCTACTCATTGACGGTTGACTCTGTAGCTCAACATCGACGAGATAGCATAAAGGGGGCTGGCACACTGAAATAACTGAGATTCACGAAGCGTCTCCGTCGATACTACATCTGCCCTTTCGTTCCCCGCAATACTCAAGTGTCCTGGTACCCAGCAGAATGTCATCTCGTTCCCCAGCCGTTGTAGTTATGACACCTCAAACCGTCATTGTTGCTCATATGGTGGTCATTAATATGACGGAACTCTGGTTTTAGCAATTCCCTGAATCTTTGACAGGAAACACAGAAATTAACTGAAGAAAATATTACACTTTCCAGCATATTAACTTGAAAACCGTAAACAACCTCCGTAATATATTGACGCCAAGCAGTGAACGAAGTCAGCTGTTCGCCGTTTCTGACTGACGTTAGGGAAGCCAATACTTATAGCATTTCTTCGCAAAAAACGATCCATATACTAATGGCTAGCGGGCACTTACTAACATTTGACGTCACTCCTCTTTACTACTAGGACGTGCTGAAAGGAAATACCTCCGAATTTGTTACATGTCTTAAAGCTTTTTAACTAAAAAACAACCTTAATTAACATTCAACATCTTTATTTTTCTTGTCTACATCTTTTATTTTTGATCATAGTCACCCTGCGTGCGAACACATTTCTCTCAACGAGAGACCGGTTTGTTGTTCGAGTCATTGTAGAACGTCTGACTTCTTGACGGAGACACAATCCCATCTCTACTTGCACCACTTCGTCAGTATGAAAGTCCCCGAAGGTGTTCCTTATGGTTCGGAAAATAGGGTTGGACAAAATCGGGACAGTATGGAGGATGGTCGATGACAGTGAACTTACGACGTCCGACTGTTCGGACGTGGCATTGCTCGTGTACGGGCTGGCATTGCACATGTATGGACGAATTCCTCGAATTAGAGTCTCGATTACTGCACGCTGTTTCTCACGCATCGACATAGTTACGGAGCCAGATAGTAGCAGAGGGCTGCAAATACACACATCAAAAAAAGTTTTGCATCACCTGGTTTCAAAGAGTTCCGGAGCCTGTTCAGAAAATTGGAATAGAGATCAGCATAAACATAATTTCCGCTCTTTTTATTCGTCATGCAAACCACTCATTGCATTTTGTACCACCATACAGCGGGACCTTCGGAGGTGGTGCTCTAGATTGCTGTACACACTGGTACGTGTAATACACTGCAACACGTCCTCTTTCATTCATGCATGCCTGTATTCGACGTGGCATACTATCCACAAGTCCATCAAGGCACTGTTGGTCCAGATGTTCCTCTCCTCAACAGCGGTTCGGGGTGATTGGTGGGTCATGTCGTCCATAAACAGCCCTTTTCAATCCATCCCACGCATGTTCGAAAGGGTTTATTTCTGGAGAACATGCTGACCAGTCTAGTCAAGCGATGTGGTTATACTGGAGGAAGATATTCACAAGACGTGCACGATGGGGGCGCGAATTGTCGTCCATGAAGACGAATGCCTCGCCAATATGCTAACGAAATGGTTGTACTATTGGTCGAAGGATGGCTTTCACGCATCATACAGCCATTATGGCGCCTTCCATGACAACCACCGCCATACGTCGGCCCCACATGTGCCACCCCAAAACCGAAGGGTACCTCCACCTTACTGCACTCGCTGGACAGTGTGGCTCAAATCGTTCTGAGCACTATGCGACTTAACTTCTGAGGTCATCAGTCGCCTAGAACTTAGAACTTCTTAAACCTAACTAACCTAAGGACATCACACACATCCATGCCCGAGGCAGGATTCGAACCTGCGAAAGTAGCGGTCACGCGGTTCCCGATTGTAGCACCTAGAACCACTCCGCCACCCCGGCCGGCTACAAAGTAACAATGTGGACGCGATCAAACCGCGGTATTGACCGTCTAGACATGATTGAACTACAAACAACACGAGCCGTGTTCCTCCTTCCTAGTGGAATGACTGGAACTGATTGGCTGTCGGACCCCCTCCGTCTAATAGGCGCCGCTAATGGATGGCTGTTTATATCTTTGCGTGGGTTTAGTTACATCTCTGAACAGTTAAAGGGACTGTGTCTGTAATACAATATCCGGTCAACGTCTGTCTTCAGGAGTTGTGGGAACCGGAGTGATGCAAAACATTTTTTGACGTGTGTATACATCATATACAGGTTTTAGGGGGGTATAAGAGATGACATTGTGCTCATTGGTACTTTAACGTGTACCCTCTTCCATGTGTTAGTTGTTTTGCCCCTCTGTGTAACTGTCTTCTCGCAAACACGGTACTTAATTTACTATCTGATGTTTCCTGGACAGTCATAACTGCACCGTTGAATCTGTATAGACTAACCGATTTGCATCCACGCATCCGCATTTCAACGTCTGACATGATGCCCAAGGGTAAATAAACATTAATGGCGTGCTTTTGCAACATGTACTGCGATCTATAAACAAACCTAAAAAACATATAACTCCCAAATGCTGTGATTATTATTCTGCAAATGAAGCAAACACGGGTGTAATGTAGTTCAGTATAATGTCACCAACATAAGTATCGTCACTTACATCCTTAACACTCTACATAAATGCAGAAATATATGTAAATTACTTAATTTCATTTATAAATTTGCATCTTATTAAGCACTCAATGCATTCTTAATGGGACATCCTTTACATGGATTAGTTGCTCCAAATTTATTTCCTCCTAGGTATAGTTTTTGTAGTAGCTGGAGTGACGAAATGTTTGAGGCTCCAAGGAAAATTCCCATATCATTCCAGTTCTAAATAATTATTTTAAGGGCAAAAATAACTGCAAACCTATTATTAGCAATTGATATTTCAGAATACATGCGCGAGATTGGAAGTTTGTCTCATGATAGTCGGTCTGTCGCTAAATTATAAAACACTTTCTGTGCTCTTATTTTAAGGCCATTTGTAAACGAAAAACACTTACAGCAGGTATTTTACCTCTGTCTTTCGAACTGCAGGAAAATGTGCTTTTATCACGAAACGCGCTTCTCTTTATTGAAATAAAACATCATCACTGGTGATATTTCACGCCTAGTTTCTTCTCACGTCCGGAAAAGCCATCTACTTGGGTGTTTTTCGGGTTATTCCTTCGTTTAGCACAGTTGATTCTGGTCTAACCCTACACTGCTTTGCAGAAATATGTATTTCTTCATGTTAAAGTACTACTACTTTTATTTGTCCCTTTCTGACATTTGATGATGTAAGCCAGAAACCAGGTATGAAATACCACCACTGAAGTATTATTTCAATAAAACGAAACGCGTTTGCTGACAAAGCACGCGTTTTCATGAAGTGGCAAAGACGCATTTAAAATTAATTGTAAAGCAACTACGATACATATGGTGACACAAATGAAGGATATGAAAAATCCCATAACTTATCACACCCAGCGCTCTACGATTGCTTGTGAGACAGAGCGGGCGGTAGATATCAACGTCGTCTTTGAAGACGTACGTCTTACCGTTCCACCACTCTCATACAGTGAGCAAAATAAATAGTTAAGTAATATCGGAATGTATTTGTGACTGAGCTAAGGGCTCCCCCAACATGCAGAAAGCAGACACACAAGCGTACGATGTGAAAGCAGCATGCCGGCCGGGGTGGCCTAGCGGTTCTAGGCGCTACAATCTGGAACCACGCAACCGCTACGGTCGCAGGTTCGAATCCTGCCTCGGGCATGGATGTGTGTGATGTGCTTGGGTTAGTTAGGTTTAATTAGTTCTAAGTTCTAGGGGACTGATGACATCAGAAGTTAAGTCCCATAGTGCTCAGAGCCATTTGAACCATTTGAAAGCAGCCTAGAGAGTGCCCTAAATAAATCTTGCAGGACTTTTACAGCTGACATTTGTTGGTTTGTCACTTCAGAAGCTCCTTGACTCTGTGCACGCGTGATGTTGTTGCATGTAGAAATCAGGTTTTAATGCAATGCAGGAAGGCCTACAGAGGTCGGCGTTCGGTGAAGGGAGTGTTAGTTGAGTCTCTACAAACAACTACATTGTGATTTGCTAAAACTGGTTGGTAACACAATGGCGACCCATCAGTGGAAGAGCTGTAACCAAGAAAAATCTAGTACTACGGGGCAGGAGCCTTAAAACTGGAACGACAGTACAATGCCAGTTGTAAGATAAGCAGTTATCACACGGCGAGTCATCAGAATAACGCGAAGGAAGTATATTTCACAGGCGTAATTGACACCTGACAAATAGCTCGTTGGACGGATTCCTTAGTGGGGAACCCTTACTAGGTATGATTAACAGAGCAGATAGAAAGCACACAAAGAACAGCGGTGCCTTTTGGCACGGGTTCGGTCGGTACGTGCGTGAGTTAGCCTCTTAAATAATCGTCCAACAGTGAAGGCAAAGTATAATAGAGAGCAAATTTAAATGGCAGAGGTTGAGGTAGTCAAATTCCAAACAGAAGAAGTGAAAAACTATTTAATACGGTGCGTACTCTAAGACTTTTCCCTCAAGTCAAACTAACTGCCACTAAGACTGCAGGATTAATTAAGTCAGTTATACAAATAGTAAGTATTAATTTACTGACGTGAACCAAAATGCCTCTTACTCTAAGAGGAAATCTACTTCTCTCACCCCGCACCGTCTGTAATGCTGCGATAGCAGGAGTGCACTAGCTGTTATAATACACTACCCTATAAAAGTTAAGGACGAGACAGATAAAATAACGTAACGTATTAAGTAACTGGTGGAAATGAAAGAATTTAGGAAGCACGTTGGCAGAGGTCTCTGGACCGTGGTGGACGCTAAATTGGGCGTCACATGGCGTGACGTCATCGTGACTGTTGCGCCAAACAGAGTTGGCCGCGCAGCACAAGATAGTTGGAGGAACGGGAGAAGACAGTGTGTGTCACCAGCAAGCGGTTCCTGTGGGCTGTGGTGGTATTCCTCATTACATAGTGGGCTTCGGAGAACATTTGTATGAATTCACACAGGGAAGAATCTTCGGGACCATTCCATACTGCAGGCACTGCTGCGCCACTGTAAACTGCGGCAACATATGACCTCTACAATATGTAAGAACGAGGAAGGAACCCTCGCCAGACACAGGGCGCGACGGAAACCACACATTGCAGGACTACATGGCACGCTCCACAGTGGCACGGTGACCACATGGGGATGTTCTTTTCGCTCGACACGTACGTTCTGTTCCTTTGACACCTTTGACGATAGCGTTAATGATGGTCCCAAAGCACCGGGCCCGGACCATCGAGGATTGATATCGCGTTCTCATAGCAGAAAAGAGCAGATTCATTCTGACTAGTGATTCTGGACGTACCCTCATATGGCCAGAGGTTGGAGCACGTAATGCGCTTGGCCTTAGTCGAATTTGATAGTTCCGTTGGTTCAGATGTTACAATGTGGAAAGGCATAATGTTGCATCGGTGTACTGACCTCCAAATCTTTTAATACTGTACGTTCTAGGATCAAAGCTGTTGTGACGCTGTACTATGCGAGCTACCATCCCATTGATGTTCGGGCTTACATGCGGTTCCACTTTGTCGAAATGTCTTGACTCAAACTCGTCTAGGGGTTGAACCACACGTGTCGCATTACACGCCCTAGGTTATACACTTGTGACCCTTTCGGTTAAATTGACTGGCTGATGGCAAGATTGCTAAATAAAAAGTTAATATAACATATAATAACAATTCCGTGGTGAGGTATCCAGACCATTCAAAATCAGAACAGGATTAAGACAAGGAGATGGGTTGTCACCTACCCTATTCAACTGTGTGTTAGAAAAAGTTATTAGAGAATGGAGGAAGAAAGCGACTGAAGAAGGAATACAAAAAATCAGATTAGGAAGAATAAAGGATGGATTAGAAATAGATTGCCTCGCTTTTGCTGATGACTTAGCGATTCTGGCAGGAAGTTTGGAAGAAGCAGTCAAACAGATCAATATTCTGAATGAAACAGCAGAAAAAGCAGGACCGAAAATCTCCTTTGAAAAGACAGAGTACCTAACCAGTGTAAAAGAGGCACCGAACAATATGATTACAAAGTATGGCCAGATAAAGAAGGTTTCTAATTTCAAATATTTAGGGGAAATCATCCAGCCCAATGCTTCAGATAAAGAAGGAAATAAAACAAGAACAAGAAAAATGGAAATGGCATTCCAGCTAACAAAGAATGTGTACAACAAGAAGTCAGTATCAATTAACGCAAAAATGAGGCACTACAACACTGTGATTAAGCCAGAGTGTCTGTATGCATCTGAATGTTTAGCAATGAACACTAACAAGGAAATGGAAGCTATAGCAAAAAAGGAGCGAAAAATCATTAGAAGAGTACTTGGGCCGAGGTTTGAGAATGGGACTTGGAAGCTTAGAAGTAATAGAGAAGTGTATGAAAAAATTGAGAAAGTGGGAGATACTATGAGGAAGAGAAGAGTAAGCTTTTACGCCCATTTGAAAAGAATGAATGATGAAAGGCTGACAAAGAAAATATTCATGTTTTTGACAAGAACCCCAGAACCCAAATTACCTGGTTCAAAGAAGTCAAAGCAGACTTAGAGGAGCTGGGTATAGGAGAAGATGATATAACCAACAGAGACTTAATGAGAGACAAAATTCAACATTTTGAAGGATTTGAAGTGAAGAAGAGAAGAACTGGAGGAACAGTGTGGACAGACGACCGAAGGGAGCAGCACAGAGAAAGGATGAAGACATATTGGCAGAAGAGAAAAGAGGAGGAGCGCAATAGGAGAAATGTACATGGAAAAATAGTTGTTTAACGCGGTCCCTAGGCGGCCAAAATCGGAAAAAAATAATAACAGTAATAATAATATAGGGAACTAAATTAACGCTCCAAAAATGATGTATGCCACGCAGTTGCGAATTGGTTAGAGTAATGTTTATTCCGAAAGCATACTAAAAGCGAAAGCGGCCGTATTTAGAGTTATTGTTTCACTCGAGTGCATATACATTTGACACACTTCGATCATTCACAATTTCATTGCGAATTACCAGTCCAATATTCCACCTCGTTAACTATGCGAAAAGTTAGAGTTCGTAACAGGCGCACGGCTGCTCATCTCTCAGAGACTAAGTCCCGCGATACCACACATCCCTAAATTTTCTAAGTAGTTTCACTTCCTAGCTGCCTAAAGACCGAATGTATACTTTCGCGTCTCAATCCGAAGTGTACCCTTTGGTGTGTCTAGCTGAACTGTACTCCTTGGTGTCTAGACCAGCGCTGTCCCTCTGCCCGTCCCCGCCCGCGTTTCCCGTGCGCCGAATGTCGCTCAACTGACTAGGGCAGTTCCCTTTCCTGAAGCCGTCCTCTGATTGGCTACATCTTATTATACAGTATTTTACATTTTAACATATTTAAATAACGAGAGGTTGACCATTTTCACGTTCTAAATAAAGTAACTGTAATATCCATTACATAATAAACGTTACATTCTTTTGCATAAAACAAATATAATTTTCTTCTTAGCTTTGAATACCACGCCTAGTAGCCTTGCACCAATGTTGTTTCTGATAAATGAATAAAGAAAAAAAGGAACTATTATGAACTTTACAAAAATATTCTATTACCTAATGATTCAATAAGGTGTCATGCTGTCATCGTTCAATGTGTTTTGTGTGGAGGAAGTTATGATCTGATAAATAACTGAAAATACTGATAACTTAAATTTACTATATATTTTAAACAAACAGAGTTACAGAGTTGATATTTACACCATTTGCCATTGTAATGATGCGCTTCTATATGAAATGTCGATCGCTAAGATCGACTAAAGCGTTCAGATTTTAACATTCAGGTCTTCACTAAAAAACTTGTGAATTTCGCTTTAATAGAAATCCTAAACTATTATAGATATCATCAATATTCGAGTTTTATTCGGATCACCATGAAAATCTATGAAGGATGGTAGATTAAAACAACTGTGCTTAATTCCCTGAATCACTACAGACTTAAATTGTTTCCATAAATGTTTTCTTTTATGGGTTTCTCTGTCGTGTAGGATCTCGTCTGCCCCACTTGCAAACTACAGCGCTTAGGCCTCAATAGACAATAGACGCCTGCGAATTTCCCCATCTCGTGTTGAATCTGCACCCTTTGTGGCATCCGGTCCTGGGCGGCAGGGTTAGTTTCACAATTCCTGAAGGCTGACCTTTCGGCCATATATTTAAATGAGAGTGCAATGCTCGTTAACTAACAACTACTGCGACATGTATATCTTTTCCGGGGTGCATTCGGTCCTGACTTCATTTTTATGGCTGGCAATGTGCAATCGCATCGAGCAGCGGACATGGAGGAACTCTTAGAACGAGAGAATATTCGTGGAATGAACGGGCTTATCCGTTCAACCGACCTTAACCTCATGGAGAATATGTGCGTTCGTTTGAGAGGAATGGACACGCTACTACAAGAACTCCTTACCAACCCCATAGCTTACACGAGAGCGTGCGCAGTGCAAGTATTGCGATCCGCGGTGATCACACATCCTATTAAGAACCACGACCTTCCTCTTGTGATGCCCAGCATTACGCTTGTCAGTTCTGTGACTGAATTCGTGAAATCCTGTGAGAAGAGTAACAGTTCGTAATAATCAACCGACTTCAGTGTAATTATTGTCGCTGAATAACACATCATATCTGTTCGTTTGATTTCGTATTTGTTTCTAGATCCCTACTGTAAGCTCGCTCGTAGAAAGATCCGTATCCAAAGATGGAAAATTTGCACAAGTCACACCAATATCCAAGAAAGGAAATAGGAGTAACCGGCTGAATTACAGACCCGTATCGTTAACGTCGGTTTGCATTACAATTTTGGAGCAAATACTGTGCTTTGAACATTATGAATCACGTCGAAGAGAACTATTTATTGACGGATAGCCAACACGGATTGAGAAAAGGTCGTTCTTGTGAAACACAACTTGTTCTTTATTCTCACGAAGTAGTAAGTGCTATCGACAGGGGGACGTCAAATTTACTGCATATTTTTAGATTTCCAGAAGGCTCTTAAGGACGTCCCCCACAAGCACCTTTAATTTGTGTGCCTACAGTGTGTCGTCTCAATTCTGTGACTGGATTCCTGATTTCCTGTCAGAAACGTCACAGTTCGTAATAATCGACGGAAAGCCATCGAGTAAACCAGAAGTAATATCTGGCGTGTGTTACGACCACTGTTGTTACTGATCTACATAAACAATTTTGGACACAATCTGAACAGAGCTCTTAGATCGTATGCGTGTGATGCTGTCATTTACCGTCAAGTAAAGTCATCGTATGAACTAAAAGAATAGCAAAATTGTATATACAAGATATCTCCATTGTGCAAAAAGTGGTACATGGCTCTTAATCGTGAAAAGTATGAAGTCATCAAATGAGCACTAAAAATAATCCACTAAATTGCAGTTACACGACAAATCACTCAAATCAAATGGCTCTAAACTCATCTAAATACTCTGGCATTAAAATTACGAATAACTTAAATTGGATTTTGTGCATAGACTATGTTGTGGGGTAAGCCAACCAAAGACTATAATTTATTGGCGGAACACATGGAAAACTTAATAGGTTTAGTAAAGATATTGGTTGCATGACGCTAGTTCGCCCTTTTCTGGACTATTGTTGTGCGGTGTAGGTCCGCATTGCGAAGATACGATTGACAGAGGACATCGAAAAAGTTCAAAGAATGGCAATTTGTTTTGTATTATAGCAAAACACGGGAGGGAGTAGCACGGATATGATACACAAATATGGGTGGCAGTCAATAAAACAAAGGCGTTTTTCGCTGAGGTACGATCTTCTCATGAAATTTCAAAGACCAACTATCTCCTCAAATTAGGAACATATTTTCTTGGCGCCCACCTACATGGGGAGAAAATATCGTCATAGTAAAATAAGAGAAATCAGATCCCGCACGCAAATATTTAAGTGCTCGTTTTTCCTCTTCGCTGTTTGAGAGTACAACGGTAGATAAGTAACTTAGAATTGGTTTGATGAATACCCTGCCATGCACTTATATCTGACCTGCACAGTCATCATGTAGTGTACTAGATCTACATCTACATTGTTAATATTCAAAAATTTTTTTCTAAATCCCGTAAGACCTTACTTTCCCATTTTCACTGCAAAAATAATTTTTCCTAATGGAAAAAACCTGCTAAATTGATTAACTGAAACCATTTTTATGCAAAAGGCACTTTTGTGTGTGTCCTTCATTATAAATGTAAGCTATTCCTGAAATGTACTAGGGTGAGCGTTCATTTAAAAAAAAAATAATTTTAGTAATCTACACTATGTATAGGTGGTATGGAGTGCGTGTCTCTTTTAACTAAGTACACTTTTTCAGAAACTTCTCACGAAAAATGCTATTTTGGGCGTTCTTGTCTTGTTTGACAATAGTATGAAGGGGTAACCATTTCCTATCTTCCACTATTTTTTCTTTCGCTGTGGTGAGGGTCTATACAAAAATAGATATAATTCAGCACCTACTTTTCGACGAAACAATGTGGTAACTTCTTTTCGCATTCATTCTTACATCAATTCCACACTTGGGTATTTTATAAACATCATCGTCTACTCTCCTGTCAGGTACAAGTGAGTCTCGTATCCGTTTTCCATAACGGGCCCACCTCCAAAAGCCAAACAATCATTACTTTGATTCTTGCAAGGAAAAATTTTATACATGTTTCTTCCAAATGCGAGGGTTGGAACTTTAATAGTGGTAACTATTTTTTAACAGCTCGTACAAAATAGATACGTAATTCAAAGTTTTGCTGACCTTCAAGATAATAACCAGTATTTTTTATAACCCGTTGCCAGCGATGAGGGGGTCTTAGCAGCGCCAGTTGTGTTGACAGTTCGAGCGGCGCGGTCTATTGCCGGTCGAATTTGTAGCAGTTCTGAAGTGGATACCGTGAAGTGTTCCCTTCGGTTTAGAAATCGCGTTAAACTTACTAGCGCTTAAGTCAGGGGAGTGCGGTATGTGGTATAGCACTTATCAGCCCCATCAAACAAACCAGTAACTGGTTGCACTGTACGTGCTTCAGCATTGTCCTGCAAAATGATGGTCAGATCCTGCAGAAAGTGTCATCACTTCTGTCTCTATGCTGTTCATTTTTGGAACACAACCAGGCGGCCGTTGTGGTCGAGCGGTTCTAGGCGCTTTAGTCTGCAACCGCGCATCAGCTACGGTCGCAGGTTCAAATCCTGCCTCTGGCATGGATGTGTGTGATGTCCGTAGGTTAGTTACGTTTAAGTAGTTCTAAGTTCTAGGGGACCGATGACCTCTGATGTTAAGTCCCATAGTGCTCAGAGCCATTTGAACCATTTGGAACACAATCTACGGCCAGCTTAAAGACAGGGGCGTGTTGCCCTCTCCCTCCCTCCCTCTCTCTCTCTCTCTCTCTCTCTCTGTCTGTTTGTCTCTGTCTCTCTCTCCCCCCCCCCTTCTCTCTCTCTCTCTCTCTCTCTCTCTCTGTCTCTCTCTCTCACTACCCATAAAGACAATCAGGTTTTCTGCTCCTTCGCTCTGCGATGGTACATACGAACAGTCAGCTAAAATCCTACCACGCGAAGGCCACATTACTCCAGTCCATGAGCGTTCGAGGTTCTTGCATGACTCGTTTGAAAATTGTCTAAAATTTCCTATAAGCAGGATTATCGTCTTTAAAACACCGAAAATGGCTATCAAGTCCGTATTTAACATCCCGACGTTAATTACGCTCTATTACTCACTGTTTCTGTACCAACTTCCCACCCAAAAGCAGCCAGATGGTATTTATTCTGACCCAGTATTTTAAACGTCCTAAACTGTCATTGCCCCACGTCCAGTTGCGAGTTACCACAGTCAGTTATTCCGTAGTCATGTTGTACGGAAGTGCTTGCCATAATGTCTCGTAATTTGCACGAAACACGCCAAGCAGAGTTTATTTAGGGCTTGAAATGTTCACGCACGAAATCTCCTATGATAAATCAGTCACAAAGTTCAAACTTACTCAAAATACTCAACACTGTAGCCGTTTTTCATCAAGCATACGAGAACCAATCAACGCGTGGATTTTTTCATTTTGGTACTAATCTGACTACCGCGATTTAACATAGGTGTTAACCAAAAGTCAGATCCAGAGCGACTATCTGACTCACAGATGTGAGGCACCAAGCCATGTCCAAACGCGTGAGAGATGCTGAATTGCTATTGGCTAGTATTTTGAGCAGCCAATCAGATCATCTCCAGCGCTTCTATACTGGCGGTTTTTCTAATGTCACCCAATCAGATTACCGCATGTAATTTACACTAAAAATTTCATAATCCCTAAACTTAAAAAATGGAATGAAAACAAAATGTGATTCCTTTCCACAAAATAAATTACTAATAAATTTAATACTCATCGCCCCTTCTGGCTGCTCTTCACAAAATCTGTCTTACACAGACATACGTCACAAATTTCCCAACATTTTCACGCTTATATTTACATAGTTATAATAAAATATCGCTGTCTCACTCTACGTATTTCCCCCATTCACTCGCTCAGTCTCTCCAAAATACTCTCGCAATCAAAAGACAATTAAATAGTACGTTTCCAATGTAATGTCAATTACGTCAGGAATCTGTGGCAATTAAGCTAAAGAAAATTCCAGAAAATTAGATTATATGAAACTGTCCTCGTGGTTGTAGATTCATTTGAGACTATAGATGAATACACTATCTAACTCTGTTTCACAATGCCAGCACATTTATTATGCGTTTTACACAAAAATTTACATCTAAGAAAGTATTGAAGTTATTGATTTGAAATTTCAACGGTATGGCTGTGTTATCCATAAAATTTGGTATGAAGTGTATAAAAAAGTTCGATCAATGTTTAATAGTACTTCCTCAGAATCATAGAGAGTATGTGTAACGTATTGCAGAAAAAATCGGCGTAGTACATCGCTCGCGCGGCTCAGTAGCCATCGTCAGCTGTGCGAGATTGAGAAACAACGTCTCCTCTCCTGCCGGCACCACGGCAGGCTACGTTTTCAGTGCAAGGTGACCACTCGTAATAGTTTTCTACGTTACAACAGTAATAAATACACATGAAATTCCTACGGTCATGGATTGTTACGAAGTAGTTCAATTTGTTCATGCTATAATAGATTAATCGTATATTTTGTATGTGTCGTATCATCTACTCGGACTCCTCCAGAAGCAAATCTAAGAATACATCACTGTGCCTACGAGTGTTATTTCGTTCAGCACAACAGGTGACATGTTTCCACCCAAGACAAGGCATGGCATTAAAATATAGACAGAGGTTGCAGATACTTACATCGAAAAACAATTTTCAAGTGATGGAGCACAGCAATCAGTCGTCCTTTTCCTTCAGGATTTATTAGACAAATGTAGGTTTCGGCTAGTGCCTAGTCATCATCAGTGCACCATTCCATGGTATCAATGCTTGTGATAGTAGGTCAGTCCCATGTTGTTCGGGCTTCTGTCACAGTTCGTCACAGTTTTGAACGAACTGTGACAGGATCTCGAGCAACATGGGATTGACGTGTTAGGACATGCATTGATACGATGAAACAGTGCGTTGATAATGGCTAGGCACTGGCTGAAATCCAGATTTGCCTAAAAAAAACCGAAAGAAGAAGACAGCTGGTTGCTATGCTCTATCATCTGAAAGTCGTATCACAGTTGTTGAGTGCACCCACATTCCTAGTGGAAGGTAACTTGGCTGATAAATATTGCTACAACTCAAACAACATTTTCTATACGTGGCCACATACGTAAATTCAAGGAAGAAATAAAGAAAAAATCAAACACTGTAAAATCCTGTGTGGAACAATGACAATATTATGAATTCAGTCATGGTGGAAAAAGACAGTGGTCATACGTGTGTATGTGTGAGTTGTGTTTCCACGAATGTGGGTATTTCGTCTACTTTAGAAAAAGGCCTATTTGTAAGGCTCACATGTTTTGCAGTGACTCCGTATCTTCTCCATACAGTGAGCAGCAATCTAATCTTTCATAATATTTTCAAACAAAGAACAAATATGTATACAATTTTACAGTACATTCCACAAAATATTAAATTGGTTGTGAGACTGTAGCGTAATCATAGAAAATTGGCTGAAAAGTGCTCATTATATATTTTCCCCACGTAAACTTCGAGGTATAATTACATAAATCGAGTCCATAGAATCGTTGTTTCCGCGTACCAATCAAGAGTAGAACACCGAATCAGAAATTCATGTGTTTGAGGTACAGAAACATCTCTAGGCCACATGCCTACAACTCAGGAATAGATTTGTGGACCGTACGCACAGAAGTAAGTAGTGATGCAGCCTAGTTTGGCGTTGTAATCTTCAAGCAGTGAGAATCTAACTACGGGTAATAAAAAAACAGCCCACGTCCACCTCCTGAAAGATGTTTCAACGAAAGAATATTACGCTGTGACAGAAGCGCGGTAAATCGCTGTGTTATCGATCCTGACAGAAATAATTACTGCTAATAATAAAAGAACACGATGCTCCTATATCAATAACGAGTTGCAGAAGACGCTGAGAGTTTCCACTCAATCTCCGGGAACAACTTTTAGAATCGACTTAGTAATGGATACAGTTTCAAGAAGAAGTAAATAGAGAAGTTGCCTCTCACAGGAGGAAATCTCCTCCTTTGAAGTAGCAACGTCCTGCTCTATAAGAAAAAAGCAGAAGTCGTTATTCGTTTTCCGAAGAGGTAAAAGTAAAAAACCCTAGAGGGAAAGGAAGTGGTTTAGACGAGACACAATTCAAAAGTAAGGAGAGGGGAAAACTTTCAGAGAAGTAAGAAATCCATGATTTCTGAGGACTTTTTAAATAATGACAGAAAAGGTCAACTGCCACAGAAAGACAAATAAATAATGAAAATATTAGAACTAAACACTAAATTGAAAAAACCTAGAAATATAATTGTTATGAGTGCCTAAACTAATACTAAATTTAATTTACCAAGAAGAATATAATGATTTTAATATTATAAATAATGTACTTCGTTGATAATATCTTAAAGTGAAGCAATGTCAGCATACTCAGACAGCATTAATCTACAAAAAGCAGACCGCGTTTCGCGACGTTTCGGTGAAACAGTAAGTTCCGTTACTTTCATTCAAGCGATTTCCAATAAATGTAGTGAAGTTTAGAATTAGTACTAAATTTGAAATCTAATCATTCCATTATTAGTTTTCCCCACCGTTTAGTCCCATCTTTATTCTGTTAATTCACATTCAAAATTTGAAATAACTTTTTATAGACTTTTAAGGTAATAAATACGCAATCACCATTGATGTCCAGCACGTTATTGTTATATAGAGTGTGAACCACGTAACTCTGCCACTTCATATACTTCCGAGAGGAATCAAAATGTGAAACACCACTTTCAACACAAAGTTAGTTTATTTTTTATATGGCACATCTATGTTTCTTTCTACATAAATGAAAAATAGAGGTAAAGGTGATGAAGGCAGACTTGGTTTCACTGTTCTAAACTCATACATTCTGAAATATCATCCTTTAAACGATCGCGACGGTGACGCAGTCTCTGCCGTAAAAGCCCATAACAAGGGTGGGTTGCTTGCACTGCCATGCAGCCTGCTATGAACGGACCACTATCAGTACGCAAGTTGTACCTACACTCTTGAGTCTACTAGTGTCTTCCGCTCGGGGCTGCTGCAGTGCTGTCGTTGTCAGACACTGTGAGTATTTCACGTGCTTTCAGACAGTGTACTCTCAGTTTTGATGTCGCTTGTGATGTATGCAGTCATCTCGTAGTTATGCCGGTCTTTAGTAATGAAGAGAATCTAAATATTGCGTTAATTTATGGCTAATGTCACAGAAATGCCATCATAGGAGTAGCAGTGTACGATTAAGGCTATCCAGATGGACGACCGTGCCTTTTCGAATATCTGCGCAAGACACGTAGCAACAGGCTGCTGGGCACACAGAAAGCGTCAGTGTAAAAACTCAGCTATAAGTGACAACGAAATTACAGTTCTGGCTGCTGTAAGTACAATCCTGAGATGAGTGTACGCGAGGTTCCATGTGGTTCTGGAATAAGCAGTAATAGTACGTGCAGAATTTTGTAAAGGCGTACGTTCCATCCATATCATATCTCACTCCATTAAAAACTGTACGAGAATGACTCTGTATCCCGCATTGAATTCTATCGTTTGTAAGGTCATCATGACTATCTAGATTATACAGGGTGTCCGAAAAATCTTTCCCTGATTTCATAAATTGATAACTCAGGCTAGAAGTAAGATACAAATATGAAACTGATGACTAATTGTTTACAAACTATCAAAGTTTTTTCACACACATCAGTAAACTTCCACATGAGCACCCTTGGTAGCACGTAGCACATCTAGGCGATATTCAATTTCCGTCCACACATTAGCCAACATCACTGGAGGGATCGATTCAACGACTGTGGTTATCCGTTGCCGCAGGGATTCAAGATCTCGTACACGTGTTCGGTAGACCTCGTCCTTGACATAACCCCATAAAAAGAAGTCTAATGAGGTTATGTCAGGAGAGCGTGGAGGCCAAACCGTTGGCCAGGGTGGCCAAGCGATTAAAGGCGCTACAGTATGGAACCGCGCGACCGCTACGATCGCAGATTGGAATCCTGCCTCGGGCATGGATATGTGTGTTGTCCTTAGGTTAGTTAGGTTTAAGTAGTTCTAAGTTCTAGGGGACTGACGACCAATCCATCGCCCAGGAGAGGTCATATCGAGATAGGCACGGACGTCCAAACCCCAATTAGGCGGTGCATTTTCTTCCTGAAACAAGACACCTGGGTGATACTGAAGCAGCTGAGTAATAGCATACAGTTTCAATATGTCCAGATACAATGCAGATGTGATGGTAGCCTCAGCGAAGAAGAATGGCCCGATAATTCGATTGTGCAATAGCGCGCACCAAACATTCACCTTTGGACGGCCTCTGGTACACTCCATGACCTCGCTATGGGGTTGTGAACCCCAAATGCGCACATTATGGCGATTCACTACTCCACTGACAAAAAAGGTCGCTTCGTCGGAAAAGGCAATTCGTCTGAAATAACCATCATCGTCCTCAATACGTGATAGCATTTCGACTGCGAAGTCATATCGACGTGTACTGTCATTGGGCAACAAGGCATGAACGATTAGCACTTTGTATGCCAGAAACAATAAACGTTCGTGAAAAATGCCATGGAGAGAGTTTTTTGGAATCTGTAATTCACGTGAGGCCCTGCGCACCGATTTCTTCAGACTTCGCAGAAAAGACTGCCTTACAGCTTCCACCCTGTCTGCTGAGGTTCTTGGTCGACCAGACCACGGAAGGCCAGCAACCGATCCAGCGTTCTTGAACTTCTCATACCAGGCTTTAATGAGCTTGACATCAGGTGGATTCCTTCCAAATGTTGTCTGGAAGTGTCCCTGCACTGTGGTTGGTGATCGTGTCTCATGGTAATACAGGACACACTGTGCCTTCTCCTGATTGGTTAACATGGCTTCTTGGGCACTGCACCTCATCCACTACTTACGTACTGCGAACCTAAAACAGAAAAAAACTTTGATAGTTGTAAACAATTCGACACAAGTTTCATATTTGTATCTTACTTCTAGCATGAATTATCAATTTATGTAATCAGGGAAAGTTTTTTCGGACACTAGATTGTTTGCGTATGAAGCTTCGAACACAGATAAAGGTCATATGAATCCGTGGAAAATCGCCACTGACTTCGCTCGACTACTCACAACATTAGTGCGGTGTCAACGTTTGCTGCTGCATCACTGCCACCCGTACTGTGGGCCCCTATTTTCTGCAAGATGCTCTCCCTTTCTCATCGGGACTTGGGATTGCAAACGCACCTATCAGTGTGGTTCCAGAATGATGGATGCCCCAAAAACTATACTTATTTTTCCAGGGAAGTTGTGGAACCAATGTTTCCATATAAGAGCACGGGGACATCCTGTGAGCTGACCCGCCGTGTCTCCTAATGTAACGCCGTTGGACAACTTTCTTCGGAGTGCAGTGAAAGAGTATGTGTACCACGAATCAAGAACGATATCAGAGGTACGCAACAGCGTTTTATCGGAGCAGTAATATCTGCGATTACACTACAATCTGTGAAACACTCTCTCGTTCAAAATGGCTCTGAGCACTATGCGACTTAACTTCTGAGGTCACCAGTCGCATAGAACTTAGAACTAATTAAACCTACCTAACCTAAGGACATCACACACATCCATGCACGAGGCAGGATTCGAACCTGCGACCGTAGCAATCACGTGGTTCCAGACTGAAGCGCCTAGAACCGCACGGCCACACCTGCCAGCTTGCCCTCATCATTTAATCATTATCATCATCCGTGACAGTGGCTCAATTGGATTGTGTAAAAAGTGGACTGTGTAAAAATTGGTACCTTGTACGGACGCTGATGACCACGCAGTTGAGCGCCCCACAAATCAAACATCATCACTTGGAACATCTGTAGAGATGATGTAGGTTCATCAGACGTGACGTTACTGGTTATTTGTGAATGCGGTTCCCGTGCTGGATGTCAAATAGAAACTTGAAGTTTCTGTGATCTATGTGCCACTAATAATTCTAGTTAGCATACTAGAGCCACCTTATCACTAAACTGCACCTCTAGTTTTCATTTCTATAGCAAAAATTTACATGTGACATTAATAAAATGAGAGTGATCTTTGTCTGCTTTAATTGACTATGCATACCTGTCCATTGTGTGAGCAGCTGACAGCAGGCTGCAAGACGGTACAGACAAACATTGACATTCTCATTGCAGCAGAAACCACGGTGCTGTTGCCATCCTTTAAAATCAAATATATAACAGTGTATGAGGTTTATAACAGAGAAACCAATCTGTTAACACTAATTGTACCCCCAGTTTTCATTTCTGTAGAAAAAGCTTAAATGTACAATTTAGAAAACCTAACTTTGCGTTGAAGGGTGGTGTTTGTTAACCTGTCTGGATTATGCATTCCTTCCGATTGTGCGAGCTGCTGACATGGGAGCAACCCTGCACAGTCGAATTTTTTTTTTTTTAATTTTGGAATTGTATTATGTGGCACAGTGAGTTACGACCACCTGTATATTTCACTGTTACTCGTTTCTGGTTTCAACAGTGTTTGAGTTATTAGTGATATGTGGGCTACACTAATGAGACCATGGACGGCACTGCAGAGAAATAAAATACGCTTAACATTTCCTGTTTCTGATGTGCAAGATACGACTCATTCAGCAGTATTTGTATTTTGTGGAAGTTATCCATACCCATAGAAAATATTGAATTGTATTTATTTTTCCAAGGCAGAAAAACAAAGAAAACTGTAAGAAACGAACTCAATCGGCCTCCGCAGAAACACTGTTGCGTATATTTGCAGACAGTACATTTTTAGGTAGATGCTTGTATACAACGTAGTGTGCACACAAACAGAGATGTATGGTGCCAACGCCAGTACCGTTTTTAAATGCTTCAGCTACCAAGTGTAAATCTCTGTTATCTGTACCGTGAGTACATAGCGGAGGTTATCTTGCTGATACAGGCAACTGGACTGGTGCTCAAAGGTCACGTTCATCGGCGACCCCTTCTACAGCATTCCCTAGTGCACGTGGAAATGCATAACGAGGGCTAACATTCACCCCACACTCCAGCAACACCTGCAAACATAGACTGCTGGCGATGAAAGAATCAACACCGAGAGGGGTAGCAAAAGGACGTAGTTTTATTTATTGTTCGTTCGAGTAGAGTGCCCAGCGTAGCCTGCGTGTGCATTTATTCGTATTAATCTGCGTCCTCTTGCCCCCTCTAACGATCTACTCCGTCCTCCTCCTCCTCTCAGTCCACCTCCTTCTCTCCCCTTTCTCTGTCCATCTCCTCCCCTTTCTCTACACATTTACCTGTGCCCCCCCCCCCCTCTCTCTCTCTCTCTCTCTCTCTCTCTCTCTCTCTCTCCCTCTCTCCCTCTCTCCATTGTCTCCTCTCAGATTTGTTTCCATGGCCTCCCCCTCCCCCTCTCTGTCCATGACGCCCTCCCTCCTCCTCTCTCCATGTTATCAGCGCCACCCCTATAGCCTATAGGAGGCTGTTGGTTATTAACCCCACAGTGTTTCTTTCCAGCTAGTAAGCAGTATGTATACCAAGTTTGGTTGCAATCGATCCATCGGTCTGGGAGGAGGGAGGACACACACACACGCACACACACACACACACACACACACACACACACACACATATATATATATATATATATATATATATATATATATATATATATATATATATATATATATATTGCCCTGCAGTATCATTTTCACGCCGTTCAAAGTTAATGACGTCATATCTCCTGAACTATGTTGTACAATGATAATAAGATTCGCAGGTAAATTCAGCGGAATATGAGGATACTGTTTACGAAACATGTTATTAATAGAGTTAGTAACAAAGAAGTAATAAATTAAAACGTCCTGATGATGAGGCAGTTTTTCGCGCAACTTAGTTTTTATAATGTCATATCCTAAGAACTGCGTGTCGTGTAATGATATAATTTCCCAAGTACATTCGGTGATGTGTGTGAATACTGTCTGAAAAGTCTGCCGCAAATACAGTTAGAAGTAAAGAAGCAAAACGCCAACGGCCTTGCCGCAGTTGTAACACCGGTTCCCGTCAGATTACCGAAGTTACGGGGGGGGAGGGGGGGGGGGGTAGGACGTCAAACGGGCCGACTTGGAGCAGTAGAGGCATCTCAGGACATTTTAAATTCCAGTGTCTATACTTTTACAAATAAATTCATAAAACTTTGTCAGCAGCAACAGGAAGGATTCAGGATTCACACCCATAGCAGTGGAAGTTCGAAAACACAACAAAATAATTTTTTTTACTTGCGAAACTTCATCTTTTTATCACTTACTAATCGCTGCATTTGTTGCTATAGGTACACTTTTCTTCATAAACTAGAGACATTCTTCGATGAATTTTGTACAGCATACATACCATACACACAGGTGTATGAAACTCTAGAATTTATTTAATTTATGAAAAAACGAATGATCTGTTATATTTTAAATTTCATGTTCAGAAAATTCACAAATTTTATAGTTAATTACCTCAATTTTTACCACAGTTTTTAATGGATTTGGAAAGTTCTAGAGTTCCATACACCTTTAAGTATGGTTTGTATGCTGTGCAACATTCATCGAAGAATCTCGCTTACTTATGAAGAAAAGTGTACCTATAGCAACAAATGCAGCCATTAGTAAGAGAAAAAGTGATGAAATTTGGCACGTAAAAAAATTTATTTTGTTATGTTTTCGAACTTCCACTGCAATGGGTGTGAATCCAGAATCCTTCCTGGTCACGATGACAAAGATTTACGAAGTTATTTGTAAAGGTATAGACACTGGAAATTAAAATGTCCTGTTGTGCCTCTACTGCTCCAAGTCGGCCCGTTTGACGTCCTACCCACCTTAAGTACTGTCGGGCTGGGCTAACACGGACGGGGGACCATTCGGTCTGCCAAACGCTGTTGGCAAGCGGGGTGCAGTAAGCCCTTGTGAGGCAAACTGAGGAGCTACTTGATTGAGAAGTAGCGGCTCCGGTCTCGTAAACTGACATACGGCCGGGAGAGCGGTGTGCTGACCATATGCCCCACCATATCCGCATCCGGTGTCTCCCGTGGGCTGAGAATGACTCGGCGGCCGGTCGGTACCATTTGGCCTTCCAAGGCCTGTTCGGACAGAGTTTAGTTAGTAAAGAAGCAAAAATCTTCAAACATAGAAATTACACAGCCAAATGGTTGCAAATAACTCTAGGTTTCGACATCTACAAGGATGTCTTCATCAGAATGAATTTAAGTATGACAAAAAAATTAATCAAGAGGTCAATTGTCATGAGGTACAAAAGTTACTTACTTAATATTACATTACGAGAAATTTGTGGTCAGAGTTTAGAGCAGCTATGCTCAAGTAAAAAACAAAAGAAACCACGTTCCAACCTTTGGCACAACATCGGACTAATGGGCCCACTGGCATATTTTATTGCGACGGAAACAATACACGTAGCGCCGATTGTCGGGCGCGGACAGTGACATATGTCCATTTCAAACATTATAATAAAAATAATTTTAAAAAAACGACATTAATTATATAAACGAACTTCTAACGAAGAGATCTTAACGTATTTTTTAAATTACACAGTAGTCAAGGAGATGAACTGAAAACTAAGAGCCACCTATTAGGATTTACAGAAATAACATTCACATAAAGAACATGATAATATAGAAACTTTATACAGACAGCTGTACAATACAAATAATGTCTACATCAAAGTAACTATAGCAGTACACATCTATGAGATACGAAGAAAATGGTGTTTCGCAACTAGAGGTAGAAAACTATAGCAAAAACAGAGGAATCAAAATTCCACAAGTAGTGGATTAATGCCATTGAAAAATTATTTGTTGCTTAACTACAACTGTTCATTGATGATGCGGCTATTGTTCTTAAAAAATCTTGAAAATCTCCAGCTCTCCGAACCTATAAAACTTCTTTCACTGAGTAAAATGGAAATTTCTTCAATGCTTTTCGGTTTATGGCCGGAAATTAACAGATGAGCAGCAGAAGTGGAATTATGAACATTAGTGCCTGTTTTACCCAATAAACATTCTTTGTACCTGACACTGAAAGATACCCCAGTTTGTTCTTCATAATAAAAGGGATACTATCACAAGTGGTTTTATACAATCCTGAATTGTGTATGGGTACAGTTGTGGTCTTCAGATTGTAAACAAGAATATTTTGCAAATTATTCTTAGTAGAAAAGGTAGATTTGCAGCCGTAGTTTTTAATAAGAAGGTGACGAAATTTATGAGAAATAGGGTCTAGAAATGGAATCGAGGAAACATTTTCGTGCTTGTTTCTTCCAGAAACAGCACTGATGCCTAAAGGGATCACTTCAGCGTCAGTTTTAACTTTGAAGAACATGTCAAATATCGAGGGATAATAGCGGGTATTAACTTCAATAGTTTTTATTATATTCATCTCTTCATTGAGCTTGTCAGGTGACGAAGTTGCGGAAACTACACGATGAATGGCTAAATGGAAAATGCTTTTTTTAGGGGAATGAGGATGCACTGAACTAGCGGACACCATTTGATCTGTATGAGTGGCTTCTCAGAAAATACCAAAAGAATGTCTGTCGTTGTCAAAAGCATTACTGACTTCCAAGTAATTAAGCTGTATACCGTTTTTTTCTAATACACAAGTGAAGCTGGTTTTTTCATGAAGAGTATTAAACGCTGAATTCCTTCCCGAGAACCACTGTTTTTGATCATGATGTCTTCTACGTAATGAGCATACGACAAAATACCCAGAGCAGCAGCTAAAAAATTGTTGAAGAATTTTTCTTCCAGTGAATTGATGAAAATATCGATTAAGATGCCTGTCGGTGGGTTGGTCATTGCCACTGAAAATAAAAAAAAATATATTTTACTACTATTCTTGTCAAACGAATTAGGTTACGATTTGCTCATTAGAAATATCTTTTTTAAAAGAACGTTTGTTTTTTTTCACGATGTCAGTGGTTGTTTGAACAGGTACGTCAGCATATAGGCTCCTAACATCTAATGAAAACAGTTTAGTATCTTGATCACATTGCAGATCTTTATTTTACTGGCTACATTTTGACTATTGACGACAGAATAATCGTTTCAAAAAACAAAGAAATTTTTATTTTATCATGAAGAAACCTTGATAAATCATGACGTGCACTTTTCATACTGGTCACAATCGGACATATCGGATGGTGACTTCTATGTACTTTAAACTGCAAACGCAATTTTGGGGCCTGTGGATTTATGTTAATAAGCTGTTTTTTATGAAACGGTTTAAGCAAGTACCTAACGCTATTGATGGCACGCCTAACTTCTTTTTGTATCCTGGGGGTCGGATCCCCATCTAGCTCCGAAACATTGTCCTCTTAATAAATTGTAATGTTTTAGACACATACTCATTCTGAGTAGCAACGATTACAATATTCGATTTATCATACTTCGTCATCAGGGCACTGTTTTCTTTTAGCTTGGCATTAATATTTTAGTCAATTTTGTATCACAATAATATTGACAAGACCTTTTAACTCCATATTTCTCAAAAATACTACATACTTCATGAGCTACCCTCGTTTACACAGAAGCGTCCATTTTCACACTGTCAAGGCCTACTATAAGATCTACAGTCATAGATTCTACAACATTTTTCTCTGACAGGTTGGGTGTTACATTGTATTTAAGCCCGTTTCCCAAAAACGCACTTTCTTCATGTGTAAAATCTCTTTCAGTCTTATTCAGAACTCTGTTGAAAAATTTATGTTCACAGCTTTGAAAACTACTAACAGGCTTTTTTACAGTAAAATGCTCTTGAGATTATCTAGTTTCTTCCCGTGTCTGTTTGCAACACACTTCTTGTAGCTATTCATCCCGGCATTAACAAAATCAAAAAATGCATCAGTTTGGAAATTAAAATATAATCGAAAATTTTTTTGTGGGTTAAAGGTACAAAAGATACGCCTCTTCATTTAATCTGTCCTTTTTCTTGTATAAAGTACTAAGTTAAACCATCATGCCCGGTGTGGCAGGTTTACTGCATGGACAGCGAAAATGTAGTAACCAATAAATTTTTTTTCCTTTCATAATTTTTTAGGTTTTGACAGCGACAAGTTCGTAAAGGTTAGAAGTTAAGTGTAATGTTTGTTGCAAGTCCCTATTGCTCTCGTTCTCAAACACTCGATGGAGACAGTCTCCGTAATTTCCCGTCATGCGCTATGATTCTTACAGCCAAAGCCATTCATTCCAGACAGTAAGTAGAATCTATACCAAGTTTGTTTGAACTCTGTCCAGTGCGAAACGTCTACACCACGTAGCAGTGAACAAAAGCATGGTGAGTCCTTGGGTGGTGCACTTATCATAGAAAGCACTGAAGCTCAAATAATTATAGTTACGGAAAGCTGCCTTAAGCCGGATGCAAGTTCAGCCGAAATTTCTTCAGACGATCTAAAAGGGTTCGGAAAGGATAGATTAAATAAAGTTAGTGGTGGACTATTTATTGCTGTCAGAAGTAGTTTACCTTGAAGTAGAAGTAGATAGTTGCTGCGAAATAGTATGGGTAGAGGTTATAAGTTAGAAGTAGTTTACCTTGAAGTAGAAGTAGATGGTTCCTGCGAAATAGTATTGGTAGAGCCTATAGTTGACAATCGGACTAAACTATTAATTGGATCGTTTTACCCCCTGACTCAGAAGATATAGTTGCTGAACACTTCAAACAAAACTTGAGTCTCATTTCAAATAGGTACACAACTCATACAATTATAGTCGGTGGCGACTTCAATATACCCTATATATGCTGAAAAAATTATACGTTTAAAGCCGGAGATAGGAATAAAATGTCATCCGAAATTGTACTGAATGCTTTCTCAGAAAATTATTTTGAACAATTAGTTCATGAGCCCACTCGAAGCGTGAATGGTTGCGAAAGCATAGTTTACCTATTAGCTACAAATAATCCTGGGCAATTAGGGAGTATCATGACGAAAAGCGGGATTAGTGACCACAATGCAATTGCTACCAGGCTGAATACGGTAACACCTATAACCATCAAAAAGAAACGCAAAGTACGCCTATTTAAAGAAGCCGATAAGAGTGCTCTTAACGCCGTTTTAAGAGACAGTCTCCACTTCTTCCGATCTGATCGCGTAAGCGTAGAAAATATCTGGAATTATTTCAAAGAGATAGTATCGACGGCAATTTACAGATACATACCACATAAATTAATAAGTGATGGTACCGGTCCCCCATAGTACACATGGGGGATCAGATCGCTGTTGCAGAAGTAACGGTACAGCTTGCGAAATTAAAAAGAACGTAAAATCCCTCAGATTGGCAATGTTTTGCAGAAGTTCAAATGCGAGATGCTTTTAATAATTTCCACAACGAAACTGTCTCGGAATCCGGCAGAGCACCCAAAGAGATTCTGGTCATACATTAAGTATACCAATGGGAAGACGCAGTCAATACCTTCACTACGATATATCAACGGTGAAGTCACTGATGACAGTGCCACTAAAGCAGAGTTATTGAACACGATTTTCCGAAACTCCAAAGAATACGAAGTAAATATTCCCGAATTTGAATCAAGAACAAATGACCAGATGAGAAACATAGAAGTGGATATGCTTGGTAAAGCAAACCAGCATACATAACTTAATAAAGGAAAGGCATCCGGTCCAGATTGTATACCAGTCAGGTTACTTTCAGAGTATGCTGATACAATGGCTCCGTATTTAGCAGCTATATAACATATCTCGCTCACAGAAAGATCTGTACCTAAAGACTGGAAAATTGCTAAAATCACACCAATACTCAAAAAGGGAAAGAGGAGTAATCCGCTGAATAACATGCCCGTATAACTAACGTCGATTTGCAGTAGGGTGTTGAGACATATACTGTGTTCAACCATTATGAAATACTTCGAAGAAAACAATTTATTGACACATAGTCAGCGCGGATTCAAAAAACATCGTTCTTGTGAAACACCTAGCACTTTATACTCATGTAAGAATGAGTGCTATCGACACGGAATTCCAAATTAATTCCATTTTTTTAGATTTCCAGAAGGCTATCGACACTGTTCCTCACAAGCGTCTTATAACCAATGTGGGTGCTTATGGAATATCGCCTCAGTTGTGCTACTGGATTCATGATTTGTTGTCAGAAAGGTGACAGTTCGTAATAATAAACGGAAAGTCATCGAGTAAATCAGAAGTAATATGCGCTCTATTGTTCCTGATCCACCGAGTGATCATGAAGTCAGTATAAATTTGAAAACTGAATGAATCACGGAATAATGTAGATAGAGAGTTACAAATTGACACACATGCTTGGAATGACATGGGGTTTTGTTAGAACCAAATAAAAACAAAGTTCAAAAAATGTCCGATAGATGGCGCTTCATCTGATCAGAATAGCAATAATTAGCATAACAAAGTAAGACAAAGCAAAGATGATGCTCTTTATAGGAAATGCTCAAAATGCCCACCATCATTCCTCAACAATAGCTGTAGTCGAGGAATAATGTTGTGAACAGCACTGTAAAGTATGTCCGGAGTTATGGTGAGGCATTAGCGTCGGATGTTGTCTTTCAGCATCCCTAGAGACGTCGGTCGATCACGATACTCTAGCAACTACAGGTAACCCCAAAGCCAATAATCGCACAGACTGAGGTCTGGGGACCTGGGAGGCCAAGCATGACGAAAGTGGCGGCTGAGCACACGATCATCACCAAACGACTCGCGCAAGAGATCTTTCACGCGCCATCTGTCGGACATTTTGTAAACTTTGTTTTTATTTGGTTCTAATAAAGCCCCATGTCATTCCAAGCATGTGTGTCAATTTGTACCTCTCTATCTACATTATTCCGTGATTTATTAAGTTTTCAAATTTATACTGACTTTTTGATCACCCTGTATATTAACGACGTAGGAGGCAACCTGAGTAGCCGTCTTAGATTGTTTGCAGATGATGCTGTCATTTACCGTCGTGTAAAGTCATCAGACGACCAAAACGCATTGCAAAATGATTTAGATAAGATATCTGTATGGTGCGAAAAGTGGCAATTGATCCCGAATAATGAAAAGTGTGAAGATATTCACGTGAGTACTAAAAGAAATACGGTAAATTTCGATTACGCGGCAAGTCACACAAATATTACGGCTGTAAATTCAACTAAGTAGGAATTACCATCAAAAATAACCTAAATTTGAACGATCACATGGATAATGCTATGGGTAGAGCAAACCAAAGACTGCGATCCATTGGAAGAACACTTAGAAGATGCAACAGTTCTACTAAAGAGTCGGCTTACACCACGCATGTCCACCCTATTCTGGAGTATAGCTGAGCCGTGTGGGGATGCGCATCAGATGGGACTGGCGGATGTCATCGATAAAGATCAAAGAAGGGCAGCTCGTTTTGTACTATCGCGATATAGGGGAGTTAGTGTCACAGACATGATATGTGAATTCGAGTGGCAATCATTAAAACAAAGGCGCTTTTCGTTTCGACGGGATCTTCTCATGAAATTTCAACCACCAACTTTCTCCTCCGATTGCGAAAACATTATGTTGGCACCCACCTACATAGGGGGAATTGATCATCACGGTAAAATAAGGGAAATCAGGGCTCGCAAAAAAAAAAAAAAAAAAATAAAAAAAATATGTGCTCGGATTTCCCGCGTGCCGTTCGAGAGTGGAACGGTAGAGAGACAGCTTGAAGGTGGTCCATTGAACCCTCTGCCAGGCACTTTATTGTGAAAAACAGAGTACTCACGTAGATGTAGATGTAAATGACATCATCGTCGCCACAAGGGCGCGCAAACCTGTCCGATCTCCCGCGTGCCGGACGACCGAACCCAGTGACTCCTGCAGTCTTGTAACGTACGGACACTCTCATTTATGGTGATCGACAAATGAGAATCAAACACCTTGCTGCTCAACTGGTCGTCTCTGTTGGTAGTGCCGACACACTTGTCCACCACTTGAGGTACTCAAAGGCGTCTGCCCACTGGGTTCCTCGCAGCCTAACCGAGCTGTGAAGGACCATCTGTGCAGAACTACTTACGTGTCACGAGGTTGATTGTGACAAATATTTTTCGAACATCTTCACAGGTGATGAAACATGGGCTTATCACTTCGCATCGGAAACAAATCAGCAATCCATGGAGTGGCGCCACACCATCTCTTTTTCGATGAAACAGTTCATAGCCGCACACAGCCGATAAGGTAATGGCAAAGGGTTTCGGGGACTGTGAAGGGCTTTTTCTGTTTGTTCTCCTTCCGCATGATGCAACGATCAACTCTAAGGTATACTGTGTTAGCCTCACGAAATTGAAGAAACGACTTCAGCCTGTTTTTGCCACAAATGTTCAACCGAACTTCTACTTTTCCTTGACAGACAAGGCCTCACACAATTCCACGGACCGGAGAGGAGCTCACAAAACTTTATTCGACCGTTTTTGCTTATCCACACTACAACCTGAGTCTCGCGCCTTCCGGTTTAGTTCTGTTTGACCCAGCGAACGATGCGCTCCGCGGGAAGTACTGCGTGGGTGATAAGGATGTTATTGATGCATCAAGACGTTGTCTCTGGCGTCGACGAGTAGAGTGGTACCACCCTCCCAGTAAGTCGGGGTAACGCCGTCGCACTGAACGGAGATTGTGTTGAAAAACATTATTTTGTAGCCAAAAGAGTGGGGGAATAAGACAGTTGGAATCCTGAATGAAATCAACCTGCTTCTAGAAAAAAAAGTGTTGCATTACTTACTCAACGCTCCTCGTAGTATTTATGGATTCAGTGTGGAAGGAAGAATGCTCGATTAAATTTGTAAGTGATGCAGTGGGTAAACCGAGAGTGAAAGTTAGCACACAGTTCTACAGTTCTACATGAATAAATCTAGTCCAAGAAAGCATCATGTCGAAGTGAGTTTGGATGACCGACGATTGTACTTCATTCCACGCTACATCAACTTTATGCCAGAGTTTGCTAATCGTGGTGATGGTGGCGTTCCAGGCTCTCGGCAATCCAGGTATCTGGAGAACGGTCTGACCATTGCAACAGTCGAAAACCCTCTTGTATCCAGGTAAGTCAGGAGTGCAAGGACGACATGAGGTCTTGCGTTATATTGTTGAATGCTACCATTACGAAAAGCTTAGAGAGTGGGCAACAGGCGGCAGCCTGAACACAGAAATATAACGGCTGCAGTTGAAATTACCGGGAACGCGAACAAGAGATGATCGTGGTACGTACCGAGTGTCATACCTGCCCCGAAGATGGGTCTGTATGTCGATGACATTCGTCTTAATCGGAGCATTCACAGAAGCATACGGTACGTCCATTGAGACCCTGTACGGAGAATCACTACTCGACTGAAAGACGGTGTGTTGCCACTCTTTATGTTCATAGATGATGTTGGCTGAACAACACTCTACATGCGGCTGCCTCGAAGAAAGCTGCAAAAAATGACTATCACACTCCATACGTTAACTTGCTGTCCGTGTGGGTACGTGCCTTGCTGCTAACAGGTGACGTGGCTGTGGGATACTCCATGTTCGAGCGAAGAGGCACTAGTCACATAGGGCTGAGGACACCCAGTACGGCGTTGAGCATGGTCTTTCGGAAGCCATCGACTCCATATTCGAATAGAAGGAGTAGAAACTTGGGCAGTGCGAACAGCTATACCTCGGAATGATAAACCGTAACCTCGGTAGACGACGAGCCTATTGTCGTCAAATGGTGGTAGACATTTCTGCTTCTTACACGAGGCTCAACACAATCTTATCACAAACAAATAACATTCAAATGAGATTTATGACTGAGAAACCAATTACGTAATCCTGTCGGATACAGGGTGTCTCTCCTAAGAGTCGTCAGACAAATTTTCTCTGTTGTTTCGGCAGATGTTTGCAATTTAGCTTTTGCAAACTGTAGCTGGCTTTCGCTCAAACAAATACTGTGCATCACATTATCCATGCGACGTCCAGCGTCAACGTAAAGCACTGCTGTGTTTCCAATTACAAATTAAATCATTTTTAAAGCGTAATTTTACGTGCCCATTCGATTAAGAGAGTCCAAGTTATTCTAATAGGATATCCAGTTTATCGATATGTATTAACAGAGACTGTAAAACACTTTACTGACCCTCTTAATACATATCGATAAAGCGGATATCGCATTAAACCAACCTGGGGCCACTCCATCTATAGGCATGTAAATTTGCAGTTTAAATTTTTTTTATTTGTAATGGGTGGAAACGTCGATTCTGGCGTCGCATGAAATATGTGATGTGCATTATTTGTATGGGCTAACTACAGCAAAACATTGTATAAACTAAGTATGTGTCGAAACACCAGACAGAATTCGCCTGCCCATTCTTAGGAGAAACTCCCGGTGTTTACAGAGTGTCTATAATTAAACTTTCGTTGCTTGAGAAAACAAGTGATTCTTGGACAGTGAAACTTGATGGAAATATGCGTATGGACGGGAGAAAGAGAAATAACTAATAAACCTTTGAAAGAACCACATAAAATGGTAATGTCTGTTATTTACCTATCATGCTTACGTACCAGGTTACAGACCATGCTCGATGTGACGACCATCTGCATTCAAAACAGCCTGCATCCGCACTAGAGATTGCTCTCTTGCTGCCCCAAAAATCTCACTCGCGATTTTGGTCTCCTCGCTCCCTATCTTCAGCGTGTGTTAATGTTGTGTTGATAAAACTTGTCTTACAGGTAACCCCACAGACAGGTCTGATGATCTTGATGGCCACACAGCTTGGAGCGATCAGCCAATGATTCAGTTTTCTCCCAATGTGTTACGGAGTGACTGAGTGACCTCACGGGCAATGCATGATGGCTTGATTGTTCATCAAAACTGTTGAGTCCGAAGTACCTCTCTCCCGTAGAGCTGACATTATATGTTGGCGAAGTAGATCACAGTAAAGTGTAACGTTCACGCTGCATGTCCGTGACTCAGAGTTCCTTAAAGAAAAATGCGCTGCGAAGGCACTCGACCCTGTGACACGTTCATCATGTGGGGCAACATCATAAACGTTCATTGATAGTGACAATCGCCAAATGCGACAATTGTGTGTGAACTGCCGTAGTGAGCGTGAAATGGGCTTCATCACTCCACAGAATGCTCCAAGGCCACATGTCGTTAATATCAACTCTTGAAGAAGAAAAAGATCGTAAGAACAAAATATACTCTAATGTCTGCGTCACTTGGCAGAAGCTGGTAAGTTATGTGCATTAATTCGTATACCAGTTCACAATTAATCGCAGCACTTTTCCAACGGCGGACCATGAAATGTTCAACTTTCGTGACACAAGATGACTGCTGCTTGAAGATCGCACATTGCGTCCAGCTTTCATAGCCAGGGCAGCAGTAACTTCAACAATTTGTAGCACAATTGGCCTCTCGTAGGAGCAATTCCCATTTCACCAGACAGTTCGAAGTTCAAAATCACGTGCTTCAGGCTAGGTGCGGAAAGAGAACCTCTCCGTACCCCTTTAATGCTTCGATACTCGCAGCAGCACAATTGCCGTGGTTTTGATAAAACAGTCTCAGGAGCAAAGCCCTGCTCATCCTGACCAAACCCATGTTTACTGTCAGCAACTGCAATGCACGCAGGTTCTTGTCCTTCAACGCTACGTCGCAGTACCAGTACGGAGCCTAACGGCAAGTCATTACACTACCACTATTGACGAGGCAAATCCTGCAGCGCGCAGTCTCAAGATCATTTGCTGTAAAGTTGGATACCCGTACGGTGAATAGTTTTCCGTCTACATAGGCTCAGATATCGAAAGTTTAATTATAACTACACAATAAAACTACCGACCGGCCCCGATTTTGCATGGGTATCAACAAGTATCTACAGCTAGCCGACTTGTTTGGCATAGTATTTATAAAATATTTACGCTAACCTTTTCCTTCCATTAGTCTATCTTTTAGTGTAAACCATGTCAGAATCCCTACTGCAATTCGTGACTTTAGGCTTCACATAATGACGGAGAAAACTAGAAGCTATAGACTTAGATATAAATATGTACACTGAAGTCACAAACGTCATAGGATATCGAATGCGCATATACACATGGCATCAGTATGGTGTACACAATGTGTAAAAGAGCATTTGTACTCAAGTGATCCACGTGAAAAGGTTTCGACGTGATTATGAACGCACGACGAGAACTAAGACTTTAAACTCGGAGTGGCAGTTCGAGCAAGAGAGACAGGACATTCCATTTCAGAAATCGTTAGGGAATTCTATATTCCGAGATCCACAGTGTGAAGAGTGTGTCAAGAATACCAAATTTCAGGCATTACTTCTCACCACAGAAAACGAAGTGGCCGACGGCCTTCAGTGAACGACCGAGAGCAGCGGCGTTTCCGTAGAGTTGTCAGTGCTAACAGACAAGCAACGAAATAACCGCAGAAATCAACGTAGAACGTGGGCCGAACGTATCCTTTAGGGCAGTGCGGTGAAATTTGGCGTTAATGGGCTGTGGAAACAGCCAACTGAGGCGAGTTCCCTTGCTAACAGCACGACACCGCATGTAGCACCTCGCCTGGGTTAATGTGGGTAAGACCTGATGGTAGCTTCCGAGTAGGGCTCAGACTGAACGAACCCATGCACCCAAGTTGTCAACAGGGCATTGTGCAAGCTGGTAGTGGCTCCACTATCAAGTAGTGTGCTGTGAACCAATCATTGATGGGAAATGGTTACGTTCGGCTACGACACACCATTTCCAACCGTTGATGAAGTTCATGTTGCCAAACAATGATGAAGTTTTTATGGATGATAATCCACCATGTCCCCACTCCACATTCCTTCGTGATTGGCTAGGAAAACATTGTGCACAAATCGAGCGAGTGATTTGGCCACACAGACGGCCCGACATGCACCACTTGAACATTAATGGGATATTACAGAGGGGTCAGTTGCACCAACAGCACCTTCGAAATTATGGACCGCTGTAGGGAAAGCATTGCTCAACATTATGCAGTGGCTTGTGACTCCCTGCCACGTCGAATTGTTGCACTATGCTGGTAAGGAGGAGGTCCGACACGATGTTAGGAAACATACCATAGCTTTTGTCACCACAGTCTGTAGACTGTAGCAACTTTTGCAGCTCTGTGGAGATTAGGCGCCTGTTTACTGTTTTTACCGCCAAGTACCGCCTTCTCCGAACCCGACCAGCTCCTAGCTCCCGTCACTGCCACGAGATATCACTCCGAATAACAATTAAATATGGAACAGGTGACAATACATACATTAGACACTCATCTGTACCATAAGTATAGATTAAGAGCACGACCCTTTCTTGTAAATAAGTCTCTCTGTGATCCCTGAAGGAATTCCTGAGACTAGTCTTCACACACAATCAGAAAACAGCAAGACGGGTGTCTAGTTGTGCAGATTAAATGTCGTTATCATACGTACTTTGTATGATTGAGCTGAACTACTACTCATTTGCATATCCAGTCATGAAGATTCGATTTTGAGGTTTATCACATGCCACCTTAATGTGCTACAGTTGTAGTGGTCAGCAGCGCCCTTTGATAACATTTTCACTACTATCCGTATCCACCTAATAACGTTAGTAACACCTTTGGTAGCTTCAGTATTTGTTTGTCCCCTCCAGTATTTCTCTTCTTGCTCCTTCCAGCGGTAGGCCTAAGTAAACAAGTCACGGATAGCGTAGCTGTTGACAGCAATTTCTTCTTACTTCTAGTACAGTTTCCAGACATTTTTCGTCATCTATTCTTTTTCCTCTTCATCAAGTACCCTACCTCTGTGTGTATAATTTATAAAATCCTTCCTCAGCACCACGTTTCATTTACTTCCAGTTACTTCTTATCAGCCGACGTACTTCTGTGTAAAAGTACATGAATTAATTTCAGATATCCAAGAGTCTTTGATTTTTAATTTAAAATAGAGAAACAGCCCTAATGTGACTTCAGAAATTTTCCCGGCGTATTTCTTCTTCTAATAATTTCCGGGTATGCAGCCGGATCTCGTCGACATTCTGCCACGATATTTCGGCCCAGAGACGTCCGGCCATCATCAGGTGAGTATATAACTACTGAAGAGACGTGCTAGTACGCCGTAAAATTGATGGGTCATTTGGACATTCTGTGTACAGGAAACCGACTCACACAGATCTGTATCTCCAGGCGTCAAGCTGCCATCACCCAGCACAAACAGCCGGTGTTCTCAGTACCTTAATACATCGAGCGCATATAATATCGGATGATGAAAACCTCCACGCAGAATTAGAACACTTGGAGAAGGTTTTCAAAGAGAATGGCTACACTTCTCGCCAAATAAGGAAGGCCATACGCAACTATCATAACAAGAAGCAACGCACTGAGGACGCAGATGACGACCTTAAATCAACTGTGTTCCTTCCATACGCCGGGAATGTGTCTTCGAAAATAGGCCGATTACTGAAGAAAAATAAAATCAAGGTTATCTTCCGTCCACCAGCAAAGAAGCGGGCCCTGGTTGGATCCGTTAAAGACGATTTACAACTGAAGAAAGCAGGCTTCTACAAAATTCCCTGTGAATGTGGCTCTGCATATATTGGCCAGACGACAAGAACTGTCCATGAACGATGTATAGAACATGAAAGATACACCCGTCTGCGGCAACCGTCAAAATCGGCAGTAGCAGAGCACTGTATTTCATTGGGGCACTCAATAGAATACAATGGAACAAAAATTTTTGCCCCGGTTTCCGGATTTTGGGATTCCGTAATCAAGGAATCAGTGGAAATACATCTTGCCAATAATCTTATAAATCGTGACAACGGCTTTCAGCTGGATAAAAATTGGAATCCTGTTACTAAAATTATACAGTCACAGCGGAATCGACAGTGTCATTCGATACTCAATGACTAGATGAACCTTTATTTTCACCACCGAGGGCAGCACGTACAACTCGGCTATGCTGCGCATGTCAACACCTGACGCATGCGCTGTAGGATGCCAGTACATTTCGCATGCGCGAGATTCGGCATAAATACCGCGACTGCACCTGGGCTCTTCAGTAGTTGTGTACTCACCTGATGATGGCCGGACGTCTCTGGGCCGAAATATCGTGGCAGAATGTCGACGGGATCCGGCTGCATACCCGGAAATTATTAGAAGCCCTAATGTTGGCTTCTCAGTCGAATTTCGTTTATATGTATATATCCTTTTTAAGAAATTCATTTGGATGAGGAAGGAATACTGTAACTGTACCGCTGAAGCCCACCTCTCGCCCACATGGTCCAGAGTGATGAAGAGACCACAAAGGAGAAAAACAAGGTGTTGCGAGTGCGAGTGGTGCTGTTGGCTCTTGGTGGAGTCGGGCAAGGAACTGTGAGAGCAGCCGTGGCCACGCCAACGCTAGCACGCCCATTTTGACGTTGACGGATACGGACAGACAGCAAGGCTAACAGTCTGGAACCGGCGTGAAGTGGTCACTAGTTAGACTAGAGGATACGGCGTGTTGTTGCTGGCCTGGAAGGTGGTTGTACGCGGGAGCAAGTACCGCTGCGTGCTGGAGATCCATGGTGGGCGCATTCGTCCTTTCAATGAGTTCGGGTAAATATGTATACCGTGAATATTGAACTGTAGGCACACGTTCTAACACAGTTTGGCTTAGTGTGAGCAGGCCAAGATGGCCGCATTTTCTATTATGGGTTTATCACTCCGCAGACAGTTGTGGGGAGTTTGTTAACAAGTTAACGTGCAGTAAACTGTCACATCGATGCACCTTCTGATACAAGCATGATCGATTTTCTGTGAGACGAAGTGCGTATTTATAACAGTTACTTTTGCGGTGGAGTTCTGAGACGTTGTCTGTGTGCAATAAGTTAAGCTGCGAAATGACCTGTGTGGAGAAGCGGATTATTTCCAGGCTGCTGTTGCTGATTATGTTGCACCCGTCAGGCGCCATTGGTCAGGCACTGCGATTATAAACAAATTTCTGTTCAGTTCATATTTAGACTGAAATGTTCCAGTAGGAGACTGCTCTGAGAAATTTTTTCAATGCGTTGATCACATAATTCAGTAATAGGTGACGACCTTTTTCTTGTCTGCCTTTTGCCATCTTCAGATTGTTTAGTTTAATGAGCTATCCTTCCATGACGCATCTATGGCAATCATCTGTGGTTCCAGTTCCATAAGTACCTACACTTCTTTTTTTTTTGTGTATAAGATTTTAAGAGCCTCTGGATGTTGTTCCAAACCCTTCCTTTTATAACTCAATGAATGTGTAAATGATGTCAGTTCTTGTTTACATTGTACTTTTACAGCTGGAATTTTCTTGTGGGAAAATAACAAGAGGCCAGTGGCCATTGGCTCCATGAGACTTAATATCTGAGGTCATCAGTCCCCTAGAACTTAGAACTACTTAAACCTAACTAACCTAAGGGCATCACACACATCCATGCCCGTGGCAGGATTGTAAACGGCGACCGCAGCGACCGCGCGGTTGCAGACTGAAGCGCCCATAATCACTCGGCCACACCGGCCGGCCCAGTGGCCGTTGTTTTCTTAAATTTTTTGACTATAAAATATCATTGACCTGGCGGAATGACATTTCCATTTAGAAGTATGAGTCTCAACTCCATCTTTTATAATTAAATAAGCTGAGGATTTGAATTAAAATTTGTGCCACAGCTGGGAATTTAACACAGGTCTCTTGCTTACGAGTCATATATTGCTATGATGGTGTAATGGTTAGTATTGGTGCCTAGTAAGTGGGTGGCCCAGGTTCAAGACCTGGATGTGGCACACATTCGAATTCCTTCCTCCAGCTTCAATCATTGCCGAGTGTAAAGTATCAGCTGAGATTGCTTCGTTCTGTGCTCAAAATAACAACCTTTATTGTATGTAGAATTGTTAGTAGTGAATGAATATGTTTAGCGTTATTTGAATACTCCAGCCCAATTGCTTTCCATACCTAGATTCTCGTCTCTCACCTGTATGTATCACTGAAAATGGTCATCATTTGAGTAGCTAATGGTCTGGCGTAAACTGTCTTCTATAAGTATTCCGGCTTTCGCAAACGGGGTAACTGAGAAGAAAATCTTGTAGGCCATTAGAAAGCATCATGTTGATTTTCAGATCTCTTTTTATCAAATCCATATTTCGACACCTCCGTTGAAATATTGTTTGGGAAATTCTGGTATTCCTGATTCTGTCATGAAGGACATCGTAGCAGAGGGGTCGAAAACGTCGATAGTGTAAGAACAAACTTGACGATTCAACGCGATGAGGTCTTGCAAATTACAAAATTTTATCTTCAGTAAACTGTTTTATTCTGCCAGCAGTTGTTAACTTGTTTTCATTGTGTCGATCACTCTTTGTAATATTGTCTGTTAATAAGAAATGTTTTCCAGTGTGTCACTTATAATGCCAATCTGTTGTCAAAGATTTCGGTTCTCTCCTCTTCTCATCTAAACAATTTCATCTTAGGATTAGTCACAGTTAAAACTTTTATATGCTTGGTATTCTTCTTCTCAGTATTCCTGGCAGCCAAAAATTTCAGTCCCTTTAATGATGCCTGTTTTCCGTGCCTTTCTATACTGATTTGAATTTTTATTCCTGTTCTACATTTGCATCTGTTACAAACGAGTAGGATAAGCGCTCTAAACTTACAGTACTTCACATTCACACTATTTCACCTTGAATTTCTCTAAATATCTCACTATTTGGACTTGAGCCACTAAATTCCAATTTTGTACGTTCGAAAAACTGCTCTGCCAAATATATTGATTACATCATCATTGTCAGTTGTAACATTAGAGAATTTACCACAAACATCAACAGTCAATACTACTTTTTACACTGTTCCGTTCTATTACTGCTATTTTCCCATAAATATCCCGTTAAATAGTTCAGCCACTCCAAGTTAGAACATGCGATTTCAGGCTTCCCCTTTCATATGTGAAGCTATTTCAGTCCCTCGTGTTTCATATATTCCACATCACTTTGCACACAGTCACATCTCTTTTATCCGAAAGTTTTTCTAGTTTAACCACTCATAAATACTTCATATTACTTGTTGATGCTGGATGCACCGTAGTTATTATCCCCTTCTTCAAGGCTTTATCGTATTATTGTATCACAACTTCCTGAATATTTTAGACTGACCGTTCTTCCAGTAGTAGCACTCGATCATCATGTTCCCATTAAACAAGTTATTTGCGAACTTTTCGGCACTTAATCCTGGATGACATAGCACGGCTTGACTGATACTTCCTATTTCAGATCAGTTTCTGTATGACGTATGGTGAAGACGTTGCTAATCACTAATTTCATGAGCTTTCAGAATTTTCGGCTTTCTGTCATTTCCCGTATATTACATAAACTGGATATAGCAGCATGACTAGACACTATATATGGAAGGTGATGCAGAAACAGTTTACAATATAGAACTGACATTCATACCAGTAGTAGGAATAAATACCCCGGACTATATACAAGATGTACATATAAAACAGAAAAAATAAGAGGAGTACATAGTCACAATAAAATAGGTGAATAATGGGAATAGGAGAGGAACACAATAGGATCGGCAGTGTGGGAAGAACCGTAAAAATGAGGTGTGTGATGAACACACTGGCGCCCTATCAAAATGCGTCTGCCCCGCTAAATCATCAGATGTTCATCCCTCGAAAAACTCTTTGATCACTTGTAACAGCAGGTGAAACGTAACAATCAACATTCCCCAAATTTGGCAACTCTACGCGTTGTTATCACCGGCTTCAGCTGGATACAGAATGTACATAAATACTGGTAGACTATTTTCGTTGCCGAACTGAGGCCTTTATCGAGATTAGAAGCGATGTAACACGAATTTAGCGAGCTGTCCCATAGGCTTGAGTGGGGTACAAGCTATAATAAAAAGAAACTGAGCAATATCAGGAAGGATTACAAGAAAGAAGCTTTCAGAGTTCTTTTACTTTTTAGTCATCAGTCTTCCCTCCGGTCCGATGCGCCCGTCAAGAATTCCTCTCCTGTGTTTAACTCTCAGTCTCAGAGTAGCTCCCGCGCGCTATATCCTCAGTTATTTGTTGTTTGTATTTCAACATCTCTTCCCTGTACAGCTCCCTCTAGTATCGTGGAGGTTACTCCCTGACATCTCACCATGTGTCCTACGACCATCTTTCTTCTTATTATTAGTGTTACGCATATGTTCCTTGCTTCGCCGATTCTGCAGAGAACCGCCTCATTTCTTATTGTATCAGTCCACCTAACTTTCAAGGTTCTTCTGCGGAAGCACATCTCAGACCCTTTGAGTACGTTCTGTTCCAGTTTCTGCACCGTGTACTACTCACTACCAAATAATGCTGTGCTACAAACGCACATTCTTAGACATTTTTTCCTCAAATTAAGGCCTTTGTTTGATATTAGTAGACTTTTCTTGGTCAGGAACGCTCATCGTACCTTGCTACTATTATTTTTATGTCTTCCTTGCTTCCGTCCGTTAGACATTATTTGTCTCATTTTTATTCTCTCTGATTACTTCCGTCATTCTCCGACTTGCGCTCAATCCATATTCTGTTCTCATTAGACTATGCTTGCTATTCAAGAGAATCGTAAGTCGTCTTCACTTTCACTCAGACTAGTAATGTAATCGACGAATCTTATCACCGATATTTTTTCACCCTGAATTCTAATTCCACTGATGAACGGATCTTTTATTTCCGTCACTGATTCATCGATGTATATATTGAACATGTGGGGTGAAAGTCTGCATTCCTGTCTTAAACCGTTTCTAATTAGGGCTCCTGTATGTTGTACGTGAACCGGGGACGCAGAAACGACGGAGAGGTTCCGACCCCGCCGCAGCCGCAGTGGTCCACAACCCCACGACGACTACCGCAGTCCTCTTAACCCCTCCGCCGCCCCACACCGAACCCAGGGTTATTGTGCGGTTCGGCCACCGGTGGACCCCCCCCCCCCCCCCCAACCAGTGAACGTCTCACACCAGACGAGTGTAACTTCTATGTTTGCGTGGTAGAGGAATAGTGGTATACGCGTACGTGGAGAACTTGTTTGCGCAGCAATCGCCGACATAGTGTAGCTGAGGCGGAACAAGGGGAACCAGCTCACATTCGAGGCAGATGGAAAACCGCCTAAAAACCACCAACAGACTGGCCGGATCACTGGACTTCGACACAAGTCCGATCGGCGGATTCGTGCCGGGGACCAGGCGCTCCGTAATGTCGTGCGTTATACCGCTCGGCTAACCATGAGAACCATTGGGGTTCTTAGTTCCTTTCTCTTCCAAACTTATTGTTACCTCTTCGTTCTTGTACATATTGTATATTACCTATCTCTGCTAATAGCTTACTACTATTTTTCTCAGAATTTCGAACATCATGTACCATTTGACTTTGTCGAACTCTCTTCCTAGGTCGATGAATCGAGTGAGCGTGTCTTGATTTTTCGTGAGTATTGCTTCCATTATCAAGCGCAAAGACAGATTTGCCGTTACCTTTCTCTATGTATTATCGTCATCAGGAGTTCGATTGCGTAAGATGTTAAACTGATTGCACGACACTTCTCGCATTTACCCACCATTTTTACATTCGAAACTGTGTGGATGATATTTTTCTCAAAGACTGATAGTCCATTGTCCGCCTCGTAGATTCTATACACCAACTTGAATAGTCTCTCACTTGTCCCAGTGATTTTAGAAATGCCGATAGAATATTATCTATCCTTTCCGCCTTATTTGATCTCAAATCTTCCAGAGCTCTATTAAATTATGACCCTGATATTGGATCCCCCTACTTCATCCATGTTGTTGTTGTTGTTGTGGTCTCAGTCCTGAGACTGGTTTGATGCAGCTCTCCATGCTACCCTATCCTGGGCAAGCTTCTTCATCCCCCAGTAGTTACTGCAACCCACATCCTTCTGAATCTGCTTAGTGTATTCATCTCTTGGTCTCCCTCTACGATTTTTACCCTCCACGCTGCCCTCCAATGCTAAATTTGTGATCCCTTGATGCCTCAGGACATGTCCTACTAACCGGTCCCTTCTTTTTGTCAATTTGTGCCCCATACTCCTCTTCTCCCCAATTCTATTCAATACTTCATCATTAGTTATGTGATCTACCCATCTAATCTTCAGCATTCTTCTGTAGCACCACATTTCGAAAGCTTCTATTCTCTTCTTGTCCAAACTATTTATCGTCCATGTTTCACTTCCATACATGGCTACACTCCATACAAATACTTTCAGAAACGACTTCCTGACACTTAAATCTGTACTCGATGTTAACAAATTTCTCTTCTTCCGAAACACTTTCCGTGCCATTGCCAGTCTACATTTTATGTCCCCTCTACTTCGACCGTCATCAGTTATTTTGATCCCCAAATAGCAAAACTCCTTTACTACTTTAAGTGCCTCATTTCCTAATCTAATTCCCTCAGCATCACCCGACTTAATTCGACTATATTCCATTATCCTTGTTTTGCTTTTGTTGATGTTCATCTTATGGCCTCCTTTCAAGACACTGTCCATTCCGTTCAACTGCTCTTCCAAGTCCTTTGCTGAATTACTATGTCATCGGCGAATCTCAAAGTTTTTATTTCTTCTCCGTGGATTTTAATACCTACTCCGAATATTTCTTTGGTTTCCTTTACTGCTTGCTCGATATACAGCTTGAATAACGTTTGGGAGAGGCTACAACCCTGTCTCACTCCCTTTCCAACAAATGCTTCCCTTTCATGCCCCTCGACTCTTATAACTGCCAGCTGGTTTCTGTACAAATTGTAAATAGCCTTTCGCTCCCTGTATTTTACCCCTGCCACCTTTGAATTTGGAAGAGAGGCTTCCAGTTAACATTGTCAAAAGCTTTCTCTATGTCTACAAATGCTAGAGACGTAGGTTTTCTTTTCCTTAATCTTTCTTCTAAGATAAGTCGTAAGGTCAGTATTGCCTCACGTGTTCCAATATGTCTACGGAATCCAAACTGATCTTCCCTGAGGTCGTCTTCTATCAGTTTTTCCATTCGTCTGTAAAGAATTCGCGTTAGTATTTTGCAGCTGTGACGTATTAAACTGATAGTTCGGTAATTTTCACATCTGTCAACATCTGCTTTCTTTGGCATTGGAATTATTTTATTCTTCTTGAAGGCTGAGGGTATTTCGCCTGTGTCATACATCTTGCTGACCAGATGGTAGAGTTTTAGCAGGACTGGCTCTCCCAAGGCCATCAGTAGTTTTAATGGAATGTTGTCTACTCCCGGGGCCTTGTTTCGACTCAGGTCTTTCAGTGCTCTGTCTAACTCTTCACGCAGTATCATATCTCCCATTTCATCTTCATCTACGTCCTCTTCCATTTCCATAATATTGTCCTCAAGTACATCGCCCTTGTATAGACCCTCTATATACTCCCTCCACCTTTCTGCTTTCCCTTTGTTGCTTAGAACTGGGTTTCCATCTGAGCTCTTGATATTAATGCAAGTGGTTCTCTTTTCTCCAAAGATCTCTTTAATTTTCCTGTAGGCAGTTACCCCTAGCAAGATAAGCCTCTACATCCTGACATTTGTCCTCTAGCCATCCCTGCTTAGCCATTCTGATCTTCCTGTCGATCTCATTTTTGAAACGTCTGTATTCCTTTTTGCCTGCTTCATTTGCTGCATTTTTATATTTTCTCCTTTCGTCAATTAAGTTCAATATTTCTTCTGTTACCCAAGGAGCTCTACTAGCCCTCGTCTTTTTACCTACTTGATCCTCTGCTGCCTTCAGTACTCCATCCCTCAGAGCTACCCATTCTTCCTCTACTGTAGTTCTTTCCCCCATTCCTGTCAATTGTTCCCTTATTCTCTCCCTGCAACTCTGCACAACCTCTGGTTCTTTCAGTTTATCCAGGACCCATCTCCTTAAATTCCCACCTTTTTGCAGTTTCTTAAGTTTTAATTTACAGTTCATAACCAATAGATTGTGGTCAGAGTCCACATCTGCCCCTGGGAATGTCTTACAATTTAAAACCTGGTTCCTAAATCTTTGTCTTACCATTATACACTCCTGGAAATGGAAAAAAGAACACATTGACACCGGTGTGTCAGACCCACCATACTTGCTCCGGACACTGCGAGAGGGCTGTACAAGCAATGATCACACGCACGGCACAGCGGACACACCAGGAACCGCGGTGTTGGCCGTCGAATGGCGCTAGCTGCGCAGCATTTGTGCACCGCCGTCGTCAGTTTCAGCCAGTTTGCCGTGGCATACGGAGCTCCATCGCAGTCTTTAACACTGGTAGCATGCCGCGACAGCGTGGACGTGAACCGTATGTGCAGTTGACGGACTTTGAGCGAGGGCGTATAGTGGGCATGCGGGAGGCCGGGTGGACGTACCGCCGAATTGCTCAACACGTGGGGCGTGAGGTCTCCACAGTACATCGATGTTGTCGCCAGTGGTCGGCGGAAGGTGCACGTGCCCGTCGACCTGGGACCGGACCGCAGCGACGCACGGATGCACGTCAAGACCGTAGGATCCTACGCTGTGCCGTAGGGGACCGCACCGCCACTTCCCAGCAAATTAGGGACACTGTTGCTCCTGGGGTATCGGCGAGGACCATTCGCAACCGTCTCCATGAAGCTGGGCTACGGTCTCGCACACCGTTAGGCCGTCTTCCGCTCACGCCCCAACATCGTGCAGCCCGCCTCCAGTGGTGTCGCGACAGGAGTGAATGGAGGGACGAATGGAGACGTGTCGTCTTCAGCGATGAGAGTCGCTTCTGCCTTGGTGCCAATGATGGTCGTATGCGTGTTTGGCGCCGTGCAGGTGAGCGCCACAATCAGGACTGCATACGACCGAGGCACACAGGGCCAACACCCGGCATTATGGTGTAGGGAGCGATCTCCTACACTGGCCGTACACCACTGGTGATCGTCGAGGGGACACTGGATAATGCACGGTACATCCAAACCGTCATCGAACCCATCGTTCTACCATTTCTAGACCGGCAAGGGAACTTGCTGGTCCAACAGGACAATGCACGTCCGCATGTATCCCGTGCCACCAAACGTGCTCTAGCAGGTGTAAGTCAACTACCCTGGCCAGCAAGATCTCCGGATCTGTCCCCCATTGAGCATGTTTGGGACTGGATGAAGCGTCGTCTCACGCGGTCTGCACGTCCAGCACGAACGCTGGTCCAACTGAGGCGCCAGGTGGAAATGGCATGGCAAGCCGTTCCACAGGACTACATCCAGCATCTCTACGATCGTCTCCATGGGAGAATAGCAGCCTGCATTGCTGCGAAAGGTGGATATACACTGTACTAGTTCCGACATTGTGCATGCTCTGTTGCCTGTGTCTATGTGCCTGTGGTTCTGTCAGTGTGATCATGTGATGTATCTGACCCCAGGAATGTGTCAATAAGGTTTCCCCTTCCTGGGACAATAAATTCACGGTGTTCTTATTTCAATTTCCAGGAGTGTATAATCTATCTGACACCGTTTAGTATCTCCAGGGTTCTTCCATGTATACAACCTTCTTTCGTGATTCTTGAACCAAGTGTTAGCTATGATTAAGTTATGCTCTGTGCAAAATTCTACCAGACGGCTTCCTCTTTCATTTCTCTCCCCCAATCCATATTCACCTACTATGTTTCCTTCTCTCCCTTTTCCTACTCTCGAATTCCGGTCACCCATGACTATTAAATTTTCGTCTCCCTTCACTACCTGAATAATTTCTTTTATCTCATCATACATTTCTTCAATATCTTCATCATCTGAAGAGCTAGTTGGCATATAAACTTGTACTACTGTAGTAGGCGTGGGCTTCGTGTCTATCTTGGCCACAGTAATGCGTTCACTATGCTGTTTGTAGTAGGTTACCCGCACACCTATTTTCTTATTCATTATTATACCTACTCCTGCATTACCCCTATTTGATTTTGTGTTTATAACCCTGTATTCACCTGACCAAAAGTCTTGTTCCTCCTGCCATCGAACTTCACTAATTCCCACTATATCTAAATTTAACCTATCCATTTCCCTTTTTAAATATTCTAATCTACCTGCCCGGTTAAGGGATATGACATTCCACGCTCCGATCCGTAAAACGCCAGTTTTCCTTTTCCTGATAACGACGTCCTCTTGAGTAGTCCCCGCCCGGAGATCCCAATGGGGGTCTATTTTACCTCCGGAATATTTTACCCAAGAGGCCGCCATCATTATTTATCCATACAGTAAAGCTGCATGCCCTCGGAAAAAATTAGGGCCGTAGTTTCCCCTTGCTTTCAGCCGTTCGCAGTACCAGCACAGCAAGGCCGTTTTGGTTAATGTTGCAAGGCCAGGTCAGTCAATCATCCAGACTGTTGCCCCTGCAACTACTGAAAAGGCTGCTGCCCCTTTTCAGGAATCACACGTTTGTCTGGCCACTCGACAGATACCCCTCCGTTGTGGTTGCACCTACGGTACGGGCATCTGTATCGCTGAGGCACGAAAGCCTACCCTCCAACGGCAAGGTCCATGGTTCATGGATCATCTATGACTATCCGAATTTCTTCTTATATCACGTCATAGAGTCCTATCCATCCTCTTCTCTCCGTTTAGCAACGTAATTCCTATTGGACTCCTAATGCTGCCAAACTTGATTTTTTTTTTCTATGAGCTGAGTACGTCCTTCCGACGGTCATTTCGTTTTCGATTTCTTCGCATATGTCTTGCAGCTATTTCGCCTTGGCACCCTTTACAGTCCGCAGCTCGTGGTCGTGCGGTAGCGTTCTCGCTTCCCGTGCCCGGGTTCCCGGGTTCGACTCCCGGCAGGATCAGGTATTTTCTCTACCTCATGATGACTGGGTGTTGTGTGATGTCCTTAGGTTAGTTAGGTTCTAGGGGACTGATGACCATAGATGTTAAGTCCCAAAGTGCTCAGAGCCTTTTGAACCATTTGAACCACCCTGTACTTCCTGATTCTTTTCGAATCATAGTGTGAAATAATGTTGCAGAGAGAGTGATCTGAAACTGTTTTAGGTATCAAAGATTTCTGTTTAATTTGTGGCCAGCCGCAAGGTGACTAGCGTCCCTAATGTGTGATAGGCACGGGCGCGTTATAGAGAAGGGCAAAGGGCGATGTTACGCATACACTGTGTGCCAGCTGTGCGGCTGTCATATGCCACTGTGTGACGCACAGCAATTCGTTACCACCAGTAGCAATACCCGCGCGCTGATTACGTCGCTTCCGCAAGCAAGCGGCAGTCAGCAAAGCGCCGCCGCTTCGAGGGTACCCTCGCTGGTACCTCACTTGTAGGGCGTCCCTGCAATTACAGAGGCATTCAGCGCCACGTAACGCGTCGGCGCATTCGGAGAAGCTGTTCTCTGACTCGCATAAGCGCTGCACAAGACGCCTAGAGTGTGTTAATTAACTTAAATTGTTTTTTTTTTTTTTTTGCAACATCTCAAGTAACATTAGTATGAGAGGACGGGAAACAATTTCGAAATCATCGTATTACTTGACTTAAAGTAAGTGGTGCTGGCGTAGATCCAGGCAAATTATGTTCGTAGGAGCAACGCAGCAGATAGTTAGTGTTGGGGCAAAGGGCTACAGAGGCAATTGAGCTACAGATTACTAGAAAATTAGGGTATCAAAGAAAGAACGGCAAGAAGTGTCAAGTACTATATGTTTCGTTTAAAGGAGGAAATCTCAGATTTATCACTCATTATCTGCGTAACCGTGGCATGGATTTTACAGTATATAGTTAAAGAAATTTCGTGTACAGCATGTACTAGGGATGATCTTTATTGTGAGCTGCCCGTCACAGCGCATTGTGTGTGGGGCTCTCTACCCTGCGTCAGTTCTTTACTCTTTGACATTTGGTGAGAGGAGGAAAATATCTCTTTTATTGTTATTTTCTGTACGAGTAAGGCGTATCTGAGATTTGATTTCGAGAACTGTTCGGAAATTTTTGTATACACTGGAAGTTTGTCCAGTCTGTGAACTAGGGTATTAGTTAAGTGAAATTACATGCAAGGGAATAATAATTGTCTTTCAACGGAAATAACAAGTCAAGCTCAGCTAAAACTTACAACGAATGGTTACGAGTTTTTTTCATCCTCGTTGAGAAGTATAACTGTCCTATCTCTCGGATGAACTGTTGGAGACTGGTCTAGGAACTTACAGCCTACACTCCGGATCCCGGTTTCGGGAAAGTTTTCTTTTACACGTGTGGAAGTTGGCAAATAATTCTGAACTAAAGTGATCTTTTTCCCATCTCTTCGTCTCTCGTCTCAGCAGTAGTTACGTAACGTCTGATCACTGAACTGTGCGCTTCACTTCATGTAAACTGAAGAGCCAAAGAAATTGGTACGCCTGCCTAACATCGTGTAGGGTATCCGCCAGCACGCAGAAGTGCCACAATAGGACGTGGCGTGGACTCGACTAATGTCTCAACTAGTGCTGCAGGGAACTGACACCATGAATCCTGCAGGGCTGTCCATAAATCCGTAAGAGTACGAGAGCTGGAGGCATCTTCTTAACACCACGTCGCAAGACGTCATATACAATCTCAATAATGTTCATGTTTGGACAGTTTGTTTGCCAGTGCAAGTGTTTGAAATCAGAAGAGTGTTCCTGGAGCCACTTTTTAGTAATTGTGGACGTGTGGGGTGTCGCAGTGTCCTGCTGGACTTGCCCAAGCCGTCAGAATGCACAATGGACATGAATGGATGCAGATGATCAGACAGGATACTTACGTATGCGTCACCTACCAGAGTCGTATCTAGACTGTTAGGAGTCCCATATCACTCCAACCCCACACACCCCATACCGTTACAGAGCCTCCACCAGCTTGAAAAGTCCCCTGCTGACATCAGGATCCATGGAATCATGATGTTGTCTCCGTACCCGTACACGTCCATGTGCCAGATACGGTTTGAAACGAGACTCATCCTACTAGGGTACATGTTTCCAGTACTCAACCATCCAACGTTGGTGTCGGCGGTTCCAGGCGAGGCGTAAAGTTTTATGTTGTAGTCATCATGGGTACACGAGAGGACCTTTGGCCCCGAAAGCCCATATCAATAATGCTTCGTTGAATGGATCGCAGGTTGACATTTGTTGTTGGCCCAGCATTGAAATTTGCAGCAATTTGCGAAAGGGCTACACTTCTGTCATCTTGAACGATTCTCTTCACTCGTCGTTGGTCCTGTTCTTGCAGGATCTTTTTCCGGGCGCACCGATGTTGGAGATGTGATGTTTTACCGGATTCCTGATATTCACGTACACTCGTGAAATGGTCGTTCGAGAAAATCCCCACTTCATCCCTACGTCGGAGATGGTGTGTCCTATCGCTCGTGCGTCGACTATAACACCACGCTCATCCTCACTTGAATCTTTATAACCTGCCATTGTAGCAGCAATAACTGATCTAACAACTGCGCTAGCCACTTGTTGTCTCAAATAGGCGTTGCCGACCGCAGCGCCATATTCTGCCTGTTTACGTATCTCTGTATTAGAATACACATGCCTTATAGTTTCTTTGGCGCTTCAGTTTAGACAGTTTAATTTTCAGGAGAAATAAATGCCAAGGTTAAACGCAATTCCCGACTTGAAGTATGAATGATGTAACAAACTAAACATACAGATGCCTGATACACAGTTCAGAAATATGCAATTTTCAGAGTAGCTTTACAGACACTGTACGTTCACTTCAACTTAGGATTACAAAAGTAAGTAAAGCAACATCACAACCACTTTATATTAACCTTAATAATAGTTTTAAAAGCAGAGATCAATAGCAGAGAGGTACAATAATAACATCCCGATCAATACATAATATATAGTTTCTAAGTTATTACATTTCAAGCACTTTACATTATACTAATACGGCAACGATTGCAATTCTTAGCTTTCATCATGGGCATATAACCTAATCTCTGTAACGTAATGATCTAGTTACGTATCGAATGCGAGCGTACAGAGGCGAAGTCCAAACGAATCAGCAATTTTTTGGCAACCTACGTATTCCCGTCTTAATTTTTAGCCTGTACAACTACATTCTTTACAAATTAAAAATATATAACGAAATATAAAGGTTTATATGACTGCCTTACGGCATCCATCGTGTGCTGTAAACATATATAACACAGAATTATTTGAATGAGTTAGAAATAACATTAAGTAAAATAATTTTAAGAAAGGAGCGGTGTACATTAAGATATTAAATTTTCAGGGAGTAAAGATTCTTGTTATAACTGTGGGTGTATGTGGGAAAGAGCACTTTGTGTGTGTGTGTGTGTGGGTGTGGGTGTGGGTGTGGGTGTGGGTGTGGGTGTGGGTGTGGGTGTCTGTGTCTGTGTAACGTAGTGAAAGGTAACTACGCCTTGTAGCTCATACACGATAGATTGAAAGTAAATTATTTGTAACCGGGTAATACAGAAAAATGCCAAATTATGATATATTCTGGTCCTTTAGGCGCCGTACTGTGTGTGCCGGAGAGTACTTCATACCAATATTCGTGATTGCCAACGGTTTTACATTCACATTCTGACAGTGTCCAGGCATCTAAATGTTCCGTAATCTCTTTCATCTCATTGTCATGATACGTGAAACATGCAGTTGCCAAATAGTCTCCCTGCAACAAAGTTTCTCTAAATGTACATATCAGGGATCTCCTTCAGTTAAAAGTAAAATCGTATGGTCTATCAAATAAATTTTGTGACTCGAACGAGGATTTCTTGGTACGGAGGATGCTGCTTTGTACCGTGAATATAAAGACACAGACAAACGTGAAAGCTCATATGTGTCCAAGATAAGTTTATTTAGACTCTTATCGCTCATATGGAATAATAAAGTCCTGCCATACAATATTAACAGCAATATTTTTGGAGATGATACACATATTTATCTAAAAAAGCTCAAAAATAACCTGATGAAATCTTGAATAAAATCTTCCCGGTTTAAAAGCCGCTTCAATGGCTATCTCCGCCATCGTCGTCAGGAGTAGAAAACCACTGCCTAATTAGATCTCTTCAAGTTTTCAAACTGGTGTACGTAAGGCAACTTGCTTTAAATCATCACAAAGTAAAATTGTCCACTTCGCAAATTGTAATAACATGGTATCTTATGGTTGCAATATCAATGAACTAGTCAAATACTGTAACTACCTGACATGATACGTTGTGATGTGATTGCGTAGGCTCTACCTAGGTAAAGCAGGTGGTAGAGTTTAAGCTGTTGATGGGATTCATTACACAAAGTACAAATTATGTCACGGATTGCACGCCCCTTCCCGCCGGAAGTTCGTGTCCTCCCTCGGGCATGGATGTGAGTGTGTGTGTTGTTCTTTGCATACGATAGTTTAAGTAGTGTGTAAGTCTAGGGACCGATGACCCCAGCAGTTTTGCCCCTTCGGAATTCACACACATTTGAAGATTTGAACAAATAAAAAAAAAATGGTTCAGATGGCTCTGAGCACTATGGGACTTAACTACTGTGGTCATCAGTCCCCTAGAACTTAGAACTACTTAAACCTAGCTAATCTAAGGACATCACACACATCCCTGCCCGAGGCAGGATTCGAACCTGCGACCGTAGCAGTTGCGCGGTTCCGGACTGCGCGCCTAGAACCGCTAGACCTGAACAAATCATGTCCGTCTTCCTACAATTACGTAACGATTGTCCAACGACTACACTTTCTTATGGACACCCAACATCGTTTCTCATAGTGCTGCTGACTCTGCGTGACGAACCGTTTGTGTACACTGACAAAAGTTCTGACACAACTGTACCTCCTTTCGCCACAATTCATCGTTTTCAACCTCCTCCTACAGATAACTCATTTTTTTCTTATTTAATTATTTTAGCTGCTAGAAGTAAGCATACGCATTGGTCTGATGTTACCCACCACAAAGTTCTCTCTGGAGCCAGTATCTTAATCTCAGAGCAAGACTTACATTTAAAGTCCCTGATTATTACTTGGGAGTATTCCGATATCTTTCCCCTTTATGTTTTCTGTAGTTCCAAAGAAGTTATTACCTGATATCTAACCACATATACAGTCAATATTTCCGTTATAGTCATTGGTTTTGCATACTATCCTATCCTTCCTGATTCGTGGAAGACTCCCTCATTTCATATCTAAATTCATATGCTGAATTATCAGCGTCCTACTGAACTACAATACCTCAAACGCTTCGATTTCCTTATTTCCCGGTTTTCCCGCAATTTGCGGTTGACTTCTGTAAAATGGTCTTTCCCTGACGAACACTCTTAGAAAATACGAGCCTCTGATTAAGCTGTGCATTTGATTATACTAGGCTTAGTGAGGCTAGGAATTCTCTCTTTGGCTTTGCTGGTCTATTTCTTTTATTCCCATCGTCGCTCTTGCTTTATCTAGCTCGCATGGTAGCATAATTCCTTCACTTCAACAGTAGGTATCTGTAATTTTATTGCTAATCTAATTTCTGCTAGTGCTGATTACTTTGTTCATTCTTCGGTTTATTCTGCATCCGTATGCTGCGCTCATTAGCATGTTCATTCCACTCAGTAATATGTCCAGCAATTCATTCTCACTTTTAACTCGGGATAGTAATGTCGCCAGCGAATATCATGACTGAAAATTTTTCGTCCTGAAATTCACTCCTTTCCCGAACGTTCCTTTCATTTCATTCATTGCATTTTCGGTATAAAGATTGAATAATGCGTGGAACGACAGCATCCTTTCCTTCCCCCTTTCAATCGGAACAGTTTTCTTTATGTTCTCCTTTCTCTTTATATACTCTTGGTTCATGAACATTCTTATATTAGCTGCCCTTTCCGTGCAGTTTATACCTACGATTATGAAACCTTCGAACAACTAGTACAGCTCTCCGTTGTTGAACGCTTCCTGTAGGCATTATATCATATCATAATTAGTCTCGTTTTGTCGTGCGTGATGCCTCCACTGTCAGACATGTCTAAAAGAACAGACGCCATTTTGATCCAGCAGCCACGACGAATTGAGACACTAAGGAATTACAGACATTGGGGGGGGAGTGGCCATTGATTTAAATCAATGGGAAAAGTTGAAAATTTGTGCCGACCAGGATTCGAACCTGGGTCTCTTTCTTACCAGGCAGATGCGGTGACCACTGTGCCATCCAGACACAGTTGTCATCGCAGCTGCGTGAGCTACCCTAGCACGTGATCCATCAGACCCAAATTTGCAACTTATCCACATACTATGAATGCCTGGAAAGCACGAGTTCTGGGTTTGAATCCCAGTCCAGCACTAGCCTTCAACCTCCCCCATTGATTTAAATCAATGCTCACTGGCAGTTAAGTCATTGATTCCTTTCTGTCTTGGTCCTTTAGGACATATCTCAAAGAACAGGCACCTCTTATGTACAGCTAACCTAATGATGACCAATTGATGACTTCAGTGAAATGACTCGAGTAATGACAACAACGAGCAGGGGACACTACTTTCGTAGAGTGTGGATAATTTGGAAATTTGTATTTGACGGCAGCCATGCAAGGTTGGTCCGTACAATTGCGATTACTGCTGTGTGCGGAGAGTGCAGTGGTCAGCTAATCTGCCTTCCCCATTAATTTAAATCAATGCCGACTCGCAGAAAATGTCCATAATTCCTCTTCTATCCCAAGCTCATACTCATCCAACAGTTTCTTTTTCATGTTTCCTGAGCGTTATTCGTGTCAGCAACTTGGATTCCTGAACTTTCGAGACAGCTAGCTCTAGTTCCCGTATTATAGATTATTACCCTCTTCGGGATTGTATGTACAACATTCTTCAGAAAGTACTACGGGTCTGAACATTCAAGTCGTCAGCCCTGCCCCACATTAATGAAGGCATTGCGTACGGATGTATCTTCGTACTACGTAGACAATGTGGTGCAGTGCCCAATGCCTGAAGGAAGACTGCGAAGAAGGAATCTACTTTGGATTATCTATTCGTAAGATATCCTGTCTGACTAACCAAAGCTGTGGCTCAGACGATACCCTCCACGAACGTCGTAATATCCAAGCTTACAATACTCTATATAATCCTACAGTTGACAAACGATAGTTAAAGCGGTCTGCGATTCTGTGCATACGTTCATTTACTTTTTTTATACACGGGAGTGAACTGTGCTCTTTTCCAATCACGAGCGATTATTCGATGGGGAAGAAATTCTCGATGAATTTGAGTGGCTAATATTCCGCAGCGTATCCATTGTGGTATCTAATATTAATTGCGTGACGGTCAGACACGCCTTATTCGCTTTCAGCGTGCTTCATTGTTCTTCCACAGCTGGCCTGCTATTTGAATATCTCCCACTAGCGAGTGTGTGCTGCAATCAATCACTGTTTGCCGCTGTCCTCAAGCAGAACAATATTTCTGATCTAGATTGCTGGTTTCGGTTTGAATACCACAATGATCAACGAAGTATTAGATGGAATGTTTGTAGACGTTTATTGATTTTAAATATGAACAGAACGGTTTGATATTGCCTCATAGAGCGTAAAGAAAAAACTTTTTAAGTTATTGTTGACTTTACGCAAGGTCCTTCTTAAAATGTACGAGTTGTCGCTAGCGTTTCTATATCTGCTGAAGACATTTTTAATTCATATATTTGCAAACAATGTCGATGTTTCATTATATGCTTCAAAAGTGAGTTGTGGGTTTATGTGTATATGACTGATTATGTCTTTTATTTACTAAAATACGTTTAGCTACTATAATTTCTAGTATGTCACCTTTCGTAAGGCCGGCCGGTGTGGCCGAGCGGTTCTGGGCGCTACAGTCTGGAACCGCGCGACCGCTGCGGTCGCAGGTTCGAATCCTGCCCCGGGCATGGATGTGTGTGATGTCCTTAGGTTAGTTAGGTTTAAGTACTTCTAAGTTCTAGGGGACTTATGACCTCAGCAGTTGAGTCCCATAGTGCTCAGAGCCATTTGAATCATTTGAACCTTTCGGAAGATGGCTGAGTGGATCATGGCCGAAGGTTACAAGAAAAGTAGTATGTCTATAATAGTAGTAAAAAAATTAAATAGGAGGTATTTATCTGAAATAAACATAGAGAAGGAGTCAGTCTGGAGGATCGTAATGGGGTATAACTTCCAAAACATCACTCTGTAATAAATTGCAGATGAGCTGATTGGTGTATGTACATGGACAGTAGCAATAAGTACGAAAGCGTTGAAAATAGCATGGTGAACATCTATTTAAAATAAGATATTAATCCTGCTCAGACTGGAAGTTGATGTTTCATGTAATTCGTCGCCTGAGGTCTAAGTATCACTTTCATGTCATCTGGTTATTGATATTTACTTATCACCGAAGGTTGTTAATTTCACATTATATTAAAATGTGTAAAATCTTTATTCTTTGCGATTACAATAAGTTTTTTTGTTGTTGAAACGAATTAATAGATTACCTTAAGTGTCCAGCGTGGAAGCAAGTGCTGAGCCGAGATAAATTTGTAGGTCTTTTATAATTTGTAGGTCTTTTATCGTCGGGTATTGATTCTCAAACGAGCCAAATATTACACTAGTACCCTATCCTACTCATTTCAGTGCAATTTGAAAGTTGATTGGGATTAACTGCGTATTGCAAATAAAAGTTCTCTAAGCCTCTTCGCAAGGTTTTTCATACTATTGTTGCTTCTGTCGATCTACATATCTACAGTTTATCAGACAATGTAATGTTTTCAAAGTCCTACTCCATTACGGTCCTCTATATTGACTCCTTTCATGGCGTTTAGTTCAGATAAATATCTCCTATTAATTTTCCGGTCGATACACTATATTATATAAGCTGTTGTTTTTCAGACAATAGACACCATGTCATTGCCATATTTTTCTACTGTAACCTACGACTAGACCAAAGAGCATTTGTATCCTTTTACTTATTTACACTTTGTGTTTATTTCAACGGATCTGTTTGACGATCACGTAATATCTGTACCTTTGAAAATGGTAACGTGTCGGTTATTAAATGTGAAGTTCTCACCAAGTGCACTTTATTGTATTTGTGCTAATGTTCACCACTTTTATATGGAACATGATCAGATAGAATCTTATGCCGGCAATAGTGGCCGAGCGGTTCTAGGCGCTACAGTCTGGAACCGCGCGATCGATACGGTAGCAGGTTCAAGTCCTGCCTCGGGTATGTATGTGTGTGATGTCCTTAGGTTAGTTAGGTTTAAGTAGTTCTAAGTTCTAGGGGACTGATGACCTCAGAAGTTAAGTCCCATTGTGCTCAGAGCCATTTGAGCCATTTTTTGAGTCTTATGACAGTCATGAATTGTGCTTCATTTGAATCTGTTGGATTTGACGAATATGTATTTTTCGCTCTTTGATGTATACTGTCTAAGTACTACTGTTATTAAAAACCTTTTCAATTTCGTCCATGCCCTTTGTTGCCTTTACATATTCGTGTCTCTGTTGTACTTTAAAATTTTCTCCTGTGTGGATGATTATCATAACTGAAATCTGTAGAGAATAAATTACGGTTGTACAGCTGCTGGCGCAAATATAGATCTTTCGAAATATTTAATAGCTGTAGACAGTCACCTAGGAGACGTTTCACAAACATGTATAGTTGAATTTTTCCACATGAACTGTAATTGCCCGCATCTCGTGGTCGTGCGGTAGCGTTCTCGCTTCCCACGCCCGGGTTCCCGGGTTCGATTCCCGGCGGGGTCTGGGATTTTCTCTGCCTCGTGATGGCTGGGTGTTGTGTGCTGTCCTTAGGTTAGTTAGGTTTAAGTAGTTCTAAGTTCTAGGGGACTGATGACCGTCGATGTTAAGTCCCATAGTGCTCAGAGCCATTTTTTTTGAACTGTAATTATAGTGTTTTTATTAAAATCTAGCTGGCGCGGTGGTCTCGAGGTTCTAGGTGCTCAGTCCGGAACCGCGCGACTGCTACGGTCGCAGGTTCGAATTCTGCCTCGGGCATGGATGTGTGTGGTGCCCTTAGGTTAGTTAGGTTTAAGTAGTTCTGAGTTCTAGGAGACTGATGACCATAGCTGTTAAGTCCCGTAGTGCTCAGAGCCATTTGAACCATTTATTAAAATCTCTTTAAATATTAATGTGGTCTACTTTTCATTTGGGCACACCTTATATTTTCTTGCCATGTTTACTGTCTCTACCCCCCCCCCCCCCTCCCCCTTTGCAGGTATTTGAGTTAGTTTAACGGTCGAATGAGGTGTGAATCACAGTCGTACATCAGAAACTACTCTTTTCGTCGCGTACCGTACTAGAATGTTGTTTTGCTTGAAATATCACTTTGTTAGACTAAACTTACCATCAGCGGGACTGCGTGCAAATGCTGTGGAATGCCCACTGGGCAGTACAAACTCGGAGCCTCGACGCGATGTGTAGTAATTGCTTTTAGGCGTGAGGAGTACCATGTGGTGTATTTCACGAGGGCGGAGAGTTATCTCAACATTCAGATTGTCTTCACACAAACTCATCCAGATTCCGGATTGTTGTATTCAACTGAGAGCCTAGAAGATAAATACGGCTACAGGCGTTCGATACAGCTGTATTCCTGCGAACGACAAGTAAAAACGCAGAGCCACTAAAAAGCCGTTCTAAGGCTGTAGTTCAGTCATCGCGTCGCATCATTACATCAGGGCAGATGAAGTTGTCTCCGCTTACCACTTGCATAAGTCAGTTTGAGTTCCATGACGCACGTCAAACACAGGTGAACGAGATCGTAGAAGCAATATAGTAGAAAATTCGCTCTAAAGCATTCTCTTATTGACGGAGTTAAAACTGTGTAAGCATCTTTGTGAGCGACCTAATCCCTCTTGTTGTCAATACTCCTACACGAGATTTTGATGGGAACAGGAGAATGGATGTACTGAAAGTTCCGTAAACAGTTTTTCGCTACAGCCATTTCTTCCTTTTGGGTGCTCTATTTAATTCCCTGAAATTCTCATTTAATCCTTTGGATATCACGCACTGGACTTTCACGATACTGGCAATGGGCCAGTAAAATCAAGGCTCTCTACTGTCATGTAACTTAATAAAGGCCTTAAAAGTTATAAAAGTACTCCAGAATTCATGATATTAGTGTCTGGCATGTGACTTCTTTAATAAATACGAAGAACCTTACAATAATTCTTCTGAATATTTTAAGCAATAGCAGTAAAAAAATGGTTCAAATGGCTCTGAGCACTATGGGACTCAACTGCTGAGGTCATTAGTCCCCTAGAACTTAGAACTAGTTAAACCTAACTAACATAAGGACATCACAAACATCCATGCCCGAGGCAGGATTCGAACCTGCGACCGTAGCGGTCTTGCGGTTCCAGACTGCAGCGCCTTTAACCGCACGGCCACTTCGGCCGGCAATAGCAGTAAGCTTTACCTGCATTCAAAGGAAGAGACTGCCGATTTATACGAGGACGGTTCCATAAGTAATGCAACACATTTTTTTTCTGAAACAGGGGTTGTTTTATTCAGCATTGAAATACACCAGGTTATTCCCCAATCTTTTAGCTACACAACACTATTTTTCAACGTAATCTCCATTCAATGCTACGGCCTTACACCACCTTGAAATGAGGGCCTGTATGCCTGCACGGTACCATTCCACTGGTCGATGTCGGAGCCAACGTCGTACTGCATCAGTAACTTCTTCATCATCCGCGTAGTGCCTCCCACGGATTGCGTCCTTCATTGGGCCAAACATACGGAAATCCGACGGTGCGAGATCGGGGCTGTAGGGTGCATGAGGAAGAACAGTCCACTGAAGTTTTGTGAGCTCCTCTCGGGTGCGAAGACTTGTGTGAGGTCTTGCGTTGTCATGAAGAAGGAGAAGTTCTTTCAGATTTTTGTGCCTACGAACACGCTGAAGTCGTTTCTTCAATTTCTGAAGAGTAGCACAATACACTTCAGAGTTGATCGTTTGACCATGGGGAAGGACATCGAACAGAATAACCCCTTCAGCGTCCCAGAAGACTGTAACCATGACTTTAGCGGCTGAGGGTATGGCTTTAAACTTTTTCTTGGTAGGGGAGTGGGTGTGGCGCCACTCCATTGATTGCCGTTTTGTTTCAGGTTCGAAGTGATGAACCCATGTTTCATCGCCTGTAACAATCTTTGACAAGAAATTGTCACCCTCAGCCACATGATGAGCAAGCAATTCTGCACAGATGGTTCTCCTTTGCTCTTTATGGTGTTCGGTTAGACAACGAGGGACCCAGCGGGAAAAAACCTTTGAATATCCCAACTGGTGAACAATTGTGACAGCACTACCAACAGAGATGTCAAGTTGAGCACTGAGTTGTTTGATGGTGATCCGTCGATCATCTCGAACGAGTGTGTTCGCACGCTCCGCCATTGCAGGAGTCACAGCTGTGCACGGCCGGCCCGCACGCGGGAGATCAGACAGTCTTGCTTGACCTTGCGGCGATGATGACACACGCTTTGCCCAACGACTCACTGTGCTTTTGTCCACTGCCAGATCACCATAGACATTCTGCAAGCGCCTATGAATATCTGAGATGCCCTTGTTTTCCGCCAAAAGAAACTCGATCACTGCCTGTTGTTTGCAACACACATCCATTACAGACGCCATTTTAACAGTTCCGTACAGCGCTGCCACCAGTCGGAAGTCAATGAAACTATACGAGACGAAGCGCGAATGTTTGAAAATATTCCACAAGAAATTTCCTGTTTTTTCAACCAAAATTGGCTGAGAAAAAAATGTGTTGCATTACTTATTGAACTGCCCTCGTACAAGTACAGTAAAAGTGTATCGCGGCTGAGAGCCGAGAAGGGCGTTTTTTCTGCGGAGCCTGGGTGAAAACGTTTACAGACTGCGCAGTTCCTCAGTCTCACTGTGCAGAGACGTTGGATGGTGCCGGTCGGTGGCCGGCCACGTACAGGTAGGCTGCCTAGCACCGGGGAGTCCCTGCTGCTATGGGCACAGCATTGATGACCGGCAATAAACAGGAGGATGGGCTCTTGTCAGGCAGGAAGCCGATGAGACGACTGTGTGTTTCTGATAATTTCCTGGGGACAGGTCAGTGGCGCCCAGGCGTCCAGGCGTCCAGACTACCCTATAAAACATATTTGTGAAGCCACGAAGCTAGCGCATTTATGGCAGTTCTTTGGAAAGTTCGAAATGGATGAAAGAGGGGAGATTTTTTATAGGGGGCTGCGGTTCCATCCAGGTCATACCTTTAGGAAAGACACGGCGTGAACATGTGGGAGGCCATGAAGCTGAATCTTTTTTTCCTTTTCTCCCAATTAATATTAAAGTCGCTGGTTGGTCAAAAGTGAGTACGCAGAGGAAGTGGCGGTCTCCCAGCTTCAAATGCCATGCTCCAGCTAATGATTGGCTTGGGCTAGAGTGGGTGTAGACTAAGCATGTAAATGTGCTGTGCTACCGAACTGGCGAGGAAAGCTGATAGAAAGGGAAGAGGTGACTCTTGTACTGGCACTTTGCTAGTACAGAACTGCAGATGTTTATCTAAATGGTGAGACTTGTGTCCATTGCTTGTGTGCCCCTTAGAGCCAGTGCCAGTCACCATCTGAATCGTCAGAGGTCCAGCTTCTAGCATCAGTCACACGAAGAATGATGCGTGGGTGAACTCACACTACTGGCCATTAAAATTGATACACCTCGAAAATGACGTGCTACAGACGCGAAACTTAACCGACAGGATGAAGATGCTGTGATATGCAAATGATTAGCTTTTCAGAGCATTCACATAAGGTTGGCGCTGGTGGCGACACCTATAACGTGCTGACATGAGGAAAGTTTCCAATCGACTTCTCATACACAAACAGCAGTTGACCGGCGTTCCCTGGTGAAACGTTGATGTGATTCCCCGTGTAAGAAGGAGAAATGCGTACCATCACGTTTCCGACTTTGATAATGGTCGGATTGTAGCCTATCGCGATTCCGGTTTATGGTATCGCGGCATTGCTGCTCGCCAATGAGATCCAATGACTGTTAGCAGTGTATGAAACACGTCATTTTTTTTCGGAGGAATCCAGATTCTGTTTACAGCATGATTATGGTCGCACCCGTGTATGGCGGCATCGCGGTGAACGCACATTGGAAGCGTGTATTCGTCATCGCCGTACTGGCGTATCACTCGGCGTGATGGTATGTGTTGCCATTGGTTACACGTCTCGGTCACCTCTTGTTCGCATTGACGGGACTTTGAACAGTGGACGTTACATTTCAGATGTGTTACGACCCGTGGCTCTACGCTTCATTCGATCCATGCGAAACCCTACATTTCACCAGGATAATGTACGACCGCATGTTGCAGGTCCTGAACGGGCCTTTCTCGGTACAGAAAATGATCGACTCCTACCCTGGGCAGCACATTCTCCAGATCTCTCACCAATTTAAAACGTCTGGTCAATGGTGGTCGAGCAACTGGCTCGTCACAATATGCCAGTCACAACTCTTGATGAACCGTGGCATCGTGTTGAAGCTGCAAGGGCAGCTGTACCTGTACATGCCATCCAAGCTCTGTTTGACTCAATGCCCAGGCGTATCAAGGCCGTTATTACGGCTAGAGGTCGTTCTTCCGGATACTGATTTCTCAGGATTTATGCACCCAAATTGCGTTAAAATGTAATCATATGTCAGTTATAGCATAATATATATGTCCAATCAATACCCGTTTATCATCTGCATTTCTTCTTGGTGTAGCTATTTTAATGGCCAGTTGTGTATTTGTTGTGAATCGGCAGTCTAAATATTTGACATATTCCATCATGCATTGTCGTGGAGTCCAGTCAAACTGGTTTAGCTGACCAGTAAACATGTCGACCTGCACACTGGAATCCGCCGGGGTTTCAGAGGTTCATAGGGAAGTACCTGCATTCCGAATTAGTCGAACGCGAGACCGCGTACTTGCATTCTTTGGGCACGCGCCATTAACAACAGATTGCTGCCGACCATGACTCCAGTCGCCGAGCGCATAGTGGTGTGCCTCCCTGACCTGCAGGAGGGTAAAGTATTCGCTACTATTGCGTAGGGCTCCAAATATGCTTCTCAGCATTTCTTTGGCACCATACTTTTCTTTATGGAATAGTAGGGTATAATACTTGGTAGTAGTTTTTCGGCCATACCACGGATTCACATGTATGAAGTCAGGTAAAGCGATAAAAAAAAATGGTTCAAATGGCTCTGAGCACTATGGGACTTAACAGCTGTGGTCATCAGTCCCCTAGAACTTAGAACTACTTAAACCTAACTAACCTAAGGACATCACACACATCCATGCCCGAGGCAGGATTCGAACCTGCGACCGTAGCAGTCGCACGGTTCCGGACCGCGCGGCTAGAACCGCGAGACCACCGCGGCCGGCAAAGCGATTAGTTCTGGTTAATGTCGTGTGTTGATCTCCATCGGATCACTTTGTTCACCATAGACCGCATATCATTGAAAGCGTTTGTCCTATGAAAAAATGATTGTTTGCTGTTTATTTAGCCATTTTTCTGTCTGATTAAGAATGAATAAATAAAATGAAAGCTTTCACGACCGGATGGTACTGTTGTTGAAAATACTTCCGGGTTATATGGGCGTGGTCCATGAAATACTTCTATTCCTAACGTTTCGTCCTACACTACGTTGGACATCCTAAGAGGTATGGCCATACCTCTGAGGATGTCCAACGTAGTATTGGACGAAACGTTAGGAATAGAAGTATTCCATGGACCACGGCCATATAGCCCGGAAGAATTATCAACAACAATGAATAAATATATTGTTATTTAGACCATAACTCCTCACAGTATCCTGATTAACATTACCTTTACCATTTTTATTAAAGTCTTGATTGTAATTGATATAGCAGAAGCTTGCTTGCTTCAATTGGACGACTAGGCTTTGGTTTCGATGTCATAACCATAAACTCATTTTTCTTCACCAGTAATGACCCTTTTGAGCAAATCAGGATCATCATTGACATAATTCAAGAGCTCCTGAGCAATGCTCATGCGACGGTTGTTCTGGACAAAAGTGAGAAGTTTTGGAACAAACTTTGCTGACGCCAATAACATCCGAAAAAAGTGCATGACACGAGCCGACCAATTTGCCAACATCCCCAGCGACTTCTCTTACGTATTTAGGCGTTTTCCTAAAACAATTCTTTTCACAGCTTCGACGTTATTATTTGTTGTTGATGTGGTGGGACGTCCAGAGCGAGGTTCATCGTTGACATTTTCTCGGCCAGCTTGGAAGAGCTTGTATCATTCACAAATGTTTATTTTATTTAATTTTTTATTATTAGAGGAGACACACCATATGCCACTGTCAATATTTCAAGTGGTTTAGAGCTCTTTATTCCATTTTTCACACAAAATTTGATACAAATTCTTTGTTCCATTTTTTTATAATAATCGAAATTCACTGAGAACACAAAAACGCATCTAACCTTTCTATTAACCAAAAACAAACGAAGTATTCTGTACACTTGAAACTGCCAACATATGTTCGGGACGTGTGTACCAACATAACAAAAAAAGATCGATAGTCGAATGTATGTTACCCACGCAATTTGGGAAGTCACCTTACTTTTTGAACCCTCCTCGTATATTAGATCATGTTCTTTGTTGTTCACGACATTAACTGATTCATAAGAAACTGTAACACGCATTCAGTGAACGATAGAAGCATAAATAATTTATTCTTGGTCAAAATGTCCTTAAACTTTTACAGCTCGGTTTGCAACATGGTTCAAATGGTTCAAATAGCTCTGAGCACAATGGGACTTAACATCTGAGGTCATCAGTCCCCTACAACTTAGAACTACATCACACACATCCATGCCCGATGCAGGATTCGAACCTGCGATCGTAGCGGTCGTGCCGTTCCAGACTGAAGCGCCTAGAACCGCTCGGCCATAAAGCCGGCTTGCAACATGGACGGTGTATTATTTCCAGTAGGCTTCCAGCAGAAACGGTAAAAAGAGAGATAAAGTCATTACACATAAATTTAAGTAATTCCTTGTGCCACACTCCTATTCTGTACAGGAATTTCTAGCTGTATGTTAGAATGTTTCTCTGTTGTATATTATTCATTCGTATGCGCTCCCATAATTACTTTTGTGTTTAATTCATAAATTTTATGGTTATTCTAGGGGTGCAGGTTCAGCGTCATTGACTTGTAATCTCGAGCGTACGGTTTCGAACCCAGACACTGTTCAGACTTTGAATAAATGTTATTAGCAACGGCGGCTGAATACATCTAGCGTAAGAACCCTCGTTCTGCCAACGGCCTTGTCAAAGTGCGAGGAGGAGCGGAAAGATGTTCACGGATCTGTCTTGCCCTTGAGGTGGAAAGCTGACGTTAATAGGCCGAAGAATTAACCAGTGATCGACGGCATGAGGACGCAGAAGGCAGAGGAAACCACTGCATTAACCAAAGCAGTACCGACGCATTTTCTGCAACGCACGCTACCAAAGGGGGCAGCAGGAGGATGGTTACTTTATGCTCGACATAGAAAGAGAGAAAAGAAACAAAACTAGTTAGCTGTTTCTGACCTTTGTTAAAAACATACTCTTTAAAAAGATATTGATATGTAAGTGACGTCCTAACCTAAATGACATTCACTGGGGAAAGTGACGTCTAATAAAACTGAAATTTCGGGGTTACGTTTAACTGAAAAATTTAAAATATTTATATAGAAGAACTGATAAAACAATAAATAATTTTTTCAAAATTTTGAAATTTAAATCATCTCACTAGATTGAAATATTTTCAAAAGATGGGCACAACGTACCCACCCCATCCTACTTCGTTGGTATTGCGAGGGTTAAAGACACCAGTGCGTATCCACAGCACAAGTGGCTTATTGGAAAAGTCCCCATTGGCATAAGACTCTGCACTAGTCCCCATTAGGACACCTGGAGGGAACTACAGAGAGGAAGGCGACTGTAAGAAAAATACGGAATAACCAACAATGGGATAAAGCTTAACGTGTTTGAGCTGGGAACATCGTAAGTTTGATTGTTGTAGGAAAGTTAGAAAATCTGAAAATGGAAATCAGAGGCTCAATCTATATATAGTGATGGTCACTGATGCGAAATGGAAAGATAATAAGGATTTATAATTAGACGAGTAAAGGGCAATATCAATACAAGAACAAAAGTGGTGCTGCGTGAATAGAATTCCATGTGAATAGAGAGGAAGGTCAGAGGAATGACGTAGTGTCAAGAGTTCAGTGATAGGTTTCTTTTAATCAGATTCGACACAAAACCAATACCGACAACATTAGTTCTGATATGAATATCTAAGTTGCGAGCAGAAAAATATGTGAAGAATTTTAACGGGTAATTCAGTGTGTAAGTGAAGACGGAAATGTAACAGTTAGAGCGGACTGGAACGTGATTGAAGGGGAACAACCAGAGGAATGAGTTACGGGCAAATATTCTCTTGGCAGTAGGAATGAGAGACGAGAAAGACTAATTGAGTTTTGTAAGACATTTCAAATGACGAGGGTTACGTATATTTGGAAAATACGTGAAGACGCGGAAAGACTCATCTGGTTTCGTCACGGTCAGAACGAGATTCCAAGATGAGATATAGGATTGTAAGTCGCACCCAAAAGCAGATATATACTAAGACGAAAAGTCAGTACTCATGAGGAATAGACTGAAGTTTAAGATAATCGTCCGGAAAAATCAGTGTGGAGAGAAGAGTGATAGTGAAGTACTGAGGAATGACGAGATAGTTCGCTAAGGATGTTGATACAGCGTTAAGTAAAACCACGGAAGACACTTCAGGTGAACAGGAGCGGACATCTCTAAAAAGGTCAGTCACAGATGTTATGCAGACAAACATACGTGCAAAACATGTAGCTGCAAAGAAATTATGGGTAACAGAAGAAACACTTCAATCGATCACCGAAAGAAGGAATTACACAAATGTCCAGAGTAACACAGGAACATAACAATATAAATCCTTCAGGAATTAAATAAATAGGAGACTCAAGGAAACCAAGGCAAAATGGCGACAGGAATGTTGAAATTCGAAAAAGAAATACTCGTCGTGAGGACTCATTCAGCATATACAAAGTCAAAAGAACCTCCTGTACAAATAAAACAAGGATGGCGACGTTAAGAGTGTGAAATGCAGGGATGAATGCATATAGGTTGACGCAGTACGTTGAAGGGCTTTGAGAGAAGAGGACTTTCTGATGAGTGATGGAAGAGAAGCTGGAGTCGACATGGAACAGATAGGTGATACTACACCGAGTCAGATTTGAAAGATTTCTCAAGGAGTTGTGATCACATGAAGTAGATAATATTCATCGGAGTTCCTAAAATCATTGGGGGAGCTGGCAACCAAACGACTATTGATGTTGATGTGTAGAGTCTATAAGATGTGGCCGCGCGGAGTGCTGATAGAGGCGCCACGTCACGAATTGCACGGCCACTCTCGCCGGAAATTCGAGTTCTGCCTCGTGTGTGTGTGTGTGTGTGTGTGTGTGTGTGTGTGTGTGTGTGTGTGTGTGTGTGCGTATGTGTTGTTCTCAGCAGAAGTTAGTTTAAGTTAGTGTAAGTAGTGTGTAAGTCTAGGGACCGATGACCTCAGCATTTTCACCCCTTGTAATGCATATGTGCATTCCCTTCACGTATTTAAGCCAAGTATTATGCATCTTTATGCGATCAAGAATGCTCAGTAGCAGCCAGGCTACATGTACAATTAACAATTAAGCGTCAGCAAGGAGTAATAGTGATGAAATAATAGGAGGCAATGTTGTGCAACCTCAGTAGGAACAAGATCCGACTATTCGGGAGTACGATCTTACAATCTGAGACGGTGTTCCGAGACTAACTTCCGTCACAATGTCCGCAAACGTGACGTCAGATCCACCTAGCAACAGCGATCTGAACGCCCATATATATATATATATATATATATATATATATATATATATATATATATATATATATATATATATATGAAACAAGAGAAGTGTCCTTATTGGCTGAGGGAGAAATGGGGGGTGGTCTCTCTTGTCCTTCGGGAAGACAGGCCGAGTTAGTCGCGAGGAGCCACGCAAAACGCACGGTCGAGTAACCGGGGCGGCTCTGAAAGAACGGTCGCGAGTGCATATTTCAGATGTTAAACAAGATATAAAGTGAAGTTATTAGTTATAAGAACGCCACGTGTCGTGGGCAGTGTCTATCATTATGTAAAGTCAGAAAACTGTGTTAATGTGTGTAAAGGGTGGAATATTACGGCGTAGTCCAGAACTTCGATATCGTAAATACTGATGTGACGTGTGTGACAAAGCACTTTCTGTATTAAAACAAGTATAGTTCAAACGTTGTTGACAATTAACAAGCGGCATCCCTAAACACACCACTTCAGCAGGATCACCACCTACATGGGGCCTGGCGACTGAGCGCTACCACTGTGCTACGAGGAACTTACCGAAGCAACAACACACTAGGTTAGTGATACCGCCCAGAGAAGTACTTCCTTCTCGCTACAATGCCACTGAGGAAGTTGTGCCCTTAAGTGTCTGGAGTAGTGCTGGAGGGAATTGACACGATGAATCCTGCAGGGCTGTCCATAAATCCGTAAGAGTACGAGAGCTCGAGGTATTTTCTGAACACCACGTCGCAAGACGTCCCAGATATGCTCAATAATATTCATGTTTGGGCAGTTTGGTTGCCAGCGCAAGTGTTTAAACACAGAAGAGTGTTCCTGGAACCACTCTCCATAAATTCCCAGGAGTACTAGAGGATGGAAATATCTTCTGAATAGAACGTTGCAAGGCATCGTAGATATTCTCAACAACATGTCTGGGGAATTTGATGTGCCGCAGAAGTGTCTAAACTCAGAAGAGTGTTCATGGAGCCACTCTGCAGCAATTCTGGACGTGTAGGTCGTCGCATTTTCCTGCTGGAAATTCCCAAGTCCGTCGGAATTCGCAATGAACGTGAATGGATGCAGGTGAACAGACAGGAAGCTTACGTACGTGTAACCTGTCACAGTCTATCTAGACATATGAGGGATCCTGTATCACTCCAACTGCACATGCCTCACACCATAAAAGAACCTCCACCAGTATGAACAGTCCCCTGATAACTTGCAGGGTCCCTGCATTCATGAAGTTGCTTCCATATCCGTATAAATCCATCCGCTTGATACAATTTGAAACGAGAGTGTTCCGACCGGGCAACATGTTTTGAGTTATCAGAAGTCCAATGTCGGTGATGACAGGCCCAGGTTAAGTGTACAGCTTTGTGTCATACAGTCATCAAGAGTACATGAGTGAGCCTTCGGCTCTGAAAACCCATATCGATGATGTTTCGTTGCATGGTTCGCACGCTGAACCTTGTTGATGGCCCTTCATTGAAACCTGCAGAAATTTCAATCGTTGTTGGTCCCGTTCTTGCAGGATCATTTCCGGGCCGCAGCGATGTGGGAGATTTGATGTTTTCCCGGAATCCTGATAGGCACGGTACACTCGTGAAATGGTCGTACGGGAAAATCCCTACTTCATCGCTACCTCAGAGATGCTGTGACTCGTCGTCCGTGCGCCAAATATAACACCACGTTCAGATTTACTTAAATCTTGATAACCTGCCAGCGTAGCAGCAGTAACTTATTTAACAACTGCGCCAGACTTATGTTGTCTTATATAGGTGTTACTGTGTGCAGCGACGTATTCTGGTTGTTTATATATCTCTGCATCTCTGCGTTTGTATGCTCATGCCTATACCAATTTCTTTGGCGATTCTGAAAAGAATACTATCCAGAAAAATGATAAAGAAAATTAAGACGCTTTTAGATGACAATCAGCTTGGCCTTATGAAAGGTAAAGGCAACTGACATTGCACTTGATAACGCAAGTAAGACTGAAGATATATCGAGACACGCTCATAGGATCTGTCTGCGTTTAAACGTAGAAACAGCCCTACTTCGAAATTCTTTTCCGCTTTATACAAAAGTAAATTGCACCAAGAACTCCTAGAACCGAGACTACGCTTGCCGTTGATAAACTGTAAATGACATTTCTGGTGATATTGTTTCACATGTTTCAATATTTCATTGGCTGAAATTTGTCCTTTCTCTGAAGTTATTAATTCATCAATTGTTGTATCGAAGCTAAATACAATGTATCGTTAGTAAAAGTTTGGTTTCGATTAGATATGTGATGGTTCTTCCGGCCAATACAACATCTTTCGGAATACTTTAATTATTGTTGTGCCCGTGAAGGTAGATGGAAGGTGAAACTGTCTCCCTGCTATCTCACACCTCATTCCATTAACTGACAATCCATTACCTTGTAATTCTAGTTTCATTATCCCACTTGGTTTAAGGTTTCTATAGTAAGTAGTAATTACTGTTAGTGGTGCTAATATGGAGTAAAGCCAGTGATCTCGCATTTTCTGAAAGTCTGTCTCAGGCACTTAGACATTTGTCGCACTCTCTCCTGCTTCCATTTTCCCCGAAAACAACTGTGTTTCACATGATCTGTTGTTCGTCTGTATCACCCTTGTTGGACAAATAATATTTTCTCTTCTACAATTTTTGAAATCTGGTACAGACTTGACGACATCATTTCTCAGACTAGAAACCAATAATACTAATAATGATGTGAGCTGGTATTCTTTCGAGTTTACTATTTAAGACTGTTCCTCTGTGAAGCGCATGTTTTTCTGATTCTATTGTTAAATTTCGTACTGTTTTAGCAACATTGAGAATTCTTTGTTTCATGTTCTCTATGCTTGTTTTGTGCCAATCTACTTTTGCTTCTGTATCTTCTGCTATCACTTGCATATTTCTAATTGTGTGTTTAAAGTCTTGATATCCTTATAATTCGCTGTTCAGGATTGAGTTTTTAACAGTTTCGCATCTAATCAACCACGTTTTTAACGTATTAATGTTTGTGGTAAAGTTTCTGTTATCTGTTGCAACTGAATCCTCAGATTTTCATACAACCGTTTTAATTCTCTTTCTGCATATCTTTTAATAATTCTCCCTTTTCAAATTCCTTTTGTAAACCTACAAACATGTCTTGCAGTATTTGTATATCATTCCTTACTTGTTTCACAAGTGTTAAATGTAAATACGACTGCCCATCTGTGACTCGTGAGTAGAACATCTGTTTGCCTTCCAAATAAAATTCCATTGTACAACGATTTTATTCCGTATCACATCTTCTGTATAATGGTATAGTAGCGCTAAGCTCAGGAAAGGTTTTCTGGTCAGCATCTTGGCACTACCTGAGAGAAAGTAAGCACTATCAATCCCTCCCCTTGCTTTATACAAGTAAATAAATTCAGAATATCACAGTTAAAGAAAATTAAGACCATCCTAGGTAAACAAATACGATGTGTGCTTTGTATCTCAGAAGAAGTTAGGGTACATACTTCAAGATGTAAGTGGATAAGGTATGTTTCTGTGATGATCCAGCTTCCCTTGTACGTATGCATTTTCCTTAAGGTTGAAGGAATTCGTGGCAATGCATCTGTCTCACCTTTAAACGATTTGACTCTACTTATATGTACTGTAGAACTTCTAGTTGGCAACTGTAATTTGACGTTGATTGGCGAAGTCAATTCGATAACTTGGCAAGGTCCATCGAATTTTCTCAAGTTTTTTTTTCGTTTTGGCATTTAGGGTATACGGATTAGCTCTCACTGTTCTATCCCGTGTTGGGCAGTTTGCTCACCCGTTGCCCAATACGTACTTAGTTTTACTGTTGGCATGCTATACCTTTGCCAAATTTCTTTCAAATTCCTTGCAAAATTCTTCACTGGTTCAACTGTTGACCCAGTTTAAGTTGCGCTACAGCTAAAGGTGTCGGCATTTCCGGGCCATACACTTCCTCGTACGGCCAGAGGCCACTTCCGGTTTGACCTTTTGAATTATATGCGCAGACGACAATACTTAAATTTATATCTCAAACTGTATGCTGTAAATTTACGTAATGGATTCACTTTATGGATAATGTATGGTGGAATCGTTCTGTCTGTCCATTCATTTAAACATGAAAAGGGTTGGTACATAACTACTTAGATGCACACCAAATTTTAATAATCAGTTGTTTAACCATTACCTATGTTACAGCTCTCGCCTTCTGATCTGGAATGACTACCATAACTGAATATCATGAAAAATGATCTAACATACTAAGAAAATATTTATTACTTGGTTGTGTTCTGTTAATAGGCCGTAGGATGTCTAACCCCAATAAGGAGAATCGTTTGTCAGCTTCTGTTAGTTGTTGTAACTGAATTTTTTGTGACTCAAATGTGCTAGTTGTTGTTCCTGAAATATTGTTCTACATCACAATGACACGCTTTGCACCAAAATCTGTCAACTTTATTCCTCCGTCCACTTGACGTAATTCTTCTTGTCTCAGCGCTGCAGGAACTACAATGCGAGGTCCACTCTTTGTACATCCATATAGCAAATCTTCTAGCGTTTTAAACTGAGGCTGCGAGAGAAACAGCTGACTTTCACTTCTTGTGCCTTTATTCAATCTGTCTACCTTCCACCTACTACTAGCAAAGCTGCTATACTTTAGCTTAAAATATCAGTAATGGCGTTTTTTACTCCAGGTTTAGGAATCACCTCATAATCGAACACACTCAATTTTAATGCCCATCTTGCTAATCGCCTTGCTGGATCTTTCAACTCTAATAAACATTTTAAAGATGTGTGGTCTGTAATTACTTTGAATTTACCACCGTACAATTAGAAACGAAAGTAAGATATTCCGTATATAACTGCTAACACTTCTTTTTCAGTTGTTGAGTAGTTAGTTCCAATTTTATTCAATTGCTTGGGGACATTTGCCACCGGATGTTCTTTCCCATCAACATTCTGACTTAAGACACAGCCAAAAGCATTGCTGAATGCATCACAGGCAAATATAAACTCCTCTTCAAAGTAGGGAATATTAACACAAGATTTGACATTATGGTCTCCTTGAGTTTCTCAAACCCTTCTTGGAATGGTGATATCTACAGAAAACTTAACCTTTTCGTCGCCGTTTAGGTAATGAACATGCATTTTCAGCGATCCCTTTCACGAACTTGCGGTAATAATTGCAGTCCAAGGAATGATTGCAAATGTTTAATAGTTTGTGGTATCGGAAAATAATGTACGGCGGAAGGAAGTCGAGAATTCGTTCACACTCCGTCTTGCCTGATAAGATGCCGAAGGTAAATTAGTTGTGTCGGAGAAAAATGTCATTTCTCACGCTTACCGTAAGGTGTACTGCAATCAGTCTACTAAACACTTCATCCTGCCGTTTAACCTGACATCCTATAGTTATCGAATAGGCGACTACATCTCAAGATATGCCATACAGATTTTCGATTTTAATCCACAAAGTAGACCATCTTATAGTCTTACGAAGGTAGCTGCAACATTTTCCAATCCAAACGGCATTCTTCGACATTTGTAATAACTTGAATTTGTTGTGAAAGCAGTTTTAGGTCTGTCTTGAGGAAACACTTCTAATTGGTGATAACCACTTCTAAGGTCAGTCGCTGAGAAGTGTTTCCACTTTCCTAGGTTATCTGATATATCCGTTACATTCAATAGTGGATATGCATCCTATGTGGTTTATGCGTTCAAGTAACGATAGTCACAGAAAGTTCGATATTTTCGGCAACCTTCAACTGATTTCTTGGATACAAGGGCCATCGCTACGCTCGATAATACCCTCACATAATTGCTGATAAATAAATGTGTTTACTAGTGGTTGTAGGTGTTTCACCGTCCTGTGTGCTTTCCTATTAACTGGAGGATTATTCCATTTTGGTATGCGGTCTTGTGTGATAGGTGTTGCTGATAGTGGAACATCTGATTTCAATAAGTTGGACTACGCCAACAACAAAGCGTCCATGGCTTCTCGTTCACTGTTTTTAAGGTGAAGAACCTTGTCATGTAGTACAGATGCACTGAGCATTTGTTTGATGCTGTGACCACAGCGTGACACTTCGATAACTTCGTCTTCGAATATCTCTAAACTCGCTTACGTAGTCTTTTTCGGATATTCACTTCAACTGTCCCAAAGTTAAGCAAGCTTACCGTAATATCGGTTACCCATTAACGATGGTCACTCACGCAACGCTTCTTCGAATGAAACAATTCATTTCATCTAATGCTTCATTGTTCTGGTTTTTTTATTAACATTATGTATAGAGTCATCAATCATCTGACTGGTTTTATGCAGCCCGCGACAAATTCCTCTCCTGTGCCAATCTTCAGAGTAGCACTTCCAAACTAAGTCCTGAATTATTTGCTGGCATCTACAGATACCCAAACCAACTTCCCTCTGCCAGCAGGTACTTTGTCATGCATAATCATCTTTAGTGCACGTGTACACAGTTCAGTTGATGACACCTTAGCAACCATTGTTCCTTGCGACACTGAAACATTTATAGCTGTTGGACCCACTGGAAACTAGTTCACGCCAAGTTATATTGTGCCTAACCAGGAAATCAAGTCGAATAATAGCAGATAACTACTATCCCGCAGTTCGCAACACTTAAATAAGCTCACGAAACTCTATAGTACCAAACCTAAAGAACGAGCAGTGTTGTTGCTAATAATACTAAGTCATTTTTTTCCACCATATAAATTATATCTTGGAGGGCCTAGTTCTTCTCCTACCCACGAGGTCTACACTAATAATAGATACATGTGCATCACTATCAACTAGAATTTGACGTTCTTTACCGTTTACATATCCCATCAAACAACAGTCCTCTCTGCCTTAGTTTATGCAGTACTCTGATATACTGATAATATTTTTCGACGGTCAGAACCCTCCGTTTATGTTTAACGTTTTGCGTTGATTATTTCCTTTACTTTGCTTGTAATTCCCACAGTCGTTTCCCTTGTGATCAAAACACCCACATCTATATCATTGTGGTTGATTATAATCAATATGCGCCCTGAAGTGCCCTTTCTTCCCGCAACGACAACAATTATTTTCAGAAGCAAAAAGTCGCTTATCAAAGCATACCCGCGAGGCAGTATCTGTCGCCGTAGATGCATTACAATACGCAGTGTTGCAGCCAAATCCTCTGTATTTTGCGTTCAGACTCTTCGTGGAAACTCCGCAGGAATTCCTTTAAAATCACGTGGAATAATGTATTTTCTGATTCCCTCAGTACGAAGCGATTAGTGTCTAGATTCAGCTTACATGTCTGCCGATTTATTTTGAACTCTGTCTGAAAAAGTCTGCACAGTCTCATTTTCCTTCTGTGTCAACCTGCTCAAATTGTTCCTAAAATCCTTGAACTATTTACCTTACGTTGTCTTCGACGCAAACCTTCTGTTAACTGCTCAAACGTATTTGCCTTGCTCAATGTCCTATGACGCATCACGTATGGTTCAAATGGCTCTGAGCACTATGGGACTTAACATCTGAGTTCATCAGTCCCCCGGAACTTAGAACTACTGAATGAAGCACCAAGAACCACTCGGCTACACCGGCCGGCACATAACGTATGACTTTGCTTCATTCGTAAGGCGTAAATGGTCCATCGGAATAGTAATTTCATGTGACCAATTACAGATTCTGGCTGTAGCGAATACATCATTAATGAATACCGTGACGTACTCTGCTGTTTTGCCGGAAAAGAGTGTGAAGAGGTAGCTATTGAAGAATCTACTGAAATTTCGGTCATTGTTACTGACGAATTAAATTCACTCAAACACGGCTGTGAACCTTACATGACCCCCAAAGATTCTGTGCTACCAATTCCTGATGGTGTGACGTCTGTTGAACATCTTTCTCTAACTGTTGTGACATTTGATCCCTTAAAGAGGCTGTGCTGTCACTGGTAGTAACTGACATTGTGTCTAGCATACCTGTGCCATTTACCACCATCTTATACGCATACCAAACATATCTGCGCCAACGTACACCGGACAGGAGAATACGACTTACACCGTAGGAAACGATACTCTATTGCTTCTTTTGTCTGATCATCGCCCAGCGACACTCAGTCCACTTCTATGCTGCATGATCACAACGTCTACAAGTAGAACGAGTTACCGGTACAATCTTAATGCGTGGTTCACTATGACCCGTTAAATTACAAACAGCGCATCTCACTGTTACCAAATACGTTCCTTTACCATTTCATTTGAAGTCTGATAAATCAACTGGCTCCGTTTGTTTTACAAAAGATACTTTTGACAGAGCACGTCCACCAATATGCTTAATTTCTGCCATATCAAATAGAAAGAAAAAATGATTTTTGTGCTCATCGTGTTGCGATTACTGTTGCGAAGTGTGGACACTGCAGAGGCAGACCACTTGGTTTGAAATCCAGACTGTGGAATCGAACACCTCTAATGCCACGTCCTCTGATGACGGGGCCGGAGTCCAGAAGTACAACAATTTATAGAGGGCTGGGTGCAGACTCCTCTGCATAGAGTCAGTAAGACAGTCGGAAACCCGTGAGGCGTCTCTGACGCTAGTAAATAGTCGTCAAATTTCAGTTATTTACTAGGCATGTTTATAGTCGTCTTGTTCAACACCGACCTTGCAGCCAGTCCCTTATTCAGCTGCCTGTTGGATTCGCACTGACAGCTGTCGAGTCTCGTCTGCAGTCCCAGGCGCAGTGTGGGCGGCGTCGTGCTGCGGCTCGTTCCTGGCACGGCTGTGGTCCTGCACGAATGGTCTGTTATTAGCTGCTGGAGCAATTCTGTGTTGACCCTTGATGACCCATTTGCTATGTGGTGTTGTCTGAAGTCGTTCGATCAGTCGATCTCCTTCCTACTGGCCAGGTAGGTTTCTGCAACTGGAGACGCCACGAGACCCTGCTGCCAGCTTCCACGCTAAAGTCCGGGCTGTCAGCACTACGCGACTTGGTGTTGTTGGAAGACAGTCAGCTTCTCCCTCAGCAGTGGTAGGGAACGTTTAGTATGAACTTCATCAGGCGAAGACAATCACCTCAGGTATATCTTCAGCTTGTTCTTAGACTGTTCTGGGATTCGCTACAGTATCGTAATGGTGGAATCGGATGCTATTAATGTGAACGCCGTTAATGCCAAGGATCAACTCATTGGGAACTGGGGCGCTCGAGTATTTCAAGGGAGCAAACGTGAAGCTACGACAATTCGCTCTGAAGCAGGAGCGAATTGTATAATATCTTTTGTGTTCTTAGAAGGTTTAGTTTGTTGAGTTTCTTCGTGTTGACTTATTATTTAATAGACATAGCTCTCACGTTTTCGGTTGTGTCGAAAAGTAAACCGGTTTTGAATCTCTGTGTAATACTCTAAAACATTAGACACAGTTGTTGCGTTTTCATCAGGCTTTACAGTAGATTTCTGCAGCTCCTGTCGATAGTCCATTTCTCTGAGCAGTGTGGTTTTCCACGGTCATTAGTAAGATTGGGGACTGTGATTATTGTGCGCTGATGCAAGCCAGGATGGTGATACTGTGCTCTCAGCTCCAGGCTGTGATGGCTTTGGTTACACAATTTGAAGCTGCGGTGGATGGGCATCACTGTTGTGGGCCAGCCATGGTGATCAAACGGACGTCCAGCACATCTGAACCCACCTATCGGTCGTCACCGGTGGTCAGCCCACCGAATGCGTTGCAGGCGACGAAAGACTTCCCAGGGGGCCATTAAGGCCTCCCCGGCTAGTATGACAAACAGGTTCCAAGTGCTGTCTGCAGCTGACATTGTCGTTCAGCTGGATGCAGTCACCTGTTTCATTGGAAACCTCTCAACAGGCAGTATCTGGGCAATCACAGAGGGTGGTATTGTTGGTAGTTGTGAGTTTAAATGTTAGGGGCGTTATGGAGCCCTTTAGAGACATGTCTGCCAAGAAGGCGAAGAAAGCCAATATGCACTCCATGTGCATATCGGGTGGAGTCATTCCAGACGTGGAAGGGTACCTCTGGATGCTATGAAGAGCAGAGGGTGCAGCCAACTGCAGGTGGTGGCTATGTGTGTCGCTTTGGATCGGAAGAGATTCTGTCTGGATTCGAGTGGCTAACAGAAGTGGTAAAGGCTGCCAGTCTTGCTTGCGAAATGAAATCAGAGCTCACCATATACAGGATAGTCGACATGACCGATTACGGACCCCTGGTACAGATCAGAGAAGAGAGTCTGAACCAGATACTCAGACGGTTCTGCGACCGAGGAGGCTGCAGGTTCCTCGATTTGCGCCATAGCGTCGTTGGGTTTCGGGTTCCGCTGAATGGGTCAGGAGTCCATAGTACGCAGGAGGCGGCTACACGGGTAACAGGGGCTGTGTACCGTGGACTGGACGGATTTTTAGGATAGAGGGTGTCGGGAAAACACAAAAAAGGGCTTCAATCCTTCCGAACACAGGAAGAACGTAGATACACGAATCATCGGTATAACAGTTGTAAACTATCGTAGCTGTGTTGGAAAGTACCAGAGATCCAAGCGCTAATACAAAACACTTAGGCGCAAATCACTGTAGGCACTGAAAGCTGGCTGAAGTCGGAGATAAGTTCAGCCGAAATTTTTGCAAAGAACCTAACGGCGTTCCGAAAGTATAGCTAAACACAGTTGGAGGTGGCGCGTTTGTTGCTGGTAGAAGTAGTTTATATTGTGGCGAAACTGAAGAAGAGTTAGTACGAACAGAAGGCATTCTTCGCATAAAATAATAACTGTATCATTTTACAGTCTTCCCGATTCAGATGATACAATTGCTGAAAGGTTCTAAGAAAACTTGAATTTAACTTCAAACAAGTACCTGACTGATACAATATAGTTGGTGGTGACGTTAATTTAGTCTCGATATGTTGATGAAAATACATATTTATTTCCGAAGTTGCGCATGAAACATCATCAGAAATTGAGCTAAAGGCATTCTCTGAAAATTAGTTCGAGCAGTTAGTTCATGAGCCCGCGTGAAGAGTAAACTGTTGAGAATACACACTAGGCCTCTTAGCAACAAATAATCCTGAGCCTAATAACAAGCATCAAAGCTGATACAGGGATTAGTGAGCAGAATTTTCGGAGAGAGACTGCATATAGTAACCTCAAATCCTCTAAAAATAAACGAAAAATGTACCTGTTCAAAAAAGTAGATAGAAATTCGCATGACACCTCTCTGAGAGACAGTCTCCATTCTTTCCGATTAACAATGTAACTGAAGACCAGATGTGGCTTGAATACAAAGACATAGTATTGGCAGCAGTTGAGAGATTTATACCAAATAAATTAACCAACGATGGAGCTGATCCTCTGTGGTGCACAAAACGTATCAGAACTGTTGCAGAAACAACGAAAAAGACATGCAGAATTTGAAGGGACGCAGAATCTCCAAGGCTGGCAGTCTTTTACAGAAGCTCGAAATTTAGCGAGGACTTCAATGAGAGATGCTTGTAATAGTTTCCATAACGAAACTATGTCTCGAAAAGTAGCAGAAAATCCAATGAGAATCTCGTCCTACGCGAAGTAAGCTAGCGGCAAGACGCAATCAATGCCTTCTCTGCGCGATAGAAATTGAGATGCTATGGACGACAGTGCTTCCACAGCAGAGTTACTAAACACAGTCTTCCAAAATTCGTTCGCCAAAGAGGACGAAATAAATTCCAAAGTTCGAATCCAGAACAGCCAATATGAGTAACGTAGAAGTAGATATCTTCGGAGTAGTGAAGGAAGTTGAATCACTTAAGAAAAGCAAGTTTTCCGGTCCATACCGTAAACCAGTTAGGTTCCTTTCAGAGTATGCTGATACAATTTCTCCATACGTAACAATCATATGCAACCGTTCGCTCGACGAAAGATCCGCACCCAAAGACTGGAAAGTTGCACTGTTCATACCAATATTCCAGAGAGGTAGTAGGAGTAATCCACTAAATTACAAGTCCATATCATTAACGTCGATATGCAAATACTGACACATAGTCAACATGGATTTAAAGACATTGTTCTTGTGAAACACAAATAGCTCTTCACTCACACCAAGTGTTCAGTGCTATTGACATGGGATTTCAGATTGATTCCCTATTTACAGATAGCCAGAAGGCTTTTGACACTATGCCACACAAGCGGCTTGTAGCGAAATTTAGTGGTTATGGAATATCGTCTCAGTTATGAGACTGGATTCATGACTTCCTGTCAAAGAGGTCACAGTTCCACAAGATAGTGTTATAGGCCCTTCTCTGTTCCTTGTCTATACAAACGATTTAGGAGACAATCTCAGCAGCCCTCTTAGGTTGTTTGCAGATGATGCTGCGTTTATCGACTAGTAAAGTCATGAAAAGATGAAACCAAGTTGCAAAACGATTTAGGAATGATTTTTTTATGGTGCAAAAATTATCAGTTGAACCAAAACAACGAAAAAGTGTGAGGTCATTCACATGACTGCTAAAAGGAATCCACAAAACTTCGGTTACACGATAAATCAGTAAAACCTAAAGGCCGTAAATTCAACTAAATACCTAGGAATTACAATTACTAACAACTTAAATTGGAAGGGGCACATAGAAAATGTTGTGGAGAAGGCTAACCAAGGACTGCGTTTTATTGGAAGGACACTTAGAAATTGTAACAGATCCACTACTACACTACTATTGTCCGTCCTCTTTTAGAATACTGGTGCGTGGTGTGGGGTCCTTACCAGATGGGACTGACGGGGTACGAGGATAAAGTTCAAAGAATGGCACATTTTTTGTTATGGCGAAATAGGGGAGAGAGTGTCACTGAAATGATACAGGATTTGAGATGGCCATCATTAAAACAACGGCTGTTTCCGTTCCGGCGGGGTCTTCTCACGAAATGTCGATCACCAAGTTTCTCCTGCGAATACGAAAATATTTTTTTGACGCCGACCAACGAAGGGAGAAGCGATCATCATAATAAAATAAGGGAAATCAGAACTCGCACGGAGAGAGATATGTGTTCGTTTTTACCGCGCGCCGTACGAGAATGGAATGACAGAGAGAAGGTGGTTTGCAGAGTATCCATGTAGATGTAGATGACGCGATGCTCGGTTCATAATGACTGCATGTGCCCTTCTTATTCCGCTATATTCACTTAACAGGCTGTTAGCTGCTGTGTGGGTTCTCTGATACTGGTTCTCATGAAATAGGTACAGTTTCTTTCGATACCTCTTATGAGCTAATGAACATTCGTGTCACGTTTCCGTTTGTTTTCTATCCCATGCCTTTTTTTCTGCTGAACTCGTCCTGTATCTCTCGGTGTGGTAATGTGTTCAGGCGTGACGCACTTGCTACATCCCGCTTATTCCCTGTTCTGTGTCTGCCTTCGTCCTGACCGTAATTTGCTTGTAACGTGGTGAATTAGTTTTTATGAACCTTTCAGATTTTCCACCCCTTACTTTTCTCTACCATGACAGCCTGTCATCGATCTCACTATTGTCCACAAATCAAAATAGGTGAGTAAATGGCCGTATCATTTCATTGCATTGGAGTAGAAGCGCAAATTTTTTACATCAGCAGGGAACCACAGACTTTTGTATGTTACATAAATATGAACTTCTTACGTCTAGCCGTTCCCGAGAAAAAGGGGACAGATAGGCAGGCGAAAACCACGTGACAAAAACTTTCTTCGTGTGATATAATTACAGATTAACAGTTTTCGTGTGTTTTTCTTTGCTTGCACTGTGAAAACCGTGCTTCTTGCCAAATATCATGATTCTAGGTCAGCAGGAAGTACCTTGTGTGTTTTCCTCGCTCTCGTCTGATGATGGCTATCCAAGAGATCCCTTCATAGTCTTGCCCGTTGCGCCCGCTCCTTGGTCTTTCTATTGACCCCGGGTCATGTCAGCATCCAGGGTAATGGACGTGTTGACACGCTGGCCAAACAGGCCGTCAGTGCACTGGCCCTGGAGATTGGCCTTCCGCAATGTGATCTCCAGTCGGTATTGCGGCAAGAAGTCCTTGGTACTTGGGATGATGAATGGCGCATCCTGCCTTCCCCGAACAATCTTCGGGTCATCAAGGAGACTACAAGTGTGTGGCGCTCCTCCATGCAAGGACTTAGTTGTTCTCTGATGGCTACGCATTAGCCATACCTGGCTGACGCACTGTCATTTATTGCGCCGTGAAGATCGGCTTCTATGTCGCTGTGGATCAGCGTTGACAGTAGTCAACGTTTTGTTGGACTGAACGCTTTTAACTGCGCTCAAACAGACGTTTGCGATGCCTGATTCGCTCCCTGCACTTTTAACGGATGACGCTGCAATGGCAGGCTTATGTTTGAGTTTTATTAGTGCAGGGGGCTTTTATGGCTTAATCTGAGGGTTTGTCTCTTCCGGCCTTTGGCGTCCGTTTTTAGGTTGGGGTTTTAAGTGTCTCTCTTGGTGGTTGGCTATTCCTTTTTTTGTTTCAATGGTCGGCCAACCACTGTAACACTCTGTGTACTTTTAATTCCTCTTTCATGTCTTTGTCTATGTCTTTCTTGTTCTGTGTCGTCCCTTGTCGTCTCCGTTGCTTGTTTTTTTTTATTTTATTTATTTTCTTCCTTGTGGGTGTTTCATGTTCGTGGAATAAGGGACCGATGGCCTTTGTAGTCCGGTACCTTCAACCCCACAAAGGAACCAAATATACACATAGTGCATAAGCAATTACCTCAGGCATGCATACACGTACACTCGTGTATGACAAATGGTTCATTGTACAAATATGCATACACTCGCGTACACATCCATTGCTTACACCCACTCACAGTCACTCCAGTGTTGACAATGGTAAGATTCCTATCCCGGCTTAGCTATTGAACCATCTGTAGTATTTTCGTGACAAACCGACTTCGAGAGAGTTGCAGTATGTACAACATGTCCTCGCTGTCGAAAGATTGATGCACCTATGCAGAGTTCGTGACAGATAACTGACAACGCTACCAATAAGAGACTTCTTGTAATCTTGTGAAAGGCTTAGACTACATGATGCGCGCCTTCAGCCCCCCTTTCGGTATCACCTGTACTCATTATTGTATTTTGACTTTGGATTGTGTCTGTCCACTGAACAGAATTTTATGAAAGGTGCTATCATACAGCACATTGAATGTGCCCAGTGGTTGGAAGAAAGCACAGAACGAAAGCCTACAAGAACGGTAGCAGAAGTGATACACCGAATTAACATCCAGTATTCTTGACATCCGTTTGTGGTAGAATCTTAGACCATATTCTGAGTTCAGATATGATATATCTCGAACAGAATGATCTCCAAGTCAACCAGCACAATTTCAAAACCATCGATCATGTGTAACACGTTTTACCTTTGACGCATTGAAAAGCACTGCTCAGCAGTCATGTAGAAGCATTATTTGCCGATTTCTGAAAAGAAATAGACTCTGGACCACACCTAATGTTTTTAATAAAAATACGGTCATATGGCGTATCAAGCGAAATTTGTGGCTTGATGATTTCTTGGTAGCGAAAAAGTTATCTTGGATGGGGAATCGTCGACAGATGTAGAGCTAACTTAGTGTGTTCCCCAGGGAAGTGTCTTGGGTACCTTGCTCTTCATGTTTTATATTAATGACTTCGTCAGACAGTATTAACATTAACCTCTGACTTTTCGCAGGTGATGCAGTCGTCTATAAGAAGAAACAAAGTGAAAGGAAATGAGAAAATATTCAGACAGATCCTGAAATGTTAAAGTGGTAGAAAGATTGGCAGTTTGCTTTAAATGTTCAGAAATGTAAGATTGTGCACTTTACAAAACGAAAAAGCGTAGTACTTTATCACTATAATATCACTGAGTAAAAGTTGGAATCGGCCAACTCACATGGATGCCTGGGTGTAACACGTTGTTGGAATATGAAGTGGAATGATCGCATAGGCTCAGTCTTGGATAAAACCGGATCTTAGCCTTCGATTTATTGGTGGAATACTTGTGAAATGCAATCAATCCGCAAAGGAGATTGCTTACAAACCACTCGCGCAATTCATTCTAGAAAACTGGTCATGAGTGAGAGTCCTGTGCAAATAGGACTAACACGGGGTATTGAAACTATATGGGGGCGGACAGCAGGAATGGTCACAGGTTTCCAGCCGAAGAAACTGAACTGTCGGACTCTTGACGATAGACGTAAACTCTCCCAAGGAACCCTGCATACCAAGTTTCAAGGACCTGCTTAATCGATGACTCTAGAAAAATACTCCATCCCTCTAAGTATTGCTCTCTTAGGGATAGTGAGTATATGACTACACTGATTATGATAATCACAGAGGCTGGTGCTCCGTACATGAATGGAACTGGAAGAAAACCTAGTAAGCTGCATGATGTGATGTGCCGTCTGCCATGAACTTCACAATAGTTTGTCGTATATGGATGTACTGTATAATTCAGTGTTTACAATTTATCCGGGTGGCAACAGCATTACGATATTTTAAGTACTTAAGTGCTCCACAAAAAAAAAAAAAGGTGAAGCGCCCAGAAGACATGGATGTCAACGTAACTTCTTACATATACGCACCATCGATGGCTACATACGTGATAAGGTTCAAGAGTGGGACTAACATTCACGGTATAGGATAGCAATGATTATAGTCGATAAAATCATTCCTATCCTCAGTGAAAGTGAAGACGATTTACAGCATCTGTTGAATGTAATGAGCAGTCTAATGAGTACAGGATATGGATTGAGAATAAAGCAGTAAAAGACGAAAGAAGTGAGAGGTAGAAGAAATGGTGACAGTGAGTATTTCAAAATTGATGGTCACAAACCAGAGGAAGGTAAGGAATTCTGCTACCTTGGATGCAAAATATTCCATGACGGACGGAGCAAGGAAGACGTAGTAAACGGACTAGCAGAGGCAAGGAGGACTTTGCTAGTCAAGAGACGTCTATTGGCATCAAACCTACGCTTTAATTTGAGGAAGAAAGTTCTGAGAAAGGTGCAGGATTGTTTGGTAGTAAATCATGGGCAGTGGAAAAACCGGCAGAAGGGAGCTGAAATGAGCCGTGGTAAAAATTGCTGTTTTGAAGAGCGCGCATTGTGTGACGCAGTCGCCCTCCGTTTCTGGCGGTGGCGCCGCTGTGGCAATCGCAGCTTTGGTGTCTCCCTCTGGTGGGAAAGGGGAAAGGTTTCCTGTTCACGTGCATTTATGGGGCGCTATGACCTCGCCGTGAGTCAGTCGGAGTCAGCCTGGGAGTCGGTGCAGTGAGTCGACAGAGTCAGTCGGAAGGCAGACACTCAAATGTTAGTCCACAACCCAACAGCGACTGTGACTTCGAGCCGACTGACTGAGTCGGGTTCGTCGTTACTCCGCTGTTGGACGAGTTGGCAATCAGCAGCAGGCACGTCCGCACGGTGCAAGTACGCGCCGGGACCGTGGTCGATGCCGACGGAAGGCCATAGGTCGATCGGTCGGACGGTCATCGGATGGCGACATGTGTGTGCTGAGCACTGACACCAGTATCAGTCGGGAAGAGTTGGCAGCCAGCAACAGTCGGGTCCGTATGGTGTTAGTATTAGCCGGGACCGTTGTCGGCGAAAGCGGGCTGCCGTTGGTCGTCTGCTCGGCCGGTCGTCTTAGTCGACGACGTCTTGGATCCTCAGGATGAACACCATTTTCCGAGTCGGGATGTGGTTGGACCTTGTTGGTTCGTTGGAACTGAGCAGCGACGTAGTCTCCACAGCGCAAAGCCAGGCCGGGGCTCTTGGCGGCGATCACGCGCTGTTGCATTTGGAGGCGCTATGTGCGAGAGCGACTTTTCGCTTTCCTCCGAAGCATGATTATTAGTTGCTTCTTTTTAAATCTCTACTGTTACGATTTGTTCGTTATTTGTGGATTGTTGTTTTCTCAGCCGTTTACGCGTGTGATAACAAGAGATGTGTGTGTTGTTGTCTAGAACCCGCAGCCTTCTTCCGTAGTGATTTGACAGTTGTGATTTGTGTTTTCTGTATTGTTTTAAACTTGTCTTAAGTGGTGTTATGCCTTGATATTGGTGAGGCCGAGTTAGAAGGTGTAAGTATCTTGGTTTACTCGACATCGGCCGATAGTTTCTGTTGTTTGTGCAGTTTGATCTGACGGTTGGAAATCGGTCAGATTGTCGGTCGGAGTGCTAGTATGTCTCTCGTCTGGAGCTGCCTCTGTCATATTGGTCGGATTCGGCTAATTAACGAATTTATTGCTTGGAGTGTAACGGCCTAATTCCTGAAATACGTTTTGATCTTGCCTATCATCTTGAGAGGCGGTATCCGTGTACTTAGAGCATGTTAACTTGTTTGGCCAACCTTGTATAATTTTATATAAGATTGCATTTCATGAGCTTTTATTTAAATGATCATTTTAGTATGTAAAGTTGCCACCCTTTCACCGTAAGACTTTTCTTAGAAGTTAAAATCAAGTTGCACCTTCGGTGGCAAGTTAATATCTTAATTCTAGTGTTTTGTACCATTTCCATCCCTCCTGTGGGGTGCATAGTTTGTGTGCTTGTGTGAATTGTTAAAACTTTTAGTTTAAAGTAATCTAGTTTATTGCATATTTGCACCAGTGTAGTCTTTCAGAGGTTGTTGTGAGCGATCGTAACTACGGCCTGGTCAAAAGGGAGAGGCAAAGCTCTAACCCGGAAAGCTCATACAGTCAAAACAATTTTTCTTTCTGCATCTGAATAAATTGTAACTTGATATTTAGAGGTTGCTTTCTGATTATAAATTTTAAATCTGTTTTTTTTTTTTTTTTTAAACAACGCTTTTAGGAATAAAATTCCCATTTGTTAAAAGCAATTTGATTATAATTTCGTCAGTTACTCCCTTGCAACTACTTCCACGCTCATATAGAGTGAGTAAATGTGTTAATGTAATTGATGAATCGCTAGTAAATAAATTAAATTCTTAAGAATATATCCTTGAAAAAAATCCGCGGTTCATGGAGCAATTTAGATTTGCTGCTATCGAAGTATGAGAAATAAGGAGGTTCTCTGCCAAGAAGGGATAGGACTGTAGACATGTGTTAAGCTACCAAGGAATAATTTGCGTGGTACTAATGGGAACTGTAAGGAGTAAAAGCCGTAAGGGAAACAGAGAGTTGAATACATGTGGCAAATAACCAAGGACGCAGGGTGCAAGTACTACTCTACGATAAAGGGATTGCCACAGGAGGGGCATTCTTAGGGGGCAGCATGGACTCTAGAGTATATCTATGCTGTTGGCTGGTCCTGTAAGTTCACCGTTACACACCTGGATTTTACCAATACATGTATCAAACTTTGCTGTAGATTGCGGCCGGCCGGTGTGGCCGTGCGGTTAAAGGCACTTCAGTCTGGAACCGCGTAACCGCTACGGTCGCAGGTTCGAATCCTGCCTCGGGCATGGATGTGTGTGATGTCCTTAGGTTAGTTAGGTTTAAGTAGTTCTAAGTTCTAGGGGACTGATGACCAAAGAAGTTAAGTCCCATAGTTCTCAGAGCCATTTGAACCGTTTGCAGATTGCGTAGTTTCGTTTTCTTCTGTATGTTTGCTTCACACTCCCTTGCAGTGGTACTTATGAGGCTTTGAAGCTCTGACTCGGCAAAATGACGAAGGATGCCTCTAAATGTAGCTACCTAGGGTGTACCCCATACGCAAGAAGTGTATACAAGAAGCAAAATGTGTATATGTATGGACTTAAAAACTACTGCATTTTTAAAGTTCCATGAACACATGTCTTAGTACGTTATAAAACATTTTTTCTTCTCCTGGTTAAAACTGGAAGTACACACATGCCGTACCTTAAATGTTTTATAAAAAAAGTAAACTTTAAAGCATTGTAATTCAGAATGTAGGTACGTGTAACAACAATAAAACGAATTACGAAAATACTTTCCCTTAACTAGCTGTGGGACTGAAGGGAATATATTTAGCGTGAACAAAATGCGATATTGAGCGATAACTGTGAAGGAAGCAGAGACACAGTGTACTCGTGTGAGACAGTGGTTGGTTGGTTGGTTGGTTGGTTGGGGGAAGGAGACCAGACAGCGTGGTCATCGGTCTCATCGGATTAGGGAAGAATTGGGAAGGAAGTCGGCCGCTCCCTTTCAGAGGAACCATCCCGGCATTTGCCTGGAGTGATTTAGGGAAATCACGGAAAACCTCAATCAGGATGGCCGGACCCGGGATTGAACCGTCGTCCTCCCGAATGCGAGTCCAGTGTCTAGCCACTGCGCCACCCCGCTCGGTGTGAGACAGTGTTTCCAGTATTTGTAAGAGATTGACAGGGGTCTCATTGTCGGGCTCCTCTTGTTGTCTGATCCAATCGCGCAGTATACAGATTCTTGGGCCATTTGGATGCTACAAAGGCCCGATGTTGGAATGCATTAGAACGCGAAGGCAACTTGTAGAGTCGGCAGAGAGTACTGTGTCCAGTATTTACGCAGACGGCAGGGTACGTGTGGAGAGAGCGGTAATGGTGGGAGTTAAGGGCTGGCGCTGTAGGGGAAATGCCGAGTGCTGGAGGGAAAGGGCCGTTCTATACTGAAACCTACACTCACATTTTATGTATATATTGTTTATTGAGTCAGAAACTGAGGAAGACTAAGGTGAGTATCTTATGAAAATGTACTTCTTGTGTACAAAATAAATGTTTAATGTCTTCACTTAGGTTGTTGCAAAATCCATATCATTGCTCGTTTCACCAGTAACCTAAGGCCTTTAAAAATTACATTCTCTCGTCTAGAAAGTCTGTAGTTTGTAAAATAACATGATAGATAACGAATTTTTCCATACTAGCCATACTGCAAAAAACTCTACTTCTTGTATGTTTTCATTTGCAAAAATATCATTCGATATCTGAAACAGTTAACGTAATATCATAAATATTGTGGATATTTCACTCGGGCTTCACCACTGGTGGGGCGCGATCGCCAACGAATGTGTACCTCAGACCAATTTTCTTGAGGTTGGTTACAGTTAGAGACCCCCACCTCAGTCTACAGAAAAATTCAATATCTTAGCTACATCTCGTACACAGCAACATATTATGTAATTTGCACCTAACGCGAACTCACAGCTACCCCTATTTTTCGTAAGAAACTGTTTAGAATTTCGCGCAGTGCCTTAACTCCGTATAAATATCACAATAACTATGACTGTAAACGAAATTATGGGCACATCATAATGAACTTGACATACAAACCTACAAGTAAATGGAAAACTATTTTATTTTCTACCGAACAGTTTCTGTAAAACTGTTTGAGAAAGGTTGAAGGCCGTTCGCTTCGATTCTTCATCGCAGACTAGCCAAGAAGGGGCAAACATTGTTGCCCTCCCCTCCTGAATATACAAATGGACTCACCCAGTGCTTTGGACGAAAACTGGTCACCGAGCATCAGGCACCTTATACTGCATGGACTCCACTCGGCATCAAACTTCCTGTGGAGCTTCTCTCGGTTCCATAAGGGAGCATCGTACCAAATGCTTCATAACATCTTCACACGTGTGCTTGCCTTCCGAGAACAAGTAAAGGACAGCTCGCACCATAGTGCATCGATAAAAGGAATCGTCTCATGCTTCAATTATCACTAACACCATAACGTAAACGGCTGTATTTGAAGAGGTGGCTTCACATTATCTTCACTCCCATGGATGATCATCGTTAGGTCAATGTAACAGAACCTTGTGACAGGTTTGAGCCGTAGTAAAAATTGCTGTTTTGAAAAGCGCGCCGCAGCGCGTAGTGTAAAGCAGTAGCCCTCCGTTTCTGGCGGTGGCGCCGCTGTGGCAACCGCAGCTTCGTCTCTCCCTCTGGTGGGAAAGGGGAAAAGTTGCCTGGTCACGTGCATTTAAGGGGCGCTATGAGCTCCGCAGTCGGTCAGTCTGTCAGTCTGAGTCTAGTTAGTTGGTCAGCCGGCTCAGTGTCGGGCAGTCAGTGTCTGTCTGTCTGTCTGTCGGTCAGCCGTACGTTAAGGGGGTCAGTCGAAGTGAGGCTAGGTCAGTCTCGCGTCACCAGTTGCTGGTCTGTCTCTCGTTTGCATTTGTGTGGCAGTTAGTGTCTGTCTGTCGTTGGAGTGCTACTATGTCTGTCGTTTGCATCAGATCTTAAAGCCAGAAAATGAGAGTCTTCCCACTCCGCCAGTAACAGAGCTGAGCTAGTGATCGCCCGGACGGGGCTGAGTTTCTGCATCTGAGTCTGCGCGTTAGGCCGTCAGTGTGCTAGAGTTGCTCGGGAAACGGTCTTTGGCGGTTGGATTAGTCGGTTGGTTGGCCGCGCACTGAGACACGAGGTGACTTGTCCGCCTTGAGCGTCGGCGCATGTGAGGTCCCCACTTGAGTCCAGTTGGCAGCGCCGTATAGAAAGTGGTAGTGGCTTCACGGTTGACAAGAGAGCAACAGGAGCGAAATCACAACATCGGGCTGGCGGGGGCGAGCTGCAACGCCATGCGACGGGAGATCGGCGCGCCTTCCTGCGTCTGATGAAGCGGCTGGCAGCGGACGGTTCGGGAGAGCGCTGGGGGTGCTGCGCCAGGTCTTCGTCAGAAATAGCAGTTTAGTAGAAGTTAAGAGATCGGAGATATGTTGTTTCATTTACTTGTTAAATTCCACTTGTTTTCTTGGTGAGGTCACCAGCCGCTTTGTTTTGGGGTCGTCCCACGATTCTTCTCCGTTTGCCCACACGCGGGAAGGTGGTTATTGTGAATTGGGTGGCCCGTTTTTCCCTTGTGGAACTGGGGAGGTTTAGAGCAATCTGCGGTTCGGATTGTTTAGTAAACCTCCCCCCCCCCTCCCATGTCAATCTGACATACATTAATAGCTGTCTCTGTCATGTTTGTCGGATTCCGTGTTGACGAATTTATTGCTTAAAGGCCGAATTCTTGAAATATGTTTCTATCTTGCTTATCATCTTGCGAGGTGGTATATGTGTAATGTAGAGCATGTTGCACATTTTATGTAAGCCTCCATTTTATGAGTTTTATTTAAATAGTCATTTCAGGTTATAAGCTTGCCACCCTTCCACCGTAAGAGTCCTTTAAAAAAAATAAAAAAAATAAAAAAATAAAAAATCTGCACTTTCGGTGGCAAATAATTTGAGGGTTGTACCATTTCCATTCCTCTTACGGGATGCATAGTTTACATGTTTGTGTGAGTTGTCAAAATTTTTTTTGTTTAAAGTAATGTGGTGTGTTGCAGATTTGCACCAGTGTATTCTTTCAGAGGTTGTTGTGAGCGGTTATGGTTCAAATGGCTCTGGGCACTATGGGACTTAACTTCTGAGGTCATCAGTCCCCTAGAACTTAGAACTACTTAAACCTAACTAACCTAAGGACATCACACTCATCCATGCCCGAGGCAGGATTCGAACCTGCGACCGTAGCGGTCACGCTGTTCCAGATTATAGCGCCTAGAACCGCTCGACCACTCCGGCCGGCTGAGCGGTTATGACTACGGCCGTTTTGAAAGGGGACAGGCAAGCTTCTCAGCCCGAAGGCTCCTAGTGTTAATATTTCTCTTTCCATCTAAACAAAACTGTAACTTGATATTTAGAGGGTGCTTTTCTGCTTATAATTTTAAATCTGTTTTGAAAAGGCTTTTAGGAATAAAATTAACATTTGTTAATGTGTGACTTGATATTTAGAGTGTGCTTTTCTGCTTATAATTTTAAATCTATTTTGAAAAAGCTTTTAGGAATAAATTCACATTTGGTAAAAGTAATTTTCCATCACTTATTTCCTGGAAACTACTTACACGCTCACCTAATGTGATTAAATGTGTCAATTTTCTTGATGAATCGCCAAAAAATAAAGTAAATTCTTTAAAAAAAATTTTTGAAAGTAAATTCACTGTTCAAGTTTCCATTCTTGCAATATTTTGGACAGGTGGAGCAGTGATACTCATCACGTCCTTGTGTGGACAGACATCGGTTATGGCTTCAGGACACTGCTGTTTATGATGAGCAAACCTTCACGACACCATGGTATCACGTATACCCTACATCCCCATGTGACATCGATCATGTGACAGTGTCATGGGGCCAGTTTTAAAAGGACAATACTCGTTCATACTTGGCACAGGTCTCCATGAGCTGTGTGTGTGTGATGCTGTGGTACTCCTGTGGCTTGCAGGTTCACCAGCTGTATCCCCACCGCAACCTGTGGGGGACCAGCTCTGACGTCCATTCTGTCCCAGTGCCAGCACGCAGGATATCAAGGGCCAGATACAACCGTTGTGCACCAGCCTGCCTCAGGAGAAGTTATGACAGCTTCGTGACACCCTTCCCAATTGCATGAGTGTATGCATCCAAGCCATTGTCGGTACGCCGGCCGCGGTGGTCTAGCGGTTCAGGCGCTCAGTCCGGAACCGCACGACTGCTACGGTCGCAGGTTCGAATCCTGCCTCGGGCATGGATGTGTGTGATGTCCTTAGGTTAGTTAGGTTTAAGTAGTTCTAAGTTCTAGGGGACTGATGACCACAGATGTTAAGTCCCATAGTGCTCAGAGCCCTTTTTGAGCCACTGTCGGTACAATGTCATATTGATGAGTGGGCTCTTACTGCTAATTTCACTGTACATTTCATACGATTTTGTAGTAACTGAAATAACATTACATACCCACCCAACCCTAGAAGCCTCATGTCTTCCTGGTCCTCTTGTCGCTGCTTCAGGCTAACTACCTGAGCTTAACAACTGGATAACCCTGTCAGTACTGAAATGACCAGTCTGCGCTGCCGTGTACCTAAATCAGTTTTCTATTTTAAATCGACATTTGCACAGCAGTTCCGCTTTTTTATTCTTCCCTTTGGGTATTAAAGTAGCCCATTTCTTCCACAATAACGTAACCTAAGGCAAATGCCTCCTCCTGGCAGCTTCGCCGCAATACAGGTTTACTAACAAGTGGACACGTCTGTTATTTGTGAAACCGCCGCAGCAGAGCGAGTTCAGTCGCGGGAAGCGCAGCAGCGACCACTCACCGTAATGGAGGGCCAGCGCCGCCCTGTGGACACCCAGCAGCCATCTTTCACCAGCGGCCACGGCAGTGCTCGTCCTCGCTAGCGGAGATGGACGCCTGCTGTAATTTGCTAATGATACCTCCTCACTGTCAGAAGAGCCACCGGCCAACAGCCACACGTCAAGGTAATTTTCATCGCCTACACCGCAGGTCTCAGTTTACGTAACAGGCAGGAAATGGAGTTTGAACTAGTCAGTAATTACGTGATACTTCAAAGCTTTCAACCTCCACTCGAAATTTATTTGATGGACATTAGTAAATGTGTACTAAATATGTGCTATCATAATTGCACACTCATCAGCAAAATAGCGCGAACTACCTCTAAGTACTATAACAGTATCCTTCACGTGAAAGATAGGTAAAGAATATGAATGACTGTGGATGTATCATGCTCTTCTCCGTTACGTCGACGCTTTTCATCAAAATCATCAACATCGATATGGAGTAAACATCAGATTTTCGTCAAGACGTTAGACGTGTACTGTCCACGTGCCCTGATTTCTCACCTGTAACAGGGAGCACTTCCCCCATGAACTATGCACCTTGCCGTTGTTGGGGAGGCTTGCGTGCCTCAGCGATACAGATGGCCGTACCGTAGGTGCAACCACAACGGAGGGGTATCTGTTAAGAGGCCAGACAAACATAAGGTTCCTGAAGAGGGGCAGCAGCCTTTTCAGTAGTTGCAGGGGCAACAGTCTGGATGATTGACTGATCTGGCCTTGTAACCCTAACCAAAACGGCCTTGCTGTGCTGGTACTGCGAACGGCTGAAAGCAAGGGAAAACTACAGCCGTAATTTTTCCCGAGGGCATGCATCTTTTCTGTATGGATAAATGATGATGGCGTCCTCTTGGGTAAAATATTCCGGAGGTAAAATAGTCCCCCATTCGGATCTCCGGGCGGGGACTACTCAAGAGGATGTCGTTATCAGGAGAAAGAAAACTGGCGTTCTACGGATCGGAGCGTGGAATGTCAGATCACTGAATCGGGCAGGTAGGTTAGAAAATTTAAAAAGGGAAATGGATAGGTTGAAGTTAGATATAGTGGGAATTAGTGAAGTTCGGTGGCAGGAGGAACAAGACTTTTCGTCAGGTGATTACAGGGTTATAAATACAAAATCAAATAGGGGTAATGCAGGAGTAGGTTTAATAATGAATAAAAAAATAGGAGTGCGGGTTAGCTACTACAAACAGCATAGTGAACGCATTATTGTGGCCAAGATAGACACAATGCCCATGCCTACTACAGTAGTACAAGTTTATATGCCAACTAGCTCTGCAGATGATGAAGAAATAGATGAAATGTATGACGAGATAAAAGAAATTATTGAGGTAGTGAAGGGAGATGAAAATTTAATAGTCATGGGTGACTGGAATTCGTCAGTAGGAAAAGGGAGAGAAGGAAACATAGTAGATGAATATGGATTTGGGGGAAGAAATGAAAGAGGAAGCCGTCTGGTAGAATTTTGCACAGAGCATAACTTAATCATAGCTAACACTTGGTTCAAGAATCATAAAAGAAGGTTGTATACATGGAAGAATCCTGGAGATACTAAAAGGTATCAGATAGATTATATAATGGTAAGACAGAGATTTAGGAACCAGGTTTTAAATTGTAGGACATTTCCAGGGGCAGATGTGGATTCTGACCACAATCTATTGGTTATGAACCGCAGATTGAAACTGAAGAAGCTGCAAAAAGGTGGGAACTTAAGGAGATGGGACCTAGATAAACTGAAAGAACGAGAGGTTGTAGAGAGTTCCAGGGAGAGCATAAGGGAACAATTGACAGGAATGGGGGAAAGAAATACAGTAGAAGAAGAATGGGTAGCTCTGAGGGATGAAGTAGTGAAGGCAGTAGAAGATCAAGTAGTTAAAAAGACGAGGGCTAGTAGAAATCCTTGGGTAACAGAAGAAATATTTAATTCATGAAAGGAGAAAATATAAAAATGCAGTAAATGAAGCAGGCAAAAAGGAGTACAAACGTCTCAAAAATGAGATCGACAGGAAGTGCAAAATGGCTAAGAAGTGATGGCTAGAGGACAAATGTAAGGATGTAGAGGCTTGTCTCTCTAGGGGTAAGATAGATACTGCCTACAGGAAAATTAAAGAGATCTTTGGAGAGAAGAGAACCACTTGTATGAATATCAAGAGTTCAGATGGCAACCCAGTTCTAAGCAAAGAAGGGAAGGCAGAAAGGTGGAAGGAGTATATAGAGGGTTTATACAAGGGCGATTTACTTGAGGACAATATTATGGATATGGAAGAGGATGTAGATGAAGACGAAATGGGAGATAAGATACTGTGTGAAGAGTTTGACAGAGCACTGAAAGACCTGAGTCGAAACAAGGCCCCTGGAGTAGACAACATTCCATTGGAGCTACTGACGGCCTTGGGAGAGCCAGTCCTGACAAAAAACTACCATGTGGTGAGCAAGATGTATGAAACAGGCGAAATACCCTCAGACTTCAAGAAGAATATAATAATACCAATCCCAAAGAAAGCAGGTGTTGACAGATGTGAAAATTACAGAACTATCAGTTTAATAAGTCACAGCTGCAAAATACTAACGCGAATACTTTACAGACGAATGGATAAACTGGTAGAAGCGGTCCTCGGGGAAGATCAGTTTGGATTCCGTAGAAATGTTGGAACACGTGAGGCAATACTAACCTTACGACTCATCGTACAAGAAAGATTAAGAAAAGGCAAACCTACGTTTCTAGCATTTGTAGACTTAGAGAAAGCTTTTGACAATGTTAACTGGAATACTCTCTTTCAAATTCTGAAGGTGGCAAGGGTAAAATACAGGGAGCGAAAGGCTATTTACAATTTGTACAGAAACCAGATGGCAGTTATAAGAGTCGAGGGGCATGAAAGGGAAGCAGTGGTTGGGAAAGGAGTGAGACAGGGTTGTAGCCTCTCCCCGATGTTATTCAATCTGTATATTGAGCAAGCAGTAAAGGAAACAAAAGAAAAATTCCGAGTCGGTATTAAAATTCATGGAGAAGAAGTAAAAACTTTGAGGTTCGCCGATGACATTGTAATTCTGTCAGAGACAGCGAAGGACTTGGAAGAGCAGTTGAATGGAATGGACAGTGTCTTGAAAGGAGGATATAAGATGAACTTCAACAAAAGAACAACGAGGATAATGGTATGTAGTCAAATTAAATCAGGTGATGCTGGGGGAATTAGATTAGGAAATGAGACACTTAAAGTAGTAAAGGAGTTTTGCTATTTAGGGAGTAAAATAACTGATGATGGTCGAAGTAGAGAGGATATAAAATGTAGACTGGCAATGGCAAGGAGATCGTTTCTGAAGAAGAGAAATTTGTTAACATCGATTATAGATTTAAGTGTCAGGAAGTCGTTTCTGAAAGTATTTGTATGGAGTGTAGCCATGTATGGAAGTGAAACATGGACGATAACTAGTTTGGACAAGAAGAGAATAGAAGCTTTCGAAATGTGGTGCTACAGAAGAATGCTGAAGATAAGGTGGGTAGATCACATAACTAATGAGGAATTACTGAATAGGATTGGGGAGAAGAGATGTTTGTGGCACAACGTGACTAGAAGAAGGGATCGGTTGGCAGGACATATTCTGAGGCATCAAGGGATCACAAATTTAGCATTGGAGGGCAGCGTGGAGGGTAAAAATCGTAGAGGGAGACCAAGAGATGAATACACTAAGCAAATTCAGAAGGATCTAGGTTGCAGTAGGTACTGGGAGATGAAGAAGCTTGCACAGGATAGAATAGCATGGAGAGCTGCATGAAACCAGTCTCAGGACTGAAGACAACAACAACAACAACAGGGAGCAGCCTCAGCCAGACACGTCTGGAGTTGCGGTAATGTTCTCTGTACATAAAAGACTATCTGCTCACTGACTGACTGACTGACTGACTGACTCATCATCTCCCAACCCAGACCGCTATGGATAGAAACCTGAAGTTTGAAGCGGCTGTGGATCTTATACTGTAGGCAGCGTTTAAGAAGGGATTGTCCGAAGTTCCACTCCTAAGGGGATGAAATACGCGATGGAAGGCTTTCTGAAAGTATGTCGCTATTAACGAAATTTGGAACCTAGAACTAAAAACTCTGGTATTTGGTTTCTCTGTCAGAAAATAAAAGATACGTGGTTCAATATTTTTGGAAATTCAACCACTGAAGGGTGAAAAAACGTGTGCTAAAACTTTTGGAAATAAATGATTAATAAAGAACTGCTAAAGGAGTTTTATGACTATCGCAATTGGTGTGTTTCATTGTTCTGGGAAATCATCCCCCAAGGAAGTGCAATAGGTGATGACAATTTTTAAGAAAATATTTCCTTACATTAAAAAATTTTAAAGCTGTGTTTATGAAAACTGTTATTTCACCTCTCGGTTAGATATAAAAAAATTTTTGTTAGGGGATGAAATTTGCTTTGTAAGTGCCGCCACAGGAATGCGAAAATCATGATCAACAAAATCTTGGGGCTGCAGCTACCTTTCTTAAAAGATTATGGTTATATGACCTTAATTAGTGTGAACAACATAAATTCGCTTCAATTATTTTCTTCTTTTGCTTGTGCCTTTGTCCAGCGGTTACGCAGTGTCGGCAGGGTTACGGTCGGATTGGGGAAGGTCAATTTTAAGTGTGGCCACATGCCAACCTTGTCGCCACCCCATACCTCCCCCCCCGAAGGAATTCGTTTAACTCCAGCTTTCTGCAATTGAGTGTAATCTATGGAAGAGTGTGGATGTGTTCAGATGTCTGCGCGTGGTGAAACTGAGGCGGGATGTAGGGACCAGCCCGGTATTGGGGTAGTGGGATGTGGAAAACCACCTAAAAACAACATCCAGCCTCGCCAGCACACCAGCCATCGTCGATAATCCGCCAGGCGGATTCTATCTGGGGTCAGAGCTCCTACCCGACTATATATATAGGGTGAGTCACCTAACGTTACCGCTGGATATATTTCGTAAACCACATCAAATACTGACGAACCGATTCCACAGACCGAACGTGAGGAGAGGGACTAGTGTAATTGTTTAATACAAACCATACAAAAATGCACGGAAGTACGTTTTTAACACAAACCTATGTTTTTTTTAAAGGAACCACGTTTGTTTTGTTAGCACATCAGAACATATAAACAAATACGTAATCAGTGCCGTTTGTTGCATTGTAAAATGTTAATTACATCCAGAGATATTGTAACCTAAAGTTGACGCTTGAAACTTCCGACGTTCAGTTGCGTGTTGTAACAAACACGGGCCACGGCCGGCGAGCAGCATCTGCTGGGACATGTTTACGATGACGACCGTGTTTACGAGTGTGGCTGTAGTGCACTGTTGTGGTTTGGTCTAGCTGTCGCAGTGTCCGCATGTAGCGCTTGCTGCTATTGTTATTCTGCATTCGTCTCCGCACGCAGACCAACTGTAGTGCACCGTGTTACCAGACGTCTATGATAGTGTAGTGTTGTAGGAACAGTGACCATGGTGTATTCGAACTCTGAAAAGGCGGAGATGATACGCATCCATGGCGAGTGTCGACGAAATGCAGCTGAAGCCTGCAGGGTGTATGCAGAACGGTACCCGGACAGAGAGCATCCAACGTGCCGCACATTGCAAAACATCTACCGCCAACTGTATGCAACAGGTATGGTCGTAGCACGCAAACGGGTCCGTAACAGGTCCGTCACAGGAGAAGCGGATGCAGTTGGTGTGTTAGCTGCTGTTGCCATGAACCCACTCATGTGTACACGGGACATTGGGAGAGCCGGTGGACTGAGTCAAAGTAGTGTCACGCGCATACTGCATCGTCACCGCTTTCACCCGTTTCATGTGTCGCTACATCAGCAATTACATGGTGATGACTTTAATCATCGAGTGCAATTCTGTCAATGGGCATTATCAGAGAATGCGTTGCAGTTCTACCTGTTTACCGATGAAGCGGGTTTCATAAACCACGGGGCAGTGAATCTACGGAACATGCATTACTGGTCCGTGGACAATTGTCGCTGGCTCAGACAGGTAGAGCGACAGCGACTGTGGACTGTAAATGTATGGTGCGGAGTCACTGGCGACCACCTCATTGGTCCTCACTTCATTGCAGGGGCCCAAACAGCTGCAACATACATCGCGTTTCTACAGAATGATCTGCCAACTTTGCTCGAAAATGTCCCACTGGAAACGCGTCGTCGTATGTGGTATCAGCATGATGGTGCACCAGCACATTCCGGAATTAACACTAGGCTGACCCTTGGCAGGATGTTTGACGGGCGTTTCATAGTACGTGGAGGACGCATAAATTGGCCAGCCCGTTCTCCTGATCTTACACCTCTGGACTTCTTTCCATGGGGTACGTTAAAGGAGAATGTGTACCGTGATGTGCCTACAACCCTACAGGATATGAAACAACGTATTGTGGCAGCCTGCGGCGACATTACATATATTCCAGATGTACTGCGGCGTGTGCGACATTCATTACGCCAGACATTGCAAGTGTGTGCAGCAAATGATGGCCACCACATTGAACATCTATTGGCCTGACATGTCGGGACACACTCTATTCCACTCCATAATTGAAAACGGAAACCACGTGTGTACGTGTGCCTCACCCCTCATGGTAATGTACATGTGCGTCAGTGAAAAATACCAATATAAAGGTATTAGCATGTGGACGTAATGTGCTGTTCCAGTCTCTTCAGTACCTAAGGTCCATCACCGTTCCCTTTGGATCCCTACGTAATTCGGTGCTCTCCCATACACACGATCGAACAGCGGAGGAGTGGTACTCAAGCGTCAACTTTAGGTTACAATATCTCCGGATGTAATTAACATTTTACAATGCAACAAACGGCACTGATTACGTATTTGTTTATATGTTCAGATGTGCTAACAAATCTAACGGGCTTCCATTTAAAAAAACGTAGGTTTGTGTTAAAAAACATACTTCCGTGCATTTTTTTATGGTTTGTATTAACCAATTACACTAGCCCCTCTCCTCACGTTCGGTCCGTTGAATCGATTCGTCAGTATTTGATGTGGTTTACAAAATATATCCAGCGGTAATGTTAGGCGGCTCACCCTGTATATATATATATATATATATATATATATTCGCCTCAATAAAAGCAAGATAAAATCCTGTAATCCTTACAGTCTTCGTGAGCGAAGCAGCGGTCACTAATCTAGTAGAATAGATACACAAATCTTTTTCGTGAATCTATGCATTTGTACAAACCGTGTCAAGACGTCTGCAGCAGTTCCTGAGATTAGCGTCCACATACAGACAGAAAAAGCCCAGTGGGATTTCACTTTAGTGATGTCTATACTGGGTGGTCCATTGATAGTGACCGGGCCAAATATCTCACGAAATAATCATCAAAAGAAAAAACTACAAAGAACGAAACTCGTCCAGCTTCGAGGGGGAAACCAGATGGCGCTGTAGTTGACCCACTAGATGGAGCTGCCATAGGTCAAACTGATATCAACTGCTTTTTTTTTACATAGGACCTTCCATTTTTTATTACATATTCATGTAGTACGTAAAGAAATATTAATGTTCTAGTAGGACCATTTTTTTCGGTTTGTGATAGATGGCGCTGTAATAGTCACAAACGTATAAGTACGTGGTATCACTTAACATTCCGCCAGTGCGGACGGTAATTGCTTTGTGATACATTACCCATGTTAAAATGGACCGTTTACCAGTTGCGGAAAATGTCGATATCGTGTTGAAGTATGGCTACTGTGATGGACGACATCATCCAAGTGTCCGAATCGTTCGCTGGATAGTTACGTTGTTTAAGGAAACAGGAAGCGTTCAGCCACATGTGAAACGTCAACCACGACCTGCAACAAATGATGATTCCCAAGTAGGTGTATTAGCTGCTCTCGCGGCTAATCTGCACATCAGTAGCAGACAAACCGCGCGAGAATCGGGAATCTCAAAAACGACGGTGTTGAGAATGCTACATCAGCATCGACTGCACCCCTACAATTTTTCTATGCACCAGGAATTGCATGGCGACGACTTTGAACGTCCTGTACAGTTCGGCCACTGGGAAAAAGAGAAATTACGGGACGATGACAGATTTCTTGCACACGTTCTATTTAGCAACGAAGCGTCATTCACCAACAGCGGTAACGTAAACCGGTATAATATGCACTATTGGGCAACGGAAAATCCACGATGGCTGCGACAAGTGGAACATCAGTGATCTTGGCGGGTTAATGTATGGGGCGGCATTATGGGAGGAAGGATTTTATCGATGGTAATCTAAATGGTGCTATGTATGCTGATTTCCTACGTAACCTTCTACCGATGTTACTATAAGATGTTTCACTGCATGAGAGAATGGCGATGTACTTCCAACATGATGGATGTCCGGCACATAGCTCGCGTGAGGTTGAAGCGGTATTGAATGGCATATTTCATGACAGGTGGATTGGTCGTCGAAGCACCATACCATGGCACGCACGTTCACCGGATCTGACGTCCCCTGTTTTCCTTCTGTGTGGAAAGTTGAAGGATATTTGCTATCGTGATCCACCGACAACGTCTGACAACACGCGTCAGCGCATTGTCAATGCATGTGAGAACATTACGGAAGGAGAACTACTCGCTGTTGAGAGGAATGTCATTACACGTATTGCCAAAAACATTGAGGTTGACGGACATCATTTTGAGCATTTATTGCATTAATGTGGTATTTACAGGTAATCACGCTGTAATAGCATGCGATCTGAGAAACGATAAGTTCACAAAGGTACATGGACCACACTGGAACAACCGAAATAAAATGTTCAAACGTACCTACGTTGTGTATTTTAATTTACAAAGCCTACCTGTACCAACTATTCGTCTAAAATTGTGAGCCATATGATTGTGACTATTACAGCGCCATCTATCACAAAGCGAAAACGTGGTCCAACTAAAACATTCATATTCCTTAACGTACCACACGAACATCTAATAAAAAATGGGGATTCCTATTTAAAAACACGCAGTCGATATCAGTTTGACCTATGGCAGCGCGATCTAGCGGGCCAACCATAGCGCCATCTGGTTTCCACCTTCAAGCTAGACAAGTTTCGGTCTTTGTAGTTTTTTCGTTTGACGCTTATTTCGTGAGATATTTGGCCCGGTCACGATCAAACGACCACCCTGTAGAAAACACATCTCGTGGACGAAACTGTGTAACGGAGATATGAATGTGAACCAGTACATTCTCAATTCTTTAAAGAATCTAGCGCCCTTGTGTAAAAGAGCTTCAAACGTCTATTTACTTTACAAATCAATGTGTTAAGCTCGTAAGCCGGGGAAATGTCTCGACTGGAAAAACATCCAACCTCTCTTAACCCAACCTCGCCAATTCCAAGTAACAATGCCGACCCTGCCCCGATGAGGGACAAACGTACAAACAAAACACGAAGAATCATGTAAGCAAGTTTAGAAAAGATTTGAAATTATGTTTAAAATTCGTTTAATGTCGCTAAGTGCTCTTATGACCAACCAGTGGATGAGTATTGTCTGAGTAATTTGAACTACTTATTAAGGAAAGGAAAGTTTCTTTACTAATCCTCCATAGCTATGTGTCATTCAGTTACTTAATTTTGCAGTTGAATAGGCGTTCAATAAGTAATACAGCACATGTTTCTCTCGGGACAATTTCGATATAAAAAGTTTTGAATTTGTTCTAGGACATCTTGGAATATTCCAGCTTCAGGCCCTGTATTTTCATGAAGTTCCATAGGTGACGATGCTATATGTCCCCTTCAAAATGGCCTCTGTGACGGAGGGACCTTCCAAGCGGACAGCTGCCGTTGAGTTTCTTTTGGTGCAAAACCAGAGCCTTGCAGACATTCATAGGCGCTTTCATCATACCTACGGAGACCTGGCAGTGAACAAAAGCATGGGCTGAGGCGTCTCCCGTCATAGCAACAAGGTCGCTCAAGCTTATCCAAACTCCCAAATGACGACCGGCCGGAAACAGCAGTAACTCCAGCACTGTTGGAACGTGTGGACAGTTTCATTCGTCGTGTTCGACGGATCACAATCAAACAATTCGCTTCACAACTGTATTTCTCTGTTGGTACTGGTGACACACTCGTCCACCAGCTGAAGTACTCAAAAGTTTATCCCCGCTAGTTCCCTCGGTGCCTAACATAAGATCGTAAAGAGCAACGAAGAATCATCTGTACGGGATTGCTTGCACGTTACGACACTGATCGTGACAATCTTTTGTTGAAGATTGTCGCAGACGGACCAGGAAAAATATCAGCCTTCCAAAGAAAATGTTTGAAGTTGCACTCTGAGCGGGTTAATTCGTGGCGCCGGAGTTTTGGGACTCTGATGTGCCACCCTCAGAAAACTGAAGAAACGAATACAGCGTGCTCGTTGTCACAAAAATGCAGAAGAGCTTCTCCATGATTACACAAGGCTTCATTCAAGTTTTCGCACACGAAAGCAGCTCACAAAACTTCGCTGGACTGTTTTTCTTCAGCCACTACACAGCCTGCATCTCACACCTTCTATCTCTTTGACCAAAAGAAGGATACGCTCCGAACGAAGAAGTACGTAGGAGACGCAGAGGTTACTGTTAGAGCAAGACGTTAGCTCCCACATCGGCCAGTAGAGTGGCACTCCACCAAGATTATGGTAGCCAGAAGTAGTGCTATAACATGATGTGTTGAAAATCCTGAATAAAACAAAGTTACTTTCAGCGAAAAAATGTGTTCCAATACTTATTGAACGCCCATCGCACGATCACTAAAATACGAATATCTGGGTACTACGTACCAAATGTGTTGGGAATAGAGTTAGTTTAAAGGAGTAATAGGTTAACATGTCATCCGTCGTTGTTAAGTCTTACTGCCCGAACAGGAGATGCATAGCATGTGATAAACTTTTTCCTATCGTCAGTTTTTGGGGGAGTGTCAGAGAGTTAAAGTATCGCTAAGGTCTGAAATCACGTACAAAGTTTGCTGGACGAGGCTAACTACTCTCATTCTCTAACAATGGATGCTTATAGTCTGGTTAATTAGCTAGTCGTGAGCTTCACTACCTCAAAACGGGCACAGAGTACGCATGTGCAGCTTCCCACGTGCACTAGCTGGATGTGGTCGTTGCAAAAAGAGGCAATGAGGCACAAACACCGGCGCAAAATCATGCAACCCTCTCACATGTGCGCATAACGGTTTTACCTTTAGAATCTTGATACATGTGGTTAATAATGATTAATATCTAAAGGAATCACAGACACTGGCTCCGAGCAGGCACTGATTGAAATCAATGGGAGTGTCAAACCGTGAATCAAACCCGGGTCTCCTGCTCACTAGATAGGTGCTCTGAGCACGAAGCCATCCGAACACAATGATCATTGCAACTGTATGGACTATTCTGGCACGCCTCCCGTCAGAAACAAAAGCATTCACATACAACTACAAAGGATGAGCTCCTTGCCCATCATTCTCATTACTCCCTCCGCTTCACCGATTCCCATAGTCCGAAATAACAGATACAATATGGACAATGGGCACTACCTACATTAGTAACGTGTGGATGAGTTGAGAATTTGGGTCTGACTGGGTGTGTGCGGGGATAGTCCATGTAGTGGACCTGACCATTTTGTCGAGATGGCTTAGTGGTCGAAGCATCTGCCTTTTCAGTAGGAGACACAAGCTCGAATCCCGGTCTGGCATGACTATTCAAGTTGCGCCTTAATTTTACTCAACGTCGGCTCGCAGTCAATGTCTGTTAAGTCCTTCGTGTCTCAATTCATGATGGTTGCTGGATCAAAATGGTGTGTGTCCTTTCGAACATGTCTGAAAGAACAGGCGCCATGCATACATATAATAATGATTTTAAGACTGAAACGATAAACTGGTTTTAAAAGAAACGAAACTATTTTAAGAATTTAGCAATTTATGAAAATGTAATTTATTAATAAAGAATCCTCACCAACTGGGTTCAGCGACCTAATGAAAGCGCTGTAGCAAATTGTTCAGTATCACACTACAACAATGGCACTGGAAACTGCATAGACAGAATGCGTTAACAGGCCACCATATTCAATTTGTAATTTCAGCTTGGCCGTCATAACAGATTACATAAGACATGAAACTTTGTCATCTGAAAAATAACTATTGCTACCTATCATTGCACATCTATTACGTTTCCTATCTTACCTGTCTGGACCAGTACGTGTTGTACCGTCAGACAGCGCCACTACACTAGGTATAATTAAACAACAGCCCTCAAAAATACTCTGAAAATCACAGAAAGAGAGTTTCAGTGAGCTCTTCAGTGCTATTATTATGTACAATAAGATGTGTACCAACTTACACTAGGCAGGTTAAATGTTCAATAAACTGGAGCAAAAAAATTTAAAACTGTACCTCATGGAGTTACTGCCTAACGGAATTCCATTTATCTTCTAAAAGTTCAGGATGTCGTCATCTGATAAAAGCAATCACTTCATTCAAACAGTAATAATTACAAACATGGTACTAAACATTCAAGTTACACTTTGTAGGTTAATGACTCATTAGCTCTGTCGACTTGTACATTAATACCAACTACATCAGTGAGAAGATGTTAATAAATGTAAGCCCCATTGAAAATTCCTGGCAGATTAAAACTGTGTGCCGGACGGAGACTCGAATTCGGCACCTTTGCCTTTCGGGACCTTTGCCTTTCGGGACCTCTACCATCTGAGGTACCCAAGCACGGCTCACGCCCCGCCCTCACAGCTCCAATATCTAACCTGACCGTGAATCTGCGGCCCGTATTTGTGTGGCCTCCAGTCTTCAACCTTATTTTCTACTAATATGCATCTAGCAAATAACACCCGAATTTAGAACCATGAACTAACATTAAGAGTTTCTTTAGAGTGTAGCTTTCCTACACTGTAACAAATAGAAATACTTACAGCGACAATAATATTACAAAAATATTTACACAGACAATAATGTTTGAAAGTGTGCGTAAATTTAAATGTCGTTCTTTAATTCCTCTAGGGGATATGCGAAGTTGGTCGCTTACCTTCGGGACATAGGGGTAAGTAGCGCGGCTACTGCGGGATTAGAAAGTGTAATTGGGTGGGTGGGGGGGCCGGAGGGAGGGATACGTTTTGTTGTTTGTCTTCTATTACTGACAACTCACGTGCGCGCGAGGCTCCTACGGATCAGCTGCTGTGGTACAAATTTTGACAAGGAAGAAACATGGATTCTTGAATGCGCATTAGAGCGTCGCTCATCTACACAAGCGGTACGTCTTCGTACCAAGGAATATGAAATTAAATTAAGGCTGTTGCATTAAACCCAATGAGTGGAAGAAAACTTACATTCCAAAAGTTAGTATTCATTTGTAATTGTGTCTCATATTGCTTAAGGCATTGAATGGAAGTGCAATTCCTGCTATTAATCAATAATCATTTGTTGACACAGGCAACAACAACAATAACACGTTACGCAATTACAGTATGACAACACTGGGGTGGTTGCAGGTGGCAGCAGTCTGAAACAGAGAACCATTGACTCAGAGTGTCCGAATGTTGCCGACTTTGAAGGATCAGTACTTACGGGTCGTCGGCCGGCTCACCCCTACCTTACTGTATCTGATCAATTGGGGGCTTGTAACATACCGATCTACATACGTTACTAGTTAACAATAGAATCAGTACATTTGTGGCTCTCATGTGCAGCCTCCAAACTGGTCAGTACTGGCTCTTCGGAAAGAAAGTTTGAACACAGCTTGTCTAACTGGTTACACGAATAACTACCTATGTCAACGTGGAGGCGTCACCTGAGAGCACTGTATCAATAGTTTGTTTGACCGAACCGTAGAATCCATAATGAAATTTCAAATATTGTTACTGAACACACGAAGTGCGGAAGACGGCACTCAGTATTTGTGTAAGTCAAGTACTTAAAGTTTCAGAGAAAGATCAGTGATATATTTAACGATGCTTGTATTGCCGCGGCTCACTAAGGAAAAAACTCCTCTCCTGGAAGTTAAGCTGTGCCGGTGTATTCCACCGTGCTCAAACAATTCCGCTTCAGTCAATAATGGCCGATAATGCTGACTCTGATACTAATGCTGCTACGTAGTCCTGGTATCGTATGCAGGGCCAGGAACAACCATAACACACGTCCCTTAACCGTCTAGACTAATCAGGCCCACATTACATTTGCTTTTCGAAACCGTGTTACTTTCCAGCTAACAGAATACTGCATTCTCGCTTCACGCTCCTGTCAGAGCTTCCACGTCTCCTATTGGCGCCGCTGCCGCCAGCCAACGACGTTAATTGTAAGTCCAATGTGCCTATACTCGGCACATTGCAATGCTGGTCCGACTGTATTAAACTTTTAATATACTACTTTACTTGAAAATGGGTAGATTCTAATGGCATTTTAAAATTGGTCAATAATCATATGAACTATTAAAATTCACTTCTATTGCCCTTGCCGGCCGGAGTGGGCGAGCGGTTAAAGGCGCTACGGTCTGGAACCGCACGACCGCTACGGTCGCAGGTTCGAATCCCGCCTCGGGCATGGATGTGTGTGATGTCCTTAGGTTAGTTAGGTTTAAGTAGCTCTAAGTTCTAGGGGACTTATGACCACAGCAGTTGAGTCCCATAGTGCTCAGAGCCATTTGGACCATCTATTGCCCTTACAAGCCGTTAGATGAGTTTACCACAACTGGGTCTGAGTGACCATTCACAGGGTTTGTCTTTTAACAACATACATCACTATGTTTTCAGCGATGTACAGATTTCCATAAAGTTTATAATTTACTTCAAATGACAGCCTTGAGCATTAACGCTGTGATTCCATCTAAGCCATAAGTCTGATGAATATATGCATCAGTGTTAGTAGCTACCGTGAACTCTTTATTATGATTCTGAGAAGGTCAGAACTGAGACGAGCCAGGAAAAATTTTTCGTGCCCCTAAAACCATTCCCAACTTACTTAGATAAAGTTTCAAGATTCTCACTCTAAGAAGCCGGAGGAGGAACATGTATTTAGGAAACGACGTTCGCTTCTGCCGATGACAGTGTTCTATTCGCCTCTAGTTCAAATGACCTACAACAGTAAATGCAAGATTTTTGTAGAACAAATTTTGAAGTATGCTTTCAAAACAGTTTCGATGAGACTCAAATTATCAGGTAATCAAAATATCAGAAAGGAAGTAGTAATATAATAATACACATTAATATATATGTATTTCCAACGGATGACACTGGAAAGTTACGTCATTTGAACCCAATGATTGTTGGATATCAAGTTTTTTTAATTATAGTTTTTTTGACAAAAGACAATATAAATGACCAGGAGTGCTGTTCGTAAATAAAACAGATTCTTTAAAACAGTAAATGCTGTGTATGAAAGGAAGGTCGAAATGTATTCCTGTATCTAACTTGGTCGAGAGACATGAACTTTTCATGTGAAAAGCATTCAGGATCTTTGTAAAAACGAACAGTGCTTTGTTGAAAAGTACCATGAAAGGTAGGAAAATAAGTTAATAGATTATAGAAAAAAAAATCCTGTCCATGGATAAAAGTAAATCGCACATCACGCACTATATTTTAAATAAGACACAGTCAAACAATATAATCAGTTTTGGACATTCACTGGCCGTCCCCGTATCTCAAGCGTCATAGGTGGCATTTAGAGAACCAAACGTAACTAGCCTACAGTGGTTTGTGAATGAACCAAGGAAATTCTCTATTGTATTTCAAGAGGCAAAAGGAAGACCGAGACAACAAAAGAAGAAAAGATGAGTAGATAAGGCAGTATACAAGCAGTAAAATGGTCCTAACTTTCTTCTGTGCGACTTTTCCGACTAACCTCAGCTATCAATGTTACTAAGGCAACTGGAATAGTTAAGACTGTTTTGTAAAATATTAATTAAGTATTTATTCGTAGACGGAAACCATAAGACCCGTTACTGTAGCTGAGAAGTAAGGGCAAACCCTATACTCCCCTTCCACACTGTCTACCATGCACCGACAGCAAGCCTTCAGTATGCTGTTACAAGTATTTAATACCTCACAACACAACACGGTCGCAACAACACCATTCTGACCAAATTTAAGTACCACGCTCCTCTGACAGACACGTCTTATCACAGAATGCTTCCAATCTCACTAAAATCTCTGAAATCGTCCTGTGGCCAGCTTTCCTGTGCTACAGGCAAACGCACTCACACGTTTGCACTCATTCTTACAAAACAACAAATACAAATATATACCTTGTATAAATACACGTGAACGTCTATTTTATTATTGATTACTGCTGTTATAAATGGGTATGTGGACAAGAATCACCATTATGTTCGATGCAATTGTTACACAAACGACTAGAGCAGTGTTTTTCAACCTGTGAGTCGCGACCCCTGGGGTGTCGCAAAGCCTTGCTCAGGGGGTCAGGGCCGCCGGAGAAAGCAGTTGCAGCATGGCTGGTAAAGCGGCAAAGAATATAATTATATCTCTGCCCGAAAAGCACTGAAACATCTTTTCACATTACACTTGATTTCTGGATCAGTATAGTATCAATAGAAAGAAAATTAAATACGATGCCTTTGAAATCGCTGACGTACTTTTATTATGGCTCTAGGAGTCACCAGAATATTTTTACTTGGAAAGAGGGCGCGTATTCAAAAAGGTGGAAAAACACTGAACTAGAGAATAGAAACGCTCTACTGACGTGTATTAACTGTTCGGTGTTGCGTAAGATATTCTGATCGGTCGTAATAGCAAAATGTTAAGTGAAATACTTGTTCTCTAATATAAATATCGATCGTGTATGAGTGGGTATAACCTAAAGGAGTTACGTTATGTAACAGATATATGTTTATCGCAGTGAGTGACAATAGTACGTCCATATGAAATCAGAGGTCAAAGAAATTTTAATAGTTTCCCGTTCCTTGTTCACTTTTGTAGATTTTCAAAACCCTGCTTTTCACACGATATAACAGCAAAAATCGTAGCTAAAAGATAATTAATGAACTGCAGATATGGTTCACCTAGAGATGAGCTGCAGTGAAGGAAATTATATCGTGTCGTGGTGATGCTGCTGTTTGTTGAAGATCGCTGAATCATAGAAAATTGAGGATTACTGTCTCGTTAGTTAGAAAATTAATTACCTGAACTTGAAGAGTTATTCAAAAAAATTGTCTGCAAACTGGATGCGGGATTGGAATATGATGGGTTAGTAAGCTTTCCGGGTACAAAGTCATGTTTCACAGTGAATAACTGCATAATAGTGCATTTAAATGACAGACAGCTCATTTATTACAACTGAGAATGTAACCAGTTCTGGTACTTAGACCGCTAAGACTTATTTTTAAACCAGGCCATAGTTCGACACACGACACTATTTTGGCAGTGTTCACTCGTAATACAGTACATGCAATAAGTAACTTTTAATAAGTAACTTTCTAAAATGGAATATTTCGGTTTGCTGCTATAATAAATTAAGAAATTACGATGTATTTGTGTTTTATTGCTGAGATTGCTTTTGGTTCTTGGCTGTTTGATATATCATTACTTTCTTTTTGTTCCTGCAATCTTCAGCGTCGATCTTGAAACAAATCTTTTTCACTTGCAACTCCTTTGCTGTGGTCTATGTTACATGGGCTTTCCTTTGATGCGCCGATCTTTGCCATAAAATCTTCTCTAAATATTAATGAATTATTGCAATAACAGTGAAGCAAACGTTTTATAGAGGGTTCTGAGTTCCTTTCGCTTCTTCTTGTAAATTACAGCGTTTTTCATCCCAATATATTTAGCTGATCTCTTCAAATTTTCTCCTGCTTTAATCACTACTAAAACTGCCCTTGTTTCCATAAACTAACTAATTTTCCTTAAAATATCTGCAAACTCGAGTCAGGTGATCTGATAACCTTCGAATCCGATCGTAAATTACTCCCTCATCAACTGACACTTCCGCATTTAATTTTTTTGCATAAATAACACGCTTCCTGAAAGGCCCAAATTTCCAAAATACACAAGGGTGAAATATAATTACATTCAAAATAATATTACTAATGAAACAAACAGTTTACATGACAATAAGGGTAAAATCATGGAAAAAATAAAAGAGAGGAAGAAAAAATTTACAATACATTCCTACGAAATGCATATTTTTGGGGGAGCCTGTGGCATGATCATCGATGAAGCCGAAATATGCCCGTTACAGCAGGATCAACACGGATGAGCTTAAGTGATGACAATAAGCGTGGGAAAGGTTCGTGCCTAATGCCGTTGGTCTTCTGAACACTAAGCTTAATATCCATCTTTATTTGTATAAAAGAAGTCATTTTATATCCTCTCATCACAATGTAGTCTCCTAAAGTAGTGAAAACTGTGCTAATATTCAGAAAAATAGTTTTTAAAAACTAATAATTTATATTATGTTCAACAAAACGTGACGTATCTCATTAAGGCCAACACTTGTAAGTCTTACTAAAACAAGACTCTAAGAGTCCAGTGCATACGTATCCAGCACCATAAGAAGAGATGAAGACCAAAGAGACAGTATGTGTGAAAGGAGTGAATAGTGTTAACAAATAAGTCATAACGCAACAAGGCTGTCAGTAAAGTTTACGTCGCGTTCATTAAAATGTAGAGGTTCACTACGAAAGTGTTTGATTTTACCAGAATAATATGTTGCAAGAATAAAGAATTCCATAACAATTGAGTACGGGGAAGGTTTAGTCTTGCAAAAGAGGTGAAATTGTTAGCTACAAAAGTATAAGCATAATAGTGAGAAGAGTTTTGATAATAATTGATAAGAGGACAAGAGGAAATTGACGTACGCAGAGACGTATCTTAGGTCGATACACTCGTCTCTCTATAACGATACATTCGAAAATGCAGTTAATATAATCGAGAATTGCACTTAGTTTCCGTTAAAAGTTACAAAGTAAACAAAAGAATTTATTACTACAGAGAGTACACGAGAATAATTATTGTAATGCCATACGACTGTGGCTAGACAATACATCATGAATTACTGACCAGAGTGTTATACGAGAAGGCTGCAAATTATATATTGCTTTCAAATATATTTTTTATGGTTTCGGCGATAAATGCTAGAGCCAAACACCTAAATATGCAAAGAAACACCGGGCTCTTGTAGTGGGACGTGAAATTGAAACCTCACCCATCCACCAGTGTCAGCCCAGTTTGCAGGTGAATATAAGTTTAATTTAGTGTTTTGCTTATGTATTTTGTAATATTTATAATGGTTGTGAATTATCTAAAGTTTTGTATTTATTTTTGTGTTTCATGTACGGAGAGAGCGGCACAACGAACGGAGACAGCATCTTCACTGCCAGGACCAGAGAGAAAATTGCTGGCCATTATACGTCGCGGGTCGACAGCCAAAGAGCAACAGAAGATCCTGAAACCGAGTTGTTGCGTCGTGCTTCTAAAAACTGAAAAAATAAGAATTTGTAATGTTTCTACAACAATGACGTCATAGAAAGTTTAATCATGTTGTAAATGTTCAGTCCTATCTTGTTAAAGTTCAGGTTCACGTCTATATGTAGTATATAGGAAGATAATAAACTAGTGTATACTTCAAAAGCTTAAATACGTGTTCCGGGAATTTATTTATGAAGAATTGTATTAAGAAAGAAGCATTACTGATTTATTTGACAAGATTACTAATTTTGACAACGTTCATCGCGAGTTTGAGTCATAAAAGTTTATTCAGTGTGGTTTTAATATTTATTAAAACAGATAACTTGCATTAATATAATGTCTGAGAAGAAACATACGACATCTAAACTGAAAAAATTTGGCGCAAACCAATTGGACTGAGTGACTTAATTCTGCGTATACCACTCAAATGATGATGTTTTATTTACAGTTTCGTTCAAGAACCGTTCAAAGGCAATTTTAAAAAGAATTTAAATAATTTTGAAGCGTTTTGTAACTGACGTAGGTGACGAAGTCTGCACATGGTCATATGTCAAAAGAGAATCATTTATACAAAACTTACGTCGTTACACTACACTCTGTCAGTGAAAATATTCTCTGTTTCGGTACTATGTGAACATACAAAGAACCATTCCTATTTTCATTGGTTGGTTCAAATGGCTCTGAGCACTATGCGACTTAACTTCTGCGGTCATCAGTCGCCTAGAACTTACAACTAATTAAACCTAACTAATCTAAGGACATCACACACATCCATGCCCGAGGCAGGATTCAAACCTGCAACCGTAGCGGTCGCTCGGCTCCAGACTGTAGCGCCTAGAACCGCACGGCCACTCCGACCGGCTCCTATTTTCATTAAGCACGCTGTAAGTTATGGTTACAAAATGCAAGCACACGATAAAAAAACGAACGTACAGGTACTGTGGAACAAGGATGTTATGAAATTAAAATTCAGAATAAATTATTCTACATCACCTCATTTACAATTATATGTAAACAAATTAGCTACATATTTTCGAGAACTTTCTGGACAACGCTGAAATAAATCAAACTTTATTAAATGAAACACGTATAGAAGATTCTGTAAATAAAGGATAAAAAATATAATACTGTTTACTGAGAGAGTATACACGAGATTAAACCGCATCTTAAAAGTCGCAAAAATGGAGAATAACTGAAAATAGTTTCTGTGAGCTGTATAACTGAACACAACAGACAAAGATGCCACACATGCTCTTTACATACGGATTAATATCATCTACATCCATACTCCGCAAGTCACATGAAGCTGTGGGGCGGAGGTACCTTGAGTCCATGATATATCGTCTCACACATTTGACACACCAACGTGGATAATCGGTTTGCTGCCACATCCCGCTATCATTTTAGAAATTCCGATGGCAAGTTATGTATTCCTTATTTCTCGTTTGAACTTAAATCTGCCCAATCTCTTTCTAATCCTAATACTGGATCCCGTAGCTCTTCCCTGTCAACTCTTGTTTCTTCTTCTATCACGTCACTAAATAAGTGCTCCCCCTCACAGATGCCCTCAGTGTACTCTTTCCACTTATCTACCCTGTCCTCTGCATTTATTATTTTCATTCCCATTACATTCTTAATGCTATCACCCTTACTTTTTTTCATCGAATGTTGTTTTGACTTTCCTATGTGCTGAGTCAGTCCTTCTGACAATCATTTCTTTTTCGAATTCTTCAGATTTTTCCTGCAGTCATTTCGCCTTAGCTACCCTGAACTTCCTATCTATTTCATTTCTAAGTAACTTGTGTATATGAATTCCCGAATTTCGCTGAAAATTTTTCTACTTCCTCCATATGAAGTATTTCTGCTCATGCCCACTATTTTTCACAGTTGCCTTCCTTGTATCTATGTTTTTCTCCCCAACTTGTGTCACAGCCCTGTTTAGATATGACCATTCCTCTTCAACGGTACTGCCTACTGAGCTGTTCATTATCGCAGGATCTAAGCCCTTAGTGATCATAATAAAACACAACTTAAAAACTATATCAATATTTTCTATAGTCTTTGACTGTAAATGAGAATGATACCTTTACAGTTCAATTGTATATTGCTGTGATTCACCTTTTCTATCAAACATAACAATAATTTTACGTCGTAGGTACCTCCAGTCACTTAGCACATTCGACATTACTTTAAAGTTAAGAGCGATTTTACTCCATAACCTAGAGGATTCCATTAATTTTAACTATTTTTCGAGTGCACTGGTAGTTAAAGCAATTCCAGTAATCTACATCTACATCTACATACATACTTGGAAAGCCACCGTACGGCGCGTGGTGGAGGGTACACTCTACCACTGCTAGTAGTATCCCTTCCCGTTCCACCCGTAAACAGAGCGCGGGAAAAATCGACTATCTACATGCCTTTGTATGAGACCTAATTTTTCGTATTTTATCTTCGTCGGCCTTATGCAAAATGTATGATGGCGGCCGTATAATAGTTCTGCAGTCTGCTTCAAATGTCAGTTTTCTGCATTTTTTCAACAGTGTTTCTCGGAAAACATGTCGGCTTCCCGCTATGGATTCCCATTCGAAACGTGGTGTTAGAACCTTGAGGTAATAAACCTAGCAGGCTGCCTCTGAAATATTCCATGTATTCCCTTAATCCGAACTGGTACAGATCGCAACCACTCGATCAGTACTCTAGAATGGGTTGCACTAGCGTCCTAAACGATGCTGTTTATTTTGTAGATGAATCACACTTTTCCAGAATTCTCCCAATACACCTAAATCGACCAACCGACTTCCCTACCACAGTCCTGCCATGCTCGTTCCATTTTATATCGCTTTGCAACGTTATGCCCAGATATGTAACCGACGTGACTATTTCAACCATGAGACTATCAGTGCTGATGGGAAGAACATGAGTTCTTTAGTCATACTCATACGCATTAACCTACATTATTCTACTTAGAGCTAGTTGTCATTCATTACACCAACTAGAAATTTTGTCTAGTTAATCTTGTGTCAATCTGCAGTCACTCCGACAACTTCTCTTAAACCTCAGAATCATCAGAACAAACCGCTTATTACTGCCTACCCTGTGCGCTAAATCATTTCTGTATATAGAAAATAATAGTGGTTCTATCACACTTCCATGGGGCACTTCCGCCGATACCGTTGTCTCTGATGAAAACCCACCGTCGAGTACAGTCTACTGTGTTCTATTATAAAGTCTTTGAGCCACTCACGTATCTGAGAGCCTATTCCATTTGCTGGTACCTTCTTTAGCATTGTGCACTAGGTCACCATATCGAATGCTTTCTGGAAATCTAGAAATATGGTATCTGCCTCTTGCCCTTCCCCTCCTCCTGTCCAGGAGAGACTTGCGTTTTTTTTTTCTAATCGCGAGCGACTTGGCGCTGGGTGAGAGATCAGCGAAAAATGCAAACAAAGTAAGGTACCAATGCCGTAAAGTTCTGTTTGTGAAAACGAACTGTAATTGCAACGGGACCCGTGACTTATTTCTTGTCAACTCTTTCTCTACGCTAGGGATGCTTATTACTATGTCGTCCATACAAGTGTCTCCTCGATGGTCATATGACGGTATGTTTGTGAGATTCTCCTGGGTGGAGGATTTCTTAGACGCGAAGTTTAAAATTTCGACTTTCGTATTGCTATCTTCAACTGCCACACCAGACTTCAAAAAATGACTGGATGCGAGGCTTAGAACCACTTAGTGATGTTGGACCAAAATTTTCTCGGATTCTCAGTCAGATCTACTACTAAGGTATAGCGATGGTAGTTGTCGTATGCTCCGCGCATATATTTTTTCCGAGACGCACGAAATGAAATGAATTGACAGTGTGGCATTGATGTCCGGGAGGCCCCTTAATGGTGAGTTCGACCTCCGGGTCCAAGCCTTATTTCAGGTGACTCCACACTCGGAGACAAGTGTATCGTTGATGATGAGATGACTGGAAGGAGAGCTCAACAAACCGTTCACGAGCGAGGAAAATCTCCAACCCGGCCTGGAATCAAACCCAGGCCAGCTGCATGGTAGGCAAACAGATTACCAGTCAGCTAAGCAGGCGGACTAGAGACGCATGAATCTAAATGCGACGCACGGACAGATGTGGAAGTTGAAGTTAATGACTTTACTTTCTAAAATTAAAATTTAAAATTGTCTTTAAACTGGCTAATCCTATCACATTGAAACTAATATACGTTTTTTTTCCTTAAAAGTGATGTTAGCAGTTTTAGTATTGACAGAGTCCTCATAAATCTAGGTATAGAAGTTGATACGCAATATTACCGTTGATATGAGCCAATGAGGTAATTAGCTTTTCTACAGAAAGGCGTTGTTCTGTCAAGAGATAACTGTGATCACGTTTCAGTTTTCACGAAAATAAAGTCTGGACAACGTTTTGATAACTGTAATTAAAAGAATTAGGCCATCGTCAGATGTAAAATTGACAGTACCTTTTTGCTATCAACCGCGTCACGTGCAAGGACGCGCAGTAACTACTGCCGGTTGTAACAACCCTCATTTCACGTTTTTTTTACATCTGAAGATGACAATATTTGGGCAAAACGAGTTATTACGACTAATAATCAGGATGTATAATATGCTTAGTGCATAAAACTACCGTTTGTGTTGCTTTGTTTTAGAAGAGACACATTCGAGACAAATAAAGATTAGCTCTTGTTTGTATTCAGAGAGGGAGAGAAAATATTTAGTCAGGTATTGGAACATGTTCGAATTTTCGGTTTGCGTATGTTAATGTAATCCCTTCAGCAACAAACAGCGAGGGATCTCTCTGTTAAAAGTAAAAAAAAAGAGAAGATTTGCAGCGGAGATAGGCAGGACGAGTAACGGCCGCTGATGGGGACCGTGAATTGGCGCACATCACCATTTGGTGTCGCCGTGCCGAGTTAATGAGCTGCGAACGCAATTTAGACGGCCGTTCCAGAGTCTGGTCCATCGCCTCTCCAATTCCATTTATTTATTTAACTTCGTCAGCTGCTCGTTTTTCACATCGGCGTTAAAAAGCGGGGCTGCAGGAGAAATATGTTATATTTTCGCGTTACGGACTTCATTTTTGATGAGACAAAACTGATATTTGCTCTATCGGATGCGACCAATCATTCCCGGCTCATCGCTGCTCCGAGCTTTACCAAGAGCAGTGAATCAGCATCTACTCTAGATTACGGACAGTAATCTGATTAAGTGCTAATCACTTCCAAATAACTAGTATCATGTTTTATTTGGAAACGTCGTGGTTCTCACTCCTGCATGTCGCCGTATATATTGCCTCATATTGTCTGTTCTATATTCGACCTCTCAGTAAAATGGAAAATAATTTTCACATTAGAGGCCAAGGCGCTTGTACGCGAGTGCTAAGTTAAGAGACAGATAGTACATACTGGTAGGTAGAGAAGAGTATTATGGGGGTAATGAACGATTGACGGAGTCAATAAGAAAATAAAGATTAAAGTTCTGCGAACATCTCTTTTCAGGATGGATACAACCCGACTAACGAAGCAGACTGTATCTGGAAGATATTCGTAACTGTGCAAAGTAAGGATCACTATGGAAGAAGCTCAGCTTAAATCTGTGAGTCGTCCTGACAAATACAACTAGTAAGTGACACATTCGATAATTCATCTAGCTGACAAACCCGGCATTGCCTGGATATTAATTTTGTCAGTTGTTTATTACAAACGAATCTCCTGCAGCATGCTCGATGTAATGTGATTATAGGCAGTGTTTGTACGCTAGGCGCAGCTGCATTGCGTGTCTACAACTAGATTTTGTGAACGTCTCTACGGCAACGTCTGCTCTTAATTCGATAGACGGCTACTGTTTTCCCCAACTGCCGTTTGCACTTCGCATTTGCAAGCTGTCAGAAACGTTACCATGTGTCAATAATCTCCTGAAGTTGACATTATTGTAGTATGGCCTTTGTAATAAAAAAAAATCTATTAAAAGTTCGTGCCAGATGCGATATTTTCTCACGCATCTGTTAATGACGTCCTATTTCTTGAACTGTGTCTTGCAAATGCTACATTTGTATTCGTAAATTCAGCTGCGTATGTCGATACTGTCTGTGAAAATAGGTCGCACATAAAGTCGGCAGTAACGAAGTAAAAATGCATGATCCAGAAGTAACTCAAACTCCCAAGGAAGTTTACGATTGCTCAATAAGCAATAAAGTGACATTGAACATGAAGAAGACTAATGCCATGAATTTCAGTTTGAAAAATGACAACGTTAAATTAAATGTAGATGGCACCTCTATAGACTGTGTAACAAATGCAAAATTTCTAGGAATGAATATTGATTCTCAATTGGTGTGAACACACAAAGGTACTTGGAAACAGAATGTCATCAGCATGTTATGCCCTTAGAATCCTATCATCAGCGAGTAACATGTAGTGCCTTTTAGTTACATACTGTTTATATGTACACACAATGCCTAGCTATGGCATTCTCTTTTTGGAAAACACATGCCCAAAATATGAACACAATTTTCAAACTCCAGAAAAGAGCATTAAGAATAATAACGAAAAATAGTAGTCGAGCTCATTGTAAAGATCTGTTCAAAACACTGGGGGTTTTAACTGTTCCGTGTGAATACATTTACCAGTCAGCTGTATACATCAAAAATAACGTTGGAAATTACTGCATAAACAGCTCTGTTCATGACCATGGAACAAGAGGCACACTCAACTTACATTTAACAAGAGAAAATAAACATAAAACTCAAAACAGCATTTTCTACCAAGGAATAAAACTGTACAATAAATTACCAAAAGAGGTTAAAGAAATTGCAAAAAGACACTTATTTAAAAAGGCAGCTAGAAAGTACCTGTTATGCAACACATTTTATACAGTGAAGTATTACTTAGATAAAACGGAGTAGGGATTTCGAAAAAAATTATACAAATAAGTAATAATAGTCATTATGAAACATCCAACATTCCGCATAATACCTTCACACTAGGTTTCTTTCTTTACTTCCTTGTCTAGAAAAACTTACCCCCAAGCTATGCATAGCACAATACTAACACCTTTTCCTCTTTCTGAGCTCAACATCTCACTCGTTATAGAAGGATGCTGACTCAGTTTTTCCGGATAGTAAATGGGAAGTTGGGGTACGGAAAATGGCCATGATATCACCAGTGTGTGTGTGTGTGTGTGTGTGTGTGTGTGTGTGTGTGTGTGTGTGTGTGTGTGTGTGCGTACAGTGAGTGACGTGTTATAAAAAAAATGTGTGTATAGTGTGTGCAATGACCGATAGAGATACGAGTGAACAGTGTAGCATTACATTATTTAATAAGATATTTGCAAAAGAAGTATTGTATACCAGTAGAAAATCTAGTGATTGTCTCTTAACCAGAAATCTGTAAAAGTATGTGTATACGAATGAGCTTATTTTAAATTGGTCCTAACATGTAGATACTTTGACATGTCCTATATCTTTGTAAAAAGAGGTCTACGGATGAATAAAGCTACTACTACTACTACTACTTCTATAGTATTTCACGCATCTCAGTGTTTATGGTGTCATATCTCCTGATCTATGTGTCGCACAGTGATACAATTTTGTAGGTACGTTCAGCGGCATATGAGGGTACTGCTTCCAAAGCGTGTTGTGAAAGGAGTTAGCAGCAAAGATGTTACAAATTTAAATGTGATGCACAATGCTGCCTTTGTTCGTGCTCGTCAGTGTGTATGACGTCATATCTCCCTAACAATGTTTGGTATAATGATACAGCTTTTTAGGGGCATTTAGTGGAATATGTGGATACCCTCTGCAAAATATATTGTGCATATAGTAGTACAGAAGTAATAAATTTAAAAGGCGTGCATGATGTGATAGATTTTCACGCAACTCTTGGTTTATATCGTCGTATCTGCTGAACTATAATAGTAGGAGGTTCTTACCCCACAGCGATTGTTTTCTGACAGAAAGGGATATGTGTACCATGTTTAGCAGAAATCCGTCTATTGGGTTAGGAGGAGATGTCAAATGGCTCTGAGCACTATGGGACTCAACTGCTGAGGTCATCAGTCCCCTAGAACTTAGAACTACTTAAACCGAACTAACTAAGGACATCACACACATCCATGCCCGAGGCAGGATTCGAACCTGTGACCGTAGCGGTCGCGCGGTTCCAGACTGTAGCGCCTAGAACCGCTCGGCCACTCCGGCCTGCGAGGAGATGTCGAACAACCATGAACTCACCTATCTTATACATAAATACTTTCTTTTCATAATCTCTATGGATCAGTCAAACATTATCAGGTATGTGTAATGGCTACTGGTTTGTGAATAAAAGAGCACTGAATGTATTAATGACATTCACTACATGGATAATGTGGGCACCATGTGTTGAACTTGTGGTAAACTAAGCCATGAACGTTAATTCAATGAAGTTACACCCATCATAGAAAGTAAAACATGCTATTACCAGTAAATCTGTAGTAGAGAGAACATTTTACTCCCCAGCCAGAGAACGCCAGCTACAATTTTGGTCAGGAAAATTAAAACATGATAGTGAGCTGCCCTTCCTAATTCTGTGGAACACCCTCGAGAAATGACCTTCTACATACTACGGAAACTTTCAACACAAAATATGTTGCACACATCTAAGAACATCGAAACCTATACTAGACTGAAAATATAGCCCAAACTGAACTACGGCTACATGACTCACTGCACGTTGAGGGTGGGATAAATTCACAGAGTAAAATCGGAGTACAAGCAAAACAATGCCGCGAGTTTATAAACAATTAATAAAAGGAGTATGTAAACATTTACTGGAATTACAACAGCACCAAGCTGACCTGCAGCCAAGTGATTCACTGCACAAAGAAGATGGTATAAATTCAAGAAGTAATATCAGTATGAACAGAAACGCATCAAGCAAAGCAAAATCGAATATTTCTTGCAGTTAATGGAAGCACTATGGAAGTATTAAGTGGTATTACGACATGAATGAGCTCACTTAATGCCTCGCGATTCTATACACAAAGAAGGTGGTATGAAACCCGCAGTAAAATCGGAATTTGTATAGCAAAAATAAAGGAAACTTAATTATGTTAACCTTTAGCCTCCAGTTGTATAACCAAAGAAAGTTAACATAGGTTTCGGCTATAATAATTATCCTTCTTCGGAAATGTCACAGTATACAATTAAAATTGCACTACTGGCCATTAAAATTACTACACCATGAAGGTGGCGTGATACAGACGCGAAATTTATTCGACAGAAAGAAGATGCTGTGATAAGCAAATGAGTTGCTTTACAGAGCATTCACACATGGTTGGCGCCAGTGGCGACACCTACGATGTTCTCACATGAGGATAGTTTCCAACCGATTTGTCATACATAAATAGCAGTTGACCGGCGTTTTCTGGTGAAACGTTGTTGTGATGCCTCGTGTAAGGAGGAGAAACGCGTACCATCACGTTTCCGACTTTGATAAAGGTCGGATTGTAGCCTATCGCGATTGCGGTTTATTGTATCGCACATTGCTGCTCGCGTTGGTCGAGATCCAATGACTGTCAGCAGAATATGGAATCGGTGTGTTCAGGAGGATAATACGGAACCCCGTGCTGGATCCCAACGGCCTCGTACCACTAGCAGTCGAGATGATAGGCATCTTATCCGCATTGCTGTAACGTATGGTGCCGCCACGTCTCGATCCCTGAGTCAATAGATGGAGACGTTTGCAAGACGACAACCATCTGCACGAACAGTCCGACAACATCTGCAGCAGCAGGGACTATCAGCTCGGAGATCATGGCTGCGGTTACCATTTACGCTGCATCACACACACGAGCGCCTGCGATGGTGTACTCAACGACGAATAGCATCCGTATTTGGCGACATCGCGGTGAACGCACATTGGAAGCGTGTATTCGTCATCGACATACTGGCGTATCACCCAGCTTGATGGTATGGGGTGCCATTGGTTACATGTCTCGATCACCTCTTGTTCACATTGACGGCACTTTGAACAGTGGACGTTACATTTCAGATGTGTTAGGACCTGTGGCTCTACCCTTTGTTCGATCCCCGCGAAATCCTACATTTCAGCAGGATAATGCACGACCGCATGTTGCAGGTCTTGTACGGGCCTTTCTGGATACAGAAAATGTTCGACTGCTGCCCTGGCCAGCACATTCTCCAGATCTCTCACCAATTGAAAACTTCTGGTCAATGGTGGCCTAGCCACTGGCTCGTCACAATACGCCAGCCACTACTGTTGATGAACTGTGGTACTGTGTTGAAGCTGTATGAGCAGCTGTATCTGTATACGCCATCCAAGCTCTGTTTGACTCAATGCCCAGGCGTATCAAGGCCGTTATTACGTCCAGAGGTGGTAGTTCTGGGTACTGGTTTCTCAGGCTATATGCACCCAAATTGCGTGAAAATGTAATCACATGTCATTTCTAGTATAACATATGTGTCCAATGAATACCCGTTTATCATCTGGATTTCCTCTTGGTGTAGCAATTTTAACGGGCAGTAGTGTAAAACATGCCAGATATTGGCCTTGGCAAACTTGAAATGTCAGTACTACAGTACGTAGTCATAAGACTGCGTCACTTCTACTAATGTTTTGACGACAGGACACACAAACGGGTCAGACAGGTGGGTCGCGGGCGCTGAGTCTCACGGGGAGCGTGCCAGGAATAAATCCCCGCACTCGCACTAGTCTCTGTGCGCTCGGTGGCTCAGATGGCTAGAGCGTCTGCCATGTAGGCAGGAGATCCCGGGTTCGTTTCCCGGTCGGGACACACATTTTCAACTGACCCCGCTGATGCATATCAACGCTTGTCGGCTGCTTGGGGTCTTGATTTAATTATCATTTCATTCTAGAGATCTGCACGGTAACATGATACATGTCCGAAAGAACAGATACCATCTTCATATATTCGTACTCCAAATGTGAGGTTTTGGTGGTTTCGATAAATCACTTAATGCTAATGGCGGCATAATTCCTTTCACAAGGACTTAGCCATCCTTGGGTTTCCGTTATTCAGTTACTTCGTCGTCGACTGGCCGCTAACCCCTAGTCACTCATACTCCTTCATTTCGGAACTCTTGTAATGCAAAATTATACTCTCACGAAGTTCTTAAGTAGTCCGTGAAGTCTAACGCCTTAAATACGTAGGACTATGTGTAGATGTAAAATTCTCTTGGAAATTTCCCTTGTAAGACATTAAGCTGCAATTAAATTTTGCCACCTTCACTGAAGCAATAATCTGCACAGTCTCTGAAGGATTATATACTTAGGAATTTTTCACTCTATTACATGCTAGAGGCAAATCTGTACACTCAAATAGAATATTTTTAGCTCAGAGAAGGGCAGTTAGAATGATAGGTCATGCCAGATCGTGACCGTGGTGCAGCCATTTGTTCAAAGGTCTGGGATCTCTAATTGTTCAACATAGTTAAGGTTAATAACATCATGTCATTTAAAATAACAGCCACATTAAGTCAATGAATGCTTGGGAAAAAAAGTTGGATAGTATTTCTTTAACTACAGCACGCAAATGTGTTCACTGTAGTAAAGGTTTTATATACTTTTAATTTCCAGGATAACTGTAAAATTTCAGTGTCAATTCTGTGATTATAAAACATAAATTCAAAGACTTTGCCATGGCACTCTGTCTTCGTAGTTTTCAGGAGTCCCTTACAGGAGTTTACAGTCTCGTTCTGTGAAGTATTATTTATTAATTGTACTGCAAACCTTTTGTGTTTTCTTATACGCCTATGGTTTTTAATTATCTCATCAACTTTCAGTGACACAGATAGCACCTCGTTTCATGATCATCAGAGTTGTACAGTCTAATATCTTATATGCTTTGGCCAGCGTTCGTTCGCCATTTCATACAATTATCTGTCAGCTTTTACTAGAGATTATGGATTTCCTGCTTTATTTTAGTGCAGATGAAGATTGTCTACGACTTGATAAATAATCCTGGAATGCTGGGTTTCCTTTTCGATGAGCCAAGTTGAGGAAGTATGTTAGACGGCCTTCTTTTTAATTATCAGAGTACGAACTACTTTGGCCTGGATCTCTTGCATACGTCGTAAGTGTTAAATCAGTTTTATCGAGATTCTCCGTGTAGCTTCTAATGCCTTCGTCATGCTCATACCCACTGGTTCGGTTGAAGAAGGCTTGCGCACAGAATCTAGTAATTCGAACACAGGACTATCAATGCCTGCGCTGACCAAAGAATAAAAAATGTTTACCGTAATGCTAATTTCGGTGAAAACTTTGAGGCTTCTTACATTTTTGAAGCGATACGCACTGCTACTCGGTTTACTTCTTGTTTTCCTATTCTAATGGCCGTGGCAATAGGCAATATGTGATTCTTTTGTTGACAATAATTTTGTTTGTAATAAGCAAAAATGCAGTTGCATCGTTTGTATTTCAAATTCCCATTCGCGCACTACTAATTCCCGTGTTTTCAAACTGCTGGTTAAATCAGCGACTTGATATTGCAAGCTTCATTTTGTTTCATTTATACTCATCGTCAATGGAGACTTGTGAGGCAAAATTTCTCTCCCATAAAATTAGTGATTAATCAATGAAAAGCACTAGTTTGCTTTGTTCTACATATTAATTCATTGTGTTAAGCTTTCCGGCTTACAAGGTCATCATCAGACATTTACTGTCTACTGTTCGCCTGCTTAGCTGAGTGGTAACTTACTTACAGCGGGCCCGGGTTCGAGTCGCAGCGGTGTTGGAGGTTTTTCCCTCCCATGGACTGGCTGTTGTGTTGCCATCATAATCTCATCATAAACGACGCGCAAGTCGCCCAGTGTGGCGACACCTGAAATAAGACTTGTATCCGGCGGCCGAATTTCCCCGACGGACCCTCCCGGTCGACAATGTCACACGACCATTTCATTTTAGTTTTTACTGACTATTGTTGCCAAGGAAGTTACAATGTTGGTAAACGCCATTGGAAAAGAATTTAAACATCTACACTGAAGCAAAAACGCATAGTAAATGACGCCTTTGACCGTGTGGTGGTAAAGCAGTGTAAAAAGTAACTTGCTATGCTAAATACGAAAGTGTGTCCACACTCTCTTCATGGTTTCATTGTCGAGCTGACAGGGAGGACGAATCTAAACGGTACGTTGCAACCGTATGGCAACACGGCGGACATCCTGTGGTTAGAATATACGTCTCCATGTCCACTCTCATCGCAGTCAACGATTTTCATTCAGGCACTGGCTGCAACGACCCATGACTGTCCTAACAAACTACGATGCAACAACTGAATTATTGTGATTACTTGTTTTTGCTGATTGATGTAGCCTCCTCGTACTCTCTGACATTATAAGCATCACTCGTTTGGCATCTAAGAGGCGTATTAGTTTTTTTTTTATCTTCCGAATGTTTGGTGACTCCTCATTGCCTGACTTTGGCGTAGCATTGACATCTCCTGTCGCACAGCAGGATAGATCTCCGTTATTCCTGTGTGTAATTCTCTCTTTTCTGTCATAACGAATGCTTTCAGACCAAGTGATGTGAACTGAAGAATAATTATCTTTTATGTATTGTCACGCTGTCAGCCTTTGATGGTAACTGCAATTTAGCATGGTAAATAGCAAAAAAAAAAAACCCTTTGTTCGGTGTGTATTCTACTTCTTTTTCAGATTTGAGAGGATTTTACATAGTCTTCAACTTGGTGTCATTTTACAACACACTAACACATGCGATGTAAGGTGACCGTAACGTTGGAGGTCTCAGAGGTCAGCTCACATTCTGCGAAGTAAACTTCTTCATAAGTAAACGAATAAATTTGCCCCTGATTTCATTGCCCCTTTGGTGCAGCTGTATGATTATAAAAGTGCCTTAAAGAAAATGAATTGTCCAGAAGAGTATCACGCCCTTCTGACGATCACGTAGAAGGTGCACACTTTGTTACTTTGTTGCTGTCAAAACTCGGTCTGACAATTATGGCGAGCGACATAGATAGAGGCATCCGAGAGAAGCGACACTGACTCAGTGACAAACGGACAGTAGCAGTCAAGAAATCGACGATGGATGCCGTTATCGAATATCTAAGGTATAAAAAAGACGCCAGTCTGACAGGTAAAATAAATAAGTAAAATAAATAAATAAAAGAAATATGTACACTACCGCGTAAAAAAATAGTACGCCATTTTAGGAGTTTACAATTCACTCAACAGTGAATATGGGGTACATGTAATGATTACATTCACAGATGAGTAGTAAAAGCGGTCCTAAGGTACCAGGTATCGACTTACTCTCAAACAACTCTATTAGTATATGGTGTGCCCTCCAAGGTGGCTATGTAGGTGCTGACTCTGGCATCCAGGCCATTGTACAAATGGCGAATACTGTTCTGGGATAACGTATGCCATTTCTGCTCGACTAGTTCACGTAGTTCCGTAAGAGTTGTTGGTTGACGTGTCGCACGAGTCAATTCTCACCCCAGCATATCCCTCACTTGCTCCATTGGAGACAAATCCGGACGTCGTGCTATCTTGAGCGGAATTTATTTATACTGGTAGTGTGTCGGCGAGCATTAACCTGTTGGAACGACTCATCACTTGTCTATTGCAGCAAAGGCGAAAGAACTGGTCTAACAACATTCTGCACGTACCAAGTGCTGCTTAACGTTCTCTCCATAAACAACAAAGGTTAACGTCATTTGTAGCTTACCCCACTCCAGACCTTAAGGCCTAGCGTGTCTTAGAAGAGTACACTCTACGAGACAGCGCTCATCAGGTTTACATCGTACACACAAACTACCACCACTTGCATGCAGGAAGAATCTGCTTTCATTGCTCAAGTCCACGGCGCCTCAGTCCAACTTCCATAGATCCTCTGACGACACCATTCGGGCCGTGCACTTTGATGCTGTGGTGCTAGGGGAATACGGTCTACAGCTAATCGTTACCTTAGTACCACAGTTACTAACCCCTTCGAAACAGTTCGTGTTGACACGTCTGTGCTAACAAGCCCTCTTATCTGTGTTGTGGTAGCTGTACGATCTGCCTCTGATGCTCTTACAACGCAACGATCCTGGCGGGTGTCTATCTACATGTGTGAATTCTAGCATCGACGCACAACTGACGCAGCACGTACAGCTTGTGTGAAAATTCTCCTAAAGTACCATCCCACAACTCGGAAGGGTATAATCTGACACCTTTCACACTCGCTCAGTTGCATGTACCAAGCACAAGTGCGTCTCTGTGACGTGGTTGCCTGCTAGATCCATGGGACTGATGACCATAGATGTTAAGTCCCATAGTGCTCAGAGCCACTTTTGCTAGATCCACACGTCTGCACCAAACTGAGCTTTCTCACTGTAAGCATTCTCCATTAAAGGGTAGGCACAGATGGACCCCTTGTAACTATGCCGCTGCGTTATCTGTTGTTGGACGACGTTAAAATCAGCATCAGCACATCAACTAACCCCCAAGTGGCATATGCCACCATCGCATCACGATTGAATCACTGATTGCGCAAACAGCATTAGTCCATGCTAGTTGATTTTGAGGAGAACGGAATAATAAGTTTGTGGGACTGAGTATTCTATTTTCTTTGACAGCTCTATTTTAGTTTGAATTGCACAGTTTCTGGTGCTGTCCAGACACTATTTTCATTGATGTAATGATTAGATTATATAATGATTTAAATACGCAAAGTTCGTGGACATGTGCTGTTTCTGAAATCAGCTGGTTGCCAGAAATGTAAGTCTGTGTCATTCAGCAGTTTATTTGTAAATTTATTTTGTCCAATACAAAAATTGTTTTTATTAGGCTACATAACAGTTTCTGAAGATCAGCTAAATTATTTCTCATTACCAAATAACAGATTCTGAAGAACTATTTTTAACTACAAATTACAATCACGTAAATAGCAAGCTTAGTGAAATACTGCTTGTATCCATGTCTATTATTCACTGTTAGACCCTCTGCTGTCTACTGAAGGCCAGTTGTAGAGAGCTCTGTAAAAGAATAGGTGCTCTTCAGGGATATACAGCTCCAATTTCTTGAGGTCAGCTACTTTCTTCTCACTTAGTGGTACACATTTTTCGTATGCTGCAGCCGTCGGTAGAGTTACTGTTGGTTTTAAATCAAGAAGTAAACGAAAAGTGTGCGTCACCTGCCTTCCAATGCATGGGTTTGTAGTGACTTTCCCAATACACTCACTGTTGTATTCAAATTCCATTAAGTCTGAAACGGTGAAGGATTGTTTCTCATTCCTTGTGAGCGCTTTGCTGTTCATTGTTTCCAAAGACAACGCAATACGTTTGTAAAATTTATGCCACCATTGTTTGAAAGCCAGTACAAACTCTGTTGAAACAACTTTAAGCTGGTATTTGTTAAAGGTACTTGCAGCAACAATATGTTCTACAAACTGCATGATGCTATAAATCCTATCGACAGCTTGAATTTTCCTCTTAATCACTGCTAGTTCCTGTCAGAGGGTAAGAATGAATGGCCTCTGACCGGGAAAAATGATAAATTCTGAGTAAACGCTGAGATGCTGCAACTGCCATGATGAACCTGACCATAGTATTATTCTTATTCTGACCTGGGCAGCTATCTGAAAACATATGCAGATATTTTATGTTTGGTGGCAACTCGTTTCATATGTAATCCAGCAGAAACGTGCAGACTTCATCGGGACCCTTCTTTGCTACACCTTCGTGATAAATGTAGAATGTTGCGTATCCTGTCTTCTGGTTGTGGATGTTGAATACATAAACATTAAGTTGCCGAAGACAGAAAACTTCCTGAACTGGTATGGAAGAAAGGGACAGATTTTGCTTAAAATCTATGTTAATACCTGCATCATCCTCGTCTTTTTAACACGATACTTGTACTTCACGAACACGAGCAGAAAACTTAACAGCCCTGCGTTTATGAACCATCATTTCTGCAGCGGCAACCCTCTTAGCCTTTTCATTCAGTATTTTGTTTCGTAATTTATTTTGAAGCGCTTCACAAGTACCACATGTGTCAATTTGTGGTCGACAAAATGTACGTGAAAAACGTTCTTTGAATATTTTTAAATAAAATTCGTACTTAATATTACTTGCTTGAGGCTGTCGTAATCTGAACTGCTCATGCATGATTTTGACATTAAGTTGGCTATTTAAATAACGCTGTTCTCTTGTGCCATAGTGAGTAATTTTTTGGGCATAGGAAATTATGTGATCAATTATCAAACTTATTTCTGCACCACCGATTTGATTTCACTAGGCGACTTTCCACAAGCAAGCAGATTGCTTATCCTCTTTACCCTTCGGTTTGTGACACCATGGATACTTAAGAAAGCTTTGTTGCATATCTCTGATCATCCAGTGCTGGAATTAATAAAATAATGAAAATTGTTGCATCTTTGTTTGCAGTTGCCGCCTTCTGGTATTCTTCTTCGTCTTCTGTAAATATTACCTACAGTAATCAGCCCTTGGAGTTAAGAATCTGGTTCGTCCTTTGATGTCATGTTGTAGAAAAGTGAAAATACTTCATTTCTTTCCTCTTCATGAATTCTTCCAAAGCTGTTTATACGACATCTGCAAAATTACAGCCGGCCACGATGGCCTAGCGGTTCTGGCGCTGCAGTCCGGAACCGCGGGACTGCTACGGTCGCAGGTTCGAATCCTGCCTCGGGCATGGGTGTGTATGATGTCCTTAGGTTAGTTAGGTTTAAGTAGTTCTAAGTTCTCGGGGACTGATGACCACAGATGTTAAGTCCCATAGTGCTCAGAGCCATTTTTTTTGTTTGCAAAATTACACAGATATTTCAGTCATGCAATAAATCATTAGTTTACTATTTTACTGACGTATAACCTCCCGTATTAGAACATTACTTACTTGCAGTCCACACTAATGCTTTTCTTTGAAACAAACTTTCCACTGTAGTTTTTGTACCCTAAACCTTCAATTCATGACTTTTTATGATTTCACGCTGATACTCAACATTTTTTACACCTTTTTTCCTCTTTCTATTTTCACCACCACCAAGTACATCCATATCTTCCCCGTTCAACATTGCTGTGCTTCACAAAGAAAAACCGTGCGAACACAGAGATGATATTACACAACAGGCAGCCAACGTTGGCTGCAGAAATAGCACTAGTCCTGGACAAGTGATCTTTCTCCTCTCACTCATAACGTCGGTATCTTGTTTGTCCCATTAAGAATGATGGACAAATGTTGATTCTGCATTCATCCGATAGAGGGAGCGTCCTAACATGGAAATCAGCTCTTAACTCGATTTAACCAAAAAGTGGACAAGTGTTGTTTCTGCAATCAGCGATTCAATTGAAGTCTAACCTGGTGTACCAATTCTTTTTTGGAGCAATACATTTTTGACAGTGTGTCGAAGTTGGTTAACCAGAGTTCTGCTATTGGTGTGAGATTTACATATTAACATAAGTAATAACTAACAGCTGTTAACAAATAATTGTCGATTTCTTCTAATTTAACCTTTTTCCCATAAAATGTCACCACACAAGCAGCAACACCAGGGTTCGCTGCCATATTAGCTGTAAAACAGCATGTTACTGGATGTTGTTAAGTGTTCGTTTTTCTCTGACGCTGTTCGAGAGTGGAAGAGTAGAAAATTAGCTTAAAGGTGGTTAGATGAACTGTTTGACAGGTCCTTACTTGTAAATCACACAGTAATAATGTAGACGTTGATGCAGATTCTCTGAAAACCGTCTATTCAGGTGTATAAAGATCATGGAGTCTGTGTTCAGCTATAAACATTGTATAGCGTTGACTCTTTTATTAACATCTCCTTTTGCAATCAGGTAATATCACACAAAAATTGAAGCCGTTGCACAACATTTACAGAGTCATAAACATTATTAAGACAGTTCTTACACGACCGAACAAACATTAAAAACTGGTGCAATTAATGAAACATATGATGAATGCAAATTAAACATGCACAAGATTCTTACAGATACGTGTGTCAGTGTTCTAATTATACAGCAGTTGTAGCACAACATGCATTTTACAACTCTTATATGCAAAAATATATGCCAACACCAGGAACACAGTGTCACTGAAGCTTCTGCAGTCTGTGTGGAATATTTCATGTTATATTATTGTCTGTTGGAGCATCCGGTATTGTTCAAAGGAATTGCACTTCGTAATGCATGCGCCATATTTCATTGGTATCTTCGACGCGTAATTGATCCAGTTCTCTAGGAAACAAGGAAAGGAAAGGAATTCGGAGTCAACGATCCCTAAATTTATATCTGTTGACTTGGATTAAGCATAAAAATCTACGATAACATCGTTGGAAGGATATATGACTTCAGAGTGTTATCAGCTGGAAAAAGTGCTCAAAAAACTGTGAATACTATCCAGCTACGTTAAGTTTACCTGTTAGTAAACCACTCATACCACTTAAGTTAATTTGTGTCTGCCGTATATTATAATGCAGATTTATGATATAAGCAAGACCTCTGTTAATGTAACTAAACGGTCTATGATATGTTTTATTTGTTTCTGGTATCATGATAAGACTGCAACTCTTATCTACTAATCTCACAACTGCAACGTTTATGTGTCCATACCTCTAGCACTCGATAGTCGTCAAGTACTACGAAAGCATTTCTGCATCCGGCACTACCCAGTTCACACGTACCTAGTCTCCAGCCCGTGGTGTCAGTGCGTGTTGTGTTGCTGTCGCACGAAACTGCGAGATCATCTTACGATATGTACATCTGGCGGGTAGCGCGAGCTGTGTGGAAGGGAATGGGCGGTATTCTTCGGTTAGAGGGTCTCAGAGAACCACAGAAGGGACGTCCATCTCGAAGTTGACAGGTAAAATACAGTAAGGTAGTAGTAGAAACGATTGGAATTGTAGTTGTAAATTGTCGTTGCTGTGTTGGGAAAGAACCAGAGCTCCAAGACCTAATAGAAAGCACTCAAACTCAAATTACTACTGGCCATTAAAATTGCTACACCAAGAAGAAATGTAGATGATAAACGGGTATTCATTGGACAAAGATATTATGCTAGAACTGACATGTGATTGCATTTTCACGCAATTTGGGTGCATAGATCCGAAGAAATCAGTACCCAGAACAACCACCTCTGTCCGTAATAACGGCTTTGGTACGCCTAAGCATTGAGTCAAACAGAGCTTGGATGACGTGTACAGGTACAGCTGCCCATGCAGCTTCAACACAATACCACAGTTCATCAAAAGTAGTGACTGGCCTATTGTGACGAGCCAGTTGCTCGGCCACCATTGACCAGACGTTTTCAATTGGTAAGAGATCTGGACAGTGTGTTGGCCAGGGCAGCAGTCGAACATTTTCTGTATCCAGAAAGGCCCGTACAGGACCTGCAACATGCGGTCGTGCATTATCCTCCTGAAATGTAGGGTTTCGCAGGGATCGAATGAAGGGTAGAGCCACGGCTCGTAACACATCTGACATGTAACGTCCACTGTTCAAAGTGCGGTCAATGTGAACAAGAGGTGACCGAGACGTGTAACCAATGGCAACTCACACCATCACGCCGGGTGATACGCCAGTATGTCGATGACGAATACACGCTTCCAATGTGCGTTCACCGCGATGTCGCCAAACACGGATGCGAGCATCATGATGCTGTAAACAGAACCTGGATTCAACCGAAAAAATTACGTTTTGCCATTCGTGCACCTAGGTTCGTCGTTGAGTACACCATTGCAGGCTCTCCTGTCTGTGATGCAGCGTCAAGGGTAACCGCAGCCATGGTCTCCGAGCTGATAGTCCATGCTGCTGCAAACGTCGTCGAACTGTTCGTACAAATGGTTGTTGTCTTGCGAACGTCCCCATCTGTTGACACAGGGATCGAGACATGGATGCACGATCCGTTACAGCAATGCGGATAAGATGCCTGTCATCTCGACTGCTAGTGATACGAGACCGTTGGGATCCAGCACGGCGTTCCGTAGTACCCTCCTGAACCCACCGCTTCCATATTCTGCTAACAGTCATTGGATCTCGACCAACGCTAGCAGTAATGTCGTGATACGATAAACAGCAATCGCGATAAGCTACAATCCGACCTTTATCAAAGTCGGAGAAGTTTAACTGGTTGAAATGGCTCTGAGCGCAATGGGCTTAACATCTGAGGTCATCAGTCCCCTAGAACTTAGAACTACTTAAACCTAACTAACCTAATGACATCACACACATCCATGCCCGAGGCAGGATTCCAACCTGCGACCGTAGTGGTCGTGCGGTTCCAGACTGAAGCGCCTAAACCGCTCGGCCACAGCGGCAGGCAAAGTCGGATAAGTGATGGTGCGCATTTCTCCTCCTTACACAAGGCATCAGAACAACGTTTCATCAGGCAACGCCGGGCAACTGCTCTTTATGTATGAGAAATCGGTTGGAAACTTTCCTCATGTCAGTACGTTGTAGGTGGCGCCACCGGCGCCAACCTTGTGTGAGTGCTCTGAAAAGCTAATCATTTGCATATCACAGCATCTCCTTCCTTTCGGTTAAATTTCGCGTCTGTAACACGTCTTCTTCGTGGTGTAGCAATTTTAATGGCCAGTAGTTTAGCTGTAGGTACAGAGAGCTGGCTAAACCGAAAATAAGTTCAGCTGAAATCTAACGGTGTTCAGAAAGGATAGATTAAATACAGTACGTGGTGGAGTACTTATTGCTGTCAGAGGTAGTTTGCCTTGCAGTGAAATTGAAGTAGATTGTTCGTGTGAAATAGAATGGGTAGAGGTTATACCTGACAATCGGACTAAATTATTAATTGGATCGTCTTACCGACCCCCCGACTTGGATGATATAGTTGCTGAACTGTCCAAAGAAAACTTGACTCTCATATCAATTAAGCACCCCGCTCATACAATTATAGCCGGTGGTGATTTCAATCTACCCTCGATATAGTAGAAAAATTATTCGTTTAAAGCGGGCTGCAGGCATAAAACGTTATCCGAAATTGTACTGAATGCTTTCTCAGAAAATTATTTTCAACAATTAGCTCATGAGCCAACTGGAAGCGTAAATGGCTGCGAAAGTATACTTGGCCTCTTGGCAACAAATAATGCTGTACAAATAGGGAGTATTGTGACGAAAACTGGGATTAGCGACCACAAGGCAGTTGCTGCTAGGCTGAATACCATAACACTTACGACCATCAAAAGGAAACGCAAAGCATATCTATTTATAAATGTTGATAGAAATGCTCTTAACATTTTTATAAGAGACAGTCTTCACTCCTTCCGATCTGATCATGTAAGTGTAGAAAAGTTGTGGAATGTTTTCAAAGAGATATCATCGACAGCATTTGAGAGATATATACCACATAAAGTAATACGTGATGATACTGATCCCTCATGGTACACAAAACTGGTCAGATCGTTGTTTCAGAAGCAACGAAAAGCATGCCAAAATTAAAAGAACGCAAAATCCCCAAGATTGGCAAAGTCTTTCAGAATATGTCGTGTACTTCAATGCGAGATGCTTTTAATAATTTCCACAATGAAAATCTGTCTCTAAATCTGGCAGCAAACCCAAAGAGATTCTGGTCATACATAAAGCACACCAGTGGCAAGACGCAATCAATACCTTCACCGCGCGATAACAACGGTGAAGTCACTTATGACAGTGCCACTAAAGCAGAGTTATTAAACACGGTTTTCCGAAACTCCTTCACCAAAGAAGACGAAGTAAATATTTCTGAATTCCAATCAAGAGAAATTGCCAAGATGAGAAACATAGAAGTAGATATCCTCGAAGTAACGAAACAGCTTAAATCACATAATAAAGGCAAAGCCTCCGGTCCAGTCTGTATACCAGTCAGGTTCCTCTCAGAGTATGCTGATAAAATATCTCCACATTTAGCAATTGTATACAACCACTCACTCACAGAAGGATCCGTACCTAAAGACTGGAAAATTGCTCAAGTCACACCAATACCCAAAAAGGGAAGTAGGAGTAATTCGCTGAATTACGGGCCTATTCACTAACGTCGATTTGCAGTAGGGTTATGGAACGTATACTGTATTCGAACATTATGAAGTACCTCGAAGAAAACTATTAATTGACTCATAGTCAGCACGGTTTCAAAAGAAAAATATCGTTCTTGTGAAACACAACTAGCTCTTTATATTCACGAAGTGCTATCGACAGGGGATTTCAAATTGATTCCGTATTTTTATATTTCTAGTCCCTCACAAGCTTCTTCTAACCGAACTACGTGCCTACTGACTATCGTCTCAGTTGTGCAATTGGATTCGTGATTTCCTGTCATAAAGGTCACAGTTCGTAGTAATAGACGGAAAGTCAACAAGTAAAACAGAAGTAATATCCGGCGTTCCCCAAGGAAGTGTTATAGGCCCTCTATTTTTCCTGATCTATATTAACGACATAGGAGACAATCTGAGCAGCCGACTTACATTGTTTGCAGATTATGCTGACATATGCCGTCTTGTAAAGTCCTCACATCATCAAAACGACTTGCAAAATGATTTAGATAAGATATCTGTATGGTGCGAAAAGTGGCAATTGACCCTGAATAAGGAAAAGCGTGAAGTTATTTACATGAGTACTGAAAGAAATCAGCTAAATTTCGAATATGCGATAAGTCACACAAATCTGAAGGCTGTAAATTCAACCAAATACTTAGGGATTACAATTGCAAATAATCTAAATTGGAACCATCACATAGATAATATTGTGGGTAGAGCAAACCAAACACTGCGATTCATTGGCAGAACACTTACAAGGTGCAACAGGTCTATTAAAGAGGCTGCTTGCAACACGCTTGTTCGACCTATTCTGGAGTATTGTTGAGCGGTGTGGGATCTGCATCAGGTGGGACTGACGGATGACATCGAAAAAGTACAAAGAAGAGTGCTAGTTTTGTATTATCGCGAAATAGGGGAGATAGTGTCACAGACATGATACTTGAATTGCATTTGCAATCATTAAAACAAAGCCGTTTTCGTTGAGACGGGATCTTCTAATGAAATTTCAGTCACCGGTTTTCTCCTCCGATTGTGAAAACATTCTTTTGGCACCCACCTACATAGGGAGAAATGATCATCACGATGAAATAAGAGAAATCAGGGCTCCCACAGATAAATTTAAGTGCTCGTTTATCCCGAGTGCTCTTTCGAGAGTGGAACGGTAGAAAGACAGCTTGAAGGTGACTCATTGAACCCTCCACCAGGCACTTTGTTGTGAATAGCAGAGTTATCACGTAGATGTAGATGTGGCACAGATTCAGCAATCTCCGACGACAGTTCTTCTCACTGCGCTACGCCTCATAGCCAGTTCTCCCAAAGTGCGGCTGTGTTGTCCAAGACCGTAAACTTCAGCGAGAGAATCCCCGAAATTATTATACGACCGGTTTGAGGAGGGGTCTGAGGCGGCCAGAAAAGAGTTCATCTCGCTTCGGCTCCCATGGTCCCATTTGTACGACAGCCTCGTCATCGCTCTCCGTGCTAGCTATGTAGCTTTTCTGCTGTGGCAAGCAGGCAAATTTTGTGCGGCTTTCACACATCGTTGTCTACACAGCGTAACGTTGCACTCCTTGCAGTGGTGTAGGGCTTCAGTTCTTTTTTCCAGTGAATATCTGCAAGATATAGCAAGGGTTCATATGCCCCTTTGGATAGCCACATTTCCTACGTGGATTTCTCTTAGACTTCAGATCTATAGCGTTCAAAATGTGGGTCTGTACTTTTGCGATGAAGATGACATGTTTCGGTATTCCAGTGTCACCAATCACACAGTTGTTGTCCACTTTGCTGCTTGTAGAGACACGCAGGATTTTCTACATGCCAGAGAGGAAGCGAACGATAGCTCTTGTGAGAACCAGTGACTACGATCTTTAACATTTGGCAATAGTGAAAGAGCGCTATTTCCAGTAAATTTATTTGTCCACATATTAGTCATTCCACGTCCACTCATATTCGTACTGCACGTCTACTATCTAGTGTATCTTCAGTTAATGCTCGCTCGCACATTACATTTCCTTTTCTTTGATAGTAAATGGCCTCTGGGATATATTTCTGATTGCCCGACGTTGGCTTCGAATGGAAAATTGGTCAAGTTGGCCTCACAACACTGTCCCCCTGTGTCAGGTGGCGTCAACTACTGATCTTTAATGACAGTGGCATCTTAAGCATAATTTCTGTGGTGCACTAGCCCATGTGGGCTTTGAAAGTCAGACCCTTGTGGGTATAGAGAAGAAGATACCGGTAGAAGTGTTATTTTCGCTCAGACGTTGTCTATTTTGATGGTTGGATATCGTGCCAGGTGTATCTGTTCCCTGCGACTTCCACTTTCATGCACAATTGGCAACTCTGCGCAAGTGCTAAAGCATCATTAGAATTCCGCCCATCAGTCTTCTGGAACGCCTTGAAACAATAACCAGCGGGTCACCTGTACATGAGCCGGCCGTTGTGGCCGAGCGGTTCTAGGCGTTTCAGTCCGGAACCGCGCTGCTGCAACGGTCGCAGGTTCGAATCCTGCCTCGGTCATGGATGTGTGCGATGTCCTTAGGTTAGTTAGGTGTAAGTAGTTCTTAGTGTAGGGGACCGATGACCTCAGATGTTAAGTCCCATAGTGCTCAGAGCCATTTGAACCATCTGTACATGACACAGCCTGAAAACTACAGTAACAACTTGCTTCCAACAATTCAACATGGGGCTCTACAACTATGTCACAATATGTAGGCTGAGAGCTTGATTACTGTAGGTATCCCACCTTAATGTTCTTCGTACTGCTGTCTTTGTTCTCCGACGTACTTCCAACTTTCTACAGTGCTCTTGCAGCCTCATGTATGTTGGGGTTTTCAACTCGCTGACCATTGTGGATAGGAAGGACAAGCACAAATAATTGTAAGCTCTCTAGATGACTATCATTACTCCTTATGTTGGTCCAGTAGGTCAAATATCTAATGCCAATAAAGAAATCGTACTGGAAAAGCACTTATCGAGAACAGATTCAAAACTGGTCTAATCCCATGCCACAATGTGCTGTGGCTCTTACTATGGTACATCTGAACCCACCAAGCATTGCTCTTTGGCTTGTTGAATGAGTTAATTCATACCACTGAATATGCCAAAAACGGTTTATAGCGTTTGAACACTTGTGTATGTATTCCAGTCGCTGATACTTCTTTGAGAACTAAAACGAAAGTGTTACAAGTTGGAGAAAAATTTAGGATCTCTGAAAATACATTCGTAAACATTGCCTGTGATGAGTCGCTGTGGGATCACAAATTCTAAGTTGTAAGTTAGCCCTGTTATTAAGCATGTAGTCAACTTACAAATTACTGTCACGAGTTCTAATGTTTTATTATTCAATCAAATTAACTGATTCCATAAGCAATACCTTTCTGCTTTATTTCCTTTTCTTGTGTGTAACTATGCGTCGGAGAGATTACCTGATTAAGTTTTTGTATGCTGTATACGAATCACTTGTAGAAACAATGCTTCGGATCGTAAACAGTTTTTACAATTTACAGTCTGTGTCGTTGGGATCAGAGCCCAAGAGACGAACTGCCAATCTCAGATTTCCAATTCTTATTTCACTGCGGTTGGGAATTTCAATCGTGCGTTGGACACATTGAGTTGTAACAGGCTGGATGTGTCGTGTCCAATTCCAGCGACCATTTTTATTTTTCGAGACCTGATACGCATATTTGATTCTGATGACTTTCGCATGCATCACACTGCCGCTTTTGTCTGTAGTGACGCGGCTAAATGGCAGGGAAAGCACCCCGTGGGATACGGAAACAAGCTTGGGGAATATTGGAGTGTTCTCTAAGCCTCATATCATTTTTTTTCACTGACGATAATATCTTCACTGACGGAAGAAATATCGAAACACCAGCAACGAGTTTCCAGTTTCATTCCAATAGCGTAAGATTGGCGCTAGTAGCGCCACTATGAGGATCCAAATCAGGTTTGCTTTAAATACATGCCGTAACGGTCGTGAGCGTTAGTTATCTTAGAGATCCGATGTGTGGGTTGATGTTGGTCACGAATGCCTTCAAGGCATCAAAGACGCCATTATCAACACATCACCGAGTTTGAGCAAGGTCGTGTGCTAGGACTAGAAGAAGATGGGTGTTCCTTCAGCGATATTGCAGAAAGACTTGGCAGGAATGTAGCCGCTGTACATGACTGCTGACTGCGGTGGTCACGAGAAAGTACACTCGGAAGATACCTGTCTTCGAACGACCGTGTGGCACCACCGAGAGGGAAGACCATTCTGTTCGGCGTATGGCTATGGCGCGTCGTCATGCATCTGCAACAGAAATCTGAGTAGCAGTTGATACCACCGTGACACAACGAACCGTTACAAATCGGCTACTTCAGAGGCAGCGGCCTATAGTGTGCCTTCCACTAACCCATTTATGTTTAGTGAGGGCTCACTGGAGGGCACGTTTGAGGTCTATAATGTTTTCTGATGAAATATGGTTTGCGTCTGTGCCAGTGACGGCCGTGTGTTGAATACAAAGAAGCCAGTTCAGGCAGGATCTGCAACCAATCTGTCGGCGTGCTAGACACATTGGAGTTACGGTCTGGGGTGCGATTTCGTGTGGCAGCAGGACACTCTCGTGATTATCACACACACCCTGACTGCATATTTGTATGCATATGTGATGCTTCGTGCTGCAGTATTGCCATTCATTAACTTCATTCCATGGGCTGTGTTCCAACAGGATAACGCTCGCCCACACTCCTTTGTTGTAATCGACATGTTGCCTTGGCCTGCTTGATCACCGGATATCCCTCCAATCTATCACATAAGGGACATCATTGGAGGACACCTCCAGCGTCATCTGTAAAGAGCATTAACGGTCCGTTTGACAGACATGGAACTCCATCACAGAAAATGACATGCAGCACCGGTACAAGAAAGTGCATGCATTTTTCCATTCTTACACTCAATATTCTGGAGGTTACACAGGTTATTAATGTACCAGCTTTTCTCATTTGCAATGGCTTATCTGGCACTTATGTTACCTTGTAATCTTGTAATATTAATCACTTAAATATGTTACCTAGACAAACGCATTCCCGAAATTTATTTACTCTACATCAATTATTTTTTGGTGTTGCGATATATTTTCCGCCAGTGCCTCTGTCTCTGTGCTGCGATCTACTTCAGGACTCTACTAATGTGCCTAGGTGGCTGAACATTGCTAAAGAAGATCACAGCAGATAGTTCGAAACGTCGAACTGTGAGCAGTTTGAAGAGGAATATGACACAGCTTAACTACTCAGATTTTATGATCTTTCACAGCTACTAAGAAGATGATGATGTTTGGATTGTGGGGCGATGAACTGCACGGCCATCAACGTCCGTACAAAGTCCCAATTTGTACATAGTCCAGTTTTTTTTTCTACAGACAAATCCAGCCACAGTCATAAATGATGATGAAATGATAAGGACAACACAAACATCTAGTCTCCACAGCTACTAGGAAAGCCTGCAGAATTAGAAATTTTTTTCAGGTCTGCGCACCAGAGAATGGCTTTTCTCGACAGAAATACGCCAATGACAGATCATCGTTTGAAATGGGCAGATGTTCGTGTAGCGGCCTCTGGTACAAACATACAAAAGACTAGCAGTTTATCTCCACATAAAAAATTTATCCTTTTCCAGCAGACGCGTTGAGTAGCTTCTGAGGAGCTGCAAAAGCTGACGAAATTTGTGCTACTAGTTATCAACTATAGTACGATAATATTACAGAAATATGTGTCTATATATACATCTTTTTGTGAAAGATTGATGGCAGTTCGTTCGAGGGAGAGATTAAACTGATGGGTCACAAAAAGCTTACCTCTAGAAGGAGAAAACGAGGAAATGTAGGTGGAAAAGAAAGCAAGAAGTGGAGAGAGAGAGAGAGAGAGAGAGAGAGAGAGAGAGAGCGCTAGAGCTTGTGCGTGTGTGTGAGAGAGAGATAGAGCTAGTGTGTGTGTGTGTGTGTGTGTGTGTGTGTGTGTGTGTGTGTGTGTGTAAAAGAGAGAGAGAGAGAGAGAGAGGGAGGGAGAGAGAGAGAGATTACACCAAATGCATTAGAGCTACGGGGAACGGAATGGGCTCATATACCTCCGTTTATGAAATTCCCATATGCTGCGCACAAGGAAGATAAACTCGTTTAAGGCACTAACTACATCTCACATTCCTGTCCGTTGTGCAGCTGGTTACAGCTTATGCATCCCTCTACAGAACCCCAAGGAAACGAATGGCCAGCTGCAACAACGTTTTACGACCATCCTCGAACATATGCTGTGACAAAGCAGTCCAAATTCAATTATCAGACAGCGCTACCAGGAGGTGATAGCTTGAGGATACCACACAACTCGATGCTTAAGCTGCACCGATCTGTTCGACTCAGTGCACATCCACAACAGACAGAACTGTAGTCGGTAAGGAAATATTAGAGAGCCATATTCAGTGTCACATTGTGAAGATGTAATGACTGAAAGTAATGATGTAGACTTTACACAAAGATTAATAGAGTTATAATTTTCTCGGGATAGATACTGGGTAAATACAATTTCGCACATAATATGAATTAAGAAATGTGTGCTGTAAAGTGTCGTGCTGTGCAATAAGTTTAAGACTGGCAGTTTGTGAAAACTGTCATTATGTGTACGACACATATCTCCATTTAGCGCAGGAATCAGCATTGTTAATTTAGCGCCGTTGTTCGAAATGGTTCAAACGGCTCTGAGCACTATGGGACTCAACTTCTGAGGTCATTAGTCCCCTAGAACTTAGAACTAGTTAAACCTAACTGACCTAAGGACATCACACACATCCATGCCCGTGGCAGGATTCGAACCTGCGACCGTGGCGGTCTCGCGGTTGCAGACTGCAGCGCCTAGAACCGCACGGCCACTGCGACCGGCGCCGTTGTTCGGTTTAGATGATTGACGTCGGGTATTCTACTACGCTTATACACCTATTTTGGTTCTAACTTCTTCTTTTAGTCTGAATGGTGTTGTAGTTGGCGGCTTAATCGTTAACGGCAGTTACACGAGCCCTCGTAAGAAACACATGCAGACCCCCAATCCCAATAGGCAAATGGTCTCACAACCATTTTTATGGCTCCATTTTGAAGGTTTATTTTTCTTTTACGCTTTTATTCTGATCTAGTACGAGGCATGACATACGTCCACGTTTTTAGTCCAGTCCTGGCACTTATTCCTCTCAGCAATTATTCCTCCTCTTTTACCTAGAGTTGTGATGTCCTTAGGTTAGTTAGGTTTAAGTAGTTCTAAGTTCTAGGGGACTGATGACCATAGATGTTGAGTCCCATAGTGCTCAGAGCCATTTGAACCATTTACCTAGAGTGCAAAGTAACAGCACTCTCGTTTACCTTCAGTCCTTAATTTTCCCACTACCCACTAGAGAATTCACACTTCTAAGTAGCACTTAACCATACCAATGAAGTTAATGGTGAGCACGACTTCATTTACATTGAATCCAGATCCCGGAACACACTCCTGCCATTGGTGTCAAATATGTTTCGTGTAGGTTACAAGTCCGTTGTATTTAACTTCAGTCCAGCACTATGGCTAGCAGCCCACTTCAAAGGAAATATCCTAATTATGTTAATGTCCCCATGGTTTCCTACGTAACGGCAGTCTGCGTGTACGCTGCTTATTTAGATTATTTATTGCAGCAAGGAACCTGCATAAAACGTCAGTCGCAGTAATTAAAATGCGTGTTGAGGTAGTAAGCTTTGCAGTAGTAACGTGACTAATAATACACGTTAGGTAAACTGCCTAGGGAAATAATTGCTTTTAATTCAAGAGACTAAACAGCGGATAACAACTGACGTCTTTACAATAAAATAGGTTTAGCTTTTTGTAGTAGATTATTGATCAGATATTAGCCGCCTGCCTTACAAAAACAAAAACAAAAAATAGTAGTAGCTCTGTGGTAAGCGTATTCGTCAAGTCTCTCTCTGTCTCGCCCCTCGCTCCCTCTCCTTCTCTCCATTTGTTTTAACAAGCTGACATTCAGGGAAGTGTTAGACAAAGAACTAGCGATAGGCATTGCGTGGTCATCAAGGATTTGTGGCAGAGTTCCTTCACTTTATTCATAAAAGTGTTATCTAAATGGAAAGCCGTGGATCATGCAGGTTGGTACTCTTCTCTAAAGAATAGAATTTAGAACCATGAAGGAAACAAAGTACTATACGCAACATACAAGGTGATATTAATTGACCATTCGCTGATAAGAAACTTTCCGGAATGCAATATTGTCGTTTTGTGATATCGACTTAGCAGACAGGAAACCACTTACCACGAAAAACGACTAAGGTCGACCTTTCAGTTAATGACCCACATTGTCTGATTTGTTAAACTTGTTGGCAGTATTTGTAGAAATTACTGCCACAGTAATAACTAAAAAGTTAATATCCTAAATCCATTGTGTATTTTATAATGTTTTTGTTATCAGTCTAAGTGAATGCAAAAAAATATTGATTCGTGTTTTTTTTTTTCTTTTCATTGAGGAAGTTTTCCTCTTCATCCCCACATCCCTCCCGCATCAACTGTGTTGCGGTCCACACGCAGCGCAACTCGTCACCCAATGTACCTCTGTGAACAACATCAGGAAGAGTTCTACAACGTGCCAGGATAACGTAGTTTTCCTGAGCTTAGATTAGACAGTACTCCATCACAATGCACCTACCACACACATTTAAATGCTGTAGGCATGCAAAATCACATCGACTACCGGTTCATTACTGATGGAGCATAAGCTCCGAGGGGGCAGAATGGAGAAGGAAATCGTTCATGTTTTCTCCCGATTTAAGAAAACCACAGGAAGCATTAATCCAAAGGTAATGTTTACACAATCATTTTCTGTTATTAAATACCGCTTCTTTTGCTTTATTTACTCTTACTGAAGAAAGATAAATATACCTGTATGAATGAGTGGTGTTTGTTGTTCCGGGCGTGTCCGAAAGAAGAGAGACCACGCGGAATTGGGAGCTGTGAAACATAATATATAATCTGAAGAAGGAGGGGTGAGAACGGAAAGGAAGGGATTACCGATATCAGCTGCTTCATGACTTCATGCGTGATGAGCGGCGACAGGTGAAAATATGAACCGAAGCGAGGTTCGAACCCGGGATCTCCTGCTTACCACTGCACCACGCAGACAGTGTTTAACGCAACTGCACGGGCTACAACGGCATGCCTCTCAGTTGACCCGCATTTCCACCTAGCTCCATCTGCCTACAGTCCCTCTCCATGTCCTCCGTGCTAACCACTTAGAGATTCCCCGCAGGATGTCGGACGTAATTGTCCATCGGCATTGAATGTGGTGAATCCATTGCACATCAAGGTGAATTAATTATATGAATGTGTGTTGTCTGTTCTTTCAGGCAATGAACGCACCACATTTAGTGCGGGTTCACGATGAGCAATCAACCCACCACATTCATTAGGTCTGGCCTCCTGTAGCAATCTGAACAGTGAGCATGGAGGACATGGCCAGGGACTGAGGGTAGGTGGCGCTATATGGGAATTTGAGTTAGTCTGCGCAATTGGGATAAACATTGTGTCCGGGTGGCGTAGTGACTAAGGCAACTATCTAGTAAGCAGGAGATCCCAAATTCGAATCCCGGTCTGACACACATTTTTCCTCGTCGTTGCTGATTCCGCATAAAATCATGATTGATACAGTTGATATTAATAATCCCTTCGTTTCCTTGCCTTTCTCCCCCTTCCCCCTCAGTTTAAGTAATTAAATATGATTCATTTAAGAGCTATTATATACGATAGTTCGTCATTTATGACATTCCGTCTGAGCAAATGTTTGAATAACATAGGTTCTTCGTTCTCCTGTTAGCTGGTGTAACTCCCTCTATGTAGTTGATGACGTGAAGAGAGTCCCCAATATGCATCACGACCTCTTACTGAAACGTGCTTTACTCCATCGTATACTAAGCACTCTCTTGTGACAAATCTGTGGCTTTTAAGCTGTGGCGTATCTGTACTTACGTTATTTCAACGTTGTGCCCCGAAGTCAATTATGATGATGATGCTGTTCTTACAGCATGACAGTCAAATAATTTTATGTTTTACTTCATAATAACATGTATGTGTTTATGCTCATCATAAGTGGTTTCGCCCATAAGCTTACCATTTTCGTATTTTGTGTGATATAGTCGGTATTTGGCGAACAAAGTTTTCTTGATATGTTTCACAACATGTCGTCAGTACTTATGAAATACACAAGTTATATTCGTAACTATAATAAGAAGAGGCGACTAATACGTCAGTCACCCTGCTCTGTAGGTAACATGTGGTTTTTACCTGTTTTCTGTTTGTTTGCCATAGAAAAAGCTGCTGCCAGTTGCTAAAATGTTACGTAGTTAAATCAATATCCTACAATCCATTGTGTATTTCAGAATGTTTTTGTTATTAGTCTAATTCAATATGGAAAAATATTGATTCGTGTTTTTTTTTTCTTTTCGATTATTTCTTTTCTACTTCAAATTGAGGAAGTTTTCCCCTTCATCCCCACATCCCTCCAGCATCAACTTTTTTGATGGGAAGTGTAATGCCTTCTTAACCATATTTCGGAGACGTTTTGTCGCTTAATGGCTGTATTTACGTCTCAACGTATACTAAGTCTACTCATAATACATCATTTTGACTTGCCAGACTCTGACTGGTTTGATGCGGCTCGCCCCGACTTTCCTGTGCCAACCCCTTCATTGCAGAGTAGTACTAAATGTTCTCAATCATTTATTGGATAAATGCCAATCTCTGTTTTTTTCTACAGTTTTTACCCTCTAAGGCACCTGCTAGCACCAGGGAAGAAATTGCCTAATGTCTAAAATATGTCCTATTATCCTGTCTCTTCTTATCAGAGATTTACAGATTTTCCTTTCTTGGCATGTTCTGCAGAGGACCTTATCGCACCACCTAATATTCGTTATACCTCTATAGTACCACAGCGTCAAGACGGAAATTCTCAGTTACTTATTTATGAAATTAGGGCCAATGTTTTAAACCATTAGACTACTACTTGACTTCTTCTGGCTGTAAATGTGTTCTTTGCCGGCGCTAGTCCGCTTTTTGTGTCCTCGATGCGTCATTCGCTATACGTTACTCTGCTTCCAACGTAGCAAAACTGCTTCTCTTCCTCCACTTAGCAGTTCCCAATTTTGATTAAGATTCCCTCTAATTGCATTTTTCTTCCTCATTTCTTGCGTGTCTCTTCAGTTTACTCTCATATTATGTTCTTTGCTCAGTAGATTTTTGCATCCATTCGGTCTATCCTGTAACCCTGCGCTGCCCGCACAGAGAATAGCAGGAAATCTTATCACTGACTTTATTTCACCCACCATTTTAAAACACTCATGAGCTGAATTTAATTTCAGGCACTAGCTGAGAAAACTAGCAATGCTCTGGTATTTATTTATAGCTGCACCCAATACTTCGTAGTCGAGGTTGTGGGACTCAGATGTTCGATACTTATTTTATTTGGCTACCAGTTTCGGTGATTTATTACTCCACAACCGAGGTGGAGCATTCATACACATCGGTCAGGGCCCTCAAGATAGTTTATTAAATCACCGAAACTGGTAACAAAAAAAATAGTTTGGAAACTGGACGGCTGTAGGGTGTTTAATTTGACTCCCTGTAATGTGATTGAGGACAGGAACAAAGAGCTTGTTTGTTTCACTAACTTGGGAGAGTCATTTAGAGATGGCCACGTGAAAAACAACGGACACCTAGGTCCACACCAGCACATTCAGTGCCTGCACTTGTGCCTTATTTTTGATCGGCGCATAACATGAGCTCACCACGAACTGTAGAGGTTTAAAGGGAAATAAGCAGAATTTGGGGTTTAAATCTAGTTCACGTGCACCACTTCCCATCAACATTTCCGCTTCTATGAGGTTACGTTGGAGAGGGATAACTTTAAGTATCTGAATGAAGGGGTCTGAGGAGCGAGATAATACATGACGCTCTTGATCAGACTTACAACACACGTCACTTCCGAAAGGCGTTCCCAAAGAGCGAATTAAAGCTTGATGTTCTCTAGTTGCAGCAAGTCTAGTTTCACGATCTTCATCGGATTCTTCAGACCGTAGAGCCCTCTGTCGTCTGGTGTATACAGAAGGGCTAGATCTTTTTCTTGCCATTTTTGTTCATAAACAAAGCAAAATCGAAGTGTAATGAGTGGGTCGCCGAAGAAATCTTTAAAAAAATTCGTTTTTCCTAGAACCGTATACGAGTAATGCCTCTCGAAAAAGCAAAGAAATGACTTAATTTTCAATACACAAAACGAAATACCAATCAAATTCAATTTTTATTCTGGAAGATCAGGCTGCAACACTTGAGTCTGTCGTTGATGTAAACTTAAGAAAATAATCTGTCACCAAATTAAAAAAAATGACAACGTTATCTGTTGCTTCTGAGGTATACTAGAAAACTGATGTGCCATCAGTTGGCTCTTTGGTATAGTACGTCGTGATGATCTGAACTACTGATCTGGGCACATCGATTTTAAATAACACTTTGAATTATGACATCTGTTTCTTGCGTTGTCATTTGGATGAAGTAAAGCCTATTTGTTGCCCAACCAACGCTCAGGTTACCTGTGGAAACCTCACAAAAATTCGTCTAGTAATTTTGGAAATTAGCGTGTTCAGACAAATAGAGAGACAAGACTGTTTTAGATAAAACTTTAAACCGAGATAATTTTTTGTGATAAGATTTTTACGAAATAGAGTCCAAAGCTATGCTCGAGTTAACTATGAAAACCCCTTGAAAATTCGTGTTTTACTTTTCGACAGTAGCATGTTGAGACAAACAGATAGATACAACGGTTTTTTAGTTTTATTATTAGTATAGATTGCTTTTTCGATGTACAAATTGTTAATAGGAGAGAATGAATGCAACCCTGCTTTTCCTAAAAATAGGCACACTTTGTTTATTTTCTTTAGTTTTTATTATTCCTTTCTGATTCTTATAAGTATTATATTACCCGTCTGGACCCACAGCGTAAAACAGGTTTGTGAGATTTTCGATCATCTTACACCATTTTAGATTGTTCGACGCTTTTCTAGGTCGACAATTGCTACAGAGGTGTCTCGATTTTTCATATGTCTCGTTTAGATTACCAAACGCAATGTCAGAAATGTCTCTCTGGCACATTTGCTATTCTAAGACGAAACCAGTAGGGACCATCGGTTTTCTTTTCCATTCTTCTGTGTGTTACTCATGTCAATAACTTGACTGAATGAGCTGCTAACTTGATTATGCGATAGTACCCGTTGTTGTCTTTCCACGTGCACGGATGATAGTTTTCCGAAAGTCGGGTGACATGTTTCCGATCTCATATACCCTGTACACCAACTTGACAGAAATTTGGTTGGCATTTCCCCCAGCGATTTTAGAAATTCGGTAAAAATGCCATCTATTCCTTGTGCATTATTTGATAGCACGTTATGTCACGGTCTGTCAATCTCTGTCATACTCGATCCTCTACGTCTCTGAAATCGACTTCCAACCCTCCTTTCATCACGTCATGAGACAGTTCGTCTCCCACGTAAATGGCTCCACTGTATTCTTTCCAGCTTTCCATGCATCCACTCTCTCCAATATATTTAGCAACGGAATCAGCGTAGACTAGCGTTCAGAGCACTAAAATTATACGCGTAAGCTTTCCACTGTTGTAAATAATATTTCACAGTGTGGTCTTGCTAGTAATTTAGAATCCGGCTTCTCCAACCAAAATCTTGTAGGAGGTAATTACGTGGCCTATTTGCCTATCCGGAGAGCAAATAAGGCTTTCCTCGCCGAGCAAAGGAAACGCCCGTAGGGGGAGAGAGATTAGCTGCGTCGCGCTGCGCGTGTTGCGAGCCGACAGGCGCGGCGACGCAGTTAATCGACTAATTCAACACCGCCAGCGCAGTCTCTCGCCAGTCGCAGTCGCATTGCCGGAAGCAGTTCAAACACGCCCTGGCGCCGTGGCACACACCGCCTACCTCCTCTGCGGGGGCGACTCTGAGTCTTAGACGGGAACGATTTTTTGCACCTCCTGCAAGTTCCGTATGGAGAGGTGAGGCATCTCCACTCTGAGGTGTGAGAACCACACTAAGGCTCAGGTGTGTCATTCGTAATATATAATTCCCAGGAACACAGTAGTTAAGGAAACAGGGCAAACAAGAGACGTTATCATTATCCAGATAGTTTAAACAAGAGACGTTCCACTAGTGAGTTACACTCCCTGACAAAGAAAATGAAGCTCACAGAAAACGTCGTTGCATGTCAGTGTAGCTTCGTACAATTGCACACTATAGGCGGTAATGTAAATAACTGGGGCTGCAATTCTCTGTGACGGGTGGAACGGATATTACAGTTGTCAAGAAAAGCTGCGCTAGAATCACCAGCACGCACTATTCCACCGTTTCTTGCTGTTCCTTGCGCCAGTAGACCTTAAACGTAATTTAGGAATAGACTGACGTTACCTACAGGTGAACAGTATACATTTGTTGTTACGAAGGATTTATTATGAAATATTACTTCTGTCGTACATGCTTCCATATGCAGCTGTAGGCAAAATTTATGCATGTTTATGCTCTTAAATTAACGACAATTCCTGATGAATGTAGCAACTGTTCCTTCCTCCATTTCTGCTTTACTAAAGTGAGATGCTAACCTTGATTCCGTAAAACTTAAGTCTTCTAAACCGGTCCTCACAAGTTGCACTGGGAGGCCGATTATATAGACAGGATTTTTTAACTGTAATTCATCAATGCAGATGAGTAGTTTATTAATTTTACTTCTTAGATCTTGAATACTTTGACGCAACAAAGATAGCTGGACATCACACTTACTAAGACAAAATTGTATGGAAATAAAATTTAGATAACAGCTGAAAAATTTTAACCAACAGCTGTTCGTGTTGCTTCAGTATGCCGCAATTGTTTGGTTCCTTTCTCAAACTGAAGGACTGTTTCAATCTTAACTTGTTTTAAAACTTGTTGTTTTTCTGTTATCCCTAGCCTAAAAATAGGTATTCCGGGCCCTGTAGTCACTGGTATTTTCCCGCTTACGAGAGAACCTCTCCCACCTAAATTCCTTGCTACTTGCCCAGCCTGTTTACCCTTCCCTTTCCTGCTGTGGTGAAGGCCAGTATAACCCATCTACCGACAGAATCAACAAGAGTCATGTCCATATATGATCCTGTGATCCTACATAGCCAACCATTCCAACTACAAACTAAAATGGAAATTTGTGGTAAGCACTATGGGACCAAGCTGCTGAGGTCATCGGTCCGTAGGCTTACGCACTACTTAATCTAACTGAAACTAACTTACGCTAAGAACAACACACACACACCCATGCCCGAGGGAGGACTCGAACCTCTGACGGGGTGAGCCGCGCGAACCGTGACGAGATGTCTAAGATGGAACGGTTATCCCGCGTGGCACCTACAAACTACTTCTCCTGACAGAAGAGAGAGAATGAAGGTGGTCATACCCTCTCACAACAGATACAGACTCTACATTGGTATGTCTCGATGTAAGGCTCTACATGGTATCCAGAATTTCTGTCGGTGCTATAACCTGGCCCACCCACTATAGCTGTGATGACTTCCTTGATGAAGTCTTTGCAAAGTAATTCTAAATAATCATTCATCCGCTCAAGATAAACACTAGGTTTAAAAAAATTACTGAACTGGTATTGTGATCCCAGTTCATCCTGTAAAAATTGTCCAAAACCTCTAGCATGAGAATGACTCACTTTTTCTTTACTGACTTCTCTGCGTTCTCTCTTTACAGTTGTCTGCTGAAAGTTTGTTGTGTACTGTCTGCACCTACATGTGCTTGAGTCTCATCAGTTTATAAGTGAACCAACAGGTCAAACTTACCTTTTATCATTGACCAAAAACATGTCAGATTACTTATAAAGCTCGTTATATGCCCCTACGCCCTGCTCCCTCTTAATAAGGCCTTATCATTCTTAGGCCTACGTAATTCAGCCTGAAAGGCGCCAGTTTACTGCCTCTGTTCCTCTATCTTCCTATCTCTACCTCACATTCTTTAAAAAATCTGAAGGAGCTCATTTAATTACCCCATTCCCCCGCCACTACAGTCACTCAAATAAAAATAACTACGGCACCCAACCCCAGAAGTAACCATTCTGTGCCAAGGCATACGCTTTCATTCATGACAAAAATAATGCCTTAGTAAGAATAAGTCAGTTGAATTAGCCGTATACAAGAAAACACGTTTTCAAAAATAAGGCTATGGACAATCGTATTGTGTGTCCCTATTTGGCTGCTTAGTCGAATCGTGCAATATCCAGATTTGTGGGGCACTGAAAGGCGACTATGGCTCATTGTTGGCCTGCTTGGAAATGTGACGGCAGGCGTACTGGTCGTCAGGCTTGTGGTTGACCACGTCTGACCGCCGCTCGCGAGGATCGTCTTAATATGCACAAAACATAGCAAGCCCTTCACGGCTGTGCCTTCCATCCGAGAACAAATTTTGGACACGCTGCGTTATACGTTATCCCATACCTCTGGTTGGAACCAGCAGCAGCCGATCTATAGAATTACCATCCCAAACGCAGGGTACCGTTAACACCACAATTCCAAAAGCTGCGTATGGGTTGGTGCCGTTAACAGGTAATATGAATTGCTGATGAATGGCATCCCATTGTGTTCAGCGATGAAATGCAGTTCTGCTCTTTCCTGGATCACCATCACTGGCAAATGTGATGGTGACCTACCAGGGATTTGGGGGGGGGGGGGAGGGAGGCGGGATGGAGACGAGTAAGTAATGAGAAATCAAAAGACATCATTCTTTTATACCACTTTTTGGTTGATTTATGGACATCTCATTTTTTGGTGGTAGTAGTAGCAGCAGTAGCAGTGGATGATGTTGTTATTGTTGTCGTGGTCTGCAGTCCGAAGATTGGTTCTATGCAGCTCTACACGGCAGTCTATCGTGAGCAGGCCTCTTCAACTCCGTGTGAATACAGCACCCTACCTTCGACTGAACCTGCTTGTTGTAGTCATTCCTGATCCCCTATTAAAATTTTTTAATCTCCTACTCCCGTATCCGAATATATTCCCAAACTGGCGATTTCTTAATGTCTCCAGATGTGTCGTGCCAACCGATCCGTTGTTTCAGCTAAGTAGTGCCATAAATTTCTTCTGTTTCCATTTCGATTTTTACCTGCTCATCAGTTGCCCTATCTGATTTTCAGCATTCTTCTGTAGAACCACATTTCAAAACGTTCCAATCTATTCTTGTCTGATCAATGTATCGTCCCTATATCACCTCTGTACAATGTAACTCTCCAAATACGTTCATAAAAGTCTTCCCAACATTTAAATTCGTTCACGGTTCGTACAGCTCCTCCCATCGAAGGATCGAGTCCTCCCTCGGGCAAGTGTGTGTGTGTGTGTGTGTGTGTGTGTGTGTGTGTGTGTGTGTGTGTGTGTGTTTTGTCCATAGCGTAACTTAGTTTAAGTTAGGTTAAGTAGTGTGTAAGCCTAGGGACAGATGACCTTAGCAGTTTGGTTCCATAGAACCTTACCACAAACTTCCTATATTTTTAAAATTCGTATCCGATGCTAACAAACTTATCTTCCTTGGAACCATAGTTTCCACAATATAATGCACTTGAAAATGACAATGCACGAAAGTAACTAGTAGTGGTAAATTAAATAGTATTGTAATTGCCGCTTGGTGGGAAAAGTATTTATTAAATTTATCGTGGCTTTGGTGCCCACCCAGAAGAAGTTATCCTTCTCTTAATACACTCCTGGAAATGGAAAAAAGAGCACATTGACACCGGTGTGTCAGACCCACCATACTTGCTCCGGACACTGCGATAGGGCTGTACAAGCAATGATCACACGCACGGCACAGCGGACACACCAGGAACCGCGGTGTTGGCCGTCGAATGGCGCTAGCTGCGCAGCATTTGTGCACCGCCGCCGTCAGTGTCAGCCAGTTTGCCGTGGCATACGGAGCTCCATCGCAGTCTTTAACACTGGTAGCATGCCGCGACAGCGTGGACGTGAACCGTATGTGCAGTTGACGGACTTTGAGCGAGGGCGTATAGTGGGCATGTGGGAGGCCGGGTGGACGTACCGCCGAATTGCTCAACACGTGGGGCGTGAGGTCTCCACAGTACATCGATGTTGTCGCCAGTGGTCGGCGGAAGGTGCACGTGCCCGTCGACCTGGGACCGGACCGCAGCGACGCACGGATGCACGCCAAGACCGTAGGATCCTACGCAGTGCCGTAGGGGACCGCACCGCCACTTCCCAGCAAATTAGGGACACTGTTGCTCCTGGGGTATCGGCGAGGACCATTCGCAACCGTCTCCATGAAGCTGAGCTACGGTCCCGCACACCGTTAGGCCGTCTTCCGCTCACGCCCCAACATCGTGCAGCCCGCCTCCAGTGGTGTCGCGACAGGCGTGAATGGAGGGACGAATGGAGACGTGTCGTCTTCAGCGATGAGAGGCGCTTCTGCCTTGGTGCCAATGATGGTCGTATGCGTGTTTGGCGCCGTGCAGGTGAGCGCCACAATCAGGACTGCATACGACCGAGGCACACAGGGCCAACACCCGGCATCATGGTGTGGGGAGCGATCTCCTACACTGGCCGTACAACACTGGTGATCGTCGAGGGGACACTGAATAGTGCACGGTACATCCAAACCGTCATCGAACCCATCGTTCTACCATTCCTAGACCGGCAAGGGAACTTGCTGTTCCAACAGGACAATGCACGTCCGCATGTATCCCGTGTCACCCAACGTGCTCTAGAAGTTGTAAGTCAACTACCCTGGCCAGCAAGGTCTCCGGATCTGTCCCCCATTGAGCATGTTTGGGACTGGATGAAGCGTCGTCTCACGCGGTCTGCACGTCCAGCACGAACGCTGGTCCAACTGAGGCGCCAGGTGGAAATGGCATGGCAAGCCGTTCCACAGGACTACATCCAGCATCTCTACGATCGTCTCCATGGGAGAATAGCAGCCTGCATTGCTGCGAAAGGTGGATATACACTGAACTAGTGCCGACATTGTGCATGCTCTGTTGCCTGTGTCTATGTGCCTGTGGTTCTGTCAGTGTGATCATGTGATGTATCTGACCCCAAGAATGTGCCAATAAAGTTTCCTCTTCCTGGGACAATGAATTCACGGTGTTCTTATTTCAATTTCCAGGAGTGTATGTCAGCGATCTCCTATCTGGAAGGTATAATTATTACTTGGTCTTCTTACATGAGAATAACAATGACTCCTGGTGCGTGACGATACTAGAACACGGAAGGGAACAACAATATGGTACCACCACACACACCCTACGGTAGTTTGCAGCCTAGAGGTGCATATATGCTAGTGAAAGTACTGCTCTTCTATGTAGAACATAAGTCAGCAGAACAGTGACTGCATTGTTTTTCTATTTTCGAGAATGGTAGTGCAGTACTCATAGATGACAAGTATCTCCACCTTCTCTTCGATTGACTACACTGCACTCAGACACTTTCAAGTTAATACTTTTGAGCGATTACCGGTGAGCGTTTTGTTCCCATTTGTTTCCTGTCAACTCCAGCAAATGGACGAGTTACGTTACCTGTCTGATAGTACAGGAGAGGTAAAGTGATTCTTCTGACACGTTTTTAATACAGTTATATGTACATGTAAGGTACATTGGTCTTAAGGAGAAGAAGTGGATGAAAGATTTTATTACTGTTCATATCTTGCTAACGAACAAATGTACGAGAAAGGCAATAGCACTGGTTAATGTACCTTTGGTACCTAATCATCATTTACTTGATACATTTTCTGCATTGATCTGGATAAAAGTTTTTTAGGGTGGTAAAAATAAATGTCACACCCTGTATACACAGAAGAGTAAGTATTCAACTGAAGAGGAAGTTATTCATTTCTTCTTTTTAACTGATGAAAAGAAAGTTTCATTTTTTTAGATGATCAGTTACAAATTACAAATATCAAACTGATTGACTGCAATTCTGTATTTTGCATACCTGGCTAATTTGCTGACTTTCTGATGCAAGGGTTTTAGTACAAAATGAATGGCTAATGTCGACACATTAGCTTGTTTTGTTTTTCTGGAAGAGGGACGCGTCATTATTCCTTAAAAAGTGCCCCAAAAATTACAGTCTCCAATGTGAAGACGAATCATAATATTTCATCACTAACCACTTCGCATATTCCTCCAACTGTGCTTGATCTATGTGGTAGCTGTAATAAAAGAGCTTGTAATGCATTATTTAGGTAAGACTTTTAAATTCCTATTCTTGTACGACTTCCTTTCCCTACTCCCTAAGAGTCGATTGGCATAGGGAAATCGTATACGTCCCTAATTAAAAATATTTCAACACTGCTGATCACGGCAGTAAACTGCGCTTACGAAACAGCTGCCGCGCGGGATTAGCCGAGCGGTCTAAGCGCTGCAGCCACACGGCTGGTCCCGGTGGAGGTTCGAGTCCTCCCTCGGGCATGTGTGTCTGTGTTTGTCCTTAGGATAATTTAGGTTAAGTAGTGTGTAAGCGTGGCGACTGATGACCTTAGCAGTTAAGTCCCATAAGATTTCACACACTTTTGAACTCTTTTTTTTTTTTTTTTTTTTTTTTTTTTTTTTTTTTTTTTTTTGTAACGAAACAGATTGTTTACAGCCACTATTCGCGCAAAGCTCGGAAACCGAAATTTAATCCCACTAGCAAAATCATTAAGGCAGTCGCATGTAAGCCAGACAGTGTTAAACAGTTCCCGAAATGCAGTTTTCGACTTTGATTGAAGTGGATGGTGACTAATCATCAAGGCAGAGTTAAGCTGTAAGCCGTTGTTCATTATAATTTAGTAAGCATTATTTTCAAATCGGTATTTCATGCTGTCGAACACTGTAAATGCAGCAGAGTGTAGTAGAATGTCTATACATGTTACTCGTTAGCTGTCTTAAATAATTCTCATCGAAATCATGGGAAGCCGATACACTACTACCAACTCATCTGTGAGATATATGTAAAGTAACATGCTCTCTATCAATATTCCGTAGTACACTTCCTTCTTATTATGACGGATCGACAAGATAGTTTACTTTCAAAAACGAAAAGAGATCCTGGAATGACGTAGTGACAACGGCTTTATTTATTTGTCTTCCACTACTGGCAAACTTCGGCCAGTCCCAAGCGCTAGCTGCAAACAACTTTTTCTGCAGACACACTGTCTAATCAAAAATATCCGAATATCCTTGCTTAGTGTGTAACAGACTACTAGATGACGCGACAGGCGTACCCGCCAATTTAAAACGAGGTGTTGAGTATCACATTCTCAGTAGAGAACCGGTAACAGCAGAGTAGGTGGGGAGGCATAGTTAAGTGACTTCGAAGTGGTACAGCCAATGGATGTCGCTTGAGTAACAAATATATCACGGACGTTCAACCCTTCTGACGCTGCCACTGTTGGCGATGTTATTCTAAGGCAGAAATGAGAAGGAACCACATAAACCCAGACAAGACACACCTCATTTACTGACGGACGAGGACCATTGTGGATTGCGTAAAAAAAAAAAAAAATCAGAGAGACAGAGAGAGAGAGAGAGAGAGAGAGAGAGAGAGAGAGAGTATTAAACAACTCGCGAACTCTTCAGTTCCATAGCACAATGGCTTCACGCAGAGATTTCAAGAAAGTGGGTGGCAATGGCCGAGCGGCTGCTCATAGCCACAAATCTCTGTAGTCAATCTTGAGATGCCGCAAAGAGCGACGTTACTGGATAATGGATGACTGGAAACAAGTGATTTGGTGTGATTAATTACGATATACCCTGTCACAATCTGAGGGAACGAGTTGGGTTCTGAAACTGTCTGGAGACAGCGTTGTGCCATTAGTGAATTACCGAGTGGTGGTATGGTAGTGTTATTCGTGATTTCGGTGTGGTCCCCGTATTGTGATTATGGAAACGCAAATACGGAAGGATATGAACACCTTTACAGCACTGTGTACTTCATACAAGAGGCTACGATTGTAGCATGACACTGCATCTTGCCACAAAGTAGCATTTGTGTCTCAATGGTAATGAAGAATCATATCCCTGCCAAGGCTCCCGACTTAAAACTAACACAAAACCTTTCGTATGAATTGGAACATCCACTTCGCTCCACATCCCGGGGTTTAAAACCTCTAGTTTTGGCTCTTGACGACAACTGAGCTGCTATTCCCCCACAGACATTGAGACCTCACTGAAAAGTGTTCCAAATTTAAAAAGCCGAAAGACGGAGACTACTCATATTAAAGTGAACTAATGATTTTCCGGGTATCTTTGATCACACAGTGTACCTCTTCCGATGACATAATAAGCTAATATGAATAAAAGTGACAAATGAACGGTAAAGACAGCTGATGGTCGATAAGTTGATGTTTTAGAAATTTTGTTCGACTCTGACACTGCTCGAAGGAAGGCAACCGAAAAAAATACCTTAATAAAAAATTCTGAAGTAGCGAAGATTAAGCAAAGGAGAAACAATTGCGCTTCTTCAACATTGAATAACCGTTTTATTCAGAAGTAAAAGTTGACTATCGTATTCCAGTGCAGTACACAGCTCTCCTAACGCAGAGTGGTAAAGTAATACCGAGGAATGATAGCTCCTACATTGTGAAACAGAAATTGCAGTGAAACTTAATTTTTGTACCGATTCAGTAAATAAGGCAGAAGGGATGGAGGGGATAGATAACATTCCATCAGAATTTCTAAAATCATTGGGGGGGGGGGGGGGGGGAAGTGGCAACAAAACGACTGTTGACGTTAGAGTGTACAATATATGTCAGGTGACATACAGTCTGACTTCCGAGGAAATGTCATCCACACAATTCTGAAGACTGCAAGAGCTGACAAATGCGAGGCTTAGCGCACAATCAACTTAACAGCTCATGCACCCAAGTTGCGGACAAGAATATTATACAAAGGAATGGAAAATAAAATTGAGGAAGTGTTAGATGATGATCATTTTGGCTTTAGGAAAGGTAAAGGCACCAGAGAGGCAATTGTGACGTTGCGGTAGATAATGGAAGTAGGACTAAAGAAAAATCAAGACACGTTCATATCATTTATTGACTTGGAAAAAGCGTTCGGCAATCTAAAATCGTGCAAGATGTTCGAATAGGGGTAAGCTATACGCAGACGCGGGTAGTATACTACAGTATACGTACGAGCCAATAGGTAAAAATAAGAGTGAACGACGAAGAACGAAGTGCTCGGTTTAATAAGGGTGTAAGACAAAGATGCAGTCTTTCCCCCTACTGTTTAATCTGTACATCGAAGAAGCAATGATGGAAATAAAGCAAAGGGTCAGCAGCGGAACTAAAATTCAGAGTGAAAGAATATCAACGATACGATTTGCTGATGACATTGTTGTGAGTGAAAGTGAAGAAGAATTACATGATTTGCTAAACGGAATGAGTACAGAATGTGGACTGAGAGTAAATCGAAGAAAGGCAAAAGTAGTGAGAATCAGCTGAAATGAGAACAGCGAGAAACTTAACATCAGGATTGATGGTAATGAAATAGATGAAGTTAAGGAATTCTGCTACCTAGGCAGTAAAATAACCAGTGAAGACGGAGCAAGGAGGACATCGACAGCAGACTAGCAATGTCAAAAAGGGCATTCCTGGCCAATAGAAGTCTGCTAATATCAAGTTTCAGTCTTAATTTGAGGAAGGAATTTCTGAGAATTAACGTTTGGAACACAGCATTGAGTGGTGGTGAAACACAGAGCGTGGGAAAACGGGAACAGAAGAAATTCAACGCATTTGAGATGATGTGCTACAGAAGAATGTCGAAAATTAGATGGACTGGTAAGGGAAAGAATGAGGAGATTCAGCGCAGACTCGGAGAGGAAAGGAATACTTGGGAAAACACCCATAAGGATAAAAGTCAGAACGATAGGACTTGTGCTATGACATCAGGGAATGACCTCCATGATACTAGAGGAAGCAGTAGAGGGTAAAAACTGTAGACCAGAAAATAATTGAGGACGCAGGTTGCAAGAGCTACTCTGTGATGAGGAGGTTGGCACTGGAGAGGAATTCGTGGCGGGCAGCATCCAACAAAACATAAGACTGCTGACGACTCAACAAAAAAAAGTTAGAAAAGAAAAGGAAAAAGTGGAGAAATTTAGTTCCATATGCATTCTATTGAATTGTCTCTGACTGATTTGATGCGACCCTCCACAAGTTCCACACCTGTGCCACGCTCTTCATCTTGAGTGGCGTTTCCTCCTACGCCCTCAGTTATTTGTTGGACGTATTACATTCTCTGTCTCCCTCTACAGTCTGTACCCTCTACCATACCCTCTAATGCAAGGACGGCCTTCCCTGATGATAAGACATATTCTGACATCCTGTCCCTTTCTCTTGTCAGTGCTTCCCGTATGTTCCTTTCTGCGTGGTTTTTGCTGAGAGCCCTCTGTTTCCTTACCTTTATCTAATTTTCAACATTCTTGTGTAACAGAACACGTCAAGGGCTGTGGGTCTCTTCTTATGCGTTTTTGCGCAATCCATGATTGACTGTCTTATAATGCTACATTAAAATGCACGTTCTCAGAAATTCCATCCTTGCGTCGAGGGTCATGTTTGATATTACTAGATTTGTTTTGGGCAGGAATTCCCTCTTTGACTGTGCTAGTCCAATTTTTATGCCCGCCTTGGTTCGTTCATCGTTGGTTATTTTGGCACCAAGGTAACAGAATTCGTTAAGTTCGTCTACTTCCTAACGACCAAGTATGATACTAAACTTCTCTCTGTCCTCATTTCTGTTATTTCTCGTTACTTTCGCATAACTTCGACGTGCTGTCAGTACTCTTCACTCATTGCAATGTCCATTCCAATCAACGTATCCTGTAATCCTTTTTAAATTTCACTGAGGATAGCAATATCACCAGCGAATTTTATCACTGAACTGAATTTTAATGCTACACTTGAACCTTTATTAGGTTTCCGTCATTGCCTCTTCAATGTATAGACCAAACAGTGGGGCCGAAAGGTTGCATTTTTGTCATAGCCTCTTTTTTTTTAATGTGAACCCTTCGTTCTCGTAAGTCGAGTAATATTGTTCCCACCTTGTTGTCACGTGGTAGTCAGGGAGGGGCAGGATAAGGCAACCATTGTGGACGGGGCCGTAATCAGCTACCGTTGGCTACAGTAAACACATACACTTTATTTGAGGAAACAATTTTCAACAATTGTTTTAAAGGAATTTACTACACTAACGGCTAAAGGCCTTACTAAGAAAGAGTTCAAAATTATTTTCCTGCTGAATGCCACAAGCAATTTCAGAAATACTCAACGGCTGAAGGCCTGAATTACAAATAAGGTAGGCAGTTACACATTAAAAGAACTAAAACCCAGTCTAAACGAACTGTAACAGGCTATAGTGACGGCTGAAGGCCTTATTAAGACAGAATTGAAAACTATTTGTCGGCTGAAGGCCACAAGGAATGTTACAAACAATTAATGGGTGAAGGCCTTAATTACAAATGAGGAAGACAATTACACGTTAAAACATTAAGGTTAATTTTAAACAATTATGACAACTTAACCAAGTAAGACGGAGCCTTCGGATTTAAAACCACAACAACAATAGTGAGCGCGAACATTATTTACTGAAATCCACAGTGTTTATGTGGTGTCACCGCCAGACACCACACTTGCTACGTGGTAGCCTTTAAATCGGCCGCAGTCCGGTAGTATACGTCGGACCCGCGTGTCGCCACTATCAATGATTGCAGACCGAGCGCCGCCACGCGGCAGGTCTAATGGTTCAAATGGCTCTGACCACTATGGGACTCAACTGCTGAGGTCATTAGTCCCCTAGAACTTAGAACTAGTTAAACCTAACTAACCTAAGGACATCACACACATCCATGCCCGAGGCAGGATTCGAACCTGGGACCGTAGCGGTCTCGCGGTTCCAGGCTGCAGCGCCAGAACCGCGCGTCCACTTCGGCCGGCCACGGCAGGTCTAGAGAGACGTCCTAGCACTCGCCCAGTTGTACAGCCGACTTTGCTAGCGATGGTTCATTGACAAATTACGCTCTCATTTGCCGAGATGATAGTTAGCATAGCCTTCAGCTACGTCATTTGCTACGACCTAGCAAGGCGCCATTATCATTTGCTATTTATCTTGTGATGCATGTACCGTCAGACCGATGTTTACCAATTACGGATTATAGTTAAGTATTCCAGAAGCTACGTACTTTTTTTACTAGACTCAACTCCTTTAACTGTTCCAGACCTCACGCCAGCCTGCATGAGCTTAAACGCGTGCCTTTCGGCTATCTCATAGTGGCTTGGCTGTCTTGCCAAGTCACAACAGTTTATTTATCCTGGCACATCTTCTTTGTGGGAAGTGTTACATTCAGAAACCCACTGTGTCGAATTTAAATGTAACAATTTGCATCTTTTGGGAATTTTATTCAAACCAGTTGCGAACAATTGCGGTCCAGCGATATGGCTCATTGTCATCTGTAAAACATCCATGAATGTTTGGGAACATGAAATCCCGAATGGCTGCAGATGGTCTCCTAATAGCCGAACATAACTCTTCGTAGTTAATGATCGGTTCAGTCGGACCGGAGGACCCAGGCCATTCCGTGTTAACATAGCCCACACCATTTGGGAGGTGCTACTAGCTTTCACAGTATGTTGTTGACAACTAGGGTCCATGGCATCGCTGCGTCAGCGCCACACTCGAACCCTACCTTCAGCTTTTACGAACTGAAATCGGGGCTCATCTGACCAGGCCGCGCTTCTACAGTCGTCTAGGGCCCAATCGAAATGGTCACGAGCCCAGGAGAGGCGCTGCAAGCGATGTCGTGCTGTCAGCCAAGGCACTTACTTGCCTTGGTCGTCTGCTGCCACAGCACCTTAGTACCGAATTAATCCACATTGTTCTATCGGATACGTTCGTCGTACTTCTCACATTGACCTCTGTAGTTATTTCTTGCTTGTCTATTAGCACTGACAACTCCACTAAAACGCTGCTGATCTTGGCCGTTAAGTGAAGGCCCTCAGTTACCGCATTGTCGGAGGTGAGAGGTAATGCTTGAAATTTTATGTTCTTTGCACACTCTTAACACTATGAATGTCGAAATATTGAATACCCCGATGATTTCCAAAATGAGATGTTCCATGGATCTACGAGGGCAGTTCAATAAGTAATGCAACACATTTTTTTTCTGAAACACGGTTTGTTTTATTCAGCATTGAAATACCCCAGGTTATTCCCCAATCTTTTAGTTACACAACACTATTTTTCAACGTAATCTCCATTCAATGCTACGGCCTTACGCCACCTTGAAATGAAAACCTGTATGCCTGCACGGTACCATTCCACTGGTCGATGTCGGAGCCAACGTCTTACTGCCGGCCGAAGTGGCCGTGCGGTTAAAGGCGCTGCAGTCTGGAGTGCAAGACCGCTACGGTCGCAGGTTCGAATCCTGCCTCGGGCATTGATTTTTGTGATGTCCTTAGGTTAGTTAGGTTTAACTAGTTCTAAGTTCTAGGGGACTAATGACCTCAGCAGTTGAGTCCCGCAGTGCTCAGAGCCGTTTGAACCATTTGAACCAACGTCGTACTGCATCAATAACTTCTTCATCATCCGCGTAGTGCCTCCCACGGATTGCGTCCTTCATTGGGCCAAACATATGGAAATCCGACGGTCCGAGATCGGGGCTGTAGGGTGCATGAGGAAGAACAGTCCACTGAAGTTTTGTGAGCTCCTCTCGGGTGCGAAGACTTGTGTGAGGTCTTGCGTTGTCATGAAGAAGGAGAAGTTCGTTCAGATTTTTGTGCCTACGAACACGCTGAAGTCGTTTCTTCAATTTCTGAGGAGTAGCACAATACACTTCAGAGTTGATCGTTTGACCATAGGGAAGGACATCGAACAGAATAACGCCTTCAGCGTCCCAGAAGACTGTAACCATGACTTTACCGGCTGAGGGTATAGCTTTAAACTTTTTCTTGGTAGGGGAGTGGGTGTGGCGCCACTCCATTGATTGCCGTTTTGTTTCAGGTTCGAAGTGATGAACCCATGTTTCATCGCCTGTAACAATGACAAGAAATTGTCACCCTCAGCCACATGACGAGCAAGCAATTCCGCACAGATGGTTCTCCTTTGCTCTTTATGGTGTTCGGTTAGACAACGAGGGACCCAGCGGGAACAAACCTTTGAATATCCCAACTGGTGAACAATTGTGACAGAACTACCAACAGAGATGTCAAGTTGAGCACTGAGTTGTTTGATGGTGATCCGTCGATCATCTCGAACGAGTGTGTTCGCACGCTCCTCCATTGCAGGAGTCACAGCTGTGCACGGCCGGCCCGCACGCGGGAGATCAGACAGTCTTGCTTGACCTTGCGGCGATGATGACACACGCGTTGCCCAACGACTCACCGTGCTTTTGTCCACTGCCAGATCACCGTAGACATTCTGCAGGCGCCTATGAATTTCTGAGATGCCCTGGTTTTCCGCCAAAAGAAACTCGATCACTGCCCGTTGTTTGCAATGCACATCCGTTACAGACGCCATTTTAACAGCTCCGTACAGCGCTGGCACCAGTCGGAAGTCAATGAAACTATACGAGACGAAGCGGGAATGTTTGAAAATATTCCACAAGAAATTTCCGGCTTTTTCAACCAAAATTGGCCGAGAAAAAAAATGTGTTGCATTACTTATTGAACTGCCCTCGTAGTTCGAACTACCATTCTACGTCAATGTCTGTTAATGCTCGTCGTGCGGCCAGAGTCTAATGGGGAACCTTTTTACATGAAACGCTTGTGAATAAATGATTGCTCTGCAAATGCACTGCTGTTTTATACTTCGGGTAAATGATCTAACTCATCTGTATGTATGCATTTCGCTTTCCCATGGCTATCGTTGCCTTAGTGTGTCACTGCGACATATGGCCACGGTTCAAAACATACATGACAAACATTGAGATGCAAGAAAACATAGATTTCACTGAAACTGAACGCTTCGATAGGAAAACACTGGTATTATACACAATGTTCTAAAATAACGAGGGGATAATAAGAGCGGAAGACCAAGAATGAAGTGCACGGCTTAAAAGGCTTACAAGACAGGGATGTGGTCTTTCGCCCCTTCTGTTCTGTCTGTAAATGGAAGAGGCAGTGACTAGATTAAATCAAAAGTTCAATAGTGGGATTAAAATTCAAGGTGAAAGGATATCAGTGATGCGATTCGTCAATGATCTTACTACGCTCAGTGAAAGAGAAGAAGAATTACAGGCTCTGCAGAATCGAATGAACATTATATTGAGTATAGAATATGAATTTAGTGGTAAACGAATAAAGTATCGGAAGTGACAACAGCGAGAAACTTAACCCCAGGATTGGTGATTACATAGATGAAAGTAAGGCAGCGAAATAACACATGGCGGGAGGAGCGGGGACGACATGAACAGCAGACTAACACCGGCAAAAATGATATTCGTGGACAAGAGGCGTCGTTTATCATCAAATATAAGCCCTAATTAGAGAAAGAAATTTCGGAGAATGTAAGTTTGGAGAATACATTGTGTGGTAGTGGAACATGGACTGTGGGAAAACAGGAACAGAAGAGAGTCATTGTATGGTGTTACCGAAGAATGTTGAAAATTAGGTCAACTGAGAAGGTAAGGAATGATGAGATTCTCTGTAGAATCGGTGTGGGAAGAAAAACATTGAAAATATCAACAATAGAAAGAGGCATGATGTTAGGACGTCTGTTAATACATCGGGGAATGACTTCCATATTATCAGAAAGAGGCGTGGATGGTAAAAACTGTAGTGGAAGACAGACATTGGAATACATCCAGAAGATAATTGTGGACGGAGGTTGCAAGTGCTACTGTATGATTGAGAGATTGGCACAGGAGAGAAATAATGCCGCACCATACATTAACCCGCCAAGGTCGCTGATCTTCCACAATACAGAACCTACATACGTTTGAACATTTTATTCGGTTGTTCCAGTGTGATACATGTACCTTTGTGAAATTATCATTTCTGAGAACGCATGCTGTTACGGCGTGATTACCTATAAATACCATATTAATGCAACAAATGCTCAAAATGATGTCCGTCAAACTCTATGCATTTGGCAGTACGTGTAACGACATTCCTCTCAACAGCGAGTAGTTCGCCTTCCGTGATGTTCGCACATGCATTGACAATGCGCTGATGCATGTTGTCAGGCATTGTCGGTGGATCACGGTAGCAAATATCCTTCAACTTTCCCCACAGAAAGAAATCCGGGGACGTCAGATCCGGTGAACGTCTGGGCCATGGTATGGTGCATCGACGACCAATCCACCTGTCATGAAATATGCTATTCAGTACCGCTTCAACCGCACGCGAGCTATGTCCCGGACATCCATCATGTTTGAAGTACGTCGCCATTCTGTCATGCAGTGAAACATGATGTGGTAACATCGGTAGAACATTACGTAGGAAATCAGCATTCATTACACCATTTAGATTGCTATCGATAAAATGGGGGCCCATTATCCTTCCTCCCATAATGCCGCACCATACATTAACCAGCCAAGGCCGCTGATGTTCCACTTGTCGCAGCCATCGTGGATTTTTCGTTGTCCAGTAGTGCATTTATGCCGGTTTACGTTACTGCTGTTGGTGAATGACGCTTCGTCGCTAAATAGAACGCGTACAAAACATCTGTCATCGTCCCGTAATTTCTCTTGTGCCCAGTGACAGAAGCGTACACGGCGTCCAAAGTCGTCGCCATGCAATTCCTGGTGCATAGAAATATGGTGCGGGTGCTATCGATGTTGAAGTAGCAGCCTCAACACCAACGTTTTTGAGATTCCCGATTCTCGCGCAATTTGTCTGCTACTGATGTGTGGATTAGGCGCGACAGCAGCTAAAACACCTACTTGGGCATCATTATTTGTTGGAGGTCGTGGCTGACGTTTCACATATGGCTGAATACTTCCTGATTCCTTAAATAACGTAACTATCGGGCTAACGGTCCGGACACTTGGATGATGTCGTCCAGGATACCGAGCAGGATTCATTGCACACGCCCGTCGGGCATTTGGATCACAATAGCCATAAATCAACGCGATATCGACCCTTTCCACAATTGGTAAACATTTTAACACGGGTAATGTATCACGAAGTAAATACCGTCCGCACTGGCGGAATGTTACCTGATACCACGTACATATACGTTTGTGACTATTAGAACGCCACCTATCACAAAGCGATAAAAGTGGACCAACTAAAACATTTATATTTCTTTACGTACTACACGAATAAATAATAAAAATGGGAGTTCCTATTTTTAAAAAATGCAGTTGACATCCGTTTGACCTATGGCAGCGCCATCTAGCATCCATCTGGTTTCCCCCTTCACGCTAGACGAGTTTCGTTCTTCGAAGTTTTTTCGTTTGACGCTTATTTCGTGAGATATTTCGCCTGGACACGATCAATGGACCACCAAATATATATATATATATATATATATATATATATATATATATATATATATACACAGGGCTATTACAAATGATTGAAGCGATTTCATAAATTCACTGTAGCTCCATTCATTGACATACAATCACGACACACTACAGATACGTAGAAAAACTCATAAAGATTTGTTCGGCTGAAGCCGCACTTCAGGTTTCTGCTGCCAGAGCGCTCGAGAGCGCAGTGAGACAAAATGGCGACAGGAGCCGAGAAAGCGTATGTCGTGCTTGAAATGCACTCACATCAGTCATAACAGTGCAACGACACTTCAGGACGAAGTTCAACGAAGATCCACCAACTGCTAACTCCATTCGGCGATGGTATGCGCAGTTTAAAGCTTCTGGATGCCTCTGTAAGGGGAAATCAACGGGTCGGCCTGCAGTGAGCGAAGAAACGGTTGAACGCGTGCGGGCAAGTTTCACGCGTAGCCCGCGGAAGTCGACGAATAAAGCAAGCAGGGAGCTAAGCGTACCACAGCCGACGGTTTGGAAAATCTTACGGAAAAGGCTAAAGCAGAAGCCTTACCGTTTACAATTGCTACAAGCGCTGACACCCGATGACAAAGTCAAACGCTTTGAATTTTCGGCGCGTTGGAGATCATGATCAGCAATTCATGTCATGGCATCCACGCTCTCCCGACTTAACCCCATGCGATTTCTTTCTGTGGGGTTATGTGAAAGATTCAGTGTTTAAACCTCCTCTACCAAGAAACGTGCCAGAACTGCGAGCTCGCTTCAACGATGCTTTCGAACTCATTGATGGGGACATGCTGCGCCGAGTGTGGAAGGAACTTTATTATCGGCTTGATGTCTGCCGAATCACTAAAGGGGCACATATCGAACATTTGTGAATGCCTAAATAAACTTTTTGAGTTTTTGTATGTGTGTGCAAAGCATTGTGAAAATATCTCAAATAATAAAGTTATTGTAGAGCTGTGAAATCGCTTCAATCATTTGTAATAACCCTGTTTATATATATATATATATATATCACAAAGTGTGTGCTCTTTGTAACATGTTTATTTTTCCACTATTTCCAGTAGAGTTTTCTTCCCACTTTCCTTAATATAATGTAAAACTCCACAATCTCCACCATATGTGTGGCTTTCAATTAAAAGATGTTCCCGAAGATTGAATTTGTCTTTCGTAAGTTCCATATTCTCTCGTCTCCATAAATTTACCATAAATTTATTTGGCAAAGCTCTGCCAGACTTGGCAACTTATACAGTTGCATCATTATCTAGGATATTTAGAAAGGTAGTGCATTCCCTTCGCTAGGGCATCTCAGATTTTGAATGAAGAATTCGTGATAGTTTAGATCTTCCCTGTAAACATTTCACGTACTTTAACATTTTAGTTTTGTTTAAACAAAATATATGCAGTGTGAGTTTTAGAGCAGTACAGGGGAGAAACAGTATGGATAAAAACAAAGAGCAGAGTATCCAAAATGGATTATAGAGGATGTTTGGACTCAGTAGTCGCGTAGAGCTGAGAAGATTAGCGCAGATAGGGAAACACGGGTACGCCAAACCGGCAGAAACAAGAGTTTAAAACCAAATAAGAGACCCCGGCTGGGTCCGAACCGCTGATGACGTCGACCGTGCGGAGACTGGCGCGTGGGAGCGCCGGCGGCTGGCACAGTACGAGTATTGTAGTCGCTGCCGTGCCGGGGCGCTGCGCTAACGAACGGAGCGGCTCGAGTCGCACCCCTGTCCGGGCGGTGAATATTCATGTCGCTCGGCAGCGCCGTCTCGCAGTGTTTAACATTCGTCCCCTGCAATTAATTCAGTCCCTGCCATAACACCGTTACCTCTGCACTAGGTCATTTTCCGCGCCGCGACGGTAGCGCGCGCTGAAATTTAGATTGCGCTGGCGTATTGTTTCAAAAAGGATATTTCATATATATATGTAGCAGTTAGTATTTCTTGTGCTGCTGAACAATAGGGCCTTCTTTCCAGCTCTAATCGACACCAAATTCCGTGCCTATGGAGTATGGCTTCAGTTATAGGTTGAGATTCGTAATTTACTGCCAGAAAAGTCTCAGTACATATTAATCTACGGAAAACCGTCGAGTAACACAGAATGATATCTGACTTTCCCCAAGGAAGTTGAGAGGCCCTCAGCTGTAACTAATCTAGTTCGGAAAGTAAGGTCTGTTTGATAATAAGAAAGGAATAGAATACAGATAAAGACTGCGACTTATTTCGCAAATATCTACAACACTTACACTACTTTTCAACATAACCTCCTTAATTATCCAGGCCTTTCTCATACCGTGGCACACGTTCATGTATTCCTTCGTCACAGAATGTTGCCCTACGGAGTTTAGGCACCCAACGCGTGCAAAGATTATGAAAACCCAGTTTTTCAGTAACAGTCTCGTAAATTACTCTTCGTGAAATTTGTGGAAGTAGAAGAGCAATAGCACCAATCGTAAACCGACGGTTTTGCCGAATAATTTCTTCGACGGAATCAACCAGTTCATCAGAAACAACAGATGGACGTCCGTTTCGTTCTTCGTCATACACTTGATCACGCCCTTCCTTGAATAGTCAGACCCATCTTCTCACCACTGAACCACTCACTCATTGCGTTTTCTCCATAAACTTTGCAGATTTGTTGTTGACTGTCATTGATTTAACGTCCTTAGCATTCAGAAAACGAGTCACATATCTCAGTTCACACGTGGTGGGATTTTCGATCAGTGATGCCATTACAAACAATCACTACGAACGGCACACGAAACCCAATACAGAGCGAGCTGTAAATGGCGTCATTTCTTTCTGCACGAACCAGAGATACTAATGCGCATGTGCGGAACTCCGATCGTAGCAGTGCTGTGGGGGAAAACTCGACAAGGATCTTAATTTCCGAACTAAGCTCATATACGAACGATTTATGAGACATCTGAGCGGCGTTCTTAGATTGTTTGGAGATGGAGCTGATACCGTTAGTGAAGTAGTCATAAGATTAAAATCAATTACAACATTATTTCGACAAGATACCTGTGTGACGCGAAAAATGATAAATGGCCCTAAATAATGAAAGGTGTGAGGTCATCAACAAGAGTACCGAATCACATAAATATAAATACAGTCACGTCAACAAAATGTCTAGCACTTACGTACAAATGAAATTGGAACAGTCACATAGATAATGTTATGGGGAAGGCAAACCAGAGACTGAGTTTTATTGACAGAGCACGTGGAATATGCAACACATCTGCTTAAGGTTGTTCGTTCTATTCTGGAATTCTGCTGTGCATGGAAATGGAAATGAGCGTTTGGCGTCATTGGCCGGGAGGCCCCTCGCGGGGCAGGTCCGGCCGCCATATCGCAGGTCTTATTACATTCGGCGCCACATTGGGCGACCTGCACGCCGGATGGGGATGAAATGATGATGAACACAACACAACACCCAGTCCCTGAGCGGAGAAAATCTCCGACCCAGCCGGGAATCGAACCCGGGCCCAGAGGACGGCAATCCGTCACGCTGACCACTCAGCTACTGGGGTGGACTCTGCTGTGCATTGTGGAATCCGATTCAGATATGATTGATTGAGCACATTGAAAAAGTCCAAAGACGACCTGCTACGTTTGTATTTTCGTGAAAAAGGGGAGAGAGTGGCGCGTATGTGATAAACGAGTTGGCGTGGCAATCTTTTTTTTTTTTTTTTTTTTTTTAAAAAAGCATTTTTCGTTGTAGCGAAATGTTTTCACGAATTTTCAATCACGAGCTTTCTCCACTAAATGTAAAAATATTTTCTGTCTCCAACCTATTTAGGGAGAAATATTCATCATAATAAATAAACAAAAATCAGAGATCGTACAAAAAGGTTTAAGTGTTCATTTTTTGTAAGCGCTGTTGGACACTGGAACGCGCCGCGTGGGATTAGCCGAGCGGTCTAAGCGCTGCAGTCATGGACTGAGCGGCTGATCCCGGCGGAGGTTCGAGTCCTCCCTCGGGCATGGGTGTGTGTGTGTTTGTCCTTAGGATAATTTAGGTTAAGTAGTGTATAAGCTTAGGGACTGATGACAGCAGTTAAGTCCCATAAGATTTCACACACATTTGAACATTTGAACACTGAAACGCTAGAGAAAGTGTCAAAGTTCTGTCTGACGATTAAATGTGAATTGCAGAACAGGCTTGTAGATGTAGAGGCAGAGATGAGAATTCTGCTTCCACTAGCGATTTGTTTTTCGTTTTAGCGTCGCTTGATTTGTGAACATGCAGAGCTGAGAGCCTTATCCGTAGCTACTCTTTTACGTAGCTAATCCAGAAACAGAAAATTGATAGTCATTGGGAGAAGTTGAAGTGTAACTAGCTATCATTGTATAAGAATTGGGGACGTCGTGATAGAACAATAGGAGCAATGCGAATGAATTTCTCGGAGTATACAGCTGCAGTACAGCACCGTGTAAAAGTAAATCATTGACCGTAAGAAAACAGTAAATAAGGAAGTGAAACGTTTCAGGCTTGAAGTAACAGTAAGATGCTGAAAAGCAGAGTGATTCATTACGAAACGAACGGGGCGGTTCTCTATAGAATCGGTGGTAAAATATTATGTGGAAAACACTACGAAAACAAGGGATGCGACGATAGAACATGTACTATGACACTACTCTGGTACTAAGGAGAGCCATAAGGGCGAAAATTGTAGAGGGAGATGGAGATAGCCTGTGTAGAACAACTACATGAGAACGCTATTTATACGAGCCTCTCTGAGATGAAAGATTAATTCAAGATTGGTATTTGTGCCCAGCCACACCAACATGCTGACGAGATGTGAGTCAGTGACCTATTCAGCACACAGAACGCGTCGCTTAAGATCACATGCAATGGTTCAACTAAGTAGCGCAACGTAAACTAATAAACGTCTGAATTTAAAAAGGGCAGTCCAATTACATGCGATATATTGGTACGGTACCTCACGTGCATATGATGAGAAACGGGTTGTATCGTGCTGCGAAATGAAATCAAAGGTCAGTATAAATGAGCATTAATTTTATTCCAGTCACTAAACAGGCAAAACAAATAATTATCGAATGCACACAGTTCAAATGAATTTGGAAAGCTACGTGGTAATCCCTTGGCACCGCCGGCCGGTGTGGCCGTGCGGTTCTAGGCGCTTCAGTTTGGAACCGTGTGACCGCTACGGTCGCAGGTTTGAATCCTGCCTCGGGTATTGATGTCTGTGATGTCCTTAGGATAGTTAGGTTTAAGTAGTTCTAAGTTCTAGGAGACTGATGACCTAAGATGTTAAGTCCCGTAGTGCTCAGAGCCATTTTGAACAGTGTAGCAAGTTTAAGATTTTTTTCTTTAGTTGCACTATGAAACTTTGCTTCTGACCAAATTTCAGGAAGTATCCAGTAGATTTTGATGTGTGAGTCTGCGAGTGTCAAATACGTAATATAAATGACCGAATCTTTTGATTCCATTGACTTAGAGACTTAAATTTTTTTACTGTGGCAGGGGATCACTGACTCCAATATGTGACACAAATTTGAACTTGATATGCAAAGAACCTCCAGAGAAATAAGGTCTTAGGAGATGAACTGTTAGGTAAGAAACGGCAAAAAAAAAAAGAAAATTTCGTGTGCTGTAATTACTAGTATACAATTTTCAGATTTTTTCTTTCACTATTACTGTGAAAATTCTCACACTTCCAAGAGAACGAGACCTCAAAATTCCCGTAGTTGGTACATGATACGTCAACCAGTTCATGAGAAAAATAGTTTTAACAGTTGGACAGACAGACAGACAGATAACAGAGCGATTCTATAAAGGTGCCGTTTTGGCTGGGTGAGTCAAGGAACCCTAACAACGTATAAAATTTCTTCTTTCAACTATGAGTGTACTGAAGAAACTGGATATCAAGCGTCAGTTGAAATTACCCAGCAGTTGTTATACAGCTGAAGTACTACAGCTGATACGAACTCGGGACTCAAAACAGTGACAACAAAGAGCTATTACATTACTTTGCGTATTTTACATATAATCTATTTTTATATGACGAATTATGATACATAGTATGTTTTCATCGAATATGATCTCAGCTACCATGGTCTTTACTTTCCTACAATTCTATAAATCAGATATACAGCTTTTATTGTTTCTTCCACTCTCCACCAACGATGGTCGATTCCAAGAATTTACCTCCCTATTCCATACTCATTTTAATTCTTGATCCGACCGGACAGCCGAGCAGTTTAACGTGTTGCTTCAAGCAGTTAGCAGAGGTGAGAGTGCCTTGGTTCGAATCCACCTCGCGGGTTAATGATGAGACCTGGCGAACCGATCAGCCTGGATGTGGTTTTCAGGTGGTTTGTCACATCCAAGTAAAATATCGAGCTCGCGTCCGCATCCTTCCTCATATACAAGCTACGAAAACATATAGACAACGTTGGCACCCTATAACATGAGATTTTCCCCAGGCGCAGACAGATAGGGTACACAAATTCCGTCACGGAGAAAGCGGTGGGATCAGAAAGAGCATTTGCCCAGCGTCTGTAACTACCATTGCCAAAATTCATACCAATGTTGATCCCATACAGATGTCTGCTACATTAAGCAGCAATTTTGACAAGCTGAAATTCTGTCTCAAAATTTTTGCACACTTTCATTCTTGATATCCAGATAGGATTAATTTGCATGTGGCTTAATGGAAACATCGTAGTTCGCCAATATATCTCTTTACTTCATATTATGCGTCCCAACATCTCCAACATCTTATTCCATGTAACACTGCCAAACACATTTCTTGATTGTTGTCTCTGGTAGTAAGAGTCGGATCACAGATACATGAACTAGTTTGTGCTGTCTTTGGTATCGTGACAGTGATGATTTTATCGTCACATTTGGCGGCCTTTTGCTTCAGGACAGAAGCTTAACAGTGTCTACACATCCCATTGATTTTGCTTACTTTGCCATCGTACCTGCTGATGTATTTGGCTAAGAAAATTCATTGCTCTATCAAATCACCGATGTTAATGGCTCATTTATTTATCGTTGTACCAAAATTCGTGACACCCCTCCGCCTAGCAATAGTTCGTCTGTATATCGGAGACGTTTCCGATCGGTGCTTCGCACCTTAACATATTTTCATTCTGCATCATAAGGAATAATCTTTCTGCGACCAGCAACAATTTTTAATACCAAAATCTACAGTGCTTGAAGAAAAATAAATAAAAAAAAAAGAAACATGGAAGCACCGTGAGAAATGCACGCTTTAAAATATATGCAGGCGCTAGCTAAGCCTGCAGGTTACTCTGTAGTGTTTCACCGTGAGTGGCATTTGTGCAATTGCCTCAATACCTCAATACACCGCAAGTGTCAGTCTTGGTCAGGCTGGTGTTCTACGTGGTTGTAAATGCGTTATATTTGAGCTAAATGAATTAGAACGCGGGCGAATTATTGGTTTTCGTAAGGTGATTGCTTCTGTGACCAAGTTAGCCAAAGTGTGTCGGGTTTCAAGAGGTACTATATCAAATATTTTTCACGAATGCTCGGAAACCGAAAAACCATAATGAAATCACATCATGGACGGAAGTGTGTGTTGAGTGAACGTGACGAACGGTCATTCAATTGGATAGTGACGAAAAACAAGAGGACGACAGCTGCAAAAGTCACGGCAGAACTAAATGTCGCACTCGTGAACACTGTCAGCATCAAAACAACACCAAGGAGGCTTCGCAATCAAGGAACATCAAGGCGAGCTGGAATCCCAAAACTCCACATCAGTGACTCAATTGACCGTAGCAGGTAAACGTGGTCCCGAAACCATAATACTAGACTATGGAGACACGGTAAAAAGGCATTTGGTTGCACGAGTCTTGGTGTACACAATTTACAACTTCTGAACGTGTTTAAGTCCCATGAGTGAATTATAGCAAGGGTTCGGTAAAGATTGGGTAGTCACATCGTGCTACTCCAAGGGTCTCAGGATAATCGGCAAGGTTACGTTGCTTCCAAGGATTGTCTGACTATTTTGGCTCCTCAGTTACATCAAACGGATCACTGTTTGTTTCCAAGTGGTCATGATATGTTCCTAGACGACAGGATCCCTGTTCAAACAGCTCGCATCTTCTAGGGCTGGTTTTGTGAACATGAGAATGTTTTGTCGCATTTCCCTAACCAACATAGTTAGCACATCGCAATATTATTGAGCCATTCAAATGGCTCTGAGCACTATGGGACTTAACAGCTGTGGTCATCAGTCCCCTAGAACTTAGAACTACTTAAACCTAACTAACCTAAGGACATCACACACATCCATGCCCGAGGCAGGATTCGAACCTGCGACCGTAGCAGTCGCGCGGTTCCTGACTGCGCGCCTAGAACCGCTAGACCACCGCGGCCGGCTATTGAGCCCTTGTAGTCCACTTTGAAGAGAAGCGTGTGCGGTCGCAGTCCACCTACTTTAACGATACCTGGCTCCAACTATTTTACAGAAACAATGGAGTAAGCATCACTGGAAAACTGTAAAGGGACTATATTTATCCATTCAGGGACGGCTAGAAACGGCTTTGAACGACAGTGGTTTTACACATGCTAATGATTTTGTTTTGGGTGTTTCAGTTTTTGTATTCCCCCACCTTGTTGAACGTCGACTCATCACAGAACGTGAAAGTGGACTGCATGTAGAAGAAGGATGGGTGGCGGTGACGCATCAGTCGACAGCACACAATCCTGGTGAAGTCACAACTATTTTAATGCACATTGTTCAGCGCACATTATTCAACACGGGGTTCCGCAGCAGGTGGCCTGTACGTTTCCCTTGTTGACCCAACGACTTAGCGAATCAACATTAGATTGGCCACAGCATCATTGGTCAAAGGAAACTCTGTCATCCAGACTAACGGCTGGTGCGTCACAGTGGATGCTGGCAGATGGGTCAGTATTATCCTATGGAAGATGTCACTTGGACTTCGTTGCACTTGTGGCATTAATCGAAGGCGCAATGATATCTATGTACTACATGAACACTATTTCGGACAACCTGCACCCCTTCGTGCTTGGTGTCCACCCCGACGACGATAGCATCTTTAATCAGGTTGATTGTCTGTGTCACGAGACGTGAATCGCTTGACTGTGATTTGAGAAAGATGATAGTCATCTCATGCTGATCTCTCGGCCACAAAACTGCCTGATGATGTGAACCTGATAGCATACATTTGGGACACTATCCAAGGGCAGCTCTGCGCCAAACCCCCCCCCCTCCCCGCACCCAACCCCAATATTTACGAAGATATGTGGTGCCTCTTAACAAGGCTTTGTCGAATCCGTAACACGTAAAGCTGCTGCAGCATTGAGTTTTAAAGTTGGATCAACACACCTTTAGGAAGGTGGTCGTTATATTTTGACTCATCATTGTGTGTGTGTGTGTGTGTGTGTGTGTGTGTGTGTGTGTGTGTGTGTGTGTGTCATCTATCTTGATTTAATTTCTTTGTACCTCTATTTCAAAAACATAATATTACACAGAGTGTAATGGGTGTAAGTGCATATATTTTTATATATGGTGCCTTAATATGTACACAGATCAGTACGGCGTTTGTTTTTTCTATGTCAAAATGTTGCAAACTTTACTGTCTGATGTTTCCTGCATAGTGGTGACTGCCTACACCTGTCGGATTAGACGGTTTTTCGTTCATGTCCTCACACGTCTAACACCTGAACTGCCACCCATGGGAGAGTAAGCATAATCGGTTCCACATACAATAGGAGGTGATGCTGATGTCTTGGCCATAAATGGGCCTGATGTGAACCTGCTGTGACACATTTTTGACACTATCCTATGGCAGTTTTGCGCCAAACTTACTTCCCCACACCTCCGCCTAAGAAGATACGACATGGAAAAGTTTTAATTATTGGCATTTGCGAATATGGACGACCATCAGCTGTGTTATAGAATGTCGACAATGAAATTTGTGTCGGTCTGGGACTCGAATAAGGATTTCTTGCTCATTGGGAGCAGCCGCCTTATGATTTGAATACCCGAGCACGTTTTGCAGCCAGACCCAAATTTCCGTATGTCGTCACTATGAGTCTACGACTGTACTGTCATTATGTACACTCCTGTACTAGGGAGACATTCAAATTAAAAGTTGCTTCACAGAGTCAACGGATAACTACGATTTGCGATGCCTGTGCAATGTTCCTTAGGACAACATTTTATTATATTTGTTATTCATCAGTATCTATACTATTTGTTTGGTTATCCATGACGTCTTATTCCTATGCCGTTACTGTACACACATATGATTTTTACCTTATTTGTTGTGTTTCTGTCATCTTCTGTTCAACTACTCTCAGTACGGTGACATAAGACACTATCTGCAGTGAATTTCCAGCAATCCACTCTTCAACATCTTTCCTTCGTTACTTTGACATCCAATTTACTTTCATCATTGTTTTTTATTTAACTGTCCATTATAAAGTTTTTCTTTGAAAAAAATTACCAATATTGGCTATACAATAACCATCTTTAGAATCTACAATAAAAATAAAAGAAAGAAAGAAGGAAAACGTTTCCAACTACAACAGTAAGATATCAAAAACATGCACAGAAATTATAATACAACCACAATATAACTCTCATTGAGCTGCCCTGCAACGATTCGTAATCATGTAATGATTCTTTGAGTCAAACCTACCATGCTTGCTTAAACGCATATACAGTATGTGATCAAAAGTATCCGGACACCACCAAAAACATATGTTTTTCATATTAGGTGCATTGCGCTGCCACCTACTGCCTGGTACTCTGTATCAGCAACCTCAGTAGTCATTAGATATCGTGAGAGAAGAATGTGGCGCTCCACGGAACTCCACGGAACTCACTTGTGTCATACGTCTGTACGCGAGATTTCCACACTCCTAAACATCCATAGGTCCACTGTTTCCGATGTGATAGTGAAGTGGAAACGTGAAGAGTCATGTACAGCACAAAAGCGTACAGGCCGACCTCGTCTGTTGACCGACAGTGACCGCCGACAGTTGAAGAGGGTCGTAATGTGTAATAGGCTTACATCTATCCAGACCATCACACAGGACTTCAGGACTCATTAGGATCCACTGCTCGGCCGCGGTGGTCTCGCGGTTCTAGGCACGCAGACCGGAACAGCGCGACTGCTACGGTCGCAGGTTCGAATCCTGCCTCGGGCATGGATGTGTGTGATGTCCTTAGGTTGGTTAGGTTTAAGTAGTTCTAAGTTCTAGGGGACTGATGACCACAGCTGTTAAGTCCCATAGTGCTCAGAGCCATTTGATCCACTGCAAGTATTGCAGTTAGGCGGGAGGTTAGAAAGCTTGGATTTCATGGTCGTGCGCCTGCTCATAAGCAACACATCAAGCCGGTAACTGCCAAACGACGCCTCGATAGTGTAAGGAGGGTAAAAATCGGCTAACTCAACATTGGAGAAATATTTTGGGGAGTGACGAATCACGGCACACAGTCAGTGTGGCGATCCGATGGCAGGGTGTGGGTATAGCGAATGCCCGGTGAACGTCATCTGCCAGCCTGTTTAGCACCAACAGTAAAATTCCGAGGCGGTGGTGTAATGGTGTGCTCGTGTTTTTCGTGGAAGGGGCTTGCACCCGTTGTTGTTTTGCGTGACACTATCACAGCACAGGCCTACATCGATGTTTTAAGCACCTTCTTGCTTCCCAATGTCGAAGAGCAATTCGGGAATGGTGACTGCATCTTTCAACACGATCGAGCACCCGTTCGTAATGCACGGCCTGTGGCGGAGTGGTTACTCGACAGTAACGTCCTTTGATGGACGGGCCTGCGCAGAGTCCTGACCTGAATCATACAGAACACGTATAGGATGTTTGGGAACGCCGACTTCGCACCAGGGCTCACCGACCGACATCGATACCTCTCCTCAGTGCGGCACTCCATGAACAATAATGGGCTGCCATTCCCCAAGAAACCTTCAAGCACCTGATTGAGCGTGTGGTTGCGAGAGTGGAAGCCGTCAGCAAGGCTAAGGGTGGGCGGGCACCGTACTGAATTCCATCATTACCGATTAGCGGTGCCAAGAACTTGTAAGTCGTTTTCCGGACACTTTGGATCACATAGTGCATGGAAGATGCAAAGCAACCTTACAGGTCGTTGTTGCAGATAATTATACAAACTAATTAATAGAAAGTCTAATTAAAAGTGTAAATCTTTAAAATATTGTATTTAATTAATTTTGTTTTTAAATTGTTTACTGTTTGAAATATGCGTTTGTCTTCCCACAGTGTGATCAAAACACAACGAAGTGCTCAAAAGCAAAAACTAATTATTGAAATCGTTCTCAAATGGAGTACACTGTGAATATATAAGACATCCTCTCATAATCTAATACACATTATGATAAGATCAGTAAGTAATAAGAATGAAACAAAACAAAAGGGAAAAATGACATATCACTAAACTAAATGAAAGCATAATTTTTAATGCGAAGGTAGTGAAGGGCACCGATCTTTGTTAGAAGGAGCAGGCTGTCAGTAGTTTAATATTACTTTTTCTAGGCTGCAGATCTTGTTGTGATGGTTAATGTATCAGACGGAAGCGGCGCGCTGTCCAGTGCACCGTTCTTTCACATCGGTCTGTCGATGACGGCGAAACTGTTGAATGCTGCGAGCCTCCGACGGAGTACGATGATACTCCACACTAGGAACTCAAAACCATAAGACCCTCAAATATTTCGAAAAAGATACGTTAGATACAAACCGCTTCGCTCGTTATGAGCACTATCAGGAAGCTGTTTCTTACTGATAAAAATTTCAAGTTCCTCCAAAATGCAGATGTATCTTTTCTGCGGAGTGATGTGCAAAAACTTCAAATTACAAGCTGTGTCATTCAGTATTTTTGATCTGTTCGTTATTCCATGGTTTTGATCTTTTAAGTGATACTAAAAGCGGTTTTATTGATGGTACATGTCTGTGATCTTCAAGTTTTGTTTCAAAAGTACGTGCCCAATGTAAAAGTAGCTGTAATCGTCGTATGTGTACATAAGGTGGAGGCTTTGAAGGCCGGCGTCTTCATTAATTAAAACCTCCCTGTTAAGAGGCCGTGGTCGAACAGTATAAATTTTTTCTTCCTGACGTTTCGTTGCCAGCTGCGTGCAACATCTTCCCAGGTCACCCGACGTCTGGCTGCTAGGCCCGGAAGGTCCCGTTTATATAGAGCGCACAGAGGGAATCATCACCTGTCACGCGCTGTCGGCTGTGAAATTATCTCTGAGTAACGTCATTAATCTCGATCCGAGGCCCAGGAGAAAACAGGCAGCGGCGCGTACGTCACGAAGGTAGTCCTGAAATCGCTCGCTCCCTCGCCAAGTTCAACAGACAAAATGCTTTTCTGTACCTGTTAACTCGCAACTGGGCTTGTACATACTAACGAGTATTACACCTTCTACTGGAATCTGCTATTATCAAGTATTACTGATTAATATTACTACAATAAAATTTAAGATCAATATAAAAATAAATTGTATAACGACTTATTTGAAACATTTAGTCTCTTCTGCTTAACAGTCCTCATTCTGGCATAATTTTAATTATATTGTACCCTACTATAGCCGTAGAAAATTTTAAGTAAGCCTATGGACATCCGAACGTTGTACGACCAATAACAGTAAGACTCCATAATTGCGGATTCCAGTAGAAGACGCAATTCTAATTTGTACGTACACACCTAGTTACGAGTTAACAGGTGTAGAAAAGTAGTCCGTTTGCTGACTTGAGAGAGCGTGCGAGTGCAGGCCTACCTTCGTGACATAAGCGCTGCGGCCTGTCTTTCTCGTAGGTCTCGTTCCGATCAAACGTAATCGACTGTCACATCGTTGGTGCAAAGTCGACCACCATATCTCATCTAACATTAAGCCTTCCTTTTTTCTCTTAAAACTATTGTGTTCTTTATAGATCTCTATGGCTTCTCCGTACATACGTAAAAAATATAGCAACGTCTAAACTAGCAAGCACGTCTCACTAAATTTAATGTAATGATAACCGTCTTCAAAAACATGTTCCGCTGCAGCCGATTTGTGGGGTGTGTGCCGTTTTTGTTCTGTTATGCGGGTGTTAGCACTTCTTTTCGTTGTTTCAAAATAAAGCTTCCCACAACTACACGGAATTTTATACATCCCATGGGCTGCTAAAGCGGTGTCTTGCGTGTTTCACAGATCTTAAACATTCACTGATCTCGTTGGTGGCTTTCTAAATTGTTCCGACTTGAAACTTGGCCAGAACTTTCACGATACTGTCCGTAATATTGTGGACGAATAGAAGGAAAACTTTCCCAGACGACGGTTGTTGTTATTGCATGTTTTAGGACACTTTTCATCAAATCTGTTTGCAAATGGGTTAGTTCCTTTTGCAGATAAACTGGCTCCAGATTTCATTAGACCTGTCCACCAATGTTTTAATGACACCTTTCTTCTGCCTGGGATGATGGTTCGAATCCTTGTGGAGGTAACGGTTGCTATGTGTAGCTTTTCTGTGTATCTCATGACTTAAAGTCCCACCTGCCCGTTTAATTACTGTAACATCGAAAGCATTAAGTTGTCAGTTACTCTCTGTCTCCATCGTAAATTGCCCTCTATATGCTCTATATAAACGGGACCTCCACGGCCTAGCAGCCAGTCATTGGCTCACCTCGCAAAATGTTGCCCAGAGTTGGCAACGAAACGTCAGGAGGGAGAACAACTTCTGCTGATCGACCACGGCCTCTTAGCCCGGAAGTTTCAATAAACGTCATATGTAATTTTACAGACGCCAGAATATGAAATGTTTCTGTGTTTTCGCCAATTTTATGGCAATGAGTCCTTTGAAAAGTGTTCGAAACTAGATTTTACAAGCTATTTGCGAAAATAATGTTCAATATTTTCAGACCCTTTGGTGTGATATACCATCACAACCTATTATGTGCTTTTGTCTGGCGTTGTTTTGGCGTTTGTTCCCATGTTGTGTCATTCGCTTTTTGGCCTTGTAATAAATGGTCATTACATCTTCGCACATATGTCCATTAGTCCAGGCATATTTGTTTAAGGATGTCAAATTCTTTATCTGCTTCTTCTTGTGACAAAAGGGGCTGTGTCATACGATGGATTATAGATTTAAAGAAGGCTATTTTGTATCGTACAGGATGGCATGATTTTACATGAATTGTGCTGTGGTGATGTGGTTTCCACAAAAGCAAAACGGGCGCTTATTGCTTTTATTTTTATTTTTTTGTAGGTCTAGGAAATTTCGTCTGTTTGTAGCATGCATGGCAGTTTTTACTCATACTGTTGCTACATGGTTATGACTTGCTGCAGTGCAGCTCAGTGAGACGTATATCGTCTTTATACTATAATTCTTGTCCCTTGTTTGTAATATCTTATTGCAGTAGATGTTAATGTTTCTCTTTTTTCCTTTTACATCTGTTACAGATACTGAAGAGAATTGTTGCAAAGCCGACACAAGTAGTTCTGTTTAAAATACTCTGCGATAATGACAAATAAAAATTATATACATTATATGATCTCTCTCGAATGTGCCACTCTGTGTCAAATTTTGTTAAACTTTCATCATTAATGTTGTATTGTTAGAAGCGGTATTTGCATCTAAGTACAGTTTCCAGCGGAACATCCCGTTCCAAAATGCCGGTGTGACTAAAATACTTAAAAGTACAGATCTGTTTCACGAGGGATTTTCTTTACAATGGTCGATATGGCTGATTGCCACAAACCTTTAAAATTTAAATTATTCTAGTGATGTAGCCTGTAAACGGCATTAGGGTCCACAAGAAGGGGATTAGACTCAATAAATTTCTTTTAAAAATTGTGGTCTTTCATTGTAAGAGCGTCTGTCGATGACTGGGAATTTTGGAAAATAGCTTCCATCTATACCAATATTTACAGAAATGTGTTCCTAGACTAAACCATGAAGAAATTATTGCAGTCTGTGGTAGGTGCTCTGCAACCCTCGGATAACTGCAGTTCCAGTGAACGTTCTGGAAGAACTTAGTCACTTACAGCCAGATATAAGAGCCTACATTAGAATATTTCAGTGCACACAGATGCTGGAGATATCATTATCAGTGATCAGCATTTTATACCAGTGTGGTATAAGATGTGAGGTAAACATTACTTCAATCAATAAATGAAGTATGACCATAAACATTTTAATGCTTTCTATTACGTAATATTTTAATTTCACAGTTTGCCATCTGGCCATTGAAAACGTGGAGGTAATGTGCAGCACGCAGTGGCTTTATAATTCATGTATTCGATGGTACGTAAGACTGAATTAAGACTTTTTCGAAATTACGTATGAAAATTATAAACCTTGTAACACATTTGTAACACTTAAAGAGGAAATTATAAATTTGCTGGCTCTTAGAAGTAGACTCCTTAGAACTTCAGTCACAAATTATTTTAATCGAAGGAGACCCGCAGTTATTACCACAATAGTAAGAGAAATTGCAAGGTGTATGTGGAACGTCCAAGACACCAATTTCTTCGCAGGATTTGAATATGTCTCTCTAGGAGCAACACGTGACTCTCTAGTGGTACACGAAGTGCCGCATAGCGGCGAGATGTGATGGAGGAGACTAATACTGCCTGCGAGACAACCACTCTCAGCATGTCATTTCCTGTCTCCAACACCTCCCTCCCTCACACTCATTCTCCAGTTCCTTTTCCTCCTTTCATATTTCTGGCGTTACTAGGTGCCTGTCTGCGAATAAGACCTAAAAAAAAAATCCAAGAGTAGTGTATTAAAACAGATGTCCACGGTCTACGGTCCCTGACAGCTCATTCCGTTCTGTACATTACGTCGGTGACAGTTTAACGACAGCATTTGCTCATGTCATGGTTACTGTTTGTCGACATAGACAAAAAAGACACACCGACAGAATTAGTTGTAAGTGGGCAGCACCAGTGACAGCGAGCAGCGGTAACACTGTATTCTTGTATCGTTGCGAACTATAGCATATCGTCAAAAACTAGGGTCACTTGAACTAAATGGCTACGACACGTTATAATTATAGGATGCTGCCAATTGGAAGACGTTCTATTTATTTAATCTTTGACACATGTAATTTACAGCTGTAGCGAACGATAAACATGTAAGTCTGGTACTGATTATTGCATCACGTACCTTAACGTGCTTCATTTTTGTGTCGTATATCATATATCATAATATATAGCTATCACTGTATTTTAACTTAAAATTGTATTATCCATTGATACTGGCTCATTTCTTAGGCCATAACGAAAATGTAAATTATTATCGATAAGTGTTTTCCGATCAGTATGATCGGAAAAAATTGCTGCATGCTCTATAATGTTGCAATAATTTTGTAAGCTTGTTGTTGATGTAAACAAATTGTTTTATATTGCATATGACTTCACGTTGTTCTTAGATTACATGTTGTTATGTACGAGACTGCTGCCATCTGGTGATACTTTGTAGCATTTGTAGTTCTTTCACAACTTTCCGGCAGTACGGTGTCGGTTATCAGCATACACACATCTGGCGGCAGTGGATGTCCTCTATTTGATGTATTTGGCATTCCTGGGTCTCGCTGATATATTTATGGTCTTTATTTTAGTCTACCTAGTGTTGCACTGGAGTGTCCTTTCTGCGAGGTTAACATTTTATTACACTTTGACGCTGCAGTCACCACAAACTTTTGTAGCGCTTCCTTTTATATAGCATTTTTTACTTCACAGTTTACCTCCAAGTTTACAACGGCCAGATGGCAATGTGCCACACGTAGCGGATTTATAATTCAGGTATTCTATGTTATGTAAAACTGAATTAACGTTTTCTTCGAAATTACGTTTCGCAATTACAAACCTTGTAACATATTTGTAATGCTTACTGATCCGAAGATGGCAATTAACTTTGCTGAAAATAGTTAGTAATCAGGTAAATATCAGCTGCGGTCTGGATAGTAATAATTCTGTTCTGGAAGGTTTTTTTACATGAATTTATTCAAGTTACAGCGTCTCTATATTCGGTCTCTAATTCAGCGAACGCTCTGAGGAACGGGATGATGATTTATAAAGTTTGGTGGTTGGATGTCGAACACAATTTTAGCTTATAATGTCGATATACTAAACCACGGACCGCAATAAAATTCTCTTCCATAAATGTGTTCTATAGTTCTAACACTTGGTTCAAGAATAATAAAAGAACGTTGTATACGTGGAAGAGGCCTGGAGATACTGACAGGTTTCAGACGGATTATATAATGGTAAGACAGAGATTCAGGAACCGGGTTTTAAATTGTAAGAGATTTCCAGGGGCAGATGCCGACTCTGACGACAATCTATTGGTTATGAATTGTAGATTAAAACTGAAGAAACTGCAAAAAGACGGGCATTTAAGAAGGTGGGACCTGGATAAACTGACTAAACCAGAGGTTGTACAGAGTTTCAGGGAGAGCATAAGGGAACAGAAGAATGGGTAGCTCTGAGGGATGAAGTAGGGAAGGCAGTAGAGGATCAAGTAGGTAAAAAGACGAGGGCTAGTAGAAATCGTTGGGTAACAGAAGAAATATTGAATTTAATTGATGGAAGGAGAAAATATAAAAATGCAGTAAATGAAGTAGGTTAAAAGGAATACAAACGTCTCAAAAATGAGATCGACAGGAAGTGCCAAATGGCTAAGCAGGGATGGCTAGAGGACAAATGTAAGGAGTAGAGGCTTATCTCACTAGGGGTAAGATAGATACTGCCTACAGGAAAATTAAAGAGACCTTTGGAGAAAAGAGAACCTTTTGTATGAATATCAAGAGCTCAGATGGAAACCCAGTTCTAAGCAAAGAAGGGAAAGCAGAATGGTGGAAGGAGTATCTAGAGGGCCTAAACAAGACCGATGTACTTGAGGACAATATTATGGAAATGGAAGAGGATGTAGATGAATATGAAATGGGAGATATGATACTGCGTGAAGAGTTTGACAGAGCACTGAAAGACCTGAGTCAAAACAAGGCCCCGGGAGTAGACAACATTCCATTAGAACTACTGATGGCCTTGGGAGAACCAGTCATGACAAAACTCCACCATCTGATGAGCAAGATGTATTAGACAGGCGAAATACCCTCAGACTTCAAGAAGAATATAATAATTACAGTGCCAAAGAATGCAGGTATTGACAGAAGTGAAAATTACCGAACCATCAGTTTAATAAGTCACAGCTGCAAAATACTAACGCGAATTCGTTACAGACGAATGGAAAAACTAGTAGAAGCCGACCTCGGGGAAGATCAGTTTGGAGCACGTGAGGCAATACTGACCCTACTACTTATCTTAGAAGCTAGATTAAGGAGAGCCAAACATACGTGACTAGCATTTGTAGACTTACAGAAAGTTTTTGACAATGTTGACTGGAGTACACTCTTTCAAATTCTGAAGGTGGCAGGGGTAAAATACAGGAAGCGAAAGGCTATTTACAATTTGTACAGAGACCAGATGGCAGTTGTAAGAGTCGCGGGACATGAAAGGGAAGCAGTGGTTGGGAAGGGAATGAGACAGGGTTGTAGCTTCTCCCCACTGTTGTTCAATCTGTATATTGAGCAAGGAGTGAAGGAAACAAAAGAAAAATTCGGAGTAGGTATTAAAATCCATGGAGAAGAAATAAAAACTTTGAGGTTCGCCGATGTTATTGTAATTGTGACAGACAGAAATGGACTCGGAAGAGCAGTTGAACGGAATGGACAGTGTCTTGAAAGGAGGATATAAGTTGAACATCAGAAAAAGCAAAACGAGGATAATGGAATCTAGTCGAATTATGTCGGGTGATGCTGAGGGAATTAGATTAGGAAATGACACACTTGAAGTAGTAAAGGAGTTTTGTTATTTGGGGAGCAAAATAACTGATGATTGTCGAAAGGGAGAGGATATAAAATGTAGACTGGCAATAGCAAAGAAAGCGTTTCTGAGGAGGAGAAATTTGTTCACATGGAGTATTGATTTAAGAGTCAGGAAGTCATTTCTGAAAGTAATTGTGTGGAGTGTACCCATGTATGGAAATGAAACATGGACGATAAATAGTGTGGACAAGAAGAGAATAGAAGCTTTCGAAATGTGGTGCTACAGAAGAATGCTGAAGAATAGATGGGTAGATCACATATCTAATGAGGAAGTACTGACTAGGATTTGGGAGAAGTTTGTGGCACAACTTGACTTGAAGTAGGGATCGGTTGGTAGGACATGTTCTGAGCAATCAAGGAATCACCAATTTACTATCGGAGGGCAGCGTGAAGGGTAAAAATCGTAGAGGGAGACCAAGAGATGAATACACTAAGCAGATTCAGAGGGATGTAGGTTGCAGTAGGTACTTGGAGATGAAGCAGCTTGCACAGGATAGAGTAGCATGGAGAGCTGCATCAAACCAGTCTCAGGACTGAAGACCACAACAACAACAACAACAATAACAACATAGTTGTGAACCGGTCTCCCCTTTCCGCACCTGAATCGGTATGAACGGAGCCCTTTCGGGATTGAGTTAGAGAACTTAGGAAAACTGCATTGGCTGATCATAATCTTTAGAGTGAAGGCTATACACAACAGGTTTAACGAGATTGTAAGCAACAACAATATACAATATGTATCAGGAGCAAAATAATAGTACTAAATATGTGCGGTGTCTTAACCAGAAAAAAAGGAAGTGGAATACTCACATAGTTAATTTAGCGTTAAGCCAGTGAAAGTCTGTCCCCCGTCGTTCGAAAATTATTTGTCGTTAGCGTTGCCAGTTAAAATTAATGGTGAATAATCTAGAAAGAGAAGAAAACCAAAAATTTGTGGTTGTGGGCCATGTAACTGGACACTACAAGTCGCGTTTGTAGATCTAAGAATGATCATGGCATAATAAACCCGAAAAATTACTGGCAACTAACTTACACCAAAGTAAAGGAATGATGGCTCATCAGTGCTGCAAAACCGGTAAAACAGCAAGAAGTTACATTTAGCAACCATGGCTATGTCTACAGAAGGAAGGTTGTATCACCGAATGCAGACACAGAAGAATTAAATACATTAGCTGCCAGTGGGAACTGATTTATATTAATGGGGAATATTAAAATTAGTGACTGAACGGGATTAGAACACGTGTCAAATGCTTACCAGGCCAAGGTTCTGACCACTACACCATCTGCACACAGTAGTCACCATAGCTGCACGGACCCTAGCATGCCACCCGTCAGGCCCAAAATCTCAACTTACACCACACACTACCAATGTAGTGACCCTGGTCGTTAGCCTCATTACTCTAGTCACCTTGCCGATTCCCGTAAGATTTCGAGGTTGCTGTGCATCTCCACTGAAGGGATCATTGGCCGTCATCGTCGTAACTCTTCTGACACGTCCGAAAGAACACATGCCACATATAGACCGAATGCAGTTGCAGACATAGCCAAGGGTTGAGGAAAGCTGAAACTGCGCAATGCGCTTCGAGAGAGCAAGTGAGACGTTGTGAAATGCGTAGATATGATATAGTACAGACCACGAAAGTGGTAAGGAAGTGATACTGGTACGTTTTAAAATCGGAGGTTGGGAGCCGTGACGTAAACCAGCATGTAAGAATAAAAGTACAGCATGGGCCATATAGCAAGTGAACCATTGTAAATAATTTGATGAAATAACTGCCAATACTGTAAGAATCAGAAATTATTTGAAAAATTATTTTGGTGAAACATCAACAACCTTAATATTATGAAATGATATTAAAATTAGGCTAGTTCAAATAGACTGTTAAATAACGAAATTCGAAAGTAAACAAGAATAAGTTTTATAAAACTGCGGCTATGGCAGCTTTGCTGAACCAGAGTGAAACTTAGTATCTCACAAAGTGCTTTAAGAACAAGATAAAGGCTGCAGAAATGAAATTTTTAAGAACAGTGAAAGGTTGCAAACAACAAGGCTAGATTATGAATACATAAGTATTTTAGCACACCCGTTCAGCGCACATTACTGAACGTGTAGCTCCGCAGCACGTGGACGGTAAATTTCCCTTGACATCTTGAATTAAGATTGAACTGGGCATGGCATCATCGAAAGTCGACCATTGATCATAGTAAACCTTGTCATTCAAACAAAGGATTTCGAGTAACATGCACCGCAAAGAGGACACTTGTGTTTGGAAGGCAGTATTACGCTACGGAGGACGTCACCTGGGCTTGAGGAAACTTGTGGTATTAATCGAAGGCAGCACTGTACGTGTGGACTACATGAACTATATTTCGGATCACCGGCATCCCTTGAGCAGTTGTCGTCCTCTTACTTTTCGTCACACTCTTCTTGGAGGACCGTCTATCATGGTCACCCCACAAACATGTTCTTCCACGTTCGGACTTAGCCGATGATGTTATTCCGCTTTCTGTGTATGCAGTATAAAGTCTCGATATGATCCCTCCTGAAACACCCAAACATTTCGGCTGCTATGGTTACGAAACTAACCAACAGATGTCCCCGCATATCCTACGTTCAGAACGCTGTTGAGGACATTGCACAACTGTCGTTCGTAGTCAAATTCAACAGCGAAATATGCAAGCTTCGCTAGCATCAACATTTATGTTCAACTATGAATTTTGTTTTGATATTTTTACCCAACCACTGCAATATTCACGTGCTGGAAAGCTCCCATATCACAATAGCGTTAGACACACTGTGTGTGATGTACTGGTACTCGCACTCTGTTCAAGTGTTATCTGCGCACTCCAGTCTGTATATTTCATTTTCTTCTTTCCAAGCATTTTCAATAATCGAATATGAACTTTCTGCTGGAATACTTTGCAAAATATAAGTCTTTCAAAACTAATGAATCATTTGTAGTATCCTTAATTTTTCTTAGTGTAATTTATGCCGTGTATTCCATATTTGATTACATACAGCCACGGCGGACATATCTGACATTTCAGGTAATATTATTCCTGCGAATCTCATTGATTTGCGGAACGTAGAAAACAGTATAAAACTGGCGTGAAGCGGTAAAAATAGTGAGCAAACTTTCAATGATCCGCAGATGTATTAGAAATATTGGGACATTTCAGTAAGGAAGAGATAACAAAAACGCATCAGTCCAACCAAAATACGTATGCAGTCGCGTCTAAATTAGATAATCGCAGACTTTCTTTTCCATGCAACATCTTGTATGCATTAAAGTAACGAAGGTCGAGCATTCGCTTTGGTGTGATAAATCTCGTCTTCCAGCTACCCCATATGCGTATAACTAAGGGACTCCACATTGTGTAGGAGACGTGTACTTTAGATAGTGGCTAGTGCTTCTAGTACAATAGCCCCAGAGTCCATCATGTTGCTCATCCCTACGACATCCTGTCCCTCAAGATATTATCAGCAATATCCTGCTAAGTCCGTGCTGAGGCAACTGCACAATACCATGCGTCGTAATAAAAGCATCGTCAAACTTTATTTCTATCTTAATATCCTTCTTAAAATATATTGTCTTCTTCGCGTTCAACAATAGCTGTCACTGCATAATCTTTAAGCAAAACCCATTAATGTTAGCATTAACCACATCTCGGTCGGACATTCCCAACCCCCTAATATGAAAATTTCTAGACGACATAAGAAATCACAGTAAGGAGATTAGTTGTACGGATCTATGTAGGTTGACGGGACTTCAGATTAAGGGTGTTTGCATACTTATGTTGAAATCTTGTCCCTGTACCTTCACAAAAGCAACGAAAATCTAGTACTTCATGAGTTCATCCACTACTGAAAAGTAAAATCTCTTTCATTTGCTCTACCGCAACCAGATATGTTCCAAGAATGTGTTTTTGACTTTTAAACTAACATAAAAAGTCATACGCAAGTGTCACCGTAAGGTCATGCTGACAGGAAGTAAACAGCTTCTAATTTTTCCCATAGTATCACAGTAGAAATTGCTAGGATTGAATTTAGATTAGATTTAGTTTTCGTTTTGCAGATCCATTTTGAGGAGCTTCTCAAAGATGTGCATCATGTCACGAATCAAGAGTATATAATAAATATTCACAAAAAAAGGTATGTGCTAATATCCTTTCCACGTTTCTCAGTTTAAATGGCCAACAAGAAGCGGGAATAAACCAAAAAGTTTTAAACATATTTTCTTATAAATGGTAAAAACAATCCTATCACAGACATGTGTATGTACAATATACAGAGATGTAAATCGTTGCTCTTTGGCTGTTGAAGCCAAGCATCGTCAAGGACAAAAATCAATTTACAACATTTATTTGCATCTATAGTAGTATGGCCTGAATAAATACTGAAGTTAGCTTTTACATAAGACTGACATATTTAATGTCATTAACAATGAATGAAAATCTGTCGGTATTGCTAAGAAACTCGTCAATTGGGGAGAAGCGGGCCACTAATAAATCTGTAGACTCCTCTTAAACGAAACGTCATTAGCAGTAAAACTTTTAAAGCTGCTGCAAGATATTGAAGACCTGTTTTCCTGAGTAATGGGCACCTTTCTGGATCAAAGTAAATGACTTCTACTATACCTTCCGTGAACTAAGCTGTCGGTTTGAAAAAGAAATACAATGTTTATGACACATTTCATTACGGAATATATATATTGGGAACTAGTAGTTGGTATCCCCCGTTCTTTGAAAAGGCCTCTGCGGGTTCACGGAACAAATAATGTTTAGGGCTTGCCAGCACGCTTGATTATTTGCAGGAAAGCAACTTGTGTTACCTAGTTCGATATAGAAACAGCCAAAGTTGCGAGATTGACTTTTTATTTAATTGATAACTAGTTCCAGGTTACCTGAACACATTTTCAAATCATTCAGACAGACACTCTGAGATGGCATATAAACGATGTCAAATTATACATTCACTTACAACAAAGCCAAGTTTAACAATGAACAGTGACAGATCTGTTCATTGGTGTATGTGTGCAATCTTGACATTGTTTACCCGTCATTTCGGAAAATAGTGGTTTTTCCTTGTGCATAATTTGAAAATGGCTTCATTCAGTCATCAATTAAATAAAAAAAATTGAAAGTGGCTGTTTATAGATCCAAAATAATGTCTTACATTAGACGATCAGAGGCCAGCACACATTCCGTAGTGTGTGTGTGTGTGTGTGTGTGTGTGTGTGTGTGTGTGTGTGTGTGTGTGTTACAACACTCCCTTTTTGACGCGTTCCTTATGTAGTGTCCTTTCGCCCTCAATCAGTGTTAAGAAAGTGTGTAACCCAACCTCCCTCTGATGGTGCTGATTTAAACGGACTGGTTGTAGTTATAGTGTCAACTACATAATTCATCCTCTTTCAGCGTTTTGTCAAATATGTGGATTTCATAGATGTGTGGAACAATAAGGCTATTTCACTCACAGGTTGCCGCTAACCGTAACATACGAAATATACCACACTACATATGCAACTAACATCCTCAGAAATGCAGTTCCAATAAAGGAAAACGGAAGTAATTCAAGACAAGATCGAAATTGAGAATGAAGTGAAAGATCCGGTATTGCTCCCTCGTATTTCACGTTTTTAGAACTACAGATATCTGTGGTGAACTGCTATTCGAATCAAGGCTTTCAAACAACTTTGGTGAGTAACAGTACATAACCAGTCTCACAGTTCCCTTTATTTAATTTTGGTATAAATGACGGTGGGGACTTTCATAAGTAATGAGATCCATTAACGATTGTGGTTTTATCGTGCTTCTCCCTATACACTTTGCAACGAAATTATTATATAGAACTGCGAGTAAACACGAAAACAATGATAGAAGGAATTCTCTGAAAGGTAAAAATGTTTCTCGTCAGTGATATAAACTCAATGATTTCATCTTCACATATGTCACTGTACAGGTTGTAACAGAGGACGTTTCGTGCGTAACTGCATTTAATGAAATGTAACAGTAGATGATATCCTTTCATAGCTGATTCTCAGATTTACCCCTCAAACCAATAAATATCCCAAGATAACGTGGTGCTAATCTTTGTTCCACTTAGTATCAAATATTTCGGAAAACCTTCTGAAACATTTCATTTAACAAGTAAATACGTTAAGATAACGGTAATCACACAAAAATGTCATAAGACGATCATATTTTAACACAAATCGTGATTCATTTATTATTTGTTTCCCTCCAGAAGATACGCCCTTTGTTTCCATTTTGACTAAAGTACAACAGAATTAACTAAATGGGCACTGTCAATATGAACGTTCGGATCGTGTTAATATGTATTTTCCTAGCTGGTGGTACAAGGAGCACAGTTTTCGATAGCTCTCAGTGAGTAATTCGATGTTAACACTGTGATATTTCTGCAGTCGTGACGTGATGATATCGATATAAACCGATAGAGAAATGAAACCCATGGCTTTCTGGCGTCTATACAACAAAAGCAATTAGAATTAATTGAAATAATTTGATAGTTACTTAAAGGCCAATGTAGTGCTACGAAATGTACTACAGCAGATCAGAGTTAGGTAATCTCCAAACGTTCTCTGTCGCTTAACCCAAGGCATATAGGGTATGTATATTCGTAGCACATCATCTTCTCGTATAGTATTGTACGTGTTAAAAGGTACGATTCCACAAAATATTTGCATTAGTTTTTTTTCCTACGAACGAACGGAAAAGATGATCGTTGAAGCTGGCAGTATCTGTTTTGTTTAACCATACGTGTTTTTTGTAGTTGCGGAATATTTTTGTTATATTCAAAGAGCGTCCAAATAAAAACAACCAATGTCCAAGACAAATGTCACGAGTAGAAGATTCACTGAAACTTTACACAAAGAAAGAACTGCCACACATCTGATAACCAATGTAATTTTCGTCGACTTTTATTAGAATGTAATCCATTTTTGAGGTATTAGTATTTTCCCAGTAAGTGCGTCCTAAACCGACTCAAACAAAAACTAATTTATTTTTCGATTACGTTGTGGGAACACCTTGTCATTGCATTTACCCCGCCGCATACCACCTGGCAGTCACGCAACAGCTCCGTTCAGTGGCTATTCAAGTGGACTCTTGAGAATCGATGTTATCGGGTAACTGATTCTCTATACGTGTAACATAATGTTTACAGACCCTTGCATATCGTTATCAATAAAGCCATGAATACGCCATTGATTTTATTTGCCAAATTAGTGATGAAACGGCAGACCATTTCACAGCCTTTCTGTCGAATCCTTTTTTCCTTCAAGGAAAAATCAAAAACAGCAAGGAGAAACAAATGCATGTCAAAATTAACGTTGGTTTCACTTCCAGAGGCGCTACGTCATTTGCGACACACGAAATCATTATTTTTCCTGATTCAGGTACTACAAAAAAAAAAAAGTTCAAATGTGTGTGAAATCTTATGGGACTTAACTGCTAAGGTCATCAGTCCCTAAGTTTACACACTACTTAACCTAAATTATCCTACGGACAAACACACACACACACACACACACACACACACACACACACACACACACACACGCACATACACACATGCCTGAGGGAGGACTCAGGAACTACGGGAAAATTAAATTTTACTAACAACTCGGTGCTTTCCGCTCTCATATTGAATTATGACCGACAGTTTTATAAAGCAGAACATGTTCTGACTGCACCTTTAGCGGATTTGCTTATTTATTTCACAATCGAGAATTCGGCCTTTGAGCAGGTCTAATGTGATCACATATCTCCTGCTATATGGAAATAGGACTTACCACTTCATATAAAAATTTCTGTCAACTTTGTGACATACTTGGTGTAAGCACAGTGGTAACAATGGAGCAATACTTACATTGTCTTTGACAGAAATTGTTATACGAAATGTTAAGCACTCCTCTCATACCCGACACGAGAGATCTATTTCTTATAGTACAGATGACATGAAATACTTAAATACGTTTGGACAGGAGGTAGATGACCTCGTAACAGTAAACAGTATCCATTGATGCATTTCATGTTAAATTTTCGCTTCAAATTGGCACACAGCACAAAATAGCGATTGCAGAATGAAATTATAAATAAATTCACTGACAGTTTCGTCGGAACATACTGTTGTCTCAGTCCCGTAATTTTGTAAATTCTTCCGAGAATAAAGCATATTATTATCGTATGGCATTGCTATCTGGCTTCCTTTTCCATTCATTCGAGGCAAGAGAGGCTGGTAGTAAAATGGTACATTTAATGTCTTGCACGTCTGCAAGACTCTAGCACACTGGGTCACAGGTGCCGTTATAGTTGATTACTATGAAGAGGGAGCCATAGACCGACCACGATATATTATGACGTCAGTCTAACATAGTTCTCTTCAATCAGCTTGATGATACAGGTACAAGACAAGAGTATAGAAAATCACATACAACCGGTGAACTACCAATAGGAATTCTATCGTGAAATCGAGTCATACGAGTAACTAAGCAACTCATAAATATCAGTGTAAATCCAACTGAGCCGCTTGTGCTCATGCAAACAGGTAGTGCGTCTTTAGTAACATGATTCAACAGCAAAGCCTTCAAAAAAAATTTCCTACCGGAAACTCTCGTGGTGATTCTTAACTCCGATGATAAATATCAGCTTCACATTTTCTAGATTTGATAAAGGTGATCATTATCTGCAGATGGCGAAATAATAACAAATGTATCTGCAGTTGTGAAGTTTATTAAGTACGTAGCTTTAATGTTTTGACGAGGTTTTTTAGTGCTCAGCTTTTATGTCTGTCGTTCGAAACGAGCCTATAAAGCAATATTGGGAAATAAATACATTTTAATGAAGCATTTGGTGTGATTTTGTTCTTCTCATTGCCCAGTGTAAGAAGCTGTTGTCATTTGATATCTCACAGAGTGTATAGTTATGTATTGCCCTACACAAAACTACACTCCTGGAAATGGAAAAAAGAACACATTGACACCGGTGTGTCAGACCCACCATACTTGCTCCGGACACTGCGAGAGGGCTGTACAAGCAATGATCACACGCACGGCACAGCGGACACACCAGGAACTGCGGTGTTGGCCGTCGAATGGCGCTAGCTGCGCAGCATTTGTGCACCGCCGCCGTCAGTGTCAGCCAGTTTGCCGTGGCTTACGGAGCTCCATCGCAGTCTTTAACACTGGTAGCATGCCGCGACAGCGTGGACGTGAACCGTATGTGCAGTTGACGGACTTTGAGCGAGGGCGTATAGTGGGCATGCGGGAGGCCGGGTGGACGTACCGCCGAATTGCTCAACACGTGGGGCGTGAGGTCTCCACAGTACATCGATGTTGTCGCCAGTGGTCGGCGGAAGGTGCACGTGCCCGTCGACCTGGGACCGGACCGCAGCGACGCACGGATGCACGCCGAGACCGTAGGATCCTAGGCAGTGCCGTAGGGGACCGCACCGCCACTTCCCAGCAAATTAGGGACACTGTTGCTCCTGGGGTATCGGCGAGGACCATTCGCAACCGTCTCCATGAAGCTGGGCTACGGTCCCGCACACCGTTAGGCCGTCTTCCGCTCACGCCCCAACATCGTGCAGCCCGCCTCCAGTGGTGTCGCGACAGGCGTGAATGGAGGGACGAATGGAGACGTGTCGTCTTCAGCGATGAGAGTCGCTTCTGCCTTGGTGCCAATGATGGTCGTATGCGTGTTTGGCGCCGTGCAGGTGAGCGCCACAATCAGGACTGCATATGACCGAGGCACACAGGGCCAACACCCGGCATCATGGTGTGGGGAGCGATCTCCTACACTGGCCGTACACCACTGGTGATCGTCGAGGGGACACTGAATAGTGTACGGTACATCCAAACCGTCATCGAACCCATCGTTCTACCATTCCTAGACCGGCAAGGGAACTTGCTGTTCCAACAGGACAATGCACGTCCGCATGTATCCCGTGCCACCCAACGTGCTCTAGAAGGTGTAAGTCAACTACCCTGGCCAGCAAGATCTCCGGATCTGTCCCCCATTGAGCATGTTTGGGACTGCATGAAGCGTCGTCTCACGCGGTCTGCACGTCCAGCACGAACGCTGGTCCAACTGAGGCGCCAGGTGGAAATGGCATGGCAAGCCGTTCCACAGGACTACATCCAGCATCTCTACGATCGTCTCCATGGGAGAATAGCAGCCTGCATTGCTGCGAAAGGTGGATATACACTGTACTAGTGCCGACATTGTGCATGCTCTGTTGCCTGTGTCTATGTGCCTGTGGTTCTGTCAGTGTGATCATGTGATGTATCTGACCCCAGGAATGTGTCAATAAAGTTTCCCCTTCCTGGGACAATGAATTCAAGGTGTTCTTATTTCAATTTCCAGGAGTGTATGAGTATATATTGACTCTTAAAAATGCGGTAATAGTTTCACATCCTCGAATAAGCATGTGTGAGTCGTTTGATACGTTCTTTTCGGAAATCAGAATGAATTGTGTCACTGTGTCACTGTATTCATTTTAAAATATTTTTCTTTCTAGTCAACGTGCATATTCGTAACAGCAATTCCTGAAGTAATGTTGAGACTTTTTTACCTGAATAATAAATGTGAATCAAATCTACTTAAACTGACTTGGTACACAAGACTCCGACGTAGGTGTTTGCTTTTGGAATTCGCAGAAAATTATTTTAACGTACCAAGTAGGGAAACGCTACATCTTACGTTAGGAATGTTAAAAATATTTTAATTATGATAACTGGATCATAATGTTGCGGATTTATTGCAAATTAGATACGTAGAGCTCAAAAATTATCATTTCTGCTTTGTTTGCAACTTGAGGGATTAATTGTATTACTGCCCTGAATGTGTACAAGAAAGACCAGCGGGAGAGGCCGAAGGAAATTTAATCTGTCCTCCGTAGAGAGGGGAATGAGCCTCATGCAATTCTGTGGGTCCCCGTCTTCCCCTATTCAGCCAAGTAGGGCAGTTCTCCGTAGAATGACGGCCATTGTCAAACCGCTTTACATCGGCAGCGTGCGACTCTCCTTCCCGGCGAATTCTACTGTATAGGCCCTAGGGTGTACAGCTACTCAGTTTCACCTCCGCCTGGATACATGATCATGCAGTGAGTAGTATGACTTTCCCACTGGTCCGCACAAGATATAACTAGGGATTGGTACTGTACTCAGTAACTTCAATTTGAGGAGCTAGCTAAGAATTACATAGAAACTGCTTACACTTCTGCAGTCTTTGCCAAATTCCAAAAGAACGCGGCGCCTGATTCCAGATATGGCGAGCGTCCAGGCAGGCGAATCAGGCTAGCATGGAAGAAAGCAGATATCAATGACAGTAATGACTATAAAGTTATGTAGTTATGCTGCAAAGGTTGTAAATGTGGGAGTTACTATGTCTTTTTTCTTATACTGCTTTTCATTCTTCTGTGGGTGTCACACCTATACCGTGTTTACTCACAGTGCTGACAGACCCCCATATCATGCGCCGTTGGTGACGCTGTAAGTGGGGTGCTGATACTACAACGTATCTATAAAGTCTACAGCTTCGTCGTTTCATTCGTTGTGATGATGATATTTGGTTTGCGTGGCGTTCAACTGCACGTTCATCAGCGCCCGTACAAAGTCCCTATTTTTACACAGTATGTAAGAGGTCCATGATTAAGAAATTTGTTGCTAGCGCACTCGAGCAGATGTAATTTCGATGTACTGCTCACGCGCTGCCTGCGATATGTAAGCTATAAGAGAATCTCAGACCAAAGAGCAGTGTTGTATGCAGTAGGAACTGTGTAGTAGTAGTTGCTAGCGAGCAGTCTGGTGTATCGTGTTGACTGGGCCGGTCGTGTGCAGCGATGGCGGTGCCTGAGCGGTATAGTATAAGGTAAAAGCAGCCTCGCGCGTATGCAGTATTTTTAAATCAAGTCCTATGTAAATGTTTGAAAAAAAATCTCCTGATAATAATCTTTCTCATAAAAAGTAACTTTTGACGATCATTCATTTCAATTTAAAGAATTTACTAATTTCTCCAATCCATGGTCATCCCGATTATTGCAAAGAAAAATCAGTTGTTCTTTTAATACATGACAAATCTATCGGCCAGCATTGCACTCGGCTGTGCCAGAATAATTTCTTACAGGAGCAGATGTACATGCGTTATCCGGCGACGTTATTGAGGTAAGAATTTTCAATTTATTCATAATGAATTTTCAGGGCCATGACTCAGCACTGCTGATGTCCAAAATTTACCAGTTTAAATTCACAGTCATTATTGAAAGGTTATAAGTGAGCGACAATTTTTTTATTATTGAGAGATTAGTCACATTTTATTATTGATAGGTTACGCAATTTTCCTGTTTGTAGGTTATACTGAATGTGAACGACATAATTATATTTTTTACTGTTGAGAGATTTAGGAATTTTTCTGTTTTGAGGTTACACTAAGTGTGAATATTATTTATATTATTATTTTATTTTGTGGGGAGGTTACAAGTAGAATTTTTTCACCCAATCCAATCTAGCCACTGTCACGAACGATGATGATGACGAAACGGTGAGGACATCACAAAGACCCAGTCGCCGGGCGGAAAGAAAACCCCAACAAGCCCGGGAATCGAACGTGGGGCCCCGTGATCGTGAAGCAGCGACGCTAGCCACTAGACCACAAGCTACAGACTTCATCAGTTCTGCGTTTCTTGATGTTATTCCGTGGCGTTCTCATCTCCCGTCAGGATTTAGACATTATGTAAGTAAAACCTATATTGTAGATCACTACAGCGTAAGTAAAGACACCTGATGTATTTCTTCCTGTGTTATCTACATCCGTTACAGGACATTTTACGATTATAGACACAGGTAAACAGCCTATGCTGGAGCGTAATTCATTTTATAACACAAGGGCTTTGGGAACTACAGCTGTGGGAAGCTTACCTCATACTCTACACACAAGTGACGTCGATTGCAACATCTAATAGTATTCAGTGTTTGTGACTTTCGGTACTACGCTGACTATTATTAAGCAATTGTTGCAATCAAACATCAGTCTGGCCTCTCTCCTCGCTACAGAATAGGCAATAAGCAGCGCGTTAACCTTGCAGCAACGTTCTGAGGTAATTAGGTTCACTGATGAGCCAGAACATTATGAGAACTGTTCACCACGATCTGAATGTCTTCTGGTGGTGTTGCAGGCACGTGATGCCTTAAGGAAAGACTGTAAGCGGAAGAGAAAATGGTGGGCAGTCATTATAGCAAAGATATGGGCCACAAATTCGGAAATCCACTGATGTAAACGGTTTTGACGAAGGAGGTATTGTTGAGGCGCTGCGGCTGGACTAGAGTCTCTGAAACGGCGAAGCTGGTCGCCGGTTAGCGTACTACTATCGTGAGCACCTATGAAAAGTTTTTGAAGGATGGTCAGACAACGAGTAGGCCGTATGGTGTTGGACGATCACGTCTCATCACAAAGCATAGAGGTCGAAGGACCCCTCACCCCCATGAAATGCAGAACAGGAAGCGATCTGTGGCAGATCGGACGACGGAATGCAATGCTGGTGCAGACACAAGTGTTTCAGAACACACCTATCAAAGGCCATTGTTGAACGTGGAGCTCCAAATCACACGACCCCTACGCCCCTACGTGTTCATGTCTTCACCAAACGACATGATCAGCTGTGATTGTATTGGACATAGAATCACTGAGTTTCCATCGTGGTTCAATAGAAACGTATCACCTGTCGAATGAATCGCTTTTTTTTTTTTTTTTTCACCATGCAGATAGTTAGCTCCTTAGAGGCCGTGAACCATGGGAATGGCTGCACGAAATCTCCACTGCGCCACATATGCAGGGCAGAGTAATGTTATGTGATACATTAAGATGGGCTTCCACGGGACCTGTGGTGGTAATCAAAGGCATCATGACAACAATAAACTACGTGAACATTATCCGGACCACTTGCATCGCTTCATGCTTGAAGTCTCCACCTATGACGATGACATCTTCTAACAGGACAACTGTCCGTGCTGCAAGGTCACAATCGTGCTACAGTGGTTTGAGGGGATTATAGTGAACTCACATTGAAGTCTTGGCCAGCAAATGTGTTTCATCTGTGCCCACTAGAACACACATCTGGCACCAGCAGCATCCCCGTAAGTCATCATTCCGTAATTTGCGGTAATTGTTTGACCTGTATGTAGACATCTGGTGCCACATACTTCTGGAATCATGCCAAGGACTTGTAGAATACATGCCATGAAGAAACACTGTTGTACTGCGTTTGAGAAGTGGAACAACACGCTATTAAACATTGTGGTCATAATGTTTTGGCTCATTGGTGTCTACTCATAAATTCAGACAGCGTTGACTACGGAGTGCAGCGATCAGATGCTTTCACTTCAACAAGAGTCGAGATCGCAATAACATTTGTTTATTAGTACCGTTTTCGGCTTATGTTAAATCCAGTCCACAATCGTGGTCTCACGTGAAGAACCGAGGAGCCACCAGAACTAGCCATAACGGGCCTAAGAAAGCTGAGGATGGCGTCAATATGAACCGAAATCGGTAATAATAAACATATATTATTGTATGGCGTATATTCCCCAGAGAAATACATTCATCAGTACAAACATATTGCGAGGCGTATATTCCCCACTGAAATACATTCATCAGTCACAACATTATGACCTTTTACTAATTAGGCAGTATGCCCACTTTTGGCACGGTGCGTCGTGGGATGGAAGTAGTGAGGGCTTGGTAGGTCGTTGGTGGAAGTTCGCACCACATCTGCACACACAAATCACGTACTTCCCGCAAGTTCCGCGGAGGGGAGCGATGAGCTTTGACGCCACGTTCAGTCACATCCCAGATCTGTCGATTTGGGTGACTGGAACTCTCAAAACCGGCTGTTGTGGCCGAGCGGTTCAAGGCTCTTCAGTCCGAAACCACGCGACCGCTACGGTGGCAGTTTCGAATCATGCCTCGGGCATGGATGTGTGTGATGTCCTTAGGTTTAAGTAGTTCAAAGTCTAGGGGACTGATGAACTCAGATGTTAAGTCCAACAGTGTTCAAAGCCATTTATTGGAACTCTCAAATGCGTTCCTCGTACCACTCCATCAAGCTTCTGGCCTTGTGACATGGTGCATTATCTTATTGAAAAATGTCACTGCAGTTGGGAAACATGATCGCTGCGAAGGGGTATACGTGGCCTGCGACCAGAGTACGGTAGTCTTTGTCCATCAAGGTGCATTCACAAGCCCCACTGGACACTCGGATGCCCACACGAATGTTCCCCAGAGCATAAGGGAGCCGCCGCCAGGTTGCTTCCGTCCCGCAGTACACGTGTCAAGGAGCTGTTCCCCTGCAAGACGACGGATTCGCACCGCCCCATCGGCATGATGAAAAAGGTATCGGGATTCATCAGATCATGCAACGCTCTGCCACTGCGCCAAAGTCCAGTGCCGATGTCCGCGTGCGCATTTCAGTCGTAGTTGCCGATATCGTGATGTTAACAGTGGCATAAGCAAATCTCGAAGGCCCGACAAGTCTTGCAGTTTCCGAAATGCACTTGCCGAGCTTTCGGACCATCACAATCTGCCCTTAGTGCTCAAATTCAGATAGATCTCAGCCCTTCCTCATTCTATACACGGACAGCACGACCTCTGATATTGCATGCAACGTGCGTGTGTCTGACTAGCAGTCATTCCTCGCCAGGTGACGCAACGGTCTCCTGGAGAGGTATATATCGATGGTTGCTGGGTGGTCATAATGTTCCGGCTGATCAGTGTAAGTTCCGTCTTCCCAAAATGTAAATAAATGTTACCCTGGGTTAGTGGATGAATAATTGATGAATCACAGAGTTATTCCCTTCAGAAAATCCACAGAAAAGATCCAGGAGTTTACGAAATTACAGGAGAGCGTTAGAATCCTCGTCTGACCATCCACATTTAGTTTTGCTATGTTTTCCTAAATCTCTCCAGGCAGATACTGGGGTGATTACCTACAAATGGGACGGCCGATGTGGATTTTCATCCCCAATCTTTAAAGACTCCGAACCTGTACCCATCTCTGACGACCTCGAGAAAGATGGGATGTTAAACTCTAATCTTGATCCTTAGGAAACCCTTCAGCTGCGGGCATATTATATGAAGAGTATCGCTTCATTATCTTGATACTGTGAAATAACCTCAATTAAATTTTTACAAAAGGATTGTATTTTGTCAAACTGTACGAAGGTTCTAAATTCATGTTGAAGAATACTCAGAAAGCGCACGAAAATGTACAAGGATAGTTATGTTTTACTTAACAGGTATTTCCAAAAGTATATAGTAACGATTACGACCCAGCAGACTTTTTCTTACAATACTGAATAGCTAACAAAGACGTTTCGATACAAAGATTTCAAGAATATTCGAAGACATACTCCTTTTCTCTCGCGTTTATCCATATTGTAAATTGTTTCAATTTCTAGTCCTGACAGCGCTATCTGTCTATGTCTGTCAGCTTTTATGTACATATGGTTTACGTATAGGAGGAAGAAGGTAAACTGACAATAACTGTGAATCAATGAAGTACGATGCTGAAAAAGTCATACAGATTTTGTTGATGGTTCATCTCGGTAGTACTTCAAGTAACAGTGTCCAACCGGAGACCTCGACCCATCCAAATAAACATTGTTCCAAATATTCCAATTTGCATTAATACGCTGTTGCTGCTGAAGGTAATATTTCTGATAACGAACTCGTTTACGCTGGGATAATGAAATTATGAAATTACGTCCTGAGTGAAGATTGTAGTTTAAAGCGTAGTACACTACGTTAATAGTAAAATGTAATTCTGCTTCCTTAGAACTTTCCGTTTACGGTCCCAGGTATCATCAACCACCCAGAACAATGTTATTTACAATATAGGTGGCACAACATAGATTTTTATTTACTTTATAGATTATTTACTGCATAGGTTATTTTACTATCGGTCCAGAGGACTTGTCAGAAGCAAAATGTGAGAAACATTAACTAACGAGGAAAGACAGAGTTGCAGCCACAATTCAGGTACTGGCATAAGAAGTCAGCCTCATTCTGCCAACGGCCTTGTCAACCACGGTGGAGGAGCGGATAGAGGTTCAGGGCACTCTCTTATCCTAGGGGTGGGAAATTGCCCCTAAAGGCGGAAGCATCAGCAATGATCAACGACATGAGGATGCAGAAGGCAATGGAAACCACTGCATTAAAAACACGTAACGAGTATCCACAGGACATGTGGCCTATTATTGAAGAAGTGTCTTGACGATCTCTCCATTTAGAAGAGATAGGGGATCCAGTATTAGAATCGGAATTTAAAAGAGCTTTGGAGGACTTACGGTCAAATAAGGCAGAAGGGATAGATAACATTCCATCAGAATTTCTAAATTTATTGCGGGAAGTGGCAACAAAACGACTATTCACGTTGGTGTGTAGAATATATGAATCTGCCGATATACCATCTGACTTTCGGAAAAGGATCATCCACACAATTCCGAAGACGGCAAGAGCTGACAAGTGCGAGAATTATCGCACAATCAGCTTAACAGCTCATGCATCGAAGCTGCTTACAAGAATAATATACAGAAGAATGGAAAAGAAAATTGAGAATGCGCTAGGTGAAGATCGGTTTGGCTTTAGGAAAAGCAAAGGGACGAGAGAGGCAATTCTGACGTTACGGCTAATAATGGAAGCAAGGCTAAAGAAAACTCAAGACACTTTCGTAGGATTTGTCGACCTGGAAAAAGCGTTCGACAAGATACAATGGTGCAAGCTGTTCGAGATTCTGAAAAAAGTAGGGGTAAGCTATAGGGATAGACAGGCCATATACAATATGTACAACAACCAAGAGGGAATAATAAGAGTGGACGATCAAGAACGAAATGCTCGTATTAAGAAGGGTGTAAGACAAGGCTGTAACCTTTCGTCCATACTCTTCAATCCGTACATCGAGAAAGCAGTAATGGAAATAAAAGAAAGGTTCAGGAGTGGATTTAAAATACATGGTGAAAGGATATCAATGATACGATTCGCTGATGACATTGCTATCCTGAGTGAAAGTGAAGAAGAATTTAATGATCTACTGAACGGAATGATCAGTCTAATGAGTACACAGCATGGTTTGAAAGTAAATCGGAGAATGACGAAGGTAATGAGAAGTAGTAGAAATGAGAACAGCGAGAAACTTAATATCAGGATAGATGGTCACGAAGTCAGTGAAGTTAAGGGATTCTGCTGCCTAGGCAGTAAAATAACCAATGACGGACGGAGCAAGGACATCAAAAGCAGACTCGCTATGGCAAAAAAGGCATTTCTGGCCAAGAGAAGTCTACTAATATCAAATACCGGCCTTAATTTGAGGAAGAAATTTCTGAGGATATACGTCTGGAGTACAGCATTATATGGTAGTGAAACATGGACTGTGGGAAAACTGGAACAGAAGAGAATCGAAGCATTTTAGATGTGGTGCTATAGACGAATGTTGAAAATTAGGTGGACTGATAAGGTAAGGAATGAGGAGGTTCTACGCAGAATCGGAGAGGAAAGAAATATGTGGAAAACACTGATAAGGAGAAGGAACAGGATGATAGGACATCTAGAGGGAGCTGTAGAAGGCAAAAACTGTAGAGGAAGACAGAGATTGGAATACGTCAAGCAAATAATTGAGGACGTAGGTTGCAAGTGCTACTCTGAGATGAAGAGGTTAGCACAGGAAAGGAATTCGTGGCGGGCTGCATCAAACCAGTCAGTAGACTGACGACCAAAGGAAAAAAAAAAAAAAAGCGCTGTTGGCAGTGAATGTTTGTGAGAACCCCTGGTGAACCACGAGCTTGTGCACACAGCACGGTTTCCATTAACTGTTTTTAATATCGTGTATATAATTATTTTGTTGGAAGCGTTTAGTAACTTTGACTCAAAAATTCATTTCATACTGTCGAAATGTTATTTATAGGAAATAATGACTTCATTAATTAAACTGTGTGAAAAAATCGTTGTGGCACCTGTTAATTAGTCGCCAATACGAACAGAAAGTTCAACATGCAACTGTAAATTTGTTTATTACGACCAATGAAAAGCGCAGAACGTAGCGTCAGAAAATGTACGGTGCTCTGAAACTGATTCTCGTAATATTTTAAAACTGTTTAGAGCTGAAGCAAATGAAATTTAAGTGCGTAGACTTGTCGCCACATTCAACAGCTAAAAGTGCAATACACCCATATAGGTTAGTTGAAACAAGGAGAACATATTCGAAATACGTGAACTAACCCCGGTATTAATAGATTAATTTCATAGATATTCATTAGTGGCCGTAATTTGAGAACAAAAAAATGGCTCTGAGCACTATAGGACTTCACATATGAAGTCATCAGTCCCCTAGAACTTGGAACTACTTAAACCTAACAAACCTAGAGGCATCACACACATCAATGCCCGAGGCAGGATTCGAACCTGCGACCATAGCAGCCACGCGGTTCCGGACTGAAGCACCTAGAACCGCTCGGCCGCAACGGCTGGTTAATTTGAGATCACCTCAGTTTTCGCAGCACGTTTGCGTAAAACACATAAGTAAAGAGAATAAGTATTTAAAATGCCAACATACGTTGATTCGGATATCTATTATCTCTGCTGGGACCAGCGTATAGATTTAGCTATCGCATTTAAAATGGCAGTACGAGAGGTCTTCAAGAAAGTAAACATTATTAGTGCAGGACAGGTACCTTTTATTGAGTGCTGCAGTACATTTCAGAGAGACATTCTCAACATACTCACTATGTGCCTGTAAACAACGGTCGGAACATTCTACCAATCATTCAGATCCCCGACTATAGACGTCTGCTTCTTTCTCAGGACCGATGTGTGATTGCCCTCACCCTTGGATTCTCTCTTTCCTACTTCACTACTCAACCCAAATATGGATACTGCAACTCAAGGAGACTCTATGGTCTTGCTTCCAGATTACAATGACACACGTCTATGCAGCCTCAATCAGAATGTTGGCACCATTACATTACGACTGGACGCAGCATGGCGTTTGGTCCACATATCGCCGCACATCACGGCAAATATGTGTGCAATTCAGACATTTTGCCCACAACAATCATACTGCACCGCTTATTTCAACTTCGGAGTTTTTCAACTGCGGTGCAATTTCACTTACAGATCGTAATACACATGCTATACGTATCACAGCAGAAATGTGTGCGCAGGAAACCCGGGACATGTACTGTTTTCTGACTATGCGCCACTGTTGTTGCGCACTGGTCTTAGCGCGGGACGGAATGTGCAACTTATTTTCTGAGGTCGCCACGTATTTAGGGCGTGATTGACTACTTGCTTTACTTCGGATTTTGCTTCTGCAAGGCACTTAATCTGCCTCTTAAATAAAAAGTACCAAAAACTAATGTCATTGTGCTGACGTGTTATTGACGTACTCGAAATGAAAATTGAAAACTATCAGGACTCCGCGTATTTCAGGTTCGTTTCGCAAGGAGTAATAAAGAGCTCCTCCGTCCATGTTACATTGCTGTTCTTCGATAATGCAACACTTATTCTTCATGAACCACTTTATATAACTAATTACTGAAGTGTACTGGAGACCAATCTTCTGTAAAGCGTGTAGGATTTCATTATTACCATAGATACAATGCTAATGACAAAATTAATTTACAACGTTTCCATCAATTATACTTAAAATATGTAGTGATGTGCTTATGTCATTTTAATTTGTCCTTTAAATACGACAGTACAATGGAATATAGGAAGCAGCGTCTGACCATCTATTATTTAAACAAACCCACATTTACACTGAGTTTCATAGCTCATCGTTGTAGAAATTATGAATAATCTGGAGAAAAATGAAAGGACTGAAATTTTTGTCACATCGGGGAAGATAAAGTCCTTGTTCTGAAGAAATGTAGAAACACCTCAGGCAACAGCGACTCCTGAGTTTAACAAACAAGATTGAAGAACGATTAATCTACAAACATACAGTGATTGTAATTTGCGCACAGACACCAGAATCGAAGGACGTGAAAGGAAAGTATAAGGTGAGGAGTGAAGCAGGGTTCGAAAGTATGTCGCATGTTATCCAGTCTGTAAAGAAAAACGGTGATGTAAACCATGGAGGTATGTGGGAATGGGGTTAAAAGAGAAGAAATACAGGTTTTGAGGTTTGTCGGTGACGTAACTCTGTCACAGCCGCCAAACAATTAGGAAGATCAGTTGAACCGAATACATAATGTCTTGAAGGGAGTTCATGGGATAAACATCATTTAAAGTAAAAGGAGAGTAATGGAATCTAAACGAACTGAATGAGATGACCGTAAAGGAATTACAGTAGGAAATGCAACCCTGAGGGAAGAAGACAAAGTTCGCTATTTGCACAGAAAATAACTAACGACGGCTGAGGTAGAGAGGATATGAAATACAGACTGGTAATACCAGGAAAAGTGTTTCTGCAAAATAAAAAGTGTTTTGGCGAATGTAAACCCAAGTGTCAAAAAGCCTTCAATGAAAGTGTTTTTTTGAAATTCAGCCATATATGGAAATAATACTTCCACAACAAACAGTACGGAATAGAAAATAAAATAAAACAAACGAAGCTCCCGAAATAAGGTGATATACAGTGCTGAAGATTAGACCGGGTAACTAATGAAGCGGTACTAAATTAAATGGGCTGGAAAGAAATTAGTGACATAACTTGGCATTGTTGACGTGCTCGATGTGTTTTATTTGTCGAGGAGAAAAAGCACTCGTGATTGTGATGTACCCGGTTTCATTCAGACGAGTCATCTTTGCTGATGTGAGAATAGCCTTGTTCAGCTGTGGCGATGGTGTCAGCGCAGGTGCCTCCCGTATTTACAGCAGTGCATGGAATGGTCCTAGCAGTGTCCGGACACTGGCTGGTTCTGCAGTCTTAAGGTGGCTTCGGTGACTAATTCTCTGTGGCCGTAGTGCGCCACTCTATGGTCACTTGATGGCGGATTGCACTTGACTTTGCTGTCGGGATCGCATTGCCTGTTGCTGTGACGGAGTGACGTAAGCGTCTCTCTCTCTCTCTCGGGAACCACAGTGCACGGAGGAAACCAACTGCCCACATATTCGGGTCCACAATCGCGCTCGTTGATTGACAAAGGTCCTGCATACCTTAGCGGGAGAGAGTAGTTTCGGCTGCAGCAGGCGGAAGAAGGTTGGAAACTGCATTCCGTAAAGCGTATAGATGTGAGTGAAGAGGGCTGACTTGTTTTTTGAGGACATCATATTCGCCGTTGACTGTATATAGTATTTACTTCACAATTGTAATATCAGTCTTTGGGTCATTATCAGATATTACTGCAAAAGCTAAAACAATACAAAAATGAAGTATAGAGTGTATCTACAGAATTGCATGTAGTCAGTAGTACTTCACTAAAATGGAAAGCTGCTCTTCAGCCAGATGACAACAAAAAACTAAATGAGAAGAAATATGACACGTAGGAAGATGAGATAATTACAATGAATTTGTTCCGGCGTAACACCAAGAGCCGGCACGTCGGGCCTTGGTGGCCGCGCGGTTCTAGCGCTGCAGTCCGGAACCGCGGGGCTGCTACGGTCGCAGGTTCGAATCCTGCCTCGGGCATGGATGTGTGTGATGTCCTTAGGTTAGTTAGGTTTAAGTAGTTCTAAGTTCTAGGGGACTGATGACCTAACATGCTAAGTCCCATAGTGCTCAGAGCCGGCACGTCGGCCAGGAACGTAACATCAGAGAAGACTGTGAGACGACGTCAGCCAATAGAACGCTGACTAGGGCAGCACCACGATAGGAGCGGCACCTATACGAAGAGGATAAATGTACCGCTCCAGCTAGCCACGGCCGCACTAGAAGAGCCGGAATAGAAGACGCGCACTAGAAAGGCCACGCTAGAAGACGAGACGTTGTTCTAGCTCTTTAGTCGTGACTTACGTTTTGCTTGCATGGAAATTGTATATATCGAAGGGATTTAATTATTTGCATGTCGCCAATTGCTTGCAATACCTGTTTGTGAAAAGACGAAGTTAAGTATTTTCAATTCAATTTACTGTAGTAAATTCTATTAATAAGATTTTCTTTAATGTTGTTTAGCTATTCGAGAAAGCAGCTTCCTGGGCACCCTATGTTACACGAATGGGCAGGATCCCACAGAATTTAAATTTTTTCTAAGACCAAAATGAAATGGAATTCTTTATTCCTATAAAAGATATGACTTATTTCCTTTATAGTTAAAAACAGTAATAAGAAAGTAAAACAAAACACAATAAGAACACATTTAGAAACATTTAAAAAGTGATGCCGAACACTGATATTTAAAAGAAGCTGTTTCCTGTCACTAAAGCTGGAAGAATCTAGCCTAGGATACGGAGTTGAATGGGATGAGATTGACCGGTGAGAAGTGTAGGATTGTGGTCGTATCAGGATAGAGGACTGGTGTATAGTATCGATGGGGTAAGAGTGGCTGTTGGAATAAAGAGGGGTTAAGCAGACAGGGGATATCGGTGAGGCTAGAAGTTGATGAGGGAAGGGGTAAGGAAAGAAAGATAGCTGGGGATAAAAGGGGACTAGGGGAATATGGGGAGTGGGTGGTTAGGTAGCCCTAATGAGGTGGAATGGGTGAGTTGTCTTTCCTTAGAGCTGGTAGGATGCATAAATGTCAGGACGGAGTACATGACCTTGCACGTTGTTTTCGCAGATTGTGTGGAGGTTGTGTAGGTTTAGGGTTGGTGGGATGTGTTGGTAAAGATGTGGCAGCATACTAGGGTTGGAAAGTGGAGGAAAAACAATCGGATTATTAGAGTCGAGTTTGCAGAAGGTGTAGATTATTCAGAGGTGTTCAGCGTGAGTGAGGAGCGGGTATTTGATGAGTTGATAGAGGGTTCTTGTGGTGGGACGCAAACGGATCCGGAAAGCAAGGTGAGTACATAGCGTTTCAGGACCTGGAGCGACTTACAGAACTTTGATTTGTGGCAGGAAAGGGGGTGAAGGGCAGAGAACCATGCAACATGCATGTAGCAAAACATGTGGCAGATCAAAGTTTTGTTGGTCTCGAGGACAGTGGAGGGGTGCAGTCCACAAGTTTGGCCAGTTACTAGTTTTAATAGTTTTAGTATATTGTGGTCTTTCTGTCGGATCATTATTAGGTGAAGTTACGCATATTACTTGCCAGTCGATTATTAGCCCAAGATATTTTACATAGTTATCTAGATAGGATTTTCGTAAATGGTAAGGTAGAAGACATGAAGATTGAATGTGCGGGTTCTGCGTCCTATACCTGGGTTTTGGAAGTTTTGAACTTGAGGAGCCATTAGTTACACCATGAGGTAAAGTAGTTGCGTTGTGTATGGGGGGGATCGGTGTGATTTTTGGAGTCTACAGAGCAAGGAGAGCAATGTCATGAGCATACTGAATGTGGTGGACTAGTGCAGGTTTCTCTAGGGGAGAAGAGAGGGTAGAGTCTTGGACAGGAATGCAGTGTGCTGGAAGATGTGGGAGTTGGTGTTGTTAATGGTGACAAAGATTTTACGATTACAGAGTGAGGATGCAATGGGGCAGACATAATTAATAGGAATTACGTAAGTCTGGACTTTGAAAAGGAGAATTGAACGCCAATCTTTCAAGTCATGTGAGACAAAATAGCGGGATTATGGGTGTTGAGGTGCTGAGATTTCTAGTTTCGCGGGTTTCAAATCCGCGCCAGACGTCGTGGACCTCGATTGCCACTAGAGGTCTCTGCAGTCGTCGCGCCATAAGCCATGGTTGTGCGCGCTGTTGGCCTGCGTATAATGTGAGGGCACATGTGGCCAATGGCGACGTATCATATAATGTATTTAAGCACCTGCCTATCGCTCAGCAAGAGTCTATCGACATCTCGCCTACAGACTGCGTGTTTACTTTACTTTGTTTCCATGTACGAGTGGACGTTGTTGATTCGTGAGGTTTTCCCTTGTGACCTCGTTGCTTCTTGCGTGTTGTTGTTTGTAAGGTCTTGCTCGGCCGTCCGTCGTTGTTCGTGTTCATTCTTTCCCATTCGTTTTGTTTGTTGACTGGCTGCTCCTGTTTGGTCCTGCCCGCTTTCGTTCCGGTCGCGGCTAGAACAGGATAGAAGATAGGTATGGTGCAGGAGCTGTTCATCAGAAGAGAATGTGCGATGGAAGCCACACTGGTTAATGGGAAGGAGGTGGTGTTGGTTTGGGTGTTGATGGATGAGTTGGGAAAGGATGGATTCAAAGACCTTGCAAAACAATGAGTAGAGGCATATGGGGCGTTAGAGCAGGTATCAGCAGAGTGTTTGTGCAGTTTGAGGGAATACAACCTTTTGGAGATTTTCCTCAGGGAATGTGTTACATTTTCTGTGAAGTACTTATTTTATGTCGTGTGCTGTGATTGGGGTGTTTGATTTGGGTTTTGGTATGTTGTGCAAGTACTGAAATCTGGGAGTCTGATGTGGGACAGCGCTGTTTGTGCGTTCATGGATCATAAGGAGCAGGGAGTAATAAAAAATGAGAGTCATGAGGGATAGAGAGTTCTCAGTTAAGGAATGGTTGTTATGAAAGAGTGAGTTGTGAGGGATGAAATGAGTGCCTTGCAGTACTTAGAAGTGTTAACGGGAGTGTAATATTGAGTATGGTGCGTATATCTCGACATTCCCAGCGATTTTAGCAGTTACTAAATTCCTGATGTGTATCTGTAGTAGTCTGTAATGAATGAATGTATCCTGGTTACGATTCCTTAGGAAAGAGTGGTATAAGTGAGGAGATTCTCAGAGAGTAGGGCTTGTGGGGGGGAGAGTGAGGTGATGGGGATAAGTGACCTCGGTAGGTTAGGTTAGGTTAGTGTTGTTTAACGTCGCGTCGGCAAAGAGGTCATTAGAGACGGAGTGCAAGCTCGGGTTAGGGAAGGATGGGGAAGGAAATCTGCCGTGCCCTTTCAAAGGAACCATCCCGGCATTTGCTTGAAACGATTTAGGGAAATCACGGAAAACCTAAATCAGGATGGCTGGAGACAGACCTCGGTAGGTGTGTGGGCGGATAGTACATCTGACAAAGTCTGCTGCAGGAAGGCCGTGGCATGGAGGATATCGTTGTAGGAAGGTTAGGGGTTGACTTCCTATCTGGATATCTATAGATTCCTTCAGACACTCCAGTTGGCACAGGATCAGTCGCGGATAAATTTTTATCTAGTTTGGAGTGGGGTTCATATATATGAAGTTGCATGTAGGAGATGATGAGGCGAATAGATAGGTCGTCACTTCCAAATGGATCTAGGCCTTTTGCAGTGCAAGGCATTTGGGAGATACTAGGACGACATCTGTGATGGTGTTGCTTTATGGATGGATGTGTTGTAGGATGCGGAGAATGTTACATTGTAGGGAGTCTGTAAACTAACGCCATCACCAGAGATCCGCAGTCGTTCTGCTATGGATGGTGAGGTCAGCGGCAATAACACAAAGGGAAAGGTACAGTCGATGTGGAGGATGAAATCATAAGGATTGAGACTTTAAGATTGGATTTATGTAGTAGCACAGGTAACAAGGTTTTATTGGCTAAAGGAAAGCTTTTCGGTGTGATTATTGAGTAAGGACTGTGCCCAAGCAGGAATGCTCTTCCAGTGGCTGACTGCAACTCCACCTCTGGCCAGGGGAAGGAAACTATCATTATGGTGGAGGATGTAGGGAGAAATTCGTATTGTGTGATATGGTTGTAGAAACGTTTCATTAAGAATGAAGGTATCGACGTTGCGTTGGCACAGGGTAGCATTGAAAGATATTTCTTGGTGGGTAGGGAGTGGACGTTGTTGTATAGGGTACTTTTTGATGTCACACCACGATGGGAGCCTATGGAATGGGTTGTGTGAGTGAGGGAGAGGTTTAAACGAGGGTGTTGTGACATTGGTCTTTTGAATAGATAGTTCGATTACTGAGGTGGAAAATGGCTACAACAGATGTTTATTGTAGGCAATGTGGTAGGGTATGCGGTCATTGGTGAAACAATCGGTTTTCAGTTCTACCTGTTCTTGTCGTCTCCAGTTTAACCTTATCGTTAGAACTGCTCAAAATAATCGGTTTCTCAAATAATCGAATTTCGGTTTTTTGTTACTGTCATTTCCTATTAATGTACCTAGACTTGGAACAAAGACTGATAAATTATATTGAAGGTAAAGGAACAGAAGCTTTCGATCTATTTGGGATTGAGGCCGTGGCAGAAACCGATCTCGTTCTCTGCAGCAAAGATGGCGACTAAAACAAACAGATGCAACGATGGCGAAAGCGATAGGTCACATGGTGATGACTTTTGGACGTAATCAGTTTTTCACCGTTCTGCAATACGACCGATGTCCGTAGGCGACCCGTAAAATACCGGATATTTAGAATTAAAATACAGGCATTGGTTTTTACTTTCTATGTGGTCTTTGGAGGGGGTGGTTATTTTGTAGCGTGATAATGAGTAGTCTGATGTTCAGCAGTGGGAAGTAGGCAGGGAGAATTATTAATATGGATAGGATGATCAATAGGATGGACAGGGACAGGTGGTGGTTTGTATTTGGCAGAATAGGTCTTGAGGATACCATTGAAGGGTGGCAGGTTGGAAGGGAGGCGAGGTTTGGAGATTGTTTAAGGAAATGAGAGGCCTTACACTGAGAACAGGTAGTTGCAAATTTACTATAGGGAGTGAGGTGTTAATTATAAAGAAGGCATTTTTGGCAATGGTCGGGATTTGAAGGGTTAGAATTTATGATGGCAGCTGTAAGTCAGTGCTCCTTCCATGAGACTGTGATCAATGGATGGAGTAGAATCTGTGAAGACTTCTATGAGGAAGATGGAAGCTGAGACATTGCGGATACGACTGTGCGCATTTCTAGGGCAGAATTTGAATTTAGTTTGTCTTCAGTGGTCTCAAGTCCTACCTTCATTATCACACCAATGAGGGTTTAAGGACACGAAGGAGGCTTGGTCTGTTTGGATGGGGAGACAGTGTTGTAGGGGCCGAGGGAGGATATAGGGCCAAAGGTTATGTGTAGGAATTTTAGGGAGAGGTATGAGAGGAAGCTGGGATTTGTGCATTTGATCAGAATGGAATCACTGTGGGGTATGATTTGGATGATGGGTGTTTAAGAGACATACATCCTGATTTCAGTAGTGAGCGATTTGACAATTAGGGATTTGGGATCAGGTTGGGAAAGGATGATGGTGTGGACAATGGGGGAGGAATATGTTTGAGAGGGGGACAGTGTCCTTATCTTCATTGGAACTGGGATTTTTTTGGGGTTCTTTGGTTTCAGTGCTGGGAGTGGGTTTAAAATTAACATGCTTTTGAGGTTTTTTTGGAGAAATAGGTTACAGGGTAGAGGGTGGCTGGAAAATTGGAGAAGTTGCAGGTCCCTCAATTAGGCTTGAGTAAGTTCGGTACATGTTAATTGTTATGTGGTTTCAGCTACGGCAACGGTAGAACGACAAGTAGTCCCACGAGACTGGTAAATACTGTACCATCTGTCGCTTGTACCTCACTCCACTTTTGTACCACATGCTACTTCACGTGTATCAGTCTGCATCAAGGCGAGCTTCTAGCAAAGTAAAATACTAGCGGCCACAGCCAGGAATATCACAATGTGATTCCAGCGTTCGAAGAGCACAGCTGTCTGCAAACCACGGTTTGCTTGCAAGATGGGGCAACACCTTATGTTGATCGGTCAGTGAAAGGTATGCTTAACGTAAGCTTCCACAAACATTTTACCTCCAGACGTGTTCCAGATGCATGGCCTGCAAGATTATTTGATCTGAATCTATGCAAATTTAGGTTCTTGGGATTTGTAAAAGATAGGTTGTACGAGGGACACGGTCGGTGTCTACCTGAACTGAAGGCCAGTGTACACTAACACGCTGCTCAGATTCCACCGGAACTGCTGCGAGCAGCTGTTGATACAGCCGTTTTGTGATCGCTGTCGATGTATTCGGTCCTTACGCTGAAGAAATTGTATGCACAGCGACTAATAATAAAATCAAATACTGCGTTTTATTGGCAGGGCACTTTGAAAATGTAACAGATCTACTAAGGAGACTGCCTACAGTACGCTTGTCTGTCCTCTTTTAGAATACTGCTGCGCGGTGTGGGATCCTTAGCAGACAGGACTGATGGAGCACATCGAAAAAGTTCAAAGAAGAGCAGCACGTTTTGTACTATCGCGAAATAAAGGAGAGAGTGTTTCTGAAAATGATACAGGATTTGGGCTGGACATCATTAAAACTAAGGCAGTTTTCGTTGCGGTGGAATCTTTTCACGGAATTCCAATCACCAATTTCTTCCTCCAAATGCGAAAATAGTTTGTTCCCACCAACCCACATGAGGAGAAACGATCACCATGATGAAACAAGAGAAATGAGAGCTCGTACGGAAAGATATAGGTGTACGTTCCCTCCGCTAGCTATACGTGATTGGTATAGCAGAGAATTGTGAAGGTGGTTCGATGAACCCTCTGCAGGCACTTAAATGTGATTTGCAGAGCATCCATGAAGATGTAGATGTAGATTAACATCAGACTTTGATACTTGTTTGATCTTTTCTGCTCGCATTCCGTTCCTAATCCATTACGTATGGAAGCATTTCTATAAATCTCTCTTGCACTCACAGCGCCAGATGTGCACCTACCGGCCAAAATTGGAACTACATTTTTTTCCAGTGTCGATTGATTCTACAGGAAAGTATTATAATGTCAAACAATTTTTGTTGCCGTATGGTAATAACAGCCCCCATTGAACCTCTGTCAGTAGCTGCATTTTAATTGTAATGCAGCTCATGTAAGAAGGCTGCGCTTGTGTTCCAGTATTGGGGCTATCACTAGAAAATTATTAGTGTTTTGAACCAATAAGAGCAAAATAAGCGCAGTCGAATATGTGTGTTTCTTAGCTTGAGCCTCTCTATTCCAAAGAATATTTCTCTGTAACATTTTACGTAGTTGCTGAGCTGATGATAATATCGAGAGGAAAATAATATGTAAATACATATAACAGTAACAATAGTAACAATAAACACACGTCAGTAGAACTATTTTTTTTTTTAGAAATTGTATCGTATGTGTTCCATTTACAGGGGTTTGTCGTGTGTAACGTATTCAGCGCAACCTAACGGCCTCCATCGAGATTTTGCCCTCGTGAGTACGCGCGGAATAAAACAACCTCGTAGTCGGACAGGCCGTTACTTTTGTCGCTGAAATTAGCGCTGCAGTGCAAGCTCTGTGTAATTAGTCCCAAATAACTTTCCCTCCAAAATCTCTGCTGTCAGCGAGATGTGCAGTCGTAGGGGTGAAATGGAAAGCAAACGCTGCGCACCGAGGCAGTCTCTCTGTCAAAAATATAAATAGTAAATCGAAGATTATAAAGTCAAAGACGACGGGTGTCACACTTTACTTAAAGTGAAATTCTCCAATGTTCATATCACACTGAGAACATCGAACAAGAGCGAAATCGCGTAATTCCTCTAAGGAAAAGGCAAAGTCTATCTACAATTTCACTGATTTACAAAAAAAAAAATATGTACCCTTTTCTAAATCGTACGTAAACTACCGGAAAAAATTAAAACACCTGGAAAGACCACGTCCATTTTGACCCGACGATGCATATATCATCTGGGGACAGTAGAGATACTGACAATGGTTTCAGCGGCGTCCACCAACAGATAGCGTAATAGCATAGGTACCAGAGCATTTGAAACTATCCTCTAACAGGGAATGCTCACAGAAACAACACACACAGTGCGCTACAGATGTTTGAAGCAAGCAGGCAACCAGGACAGTGAGACGCGCTCGTGCTTCCTGTAGGCAGCTGAGCTTGAAAGTGGTCAGATTGTGATCTTCCGAATGGCGGGACGGTCCTTTCGGAGAACTGTCACACAAGTCGGACGGGCTGCACCAGTTGTGCTATGCTGGTAACAGTGGTTACGTGGACATCCTCAAACCAGTAGTCGAGGTTCTGCACGACCATGCAGCACAAGCGCCTTCCGGGATCGTCTTGTTGTAAAGGCAGCCGTAGCAGATCGTATAGCTGCCACAGCAGAGATAAGAGGGCTTTTGAACCCTTGCGTGATAACATGAACTGTTGCGAAAAGATTGTTAGTAGTTGGACTACGGGCACGCACATCTCTAGCCCGCCTTCCACTCACGCCACAGCACTGAAGAGGACACCTCTATTGACGCTGTCAGAGGAACACCCTTGGAAGATGGAATGGCCCACCATGGTCTTCAACGATGAAAGTATATTCTTTCTGCACGGAAGTGATTGCCGTTTGTGCGTGCGACCTAGACCTGGTGGGCGCTGTCTCGCACAGTGCATTTGTCCAAGACACACTGACCCCACCACAGCCCAGGGGTGTGATATGCTACATCACTCGTTCACGTTTGGCGCTTCTGGAGGCGACGCTGACCGGCACTCGTTACGTGCAAAATGTTGCTGGACCCGGTCCTTTTCTGTTCTTGCAAGAGGGAAGTGATGTGTTGTTCCAAAAAGAATAATGGTCGCCTACAAACCGCACGTGAAACCTAATATGCTCTGCAAGACGTTCTGCAAATTACCTTGAGACGTTGTACTTAGGGAAAGGCAGGATTCAGTGTGGAAGAAGCCATACTCAGTTACCGTTGGTTGCTCAGTTTTTTTTAATCACGAACACTTTATTTGAAAACAAATCCAAATAAGGTTGACAATAAGCAACAGTTATCAAATTAGACTGTTAAGGCACAATGTCTTATAAAAAAATTTGTTAAGCAAGTTGCTCTCACGTCTGAGGGCCTTATTGACCAGAAATTCAACTTATACGTCGGCTGAATGCCCCAATAGTATTACCTCAAAAAACAATTTTACGGCTGAAGGCCTGGATGGAAAATTCTTAAGAACGAATTAATCTTCTCCAAGAGATACTAAAATACTGTATAATAAAAAAGGACAATCATCAAATTTTCACTATTAAGAGACAATATCTAATTAAAAATTCTTAAGACAAATTGCATTCACGACTGAAGGCCTTATTGACAAGAAATTCGAATTATTTGTCGGCTGAAGGCCCCTACAGTAATAACTCAAAAACAATTTCACAGCCCAAAGCCTAGATAGCAAATTCTTAAGAACGAGTTAACTTCTCCAAGCAATATTAAAATACTATTGGCAATCATCAAATTTTCACTATTAAGAGATAATATCTAATTAAAAATACTGAAGACAATTCGCATTCACCACTGAAGGCGTTATTGACAATCATAACAATCTCACTAAATCAAGAGAGAAGTGGCCCTAGACAGTGCTCCAAAGTTCGACTTGGGAAAGTCGCTCAACTTTGTAAACAATGAGACAGGCATCCAAGTGTTGTATTCACTTAACCGGATGGCAACTCAAACTAGTGACAGTTTAAACGCAGGCCAACACTCTTGCAACATCTACCTAAATTCTGATAAAGAACACAACGATGGAATAACCCACTCTAGGCGGAACCGGCGGACAGCACTGTATCTTCAGAATCTGGTGTTTAGAACATCCAGAAGCAGAGGACCCACTATGACCAAAGTAGTCCAAATAAACAAATATCCAAACCACAATCAAGGACGCTGTCGAACTACACGCCTTACCAGACAGCAGTGGCAAGGCAGGGAAAGGTACAGTGCCGCGAAAATATGCTAACTTCCAGAGCAGGTAACTGGCGCGTTAGCGACGACTAGGCAGAAGAATACCGCTGGTTGAACTTCATCAATAAACACAAGGAATTCAATTATTAATAATAAAGGTGGAGGATGGCTAATTAATTTTGCCAACTCCAAACACTCCACTCATTGCTCTTCATCTCAGCGACCCTGAGAGCAGCAACGCGCAAACAAACGGCGTGAGGAGGTTTCACTGCTGGATTAATGTTCACTCAACTCAAACGTTCTGGGTCCGGTGGAGAACGAAGTTGTCACACTCGCAACTAAAGCCCCTCGATCCAGTCAGTGGTCCCGGCACGTCATCAAGCTGCCGGACCTCACTGCTGCTCGGTCCCATGAGAATTACCCGACACACTCCGACCCGGAAAACACCTGACGCCCTTCCAAAGATAGTTCTAGGGTACTAGATATCGACAACCACTGCTGCTGCCACTAGCAGAAAGACAACGCTAGCAAACGTAGTGGCACCAGTAAACACGAGAAGAAAACGAAACACCACTATCCCTATTACACGATGCCAACCTACCAACGGCACCAACAGCCTCGTACACCTTCTTGTTGTGTGCCTGCCTTCACCTGATTTTAGCAGGGTCATTTGTCAGCGCATTTTATCGCTGTGGCATGCCGATTGGTCTATACTTACTGAAAACAAGCTTCGGGCCTTGAAACCTCTCCCCACGGCTTGGACGACCTCTTCACACCCTTCTCGGTAGGAGGATGTCGTTTTGGCCCGGCTACGGATTGTGTACCCGTGGTCTAGGGGTAGCGTTTTTGATTCATAATCGAAACGTCTTCGGTCCCGGGTTCGATCCCAGCCAATGCCTAAATTTTAATAAATAATCAGCATTGGCGGCCGAAGACTTCCGGCATAAGAAGTCAGCCTCATTCTGACAACGGCCTTGTCAAAGAGGGCGGACGAGCGGATAGAGGTTCAGGGCACTCGCTTGTCCTAGGGGTGGGAAATTGCCCCTAAAGGCGGAAGAATCAGCAATGATCAACGACATGAGGATGCAGAAGGCAATGGAAACTACTGCATTAAAGACAAATAACGTGTATCCACAGGACATGTTGCCTGTAACTGAGGAAGTGTCATGGTGATCTCTCCATTGGCAAAAGATTCCGGAATAGTCCCCCATTCGGATCTCCGGGAGGGGACTGCCAAGGGGGAGGTTATCATGAGAAAAAGATTGAATAATCAACGAAAGGATAACGTTCTACGAGTCGGGGCGTGGAATGTCAGAAGCTTGAACGTGGTAGGGAAACTAGAAAATCCGAAAAGGGAAATGCAATGGCTCAATCTAGATATAGTCGGGGTCAGTGTAGTGAAGTGGAGGGAAGACAAGGATTTCTGGTCAGATGAGTATCGGGTAATATCAACAGCAGCAGAAAATGTTGTAACAGGTGTAGGATTCGTTATATATAGGAAGGTTGGGCAGAGGGTGTGTTACTGTGAACAGTTCAGTTATCGGGTTGTTCTAATCAGAATCGACAGCAGACCAACACCGACAACTCAGATCAGATCAGGTATACATGCCGACGTCGCAAGCTGAAGATGAACAGATAGAGAAAGAGTATGAGGATATTGAAAGGGTAATGCAGTATGAAAAGGGGGACGAAAATCTAATAGTCATGGGCGACTGGAATGCAGTTGTAGGGGAAGGAGTAGAAGAAAAGGTTACAGGAGAATATGGGCTTGGGACAAGGAATGAAAGAGGAGAAAGACTAATTGAGTTCTGTAACAAGTTTGAGCTAGTAATTGCGAATACCCTGTTCAACAGTCACAAGAGGAGGAGGTATACTTGGAAAAGTCCGGGAGATATGGGAAGATTTCAATTAGATTACATTATGGTCAGACAGAGATTCCGAAATCAGATACTGGATTGTAAGGCGTACCCAGGAGCAGATATAGACTCAGATCACAATATAGTGGTGATGAAGAGTAGGCTAAAGTTCAAGACATTAGTCAGGAAGAATCAATACGCAAAGAAGTGGGATACGGAAGTACTAAGGAATGAAGAAATACGTTTGAAGATCTCTAACGCTATAGATACAGCAGTAAGGAATAGCGCAGTAGGCAGTACAGCTGAAAACGAATGGACATTTCTAGAAAGGGCGTTCACAGAAGTTGGGAAGGAAAGCATAGGTACATAGAAGGTAGCTGCGAAGAAACCATGGGTAACAGAAGAAATACTTCAGTTGATTGATGAAAGGAGGAAGTACAAACTTGTTCCAGGGAAATCTGGAATACAGAAATACAAGTCGCTGAAGAGTGAAATAAATAGGAAGTGCAGGGAAGCTAAGACGAAATGGCTGCAGGAAAAATGTGAAGACATCGAAAAAGATATGATTGTCGGAAGGAGAGACTCAGCATACAGGAAAGTCAAAACAACCTTCGGTGACATTAAAAGCAACGGTGGTAACATTAAGAGTGCAACGGGAATTCCACTGTTAAATGCATTGAAAGCCTCTATGAGGGTGAAGATTTGTCTGATGTGATAGAAGAAGAAACTGGAGTCGATTTAGAAGAGATAGGGGATCCCGTATTAGAATCGGAATTTAAAAGAGCTTTGTAGGACTTACGGTCAAATAAGGCAGAAGGGATAGATAACATTCCATAAGAATTTCTAAAATCATTGGGGGAAGTGGCAACAAAACGACTATTCACGTTGGTGTGTAGAATATATGAGTCTGGCGACATACCATCTGACTTTCGGAAAAACATCATCCACACAATTCCGAAGACGGCAAGAGCTGACAAGTGCGAGAATTATCGCACAATCAGCTTAACAGCTCATGCATCGAAGCTGCTTACAAGAATAATATACAGAAGAATGGAAAAGAAAATTGAGAATGCGCTAGGTGACGATCAGTTTGGCTTTAGGAAAAGTAAAGGGACGAAAGAGGCAATTCTGACGTTACGGCTAATAATGGAAGCAAGGCTAAAGAAAAATCAAGACACTTTCATAGGATTTGTCGACCTGGAAAAAGCGTTCGACAATATAAAATGGTGCACGCTGTTCGAGATTCTGAAAAAAGTAGGGGTAAGCTTTAGGGAGGGACGGGTCATATACAATATGTACAACAACCTAGAGGGAATAATAAGAGTGGACGATCAAGAACGAAGTGCTCGTATTAAGAAGGGTGTAAGACAAGGCTGTAGCCTTTCGCTCCTACTCTTCAATCTGTACATCGAGGAAGCAATGATGGAAATAAAAGAAAGGTTCAGGAGTGGAATAAAAATACAAGGTGAAAGGATATCAATGATACGATTCGCTGATGACATTGCTTTCCTGAGTGAAAGTGAAGAAGAATTAAATTATCTGCTGAACGGAATGAACAGTCTAATGAGTACATAGTATGGTTTGATAGTAAATCGAAGAAAGACGAAGGTAATGAGAAGTAGTAGAAATGAGAACAGCGAGAAACTTAATATCAGGATTGATGGTCACGAAGTCAATGAAGTTAAGGAATTCTGCTACCTAGGCAGTAAAATAACCAATGACGGAAGGAGCAAGGAGGACACGAAAAGCAGACTCGCTATGGCAAAAAAGGCATTTCTGGCCAAGAGAAGTCTACTAATACCAAATACCTGCATTAATTTTGGGGAAGAAATTTCTGAGGATGTACGTCTGGCGTACAGCATTGTATGGTAGTGAAACATGGACTGTGGGAAAACCGGAACAGAAGAGAATCGAAGCATTTGAGATGTGGTGCTACGGACAAATGTTGAAAATTAGGTGGACTGATAGGGTAAGGAATGAGGAGGTTCTACGCAGAATCTGAGAGGAAAGGAATATGTGGAAAACCCTGATAAGGAGAAGGGACAGGATGATAGGACATCTGCTAAGACATGAGGGAATGACTTCCATGGTACTAGAGGTAGCTGTAGAGGGCAAAAACTGTAGAGGAAGACAGAGATTGGAATACGTCAAGCAAATAATTGAGGACGTAGGTTGCAAGTGCTACTCTGAGATGAAGAGGTTAGCACAAGAAAGTCAGTAGACTGATGACAAAAAAAAACAAAAAAAAAAACGGATTGGACACTGCCGGTTCAGCCACCGCCATCTGCTGACGGCTGCGCCGTCGCCGTTCTGCCCATATGAGCGATTGCTGACGGTCCGCCACATTTTAACGTCCAGTCAGAATTTTAATACACTGCGCATTGATCTGGATGAAATTTTAGCGGATGACCCAAGAGCATCTGCTCGCGTTCTTCGTTTTATCCACTTGACGACCCTGTCTAAGGACATTTGATTATGCTGTTTTCTTTTAATCCCCTGCCCGTTAATGTGCCTTCAATAGTGTTGTCCTTTTTAGTTGCTGTTTTAACATTGCGCCATGCAGTGCTTTCATAATTTAGTCTGGGCGCTAATGATGACTTTAGTTGTGTACCCTAAAACCACAAAAAAGGGCACCAATGCGAGCCGCAACACGGCTCATATCTGACCTGCGCGATCTCTGGACTTGTCTCCAATAAAGCACATGTGGCACTTGATCGGACGGAAGTGGCTCTTTCATCTCATCAACCAACGACTTTTACAGAAATACGTGAACAGGTCGATCAGGCATTGCATAACGTATCAAAAGACAGTATTGACCATGTGTACGATCGACTGGGTGCTAGCGTAAGCGCCTGCATTGCCGACCATGGAGACTACACCGCGTGCTAATATTGATGTTTCAGCATTGGTTGATTCCTGATACCGCAGAACCGCTTGTGCTACTGATTTGTAAAGGTAACCGTTTCATGTACTGAATACACACTGTCACATCGATGAATCTTGAGTGAATTGGAAATCTATAAAACGTTGTACTAATTTTTTTTTCCCAGCAGTGTGTTTCAAGATAAGGTTATTCAGACACGATTGTGAATATGAAATGCCTGACTGACATATACATGGACATGTGGAGTTCGTTTATTTTTTTAATAGGTTGTTCCGATTTAGTTACGATATGCCGATCCTGGTGCTTTACTTGAAACATCTTCTGCACAACTTGCTGTCGCATCTCTGATGTCAGTCCACGAAATATATTACAGTAAAAATGATGATGAATATTTAATGTTAAAAGGGACAGTGTATAAGTCTGTTTAAGGAATTACAGATTGGGACACTGATTCATATATATTCTTAATCTTCATGTATTTAAAGTTTGAGCGGTATTCATTTAAATCTGGTGAATAAAGTCGAGGTTTTAATTCTGAGATTTCGTTTAGGATCTTATATTTCCATTTATGGACCAGAACTAATATCTCCATTTCTTCTGGATGTCCACTTTAGAGCCCTTCTTTGGAGATCGCAGTACTTTAAGAACATTGTCTGTTGCATGTCTGTGTGTTCTCTTGCCTGTAGGCGTCACTTTATAAATTCCTGATCTGTTCAGTTTATGAGTTGGTTGTGAGATTTCATCCAGCAATATCTACCATAAGTTGTTGGTGGTGGCATTAGTGATTCAGAGATATCCTATATTTTGTATGCAATGACCCATAAATATGGTACAATCATATACAGGGTGTCCATAATTGAAAATCCACTTTCCAATCGCTGTAGAAAGAGAACCATTGCTCAGAACGACGTCCAATTTGGACAGCATATTATTGACGCTAGGGGAACGCCATGGAACAAAAGAAAAGCTAACGCAAGTTTGACCAATAGATGATGCTGTAAGCGTCGGAATATACACACCAAGAGACACGCGGCGCATGTGTGACTTTTGACCGTGTGATTATCTGACAGCATACACTACGCAGAGCATTTTGGACGTGACCCCCGAGACAGTAAGATCTGTTGTGAAACACGGTGTTCCTCGATTTCAACTTGTGGCAGAAAGCGGTGGAACACACATTGAACATATCTTGCCGCAGCCTCACGACATTTAGAAATCAACGTTATTTAGCTCTTCATGCGGTTTCTGGCCCAGGACAGTTAAAAACCTATTTCTCCCATCCGTTTTGAAACGACCTTCCGGTGGTGTATGGGCTTACCTAACTAACAGTGTCACAACTGTTGACTTCTGCAGTCATGCACACTGAACAGTACGGATGGTGCTAAGTTGCAACTCAAGCTATAGCCGCCGTATTACAATTCATCTGTCACTTGTACCTGACCACATTTTCTTTAGTACGCTTACATCACCCTGTATTGGTAAAATTTCCGTTAATTTTTGTTTCGACGAAGTTTCTCCATGCGTCAACGTTTTGAAATTGGAACATTAGTTAGATTTCTGAATGTTGTTGTTGGCGTTGACCGTATCACTTTGGTTTTCACATGTGTTGCGGAACTTAATCTATTTCAAGTTATGATAGCCATTGTCATGTAGAATGAATTTGATTGTGTTCATTTCTGTCTCAGTGTCTGCAGCCCTAAGTGGAAATTTCTGTGCTCTGCATAAAAAAGCAATGAGTGCTGCACCATGGATCTATAATTTTACTGCTAATTGCTAGCTTTATGTGAGTTTCAATTTCTTTATTTTTTTGTGGTTTTAATATTAACTTCTAAATGAAGTATCGTATGTGCGGCAGTTACTCCATGTGAGCACAGTGTTCTTATAAATCTGTTCGGAATAAAGTCTTTGCTTTTTCTTTTTCCTAATGTTTATATATAAACCTTTTAGGAAATTGTGGATTTTCTGATGAAGACACATATAGTCGATGTTGAAACACAGTACAAGTTAAATTATGTTTCAGCCAGTTGGCTGTTACATACTTACCATATTTTTGTACGGCAGTTGACTCAGAGCCATGTTTAAAATTGTACATCAGGTATAATGAAAGTACATTTTCAAAAGTTCAAGAGACACATTTACTCTATTACAACCATACTTTCACAATGCTTGTACGGTGCTGTAGTTTATCAGCAAGAAAAATTCGCTGACTCACTGCAGTCCAGACTTAAACCGCTTAATCGGCTTCATTGAAACTTCCAGAAATCGGGCTAAATATAGTTATCAAGGTCGCGATTTACACGCCAGATGGAGCACAGTCTGTAGATTTTTTTTCAGGTATTTGATCGTGTAGGAAGTGGAAGAAGGAAGAAAACACAAATATTCTGGTAGCAGTACCTTGCCAGAGTGGTCAAACACTTAAGACACCTACAACCACTGCCTGAAGCATACACTTTCAATGCACTCTGTTTTTGGTCACCGTCTCAGAGCCAGTGTCACGGTCCACACGTACCATCTAATGAAACCTTGTCCACTCATATTAGTACGTGTAGATCAGCAAAGACAAAGTAAGCTCGTACTTCTGGTAACGGATTATTTAGTATGCAGTTCATTAGTGTCTGAGTGATAACTAACTTTCAGTGCAAAGGATATCATTAATAAGGAAAAAAGTTAACTCAACAACAAGTAACAGTGGCAAGAGCTATTTCCGTATATCTGTGTTATTTCTAAGCAGTGAAATTAACAGGGGAATGGATACTTTAAAAACAGGTAAATGTATTATTATTATTATTATTATTTCTTTCTTTTCTCAGACGTTATGTCTGGTCAAAAATGGAAAGTGACGCGGACCTTGATCAAGCGTGACTTCCTTTTAACTGTACGGTATATGTTATATTGCATTTAGGAACTTTCGGGTAATTGAACACGTATCAATAATTACGGATTTCTGTAGTTGTATATATAAGTTTGGATGTAGCCGTATTGCATTGATGTACTGGTGGATATTGTGTGGTATGACTCCTGTAGTTGATAGTATAATTGGTATAATGTCAACTTTATCGTGATGCCACATGTCCTTGACTTCCTCAGCCCGTTGGATGTATTTTTCGATTTTTTCTCCTATTTTCTTTTGTATATTTGTTGTATTGGGTATGGATATTTCGATTAGTTGTGTTAATTTCTTCTTTTTATTGGTGAGTATGATGTCAGGTTTGTTATGTGGTGTTGTTTTATCTGTTATAATGGTTCTGTTCCAGTATAATTTGTATTCATCATTCTCCAGTACATTTTGTGGTGCATACTTGTATGTGGGAACGTGTTGTTTTATAAGTTTATGTAGTAAGACAAGCTGTTGATATATTATTTTTGCTCCATTGTTATGTCTTCTGGGGTATTCTGTATTTGCTAGTATTGTACACCCGCTTATGATGTGATCTACTGTTTCTATTTGTTGTTTGCAAAGTCTGCACTTATCTGTTGTCGTGTTGAGATCTTTAATAATATGCTTACTGTAATATCTCGTGTTTATTGTTTGATCCTGTATTGGAATCATGAATCCTTTCGGCTCACTGTATATATTGCCTTTTCTTAGCCATGTGTTGGATGCGTCTTGATCGATGTGCGGCTGTGTTAGATGATACGGGTGCTTGCCATGTAGTGTTTTCTTTTTCCAATTTACTTTCTTCGTATCTGTTGATGTTATGTGATCTAAAGGGTTGTAGAAGTGGTTATGAAATTATTATTATTAATATTATTACTTATTAACTCTCGGTCTGTTCAGCACTATGACACTCCTGCTCTTCCATTGTCGTCACGGGAGATACCATGCAGCTGGAGCTCTTGGATGACACAGTTACAGTCTACTTTATTTCGATCTCTCCATTTCCCCTTGTCTACTACAGATTTTCGTTCGATTTCACGAAGGGGACCTGTACCTTCGTCGATCCGTTCACCAGATTTCAGCTCCTTCGTTTTTCTTCTTCTCTCTGGGTAAATTTTAAAGCATTTTGCGAGGACAAGAGACAATGTCACTGCTGACTGAGCTGAAATTTCTGATGAAATGCTGCAACTAGAGCTGAAATGTTTACATAGCAGGAACTGGAAGCGCCGGCCGCGGTGTCCGAGCAGTTCTAGGCGCAGTAGTCCTGAACCGCGCGACTGCTACGGTAACAGGTTCGAATCCTGCCTCGGGCATGGACGTCAGTAGTTATAAGTCTAGGGGACTGATAACCTCAGATGATAAGTCCCATAGTGCTCAGAGCCATTTGAACCATGTTGAAGCACTGGAAGCTTGTATTGCAGATATGATCGGCATTTTGAGCGTCAGCATTGAAGATAAATTCACTTTCTTCTTCGCAACATAAATCATTTGTTTCTGATATGTTTTTCCCTTTAGCTGACGTACAGAACAGACAATCTTCGGCATTTAGAATTTTCTGTGGCCACTCGTGAGCAGCTTGTACTGCTATCCTGAAAGAAAAAAGAAATACCACTGACAATCTTCTTTAATCTACATTTAATTCGTTAAAGTTAATGGATATCGCTCCTTTAAAAAGAATGAGACTCTCTAAAGTAATTACACTTATTATTATTAAAATTTGTGTTTAGCCTACAATTGTGGACCTTTTGTTGCACTTCATTTTCGTCTAAACACTACATTAATAGCACTTTTGTATTTAGGACATTTCAGGAGTTTTGCATGATGCAGTATGAACTTCTTCCAATGATTGGAAAACCGAAAACTGTTCTTCTGATACAGCGCCCTGGTCGCTTAGTTGCTCCTGTATGTTGATGTTGGAGTGCTGCGTTGCTGTAGGAAAACTTTGGCCATTAAATGGCTTGCTCGTCTTTATCGTAACTTTGAAGTGGCGACTGTGTATATCGGCTCTGCGATGAACCCGTTGATGCCAACGTTTTCATACTTTTAGCGCTGCTGCTCACGCTGAAGGTAAATGTGTCCGAAAGTTCCTTTAATAAGTAAAAGCACCAAAGGGAAAACTCATTGCTGAATCTAACCTGCAGCTTTTATAACTGCGAGCACTGCGGTAACAAATTATTTGTCAATTCGTTCGCGTCACCGTGTTCTAAGTTAAGGTTTCCCAGTTACTAATAAAAATGCTAGCCGTGTAATCAAAGACACTTCCAGATTGTGATAAAAAGATATACAGGCTCAAATGAGGTCGGTATTGAAATGGGTTACAAAATTTTTAAACTTACCTAGACGGCAAACAATATACGATCTTAAAATTTGATGACTACTTTCGGTTGTCCATCAGATCAACCATGTTAAAGCAGTATGCAAGGATATGGAATAGGGTTGCATGCTCATACAAGCAACAAATTGAGTAACTTACGAATTTGATAAAAGTGGACCCTTAACCTTGCTTAGTAAAACTGCAGTCAGCCGTAAAATATTTTTAACTTGGCTGCACTTTTTCAAGCATGGTTTAGGATTAACCTTTCATCAAGATTTTACTGAAGTTGTCTCTTGTATGAGCATGTACCAAGTTATGCAAACGATGCAGCCCATCTATATTCCGTAAGCTGACATGAAACTATCGCATGATTGATCTGAAGACGGCTGAATGTACTAACCGAAACTAGTTATCGGATTTCAAGTTTTTATATTATTTGTGACCTAGACAATTTGAAAGATTTTGTTATAAATTGGATAATTTTTTTTAAAAATCTATAACATCTCTTTTTCCCCATTCCTCAGAATGTCAGATATTACTACATTTATACTAAACTTACTGGACAAAATGTTAGTTTCCCCCCCCCCCTCCACCCATAATCGAGCATGCAGGAAATGGAGCACCGTGGATGACTGTCCACCTCCGACGTAAGTGGTTTCTGAACACTTCACATACACGTGCCAATCAGTTGTAGGAAACCACTGCAAACATTCCTGCTTTGATGAATATTCAGGCTCCTATCGCACCTTTAATGGTATCAAAATCACCTGATCTTAAACCTATGGAAATGTTTGAGGCATTAGGAGCAGTGGGAGAAAAGTAGCGAGAAAAAGCTCTGTGGGATTTGATTACAAATGAGTGACTTCATCTGAGTATGGCATACCTAAAGAAACTTGTGGATTATCGTCCTCATCGGATGCTGATAATTATATAGGCTAGTATCAATTTTATACGGTACTGGCGTGAGGTCCCCTCTGTTTGAATGTTTTCAGAAATATTCTTAAATGCATGTGAGACAGATTTATATGACAATAATTTCACAGTTACACTTCTGTGGTTGAATATATCAGTAACTAGCTCTGTACCGTCAACAATTACGGTTTGTATGCTTCTGATTAATTGCGGCTGTACAAAGTATAGTGAAGAAAAACTGAACTACATTCACATTGCTTGTGTGGATTGGTATAACAGTAATGACTGAACCTGACTTGGTCTCCATTACAAACCCAAAGTGACAGTGGACCAGTTTCAACACATGGCCAATAACATGTCACCAAAAATACGAATCGTAGCGTGGAATTAGCCGAGCGGTTTAAGGCGCTGCAGTCATGGACTGTGCGGCTGGTCCCGGCGGAGGTTCGAGTCCTCCCTCGGGCATGTGTGTGTGTGTTTGTCCTTAGGATAATTTAGCTTAAGTAGTGTATAAGCTTAGGGACTGATGACCTTAGCAGTTAAGTCCCATAAGATTCCACACACATTTGAACAATTTGAACAAAAATACGAATCAGCACACAAGACGTGAGCATTTCTGTAGAAAATGTATTAGTTAGGTTTATTGTGTGACCATTTTTTACAAATCTGTCCCAAATTGATAAAAACCGGAATTAAAAAAAACACATCACGGTAATTAATCCTATCCAACTGATATGTGGAGCAGTGCTAATGATTTCCAGTAATCAACTGACGTAGATGACATTTTCATACTGAATTGCATGGTTCGGATAAAGAAGAGGTCAGTATGAAAACATATTTCTCTGGGCTGTAAGCGAGTAGATGCGCAGCAGGCCACGTTAGTTGGAAGAGGGGCCACCGTCGGAGAATTCAATGACAGGACTTACCGACAGCTGCATGGGTTAAAGCCATGTAGTCAGACCGCCGAGTGCTTTGAAAACCCGCCCGTGGGGTCCAGAAACGGAGAGTCACAATGCAGTTACTCCCTCCCATGGTGCAAGGACGCCCGCAGATTCTGTTTCAAACAACCAGCACGTAGAATGAGGAGATGTATTGTTTTTGACAGATCAGGAAGAAAGCCTTTATGAACAGAACTTTAGAAAGCAGGGAACTTTGAAATAAGGAACTTCCTGGCAAATTAAAACAGTCTGCCACACCGAGACTCAAACTCGTGACCTTTGCCTACGCAGGCAGGTGCTCTACCACCTTTTTCTCGTTTTAAACAAAAACTGTGAGCTAGACCGAGACTCGTACTCGAAACTTTGCCTTTCGCTTGCAAGTGCTCGATCTTCATTTTAATTTTTTTAGTGCTGTACCGACTTCTATTATTTTTATTTTTATTTCTTATTTTTTATTTTGGTAGGTGCGTTAGCCGCTATTTTTTTCACATGTTCTTTTTTTAATTGAAATAAAATGAAGGGAGAGGCTTTGCCTGCTTTATGGAAAGAGCGATTACTGCATTTCTTGTACCTCATGTGCACGGGAACGGAACAATAAATTAAAATCAAATGGATCGCCCGGAAATCGAACCTGGGCTGCCGGCTGCCTACCGCGCTTTTTTTTTTTTTTTTGGGTTTAAATTTCGAGGCCTAGTCACGAAAGCGCACCATCACTTTTTTTTTAAGTAGCGACAAAAACAAGGGAGCCATACGCCAAAAATTATGCCGATAATGGGAACAAAAAAGGGCCATCTTTCCCGCTGGGATCCCCTTATCAACGCGAGGCAACCAGTAGGAGTCGGTCGCCATTGCAATGAACATCACCAGTCACCAACCGTCGGAGCATCCGGGGCCGCTGCACGCAGTCACAGACTATTTCATTACCGTAGGAGACTCGTGAAACCATGACGTCACCAAGACAATTTTTTCTCACACCCGACACACCACAGGTGGGTGGTGGATCCATGAGTGACGATCCCAAATAGTTTGGTAAACGGTTCCGGTATTCCGTTCTCTTCGTTAAGGCCAGGAAGTCGTCGACTATATATTGCCACAAATCGAGGACTTGTTTTCGCCGTGGCGGTTCATATTGTGTATCGCTATTCCTTGTACCCAGCTCACCGTATTCATCCTGCTCATCGGGAAAATTGACGGCATCGGGATTAAAGAGATCCAGGGGCAAAATTGAAACGTAGGGGTGGCCTAGCAGGAAAGCCAGTATCTGGCGGATCAGTTTCCTGCACTCGCGAGCGAGGCCACAGTTCAGTTTGTATTCGTCCGTGTCTACCGTCACGCAACGGGGGCACGTAGGATCGTCAGTTAGGTGCACGGCATGTAGCCTTCTTCGGGTCGTAAATTTCTCGTTAGTGACCGCATACCACGTCGACCGCACTGAAGTTGACAGGATGTCTCACCAAACTCACTTCCAATCGACCGTGGGGTGGCGTCGTACAATGTCGTTAGCGGTATTCCAGCTTTGGAGAACACTACAATAAATCTTTGCTGTCGGATTCCGTGTCTCCGGTATAACCTCCAACATATAGCTGTGCTCCACGAAAAACGTCCTAATATATGACAGCGAGGGCGATATATGTCCAACAGGCATCGATGGGCACAGCGTGTGTGAGGCCATGTCTGCTATCAGAATGCAAAAGAAGACTGTCTGTTGGTGAAAGCCAGAGTCTCTGATTTGAGCGAGGGTACAGCTCTCTGTGCCTGACGTGAGTGAGTCCAACGCCGCCTATGAGTAAGGGTAAAGTAAGAGTAACAAAACGGATTTTAAAAACGGCACCGTCGTTCACCACTTGTCCGGACACTGCCTGTGTAGTGGAAGCCACCGTGTCTGTTATCGGTAATACATGGGCGTAATGGTTAAGATGAGATGCCATGTACACAATGACGCATTGACCGCGTTGCAAAATGTCCAAAGATCTGAATTTGATGAGGCGAACCTCTATGCAGAGTCGTTGTAAGACCTTACGATATTTAAAGCCCGCCGGCCCGCTGTATGTTGTATTTGAAGATGGAGCGAAATCCCTAAACATTTGAGCAATGGGACCTATGTCAGGGGTACATCCAGTTCTGCAGGCATGCCTCGTCCGACCTCCCTGTAGCGTGATTTCCGGAGGTTGATTACACTTCCTGCCACCTGCCAACCCCCTCACACCCCAAATACTGTTGGGGCCAGGAAATTGCCGTTTTTATTTCGTCACCATTGCGTGCTAAGAACATCACACCACATCGAAAGGTCTCGGAGAGGAGGCTAAGTCCTTCCAAGCGTCTCCGCAGTCCGTGAAGAGTTGGTTCGGGGGCAATGGCAAATAACATGCTGGTAGAGGACATCCCAGCTGACACGGACGGGGGCGGACCGACAGCCTCGTGACTGCCCAATGGATCGAACGAAGCACAACAGATATCATCATGCGCGGGATACCGATGTGTTCCATAACTGCACGCAGGAAACCATGTTCGACCCGATTGAAAGCATGGTTAAAATCCAGCGGAACAAGAGCGTCATGGAGGCGGCATGTTTGCATCATCTCCACCAAGTTTCTATAGGTGCTTTAAGTCGTAAGCACATTAAAGTCGCCTCCGAGGCACGTTTGATCAGTGTGAATGGCAGCCATTACCGTACGTTTGAGCCTCTCACGGGGGATGACTGTCAACAGCTTTTAGTCGGTGGTTTTCATTGTCAATGGTCGAAAATCAAGTGGGCGACAGCCTCGTCTGGGTTTGGACACCGGAATGAAGATACCCTCACTGAATTCAGATGGTACTTAAAATTCGGGGTTCAGGAATTCTCTATACACCCCGTTGGGCCCATAAGATAAAAAAAAAAAACTTTTGTAAAGTTCCAGAGGGAGTCTGTCAGGGCCTGGCGTTTTGTTGGGAGCTCCGTTCAACATAGCCTCTCGTAGTTCTTCCAAAGTCACCTCCGACGAGACCGTGGCTAAATTTTGTGGCTTCCGAGAGATGGATAGGTAAGATAGGACTTCCCTGACTCCTCCATCCTTGTTGTATTCTCGCTCGTAGAGAAGTGTATATGACTGTGTGAACGCTGGGACAATGTCCATTTCGTTTCAGCCCGACGTCCATCCTCCGTCTCGACCTTCGTCATTTGCTGTCGCTTGCGTCTTCTATCTTGAATGATATAGTGGAAGGAAGGTCGTTCTCCACTAATATCATCAGTTGTCCTCGCTCACACCCGCATACCCGCTAGACGTACTGCGGTGATAGGTAGAAACTGTGCCTTGACGTGGTGTTCTGCCGATTGTTGTTCCGCCGACGGTGGTTGCACAGCCACTTCGCGGAGCGCAGTGTAGTAGAAATCAGGGGTCGCGGTATACCAGCGCGCTCGATCTCGTCCATAGCTTGTTAATGTTCGGCACAAAGGGGGTTTGACACACCTTAACCACCACTGAAGTACGGAACCGTAGGCAGGTAATCGCCGGTGGCATCTGCTCCATGAGGACTTAACTTCGCGTCTGCAATTTATCTCATCAGGAAGAGACATATTGAGGCACCACGAACCTCTACTTCGTCGGACGCGTTGGCGGGGAGAGGGTGAGAGTGCACACATACGCTAGATGGGCCGTTAACGCTGCCGGCCACGTTTCAGCGTCGACAACTGCCGATCGCAGGCCGCGTGTGACGTAGACTCGGTCCAAACGGCTCGCGGAATAGTTAGTAAAGCAGGTGTATGCCTTCCGGTGCCGTGTTGTATGACCCAAGTGTCCAACAAAGCCAAGTCCTTTACAGGTGCCTGAAGTGCTGGGCAGGTGTTATAGTGCGGCACCTGATCTGATGGTCTGAGCACACAACTTAAATCTCCGCCTACTACCAAGTGGTCAGCATTGCCCTGGAAAAGCAGAGCTATGTCTTCGGCGAAAAAGGTGCAGCGTTCTTTCCCTCTGTCGGTGCCGGAAGGAGCATACAGGTTCAAGAGAAGAAATGTACCAACGGTGAGTGCGACCCCACCCCCCGTGCCGAAGGTAAATAGGCTATATGTTGCCAGAAGACTTCCCTCAGAAGAATAGCCGTACCTCATCCGCCCACATCTGAAGGCATAGCGTAGGATTCATATCGGTAAGAATCGATACACAGTCCTCGTTGGGCTTCTTGAAGGAAAAAACATCCATGTCTGGCACTCATAACGTATCTTGCAGCATACGCATTTTGAGAGCAGAAGTAACGCCGTTGACATTGATCGTGGCGAGGAGATATGCCTGTTACATTAAGTCGCGGGAGGTGTCCTTGGTATTACAGGTGGACAGTAAACGTGGTGTGGGGCGTCGTTAGAGTGTAGAGATACGAAGCGACGGGAGGATGCCGGCGTAGGTGTCGTCGATACCACTGGATCTCGAGAGGCAGACATAGTCGTGGGTCGGGGCTTCGGTGATCTCCCCCCTCCTCCTAGCCCCCGTAGCCCCCGCCCCCCCCCCCCCCCCCCGGCCAGTGCGCAGACTCACCGGTAGCGGGAGAAGACGTCGAACGGTGTAGTAGGTTAGGATCGCCGGTGTCAGATCGGTTTATCGGCTGACACACCTCTTCACCCGTCGTTGCTGACTCAGGCTGTTCTACTGAATCAGTCGTTATGCGCCGTTTCTTATGGCGCTTTGGCGATTTCTGTTTACACTGTCACGCCTCTGTGTCCGGCGCAGGGCAGGGGGTGGACGCAGCATTCTGTTCTTCAACTTCCATCGCACCGTCGGCTTGTCGTTCTGGCGCTGCGCCTGGGATCGACGTCAGGACACCAAAATCATCGGCGCTGAAAGGCGCTGGGGACACTTCAGGAACTGTTGCAGGGGCCTCGAAGGCTTGCACCAATATAGAAGTGTCGTCATAGCTGGCGTCTCCCGTCTTGCCGTCGCTAAATACGTAATCGGCATAGAGGTCGCTATCGACGGTCGAATCTGGTGGGCTCAGGGCGTCTGCAAGAGACGGCGTTGCGGGCAGTCGGTACGCATGTGTCCTACCCATCCATATTTGGAGCAGGTCCTCGATTGACCGTCGTAAATAATTATTGCCCTGCAACCAGCGATCGGGAGATACGAAGGTATATGGCGGTGCAATTCAATAAGGACCAGTCGCACCCCGTTTAGGGCAGGGTAAGTTTCGAAGGTCTTCCATTATCGGCCGTATGGCCGAGAAGTGTGCCATATGGTCGAAGAGCAAGGATGACCAAATCCGCTGGAACTTCAAACGAGCGCACATTTTGTATTCCCAGTCCAGCACATTCAAGAGTTATTACACGCACGTTTCTGTCAGAGTGGCAGAACCTATAACCTTCCGTCGAGCGTGTGAGAGGTTTTTCACAGGCCTCATGGTCAGTGGAGATATACAAGGCTGGAGACGATAGATAAGTGGATACCTAGCACCTCTTTCGGGTCAACATGTATCACGCCGCGTAAAAATCTGTCTACTTTGATCTTGAGTACGTAACGTCGAACTGCAGCTTTATTGTGGATTTCCAATACGAAAGAGCTATCGGATGTCAAGAACCTAACTATAACACTAAATACTAGCGCGGTAAACAAAAACACATTTGGGAATGCGACAAGGAGCGGCTGGGACACACACCACCGCTCCACAGCCAAAAGCCGTCTTACCACCAGAGCTACCCAAGCACGACTCACGCCCCGTCCTCACAACTTCGGCACACAGTTTTAATCTGTCAGGAAGTTTCATATCAGTGCACACTCTGCTGCAGAGTGAAAATTTCGTCCCGGAATCACTTTGAAATACACTGCGCAGTTAGATAACACACGAAAATGGTTCAAATGGGTCAAATGGCTCTGAGCACTATGCAACTTAATTTCTGAGGTCATCAGTCACCTAGAACTTAGAACTAATTAAACCTAACTAACCTAATGACATGACACACATCCATGCCCGAGGCAGTATTTGAACCTGCGACCGTAGCGGTCGCTCAGTTCCAGACTGTAGCGCCTAGAACCGCACGGCCACTCCGGCCGGCACACGAAAATGGAATGAGGACCAAGGAATTTAGGAAACCTATGAAGCTATGGGATGCTGCTGAGCTGAGGCACTGCTAGACAAAAATGTTTCACACAATGTTGGTTGGTTGCGTGATTGGTTGATCTGGGAGGAGGGGACCAAAAAGCGTGGTAATCGGCCCCATAGGATTGGGGTGGGATGCGGAAGGAAGTCTGCCATACCTTCTCAAAAAAAACCTCCCGGCATTTGCCGGAAGCGATTTAGGGAAATCACAGAAAACATAAATCAGGATAGCCGGACTTGGGTTTGAACCGTCGTCTCCACGAATGCCAGTCCCGTGTTCTAAACACTTCTTCACCTCGCTCGTTTTAAGGGCTGCAACAACTGGGTAACATAAATTACCTAGAAGTTACAGAGAAGAGCATGGTTGTGATACATAGGTTTGACCTTAGTGGCCACAGGGATAGCAGGACAGTTTTTCAGCTCTAGCTTTAGGGAGCTATGGAATTTGACAATCTTTAAGACATCATTTTACTGACTGGAGCCCTGAATATCCACATTCAGCCACTCAACGTGATGTATGGAGAGAAACACACAGAGCTCTTACTTTTAGCTAGTAGATGGCTCATAGTAACTTCTCCAGATTTCTCATCTGCCACACTTCTGCTCTGCACATCAGCCATGTGTGTCAGCAGCCAGGCTGGGGACGCAGAAATGTATGATGCTGATTTGAACTTATCTGCAGATGCTAGTTGTTGGTACAGAAAGCAGAGACTGATTTTGCACCCACTTCAGTTTCCGTCTGCGGATTAACATGTTGAGATGTAACTCCTACAGCGAAGCGAACCGTAGAGGCAAAATGTGTGTGAAATCTTATGGGACTTAACTGCTGAGGTCATCAGTACCTAAGCTTGCACACTACTTAACCTAAATTACCCTAAGGACAAGCACACACACCCATGCCCGAAGGAGGACTCGAACCTCCGCCGGGACCAGCCGCACAGTCCATGACTACAGCGCCATAGACCGCTCGGCTAACCCCACGCGGCGAAACGTAGAGGCTGTCAAGTCAATTTTACCGAGTTTCAGTACTATCATGCTTCATTCTGAAGACTTGCTGGCAGTTTTACGATCAATATGCTTTCAACTGCGGCCATAGATGCAGAGGCATACCCTTTCATAGCGCTGTCCATGTCGTAATACAAACTTTTGGTCAACAGTGGTACGACATTGCAAATGTAATTGTTTCATACTGATTCACATTTTTTTAGAATCGTACCCCAGATACCTTAACTAGACTTGCCAAGGTATCCGTTTAGCATTGTCAGTATTTGTCAGATCCCTTGTCATGCACTTTAACGTAATAAACTTAGGTAATTGTGAATCTTGCCTAATTTCATACATAACGAATTCGTTGTGGAGGGCAACGATGTAATACTGTCACATCAACAGGGACGCTTTGCATATCTCTAGCTAACATCCTCATATCTACACTTACGTGCTGGACTGGACTTACTTCAGATGAGATCTCACCGTGCCATGCTGAGAAGCGGAGAGGAAAACAGGATTGTATCATCCCACACCAAGGCAAGGATATTGGAAATGAAGCATAAGCTAAGACTGGCAAAGGGTAAAAAATCAAATCGCCCAAACCTTTCCGAAGCAACCATGGCGGTATTTGTCTTAATCAGTTTAGGGGAACAACCGAAACATATCTGGATAACCGAACAAAGATTTTAAACCACCGTCCTTCATAATACAAGTCCAGTGTCTTGCCACTGCACCATTTCGCCCGCTGGTGCCACGCCAATCCAAGCCAAAAGCGTTCAGCGAACAAATGTGTACGGTCTTCATAATTGCCGAAATCTCCAGAAAGAAATAACTACAGACGACCAAATGAATGTTTTCTGTTTTGAAGGAGGCTGTTCCTTGCCTGCGAGTTTCACAATCTTAATATGTAGCTGTCCAGGTTTTGTTCAGCAGTATAACTTGTCGACGTAATAATTACGCTGCTGCAAAAGTACTCGCTGTTGACAGACCAAAGAACTTCGCCGGAACAGAGGCAGTCACGTCTGGCACTCCACGGTGGTGCAGGAAAATCCTGATGCTTTCACGACAAAGAGCATTTTCCGACACCGATCGTTTCCGATGAGGCATCTGCCTTGAGCATAATGTTCAAATTTGTCACCACATTCAACAGTGTTGTATTGTATGACAAAGCACTTCCTCAGTCAGTGTTTCAGTACAGTCATTTGCTTCAGGGACCGTCCCTCCATCAAGGAAGCGTTTTGTGTAAGAAATCACACTGAACCCTTGCCGGACTCTAGATTATTTCAGACAGACCTACAGCAGGTCCGCGGAAAGACAGAGACACTGCTCACGTCAGAGGTCAGTGAGCTAGTTGTTCATTACGTAACGCGACCGTCCTCGTCCAGCTGTTTCAAGCATTGTGATATATATGACGTAGCTGACCAATGGAATTTTTTCAAGGTAATTGTAGACCTCAGTTCCAGCAATCACAACACAGATAATGGTTACAGTCTTCTCCTCCGTTCAGCTATAAAGAGCCACTATGTAACTTAAGTTAATCATATCATCTGATGATGATACGATAAAAAGTCGAAACCGGTAAGGACATCGTTTGTGTGACCTGAGACGGGAAATGATGAAAAAATTAGTAGTGTGTCGCTATGACATTTCACGTCTGACACAAATATAAGACAGCCTTCCAAAGTAAGAATCAATCCCAAGTACAGTAAATATGTGATGTCACTGACCATTTACCTATTTACAAAGCAAATTCATGAAAGACACTGTCAAATCTTACGGTCTTCGACCAGAGCCAGAGTCTAAAGCATTTCCTCTTTTTTGCTAAACTTGTCTCTGGATATAATTTTCATTTTTGTTGTTCCTTTAGCATACAGCATGATTTAATCAGCGTTTTTCTAAAGGCATTTCGTCGTAGGTCTCGTCGGTAATGGTGCGCAAGCGGTACAGCACTTGGCAGGAAACGGAGAAGTCATGGGAATGAATCCTGGTCGAATATTGGAAACTTTTCAGTGAGCGATTAACCTAGTCTTAGATACACCCAACTCGTTGCCGTGGCACCCAATTGGTTATCTTATACTACGCGTTCCATCCACAAAGAAATGTATACATGATGTATACACTGCACAACACAATTGTCTCCCTTTGCTACGCAGAAGTTTACATTTGGTTCAGAGGTGCCTCCAATGTTCCTTTGTTACGATGCAAAAGCGTGGCGATCTGCGACGTCACACGCGGCGTCTGTGAAGCTTCAAACAGCAAGCTGTCGACATGCGCAGAAAAGAAACAACAGTTGAGTTATAAAGTTCTTTACTGATGTCACATTAGCACCAAATTTCACCACAATTCTGCCAAACGCCACCGTCTAAGTGTCATACTGGGGTATGTTCATAATAGGCGCTCGTACTCACATTTCTCTCATTCCGTTGAAAGCTCTGCATTGGTCAGAATCGCGGCACCTACAGTAAAAATTAAGCGGAATTGTAATGGGTCGCCGAGTAATACATTTCGAACTCACCGCCTCTCAAAATCTCTACAAATACGCCTCAGTTCAGAGGCATAAAGAACTTCAGCGAAACCACCCCTTCGCCAGAGGCGTTTATGTTCACACATTTTGCGCTCGGAAACAACAGTTTGCAGTGTGACATACAACAGGAAGACATCCCAAACTGCTGCAGCCCCAATGAGCATGGTCTCACCGCTTTGGAGTTTTGCTCTGATATTCAGGATGGAACCACTAGCGACCATTCAAAACCATTTGACGAAATCTGAACATGATCCGAAGCAGAAAAGGGTGTCTGGGATTTTTCATTTCTCCTTCTTCGCACCCTCCTGCTGTTTTTTCGTGGAGGGGTGTGACATTGACAGGAATATGAATGAAATGGTAAAGGATACCCTTAAAATCATCGATGTCACCTGCACACCTTTATTGGCCACTTTAAAAATTTCTCGCTACGGAGACACCCATCTACCGATCTCTGTCCGCCAGTCAGAGAGGCAACCCTTTTGACACCCATTTATTTCGTATCTGACCGGCAAATCTACTGTGGAGCAGGTTGCTTGTCCCACCTGCCATCTTTACATGGAATAATAACAATGTCGTGTGACTAGGGCCTCCCGTCGGGTAGACCGTTCGCCGGGTGCAAGTCTTTCGATATGACGCCACTTCGGCGACTTGAGCGTCGATGGAGATGAAATGATGGTGATTAGGACAACACAACATCCAGTCCCTGAGCGAAGAAAATCTCCGACCCAGCCGGGAGTGGAACCCGGACTCTTAGGATTGACATTCTGTCGCGCCGACCACTCAGCTGCCGGAGCGGACATCTTTCCATGGAGAGAAATAGTGGGAAGTTTTAAGAGACTGACTTCGCTTACTGGAGTACTGGTACTGAATTCCCCTTTGGAACATCAACGTTCATATTTCTGCACGTTTCCTAAATCGATTAGAATAGATTTTGGGCTGTTTTCTCAGATGGTTTGCTTCGGCTCGAATGACATAAGAAAAGGGCATGGCATTTACCACACTGGCCTCACATTTGGGAGGACGACGGTTCAAATACACTTGTGGCCATCCAGATTAAGGTTTTCCGTGATTTTCCTAAATTTCTTGAGGCAAATGCTTGGATGGTTCTTTGAAAAACAAGGGCGTTATTCAAATGGCTCTGAGCACTATTGGACTTAACTTCTGAGGTCATCAGTCCCCTAGAACTTAGAACTACTTAAACCTAACTAACCGAAGGACATCACACACATCCATGCTGGAGGCAGGATTCGAACCTGCGACCGTAGCGGTCGCGCGGTTCCAGAACGAAGCTCCTAGAACCGCTCGGCCACACCAGTCGGGTAAGGCTGTTGCCATCCCCCATCCTTAACCAACATGAGTTTGTACTCGGTCCCTAATGACCTATTTGCCGGCAGGACATTAAGATTTTCCTTATTTTTTCCCTAATAGCTTCACAATTTAGACGGTTTTCGAACTCTCTTGTCCTATTACTCTAGCTGCTTGTTCGTAATTTTCTGATTTATTGTATCATTTCACACGAACACAGTTTTTTCGCTCTACCAATGCATTATCTCTTACCCTCACCTTAATCTGTGGCAATATATCGTCTTTTCTCTTGCTGTCTAACACGCCTGCCTTCTGCCGTGCTTACTCTCCCACTGCGCTTGCGTCACAAGTATCTCTTGTGTTGGTACCTTGAATGCTTGAAATGTTATGCTATTCTTGATCACGTTGAACAGCATAACTGAAAATTTTTTTTTTGATAAAAACCACATCAGTAGTACCACTGAACATTTATTATGTTACTATCAGTTTCGCTTGTTGCACATACTAAGTTTGCCGAATTGCGCTGAAGTCATGATCTAAATGGTTAGGTTGTCTTAGGTACTATTAAAGACGAAATCTAGAAACACTGATCATAAACATTCTGCCGACCGTCTGGCTAAAGTATGGAGAGTAGACATCTCCATTAACCTCATGTTTCTGACATTGCGCCTTGTTTACTGTTATTGCTAACAAACGCGACATTGGGGACTGAAATCGCTCAAGACGAATATGTAAAGTGGAGGGAATCATTAGCATACAGAGCATGTGAGACATCTTCTGTTACTTGATCTGCGACGATACTGATTTAGATGACAGTATTTCACATGATCTTAATCTGCAAAAGGTTTGGACGATTCAGATTCCGTAATACTATTGCAATCATAAGCTGATTAGCCGTAAAAATAACTTGCCTATTTTCTGTTAACACCACTGCGAAAAAGAAAATAAAACAGAACGTAGTTGTGTACATAATTTTTGTTTAAACTGATATGTAAGGAGAAAAAGAATACACAGGAAATATAGTTTGTCCAATGGTCCGAATAACCTGCAGCTGATTGCGAGACAGGAAACGAATCTGCTCGTATTCACAGCACAAAAGGTCACAGAATTTTGTTTCTCGCAAGACGTTTTAACAGGAAACTCACATTTTTACTTGAAAAGTATACCGTTTGTCGAGCAGAATCTCTATTACAGTATCGTATAAAAACTTAGAGAGAGTCGTTCGAGAACTTTACGAGATTTTTGTTAACAATATTTAGCGATTATAAATTTGTATATATTTATATGCATTAGATATGATAAAATATGTAATCTATATTCATTCAAATGTTTACAGGAATATCGCACAAAAACTAAAATTTAATCAGTCAAGTACTTTTCGAGATTTTTGCCAACAACGTTTTGCCTTTATACGTTAAACGTATGTGTGTTTATATGCAATACATATTAAAAATTATCTTGCCTATGACTGCCCAAATGTTCATTAGAGTACGAAATGTACTAACAAATATTTAGCTTTTGTACGTCTGTATATTTACACACATCAAAAAAATGTTTTGCATCACCCCAGTTCCCAGAACTCCTGAAGATAGACGTTGACTGTTCGGAGATGTCACTAAACAAGCTCAAAGACGTAGACAACTATGCATAAGCAGCGCCTATTAGACGGAGGGGTCGGACAGCCGATCCGTTCCAGTCATTCCACCATGAAGGAGGTACACGGCTCGTATTGTCTGTAGGTCAACCATGCCTAGACGGTCAATACCGCGGTTCGACTGCATCCGCATTGTTACTTTGTGCCAGGAAGGGCTCTCAACAAGGGAACTGTCCAGGCGTCTCAGAGTGAACAAAGCGATTTTGTGCGGGCATGGAGGAGATAGAGAGAGACAGGAACTGTCGACTACATGCCTCACTCAGGCCGCCCAAGGGATACTACTGCAGTGGAATACCACTATCTACGGATTGTGGCTCGGAGGAACCCAGGCAGCAACGCCACCATGTTGAATAATGCTTTTCGTGCAGCCACTGGACGTCGTGTTACGACTAAAACTATGCGCAATATGCTGCATGATGCGCAACTTCACTCCATGGTGAGCCCCATCTTTGCAACCACGACACCATGCAGCGCTGTACAGATGGGCCCAACAACATGCCGAATCGATCACTCCGAATTGGCATCACTTTCCCTTCACCGATGAGTGTCGCATATGCCTTTAACCAGACAATCGTCGGAGACGTGTTTGGAGGCAACCCGGTCAGGCTTAACGCCTTAGACACACTGTCAAGCGAGTGCTGCAAGGTGGAGGTTCCCTAATGTTTTGGGGTGGCGTTATGTGGGCCGACGTACGACGCTGGTGGTCATGGAAGACGCCGTAACGGCTGTACGATACGAGAATACCGTCCTCTGACACCGATAGTGCAACCCTATCAGCAGCATATTGGCGAGGCATTCGTCTTCATGGACAACAATTCGCGCCGATATCGTGCACATCTTGTGAATGACTTCCTTCAGGATAACGACATCACTCCACTAGAGCATCCAGCATATTCTTCAGACATTAACCCTATCGAACATGCCTGGAATAGATTGAAAAGGGCTGTTTACGGACGACATGACCCTCCCACCATTCTGAGGAATCTTCGCCGAATCGCCGTTGAGGTGTGTGGCAATCTGGATCAACAGTATCTTGATGAATTGTGGGTAGTATGCCACTACGAATAGAGGCATGCATCAATACAAGAGGACGTACAACTGGGTATTAGAGGTATCGGCTTGCACAGCAGTCTGGTCCAACACCTGTGAAGGTCTCGCTGTGTGGTAGCACAATATGCAATGTGTGGTTTTCAAGAGCAATAAACAGGGCAGAAATCGTGTTTATGTCGATCTCTCTTCCAATTTTCAGTACGGGTTCCGGAACTTTCGGAACCGAGGTGATACAAAACTTTTATGGTGCTTGTATTACAGCATTGTGTAAAAATATGAAGTAGAACGGTTGAAAATATTTCGAGGTTCTTGTTACATACATCTGCCTTTGTGTAGCGCATATGTGTTTATGTACCCCATATATTTCAATAATTAATCGTATCCGAACGTTTATCAGAGTATTGTGTAAAAATTTAAAGTAAATCGCTCAAGCACTTTCCGAGATTGTTCATAACTCAGTTAGGTATCGGATTGTCTTTAAAACTGTATGGTAGTGTTGCTTTTGTAATTGGTAGTTCGCAAAAACGCTGCCCAAGGTCAAATTTATTAATTTTACATTATGGCCCTAAGAATGACATTATTATAATTTGTCACTTATTAATACTGTTAATAACGATAACGTAATAAACGACGTGATATTATTTCAGAAATGATAACGGTTTCAGCTCTCGTGCCAAATTCTATTAGCAACTCATTGTGAAGTGCATCAGCGCATATTCATTACTCTTAATAGGACGTCGCATTCGTGTGAACTATGTTTACATCTTTCATGTGCATAGTAGAAAAGGATTCCTCGTCATCTGTATAAAAGGCAGCAACATTTCGAACAACTCATCTGAAGCTGAACTCTTATTTATCATTGTGCATGCACCAGTACACATAACTGAAGTTTGAAAAACATGCTCAGATATTACACTGGGTGCATCCACAATTATAATCAGTGAAGAAGGTTGATAAAAGTGGTTGACGTGAGGATGATGTCCTCACTATATACTAGGTGTAAACGGTTTCTCTTTACATTGTACGATAGTGGTGTAAGGGAAATTTGATTTGGAACATTTTCGGTCTTTTGTCAAGCCTGGATACAACATTAAAATGGCTGACGAAAGACACATAAGTTACAGATCATTAGGGCAGCATGTGTTTTTGGGATATCGTTTTACACTTCAGCCCTAATCCTGCTCTTACATATTGTAAAATTGACGAATGAGTCAATTTTATCTAACGATTCTGAGAATTTTAACACCGTGAGTTTAACAATTTGAGCCTTGTGTGCTCGTTCTATTTTTATATCCTTGCCTACTGGCAAGATACGTCTCTGTCTGTCGCCGGGTGGCCCTTCGGTCGCCTGTTATTTGAGTCTTTGCTTGTAGTTCCTTGCAGCGGGTTGTTAACAGCATGAGGAGTAAATCGGTCGCAGGGAGATGAAGATAAGATGTACATCTGATGTCCCGTGAGCTGTTCACGGAGCTTATGACCGCACGATGGTCAAATTGGCTCGGTAGAATTTTGTTGGTCTGCAATACTAAGGACCTAATGTCGACGCAGACTGTTCACCCTGGATTAAGGAGGCACAGTTGCTGATGTGGGTATTGGAGTGCCATATATTTTGTCCTTTGGGAGTAAGGTACCCGTTACTCGACGAAACATGTGCTCCCGTGTTGAAGTTGCTCCCGCTAAGCAGGATTGCCTGTGGTTCCCCAGCACTTTGTCTCAAGTCTTGAATTTACCTTGTGGTGGCTGAGTGCCATATACGTTTGTTTTAAAATTTACGTTAATTGCATCTCGTTGAAGCACAACTTAATCTTAGCTAACACTTGGTTCAAGATTCATAAAAGAACGTTGTATACATGGAAGAAGCCTGGAGATACTAACAGGTTTCAGATAGATTGTACAATGGTAAGACAGAGATTTAGGAACCACGTTATAAATTGTAAGACATTTCCAGGGGCAGATGTGGACTCTGACCACAATATATTGGTTATGAATTGTAGATTAAAAATGAAAAAACTGCAAAAAGGTGGGAATTTAAAGAGATGGGTCCTGGATAAACTGACTAAACCAGAGGTTGTACAGTGTTTGAGGGAGAGCATAATGGCACAATTGTCAGGAATGGGGAAAGAAATACAGTAGAAGAAGAATGGGTAGCTTTGAGGGATGAAATAGTGAAGGCAGCAGGGGATCAAATAGGTAAAAAGATGTGGACTAGTAGAAACCCTTGCGTAACAGAAGAAATATTGAATTTGATTGATGAAAGGAGAAAATATAAAAATGCAGTAAATGAAGCAGGCTAAAAGGAATACAAACGTCTCAAAAATGATATCGACAGGAAGTGCAAAAGGGCTAAGCATGGATGTTAGGATGTAGAGGCTTATCTCACTAGGTGTAAGATAGATACTGCCTAGAGGAAAATTAAAGAAACCTTTGAAGGAAAGAGAACCACTTGTATGAATATCAAGAACTCAAATGGAAACCCAGTTGTAAGAAAAGAAGGGAAATCAGAAAGGTGGAAGGAGTATATAGAGGGCCTATACAAGGGCGTTGTACTTGAGAACAATGTTATGGAAATGGGAGAGAATGTAGATGAAGATGAAATGGGAAATATGATACTGCTTGAAGAGTTTGATAGAGCACTGAAAGACCTAAGTCGAAACAAGGCCCCGGGAGTAGACAACATTCCATCAGAACTACTGACAGCCTTGGGAGAGCCAGTCCTGACCAAACTCTACCATCTGGTGAGCAAAATATATGAGACAGGCGATATACCCTCAGACTTCAAGAAGAATATAATAATTCCAATCCCAATGAAAGCAGGCGTTGACAGATGTCAAAATTACCGAACTATCAGTTTAATAAGTCACGGATGCAAAATACTAACGCGAATTCTTTACAGACTAATGGAAAAACTGGTAGAAGCCGACCTCGGGGAAGATCAGTTTGGATTCCGTAGAAATATTGGAACGCGTGAGGCAATACTGACCCTACGACTTATCTTAGAAGCCAGATTAAGAAAAGGCAAACCCACGTTTCTAGCATTTGTAGACTTAGAGAAAGCTTTTGACAATGTTGACTGGAATACTCTCTTTCAAATTCTGAAGGTGGCAAGGGTCAAACACAGGGAGCGAAAGGCTATTTACAATTTGTACAGAAACCAGATGGCAGTTATAAGAGTCGAGGGACATGAAAGGGAAGCAGTGATTGGGAATGGAGTGAGACAGGGTAGTAACCTTTCCCCGATACTATTCAATCTGTATATTGAGAAAGCAGTGAAGGAAACGAAAGAAAAATTCGTAGTAGGTATTAAAATACATGGAGAAGAAATAAAACTTTGAGGTTCACCGATGACATTGTAATTCTGTCAGAGACAGCAATGGACTTGGAAGAGCAGTTGAACGGAATGGACAGTGTCTTGAAAGGAGGGTATAAGATGAACGTCAACAAAAGCAAAACGAGGATAGTGGAATGTAGTCAATTAAGTCGGGTGATGCTGAGGGAATTAGATTAGGAAATGAGACACTTAAAGTAGTAAATGAGTTTTGCTGTTTGGGGAGCAAAATAACTGATGATGGTCGAAGTAGAGAGGATATAAAATGTAGACTGGCAATGGCAAGGAGATCGTTTCTGAAGAAGAGAAATTTGTTAACATCGATTATAGATTTAAGTGTTAGGAAGTCGTTTCTGAAAGTATTTGTATGGAGTGTAGCCATGTATGGAAGTGAAACATGGACGATAACTAGTTTGGACAAGAAGAGAATAGAAGCTTTCGAAATGTGGTGCTACAGAAGAATGCTGAAGATAAGGTGGGTAGATCACCTAACTAATGAGGAGGTATTAAATAGGATTGGGGAGAAGAGATGTTTGTGGCACAACGTGACTAGAAGAAGGGATCGGTTGGCAGGACATGTTCTGAGGCATCAAGGGATCAAAAGTTTAGTATTGGAGGGCAGCGTGGAGGGAAAAAATCGTAGAGGGAGACCAAGAGATGAATACACTAAACAGATTCAGAAAGATGTAGGTTGCAGTAGGTAGTGGGAGGTGAAGCAGCTTGCACAGGATAGAATAGCATGGAGAGCTGCATCAAACCAGTCTCAGGACTGAAGACCACAACAACAACGAATGTCTACTTACCTTGACATTCGGGCCTGAAATTCATTGTGTTACATGTTCTAGGCCGCCACATCTATTAGTGACCACTGAGATTGAGATTGAGTCTTATTTGTATTGGAAGTTGTTCTTCCCTGACTGAAGTAGCGACCGGAAAACAGCCTACGACCTTGGTATGCAAATGCTAGTGTCCCATTAAATCTTGGCTCACTTGAGTAATTAAGTTCCATAACTCTGTGGAGATTTTGCCCTTACAGGAAAATTAGTATTTCTTGTTTTGAATATAATTACTATTGTAGTTGTTTGAGTATAAGCTGTCATGATTTGCCTGTTACCTATTAAGTCACTTAGGATAATGTGTTTGAATAATTTATGATTCCTTGGCTATTACATTAACTTGTTGTAAGATAAACCGGTTAATCATTTTAGTAATTCTTATTGTAATACTCTTGTAATACGTAAGATTTAGTTGGGGCTTGGAGCCACACTCACATAGAGTTTACTGTCTTGGCCTGAGTATTTTAGTATGTTCTATGATTACTAAGCATCAATTGTACATTTGCTTGTTTGCTCTCGGCTTTCCGCGTTGTTCGTAGAGTTTGGAGGCGCTGCCCCGGGGTGTTATCTGTTACCCTCCGCCGTCTATGTAATTGCGCGCGGACGGCGCACCGATTCCCGTCTCACCGTGGCCTCTGAGATGTTACGGCTTCCTAGCTCGCTACGGCATCCCTCATAAGTTGAGTTTGTGCCTCGTAGCAACCAGTAGTGCCCGTTGTTCTAAACCATCTTAATCAGACCTCGCCTGCCATACCTGTCCCTCCCAGGTTTTCTCTGTTTGAAGTTTGGTGTCAACGTAATAATATTCGCGTAACGCTCAATTTGTTAAACGAAATTTTATTATTTTCTATGTCAGTATCTATATTATGCCCAACGGGCTTCTCTGGTCAAATATTGGATGTACATGTTGATACCGGACTTCCGTAATTCTTGTAAGTTATATTTATTATTGTCAAGAATGTCCTTTGACCAGCCAAATGTTGCATTGTAATCTTCAGCATCATTGCTTTCATTGTCTGCCCAGCACTAAGTGCTTGTTCGGGTTATAATTTATTGTACTACTTGCTTGTTAGTTGTTCCTCAATGGGTGCATTTTTTCTTTTAAATCATCGTCAAAAATTGTTTAATCACCAATTGGCTCAACAGAAGAAATTTGGAATAGCTGCCTGAATTCTTTGTATTTTGTTAGTGTTTCTGCTATCTGTACAATAAAGGATCGTTGGACTTTAGTGAAGTAACAAATGACTTGCGATAACTGGCCTGCATGTTAACCATGCCAGTCTAGTTGTCTCCTTAATTGTGGAGACTACTGATATTTCACAATTAAGTCGTTTCGTTTCTCTGGTCTTATGGTAATGAAACTAATGAGCCAGTAAAGCTTCAATTTTAACCTAATTGGAAATGTAATTACTTTTTGCATAACATGTTACCGTCACAGGATAGATTAGCTTTCTTAAGAGTGCCATTGACTGTGTTTCTGCGAATGGTCTCACACTCTGTTTTAAAAAGATGCAAAATATTCAGTTCTGCACATGTAGAGGTACTACGTCGATGATAAGTTCAACACACAGTGAGGAAAAAACACAATGGAAACTTCAAAATTTTAAGGTATCCGCACTGATGAGCATATAAATTGGGAAAAGCATACTTTAGAATCTATGAAATAAATTAGTTCAGCCACATTTTGACTTACAATTTTGGAAAATCTGGCGGAAAGGGAAAACGTGTAAGCTGACACAGTTTGCATATTTCATTCACTAGTGTCATATGGTATAATGTTTTGGGGTAACTCATCCTTAACAAAGAAACTGTCCATTGCTCAAAAACGTGCTGTAAGTGTGATATATTGTGCTCACCTCCAGTATTCTTCTAGATGTACGTTTAAGCATTTGGGCATTCGGACTACTGCTTCACAGTATCTTTATTCTTTTATGACTTTCGTGATAAATAATACATTGGAGCAATGATAAACATAATTAGAAGGAAAACATTACATTCATTACTACGCATTAATGTTGTCTTTAGCACAATAGTCCGCAGCTCGTGGTCGTGCGGTAGCGTTCTCGCTTCCCGCGCCCGGGTTGCCGGGTTCGATTCTCGGCGGGGCCAGGGATTTTCTCTGCCTCGTGATGACTGGGTGTTGTGTGCTGTCCTTAGGTTAGTTAGGTTTAAGTAGTTCTAAGTTGTAGGGGACTGATGACCATTGCTGTTAAGTCCCATAGTGCTCAGAGCCATTTGAACCATTGTAGCACAATAACGGATGCACAAAGCCGCAACTAATGTTTGTGATCACTTAACCTGTGCCACAAAACGTCCATCAGATAGAAAAGTAGAATTTGAAAACAAACTGAAATGGTTACTCCTCGACAAATCAATTTATTCCGTAGAAGAATTTCCATAATTGTGAAGTGCAAAAGGTGGTGAATAGGAATTACTAAGTTACCTCTGTGTATTTAGTAATAATAATAATAATAATAATAATAATATAATAATAATAATAAATGTTCACCATGCAGCCATTTTTATAAATTAGTTGGCGAAGTGAATGTAAAATGACTCGCTCCTCATCTTTATTATTTATCGTGCAAATAATCACGCGAACATGAAACTAAGTGACAAGCAAACTAGCTAATGCTAACGAAAGCAATTGGTGTAAGTGGAATAGAGAATACTAAACCTCGCGTGGTGTACATGCGATGTAGCTTAGATGACATTTGTAGGCCAATTAGTGATTGTTTCCTGGCTTGAAGGAACATTGAACATCTTGTATTGTAAGGTTCAAATGGCTCTGAGCTCTATGGGACTCAACATCTGAGGTCATCAGTCCCCTAGAACTTAGAACTACTTAAACCTTACTAACCTAAGGACATCACACACATCCATGCCCGAGGCAGGGTTCGAACCTGCGACCGTTACGGTGGCGCGGTTCCGGACTGAACCGCTCGGCCACACCGGCCTGCCAATAAAGTTAATACTAGCAGTATTTCCACTACTGCTGCTGTCATTAAAAATAATAATAGTAATAACGATAATAATATTACAGTAATGATAATATAATTATAATTATTATAATTTTTTTGTCATCAGCCTTCTGACTGGTCTGATGCGGCCCACCAATATTTCCTCTCCCGTGCTACCTCTTCATCTCAGAGTAGCACTTGTAACCTACGTCCTCTTTATTTGCTGGATGTAATCCAATCTCTGTTTTCCTCTACAGTTTATGCTCTCTACACCTCCCTGCAGTACCATGGAAGTCATTCCCTCATGTCTTAGCAGATGTCCTATCATCCTGTCGCTTCTCCTTATCAGTGTTTTCCACATGTTCCTTTCCTCTCCGATGTTGCGCAGTACCTCCTCATTCCTTACCTTATCAGTCCACCTAATTTTCAACATTCGTCTGTAGCACATCATCCCAAATGCTTCGATTTTTTTCCGTTCCGGTTTTCCCACAGTCCATGTTTCACTACCATAGAATGCTGTACTCCAGACGTACATTCTCAGAAGTTTCTTCCTTAATTAAAGCCGACACTTGATAGTAGTAGAATTCTCTTGGCCAGGAATGCCCTTTTTACCATTGCTAGGCTGCTTTTGACGTCTTCCTTGCTCTGTCCGTCATTGGGTATTTTACTTCTTAGGTAGCTGAATTCCTTAATTTCATCTACTTCGTGACCATCAATCCTGATTTTAAGTTTCTCGCTGTTCTTGTTTCTGCTACTCCTCATTACTTTCGTTATTCTACGATTTATTGTCAATCCATACTCTGTACTCATTAGACCGTTCATTCCGTTCAGCAGATCATGTAATTCTTCATCACTTTCACTCAGGACAGCAAAGTCATCAGCGAATAGTGTGATTGATATCCTTTCATCTTGAATTTTGATTCCACTACTGAACTTTTATTTTATTTCCATCATTGCTTCCTCGATGTACAGGGTGAACAGTAGGGGCGAAAGGCTACATCCTTGTCTTACACCCTTTTTAATACGAGCACTTCGTTCTTCGTCGTTCACTCTAATTATCCCCTCTCGGCTGTTGTACATATTGTATATGACTCGTCTCTCTCTATAGCGCACCAATGCTTTCCTCAGAATTTCGAACATCTTGCACCATTTTACATTGTTGAATGCTTTTTCCAGTACGACAAATCCTATGAACATGTCTTGATTTTTCTTTAGTGTTGCTTCCATTATTAACCGCAAAGTCAGAATAATAATAATAATAATAATAACAATGTAAAAAGACTTTACAGATATGTTCTGATATAGCGGATTATGCGCAAAGGAAATTTAAGGAGTCTACACCAGCCAAGAATACTGAAAAATGAGGAAGATGTGTTCTGGAAGACTGATGTTTAGGAATTACAAATGGGTATAAAGACAACGGTAACCAATGTTGTTGCTTTAGCAGATATGTCAGTAACTGTCTTCTGAGGCTGGAAACGTAATTCAATTCTCTTAATATAATGTGGGATGTTAGTCCAGAGCTGGGTTCGTGCAACTGAGAAGAGTTTGGAGAAAGTGGTTGAGCGATGGAGTGGGACCGACAAAATTTTTCTTTGGAGGGCACCGGAGTTTCTGCCTTTTTATTCAGACAATGGCGTTAAGGTCGCGGAGAGATATGTGGGACAGCGTACGCCGATACGGCAGTAGATAAGACAGAGTGTACGGAAATCTCTGAACTTGTCTGCAGTCAGCCAGAATAATTGTGCATATGACGATGAAACGTAATCAAAAAGACGAAGATTACAGACATTACTTTCCTTTTCAGGTCAAGAGGGAAGAACTTTTTATACTTTGGTAGGGCATGAAGAGATGCTGATGCCTTCTTGCACATTGCGCCGGCCGGAGTGGCCGTGCGGTTCTAGGCGCTACAGTCTGGAACTGAGCGACCGCTACGGTCGCAGGTTCGAATCCTGCCTCGGGCATGGGTGTGTGTGATGTCCTTAGGTTAGTTAGGTTTAAATATTTCTAAGTTCCAGGCGACTGATGACCTCAGAAGTTAAGTCGCTTAGTGCTCAAAGCCATTTGCACATTGCAGTTACATTCTCAGTCCAGTTTAGAGTTTCATCCGTTGTTTCTCATAAACTTTTTTCTGACGGAGAGAAGTTGGTATTTCTCCACTTTAGGATTGTAGATGGGAGAGATTCCCGATATTGCCTCAAATGAGTCTCGAATGACCAACCATAGCCCCTTGGGTTTTGGATGATTAAGGTATTGCAACAGAAATAAGTCGACATGATGTGAGTTGAAGTGGTAGAAATATTGCAGGCTGTGAGCTTGCCAGCTAATTTCTAACGTAATACTTTTCTGTAGTTAGGTGCCGAAAGAACGAGGAGAATAATCTGACACTGTTTGACGACATGCCCGTCTCCTTTTGCTGTTGAGTGGGTCATGTATGCGGAGTCAAAATGAGTGCGTGGCGGGAGGTCTACGTCAGGGGCAGGCAGAAGGCAGGCGGCTGGTGAGCCCGCGCTCCCTGGCTGGCAGGTAGCCGCGTCGACACGGCTCTGCTCTCAGACCGCCATCCGCCGGCCGCTTGCTTTGCGACTCCAGCAGAGACCGCTGGAGAACCGCTGAGTGCTCTCCAAGAAGCTGCCAACGACCTCTCTCTCTCTCTCTCTCTCTCTCTCTCTCTCTCTCTCTCTTTCCCTCCCTCCTTCCCTCCCTCGCTCTTCCCCTCGCTCCCCTCCCTACCTTTCTGCGCATGGCTTTAAGCAGACAGCATCACTGATCTCTCATTCCTTGTTCTATGACCAATATTCATGCCTTTACCTTAGACTCTCGTCTATGTTTGCTTCAGAAATGCATCATTTTCCGTGTAGGACAGATAAAACTGAAGGAGATATCGGAACGGAGCACTGTGTCTGAAGATCAGAATGGTCTTGTATGACACAACCTTACGTATGAAATCTGCGTTTTCGAGCACCTAAAAATGCTAAGATCCGAGGATGACAGTAAAAATCAGGAGATAAGCAAATGTTGCATGCCATGCATGATCATGAATATTAACATAATTTTCTACGAAAGATAATTTGTAACACCGAATCTACTGTAGTCGAAGGCGGGAAATTCGTATATATAATTTCATTGAAGTAGGAAGAACTATGATCCGAAAAACTTGGCCTTTTGGGTGGAAATTTCTTATATATCCAACCAAAGAGAAAAGTTATAAGTGATTATGGTAACTTACCCTGTGGTGGTACACTACATCTAACTAGGGAGCTGCCCCAGCATCGCAAGGATGGCACCAAGTGATTGTAGTGGGCGATTTATCTGCGTAACATATTATACAGACACACCTTTCTCGTGAATAAGTCTGTCTGCCAGTAAATAATCGAACTACCAAGTATAAAACAGTTTTAAATTTCTGATCACTTTGCACATGTGTTAATGAGTTAAATATCTGACGCTGACCATGTAAGCAAGGAAAGGTATAGAAAATATTTGAAGTTGTCTGTAAAGTTTGTTGAAAGCCATTAAGTGTTCTAATTACCGAACAATTTGGCGTTCCGTTTTAAGCAAAATCTACTTTTTCACGCATCTCAGTGCTTATACATCACATCTTTTGAATTATATGCCATGCAGTAACATAATTTTGCATGTGGTATAAGTGTATATCACATGCTAAATTTGTTGCGAATAGAGTTAGTCGTAAGGAAGTAGTACTTTAGATCATATTGTCTCATGCGTCAGTTTTACCGTACGACAGCAAAAATGTAGTAAGCGACAATTTTTTTTTCCTTTCATCATTTTATGAGTGTGTCAGCGAGAAAAAGATACATGAAGGTTTGAACTAATGTGTAAGGTACGTTGGAAGTGCTCTGCATCTGCGTCATACTTACGTGTTGTTCGAACATATCGGTAACAAATCTAGCAGCCCGCCTCTGAACTGCTTCGTTATTCCCCTTCAATCTGACCTGGTACGGATCCCAAACACTCGAGCAGTACTCAAGAATCGGTCGCACCACGTTCTATATGCGGTCTTCTTTACAGGTGAACAGATTTTTTTTTTTCAGGTGAACAAAACTTTCCTATAATTCTCCCAATAAACTGTAGACGACCATTCGCCTACTCTACCATAGTTTTCACATGCTCGTTCCACCTCATATCGCTTTGCAATGTTACGCCCAGATATTTAATCGACTTAACTGTGTCAAGCAGGACACTAGTAATACTGCACCCGAATATTACAGGGTTTTACTTCCTACTCATTCGCGTTAAATTACATTTTTCCACATATAGGGCTGGCTGCCATTCATCACAGCAGCTTCCTAGAGTCACTCAACGTCGATACCTTACTGTACACCACGAAATCGTCAGTAAACAACCGCATATTGCTGCCCACCCGTCCGCCAAATCATTTATGTATGTAGAGAACAACAGTGGTCCTATCACACTTCCTTGGGGCACTCCTGACGATATCCTTGTCACTGATGAACACTCGCCGTCGTGAACAGTATACTGCGTTCTATTAGTTAAGAAGTGTTCCATCCACTCACATATCTCTGAACTTATTCCATATGCTCGTACCTTTGTTAACAGTCTAGAATGGGACACCGTGTCAAATGCTTTCCGGAAATCTAGAAAGGAATATGGTATCTGCCTGTTGCTCTTCACCCGTCGTTCACAGTATATCATGTGAGAAAAGGACACGCTGAATTTCCCACTAGCAATTCTTTCCAAACCCATGCTGATTCGTGGGCATAAACTACTTAGTCTCAAGAAAGTTTATTATATTCGAACTGAGAATATGTTCAAGGATTCTGCAGCAAACAGAGGTTACGGATATTGGTCTGTAATTTTGAGGATCCATTCTTTTCTTGAATACTGGTGAAACATGGGACTTAAGAAAAGTAGGAAAAGGTGTGGACGGGGCCTTACTCAGTTAACGTTGGTTGCACAGTAAACACATACACTTTATTTACGGTAATAATTTTCAGTAATCGTTTCGAAGGAATTGGCTGTAACAAAAATGACACTGACGGTCGAAGGCCTTATCAAAAAAGAATTCAAATTATTTGTCTGCTGAAAGCCACAAGCAGTAGCACAGAACGATTAACGGCTGAATGCCTGAATTACAAATGAGGAAGACCATTACATGTTTAAAATATGAAAATCATTTTTTAAATATATTTAAATAAATTGACTGTAACACAAGTTACACTGATGGTTGAAGGCCTTATTAAGAAGAATTCAAATTATTTGTCGGGTGAAGGCGACAAGCAATAGGAATAACTTACACAAAATATTATTTTTAAACAAGTGACACAATCGGACCAAATAAAGAAGAGAGTGATCCACAGACAGTGCTCCAAGGATCTAAATGGTTCAAATGGCTCTGAGCACTATGGGACTTAACTTCTGAGGTCATCAGTCCACTAGAACGTAGAACTACTTAAACCCAAGTAACCTAAGGATATCACACACATCCTTGCCCGAGGCAGGATTCGTACCTGCGACCGTAGTGGTCGCGCGGTTCCAGACTGTAGCGCCTAGAACCCAGCACAGTTAGCTCTCCGTCCCAAGAATAGACGCATCGCAGCCGAGATCTGGAGACTGACTGTTGTTGTTGTTGATGCTGTTGTTGTTGATGCTGTTGTTGTTGATTCTGTTGTTGTTGATGCTGTTGTTGTTGAAGTGGTGGTGATTTGCAGACCGATGATTGGTTTGGTGCAGTTCCCCATGCTACTCAGCCTGTGCAAACCTCTTCATCACCGAATACCTACTGCAATCTACATCTTTCTAAATCTGCTTACTGTATTCAGCTCTTAATCTCCCTCTACGATTTTGATCCCACACTTCCATTCACTACTAAGCTGGTGATCCCTTGATGTCTCACAATGTGTCCTGTCAAATTGCCCTTTCTGCTAGTCAGGTTTTGCCACAAATTTTTCTCCCATGTTCTATTTAGTACCTCCTCCTGAGTTAAGTCATCCAGGCATCTACTCTTTAGCATTCTGCTGTAGCATCCCATAACAAAAAAGCTTCTCTTCTTGTCCAAACCGTTCATCGTTGATGTTTCACTTTCATATATAGCTACACTCCATACAAATACTTTCAGAAAAACTTTCTAAGATTTAAATCTGTATTCGACGTTAACATATTTCTTTCTTGAGAAGAGCATTTCTTGCTGCTGCCAAACTGCACCTTATATCCTCTCTACTTCAACGATTATCAATTATTTTGTTGCCCAAATACCAAAACTCATCTACTACTTCAAATATTTCATTTCCTAATCTACCACTTTCTTTGCGTCACCAGGTTTAGTTCGTCTACATTCCATTATCCTTGTTTTGTTTCTGTTGATGTTCATCTTATACCCACCTTTAAAGACATTGTCTATTCCGTTCATCTGTTCTTCCAGGTCCTTTTCTACCTTTGACAGAATTACAATGTCATCGGCAAACCTCAAAGTTTTTATTTCTCCTTCCTGAACTTTAATTCCTTCTCCGAATTTTTTCTTTGGTTTACCTTACTGCTTACTCAAAGTACAGATAGAATAACATCGGGGATAAGTTACAACCCTGTCTCACTCCTCAACCGCTGCTTCCCTTTCATCCCCCGTCGACCCTTATAACAGCAATCTGGTTTCTGTACAAGCTCTAAATAGCCTTTGGTTCCCTGTATTTTACCTCTGCTAAATTCAGAATTTCAAAGAGAGTATTCCAGTCAGCATTGTCAAAAGCTTTCTCTAAGTCTACAAGCGTTGTACACATCGGTTTTCTTTTCCTTAACCTTTCTTCAAAGATAAGTCGTAGAGTCAGTATTGCCTCGCGTGTACCCACATTTCACCGGAATCCAAACTGATCTAACGCTAGGTCGGTTTTTGCTAGTTTTTCCATTATTCTGTGAAGAATTCGTATTAGTATTTTGCAACGATGTCTTACTAAACCGATAATTCGATGATATTCGCACCCGTCAGCATTTGCTTCCTATGTAATAGGATTTACTACGTTCTTCTTTAAGTCTGATGGTACATTTACCGTGTCTCATAAATGTTACACACCAGATGGAAGAGTTCTACCGTGGCTGGCTCTCCCAAGACTGCCAGTAGGTCTTCCATTGCTCTGTCAAAGCCTCCTGACACAATCTACGTCCCCGTCCATTTCGATAAATTTTCCTGCAACTCCATCTCCCTTGTACAGACCCTCTACATGTTCCTTCCTCCTTTCATCTTTCCCTCGTTTGCTTAGTAATGGTTTCCATTTGAGCTTTTGATATTCGTATAGCTGCTTCCCTTTTCTTCAAAGGCCTGTTTAATTGTCCTTTAGGCAGTGTACTTTCCCCCTCGTGATGTATGGTTCTATATCCTTACATTTGTCCACAGGAATTCCTGCTTAGACATTTTGCACTTCATATCAATACCATCAACACCATTTTTTAGCCGTTTGTTCTCCCTATCTCCTGTTTCATTTACTTATATTTGCTCATTTCATCAATTACATAATACCTCCTGTGTTATCCAAGGATTTCAACGAGACCATTTTTCACATATTTGATCCTCTGCTGGTTTCGCTATTTCATCTCTTAAAACTATCCATTCGACTTCTACTTTTGAATTTCCTCAGTTCTTGTCAGTCATGCCCAATGCTCCCCTTGAAACTCTCAACAATCTCAGATTCTTTCAACTTATCCAGGTTCCATCTCCTTAATTTCCTAACTTTTTTCCAATTTCATGCAGTAATCTACATTTCATAGCCAATAAATTGTAGTCAGAGTACTTATCTGAACGTAAAAATATTTTACAATTTAAAATCTGGTTCCGTAACCTGTCTTACCATTATATAATCAGTCCCAGATTTTCCGGTGTCTCCAGGTATCTTGCTCTTAAGCAACCTTCTCTCATGACTCTTAAATCATGCTCTGTAAAAAATTCTACGAAGCGGCTTCCTCTTTCATGCCTTTCAAAAAATGGTTCAAATGGATCTAAGCACTATGAGACTTAACATCTGAGGTCATCAGTCCTATAGACGTAGAACTACTTAAACCTAACTAACCTAAGGACATCACACACATCAATGCCCAAGTCAGGATTCGAACCTGTGACCGTAGCAGCCGAGCGGTTCCGGACTGAGGCCCCTAGAACCACTCGATCACAGACGCCGACTTTCACGCTTTTCCCCCAGTCATTATTCACATACAATATTTCCTTCTGTTCCTTATCCTACTATCCATTTCAAGTCCCCCACCATAATGAAATTTTGATCTCCCTTAATTACCTCAACGATTTCTTTCACTCATCGTACATTTCTCCAACCTCTTCATTATCAGCAGGACTAGCTGGCATATAAACTCGTACTACTGTGGTGAGTGTGGGCTTGTGTCTATCTTCGCTACAATTCTGCGTTCGCTATCCTGTTAATAATAGCTACCAGCATTAGCATTTTACTATTCATTAGTAAACCTACTCTTGCATTACCCCTATTTGATTTTGTATTTATAACCCTTTATTAATCTAAGGAGAAGTCCTGTTCCTGCTGCCATCTAATTTCACTAATTTCCATTATACCTTCAAACTAATCCATTTACCTTTCGAAATTTTTTAACCCACCTGCCCGATTAAGGGATCTAACATTCCACGCTCCGATACCGTGAACAGCAGTTTTGTGTTTGGTGGTGTGAACAACCTCACGATTAGTCCCTAGACGGAGACTACTTTACCTCCGGAGTATTTTACCCAACAGGATGCCATCATCATTTACCCATACAGTAGATCTGCATGTCCTCTGGAAAAGTTATGCCTGAAGTTTTTGCTTGCTTTCAACTGTTCGCAGTACCAGCACAGTAAGGCCATTTTGGTCGATGTTACAAGGCCAGATCAGTCAATCATCTAGACTGTTTTCTGTGCAACCACTGAACAGGCAACCACTGAACCTACAGTGCCCCTCTTGAGAAAACACACGTTTGTCTGGCCTCTCAAGAAATACGTCCACGATGTGGTTGCACCTACAGTACGGCTTTCCGTATCGCTGAGGCACGCAAACCAACCCACCAACGGCAAGGTCCATGGTTCAGGGGACTTCTAACTCTAATACATTTTTTGTAACTGTAATACTACTCTTATTGTGTTAAACCTCGGAAAACATTGTGAGAGAAATTTAAATTTTTACATTCGGACATTAATTGCGCTAAGTACTGAAAATCAGGATTTTGTAGCCCCTGGAAGTCGCTAAAAACGCAAACTGGAGCTATGAATCATGAATCATTATCAAGCATTAATGGAAGTTAGATGTAGTAATATGGTTTAGAATAAACCGTATAACAGTATCTGCAGTATTTTCGGGGATGTAACTACACATACAGACACATAAAACTCGACTGGGTACTTTAATTTACAACATGTACGAGGGCATATAGGGTACCGCAGGTGGAATGATCAATAATCAAGAATATGACAGGAGCGATCATTCGAAGCAAAAAATCAGCTAAACGCGGATCTAAAATGCTAACCCTGAGACCTATGACCACGTCTTCATTTTCGGTACTGTGGGAGAAATCTCTTCAGCTACAAACTCTTTGCTTTCCGTATTTTGGAGCAAGAGAAGTGTTTCACAGTAGCGAAGATGAACAACTGTTCATACATTTTAAAGTTTGTATATTAGTACATTTCTTTCATGTTTTGGTAAACTCCGTTGTAATCGGTCTCGGAAGGCCTCCGTCGATAGGCGTCACTGGATGCGGATATGGAGGGGCGTGTGATCAAGGTACCGCTCGCCCGGCCGTTGGCAGGTTTCATGACCGAAATCACTACTTGTCAGTCAAGTAGCTTCTCAATTGGTGTTCTTGCCTACGGTGCCCGCAGACCCGGATGGCCACCCATCCACGCGCTTCGGCGATCTGGCGTGAACCAGCGTTACCACAGCGGCAGTGCCGTTGACTTTGGTAAATACTACCTCCACCCAAAACATGGATACCAAAGAGTAAACAGTACAAGAGATTTGTGCCTCAGTATCATAGCTGGGTCAGTTCTCACAGCATTTAAAGAACGCGTTTTAGATGCCTTGTTAACTAGACTTTTTTGCTTCGAATGACCGTTCCTGTCATGTCCTTCAGTATTTACCATTCCTCGTGGGACACCCTGTAGGTGCTTGATTGATCTGGTGTCGCGTTGTAGCACCACTAAAAATTCTGAATATTTCAGCATACAGAGCCTAGTATAGCTTTGGACTAGTTTTAACACCTTCCTAATTTGTAATGAGCTGGAATGGCTTAAATCAACCTTAGAGACAGGACGGTTAGAAGGGAGGGCATTAGCACAGGATCATCATGCAGACTGAAGTTAATGGATGGATGCTCTGAAACGACTCTATCCATTAATACAGTTATTTGTTCCGCAGTAGACCATTTCCTGTCGTCTACTGCATCCACTCACAATAATTATTTGAAGTTAGCCACTGATTTACGCCGTGTAAACAGTCATTTCTTAAAATGTCAGTTGTCAAGTTACTTATTCTTACCTGAGTTTTCAAACATATGTCTTCTGCAGAGACATTCTGCACCGGGTCATCGATTGCTCAATACATTACAGTGTTCGACTAGGGTGAAGGCGTGTCTGCTAACCATGCTTCGGAGGCAGTGTTACGGACCAGCCAAAGGCCTATGCAGACCGTGTAGCATGTTTATGATCTCCATTGAACTGTGAACGAAGCATATTTTCTGCTTTCGGATTGTGCTTCTGATGTTCCTGCCTGTTGGGTCGTGTCGCTGATTGTAAGTTTAGTTGTAGACGATTGGTGAGGCAGCTTTCTATGGATGTTGGGTATATGAATTGAGATTACTTTCTGAAAGCCATTCTCATGTGACGAGCTAACATTTCGAGATCTTCAAGTGTACCTCCACTCAAGTCCGAAAGCAACTTCCTTTGTTCAAAGAAGTAGATCACTCTTCTTATACATGTTCCATAGGTTCATCCGTATTGCAGAATCTGCTGATCTGTCTTTAATATTTCTTTGCTCATTTCCCTAGCGTCAGAATAAGTCGATAGTTGCTGCTAGCTTTGGGGGTACGTGCGAATATTCTACTGCCACAAGTGATGGAGATAGGTAGAATTAATATTTAAAGAAGGCTTAGCGCGTTCGATATCAGTATGCTTACAAAAATGGTTCAAATGGCTCTGAGCACTATGGGACTGAACATCTGACTTCATCAGTCCCCTAGAACTTAGAACTACTTAAACCTAACTAACCTAATGACATCACACACATCCATGCCCGAGGCAGGATTCGAACCTGCGAACGTAGCAGTCACGCGGTTTCGGACTGAAGTGCCTATAACCGCACGGCCACCACGGCCGTCGGTATGCTTACAAGATTGAACTTATTATTCAACAGTCTTATCCCATTGGCCATTTTCAAGAAAAATTAATTTAGCTGGATGCTTGATTGAGAACCTGTGCTGAGCAACAGCTGGTTTGTCTCGATATTTAATGAGGCGTCGATTATTCATTCAAATCTTATGCGGCAAGCAAGCCTTTAGGTTCCACGAGTTCTAATATAGGAAAATATAGCCGATTTGTGGTCACTTTACCCTGGGTTTCCACCCAGCAGTACTTTAAATAATGATGTATTCATGTACCCGTGACCTGTGCCGTTTTATTCAGGTACCAAGACGTAACAGAAGCTTACAGGGCATTAAAATACGCTGTTACTCCGTTGACTGACAGTTTCCGCAGCTAGAAGTCTGTATACAGACTTCATTGTAAACATTGTTGCATCCATAAGCGAACAACAGTGAATAACTCAGTGAATAACTTTGGTGCACTTCACTAAACGTGCCTGTGATTCAATTTCCCTACTGGTCGCCCGCACGCAGCGTCTTGCTGGAACAGGTTTCTCACTGTAACTACTGGCCGCGCTATACAAGAGCATGCAAATGTTTTGGCTTCCTATTGCTACGCCTGTCATTGTGTCGATATTGACAGCGGAAAAAGCAATTCTGTCAGTTAGAAGTGATCGAGTGGTCGCTTCGTGGAGCTGCAACTGATTGGGTTGTCACTGCGTTGTGTATCGCTACACGCCATGCTTGCGGTATTCCTGCGAACCGCTGTTCATGATAGTCTTAAGCCAGCTTTCACAATGGAGCCAAAGGAAGCGAATACAAGGGATTGCATATCTGCATATAGTTTGCTTGTGTCACTACCATTCGCTGGTCTCTGTGAATAAGCGTTTACGCTGGAAGGAGCGGAAGACGACAGAAGGTAACGGACATTGCCTATGAGTGATTCGCTACAGTTTATTTGGCGCCGATAATCGGCCCACAGGATACAAGAATATATAATTAAAGCCACGATGCGAAACAGTGATATTCAGAGAGAAGTATTTTGCATAACGGACGCACATTTTTTGACGAACTAGTCAAAATATCGTAGGAAAAGATGCGCTTCTGACATCACTGCTGTAATGAGTAACTTAAAATAAACAAATCACCTGTTGTTTCTTAACAAATGATCTATGCTCTAAAGCGACACGTTACGGCGGTGACATAAGATGTGCTCAGAATGTACATTAAGGTCGCATGTCTCCTGCGCGATTTTGTTGCAACTTAGATTAGGTTTCTTGTTTTTTATGTAAACATGAATTGCGTGGAAGTAGTGCACTGAAGTCTGAATTGTAACCCAGCTTACATTGGCATTAGTCCAAAACTTTGCACATTATTTAGTTGTTGCTTTTCTCCGGCTTTGTATTACAACTTAAGAGGAAATTTAGAACCAGAACACTAACCAAAGGCCATCAAGATAATCTCAAGGAAAATCTAACATTACACTCCGGTTATTAGAAACCGGAGAAATTTACGTTAGTGACTAGTTCGAATTTCAATAGATGATGTATTTCTGATAGTTTCTGCTCTGCAGTGACATATGTGAAGCACCTCAAGCATTTTATTGTAGCACAGATAAGAAAAATAGTGTCAATGAAGTACGACTAAGGAAATATGAAAGGCACATACGACCTTCCACACCGACTACTTGTTGACTTCTGCTATATAGACTGTCACAGTGGAAATTCCGTGATCCCGGGTGAACCAACTGTGAAAATTACAGATAACATGAGCGTAAGCAACGACAATAATAAGATCGTTGGTATAATTTTAATTTTAATCAGCATAAAAGACAGATGATTAAATTTATTCTTATGTTATAGCACGTCATTGTGTAAAATATGTTGTAAATTGTAAACTATAAAACTGACAATTCGACAGTATTAGAACGACCTTTCTCGGCTCATGTCTTGATCTGAGGAAAGCCGTTGTAATGCGGGCGAAATGTCGGTTTTACAGTTTACATTTTAAAATATTTTATATTTTACAGCATGAAACAGTGTAGCCTCCGGAAGAATTTTATTAACCTTGACACCGACTGCACAATCTACTTCCTTGCTTTCAAAGAAATTAGTTTTTTTTCATTTTTAATAACAATATTACAAAGCTTCTGCTTAAACAGTGTTTTCTGGACTGATGCCAGCACCTGCTAAGTTTATCGTCTTTGTCACAGTCCATTTAGGGCCTTTGAGTGATTTGTCAATTTGCTACCAATCATATTTGCAAGTCTTTCAACATTTTTGCTGTTGAGCTGTTAGTTTCCAGAGGCATGTACGAACGATATCTACAGCAGTGTTACGTTATCTTCGGAACACATGAACTCTCACGAAACTGATGTCAACAACAGCAAATCCAGACAAAACAGCAGACTAAAGCTTACAGTACCGCTAGAGACATAGCGGAGAGGACGCGAACTTCCTCTAATGGTGTACTGAAACCTTGAACACGAAGGAATACAACCGAATGCAGACCGGACACGACCAAATGTTCACACGCTCTTATGTTTTACATTGGAGACAACTGCATCCACTAGAAACAAGTTGCGTTTGTTCTTGCACGTTCTCTTGCGTTACCAACGGTAAAAAGGTACCTTTAGGTTAAGTCACAAAAGGTGCCCCCCCCCCTCCACACACACACACACACACACACACACACACACACACACACACACACACACACACACAAAACATTTTGTGTTTCAGACTTCATCCTTCTGTGTAACAACCTGAATGTGCCAGTTCCCCTGGAGATGGTTTTTTGTCGCTGCATGTGTTCAGACCTTCGAATTGTTTGAAACGCGATGTCTTGTTATATCAGCCAACATACGATATCACATGGGTACTGTACTAGCTGTAACACCTCGGTTCAGTTTACAGTGATAAAAGATACAAAAAGAATAATTAAAAGTTCAGAATAGAATTTTTAGAGGGGAAAATAGTGCAGAATCAGAGTTCGGTAATTGCAGATAAAAATTATAGTATATCAGCAGGTAGTTTAACGTCTAAGTACAGCAAAGCCACGGAAGCTCCGTCATGGAGAAGGCAGTGACGTTAAACTCTTGTGATGAAAAACCTATTAAAAGGCCTGATCGTCATTATTGCCGCCTTTTTTCCTTGATTGTATCGTTAAGGGGCGGGGAACCCGTGTCAGTCAGCGAGACAATAATTAGATTGGACTTTATCGTGCTAAGATTCACGATAAACTGTTAGAATATTACGGAGATTAAAAGTAATGTAGTGTACGATCTCTGACTGTTGGTAGCAACGGAGTATTAAGGGGATTTTAGGAGTTTAGTGCTAGATTGGAATTTTGCGGACATACAGACGACAGAAACTCAAATTATCTGCTGATACGAATGAATTCAGAGGTACCGGTATTCAGGTATTAACGTGTGGACTTTCGAAAGTGTCATGCCGTTGGTTGCGAATCTGCGCGTAGAGCGCGTGCATATCGGCATTTGCGGACTATTTAGATTTCTCCCGGATAGGAACCTTTTAAATAGACCACCATCCATCACCATCTTAATCCTTGAATATAGAGTGAAAGTGTAATACAAGAGTGTTGTACTTGTTTCATTTACCTAGTACTAATCAGTGAACGTTTTACGGAACCAAAGCTATTCAGCAGTAAGTCAGCACCATCTAGCGGAAACCGTAGGCATTAACTAACACGTTAACTGAAGTGAACGTTTACGTGTTATACGGACTGCTTAATATGAACTTCTGTGACTCTTTGACGTCCCCACTCCCTCCGAAAGATGGCGCAGACTGTCTTAATCATAAAAGGGGAGAGTTTTAGTCTGGCAAATTACTAAATAAAAGCGATATTTACAAGACTCGCAGTAATAGCAAAACACAAGGCCCGCACCTCATCGGAGAGTCGTCGCTGTCACGTCGGGAAGTAAAGCAGGAAAACCTGCCGACGATACGTATCTACGAGCAGACGTCGACGTGGAGTACCTAAAAAGGGATGCTTCATAACCTACAGTTGCATTAACAAGATTCTGCAATGACTGGTTCTACAGCTTGTGAGTAACCACTTCAGCGTTATATTTCAACAGGATAAGTTTTTTGACCATACCGCCGTAGCTTCCAGATCATGATTTACGTATGCCGAAAGCCCATCGTGGTGAACTCTGTCAGCACTGGGTCCGAAGTGCACAATAACTCTGGGTTCGGTGTGAGGTGGCGTTAGGGTGAGCGGATTGCTGTAGGCTGTTGTGGGGTTGTGAACCACTGAGGGCTACGGTGGGAACGAATCCTCTCCGTCGTTTCTAGATCTCCAAATCTATACAATACGATACAAGGTGACTGTATAATTCAACCGATGATAATTTTTTAGATGAATCTTTCTTGAAAATGTGTTTGGAGAACGTTATTTTGAGAAAAATCAGCAAACCAAAGACTCATAGTCTGACTGAATAATAAAAGCCTCGGAAATAATTTGACGGAATTTTAACATTCAAAATTATTTACGATGACTACGAACGATAACTAATTTGTCTGTAATGCTGCCATAGTGCTTGGCTACTTTCTTTTACGTAACGTGCTACGTGACTTGGACAACGTCTTAGTTATGTTTGCTATGCCACAGATTGCAAAATTGGGAAATTATGTACACCGGTGTTACTATATGTAGATTCGCAGTGCTGAAACACAGGTTCTATATGTCGGATAGTCGAAAATGAAGCCGTGCAAGCCATAAGAAGACAAGGAATAGTTTTTTTTTATATTAAGAGGAAAGAGGATAAAATACGAACGTTGGAAATCAAAAAGTGGCAATTATTGATTCACAACCAATACGAAAGAGTTACACGTTTGCTCCTGTTACTGTCCTTCAAAGTAGTCACCAGCGTTGTGTAGAACCCATTGCCAGCGACGTGGATGGCGTAGTATACCGTTAGCACAGCCTGTTCTGTTTATGGTGTGAATGGAGCGGTCTACTGCCTGTCGAATCTCTGGAACAGTTCTGAAGCGAGAGCCACGAAGTGATTCCTTCCTCTTTGGAATCAGATCAAAGTCACAAGGACTTAAGTCCGAGGAGTATGGTGGATGGTACATTACTTCCCAGTCCCATCGACCGAACAGAGCAGCCACAGCTTGCACTGTATTCACCCTCGCATTGTCGTGCAAAATGATGGGTGGGTTGCGCAGAAAGTGTGGCCGATTCTTTCGCAAAGCTGGTCACAGGTGGCGCTCCAAATCGAACAGTAATACTCTGCATTGACGGTTTGCCGTGGAGGAACGTAATGCGTTAGGATAACCCCATCAGAGTCGTACATGATAATCACCATAACTTTAGACCGCTCCATTCGCTCCATCAACTGAGCAGGCTCTGTTAACAGTATACTACGCCTTCCACATCGTTAGCATCGGGTTCTACACAAGCCTGGTGATTATTTTGGAGGACAGTAACGGGTGATATGATGTATGGCCGTGCGGTTAAAGGTACTGCAGTCTGGAACCGCAAACCGCTACGGTCGCAGGTTCGAATCCTGCCTCGGGCATGGGTGTTTGTGATGTCCTTAGGTTAGTTAGGTTTAACTAGTTCTAAGTTCTAGGGGACTAATGACCTGAGCAGTTGAGTCCCATAGTGCTCAGAGCCATTTGAACCATTTTTTGATAAGATGTAACTCTTTTGTACCGGTTTGAATAAATAGTTGTCACTATTTAAGTTGCAACCCTCGTAAATTCAATAAGGGGACTGTTATAAGTTTACGGTGTTATGAAATTTGATGATAGAACGAAACATAGTGCCGCACTTTTGCGCCCTATGTAACGAAGCAATGCTCATCCTGAAACAGCACTTGCGACGCTCAACTGCTTAGGCATTAGACGTACCCAGCACAAGCTACATTCAAACTCCATGTAGCTAGTCAGATTTAAATTTTCAATGATTTTCTCAAACGAATGTGGAGAATACCGGGATTACCTATTTCTCTCATGGCACTGTCAATGATTTGCCAGATCGTATAATTTTTCAGAACAGTTCACACCTTGTTAAGTCCAAGGCAATTATTACATCCTGGGTTTGTTCGCCCGCTTCGTGCAAATCTTTCTGTTAGACGCCATTTCGTCGGCTAGAGCGTAGGTACTGTTGAGACGAAATGAATAGGATAACACTAACATTCAGTCTCCGAACGGTGAAACTCAGACCACGCCGGGAACTCAACTCGGTATTCTACGATCTAGAGGCAGCCAAGTTGCCTACTAGACAACAAACTGTTGACACCTAGTGCAAATAAAGACCATGTCATAAATAAGTGCAACTGAATTCAGATCACAGGTTCTGAAAGCTGATATTACAAATAGAATGACTGCAATCATCTGTCTATTAGACGCACCGTGTAGTTATAAGTGCAACTACTCACAGAGGTTCAGTGTGGGTTGTAATTCTCGTAAAGCAGCCAAACTTCGTAGATGTTGTAATACTTTAGTTCGAAATCGATTTACGCTGCGAAAAATTTGTTTCAGTTCGGTCACCAGGTGCAAAACTGGCGCTGTGAATGCAAGAAAAACATTTAGAAGTGTTTCCATATGCAGTTGACTAGGAACGGGACATAGGCAGAAAAGGCTAAGCAAGTGAGAGATTCTAATGTTAATTTTATTATTAACCGCCACTCGTACAGTATGTTCAAAACGAGCATCGGAAACTTCGACGAGATGCTGCATCCGTTAAAAAGCGTGATTACCAGTTATTCGTAACACTTCTGGGGGAAATACGTTCCTGTATACTGTCCTTCAGATCGGGTAGCGACCGAACGTGTTCCTGGTGAACGAATTCAGGTCTGGTGATCTTATCAGGTTCAGTATGTCAGGTTCAATTGACAGACATACTGAACTTGTGTTTCAGTACTGCGAATCTAGATCGAGTAACAGCGGTGTGCATAATTTTCGAATTTTGCAATGCATCTGGTAAAAGTCTGGAGATAACACCTTCATTGATAGTTCCATTAAATATATATTTCCTCGGGGGAGCAACGTGACGTTTTGCCCCATCTTTCGTGATTGATTAATTGATTTGGGGGGGGGGAGGGAGGAGGGGACTGAGCGGTGAGGTCGTCGGTGCCACTGGATTAGGCAAGTACGGGGAAGGAAGTCGGCCGTGCCCTTTAAAAGGAACCATGGCGGCATTTGCGTCAAGCGATTTAGGGAAATCACGTAAAACCTAAATCAGGATGGCCAGACACGGATTTGAACCGTTGTTCTCCGGAATGCGAGTCCAGTGTGCTAACCACTGCGTCACCTCGATCAGTTCATCTTGCATGGAAACAGTGGTTCCCGCATGGTTGCGCTCTTCCAGAGCAGGAGTCATAGAAGTCATACGGCGTAGAAGGAGGTCTCAATAACGTGCAAACTCGTGGTACACCTTACAGCCCATCTGGGCATATTTTCTTGAAAGAATGATATAGGTGCTTGTTACAACGCCACACATTCACATACGGCGAGTGCAATGGGTCTTGTGCACAACACCCGAATTAACACTACCCCAATTTCCACTTTTGTGTATACAAAACCCTGTAGTGTAAAATGTGCACCGTCATTGCATTGAATATTTCTCGGCCATATGTCTCAACTTCCATCCATGCCAGAAACCGAAGAAAATTCCAGAACGTTGCAATGGATGATGAGGTTTCAGCTGTTGCACAGACTGGATTTTGAACGGACACCTGTGTAAAATAGGCGCAAAACTTTCCGCACTGTTGACCATCGGATGGACAATTCTCGTTGACACTGCACGAGCAGTAGCACTGCCCGGGGCACGTACTGCATGATCAGTTACAGCAACAGCAACCTCATCAGTAACTTCTACTAGGACAGAGTGCCTTCCTCTTCCAGGTACCACACCAAGCTCACCCATGTTTTAGAATTTTACTGAAATCTTCCTTAAGACATTTGATGGCATTGGACCTCCCCTCAGCCTATCATAGCTGCAGTTCACACAAAACGCACGTTCTCTCTTCTTGATGACAGTGCTGTTCACTCACGTTCTGCTTTCTCACATGACAGCGTGGGTGTCATGTCGTACAATCAGTGTACAGAGCCAGATTTGCACCTGGTGGCTACAATTGGAATTAATTTGTTTTCCGGTGTAAATCGGTCCCGCATTAATGCATTAGCATATCTACCAAATTTCACTGCCATACAATAATTACAGCCCACACTGGACCTGCGTGAGTAGTTCCACTTTAATTATAATCTCCCACCGTATTTTACGCAATTTCATAAACTTAATATGCAAATCTCTCCCAGTAAATCAATTATGTGCGAAATTCTCAAACTACATTGTTGTGGATATTTAAGCGATAATATATGACGAATTGCGATTAATTGGTTACAAATTAATCACTTTTATTAAAAATCGCATTATGGCCCTGACCGTTAGAAGGAAGCTATTCCTGCTGAAATTTTGTTCCCAGCCCACGTGGTCGTTCAGGGTGGCGTTTATCTCTGAATCTTCGCATTGTTGCCCCGTAGAGAGTGAAGCTCTACACGAGTTAAAGAAGTCCTCGCCTCCGCCTTAAAGTCGTAGGAGAGGTAGGCTCGTTGCTACCATGAGCAGTGGCGCAGCAGTCTGCCTCCATTACGTTGGAGTCACACTCACAGAGTCCAACCCTGCTTCAAATTCTGCCGCATTGCGGTAATATGGCACCAATGGACGGCAGAGTTGAGTCTACAAGGGCCTGGGAGAGATGTTACGAGCTCCCGGAAACCTACGCGCTCTCACAAAACAGCTAAGCTACGCCTCCCCGTTGAACAAATTTGCACCTCGTTGGTGGATAATATCTCCCTTTACATCTCTCATAGTTTTCCCGCAAATGCATTTCATGTTTTAACAATTTCCTTTGCTTCCTATGCAAGCGTGGTAGTTACATGGTCTGCTGCCATCTTTCATACCGCTTTAACGTGGTTCTCTATCTCTTCAAGACTTTTCCAGTTTAAAATATTTCCTCACGCATGACATACAAATTTCCTCTTAATAATCCGTCATTCTCGATCAGTGTATACCATAATGGAAAGGGTTCCTCAGTTTTAGTGTTTAAGTGCCCGACTTGTCCCAACAAGATCCGGCAGAAACGCTGTCGTGCGACGGGAAGTTAGATGCTGCCAAGATAAAAGGATAATTTCTAAGGGGGAAAGAAATAATTTTTCTGAGATTGGGGATGTTAAAGTAAGAAAACGACTAACAAGGAGACAGTGCATGCTCGACACCACCAATTTCGTCCAAAATTGTAAATTATGCAGGGCTCGCCCAGAAATGAATGTGAGAGAAGTGTGAGCTCCAGATGGACAAGCGCTTTTTTAAAAAAAAAATAAAGCAAGAGAAAGAAAGAAATCGTTTTAGCCCTGGTCGGATGAGGCATGGGTCACTTACTTTAGGATAGTATCCAGACTGGCGTTGGCGCAGCGGAAGGAAAGAAAAGCACACGGTAATGCAGCGGTCGTGGGTTCAAAAATGGCTCTGAGCACTACGGGACTCAACATCTGAGGTCATCAGTCCCCTAGAACTTAGAACTACTTAAACCTAACTAACCTAAGGACATCACACACATCCAAGTCCGAGACAGGATTCGAACCTGCGACCGTAGCGGTCGCGCGATTCCAGACTGTAGCGCTTAGAACCACTCGGCCACTCCGGCCGGCTTCGTATATAAAACTACAAACTTTTATTATTTTACAGTTGATCATTTAAACGTGTTGGAATGATATTAATCGTAAAAACAGAGAACGTGGTAACTATCTTAGCATTTTTCACACATTATAAAAGCCTCATTTTTACAATTACATGGTGATTGTAAATTTCTACAGAGGAACGAAGTTGCTTTACTTTCACAATGGGCTCTATCTCATCGCAGTGTCGCAGAAAACCAAGTATTTCTCGTATTTCACCAAGTATTGGCAGTGGAATATATTTTGTGCAGTCTTGGGATGCGATTTCTTCTTTTCTCTTGATGAGATAAGAGCAGTTTTGAAGTTTTTTGATCAAATTATTTACCTGACGATAAAAATCGCACGGGTTCAATTAGCGAGTGCATTTGGGAGGAGGAGGAGGAATAGTCAATCAAATCAATGCTGCATGATGGCATTCCCTCAGCATCTCGAAAAATTTCGTCTTATAATAATGGATTTGTTTGTTCTTCCCACCAAGGAAATAGTTCTACACGTAAGGCTTCATGGCAGCATCAAAATATCTTGGTATACGGTTGTTGTAAAGTTTCCCAGATTCCGAAGTGATGGTGACATTCGTATACTTTGCCACGTACTCACCCAATACATTTTCCTTTGATTTCCTTAGGATGCCGTTTGTGAAAATATTAACAAATACGATAACCTCAGCATTATTAGGTTTATTTGCAGTGTAAGGAGACTAAAAATTTAAAGTAAGAAAAGCAAAAAAGGTTTCGGCATACGGAGTCGATCCCATGACACTCGGATTATATTCCGTACAATTTCCACAGCACTGCCTGAGAACCACCTAGCACACAAATGAATCAGCTTCGCCGACCCGCGCCAGGAGCACTTTTCGTGAACGCTTGGCCATCTGTAGCTCGTACTTCTGTCACTTGTATTTTGGCCAACACCTGTGTACGTCGTATATTTGGACAAAATTGGTGATAACGAGTAGGCAACATCCGCTTGTAAGCACAAGTTAAATATCTAACATACATCCACGTTTTACAAGGTTTCTGTAAAGTAATCGTTGATACCAACCAACTGCCATATAACTGAGATCCTAATTAAATAACATAAGCTGTAAAAACCAGATGTGATTTTTATGAAAAGGGTTGTGGGGGACAAGTCATTAGCTTCGTGACGTTACGTGTATAAATCTAAGGTAATCACCAATGGACCATCGTCCTTCATTTTCAGCGATTTGCTTCCTGAGAGTGTCAATCTCTTTCGTTAAAATACTGTAGCCTAAAATCATGTGGTCAAGAGATTTATCTCTTCTGCATGAGCGCAGTGCGTTTTCTACTATTTTGAATGGTTTGTAACAGGCGTTCAGTTTTTCGTGGCGTTTTAAGGGGCCACCCATAAATTACCTCACACGTTGAAAGGGAGGGTAGCAGTGGTTTAAATGGCTCTGAGCACTATGGGACTCAACTTATGAGGTCATTAGTCCCCTAGAACTTAGAACTAGTTAAACCTAACTAACCTAAGGACACCACACACATCCATGCCCGAGGTAGGATTTGAACCTGCGACCGTAGCGGTCACGTGGTTCCAGACTGCAGCGCCTAGAACCGCACGGCCATTTCGGCCGGCGAAAGGGAGGGTAGGGATCAACAAAGCATGACATCAGTGGAAGTGGGGGGGGGGGGGGGGGACGTGTCATAAGCTTCGTCATATTGCACGTATAAATCTAAGTTGTTGCAACTTTAAAAGTTTACCAACTCTGACAATATTATTAAATAAGGCTTTTAGCCACATGGAAACCGCTGAGTTTGCTCTCGCTGTAACTGTGGTGTGGCGAGTCGGATGCCTTTGACGTATGCCAAAAGACCAGTGTCGTCTTTAAGGCTGTGACAAAAACCGACGCCGCCCTGGCGTAGTCTATGTTTCATTGTGTGAATCATTCAGTCGACATGTGACTTTCGCTTGTTTGTGATTTTCAGTGCATGTAACAAATTTAAAAAGGGTAAAACAACTAAATTATATATTCTTTACGGCTAACCGCATGAAATATAAAATGCAGTTCATGCCGACAAAAATAAACGAAGTGTAGAAGACGAAGTTAACACATCATGGCAAAATTTGAGTAGTAGTGACAATGGTAATGGTGAATTGGATTCGAAAGTCAAAGAATTGCAAATAAAACTGACGAAAGAGGAAATGACAATTATTTTTTTCAAAAATTCCTTCTTCATCTAAACTGTAGTGCCACCAACGGTCAAGATCCGAAAAGGTTAGCTTTGATGCAACATTTCAGAGTGCACAAGTTACAGCCAGGCATGGGCTTGATGACAGCAAGTTATGCTATCAGCAGTTGTGAAGTAGAATGGAGGCCACAGGGCCATGGACCCGCTGAAAAGAGTAAAAGCAGCGGTTTGCATGGCGCAAGTTACAGGCAGAAGGGGCCCAGTGGCCCAACCCAAGTGTTATGCGTACATGACTCAGAGCGGCACATTAGCAGAACAGGGGCACACAGCCGTGTATAAATAGGTGCCAGTTCACTAACAAGGCATTCAAGTGTGACAGCTCTCCTGGACTGAAGGGCGTGTCACACCAACAGCTACACACAGCAGCAGATGGGGCACCAGCGTTCTAGTCCACTGCAGGTCGCTGGCTCGATCCTGTGAGGCCAACGTGGGGTCTGCAGTCAGCCAGTGCGGGCCATGCCACGGCTCGCTCCTGTGGACAGTCTTGTTGGCCTCCAACACATGCCAGAGGCATCCCAAGGCGAGAGCCACAGATTCGGACGCTGGATCATGGGCACTTGTTGTCACCACGTTCTTAGCCACGCCGGAGAGGAAGCGCACTGGCAGGGTCGCCTAGCAGCTCAAAGTGGAGCAGCACTGAGGCGGCCGGGACAGAGTCCACTGAGTCAATTGCCGGTGCTTCCTGATGTCATCACAACTCTGCAGCTGTACAAGGCTGACACACCTCAGTTCGTTGCATGGGTTGCTGAGGCAGCCATTCCATGCCAAGCCGTTTTGCAGACAGTGAAGTGGTGTCCTCAGCATTGTGGGACCCAGTGACACAGACCGAGAGGAATGGGGGCACTGTAGCTGGAAATAATAAATCACTTGGGAAACTGAGATGAGTTTTAATATGGCGTATGCTGACAGTTTCCATACTCATTCAACATAACCTCTACATTTGATGTCAGAATAGCGGGCGTCATCTATGCAGTACAACGTTTGAGCCCACTGCCTGTAACACAGTCATAAAATGAACTGAGTCTTGACCAATTTTTCTATCTGAGTCTTGAACGTTTTCTTTCTTTTTCTGTTTCTTTCTTCCTTTTTCTGTTCCTGGCAGCCATTTTAGATGTTTTGTGTAATCATATTATTTTTTTTGTCAGAATAAGTGTTACCGTATTTCGGTCAGTAAGATGTTGTTTTTCGTGTCATTTGGTAACTTTTATATTGGTGTATGTTGATACTGAGAATGATATGGAGCTGTAGGAAGTCAGGTTATTCTTGTACTTAAATGTTTTGTTTCGGGGCTAACTGGGAACGAAAGCAACACAATGACTGTGTCAAGGAGCAAGGGGTGTTGGAACCAGAAGCGATACGGATTTTGTTGGGAAAGGTAGCACAATTGACAGCAGACAATACGCAGTTGAGAAGTGAATTAACATCTAGAAGTGAGCAGGAAACTGCATCAGATTAGTCGTTTTGCCTAGGGTGCCACAGCATGAGACTGATCCATCCACGTTAAGTTTGATTATTCCGTTTTTTGGCAAGGCATCTGAGGATGTGTGTTCGTTTGTGGAGGACTTGGAAACTTCAGCTGTGGTGAATGGTTGGTCTGATGAACAATGGTTACATGTAGCCAAGATTAGATTAACAGGTGAAGAGAAGACATATTTAATGTGTTCTGAGGCCTTAAGGAAAGTGGGACAGTTTATACGGTTATAGGAGGATCTCTTACAGAGGTACGAGAAACAGAATAGCGCTCGGTACATCAGGGAGAGGTTGAGCACAGTGAGGAAGAGGCAGGGGAGACGGTAGAGAAATTTGTGGACACGATAAATTAACGAGTATACTTACGTGTTGGGTCAGAGGGATGAGGAGAATGTTGTTCTGTTGCAGGAGGCCAAGCAAAGGGCACTTGATGTGTTTTTGAGGGAGTTACAAGCGCATTTGTCGCGGAAAAAGCGTGAAGAGTCTCCGAAAGGTTTGTATTCGGCCATTCGGCTGGCAATTCAACGTGAGGAAATAATAGATGTGGCAATGGGGGTACGTGATAGACAAGCAGTTTTTACAGCGGGATAAAACGTGTGGTCGTATGGAACTCGTGCAGAGGCAATGTAACCAGTCACTGAGGAATAGAGGAAGGCGTGGAGATAGTAGTGATGGACAAATGTTAGACGGCAGAGGGGACCCAAGACCCACCTAAGGGAGCTCCCGTTTAATTTCAATGCTACAAATATGTATGCAGAGGTGGAATGCTCAGTGGTAGTATCCATACCAGGGTGTATACGTGGACAAGGAAAAAAAATTCCCGGATTTTTCCCGGATTTCCTTGATAAAAATACATTTTCTCCCGGGTGACAGTATATTTTCCCCTATCAATCCTTTCAATGGTTGTGGTTTTATACCCGGGTGTACAATATACCGGCACTTTAAAAAACGAAACTCAGGGGAAAAGACACGTTTTGGAAACATGTTTGATGTGCAGCAACATGTACGCTGCGTATTTTCGTATTACGAAAGTATACACTGGAATTCCTCCAAACACCGCGTGTTACTTTCCGAATCATTGAAATCGAGATTTCGATGCACTTTTGTAGGCCGTTCGTAGCTCATGTCACGTGATCTCGCCAGCCGATGACATCTGATATTCAGAGTATAGGACACGTGATGTAGTCAGTCAACAGCAACATCACTGTTAAGTAGCACGAACACACAAACAGGAAAAGTTAATAGTTTAAATTAATATACGTAGTGTTGCTACAAGAAAAGCAAAATTTTCACATATAATATTGTTCTCAAGCTGCAAGAGAAGCTAAGCTTTCACATATACTGTTGATCTTTTTTGCGCGTGTTACACTTTAAGATATATCACACAGATGTGCCAGTAAAATTTTTAATAATGACATAAATGTCTGACCTTCAGGGTTCGAAATTCTTCTAAATGGCGCGTCATCAAAGAGTTAATTTTTAAATGAGAGTCAAACGCTCTGTGATTTAATAAATTCATGGTACATTCTTGCACATAGTTCAACTTACGTAAAAGGATATTTACTTTGAAAGGAACACTTTTCAAACCAATATTCGCAATATTTTCCCACGACCAGTTAGAAATAGGTTCGTTTCAGCAGTTGCCAGAAAGCGCAGATAACAGGGGACACCGAGCTTGGGTAGCTATCATGACGTAGGAAGGCCGTATGTACATGCGTGTAAAACTTTGAAAGATCATACATTATCTCATAAAAGGAACAAGACATCAGAGGATACTGCAAGAGCATCGGAATTTCGTGAACAATATTAAAATGTGCACATTTAAAGTGCATACCTAAAGTGCACATTTGGATGTCCGGATTCCCAAAGATGTAGATCTCGACCTGATATTAAGCTTTCCAGTGTGTTTTTCGGGTTGTAAATTTTCTTGGAGCACCAATACTGTATTATATCATGTTTGGTTCATTGTTATGACATAGTGCCATCTGTGCTATAAAATGAAAACGTGCACTTGAAATGCATCGAACAGTTGAAATTAGCCAGTACAGTGGAATTAAACATTTCGTTTCAAACACATTGATTGCCTCTGCGGAAAAGGTTAACAAAAGTAAAATTTCTTTAGCAAACAGACAAAAAACAACTTCATTGTTCCGTAAGCCGATTAATGCTTGTCTGTAAGAAAGGTGGAAATAAAATAAAATGTGTAACTAATGACATATTTTAGCCTTCCGTAATTAGGTGAATGTGTTTTAATTTACTTGATAGCTCCCTGCCACAGATATCCATTTTGTTCTCATTTTACGTGAGACTAAACGAAGGGGAAACAGCAAAATCACTAAATGTAAACACGGGTCATCTGGAGACTACGCCTATAACTCAGACTGCTCTCAGCATCAGCCCCGGGTCTACATTTGCGAACCGAGTCAATACTAAAAAAATCGAATTTTCAAAATATGTTCATCTTGTAGCGGACATCTTACCGAAAAGTCTGAAACATAAAGCATCTGTATTCGAGGGAATGTAAGACATATTCTTTGGTCTTAAGTACGCAAAAGTGCAGTGCCACGCCTATTCATAAAGCATTTTTCTACCGCACGTCCAAACTATATTCAGGAGAGTGGAAATTAAAATGTCCTGTGGCGCCTCTCCTGTTCCCAGTCGGCCGGTTTGACAGCCTGCCCCTTTTAAAAAAAAATATCGCAATTAATAGCGGATGCGATTATTTGTAATAGAGAGAACAAGAACTCTTCAGAAAATCTGAACTCTTTATTGTCTGTTAGTTAATAACTTGCTGTTTTGTGTGACATAAAATTAAATATAGGATATATAAAACCAATACTGACAAGAGATAAGCAAGAAATTACACATCCCTTCAAACCTTAGCTCCTAGCGTTTTTTTCTCTCTAATCTTGCTTCAGCTTTACGTGGCGTGCTTTTCTTTCTGCGAAAGAATCTATTACCTCATCAAAGTTCGTCAAACGTTTTGCTACATGAAAAATCGAAATGTTATCTAATACTGAAAACGCCGTTAATACAAATAATACCTGTGGTGCCACCGCCAGACACGACACTTGCTAGGTGGTAGCCTTTAAATCGGCCGCGGTCCGCTAGTATACGTCGGACCCGCGTGTCGCCACTGTCAGTGATTGCAGACCGAGCACCACCACACGGCAGGTCTAGAGAGACTTACTAGCACTCGCCCCAGTTGTACAGCCGACTTTCCTAGGAAAGGTTCACTGACAATTACGCTCTCATTTGCCGAGACGATAGTTAGCATAGCCTTCAGCTACGTCATTTGCTACGACCTAGCAAGGCGCCATACCATTTGATAATTAATATTGTGAAGCTTGTACATTAACGAGAGATGTTCACCGATTGTGGATTAAAGTTAAGTATTCCAAGATCTTCGTACTTTATTTGCTACTATTAATTCCCTTAACTGTTCCAGACCTCACGTCAGACTGCGTGAGCTTTAAAAGCGTGCATTTCGGCCTCCTCTAGCAAAACGGTGTTGGCTCTTCTGCCAACACTTCAATACCCAAGACTGGTGTCGTTTCTCGATATGATTACGTCTATTTTGTCACTGTCTGCCAGATAAAACATAATAGGCCCTTCTAATATGGCAGCAATTTTGTAACACACTAAATAAACGAAACTGTTTTTGCACAAATGGCCATTTTTATAGCACGACAGAATATAATCCACGAAGTACCAATATCAAATGCCTATTAGGCCTACCACAAGCAACAAGCTTTATGTTAGGAAATAGTTTCACATTTCATTCATCCGCACCAGCTTCTCAAGCATGAGATCGAAAAGTAGTATTACGAAATTTTTATATTTGTCCAAATTTGTTCGCCGATTAACTTCACTAACCCTGTCAGAATCACAGGTTTAGTTATCCCGCGATTATTATCCGGTTGGGCGTTATTAAGTGTGCGAACAACATGTTTCCCGCGTTATTTCCAGAATAGAACTTATGCATCTGCTAATTGGGGACTATACAACTTGTCGTTACTAGTGTAGCGATCTGGCCAAACATTTTCTGTCAAAATTTCATTTTCTTGGACACACCGAGAAGATAATACGTAATCTTTCTCACCTGTTATTCCTGTTGGTCGTTTATTACCATTCTGGTAGTCTGAATCTATGGATTTCTCTAGTGATAATAACAATGCTGATCATTCGCAAACCCAATCAACCACATAATCAGAGAGCAATTGACATTCTTCCGTTTACTCCCTCAGCTCGTATTGCCCCTCCCCCTTTTGTCTGCGGAAAGTTTATTTCTAGATGCGACGAGGATTCTCCTGGTAGAGACATCACGTACACTATGCATGCATTCAAGTCAACTTATGATTCATTCAGAAATCAGCTTAAAATGTGTTCAAAAACCAACAGGAAAGTGTTTCAAAACCATATCAATAACAGATAGACAAACGTGCGCTGGGTGCTAGGCGCTACGTGAAACAAGTTTTTTTTTCCTCAAGAATATGACTTTGGCGCCCCCTTTTTCCGGTAGCATATAGCTGCTTGCTGCGACTACTTGCACAGCCAACAGCCACATTCCCGTGGCCAGAAGCGGGAGAATCTACTACTCAAATGCGACTCAACTGCACATGTGCATGAGCCCGCGCGTAACTGCTAAAACAAATCGAATGTAAACTGTTGCGACTTCACGTTCATTAGAGGCAATTTGTTGTTATGAAGCACTGCATGGTCTTCCTAAAACCTTTGACACATTTTCAATTGGCAGACACTTGTATGAGCACTGTGTGTCGTTGTTGTATATAGCGCATTTCCTTTGCAATTTAATATTTTTTTTCTCTCTTTTATGTTTTATTGTTGAGTAATATCCTTTGTTAGAGTATCGGTTCTTACCAGTCAAAATCACAAAAATTTAACTAAGAATTCAGACAATGAAAAATTCCCGGAATTCTTAAAATATCCCGGGTTTTTCCCGGTTTTCTCCCGGATGAAAAAATTCCCGGGTTTTTCCCGGATCTCCCGGTTGTCCCGGGTCGTATACACCCTGCGTACGAACTTAATAGCTTAAGATTTTGTTGGACACAGGGGCGCAAGTGTCAGTAGCTACTAACAGTTTGATGGGACAAAGGAAGTTAGAGCCACCACGTAATATGTTGCGTGGTGTGGGGGATAGAGAGGTCACACCTTTAGGGTCAGTGACAGTTGACTTTTGCATAGGGAAAGTCCGATTTGCTGCATGTTTGGAGGTAGTACCACGGGTAAACGAGGGCGACGACATGATCGAAGGAGTACATTTCTTGCATCAACATTATGCCAAAATTGACCTTGGACAACGAACTGTGGAACTTGGTGGAATGTTATTACAGCTAAGGGAAACTGTTGTCGAATCAGAGCCGTCATGAGGGGCGTTCAAAGTAATGAGCAAACCAATCGAGCTACGTACATTAGCATTAGGACATAATTAGCATGAGTGTGTGTCTAGTGGCACCGGGAATTCGCTTTGGGTAAGTGTAGAGTCAAATGTACCTGTGAGTACAGTCTGTGTTATTGAACCGTTGGAGAATAATGAATTTTTGGATCCATTAAGTTGTTTTGTGAAATGTATTCTACGAGTATTAGAGGGAACTGACGGTCGAGAAGTCCCCGTGAATGTGGATAATTTTAGTGCTGTAGACATGAATTTGAGAAAAGGTGTTTTAGTAGCGAATTTGGATGTACTAGATGATGAAGACTGATGTTCAAGAGGTAGGCATAGGGATGAACCACTAACTGTTGACAGAACTGCATTGCGTAACAAAGTCAAGCATTTGAAAGCAGAGGAAAAAGAGCACATGAAAAGATTGTTGTGGGAATTTAAGGTTTTGTTTTTTCCACGAGGGCCGTTAGTAGCAACTCCATTAGTTTAACATAGGATACCAACAGGGACCGAAGCACCTGTTTACCGTAAATCATACAGAATACAGAGGTATTTACACCCGATTGCGGAGGATTTCATCGATCAGCAGCTTGCGGATGGTATTTTAGACCATAGTAATAGTTGCTGTGGAGTGGGCATTGTCGTTGTGCCTAAAAAATCTGTGGATGAATCTAAGAAATACAGGTTCTGTTTTTTTGTGATTTCAGGGATCACAACTCAGTGGTCATTAGCGCCCAGACTAAATCATGACTGCACTGCGAGGCACAATGTTAAAACAGCAACTAAAAAGGACAGCACTATAAAAGGCACGTTAGCAGGCAAGGGAAGGGCGTGAAGAGGTCGTCCAAGTCATGGGGAGAGGTTTCAAGGCCTGAAGCTTGTTTTCAGTAAGTGTAGATCAATCGGCATGCCACAGCGATAAAATGCGCTGACAAATGACCCTGCTAAAATCAGATGAAGGCACACAACAAGTAGGTGGCCACGGAATCTGCAGCTTCGTTCCCAGGGATACCGACATGGCCAGGAGCCCACATAAAGGTAACTGGAGAACCGTCGTCCGGCAGCTGCTGAAGAGAGCGTTGGATCCGGTGCACGAAAGGGTGAACCGGATACGGATCACTGAGACTCTGGATGGCGCTCAGGTAATCAGAGAAGATGACATAAGCAGAATGTCGGTGACGGCGGATGTAAAGAACAGCCTGATAGAGGCCAAATAGCTCAGCTGCGAAGACCGAACAATGGCCATGGAGCCGGTATTTGAAACTGTGTGCCCCGACAATAAAAGAACACCCGACACCGTCATTGGTCTTAAAGCCATCTGTATAAATGAAGATCGTATTAATGAACTTTGAACGTAGTTCCAATGTCCAATGGCTCTGAGCACTATGGGACTTAACATCTACGGTCATCAGTCCCCTAGAACTTAGAACTACTTAAACCTAACTAACCTAAGGACATCACACAACACCCAGTCATCACGAGGCAGAGAAAATCCCCGACCCCGCCGGGAATCGAACACGGGAACCCGGGCGTGGGAAGCGAGAACGCTACCGCACGACCACGAGCTGCGGACGAACGAAGTTCGACAAACCCGGAGCGGTATACCGAAGCTGATGTAACCTCCTTTGGGAGCGAGCTGAGGTCAAGGTGAACGCGAACCTGAGCCTGGAGCCAAGGTAGCGTGTGGCTCTCGCCCACTCTAAAGGTTGCAGGGAGTGAAAAATCAAGGTGCTGAAGGAGACGACGAAAGCGAACTCCAGGGGGTAGCAGAGCAGATACATACAACCCGTATTGACGGTCGAGAGTCGTCAAAAAAGGAACGATAAGACGGGTGGTCGGGCATTGATAATAGCCGACAGCCATACCGACAAAGCAGTATATCGCGCCGGTAGGTTAGTGGAAATTCACCGGCTTCAGCATGAAGACTCTCGACGGGACTAGTATAGAACGCTCCGATCGCAAAACGTAACCCCCGATGATGTATAGAGTTGAGGCGGCGTAAGATGGACGGACGTGCAGAGGAGTATACGAAGCTCCCATAATCCAGCTTTGAGCGCACGATCGACCGATATAGGCGAAGTAGGACGGTTCGATCCGCTCCCCACGACATACCGCTGAGAACACGGAAGACATTTAGGGAACGGGTACAACGGGCAGCCAAATATGACACATGTGGAGACCAGATAAAGTTCCTGTGAAATGTAAGACCTAAAAATTTTGTTGTCTCCACGAATGGAAGAGCAACGGGACCGAGATGTAAGGACGGCGGGAGAAACTCTTTTTAGCGCCAGAAGTTAATACAGACCGTCTTCTCGGCAGAAAAACGGAAGCCATTGGCGACACTACAGGAGGAAAGACGGTCGGGACAACGCTGAAGACAGTGCTCCAGGAAACATGTACGCTGCGCGCTGCAGTAGATGGTAAAATCATCCAGGAAAAGGGAGCCAGATACATCGGCTGAGAGGCAATCCATTATTGGATTGATTGCTATGGCGAAAAGAGCGACGCTCAAAACTGAGCCCTGTGGCACCCCATTCTCCTGGCGAAAGGCGTCAAACAGGACAGAACCCATACGTACCCTTAACTGTCGATCCATTAAAAAGGTACGAATAAAAAGAGGGAGGCGACCGCGAAGGCCCCATCTGCGCATGGAGAGCATCGAGTGACATTATACTGAGTGCACTATCCGAAAATTACCTCGAGCAATTAAACAGAGAACCGACTCGTGGACCTACTGATAACAAACAGACCCGAACTTTTCGACTCTGTATGTGCAGCACAGGGAATCAGTGATAACAAGGCCGTTGCAGCATCCCTGAATATGGAAGTTAATAGGAATATAAGAAAGGGAGGAAGGTTTATCTGTTTAGCAAGAGTAATAGAAGGCAGATTTCAGACTACCTAACAGATCAAAACGAAAATTTCTGTTCCGACACTGACAATGTTGAGTGTTTATGGAAAAAGTTCAAGGCAATCGTAAAAAGCGTTTTTGACAGGTACGTGCCGAGTAAAACTGTGAGGGACGGGAAAAACCCACCGTGGTACAACAACAAAGTTAGGAAACTACTGCGAAAGCAAAGAGAGCTTCACTACAAGTTTAAACGCAGCCAAAACCTCTCAGACAAACAGAAGCTAAACAATGTCAATGTTAGCGTAAGGAGGGCTATGCGTGAAGCGTTCAGTGAATTCGAAAGTAAAATTCTATGTACCGACTTGACAGAAAATCCTAGGAAGTTCTGGTCTTACGTTAAATCAGTAAGTGGCTCGAAACAGCATATCCAGACACTCCGGGATGATGATGGCATTGAAACTGAGGATGACACGCGCAAAGCTGAAATACTAAACAACTTTTTCCAAAGCTGTTTCACAGAGGAAGACCGCACTGCAGTTCCTTCTCTAAATCCTCGCACAAACGAAAAAATGGCTGACATCAAAATAAATGTCCAAGGAATAAACAGCAACTGGAATCACTCAACAGAGGAAAGTCCACTGGACCTGACGGGATAACAATTCGATTCTACACAGAGTACGCGAAAGAACTTGCCCCCCTTCTAACAGCCGTGTACCGCAATTCTCTAGAGGAACGGAAGGTTCCAAAGGATTGGAAAAGAGCACAGGTAGTCCCAGTCTTCAAGAAGGGTCGTCGAGCAGATGCGCAAAACTATAGGCCTCTATCTCTGACGTCGATCTGTTGTAGAATTTTAGAACATGTTTTTTGCTCGAGTATCATGTCGTTTTTGGAAACCCAGAGTCTACTATGTAGGAATCAACATGGATTCCGGAAAGAGCGATCGTGTGAGACCCAACTCGCTTTATTTGTTCATGAGACCCAGAAAATATTAGATACAGGCTCCCAGGTAGATGCTATTTTTCTTGACTTCCGGAAGGCGTTCGATACAGTTCCGCACTGTCGCCTGATAAACAAAGTAAGAGCCTATGGAATATCAGACCAGCTGTGTGGCTGGATTGAAGAGTTTTTAGCAAACCGAACACAGCATGTTGTTATCAATGGAGAAACGTCTACAGACGTTAAAGTAACCTCTGGCGTGCCACAGGGGAGTGTTATGGGACCATTGCTTTTCACAATATATATAAATGACCTAGTAGATAGTGTTGGAAGTCCCATGCGGCTTTTCGCGGATGATGCTGTAGTACACAGAGAAGTTGCAGCATTAGAAAATTGTAGCGAAATGCAGGAAGATCTGCAGTGGATAGGCACTTGGTGCAGGGAGTGGCCACTGACCCTTAACATAGACAAATGTAATGTATTGCGAATACATAAGAAAGAAGGGTCCTTTATTGTATGATTATATGATAGCGGAACAAACACTGGTAGCAGTTACTTCTGTAAAATATCTGGGAGTATGCGTGCGGAACGATTTGAAGTGGAATGATCATATATAATTAATTGTTGGTAAGGCGGGTACCAGGTTGAGATTCATTGGGAGAGTCCTTAGAAAATGTAGTCCATCAGCAAAGGAGGTGGCTTACAAAACACTCGTTCGACCTATACTTGAGTATTGCTCATCAGTGTGGGATCCGTACCAGATCGGGTTGACGGAGGAGATAGAGAAGATCCAAAGAAGAGCGGCGCGTTTCGTCACAGGGTTATTTGGTAACCGTGATAGCGTTACGGAGATGTTTAATAAACTCAAGTGGCAGACTCTGCAAGAGAGGCGCTCTGCATCGCGGTGTAGCTTGCTCGCCAGGTTTCGAGAGGGTGCGTTTCTGGATGAGGTATCGAATATATTGCTTCCCCCTACTTATACCTCCCGAGGAGATCACGAATGTAAAATTAGAGAGATTAGAGCGCGCACGGAGGCTTTCAGACAGTCGATCTTCCCGCGAACCATACGCGACTGGAACAGGAAAGGGAGGTAATGACAGTGGCACGTAAAGTGCCCTCCGCCACACACCGTTGGGTGGCTTGCGGAGTATAAATGTAGATGTAGATGTAGGTACGGAGAATGCCCGCCCTCCATCAGGTGTCGTAAGCCTTCTCCAAATCAAAGAACACAGCCACGGTATGGCGCTTCCGCAAGAAGTTATTCATAATGAGGGTCGACAAGGTAACCAGATGGTCAACAGCAGAGCGGCGCCTATGAAATCCACATTGTACATTGGTACGTAGGCGTGGAGATTCGAGAGCCAAACCAAACGAGAGTTAACTATTCGTTCCATCACCTTACAGACACAGCTGGTAAGGGAAATGGGTCGAGAACTGGAAGGCAAGTGCTTGTCCTTTCCCGGGTTAGGAATCGGGACAACAATAGATTCGCGACAGAATGTGGGAACATGACCCTCAATCCAGATGCGATTATAAGTACGAAGAAGAATACCCGCAGGAGAAAGGTTCTTCAGCATCTGAATATGAATAGAATCAGGCCCTGGAGCGCAGGACCGTGACCGGGCAAGTGCATTTTCGAGTTCCCGCATGGTGAATGGGGCATTATAAGCCTCCTCTGCCTGTTTTCGGGGGAGGAAGGCAAGGTGGTAATGAGCGGAGCTCGAAACCTCTGCGAAAAATCGGCCGACGGCATTGGAGACATCCTCAGGGGCCACAAGGACGTCATTCGCGACCGTCAAGCCAGAAACTGGTGACTGAACCTCAGTGCCAGATAGCCGGCGCAGGCTACCCCAGACAACACAAGAAGGAGTAAAACTGTTGAATGGCTTTCTTGCTTTCTTCAATAACACGACGACACTGCGCACGTAATAGTTTATAATTAATACAATTCGCCATCGTAGGGTGGCGTTTAAAGGTGCGTACAGCACGTCGGCGAGCACGCAAAGCGTCTCTACATGCTGCGGTCCACCAGGGGACCGGTACGCGACGTGGAGAAGAAGTAGTATGAGGGATGGAATATTCAGCAGCAATGAGAATGACTATCGCAGCTTGCGAAGTTTTGATCCTGAAATGTCACCCTGGAAGAGAAGAGCCCCCAGTCTGCTCTGTAGATGTTCCAACTAGTTGAGTATGGAGATGGGGTATGATGCAGGAGATGGATAGCACAAGGGAAGTGGTCGCTCGAATACGTATCAGAAAGAGCGTACCACTCAAACCGGCGTGCAAGTTTGGTAGTACATATAGGGAGGTCTAAATGGGAATAGGCGTGAGTTGTGTCCGAAAGAAAAGTAGGGGCGCCAGTATTGAGGCAGACAAGATTGAGGTGGTTGAAAAGGTCTGCTAACAGGGAGCCTCTCGGGCAGAATGCTGGAGAGCCCCAAAGGGGATACTGGGCATTGAAGTCTCCAGTCAACAAAAATGGTGCAGGTAGCTGAGCAATAATTTGCCTCATGTCTGCCCTAGTAACGGCAGACGACGATGGAGTGTAAACGGTACAAATGGAAAATTTGAAAGTGGGGAGAGTATTTCGGACGGCAACTGCCTGCAGATCGGTGTTCAATGTGATGGGTTCGTAGTAGATATCATCCCAGACCCGCAACATAACCCCTCCATGAACCGGAATACCTGCCACAGGGGGTAGGTCAAAACGCACAGAGGCATAGTGTGCCTAGTCAATTCCATCGTATGGGCGTAGCTTCGTTTCCTCGAGAGCTACTACGAGCGGACAGTGCAAGCGTAGCAGCAAATTTAAGTCCTCTCGGTTGGAGCGAATGCCGCGAATATTCCAATGAAGAATTGCCATCGTGAGAAGAAAAGGAAAAAGGAGAAGCAAGAAGGGTCACCTCGAAGGCCGCTGAGGACCTGGCTTCGAGCGAGCACTACTCCCGCTATCAATAGGCGGAGAGTCATCGTCCATTTTTGCAATTGGTTCGTCGTCCACCATGTTAAGATGGTTGGAAGGGGGAGCTTCCTCCGCCGGTGGACGGCCAGATGTTCGGCTACCAGCGGTGCGGCCAGGCGAAACGGATGACGGCCTGGGGTGGAAACCGCTGGGTGGCGCAGGATGAGAAACGCGCCGTGGAGGAGAAGGAGAACTTTGCTTCCCATGAGCCTTCTTGGAAGGTCGTTTAGTCGAAGTACTGGTCGATGGCTGGGAGTCCGGGGTACATAAGAAGTCTTCACGGGACTGTTCCTTCTTGAAGGCCCGTGCATCTGGCTTCTGGATCTTAGACTTGGCATAAGCTGATGACGGTGCTTGTGTCTTAGGGGTGACGGGAGGAAGAGGAGACGTTGACCGGGCGATCTTAGCACTGGCCAAACGGTGGACCATAGCGCTAAAGGTCAGATTGCATGTCTGCGTCGACACCTCTCTGGTAGGCAGAGGAGAGGTGAGGACAGTTCCGTATTTCCCCGCTAGGAGCAGCGTGGGCTTCCTACTAGCAAAAAGCTTGCGAGCAGCCGAAGGGGACACTTTCTCTTTGGCCCGAATTTCCTGTATACAGCGTTCATCCTTGTAGATGGGACGGAGGTGGACAGTCACCTTCATGGGCGTCCCTGCCACAAGTGACGCATTTAGCCGCATTAGAACAAGACTGGCGGGTGTGGTGAAAACGCTGACACTGGTAGCAGCTCTTAGGTGTCGGGACGTATTGGCGAACAGAAATAACCTCATAGCCCGCTTTGATGCGCGACGGCAGCTGAACACTATCAAAGATCAAGAAAAGTGTCCGCGTCAGTACAAGGTCATTATCGACCTTTTTCATGACCCTATGGACAGCCGTCACGCCCTGCTCAGCGAGGAAAGACTGAATCTCCTCTCGTCAGTCAATCCGTCGAGTGATCTAGTAGATACCACACGACGAGACGAATACAAGGTGCGGTTAGCCTCCACACGGATAGGGAACGTGTACAGGAGAGTTGCCCGAAGGAGTTTTTGTGCCTGAAAGGCGCTCTCAGTTTCCAACAACAAGGAACCGTTACGCATCCTGGTACATGATTTAACAGGTGCGGCTATGGCATCTACACCCTCCTGAATAACGATAGGGTTGACAGATGAAAAATCCTTTCCGTCCTCAGATCTAGAAACGACGAGGTACTTTGGGGGAAGCGGTAGTACTTTTGTCACTGGTGGCTGGTAAAGTTTCCGTTTTTGGGCAGACGTCGAGAGAGAAGAAGAAGAGAAATCCATTGCGGATGAATCCCCCATGATTGCCAGAGTCTCCGATGGCGCGCTCCTTCCTTGTGGGGACCCTCTCAGAGGGCGCTCCCGCCTTAGGTGAATGTTTACATCTCAGGTCACACTTCCCGAGAAACGGACGAAGAGACCAATCGGCATGGTCGGAAGGTGCCAGCTCAGGCAGTCACCCCTCCCTGGACCTGGCCTTTACCAGCGGGTACGTGCGTGCTTTACTTATCTACCCAGGACGGGGAATTACGCGTTACCCTGTCACCACTACGCGTGCGAACGCCAAGGGACCAACTTCATGTCAGATTTCATGAAAGAACTGTGTAAATTGTTGAACGTAAAGAAGTTGAGGACGAACATGTTCCATCCACAGGCAAACGGAAGGACAGAATGGGTACACAGAACAATCGGGAAGATTCTGAGTTTTTATGTGGACTCATCACCGTCATGGGATGAGTATTTGAAGCATAGTGTATGCGCATACAATGCAAAAGTCCATACCAATACCGGTTTGTCTCTGTATGAGGTAGTGTGCAGGCCAAAAATGCCATTACCGTTTGATATACTGAAGGTACAGAAAGGAAGATCCGATGAATCTTTACGTCAATTCGCAAGAACAATTCGGGCTGTTTGGAAAAAGGTACAAAAGAGGAAAACGAAGGCTTTGGAAAGTCAGGAAGACGCAGTGAAGCAGAAAGGAAGTTTACCGCAGTGTAGAGTACGGCAATAGGTAATGCTATCCAGCCCCTATACGCCAAAACGGAAAACGAATAAGTTCGTCATGAGGTATCAAGGGCCATACCAAGTAGTTGAAACCATATCCCCAGTTAGTGTTAAGCTTCAGCTGCCAACTAGAACAACGATAGTACACACTGTGTGGTGTCGGCCATTTAAGTGTTGTCTCGATCTGACTCCAGGCATGTCACAGGAAGGGAAGAAAGAAAGAGTGAAGAGAGATGTTCAGCGCAGGGAAAACCAGGAAGATAGAGTACAGCATGATGTACCGTATGCTTTGCGATCCAGAAAACAGTAGAGTATTTGTAGTTTTTTGTTTTCTTATTATGTATCATTGGGATTGTATGGATTAATTAGGCATTGTATTTTCATATGTTGTATGTGTTTTCGAGTACTGTGAGCCTTCTACGGGCAGCAGTCTTTTTGAAGAGGGAGGAAAAGTGATGGCGATCCCTATCCTTAGGTCACGAAAAAGGGGAGCTTTGAGCAAGTTGGCAAAAGTAAAAAACTGAGGAAGTATTGCGGATCTCGGCAGTTAGCAGCCGGTACGCCAAGATGACAAGGGAGGAATTACGGAGCTGTCAAAGAGGGAAGGTAACGGTATGTCCAGGTAACGGTATGTCCAGTCAAGATGATAAGCACCAATCCAACACGTGCATGGTGCAGTTATTCTTAGCAGTAATGTAGGCTGCTATAAACGAAAATTATTCTATAAATTCGACAAGAATTTGTTCTAGCAGTTTTGGCTTGAAATCACAGACCGCCACATGTTCACTTAGGCCGATGTATACCTCGTAATTCACACTCACACAAATAATCGTAGCACTTCCATTTCACCAAATATATGCTTGCACACTTGCACTGTTAAACAATACTCTTTGTCGAAATAAATCGGCGCGGAAAAGAATTCTCAGACGACCACATGGGACACCCTCAAGTGGGCCTTGCTCGCCACACACCCTCCAAAACGACTGACCAACGACTGACCCTTGGCCAAGATGGCCACTCGCTTATATAGGCTCGGACATCAACCCCCTCATTGTGCAAGGACCTGTCTCTCCAATTCAGAAACTTCCTGGCAGATTAAAACTGTGTGCCGGACCGAGACTTGAACTCGGGACCTTTGCCTGTCGCGGGAAAAGGTCCCGAGTTCGAGTCTCGGTCCGGCACACAGTTTTAATCTGCCAGGAAGTTTCGTATCAGCGCACACTCCGCTGTAGAGTGAAAATTTCATTCTAGAAAAATCACCAGTTAAGGTTACAAATTTTGATACATACATCCCTCAACAGAAATAAGTACATCATCGGAACCGCACTAAAGAGTACATCTTATATACTACTTTACATAAATTTCTGGTATTATTCTATAGCCCGTAAATCAAGTTTCAGTTTATGCAAAATTTCGCCACTTAGCGCAAATTTGTTTGTTGACGGCTGTGCTGCAAAGTTTTAACATAGATCTGCATATAGCACCGTTTTTAGACGTAATCTATAGCGATCTACACATTGCACTAATCAAAATCTTCATAACCATAATAATTAATTAATTATGGGCGATAAATGTTAATAATAATTTGCAAACATTGAAAACTTGGCAAGTTAAGTGTATAATATAATTTAACTAGTTTAAAATACGTATGATGCAACCCACAATATTGTATAGTGCCATTCTTCATGTCATGAATTTTCTATTGAATTTTATAAACAATTTTCCCTCAAACTTTGTTTATTGCCCTTTACGGGCTTAATTGTTTATGAATATTAACATATGACTATGGCAATCGATCCGTCATGACGAGACGTTTTTAATGAGTGCTCGCTCATCCCTTTAGGTTGTTATTTACTATTTTTATTAATCTTTCAGTATTCGTGATGTTAACCGATTTTGAGGTTAATATAACTTTTATGTGTCGTGACTTGAAATAAAGATCGATCTTTCAGAAGGTGCATATTGCTGACCACAATCCACTGCCGCATTGCTCTTCACCGTAAGTTACAGAGTTTTGGCGTAATGCGCGAAAAACGAAACAATGCCCCAAGCTGGTCGCCCGGCTGCAGAGACAGACCGACCGTTGCAAACCTCGGGCGGCCGCAGCACGCGTTTCCGCGAATCACGCGCTGTGTAGCACGCTCGCTCTCCACAAAGCAATCCTTGCATACTAGAACCATCCATGTAGTAACGAGGGTTTGTACCGTCACAATACCCCCACTTGCTAGTGCATGCACGCAGTAAATGTGGTAGCCAGTAGCACCAATAAAAAAGACGCAAACTGAGTGACCGACCAGTCATGTTAAACTAGTCCTAGAATGTTAACAGTTTACTCGGCAATCTAGTCGGCGGTGGCATCACTGTAAACTAAGTAAAATTCCCTTTGTATTTTTTGCCCAACAAAAAGAAATTTGTAACATATCTGTAAATAACCCCAATCCAATGAATATCTATTTCCTTAACAATGATTCTAAATTTGTCTCTTCTATGTGCGTGTGTATAGTACAACAGATCTGGCAAAGTAAAACAAACACAAAGAAATTTAACAAAATCACAGTAATTTTTATCAATTTTTTAAACTTCCTTACTTTTGCCCAGCATATTATGCACACCACATTGTTTGGAATTAATCTATTCACTTTTACCACTTATCATTTCAATTTGTTTCACGATCACTATCACTTCCCACTGCCTAAAATGTCTTCTAGCGATGCCCCCAGACTAGATGTAGTGTCACAGCTCCCTACTCTGGCGCTATTTTCTGTCCTTCCACTAGCCAGTTTATGGAGCACTACCAGGGAACACACAAAATCCCCAAAGAAAATCTCATATACACGACAGTTTTGCCCATTTACCATAGAGTGGTCCAGCCAAGATCCATCCTCGTGGGATCCAGAGCTGACAAAGCTAAGACAAAATTTCAGGGCAAACCATCACTAAGAAAGTGGCTAGAGCAACAGCTGGGTAGTTGCGCCCAACAATCTGTTCACTACCAGATTAGAAAGGCCCACATGTCATTGAGGCAGTACTGCTTGGCGACAAAGCCTCCCCAATCAAAATGATACTGATAATGTAGCAGGAATCAAACAGACTTTAAATAATATCTGACTATTGTCATGCCTTGACAGCAGAGACTAAAAAAATTTTTACTTGATTATTACAGACCATGAATTAAATTCCAGAGTTTGGCAATGTTTCCCTCAAAAAAATGACAGAATCTACATTTAAAAAAACTTTCTTAAAATTCACCTATACACTTTGTTAAAATATCCTCTATTCATATCATCTAGATCACACTGAGTTTACAAGCAGCAAAATGAACAAACTTTAATTTTACAATCCCCATGCTGTGTTGCTTACCCTAATATTCAGTCCATCAACTTGACCCCCCCATGCACCAAAAGAGTTAGATGTGTCTAATACAGAACCCAGTGCAAAATATTTTTAAGGTAACAATTATGCCCCCAAGTTTCTCAAGCTATCCCCCCCCCCCCCCCCAATACACCAAAAATTAAGCAAAGTATATATATAAGCCAAACAGTTATTCAGACACCACAGCACATAACTTTTACTTCTCCAAAAATTCCTATTAGGCTCATGAGGCTTCACCCTAAGTATATATTCAAAATTTACCACTCTCTCAGGTCTCTCTGAGAACACATCTTTATTCTCTACCAGTAAATTATACAGTTCTTCCCACTCACTGTCACTGATACCCTCTGTCTCATAGACTTTCCTTTTTATCTCCTCCTCAACCCCTACTTCATCCAACATGCACTGGGCCATGTGCAGCCTTGCCACTAAATCATCACCAGTTGCATTTACAAATGTTGTCTCCTTTATACATCCCCCAACATTCAATTCCAGTACCTGTCCCCCACTGTTAATATTTGCCCCATATTTATTTAAAAAATCTGTACCCAGTAACACATTTATACTTAAATTTTGAATCATCAGGAATGGGTGACTGAACAACTCTCCATCAATGTTTACATCCAACACAGCCTCCTTCCTCACTGGCTTGCTGTAATTACCAGTAGCATTTTTTATTCGAACCCCTGTGACTGGGAATTTTACCATTTTATCATTCCTGATATAATTGCAGAAATACACTGCTATCCCACTGACAGTACTACCTGCATCCACCAAGGCTTCTTCACTGACTTTACCTATCTGAACTTTAACTATTGGTTGCACCATCCTAAGAATTTTCGCTTGAGCTCTACTTCTGCTAAAAGATCCTCCTCCACTTCATTAGCACAGCACTTTTCCATATTGCATACCTGCCCCCCATTGAATGATTCTATTTCAAATATTACTTCAGAAGCGTGTTTGTGTTCTTTATTTTCTAAGCTCAACCATCCTAATTCTCTGGCAAACGAAACTTCTCCCATACCTTTGGTCCCAACTTCTGTATATACTTAGAAAAATCTACTCAATCACTTGCATCAAAATTGTGGTGTCTCCGCCAGACACCACACTTGCTAGGTGGTAGCCTTTAAATCGGCCGCGGTCCGTTAGTATACGTCGGACCCACGTGTCGCCACTATCAGTGATTGCAGACCGAGCGCCGTCACACGGCAGGTCTACAGAGACTTCCTAGCACTCGCCCCAGTTGTACAGTCGACTTTGCTAGCGATGGTTCACCGACAAAATACGCTCTCATTTGCCGAGACGATAGTTAGCATAGCCTTCAGCTACGTCATTTGCTACGACCTAGCAAAGCGCCATGTTCAGTTACTATTGATATTGTAAATAATGTACAGAACTACGTTCAACATTATGGATTAAAGTTAAGTATTCTACCAGTTACCTCCTTTTTTCTAAGTTCTAATTTCCTTGTCGTGTTCCAGACCTCACGCCAGCCTGCGTGAGCTTAAACGCGTGCCTTTCGGCTTCCTCTCAATTTAGTGGGTTGGTCTCCTGCCAATCCACAACAAAAATCACATTCACTCTTCCCCATCCAACCACTAGTCCATTCAGCCTCTTCCTTACCCCCATACTGCTCGTCCTCATACTCTACATAATTATTCACATTTTGAACTTCATCTCCCTCGTCACACACTAATTTTCCATAATCTGTATCCCTGCAGTTACACTCCACAGTACATACTACCATTTCATTTATAAAATCCCCACTTAAACCATCAAACTCCTTATCCCCATCAAATATTTGCTTGAATACATCATAGTATGCCTCATCCTGAACATTTAACTGCTTTAAACTGTCCACGTAATTATATGTCTCTACTGTCCAATTTTCTGGAGTATGTTTTTGCAACCATTTTGCCCTTGCTACCCAATCATTTAAGTTAAATTCAGATTCCCCCTTAGTTCTCCACTGTTCATCATTCTTAGTTTGCTGTTTAACCCCATGCATGTAAGCACTAGCTCAATTTGTTTCATCATGTTTCATGGATTCAGATACAGCTTTCCCCACCAAAACATCACTTGCATTACCATCCTGTACATTACAAACACTTTCACCAGACATCTCAGAATCAGCCCCTTCCGGCTGCTCACATCTAACCTCATTAATTTCATCTGATACATTCTTTGGTACATATTCATTTATCACTACATCAACAATAGGCACTATGGCCCCAAAATCATTACCATCATTTAGAAAACCATTAGTTTCAGACATCTTGGCACCCTCAGAATTATCATTATCATCCACTGTATCCGCATACATTACACACAACTCAACACATTTCTTACTATTACTTTCAGACACATTTTGGTCATCACAATATCCATTTATACCTTCAGACAGTGCCTTAGTCCCAGACCTGTTAATAATGCTCATTAAACCAATACTATCTTTCTTAGAATACACATCCCTAACTCTTTACAAAAAACATTCTCAGCATTGATTTCTTGCATTTGGCCCATTAAAGCCCTAACATTCTTCCTCTTAAAGGCTCTCCTTTTGCCATGCTCCATGTACCAACTCCTCAATACATTTTCATCATTTAAAATGGCCTCCATACCTCAATCTCTTTCCTCTCTCATAGTCCTATCATTATTGTCATACCCCCTTTTAAAATAACCACCCCTAGTCTGATTATAATTGTTATCATTCCATTTTTTGGCCCTATTGTTTGCAACTTGTCTTGTCCCAAAGTGGACCCCATTTGAGATAGTTCCTAGTTTAAAGGATGCTGTCCCTGTTGTGTACTTTTGTTCTGTCCCATCTTCCAGATCCATTTCCCAGCACTGGCCTTGCTTCATTTCTTACATCACTGCACCTAAAATCCCTTTGACTGTGGCTCTTCTCATTATATCTTCCCCCATTTCCTCTCCAATGTTCATATCTATTACCGTCCCCATGATGGCTCTGATGATTATTTCCCCAATTCCTATTTCTGTGACCATTTTGATGATTGTTACCCAAATTCATATTTCTTCTTTCCCCCAGATCCCTATGGTTATTACCTGGATTGTTTCCCTTTGAGCCAGGCCTACAGCACAAAGCCTGCTCCATCCTCTCAACAAAGTCTAAAAACATCTCCACAGAATCAGTGGGGCAATGTATGAGTTCCCATTGTAACTCCTCAGGTAGAATCTTTAAAGTTAATATTTCTGTTAACACATCTAAAAGCTGATCCAGATGCACTAATTTATTAAACTCTTCCTGGCAAAATTTCCTCGTAGTTTGTCTGCCTCCCCTGTACACAGGTCCATTCAAAAACTCATTTTGCAACCTACACTGCTTATTTTTACCCCAGTATTTGTCTAGAGACATTCGTTCAAATATTTCAAATGAAATGAACCGATCCTTAAATTTGCTAGCCCATGTCTGAGCTGAATCTTCCAGCATTCTCTTTACAAATTTTACTTTTGCCTCATCTGACATCCCAGCCAGAAAACAGTCCTTGCAATAGGCCTTAAAATCCACGGCTTGATATCCGTTTTCGCCTGGAAATGGCTTTCCACTAGGTGCCTGCATTTCTGGACATGCAGAATGACCCAAAACATTATACAATTTTATCTGGATAATTTTGTCATTTACTTTTGAGGTGACTGTTGCCATTTCCTTTCTGAGATCATAAGCTGTGCTGTCTAATTTATTTATCTGCATAGCTTTTGCCTCATCATTGCTAGCCACTATTTTTGCATTCACTTCAACCAAAGATTGCCTTGTCGCCTCTTCCCTATCATCTCACATCTGCCTTCCCGAAATAATTTCACCCCTCACCTCAGCCTCAACCGCTTCAGCCTTGGAATGCCAGCTCTCTTCTATTTATTGTAATCTATTATCTAATTCGGTCACAATTTCTTGTTTCATTGACCCCAGCTGACTAGTTTTTTTCGCCCACATTATTCTTCAGAGAACTTAATTCGGTATTTAATTTAGTTCCAAAATTAGTGTCTAAAGCACTTAATTTATTATCAGTATCAGTCTTAATGAATCTATGGGGCTACTCATATTTTGGAGAAGAGCAATTACTTCTTTAGACATTACAGGGATACCGATTTCCTCCTATCTCTGAGGACTTTGTGTTTCACTACCACTCCCTGACGACCCGCAATCACTAAGCGATTTTTTAATTTCGTGCGCCATTGCCCTGGCTAGCACAAGAACTGAAAACAAGGAAACCAAAAAAATTGCACCCGCTGTGATCACTTATTTTTCTGGAGGGGCTTCGTCGGTCTCGGCGCTGCTGAAGAGTCTGTGTTGCGGAGCATAGTCACGATCGCTTGTTGCAGATCCGCTGCTCGGTGGACCCCCGGCTGCTGGCAGCCCGTCGCGCGGTTGAGAATAGGCGGCGCCCGCACTCTGCTGGCGCCAGCTGCACTTTATTACTAGATCTGTGTCGTTTACCAGCCATGACTGGACAGACTGCGTCAAGATTACTTACATATATGAAATTCAAAAATATTCACAAAATTAAGACATTTACAATCAATAGAAACAATATTTTTTTGTCCATTCACTTTGGTCACTATTAAAGAATTCACCAATGGAGTGCAATGGGCGTTCTTTCACGTCCTGTGCTACTCTCCTTCTGAATCTTCCTAGCGGCACGAATTGCACTTCTTGAGGCAGTGAGTTGAACATCTTTAGGGCAACCACTGGAAAACTGTCTTGCGTTCCCGTCAGTCGACACCTGGGTATTTCGATGCTCCTCTTGTTACGGGTATTGTGAGTGTGTATATCTTGCCTCAAGCTGAAGACTCCTTGGTTTTCTTTCACGCTGATGAGACATAAAAACATATACTGGCTGAAGACTGTCATAATTCCTAACTGCGTGAATATAGGCCTCCAGTGCTACTGTCTTTTGCTTGATGTGATTATCAGAGAGCTTTTTTCTGTAGAATTAGCACATCCTTACAACCTGCAGAATGTCCCCATAACAGTAGGCCATAATTGATGTGGCTATGGAATAGGGCGTAATATACTGTTATGAGATATTGGTCACTCAATACACTTTTTAACCTCCTCAGAAGGTATATTACACGGGAGAGCTTGGCGCACATGTACACTGTGTGTTCGTTCATTGTTAGTTTCCTCTCTATCATGATGCCCAATAGTTTGACAGCCTCCGTATTATCATGACATCCGATGTTGTTAAGGGTGCATATCAGATGTTGTGTTTTTCCTTCATTCATTTTCATTTTATTTTTGATGAACCATTCTTTAATGATTTGGAAGAGTACACCTGTTTCTTGGAGTGATTCTGCAGCAGTCCTTCCTTTGGCAAAAAGGGTGGTGTCATCAGCAAACTGTAACATATTGTTGTTATAACCCGTATCATTTACATAAATAAGGAACAGGAGAGGCGCTATGACGGACCCTTGGGGTACTCCATGTTCCAGCTTTTGTTCTTGTGATGTTGCTCCACGAATTAATACCACTTGTCTCCGGTTTTGCAGGTAAGACTAAAAAGTTGCCAGAACAACACCTCAGACACCGTAACATTTTAATTTATTGTGCAGTATTGTGGGAAATGCAGTCAAATGGCTTGCTAAGATCACAGAATGTCAGTGCCACACTTTCTCTGTCTTCGAATGCTTGACTTATTTTTCTGGTTAAGTCCAGTGCCGCCGTAAACGTTGACTTTCCCTTGCGAAAACTATGCTGTTTGTCCTGGAAGAGCTTATTTACTTCAAAATAATTCTGTAACAGCAGTTTCATAACAGACTTCCTCTGTGCGCTCGATCCACGCTGCGCGGCGTCGTCGAACGGCGATAGTAGGCGAGCACGCGATTAACCGAAACGCGAGTGTTCATGCTTCGCTTAGTTCCACTAGCCTTCGTGCCTAGTTGTCTAGCATACTAGTATCCCGGACGAGCCCCCAATTGCGACGGGACGGTAAAAATAATGAAGAAGTGCGGTTGAAGTGCTCTCACACGAATATGCATATACAAATGTTGGTTAAAAATGTTATTGCGAATTTTAGATCTCATGTAAGTCTCAGGGGGTGGTGCATTAGTACACCTCCAGAACCGTGCATTTGTTATAGTTTTTTATTTAATTATTCACTCAGACATAAGTACAGTTTATGCTAGGGAACAGGTATTACGCGATTATTATACAAAAATCTGTTTTTCACGACACAGTTCAATCACTATTTATTGGCGTTGTCCTTTTCTTTCATACAATGAAATTAGCACTGGTGAGACGGTTTACATTTTTACTTTAATAATAATTTGACTCCGAGCCCCCAATAGCAGTAATGGAGGCTGCTATAAACGAACATTACTCAATCAATTCGAACAGAACCACAAGTCCCACTGTCCTCTTAGTTCTAGAAGTTTTGGCTTGAAATCACAGATCGCCACAGGTTCGCTTAGGCTGATGTATACCTCGTAATTCGCACTCACACAAATAATCGTAGCACTTCCATTTCACCAAATATATGCTTGCACACTTGTACTGTTAAACAATACTCTTTGTCGAAATAAATCGGCGCGAAAAAGAATTCTCAAACGACCACATGGGCCACCCTCAAGTGGGGCTTGCTCGTCACCCACCCTCCAAAACGACTGACCAACGACTAACCCCTGGCCAAGATGACCGATCGCTTATATAGGCTCGGACATCAACCCCCTCGTTATGCAAGCACCAGTCTCATCAGTTAAGGTTCCAATTTTTGATACATACATCCCTCGACAGAAATAAGTACACCATCGGAACCGCGCTAAGGAGTACATCTTATTTACTATTTTACATTAAGTTCTAGGATTATTCTATAGCCCGTAAATCAAGTTTTAGTTTTTGCAAAATTTCGCAACTTAGCGCAAATTTGTTTGTTGACATCTGTGCTGCAAAGTTTTAACATAGAACTGCATAAAGCTCCGTTTTTAGACGTAATCTATAGCGATATGCACATTGTGCTAATCAAAATCTTCACATCCATACTAATTAATTAATTATCGGCGATAAATATTAATAATAATTTGCAAAGAATGGAAACTACTGCATATTAATTGTATAGTATAATTTAACTAGTTTAAAATACGTCTGATGCCACTCACAATATTATAAAGTGCCGTTCTTGATGTCACGAATTTTCTATTGAATTATATAAACAATTGTCCTTCAAACTTTTTTTATTGCTAGTTTCGGGCTTAATTATTAATGAATCTTAACATATGTCTACGGCACTCGATCCGCTATGACGAGAAGTTTTTAATGAGCGCTTTCTCATCCCTGTAAATTGTTTTTACTATTTTTATCAATCTTTCAGTATTCGTGATATTAACCGATTTTGAGGTTACTATAACCTTTGTGTCTCGTGACTCAAAAATCGATCTTTCAGAAGGTGCATATTGCTGACCACAATCCACTGCCGCATCGCTCTTCACCGTAAGTTACATAGTTTTTGCGTAATGCGCGAGAAACCATACAATGACCCAACCTGGTCGCCCGGCTGCAGAGACAGACCGACCTTTGCAAATCTCGCGCGGGCGCGGCACGCGCTTCCGCGAATAGTGCGCCCTGTAGCGCGCTCGCTCTCCACAAAGCAAGGCTTGTGTTGTGTACATAGTTCCGCGTAGTCAGCACGTACACAACTTTCCCACTAAAGCGCGCCCTTCTAAGCACAACAGTGCAGGCGCAGCACTCGTACGTCTCCGCACTACGAGATGGCGCTGCCATAAAGACGGACCAAATTCAGCTTCCGCCGATCCGCGTATTAATATGTAATGTGGCCAATGAGGTTGCTGCTAACGTAGAACTTTTTCTCCTCGCGGATCACACTCGCGCATCGATACCTGAACGCGCGAGGTATTATAACGAGTGTACAGACCTCCGGTTAGTCAGTCTGCAATAGTCTGTAGTCGAGTTTCAGTCTGCGCCTAATAAGACTACCATATTCCTGTACATAGCCATGAAGAGAAATGTATAGACACTTTGTCAAGTATCAGAGATATGTGAGAATAAGATTAACGAACCAATACCAAAGGAACTTCAGATTGTCAGTTGTAAACAGCATCCAGAATCAAGTTAAGTAATTTCTATGATTTTTATTATTTTAATAAATGTGTGTGAAAATTAAACAAGTTCTGTTTAAAGTTGGTCACCGTCAATCTGCTACTCTAAGCGTGCAAGTGGCGTTTCTATCGTCTGACCTAACGGCAGAAGATAAACACGCCACGATAAGACCACATGACATATTGCTGACACTCGCCTACTTCGTTAGAGCGACAAGTCAAATAATCTGATGGTGTGTGTACCGAAGGTCTTACAGTACACACACCACAGCTTGCATACTAAAACTATGCATCTAGTAACGGGGGTTTGTACCATCACAACCTTAATCAATAGAACTGCCTGTAAAATAATAGGACCAACGTTCTATCTGCCTGCATCAATTTCACGAGTCCCTCAATTTAATGTTACACAACCACAGCTGTACTGGCCAGAAGCAACTTTAGAGTTTTCGCCAAGGTAGAATCTGATCTTGTTAAACAAAACTCTGGAGCCAGGTCTGTTGAGATCCATAAATCAGTTCATTTCAGAGCAAGAGGGGGGCATATCAGCTGAACAGTTAGTGCATCATCTCGCTCAACATAGGGAAAGGCAACGACAAGTAACAATAATCTTGTGCACCTATGTGGCATCGAAGAATTAACTTTCTTGGGTGTTGTTTCCATTCTGATCAGGCAGATACCCAATTTCAAGAGGCAACTGATTGTAATACAAACTCGATTATATACCGAGGGGTTAAGACGGGTAGGTAAGGGGTTGGAGTGGTCATTCAGTAAGGAATTTTTACATTTTGCCTCATTCATCTATTTTAAGAGGACTGGACCACATCTAAGTTTTCTAATGTTAGTAGTAAATATGTCATAAGCACGTGCTGACCAAACAAGTTTGAGAGTAGTTAGAGGTCAACCTGGGGACCGTGTCTTTCCGAAGGGGGGGGGGGGGGGGATAATGTAGCGGCACCACCATTTAAGATGAGAAGAGGTTACCTTCAGTGCAATATTTCTGAGTGCACAAGTTACAGCTAGGCATTGGCCTGTTGACAATAAGTTACGCTACCAGCGGTTGTGAAACAGAATGGAGGCCACAGGACCGTGAACCCACTGAAAAGAGTAAATGCAGCAGTTTGCATGGCGCAAGTTACAGGCAGAATGGGCCCACTGTGCCAACCCAGGTGTTATGAGTACTAGACTCGGAATAGTGCTTTAGAAAAACAGAGGCAAACAGCCGCATATAAATAGGTGCCAGTTCACTAAAAAGGCATTTATGTGTGACAGCTCTCCTGGACAGCGGGGCTTGTCACACAGCAGCAGATGGGGCACCAGCATCCCAGCCAACGGCGGGTTACTGGTTCGACCCTCAGAGGCCAACGCAAGGTCTGCAGACAGCCAGCACGGGCCATGCCACGGCTCGCTACCACGGGCAGTCTTGTTGGCTTCCAACACATGCCGGAAGAATCCTGAGGCGAGGGCTGCAGATTCGGACCCTGGATCTCCGGCGCTTGTTGTCGCCGCGTTTTTAGCCACTCCGGCGAGGAAGTGCGGCCCTGGTCGCCTAACAGCTCCCAGCAAAGCGAGTCTGAAGTGGTCGGTACAGAGACCGCTGAGTCGACTGTTGGCACTTCCTGACATCGTTACAGCTCTGCGGCCGTACAAGGCCGACACACAGCAAGGCATTGTATGGGTCGCTGAGGCAGCCATTCCATGCCAAGCCATATCGCAGACAGCAAAGCTATGTCCTCAGCACTGTGTGAGCCTGTGATGCAGACCGAGAGGAACAGGGGCACTGTAGCTGTAAATAATAAATCACTTGCGAGATTCGGACGAGTTTTAATAAAGTGCATCCTGATATTTTCCATCCTCATCCAACATACCATCTACAAAACCTACACCTACAATGCATGGACGTATAAATAATTATGTATTTTATTTTATTTCAGTATTTCGTTGTGCCCCACTAAAAAATGTATTTAGTGTTGCGTGGAAAAATGAAAAAATACTAATTACAAAGCAGGATAGTAATGCCATTTTGTCTGTCTGTTCGGGTATGCTCGAAAGGTACAGGGACGATTTCAGTGCGGTTTCCACTATCGTGTATCTGGACTCTTCAGACTCATTTAGTATGCATACTGTGTAAAACGTCCATATACAATATTTAACATGTTTGCTTTTCATTGCACAAAGAAACGAAACCAAACAGGACATACCAGAAGACACTAGGTGTATTAATATGCAGTCAAGTGGAAGTCAGTTACTTCTAACAATACTTAAATCAGTTCCTTGTCAAAACACTTCTAGGAATATAATTGTGAACTAGAGCTCACTATTTTGCTCCTAGCAAGGGATGCCAACATGAAGGCGGTGAAGCAAAAACATAAAATAACAGGAAAGGCGTTCTGCAGGGAAAAAAATACTAAACAGGTATAACGGCGAAGTAGAACAACAAAAAACGTCATGATTATAAAATCAAAAATATTGTAGAAATTTGTGAAAGTAAATCCGACTTAGGAGCATTCAGATACAGCAATAATCAGATACTGTTGATCGGCCTAGAGTAGATGAAAATCAGTCCGATTTACTTGATATCTCAAAGCAAATTGCCGTTTTTGTGGGCAGCTGATTATCAACGTCGCACCGAAATTATAAAGTGCTGCAAAACACTGGACGACTTAAAAGCCGAAACTTATGAACAAGGGTATACTGTCAGTCTATCTCCTGTGCCAACCTCTTCGTCTCGAAGTAGCACTTGCAATTTACCTCCTCAATTATCTGCTCTTTGAATTTCAATCTCTGTGTTCCTCTACAGCATTTACCCTCTACAGCTCCCTCTAGTACCATGGAAGTTATTTCCTAATGTCTTAAGTCTTTTCATCATGTCCCTTCTTCTTGCCAGTGTTTTACATATATCCCTTTCCTCCCCCATTCTATGAGGAACCTCCTCTTTCCTTACCTTATCAGTCCGCCTACCTTTCTACATCCTTCTGTAGCACAACATCTCAAATGTTTCGATCCACTTCATGTACGGTTTTCCCACAGGAAATTATGCAGACCTGAAGAGGATGGCAGAAGACCGGACAGCCTGGAGAACTACCATGTAAAACCCTGCCTTTAGGCAGATCACTGAACACCGAACACACCACAGTTCATGTTTCATTACCGTATAATGTCGTGTTCTAAATGTACACACATCACAAAAAGGTTGGCGTCACCCCGGTTCCCAACTACTGACGATAGTCGTTGACTGTGGATATGATATCACAGTCACAGTCCCTTTGACTGTTCAGGGATGTCACTAACCCGCCCAAAGATGTAAACAACCATGCATGAGCAGCGCCTATTAGACAGAGGTGGTCCGACAGCCGATCAATTCCAGTCATTCCACCAGGAAGGAGGTACACGGTTCTTGTGGTCTGTAGTTCAACCATGCATAGGCGGTCAATACTGCGGTTCGATCGCGTGCGCTTTGTTACTTTGCGCCAGGGAAGTATCAAGGGGTCTCAGAGCGAACGAATACATTGTTGTTCGGACATGGAGGAGATACAGAGAGACAGGAACTGTCAATGACAGGCCTCGCTCAGGGCGCCCAAGGGCTACTACTGCAGTGGATGACCGCTACCTACGGATTATGGCTCGGAGGAACCCTGGCAGCAACGCCACTATGTTGAATAATGCTTTTTGTGCAGCCACCGGACGTCGTGTTACGACTCTAACTGTGCGCAATAGGCGGCATGATGCGCAACTTCAATACCGACGTCCATGACGAGGTCCATCTTTGCAACCACGACACCATGCAGCGCGGTACGGATGGGCCCAACAATATGCCCAACGGATCGCTCAGGATTGGCACCACGTTCTCTTCACCGATGAGTATCGCTTATGGCTTCAACCAGACAATCGTGCGAGACGTGGCTGGAGACAACCCGGTCAGGCTGAATGTCTTAGACACACTGCCCAGCGGGTGTAGCATGGTGGCCGCTGCTGATCATGGAGGGCGCGGTGAAGGCTGTACGATACGCGAATGCCAATCCTCCGAATTATAATGCAACCATATCGGCAACATGTTGGCCAGACATTCGTCTGTATGGACGACAGTTGGCACACCTGGTGAGTGACTTCCTTCAGGATAGTGACATGGCTCGACTAGAGTAGCCAGCATGTTCTCCAGACATGAACCCTATCGACCATGCCTGTGATAGATTGGAAAGGGCTGTTTATGGACGACGTGACCCACCAACCACTCTGAGGAACCCACCCCGAATTTCCGTCAAGGAGTGGGACATCTGAACCAGCAGTGTCTTGATGAACTGGTGGACAGTATGCCACGACGAATACAGGAATGCATGAAACGTGTTGCTGGGTATTAGAGGTACCGGTGTTTACAGCGATCTGGTCCACCACCACTGAAGGTCTCGCTGTATGGTGGTACAACATGTAATGTGTGGTTTTCATGAGCAATAAAAAGGGCGGAAATGATGTTTATTTTGATCTATGTTCCAATTTTCTGTACAGGTTCCAGAACTCTCGGAACCGAGGTGACGCAAAACTTTTTTTGTTTTGTGAACATTGTTACAGATTTCTTCTTCCAGTTAAGGTTTATGTTGGATACCAGTACACTTCTGTTTCTCAAGAATGCACTCTTTGCTGTGATAGTCTGCTTTTTATGTTCTCCTTCCTTCATCCATAATTTTTATTTTGCTTCCAAGGTAGCAGAATTTCTTGATTTCTTCTACTTCGTGATCAAGTTTGGTGATCTTAAGTTTATCGCTGTTTTCATTTCTACTATTTCTAATTACTTTCGCCTTTCTTTGATTTCCTCTCAATCCGTATTCTGGGCTCATTAGACTGTTCATTCCACTCAACAGATAATTTAATTTTTCTTCACTTTCACTCAGGATAGCAATGTCATCAGCGTATCATATCATTGACATCCTACCTAGAATTTTAAATCGACTCTTGCATCTTTCTTTTTATTTTCTTCATCGCTTCTTTGATGTATAGACTGAACAGGAGGAGCTAAAGACTACACCCCTGTCTTACAGCCTTTTTAACCCGAGCACTGCGTTCTTGGTTTATCAGTCTCATTTTCCCTCTTGGCTCTTGTACATATTGGATATTACCCGTCTATCCGTATAGCTTACACCTATTTTTTTGAGAAAATCGAACATCTTGAACCATTATACATTGCCTAACGCTTTTTTCAGGTCTACTAATTCTATTAACGTATCTTGATTTTGCTTTTGTCTTGCTTCCATTATCAACCCGCAACATAAGAATAGCCTCTCTGGTGCCTTTACCTTTCCTAAAGCCAAACTGATTGCCATCTAACAGATCCTGAATTTTCTTCTCTTCTGTGTGTCATTCTTATCAGAATCTTTTTTCGTAATATTGAGGACAATGTTTTCACGCAAAGTCTGATGGTATATCGCCAGACTCCTACATTCTGCAGATCAACATCAACAGTCATTTTGTTGCCACTTCCACCGATTATTTTAGAAATTGTGATTAATTGGCATCTATCTCTTCTACCTTATTCGAAATTAGGGTGCAATGACTGGTTGTCGTTTGAAAAAACTGGAAATTTTTTTACTACTGAATTGGAATGAATATACATTTCAGAATTATTCAGCAAAATATTATGCCCGAACTCCAAAAAGTAACAATTCTGTGAGCGTTTCAGGCGGTCGAGCACGTCACGCCTCGGCGTTAGATAACGGATCTCCACAAGACGTTACCGAGGCCATCACCCATCTTTATTGCGATTTGAGTAAACCTGAATTGCTTGAGTGTTGTCTGGACGGTTTTACTCAAAATGTGAACGTAAATTTCAATAGTCTCATTTGTAGATACTCTTCAAAAATAATATCCAGCCGAAGCAAAATTGTCAACAATGCTTAAAATTTGGCCGTTTGTCTATTCAGTGTAGGCCATAATGCATTAACGCACGTGACAGATGTCTTCAAATCAAAGTCGATTCTGTGAAGATAGAGATGCCAGCGGCGTTGCGCTCAGCTACGGAAGGTGCTTTGAAGACGAAAGTAAGGGATTGATGAAAGTAGCAGAAAGCGGCCATCCACTAGCCAGTGCGACTGCTACTCTGGACCAGGCATCGATAATATCCAGTATGTTTCCATCTTTGTTTCTTTTTTTGTATGGCAGATAAATGTCAAATTTGAAACGCGTCTTCCTCAAAAGCAAGTTTTTTCGCCATGGTTGTCGTCGCCCACGCTACAATTTTCATGCAATTTAAATGATTTTTGGTCTCCCTTGAAGAAAATTAAACTTTCCTCCGTTCCAGTAGCCGACTTCTTTAGTTTTGATATTTAGTATTTTTTTCGGGAAAAAAGGAGGGGTCAAAAATTAGCCATTTATTCAAGTATCTATAATTTACCATTTTCTTTTTTTAAATCCCTACGATGAACCAGAATTACATTAAAATTACATCTGTAAGGATCAGCGTGATATGATAGTTTCATGTTTCAGATTACCACAACTGCAGTTACAGCGACAACAGCCGATGTGCATCCTTTCGGAGCTTCCTTGGGAAAATCCCAATTACACAGTGAAGAAATTAATATTTTTCAACAAAAAGTAGCAGTTCAAACTTCACTGTATGCTTTATTCATTGCAGCAAATCTCATTTGTCTACTACATTCTAGTACGAAGAGAAAAATCCTGAATTTTAGCAATATTAAGTCTTCCAAAGCTCTTTTAAAGTCAGATATTGATAGTCACCTGCCTCTTCTACATGGATTCCTCTTACTTCTTCTAACACATCAGACAAGTCTTCCTCCTCATAGATGCCATCAGTGTACTCCATCCACTTACCCAATCTCACTCCTCTGCATTTAACAGTGGAACTCCCATTGAATTCTTAATGTTAACCACCCTTGCTTTTAATTTCATCGATGGTTGTTTTGAATTTTCCATATGCTGAATCAGTCCTTGTGACAATCATTTCTTTCTAGCGTTCTTGACATTTTTAAAGCAGCAACTTCACCTTCACTTCCCATTTATTTCACCCCTAAGTGACCCTTATTTCTGTATTAGTATTCCTGTATTCTTCTGTACATATTTACATTGTCACGAATGCTCCAGGAAGAACTGCATTTAACAGAATGGAGAGGAGAATGGTGTCTATTAGTTGCGAAGCTACTGGTGTTGTATTAAAACATGACAATTTTCGTTCACATACTGCATACAGTAAATCGGGAAACGGAACTTTGAGAATGGGAATCGTGTTGGCTTATATTTGGAGGCAACTGGTGAACGACGATTTTCCTGCGGTTGCCGAATACCTTGTGACAACAGATGCCAGACTGGGTATCGTACAGGCTAGGAAACTTGAAAATGGTGCTACCTGGTACGTAAATCGCGAAAGCGAACAGTAATATCTTTTAGGAACTGTAAAATGGGAGGTTGTCGCGTGTTGCTGAGGGCGACAATCTAACATGTGGCGATTTTTACGAGAGGGCATTTAGCCACCACCTGTTTTGACTGAACAGAGTACAGACTGATATTTGCTCGGTTGTTACTGCAGCTATCTTGGGACCTCCGAGGGGCATCATATTTGATGAAAGTTCCGTACGTTTGATTTTGTCTCAATGTCGAGATGTAATTCTCAAAATTATCGTGTTTTATCAGTTTATATTTTTAATCACACAATGTCACTAACCAACACATGCAATCACAAAACAACCACAGAAAGGTCTTGTCCATCATGAGAATTCGTCCGGAAAGAACTGCAGTTAGGCATGCCAGGGAATTTCTTTGTTTGACAATCCTATATGATTGGATGCCGAAGATGTGAACGCATCGGATGTTTCTAGCATTATCCAAATCGACAACGAAGTGATGATAGTCGTAAATAACATAATAATATAATGTCCATGGACACAAGAGGATTGAATTTTATATAGTTCGTTTGAGTTATCATATTTTGAAAATTTTCTAAAATGTTTGATTTAGTGTTGATTTGATGAAGAAAGCTTTTATTTAGAAATTAATAACTAATTTTGGAAGTGCTGTTTTAATTTAATAATTTTTAAATTTAAAATTGCAAAATATTTTACGTCATACCAGGGAATGGTTCACAGAAATGTGACCACCTGTGTCAGGAATGGGGGCCGATCTCAAGATATCATGAAACTTATCTGACGTAATTCGGGGATGGCTCTAACATGGCTGCAAAGTTCGGAAATAATGGTAACTAAATCGTTAAACATTTGCTGATCACAAGAGAATTTGCTTTGTGTTTACCCCGTTGTGTTTTCCATGATAGGACGCTCTCTTGACTTGATCGTCAGCTAATTCATTTACCCACATCCCTGTATGAGCTTTAATCCATCCGAAATTTGCTTCGAATTGCCACATCTTTGTCGCATTTTAGCCGCTCAACGTCACAAGTCTCTTATAGCTTCTGCGACGCGTACGTTATGGATCAACAGCCGGTGGTCATGTGGTTAGCGTTGCTCCTTCTCTATGACAGGGTCTCGGCTTCGATTTCCGGCTACATCAGTTTCTATCCCCTCGCGAAACTGTGTGTGTGTGTGTGTGTGTGTGTGTGTGTGTGTGTGTGTGTGTGTGTGTGTGTGCGCGCGAGCGTGCGTGCGTGCGTGCGTGCGTGGTGTTCTCCAAATTTTATCATCATCGACATGCATTTCACCGAAGTGGCGTGACAAAAGACTTGCACCAAGGTCTCGAACATACCGACCAGTATCTCCTGCCCAGAAAAGCGACACGTACGTTTCATATCATTTTACAGATATGCGAGTGCTGCCACCGTTAGCAGCTGCTGCAGATATAAATCAGGTAAATCAGTAAATTGTGAAATGTTTGCGTATTATAAGTTCGTATTTGAAAAAAAAGTACATGATGTAGCTGTGAGAGTTTCATTACCTTCGTTAGTCTAGAATTCTACACATAACATTTGAAGTAATATGTAGTATTCCCCCCCCCTTCCCCCCCATGAACCATGGACCTTGCCGTTGGTGGGGAGGCTTGCGTGCCTCAGCGATACAGATAGCCGTACCGTAGGTGCAACCACAACGGAGGGGTATCTGTTGAAAGGCCAGACAAACGTATGGTTCCTGAAGAGGGGCAGCAGCCTTTTCAGTAGTTGCAAGGGCAACAGTCTGGATGATTGACTGATCTGGCCTTGTAACAATAGTCAAAACGGCCTTGCTGTGCTGGTACTGCGAACGGCTGAAAGCAAGGGGAAACTACAGCCGTAATTTTTCCCGAGGGCATGCAGCTTTACTGTATGATTAAATGATGATGGCGTCCTCTTGGGTAAAATATTCCGGAGGTAAAATAGTCCCCATTCGGATCTCCGGGCGGGGACTACTCAGGAGGATGTCGTTATCAGGAGAAAGAAAACTGGCGTTCTACGGATCGGAGCGTGGAATGTCAGATCCCTTAATCGGGCAGGTAGGTTAGAAAATTTAAAAAAGGAAATGGATAGGTTAAAGTTAGATATAGTGGGAATTAGTGAAGTTCGGTGGCAGGAGGAACAAGACTTCTGGTCTGGTGACTACAGGGTTATAAACACAAAATCAAATAGGGGTAATGCAGGAGTAGGTTTAATAATCAATAGGAAAGTAGGAATGCGGGTAAGCTACTACAAACAGCATAGTGAACGCATTATTGTGGCCAAGATAGACACGAACCCCACACCTACTACAGTAGTACAAGTGTATATGCCAACTAGCGCTGCAGATGACGAAGAAATTGAAGAAATGTGTGATGAAATAAAAGAAATTATTCAGATAGTGAAGGGAGACGAAAATTTAAGAGTCATGGGTGACTGGAATTCGAGTGTAGGAAAAGGGAGAGAAGGAAACATAGTCAGTGAATATGGATTGGGGCAAAGAAATGAAAGAGAAATCCGCCTGGTAGAATTTTGCACGGAGCACAACATAATCATAGCTAACACTTGGTTTAAGAATCATGAAAGAAGGTTGTATACATGGAAGAACCCTGGAGATACTAAAAGGTACCAGATGGATTATATAATGGTAAGACAGAGATTTAGGAACCAGGTTTTAAATTGTAAGACATTTCCAGGGGCAGATGTGGACTCTGACCACAATCTATTGGTTATGACCTGTAGATTAAAACTGAAGAAACTGCAAAATGGTGGGAATTTAAGGAGATGGGACATGGATAAATTGAAAGAACCAGAGGTTGTACAGAGTTTTAGGGAGGGCATAAGGGAGCAATTGACAGGAATGGGGGGAATAAATACGGTAGAAGAAGAATGGGTAGCTTTGAGGGATGAAGTAGTGAAGGCAGCAGAGGATCAAGTAGGTAAAAAGACGAGGGCTGATAGAAATCCTTGGGTAACAGAAGAAATATTGAATTTAAATGATGAAAGGAGAAAATATAAAAATTCAGTAAATGAAGCAGACAAAAAGGAATACAAACGTCTCAAAATTGAGATCGACAGGAAGTGCAAAATGCTAAGCAGGGATGGCTGGAAGACAAATGTAAGGATGTAGAGGCTTATCTCACTAGGAGTAAGATAGATACTGCCTACAGGAAAATTAAAGAGACATTTGGAGATAAGAGAACGACTTCTATGAATATCAAGAGCTCAGAAGGAAACCCAGTTCTAAGCAAAGAAGGGAAAGCAGAAAGGTGGAAGGAGTAAATAGAGGGTCTATACAAGGGCGATGTGCTTGAGGACAGTATTATGAAAATGGAAGAGGATGTAGATGAAGATGAAATGGGAGATACGATACTGCGTGAAGAGTTTGACAGAGCACTGAAAGACCTGAGTCGAAACAAGGCCCCTGGAGTAGACAACATTCCATTGGAACTACTGACGGCCTTGGGAGAGCCAGTCCTGACAAAACACTACCATCTGGTGAGCAAGATGTATGAAACAGGCGAAATACCCTCAGACTTCAAGAAGAATATAATAATTCCAATCCCAAAGAAAGCAGGTGTTGACAGATGTGAAAATTACCGAACTATCAGTTTAATAAGTCACAGCTGCAAAACACTAACACGAATTCTTTACAGACGAATGGAAAAACTAGTAGAAGCCAACCTCGGGGAAGATCAGTTTGGATTCCGTAGAAACGTTGGAACACGTGAGGCAATACTGACCTTACGACTTATCTTAGAAGAAAAATTAAGGAAAGGCAAACCTACGTTTCTAGCATTTGTAGACTTAGAGAAAGCTTTTGACAATGTTGACTGGAATACTCTCTTTCAAATTCTAAAGGTGGCAGGGGTAAAATACAGGGAGCGAAAGGCTATTTACTATTTGTACAGAAACCAGATGGCAGTTATAAGAGTCGAGTGACATGAAAGGGAAGCAGTGGTTGGGAAGGGAGTAACACAGGGTTGTAGCCTCTCCCAGATATTGTTCAATCTGTATATTGAGCGATCAATAAAGGAAACAAAAGAAAAGTTCGGTGTAGGTATTAAAATCCATGGAGAAGAAATACGAGGGGAGTTCAATAAGTAATGCAACACATTTTTTTCTGAAACAGGTGTTGTTTTATTCAGCATTGAAATACACCAGGTTATTCCTCAATCATTTAGCTACACAACACTATTTTTCAACGTAATCTCCATTCAATGCTACAGCCTTACGCCACCTTGAAATGAGGGCCTGTATGCCTGCATGGTACCATTCCACTGGTCGATGTCGGAGCCAACGTCGTACTGCATCAATAACTTCTTCATCATCCGCGTAGTGCCTCCCACGGATTGCGTCCTTCATTGGGCCAAACATATGGAAATCCGACGGTGCGAGATCGGGGCTGTAGGGTGCATAAGGAAGAACAGTCCACTGAAGTTTTGTGAGCTCCTCTCGGGTGCGAAGGCTTGTGTGAGGCCTTGCGTTGTCATGAAGACGGAGAAGTTCGTTCAGATTTTTGTGCCTACGAACACGCTGAAGTCGTTTCTTCAATTTCTGAAGAGTAGCACAATACACTTCAGAGTTGATCGTTTGACCATGGGGAAGGACATCGAACAGAATAACCCCTTCAGCGTCCCAGAAGGCTGTAACCATGACTTTACCGGCTGAGGGTATGGCTTTAAACATTTTCTTGGTAGGGGAGTGGGTGTAGCGCCACTCCATTGATCGCCGTTTTGTTTCAGGTTCGAAGTGATGAACCCATGTTTTATCGCCTGTAACAATCTTTGACAAGAAATTGTCACCCTCAGCCACATGACGAGCAAGCAATTCCGCACAGATGGTTCTCCTTTGCTCTTTATGGTGTTCGGTTAGACAACGAGGGACCCAGCGGGAACAAACCTTTGAATATCCCAACTGGTGAACAATTGTGACAGCACTACCAACAGAGATGTCAAGTTGAGCACTGAGTTGTTTGAAGGTGATCCGTCGATCATCTCGAACGAGTGTGTTCGCACGCTCCGCCATTGCAGGAGTCACAGCTGTGCACGGCCGGCCCGCACGCGGGAGATCAGACAGTCTTGCTTGACCTTGCGGCGATGATGACACACGCTTTGCCCAACGACTCACCGTGCTTTTGTCCACTGCCAGATCACCGTAGACATTCTGCAAGCGCCTATGAATATCTGAGATGCCCTGGTTTTCCGCCAAAAGAAACTCGATCACTGCCCGTTGTTTGCAACGCTCATCCGTTACAGACGCCATTTTAACAGCTCCGTACAGTGCTGCCACCTGTCGGAAGTCAATGAAACTATACGAGACGAAGCGGGAATGTTTGAAAATATTCCACAAGAAATTTCCGGTTTTTTCAACCAAAATTGGCCGAGAAAAAAATGTGTTGCATTACTTATTGAACTGCCCTCGTAAAAACTTTGAGGTTCGCCGATGACATTGTAATTCTGTCAGAGACAGCAAAGGACTTGGAAGAGCAGTTGAATGGAATGGACAGTGTCTTGAAAGGAGGATATAAGATGAACATCAACAAAAGCAAAATGAGGATAATGGAATGTAGCCGAATTAAGTCTGGTGATGCTGAGGGAATTAGATTAGGAAATGAGACACTTAAAGTAGTAAAGGAGTTTTGCTGTTTGGGGAGTAAAATAACTGATGATGGTCGAAGTAGAGAGGATATAAAATGTAGACTGGCAATGGCAAGGAAAGCTTTTCTGAAGAAGAGAAATTTGTTAACATCGAGTGTAGATTTAAGTGTCAAGAAGTCATTTCTGAAAGTATTTGCATGGAGTGTAGCCATGTATGGAAGTGAAACATGGACGATAAATAGTTTGGACAAGAAGAGAATAGAAGCATTCGAAATGTGGTGCTACAGAAGAATGCTGAAGATTAGATGGGTAGATCACATAACTAATGAGGAAGTATTGAACAGGATTGGGGAGAAGAGAAGTTTGTGGCACAACTTGACCAGAAGACGGGATCGGTTGGTAGGACATGTTCTGAGGCATCAAGGGATCACAAATTTAGTATTGGAGGACAGCGTGGAGGGTAAAATTCGTAGAGGGAGACCAAGAGATGAATACACTAAGCAGATTCAGAAGGATGTAGATTGCAGTAGGTACTGGGAGAAGAAGAAGCTTGCACAGGATAGAGTAGCATGGAGAGCTGCATCAAACCAGTCTCAGGACTGAAGACCACAACAACAACAATGTAGTATTGCAGTGTAATGCAGTATGTTAAATAAATAAATAAATAAATAAAATAAAAATTAAGTAATCCCAAGATTGCTCTCCCAGCTAGCCGCGCGGTCTAAAGCGCTGCATACCGAGCGGGAAGGCGCGCTGGTGCCCAACATGAATCCGTCCGGCGGATTAGTGTCGAGGTCCGGTGTCCCGGCCAGTCTGTCGATGGTTTTTAAGGTGGTTTTCCATGTGCCTCGGCGAATGCGGCGTGGTTCCCCGTCTTCCGCCTCAGTTACACTACGTCGGCGATTGCTGCGCGAACACTGTCTACACGTGCGCGTGCCGGCCGAAGTGGCCGTGCGGTTAAAGGCGCTGCAGTCTGGAACCGCAAGTCCGCTACGGTCGCAGGTTCGAATCGTGCCTCGGGCGTGGATGTTTGTGATGTCCTTAAATTAGTTAGGTTTAACTAGTTCTAAGTTCTAGGGGACTAATGACCTCAGCAGTTGAGTCCCATAGTGCTCAGAGCCATTTCAACCATCCACGTGCGCGTACACCATAATTACACTACCCCGCAAGCATTTGGACTACACTCGTCTGGTATGAGATGAGACGTTTCCCGGGGGCTCCACTGAGGGCTGACCGCACAATAACGCAGGGTTCGGTGTGGAGCGGCGGTGGGGTGGGTGGACTGTTGTGGCCTGTTGTGGGGTTGTGTACCACTGAGGGCTACGGCGGGACGAAGCCTCTCCGTTATTTGTAGGTCCCCGGTTCAATACAGAATACACATACACCCCAAGAATACAACGTACTCCCCCAATTCTCTCTCTTACTATATGAACTCGAGTTCAGTTTAAAACGTCCTCGTAGTGAACGAGATGCTCTTTCCTTATCTTCCTTCCTTTCTTCTCTCTTACTGACTCACCATTCTTGTATTTGGTTCGGTAAGTGTTTGCGTGAAAGGTTGGGATCAGTATTTGAATCCTAGTCACGGAAATTTTTTTAAATATTCTTGAAGTTTGAAATATGTTCTTGAACATGTGTCCCTCGACCAGAGATGGAGCCGTCCGTCGTTAACGACGGCTGTAAGTTTTTTCTCACGATGTGAAAACACGTGGGCCTCGGAAAAGGTATTGGACAGAGGGCTAGCTATTGTATACGTACGCGTTTCGCGTCGCCACGCCAGCTGGCGCTCTGGTGGACGCAGTGCGGTTAGACTGTGTTGGTACAGTGGCGACTGCCCAGCTGCACACAGCTGCGGTCAGCTGCAGCGTGGCACAACCGCTGCAGCCGCTGCAACTCGGCCACCGGGAATTACCCACTGCACCGCACCGGCACGGCTTGCGGCCCCACCTAACCCGACCGTGGCGACTGACCTCCGAATTCAGCGATCTAAAATCTTGCTGCACCGACTACCACATTGATCTCGCACAGAAATGGCGTGAACCAAAGTACCGGGTGATCAAAAAGTCAGTATAAATTTGAAAACTTAATAAACCACGGAATAATGTAGATGGAGAGGTAAAAACTGACACACATGCTTGGAATGACATGGGATTTTATTGTAACCAAAAAAAAAAAAAAAAATATCGCTAGACGCGTGAAAGGTTTCTTGCGCGCGTCGTTTGGTGATGATCGGGTGCTCACCCGCCACTTTCATCATGCTTGGCCTCCCAGGTTCCCAGACCTCAGTCCGTTCGATTATTGGCTTTGGGGTTACCTGAAGTCGCAAGTGTATCGTGATCGACCGACATCTCTAGGGTTGCTGAAAGACAACATCCGACGCCAATGCCTCACCATAACTCCGAATATGCTTTACAGTGCTGTTCACAACATTATTCCTCGACTACAGCTATTGTTGAGGAATGATGGTGGACATATTGAGCATTTCTTGTAAAGGACACCATCTTTGCTTTGTCTTACTTTGTTATGCTAATTATTGCAATTCCGCTCATATGAAGCGCCGTACGTCGGACATTTTTTGAACTTTTGAATTTTTTTGTTCTAATAAAACCCCATGTCATTCCAAGCATTTGTGTCAATTTGTACCTATCTATTTACATCATTCCGTGACTTTTTCAGTTTTCAAATTTATACTGACTTTTTGATCACCCGGTATACAGTGGGTACTGAAAATTGTCCATTACTTCTAATATTTGATGGACAGAAACCTGTCGCATATGTGTATTCAGAACTGAGGCCACAATAAAGTGCAATGTGCATGTGTTCATTTGATTAAGAACACTGCTTCACCATCGTCAGTTTAATACGAGTAATCTCTCTTCAGTCAGAGAAAGTACACATCAAGAATTGACGCCCGCACTAAAGTCCACTAACCACACGTATCTACACAGTGGTATAAGTGCAAATATTTCTAGTGATGCTTGAAAACAGTGTACAGAATTATATTAAATCAGCATTTACTTCTTTTGCAGAGTATTTACTTCGTGCAGACTAATCATTACAGACATTGAGTAATATGTTTTCAGGTTGGGTAGTACCTCCCCCCCCCCCCCTCCCAGTGCGCGTGGCACAAGAAAGTCATTAATCTTTATTTTACCTTGGAAGCACGTCACGTATTGATGTGTGGACACGTGGATGCAAAACAGGGAGTCTATACAGACAGGCGTAGTCTACTTAACAGTGTGGTTACGAACGTGCAGAAAACATCAGACGGTACATTGTGTGATGTGTTTGCGGAAAGACAGATGTAGAGACAAAACGGTTAACACACGGTATCTGTTCATGCACTGCTAAAACCTTGTATAAGAAAAGTACAGAGCAATTGGATCCTTAATCTCCTTAGTAGCGTGAACCGTATTTACATAAGCCTGAAAGCAAATTCAGAGTATTTCCAGCCAATGCGAATATCTCCTCTACCTAATGCACTCATATGGAAAAAAGTTCTTCTAAGTAATCGTTTGTCTCGATTACTTTAAACCAGACAGTTGTGCAACGGATACATCTGCATCTCTCACTGTGGCGATGGCATCATCATGCACTACTGTCGTTGTCTGATAGCTTATGCAGGGTGTCCTTGGAGGAATGGTCAGTATTCAGGGACATGAGAGGGTTTACCATTCTAATAAAAAAAAAGGCTAGTAAATTTGGCCTCTAAAATCTAAACCTTAGGAGCTAGGAACACTGGCTCAGGAGAACAGATGTGCTTCACATTATCGAAGATGAACAAATGTTCATAGCTCTTAAGGTATGTACTTTAGACTCCCTGTCTACGGGATATTTTTGCTTCTAATTATCCTTCCTGACACATCCCTAAATACTGACCACTCCTCCAAGGAGCGAGCGAGGTGGCGCAGTGGTTAGACACTGAACTCGCATTCGGGAGGACGACGGTTCAATCCCGCGTCCGGCCATCCTGATTTAGGTTTTCCGTGATTTCCCTAAATCGCTCCAGGCAAATGCCGGGATGGTTCCTTTGAAAGGGCACGGCCGACTTCCTTCCCCATCCAATCCGATGAGACCGATGACCTCGCTGTCTGGTCTCCTTCCTCAAACAACCCAACCCCCTCCTCCTAAGATTCCATGAATGTATATATAGACAACGCGATAATGGATGGAGAAACTATCGGGATCGGAAAACAGTGCTCGGTCTGTGACCAAAGGTATATCATAATCTGGCGCTTACTTTTCATAACCATATACTCAAAGAAAGTATGTTGATACTGGGGACCTAACGATAATGGATATCATGATGTTTGAGTAAATGTGATAGTTAACTGATGATTTAAATTAGTGAATTACACAGGTGTTCACACACTTATTTGGCCCACGACGATACCACAGACACAAAAACAGTAATACGACCAAAAAAGATAAAGCAAGTGCTTACCTAGATTGTCAAGACATGTGCTATTATACTGGCTATCACACAAAGCCGCTGTTGACCACACATCGGGAGTATATCGTCAGGATAACAGGAAATACAGTGAACAGTAAGAATTTCTAGACTCAAGCGTCTATCGACAGTATTCAGAAGAATGCAGTATTCATAGGAAGAATCAGTACGTACAATAAGAAACGGTGTCACAACTTGATCCTCGTGGAAATAACAGTGCTTCATACTAAGTCCAAAGCATACGAATTTACGTCATTAGATATTGATAGAAACCTCATTATATGCATTTGCATGTTGGATATGCATTTTCACCGGTTACTGCGCAATTTAACTAAAAACAAGTGACGATGCATATTTTCGCTCTATGTTTACAATATTTTAAAAATTTGGAAGGGCGGTCTCTAGCTCGATCTAGTTTTGATGTCTCACAGATTGACCGCGACCTAGAACAGCTTGCAGTCGCTAACCGAGAGGCCACTGCACAGCGAAATCATTACAGAAGAGGAAAAGGAACAGGCAGACAGACTCAATGCCCCTGCGCCCGCGCCCCCGGTTAATCCATTCCGTTGTCATATCGTACGCTTCGGCAACAATTAAATTAAACTACGCAGGCTTTTAGCAGCACGTCCATTGTTTCAGTTTTGCTTTCTGTTTACTTGTACACAGTTGAACGTGTTTACGACGTGCAGTGTGTAACGTGTTGTGCGCCATGCCGCCCGAAAAAGAAACGTCGTTTCGTGGATAGCTGACCATTTACATATGATGGAATTGTTTTATATTGTCGAGTTTGCGAGAAAAAAGTTTCTTGCAAAAAAAGTTTCTTGCAAAAAAAGTTTCATATAGACCAGCGTGTCGAGACACGTCTTCATATCATATGAATGCAGAAGAAAGGACCACGACAATAACTTCTGACAACAGCAAGTTGCAATAGCAGGGATTTGTCCAAAGGTAACAAAAAATGTCAGTATACCATGGTTCTATGTGAACCACTCATTGTAAGCAATATTCCTCTTCACAAAGTAACAAACCCTATTTTCAGGGACTTCCTGCGCAAATACTGTTTAAATCAAATTGTACCAGATGAATCAACATTACGTAAAAATTACATACCGACAATTTCCGTAAATACGCTGGAAGAAATATGCAATGAACTCAAGGACAACATTATCTGGATTTCAGCTGAGGATACTACAGGCACTTGTGGCCATTACATTGCAAAATTTAATTTTTGGCGCTTTAAAAGACGAGCCTGCTTCATCCTAATTAATAACCTACAAAGAACTTGAAAAAAGGAAATCATTCTACGATCGCCAGATTTGTGAATGAGGGTATTAGAAAAATATTTCCAGAATATTCTGCAGATGCTCTCCATATGATCAAAACAGAAAATAACCACCGAGTATCTTACCACAATTTGGTTCATTTAACCTAATAGTCATGGGAGTCTGGAATGCAGTTGTAGGGGAAGGAAGAAAAGGTTACAGGAGAATATTGGCTTGGTACAAGGAACGAGATAGGGGAAAGATAAATTGAGTTATGCAATAAACTTCAACTAGTAATAGCGAATACTCTGTTCAGGAATCACAAGAGGAGGAAGCATATTTGGAAAAGACCGGTGGGTGATACGGGAAGATTTCAATTAGATTACATCATGGTCAGACAGAGATTCCGAAATCAGATACTGGATTGTATGGTGTACCCAGGAGGAGATATAGACTCAGATAACAATATAGTAGTGATGGAGAGTAGGCTCATTACTCAGGAAGAACCAATACGCTAAGAAGTGGGATACGGAAGTACTGAGGAATAGCGAGATGCGCTTGAAATTCTGGAACCTGTACAGAAAATTGGAATAGAGATCAAAATAAACATAATTTCCTCCCTTTTTGTTGCTCGTGAAAACCACACATTGCTAGTTGTACCAATATACAGCGAGGCGGTGGTCCAGATAGCTGTACACACCAGTACCTCTAATACCCAGTAGCATGCCCTCTTGCATTGGTGCATGCCTGTATTCGTTGTGGCATACTATCCACAAGTTCATCAAGGCATTGTTGGTCCAGATTGTCCCACTCCTTCACGTCGATTTGGCGTAGATCCCTGAGAGTGATTGGTGAGCCATGTCGTCCATAAACATCCCTTTTCACCCTATCCCAGACATGTTCGATAGGGTTCATGTCTGGAGAACATGCTGGCCACTCTTGTCGAGCGATGTCGTTAACCTGATGGAAGTCATTCATAAGACGTGTACGGTGGGGACGCGAATTGTCTTCCACGAAGACGAATGCCTCCGCAATGTGCTGCCGATATGGTTGCACTATCGGTCGGAGGATGGCCTTTAGGTTAGTTAGGTTTATGTAGTTATAAGTTCTAGGGGACTGATGACCACAGATATTAATTCCCATAGTGCTCAGTGCCATTTGAACCATTTTGAACTATTAATAAGAATACTTCAGCCTCATGTTACAGAAACAACGAGACACACACGTGCTCCACGCTTTTGTCCCCTAGGATGTTAGAGGAGGGTAAGAAGACAATAGTAAAGTCATCTTCCGTTAGAAATGAAGCTAAAAGGTTTGGACGTAAGGAATTCACATTACGTAAATGGCTTAAAACAGGCTATGGAGTGATATCATTGGGGCGTTCCAAGGGTGTATGTACGAAGGTAGAGGAAAGTGAATTGGCAGAGCAGTATATCAGTCTGAAATCTATGTTCTATGGCCTTACGTTTAAACACTTCCGTTACAAGGATGTCAGTATGCCGAAAGTAATGTCGTAAGCCACCCGTAAATAAAGAAATCAGAGTGGCCGGGGAAGATTGGATTCGCTAATCATCTCTCATCAGAATTTAATTTTGAGGAAACTGGAGAAAATCGGTGTCGGGAGGGTAATGGGGTTAAAGAAGCACAAGCACAATTTCTGAGCAACTTGGAAGCTTTGCACTCTAAATAAAATTTTCCGTCCGATCCAATCTGTCATGGATACGAAACAACAGTACATACTGCAATGGAGAAACTGCAGAAAAGTGTGACAACAAAAGCCCAAACAACAGTAATACAATGTGTTGTCGTAAGATGTTTTGTATTTAAATTAGTGATATTGTAACATTCTTTATAAGAAGTTTTGATGTTTTTTGTTGTTCGCCAATGAGTATGAAATGTATAATGTTTGCGTTATCGAAATTTATTGTGTGATGTTTTGTTGAGGAGATGGTGTGCTTAATCAGCATTACTGTAATCAAAAAATAAATCATACAATTTAGTGTGGAAAACCAGTATGCAATGACTATAAGGAAATCAATCCCTCTGAAATTTACTCACTCTGGTGGGCAACGAGTTCTATGGTCCTGTGCAATAAACTAATAAAATTCCCTATGCAAATAAACAATGAAATAAGTTTTCCTTAACTGTTCAGTCGCAACGGATGTACTCTTGGTATTCTGTTCTCTTCCCAGTAGGCATACAAAATATTCAATCTTGGCACAGCGAAGTGCAATGTAGGCCGTAAAATAACTTCATACAAATAATATCAATAGATTAGCTGATAAATGAATGATCTTGAAATTGTTCAGTGAAATTATTGGATATTGGATCAGCACTGTGCAATGCTGCCTGCACTAAAGCTGTTACAAACATTAACCCTATTCTAATTTTAGCACCTTAATGCTTTTCTGACTCTGACTGAAGAATGATTTCTTTAAAAAATATTAATTGGATTTAAACAAACTCGACGTGGAAAAGGATGAGGCGCTGATAAGGGGATATGTTAAGACCGAATACTTCAGTTTGAAAATTGTATTCAAAATAAACTTTCACATTCACAAAATCTGATATGGAACATTATACATTAACTTCAAAATCAGTGAACGTCTCAATCATTCTACAATTCTCACTTACCGTTGCAATTAAAAACACTTGGATTGTTACATGGCAAAAGGAATGAAATCGTTTGACAAAATAGATTCCGAAATTCAACTTCAGTGTATCAGGTTTACAAACTAAACACAATATTACAAGTTGGGTATACCTACTCAACCTATACATTAAATCTGACGGAAGATTCTTGGTTCCTACATTTATATGTTGGTACTGTTACAATTAGCAAAATCCACATTACTTTGCTGCATAGTTAAAACAAAACATACAAAATTTCAATGCCTTATAAATATGTTCCAGTTGCTTTACCTTTGAGTTACAGTATCATTCATCATTTCATTTTATAAATGCTGTATTATGCTGCGTCCATAGATCAACATCTAAATTCTCACAGCTAGCCACTAGCTTTAAGCCTTACATCCTACCTATAACAGAGTGCAACGGCAACTACAACTACACTCCAAGCTCCCATAGTTACAATCTATTCTGCCTCTCAGGCACCATCTTTCGTTGAGTGGTGTCAAAAATACAATCTCTTTTCCATACGAGAATCTTTTCAGGTCATTTTTCATGAATCATGTTACAAAATCTGCCTCCACGTACAAGTGCACCGCTCACAATAAGTTGGTGTCATATTCTGATGTTCAATACGGTCAAGATGATGCAAACAGTGATGATCATGATTGTGATTGTGGTGTTGATTTTCATATAGCAGAACATTAACAGTTTGATAATACAGTGCTTATCACTGTAATTTTCCTATATTCTGTTAGAGTTATAATAATTTCTTTTTCTTTGGAACTTTGTCTTGGGCAAAGATCCATTTTCTTCATTTGTAAATTTTGTTAAATATAACTTTAATGGGCCATATACGTAATCTTGAACTTATTGTAAGGTGTTATGTGTGATCCTGTGTATGTAGCATACTATTTTCATTGTCATGTAACCAGAAAAGCAGAAGGGTGTCACATAAAGGTGTTAAGTGCGCATTTTTTCCCTCACCTATGGTAGCTGTCATTTGATGTTCGTGCAATTATTTGGAAGAGGAACCACAATACGGTTTTCCTCAGTGAAACAGTTTCCGAAAAATACGTTAAGTATTCCGCTATGCTCTGTGTCATCGCCCCTTTTGATGCCATTATCTTCACAGAGTCGCTGGACAGATAGTTTCGATTCGTTTACTGGTACAATATAATCAAAGCTTCCTGGTACCTCCAAAAGCCGGTAGAAAGAATTTTACTTTCAAGTTCGTTAAATAATTTTTGTCTGTTGAGGTGTAGTTCCTTGTATAACGCATCGCGTTGAGCAGTAACATTTAAGACAGGGGGATGAGCCATATCTTGATCGTTTACTGCCCTCCTCACGGTCCCACACTTTTCTCTTCTCCAAACATAAATGCTGAGATTTCATTTGCAATGTACACTCTGAAAAGGCCGGGATATACTGGAAGATCTGAATCAGATATCATCATGATCCGAAAAAGATTCCGAAATCAGACAGTGGAGAGTAAAGCGTACCCAGGGCCAGATATGGACTCAGATCAAAATTTAGTACTGATGAAGAGGAAGCTGAAGTTTAAAACACTAGTCAGGAAGAATGAATGCGCAAGGAAGTGGGATACGAAGTTCTAAGGAATCAAGAGATATGCTTGAACTTCTTCGAGGCTACATTTACTGCGATAAGGAATAACTCCGTGGGCAGTATGGTTGAAGAGGTATGGACATCTCTAAAATAGAAATCACAGAAATTGGCAAAATAATAAGTACAAAGAAGGTAAGTGCGAATAAATCATGGGTAACAGAAGAAATACTCCAGTTGATCTATGAAAAAAGGAAGTACAGAAATATTCAGGGAAATTCAGGAATACAGAAATACCAGCCACTTAATATTGAAACAAACGGGAAGTGCAGGGAAGCTAAGGAGAAATGGCTGTATCAAAAAGTGAAGAAATCGAGAAAGAAATGGACGTCGGAAGGACTGACTCAGAATATAAAAAAGTCAAAACACCGTCTCAAGAACGAAAAAGGAGAGGTGGTAACATTATGAGTGCAACGGAAATTTCACTGCTAAGCGCAAAGAAGGAAGCGCGTAGGTAAAACAGTTCACTTGTCTGATGTGATAGCCGGCCGGGGTGGCCGAGAATTTCTAGGCGCTATGGTCTGGAACCGCGCGACCGCTACGGTCGCAGGTTCGAATCTTGCCTCGGACATTAATGTGTGTGATGTCCTTAGGTTATTTGCGTTTAAGTAGTTCTAAGTTCTAGAGGACTGATGACGTTAGAAGTTAAGCCCCGTAGTGCTCAGAGCCATTTGAACCACTTTTTCTGATGTGATAGAAGAAGAGACAGGAGTCGATATTCAAAGGAGAGGGGATTCAGTATTAGAATCAGCGTTTAAAAGAGATTTTCAAGAGTTAATATCGAATAAGCGAAAAGGGATACATAACATTCCATCATAATTTCCTAAATCATTGGGGGAAGTGGCAACAAAAGGAGTATTCACGTCACTGCGTAGAACGTGTGAGTCTGACGATATACCATATGACTTTCGGAAAACATCATCCACACAGATCCGAAGATTGCAAGAACTGAAAAGTGCGAAAACTATCGCACCATCTGCTTTACAGTTAAGGTATCCAAAAACGGAAAAAATTGAGGATATGTTACATGAAGCTCCACTTGGCGTTAGGAAAGGTAAAGGCACCAGAGAGGCAATTCTGACGTTGCCGTTAGTAACGAAAGCAAGGCTAAAGAAAAATGAAGACACGTTTATAGGACTTGTGGACCTGGAATAAATATTCGGCTATGTCAAATGGGGCAAAGTGCTCGGAATTCTGAGTCAAACAGGGGTAACTTGAAGGTTCAAAATGGTCCAAATGGCTCTGAGCACTATGGGACTTGATATCGGAGGTCATCAGTCCCCTAGAACTTAGAACTACTTAAACCTAACGAACCTAAGGACATGACACACATCCATGCCCGAGGCAGGATTCGAACCTGCGACCATAGCGGTAACTTAATATACAATATGTACAATAGGCGAATGTTAACAATACGAATGGAATACCACGAACGAAGTGCACGAATTAAAAGGGCTATAAGACAGAATATAGTCATTCAGCTCTACTGTTCAAACGTCGATGAAGCAATGACGTATGTAAAAGAAAGGTTCGAAAAGTGAAAGGATATCAGTGATAAGACTCGCTCATGACTTCACTATCCTCAGTGAAAGTGAAGAATACTTAAAGGTCCAACTGAATGACATGAAGAGTCTGATGAGTTCGCAATATGGATTGGGAGCAAATCGAAGAAGACAAAAGTAATGGGAAGTAGCGGGAATGACGACAGGGTTGGTGATCACGTGGTAGATGAAGTTAAGGAATTCTGCTACCTAGGTAGCAAAATAATGAATGAAAGCAGGCTAGCACTGGTAGAAAGGAGCACTCCGGCCCAAGAGAATTCTACTGGTACCAAACAAACCGGAAAAGAAGAGACTGTAAGCAGTTGAGATGTGGGGCTATAGAAGGCTGTGGAAAATTCGGTGGAGTGTTAAGCTAATTTATTAGGAGTTTCTCCGGGGAATCGACGAGGAATGGTCTATCTGAGAAAGACTTACAACAGGAAAGGACAGAAAGAAAGGACATCTGTCAAGACATGAGGGAATAACATTCTTGGTACTAAAGGGGGCTGTTGCGGCTAAAAACCGTAGAAGAAGACGGAGATGGGAATACATCCAGCATGTAACTGAGGACGCAGACTGCAAGTGCTACTCTGAGATGATAACGTTGGCAGAGGAGAGGAATTTGTGGAAGGACGCATCAAAATAGTGAGACCATTGATGATTCGAAAATCAAAAATTGTGCTTTGTATGACACATTGTGTACAGGCGTAAGTTTTACGACAGGAGTACGGTCCATCTTCTGAGCGTTTAGTGCCTTCAATAAAGTTTAACATTTTGCTCTTTTCAAAACAAAAATATTGAGACTCCGTTTGCAATGATTCGTCGCTGAAGGTCGCTCCAGTAAAATTTTCTAAATGAAGGCTTTCGTCACTTTCGCTGAAGGTCTAGTGTTCTAACTGCATCATGCCCGCAACGAACTGTTTCCCTGTACCACCGCCCACCTCCCGAAGTTCTCCGTAGCCTGCCGTCTTCTGGACACAATGGTAATTGGCTGGGACGGACCCCGATTGTTCACTGTGGGCGGGTGACGGGCCCGCCCCGTTCCTCATTCCGCTATGTCCGCCACGCCAGACCTCATTAACGTCACGCACCTGCGGCCTGCGCAGGAACCGTCTCCTCTCGTAACCGTTTCTTAACTGCGATATTCTACGAGACCACCACCCGTGTCTCATTAACAGTTGTCACTTGTCTCCAGGTTCTCTCCGTGTAAATCGCTTATCGCTTAATACGCCTCACCTTACTTCATGCTTACGAGGGCAATTTCTTTAAGGCGAAATTAAAACCGTAGTAAAAATCTGATGAAGCACTGCGCAGACGTGTTGCGCATTGTGTTTAGTATTCTCGTCGATCGCGTAACGTCGCGTTCTTTCCTTCTGCGTTCACAGTGAACACGTGAGATTCCTAGAACAATGGTTTTCGAACGAGCGTGAAGTGCACGCTGTCATTGAGCTTCTTCAGGCTGAGGGGTCCGCCGATTTACTCGCTACCAACATAACGTAGCTGTCATGAGTGACAGGAAAGTATGACAACTTTGAAGCAACACATGCAGACTTACATCACGCAGGCGGTCAGGAAAACAAGAGAATATCAGTCGAAAATCTCATTTTGTGAGTGCATCAAGCTATTAGAGGAAATCGTCTACGAAAAACGGCTCAGAACAAGCGAAGAGGAATGTTGCCATCAGGCATTATGCTTCTTCATGACAATGCTCGGCCACACGCTGTGGTTGCAAGGAAGACACTCCTGTAGCGTTTACGTTGGTAAGCGTTTGATCACCCACCATATAGCACAGACTTGACACACTCTGATTTTCATCTCACTGCTCACATGAGACAGTAGCTATGATGGCAAATTTATGGCCCAAGCAACGAGCTGCAGAGCAGCGTACAGTAGTCAGCATCAAATATTCAGTGATGAAGATAAAGACGTGGAGCATAATAGGAAAAAAAAATTTAAAAGCATCGTTCAGTATCAGAGTACGTTCCGAGGAAGGTGTTGATGGATGGGAAAGATCCACAGTACTTTAATACCTGTGTTAGAAAACTGCTCCGTAAAGAAAGAGAGCTTCATCTCCGATTCAATAGAAGTCAAACTCTAGCTGACAAACAAAAGCTGAAGGAAGCGACAACCACCGCAAGGAGAGCATTGATTGAAGCATTCAGCGACTTTGAAAGTAAAATTATGTCAGTCTGTCTAAATTGAATCACTAACAGGTTTTCGTCTAAGGTAAAATCAGTAAGCGGTTCGAAATCGTGTATTCATTTCCTCAGAGATCGTACTGGCACTGAAATGGCAGATGAAAGAGAAGGCCGAAATTCTGTATTTCACTAATGAAGATAGTAACGAAGGCCCTCCATTCATCTTCAGAAGTCGAAATGGCAGATAGTAACCGATCGGGGAACAGAAATCAACTACACTGCAATCACTTATTAATGGTAAGGCATCAGGGCCAGGTGAGATAGCTGTAAGATTCTACAAATATTATGCGAAAGAACTTGCTCCCCTTCTAGCAGCGGTTTATCGTAGATCGCAGGAACAACGAATGGTATCTAGCGACTGGAAAAAAGGACGAGTCCTTCCCATTTTCAAGAAGGGCGCTGGAGCAGCTGCATACAGTTATAGACCTAGATCGTTAACGTGAAACTGTTGTAGAATTATGGAACTTGTTTTTTAAATAATTATGTCATTTTTTGAAGAGCGAATATCTTCTTTATAAAAATCAATATGGATTCCGCAAACACGGATCTTGGGAGACTCATCTCGCTCGGATCCTCCGTAAGACGCAAAAACAGGACGACAAAGACGTTCACGTTGACGCCGTGTTCCTTGACTTCAGGAAGGGATTTGACACCGTTCCGCACTGCCGTGTATTGCGAAACTACGAGCATACCGAGTATAGGAACAGATTTGCGACTAGATCTATGACTTCCTTGCAGACACAACTCAATACTTCACTCTTAACGGAACAAAATCGACAGATGCAAAGGCAAATCTTCCAAGTATTGCAAGAAATTGTGACAGGCCCGTTCTCGTCTACAGCGTGTATCAACAATCAAGTAGAAAGCATCCGATGATTTTTAAGACTTTGCTACATAAACGTCTTTAGTAATGAGAACAAGATAATTCCCATCGACTGCCTTCAGAATTTATTACTCTCCTTGTGGGATCCTTTCTTCTCATAGCTAATACATGCTCTTTAATAATATTGGCTTCTATGCAAGCTTTGTTGCTGAACCTTTCTTCAGGTCTGTTGCTAGTTTACTATGAACTACAAGCTCCTTTATATTATTTTATTCTAGATGCAACATTAAATTTTAAGCATTTAGCAAGCAAGTACGGTTCTTCAGAAGTGAACTCAGTGTTGTTAAGTTCACATTCCAGTTACAGAATATAAAATCAAAATGGATATGATATTTAAATCAAAACCCTAAGCTGCTGACAGGCGTTGATGTACATCAACTGGGACAGTTGAAAATGTGTGCTCTGACTGGGACTCAAACCTGGGATCTCCTGCTTACATGGCAGACTCTCTATCCATCTGAGCCACCGAGGACACTGTAACGCCGGAAATGGATATCCTCCTATTTCCATCTATTGTACTATAATTTTTTTTCCTTTTTTGTTAAGTGAAGGTGTGACGTTTGTGTGTCTTTGTATATTGTGATTGTTTTACTATTTGTATATATATGCATTTATGTCGATGTATAATTGGTTTGTTTTGTAAATATTATTTGTATTTTTACGCTGGGTCTTGCCTAGGGAAAGCTATGCTATCGAACGAATACATCGATAGGTCGTGTGGAGAACCAGAGTGTTTAGGATCTTTGGTAGTGTTAACTCTGCCGCGTGGAGCGCGGGCAGAGCAGAGAGACTCTGGCTGGAGTAGTGCAGTGGAGCAGGTGTGGTGTGTGACGCTCCCGCGAGTGGCCGCGCTTTCGGGGGTGGCAGCATGTAATTGCGCTCGACTTGCGATGATAGGTTCTGACACGGTGTTGCGGACGGGAAGCGTTAGCTGGCGCGCATCAAGAGCCCGTTTCGCCTGGTGACCGTGTCGAGAAGAAGGCGCGCCAACATCCAGTTTCTGCAACAGAGACGGCCGACAATGAGTGACTGTCGCCACCTCCTCGACCGACGACTTCAAACCTTCAATCAACCAACAAGGAAGACTGAAAGCACGTAAAGTTTTAGAACTGTATGGCAGACCTCAGCTTTTAATATTGTTCCGTTTGCCTAACTAAATTACAGCGACTTAGCATGAACCTTTGTTGCTCATTGTCGCAATTGCTTTACCAAGCAGGGTCCCTTCCTTGTCCGAAATGAACTGGAGTGTCGTTGAAATTCAAACGCCAGCATTAAAGTAATATCATTCGATTTCACTGCTTTAATTTCAAAGTTCAGTTAAGGTGTTCATCGCTGGCTACAATATTTAGATTACACAAGCACAAATTAAGATTGCGAGTTTTGTCACCATATTTTAGCTTTCCTGTGACTGCAGCTCAGCTTGGTACACACTAAGTTTTACTATTGTTAATTGTTCAGAATCATTTAATTCAAGTTCAAAGTTAAATCTCTTACTTCTAAATTGCGTAGATTCAAGTAGCTTTTGAAATGATTGTTGAGGTAGCCCAAGACAAACCGTATTTTATTGAATTTCGCAGTGCTTCAGAAACAAAGTTCACTATTAACTTCAGTCACTAAATTAACTTTCAATTTTCCGGTTTTATTAATTCTTTTGCTAAATTAAGTCAGAGTGTAGTGAAATTTATTACTTCTGACAAACATTCAGTTTTCACACAACACGTGTCAACCTTCAGTTGCCACGCTTTTAGTGCTAATTATATGTGCAATAGCCTTTGTTTTTCAGTTATTATAGTAGTTGTCCGTAGGACTGGCGACTGAAATTTTCACAAAATCTCAAATATCTAATTAACGCCAGTTAATTGTTAACGTAACGACAGTACATCTACTTTCTACATTAACTTTACCCCTTTTCAAAATTAATATCCACCAGTATCATTTGCATTTTTCCTTTCATTTAGATGTAACCCTTTCCTCCCTCTTTACCGACATTAACTTCGGTGACGATTGCTTTTCCCAAATTTCCATTAGATACACGCGGTTTAATTTTTCACTGTCATTAAGGTCGATAAGTGAGGGGGAGGTTACAACACATGACATAGTGCGACTGCAGGGACGTATCCCTAGCACACACCCGTGAGACCCACATTCCCAAATTAATCTCCACACACTATATTCTTAGTGACCCTGCCCATACTACTCATTACTCGCGGTAGAGAATCTTATCGAGAGCCGCAAGAGTTCGGGCAATACGTGTGCATCCGCACAGAACCAGAAGGTCAATGACCGTTTAGTCTTAACTATATGAAGATGGTATCTGTTCTTTCGGACTTGTCTGAAAGAACAGATACCATCTTCATACAAAATTGATATCTACATGTTACGAATTATAATCTCATATCAAGTTTCTGAATTTTCTTAATAATGTTAATGCTGTGATAAAGTTTCATGAAATACATTGATGCTTTTGTTACTGAGTGATCAGGGGCGAGGACGCTTAATGAAGTTTTTAATTTTGTGCTGTGCTCTGGTGCATAGACATTATTCTTTATTTATATTCCTTGCCTGGGTGTTGTCGGCAGTCTGATCAACCACGTTAGTTGAAATACTTTATGGTGCTTGTTAACTGACATAGCATTACACTCTGTGCGCCGGTCGGAGTGGCCAAGGGGTTCTAGGCGCTACAGTCTGGAACCGCGCGACCGCTACGGTTGCAGATCCTAATCCTGCCTCGGGCATGGATGTGTGTGATGTCCTTAGGTTAGTTAGGTTTAAGTAGTTCTAAGTTCTAGGGGACTGATTACCACAGCAGTTAAGTCCCATAGTGCTCAGAGCCATTTTTTTACACTCTGTGTACTGTATACAATCATACATCTGACTTTGTGGCGCGCCACAAAGAGCTTATTTTTAATTTCTTTTAAAGAAAACGTATATTAGAGATAGAAGATGTGATGCCTTGGAAATCTAACTACTTCACAATATGTAAGTGTGCACTTACAGCATATTTTTTGGTGATGTTTCGGGGTGTTCATGACAATCTCTTTATTTTAAATTGTGTAATAAGAGTAGAATAGACAACGTGTGATTTAGGACTTTGATGGATTTATGTGACTGTAATTACCAGCAGTTGGCACTATAAAATCATAAATGTAGTTACATTATTTTAATTCCTATTTCTTATCCCACGAACTCCAACAATATAACATGTAATACTTTACAACTGTGTCTTTTAACCAAGTATTAATTTCACTATTGCCGACTGCGTAAAGATGTTATGTACTATGTAACACATGTTAGTTTCTCACTATAAGTTACTAGTACTCAGTTATGGTATCATAACCACTTATCCCATTATAATGTAAGAATATGTATTCTAACTATCGTGTACAATACTGTCCATTGCCTCGGGTTTAGTTTATAATGAAAAAAAAATTGGTTTCACAAGATAAATGAAAAGTACTCAGTTTAACAGTGTCTTAGAAATAAAATCCATTTAGAATTTCATACTGTGTAGTTTAATTATGTATTGTGCTTAACGTCGTCCAATGTGTAAAGTGTAATTTCAACATTAAGAAAGAAGTCTGATGCATAGCACTCTATACAAGTTATCGTATCTTTGCTTATAATGTTTGGTTACCGAAGAAGCAATGTTCCTTCCAGACGCTAGTCAGTTGTTTCCTGAAGATGGATTAATAAGCCAAAAACGAGCTCCAAATAAAGAAAAATCAGTACAACAAAAACAATGTCTTTCTTATTGAAACTTAGTTAAGTGATTATAGAATTGCAATAATCTATTACGGATCAGCCACCAGAATGCTTTAGTGATACTGGTATTTAGTGTAGTTCCTAAACCCGTTAGGGTTCATAAGGGGCTTGAACAGCGTCAGATGTTCAGTGGCCACTTGGAAGGACATTCATATGCCGCCTCTATTTAGCCGGCTGGTTGAATAGTGCTACATTCATATCTGTGTTTCATTCGGATGTGACAGTGACGCAATGTTGGATTGCATGGGAACATAAGGTTGACATACTCCTCGTCAAGGTTTCGCTCGACTACGTCTTACCATCACAATGGACGACTGCCGTGTTGTACACGAAGCCCATCGTAATCCCGTCACAACAGGGATGGCACCCGAGAGTATAGGATTCCTAGAAATATTCTGTGTCATCCTACACTGTTCGTCGGAGATTAGGAGCAGGCAGATTAGGAAATTACAGAACCATGTGTAGGCTGCCATTAGCCCCACAACACAAACACCTGCATGTGGAGTGCATCCGTGTCTGGGGACCATTGGCTGCTGGTGAATGGTACCTTTAATAGCTATAGTGAAGACGATGGGCCACTAGATCACTAAGAGTATACATAAAACAAGTAGACCAGCCACAGACATAGATAATTACAAGGACTTGGATTAAATTAGGATATAATAGTAGTTTGAATAGGATAGCGTACAAGACTGACTTGTGACTGCGAATCCACGTTCATTCCGAGATGTTCCACCACAGTCAGTCAATCAATTTCACACGCAGGGAAAGTGGCTCGAAATGTACTGCAGAATACTTAGAACTTCCAACGGCACTGGTGGTACCATCTTATAATTACTATCCTGTCTTAGGTTTTTACCTTCCTAATCAGTTGATCGTAAGTTAAAGTCTTCTTATTTCTCAAACACAAACAAAAATTGTTTTCTAAGATGTTTGTTTAATTTTACTATCATAAGCAACAACTAAGACAATAAAACTGCTTTTGTACAACTTGTGGAAAAAACTTCAGTACCGCAGAAAACGATCAATTTACTAAACTAGGAGGAGGACTATCAATAAAGATGCGTAGATGTTCAACAGTTGATTGGTTTTAACTCCTCGTTTAACGCTGTACAACCTTTAGCATAATGTTGGACTTATAATAGTACAGTAGTATCAACAGTTTTTTTGCTCACCAATCGCAATAAATATGTAAACTATCATTAAGTGTATTATAACAGAAACGTAAGTATTACAGCCATCTCGCATGTATTGTAAAACATGTATAGAGCACCCATATTTTAACCAACTTACACAAAAATTAACAGACATATACATTATAGGGTACAGAACCTTAATTTATATCAGGAAAACAGTCGGAGTAATATTAAAAACTTAGCTTGTAATTTACCTTCGAAACACACTTGAGACTGAACAAGTACATAAATCTTTCCACATAGTAAATAGTATCTATAGTGTGTAACTAAGTAGTTCTAGAACAAATAGCTCGAACCAAGACGCAAAGGCTCGAAGCACTTCTGAGGCATTTAGGCCTCGGTGACTCTTTCAGCGACATCATCAGTCGTCTCTATCTTTTCCTCCATTGTTCATCTGTTCTACGATTGTTTTTTTAATCTTCTTAAACGCCAGAGTATTTGACATATTTTTAACATGCCAGACTAACTTTGTATTTAGTCACTTTATTATAATGAAACCAGAATTATAAACATCTTTATGTAAAATTCTAATCAAAAGAGGTAAATACCCAAATAAACTGAGAAACGGAGAGATTTAAACTTGCACTCCTCATCTTGGCATTGGATCTGCAACGTCGAGAGAGGCCGGAAGCTACCACAACTTGCTGCTGCCCGTGATGGCCAAGAAACCAGAAACCTGCAGGCTGAATGTATTACACGAATCAGCTGTAATAAGAAAAGGACGAGCCGTATAACCATAGGCGTCTGGTAAGCCTTCAAGTTACCGGCTGTGGGAATCGGAAGACATCCTGCTGTTCGCCCAATGATACCGTATGAGAATGGGAGGTGGGGTACGATGAAATCGTTTTCTCTCTCGGGCGTTCTGTAGAGCAATTTCTGTCTTAATAAAGAGTACTGGATTTATCTATTTGAGGTGGTTGCTGTATGTGTCAATCGTAGCAAAGTGGTTTCTGGTGTGAGCGAGTGAGTAGACTGAAAATACACTAGAAAGAAATTTCTTGTCTTGCTCTTCTTCTTAAAGATATTACTAACAGCTATTGTTTAAATAGTGCTGCAGGTGCAGACCACCTGGTAACGTATGAATAGTCACATCGGTCTTCACAGAGAATGAAAGTAATTTCATGGTGCTACGATGTCATTGCAGAGTTATGATCGCTGAGAAAATGATGTGCATTTAAAATTTTTACGAAAACACTAATGAATTCTTAAGATGACCGTAGGTGTTTAGATTTTAAGCTGTCAAACAGTACAATTGTCTAAGAGTGTGGGTGCAGTGAACGATTGCGTTAATCTCTTGATTCCCAGCACACATACTTTCCATGACTCTCAGTGGTGAAAGTTAGATGCATGGTCATTGCGTTCATGTTAAGGTACCTCTTCATCTAACTAAAGTTTCTAATTTTCATAAATGTATTCCGAAAGGCTTAAATAAATCAACAGTTGCAATAGGTACCCTTTTCTTCGAAGGCGTCAGTACAATGGCGCGATGTATATTTCATTATTTCTGTGCTACTGATAGTTGTATTTCATTATTTACGGTGAAGTGTTATTTAATTTGTTTCTGCCATCAAAATTCCATTTGATAACGGTGTAGAAGATGTTATGCACTCAAACCAAAAGATATAACAAATTACAGTTGGTGCACTAATATTTATTCGACTACCCAGAACTTTATTTATTACATGAATCAGTATAGAAATTTGGGGTGAAATTTACCTAACTTTCTTTCGCTTGGAGGTTAAAAGTGTACCTTGATGCCAAGTGTTAGTTACCATTCCATGAAGTTGCTGCAAAAAACCCCCCTAGGGAACGTAACTCGTACACTCGCCCGTCCATTATCCAACGTGCGTGAAACCAAGATAGGGATAACAAGAAACAAATAGCGTTTTGAGTTCTCCGTTTCAGCAGGCACAATTCACTCACGACAGCGCAGCGCGATTTTCTCCAAGAAGACCACACTGCACCTTCTGTAAGTCAAGGGATACTTCGAATTGTACCGCAGTTCCGAGACTGCTTGGTTGTCAGAGGGTCGCCGGTGCGGTCTCGCAAGACGCAGAGCACATTCATCAAGATGTTAAGTATAATACCATAATTTTAGCCGGCCGGGGTGGCCGAGCGGTTCTAGGCGCTACAGTCTGGAACCGCGCGACCGCTATGGTCGCAGGTTCGAATCCTGCCTCGGGCATGGATGTGTGTGATGTCCTTAGGTTAGTTAGGTTTAAGTAGTTCTAAGTTCTAGGGGACTGATGACCTCAACAGTTAAGTCCCATAGTGCTCAGAGCCATTTGAACCATTTTGAACCATAATTTTACTTCCTTAGTTTTAGATGTAATCTGTAGGAGTTTACTCTGCATACCAATCAGCAGTTAGTTGTTCCGTATTCTTTGTGGCGTGGTTTGCGGCGACCTTTGTGTTTCACGTCATACAGTATTCAGCAGCAAACAAGCCATTCTGATGCGAATATAAAACGTGTACTGTAAGTAGGCTGTTTAGGTTTTCTTATTGGTAACGCCACGTAGCGCTCTGTGTGGGAATCACTGGCTGTGCTGTGTGCAGTCTGTGTCCAGTTTGCATTGTTGTCTGCCATTGTAGTGTTGGGCAGCGGCAGCTGGATGTGAACAGCGCGTAGCGTTGCGCAGTTGGAGGTGAGCCGCCAGCAGTGGTGGATGTGGGGAGAGAGATGGCGGAGTTTTGTAATTTGTTATGAACTGCTATATATATTATGACTATTAAGGTAAATACATTGTTTGTTCTCTATTAAAATCTTTCATTTGCTAACTACGCCTATCAGTAGTTAGTGCCTTCCATAGTTTGAATCTTTTATTTAGCTGGCAGTAGTGGCGCTCGCTGTATTGCAGTAGTTCGAGTAACAAAGATTTTTGTGAGGTAAGCGATTTGTGAAACACATAGGTTAATGTTAGTCAGGGCCATTCTTTTGTAGGGATTTCTGAAAGTCAGATTGCATTGCACTAAAAATATTGTGTGTCAGGTTAAGCACAGTCTTGTATAAAGTTTTCTAAGGGGACATTTCATATGGCGACCCTGCCAGGATACCTCACTGGAATCTTCTGATTTATTTCTTGTAGTTTGAGTAATTAGTGTAGCTATTGTTTATTGCTAGCACGTAATTATAGAGAGAATTTCCTTTGTAGTTGCAGTCTTTTATTGTTGTACAGTAAAACAGTTGTGGCATGCATGTAGATTTGCACAAAGTATTTCGCAGCTGCAATTAACTAGATATTATTTTCAGTGCTATGTTAATGTGTTCTCTTATTTTTGCTCTTCAAATTGTGCTTTTCTGTGTTATTGCGTGAAATATTGTGACAATAATGGCGTGTGAAAAACGTAACACTAGGCTCCAAAGTAAACTGAGAAATAATAGTGACCACGAGTGTAGCTTACCAGCACCACTGTGTAATGAATTAACAGACATTGAAAGTAGTAATTTGGTAACTGTGCATAGGGAAATGGAGCAGGCGTCAAATAATGGTGTAGACAGTGAAACAAGTAGTGAACAGGGAAGCATTATCGATCGATCGGTCGGCAACAGCTCGCCTCAGGAATACGAAATGACAGGACACAATCTTGCAAATACTGTAGATTCAGGTTTTGGGTGCTCACCGTTTTCGTAAATAAGTCAAGACACATTTTCTGCATGTCAAAATGTAAATGTTGCCGGTGCAACTTCACTCCTGAAAAGCACTGAGGAACATGTTTCAGACACCAGTGCATTGTTATTACAGTTAATGCAACAAATGGGACAAAGGCTACAAAAGTTAGACACAACGCTTGAACAAAATCAGAAACAAATGGGACAAAATCTTCAGAAGTTAGACACAATGGAACAAAATGAGATACAAACACAGCAAAAGCTTCAAAAGTTAGACGCAGTGGAACAAAGTCTTAAGATGTTATACACAATGGAACAAAATCTTCACACCACGCTTGAACAAACACGTGAAGATTTGACTACTGAGTTACATAAAATCGAATCGAAATATCAAAAAGTCTGTAACGACGTAAAAACACAAATTTGTGAGCATTTTCAAACTATTTTTTCGCGGCATGAAAATGCATTACAGAATCACGAAGCAGCCATAAAAGAACTGCAAATTATTGTTCATGAAAATCATGAGACCTTGCAAGCTAAAATTGACTCAGTTGCATCTACCGATTTGGTTACGCAACTTGCAAAAACTCAGGAAAACTTAAAGGACACAGTAGAAAGACACATGGAGGAAATTAGTACATTATCAGAGAAAGTAGTTGAACTTTCGGATCAGGTCACTAACTTATCTACAAAGGTAGATGATGATCTGAATGACACAAGACCTGTAGCCTTCACTGACACAGAAGAGTATGAACAAATTAGAAAATTCAAACAAAATCAAAATCAAATCAATACACAGTACAAAAGAGAAATCCGGGAAGTACAAGATCAGTTGACGCAGGTAATACAAGAATTACATATTTCAGAGGACACTCGCCCTCCAGTAGGGGAAGAGGGACATAGAAATACGGAACAACCACAAAACAATAACACAGGACACTTCGGAAATTATGAAAGAAATTGGCAAGGCGCATTGGATTTTGAGATGGAACCGCCGACACGACGTAACAATGACCGATATGCGACTCGCCGACACGATGATTTTGACTATAAGCTTTTCATTACTACATGTAAATTCGAAACATTTAAGAATTCTGCCAACGACATTCATCCACAAGCGTGGCTCCATCAATTCTCTCATTGTTTTCCTCCCAACTGGTCATTAGAGCACAGATTAGAATTTATGTGTGGCTACTTGGGAATGAACCAGCTGTAAGAATGCGATCGGTCATTCACGATTGTCACAGTGAAGGAGAATTTTATCAAGCCTTCCTCTCAGCATATTGGTCTCAAGCTACACAAGACCGAGTAAAACATAGCATCATAATGATGAAACATTGCGAACAATCTGAATTCTCCAGTCTTGTGAAATATTTTGAAGACATGTTGCACAAGAATCAGTACCTGTCAAACCCATACAGCCCCTCAGAACTCATCCGCATTTGCTTAATGAAATTGCCTGAACATTTAAGAAATATTATTTTGGCAGGGCGTTGCAAAGACTGTAAGTAGGCTGTTTAGGTTTTTTTATTGGTAATGCCAACTCTGTATGAAAAATCACTGGCTGTGCTGTGTGCAGTCTGTGGGTAGTTTGCATTGTTGTCTGCCATTGTAGTGTTGGGCAGCGGCAGCTGGATGTGAACAGGGCGTAGCGTTGCGCAGTTGGAGGTGAGCTGCCAGCAGTGGTGGATGTGGGGAGAGAGATGGCAGAGATTTGTAATTTGTCATGAACTGCTATATTTATATATGATGATATCAAGGTAAATACATTGTTTGTTCTCTATTAATATCTTTCATTTGCTAACTATCCCTATCAGTAGTTAGTGCCATCAGTAGTTTGAATCTTTTATTTAGCTGGCAGTAGTGGCGCTCGCTGTATTGCAGTAGCTTGAGTAGCGAAGATTTTTGTGAGGTAAGTGATTTGTGAAAGGTATAGTTTACTGTTAGTCAGGGCCCATTCTTTTGTAGGGATTATTGAAAGTCAGATTCCGTTGCGCTAACAAAAATATTTTATGTCAGTTTAAGCACAGTCATGTATAATTGTTCAAAAAGGGAAGTTTCAAGACGACATTGAAGCTTTTCAAGGACTCTTACAAGAATTAGAAATTGACACAGACAGTCGCGGGATGCGAAAACAGGAAAAAAATCACTACAGGTCACATCCGTCACAATTCCTTGACGACAGAAGCAATAACTGGACACGACAAGCCTATTCTTACAACGTAAGTCGTGAACAAAACAGACACCACCCGTATGACAACAACTGGCAGAGTAATAGTTACAGAGAAAGATCGCATTTCCGTAGTAATGAATATGACAGAGACAATCATAGAAACAGACAATTTGGGAACTAATAACAATTATTATCAAGGGAGGCAGAATAACGTCAGACGCAACAGTTCGGCGCACAGTTACTATTCAGGGAGAAATTCTCCACCACGTGACCGACAAGAAAGAAACTATGGAATCTACCGACATGACGACAGACGATATGATCGTAACGGCAGACCTGAACTTCATCAGAATTGGCGGGATTCAAAGAGAGCTGGGCCCTCTCGGCAAGGCGATTTTGTAGAAGTTAGGTCTCCTAATCCCAGTAATGACACGCGCCAACAAAGAAACAGACAATGACTCGCACCGCAGGCAGCCACCTGCGCCAGCTGGCTCAGAGAAAAATAACATAGACGCTAACCTTGAGAAAAATTCCAGCATTCTTTACCGACGTATACAACATGATAATTACCTTGAAGTTGAAACTCTGCATCTTAGAAAGGGAAAAGGATTGCCCCACATTTCACATTTAAAACCGTTTATTGAAAGATAATCTGCTTTTTAACTTTGTCTTTGCCATAAAACTTTTCACTTCACATTTCTAGTATGCTTTGCCAGGCTTAGAATCTGTTAATATGCAACAATGTTTGAAGTTAAATATCCAGTCAACAACCAAGAGAACTTAATTCAACAGAAATTATGAATGCATTGTTATAGTGAGCAGACAACACAATGTTGTTATTTGTACATTCTTGCTTGTTAGTTGCACGATTACATAACGACTATAAGGCTCACATACTTAGAACATTTACCAGTACTGCTAATGAGATTTTAATGCAACATTTTGGTTTACGTGAAAATACATTCTGGATTTAAAGTACTTTCTGTGAGATACCAGATGACACAGTGGTTAGTTTATGTGACAGCTATATGATTTTATCACGACGCTACTAATGAGTGACAATTTACAATGTTGCTTTTGCGGTGTTTCTGTTTTATATCTGCACAGTTTTTCTGAATTATTCTGGAAAGTAAAACATGTTTTAGTAGTAACTTTTGTGGTACAGCTACAATGAGAAAGCCTTTTCGTAGCACAACAATACGTTACAGCACAGTACTTTCTTCATCACGGCAATAAGCGTAATAACTAAGATATCTGTACGCAAAGCATTTCACTTTTGTTTATCATAAGGTAAGTACATTGGCTTCTGCAGAACTTAGCTTTCGGAGGATTATCTTACAGCAAGACACACATTTAGCGCTACAGGCCACGTATTTGAGTGATTAATTTCGCACTTAAAACATGCATTTTTTAAGATATTTGAAGTACAGTGATACAAGGGTTTTCTGTAATACATTTCATTTCATTGCTGTAATCTGTAACACCTGAGGGTATAATTACATTTATCCTCAGGGGGGTACACACCTACTTTGTGTATCATGTGTTTGGCAAGCACAAGGAGCCCTAGCTAATATGGTATTTGCTTATAGAACTTTACACATCGGTACCATATTTCTCTAACACAGAATTACACAGCTATCTGATCATTTAACTGAGAGTTCAATATTTTTTTGTACTATGTCAGTGACACATGTTTACGCAATTACACAGTTGGATAATTTTACACTTATGAAATTGTATTTTGTCTGTACTTTGTAAACTGTTCATATTTTTTTGGAACCATTGTGATATTATGAGAGCTTTGAATGATGTATTTGGTATGGGATAACGATTTTTAAAGTATGTTTGAGGCAGATAACACTTTTGACATGCGCAGAGAATTTTTTTGGGTTTTGAATTTATTGGAGGTAGCTACGACGATTTTGAGAGTTGACTGAGGTGTTATGATGTTATTTTTACGACGACGATGTGAATTATGCTGGTGAGGTATGTTTATGATCAATAAGCTGATGCTATATGAGGAATTTTATTATGCTACGTATTTATTATGTTGAAATTTTGAAGAAGTGTCGACGAATATGTATATGTGTAATAAGGTAAGGAATAATGAGTAGTGTTTAGGGACTCTGATTTGTGAAAAAGGTTGTTGGAAACCAAGAATCGTACTTCAAGAGTTATGAAATGTGTGTAAATGCGTGAATGTATCACAATGCAGGCGAAAATATTTTGCACACTGTTATATTCATAGGATTTTGTTACTACACATTTGCAACCCAAATTCTTGACCTGTGAAATATTTTTACATGAGACTGTCACTGTAGCGGAAACTGCCGTCGTAAATATTTCACCAAGAAAGGTAAGTGACCTTGGCGTAATGCGTTTTTGGCGCCCAGCTGAGAGGTAGTCGTCTGACAAAAGAAAGCCATTAGGTGGAGAAAAAAAGAGGTTGGAAAGATACTTACATCTGCACACCTGATTATGACAAGCGTCTTTCTCGAGAATTGAGAGAATTTTTACTGCCTTATGAAATGCCATATGGCTAATGAATGATGTTTCATGCCATCCTTTGTACGTATTTTCATTTTTTTTAATATCTAGTTTCTAGCTGCACTGTAGCATTGGTTAAAATATAATTTTATAGATGTACTAATATAATTATTTTCTGTCTACAGATCCAGTAAATACTAATTTTGTAATACATTTCCCAAAAATGGGGGAGCACAAAGACATTTCCCTTCACAGGTATTGGATACGGAATTTTCTTTTTAACTACTTGGTAATTTTTTTTGTAGAATAACTTCTTGTGGTGCACCACTTGAATTACATAGACATTAAGATGTGAATAGACATTTCCCTTGTCTGCATTGTTATCTTTAGTGTACCATTTTTTCTGCTTGAGCTATGTCATGTTTAGGTATTTCATTTTCTGCTGCTGTTTGCCATGCATAGTGCTACTGAATTTGACTTTGTATTACGCTGTTAAGCCAGTTTTACTACGCATTTATTTTTCTTGTTTGCTGCACAGTGCCTTATATTAGTTGTAATATTGCAATTGCTTTTCGAGTTTGAATTTTTTGTCATTGATATTTGTGTTACTTGTTTTGTGCTGCTGCATTGCCTCGTCCCTTAGTTTAGCATCTGAGCTCAGTAGATTTAAGTTAGCTTAAGAGGGGGTAGACTGTATAAGAAAATAACCATGATGAATTGGAAGAAATGCATTGAGAAGATATAAGAAAATGGTTTGGCCAAAAAAAAAAAAGTAGTGTACAGTGGAGAAAAACTATTTTGAAAGAGGATGCGAACAGAATACAGAAAACAGGCTTAGATAGTACTTTTGGCAATAATGATGAACAAAGGGAGATCTTCATGCAAAATACTGCAGTAAAACAAACCCTGTCCTTTCCTTTTGTGTCATCCCTCTATGTGTTTGTGTACTCTTGTATATATGTGTTTTTCCTGTCTTTATGTGTTTAGCTGATGACAGCTATGTTTTTAGAATTTTTCTAATACTATGTTATTTACTTTGTAAAGATGTTGAGACATTATTTATTCTGTTTTGTTACTCATATGTGAAGGTGATGTTTCAAAAGTTATTCTGATCTTTATGTATGTACTTATGTCATTATTTTTGTAACACTGATGTATATGTTTATTTCTATTCTTTTGTAAAGCCTGTGTTACTACAAATGTTATCTGTATTGTTATGTTCTTTAATGATGTGTTTTGTACCTTTGTTATTGCGTTCTTATGTTATAAAATTGTACTTGACACCAGGTCATCAAATTAAGTAACTTGTAAGTTCCATTTCACTGCACACGTTTCTGTTGGTCATAGTATATGGACAATATGTGAGAAGTAGGGACTGTTAGTGTTTGCACGTGTGTTAATAATTCAGCAAGGGACTGTATAACAGCATTGCTGGTTCTAAGGACAATTCCAAAAACTTTGTGAGTGCACAAGTGGTGGTTATGGACTTGCTATATTATCTGCAAGACTGTTCAATGGTGATTGTGTACCTGCACAGTCACAACAGATGGCTGCTGGCTATCTCTACAAGGACTAAAGTGGGTCTACACCTTTGGTGATTCACCAGTACCGTAATCTCTACCAGGACTACAGTGCGTCTGCTCTGTGATGACCTAACTACCAATATTCTTCAAAACGTCGACTGACTCTGCTGTGAGTTTGCTCTGTTGTGGACCAATACCTGTCTGCATGTCAAGAGTCAGCACTGTCTTTCCGTTGGAAGGACAACGCTACTTCTTCAAGACTGCATGGAAATCCATTACTTCCATGTGCATTTTCTTTTACTGCTCAGACTTTGAGAAAAACACTGCTATTTTACTGTGATGAACGATTAGGACTGTCTTTATGGACTGTGAGTAAGTTTAGCTTTTGACCAACATTGTATCAATCAGTGTGTGCAATTGATATCTTTGTTATTGTAATTATAAAAATTTTTTATCAAATCATTATTGGCCACTGTCCAAAACAATTTGTAAAATTTCTTGTGGGGAGCATGGGGGCTATGTAAGTAGGCTGTTTAGGTTTTCTTATTGGTAACGCCACGTAGCGCTCTGTGTGAGAATCACTGGCTGTGCTGTGTGCAGTCTGTGTCCAGTTTGCATTGTTGTCTGCCATTGTAGTGTTGGGCAGCGGCAGCTAGATGTGAACAGCGCGTAGCGTTGCGCAGTTGGAGGTGAGCCGCCAGCAGTGGTGGTTGTGGGGAGAGAGATGGCGGAGTTTTGTAATTTGTTATGAACTGCTATATACACTCCTGGAAATGGAAAAAAGAACACATTGACACCGGTGTGTCAGACCCACCATACTTGCTCCGGACACTGCGAGAGGGCTGTACAAGCAATGATCACACGCACGGCACAGCGGACACACCAGGAACCGCGGTGTTGGCCGTCGAATGGCGCTAGCTGCGCAGCATTTGTGCACCGCCGCCGTCAGTGTCAGCCAGTTTGCCGTGGCATACGGAGCTCCATCGCAGTCTTTAACACTGGTAGCATGCCGCGACAGCGTGGACGTGAACCGTATGTGCAGCTGATGGACTCTGAGCGAGGGCGTATAGTGGGCATGCGGGAGGCCGGGTGGACGTACCGCCCAATTGCTCAACACGTGGGGCGTGAGGTCTCCACAGTACATCGATGTTGTCGCCAGTGGTCGGCGGAAGGTGCACGTGCCCGTCGACCTGGGACCGGACTGCAGCGACGCACGGATGCACGCCAAGACCGTAGGATCCTACGCAGTGCCGTAGGGGACCGCACCGCCACTTCCCAGCAAATTAGGGACACTGTTGCTCCTGGGGTATCGGCGAGGACCATTCGCAACCGTCTCCATGAAGCTGGGCTACGGTCCCGCACACCGTTAGGCCGTCTTCCGCTCACGCCCCAACATCGTGCAGCCCGCCTCCAGTGGTGTCGCGGCAGGCGTGAATGGAGGGACGAATGGAGACGTGTCGTCTTCAGCGATGAGAGTCGCTTCTGCCTTGGTGCCAATGATGGTCGTATGCGTGTTTGGCGCCGTGCGGGTGAGCGCCACAATCAGGACTGCATACGACCGAGGCACACAGGGCCAACACCCGGCATCATGGTGTGGGGAGCGATCTCCTACACTGGCCGTACACCACTGGTGATCGTCGAGGGGACACTGAATAGTGCACGGTACATCCAAACCGTCATCGAACCATCGTTCTACCATTCCTAGACCGGCAAGGGAACTTGCTGTTCCAACAGGACAATGCACGTCCGCATGAATCCCGTGCCACCCAAAGTGCTCTAGAAGGTGTAAGTCAACTACCCTGGCCAGCAAGATCTCCGGATCTGTCCCCCTTTGAGCATGTTTGGGACTGGATGAAGCGTCGTCTCACGCGGTCTGCACGTCCAGCACGAACGCTGGTCCAACTGAGGCGCCAGGTGGAAATGGCATGGCAAGCCGTTCCACAGGACTACATCCAGCATCTCTACGATCGTCTCCATGGGAGAATAGCAGCCTGCATTGCTGCGAAAGGTGGATATACACTGTACTAGTGCCGACATTGTGCATGCTCTGTTGCCTGTGTCTATGTGCCTGTGGTTCTGTCAGTGTGATCATGTGATGTATCTGACCCCAGGAATGTGTCAATAAAGTTTCCCCTTCCTGGGACAATGAATTCACGGTGTTCTTATTTCAATTACCAGGAGTGTATATTATGACTATTAAGGTAAATACATTGTTTGTTCTCTATTAAAATCTTTCATTTGCTAACTTTGCCTATCAGTAGTTAGTGCCTTCCGTAGTTTGAATCTTTTATTTAGCTGGCAGTAGTGGCGCTCGCTGTGTTGCAGTAGCTTGAGCAGCGAAGATTTTTGTGAGGTAAGCGATTTGTGAAACGCATAGGTTAATGTTAGCCAGGGCCATTCTTTTGTAGGGATTTCTGAAAGTCAGATTGCGTTGCGCTAAAAATATTGTGTGTCAGGTTAAACACAGTCTTGTATAAATTTTTCTAAGGGGACGTATCATAGTACAGTTCTACCAACTCGTTCTGTAAGTGGAGATGGTAGATAACAATGTTTTTTCAGGTTTATTGTTCAGTGATGATGGCAAATTTCATTGAGGAAGAGAAGTTAACGCAAGAGCGTAAGAACATGGGGCGCACAGCAAAATAGACAAGCGTGACGGAGACTGCAAATCTTAATATGTTTTGTGCCGTTCTACGTGAACACATTTACGGACCATTCTTTTTGCCGATAAGTCGATTAGAGGAATTTTGTGAGATACATGTTAGAGTTCTGATTTGCTAGATAAAAAAAATCTACTCACCAAGCGGCGGCAGAACAAACACAAAAAAAAAAAAAATTATAGTTAGGAAGGCTTTCGGAGACAGGGGCTCCTTCTTCAGGTGGGCTGAGATGGAAAGACTCTTTCCTATTCATCCCGTTCGACAAGTGTCCCAGGAACCGCGGTCCATGGTGACTTTTCCGAAATCTACCCCTTCTCCTAGACCTCACCAGTCCTTTTCCTTCACCCCTCATCCTTCCGCTTCAACCCTTCCGTCTGAAGGAGGAGCCACTGGCTCCGAGAACTTTCATAATTAGAACATTCTATAGTATGTGCGTTCTGTCGATGCTTGGTGAGCAGATTCCTTTATGTATGGAGTTAAATTATTTTGACAAATATTTATTGTTTTCTTTGTTATATTGGAGATTTGGATTTATAAGTATTTCATTTTTGAACAGGATGGAGGACCATCACCCTGATATCCCCACGTAAACTGTGAGAGCATTATTCAATTGTGGGCTGCCTCAAAGACGGATCGCCATGCGGGGGGCACGAGCCTCCCATCGCACGGCTATGCTCAAAGATCAGCTGATCTCACGGTTTATGGCCCAGTTTTTTTCTGCCTATTGTTTAGTTTAGAAGATCGCCAGTAAAGTAATTTCCGATTCTGGAAAGAGAAATATACAAGTTTTTCCGTAAGCGCCTGAAAAAAATTTAAAAGGACATAGAGAATGCACCACAGAACGATTTGAGGTGGGAAACCTGGGGTAGGAGAAGCCAGCTGAATGAGATAATACAAATAAAATCACATTGTTGTGTACGGTTAACTGCAGATACCATCATTGACCCAATAAACGAACAATTTGTACTACATCTTACAAAATGTGCTGAAACTGACGGCCATCAACCTCAATGCAAGCTTGACATCGGCGAACAAGATTGTGACGCACCATGACAAATATCCCTGGGATGTTTCGAATCACATCACAGACAGGTGCAATTGTGGCAACTGTTTCCATCGCAATATCCACCGGGGTCTCATAAGCAAGGGACTCCAGGTGTACGCATAGAAAATAATCAAAGGGATTGAGGTCAGGTGACCTCGCAGGCTATGGAACAGAACTTCCCCTTCCAATACAGCGACCAGGAAGTACAGCACTAAGATGGTTGCGGACATCTACACTGACGTGAGGCGGTGCACCGTTATGTTGTATCCACGTCCTTTCACAAACAGTCAGGCGTACTTCCTCAAATAACTCGGATAGAATTTCCGGCCGTTGTGGCCGAACGGTTCTGCGCGCTTCAGTCCGGAACCGCGCTGCTGGTACGGTCATAGGTTCCAATCCTGCCTCGGCCATGGATGTGTGTGGTGTCCTTGGGTTAGTTAGGTTTAAGGAGTTCTAAGTCTAGGGGACTGATGACCTCAGATGTTAAGTCCCATAGTGCTTAGAGCCATTTGAACCATCTGACTGGGGTAGAATTTTTTGCACGAACCTCAAGAAAACAAAACTCTCATCATGACTTCCTAGTAATCAGGCTCGTCCATCTTGTTTCTTTGCAGGAAGTAAGGAATATATATGTAAATAAACAGCACAGTATGTGTAAACTTGTTCGCATGTTAATCGTAAATAAGCTGGAAACAGTTCTGTTAGACAAAGCGGTAAACAAGTTTACTTCCATATCTCCATAAGCTGGCTTCTCCGAACCCAGAGTCTCTACCTTAAATTGTTCAGTGGGGAATTCTATACGTGCTGTTACTTTTTTGCACGCTCTTATGGAAACACCCTATAGAAAACAGCGAAAATCTTAAATTGAAGTTTAGTAACGTTCTACAATTATTTAACATTATACAACATTAACTCCCCCTGAATTTGCGCAAAATTGTCTTCACTGATGAAACGCTCATCAAAACGTGAGAAAAGCAGTGTTTTTGTACTCTCGCTGTATAAATTTGTAAATCACAGCCGGTTGGCGACATACCTTTCACATGGAAAACTCGTGAAATTTCTGACGTCTTCTTGTCTTCTCAGGGCCACCTGTTGCGTTATGTTTGGACATAAGCATTTTCACCGACCATCGAATATACTTTACTGAATATTTCACAACTCACATTCACAAATTTCACATCAACAGACAGACTCGTACATCCACCGAGGAAAATTTGAGTGTAGCAACTGTTCCAGTATCTCTAGAACAAGCCATTTTGTTCATTCCCCAAACTGACAGCGTCACTCGCTCACGGATCAGGAGGAGATGAGCTTCCATACTGTAACAACCAGAGCGACACCCTTACGTCGGCTCACAGGCAAACTGGCCGCAGGCTGTCCCTGTGACAAGTTACGTCTGTAGTAATAACATATTGCTAATTTTTCGTATAATAAGATATTGTATACAAGGAGATACAATGTATTATAAGACATCTACGCTCTTTCTCTGTCATTGACTACAGCCATTAAAATCCTACACTATAAATAAACCTTTTAATGGCACATGGCAATACATTATTGCAAAATATTGGCAAACAAGATTCCAGTGTTCATAAGTGGGCCTACTTAATGTCAGGTAAAATTGCTCGATTTAAATGCCGTGTTACTAGGGCCTCCCGTGGGTTAGACCATTCGCCGGGTGCAAGCCTTTCGATTTGATGCTACTTCGGCCACTTGCGCGTCGATGGGAATGAAATGATGATGATTAGGGCAACACAAAACCCAGTCCGTGAGCGGAGAAGATCTCCAACCTAGCCGGGAATCGAACCCGGGCCGTTAGGATCGACATTCCGTCTCGCTGACCACTCAGCTACCGGTGGCGGACATTCTTCGATAGTTCAATAAGTCAAGGAATAAAATTTTTCAGTTACTATATTAAAATATGGCAATGGCACATTTCGCATTTGAAGCTATAATATTTGCCTTTAGATGTTTCAAATATTAATTTACACTTATATTCAAAAGAGACACGTGATGAAAATGCGGTAATATATTGACACTGAAACACTGTATGGCAACAGTAAGACGCAGTGAATGAATAGCGCATATTTCGTGATCTGGGTTACTTGTCAACAATCGAATGTAGCTTGAAGCGATCTGTGCTGTTGCCTAACAACATTGCGAGTTCGTATAGGTCTCGTGCGCTCTAATATTCTTTCGAAGTGCTCTGAAAAATCTGTAAGTTAACAGTTAATTTAAGCTTCGTATTACCATTTGGAAAGAAGCGTAAAAGCCCATTTCTCAAGCCGGTCACCAGTTCTTCGGAACATGTATGTAATACGCGATCCTCTCTGTCCTTGTTTGTGGTTATAAAGATATCATATTCCCCTACACAGGATCTATTTACATTAAGCAATTTAAAATTACATATAAAGCTACCGCAGCTGGCGAAGGAATATTACAAAATACACACAATAATGTAAGATACATGCATTATGTTTTCAGACAAATCGATTGTCCATAGAAATATGTCCATACATTATACTCGTTTGAAAAACATACAGGGAATAACTGTGAGACGTAGTTAGAAAAAAATAATATATACATAACTATGTGTCACAGTACTTTCCTGTATGTTTTTGAAACGAGTACAATGTATAGGCGTCCTCTATGAGCACTCGTATTGTCTGAAAGCATAATGTGTGTATCTTACATTACTGTATGTATCTTGTATTATTCCTTCACCATCTGCAGCAGCTCGATATGTGATTTTTAATATTATCATTTTCAATGTCTATTGGGTGTATACTTACAATCGACAATACGCATATGATTTATATGACAGTTTAACTGCGGTGTGCATTCCTCGGACGGCGTTTCGAAACTGAATATATCATGTTCAATGGAGCTATCGCCTTTCTGCAACTCCTGTAATGTTGAGGCCAAGTGATTGCCCAGTGTTTGTCACCATTGACTTAGAATTCTATATGTTGTGGTTCCTACCCGTACGACCGTAGACTTAAAACCGAGAAGGTTCAAAGAAGGGCAGCTCGTTTGTATTATCGCGAAATAGGGGAATATTACCACAGACATGATACATACTTGGAGTGACAATCGTTAAACAAAGGCGTTTTTCGTTGCGACGGCATCTTCTCATGAAATTTCTATCAGCAGTTTTCTCCTCCGATTGCGAAAACATTCTGTTGGCACCGACGTACTTAGGGAAAAACGGTCATCACGATAAAATAAGAGAAATCAGGGCTTGCACAGAAAAATTTAAGTAGTCGTTTTTCCCGTTAGCCGTACGAGACTGGACGGCAGAGAGAGAGCTAGAAGGTGGTGGTTCACTGAACGCTCTGCCAGGAACTTTATAGTGAAAAGTAGAGAAATCATGTGGAGGTAGATGTAGATATAGATGGAGATGGAGATGAAGGGAGGGGATTAAGGAGAGACTGGCTGCGTCCATTGGGTTCTTAGCCCACTTAATTTGTATTATAGGTACAGCCACATTCGGCTTGCCTCTTGTCGGAATATAAACCACAAGGTGTTAAAATATCTAAAAAAGAAGCTGCTTACTCTACGCTTCTCCATTCTTTTCTGGAGTGTCGGTCAGTGGTATGGGGTCACCACTAGATAAGATGGACATTATGCGTACATTTTGAAAATACTGTAATCTTTCCTGTTAATTTGGTTGTAATATTTTGGAAATAAAAAAAATTAATCTTTTTAACGAACTCTTCTACCAGATTTCCTACTTGTTTTTAATTTTTTAAATTACAGTTAGCGCAAAAATTTATTTTCTAGTAATGGATTTCACTTGTCGCAGTGAATGTTGTGTTCCATATTTCTAGGTTAAAGGCCTTACTTACGCATCATTATCTCTTCAGAATGGGTGTAGAGAGTAAAAGTCGACAACAACAAACGTCATTTGCATTTCTTAAACTATTTTTGTAGTGGTCATGAGGTCGGTAGTAGACGTTACTGACAGTGCGTTCATGTTACTGAGAGTGTGCAAAGTTTCTGGATCGTACTAACTTACAAGTATCTTTTTAAAACAATGTTGTTAATGTAATTCTACATACGTTGTCGACTTTTTATTTATTTATTTTATTTTTAGGATGGGCTTGAAGTATTGCCACTTGGTAATGCGCTTTACGGAAAATGGTGGTGTTAAAGTTACAGACCAGTAAAACTGTCCTCTCGGGTATGTTTCAGAGCCACAGCAACATCATGTGCCGATTCTCTGTGTTAGATGTTACTGTTTGAAATCGACTTCACCACCTGAGCGTATATTGCAGAGCGATTGCATAGCCGGCCGCTGTGTCCGAACGGTTTGAGGAGCTTCAGTCCGGAACCGCGCTTCTTCTGCGGTCGCAGGTTCGAATCCTGTCTCGGACATGGATTGTGTGATGTCCTTCGGTTAGTTAGGTGTACGTAGTTCTAATTCTAGGACTGATGACCTCAAATGTTAAGTCCCATAGTGCTCAGAGCCATTTAAAGCATTTGAAACTTACAGCACAGCGCTACGTCGAGGAAATCCTACGCCTCGTTTTGTTGCCCTTCATGGCAAGCTATCGTGGGCTTACACTTTAGCAAGATCGTGCCCGCTTGCACACGTCGAGGTTTTCTACTGCTTGTTGTGCTGCTGGCCAAACCCCGCCTTGGCCAGCAAGGTCGCCGAATCTCTCCGCAGTTACGATGGTGCATCATGGACAGGTCTCTCCGGCCAGCTCGGGATTTTGACAATCTAACGCATCAGTTAAACAGAATTTGACACGCTATCTTTCAACAGGACATCCAACAACTCTATCAATGCCAATCCGATAACTGCTTACATAAGCGCAGTAGTTAAACGACCGTGTAACTGACTTGCTCAATTTGTGAAGCTCTTTCTCTTGAATAAATCGTATAGCTTTTCCGAAATTGCCTGTTCATGTATATCACATCTACCTATTTTCGTCACATTCGGGTAATTTCTTCGTAGAGGGCCTTTCTTTTTTTTCTTAGAGTGTGTAACATTATGTGATTGCCTTATCATTTTAAATCATTCACTAGGCCGGCCGCGGTGGTCTCGCGGTTAAGGCGCTCAGTTCGGAACCGCGTGACTACTACGGTCGCAGGTTCGAATCCTGCCTCGGGCATGGATGTGTGTGATGTCCTTAGGTCAGTTACATTTAAGTAGTTCTAAGTTCTAGGGGACTGATGACCACAGATGTTAAGTCCCATAGTGCTCAGAGCCATTTGAACCATTTTTAAATCTTTCACTAATCGAGCAGTCGCTCGGCAACAGCTACAGTTAGCAAATATTGTTGCGAGAATGTAAAAGGTGAACGACCTGTGAAGTAACGTGTTTATTGTCGAAGCGCCGTCAGAGATGCAGTGAGTTACTGACTTTGAAAACCGCGGCGCGACATTTTCGCTTGTCTCTTGTAACTTGGGTCGGACACGCACGTCTTGCCGGCGTATTATTATCGTTAAAAATAATATTATTTTAGTGTAAAGTAAAAGTGCAATACTGAAAGTGAAATACTGCATAGCACTAGATTTATTGTGCGACGCGTATGTGGAAAAGTCAAAGGAATTATTTTCATTACGAGAAGAGAAGTGCCAGTCAAAGCGGCATCCATGTTAAATCCTTCATTGCAGTGTAAGTTCATCTATTAATTGTTATAAATTCAGAGTTAAATGGAACTGGTGTGTGGACTATTTATTTAGTGTAGAATCTATGTCTCACTCCTTCATGAAGTTATTTAATTTTCTTTATGTTTCTGCCAAATAGAGAGTTCACAGTCACGAGTTCTTTCGTTGAAATCGGACGGAAGTTGCATGCGGCGAAATATTTTCTCCGCGCCATATTCTACTGGTAAATGCATGATAAACTACGGTCCCTTAGGAAATTCATGTTGAGCTATCGAAAAACAATTATATTTTGAATAGGCATTTACTCTCCTCTGATATGCAACTTCCGACTGATCAGACGATCCGACAAGGTCCGCAGCTCATGGTCGTGCGGTAGCGTTCTCGCTTCCCGCGCCCGGGTTCCCGGGTTCGATTCCCGGCGGGGAGAGGGATTTTCTCTTCCTCGTGATGACTGGGTGTTGTGTGATGTCCTTAGGTTAGTTAGGTTTAAGTAGTTCTAAGTTCTAGGGGACTGATGACCGTAGATGTTAAGTCCCATAGAGCTCAGAGCCATTTGAACCATTTTTGATCCGACAAGAAACAGCTGCACACTGTCGGCGTTCGCTAGTATACTTCCACCGCTGATTACAGCTATACGTTACAGCACAAAAGTAAACATATTGTTATAATTAGCGACTGCGGACGGGGACATTTATGACTGTATGTTTATGTATGCACATTACGTAATCTTTATAAGTGTATATATACCAAGTTATAGTTTAGTAACCATGTTAAACACAATAAATCTAATCCAAAATTTTAAAAAATTTTCGAAAATAAATCCACGTTAATGTGCCCTGATCGCCCCAACCTCCTTATTTCATGAAATAGAGATTGATTAGCAGTGATGAATGCCATAACGAATAAAACAAAGTGTGACATGACTGCCACATATCACTTCCCGATTTTGTTTCAATTATGTCAAATAAATGGATGATTAATTCGGTGCTTCGGGAAATTTTTGCTACGAGTGACAAGTATTAGATTTCTCGTCAGAAGGGTGTGGGTCCAGAAAGCTCACCCGTCCCATGAGGTCAGCAGAAGGTTTTCCACGGCGACGCAGTAGTTGTAAACGGGCACCTCCTGCGTGCCAGCTAGTTTTCATGGAAATGGTCGTGTTCGGCGAAATGTTTATTGTGAACAGTTCTGCTTGCCACAGGCGCTGATGCCACCTGTAGCCACAGCTCTTTTCAGAAGACGCTTGTCGGTGAAACTTTCCTTTCATTCCGCGCATCGAAGATGCTGCCACGTAAAGGCATTTCCGTGACCTGAGAAAGATTGTTGCTTCCCTCCGAAGTCACGGACAGTCCAATACTCAGAAACGCCCCCGCCACTAGACATGATGTGGTCAGTGCTGACCAATGGAGAGAGACTGCTCGAAATCACTACCAGCGTCTAGAATCGTGGTGATGCTTTTTTGTAGGTCTGAGCTGTAAATTCTATAGCCTTCTCCTGTTTTTACGTCTAATGGGGAACATATTTGTTCATAATATTGCCAACAACATTCAGGCTTGGGAATAGAGTTCTGGAGAGAACACGATTATGAGCACAGATTCGCTTCACAGTTCTCGTTCAGTGATGACGGGCGACCTCTAGCTGTACTTTAAGAATCTAAGTTTCGTCCTGTAATAGGATAATTCATCATCTAAGCAGCTCGAAATTAAAACGTTTTGAGGGGACTGATGACCATAGATGTTAAGTCCCATAGTGCTCAGAGCCATTTTAAAACGTTTTGGTTATGTATCCTAAATTCCGTGTGTTCTAGATTAAATAGTAGCCTCCAGTCATTTTGTTTTAGTTTCAAAAATTTTCAGAACATTTGTCTGTGCTATTCATTGTTCAGTTGATTACGTTAAATCAAAGTTTTTGTTTTCTTCATCTGACTTACATTTTAAGATTCCATTAAAAGCACTCCGTCTTCAGGCCACAAGTGGCCCATCGGGACCATCCGACCGCCGTGTCATCCTCAGTTGAGGATGAGGGTAGGACGCGCGTGTGGTCAGCACACCGCTCTCCCGGTCGTTATGATGGTTTTCTGTGACCAGAGCCGCTACTATTCGGTCGAGTAGCTCCTCAATTGGCATCACGAGGCTGAGTGCACCCAGAAAAATGGCAACAGCGCATGGCGGCCTGGATGGTCACTCATCCAAGTGCCGGCCACGCCCGACAGCGCTGAACTTCGGTGATCTCACGGGAACCGGTGCATCCACTGCGGCAAAGCTGTTGCCTTAAGATTCCATATGTGCTACAAATTTCCTGTGGTTAGGTGACGTGTAAACAAAAACATAACCAGTTGCATTTCTGCGGTGACTCTCTCATTCCGACGTGTTTCCGTTCGGGCTAAGCATTATTTAAAAGGCAGAGTGACAGGGAGGCAGAGGTGTTAACTAGCGTCAAACGCAGGTTTTTATAGTAGGAGTAGTTGGTGTTCAAACCTTATTTCTATCTCTTCTGGGTCCTGGATTGTTTAAGTTTTTATTTTAGTTGTGTAACGCATCCCACGTAGAAATACACTGAAAAGCCAAAGATAGTGATACACCCGCCTAACAACGTGTAGAGCCCCCACAAACACGCAGAAGTGCCGCAACACTACGTGGTATGGACTCGACTAATGTCTGAAGTACTGCCGGAGGGAATGGACATCATGAACCTCGCAGGGCTAACCATAAATCCGTAAAGTACGAGGTAGTGGAGATCTCTTCTGAGCAGCACGTTGCAAAGCATCCCACATATGCTCAATGTTCACGTCTGGGGATTTGGGTGGCCATCGGAAGTGTTTTACCTCAGAAAAGTGTTCCTAGCGCCACTCTTAGCAATTCTGGACTTGTGGGGTGTTGCATTTTCCTGCTGGAATTGCACAAGTCAGTCGGAATGTACAATCGATCTGAATGGACGCTAGCAATCATACACGGTGCTTACGTACATGTCAGTGGTCCCCTATGACCCCATATGCTCACACCCCACTACGTAACAGAGTCTCTACAAGCTTGAACAGTCCCTTGCTGACGTGCCGGGCCGATGGATTCATGAGGTTGTCTCCACACCCGTACACCATCATACGCTCGATACAATTTGGAACAACACTCGTCGGACCAGCCAACAAGTTTACAGTCATGAACAGTCCAATGTCGGTGCTGACGGGCCTAGGCGAGGTGTAAAGGTTTGTGTCGTGCAGTCATCGATGGTACACGAATGTGGCTTCGGCTCCAAAAACCCATATCGATGATGTTTCGTTCAATGGTTTGCACGCCGACACTTGCTGATGGCCGAGCACTGAAATATAGAGCTATTTGCGGAATGGTTGCACTTCGTCACGTTGAACGATTCTCTTCTGTCGTCGTTGATCCCATTCTTGCCGGATCTTTTTGAAGCCGCCGCGATGTCGGAGATTTGATGTTTTACCGGATTCTTGATGTTCACTGTACTCATGAAATGGCCGTGCGGGAGTTCGCTTCTTTACGATAGGCAGCTTATTTCCAGAAATTGTATCGTAGTAAAATATCATCAGTTTCTGCGAAGGATTTGTGCAAAGAATGAAGTACCAAGATCTGAAAGATGTGGCTTAAAGGTCGTTAAGAATTGGTCAACTAAAAAGACCTGCACGGGACGCTTAGCACTCTAGGAGTCTGGGACTGAGATAGCAACATCGGCAGAAATATGAAACAGGTAGGTTCCAACATTTCGCAGTGTAAATGTGGAATTTTTCAAAAACGAAACAATGAAACGAAATAAAAATGTTGTAAAAGTTGTTTAAGGTCTTAACACATATGGAACACACGAAAGATTCTTGATGAATGGAAAGTAGTAAAGGACGGAAAATGAATCTGCAGTCGTTACCTACAAATTATATCGATGAACGCTGCAAATAAATAATACGGAGATAGTTGTTTATGAGAGAATAGAGATTGCAGTTTTGCTCTCATTCAGTGCGTGAGTGGAAGAAGCGAACTAGTGATGTAAACGGTAAATGGTTCACATGGTTCAAATGGCTCTGAACACTGTGGGACTTAACTTCTGAGGTCATCAGTCCCCTAGAACTTAGAACTACTTAAACCAAACTAATCTAAGGACATCACACACATCCATGCCCGAGGCAAGATTCGAACCTGTGACCGTAGCGGTCGCGCGATTTCGGACTGTAGCGCCTAGAACCGCTCGGCCACCCCGGCCGGCAACGGAAGATGTTTAATGCACTTTTCAGTGGTATACGGAGTACAAATTCAGGTTTTGTGTAATATGCTAGATTTGACACAGCTGCTGTTACATGTGTTCTGTTCCACTTCGTCAGCTCATTGTAACAATACTACTATTACATTCAGGAGAAAATTATCCCGCTATATCGGGTATTGTATCCTTGATTTCTATCACAATTTTTTTAGACCGTATCCTGACACACAAAGGACAAAAATCTTCGTATCTAAGCCTGTGTGAAGAAAAAAGTACTGGTTAAAGAAAAGCTTTGAAAGAATTTAAAGGGTATGTCTCACTTAAAAACTTATGAAAAAATTGTTATACTGCAAAAAAAAACCTATAAACATACATCTGATATCCGTTAATATCGCTGCAAACTACAGATACGCTTACATTAGTTTGGAAATGTTCTTAGCAGATGATTGGGTAAATTCTGTAAAGCTAGAAATAAATGATTTCAAATACGAAACTTAATAATAAATTCGATGCACATTTCATAGCGTCATCATCTTGCTTTTTGTTGTTATATAATGACTTCCATTGTAACGTAAATACGTCAGAAACACCATTAGCGAATTTTTCTGATTTCGTTTACACATAAGACCACAAAGAAACAACTTCCACACGCCCTTTACACTGTTAACAAAGTACTCATATGGCATTACAAGTTTAAAAGAATATCACAGATTTGTTAGATTTTTGGGTGGGTATTAGGAGACAATAACTCTTTTTCAGTAGCTCTTTTCCTACAAGAGAGAAACACGCCCATAGTACTGCGCAGCTTTGTAATTTCTGTAAATTTGAAGCGATGCACCTGACACAGTTTCCTACGTAGCACATTTTACACGCAACGCTGCAAACGTGAAAGAGGCAGCCCCCGAAAAATAAAAAAAATCAGTCCCCATCCTTCGTATATTCTACGTTTTAGAAGTACATAATTCGGCCGTCATTATTTTTCCGCAAGATGACAACAGTACATTCTCGGGTCACAGATTACCTGTTTGTATCAGAAAGTGCTCTGAGCTTCTCTGTGCTAACAGAGAGTGATTATTCTCACATCAGAGCAGCACGTTCGCCGAGGCCAGCTTTATTACAACGTAACGCGGAAGCAGCGCGCGCTTCCTGTTCTGCCGCCATAAGAAATTCTTTGTCATTTCCTGCTTCCCTCTTCTTATAACATACCATCCGTTAAGGCCAGATGTTTAATTCAGAAGGAGACGGCCTACCGACACGACGTAACAGTTCAATTTTTCATGAAGATTAACTTCAACCTTAAAGCAGAAAGCGAGAGACGCAAACCGCGTCTGCAACAAAGCCGGCAGACGGGGAATTCGTCAAGAAGGGCCATTCCTTTTTCAGCTCCGCCTAATTAACAGAACTGCTGGCTTTCATCTCACTGCAGTCTGAGTTTCCGGACAAATTCGCAAATGTAATTGCGCCGGAAGCGTCTGAGAGTCACGGCTGCTCTTTTTCGGTCCGCAGAACACGTAGTGTTCGTTAAAGAGGTCACTTTCACGCGCTAGTGTTGCGCGATGAGCTAGCTTCATATAGCACTACACGTTCTTTTCCCTCTATTTACAAATGAATTAACACTGATCTGCTCACTGTGAAGCTGTGTGTTCTCCACGTTGCTCTATTCTTTGCGCCTCTTCATTTCTTGTAACTAATGCAACCTACATCACTTTTAACCTGGTTAAAGAATCCAATTCTTGGTATGATTGCTCACTGCGATTCGTATCTCCCACCCGTCTTCCAGATACACGCCCATCGCGCCGTTAGTAGGTAAAATACACTCAAAAAAAGCTATTGCATGATTCGACATATCCTTTGTCGTCAACGTAAATTTATGCCACAGATTTCTTTCTACCCAGTTCGATGCGGTAGATCTTCGTTATTCACGCACTAAATCAAGATAATCGTCAACCATCGTCTTTAACACCGTATGTCAGGCGCTACTATTCTCCTCTTATCCGTAATTTTTCTTTTCTTCCACGTTGGACTTCCACATAAGACTACACAGAAGACAAATACTTCCGGAAAACTTCCTACCGGTACAGTTTATATTCAGTGTTCACCAGGTTGCCTTATTCAAATGGCTCTGAGCACCATGGGACTTAACATCCATGGTCATCAGTCCCCTAGAACTTAGAACTACTTAAACCTAACTAACCTAAGGACATCACACAACACCCAGTCATCACGAGGCAGAGAAAATTGCCTTATTCAAAAATAATTTTCTTACTACTACCAGTTACCATTTCATGTACTTTTTATTTATGTCATAATTAGTTGATTTGCTGCTTTACAATTGTTACCCTCCCACTTCCTCAGCATCATCAGATTTAGACAGAATTTGCACCATTCCGTTCAGATGGACTTTCAAGACCTTCGCTGTGAATGACAGAAGTACGTCATAGGCAAGTAAAGATTTTATTACGAGAGAAATGCAGAAATCAACTAATTACTTCTCTTGAAAGCAGCTTGGAATCACCTATTTGACTGTCGTAATAATTAACCTTACGAAATGGCCAGAGGTTGACCTTACCAACAACACGAAAACATCAGCAAACCAGAACCTGACAAAGGAATCTCCAGAATAGAGTTTTCAACGAAACAAAATGAATGTCTGTCTGACTTGAGACGTACACTGGTTTCACCTTCAAAATTATCCTAAACTTCAGGAAACGGTACCGCAACCTTGATTTAAAATAAATAATAATAATAATAATAATAATAATAATAATAATAATAATGTGAGTAGGACTCACGCCTTGAGGTTTCCAGGGCCGTAACTTTTCATTGCCTTGACTTGGACGCTTCAGTGCCTTACAGTGCCAAGTGACCGTAGACCATACTATTTGACATAAATTTCAACATGGAACCTCCACTCGTTCTTGTCCATACTGACGGACGACAAAATAATGCACTATAGACCACCATCCAGAAGAACTGATCCATATATTCTAATGAAAAGACTTGACGGACGTATACAAAATACATGAACTGAAACATAAGAATTAAATTATCGAGGACGCCAGCTGAGCAACACAGGATGACACACTTAAAAGAATCGGCACGAATTGTTCACTAAGTCCGACATAATAGCACTTGATAATCTTAGCAAAATGCTGTGCAATAAATGGCCAGGTGCCAAATGGTAGTACCCAAGGAGCCACATATTGGGAAATCACTAATGAAGCTTAAGTTCGTAATAATAGGCAACCTGATGCGAGACTATGACCTCTCTCAAGGCATTTATCTCCACCCCTTACCACCACCCCCAAGAACTAATCTGCCTTCATTTTCATCATTGTGGGGTGGTAACCGATCAAATTTTTTTTGCTATCATAGATATGACACTTCAGATTGATACAGATAAATGACACTATTTTTCGGTCAGAAAGTTCCACCAATCCTTCAATTCCTCGACGATATAAATCCACTTCTGGCTCACAGAGCCATTCTAGGACTGTTTTGCGAATGTCCTTATCGCCAGAAAAATTCTTCCTCCCGTGTTGTTCTTTCAGCTTGATGAAAAGACAGAAGTGATGTGGTGCAACATCTAGACTGTGTCACCGATCAGTATAACTCATGTCGTGCAGTCACTGTCACATTGTTGGTGGTATTTCTCCATGGCTGCAAACTACAATGCATTTGGTCCATACACCACTGATATTTCTTGGTTAATATGTGGAGAGTTAAGACCTTTTGCTCAGAATGTCATTCTCTTCAAACAAATGTCGGGCCAGCAGCCAGCCATCATTAACTAAATGCCGCGACATTTGGACTGGGTGCAAGCTAGTGGTCTTCAGGTGAGCCTTCGAAGACTCGTGTAGTCGTTCTGTCCCGCGTAATTTGACTTTTGTGTACGCTTGCATTTTTCGTGGCATTTCACTCGCACACTCCAGAACTGTGTCTGCAGGACATGCACAACATGTGTAAAGTGGCGTGGCCTCCTGACCTTCATTTATTAGATATTCCGACCTCGCCATAGTATTCTGCATATCAAGACGTTTCATTCGAGCTCAAACTCGACAGGGTAGAGTAAATTTTACATATTTCCATTTAATCTATATGCAAATCTAATGAACAAATCGCAATGGCACACTGATATTAAAAAGTCGAGACTGGCGTACACAAAAATTCAAGACACGATGGCCACAGGATTTTTTGTTCAGTGGAGGCAACCAGCCCGCTGGAAAGTCCTTACGAGGGTGGGTTAGCACGCAGCTGTGCCGGCCAGCCGACCGCCCATGGATCAAAACAGTTTTTGCCAGATAAAAGGGATAATGGCCTTCGTGTTCACCTTATAAGCAAAACCCGCTGTATTGTTTCGGAGAGCCCCAGCATACGCATTTTTTTGACGGACCTAGTGCACAGTTTCAGATTTCTTACAAGTGGACAGTAAACACCTAACGCAGATGCTATATATTTCCGGATTGGTGAGCTTAAACGGAACGCCGTCCTCCTGTTTGTAAGAGCAACGCTGATTGGTGGACTATTTCTGACGCATTGAGCTGGAGGAGTGAGGGAGAGACAGCGGGTGATACACTCTTTCGCTTTTGCGTGGAGGGAAGTCGTTCCGGTGACGCTCTTGCAGTGGGAACACGTAGCGGGAGCGAGTGCGCTCGTGCATGTACGCAGAGAGTGATGGACAAAATCTCTACTCAGTATTGCACTGAGAGAGCAACTCTGTCGCTAGCGAATCGGAGTGATACTCGACATTTAGTCTCTGGTGATTAAGCGTTTGTTCACTGTGATGGCCGCGACAGTTCATGTGTGGTGTGAACAGAGACAGAGTATTAGTTAGCGCCTGTGAGCGAACATTGAGTGGCATCGCAGTGAACTGGTTATCTGACAGGTGTACCATGCTAATATTTAGACTAGGGGCAGATAGGAGTCCTTGACTTGATCAAGGCATAGTGAGAGTTCGTTTGGTGAAGGTCAGTACAGATAGAAAGAGATAGTTTTGTTATTTTTCAGCGGCGAACGATGCAGGCAGCAGTCGTCGCAGTTCACGGTATTGTGCGCTACAGCATAGGCGAGCCCCATCTTTCCTCCATTAGAAATGACATACTTCATTCACATCACTCCATTACATTTCTCATACGACAGCCTCGACCATACATAGAAAAATTCAATCAGATAATTATCCAAGTTGAGTAGGCGCTGATCTCAGCCATTCTGCTGAGTAAACAACGTTCTTAAAGAAAAGGGATAGAAAGCTTTCCCACATTTTGTATATAAACGTCATTAACAAGATTTCTGTTCCGAAAAGAACCCGAAAATTTGTCTATCAGTTTACAAATAAAAGTTTCATATGATTTTTCTTAAATTTTGCAATAAATAATATTTTCTGTTCATTTAATGTTTTTCTTACACTAACTAGCAATACTCCAGTACCCAAGGATCCCATTAGTTACGTAAGAAAATAGAATATTTTTGTTTTTCCCTTACAGGATGAATCCAGAAGATATTTATTGGTGAAAGTTTTTCAAGCATTTCTTTTTGGTACATTACGAGGGTCTGTCTGACTTCTGTAATAGTGTGGGGTGGAAATTGCTTCTTGCAGGAGCCAAAGGGTACTTGTCAGATCAATCCATTTCGCAACTTATCAACATAACACCCACACACTGACACATGTAATCTCTGTCATCAATGCTTCACTTGTTTCGTAATAGTGGAACGTGGGACTACCTTAGTTTCAAAAGTCCTTAAATACATGGAAGGTCCACTTTAATTAATGTGACATCAATGTGCGATAGTCACTCACACACGCCAGATGGCGGCACTAGCAGTGGAGCATATAAAACGTATCCAGAGGACGCGGAAAAGATTGCCACCGTGCTCGTAAAGCAGAAATGGAGCGATTCATCCAACACCCAAGAGGGCATGGCCATTGGCTTTCCGTAACGGATAAGAATCTGAACTGTTCACGTCCAGCTATCTTTACAGTATACCATGCAGGGCAAAATGGTGCTACCAAAACCGGCACTGGGTAAGCTGTGGTGCACTGCGGGTTGTAGATGACAGGAGAGAATGCTATGCATGGGCCTCGGTGGCAGGCGTCTGGTTCATGCACAAATGAAGACTGCTATTCATTTGATACGAAACTGGAATTTACACGCCAGTCCCAAAACTGGGCGTCCACTGAATGGCTACAGGCAGATCGGACAGATGGCCTCTGGCTTGTGCTGCCCTTCAAGAATTGTCGGAAGGTGCCGGCAGGAGCGTTGTGGTCTGGGAAATGTTTTCGTAGAAGTCCCTGGATGATTTCGTCTTGATGGAAGTCACAATGGCTCAACAAAAATATGCATCTATCCTTGAGGAGTATGATATATTCGAAGTTTGTTTTTTCGCGGCACTATAACATCTACTAGAAGGGCAATTGAACGTGTCACACTTTCGCACATGGTTCGAAGAGCACCATGATGAGTTTATCGTACTGCGCTGGCCGCCAAAATCCCCCAGTTTAAGCCTAAAAGAGAATCTATGGGATCACGTGCGTGTTTTAATTCCTAAGGAACGAAACTGCTGACGTCATCGGTCCCTAGACTTAAATTAACTTCAACTTATGCTAAGAACAACACACCCACACGCACACACACACACACACACACACACACACACACACACACACACACACCCATGCCCGAGGGAGGACTCGAAACTCCAGTAGGTGGGGAAAACTGGAAATGAGCGTACGGTATTGTGTGCTGGGAATCCCCAATTCGGGGAAGTTCGGACGCTGAGGACAAGTACTGGGTGATCGAAAAGTCAGTATAAATTTGAAAACTGAATAAATCACGGGATAATGTAGATAGAGAGGTACAAATTGACACACATGCTTGGAATGACATGGGGTTTTATTAGAACCGAAAAAATACAAAAGTTCAAAAATGTCCTACAGATGGCGCATCATCTGATCAGAATAGCAATAATTAGCATAACAAAGTAAGACAAAGCAAAGATGATGTTCTTTACAGGAAATTCTCAATATGTCCACGATCATTCCTCAACAATAGCTGTAGCTGAGGAATAGTCTTGTGAGCAGCACTGTAAAGCATGTTCGGAGTTATGGTGAGGCATTGGCGTCGGATGTTGTCTTTCAGCATCCCTAGAGGTGTCGGTCGTTCACGATACACTTGTGACTTCAGGTAACCCCAAAGTCAATAATCGCACGGACTGAGGTCTGGGGACCTGGGAGGCCAAGCATTATGTAAGTGGCGGCTGAGCACACGATCATCACCAAACGACGCGCGCAAGAGATCTTTCACGCATCTAGCAATATGGGGTGGAGTGCCATCCTGCATAAACATCTTACGTTCCATTAGGTGTACATCAGCCAGGCTGGGGATGATGCGATTCTGCAACACATCGGCGTACCTCTCACCTGTCACGGTAGCTGTTACTGACGTTTTGCTGTCCAGCGCCATCTGTCAGACATTTTGTGAACTTTTTTTGTTCTAATAAAACCCCTTGTCATTCCAAGCATGTGTGTCAATTTTTACCTCTCCATCTACGTTATTCCGTGGTTTATTAAGTTTTCAAATTTATACTGACTTTTTGATCACCCTGTACTTATTGCATTCGACGCCACATTGGTCGACTTGCGCATCGGAGATGGGGAGGAGATGAAATGATGATGAGAACAACACAACACCCAGTCCCTGAGCGGCGAAAATCTCCTACCCCAGCCGTGAATCGAACCCAGGCTGCCCACTCAGCTAACGGGGGCGGACTCCGGCGGAAGGGGCTACTATGGGACCACCTCGATCGGGCTGTTGTAGCCACGGATCCCCAGTCGGGAACCATAACGCAGCTGGCCTCAGCGCTGTAGTCAGCGAGGCTCCATATGCGTGTCAGAACCTCCAGAGCCTCACTGGTTCTCGTCCAGCAGGTGTCGCATCAGTCAGTTTTAACAAGCGATCACGTCATTGTGACTGGACAGTGCAGAATTTTCTTTTCGTATTTGTTCGATGTGTTTGCCAAAAAAAAAAAATGTTCAAATGTGTGTGAAATCTTATGGGACTTCACTGCTAAGGTCATCAGTCCCTAAGCTTAGACACTACTTAACCTAAATTATCCTAAGGACAAACACACACACACACTCATGCCCGAGGGAGGACTCGAACCTCCGCCGGGACCAACCGCACAGTCCGCAGCTGCAGCGCCTTAGACCACTCGGCTAATTCCGCGCGGCGATGTGTTTGTCAGGTGGAGGTAAGACACAAAACCACAAGTGGCGTAACATGTGTGAGAAGCCATCTAGTTAAGTTTTCGTAACACATTCGTAAGATGTTTCTTCAATGAGCATTAACGTGAACTGGTCTGGTACGTGTAATTAGCAAAAATGTAACAACAGACACGTCCTGTTGCCCCGTCATGTATAAATACTGAATACGCGCTTGGATATGTGCACTGGTATATAGCAAAAAGAAACAAATGGGAGGGAGGGAGGGACAGAGAGAGAAAAAGAGAAAGAGAGAGAGAGAGAGAGAGAGAGAGAGAGAGAGAGACAGAGACAGAGAGAGAGAGGGAAGGAGGGAGAAAGTAGCTGATGCACTAGAATGAACGTAGCATTTAAACGTGTGTGGCGGGCAGCAGCGATTTCAGTGATGTGTTTATACGTGTCCGGACAGCTGGGACGTGCTGCCTGTCAACAGCCTGCTGTAACGTGCATAGCGCATCCACTCTGCAGTTCCCGCACGTAGCTGCGTGTTGCCCAATCAACCACGGCAGGCATATCTCACAGTCTGCCCCAGGTAATAGAGGGGAGGCCATTTATTTGCGTTTAGTTGCTGTGTATGTTGTCAAGCCCTCAAGTGCTTAAATGATAGCACAACACTTTGCGCATGCGCTTATTATGACCCTGTCTCGCTGCTCCAAGAGCTCAACTGCACATTAGCCAAGCCACAAAGGGACTGCTGTAGAAAATGATTAAAAGCAACGATAGAAAGTAACATAAAACTTCAGAAGTATTAATATTTTTGAAATTGAATTAGAGACACAATTTTTAAAATTTAAGAAACAGTTGAAACATGCCAGGAACGCACGAGTAGCACATAAAGAAAGAATGAAAAAGGAAATACTTCCATGTCTTGTCTTTAGAATAACACGTAAGAACTAACGTGAAAAAATTTAAAAAATACCAGAAATGACATACCTTTAAAGAACGGCTGCAATACAATGGAAAGTTAATAATCTGCAAAAAGAGGGAAAACAGTTCATACCTTCACATATTAAAGGTCAGTTATCATGAAGTCGAATATGGGAGTGAATTTGACCCAATGTCTCCGGTTTTCATCTGCATCTACAAATACACTGATGATCCAGAATCTGAAGAGATTCAAGCCATCTTGTGATACTCCGGGCACGTATCGCGGCAAAGAAAATACGAATGTATACACGTAGAGCAGACACGACAAATAGTGACATAGTTCTTGGCGGTAGGGCAAATAGAGTGACCCTCTAAGCACCGAAACAGGGGGAAGGGAGCTGCATAAGCAGGTAATCTCAGAATTCCAAAACACTAATGGTACAAACGCCCGTAGTAAGAGAGTGTGGTGCCCTAATCGTCACCGAACGCCAGTTTCACTCTTCGAACGTAAACTAGGGCAGAAATTGGGAACGTTGTGAAACACTGCGTATCCCACCAAATGACTTTCTTACATTGCTCCATAGTCCAGACTTTATGGTTGCGGCACCATGTTCCCCTGCTACAGGCACTTGAAACACAAATTTTTTGTTATTCCAGCTCGCTTTTCAGTCCCCGGCTTATGGAGTTCCCTTTCGCCTGTTTTGATGCAGAGAACGTTCGCGAGTGCTACTTTGCTCTGCAATGTTTTTTGCTGCTGTTGCCGCTTATTTTTCATCACAGCTTTCTTCAATGATCGTGTGTCACTATCATTCAACAAATACCACTTTCGTTCGGATTGTGACTTAGCAGGTAATGTTTGTCCGCTTTCTCTGAGTGCGGTACATATCTTCGAAACGGCGCCTCTTAGTTAAGGGAAGAATTCACCATACAGGCACCAACAATTTGTCCACTTACGAATTTACTTAGCTCCGGCATAGTACACTATCAGGTGGAAAGAAAAGTGTTCTGATTGCCAGTGACCCTTGTGTATTTAGAACACTGTAAATGTGCCCACCATGGCCGAATACAAGAGCACTGCCTGCATGCCTGGCTTACGTTTCTCGCGGTGTTTTGCCCAACCACTGCACTCTATACGGTGAGAATTTTAGCGACCCTGGTTTTCTTTGCTGGTGACACACCCACTGCTAATTTCGCTTCTGCAGAACTTTCACCATTCGCTACAATGTATCAGGTTATCTCAGTCAAGAGTTCATCGCGTCATTCGAAGATGAGTGCAGGTGTTTCGTTTGGTGGCGTCTTGCGTTATGATTTTGACGATGATGTGTGGTTTGTGGGGAGCTGAACTACGCGGTCATTAGTGCCCTTACAAAGTTCCAATCTGTACACAGTCCAATCTAGCTACTTTCACGAATAGTGATGTAATGATGAGGACAACACAAACACCAAGTCCCCGGGTAGAGAAAATCCCCAACCCAGCCGCGAAGCGAACAGCCTTGATTCCTAGTAGACAATGTGGTGTAGCGCAAAATGCCCATCGGAAATGTAGGATGATGGGAATATGTGTTCTCCTTTACCAATATGTTTCCTTCCACTCGAATTGCTGTTCCTGAATCCATATTTAAATTTTGAGACGAATGTCTTTCTTCAAAGAATGTCTGAGAAAGCACTCTATTCATATCGGTTTATACTAACAGCTATCACGGAAATATTTTCTTGATATTCCCACCATGAAAATTATATTAATTAATAAATTCCTAATTATCGTTATACTTTCCTTTCTTGCCATAAAAACCATGTTTATTTATTATTTTAATATATTCTTTCATTAGAACGTCTTATGTAGTAATACAATTTTGAATTCCATATGTATATAGTTAAATTTTTGTTTCAAAAGTACTCATGCACGCCATCTATCTGAGTTTCCGTCACTAAACACCATCTACATCTACATATCTACATACATACAAAATGACTGCATGTATGCCTCTGTACGAGCCCTAATAGCTCTTATCTTATCTTTGTGGTCTTTCCGGGAAATATAAGTTGGCGGCAGTAAAATTGTACCGCAGTCAGCCTCAAATGCTGATTCTCAAAATTTCCCCAGTAGCGATCCACGGAAAGAACGCCTCCTTTCCTCCAGAGACTCCAACCCGAGTTCCTGAAACATTTCCGTAACACTCGCGTGATGATCAAGCCTACCAGTAACAAATCTAGCAGCCCGCCTCTGAATTGCTTCTATGTCCTCACTCAATGCGACCTGACAGGGAACCCAAACGCTCGAGCAGCACTTTACAGATGAACAACATCTTGCCAAAATTCTACCAATGAACCGAAGACGACTATCCGCCTTCCCCACAACTGCCATTACATGCTTGTTCCACTTCATATCGCTCTGCAATGTTACGCCCAAATATTTAATCGACTTGACTGTGTCAAGCGCTACACTACTAATCGAGTATTCAAACATTACAGGATTCTTTTTCCTATTCATCTGCATTAATTTACATTTATCCATATTTAGAGTTAGCTGCCATTCTTTACACCATTCTTGTCCAAGTCATCTTGTAACCTCCTACAGTCACTCAACGACGACACCTTCCCGTACACCACAGCATCATCAGCAAACAGCCACACATTGCTAATCACCCTATCCAAAAGATCATTTATGTAGATAGAAAACAACGCCGGACCCACCACACTTCCCTGGGGCACTCCAGATGATACCCTCACCTCCGATGAACACTCACCATCGAAGACAAAGTACTGGGTTGTATTACTTAAGAAGTCTTCGAGCCACTCACATATTTGGGAACCAATCTCATATGCTCGTACCTTAGTTAGGAGTCTGCAGTGGGGCACCGAGTTAAACGCTTTCCGGAAGTCAAGGAATATGGCATCCGTCTGATACCCTTCATCCATGGTTCGCAAGATATCATGTGAAAAAAGGGCGAGTTGCTCCGCAGGAGCGATGCTTTCTAAAGCTGTGTTGATGCATGGACAGCAACTTCTCTGTCTCGAGGAAATTCACTATATTCGAACTCAGAATTTGTTCGAGAATCCTGCAACAAACCGATGTTAACGATATTGGTCTGTAATTTTGAGGATCCGTCCTTCTATCCTTCTTATATACAGGCGTCACCTGCGCTTTTTTCCAGTCGATCGGGACTTTACGTTGGGTATCAGATACGCGATAAATGCAAGCTAAGTAAGGAGCCAATGCAGTAAAGTACTCCCTGTAAAACCGAACTGGAATCCCATCAAGACCTGGTGATTTATTTATGTTCAACACGTTCAGCTGCTTCACAACCCCAGGTATGTCTATCACTATGTCCTCCATACGGGAATCTGTACGAGACTCAAACGGCGGTATGTTTGTACGATCCTCCTACGTGAAAGATTTCTCAAATGCTAAATTTAAAATTTAAGCTTTCGATTTGCTGTCTTCCGTTGCCAGGCCAAACTGATCAGTGAGTGACTGGATGGAAGCCTTCGACCCGCTTACCGATTTTACGTGAGACCAGAATTTCCTTGGGTTTTCAGTGAGATCTTTTGCTAAGGTATGACGGTGGTATTGGTTGTATGCTTCGCGTATCGCTCTTTTTACAGCAGCACGAATCTCTACTAACTTTTACCTGTCCTCATTCTCCCGATCTTTCTTGTACCGCGAGTGCAACTGTCTTTGCTTCCTGAGCATTCTCCGAATCGCGCTGTTAAACCACGGTAGATCTTTTCAGTTCGTAACCAACTTTTTCGGCACATACTTCTCCAATGCGTGATTTACAATGTGTTTAAAATCTGCCCATAATTCTTCCACGTATATCGCACCGGAAGTAAATGAAGTCGATTCATTTACTAAGTTGGATGCTAACAACTGCTTATCTGCTCTTTCTAGTAAGAATACTCTCCTAGCCTTCTTGACCGACTTTTTAACTTTCGTAACCATAGTCGTAATGACAACATCATGATCACTAATCCCTGTCTCAACACTGACACCGACGATGAGGTCTGGTCTGTTCGTGGCTACCAGATCTAAAATATTTCTATTATAGCATTGGCTGTCGATTTAGCTGCTCAAGACAGTTTTCGGGTAACGTTTTCAAAGGTAATTAACACGACGGCTTGTCAGTACCACCTTTAATGAATCCATAGACATCCAGGTAGGTTGAAGTCGCCTCCGAGTAATATAGCATGATCCGGGTACTTCTGCGATACGGAGTGTAGACTCCCTTTGAATGATTCTAGAACTGTCACGGTGGAACCAGGTGGCCGGTAACAACACCAAAAAATTAACTTTATTTCTGCTAGCCCTGTTAAACGTGTCCCGATAACTTAACAATCACACTCTACTTTGACCTCAGTAGATACAATATTTTTGTCAACTGCAATGAAGACACCGCCTCCTACGGTGTCTAATCTGCCTTTCCGATACACGTTCCAATCCTCACAAAATATTTCAGGACTTCCTATCTCAGGGTTCAGTCAGGTCTCAGTCCCGAGAATAATTTACGCGCCACACGCTTTCTGGAGGGCAGTAAATTCGGGCACTTTATTCCAAATACTCTGAAAATTTACTGCTAATATCTTGATAGCTGAAGTGTCTTTACATTGAGTGCGTCCCGATTTCCCTGCCGGCACGTCAACTGGTGAGTGTTCATCAGTACACCTCACGTTGCTGCCTAGCCTAAAAAACTCCCATGTACACGTCACAAGTACTCTGCTACCCGAGTAGCCGCTTCCTTTGTGTAGTACACCCCCTACCTATCTAGGGGCGTCATACAATTCCACACCCAATAGCGCAAGTCTAGAAATCTGCAGCCAAGACAGTCACAGAGTCGACGAAGCCTCTGGTTGAGACCCTCCACTCGGCTCCAAACCAAAGGACCCCGATCCACTCTGGGAACGATGCTGCAAATAGAGAGCTCTGCTTGCACCCCGCGTGCGAGGCCAGCGGTCTTCACCAAATCCGCCAGCCAGCCGCACACACCCTATGCATCGTACTGCTAATATCTAACGACTCCGCGAATTTATACTCTACGGCTATCAATAAGCAATATTACTCCTCTCAAATACGAGAATACGCAAAAGTTTAATGTAATTAAATATGCAAGCGCACAAACACTCGGAAAGAAATTAAGAATCAAACTACAAAGCAAATATGAAAGCTAAATATGCGACTCCCTACTGCACTACTGCTGCACTGATACTTCACCTGCGGCTGCTCAACACCACTGTGTTTTTAGCCCCATCGTTAACTGTTTATATGCGTGATGTCTTCAACTGTGGTGGTAAGTTTCCACAATACTGTGTTTCAATGAAAGCACATGTGCGCAATTCTGTGGTCCTAACGCTGCGCGCCGTGTCTGGCGTTATGTGTGTGTCGAAGGTCAGGTTTGCACTTTTCATTTTGCTTCTGCTGTAGTATTTGTTCTTCAAAAATTTGATTATTACTTCGTGTTTATTATATAGTTACTCTCTGTGTTTAGTGCCATCTAGACATATGCATGTGTTACACTGTAACAGAAAACAAGTTTTTCTTCTAATAGTTCACACACGCTTCTTTGATATTTTTATTTCGAGCTATGCGTGATGGGACTACACCTGTGGTTATTCTTTTCTTCTCTGTTTGTAGAAAATCTGATGATGCCCTGAAACGGCGAAGCGTGACACTAAACAATTATTAATGCAATCAGCGACGTTTTTTTCAAGATAGTTTTTATACGGTTGCTACACCAACCAGCCTGACGAAGTGGGGACAGTGTAATATCGAATTATGCTTCATCCAATATTTCTCGACGTAAAGATACACTTGCATAATAGCTGATTATTTTATTCTCCTCTGATAAAATTTGTTCTCGAACGTGAATACTTTCCTTCTCAGTTAATTGGGAGACGGACGACATCATATATAAGAACCCAAAACAAAGCGGGGTTCGAATTTACGATAAAAAAGAGAGTAGTGTTGCATGATATACAGATACGAAGATGTTTTGAGGGACGTGACCCTGATTGTACCAGTAATGATTCTGGATCTGACAAATCACTGCACAGCATACGCCAAGAAAGAAGATTGCACATGCGTAATCTTATCTGTCTCTGGAACCATTAAAACCCGACCTAATTTCCCTCCTTCCAGTTCAACTGCTCGTGTATTTGAGCTCAGGTTTCAGAATTTGTTATTTTCTCATGACAGTAAAGTTAAATCATCATAGATTTAATGTACAGGGTATTCGTCAATATTGAATTACTGTGTGTGTGTGTGTGTGTGTGTGTGTGTGTGTGTGTGTGTGTGTCTGTACAGGGTGGTCCATTGATATTGATTGGGCCAAACATCTCACGAAATAAGCATCAAACTAAAACACTACAAAGAACGAAACTCGTCTAGCTTGAAGCGGGAGACCAAATGTGGCTATGGTTGGCCCGCTAATGGGGCTGCCACACGTCAAACGGATATCAAATGCGATTTTTTAAAATAGGAACACCCATTTTTATTACATCTTCGTGTAGTACGTAAAGAAATATGAACGTTTTAGTTGGACCACTTTTTTCGCTTTGTGAAAGATAGCGATATAATAGTCACAAACGTATAAGTACGTGGTATCACGTAACATTCCGCCATTGCGGACGGTATTTGCTTCGTGATATATTACCCGTGTTAAAATGGACCGTTTACCGATTGCGGAAAAGGGCGATATCTGTTGATGTATGGCTATTGTGATCAAAATGCCCAACGGGCGTGTGCTATGTATGCTGCTCGGTATCCTGGACGACATCATCCAAGTGTCCGGACCGTTCGTCGGATAGTTAAGTTATTTAAGGAAACAGGAAGTGTTCAGCCACATGTGAAATGTTAGCTGCGACCTGCAACAGATGATGATGCCCAAGTAGGTGTTTTAGCTGCTGTCGCGGTTAATCCGCACATCAGTAGCAGTCAAATTGCGCGAGAATCAGGAATCTCAAAAACGTCGGGTTGAGAATGCTACATCAACATCGATTGCACCCGTACCATATTTCTATGCACCAGGAATAGCATGGCATCGACTTTGAACGTCGTGTACAGTTCTGCCACTGGGCACAAGAGAAATTACTGGACGATGACACACTTTTTGCATGCGTTCTATTTAGCGACGAAGCATCATTGAGCAACAACGGTAGCGTAAACCGACAAAATATGCATTGTTGGGCAACGGAAAATTCACGATGGCTGCGACAAGTGGAACATCAGGGACCTTGGCGGGTTAATGTATGGTGCGGCATTATGTGAGGAAGGATAATTGACCTCCATTTTATTGATGGCAAAATAAATGGTGCAGTGTATGCTGATTTCCTACGTAATGTTCTACCGATCTTACTTCAATATGTTTCACTACATGACAGAATAGCGATGTACTTCCAACATGATGGATGTCAGGCACATAACTCGCGTGCGGTTGAAGTGATACTGAATAGCATACTTCATGACAGGTGGATTGGTCGTCGAAGCACCATACCATTGGCCGCACGTTCACCGCATCTGACGTCACGAATTTCTTTCTGTGGGGAAAGTTGAAGGATATTTGCTATCGTGATCCACCGACAACGCCTGACAACATGCGTCAGTGCATTGTCACTGCATGTGCGAACATTACGGAAGGCGAACTACTCGCTGTTGAGAAGAATGTCGTTACAAGTATTGCCAAATGCACTGAGGTTGACGGACATCATGTTGAGTTGAAATGTTCAAATGTACCTACCTCCTGTATTTTAATTTAAAAAACCTACCTGTTACCAAATTATCTTCTAAAATTGTGAGCCATATATTTGTGACTATGTTTGTGACTATTACAGCGCCATCTATCACAGAGCGAAAAAAGTGGTTCAACTAAAACATTCATATTTCCTTACGTACTATATGAATATGTAATAAGAAATGGGGGGTTCCTATTTTAAAAACGCATTTGACATCTGTTTCACATATGGCAGCGCCATCTAGCGGGCCAACCATAGCGCCATTTGGTTTCTCCCATCAAGCTAGGCTAGTTTCGTTCTTTGTAGCTTTTTCGTTTGACGCTTATTTGATGAGATATTAGGCCCAGTCACGATCAATGGACCACACTGTATATATATATATATATATATATATATAACAGAAACAATATACAACAATAGCATTAATGAAGTAATATAATTATTACAATCGTTAATTTGACATAAAGCGGATGATCTTATTTAACAAAACGTGCCAACCATTTGCTTTCTATCTCTGATTTTCACATTACCATTCAGAAATTCTTCTAACGAATAATTGCATTTTTGTACTAATAAATTTCGTAGATTTTGTTTCGGTTGCATTGTCTCCATTTTGTGGATTTGTTTCTTTTTTAGAAAATTGTAAATTTTCATGTCCTTGTATTGTGGGGTTTGTGAATATGGCTTTAATTTATGATTGAGATGCATGAAATTACTCCTGTTTCTAGTACTGTATTGATGTTTAAATTATTGGTGTTTCTGTATACAAAAGTTTTCAGTTCATGAATATATAAACAGGGAGCACTTAATATTTGTAGATCTCTGAAATCTGGGCATCAGGATTCTCTTGATTTTGCATTACACAAATTTTTCACAATCGGTTATTGTATTTTTAATATCGTAAACAATTTGCTTATGTTACGGCAAAATATGATGCCACACTTTATAACTGACTCAAAATACCTGTGGTAAACTACTTTCCTCCTCTCCATGCTACCGAATATGACAGAAGCTTCATTCTAAGGATCAAATTCTTCAATTTCTTTGCTAAGCACTGTACATGCGAAGACGAGTATAAATTTTGGTCCAGATGCATTTCTAAAAATTTAACACAGCCCACTTCTTTAAGTTCTGACCTTCTACGATTAATGTGGATTTCATTTACACTAGTTATCAGTTTTTAACAACAGTAAATTGTACTTCTCCAAGATTCAGTCTACCTTGGTAGGCATGCCATTCCACTCTGCAGATTTTATGTTTCTTAACTGTAATGCTGTTTCCTCTACATCTTTGGCTAAAATTTTGTTAAATTTGTTCAAGTAGTCTTTTGCCTTCTGACCTAAATGTACTTTTCCTACATAAGCATATACATCTACTCCTGATTTTGAACCATTAATAAAAATATTCTTGAGTGATTCTGACATTTGAATAGGGTTTGTTACAGTTTTATTTCCTATCTTAATTTTGAAAACATCTTTACTGATATTCCAGAATGAGATTTTCACTCTGCAGCGGAGTGTGCGCTGATATGAAACTTCCTGACTGATTAAAATTGTGTGTCGGACCGAGACTCGAACTCGGGACCTTTGCCTAGTAGAGCACTTGCCCGCGAAAGGCAAAGGTCCCGAGTTCGAGTCTCGGTCGGGCACACAGTTTTAATCTGCCAGGAAGTTTCATCTTTACTGATAGTTTAGATTCCTAGTTGTGATTTTACGACAGACCACACTGCCCTTCATTTGTGTTCATGAGACCAGATGTAATTATTAATAACGATTTCTTTTGCCGCATGCCCTATGCTTTTATACACTTTAACATAATTACTGAAAACAAGGCATCTGTTCTATTCCAGTGCCTTGTGCAGTTGTCTTTTTTACCCATTGGATATTTTTATAATGTTACTTTAAATCTGTCTTGATTGCAAATTTTTTTAATTATTCATATGACCGGTTTCGGTTCATTCAGAACCATCTTCAGATCAGATATTTAAGTTACAGGAGTAACCCGTCCAATTCAGCAACTTTCACATGCTACATCATGTGAAAGTAGCATGTGACGTAGCATGTGAAAGTTGCTGAATTGGACGGGTTACTCCTGTAACTTAAATATCAGATCTGAAGATGGTTCTGAATGAACCGAAACCGGTCATATGAATAATAAAAAAAATTTGCAATCAAGACGGATTTAAAGTAACATTATAAAATCACTGATTGCTGTTATCCCATAAGACATTATGTCTGTTTTTGCAAAGGATATTTTTATTCCAGCAGTGATCTAATTTAGCCTATTCGACAATTTCATGTGGAATAATATAAGTTGTTGAAAGTACTCTGATTCTTTCTGTTTTAAACGAATACATGTAAAAAGTTTCTGGAAATATGTTAAAATGAATACAGACTGAGATGTCACTCCACCTCTTCTCATTTAGAGTAGAAAAATTTTAAATTTTCGGCAGTAAAATACCTTTTGCTATACGCTTTTCTCGTTCTTGGTTCATATTTATTCGTTATTTCATTAACCACAACAGAGCGGTATGAAAGCCCTAAGTCTACATGTAGCTTTCTGTCATCACCACATTTATAGTTTGTAAAGTGAAATTCAAGCAGGTTCCTGTAATTTCCTTGTCTCTTTTGACTTCCATGAAGTTTACCTTGAAACTCAATTTTTTTGATGAAGTCCATTAATTGTACGAGACATTGGTTTCATTTGATAATTTTGTATTAAAATCAGTGGTTATTAAAACACTTTCCTTTGCCCTTTGCTGGTTTTCTCTAAAACATACTACACCTGGCATTTTGTATGTTGACACAATTTGTTTTCCTATTTCAGTTGAAAACCACCTTGATCTAGAAAATTTAAATCATTCACATTATCGAGCTATTTCCAAGTGCGCATGAGCCTCCATGGGCACCATTAGTTTTTTAAAAACTTGAGGCTAAATTGAAACTGTTTAACTTATTTAAAATTCCAATAACATCTTTTGTAGGCCAAAGCTCATTTAAAGAGAGAATATTAACATTTTTGCTTTTTGAATATAATATCTGCAGTTCATCAATTTTAACCACTCTTTCATTATGATTAGTTGTATGTAAGGTATTTATGTTCAAGTACATCAAGAATGTTCTGGTATGTCTATCTAAAGTCTCGAGAATGCTTTTCTTTGTAAGACTGTTACACTCCCTTTTCAGATTACTTGTTTACATTTTGTGGCTGAGAAATTTGGGAAGTGGCACATTTTTGAATAAAAAGGTTTCTTCACGCCTGTATCTGCCTTAGGCTTGCTGACACTATAAAAATCCTTTAGATGCAATAGGTTTTTGAGTCTTTTGATTAGAGATCGAATGGGTGTTGTTGTCTGACAAGTGGGGTCTTGATTTCTGCTTCTGCGTCGGTAGATAAAATAACTTTAAGTTGGTGAAAGTACTCTGCTTCTTTATATTTTAAACCAATCCTTAATTCGTGTTTTTGTGGCGATTTTGAAGCTTGGCGTTTCTTTCCTCAGGATTCGAGCATACAGTTTTTCTGCTAACAGTTCTTTTCTACGAGCTGTAAAAAAACCTTCAACCTAAGCTGTAAATGTCAACTATTTGTACGTTCTGAATATTATAAGATATTTTGTGAGTTTTTTGTTTGCAGCACAAATTTTATGGTTAAAACAGGACCGGAAAGGAAAATCATAACGAGGTGGCATGTTTACAACGTGGATAACGGTACGTAATAAGTTGTTTAAACATATCTTGAGTTTTTCTGTGAACGGGTACGCTTGATTACGAGAAAAATCGTTCGAGCCACTGAGAAATACGACAAAATCGTCTTCATTTAATTTGGACATTTGAGTAGAATTTGTTGGTTATCCTATCTCATGAAATGGTGCACATAGCTCGACAAAACCAGACACTTTTAAATTACATGTTTCTGGTAATAGTGCAGCAATTCTACGTATGAAATTCTTTATTCACTTCTCTGCACTCGATGTTTTTGAAGGAGGTATTTGCTGAGAAGGTAGGTCGTGTTTTGGCACGTTACCTAATATTTTACCTACTTTTAGTCTCCATTTTTTTTAAATGTGTGCATATAAACATGCGCCAAATATCCAGCATTGGCGATCTTTTACAGAAGGTCGAAATTTAGCGCGGACTTCAAAGCGAGATGCTTATAACAGTTTCCACAACTAAAGTTTGTCTCGAAACTTGGCAGAAAATCCAAAGCGATTCTGGTCGTATGTGAAGTATGCTAGCGGCAAGACACAGTCAATGCCTTCCCTGCGCGATAGCAAGGGAAATACTATCGACGACAGTGCATCGAAAGTAGAGTTACTAAACACAGCCTTCCGAAATTCCTTCAACAAAGAAGACGAAATAAATATTCCAGACTTCGAATCAAGAACAGCTACCAACATGAGTAACGTACAAGTAGATACTACCGGAGTAGTGCAGCAACTTAAATCAGTTAACAAAAGCAAGTATTCCGGAACAGAGTGTATACTAGTTAGGTTCTTTACTGAATATGCTCATAAAATAACTCTATATTTAACAATCATATAAACCGCTCGCTCGATGAAAGATCTGTACTCAAAGAATGGAAAGTTGCACAGGTCACACCAATATTCAAGAAAGGTAGTAGGAGTGATCCACTAAATTACAGACCCATACCATTAACGTCGATATGTAGCAGCATTTTGGAAGATATATTTTGTTCGACCATTATGAATTATCTCGAAGAAAACGGTCTAGCGACCGCCTGCTGTGACCGAGCGGTTCTACGCTGTTCAGTCCGGAGCCGAGCTGCTGCTGCTACGGTCGCTGGTTAGAATCATGCCTCGGGTATGGATGAGTGTGATGTCCTCAGGTGAGTTAGGTTTAAGTAGTTCTAAGACTAGGGGACTGATGACCTCAGATGTTAAGTCCCATAGTGCTTAGAGCCAAAACGGTCTCGCGTCACACAGTCAACACGGATTTACAAAACATGATTCTTGTGAAACACAACTATCTCTTTACTCGCACTAAGTGTTGAGTGATATTGACAAGGGAATTCTAATGGATTCCATATTTCTAGATTTCCGGCAGGCTTTTGACACTGTAGCACACAAGAGACTTGTAGTGAAATAGCCTGTTTATGGAACATCGTCTCAGTTATGTGACTGGATTCGTAATTTCCTGACAGACAGGTCACAGTCCGTAGCCCTTGACGAAAATTATCGCATAAATCAGAAGTAACTTCTGGCGTTTCCCTAGGTAGTGTTATAGGTCCTTTTTAGTTCCTTGTTTATGTAAACGATTTGGGAGACAATGTTAGCGGCCGTCTTACGTTGTTTGCAGATGACGCTGTCGTTTATCGACTAGTAAAGTCATCAGAACATCAAAACAAATAGCAAAAGGATCTAGAAAAGACATCTGTATGGTGCGAAAATTGGCAGTTGACCCGAAATAGAGAAAAGTTAGAGGTTATCCACATGAGTGCTAAAAAGAATCCGTTAAACTTCGGTTACACGATAAATGAGTCAAATTTAGAGGCCGTAAATACAATTAAATACCTAGGAATTACAATTACGAACAACTTAAACTGGAATGAACACACAGAAAATTTTGTGGAGAAGGCAAATCAAAGACTATGTTTTACTGGCAGGACACTTAGAAAATATATCAGACCTACTTGCCACACTACCCTTGTCCGTCCTCTTTTAGAGTAGTGCTGCTGGATATTGGATCCATACCAGATATGGTTGACGGAGTACATCGAGAAAGTTCACCGAACCTAAGCACGTTTTGTGTTATCGAGAAATAGGGGAGAGAGTGTCACGGATTTGACATAGAGATTTAGGATCGACATCATTAAAAGAAACACGTTTTTCGTTGGGACGCAATCTTTTCATGAAATTACAATCACCAACTTTCTCCTCTGAATGCGAAAATATTGTGTTGACGCCGATGTACGTAGGGAGAAATGACCACCATAATAAAATAAGGGGAACCAGAGCTCGGACGGGAAGATATACGTGTTAGTTCTTTCCGTGTGCAATGTGAGATTGGAATACTAGAGAATTGTGAAGGTGGTTCGATGAATCCTCTTTCAGGCACTTAAATGTGATTTGCAGAGTATCCACGTAGGTGTAGATGCAGATGTTGCTGAAGGATGGAATTGTTCTCGTGTTGTGAAATAGGCCTACATTTGAGGTATTGTCCATAATCTCGTAGTTTCAGTGTCCACTGAAGTTGCACAACGGGCAACAGAGAGTACGTCATATAAATTACCGTTCCCAGCATTTACTCTATTTTCACTATTTACTTTGTTAATTGCTTCTGTTAATTGTCTCTTTTTACAAAGCGTCTACAAAAATGTGGATTAGTAATGAGAAAGTTTCTTTCACAACTTGAATCCCAGAGGAAATATTAACTTATCCATCGATGTAATGGATACTCTTGTACTTTCTGGAGAAACGTCCAAAGATATGTACATTATTAGGCTTTGTAAAATTGCACAGTAGGCACTCTTATCGGAAGTCTTACTCGTGGCTGTCTAGCGAACCCCTACAGGGCGCAGGGAAGGTGGCTTGTCAGCTTCCGCGAGGGAATCCAGGCAATCACGGAGGCTCCCCAAGTTTCCGTTTTGGACGAAGATGGCGTCTAGGGGAACCAGGGGCGAACGCTTCCAAGTTTGCAGCGTGTTTCAAAGGAACGCCGGAGCTCAGCTTCCCAGCTGCGAATTGAGACCTGCGAGGTAAGTCGGGGCTCTAGAGGCGCCGACAATCCTCGGATGCTGAACAGATGCAGCAGTTGGTCACACTGCTTCAAAGTGTCTTAATACAAGTGCAGTAGCTGTTCCTTTTCGGTCACGAGAATACCATTTTTTGTAGCACAGTTAACTCAGCTACAAAGCAACTCCTGATTCTTAGAATACCTCCCCATGCGCTACTTGATCGTACATTATGTAATATTAATACTTTTACGTAGTAATAATACTAACAACGAAATTAATATTTTTAGTCATATTGAGCTCAACTGCAGCTTCGACACCTTTCAATAGGTTACTGTATTGTACATAGACCCTACCCTAGTGTTAAACAAATGATGGTTTCATTATTCTACTGTTTACTAAGAAGAATTTCAAATATCTCAATCCATATTTTCACAAAATGAACGACGAACTAGCCCACCATTGGCGATGTAATTAAAGACGGAGCAGTACTTTATTGAGAAAGGAGGGCGAAGGCAATCGACCGTACCCTGTGGAACGAACCATGCCAACAATCGCCTTAAATGTTGTAGGTAAATCACAGAAAACCTACATCTGAACATTTGAATGGGGATTTGAACCAGCGAAAAAATGAACTCAGCTCCTTACCAGTGCCCCAACACGCGATGTACGTCGTATAACGATATGGCTGTGAAGCATGAGGAAAGAACATTATCGAAATGACAGAAGTGAAAGAGGAGCTGATTCTAGTGACAGATTTCATAGTCGACACAACGGTTTGTTCTTGAGCAGCTCAGCTTACGACTCGGCCGGAAGAACGAAATTAAGAGCAAATGTTTCAGAAGCAAAATATAAAATACTGTTGATGAAAAGTGTTTTACTGCAGCTCTGACCTGTAGATGCTTTTTCTCCCAGAGTATAGTATTTAAGGCTGTTCTTTTATGCCTGCAGCACAATAATGTACTCATATTTTCTCAGTTTTATGCCTTTGTGGCGTGATTTCTACTTGTGCACTACATTTTATTTCAATGCTCATTGCGTGATAGTGAATCACTTTACTTGCATTTGGATTTAAAGATGATATTCTTGACAGTAATAATATTATGGTTGTCCTTTTGCATCAACACTCAAGAGTATCTGCATAGCGTGTTGTCGCTCTGGGATGTCGTCTGGATATTATGTAAATATCGGGTAAGTATGTAATGCTAAAACATTTTGTAGCTCTAAATTCTTATTGTATATATCCCCATAACCATGAAGTGGTAGGGGTACTCGCTAGTTTATGTATGTATGCGTTTCTTCACAGTGGTTTTTATAACTGTTAATACAGTTTGATTGACCTCAGTTTCCCATTACATTAAGATTAGCATCCAAGAGTACACTTGTGTATGCTAGCAAAGATTGTGTAGCAGAACGCCTGCACGCACCCGCCCGCATACACGTGAAGTGTAGTCTTTGTAGTTGGCGTAAATTCACTAAGTTCTTTCCTTTCAGTTTTTCACCAGTGCGCTGTTCTTTGCTAATGCGTGTAGTTTTCTTTCAGGTGTCCTTACTCTCTCTGGTACTTACAGGTAAATTCCATGAAGATTACAGTACTGAATTTGTCTCTGTAGCTTAAAACGTGTTGTAGCAACATAGCAACACATTGTATACTTCATTTATATTGTGTATGTGACTAAGGTTGACAGCTCCAGAGACTCCAGAGGCAGACATCATTTTTAATCTTGTTTTTGACGACTACAGCTGTACTTGCAGCATATTAGTAATTTTTTGTCTCTTCTAAACAAGATTTTCGTGACTCGACTCTTCAACATATATTTATTACGTCAGTTGTATGTTTAACCCTGTGTTTATATTGTTTGCAGCTGCTACCCATTTGAAAATGACCGCAAAGTAGAAACTGAAATATTGTTTTTTTTTTTTAATAAATGTGCAGTCAGTGGTGAAAATGAAGTGCTTCAAAGCATTTTGCCATTGTTAAATTATTATTGTTAACGGCACTTCGTTATCTGATTTCGTCACTGTTACTGCCATTCCGATATTTCCTTTTCATTCAATGCCAATAAGTAGCTTTCAGTTCAGTTTTTCATCCTTGTTTATAAATATCCGTTTCCGTAGCAGAGAATTTTACGCGTGGATCAAAATACCAAAATTCTCAGTGGCGTGGTAATGAAGAAAATGTGTGATTGAATAAAACGTGTTCCTCACTATTAATTCAATGCGATATACAGCGTCTGCAAGGATGAGCTATTGCGTGAAACTATGTTAAAGAAATTCGAAAAAAATCGTAATCTTGCACTTTACAAAGCTTTTGCTAACTTCACATGTATGCCACAGTGCTTTTAGAGTTGCAGATTTCTAATGCATGAAAGTACTGTTACAGTAAATCATATCATATCAACACATCTGCACCTCATTTCTTAGCTGGAAAATCTTCATGCCTCTCTTTAGGGATCCCTTCCTCATCCCGCATTCTATAGCAGCAATAAAGTTGAATATGAAGCACACAGATACATCACGTTGGTCATTTATAGCTCGGTAGTCAGTGATTCTATTTACTTTCCGGAAAATAGTGGTATTCACACATTCAACAGGGACAGAATGGGTGATCTAAAATGTGACCTACCGTACCCTATAATTAATCTCTACCAAATAAAATAGCTACATAATGAAACAAGAATGACTTTGATAGCTTGCACCTAAAGCAAACTTTCTAGAGTAAGTAATGTTTAATAATAATGTGTAAAATAAAAGCGGAATGTATATAATTGATAAACAGAACTAATTAGTCTAATATACACTGGGGTGACAAAAGACGTGGGATAGCAACAAGTTCATATACAGATGGCGGTAGTACCGCGTTTACAAGGAGAAAAGGGCAGTGCATGGGCACAGCTGTAATTTTTTTCAGGCGATTTATGTGAAAAGGTTTCCAACGTTATTGTGTTCGTGCGACGAGGATTAACGGACTCTGAACGCGGGATGGTAGTTGAAAATAGACACATGGGACATTCTATTTGGAAAACCGTTAGAGAATTCAGTTTCCCGAGATCCACAGTGTCAAGAGTGTGTCGAGAATACCAAATTTCAGGCACTACCTTTCACTAGGGTAGCATAGTGGTCGACGGCGTTCACGTAACGACAGACACCAGCGGCGTTGCGTAGTGTTGTCAGTGCAAACAGACAAGCAACAATGCGTGAAACAGCAGTAGAAATCGATGTGAGACGCAGGACCAGCCTATCCATTAGGACAGTGGGCCAAAATTTTGCGTTAATGGGCTATGGCAGCAGACGCCGACACCAATGCCTTTGCTAACAGCGTTCCCTGCAGTTCCTCTCCTGGGATCGTGACCATATCGGTTGGACAACAGACGATTGGAAAATCGTGGCACGGTCAGATGAGTCCCTATTTCAGTTGGTAAGAGCTGATGGTATGGTTCGAGTGTGACGTAGACCCTACCAAGCCATGGACGCTCATAGTCAACAACGCACTATGTAAGCTGGTTGTGGCTCCATAATTGTGGTTGCTTTTCCTGTGGAATGGACTCTTGTCCGCAGTCCAACTGAACCGATCATTGACTGCAAGTGGCTATGTTGGGCTATTTGGACACCATTTGCAGCCATTGCTGTTGGTGGCAAGATAAAACAGCTTTACGAACATATCCCTGCTTACCTTGTTCACTCTCATGCTGATTGTCTGGAACAATAACACGCAACGATGCTTCTGTTTCAAGCCTAAGTTGCCGTATCAATACCGGCACACAATGGCAAGTCATGACACAAAACCTACTAAAAAGGCAAATCCTGCGGCGCACAGTCTGAACATCATTCTTATTAAGTTGGGTACCATATTCTAAATAGTTTCCCGTCTACAATGACTCAAGTACCGAAAGCTTAATTAGAACCGCCCTCTACTGTAGAACGGAGGGACAATCAGAGCCCTAATATTTGCGGGATGACGAAGGCGTTATGGAGTTAACAATTTTCGATTTACAATTTAATCATGCCGGATACGTGTCATCTTTAAAATCCGAAGGAAATAAGGAAAAACAACGATGTTAAAAACTGATGACACTCATACCTTTCATTCATTTAAATTGCATTGGTTAATCACAACATAAAAATGTCCAAACATAAAGGTCTCTGGGACCAGCAGTACGTTAGAAACCGTTCACTTTGGCGAGATGAACAAAACATGTTACCAGTGTCAAAACAGTATTCCATACACCACGTACTCACTGCACTGTACAATACTTCGTTCTCGGACATTAAGCTGCTGCCATGGGGCGGAAAACGCACATGTTTAAGAGCTGTACTTCCAGAAGCTCATAACTGCGTGCTGTCACAATGATGCCCCAAATTTTCGAGCGGGATCTTTTGCTGGTGCTTATCTTGAAAGCGTGGGTTTTTTAATCCTTAAACTATGAGGAGAAGTTTTTTACTTGAGAGTCGAAGAGTTTAGCGTAGGAGAGTAATTCATGGCGGGTCGCATCCGACCAGTCACGATACTAATGACAAAAAAAAGCGATGGTAAATAAAGGTACCGGGAAAACACACAGAAATGCAATGCACTTTGAAATGGTGGTGGAGTCAGCTCTGATGGGAAATAACGTCAGGCGACAGCGACAAACGGTTTTGTAGAGTTCAGTACTCTTGAGGAATCGTTGAATATGTTGGAACCCTCGAAAAGACAAAACAGAAGACGGATATAGATTCACAACGATCCCAATCCGGTAACATAAATACTGGTAAGTATTTTAGAGACCATAATGCTTCATCGATTCCAATGTGCTTGCTGTTTAGGTTGCATCAATTTATGAGTGATTTTTTTCAACTTACCTATTCAGTGTCTATTCACTACATACCTCTTAAAACGTTTGAAGATACATTTGAAGAAGCTATACAAATACTGGTTACATCAGATTTCTCTTTCAGCTCTCTAGACATAAAGGCAGACTGCAAAATTAGAACCGTCTCCCAGTTCCTGTATGTAATGATCGCTTTACTTGTACTTGACTTATATTTCAGTATCTAGTGTTATTGCGTAAGACAGTCGACAGTATAGACATTTAATATATTAGCAACTCAGAGAAGAAATAACACATGTACATAAAGGAGACGCAATGTAGTCTACAGTTGTTCACGGAATTACATATCGGAAATGGCGGCAGATAGCACCGGAAAAAAATCCCACTGACTTCCTGTTGCATTTAATGAAATTTTTTGCGCCAGAAACTCCTCTTATAACGAATACGATAATTAACTGTAGCCTCGTTTTCCGTTCCACTACCCGTGGCAACTACAAAACAATTTTTGCAGCAAGGCTTGAACAAACACAATTGTTTATTGACTCAATTAAAAGGGATAGGAGGTTTCGAAATAACTGTATGCGTGGTTCAGTCGAAATTAAAATGAAACACACATGTGACAACGAGTGGCCTATGAAAAGACACCATTTCCTTCCAGTGCTAATATCAAAGTTGAATTCCGTGATCTGCAGAAACAACTTACCACCCCATTCACAATCAGATAACCACTAAGAGATTTGGTTTGTAATGGTCGGTCTCAAAAAATAAGCTTAAATTTAAAAGTAGAGCAGGGTTATCAACATTACTTTCTGTGGGTAACTGAGACTATTTTCCTTTCTCTTCCAGTAGATAACACATATTGTTATTTTGATTTCATCTGATATTTAATGTTTCACAGAACACAAGTCGTACTTTCTGTTTACTTTAATCATACTAATAATGTGATAAGTAGTTTTGTACATTCTTTACGATCTCCGCACTGTTGATTACTGTGGTATTACCATAATAACTTTTTCTGCATATCTGTGCTCTACTTTTTTCTTCCATACCTCTCGATCATTTTTTCGGTATGTTCTATCAGTAGAGCTGCGTTTTGTAATATCGTTTTGTTTATTGTAATCCGTTTCTCCGTTCTTCGTGCCATCTTTCCCTCCACCCACCCCCTTACTTTGTCTCGTCTTATCAACATATTTCCACATGCTACACTGTACTAACACTACATCTATAACAGAAATTCCCAAGGATACTGAACCACTAAATATCAGCCGTCGGCTTTAAGCCGTTATAAATTTCTGGACCTAAGACACTCATCGACGGCTAATATGCGTAACACAAGCGGCATAAAATGAATTACAGATTTCCTGGTGGCATCAAATCCTTTCGATTCACCAACTCACAACCAGAATGTCATCTTCCAACATCATCTACACCTGGGCTACTCTCCAGATCAGTTAACACAACCAAATATCAACAAATGAATTTGAAGCAAGATATGAATTATCATTGTTCTACCTCTGGTGGAATATGTGTGATGTGACAAGTCACAATATTAACAACGTTGCTCGCCATAGGTGGCGTCTGGTATCAGCTTCTCATCTCCGACAGAAAATGTAGACATGCCTTGCTAGTGTTGTACACATCGGAGTTCTGTGCCGATCGACTGCTTTCCTGCTTACCTGATCGTACAGTGCAGCAGACCACCAACAGTTGTTGCTGTTAACCGATATAAGACAGGATGCTAAAATTTACAAGCACTTTTGCAGATATAAGGATACTATACACAAAAATGAAAAACATGAACGTCATTGATAGTTCCATGAGAAACAGAGTCCAGAATGAGATTTTCACTCTGCAGCGAGTGTGCGCTGATACGAAACTTCCTGGCAGATTAAAACTGTGTGCTAGACTGAGACTCGGACTCGGGACCTTTGCCTTTCTCGGGCAAGTGCTCTACCAGCTGAGCTACCCAAGCACGACTCACGCCCCGTCCTCACTGCTTTACTTCTGCCAGTACCTCTGCCAGGCTTGCGTAGCTCAGTTGGTAGAGCACTTACCCGCGAGAGGCAAAGGTCCCGAATTCGAGTCTCGATCCGGCACACAGTTTTAATCTGCCAGGAAGTTTCATATCAACGCATACTCCGCTGCAGAATGAAAATCTCATTCTGGAAACATCCCCCAGGCTGTGGCTAAGCCATGTCTCCGCAATATCCTTTCTTTCAGGAGAGCTAGTTCTGCAAGGTTCGCAGGAGAGCTTATGTAAAATTTGGAAGGCAGGAGACGAGGTGCTGGCAGAAGTAAGGCTGTGGGACGGGGTTTGAGTCGTGCTTGAGTAGCTCAGATGGTAAAGCACTTGCCCGCGAACGGCAAAGGTCCCGAGTTCGAGTCACGGTCCGGCACACAGTTTTAATCTGCCACGGCTTAAGATTATGCAAAATGATAGTACTGTCGTCACCATGATACGAATAACGCCGACCAGCAAAATTCTAGAGCAATATTTTTAACATCGGCTTACTGTAGAGTTCTTGAGCATGTTCTAAACTAGAATATAGTAAATTTACTTGATGACAAAAAACATCAGTGCACAAGTTATCACGGATTTAAAAAATCATCTCATGCAAAACCAAGTTTTCTTTTTTCTCACACGATATCCTGTTTGCCTTTCGCAGGCAAGTTCTCTACCGAGATATCAGGCCTCGTGTGTCGAAAGATCTGCCATCACTGACGTGAGAGGAGCATGACACAACTTCTGTCTCCGAGCTCTCGACCAACACTACTAAAATTTACTCTCGCAGATAGACCTCGTTTCACAACAATGCTTAGAATTACGCTCTCATGTTTTGCCCACAGATTGTTATTATAAATATCTGAGTGATTATTTACTTCCATAAAGAACGCAGAATCTTACACAATGCAAAGAGTTGCCGTAAGTTGGCTATATTCTTTTCGATACTCAATGAAAATTTAGCCAATATAATAGAGGATTCTGACACACTCCTTACAAATATGAAAAACTCCGACAGAGCCGTGTCGGGCGTGTATGGTGCGTGGCGCACCGGAACCCTGCAATTTTTAACCAAAATGTGTCTAACAGAGATGGCTGTGTGTGCAGGTGCGTTGTCATAGTGGAAGAACCAGTCTCCTGTCTGCCAAATCTTACGTTACAATTCGCTGAACATATCTCCAAGATAACTCAATAGACTCTCGCAGATAATCAATTGTCTGTCGACGGTCTCTGAGCAGAAGCTCCCGAATTTCTCCAATATTATGGTCGATTCAGGTAGTTTATGGACGTTCCGAAAGAAGTTTGCCATCAATCGACATGTCGCCATTTTCAAATCGATCAAACCACTCGTACACTTGAGTTTTTCTCAAAGCGTCATCTTGGTACGCTACACCACTGAACATTAAAATTGCTACACGAAGAAGAAATGCAGATGATAAAAGGGTATTCTTTGCACAAATAAATTACACTACAACTGACATGTGATTACATTTTCACGCAATTTGGGTGCATAGATCCTGAGAAATCAGTACCCACAACAACCATCTCTGGCCGTAATAACGGCCTTCGTACGCCTGGGCATTGAGCTTGGATGGCGTGTACAGGTACAGCTGCCCATGCAGCTTCAACACAATAACACAGTTCATCAAAAGAGTGACTGGCGTACTGCGACGAGCCAGTTGCTCGGCCACCATTGACCAGACGTTTTCAATTGGTGAGAGATCTGGAGAATGTGCTGGCAGGATAGCACTCGAACATTTTCTGTATCCAGAAAGGCCCGTTCAGGACCTGCAACAGGCGATTGTGCATTATCCTGCTGAAATGTAGGGTTTCGCAGGGATCGAATGAAGGGTAGAGGCACGGGTCGTAATACTTCTGAAATGTAACGTTCACTGTTCAAAGAGCCGTCATTGCGAACAAAAGGTAACCGAGACGTGTAGCCAATGGCACCCCATGCCATCACGCCGGGTGATACGCCAATATAGCGATGACGAATACACGCTGCCAATGTGCGTTCACCGCGATGTCGCCAAACACGGATGAGACCATCACGATGCTGTACACATAACCTGGATTCAACCGAAAAAAATGACGTTTTGCCATTCGTTCCCCCAAGTTCGTCGTTGAGTACACCATCGCAGGCGCTTCGGTCTGTGATGCAGCGTGAAGGGTATCCGCAGCCATGGTCTCCGAGCTGATAGTCCATGCTGCTGCAACACGTCGTCGAACTGTTCGTGCAGATGGTTGTTGTCTTGCAAATGTCCCCACCTGTTGACTCAGGGATCGAGAAGTGGCTGCACGATCCGTTACAGCCATGCGGTTAAGATGCCTGTCACCTCGATTGCTAGTGATACGAGGCCGTTGGGCCGGCCGGAGAGGCCGTGTGGTTCTAGGCGGTACAGTCTGGAGCCGAGCGACCGCTACGGTCGCAGGTTCGAATCCTGCTTCGGGCATGGATGTGTGTGATGTCCTTAAGTTAGTTAGGTTTAATTAGTTCTAAGTTCTAGGGGACTGATGACCTCAGAAGTTAAGTCCCATTGTGCTCAGAGCCATTTGAACCATTTTGAACGAGGCCGTTGGGATCCAGGTCGGCGTTCCGTATTACCCCTCTGAACCCACCGATTCCATATTCTGCTAACAGTCATTGGATCTCGACCAACCCGAGCAGCAACGTCGCGACACGATAAACCGCAATCGCGATAGGCTACAATTTAGCCTTTATCAAAGTCGGAAACGTGATGTTACGCATTTCTCCTCGTTACACGAGGCATCGCAGCAGCGTTTCACCAGGGAACGCCGGTCAACTGCTGTTTGTGTATGAGAAATCGGTTGGAAACTTTCGTCATGTCAGCACGCTGTAGGTGTCGCCACCGGCGCCAACCTTGTGTGAATGCTCTGCATATCACAGCATCTTCTTCTTGTCGGTTAAATTTCGCGTTTGTAGCACGTCATCTTCGTGGTGTAGCAATTTTAATGGTCAGTAGTGTAAATGAAATCAGGCCTTGAGTGTGCTAAGATCTGCCATCACCGACGTGAGGGCAGCATGACACAACTTCTGTCTCCGACCTCTCGACAACAACCCTTAGAATCGCGCTCTCATGTTTCGCCGACAGATTATTATCATCGATATGTAAGTGCTTATTTACTTCCATAAAGAAACGCAGAATCTTACACAATACGAAGTGTTGCCGTCAGTTGGCTATATTCTTTTCGATACTCAATGTAATATTTAGTCAATATAATAGAGAATTCTGACACACTCCTTACAAATATGAAAAACGCCGAGAGAGCCACTTCAGGCGAGTACGGTGCGTGGCGCACCGGAACCCTGCAATTTTTACTAAAAAGTCTCTAACAGAGATAGCTGTCTGTGCAGGTGCGTTGCCATAGTGGAAGAACCGGTCTCCCGTCTGCCAAATCTTACGTTAAAATTCGCTGAACATAGCTCCAAGATAACCCAATAATCTCTGACAGTTGATCAATTGTCTGTCGACGGTCAATGAGCACAAGCTCTCGAATTTCTCCAATATTATGGTCCATTCAGGTAGTTGATGGACGTTCAGATACAGGTTTGTCATTGATCATCATGTCGCCATTTTCAAATCGAGCAAACCACTCGTACACTTGAGTTTTTCTCATATCTTCATCTTGGTAAGCTATTTTAAACATTAAAAAAGTTTCAGCAGCACAAAACAAAATTTCACAGCTGCACACCGTTCACTTAGACTTGCCACCACACAAAATGAAATAAGAAGAATTCAGTGCTAGCAACAACAATCACAGCAGTTGAACAGAACAAGCGAGAACGGCAACACAGGCGGCACTGAACTGGCAATGAGTTGCGCTATACAGGCCTAGCGGGAGAAATGCGTACTACACGAGCTCCGCCCACACAGATACAAGCGTATTGTCAGGAGTGCCCCAGGGAAGTGTGATAGGACGCTGTTATTTTCTGTGTGATTAAATGATCTGGCAGATAAGATGAGCAGCAATCTGCGACGGTTTTCTGATGAATCTGTAGTGTACGGGAAATGGTGGTTGTTGTGTGGCTGTAGGAAGATAGACGATGACTAAGAATTACTATTTGGTGTAATAAATGGCAGCTTGAGTCTAAATGTAGAAAAATATGAGTCAGGTGAGTTCCAAAAACAATCCTCCTGTGTCCGAATGTATTATTGGTATGTACTCCTTGACACAGTCACAACGATTAGCTATCCTAACGTAACTTTGCAAAGCGATATGAAATGGAACGAATACGTAAGACCAGTAGTATGGAAGGCAAAAGTTGACTTCGGTTTATATGGAGAACTGTAGGAACATGTTGCTCATCGATAAAGGAATCGGTGTTGAGATCTCTAGTGCGACCCGTGCTTGAGTATTAGTCGAGAGTTTGGGATCCGCACCAGGTCGGACTAATGGAAGACACAGAAGCAATTCAGAGGAGTGTTACTAGATTTTTTACCGGCGGAATATGCCGAGAAACTGCTAAACGATTCTACCGCTGCCATTGTACATTTTGCGTAAGGATCTCGGAGACATGATAAGTTAAATTAGGACTCGTACAGAGGCATATAGATAGTCTTTTTCTCTCTCTCCGTTTGTGAGTGGAACAGGAAAGGGAATAACCGATAGCAATATACCACACCCTCTACAGTGCACAGTATGGTGGATGGCGTGGTATGTATGTGAGTTTGTATTACGTATGTAGGTATGAATGTACTACAACTGCTCCACTTGAACTAACTGTCTGCCTCTCGCGTGAGTTTTGGAAACGGTAGTTTCACAGAGCTAGGTGGCCAAAATCAGTGCACAATAATATTGTTGAAATGCCTACAAAGAAAAAAGAAAAGATTGCAAAGTTAAGACGATGAGAAACATTCTTCATAACAGTATAACAGTAGAAACATGAAATATTATGTACACATTAACTATTCACTACAACATAAAGAACTTGCATATTACGGCTTCAAAGAGCTCCACCATATATCAACCGTTACACGTAAAGATTTACAGCTCTCCATACTCTAGAGTGAACGTTTAATAGCAATATTCATTACCTAATTGCCGGCCGAAGTGGCCGTGCGGTTAAAGGCGCTGCAGTCTGGAACCGCAAGACCGCTACGGTCGCAGGTTCGAATCCTGCCTGGGGCATGGATGTTTGTGATGTCCTTAGGTTAGTTAGGTTTAACTAGTTCTAAGTTCTAGGGGACTAATGACCTCAGCAGTTGAGTCCCATAGTGCTCAGAGCCATTTGAACCATTACCTAATTTTCATAATAGAGGAAAGCCTCGTTTCTGTCTTCCACAGAGTATTCAAAATACATTTACAGTCAATGTTTGCTGATGAACAAATGAGAGGAAATACATCACTCAGTTACAACTCCATTTCAAAGCAAACGAATATTTCACACGTTTCCCTATCTATATTTGTTCATTACACTATAGATGTTGGGGGTGCGTCTTAAAGTTTTGTTTTGGAAGTAAACGGCTACGAAAGATTTCTCTACGTCCTATCATTTTTCCTTTATTGATGGTCCGCATAAGTATGTTGTCCACAAGGCATTAGATAGCCATCTCTGAATAAGGAGAATCGCTGATTAAGCTGATAAACATTCAACAGTTCGTTTTCAGTCACAAATCGTTTAAGGCCCAACATATGTCTCTCTATAGAGTCTGAGAAGATATGTTTAAGTACAGTTCGCTCTGGGACTCAAAATTAGTCATATTCCGCAGTTGCCCAGTTGAATGGGAGAAAGACTTAGAAGGCTGTCTGACACCAAGTACCCTCTTCCACGTAAATAACAGTTTTGTGAAGCTTGGATGTAGTCGTAACATACGTTCCAGAAATGATTTAAAATTACTGGAAGAAGTACTGCAGCCAGGCACTGCAAGTTTCACTTATTATTTTATGCAGTGACATATTTCGGACTTCAACAAATTTCAATTGACATAATATATTTATGCTCCGTATTTATAACAAAAAGTTGCTGGTTGCTTTATTTCATCAAGTAATTCAATGCATAGATAAGGAGCTAAACCACCATTAGCTTGGATAAGTGAACACTAAAATATAATTACATGTTTTAGAAGCGCCAATATGGACGCACTTTCAAATCGTCTGAGAAGCAGTACTGCCATTGGCCTCACTCTCTGTGTTTGCTGTTGCAGGTAAACACTCCGAACCCCAAAACACACATAATTAGGGGAACGACCAAGACGTGTGCCCCCAGCACCCACTGTTATGCACCAAGTGAGGACATTGGTAAGTACCTCATATCAAGAACTCAGGTCTTCAAATCACCAATTATTATTTTTAAAATTCAGTGGATCGATTATTCATTTTCTCTTTCTCTTATAACGTGCTTCTGTCCATTTCTGCTTTATTTATTCAACTAACGATACGACCCGCGGAATAAAGATGAAGAGCACTCATGTCACAGATATTGCTTTGACACTCATCGGAATTTTGTTTTATTCAGTAATGTTAAGTCAATATGATCTGGAGAATTGTTTTTAGTTGATTTGGTTTTTGTGAAGTAGCCGTGTTCTACGATTTTAATTCACAAAAACATGAAATAAAATGCTCCACCCTCTTACAATTATTTGCTTTTGGCAACGGAGAGCCGTTCTTATTCTTTGATGTCTTATATTGTAGTCGTCTGTTATTACAGATAAAAATAATTTGAATTTAACGTATATCTCTACAAGAAAATTTACGCACCACATACGAAAGTTTCAGGAAAATGCGCAGTTCAGTAGTTGACAATCGGGGATGTTTGAGACAGCTGACGCCATAGGCGCACCAGAACAAGTAGAACTGTACAGTTTAAATATCGAAACAAATACCAGATAGCTCTGTGCAAGATGAACTCCGCATGCTACTTAACTAAGAGAATAAAACTGATTTTGGACGCCAATTTGTTTCTATGGATGCCACTTTCCACCAGAAGCTAAACAAATAATTAACCCTTAACTGTATTAGCTGTGTCCACGACAATCGGTTTTTTTTTCGGTTTTTCCTCATAGCCTGCTAACTGGTTTCTGTAAACAGTGCCCTAATTTTCAGTTGAATATCAATTGATATCGTTGTCAACACTTCTGCTTACAGTTGTTTTCACACTTCAGACAGCATTGGGACCCAGTGAAGTAAGTATTCCCCTACAGGCTGTGGCTTGACTCTAGCTGTACTCCCATGATGTGCAGTTGTGCATGTGTCAACTGGTAGTGAATGTTGATTACATGTATTTGCTGTTTAATGACCGGATGGACAGTGATAGTAACGACTGTAATAGTGATGAACAGAGCGTTCATTATAACAACTAACGAACGTACTGTTGTATGTGATGATGATGATGATGTGATGATAATGTTTGGAACATGGGAACAGTTTCACTAGCAAAACTATTAAGCAGAAAATAACTGCTATTTGTAAGAGACTACAACGCCAAAACCTTGCACTATTGACCCTATACATAAAACATGTAGGAATGAATGATGACGGTGGTCTGTGATAAGTTTTTATATTCTCTTGGAGATTGGTCGTACGAATTTATTTGCCCTCTACAAAAGCCAGAAGGTCACTAGGAAAATTTCTCATGCACAGTTTTCGATCTGCCCTAGGAAACAACTCCCATAAATGCAAATATGAAGAAATTTAGTGCATCAGTTCTTTCAAGTAGATCTTCGAGACTTCTGGCCGCTGAAACTTGAAAACGTACCCGACCCATCGTTACCTACAACATTTAATACGTCCAGAGAAAACCGTCGTACCTGGTACACAGCAAAAGAGGAGAAGAATTCGTCATCCATGCGTGTTGGCTCGCACGAAGAAAGATACCCAAGCGTAAGCGAGATTGTAAGATTTCCATTCTTACATAACTGATTCGGCGTATTGAAGACATATTATTCCACAGAAAGCAAATATGGCCAGAGGTACACAAAACGTATTGTATGCGAAACGTTTGACAGTAGTGAACATACGTAGTCTCAGTTCAAAAGTATATGAAAAGTACATCTGTCGAGTATATTATATAGCAGTAACTATATCTATGTAATTTGTTGAATTAACGTTAGGAAGTTATATCCTCTCATGATTTAGTTAGCTGTATCGAACTAATTGTTAAATAAAGTCAGAAAACATTTATAAAACATTTTCATTCATACGTGAAAAGCCTTTGGTTGCACTTAAAATGAAAAACCTGGAATAAAGAAGCAGATAATCCTACGGAATATCAAAAAAACAAACAACTACCGATGTCTCCGACTAAGAATTTTCGATGGAGGGGAAAAGGAAATAATTTTAAGAAAGTACTTAAGCAATTTTAATACCATCTATAACACAACGTTACTTGCATCCCTTCTATTTTTTTGGTATTGACTGCCGGAACTAAATTTCAAGATAACTGGTTCTGGAAACCACATTGTTTCAGGTTGTTTTGAGTAAAGATTAACCCAGTGTCAGCATTCGAGAGATAGATGTCGGAAACCTCATAATTAATAAATATGCGGTTTACTAAATTGCGGAAAATCATTTCTAAAAATTCGTGCGAACAGTCTGCTATAAATTAATAGTGTTTACTCAACATTCGAGTGGAGGGGGGGAGGGGGCGATAAGTGCCGCTTCTGCCTTTGATGGGCGCCTGTTCTGTCCTACTGATTGTACGTTAGTAAGGTAACCACTGCTGCAGTGGCGTACATAAACAATTTGTACTCATAAATACAGTCTTACACGTCCAATACAAAGTCCAAAAAAAGGAGTTTCGTGGTTTCTAAAACTATGTGCATTTTGACAGTACTTAATATATTATTTTGGTAACACTTGCAATGCTCACTGTTCAAACCGTGTCTAGATACCTGCTCTATCTGCCTACTTACAAATGGTAATACACTGAAGAACCAAAGAAACTGGTACATCTGCCTAATATCACGTAGGGCCCCCGTGAGCACCCACAAGTGCCGCAACACGATTTGGCATGGACTCGATTAATGTGTGAAGTAGTGCTGTAGGGAATTGACACCATGAATCCTGCAGGGCTGCTGTGCCTAAATCCGTAAGAGTATGAGAGGGTAGAGATCACTTCTGAACACCTTGTAGCAAGGCATCGCAGACAGCTCAGTAATGTTCGTGTCTGTGTAGATTCGTGGCTGGCGAAAGTGTTAAAACTCAGACGAGTGTTCATGGAGTCACCGTGTAGCAATTCTGGACATGTGGGGCGTTGCACTGTGCTGCTGGAATTGCCGAAATCCGTCGGAATGCACAAAGGGCATGAATGGATGCAGGTGATCAGTACGTGTCACCTGTCAGAGTCGTATCTAGAAGTGTCAGGGGTCACATATCACTCCAATGCACATGCCCCACATCATGACAGAGCCTCCACCAGCTTAAACAGTTCTCTGCTGACATGCAGGTTCCATGGATTCATGAGATTGGCTCCATACCCGTACACGTCCGTACGCTCGATACATTTGAAACGAGACTCCTCCGACCAGGCAGTATGTTTCCAATCATCAACAGTCAAATGTCGGTGTTGACGGTCCCAGGCAAGGTGTAAAGCTTTGTGGCGTGCATTCATCTAGGGTACACGAGTGGGTCTTCGATTCCGAAAGCCCATATCGATGAAGTTTGGTTGAATGGTTCATACGCTGACACTTTTTGATGGCCCAGCATTGAAATCAGCAGTAATTTGCGGAAGTGTTGCACTTCTGTCACGTCGAACGATTCTCTTCAGTCATAGTTGGTCCTGTACTTGCAGGATCATTTTCCGGCCTCAGCGATGTCGGAGATTTGATGTTTTACCGTACTTCTGTTATTGACGGTTCATTCGTAAAATTGTCGTACGGGAAAATCCATACTTCATCGCTACCTCGGAGATGCTGTGTCCCATCGCTCGTGCGCCGACTATGAGACCACGTCCAAACCCACTTAAGTCTTCATAACCTGCCACTATAGCAGCCGTAACTGATTTAACAACTGCCCCAGACACTTGTTGTCTTATATAGGCGTTGCCGACCGCAGTACCGTACTCTGAGTGTGTTCATATCTCTGTATTTGAATATGCATGCCTATACCAGTTTCTTTAGAGCTTCAGAGTAATTTAGTGAAATATTTAGTGATGCTTTAGTAGATGATCCAATTGTGGGTTAAAGGATATCACGGAAGGCACTGGCCTTGCATCAGCTAGTAAGGAAACAACTGTCTGCTGGATTGATTGCGTTCAGAGTTCTATGATTACATAGATACAAAAGGAATTATTCTTTTTGATTGCCTTGAAAACGGTAGTTCAATAACTTCTGAAAATTGTGCTACTGATTTGATCAAAGTGATGAACAATATGTCACGAGAGATAAGCGTTGTTGAACAAAAAGGAGGACTTAATTAATCAGAAAAAATGTTCACTGAGAAAACCGAGGGACTTCTAACAAGAATAGGAAAATCCCATCACTAGAGTTGTGTCTCACAGGTCTCCATTTATTTTCATGTTTAAAGAAACGTGTGGCGGCAAAACGTTTCGAATGCTTTTAGCACCTCCCTAAACAAATTTTCATGTCAGTAAAATACAATGGCTTAAAAGGAACTCACATCGAAAAATAAACGTATGTTTTACGTAAGGCTAAATTTGACTTTGCTCTTGACTCAATTGCAAGTTTTAACGTGTGTTTCAGTGTTTTAATAATTTTCTAATGTTCTGTATATTTCAAAACAAACTAATTGAGCAACTAGAAATATGCTCTAATAGTTACCGACGCATTAGTAGCAGTCGACGTATACTGGAAAAGTTATGTAACTATCATATTAATAGTTTGGATAAAGCAGGTTTGTGATTAACAAATTGTAGTGGCGCGTAGAAAGTACAGCCAGCCAGCCTGGAGAAGAACGTATGTGTAAACCTTGCGTAAGATAACGTGGCCGCGGCACAGAAATGCTTTCTCATAGAGGACCACTGAGCGAGTCCATTCCTTTGTTCTGAAGGGGTGATGGCGTCAGTTGCGGCTCACCACCTGAGCTGTGCGCTTCGTCTCTTTCTTCTCAGTCGTCAACTGTCTGTCAGCTGCTTACAGATAGTTGTGTTAATTAGGCATCGAGGGTTCTTGTTGCTGTGTGTGCCCCATACAGCATGGTATCTCAGGGAAAGTGCTTCATAACGACGCGCGTGATGTAGTGTGCAGTGTCATAAAATTTCTGTGAGAAGAGACAGATAAAGAAGAAACCATTTCATTAGAGCGGATGGCAGCAACCATTAACGCTTCCCATCGCACGAGAAGAAGAATAAAGGAGGAGGAGGAAAAGATTGCTGTGAGTACTTTCCATGGCGTCTCTATTCCAGGAAAAACATGAAAAAATGGAAAGACAATTATACGTTAGATGTAATATTCACAAACGGGTGGTCAGAAGACATGTGAAATTGCCATGTGATTTATAGACAGCATCTGACACTTACGTAACTAGTTCCATTTATCGGACGAAAAAATGTCAATTAATGGAGGCCTTGCATCATTACGATCATTACTACAAAACTTACGCTTCACGTTTCTAAGTTGTTTGCTCCTATATTATTTATGTGTTTAAATGTTCATATGATTCACACTGTATAACACTTTCTAGGTGGAGACGGTCAACATGTAACAGAAAAGTGGTAGTTGAATGTTTCACTACCTTAGTCGAACCATATTGGCTGCACATGCGTTTTTTTCCGCTTTGTAGTACTAACGCTAGACGTATAGGTTAAGCATTTTAGCAGAGTGATGGAATTACGGCTGCGGGTGAAGAAAGATTTTTTTTAATTATTTTGGAACTTCTCTCATGTTTAACAAGGAGCTGCACAGTACACTGGAAAGGGGGGAGGGGATGAGGGAGGTGGATGATGGCGGTATGAGCATTTACAGGAACACAACAATAGCCCAGACAACAAAGAATGAGTAGAATCAGTTGTGTAAAAACTAGAAGTAAAATAATTTTTGAAACTCAGTCATTGGCTTGTGCTCATTCGGGGGTGATGTTGATATTTTGTTGCAATATGACAGATTTCTTGAAGTTAACAGTGATATTGAATTTACACGTGGATTGAGAGTATATGCAAATAGTTCAATCACAAGGCTTTTATTTCATTGAAGAATGAGTGAGATAGTGCGATGAATCCACATTGAATATATTGCAGTAAAATTTTCTCCTCATTTAAGGAATGTCAACGTTATAACAGAGAGACCATTAGCATTGATTGTGATAAACACTATCTGGAATTATTATTCTCTTCAATGGTCAGAAGTTGTTTATAAAGTGTGAATAGGAGCTAGATGCAAATTTCGGCCCCCAGTAGGAATATGCACTGAATCGATTGCTACGTACGAGGCTTTTGTGTTAGACTTTTTTTGCACAATTTGCCTGACGTGTATGAGTGGAACTGATATTGTATTGAAGATGAGCATTCGGGAATAGGTGTTTGGACATTTATAAAATTATGAGGCTGTTAAATAAGACAAACAGTACAAGACATATGAAGAAAACTTATTGACTTTCACAACAATGTGAGAAATTACCTTACTCTGTGTGGAGCAAAACAAATATAGTTCTCACATTAGGCAAAAGATTGTTCAGTCTGCTTAAGGAGAAGAACAAAAGCACCTTTTTGAAAAGGATCATGTATTATTGTAGAAAGCGCAGGAAACAGACATATATTATGTGAATCGTTGTGCAAAATGCAAGAAATTTATTCATCTCCATGAGATATTCATCAGAGAGAATACTTATCTGCCGAACAACGTCCGCTTATCGCTTGTGGCCATTCACAAGGAAACCCCCCACCACTGCTGTTGTGCCGTCCCTCTAAAGTCTACGGCACCATCTGCACTGGTAGGGCCAAATTACGTATTTTGTGCGTACTATCTTCAGAATAGATGACATAATGTAGGGATTTATTTCTGTAATAGGTAGCCTATGCGGTTCCGGTCACTTTCAATTACGATGATTTACTGTGACTTATCTGTTCTGCCATACGAAAATACATTCGTTGGCAGAGTGGTGGGTTCTTTATTTTGTTCTGGAAGGTGACAGGGCGGCTCATTAACCTAAAAAATATTGTTTCAGTTACAATCTAGATATGAAGATTTACTTAACATTGTAGAACCCATTTCCATGGCAATGTTCTGAGTATTTACGACGAACGGCCTCTGAGTATTAAAACATCATTTGACACAGAGAGATTTAAAAGACCCTCCAGTTGAAGCATAACTGACATGCTTTGATGCCATTCCAGACTGGATGTCAGAGCTGAATCAAACGCTGATGTAGAAATCAGGTACTGATATGCCGCTGGCATGGAATGCTGCTGCCCTGCCTCAGCTGTAGTGACCGCTGGGAGCTTAGGCATCCGGGGTGCAGACACTAGCGTTGAGGTCCTCGTAATGAAACCTGGCAACAAAGGATACCCAATCGGTCAGCAGCTAGGAAGGCTCGACCTGTGAGTGATGCAGCTGGACCCCCAGGCAGTCATTCCTCTATGTTTGTGAATGGAGAGAGCTGCTCCAGTGGACTGTGGGTGAGCAATGGTAACCCCACAACATTATCTTGCTCTGCAGCTGCCGCCGATTCGATGCCACTGGGTAAGCGGGCGGCCAGTATTTATACCTGACCGGGTAGGCTGGTCGGTGAGCACGTGACCGTGGAGACGTGTACTCCTCTTGATGAAATGGTACGCTAGCTGACTGCAGCAATCCACATGATTACGACCAGAATGGTTGCACAGACCGAAGACCCTATAACAAGCGAGTGGCACACGAGAAAGAGTTACGTTCGGCTGACGCTAGCCACTACCACTAGACAAGGGTGAAGCGTCGAAGTGCTTTAATCAAGGTATAACGGAAGTCGAATGGTTGACAGCCTGCTAGCTATTAGTGGAGTAGCTGCCCTCCTGCTGCAGCTGCATCCACCTTTCGCGGTTAATCAGCGGAGAATGGAGGGGCCGGCAAACAGAGTAGAGGACGCGCCGGACAAGCGCAGGCGTGCGGCGGCCACAGATCAGACGGCGGCGAGACGTGTGAGGCCGCAGCACCAGCCACGGCCGTTGCGGCCAGATTAACGCCAGCCCAGCCGGGCGGAATGGTTCCCGTAAACGGCACGGCGGCGCCGCGTCTGCCGGCGCTACCAGCAAATGAAATTCCATACTCTCACTCAAATTACGGCGGACGCAAGCAACGCCTGTAGGAAAGTTCACACTGTTCAGCGACTACTTACACACATACGTACTGTAGAAGGTTAAAAAAAATGAAAAACTGGTAGAAGTTTGAGTTTCAAGGAAAAGGGGAACACTCGAGCTAATACTCGCCCTACAACTTTTTTTTTATAGGAGAAGGTTTTTTTTATATACAGGCTGGTCCATTGATCGTGACCGGGGCAAATATCTCACGAAATAAGCGTCAAACGAAAAAACAACAAAGAACGAAACTTGTCTGGCTTCAAGGGGGAAACCCGATGGCGCTATGGTTGGCCCGCTAGATGGCGCTGACATCGGTCAAACGGATATCAACTGTTTTTTTTTTTTAAATAGGACCCCCATTTTTTATTACATATTCGTGTAGTACGTAAAGAAATATGAATGTTTTAGTTGGACCACTTTATTCGCTTTGTTATAGATGGCGCTGTAATAGTCACAAAAATATGGCTCAATTTGAGACGAACACTTGGTAACGGGTGGGTTTTTCAAATTAAAATACAGAACTAGGTACGTTTCAACGTTTCAATACGGTTGTTCCAATGTGATACATGTATCTTTGTGAACTTAATATTTCTGAGAACGCATGCTGTTACAGCGTGATTACCTGTAAATACCACATTAATGCAATAAATGCTCAAAATGATGTCCGTCAACCTCAATGCATTTGGCAATACGTGTAACGACATTCCTCTCAACAGCGAGTAGTTCACCTTCCGGAATGTTCGCACATGCATTGACATTGCGCTGACGCATGTCGTCAGGCGTTGTTGGTGGACCACTATAGCACATATCCTTCAACTTTCCCCACATAAAGAAATCCGGGGACGTCAGATCCGGTGAATGTGCGGGCCATGGTATGGTGCTTCGACGACCAATCCACTTGTCATGAAATAGGCTATTCAATACCGCTTCAACAGCATGCGAGCCGGCCGTGGTGGTCTCGCGGTTCTAGGCGCGCAGTCCGGAACCGCGCGACTGCTACGGTCGCAGGTTCGAATCCTGCCTCGGGCATGGATGTGTGTGATGTCCTTAGGTTAGTTAGGTTTAAGTAGTTCTAAGTTCTAGGGGACTGATGACCACAGATGTTAAGTCCCATAGTGCTCAGAACCATTTGAACCATTTTGAACAGCATGCGAGCTATGTGCCGGACATCCATCATATTGGGAGTACATCGCCATTCTGTCATGCAGTGACTCATCTCGTAGTAACATCGGTAGAACATTACGTAGGAAATCAGCATACAGTGCACCAATTATATTGCCATCGATAAGGTGGGGGCCAATTATCTTTCCCCCCGTAACGCCACACCATACAGTAACCCGCCAAGGTTGCTGATGTACCACTTGTCGCAGCCATCGTGGATATTCCGTTGCCCAGTAGTGCATATTATGCCGGTTTACGTTACCGCTGTTGGTGAATGACGCTTCGTCGCTAAATGGAATGCGTGCAAAAAGTCTGTCATCGTCCACTAATTTCTCTTTTGCCCAGTGGCAGAAATGTACACGACGTTCACAGTCGTCGCCATGCAATTCCTGGTGCATAGAAATATGGTACGGGTGCAATCGTTGTTGGTGGAGCATTCTCAACACCGACGTTTTTGAGAATCCCTACTCTCGCGCAATTTGTCTGCTACTGATGTGGGGATTAGCCGCCACAGCAGCTAAAACACCTACTTGGGCATCATCATTTGTTGCAGGTCGTGGTTTCACTTGTGGCTCAAGACTTCCTGTTTCCTTAAATATCGTAACTATCCGGCGAACCGTCCGGACACTTGGATGATGTCGTCCAATATAACGAGCAGCATACATAGCACACGCCCGTTGGGCATTTTGATCACAATAGCCATACATCAACAGATATCGCCCTTTTCCGCAATTGGTGAACGGTCCATTTTAACACGGGTAATGTATCACGAAGCAAATACCGTCAGCACTGTCGGAATCTAACGTGACACCAAGTACTTATACGTTTGTGACTATTACAGCACCATCTATCACAAAGCGAAAAAAGTGGTCCAACAAAACCTTTCATATTTCTTTACGTACTGCACTAAATGTAATATAAATGGGCTTTCCTATTTTTTTAAAAAACGCAGTTGATATCCGTTTGACGAATGGTAGCGCCATCCAGCGGGGCTACCATAACGCCATCTGGTTTCCCCCTTCAAGGTAGACGAGTTTCGTTCTTTGTAGTTTTTTTCGTCTGATGCACATTTCGCGAGATATTTGGCCGTGTCACTTTCAATGGACCACCATGTGTATATATTTAGAGACAGCTTTCGGCAGCGTCAACGGGACTACACTCTTTGAAAATTGAAAGTAACATGGATACCATTTTTTAGTGTGAAGATTATAGCTTTAACGGGATGTAGACTGCAACAATGTACGAATCGAAGGACGTGAGCCGCGCGGGATTAGCCGAGCGGTCTGAGGCGGTGCAGTCATGGACTGTGCGGCTGATCCAGGCGGAGGTTCGAGTCCTCCCTCGGGCATGGGTGTGTGTGTTTGTCCTTAGGATAATTTAGGATAAGTAGTGTGTAAGCTTAGGGACTGATGACCTTAGCAGTTGTCCCATAAGATTTCGCACACATTTGAACATTTTGAAGGACGTGAAAGCGAAATTGTTGTTGAGAAGGGAGTAAGACAGGATTGCAGACTATCCCGGTTGTTATCAAATCTGCACATCGGGTACGGACCAAAGGAAACCACGGACAAATTTCGGAAGAAATTTCACTTACGGAAGGAGGATCGGAAATTCTGTCAGAGACGGAAAGAACTGAAAGACCAGTTGAATATGCGGCACAATGCCTTGAAACGGGATTATAATACGAAGAAATGTTGTTTTTGTTGCGGTCTTCAGTCCTGAGACTGGTTTGATGCAGCTCTCCATGCTACTCCATCCTGTGCAAGCTTCTTCATCTCCCAGTACCTACTGCAGCCTACATCCTTCTTAATCTGCTTAGTGTATTCACCTCTTGGTCTCCCTCTACGATTTTTATCCTCCACGCTGCCCTCCAATACTAAATTTGTGATCCCTCGATGTCTCAGAACATGTCCTACCAACCGATCCCTTCTTCTAATCAAGTTGTGCCACAAGCTCTTCTTCTCCCCAGTTCTATTCAATACCTCCTCATTAGTTATGTGATCTACCCATCTAATCTTCAGCATTTTTCTGTAGCACCACATTTCGAAAGCTTCTATTCTCTTCTTGTCTAAACTATTTATCGCCCACGTTTCACTTCCATACATGGTTACACTCCATACAAATACTTTCAGAAACGACTTCCTGACACTTAAATCTATACTCGATGTTAACAAATTTTTCTTCTTCAGAAACGCTTTCCTTTCCATTGACAGTCTACATTTTATATCCTCCCTACTTGTACCATGGTCAATTATTTTTCTCCCCAAATAGCAAAACACATTTACTACTTTAAGTGTCTCATTTCCTAATCTAATTCCCTCAGCATCACCCGACTTAATTCGACTACATTCTATTATCCTCGTTTTGCTTTTGTTGATGTTCATCTTATAGCCTCCTTTCAAGACACTGTCCAATCCGTTCAACTGCTCTTCCAAGTCCTTTGCGTTTCTGATAGAATTACAATGTCATCGGCGAACCTCAAAGTTTTTATTTCTTCTCCATGGATTTTAATACCTACTCCGAACTTTTCTTTTGTTTCCTTTATTGATCGCTCAATATACAGATTGAATAACATCAGGGATAGGCTACAACCCTGTCTCACTCTCTTCCCAACCACTGCTTCCCTTTCATACTCCTCGACTCTTATAACTGCCATCTACTTTCTGTACATATTGTAAATAGCCTTTCGCCCCCTGTATTTTACCCCTGCCACCTTTAGAATTTGAAAGAGAGTATTCCAGTCAACATTGTCAAAAGCTTTCTCTAAGTCTACATATGCTAGAAACGTAATTTTGCCTTTCCTTAATCTTTCTTCTAAGATAAGTCGTAGGGTCAGTATTGCCTCACGTATTCCTACATTTCTAAAGAATCCAAACTGATCTTCCCCGAGGTCGGCTTCTATCAGTTTTTCCATTCGTCTGTAAAGAATTCACGTTAGTATTTTGCGGCTGTGACTTATTAAACTGATAGTTCGGTGATTTTCACATTTGTCAACACCTGCTTTCTTTGGGAATGGAATTATTATATTCTTTTTGAGGTCTGATGGTATTTCGCCTGTCTCACACATCTTCCTCACCAGGTGGTAGAATTTTGTCAGGGCTGGCTCTCCCAAGGCTGTCAGTAGTTCTAATGAAATGTTGTCTACTCCAGGGGCCTTGTTTCGATTCAGGTCTTTCAGTGCTCTGTCAAACTCTTCACGCAGTATCATATCTCCCATTTCATCTTCATGTACATTCTCTCCCATTTTCATAATATTGCCCTCAAGTACATCGCCCTTGTATAGACCCTCTATATACTCCTTCCACCTTCCTGCTTTCCCTTCTTTGCTTAGAACTGGGTTTCCATCTGAGCTCTTGATATTCATACAAGGGGTTCTCCTTTCTCCAAAGGTCTCTTTAATTTTCCTGTAGGCAGTATCTATCTTACCCCTAGTGAGATAAACCTCTGCATCCTTACATTTGTCCTCTAGCCATCCCGGCTTAGCCATTTGACACTTCCTGTCGATATCATTTTTGAGACGTTTGTATTCCTTTTTGCCTGCTTCATTTACTGCATTTTTATATTTTCTCCTTTCATCAATTAAATTCAATATTTCTTCTGTTACCCAAGGGTTTCTACTAGCCCTCGTGTTTATACCTATTTGATCTTCTGCTGCTAACGGGAGATCCATTTTGGTATTTGTACGGCAAACTATCTGATGGTCGCAGCACCGCGCGGAGTAGCCGCGCGGTTCGAGACGCCATGTCACTGATTGCGTGGCCCCTCCCACTGAAGGTTCGAGTACCCCCAGGCATGGGTGTGTGAGTTGTTCTTAGCATAAGTTAGTTTAAGTCAGATTAATTAGTGTGTAAGTCTAGGGACCGATGACCTCAGCAATTTGGTACTTAGGAATTCACACTCATTTGAACATTTTGATGGCCGAAGCTGAGAGGATATAAAATGCGACGGGCAGTAGAGAAACAAACATTTCTGAACACATGATTCAAATTTATGTGTTAGGAAGTATTCTTTCACGGTATATATCGGGACCGCAGTCTTGTTCGGAAGTGAGACGCCAAAGAAGAATTCTGAAAATTAAATGTCAAGATCCAACAACTGGTATTCAATTACTGATCCGAATTAAGGAAAAACAAAATTGATGGCGCAACTTGACTATAAGGAAGAATCGGTTGACAGGGCGTATTCTGAGACGTTAAGAAACAGTTTATTTGCTAATGTAGGACAGTATGTTGTGTAATAATTGTAAAGGGGGACCTAGCCTGCATACAGAATTCGGGTTGAAATAAAAGTAGGTAGCAGTAGTTGATCGGAAATCAAGAGCCTTTCTCAGTATAGACTTGCAGTGAAAGCTATGCCGCCGGCCGGTGAGGCCGTGCGGTTCTAGGCGCTTCAGTTTGGAACCGCGTGACCGCTATGGTCGCAGGTTCGAATTTTGCCTCGGGCATGGATGTGTCCTTAGGTTGGTTAGGTTTAAGTAATTCTAAGTTCTAGGGGACTAACAATCATCACCATCAAGCCGACACAAATAAAACGCCACAAGGCCGACACCGTACAGAAGTCACTGGTATTCCGATTGTGTAGAACACTTTGCTCAGCTGTTTCATAGCTTGTCTAAATGAGTGCTCCGTTAAATATGGTGCCTATTTGAGAGTTTTGATCTTTAAGAAATAATTGCTATACAACGCTCGAAACTCCAAAGGCTCACTAACACGCCTGCTTTTGTAAGTAACGAAGAAGTTTAACAAACTTTTTGTATTTTCTAACCCTAAGCTCTACAGTATCCAGCAATAAATTACGTAAATGTAAAAGCATACAAATTTTGATTGGTATTATTTATTCTGTCAGACGTTCATTCTAGTAGACATATACGATCTTATAGGAATTTTTTTTTTCGTCTTCTAATGCAAGATTATTTCAATTCCGTACAAGTTTTGTACCATCTTATTTTACGGGTTTTTCAGTGCGGGCGTATTAGGTTTTGAAATTTGTCGTAGGGCACCGAGGCTCTTAACTTGAGATGGGAATTGGGGAAGGGAGGAAAGTTAGTTTTGCGGTCAACGGCAAATAGTTTGATTTCAGAACAAATGCCTTTACGATTTCTTCAAAATGGTAGCAGCAATGCACCTGCTAGTAATTGTGTCCCAACTGCTGTAGCACGGAATTCAAACGTAAGGTATGGAGCGCATATGGAACGTGTGAAAAATTTTTGTAGTATGAATGTACGAGACTTATTGAATATCTTAATGTTCCAATTTTTTTAGATTGAATACGTCCCCTGTTAGACACGCCATTGCGCAACGGTTACTTCTGCCTCTATTAGGGTGTGCAGGATCCTTCGCAAACTCATTCTCTCCTTCTCATTACTGAGCTCGCCACTGAAGCACAGAAGAATTCCTTTCTTTTGTGCCACGTTGATCTCCTTTATTGCTTCCTTTTGCCGCTCTTCTGAGTACGCGGCGCTGCTTCCAACTTCGGGGTAATACACATCTACGAGGAAATCTTACGTAAACTAATACAGCTAAACACAGCGCTTCCTGGAGCGGTTGCGTTGCAAAGCAATGTCTATCTGTTTATACCAATATTGACACACTTCCTTGCTCTCCAGCTCCAAATAGTGGTGTACCTTTTTTACCTGTGTCATAGCTATGGTAGTCAAACGTACTTTATGATGTTTTATTGTGTTCATTGCAGGCTACTTTTCTCTATACTTCACAGGAACAGTGCAGTACAGGAAAATAATGTACTTCACATAATGTGGTTTCTTGTATGATTTCTTTTACGCAAATCATTAAAAGTGCAGAAAAGTTAAGCGAAGTTTTGTATGAACTGGCTCGGCCGAGTAACGGAATCATGAACTGTATACTCGTTTTTGTATGCAACCTAATCTAAAACGAAAGTACTGTCAGTGTCAAAATTGCTCGTCAAACTTCCACTTGGAAAAGAGTCACAATCCAATAATTTTATATTTTTTGCAACTAGTAATGGCAAGATGGGTACCCCATGTACACCTGCCCAATATGAGAATATAATGGAATATGCAGGTTATGTGGAGTTACATTTATAATTGCTTTGACTAGAATAGGACAGGCCACTGGAAAAATTCTTTGTGCATGCACGTGTTGTATGTAAGTGTGTATGATTTTTTATGGTTAACATAGTACGCATATGTGTCGGCTATACTGTGTTAAGTAAGTAGACTTCTATCTGTGGGTTCTTTTCTTCATAGGAAGTTAGCCGACCTTCTCCATACTGCTCGTTACACATCGGCACTAGTGGCAACATTTCATGTCCTTATAAGACGACAGATGACAACCCTGGCCATTGTGACATGGCAAAGCCTCGTGTTATCTGTTTCAATTTGTTCTGTGTGAGGCGAAATGAGTACAATAAAGTCAGATTACTCGGCATGGTACCTTATTGTAATAGTGAATCATGTACAAAGGAAGCCATAGTAGCCGGTCGATGTGGCCGAGCGGTTCTAGGCGTTTCAGTCCGGAACCGCGGTGCTGCTATGGTCGCAGGTTAGAATCCTGTCTCGGCATGGATGTGTGTGGTGTCCTTAGGTTGGTTTGGTTTACATAGTTCTAAGTCTAGGGGACTGATGACCTCAGTCCCATGGTGCTTATAGCCATTTGAACCATTTGAATTTGAAGCCGTAGTAGACTGCGTACTCCATGCATACCTGCAAACGTAATACTAATCGTGAAACGGATGATAGCGAATATCTTGCATTTAAAAAATGCGCTAGGGAGATTAATTTTACGGATTGTAGAAGTATAATAATCAATGGGAAATGAAACATGGTTCATCGTTACCAATGATCCACTTTAAAAATATAAAATACAAGACATGTGGAGTTACATTTCCAATTGGTTTGACTACGATAGGACAGCTTAGTGGAAAAACTTTTTGTGCTTGCACGTGTTGTGTAAATGTGTGTGTAAGTTTTGTTACGGTTACGATGGTTGGCTGGAATGTCGACTATCGACGGGTGACGTTAACGGTTTATTCTTGATGTTTTCAGCACAGGTAACATCAGGAAACAAAACATCATAAATCTAAATAACAAACGATAAAAAAATCTGGAATGCTTGAGAAATTTTGTGACTCTTCTTTTCCTAACACGTCTAAATTGTTCGTCTTCCTGTGATCAACAAAATGTAACTGCAGCAGAACTAGCCCAACTAGCATCATACAGTAAAACGTAACGTGACCTACAACAGTAGAGACTGTATTCTAAAAGTAAATTATTTCTATCACAGCTTCAAGTTTTAGTCTGTAAGTACCAGAATGGAAGCTCTAGTTACAGAGCTGTTGGGGTCACACAGGTATAACTAGTGAAAATGCAATAGGCGATCTGGATGCTTGACTGTAAACATGTAAGCAGATAAAGGTATTGATTTTTTTGTAATTTCATTCTTCGAGAGCTGCAAGATTACCAATGGTATCTGTTGTTTCGGACATGCACAGGAAGTAATAAAAGAGATCAACGTGGCACAAATAAATCATGGAAGAAACCACGCTACATGAAATAAATTATTTTCCCGTACTGTATCGTTCCCACAAAGTATAGAGAACAGTAGCCTGAAATGCACACAATACATCATTATAAACAACGTTTGACAACCCATACTTATAACATAGGACAACAAGGCACAAAATTGTTTGAATCTGGGGAGGGAGGAAGTATGTCAATATTGGTATAAACAGATAGACACTGCTTTGGAATGCAACCGCTCCAGGAATCGCTATGTATAGCTGGAATAATTTACGTAAGATTTCTCCATAGAAGTGTATTACCCCAACATTGGAAGCTGCGCCTCGTACTCAGCGGTGCGGCACAGGAAGCAATAGAGGCGATCAACGTAGCACAAAAGATGGAATTCTTTGCGTCCTACACTCTTCGGACATGTTCGAAAGAACAGATACTATCTTCATGTAGATAAGGCTTACTGGCCAATCATCTTCTTCAGTGCGAGTGCACTCATATTGCCGAACTCTTACGGGAGTCGGTGTATTAACTTCCGCAAGTAATTAAATGGTTCAAATGGCTCTGAGCACTATGGGACTCAACTGCTGTGGTCATAAGTCCCCTAGAACTTAGAACTACTTAAACCTAACTAACCTAAGGACATCACACACATCCATGCCCGAGGCAGGAGTCGAACCTGCGACCGTAGCGGTCGTGCGGTTCCAGACTGAAGCGCCTTTAACCTCGCGGCCACTCCGGCCGGCCCGCAAGTAATTAATATAGTGGGCAGGGTCACTGGAAATATAGTGTGTGGACAATAAGTTGGAAGTGTGTGTCTCATGCGGAGCGTGCCAGAGATAAGGAAATTCAATTAGGACGAACACTGACATGGAAAGCCACGGTTTCAGGGTCGATTCTCAGTATGAAAAATCTGTCTGAAATTTTGAAAACGGTCATCACTCAGCAGCGAGGTGACAGATTCGAATTTGAAATACCTCCTAAAACACCACCCCTATGTGACATGTTTGGAGCGTTGCAAAGACAATGAAATTTGTAGAAACCATTGTACTAATGACATCAGTGAAGTCATAGTGGAAAATTTCAAATAATATGACGGCAATCCAACTAGATAAACTAGTAATGAGTGCAGGGCTAGAGTACATATTAAAATACTGACAGTGGGATATTTGGAAGACTTTTAACTAAAAGTCAAAGAAAAATTAGTCAGATGTTAATACTATAGGCATGCAATACTAGATATTACACAACAGCCGTGGTATGTAACACGTAAACGTTACAGAAGTGTTCCTAGAAGAATTCCTATACACATTAAGTCACATCTCTTACAATAAACTCTTGTTTCGCTGCAGAACGTGACACCGGTTACAAGTAAATTCACAGGAAGATTGTGAGGTTGGCTTCTGAACTACCAGCTGGCTGACGACTGGTGATTCTCACAGCACTAATAAGAGCGATTAGTAATCACTGATGTAACGCTAACATCAACTAGAGAGAAAGAAATTTCCGTACTATGCAAGTATGTGTTACACTGCATTGAAATCGCATAATATGAGTCGGCCATACATTGAAATAATCTATGGTGCTACGTAGTATTTTTCTTCCTGCCTTTTTCCCGTTTCTTTGTGGGGTCGGCATTGTTATATGGGTTTTTGAAGTGTTACTAACAGGTAGTGACAGGAGGGTTGCAAAGAGATTGAAATTTATCGATAATATTGTACTCTTCCCATATGTGAAGTAACACTGGGAAATTTAAGATAATGTGAAGGCAAATCAACTTGGGAAACAATGCCACGATCCCTCGCCTCTTTCACTCGTTACCCCCTCTGTTCCTGGATGAAAACTTCTGTACCTCTTGACCAAGTGCGAGAACGTTTGTCAAAAATTTACGTAGCACGTATGAGATGGGGCTTGGGTACCAGCCCGGTATTTATCTAGTTGGATATGGAAACCCCCCCCCCCCCCTCCCTCCCTAAAACCACATCCAGGTTGGATGGCTCGGTAGCTCTCATCGTTAATGCGCGAGGCTGATTCGATCTGGAGCAAGCTTCACCTCCCAAATCCAGGAAGCAGCGCGTTCAGGTGGATGATTATCCTGGCGCATCTATTAGGCTGCGTAATGTGAAGTCATAAAATTAACAAGCTTGTATGTAGAGGTATGAAACTTTTAAAACTATTGTAGTAACAGTTCTTGAGAACGTAAGGCACTTTAGAAATACATACACTTATCTCCTTGGTCATACTGCCTGTAAGTATCTGTTTCATACGAAATCATTGTTTGAATTGAACCATGGTTACAGACGGTATGTAGTGGAGTTAAATTCTTCATGGAGGTGCTCCGTAATGGCGAACTCGCAAATTCAGTAACGTGCTTCAAGTTCTTTGCGTTTACAAACATTTTGTCACGATGTGTTCGACAGCTGATTATCCAGGCCAGAGACCACGTTTTGTGCGCCTCCTGCTTGTCGATACTATCGATTCACAGTCGACTATCTGGCTTAGAAGCGCCATACCGCGGCCCTTCTCGGGCGCAGCAGAATTCTGATCCTCAACAAGAGCTTTGACGAGGTCATGAATACCCTGTTGATGAGGTAGTGTTCATGAATAAAGAGACAGGGCGCAAAGCGAGGTGGTGGATGTAACTGACGTTAAATCACGGAATGTCATCGTATAAACGGTCATGCGATGATAGCCATAGCTCTCCTTTCATTACTGAGCTTCTGTGAATCAGAACAGTTTAGCCAAATGCAAAGTAACTTGATATATAATGCGCTGACTGGCATTGACGATTGTTACCACTTATAAGAATCTGACCAAGATAGTTTTGGTCCCGGCTTCGGAAGTAAGACGCACTCCATGGAACAGACTACAGTACCAGAGTTTCAAAAACATTCATCCAATTTCTCTCTTGATTCTATACGAATAAAGATAGCACCTCGATGTAAATTGCAACTAATGGCTGGGACTGAAATATTGATACTGTGAAGAACGAGATTAAATCACACACTTCCCATGTATTTTTTCCAATTTCAATTTTGTCCTTTGGTACACTAGGATAGCAAGTTTTTCTTGGCTAGATAAAGTCCATATATGGTGTGGTTATAATAAAATTATCGCTACGTGAGACGGCCGGCCGGAAAAACGAGTGACCGTAGGACAATGAAACATTGTGTAAACTTTCGTTCGGACATGCGGAATAGAAATATAGAATAAACCATTTAGAGAAAAACGTTTTAATTTGCACATGCGACCGTAATATTTGTTAATTGCGTACCGTGTTCGTATTTCAGGTTACAAACATTCCTCAGTATGAAAGCTGTCGGCATCCACGACAGTCTGGAATCCCACTGGGGATAACCTAACCTAACCCAACCTAATTCAGAGCTGTTCACAGCACTTTTCGAACGGTGGACCGTGAATATTCAGGTGCCGTAACACAGTTTAAATTTTCTTTTATTATTAATTCTGACGAGATCGTGCTTGGATAAATGCTAGGAAGTGAACCAACTGATTAAAATAATTAAGTAATGTTTTAAATAAATAATGTTTGTAAATACATTGCTTTTGTGAGACGAGCTTGACAATGGCTTCCCGCACAACGCCCATTCTGATTCCTTTACTCGACCATGGATATCTCTTCAGAAGAAAACTTCTTTTATCTGACTTCGAAAATATTTACTCACAGGACAATCGTACTGGACCATTGCATTTGATGAACACGGAACCTTTCCCCATGTCAAGATACAGTATAGCTCAGACGACGTTTAACAAAATTTCAAAATTTCTTAATATTACGAGGGTCACTCCAAAAGAAATGCACACTATTTTTTTAAAATCCATCTTTTATTCTACATGTTCGAAAATTTGTATGTAGATACATTGTGTGTGGATACATCCTTTAGGAACAATATTTTCATTTCTCCACATAATTTCCATCCCTCTCAACTACCTTACGCCATGTTGGAACCAGCGCCAGTATACCCGCACGGTAAAATTCTGGACCAACCTGTTGGAGCCACTGTTTGGCAGTATGCACAAGGGAGTCATCATCTTCAAACCTTGTTCCACGAAGAGAGTCTTTCAGTTTCCCAAAGAGATGACAGTCACATGGAGCCAGGGCAGGACTGTAAGGGGGGGGGGGGGGGCTTCAGTGTTGTCCATCCGAGTTTTGTGAACGCTTCCATGGTTTTTTGACTGACATGTGGCCGTATATTGTCGTGCAACAGCAAAACAGCCTCCTTTTGCCGATGTGGTCGAACACGACTCAGTCGAGCTTGATGTTTTTTCAGTGTCGTCACATATACATCAGAACTGATGGTGGTTCCACTTGGCATCATGTCCACTAGCAAGAGTCCTTCGGAATCGGAAAACACCGTAGTCATAATTTTTCCAGCAGAAGGTGTGGTTTTGAATTTTTTTTCTTGTGCGGATTTTGTATGATGCCACTCCACTGATTGCCTCTTCGTCTCTGGTGAAAAATGATGGAGCCATGTTTCATCATCTGTCACAATTCTTCCAAGAAATTCATCTCCACCATTCTCGTACTGTTCCAAAAGATTGCCGCATACCGTTTTTCTTGTTTCTTTGTGAGCCACTGTCAGCGTCATGGGAACCCACCTGGCACGAACCTTTTTTAACGCCAACACTTTCAGTATTCTGCAAACACTTCCTTCCCCTATACCAACGTAGCGTGACAATTCGTTCACTGTGATGCGTCTGTCAGCAGTCACCAATTCGTTAAGTGTTAACACATTGTCTGGAGTGTGTGCAGTACGAGGCCTGCCGCTGCGAGGACAATCCTCAAGATTGTCGTGCCCGCTTTCATCACCTAACCTGCTTGCCCACCGACTAACCGTACTGCGATCGACATCAGCATCTCCATACACCTTTTTCCACCTCCTGTGAATGTTTCCCGCTGACTCGTTTTCACAGCACAGGAATTCTATGACAGAACGTCAAGTGTAGCAGCCATCTTGAAAACATGCTATGACGGCACCACTCACGGCAACAGGTTGAACTAAGTTTGAATACAATCGGGAAGGATGTATCTACACACTGTAAAACTTTTACAAATGCAGAATGAAAACTGTGTTTTTACAAAAATAGTATGCTTTTCTTTTGGAGTGACCCTCGTAATATTCAGTTATCACACTTAAACAATAAATTTACTATGAGACTTACATTAAGCAAAATATAAATGTTAATGTCAGTGTGCCATATAAACCTGCCGTAATCACAGAAAAGCATACGTCTTGGCTCGCTCTTAAAACAGAAAGGTATCGTCCCCATCGCAAAAATGAGAGACGTAATTCTACGTTGTATCCTAAACGCGATACAATCGTTCGTAGTAATCAATTCTTAATACTTTATATATTTATTTTTATTACGTTTCAAATATTTCGTATTCTAATTCCGCTTTTCCCGCAGATGTGCCTTTAAAACAGCTCGTGCACCATGGAAACATGACTTCTCCAAAAACATTGCGGTGTAATTGTTCATCGGCCTCTTCCTGGAGCAGTTCCCGAATCGCCAGATACTTCGAACTTAACGGTCATGGTCGGCAGTTCCGGTAAAGAAAGAGATTCTCTCCGTATTCCCTGAATATGCCGACAGTGGCGAATAACTATAGCATCATTGCCCCAAATCCTTTGTCAATAAAATAGACTCACCAGTAAAGTCCTGCTCACTTTGTCCTGACCCACGTTAGTTGTCTGCAGCTGTAATGCACATTGACGCTTGTGTTTCAGCCCCACGTCACTGTATCAGCATCGGCCCTAAGGGGAGGTCATGACATTATAACACTACCAGCGCTGCAAATCCTGCAGTGCACAGTTTGGACATCATTCCTATAAAGCTGGGTACCCATCCGATCAATCGTTTCCCGTCTACGCCTGCTCACGTAGCGAAAGATTAATTATAACCACCATTACTTCCAGAAGGCGTTACCACACAGCTCGTAAATATTTAAGAATGTCACGATTACCGCCAAGAGTTATTGATAAAATTTATTTATTGAACACCTGTTTCGGTCTACAAACCTACATCGGGTTGTATACCAACTTAATGAGTGTATAAAGATCATTACCAGATCAAACTTTCCCTATTCTGTTAATTGGTGTAAATGTTCATAAAAACCCACACCTAATAAAACGTCAAAAGAAGCATCCAAGTCACACGTTTTACGCGCATGCATCTACAACTTTGGGAACTTTATCCAATTGAATTTAGGGTCAAAGTCTTCACCTATCTTCTAGAGACGTCCCTACCGGACACACGACAAACGCCCATACGATAACCAAACTTGTCTCATACTCCGTCGAGAATGTTCGGTGTTTCTGCTTCTCTGCTGTACCAACGCAGCGTCGCAGTTCGTGGTGATTGGAGGGGAAATTAGCTGACCTAGGAGCCTAATGGTGCAAAGCTGGTGCTGTCTTCTAATAGTTTGAGCTTATACAGTACCCGTCAACCGGACGAAAATCTTACCTCACAATTGAAATTGAATTGCTCCAGTTGCGACGGAGATTGCTAAAAGCATCTTGTTGCTGTTTTATCGTCATTTCGGCTCGACAGACTTTCAGCAATCAACGAGGGAGTGAGCTAGTGAGCTGCACTATGAACTGGAGCACCGCTTCCATGTGTCGAGTCCGAGCGACCGACGAAAGTTTTCCGCATCACTCGCTTTGCAGGTGGTGCGGAAACACGAGTATACTCACTCTCCTGGGCAGCACTTGCTGAGTGTGGGGCAACAGGCGAGTGGTCCTGTCACGCTGCTATAGAGAGAAAGAGACTGAACTGTCTTCAAATGACCACACGAAAATCCACGGCGTTCGGTAGTTAAAGGCATAGGGCACCCCTATTCAGAGACAAACACGTACAATCCTGCGTAATTTTATTTTACCAAGTTCTTACATTCTGCGTGGCGTCTGTTTGTTCTATATCGTGTCTCCCTACCACTTTCGCGCAACGACGCTCTGAGCGTGTTTTTTAGGGAATTGACTAGTTTGAACCTGGGACCTGTTGCTGGTAAGGAGACGCCAGACCACACATGACATGTAGAATTCAGAAGAGTTCAGTGAGACTGGCGATGATATAACCAAATACTTAATGATTTCAGCGTCAGCTCCACTGGACACCCTGTAAAAGAATCTTAATACTAACTAAATCAAGTGGAAGGGGTTCAGGCTTTCCTATTTTTAGTTAGCTGGTAAAATAACGTCGGAAAAGCAGTTAAGTTTACCATTGGAAATTTTATTCTACTCACAGAACATCGTTTATAAATTGCACTATTGATAAAAGGAAATGTTTTAATACGGGATGGTAAAAACCAAAGACGTTCAACAAAAATGTGAACGAATATTCCTTGAATGGGTTACCAAGTTCTACAATGGATCGAAGGATGACCTATGCCATATCACATCTATAATCTAGGTTTAAATTAAGTTTCACAAAAGAGAAAACTATCAAAATGGTCTACAGTGACCCTCAATTATCTTTAATTACTTATCTAACTTGTCGTAAATTACAGTGGCTGATGTGGCTTCTCAATAACTGTATAACAGAAAAATCATCGCGTTTCAGATTTTTACTTCAAGTGGCAAATGTGAACACCATGAGCTTTAATTGACGATCGACGCTAGTATTACGCAAAAAAAGAGGTGTAACAGATGAGACTTCTGCAGTTCTGAGTGAAGCTTTATGCGCTGTTATGTAGCATTGCGTGCGTTCATTACCTTGTCGGTGTTTGTCAGGGGGCGACGGGTACCACAGCTCCGCTCTTCTCGCCCTCTCCGAAGCAACTCTGTCCTTACTTCTCCTCACTACAATTTACCGAAGTTGGTTTAAAAAAACTATCTGGCTGTGTTTTCATCTGACCAATCAGGGTCTCAATGTTAACCTTAAGCTCCGCCTACAAAAATTCTCTCTATCCAGTGAGAAACGCTATATTTTTCGTGGTGGGGCAATGGTTTTAATGTTTGCAACGTAACAGAGACGCGAAAAAGTCTCACGCTAAAACTTGCAGCTGGTGTGGTCCTTTTAGCTGCATCCTAAGATCTATACTGTTCTTCTGGAGGGCTCTATCTTTTAACATGGGCTGGGGGGTGGTCCTGACATAACAGAAACTCGAGGAAGTCTCACACTAAAAACATGCGGCTGGGGTGGCCCTTTTTATGTTATCGTAAGATATATACTGTTCTTCTGGAGGCTCTAGATTTTAACATTGGCTGGAGGGTGACGTATCAGAGACGCGAAAAAGTGTCATGCTAAGGCTGTAGCTTTTAATATGGGCTGGGGGGTGGTCCTAACGGTTAGCTGGCTATGTAGGTGTCCGTCCCTTATCGTAGGGCCTTCTAACTTAACACAGTTCTGTTATCGTTTCTCACCTCGGAACTGCGTCTGTCTCACGGTGGGAAGGTGTGACATGCATTTAGGCATTCTTGTGTTAGTCTGTGGTATTCCATTTGCTCACTCATTACTCGTATTACTTTAGTTAATTTAATGTCACGATTTATTCGGAGCAATGTGAAATACTACTCGATTTGCTTATCATGTCAGGGTTTTCATGGAAGTTGTTGGATTTGCCTGACACCTTACATATTACCACCCTTCGAACTTAATTTTTGTACCAGAGTTTGGCAATGATTCAATCGTTGTCTAAGCCAGTCAAAAATTATTCCGTAATCTAAATTTAGTTGCCTACTGTTCATCTACATTATTCTGTTCTATGCTAGTTTGTATTACTAACTTATATTTTTATATTCTTCCACATTATTCTCAATAATGACAAGAGAAGAATATTTTTAAGCTATTATTAATTTTTAATTATTTTCTTTCTTTATTTCAGTGTTAAGTTTATTTTTTAAGAAGTTTGTTATCGAAAGTGAGGAGTCTTTCACATTGGTTTTCTTAGAAATATATATCTTTTAAAAATGTAGTAATTAAGTTAAATCTATTCCTAACACATTTTCTAAATATCATGTACAAGTAAAATGTTTTTGTTTCTAGACACTCATTTCAACATTGTTACACTAACAAATCAGAATTTTTTCCAAGAATTGCTTTGACAGAGAAATATACATACACAAGTATTGATATATTATCCTAACAAATAGTAAAAATGTTAAAAAAAGGAAAACATCCAACAAGATAATATTTTATTCTTTGTTTTTATAAGGTGAAAATAAGTAAACTATAGTTATTGTTTTATTTTTATGAGGAGAAAATAAGTGCAATATAGTTTTAGTGTTTATTATGCCTTACTTTTGTTCTTTATATACTGTTCATTTCAGAACCAGTGACTTATTTTTATCGATAGTCTATTTTTTACTTAAGTCCATAGTCAATGACTGTTATTTTGAAGTTTATTAGCTATCTGGTGTGCTTAACTTATTTAGTTTTTCACACGTTTCTTTTGCACAATTCCTACATCACATAATTTGATTTCACACATTCACACAATCCTATGTATGTTTAAGCATGAATGTTTTATTTTTTTTTTTTTTTTTTTTTTTTTTTGCACGAAGGTGATGGACTTGAGCGAGATGGTTGTGGGCAAGTATTTGATGTACACCTTCGTTCGTCATTCCTTGTTGGCTTTGCAAGTGTTTGTTGCTGTTGTGGAGGTCCCATGATGGAATGGAGCTGTGAGTGCAGAATCTCGTGGTTTACTGGCTTTGTATGCGTGAAAGTCATCGTTATGTGTCGCTGAAAGCGGTCGTTTTTCGTTGTAGTATTTCGCAGACGACTAGTTTACAATAGGATAGGGATTTGGGAAGGTATGTCATCTATTCTTCACTCATCTTCTTTCTTGGTCTCAATCTTGTGAATCTTCAACTTCTGTTCTTCCTGCTTTTTCTCTGCTTCTTACTTGCTTCTTGGTTCTTCTCTGGGCAGGATATGGAAATATTTATTGATAACTAGTCACTTCGAAGTTCTCCTCTTAGTAACACTTTGATAAATTGTTCTGGCGTGTCATTTCTACTTTGTGGACATTTTCTTCAGTTCGTGCATCAGCATGCTGTTCAATAGCGGTAGTGTGACTTTTAAACATTTTTTTTTTTTTGCCAGTGGTGGCTTTCCCAAGCCGTCTTCTCATCGGGCCGTTTTTTGCTCGCTCCGCTGAGTGGCAGCGCTCGGAGACCTTTCTGGCATTCAGCGTCCCGTCGTGTCTCTGCAGGGTTCCATGTTCTGTCCCAACAGATATACAGCCCACTTCAGCTACAAGGGCCTTCTGTTGGTCTCGCTGTCCTTTCCCTTCTCTCAATGCCTCTGCCTTGTAGGAATCGTGTCTTGCTAATTACGTCCTTTTCTTTCCTGATACTTCTCTCGTTGCAACTAGTGGGTCATTGCATCTTGTCCTTGCTGGAGTTTTTACAATGGTTCTTACAAAAAGTTTTACTTATAATCATCTAACATATGTTTAGTACCTACATTGTTCTATGCCTTCTTAAAAGCTTTACAATTTTCGGCGCCCTTTCCATGTTACAATTCTAAAATATTTAGAATTTTAATGTTTACAAAAAACCTCAAATTCGTTTTTATTTTTGTGTAGTGTTGTGGTGTATAGCATTTTAGTATTTCATGCTGTTAGACTATCTACACTTTATCCCTTCACCTTAATCCATGGTACTATTGCTGTTATTTTTTATTTTGTTTTTATTGAAACTACTTTCTTTTTCCCATCTTCCTCTCTCTTCATTCTTCTTTCTGCTGACGATCTTATCTGCAACATAATCTTGAAATATTATGCTGATTATTTACCTGTAATAAAATTAATCTTCAAACTTGTACTGAAAGTGTTTAATACTGCCAGTCTTACACAAAAATACCTCTGCTTTATCTCATAAAATACCTTCTAATTCTCTTTTATTGTGTTCTGAAATACCTTGAACTTCTTGTAATTTTTTGTCGATTTCTTTATGAACTTCTAACATGAGTTGAGGTGATTCCCCCTTTTGTGCATACCATTCTAATTCTTCATCCTCCTTATGTCGTGTCATTCTTAATTGTAAATTTATAACTGGTATATCTTCTAATTTTAGCTTTTGCTCAAAGAGAAGTGTGACATTCCCGAATGTTACGCTACCTTTCCCCATTTCTATTATCGCTCGTTTCTGATTTAAGAAATCTGCACCTATAATCAAATCTACAGTTAGTTTAGGTATAATCACGAAGCTGGATTCGATCATTTGACCTTGGCATGAAAGAGTTAACCTTGTTTGTCTCGTAACTTCCGCAGCGTTGTTTCTAATAGGACCCCTTACTTTAATCTTACGTGTTTTCAGAACTGGCAATATCTCATTGGCATTACACTGCATGAATAAATTTTCTGAGATCACAGTCAGTTCACTTCCGCTATCAATTACAATATTGACTGGGATATGCTTTACCATGGCCTTCACAATTGGTTGAATTTGAAAGGGTTGGTTCTGTTCTTCTTCTTCTTGCATCAACGAATCCTCCACTGAATCGTACATGAGTATTTTTAGGAATTTTCCTTGTGAATTGGAACTTTCTGTAGGATAAGCTTAGACTGCTACTTCTCTCTCTTTTATTTCCTCTTCTCTATTTCATCCTTCATTTATGCTTTCTTCAACATCCTCTACGTTTTCCTCATTCTCGTCTATCTTCTCCTTCTTCCTCGCTACTTCCACATAATCGCATCTAAATGCTCTAATTATCGCTTCATAACTTTCTTCATTATATACATTGGGTTGTGTGCCCACTCGTAACTTATTTTCAACTTCCGTCGACTGCGCATTATCCTCATTGAATTCGCTTTCCCTGGTTTCCATCTCAAATAGCTCTGCAATACTCATTACTTCGTCCTTTCTTCCTACATTCGTTGTGCATGCCTCTGGTAATTCATCTTCCTCGTCAGTATTCTCCCAACTAATTTCGTTCCAACACGATATCGTTATTTTCTTGTCTTCGTTTTCATCTGGTCCCTGCGGATTTGTTTCTTCCTTCTTTTCCTCTCGTGATAAGATTTTTACTTCTCTGTCCAAGGTGCTACAATTGTCCTGGGTCGGTGCGTCATTCTCTTTGGCTTGGCGCTTAGCTGTCAATTCGATCGTTTATCGGGGTTTGGTGGTCTTACCTCCACCTCTTCTATCTATATTCTATTTTCTTGTTCAGCTTGTTGATAGTGGTTTCTTTGTTGATAATTTGTCAGTCTATTGGTTCTCCAGTACCCGTTCCGGTTGTCGTTATTCCCTCTGTAATAGTAGTTGCCATTCCTGGGTGAATTATTGTTATTGCCATATTCTCTTCTAAATCCATAACCGGTTCTTTGTTGAAATTTATTGTCGTTTCTTTGTTCGAAGTTATCACATGGTTCGTAATTATTGTTTCTTCGTACTGTGTCTTGTGGATTCCACTGATTTTTGCTTTCGTTTTCACGTGCGCTTCGTCTTTTTCTTGCGTTATTTTCCGAAAATATGAGCTCTAGTTCCCTTAGAATACCTTTAAATGCTTCGACGTCATTTCCTCCGCGACCTACTAATGATTACTGGTATTTCAATGGTACCTTCATCGCGCGTAATTTAATCGACTCTCCATCACTGTATGGTACATCTAAGCATTCATTTTTCTTTGCCATTAATTCGAAAAATTTCACGGGACTCTTCTCTCCTGAATTTTCAAAATATTGTTTCTGTAATAATTCGTACTTCACTCTGTTCTGTGCTTCGCCGGACCAATATCGTGAGAGAAATTTCTCTCTGAAATCTTCGTACGATCAGCATGTCGCTGCAACATTCTGCATGGTTTCTGCGACTGCTCCTGACATGTGTGCACATATAAAGTCTAATTTGTGTGTTAGCGTCCAGTGTTCTGGTAATCCTACGCGGAATTGATCAATAAAAGTTCGTGGATGTAATGAGTTCCCTTCTCGAAAGTGTTGAAATTTTATGGCTGTGAGGAAATGATCGTTGTACTTCGTCATAGTTCCACATGAAATTCGCGATTCTTCGCCACTTTTGTTTCTGATCATTTCTCCCGTCGTTCTTTCCGGTTGTGGTAGACCCATTGGATATTGTCCACTGTAACTTTCGCCTACCCTTGCGTAGTATCGTTGGAGTGGTACGCAATAATTTTCTTCCATCGGTTGTGAACGTGTAGCTGAATGCATTGCACTGTACTCTTCGCGACCTGGCTTTCCATTGTCACGTATGTTACTTTCCGCCTGTGATTGGAATCGAAAATGCATGATATCTTCGTTAATTGCTTGTTTCTCGGGTGCTGTTACAGATACGGATGTGGTTGCAGACTCTGTGCTTGTTCGATCCTGTTCACTACGCTCTTCAATGGTTTGCAACAACTCTCTTCGCAATTTCTGAAATTGTTGCTTCGTTTGCGCTTCTATTTTGATGCGGTTATCATATCTTTTCAGCGCTGCTTTTGTGATACGTTTGTGTAACACACTGTTTTCAACAATTCACGCGCTGTACCTGCTGCTTCTCTAGAAATTACGTTTGTCTGTTTCTCTAGTTTCTTGACTTCTCCCTGGGTGTTGTTACGTAATGTTGTGATCTCGTCCTGAGTGTCATTACGCAATGTTTGTACGTCCACTTGTACCTTGTCAATGTCTGTTCTCAATTTATTGTAACCTGTTATTAAGTTACCTATCACTTCTCGAGATTCTTTTGCCTCGTCTGCAATATGACTTAGGTGTAACTGAATTTTTTTATTTTGTTCTTTAATCCCACGCATTTGTCTCGTGGTTTCTGCATTTTGTTTCATCATTTCTGCATTCTGAATCTTAATTTGGTTCGCAAATTCTTTATTTTGTCTTGTCATGGTTTCCGTCATTAATTGTAATAATTCTGCCAGGTTGGTGGGTCTTACTGCGTTTTCTTCCGACGTCCTACGCTCTGTGATTTCGCCCAAGTGTTGGTTTGCAACCGATTGCATTGAACTGTGCGGTGACACGTTTCTGCTCGAATTCCTGGTACCCTGTGGTGAGGGAGCTCTGATTACTTGTACTATGGGTTCTACGTATTCGAGACGCAAGTTAGAATCCTCATCGCCTGTCTCTCTACTTTCCTGCTCCTCTGTCGTATGCTGACCTAGGTTTTCTGTGCCTTGACGTACATTATCCTCGTTATGGTGCGTTATATGTCCTATTTCTCGCGATACTGCATCGTCTGGTGTACTGTGCTCTACTCTCTGTCCATTTTCATGCTGGTTCTCTACCTCAATTCGGTCAAGTTCTCGATTTGCCATTGCTAATCTTTCCGAATACCTTATTTTCTGTTTTAAAAGCAGTTCACGTGCCCTACTTCGCGTCAACATGTGCCCATACGATCTCACGCATTTCATAAACTTTTTGTTCACACGACTTGACACTACCAAGACTGACAATCCATTCACTTACTTGTTGGGTCAGAACCAACTTGTCAACAATGTATCCGTCACCTGTGCGCTTGCATTGGAGAGAAAGCTTAATTCTAACAATATTAAAATTCATAACTTACTTATGCTGTGGTCTCTGTTAGAATGTCTATCTATTGAATACTTTATTACTATCTATCGCAGCAGCTACTGTTTTCGACTATTTTTAATGTTAAAAAAAAAAAAATTTTATTACTAAAATATTTCAACAGGATATTTTTCTGACCTAGTTAGGCATGCGGTCGACCTTCAATCATCGTATTTTACCATCCTGCAGGGTCGCCATTTTCTAACATTCTGCATGGTGTCTGTCTGTTCTATATCGTGTCTCCCTACCACTTTCGCGCAACGACGCTCTGAGCGTGTTTTTTAGGGAATTGACTAGTTTGAACCTGGGACCTGTTGCTGGTAAGGAGACGCCAGACCAAACATGACACGTAGAATTCAGAAGAGTTCAGTGAGACTAGCGATGATATAACCAAATACTTAATGATTTCAGCGTCAGCTCCACTGCACTCCCTGTAAAAGAATCTTAATACTAACTAAATTTAGTGGAAGGGGTTCAAGGCTTTCCTATTTTTAGTTAGCTGGTAAAATAATGTCGAAAAAGCAGTTAAGTTTATCATTGAAAATTTTATTCTACTCACAAAACATCGTTTATAAATTGCACTATTGATAAAAGGAAATGTTTTAATACAGGTTGGTAAAAACCAACGGCGTTCAACAAAAATGTGAACGAATATTCCCTGAATGGGTTACCAAGTTCTACAATGGATCGAAAGATGACCTATGCCATATCACATCTATAATCTAGGTTTAAATTAAGTTTCACAAAAGAGAAAACTATCAAAATGGTCTACAGTGACCCTCACTTATCTTTAATTACTTATCTAACTTGTCGTAAATTACAGTGGCTGATGTGGCTTCTCAATACCTATATAAGAGAAAAATCATCGTGTTTCAGATTTTTACTTCAAGTGGCAAACGTGAACACCATGAGCTTTAATTGACGATCGACACTAGTAATAGGCAAAAGAAAAGGGATGTAACAGATGAGACCTCCGCAGTTCTGAGTGAAGCTTTATGTGCTGTTATGTGGCATCGCATGCATTCATTACCTTGTCGGTGTTCGTCAGGGGGCGGCGGATAGCACAGCTCTGCTCACCCCACCGTCTCCGAAGCAACACTGTCCTAACTTCTCGTTACTACAATTTACCAAAGTTGGTTAAAAAAAACTATCTGGCGGTGTTTTCATCTGACCAATCAGGGTCTCTATGTTAACCTTAAGCTCCGCCTACAAAAATTCTGTCTATCCAATGAGAAAAGTTATACTTTTCGTGGTGGGGCAATGTTTTTAAAGTTTGCAACGTAACAGAGACGCGAAAAAGTCTCACGCTAAAACTTGCAGCTGGTGTGGCCCTTTTAGCGTTATCGTAAGATATATACTGTTCTTCTGGAGGGCACTATCTTTTAACATGGGCTGGGGGGTGGTCCTGACATAACAGAGACGCGAGAAAGTCTCACACTAAAAACATGCGGCTGGGGTGGCCTTTTTTGTGTTATCGTAATACCTATACTGTTCTTCTGGAGGCTCTAGCTTTTAACATTGGCTGGGGGGTGACGTAACAGAGCCGTGAAAAAGTCTCACGCTAAGGCCCTAGCTTTTAACATGGGCTGGGGGGTGATCCTAACGGTTAGCTGGCGACGTGGGTGTCCGTCCCTTATCGTAGGGCCTTCTAACTTAACACGGTTCTGTTCTTGGCTTCTGTTGTCGTTTCTCCCCTCGGAACTGCGTCTGTCTCACGGTGGGAAGGTGTGACATGCATTTAGGCATTCTTGTGTTAGTCTGTAGTATTCCATGTGCTCACTCGTTACTCGTAGTAATTTGGTGAATTTAATGTCACGATTTATTCGGAGCAATGTGACATACTACTGGATTTGCCTATCATGTCAGGGTTTTCATGGAAGTTGTTGGACTTGTCTGACACCTTGCAAAGTAACTCCAAGAAAAACGACGAGATTAAATATGTAACAACAATAAAAATTCGTGGCCGATAACAACTGTGTGACGGACCGGGACTCGAACTTGGGACCTTCGCCTCTGTGTTAAAGTGCTCTACCGACTAAGCCACCCAAGCACGACTCACAGCGTTAGTTCCGCCAGTACCTCGTCTCCTACTTTCCAAAGGTAGGACATTGGGTTGTGAGTCTTGGGTGGGTAGCTCCGCCGGTAGACAACGTGCCTTCAAAAGACAAAGGTCACGAGTACGAGTCTCAGTCCGGCACACAGTTTTAATCCGTCACGGAGTTTCATACCAGCCCACACTCCTTTGTAGAGTGAAAATTTCATTCTGGAAACCCCCCAGGCTGTGGCAAAGTCATATATCCACATTATCCTTTCTCTGAGGAGTGCTAGTCTGGTACTTCTGTGAAGTTTGGAAGGTAAGGAACGAGCTATTCCTGGAAGTAAAGCTGCGAGAAGGGATAGTGAGTCGCTCTTGAGTCGCTCATTCGATAAAGCAAATCAATTGGCCACGAAAGACGAATGTCCCAAATTGTAGTCTCGGTCCGGCACATAGTTTCCATCTGCCAGGAAGTTTCATATCAGCGCACAATCCGTGGCAGAGTGAAAATTTCATTCTAACAACACTAAAGGCCTCTAAAAGTTAACAACAGTATTTCTTTAAAACATGAACAGTTTATACATTAAGATAGGTAACAATTCCTTTGCAGGTGCAATATTTTCTAACAGATTTTCCATAGTAGCCGCCGTATGGAGCATTTCAAATACGTTCGTTTATGAAACAGATAAGAGCTATTATACTGAGGGGATCACACTCCTCAGTGATCTAAAACACGCATAAAAGTCTATTATAATAAATATCTTGAAATAGACCAAGCAAGCAAAACCATTTACACTCTAAAATGAAGGAAAACTTCACACAAAAGACCCCAGGTAATGTACTTTGTGAACCAACAGTGCTTTTAAACAATCAAGGTTTGACAAATACTTGGCCAAAATACTACAGATAAGGAAAACATCCCAAAATATAGTTTCAAAGCAGCTGGAGTGAAATGAATCACACATTAGCCAAAATCATTCTTTAATATACACGTAAGAAAGAATTGGAGAACAGGTCCCAAAATGGAGAAATCAACTAAATCCTTTAAACTATGGTAAGGGAGGAACATTTTCTTGGCTAATGTGATCTGTAAACCAAGTACTATTAAAACAGATGATGAGTCAGTGGCGTTATTGAATAAAATCAACTCTTGACTGTCACTTAAATACGCAAATAATTACCAACGCGTGAAGAAAATGTACTAACAGACGTGTCCCGCAATAAGATTTCAAAGGCATCGTTTATGATGCGAATCGCAGCTTAGCCAAAAGCTCTCTTTATAAGGAAAACAGATCACTAAAATTAACAGAGTAGAGATATTAAAAAAGATTTGCTTTTAAAACAATTAAAAAACATTTATCGAACATATAGGCGATCATATATAATTTTAAAAGGACTGCAGCAATAAATACCGAAATGAGCAATAAAACAACTTAGCGACACTCAGCCAAAATTAAATACTGGAAAGATCGGCTAACAGTCTGAATCAGTTTGGCAGATTAAAAACAGAAGCTGACAAGTGTTTGCGCACTAAACTCTCAATCGCATCGTCTGTTGGTCTGACTTTTCTCTTCCTTTTGTATTACGAAATCTCCGAGCAATACGGTGGAATCCAATTAAATTAGCAAATAACACATGCTGTACTTGTTGCGCCTGTTGACCTACAGATAATCCAGACAGCACATTCAGCAGTACATTAACAGCTCGTAATCTCTACGGAAAATTAGATGGCCCACCAAGCGTAACACACCCAAACCAATGCTCGGGTTAGACCCAAGACACATCATGGCCCTCCACTTTACTTGCAGGTGACCCTGTGAAAATATACTGTACACGATGTCACCGAGCTCCGCTCCAAGATAACACTGAGCCAATCACAACGCATCAACTCCACATGCATACAACTCCCCTGCTGTTCCAGAGGACTCACTAATACTCTCGCTGGCTAGAGACGAGATGACGATGGGTCGAATCACGTACGGCGCTTTACAGTGAGGTGACAGAAGTAGCGGTATAGCGATATGCACATATACAGATGGCGGTAGTATGGCGTAAACACGTTGTAAAAGGCCAATGCGCCGGCGAAACGGTCGTTCGTACTCAAGCAATTCATGTGAAAAGGTTTCCGACGTGATCACGTCCGCACGAAAGGAATTAACGGACTTTTACCGCGGAGAAGTAGTTGGAGCTAGACGTATGGGACATTTCGTTTCGGAAATCGTTACGGAATTCAAAATTCCGAAGTCCGTAGTTTCAAGAGTTCGCCGAGAAATCCAGATCTTGGGCATTACGGCTCACCACGGACAACGCAGTCGCCGGCTGCCTTCAGTTAACGACCTAGAGAAGTGGCGTTTGCGTAGAGTTGTCATGTTAATAGACGAGCAATACTGCGTAAATTACCACAGAAATCAATGAGGGACGTACGTCGAACGTACCGTTAGGGCATGTAGTGCAGCAGAGTTTGGTGTTCATGAGCTATAGCACCGACCAACTGACGCGAGTGCCTTTGCCAATAGCAAAAAGCCTCCTGGGCTCTTGACCATATGGGTTAGACTCCATTCAACTGGGATATTGTGGTCTGGCCAGATGAGTCCCGATTTCATTTGACAAGAAGTATTGTAGGTTTAGAGTGTGTCGCAGACCCCACGCAGGCATGGACCCACGTTCGCAGCAACATACTCTGCAAGTTCGTTGTAGCTCCATTATGAAGTGACCTGTTTTTACATGGAACAGACTGGGTCTTCTGGTCCAACTGGAAATGGTAATGTTTGGATACTTGGGGACCTTTTGCAGCCATTCATGGACTTCATGATCCCAAACGGCAATATCATGTCTCCAGGCCACAACTGTTCTCGATTAGTTTGAAGGACATTCTGGACCATTCGAGTGACTGATTTGGCCACGCAGATCGTCAGACATGAATCCGACAGGAAATAATCCGATGGAACATAATCAAGAGGTCAGTTCGTGCTTAACATCCTGTGCTGGCAACACTTTCGCAATTATGGACGCCTATAGAGGCAGCAAGGCTCAGTATTTCTGCAGGGAAATTCCATCGACTTGTTGAATCTATGCCACGTTCAGTTGCTGCACTACGCCGGGAAAACGAAGGTCCTACACGATACCAGAAGGCAGCACATGACTTTAGTCAGCACCTAGCCGGCCGCGATGGCCGTGCGGTTCTAGGCGCTCCAGTCCGGAGCCGCGCTGCTGCTACGGTCGCAGGTTCGAATCCTGCCTCGGGCATGGATGTGTGTGATGTCCTTAGGTTAGTTAGGTTTAAGTAGTTCTAAGTTCTAGGGGACTGATGACCACAGCAGTTGAGTCCCATAGTGCTCAGAGCCATTTAGTCAGCACCTAGTGAGACACCTACGAAAGCATTGCCTAAAGACGTGGCCTCGGAATTTTTCGATATCGATGGCAGACTGGCTCACTGTACAGCTTCGCCATTAGGTAGCAGCATTATTGGCCAAAGCAATCTTCGGAATGCATGCAAAATCACAACTCCTCTTATACGTTCCGTTTTCTATGTTTTGTGTGGAGAAAGTGTATGCTGTATGTCTGAGACCCTCTGAGTCTTCTCATTACAACGACCGCCAAGGAAGCTTCAACAACTTGACCTGGTGTATTAAGCAGATAAAAGTACGGTGTAAGGCATCAAGCCAACAATCGATCCCGCTCGAAAACTTAGGCTATAATTCTAATATTGCTCTGTTATGATCTCCTGAATGTACAGGTTCTAATTTCGCGACTGCTGATTGCTTGTCATCTGGTTCCGCCCTTCTGCAGCCGCCTAATGCGCGAGCGGACTGACAACCAGAGTCCTCCTATTCGAGATATGTTAAATAGTTAAATGTGTGTGATATCTTATTGGACTTAACTGATACGGTCATCAGTCCCTAAGCTTACTCACTACTTAACCTAAATTATACTAAGGACAGACACCCACACCCACGCCCGAGGGAGGACTCGAACCTCCGCCGGGACCAGTCGCACAGTCCATGAGTACAGCGCCAGAGACTGCTCGGCTAATCCCGCGCGGCTATGCGAAATATGTTGACGGCGAGGGAAGAGGAGAAGAGAGGGGGTCAGGTCGGTCAAACGTGCTTTCAAACCTTGATTGAGAAAAAGTTGTTTTACGTAAAAAATGTACTAATACGTCAACCTCGCACATACACACAGACATCTCCAGTATTATGCCTGAAAATCACAATGAATAAAACTAACCAAGGGTAGAATTATTATAGAATTATTATGAACTGAGTCGAAACTGCTATGCATGTTTCAACTGTATATACATGCTTTTTTCCTAAGAGTCGTCAGGCGCTTTTAGCTAGTGTTTGACCAGATACCTGCAATTTCGTTCTTGCTTTGTGTTGCTGGATTCAGCCCAGACAAACAGCGCTATTCACGTCATTCATGCGAAGCCCATCGTCGACAGAAAGCATCAGTTTGTTTTCCATTACAAATAAAACGATTTTTAAAGCGAAGTTTTACATGCTCATTCGATAGAGCGGTTCCAGATTAATCTAGCGCTTGTTTTGTTTTATCGATACGTACTAACAGTGGCAGCAAAACACGTAGAACTAAACAGCAATCCAGCAGCAACTCATTAGCAGTGCATGCTTTGTGGAAGCGGTCATCGAGGGCCAGAGAAGTACTGTCGCCGCTGTAGTACTGGTTCCTCTTCCAGACTTACTGTCCCTTTGAATACGTATCGATAAAACGAGTATCACACTAGACTAATTTATGACGTCTCTATCTAACTGGTACGTAAAATTGCACATTAAATATCATTTTGTTTGAGAAACAAATCGGATCTTCCCGTATAAGCAGTTTTCATATGTATATATACTGAACGCCGGAGGTAAAAACCTCTCAGAGCAAAAGAAATAAAAGGCGAATATGTTCCTCTTTAATTTACTGCAACAGAAAAATTTGTTGATATCTATCAAAATTTTTTTGTAAGTAATGCAGAAAAATGATTGAGGCAGCTGGTTCTCCACTTTTCTGTCACAGTGCTTCAAAGAAGGAACAGTAAGAATGCAGGACTAAAGACGGATTCATCGGATTTATTGGGTTCGTGCATAAAATCGTACCGTGTTTCCATAGTTTTTATAGACGTGACACATAGACGTAATACGGACTCCACTGGTCAGTAGCCTTATTCTCCTGCACTGTTTACAACTGTCTGCCAAATCTGATGCCGTAAGATCAGGGGAGTACGGTGGGTGCGGAATTTCTTCCCAATCAAAATTTTGTATACTACTTTCTTGTCAGTCTAACAGAATGCGGGCGGGCGTTATTGTGGAATAGCATCACTTCACGCGGTCATCCTGGTCGTTATTCGTAGACTGCATTTGCGAAATGACTCAATTGTTGACAATAAATGTCAGCTGTGATGCTCACACCTCGAGGAAGCAATTCATAGTTAATCACACCGCCACTGTTCCACCACATGCGTAACATTATCTTTTGTTGATGCGCGCACTTGCTGCTTTGTTTGTGCTCAACCATTCCTTTGTTTCCCTTGTGACAGCATAAAGACGCCATTACTCGTCACCGATACCGACTCAGGATAGGAATGGTCAGTTTTGTTCACGAGCCAATTGAAAACGAGCAAACATAGATGCACAATGGTCACCCGCTGACTTTTGTATTTTGGCATCCGGTATCTACACATCCGATTTTTATACCCTCCCTATTGCATGAAAATGTCGCACGATGTCTGATTGACCACAGTTCATTATATTTGGCAGCTCTTGAGTACAGTGACGTGGATCGCTGTCGATTAATGCGTTTAAACCATCTTCCTCAAACCCCGTAGCTCTTCCTGAAGTCGGCCGAAGTGGCCGTGCGATTCTAGGCGCTACAGTCTGGAACCGCGCGACCTTAGGTTAATTAGGTTTAAGTAGGGGACTGATGACCTTAGAAGTTAAGTCCCATAGTGCTCAGAGCCATTTGAACCATCTTCCTGAAGGAAAACCATTTTCTTGCCGTGCTCTGTCAAATGGTGTTATCCACACACAAGGCGCAAATGCTTCTGGTTGCCTCCGCCACAGTCACCCTCTATTGAACTCAAACAGAAGAATACGTATTTACTTTCCATAGAAATATCATGTTATTTTTTGACAGTTGTAAAATGACGGATCATTCCAATGATGCTTTATATTTACAAGTAAATTATGTTTTACAAAGTCAGAGAATGCACGAGACATTGCGGAAGGAACTAATGGATTATTTTGCTGCAGTTTAAATATAAAAATTGTAGAGCGAATATAATCGGAAATGTATTCTAAGTTGTCGATATTATAACAAAAAACAAACCATCAACATTTTGGAAAAACTAGAATTTATGCACACACAAATAGATATCCGAATGACATCCTAAACCAACATGCGGATCTCAGACATAAAAATTATACTGAAAACTTCACAACACGAGAAGCAAAATGTAACACAATATTAAGATCGCACATCTATATGATGTACAGTATTTCTGTAAAAATATATCTCTTTTCGGAACGCTCTGTATTTGCACCACTCTGTCACATTTTCCTACAGAAAATTAATACGTGACCTACGGTAAAAAAGTAGTACATAAAAGTACTAACGTTCTAAGATGATTTATGGACGTCACCCCTTCTAGACGCAACTATAATAATAGATAAAATATCATAGTAGTGTTATATTGGCATTGAAACGATCTATAATTTTACAACTAAAAGAACCTAATATGAAATTTCACTATTACTCTGCTACAGGAACTAAGTACGTGATCTGTGCAAACAACTTAGTACATACAAAAATTACGTTCCGGTATGTTTAAAAACGTCTCTCTGCCTAGACTTACTATAAGATAAAATCCCACAGTACCATTACATATACGTAGAAGAAGATTATTTATAAATGTAACGTCAACAGGAACAAGGTTCTCGTGAACTTATGAGCCATATGAAATAAAAAATTTGCAGCTAATTTTGTCCAAAGTCTAAAGATGGTGTCCAAATTAATAATTCCGAGATCTTCTCAGATATTTGTATGCAGTTCTTTTGTATGTTAATGTAAGTGCAATGAAAGGGGTCGATTTTTCCAGTTCGTTATTTTATGGTGTTTGTTATTATTGAGTTATGCATCCCTTCAAAGAAGAAATCATCCAACAATAAGATAACAGATGATCAAAACTTGGGACTGCTCCATGTAAATACAGTCTGAAGTTAGAGTATAAAAACATATAATTTCGAAAGATTAATTATTTACCATCGTGGCCTTATACGAGCTGTAGCACAATTTGGCAAACCGGACTGGTCATTTTTTATGAGGTTATAGCGAAGTTTTAATTCGAAAGAGGAACAAGCCAGCCCTGGGGACAGCTGCGACAGTACGATGATCGGCTGGGCCGCGGAAACACCGATTTAATGCAGTGGATTCTGTGGCGTTATTGAGACCTGACCTCCAGCTGCAGGAAACTTCGGCTATTAAGACTTGGAGCCCCTTAGTGAAACTCCGGAGTCTGCAGCTGCGACCCAACTGACGACTCAATCTGGCAGCTTTCCAGCCTACAGCGCCGGAACGTCGGGTACAATGGCGTAAAAAATGTGATGGTAACAGTCCGCCCAAGTTGAAGGTAGCTGCTTACATTAGTAATCCTTTTTAACTAGTTTACATGTATGGAATTTTACTAATTGCAAAACAAAATTTCCGAAACGTCTGTGACAAAACAGATTGCTTTGCCATACATCTGATTTAATGGAAAGAATGAACTGCTGTCTTGGAGAAAAAGTGATTATGTTCATTCGCTTTTTGCCTTTTTTCCACAACACAATCTCTTGATCATTTCAAAATACCGCAATCGATTTCGACCAGCCTGTGGTCATATTCAAGATGTTAATAGTATATAAGAAAAAATTATCACAATTATTATGTCTATATAGTCTGTCTAATGCCTGTCTATGGATTGATAAAGAACAAAATCTTATCGAAAAGCAAATGATGCCTGTAGTTTCTGTTGCGCTGTCAACAATACCGAAGGGAACCGTAGCAATAGCTGCCGTCACGAAAACATTCACCTTAGAATAATCTCATGGTCCTACAGCATTGTCAGTTATAATTTCAAATGTTAATAAAAACTCTGAAAAATATGGGACATCTCTGTTTTTAGTCTGTGATGTGGTGAAGTACTTTCCATAAGAAAATTCTTGCCAGCTGCAAAGAAACTATAAATAAATAAAAACTAACGTTAGAAGGAATTTTGAAGAAAATTATTTTACTTGCTACAACAAACCACGGGAAAATAAGGACCACTGACATATTTGGACTGAAAAAAAAAAAACATGAAAATTTTCAGGGTTTATAGATGGCTGTGATACGAACTTTCTCATGTAAAGATAAAAGTATTCTACAATAAAAAATAAAATACCGTAAGAGATGCGAAACAGATTCGCCTGTATAACGAAAAATGTCATCGCTGAAAATTTGTGATCTGTTGGGCCTTGTAAATACTTCTAGCGAGAAAGCTGTTAATAAAAGTATGAAATTAGTTTTGGCAACATCTGAGATATCACTAGTGCATTGTCTAATGCATGAACACATTTTATTTACGAGAGACTCCGGGCACCGCAACGCGCAACTACCGAGTGATCAAAAAGTCAGTATAAATTGGAAAACTTAATAAACCACCGAATAATGTAGATAGAGAGGTAAAAATTTACACACATGCTTGGAATGACATGGGGTTTATTAGAACCAAAAAAAAAAAAAAAAACAAAGTTCACAATATGTCCGACAGATGTCGCTGGATAGCAAAACGTCAATGACTGCGCATGACAGTCGTGTATTAAAGGAGCTGTAACGAGAGAGAGAATCAGATGCGCCAGCAGTCGCATTATGTTGACGTTACCTGAAAAGCCGCTTTTAGTGAAACTGTATTATCAGAATGGGGAATGTTCTAGTTCAGCGTTGCGATCCTGTCGCCATGGGAAGGGGATTCGAACGGGTAAAGGTCCGTTGACAAATGCAGCTGTGGCGAAAATGATTTCGAAGTTCGAAGCCACGGGTTGTTTAGTCGATAGACCCCGTAGTGTCCAACCGAGCACAAGGCGTAATGCTACTGAGACAGTTCAGGAACAAATGGAGACTGTAGCGGGTTCGTCTATGCACGGGGAAGTCAGCGCTCGTGCAGTCGCACGTCGCATCGGCATTCAATACACTACTGTTTGGTTGGCACTTAGGCGTACCCTCCGATGCTATCCGTACAAAATCCATCGGCATCGTGGACTGTTACATGGCGATTTAGTGAAGCGGAGGGTATTTGCGGTGTGGGCGTTTCAAAAGATGACGGAAGATGACAGTTGGTTGAGTAACGTGTTGTGGACCGACAAAGCTCATTTCACGCTCCGAGGGTCTGTCAACGCCCACAACTGCAGAATTTGGGCTACCGAAAATCCTAGAACCGTCGTGGAAACTCCATTGCACGACGGGAAAGTCCCAGTATGGGTGGGATTTACCACATCTATCGTTATCGGGCCTTTTTTCTTCGAGGAAATGTGTGATTCTTGTTTTGTAACTGCTACCGTGACGGGTGAGTGGCACGCCGATATTTTACAGAATCGCATCATCTCCAGCCTGGCTGATAAACACCTTCTGGAACGTACGATGTTTATCCAGGATGGCGCTGCACCCCATGTTGCTAGACCCGTGAAAGATCTCGTCGTTTGGTGATGATCGTGTGCTCAGCCGCCACTTTCGTCATGCTTGGCCTCCCAGGTCCCCACACCTCAGTCCGTGCGATTATTGGCTTTGGGGTTACCTGAAGTCGTAAGCGTATCGTGATCGACCGACATCTCTAGCGATGCTGAAAGACAACAACCGACGGCAATGCCTCACCATAACTCCGGACATGCTTTACAGTGCTGTTCACAACATTATTCCACGACTAAAGCTATTGTTGAGGAATGATATGGACATATTGAGCATTTCCTGTAAAGAACATCATCTTTGCTTTGTCTTACTTTATTATGCTAGTTATTGCTATTCTGATCAGATGAAGCGCCATCTGTCGTACATTTTTTGAACTTTTGTGTTTTTTTGGTTCTAATAAAACCCTATGTCAATCCAGGCATGTGTGTCAATTTGTACCTCTCTATCTACATTATTCCGTGATTTATTCAGTTATCAAATTTATACTGACTTTTTGATCACCCGGTACTTGTATACCGCTACCAGGATACTGTATACCGTTGTCTCAACTTAATGCGGCCGAGAATATTCCCTACCTCCTGAAAATTTTTGTTTGTAAGTGTTAATGACCATTCGCCACTGCATACATCACCCAGATCGCTATACAAAACTTTAGATACTTTCAGGCCAACAAATCAATTGAAGTCGAGCAAAATATACTTTTTCCTGTGCTTCTGTGAAATCATTATTTTATCGAACAATACAACATTAATACAAAACTTCGTTCTTGCTGCTTCAATATCTGTGCATTCCATTAAAACTTCTATACATCGTGCTTTCTGAAGCAAAAACCACGCGAGGGAAAAGACAAAGAACGGAGTTCTCTGATCCACATTAATACCCTTTCTCACGGAGTTCACTATGTACTTTTCTAGCCGTCGGATACTTCCCTGTCAGAGTACCCAAAAACAGTTCTTTCTACAGACTAACTTTTTGTCATAATGGTCAATTCCGTTATATACGTTTTCATTTGCATTTCTTTCTTGGAGAATCAAAACACACGCACACATCTAGAGATTTTGCCGATGTTACTGTGCTGTTAATACGAAATACATTCGATTGGGAAATACGACAAGATTTTGTTTCATTTTATTAACTTGCGCGAAATTTGTATTATTCGTGGCATTTTCATTGTTGACTAGATCGGTAAAACATATTCAGTACGCTCCATACGAGAATTTTAGATCGTTTCCGAATGTCTTTTCGCCCTTTACCCAGACAGACCGGAGTGGCACTAACCTGCATTTAACACATTACCATTACCGTTCCACGAAAGACTGAAACCACTCGTGAACACGCGATAGCGCACAGAAACACAGAAAATTCAGCTGGCGATGACCTCTTGCGCTGTTAAGTTTATGTGCAGCAACAAAGCTGTAAGGCCGGAGAATAACAACGCTTAGAGCCAGCGGGCTGCATGTAGCTGATGTGACCTTGAAGTGTCTAATTTCTTGACAGCCACTACACTGGAGATGGAAGGAGGGGTAGTAGAATCCGAAGCCTATTGAAACTTTGGTAGATTTTATATTTACTTTCATTAGAGTACAGTTATACCTTCAAAAAAATTAAACACACTTTTTTAATTTCGGCATAATGAGAGGCGGGGCGGGGGACGGAGGGTTATGGCGGGGTGAGGGAATGGTCCAAAGGCACCAGGTGATATTTATAGATTAAAGAGGCTAGCAGTAACTAAGAATACATTTTGTACATTACTTCAGTATATATAATTTGTGTAAACAGTAAAGCGTTACTCTAATGAGTTTAGCCTTGAGATCTGCCGAAGTGGGTTGCGTTGCGTGAATATGAACATACATCAATAGACAAAAGTGGTTTGTAGCCTATCAACGAAACCTTAACCTCAGCATAAAGCCTTCACAGTTTTCATCGCAATAGGAACTGCCGGCAGTATTTGCATTTTGGTATGATTTTACTCCTTTTTATCATCATGTAGTTAGTCAATTGTCTGATTTTGTAGTTGACATTGAAGTTTGTTTCCTTCTTTGACAGTCTGGAGATAAGCACTGGCTGGGAAAAAACTGTTCCAGCATGGTGAAATGTTCATGTTACTGTGCTGTGCAAAATATGAAAAATTCAAGAATTAAATTAATAGATGAGTTTTTTACGCTTAGTCGCCATACTTTCGTTATTTTATTTTTATAACGAACCTCAATTTATGTAATTTCTTTCCTGCTAGGTAAATAATAATTCGTCAGATCTGTGTTTTTACAGTAGTCCCTTCTGTTCGTGATTTTCAGAAATTTTATGCAGTTTTCCACACTATCCTAGATTTTCTTTCATATCTGTTCTCTTGGTCTTCGTTCAGGGGAGGCAAAATGTCAGTTTAGTTACCATATAATTTCTTAATTTACTTTCTGTGTCAATTGAAATACGAATATAGTTGGAAATAATATTTTACTTAGGCCATTTCTTTCATGCTCTTTATAAATAAATTTCAGTTGAAACTCCTTTGAACTGTAATGTATCTTCCACTATATTGACTTCCACCTAAAATTGTTAAGTTTTATACACATTCTTGCCCCAAATAGGATAATTTGCCAATGTAATGCAACTGGAGCCATTGATGTGTTTATTATCGAAAAGGCACCACAATAATTCATGTGTAGAGTCTGTAATAAATCTCATATAGAGGAGTCTTGATAGACCTTGAAATTGTCGCTCTGGTTTTTAAAGTTCCCAGTAAACTTTAAAAATAATTTTCATACGGTCTGTGATATAACAGAAATTAGACGTTAGGAGCTAAAGTGAGACCTTTTCGACACTTCTTCCAAATTATGTGAATACTGGGAATCAGGAACTTCAAACTTTTTTTAATTAAGTGGGCAACAATGTAAATTGTAAATGAACCTCCACATACTGGTATTATTATGTCTTTCCTTCAGCACTACCGAGAACAAGCATTTAAGGACAATATCACCATCATAACAGCAGGCTCACTTCGTGAAAGCATCACTCACGGAAGTCCAGATTTTTATGACAAAACATGATGAACTGTAATTTATAATGCCACCTATGCGATAATTTCCGGTTAGCAGTAATTTTGGGCAAAAAGTTTGAAATTACTTCCGGTTACGCGTAGAGTTATAGACGTCACCATTTTAACTTATATCAAACTGACAACCACTGAATAGTTCTTTCCGCAGGGAAACTGCAATTCAATAAAAATTATACCAGTACGGATTTACGTGTCACCTTTCGTTCGTGGTATAATGTATACCCAGCGTAGATAGTTCAGAGAACGACGAAAAATACATTCACAGCATATTCAAGCAACAGCTGCTGCTGTTTTAATTAACCACACCAGACCAATGTTGAGAAGACTAAACGAGCGTGAAATAGTAAAATCGTAACATGGTGCTTTGATGCAGGGCAGTTTTTATATTGTATGTACCATACTTCTCAATAGGCAGTCAAGAGCAGTTTTCAAGTCATAGCATCTCTACTACATACATGAAACACTGATACGCTGTATTTTGACGTGCAGTCAGATTATGAAAATTGTCTTTGTGAATGAGATTCTTCTGATTACAACTACAACAGTACATTTATTTGTAAACGCAGCAGAAGCAGCTGAAAGGAGTTTCTGTTTCAGCGAACATTTATTCCTTTAATATCTACAAGATTCTCTTAGTATTAGATCTACAGAATACGAAGATGGAAGGAAAGGGAATGAATGATTATAATAAGAATGAATGACTACAATAAATAATCTATGACAAGTTTCTCAAATGATTATATGAGGTATACACACAGAACTGCGACATATCAAATTATATACAACTTTTCACGAAAAACAATATTTAGAGAGCTGCCATTACTTTACTGTCAATCACAAACGGCAAATTAAGGAAATTGTAAAATATAGTTCATAGGTGAAATGATCACTTTAAAATGTTACATGTACACGGTTGTTAAATTTAAACTAGCACAAAACGTATTTCATGTACCTTAAAATAAGCAACCCAGCTTACATCATCTGCACCAATTTCAGATGATTTCAGTCAGGTAGCCTAACTTGAAATGCATGAAATCTGTTCAGGTCGTTTTATTTAACCGCAGTGTAGCTGACTTGTCCAAACGAATCCCTTTGTTTGCTGAATATACGGAAAAGAACCAACCATTAGCCATGCGAAACAAGGTGTTAATTCTATCATCATTCCTGGCAAAATTTAACACTACGCAACAGTAATTTAACCAGATATACATCACGGATCTGGATGCATAACACAATATAAAAGTTGAACAGGAAGAACTGGGAAAGAAAGAAAGGAAAATACTCAGAAAAATTTTACAATCACAAAAGAACAAAGAAAACAACTGGACGAAGAGCAGAAATGAAGATCTATACAGAAACATAGAAACAATGACAGACACAATAAGAAAGAGGAGATTAAAGTTCTATGGTCATATTTACAGAACGAATGACAACTGGCTAACGCAGAAAGTTTTCGATTTCATTTCCAAATTAGAAAAGGGATGGCAGGACGAAACAGGAAAGAACTTGAGAAAACTTAACGTCACAGAAGGCACCAAAAAAAACAGCGAAAGTTTCAGGCTGCTAATCAAATACAGCAAAATTTCGTATCCAACGATGGAATTAACAACCTAGGAGGGTGATGCGATATGAACAGAGGCATGTCAGCAGCCAACGCATTAATAAATTCTGGGAAGCTAAGAAGAAAATGATTTTTCCAATGTCTTAGGTTACAGCAGGTCTATAATTCGCAACACTTGGTAGTAAAATTAATTAATGAAAAGAAAGTTGGGATGATTCACATGTTATCTTTATTTATTTATTTTTTATTTTAATGTATTAAAATTAATAAATGCAGCATAATTACATGAAGGCCTGGTTGTTCTCATTGTACAATATTTATATGGTGATTCTACAATTTATTTTAGATATGCAACAGATTACATCATAATGACTATATGTTTTTCAGCAGAGCATCAAGTTGTCCTTTACTATTTGTGGCTAATTCCATTTTATTTAAATTTACATATATTTTGTTTTTCAAAATTTAATAACAGTTACTCGTGTTTTCTTGCTTTCACATGCGTCATACTTACGCATTTGCCTTTCAGTAACCAGAAAATTCAGTTATGGTGTAAAATGGGTTCTTGTTAAATAGAGCTCCGGCTGCTTGCAGGCATTAATTTAGCACTTACTATAATACTGATGTGCTGCGTCCATGTTAACTTATGGAGACCCAGGAATTATTCATGTGCTACTTGCTAAAGTTTGAGTTCAATGTTTTTAACATTAATTCATTATGTCTGCGTCAGTTATTTACAAAACTCGGGCATTTTGTAATTTAATATGTTTATGATTTCGAAACCAGTTACCTGGTCTAAGTAAACATCCTTTAGCTCTGTCTCAAGTTTCATGCAGATCCATCCTTTTCATTAAAGTAGTGGTGTCATACGCTGGATGGATTTCCGTTGGATATTATCAGGTACATCATTAATGTATGCTAAGAAAGGTAGTGGCCCTAGAATACTTCCTTGAGTGACACTGTGTACCATCTTAATGTCTGAGTAGTATTTATTACTTTCTTCATTTAATATATTTTTGTTAAGTATGACTATATCAGATTGAATGCAGTATCTCTCACTCCATTAAATTTCAGCCTTTTTGGAATTTTGTGATTCTTTGAATCAAAAGCTTTTGAAAATCTACGAAATAAGCCAGTTGTTGATTTTTCCCTGTACAGTGTTTGCAGCACATAGACAACAAGTTAGTACTACTGATGAAGTGATTCCTTGGAAGACCAAACTGACTTTTGAATACAGTATTAGGGTATCCTGTGATGTAGTGAAGTCTGTTTATCTAATTTGTGACATAAATGGTAGAATGCTGACACTTATGTAGTTTTCAGGTTCTGTAGAGTTACAATTTTTGTGCAGTTGTATTAACTTAGCAAATTTCAACTTTCTAGGGTATAGCAGTCCCTCACGGCTTCATTAATCATGTTGCTTAGAGGTTTAACAATAAATTTAGATGAGATTTTCAATATCTAGTTTAAGATAGCTGTGTTGTGGTGTTTTACAAATTCTCCTCACTCCTATCACTTCTCCCTCACTTGTTGGAAACAGATGAATGTAATTACTTAATGGTCCTTTTCTCTGTACTACAACATTTGTAATCCTTGTTAGAATTTACGTGTCTTTTGTTAGAGTTTACTCCATTGTTGATCTATAAAATAGTCACTAAATACTTCGACTAGTTTCTGGGTCTCTTTGTAAGGATTTGTTCTATTTGATTTCCTTGGGACTATTATCTTTGTATGTAGCTTGTCTTGTTTCTGACCATCCGCACTGTTTTTGCATTGTTACTTAAGCTGATTACAGCTACTCATACCCATTTTCTTTGGAAATTTTGTGATTCTGTTGTGGTTTTACTTCATAATCTTTATTGTACGATTTAAAATGTAAGGAATTACTTTTGCTGATTCTGTGAACCACTTTAAGGCTTTTGATAGATAAAACAACGACTTTTGTAATAGATTAATTTTGTTTCTCTTTACTTATTAACATCTATTTTAATTCATATAAATCCATAATATCTTCTTATGAAGAAACTTTAATCATGACACTGTCTTTAACACTGCGGGTTCCAGTCCAACCTTCGTTATCAGGATTGTGGTTGCTATTCAGTACGGAGCTTTTTAAGCTTCAGATGAGTTCTACAGCGATTACTTGCTCTTTTCCAGCATGTTAAGGATAAAATAGTGTGTAGCACTGTTCGTAGCGATTTTATAATAGCGACTGACTATATTGTACAGGATGATTGAAATCAGTAATCATGAAAGATCGCCTTTCACTTTTAACACATAATGATAACCAGTATTAAAATCACCACAAAATATTACTTTATGGTTACTGCAGCCACTAACCTTATTTAACACTTTGCTTTTTTCCATAAGAGTATTAGAACTAACTCCACTTGAACAGTAAACGTAGTAGGTGATATATCTGTTACTTTGACACTCAAAATCTTTTTCAATATTGAGCTTTGTGAGGTGAAATATTATACTTCATGTTCATTAGCCGTTTTTGCACAAACATGCAAGTGCCACAATTTTTATGTTTTGGTCAAGAAAAGTGTCATAACAATGAATAGATTTGGGGTAATATCGAGGTACTTCTTTTTCATTAAGTCTGTGAGCAGAAAAATACACAACCGTGGGGGTATTTTCAGCACTCGGTTCTGCATCTAAAATATTACACCTTGAAGACTAAATATTTTGATGTGAGATTGATGGTTCTGGTTTGGTGGTAGTGACTTTGGGGTGCTTAGCCACAAAAATTATCACTTTGGTTTCTGTTTCTAGTTGACGTAAATGTAGCAACAGTATCTTTACCCTTTCATGGTGCAGAGGCAATGTATCCGACAGTGATATCGCCAGGGTCGTTCCTGGCTCCAAGGGCGCTTGAGCCGCGGCATCACGTTACTCACTGACTTTCTTGTTTCTGGCTGACATACGAACGACAATAGTATCCTTGCTTTAGGCTGATCTCGATGCTGTGACTGCGATTGTAGTGACGCCAGGAGCGTTGACTATTACAGGAACTTGGGGTGTTGACTCCGCAGTACGAATCACTTAAGCTCATCATTCATTTTACCTCTTTCTGTATTAGTTATCTATGTCATTCTAAATGATTCCCTACTGCCGTCAGTATTGCAGCGCTCTTATAACAACCTAGATGACACATGCTCAGATGTTCGTATAAAAAAAGTTATTTTCCATTCAACTACACACTTAGTATGACATCACGAACTGGCGTCTCGCACAGAAAGTGAGTGTGTGTGTGTGTGTGTGTGTGTGTGTGAGAGAGAGAGAGAGAGAGAGAGAGAGACAGAGAGAGAGAGAGAGAGAGAGAGAGAGAGAGAGAGGGGGGGAGAGAGAGAGTGAGAGATGGAAGGGCTGTGTATTTTATAGTAGCAGCGTTGGCCAGCAGTGAAGAACACCGGCGACGATCAAGTGATCCTTATAAAGGTAACGAGTGAAAGGAATGACCAGCGGAGGCATTCTCAGCATGGTGGTAGGGAAGCGGCGGTCTGAGGGGTCTTCGGAGAAGGTTTCACAACTAATAAATACGATGCTATAGAACCAAAGGCACCACGGAGATTGTGGCAATGAGATTGGCCCATTGCAACATAGATCACAATTTCACAATAAATATTATAAAAATGATAGAATGTTTATGATTATGAATATTATAATAGACCAAAGAAAGTTATTCACTAACAAGTGTATTGAGACATAATTACAAAGTGAATGTCAAATGAAATCTGAAGACGTCAGTAAACTCCACAAAAACTTATATTTCAGTTTTTTACTTGTATTAAAAGTACAGACAAACTGTAACAGTATTTTATTGAGATGTGTGAGGATTCTAAATTCACCTGTTGCAAACGTACGGTGAAGGCAGCCTAAGTTACCCAGTTTCGTATCTAATTATCGCACATGGTGCATATCCGAATTGTAAGTTGATATAATGACCAGTTTATTGACTGTGCAAAATGGATATTAGTAAAATGCTAAGTAAGTAATAAACAAAAGAAATTATGTACTTTGTAAAGACATAAATAAACAGAAGGCGGAAAAGCACTCAATAAAAGTTGTCTATATTTGTTCGTAAGATTTTACTTAATGATTGTTTATGATGAGCAACGATTTGGTCGTGAATTGCGTTCGTGATCGCCCGTCGAGTGTCAGTTTCTAGTCAGTTTACGGATGCACAAAAAGGGCTTGTGAAGAAAATTTGGCGGGTGTCCCCTTCACCTTAGTGTGTGCGAAGAACGGCACACCTCAAGGACAGTGATTTGTCGTAAAGAAATCGAGAGGTTTTCGGTCCAACTTAGCTCTCCTTCCACGACTTCCTATGTGTAAATGTCGCATTAGCTTTTGCGCTGCTTTTGCTCTCTCCAGCTCACTATTTGTGATTATTCTACTTCGTGAGTTGGCTCTTTGTAGCAAATTTCTTCTTGTAGTAGGATCACGAGTCGATCTTCTCCATTATATCAGCAGCCACGTGGTGTTCAGACCATCAAAAGTCATTTGCTTCTTAAGTAGCAGTCTACCACATAGATTTCAGGTGCCTTCAGCATTATGCAGTGCTTTCAAAAAAGACACGAGTTTTGTCTGTCTACTGATTAATGTAACTCTGTTTGTAATTCCATGCTCAGTTGTTATTTTAATGATTTACGTGGTAAACTGCTACAGTATTTTACCTTCATCTGTGAGTCACTTCATAAAGATCACTAAATTTATGGTAACTTTAAGGAATATTTTATTCGGCCTACAACTACCTGACGAGCCGACCCTTCTTCTGTATGACTTCTGTATGACTAAATTTTGCACTCGCTGTGTCGGTGTTCCGGTGTAAACCAAGTGTCGTTAACGGAACATTTTCGATTAATCACGGAAGTTAATTGTTTCATTCACTTTTATGACTTTTTTAGTTAATTTTGTTAATTAAATCTCACCTGCACCTGAATTAAGCAGCATGATTTTCTATAATTGCCAGGGTCATTCTGTGCTGGTGTAAATCTGTGACGCGTAGAAGAGCTTGTAGATTTGATCGTGTTTTAAGTTCGCAAGAGTGGCAGTCAGCTTGCACTGACTACTGTCGAACCCCATCACACGAAACGCCTCAAACGATACGCGTAAGTTGCAAATTACAAATTATTTATTAACGCGAGAGGTAAAAGTTCGACTTCCGTTTTACTGTCTTCCATTGCAACACCAGTTTGCTAAACGAGTTATTGGATAGAAAACTTCTACGTGCTTAGTCATTTTACGTAGGACCAGAATTTTCTCGACTTCTCGGCAGGATGTTTCGCTAAAGTATGACGGTGGAAGCAGTTTACTGCTTCGTGAAATGACCTTTATACAGATAAAGTCGCACGAATTTCTGTAACTTTTGCCTGTCGGAAATTCCACGTTCTTTTTCTGAACCGAGAGGGTAACAATCTTGGTTTTCTCGGCGTTTTTTTAAAAATGCGTTATTAAACCACGTTGGGACTTTTCCGTTCTTGAGTCTCTTGCTACGCTCACACTTCTCCAGAGCGTGATTTACAATCAGTTTAAAATTTGCTTATGAATGAAGAACTTTCATTGCCTAAATAACATTGTATCAGCTATGTATCTGCTCTTTCCAGCCGTAGGAAACTGCTATCTTTATTCATGAATTTTTTACTTCACGCAGTGGTGACATGATTATTGATCCCTGTCTTAATACTAAAACCTGTTTAAAGCTACAAGGTGTAAAACGTTACAAGGCCGTGTGGGCCCTCGAAATAGCTGCTCCAGACAGTTTTCGGAAAACGTGTTCCGACCTACTTCCGAAGACGTCCGTTCGACCTGCAATGAATCCACGAACATTTCAGTCTGTCCTCGGCACATTGAAGTCTAGTCCAGCTAATTTTCCATATTACAGTGGCATTGAGTGACCGTTATAAACATTCAATGATTAAACTGAATTCATCAAGACCTGTTAGTAGTGACTAGATAATTTCACAGTTTGACCTCAATTTCGAACTCAATAGACAACACATTCGTCTCCTAAAATGAACTCTGTCCCTCCTGTGGCGTCTAATGTCTTATTTAGATGTACGTTTCGGATCTCTCTAGTTCGGGATTCATATATCTGTCGATTTAGAAACCTATTGCAAGCGACAGCTTTCCTAGAGCGCCTTTCGAATCTTCTTCTTCGCCTCAGTGAGTAGGCTGGCTATAGCCTGCTCCGTTTTCACAATAGCCACATTTTCCTGGTGACCCTCCCACGTGTTGCTAAGTATGCTTTGACAATGCTGTAGAAGTTTTGTTGGAAAGCCCTTACACATTTTCCATATATTCCCGATCTCTCCTCAAAGCGCTTCCCATATCTTTGGAGCCCTGGAGAAAGACATTTGTGGCAATTAATTTGCTTCGTACGAAAAGGTGCACAAATGGGTAGCACCATGTTTCCGTTTGGAACTGCAAAAATATTTCCACGAAGGCATTGGCCGCCTTGTCTCATAGTGGGATACATGTATTAATAGTTATGGTGATTACTTTTGGAAAAATATACAGTTTACTTACTTTTTTCCCCCTGTCTATTACTTATTTGACTGTCCATTTTAATACGCTCCTTTTGCAAAAATATATATTCTTTTCTGCATGTGGCGACACATCCACTGGTGGAACTTTTACAATCACATTCCATAGATGAATCAGTTTCTATCATATTTCTGTACTAATCTGGGAGTCCAATCTGCGTGATAACAGCTGTGAAGTTTTTCCAGAGATTTTATTTCCCTATGGTCTTAGTTGCATCAAAACAGTCTCAGGACTGTGGACAACAACAACAACAACATTGTCTTCGTAATATCGTAGAAATCTACCTAGGAGCACATTTATGTATACCATCAATGAAATATTTACTGTCGATTTAGATGACATCGACAGTAAGTTGTTGCGTTCGCTCGCAAATGTACGAGTATTTTCTGCGGTCATTGTACGCGCTACCACTCCTAGGCAACAGCAATTCCTATTTTGAACTGGAATATGAATGTACCTAGTGTTTTCAGCAAGTTCTTTCCTACTACGCCTGAGTTACCAGTTCGCCTTGGCGATGCTCCTTACTTTATTGAATGTCTGGTACATCAACCGTAGGTAATATTTCGAAAGAAAAACAGTTGCATGAGAAACAATACTTCATTGACGCATTTTATTGTTCTGGGACATCATCAGAAATACTGCGAGAGGAATGGAGTACTGTTCGTCAGGATATGGCCCTGTGCTGCAGAGCCATACTGGATATTAAAAAAATTTCTAGAGAACTGTGGAGGCTGTTTTGTGTACTTACAGGACAAAGAACGGTACAACTCAGCAACTGGGAGTTCCGGTGCGTGGAAAACCACAAAAAATCTAATGCATGCTGGAAACCTTACCTTAGACTCTGAGGAATCAGCTGAAATGCAGTGGTGCCATCAGAGAACAATTACATGTTTGCTGAAGACATGGCATAATCTGCACACTAAGCAACAGCTTGATCCAAAGAGACGTTAAAGGGCCCCATGAAAAACACTTACCGCATGTGCTGTCAGTTGACGAGATGACCTACACACAGGGGACGCAGATGCACACATCGCTAACATTACTTCAGATATGATATAAAAATATGGTTATATACACTTTCTTTAAAAAAGTTAGGCTAAATCTAGATTTAAGTAATAAGACTGATGTGCTATTTGGATCGAGCATTATCGCAGTTCTTCGCTGATGAAGCAGCTACCACATATACCAGTGAAGATTATGTGTTTAAGTACCACGCGGCCTAAACTAAATAGGAGTGTATACCCACAATTATCAGTACAGTGGCTAAGGTAATATTATACACTACTGGCCATTGAAATTGCTACACCACGAAGATGACGTGCTACGGACGCGAAATTTAACCGACAAGAGGAAGATGCTGTGATATGCAAATGATTAGCTTTTTAGTACATTCACACAAGGTGGCGACAACTACAAATTGCTGACATGAGGAAAGTTTCCAGCCGATTTCTCATACACAAACAGCAGTTGACCGGAATTGCCTGGTGAAACGTTGTTGAGAAGCCTCGTGTAAGGAGGAGAAATCCCTACCATCACGTTTCCGACTTTGATAAAGGTCGGATTGTAGCCTATCGCGATTGCGGTTTATCGTATCGCGACATTGCTGCTCGCGTTGGTCGAGATCCAATGACTGTTAGCAGAATATGGAATCGGTGGGTTCAGGAGGGTAACACGGAACGCCGTGTAGGATCCCAACGGCCTCGTATCACTAGCAGTCGAGATGACAGGCATCTTATCCGCATGGCTGTAACGGATCGTGCAACCACATCTCGATCCCTGAGTCAACAGATGGGTACGTTTGCAAGACAACAATCATCTGCACGAACAGTACGACGAAGTTTGCAGCAGCATGGACTATCAGCTCTGTGACTATGGCTGCGGTTACCTTGGCGCTGCATAACAGATAGGAGCGCCTGCGATGGTGTACTCAACGACGGACCTGCGTGCACGAATGGCAAAACGTCATTTTTCCGGATGAATCCATGTTCTGTTTACAGCATCTTGGTGGTCGCATCCGTGTTTGGCGATATCGCGGTGAACATACACTGAAAGCGTGTATTCGTCATCGCCATACTGGCGTTTCACCCGGCGTGATGGTATGGTTACACGTCTCGATCACCTCTTGTTCGCATTGACGGCACTTTGAACAGTTGACGTTACATTTCAAATGTGTTACGACCCGTGACTCTACCCTTCATTCGATCACTGCGAAACCCTAAATTTCAGCAGGATAATGCACGACCACATGTTAAAGGTCCTGTACGGACCTTTGTGGATACTGAAAATGTTCGACTGCTGCACTGGCCAGCACATTCTCCAGATCTCCCACCAATTGAAAACTTCTGGTCATAGGTGGCCGAGCAACTGGCTCGTCACAATACGCCAGTCACTACTCTTGGTGAACTGTGGTATTGTGTTGAAGCTGCATGGGTAGCTGTACCTGTACACGCCATCCAAGCTCTGTATTACTCAATGCCCATGCATATCAAGGCCGTTATTACAGCCAGAGGTGGTTGTTCTGGGTACTGAATCCTTAGGATCTTTGCACCCAAATTGCGTGAAAATGTAATCACATGTTAGTTCTGGTATAATAAATTTGTCCAATGTATAGCCGTTTATCATCTGCAATTCTTCTTTGTGTAGTATTTTTAATACCCAATAGTGTAGGTGTAATAAAATAAATTTAAGAACCTACTTCATCTTGTACAATGTTATTGTAAGGTGCAACTGATGAGGAGAATTCTTACTTGGTAGTAACATATTGTTAAAAACATGGATAATTTTGTATATGCATGGTCTTTCAGTCCTTAGTACAAGCACTTGAGACAAGATGCTATGAACATGCCAAAACCTGATAGCACAGAGTCGTAATGGATGTGGTTTATGGTAAACAATTGATTTTTAAGGACTAGCTCTCCATGTGTATGCGAGTGCTTCACCATTTCCTCAAAGAGGTTAAGCTCTTTGCCTTTCGATGCTTGGTCCAATAACTGAATCAATTCTAACGTGTGTGGCCGGTGCGCGCTTCCTTTTATATGTTCAGCCAACTCTGACTCCTGCTTGGCTTCACACCTGTTAGTAATCATATGTTCGTGGAACCAAGTTGTAAACATTCTGCCTATGCGTGCAATGTAAACACCCTGGTTCTTCTCTGAGCCAACAACGGCACATGATCGACGCAGCGCGTGCAGAAGCGGCAGCTCAGAGCAGCGTGCTGAGAATTAGCCTGCGGCGACGGGCAGCCCGCCGTCCGGCTATCGATCACAGGGGCCGGCAGTGTGGAACGGCCCCGCTGGGTTCCCACGTCACGGCCACGGCCGCCGGAGGTAACACATGTTTATGAAGCCTCTGGGGCTGCGAGGCGCGCCGAAATTCGATCAAGCAAGGTGTGAATAGCTCCAGGCTCTGGAACGCACAAAGGGACAACAACACGCAGACACAGTACCATACGGCACACAAAGAGTAGAGCAATTTATTTCCTATTTTTTGTTACTGTAACGGATATAGGAAGTTTACTCACAAGTCCGCCGAAGGCGTTGCAGAAACAATACCCAGGTATAAAATGAATACGCGTGAACAATCTGTAATATTCCTCCTTTTGACTTGTGTGTGCTATTTAGTATCCTGATATGTAAAACCAGATGTAACACTTGCGTGTATTTTGTATTCTCTGAATTGGTTTACAAAACATACTGTCATGCAAAGCCAACCGTAATATTCGTATACTATACTGTTAATAATAAGCAATGTAACAAACAGGAATACAATTACCTATCCGGACAGCAAAACCACAAAAACAAGTGTAATAACCATGTGTGTTAACCTAAGGAATAAGCATCAGACTTTAACTCGTTTCTTCAAATAAGTCATTAGTTCAGAGGTACGGCAAATAACGGTAGTCAGACTACTATTCTGCATCGATAACAATATATGTGGTTGGTGGTACACTATTATTCGCCAGTCTAATTAGGCACACCTAATGAAGCTGAGAAAGACAGCAGAAAAGATTGCAACTCCCTACTTACCTAACAGACTTAACTTTAGATTTAGATAAAAGATGGTTCAGCAATGCAAGAAAAGTTTAACCGCTCGAAACAAAACTACAGCACCCAATTGCTTAATCAGACAGACTGATTTCATGAAAACAAAAGTAAATTTGGACAGTGGGGTTTCTACTTCAACTTATTTGGTACTCAACATTTCATTGATTCAATGTAAACTCTTTAACGTTACTATATATCACCATTAATCATCCTCTTAGAATTTCCTTTCATTAATACGTAATGTGAAGGCAGCAAACAATTTATCTAATGTCGTCTCTGAATCTGGCATAACCTTACATAATCATTTTAACACAGAAAATAATAGCAATGTTAATTATGAAATTCTCAGTTATTCTTTTCATCAATTATTTCACTGATTAATCACTGATTTGCCAACAATACATTAAAGATTACACGGTCGTGTCTGAATACAGGTCACTCGGAATTTTCATTTACCAAGTTAGGATCCTGCTTGGTTTATGAGCGGGATAAATTACCAGTTGGACACAATTGTTAATTTGGATGATGTTTACTTCAACTTCCTGGCACACACTATAATACATAGCTAAAATGTCGTAGCCTGTAAGCTGTGATCAGCGCCGGTGGCGTTGGTGGCAACAACCGCATTAATATCAGAACGGTCAACAGCAGTTATCAATGTTGGACTTATTTCCTCTTCATAGCGCCGGCCGCGGTGGCCCAGCTGTTCTAGGCGCTTCAGTCCGGAGCTGCGCGACTGCTACGGTCGCAGGTTCGAATCCTGCGTCGGGCATGGATGTGTGTGATGTACTTAGGTAAGTTAGGTTTAAGTAGTTCTAAATTCTAGGGGATTGATGACCTCAGATGTTAAAACTGCAGTTTCCAACCGATGCAAGATGCAACAATACGGCGCACTCCACACTATGCTGGAGCTGTACGTGCTGCCTCTAAGGTCACTGGCCACCTACTGACTTTGTTCGCGCCCACCAAAGCTCGCCAAACGTTTCCGCTCCCACCTTTTCCTACGCTTACACAGCTTTCCGTTCCTGATGGAACTACTCCATCTTTTATACTACACATATCTCATACAGCTCTGAGTGAGTGCCAGTAACTGTTACATACGTAATTACATTATAGCACCTTTTTACATTTCATAATTATAACAAATAGATACCTTTACAATAGAATGAGATTTTCACTCTGCAGCGGAGTGTGCGCTGATATGAAACTTCCTGGCAGATTAAAAGTGTGTGCCCGACCGAGACTCGAACTCGGGACCTTTGCCTTTCGCGGGCAAGTGTTCTACCATCTGAGCTACCGAAGCACGACTCACGCCCGGTCTCACAGCTTTACTTCTGCCAGTATCTCGTCTCCCACCTTCCAAACTTTACAGAAGCTCTCCTGCGAACCTTGCAGAACTAGCACTCCTGAAAGAAACGATACTGCGGAGACATGGCTTAGCCACAGCCTGGGGGATGTTTCCAGAATGAGATTTTCACTCTGCAGCGGAGTGTGCGCTGATATGAAACTTCCTGGCAGATTAAGGTCCCGAGTTCGAGTCTCGGTCGGGCCACAGTTTTAATGTGCTAGGAAGTTTCACCTTTACAATATTTAAAATAAATATTACACCCCTTTTCTTAATATGTACATTCATTTTTATCTTATCAAAGAGTTTCAGTATCGATTTCGCTTCAAACAAGATGTCTCTACTTCTGCTTTAACAGTTTCAATAAAATATTTACAATTTTTTTTAATGTGAACGATAATGTCACAAATCTTCTCCAAGGGAGTTAGTTTAGAACGTGATAACTCTTGAATCCTGAAACAACAAAAATAGTATGTGAAGGCTGGAGGCCTGAAAATGTCACAGCAACTTCAAAGTTCAGAAATCCAATGTTCATGCACTGAGAGTGCCTCAGTCAAATTCCAGAAGAGATATGCAAAATTTAGGTGTATCGTATTGACTATTAAAAACGAATTCAAGTATTACAAAGTGCAATTGCTGGTCATGGCGTCGAATGTCACATCCCATTGGAGTAGAGCCGCGAAGGGTGTGGGTCGGCAGATGGCAGACCCTGGAGGTGAATGTTGACAAGAACGACGTCGTCGTTGTACCGACGGCCCCAGAGTGAGGTCCACATTATGGCCACGCTTTCGCAATCGGCTCCAGGTCCAGGAAATTCACTTGGAGCACAGTGTCGAGCATAGACCAGGTGCCAACCTAAGTATTGCCCAGGTGTCAGGATACTGAAGGTGCTACTTTTAGTGACGTGGCTTGCAGAGGAGAAAAGGTGGGCGGTGCCAGCGACCTCTAGCAGCACTTGGGCTGCCGCATTGTGGCTGGGCGAATCGCAGCTATCCCTTATCTGTCCTGTGAAGAGCTCTCTCTTGACAGGTCCGTGTCTGCGCTACCACCCTGTATTGTGGTTTGCTGGCTGAGCAGGCGTACGGCTTCCACATTGCACATACACCACGATGCTGTCAAAAATGATGTCAGTAGGATATCTTGATTAACCTTTCATCCTTATATAAGCATGTCCGCAATATTTTTGGTACACCTTTCTACAGATGACGGTCGGTTGTGTTTTAATGGAATTTTGCTGGTGGACACCACAACACAGCATACTGAATAGTGAGTAGATGCGCATCTGCATACTATTGCTATCTGTCAGGTTTCGATGAAGTGCAGAGCATTGGCGTGAGGGCGATGTCTCTATCACACCAACAGGTCGCAAAGATAGTTGACTGTAGTGTCATGACTGCAGAATGAATGTTAACAGCTTAAGGACAAAGCTTCAGGAAGAAGAGCAGGTGTGTGTCCTTCCAGAAGAGCTGGACCATGATAAGATCATAGGTTTGTTTGAATAGCTCTGAAGACTAGACAGCTGAGAAAAACTGAAAGCCAAGCTGAGATTAAAAGTACATCATGGGTCGTTGGTTACTAGTTGTGGATATATGTGTCAAGGCCTCGTGTTGTCATGTGTCGTGTACAGCTTGCACATATCACTGACCACAGACCTTTGTGGTAAAGAAGTACAGCCAACTGAAACATTTAGTGGCGTTTCGTGGTCTTCAGCTGTGAGTCTCGCTTCTGTTTGTTGTGGTCAGATCGATGGTAAGGTATCAGTAGATGACCTGCTGAAATTAAAGATGGGGCTAATATTCCTGGAACCCACGCCTCTCCAACACCTACAGTCACCATGTTGGGTAACAGGACTCATTGGTAATTGTTATAGAGTCTAGAGTTCCAAATTGCTTGTTGACCAACAAATCAGTTCGCACCACAAACGCTAAGGGATCCCTGTCTGTTCCATTGGTTTGTCACCTGTGACGTATGTCTGAAAAGAAGACTATACCTTCACATTAGCCTCCAACTACCAATCTTCATGCGCTTCAGGTAAAGCAAAATATTCCTCAGTTTTCTTTTCTACTGTAACGATTTTAAGACTGCATTAGTGCCAATGTGGACCAGGTCTTAAACTGCTGTTGCTGGCAGATATCAATTCTAAATGGAAGCAAATTCAAGACACGTATTACTCCTTCTGAGATGAACAGAGTTTGATTTATATCGGGCTGGTATTTCAAAGTGTAACACTCCATTTTCTTTCATCGTATCTGTGTTTACGTCTTAAGCCCTCAAGCAACTTACAGTCTCATGTGATGTATATATTACAATAACATAATATCGATCGCTTTCTTTTTCATTTGTAGATGGAATATGCAAAAAAGGACTGTCAACATATTTCCGTATCAGCAAGCATTTCTTTAATTTTACTGTACATATTATTCCAAGCGATCATTGTGGGCGGAAGTAATAGGTTCCAAGAACAATGAGGCATGTATCTTCGCAGAAGTTATACTTTACGCCATTATCTTAAGCTATGATGAGTAATGTAGAGATAATACACTGTGTGATCAAAAGTATCCAGAGACCTGGGTGAAAATGACTTACAAGATCGTAGCCCAATCCATCGGTAACGCTGGAATTTAATGTGGTGTTGGCACGCCCTTAGCCTTGATGACAGCTTCCACTCTCGCAGGCATATGTTCAATAGGGTGCTGGAAGGTTTCTTGGGGAATGACAAACCATTCTTCACGGAGTGTTGCGCTGAGAAGAGTATCGATGTCGGTCGGTGAGGACTGGCACGAATGCTACGTTCCAAAGCATCCCACAGGTCCAAGGGTGTTCTGCAGGATTCAGATCAGGATTCTGTGCAGCCAAGTCCATTATTGTCATGTAACCCCTCCGCCATGGGCCGTGCATTATGAACAGGTGTTCGATCGTGTTGAGAGATGCAATCGCCATGCCCGAATAGCTCTTCAACAGAGGGAAGCTAAAAGGTTCTTAAAACATCAATGTTTGCCTGTGCTGTTATAATGTCACGCAAAACAGCAAGGGGTGCATGCACTCTCCATGAAAAACACGACCTCACCATAACACCACCACCTCCGAATGTTACTGTTGGGACTACACACGCTGACAGATGACATTCACTGGGCAAACGCCATTCCCACACCCTGCTATCGGATCGCCACATTGTGTACCCTGATTCGTTACTCCACAGAACGCTTTTCTACCGTTCAGTCGTCCAGTGCATACGCTCCTTACACCAAGCGAGGCGCCGTTTGGCATTTACCGGCGTGATGTGTGTCTTATGAGCCGTCGCTCGACCATGAAATCTAAGTTTTCTCACCTCCGCCTGTCATAGTATTTGAAGTGGATCCTGATGCAGTTTGGAATCCCCGTGTGACGACCTGGATATATGCCTGCCTATTACACATTACGACCCTCTTCAACTGTCAGTCAAGAGACGGGGTAGGCCTGTACGCTTATGTGCTTTACGTGTCACTTCACGTTTCCACTTCACTATCACGTCGGAAACAGTGGACCTAGGATTGCTAAGGAGTGAGGAAATACCGCGTGCAGACGTATGACACAAATGACCCCAATCACCTGACCACGTTCGTGAGTTCCGCGGAGCGCTCCATTCTGCTCTCTCACAGTGCCTAATGAGTACTGAGGTCGCTGATATGGAGCACCTGGAAGTAGGTGGCATCACAATGTACCTAATGTGAGAAACATGTTTTTGGATGGTATCGGGATACTTTTGATCACATAGTGTAGCTTGAGTAAAAACCGAAGCTTTAATTAACAGTTAAAATACTATGAAGGTACAATTGCTGCAGCTTATGACTAACTCAAATACCTGTCACAGTTCCTGCATATACAAATTTAACGGCTGATATTTTGAAATATTTACGTTATATATGTACGCAAGACGAACATAGACACATCTGATAATTAAATACCGATAGTTACAAAAATTAAAACGTCATTTTATGTAGATACCGGAATACTCAGTGTCAGATTTCTTTTATATTGTAATTAAATTTTCTACTTCATGATAGTATTAAAGCACTGTTCAAAAAACGAATTGTTATTTTGAAGTAATTATAAAATGTCGTCATTCCGCATATTGTTGTTAATAAATATTTTAACTATCGTAGCCGAAATTAATATGTAATATCTATTTATATTCGATGAATTATTCTGATACAATTCTACCCTTGAATGACGTTTACTAATTGTCTATCTTCATACTCGCAGAATCCATGCGCAAAGTAGTTTCACACAATAGCTATGCCATGAGCGCATAATTATTCCTTGTAGTACTCACGGGAGTGCAAATGCGACCTCCCACTCCTTTCTCCGCCATGATGAATCTCGAGCTGTGACGTCACCTGGCAGCTACTGCAGTTTGTTTACAACGGTGTCGCTCGGTGTTTCTATCGAAGGCGTGCATGTGAGTTCGTGTTACACGTTAGTTTGTGTGTAATTCTTGTCTTGCCGAGTGTTCAGTTGGAAAGGAATTGTTCCGCGAGTCTTGTAGCTTCGTTCTTGGAATTATGAATACAAATACGTCGTATTGTGCAGTTGCTGAATGTAGTAATAGTGGACGTAAGACTGAAGGCGTAATTTATCATCGTTTTCCAAAAAATGTTGAACTACAAACTGGCACGGAAATATATTCGAAGTTCCAGGTCCCAGCACCACGAATGTTACCGGTAGCGTTCTAACAGAGAGAGAGCGTCGTTGTGATAAAAAAAAAAAAGCTCTCTCAACGTTGAAAACTTTATCTCCAAAGAAAAGTAAGCTGGACAAATCCAGCAACACAGACGTTTTTACTGATCCGCTAATTGCACTTAAAGACCAGGAAATTCAAGCACTGAAGAAAGAATTGGTTAGTTTGAAGATTAAAAGTGTTCGACTGGAACAAAGAATTAAGCCCATGAAAGAAGTTATAAAGCAAGCAACATCTATTAACGTAATGTGTCTCACACTAAGAAGCACAAATATGTATGCTCGGATGTGCGGAGTACACTTTCTCAGTGTTTCACACCAGGACAAATTCGTTGTCTGTTAAAGAAGAGGAAGCAAGTTAAGTGGTGCTCAGAGGACATTGCAAATGCTCTCACATTGAGAGCTTTGTCTCCTAAAGCATATGCCTACCTGAGGAGGAAGAATTATCCTTTTCCCTGTAGGTCAACACTCCAGACATGGACGAAACAGTTCAAGTACCAACCAGGTATTTTGAAACCAGTTTTGGAGTTAATTAAAGATAGGTCGGAAATGTTCACATCGTTAGAGGCGATTGGTGTCCTAAGCTTCGACGAGATGAGCATTGACGGTTGTGTGACTTACGATTCGTCCGAAGCTTCATTGAGCTCGTGAACGATGTTTTCGATGTGCTGAATTCGAGATACCCTCAAGATGAGAAAGTTCCCCTTAGAAGAGGTTACGGGTTTAATATCAGAAGCAAGGAAAACACTCTAAAAAGATTTCTTGAAATGTGATCTAATATGCGAGTAGGAAAAAGAAACAGTCTTCTCCCGTTTCAGAAGGGATTAATTATATCAATAAATTAACTTTTTGGACTTTTACAATGATATGAAAAATTCCGGAGATACTTATATATTGACAGCCGGACTTAATCAAGATTGTCTGGAAAATTTCTTTTCCAGAATCCGTGGCCTTGATGTCTTCTACAACAATCCCACACCTTTAGAGGAGAAAAACAGAATTCGTTTATTGATACTGACTGGAAGTGCAAGTGAAATACCTTTGTCTTCTGGTGCTTCGACTTCAGAGGACAGATATGAGAATTCTGCTTCTGAAAACTACCTGACACCAGCTGATGAAACTGAGGAAGATTTTGCACGTTTTCTCTCGAGTGATTTATGTATAAGAGTAGCGGATAAATCATTTGACGTCGCTACAGATGACGAAATCCTGCTCTTACATTTCGAACTCAGTGATTCAGTGTGTACCAGTGAAGACGTGAATGATGATGCTTTAAAATATCTAGCAGGATATATAGCATTCAAGTGCAAAAACGTTGACAGTTCTTTGGGAAATACAGCAGGGCAGTGTGTTGTTGATACAGAATTAAGTCTGAAGCAAGACTGGATTACTATTATTTCAAAAAGGGGCCTCATTTCTCCCTCTACTAACTGGTTTGCTAAAATACGTGAGTTAGAAATTATATTTGCTGCTTTTCATGGATCAAATATTTCTCATTGCAATAGAGTGATGGCAACCTTAGCAGATCATATAAGTGCGAAATTTTCCGAATTTAATAGCAATATAGTTCAATTATGTGTCAGAACAAGAACTTTTTTTCATACGGATTAGACATTTAAACAAAAGCGCCAAAATTGATGCAATGAAATGGAATTCGGCAAGGAAGAATCGGCTCTGGTCAGCGTCGCCTTCAGCATCTTCGACGTAGCTACTGCATCAGCTTTGTAATGTAAGATCCAAGATTACTGTCTTTTTATTTACAAAAACGTGTGTAAAATAGGCAGTACCCAATTGTAAAATATTTACCGTAGTCAGATGCCTAAACCCCGAGCATGAATGCGGATGCGAACATCGGCCACTAGTTTTGCGTGGCGATGTATCATCATTGCTACTAATATTTAACGCATTTCTTTCGGAAACCTTGTTCATAATATTAACATGGAGTGTGTTCAACCCTGTGAGAGCGAAACTTTAAGTTATATGAGAAGAGAAGAGACGTAAAAACAATTATTTTGCAATATCTCATATTCTACAAACGGACCTGCTGCCGTCTGGCTGCCGGGTGGCGTAACAAGTCGCTGACCAATGAGAGCGCACTAAGCCAATCTGGCACACTTTTGTATTCTATGTTCCTTGGTAGTATTCTCTCTGGTTGTTGTTAGAAAAAACTTCCGAGATTGTCTTCGTGCCGATTAGCCTGAGCGTTGTTTGAAGAATTGTAATCTGAATATTGAGATTTATGACAAAAGATAACTGATACGAAATTGTTCGATTAAAAGGGATAACTGATACGAAATTGTACGATTCATACAAAAGGTTCGTTACAATTTACATTATTTGACATTTGAGAATTAATGATATTCATCGATATATTGCGTAGTTGTTAATCTGAAGGGAACTTCCGAAAGACTGGATACGAACCTGGATTTAATAATCAAAGAGCTCCATTACTTCTTCGGAAAGTTAAACTTCATCAAAGCCAAATATCCGCTTGATCTGAGGTTTCCCCACTGATTATACAACGTTCCCAAAAATACGAGGTATTTTATTTGTGCGGATTAGCAGACTGCCGCAAAGCACGAGCCTGCGGAGAAGAAGAACCATCTCCTGATTTCATTCTAACAAGTAAAATTTCTGAGTCATTTTGAGTGACTGAGTTATGACTGTGTTTCGTATTATGAATGATTGATTGTTCGAACGAACTGAGAACTACATAACTACATAATTACATAGATAGGATGAAAAATTACAAATACATTTGTCATTGGTAATGAGCAACTTACTCGCGAAAAAGTTAAATGGTTTGCAGAACTGTTCCGAAACAAGTTAAAAACTTCTGCTGTTAAATTTGAACTTATTAAAATTTTTAATGTTATCAATTTATTAACGCCTTTATTGGTTCACTGAACATTTCAAGTCGGGCACTGGGAGTGTTGTATCTCGGTACAATTTTTTAGATGTCCGCCTTTAACAGCAGTTTAATATATTTTCATATTTCATTTTTAAATAATAGTACTCACTCTTTTATCTGCTGGAAACTTTTTCTGGAATTACAAAACGTTACTCCAGAAAAGTAGCGTTTTCTTTCCAAATGTGTGAAAATTTTCCAAGGTTACGTGGTAATGTGTACAGGAAGACATATGCAGTTGAAATTTAAACGTATTGCAATCGTGACGATCTGTTCGATACCTTATTTAATCGGCTACCAAACTATTACACTATTATGGGCAAATAATCAGTAAGGAAAATCAAGTTAAGTAGAAGTATTACCAGAAACTAGTTTCACGATAAATACATTTGGAAATAGAAACTATTGGATATTAACGCAAATTTCCTCTTCCAGGATATAAAAAATGGTTAGGACGTTTTTTGCTCAAGAACACAAACTGAAAAAACCAACACCGGGTTCAGGAAAAATCAAAACCAAAGGTGGAGTTGGCGACGCAAGGTGGCAAGACGAAAAACGAAATAGATTACATTCTAACGGACTAAAAGGAATTAAATAACATCCAAGTAATCTCGCAATTAAAATTTAGCACCGACCATAGAATCGTGAGGGCAAAAATAAAAATTCCAAAGAACCAAGGAAATGTAGAAAAAGCAAGCAAATCAGAAATAGAAAAACTGAATAGAGACAAATTCGAACAGGAACTACAGAAGAAACTACAAGAAGCAAATATCAGTACAAAACAAAGCACTCAAGAAATGTATAACGCACGAGAAAAATGCATGTAAACACTAGAAACAAACAAATCAATTAGAAAAGCGAAGATGAGCGGCCAAGGCGGGGAAACAACGGATACTACAGTAGAAACGAAGAATCAGGCGGGAGAGTATCTAAACACAAGAGTGTATATAATCAAATTAGAAACGGAATTCTACAAAGCAATATACACAAGTTCTCTGCCAAACGAAGCCACAGACCGCCACGCTGTCGATCCAAACCCAAACACCACTGAAACCATACCCGCTATAATACACAGCGAGATTAGAACAATCATCCCTGAACTGAAAAGTGGAATGTCAATTGGAGAGGACAACACATACAATGAGCTCATAAAATAAGCCCAAGATCTCCTAACACCAATTATTACAGAAGTGTTTAACAAAATCATACAAACTGAAGACATTCCCGACCACTGGAAAACAAGTACGATTGTACTTTTGCACAAGAAAGGTACAGAAGATGACATGAACAATTGTAGACCCATAAGCCTGATTTCTAACCTACGTCATGGACTGTGAGACCGGTCCCGGCGGAGGTTCGAGTCCTCCCTCGGGCATGGGTGTGTGTGTTTGTCGTAAGGATAATTTAGGTTATGTAGTGTGTAAGCTTAGGGACTGATGACCTTAGCAGTTAAGTCCCATAAGATTTCACACGCATTTGAACATTTTTTTTTGTAACCTATACAAACTGTTCACGAAAATACTAATAACGCGATTAACAAAAGACTAGACGAGAACCAACCCTCAGAACAAGTAGGATTCCGCCAAGGATTTAGCACACTTGATCATATTCAAACCATTAATCACATAATAGAAAAATCGGAAGATCGCCACCTTGATTTTATTGATTGTAGCGAAGCATTCGATACCATCAACACCCAAATGTACGTCAAGTACCAAGAAATCAAGGAGTAGAAGTAAAATACATCAAATTACTAAGAAACATTCAAACCAACAGCTTCGCTAGTGTTAAAACAGAAAAGACAGCCCAACCTTTCCTCGTGGAAAGAGGAGTTAGACAAGGGGATCCCATCTCCCCAAAACTATTTACCAGCATCCTGGAGGACATATTCAGGAAACTAAAATGGAATACGGAAAACGGAATTTACCTCAACTACAAGATACTAACAAATTTGAGGTTCGCTGGCGACATAGTCCTCTTCGCCGAAGCTGCTAGGAAATTGCAATTAATGCTCCAGGAGCTTAACGCACAAAGCAAGATGGCAGAATTCACAACGAACAAATCTGAAACGCAAGTAATGACAAATGGCTTAGGAACCTCAATATATCTTGAAGGAACGGAACTAATGTATGCATAACAATATATTTATACCAGGGCCATATAACTTCCTTTAATAACAAAATGGAAAAAGAAATAAAATTAAGAGTTTCCATAGCTTGGAAAGCCTTCTGAGCCTTAAAGTTCGTATTGCTAGACAGAACCCTGAATAGGAGGCTCGAAATGGAGGCACTCGAAAGCTGCGTTTTTCCATTGTTATTATATGGATGTCTGACATAGGCTCTCAAAGCCAAACAGAGAAGCACTGTACAGGTACGCCAAAGGAAAATGCAGTGGAAGATCCTTGGCATCTCTCTGAAACACAGAATATCAAACACCTCGATATACAAGAGGTCAGCAACAATAAACATAGAACAACCGGCCACGAAGACCAATCGAAATCGGTGGACACGTGTCGAGGCTGCAAGATGATAGATGAACGGCACGAGCTACCACATGGGACCCCAACATCTGTAAGAGACGTCCAGGAAGACAAAGACTCAAATGGTCGGACTTATTTAGAAAACAAGCAGGAAGACAGTGGACCAGCATAGCCAGGAACAGAAAGGAGTGGAAAGAACTAGAACTACAACTAAGTGATCAAGTGTAATTCAATGTGTGGTGTGCATTAAGTGCGGTACCCTCTTACGCAGACTCACACCGAGTGAGTCTTTAAAAGCAGCTACCCTACTTGTAGGAGGCCTTGGTCCTCAATGGGAGAAGACAGGCTGTTTTCATTCATTCATACGTTAAGTATCGCATATTCCATGGTAAAAGACCTCCTTCTGTTTTAAGGTTGAAGTTGGTGAAACGACAGATCATGTAACTGTTCGTATGTTATATAAATTAGTTCTAAAGATATATAACACTCCAGTAAATGACGAATTAACAATTCGTTCCAAGTAGATTCAAGTTAGATTCAAGTATAAATCACCAGTTTTGTGTGTAGAAGGTAAAATATTCACTAATGTTGTGCAAAGCACAACTTTGTATGTAACAACAACGAAAACTGTTGAAAATTGCTCCTGCCGCTGTAGCAGAGCGATTCTAGGTGCTTCAGTCTGGAACCGCGCTGCTGCTACGGTCGCAGGTTGGAATCCAGCACCGGGCATGCTTGTGTGATGTCCTTAGGTTGGTTAGATTTACGTAGTTCTAAGTCTAGCGGACTGATGACCTCAGAAGTTACGTCCCACAGTGCTTAGAGTCATTTGAACCATTGGATTTTCAAAATGGCGGAAACTGATTACGTTGGTCTCTAGTGTGCAATCCTTCATGTGATTCTCCAATCAGTCACTACATCGAAGACAGATAAATAAACATCGAGGGTTCCTAGGCACAGAATTTTGTAGGTACAAGACTCTCCCCAACTTAATGTCTGTGCCGTGAAACAGTGGATGACAGCCAGCTTTAATGATTTTCATTACATTTCTTTCAGAGAGTACCACAAACGGCCTTGTATTCCATCTATTGGGACTGATATGTCTTTTTATTATTTTCTTTTTCGTTTCGTCTATTGGTCAACTAGAAAATGCAGTAAATATAAATACAGACATAAATAGCTGTTGAAATAGACTAACACAATTATTCGGATACAAATTTCAGAATCATTTCTGAGAAGTTGTTTCTTGGGCCAGTTAGTTTTTTTCCAATATTTTTCATTTATTATATTTATGTCTTCTTCCGCAGGTGTTTAAAGTAAATAAGAAACATTTACCAGCATTGTGATATGTCATTTTCTTTTTCTTTTATTCCGCAATAAGTAATACGAACGACCCAAATTGCTTGCCACGATTATTGCATTTGCTTGTTTGTGCGACGCAGTTTTTCTCCGTTTCCAGGAAGCAGCTGTTTACATGCTATCATATCTCTCTCCTACATTTTCTTTTTCTTTATTCTGCAATAAGTAATATGAACGCCACAAATTACTTGCCACGATTATTGCATTTACCTCTTTGTGCGACGCAGTTTTCCTCTGTTTCCAGGAATCAGCGGCTTACATACTACCATCTCTCTCCCCTACTTGTAGAGAAATGAGGTTACCGCTGCCTTTGAACCCTCGACCTGTTCACTGTTCTCCGAACACATTGTTACTATTTGCCTCTGGTGTAAGCTATTAAGTACCGCTTCCGCACTGTGGCTACCCTTACTTTAGACAGATGCATGTCCGACGAGGTCTTTGTGTACTGCAACCTACGCAGTACTATTGTCCAGCTACTGGCCCCTTCAGAGCCTTAAAATATTTAGCCTTTCTTTGGTTGATAACATTATATTATTATTACAATACTCTTATACTATTATCTAACTATTTTTAGTGTGGTGATGATCTGCAAGTAAAAACGTTGTGTTGGTTCCCCGACAAAACAAGACGGAAAGCATTTCCATAGACTAAATTACAACATATGTAGACATTGTTCACTATTTGTGTCGTAAATGGCTTCAGCTGACACTGTGGATGAATTCAACGAAAAATCTGAGAATAATATTCCCTGATTATTTTTTCGAGATTAGAAGCTTCATGTACGTTATTAGAAAGGTAATTTTTAACAATATATTTTAATCGACAGTATCGCAATTAGGTAAGTTTAGTGAGAACTAGCTTCCGCAGATTATCCAGACATCTTCAGATAGAACATGCGTAGTGTCTGTTGGTGAAATAAGAAAGACCACATCGAACAGACATTACACGTGCTCGATCTGAAGATGTCTGGATAATCTGGTTAAAATAGTTACGGCTTAATTTATGTAACTGCGATCTTTTCTACAAGGAGATTTGTTAAAAATATTTTATGTTGCATAACAACTTTATGATAGCTCTTCTCCTCCCTAACTACGTCAGGAATTATAACATACGTTAATGTACAAACAACCAACATTACTGCGATGAAAATCACTAACACTATTACACTCACGCTAAAGATGCCACAGCAAATATTCTCTTTTGTTTAAAGTAAATGTTACTCACATATATCATCTTTCGTTTCACATGGATATTCGGTTAAAATAGCACGATGTTTCGACTGTCAGGGCTACTAATTTACTCGGAGTGGAAATCATGTCGTCCACCTGACCGACAAACTATTTTCACTGTACAGAACATGATACGAAAGGCAATATCTGGACCTGTTTTTTATTCCTAGCATAGGGACTCAGCCAGCAGATTATGCAACTGTAATAGAGAAATCCTTGAATCAGACATTTTATTTAACATTGTTCTTAAATGAAATTTGCTGGCAGGTTAAAACTATGAGCTACATACGACTCATGACCAGCCTTCCCGATATGACTTACTGGTATAGTCTGCCATAAAGTTCTAAAACAGAGCACAATCTGCTACAGAGTGAAACGTTCATTCTGTGAACAATCGATAGGCTTTAGCTAAGCTGTTTCTCAGCAACATCATCTCCGCCCGTTTGCTGCTTTCGCAAGGCATGCGAGGCAGCTTCTGTCAAGTTCTGAAAGTAGAAGAGAGACATCTGGCATAACTAAACCCTTAGAGGTTGTCTCATTTGGTAAGAGAATTTTCGGAAATAGGGAAGGTTTAGAATTCGTGTCCCGGTCATTCACTCACCCTTGCCCTGTCGGGGAATTTCAAAATTAATATTTTCTTAGAGCAGCCAACGAGCGGTGTCTATATTCTTCCCATAAGGCTATGCATAATCGCCGCATGGATGTGGAAGGAAGGACTTTATGCGGGGAAGAGATAGGCAGATACGACTTTCTACGTTCTTCATTCTTACAGTCATTACTTTCACTCTTACAAGGAAAGTATTTGCATGCGCATCTGTATGAAATTTTGCTTGCAGGACCGTTACGTACCCCTAAATGCGCTGGTTGGTGCCATTTTTCTACAAGACTTTGCAAACGTTTTCTAAATGTCCCTGTAAAAGTCACTGTAGCACTGAAACGCAATGAAAATATCTTAACTATAAATGAATTGATAAAATCAGAAACCACTTATGTCCAGTACCACAATTTTTTCTGAAGCAACAACGTGATATTCAGAAGGACCAACAACTGAAAGTTTCCTACTACACGGTAAGTTACTCTAGACCCGAAAAGTGGCACATACCTACTATAGGAACCGAAATATTAATGTGTATAAGTATTGGACATGAGAGGGTTCTGCTCAAAAGAGTGTACAATAAATAAATTCCTTTAAATGGTGTTTTAGTGTGAATTATTAATCTATCAATAACAAAATAGTATACAATATGTGCAACAACGTAAAACATGAACTGTAGACAAAATGTTCTTCCCCTTCTAGTTTGTGCAATTTCTGTTCTTCAGCCTCGCTTCCTTTATAATGCCACCGTTACGTTTGCTTCGAATGCCTTTCCTTCTCTTTCATGGTGGTTCTAAATTAACTCATATCAGAAATACTTTAACAAAGTGAAAGTAATTGTTAAGCAATGTAATAATGCGATTCACTACAATTTCACTACAGTCATGCAACGTTTATTTAGGTATATTATTGACTGTCAGCCATTTAGCAGTCACCTACAACAACCGTACAAACAAAGTAAACGTGTAAGTCAAAGGACAGGAGGCGTTTCTGAACCAAACAGTAAAATTTACCATCTCATAACACGGAAACCATTATGCAGAGATGAGGTATTTTCTATCACAATCACAGTCGCTACCTTCAAATATACCAGCATTATCTCATTTTGCAAAAAAATGTGGACATGAGTCGTTTCTGATTTTATCGATTCAAATGCAAATGAGAACTTCCGAGAAAATGCTGAAAGTAGTATGAGTTATTACAAAAAATACGGTATAGAAAGCAAGCTGATCAGAGGTCGTAAGTAAACATTCTGTAATAACGCTGCTGAACACCTCGTCAATGACATTTTGTAAGTTGTCCACGATAATAGTAGCCACATTTCAACCTCTCTTACCGGAACACTGGTCTATGTACTTCTGCAGATAACTAACTGTAATTGACAGAATGCATTTTCATGATACAGAATGTGCATACAGTTTCGGCTGCATATTCTGGTATCACTGTTTGAGAAAGTCTCTTAGTCTCTTGACATATATTAGTATGGCGTGAAGGAATACGCGTCCAGACGTTGCGCACATTTTGTAGATTTAGGTGGACTGACTTTCAAAACTACATCTTTTCCTCCAGAGGCTTCCAGTAGTACTCGTTTGTTCTTATGTCCAGACAGAAAGTTACAAATTACTAGTTACTTTGTCGGCAAATGTGGATTCAAAACTGATAGAAAAAAAACTTCTTCACATATTCTTTCGTCATAGTCCCGTTCATACTTGCATCTACGAAGATTTTTGAAGGGCACCGATTTTCTGTTTCCTTTGACACGCTTCGTCTAAGCTTTCCATTTGGTATATGGAAGTATATAGAGTTTGTCTGCCAGTCATCCGTCCACTGATACAGTAATATCGATCGTGTAGCTGCCTGTTACACTGTTAACTCATTGCAACGTAGAGACAGATTCTCTCCCGCTTCATGTATAGCGTTCGCTCGGAAGAAACCTCATAGTTGAAATGGCTCTGGTCACAATTCCATACACAACCTATCTGAATTTTTTCTGTCGTGATATTGGCATTGCCTTCAGCAACAAATATTTGAGTCCTTTGATACATCTCTTCTTCGTTGTCCTTATTTTTCGTACTTGGAGCATAGCTATACTGCGTGACGTTATCACAACCCCCTTTTTCCAGTTAGTAGTAAATCACTGTGATGCCGTTAAAATTGTCCACGTGAGTCGTTTGGCTAAATCCCATTGCCCAGTGTTGTAAATACCAGTAATGAATGAAGGAACAGCAGTCTCTCTCTTCTTCAGACTTGGCCTTTACACTCTCCTTACGATATTGATAGGATTTCCCTTGAAAACTGTTTTGCATTTTCTTTTCTTTGTCACACAGTGCAGTACGCTTTCAATATTCCTTTTAGTTTTAGATTTATGGTTCCTTTTCAAGAGCTTGTCGTTTATACTGAAACCTCTGACCCGATAATCAGTTATGCATCTTCTCTAGTGTGTTGTCATCAAAGACGATGACCTTAAAGTTCTTGTCAGGAGATGACTGGAATTCACTTTCACTGTTACAATCTCCTCTTCTTGAACTTGCCGTATTCCTACTGCTTGCAGTGAGATGTTCGTCGTTGACATCAGTGGCATCATAATTATGTGTTAGTGTTAAAAGACGATTCATTTCTAACTGGTAACAATATTTGAACTATAAAAGATACCGGATAGCATGTAAATGATTCATCTTCTCCTCCAAAATAAACTTCACGGCGAAAGGTTCATCATAGCTTCATCTCAAGCAGTCTCATTGCTCTATAAGGGTCGATTACCAAATACCTACACGTCTATCGCTTAACTACGCACATAACGTTACGAAATGCAACTCCACATACACACCATCTCTACTATTGTCGATGGGCGTAGCAGCACGAAAATGTCGAATTCAGCGTGGAATACTCAGCGGTGTATAACAGACGGCCATAGAGGTTGCAGATAAACCAATGTCACCGATGCAATAAGGCACTTTTGAATGAGGTGTTAGTTCGAGGAGAGGTACTTCTCTCGTTAGCCTCTATAATCTCTCATGTATTTATATAATCTCTCATGTACTATCTCTCTATAATCTCTCATGTATTTACGTCGGTAGGCCTACTGACTGGACAGATAAGTGTTATGTAGCTGCTCTGCTGTGGGCTATGGGACACCATGGCGCTGGTCGCCCTTTTTACCTGTGGTTTGCATAAGCTATGATCTTACTGAAGCTTTAACCAAAGGCGGAGTAATATATTCAATATTACAATTTATTTTCTCGCACAGTATGTCATAAAACGTTGTTCAGTGGCTATTGTCATGTGATTCGCACACCCAGCAACGACAACAAACGCAGCGGAACGAAGTTAACTGGAGCGCGGCTGAGTCTGCCACTCTGCCATTTAAACTCCGTGCGCCGTGAATGACTGCGCAACGGCCAACAAAATTATTTGTAAACAGTGTTTTCAATTTACTTGTCATACCGTCCGCTATGTTACTCTCTTGAATGAGAAGCTCCAAAGCTCACTTCACAATTAATGGAAACATTGTACGTTAAAACTGGTAGCTGTACAGTGCTGTCACTATAAATAAAGGCGATAAAATATTATTGCTACATCCAGTGCACATTATTGTTTGAGGATTGATTACCATCAGCACATTCTGCTCAAGATATCTATCTTCAGCATTAATTTACAGTTTCGAAATATAGTATTTAGCTTGCACACGTTGGTGAAATCGTGAATCATAGGAATTCGTAAATATTCTATCAAACTGAATACAGTGCTGTATTCCGCATTTGATTATGGCGTTCTTGTTACTAAATCACTGTTTTCTTTTACAACTGTTCATTATTTACCGAGATATGGGGAGATTCAGGAATGGTGTCTGATTATCATGAAATAGCTACCCCAACTACATTTTAGTGTTATTTTGTAACTCGTAGACTTTTCGTGGGAAGCCACTGCAAGTTGGGAAGTCACTTAGGCTGTCCTTTGCAGTCTAAAAAACAATGCGGGAAATAAAATTAATCCACAAAATCCGATTACAGACTCATAATGCTGACGAGATGAGTTTGTTGGTACCGACCACATACCCCTTCACTAAGTAATTAAGAAGCTTGTAACCACCCAACAGATAAAATAAAGTGTAACCTCCCTACAGTTTAAACTATCTGTATATCATTTGCATTCAGTGTAACCTCCCAACAGTTTATTATTCCGTAACCTCCCAATAATAACGTGACTAACCTCCCAATAAAAAATGTGACTCACATTTAACCTTTCAATAATTAACTGACTGTGAATCTAAACTGGTAAATTTGGACGTCAGCAGTGCTACGTCATGGCCCTAAAAGATCATTCTGAAGAAATTGAGAATCCTTATCTGATTGACGTCGCCGGATAACGCGTATATATTTGCTCCAATAAGAAATTTTTCTGGCGCAGCCCAGTGCAATGCTGGCCGCTAGATTTGTCATGGATAAAAAGAAACAACTGATTTTTCTTTACGTTAATCGGGATGACTATGGATTGCAGAAAGCAGTAAATTCTTTAAATTCAGATGAATGATTGTCAAAGCGTTAATTTTATAAAAAAGATTATTATTAAAAGATTTTTTAAACATTTACATGGGATTTAATATAATAATAGTACAAATTTAGTTGTAACAAACTACATATGTGCGCGGCTGCTCTTACCTTATACTACATCGCTCAGGCACCGCCATCGCTCCCCAAGACCGGTACCGCCAACAAAATACACCCAACTGGCCATTAAAATTGCTACACCACGAAGATGACGTGCTACGGACGCGAAATTTAACCGACAGGAAGAACATGCTTTGATATGCAAATGATTAGCTTTTCAGAGCATTCACACGAAGTTGGCGCCGGTGGCGACACCTACAACATGCTGACATGAGGAAAGTTTCCTACCGATTTCTCATGCACAAACAGCAGTTGACCGGCGTTGCCTGGTGAAACGTTGTTGTGATGCCTCTTGTAAGGAGAAGAAATGCATACCATCACGTTCCGACTTTGATAAAGGTCGGATTTTAGGCTATCGCGATTGCGGTTTATCGTATCGCGACATTGCTAATCACGTTCGTCGCGACCCAATGACTGTTTGCAGAACATGGAATCGGTGGGTTCAGGAGGGTATTACGGAACGCCGTGCTGGTTCCCAACGGCCTCGTATCACTAGCAGTCGTGATTACAGGCATCTTATATGCATGGCTGTAACGGATCGTGCAGCCACTTCTCGATTTCTGAGTCAACAGATGGAGACGTTTGTAAGACAACAACCATCTGCACGAACAGTTCGACGACGTTTGCAGCAGCATGAACTATCAGCTCGGAGACCATGGCTGCGGTTACTCTTGACGCTGCATCACAGACAGGAGCGCCTGCAATGGTGTACTCAACGATGAACCCGGGAGCAGGAATGGCAAAACCTCATTTTTCCGATGAATCTAGGTTCTGTTTATAGCACCATGATGGTCGCATCCGTGTTTGGCGACATCGCGGTGAACGCACATTGGAAGCGTGTATTCGTCATTGGCATACTGGCTATCACCCGGCGTGATGGTATGGGGTGCCATTGGTTACACGTCTCGGTCACCTCTTGTTCGCATTGACGGCACTTCGAACAGTTGACGTTACATTTCAGATGTGTTACGACCCGTGGCTCCATCCATCATTCGATCCCTGTGAAACCATACATTTCAGCAGGATAATGCACGACCACATGTTGCAGGTCCTGTACGGGCCTTTCTGGGTGCAGAAAATGTTCAACTGCTGCCCTGGCCAGCACATTCTCCAGACCTCTCACCAATTGAAACCGTCTGGTCAATGGTGGCCGAGCAACTGGCTCGTCACAATACGCCAGTCACTACACTTGATGAACTGTGGTATCGTGTTCCAGCTGCATGGGCAGCTGTACGTGTACACGCCATCGAAGCTCTGTTTGACTCAATGCCCAGGCGTATCAAGGCCGTTATTATGGCCAGAGGTGGTTGTTCTGGGTACTGATTTCTCAGGATCTATGCACCCAAATTGCGTGAAAATATAATCACGTGTCAGTTGTAGTATAATTTATTTGTCCAATGAGTACCCGTTTATCATCTGCATTTCTTCTTGATGCGGCAATTTTAATGACCAGTAGTGTACTACCTATTCCTACTGCCGGAGCTACAACTACTACTGCTGCCGGTACTGCTCTCTGGTCTACGATTCTCTTATAGCTTACATATCGAAGGGAGCGCGTGAGCAATCCATCGAAATTACATCTGCGCTACCAATAAATTTCTTAGTCATGGACCTCTTACTTTCTTAATAATTAAAGGAGTCTATTTGAGTATCGAAACTAATTTTCTCCTGCCAGCAGACACCGCCGATGTCAAACCCCAATTGCACAGCATCGGTTGGAGGCGGACAAACATTTTCCCCTTCATCATTGAATTAACTTTAAAATCGCTCAAAATGCAGAGTGTTCTTTGTGATGGAGCTGTTATTCTCAAACCTCACCAGACGACACGGCTGCATACAGCAGCACCAATTGTCTTCGAGTTTGAATAACTGGCACGCAAGCAGGTTCCGAGACGCTCCATTGGTCAGGGACCTCCAGCTCTAGCTACGCTGGCATCGGGCACCTCTTCGTCTCCCGCAGAAGCATACTGGTTGGTGGCGCCTGCAGTAACAAAAGTGCGCTTGAGAAGGACGCACGACGAAGCCAACATACGTTCGTAAGATCTATTGACCTGTAAAAACATTTCGACAGTATAAAATGGAGCAAGATGTTCGAAACTCTGGCAAAAAGAGAAGTATGCGATAAGGAAGGACACATAATTTACAATACATATAACGACCAAGAAAGAAAGATGAGGATAATAAACTAATAAAAACGATCTCGGATTGGAAGTGGTAGAAGAAATGTTTTTAACACTCAATCCTTGAATCCATGACTCACTAACGTAAAGAAAAGAGAAGTTCAGGGGCGGAATTAAAATTTGGGAATAACGGATATCAGTGATAAGATTCGCTGATGACATTGGTATACACAATGAAGGTGAAGAAGAATTATAGGATTTTTGAGTGGACTGAACAGTGCAGGATACGGATTAAGAGTAAATCGAAAAAAGACGAAAGTGACGAGGAGTTGATGAATTATCAGAAAAACTATCAAAATTGTACACCACGAAACCGAGCGAGGTGGCGCAGTGGCTAGCACACTGGACTCGCATTCGGGAGGACGACGGTTCAATCCCGTGTCCGGCCACCCTGATTTAGGTATTCCGTGATTTCCCTAAATCGCTCCAGGCAAATGCCGGGATGGTTCCTTTGAAAGGGCACGGCCGCCTTCCTTCGCTAATCCGATGAGCGCGGGAATCGAAGCACTGGAAAGCGGAACGAAATGTCACAGCACAGGAAGACGGAATATTTCGAACAAATAATTGTGGAAGTAGGGCATCACTGCAGCTCTGAAATGAACAGGCTAATGCGGGAATCGAAGCACTGGAAAGCGGAACGAAATCAGTCAGAAGACTGATAACTCCTAAAAATACGCATCTCTGTATACTACATCGACAATACGTTTCACTTGTGGCTCTTAGTATTGAACCGTACACGTCTTACCATTTCCTCCTTTTCGTCGTCAGTCTTCTGACTAATTTGATGCGGCCGGTCAGGAATTCCTTCCCTGTGCCAAACTCTTAGAGCAGCACTTGCAACCTGCCTCCTCAGTTATTTGGTGGATGTATTGAAACCTCTGTGTTCCTCTACTGTTTTAATCTCTACAGCTCCCTCCAGAATCATTGAGGTTGTTCTCTGATGTCTTAACATACCTCATACCACCCTGTCCCTCCTTCCTGTCAGTGTTTTCCATGTTTTACTTTCTTTGCCGATTCTGCAGAGAACCTCAGCATTCCTTACCTTATCTACCCACCTAATTTTCAACATTCCTCTATAGCACCAAATCTAAAATGCTTTGATTCTCTTCTTTTCCAGTTTTCACACAGTCCACATTTCACTATCAAACAATGCTGTGCACTAAACGTACCTACATTATTAGAAACTTCTTCCTCAAATTATGGTCCTTGTTTGATACTTCTGTTGACCAGGAATGACCTTTTGCCATTGCTAGTCTGGTTTTTATGTTCCTCTTGCTCCATCCATCATGTGCTATTTTGCTACCTGGGTAGCAAAATTCCTTAACTTTATCTAGTTCTTGATCACCAACTCTTATGTTAGGAAGAGCTGTTCTCCTTTCTGCTACTTTCATCTACTTTAGTTTTTCTTTAATTTACTCTCAAACTATGTTCCGTACTCATTAGAATGTTTATGCCATTCAACATGTCATGTACGAGGACAGTTCAATAAGTAATGCAACACATTTTTTTTCTGAAACAGGGGTTGTTTTATTCAGCATTTAAATAACCAGTTTATTCCCCAATCTTTTAGCTACACAACACTATTTTTCAGCGTAATCTCCATTCAATGCTACGGCCTTACGCCACCTTGAAATGAGGGCCTGTATGCCTGCACGGTACCATTCCACTGGTCGATGTCGGAGCCAACGTCTTACTGCATCAATAACTTCTTCATCATCCGCGTAGTGCCTCCCACGGATTGCGTCCTTCATTGGGCCAAACATATGGAAATCCGACGGTGCGAGATCGGGGCTGTAGGGTGCATGAGGAAGAACAGTCCACTGAAGTTTTGTGAGCTCCTCTCGGGTGCGAAGACTTGTGTGAGGTCTTGCGTTGTCATGAAGAAGGAGAAGTTCGTTCTGATTTTTGTGCCTACGAACACGCTGAAGTCGTTTCTTCAATTTCTGAAGAGTAGCACAATACACTGCAGAGTTGATCGTTTGACCATGGGGAAGGACATCGATCAGAATAACCCCTTCAGCGTCCCAGAAGACTGTAACCATGACTTTACCGGCTGAGGTTATGGCTTTAAACTTTTTCTTGGTAAGGGAGTGGGTGTGGCGCCACTCCATTGATTGCTGTTTTGTTTCAGGTTCGAAGTGATGAACCCAAGTTTCATCGCCTGTAACAATCTTTGACAAGAAATTGTCACCCTCAGCCACATGACGAGCAAGCAATTCCGCACAGATGGTTCTCCTTTGCTCTTTATGGTGTTCGGTTAGACAACGAGGGACCCAGCGGGAACAAACCTTTGAATATCCCAACTGGTGAACAATTGTGACAGCACTACCAACAGAGATGTCAACTTGAGCACTGAGTTGTTTGATGGTGATCCGTCGATCATGTCGAACGAGTGTGTTCGCACGCTCCGCCATTGCAGGAGTCACAGCTGTGCACGGCCGGCCCGCACGCGGGAGATCAGACAGTCTTGCTTGACCTTGCGGCGATGATGACACACGCTTTGCCTAACGACTCACCGTGGTTTTGTCCACTGCCAGATCACCGTAGACATTCTGCAAGCGCCTATGAATATCTGAGATGCCCTGGTTTTCCGCCAAAAGAAACTCGATCACTGCCCGTTGTTTGCAACGCACATCCGTTACAGACGCCATTTTAACAGCTCCGTACAGCGCTGCCACCTGTCGGAAGTCAATGAAACTATACGAGACGAAGCGGGAATGTTTGAAAATACTCCACAAGAAATTTCCGGTTTTTTCAACCAAAATTGGCCGAGAAAAAAAATGTGTTGCATTACTTATTGAACTGCCCTCGTACTTTGTCCTCAATTTCACCCAAGACAGCGAATTTTAACATTTATATCCTTTAATTTTCAATTTTAATCTGATTCTAGAACCTTTGCTTTTGTACAGATTTAATAGTAGTTGCGAAAGACTACATCCCTATCTCACTCCCTTTTTAATCGGAGCACTTCGTACTTGGTTTTCCACTCTTTTTGTGCTCACTTTGTGTTTGTAAGTAATGTATATTACCCGCATTTTGCTTTAGCTTGCACCAATCTGGTACTATGTAAAATCGCTAAGCTGGTCTCAGGTTTCCATTCAGTCCCCTGTTGACCAATCGGGGATGGCAGTTGCAGACAGTAAAATTAAAGCCGAAGTTTTAAATTTCGCGCTTAAGAAATCTTTCACGCAAGGGAATGATACAAATATACCGTTATTTGGTTATCGGACAGACTTCACTATGGACGGCGTAGTAATAAGCATCCCTGGCGCAGAGAAACAACTGAAACATTGGAAAGCAAATAAGTCACAAGGTCCGAATGGAATCCCAATTCGGTTTTAGAAAGAGTACTCCACGGCATTGGCCCCTTACCTGTCTTGCATTTAACGCATATCTCTCACCAAGCACGAAGTTCCAAGAGGCTGGAAGAAACTGGAGGTGACTCCAGCACATAAGAAGGGTAAAAGAGCATATCTGCAAAATTACAGACCAATATCACTGACTTCTGTTTTGTTCTGAATCCCTGAACATATTCTCAGTTAGAATATAATAAACTTTCTTGAGACTGAGAAGCTTATTTCCACGATTCAACATGGTTTTAGAAAGCTCGTGCGAAGATCAGCTTACCCTTCTTTCACAAGATATGCTACCATCTATGGATGAAGAGCAACAAGCTGATTCTATATTTCTAGATTTCCTGAATGCATTTGACATGGTGCTCCATTAAAGGCTGTTAACGAAGGTACGAGCATATGCAATAAGTTCAAAAACATGTGAGCGGCTCGGAGACTTCTTAAGTAATAGAACCTAGAGTAAGGTCATCAACGGCCAGTGTTCATCAGAATGAAGGATATCGTCAGGAGTGTCCCTTAGAGGTGGGATATGACTGCTTTTGTTCTCTATATACATAAATGATTTTGTGAGTGGGCACCAATATGGGTTGTTTGCTGATGATGCTGTGGTGTACAGTAGTGTGCCGAAGTTAAGTGACTGTAGGAAGATACAAAATGACTTAGACAAAATTTGCAGTTGGTGCGATTAATGGCAGCTAGGTCTTAATGTGTGAAAACGTATCGTGAAGTTAATGCGGATGAGTAGGAAAAACAAACCTGAAAAATGTTCTGATACAGCATTAGCACTGTACTCTTTAACACAGTCATGTGGTTTAATTATCTGGGCGTATAGCTAGAAAGCGATATGAAATAGAACGAGGATGTGAGGACTGTGATAGGAAAGGGTTTATTGTGCGAATTTTAGGAGAGTGTGGTTAACCCGTAAAGATGACTCAATATAGGACGCAGGTACGATCTTTTCTCAAATAGTGCTGGAGTGTTTGTGGTCTGTACCAGGTCGGATTGAAGGGGGACAACGAATAAATTCAGAGGCGGCTGCTAGGTTTGTTACCGTTAGGTTCGAACAACACGTAATTGTTACGGAATTACTTCGAGGGATCCCTGGAGAGAAGGCGATGAATACTGTTGAGGAAATTTAGAGAGCCGATATTCTAAGCTGACTGCTGAATGATTCTACTGTCATCAACATACATTGCCCGTAAGGACGACAAAGATAAGTTACGAGAAATTTTGGCTCATATGGAGGCATATAGACGGTCGTTTTTTCCACTTTCTGCGAGTAGAACAGCAAAGGAAGTGACTAGTAGTCATACAGGGTGCTCTCTGCCACGTATTGTACAGTGACTTGCAGAGTATCTATGTTGGTGTACGTGTAGATGCAGAGGTGATGTTGTGGACCGATGTTTCCTGGTCGTCAAATCCTATGAATATTTCTCTAATTATTTTCTTTTAGTTTTGCTTCCATTATCAATCGCAATGCTAGCACTGCCGGTTTTGGCGTCATGGCCTTTCCTAAGCCAAACTGATCGTCACCTGACACACCCTCAATTTTCTTTTCTATTCTTCTACATAACTGACGGTAAAACAAACTATGCGAAAGACGTCAGTAGCATATTACGCTGGTTACTGCCGGAGTTGGCATGTCATGCAGTTTGGAAACGCTAGGGTGCCTCTGTATGCTGTAAATGTAGTGTAGTGGAGAAAGTTTCGCAGAGTCTGGAGGAATAGGCCCTCTCCAGTGGTAAAGCTACGGCCTCGGGCACAACGGGAGTTTCGAGCGGCGGCCAATTAAGTGGCCACGCGATGTGTTTCAATTAAGGAGCACTCCAGTCCGACTTGGGGAGAATCAGCTTCCTAAGTCGCAAATCCCAGTCCCGCATCTGCCGGCCGACGGCGCGGCCGATTCACTTGAGGGCCAATCCCGCCACCGGCGCCGACTCGCAAGCCGCAGCTTCCCGCAGCTGCGGCCAGCTGCGCACGTGCACCCAGGGTAAGACAGGGGCTGCGGTGCGCGTGCCCAGGTACTCCACGGAAACCGTCTGTTCTTAAGAATGACGGAGTTACGGCGTGAATATACAAATCGAAATACCACCATCGTTTATGAAGTGCATCTTTTATTTGTAACACAGCTGTAACAGTTTTTTTTTTTTGTCATAAGACTCATTTGTTGCAACTCTTATCGCTAGTCTGTCCTCTTTATTTCTGAATACTTGGTGCAACCTAACTGATTCGAGCCTGCTTACTGTATTCGTCCCTTTGTCTCCCTCTACAATTTTTACCCCATACGTTTCCCTCCAGTACCAGTTTTTTTATTTCCTCATGCTTTAATATCTGTCCTATAGACCAATCACTTCCTTTACTCAAGATGCACCACAAATTTCTATTTGTCCAGTTCGATTAATTACACTCCTGGAAATTGAAACAAGAACACCGTGAATTCATTGTCCCAGGAAGGGGAAACTTTATTGACACATTCATGGGGTCAGATACATCACATGATCACACTGACAGAACCACAGGCACATAGACACAGGCAACAGAGCATGCACAATGTCGGCACTAGTACAGTGTATATCCACCTTTCGCAGCAATGCAGGCTGCTATTTTCCCATGGAGACGATCGTAGAGATGCTGGATGTAGTCCTGTGGAACGACTTGCCATGCCATTTCCACCTGGCGCCTCAGTTGGACCAGCGATCGTGCTGGACGTGCAGACCGCGTGAGACGACGCTTCATCCAGTCCCAAACATGCTCAATGGGGGACAGATCCGGAGATCTTGCTGGCCAGGGTAGTTGACTTACACCTTCTAGAGCACGTTGGGTGGCAGGGGATACATGCGGACGTGCATTGTACTGTTGGAACAGCAAGTTCCCTTGCCGGTCTAGGAATGGTAGAACGATGGGTTCGATGACGGTTTGGATGTACCGTGCACTATTCAGTGTCCCCTCGACGATCACCAGTGGTGTACGGCCAGTGTAGGAGATCGCTCCCCACACCATGATGCCGGGTGTTGGCCCTGTGTGCCTCGGTCGTATGCAGTCCTGATTGTGGCGCTCACCTGCACGGCGCCAAACACGCATACGACCATCATTGGCACCAAGGCAGAAGCGACTCTCATCGCTGAAGACGACACGTCTCCATTCGTCCCTCCATTCACGCCTGTCGCGACACCACTGGAGGCGGGCTGCACGATGTAGGGGCGTGAGCGGAAGACGGCCTAACGGTGTGCGGGACCGTAGCCCAGCTTCATGGAGACGGTTGCGAATGGTCCTCGCCGATACCCCAGGAGCAACAGTGTCCCTAATTTGCTGGGAAGTGGCGGTGCGGTCCCCTACGGCACTGCGTAGGATCCTACGGTCTTGGCGTGCATCCGCGCGTCGCTGCGGTCCGGTCCCAGGTCGACGGGCACGTGCACCTTCCGCCGACCACTGGCGACAACATCGATGTACTGTGGAGACCTCACGCCCCACGTGTTGAGCAATTCGGCGGTACGTCCACCCGGCCTCCCGCATGTCCACTATACACCCTCGCTCAAAGTCCGTCAACTTCACATACGGTTCACGTCCACCCTGTCGCGGCATGCTACCAGTGTTAAAGACTGCGATGGAGCTCCGTATGCCACGGCAAACTGGCTGACACTGACGGCGGCGGTGCACAAATGCTGCGCAGCTAGCGCCATTCGACGGCCAACACCGCGGTTCCAGGTGTGTCCGCTGTGCCGTGCGTGTGATCATTGCTTGTACAGCCCTCTCGCAGTGTCCGGAGCAAGTATGGTGGGTCTGACACACCGGTGTCAATGTGTTCTTTTTTCCATTTCCAGGAGTGTATATCTTCATTCTTCTTTCTTGTCATTTAGTGTTCAACCCTGAAGTTGGTTTGCAGCAGAGCGCCACTCTCTTCTGTCTGCCTTCCTCTTCACTCCCACGTATGTGTTACATCCAACGTCATTCATGATCTGTTGCATGTATGAAATCCTTGGTCACCCCCGCCGATATCTTCCCTCAGTAGCTCCTTCTGTAGTTATTCGATTTAGCGCTGTGATTTTCATCACTTATGTACAGCACATTTCAAAAGCTATAATCTTCTTGACTGAACTCCTCATCATAAAGTGTTTCACTTCAATACAAGGCAAACATCACACAAACACCAGACCAATACTTTCATAAGGATTTTATTTTTTCTACCTAAACTTTAACAACTTTTTCAATTTTTTTGATTTGGTTGCGACAGAGACTTGGTAATGAAACGTGAGAGTAAGATCTGCCAGCTAGAAAGCGTAAACATTTCAGCACCGTTACTGAGTCCAGAAGACAGCGACCTCAACATTATTGAGAGAGACGGCGAAAAACGCAGCAGAAAATGGTTAGGACAATGCAGATCGAACTGCCTTCGTTACTCCCATAACATTACATAAGATACATTAGCTGGGAGGCAACAAAGGCTATTAGGAGTTTGACTTAGAGTTGAAGTCGTTTAACAAAGTCGTTAAGTATGTGTAGCGGAAATGAAAACCGCAGATGACTCGGGAAGGTCAGAATCAACTCGCTCATTACGAGTGACGTCATGGAGCAGAACCTCTCCTCGGCGTCGTAGGTACTCCAGCCCCACTAGCTTCAGGTTCTCGATCAATGCAGCCGATTCTCTGCTTATGGTATGGTAACATCGTGTGTGAGAGATTGTTGTAGTGTTGGTCTCACACAATCAGCTCTATGAGACGATCAGCCATCCGAAGCCACGGATAATGGCGTCCAGCACTCGTTACTGACGCCAAAACAGCAGTCAGCTCTGACGGGTGGTCCGAGGGTCTACCAACATCACTCCGTTCCGGGTCAGAAGCTGCACTAAACTTCAGCGTCGTGTGGATCTGAAGCCCTGCCGATAGAGGGAGGTCCCTACACTTTTTTTAACTGCTTGCACAATGTGCAGGTGGACCAATATCGGACAGAGTCTACAAAACTCTCTCACACCCTTATAAACTACTGTTCCTCTTTTATGGATTTTGACTCCTTACAATTGAAATTTTCTCCTGTGAAAGTTGTAGACTTCCAGAAAGCTTTCGGTACCGTTCCCCACAAATGTCTTCTAACCAAACTGCGTGTCTGTGGAATATCGCCTCAGTTGTGAACCTGGATTCGTGGTTTCCTGTCAGAAAGGTCACAGTTCGTAATAATAGACGGAAAGTCATCGAGTAAAGCAGAAGTAATATCCGGCGTTCCCCAAAGAAGTGTTATAGGCCACTCTGTTGTTGCTGATCTATATTAACGACATGGGAGATAATCTCAGCAGCCCTATTAGATTCTTTGCAGATGATGCTGTCATTTATCGTCCTGTAAAGTCATCAGTTGACCAAAACGAACTGCAAAATGATTTAGATAAGATATCTGTATGTTGCGAAAAGCGGCAATTGACTATGAATAAAGAAATGTGTGAAATTATTCACATGAGCACTAAAAGAAATCCGCCAACTTTCGATTACGCGGCAAGTCACACTAATGTTAAGGCTGTAAATTCAACTAAATACTTAGGGATTAGAGTTGCAAATAACCTAAATTGGAACGATCACACAGATACTGTTGTGGGCAGAGCAAACCAAAGACTGCGATTCATTAGCAGAACACTTAGAAGGTGAACAGGTCTATTAAAGAGACTGTTTACTCCTCGCTTGTCCACCCTATTCTGGAGTATCGCTGTGAGGTGTTGGATCCGCATCTGGTGGGACTGACGGATGACATAAAAAAGTTCAAGGAAGGGTGGCTCGTTTTGTACTATCGCGAAATAGGGGAGATAGTGCCACATACATGATCCGTGAGTTGGAGTGGCAATCATTTAAAAAAAGGTGACTTTCGTTACGACTGTATCTTCTCATGAGATTTCAGTCACCAGTTTTCTCCTCCGATTGCTAAAACATTCAGTTGGCACTCACCTACATAGGGAGAAATGATCATCACGATAAAATAAGAGAAATCAGGGTTGTTGTTGGGTTGTTTTGGGGAAGGAGACCAGACAGCGAGGTCATCAGTCTCATCGCATTAGGGAAGGATGGGGAAGGAAGTCGGCCGTGCTCTTTCAAAGGAACCATCCCAGCATTTGCCTGGAGTGATTTAGGGAAATCACGGAAAACCTAAATCAAGATGGCCGGACGCGGGATTGAACCGTCGGTCTCCCGAATGCGAGTCCAGTGTCTAACCACTGAGCCACCTCGCTCATGAGAAATCAGGGCTGACACAGATTAATTTAAGTGCTCGTTTTTCCAGCGCACCGTTCGAGAGTGGAATGGTAGAGAGACCGCTTGAAGGTGGTTCATTGAACCCTCTACCAGGCACTTTATTGTGAACAGCAGAGTAATCACGTAGATGTAGATAACTTTTCGTTCCTTGTATATTACGCCCGCAGAATTTCCAATTCTTGTGCACACCGCCTAAAACGTTCTCTAAATCTATACTTTCTATAAAACAGTGAGAAGATCAGCATAGTCTATTGTCGCAAATATATGTTCAATTTAGTGAGAGGTTTCAATCAATATGGTCACCATTACACTTATCTGTCTCATTGGAGTTAATAAAAGAAGCCCCTAAAATTTATTGCTAAGCGACTGTTATTAAGTTCACGGAGACAAGTCACTCCGAAGAGGACCACAACTATCGTAACGCGTCAGTGAATATGAAAAATCTCTCCGGCCTTAAGAATTTGATTTCCACATATTGTACAGCACTGAATCGCTTCTGTCTTCAAGGTGACCGTGTCACCCCTCATAATACAAACTTACGTTCATTTGCTTTCCTTTAACGTATCTTCTAAGAGAAGTCGTAGGATCAATGTGTCCCCGCGTCCCTAGATTTTTCCATGAATGCAAGGTGATCTTTCCTGGGACTGACGTCTACCAATTTTTCCATTCTTCTGTCATCAATTCTTGTAAATAATATTTTGCAACCATGACTAAAGCAATAGTTCTGTAATATTCGCACCAGTCGTCACCTGCATTAATCTAAATACTACTAGTACTTCTGTATAGCTTCCAACATCCACTTGTGTTTCCCATCTATACGTTACTCTCCGGTGCGTTTTCTCCTAAGAGCTCCTTTTCAAGTCGCTTCAGACAGGCGCACATGCTGTAGCCATCAATGACCGATGTCATGTAGACTGGCGAGTGTGTAAACAGCCCATCCACACACCCTGAGAGCACTTATCTGCCCTTGGCGACGGAAGAGCAGCCGTCTGCCTCAATTCTCTAGGACGCTTAGCTTATCTTGCTGATGCATGTCGCAGGCGCTCTTTCACTGATGTGTACTCTGGTACGGATCATGACATACAACCACCAAACAGTGCCTAAAATCACAAGTGGTAGCAGGTATAATATGTGTTAGCGTCTTTCACTCGTGTTCACGTACACAAGGGTGACAGAAATCATGTGACAGGGATATGCACATACACAGATGGCTTTGGTATCGCATAGACAAGGTATAAAAGGGCAGTACTTGGCCGGAGCTGCCATTTATACCCAGGTGATTCATTTGAAAAGGTATCCGACGGGATAATGGCTGCACAACGGGAACTAACAGATTTGGAACGCAGGATTGTTTTTGGAGCTAGACGTATGGAACATTCCATTTCGGAAATCTTTAGGAAATTCAGTATTCCGAGATCCATGGTATCAAGAGTGTGCCGAGTTTATCAAATTTAAGGCATTACGTCTCATCAGGGACAAAGTAGTGGCCGACTGCCCTCACTTAACGGCTTGGAACAATGGTGTTTGCGTAGAGTTTTCAGTGCTGACAGCCAAGCAACACTGCGTGAAATAACCGCAGAATGTATCCGTTAGGACAGTGCGGCGGATTTTGACGTTAATGGACTGTGGCAGCAGACGACTGATGCCAGTTCAAAAAATGTCTCTAAGCACTATGGGACTTAACATCTGAGATCATCAGTCCCCTAAACTTAGAACTACTTAAACGTAACTAACCTAAGGACATCACTCACATCCATGCCCGAGTCAGGATTCGAACTTGCGACCGTAGCAGCAGCGCGGTTCCAGACTGAAGCAACTAGAACCACTCGGCCACAGCGGACGGCCTGATGCCAGTGCCTTTTCTACCAACACGACATCTCCTACACCGCCTCTCCTGGGCTCAGGACCATATCGGTTGGACTATAAGCGATTGGAAAACTGTGGCCTGGTCAGATGAATACAGATTTCATTTGGTATGAGCTGACGATGCGATTCGAGTGTGTTGCAGACCCAATAAAGCAATGGACCCAAGTTGTAAACGACGCACCATGCAAGTTGGTGGTGGCTACATAATGGTGTAGACTGTGTTTGCATGGAATGGGTGGGATTGCCTGGTCCAACTGAACCGATAATTGACTGAAAACAGTTACATTCGGCTACTTGGGGACCGTTTGTAGCCATTCATGGCCTTCATGTTCTCTAAAACCTTGGCGTTTTTGTATATAACAATGCACCATGTCACTGTCCCGCAGTTGTTCAGGACTGATTTAAAGAGCATTGTGGACAGAGCAAATTATTTGGCCGACCAGATCGCCAGACATGAATCCCATGGAACGCTTATGGAAAATAATCGATAGGTCTCTTCGTGCTCAAAATTCTTGACCGGCACACAGGCATTCAATACATACAGAGAGAGAGAAGACAGAACCATTAATACTAGCACATTGACTGCCACGTGAGTTAAATATAACTCACAGGAGGTGTTCTTTTCGGGCCACGTGAAGTAAATACAACTCACGGATATTTTTCCATTGAAATATTCGTGGTGCAATTTAACTCACAGGAGCGTGCTGTGACTCGTTGTTATAGTAGGTTATCGCAGCAGTAACAAATCATGTTCGTGGCCTACGGCTTTCAAGAGCTCAAGATTAGTTATTGACATTTGAATTCGTGAGTTATGTATAACTGACATGGCTCAGTCATATTGGACTTTTCTTCTTTTTATTATTTATTTGTTATTTAGTTTGACATATTACTTACGCAGTAGATTGCAAATCACATATAGTTTTATTCACATTCTTCAACTCCAATTGCCACAACAACGAAACTGAAAAATTTGGGTCATTCCACTTTTTCTCTAACACCTGTATGCACTTTGCTTTATGAAAGTCACATGAGCATTTACCAGTGCTGACGGTGTCAACAATTCAATTGAAGCCTTCCTGTACCATTTCACACCCCGCCTTAGACAATGCGAGTAGGGCTTCATTTGGTCAAAATGATCTATAAAAGACTTTGACTGATTATAGTCAATTATCATTGCTGGTTTTTTCTTTGTGCCCTTCCTGGTTCGAACTTCTGCTTCTTCTTCTTCATGAACAGTACTCAGCATCAGAACATACCTCTTATCTTTCGATTTCAGTACTACTACAACTGTGGTACTTTCCATTGCTTTGTGTTCCCCCTTCTTCAGTTTTGCCTGTGCAACATCTTGCGGATTTAGTTTTCTGTTTGATCTTGGAGTACCAACGAAATGTGTTGATTGTTCAAGAAGCTGGTGTGCGTGATGAACACTTGTGTAAATATTGTCTGTACGTAATATTCTGCCCTCATTTCATAATCCACTCATAACAACAGAAGTGACAAGAGGAACACCAGGATTTGTATTCTTCCCACAGTAAACTATCATTTTCCAGGTGTAGGCACCCTTTAGGCAAAATTTGAACAACTTAATTCCGAATTTATGGCGCTTATTCAGTATATACTGAGTGCAACTCATCTCCCTCGAAATGGCACAAGTGTTTCGTCAATGCAAACTTCTTTCTCCGGAACCACTGCACTTTGAAATCTCTGCAGTAATTTGTCTATAAGAGCTTGAAATGTCAATAAGCGGTTTCCTGGTGGACAGTGGTTGTTATCGGAAAGATGCCACATACGTAAAAGCAGTTCTAAACGACTGTGTAACAAAAAATTTTTTACGTTGTTGTGATAGAGCATATTTCTTGACCAATAATTTCAGTTTTTCTGACATCAGTCCACTTTTTCAGTCGTGAATTAACAGTTACTGAATGACTTTCTAAGACTTTCTTTGCTTACAAATTAATTTATTGAATCACATATTCTAAAATTCTTGTCATTTACAAAATATTTGAAGAACTCGTATAGTCTCTTTCCTTTGAGAGTTAGTGCAACAGAACCATTTACACCAGAACTCGAATGAATAAAAGATAAAGTTGTTCTTATTTTTACCCTTAACTGGCCCAATTTGTTCTAAGTGTGCCATCTTCATCTTCAGATCTTTCTGATATTACACTTACTTCAACTGAACCTGAATCAACTGTAGTAGTTATGGCACTAACCCGGTTAGAGGTGCTTTGTTGCCTTGTTTTTACAGCTGTGAAGTCTAGTTCTTTGACTGAATGTGAACGTAAAACACTTCTTCCTATCTTCACTGATACGATTCCATCATCAGAACTTCCGGTTTCGCTTCCGGTCTCCTCTGGTAAAAACTCGACTGACCTATCACCAAATAAAGACACAGAATCTACATCACTTATGTCCATAACTTCATCTAAAAGCTGCTGTACATGGAACAAACAATGTTGAATAAAGACTGTAGCAACAATGCAGGAAAGCAATAATGGATCTGTAGCAAATAACGCTGTGGAATGAAACACTGACAGTAGTACAAAACTAAAATTATTAGCGACATAGCAAATGACACACCTGGTACCTTTACTCTGAGCCCATGTGAGTCATGTGTAACGCACACAAAAACACTAGTAAAAGGTAGTAAAATGCCATATTTTCATTTTATTTGCACTTAACAAGTTTACTTGGAGCAAAGTAAAGCAGCATATTGAAAACAAGTAAATGTCCCCAAGGGGTCGGTAACCAAAGTATACCATGACAGTCATTGTGTTAGACAGAGGAAAGTAACAAGTACGTAGCGCTGTACCTAGTATACTATTCCAATAAAAACGAAAAGTTAGTCGTCAGCTGCACAAGAAAAAATTACTTGGTTCCCTTAACCGGTTTCGATAGTTTAAACTGTCGTCTTCAGAAGCGAAATACGCTCAAATCATTTGTAAGCCAACGTCAGGATAATAATCAGACGGTACTGTCCTTTAACACAGAATCAATTAAACAGAGTGACATCGCAAAAAAATGTATAATGTGTAGGATGTGCAGAAAATCATTAACTGTCAAATCTCACATCGTACGTAGTATGTGATATTCGACAGATATCTGTTTGCCACTCGTCGCACGAATCATATCTTTTCAGCGATGTCACTTAGTGTTATTGATTCTGCAGCAAAGGACACTACCGTCCGATTCTTATCTTGACAGTGGCTTACCGATGATTTGAGATTATTTCACTTCTGTAGATTACAGTTTAAACTGTCGAAACCGGTGAAGTGAACCAAGTAAAGGTATTCATGTGGAGCTGACGATTGTTTTTTTTATCCTTTTTGTAGTATTCTGCATCTGATGAATTACAGCTGTGAACAAAATAATACTATACTGTTATTTAGGGGACATTGTTAGACAGTGGTGCAGAAATTTAAATTGGGTATCAGAAAATTCAAGTGCACACATACATAAATAGACTCTTCATTACCGATGGCCAAATAATGATGCAGGACAGAAAATTAACCTTAGGTTCGTATATGTATTCTTAGGTTGCTACATGTTTTCTAAATCTATTTTCTTGAACTATAATTTAAAACTTTCAATTAGAGAAGTTAAAATCAAAGGTAAATTTCCAGTAGGTTCAAAAACTGTATTTGGTAATCGATCAATAGAGGTCACATTTTCAACCGATAGTCTGTGATATCACTGTTAACATGAAAATGACATCACTAAGAAATTAAATGAGTTTTAATATGGTACGTGGCACAATATACAGAACACATGATTACAAAACAAGGATGGATATAAAGCAAAATTTTTAAAAGGTAATGAGTAACCCACTTCTGAAATAAGGAAGGGAATCTTGGGTATTACCTAATTAGGGCGAAATAACGATACAGTCGGCTGAAATAAAATATTCAGCGAAAGAAAGATCAATTATAAAACAATATTGTAAAATAATATGTAGAAATATTAGGAAATTTTACCAGCATTTTCTGACTTCAGCGTTTTTGGTTTACCCAAGCATATGTAGTAACAGACTAAATACCACTTTCTCCCATTTCTAAAGATGGTAAACTACTTTGGTTATCATAATCATCATCTGACTACTGCAACATAGCTCTCACCAACAATACTCGCTACATTGTTTACCACATCACTTTTTGGCCTAATCCGCAATTAGATAAAACTTTTAGTTCAGCAGCCGGCCGCTGTGGCCGAGCGGTTCTAGGCGCTTCAGTCCGGAACCGTGCTGCTGCTACGGTCGCATGTTCGAATCCTCCCTCAGGCATGGATGTGTGTGTGATGTCCTTAGTTAGGTCTAAGTAGTTCTACGCCTAGGGGACTGGTGACCACAGATGTTGAGTCCCATAGTGCTAAAAGCCATTTTTTTACTTCAGCGTTGACGGTAAGCCTTTTTTTTTTACTTCAGCGTTGACGGTGATATTTATTTTAAAACTTTTTTTATATATTTGTGTATTGAGCTCAATACTCAACCAGTAACATACACTATCCGACTGTTCGCTGCCATCGTAATATTTTTAGGCTACGAGAGGTCTTACATCCGTTATCAAGTACTAAATCGCCTTATAGACTCTCGAGCCAAGTAGGAAGTTTATTTATACTATGAAACGGCCAGATACAAATATAGATGCATAATCTTGCATGTACATAGTTACCTGCAACTAATGCAATAAATATTATGTGGGCAAAACTTGCAGAAATTTCAGAATTTTATACTTACATGGGCCAAACAGACAGAAATTTTAGATTTAGATCCAAAGGACATTTAGACTGCTACAGACTATATAATTGTAACAATCGGAAGTAGCAACTCACATTACAGACACAACAGGTTACCGTTTACAAATCTAAGACAGTCTAGAAATTTTGCACGAAATCGGAAAAAGCAAAGGAATGGATATCATGGAAGATATGGAAATTATCATTCATAATACAAAATATTGAGGTAATATGGTAATGAGATAAGCGAATTCAAGAAATCAAAATTCCTCTATAGTCTTAAGCCTGTTCTGAAACAGATTTAATGTGTGCCAATATGAACGAAACGACTACCAGACTGTCAGCACCGCGAATATCGATGCAAATCGCGATAGTCGGTACTCATTCACACGCTGCGAGGCTGCCATACTGTATTAAGTGTATAGCGATTACATGTACGTAGACTGATTTGTGCAGTGAATTACATCGGAAAACAGTGCCAGAATAAATAGTGCATTAATTTAACGTCTCACAAACGCTCCTAAGAATATAGCGTTTACATGTACGGAGACTGATTTGTGCAGTGAATTACATCGGAAAACAGTTCCAAAATAAATAGTGCAATGATTTAACGTCTCACAAACGCTCTGGTAACGTACCATTGTTGCAAACGGAGCGTTGAGACGTCAAAACCATACCTAAACAATTGTCAGGTAATGAAGTGTACCACACGATTTTTGTACCGTAAGAACGGATGCTAAACTATTTGCGTTTATACAGGTTCTGGTGTCACTGTAAGTAGGCTGTTTAGGTTTTTATGTTGGTAACGCCAAGTAGCGCTCTGTATGAAAATCACTGACTGTGTTGTGTGCAGTCTGTGGCTGATTTGCATTGTCGGGATATTTGCTATTGTAGCGTTGCGCAGTTGGAAGTGAGCCGTCAGCAGTGGTGGATGTGGGAGGAGAGATGACAGAATTTTGAGAGCGGACGATCTGGACGTGTGTTCCTCACAAAAAGGAAATTTGTAAGACTGGATGTCATGAGCTGCTATATTTATTATGACTTTTGAACACTATTGAGGTAAATACATTGTTTGTTCTCTATCAAAATCTTTCATTTTCTAACTATGCCTATCAGTAGTTAGTGACTTCAGAAGTTTCTTTTATGTAGCTGGCAGTATTAGCACTAGCTGCATTGCAGTAGTTCGAGTAACGAAGATTTTTGTGAGGTAATTGATTCATGAAAGGTATAGATTTTTTTTAGTCAGGGCCATTCTTTTGTGGGGATTGTTGAAAGTCAGATTGCGTTGCGCTAAGAATATTGTGTGTGAGTTTAGTGATGATCAGAATAAGTAAAGAGAGAAATTTCTGAGTACGTTCAGTTTAGCTCCGCTGTTTGAAAATCAAATAACCGAGAGGTTTTCCAGCACTGTCATTAATAATTTTTTTTCTAAGGGAACTTTACATCACGTATAAAAACCAGCGAGATGTAGCTCCACAGAAGCAGAAGACTGCACTGGACATCTATCTCTCGCCAACCACTGTCTTCTTTCCCTCCAAATACCCAAACATCCATATCAGCAGCGAACAATAAACATGTCTTATGTTAATTTAGTTTAAGACATTTTATTTTTCAGTAAAAATTTGTTATATGTATAACCGCCTGAAAATCAGCAGATTATGCTCGAAACGCGTTGCAGTATGTTAAACTCGTAGCTGGAAATGCAAATATGTAATTCTTGAGCTTGACAGGGGAATTTGTTAGCCTTCCTACAATTAATGAAGAGTGATGATTAGGTATTACGATAGATTAAAAGGTTTAGCGTACTTTACAAGCCACTGGCAGGATTTTGCATTTAAGAGGCACGAGGTTAGAATGCGACCCAGCGCTAGTTTCGCCGCGGCGGAGCTATATCTGTCGAATGCGGCGCGTAACTTGGGACGGCGCGCCGGCTTGATCCCTGTGGAGAGGCTGCAGAGCGAAGTCAAACAGGCGGGCGCCGCCGGCGCAGGCTGCACTCCACTTCCGCTACTCCGGCGGACTCGCTTTCAGCTGCCACCCGATACTTTAAGAGCCTACAGGAAAGCGGATGACGTGCCTGAGCTCTGCTTCCTCCAGTTCCGGTGCCAAGTTTTATGTGAGAGACACCTGCTTCTCCGCGGATTAACTCAAAGAAACCTTCATTATGTGTGTCTGAAATCACTCGCTAATCTGTAACTCTAGCAGTTTCCATAAAACGACGACAAAAACTAAAAGAAGACAACACTGACTGAGTCGCAGTAACTGGACTATGGTAAGGTTCATCACTAGTAACACATGGAATCTCGGTTTCAGGCGGAAATACTCATTTATGAACTCGGAACGTGTTGGAAATGTTTGTGCGCAGTATTATAATACCTATATAGTCTACTGAACAAAGAATCATAGAACGCCGTTTGTAACTTGAAAATAACTCCAACATCGATTAACCTTCTTCGTCGACGAGCTTGTTCCCATAACATTCATTTGAACATAATTATGCAAAATGTTCTTCGTCGTGACAGATACGTAAACAATGAATATCACTTCACAAAAATTGTCTTGTGTTAATATACTTGGCAAGACAGAAACCTAGAGAAACAGTGTTTCTGCTACAGTTTACTGTTTATATGTAGGATATCTGAGAATAATCAGGAGTATTTTCTTTGCTGTTTCGGCACATTTTTGCAATTTCGTTTTGGCATTTTGTAGGTGGAGTCAGCCTAAACAGATGCTGCTCATCACGTCTGTCATACTACGCCCATTGTAGCCCGAAAGGGTCGGTTTATTTCCCGTTACGAACATAATGACTTTTGAAGTGCAATTTTAAGTGTCCATTCAATAGACGAGTCCCGGTTACTCATGTACGACATTTTTTTCTTCTTGTTCTTGTTCTTCATCACTTCATGTTTTATGCAAATTTCCTGCTACTATACCTATCTCTTCCATGGGTTTCTCACATTTCTTCTTTCAGGACATTTATAATTTAGAGCCTTCACTGGGAATCTTTCTACACCCATCCAACCTACTTGTTCCTTCTATATTCTCCTATTTTCCTTTATTTTCTCGTTTAGGTTATGTATTCCCAAATTTTCCTTTATATCTTCATTTCTTTTACGATCTTTCCTTGTACATCCTTCCACCTTCATTAGAAATCTCATTTTGGGAGCCTGAATTTGACTTTCTTGGTGTTTTGTTCTTGCTTACACTTCACTTTCAGAAGCAAGGGTTGTTACTGTTTTGGATTTCTTTCCTGACTGCATTCTGCGAACTTTTAACGATGGTTTCACATATGGAATTAAATTTATTTAAGTTTTGGACTTCATCGTGGCTATATTCGTAAGTGATGTCACATCCTATACGTTTAAAATGTTTTACTTCCTCCAAGGTTTTATTATTCAAGACTACTATAAATATTATTGATTGTCTGTCCTGAAATGCCATCACTTTCGTTTTATTCACCGAAAATGTTAGGTTCTAATTTGAGGCTATCTGCTGTTTAGTGGCTCCCATTTGAAGGACATCTTCATTCTCTGTAATCAGAGTTAGGTCATCTGCGTATAAAATTACATTTGCTGTAGTGTCTCGATCTAAAAGGACTCCATATATGTACAATATTTTCCATTTGCTGATAACTTCATCAACATATATACTGAAGAATCTTCGAGAGGTAACATCATCCTTGTCGTACGCCTTCGCTTGTGTTCATTGAATTTGTTGTTACATTCTCATATATATAAAAATTTTGGTTAGTAGCATTTAAAAGTGAGATCGATAACCTCGTTCTGCCATAATATTTCATAGTATTTCTCTACTAACATTATTGAAGCTTTTTGAAAATATTACTCTTTCTCTCAATCAGTCGACTGGTACCTTCTTATTTCTCCGACATTGATTAAATATGTCAAGAAGTCTTAGAAGCAGGAATATCCCTCCATTCATCCACAGTTCCGTGTCAATTCCATCTAAACCACTGGTTTTCCTACTTCTTGTAGCTTTTGTAGCGTCCGTCAGTTCTATCATAACAATATTGTCCAGGCCTTTTGTGTCATTTCATTCAGGTATTGTCTGAGTTAAAGTATGATCATACTACAGTCTTGTATAATGAGCAATCCATTCATTCTCTTCTATGTTATTAACATTTGTACGAATATTTTATTGTCTGTTGAGTGGTTCCTTCACTTTATACGCGATTGCTTGTGTGGCGTGTAAATCATGCTGTATACATTGTAAGTCACTAACTATTGCCACCTAGAATAGCCCCGAAAGTATGATACTAGCTCAGACGTTTGTGGCACAAATGTTGCATGGGACAACGGGGACCGTAATATGACGATGGTTTTTTGTTGCTAGGTGGGGTCGCTGCAGAAATATCGTCAACTTCGTTTTTTTCTAAATGAGATGTTATACTTATTTTCTGATAGCGGCTATCGAGACGAATCCAATGATGTGTAACAGTGAGGTCTTTGAAGGTCAACGAAGCTCACAAAGGTGGAATGAACGTTCATTTACAGGTGTTCGAAGTGATTACCATTGGTATCAACACTGTGCTGCAATGTTCTTCTTACGGATTGACTGTTATTGCTTATCACTTCGGTACTTATCGAAGCGCATGCTCTGACAATTCGCTCTCGTATACCATGCAAATAGCAAATATTCGCCGATATCTATCTAACGTGCCATTGACATGTAAGCACCATTCGACGGTTACGCAATAAAACACTAATAGCAACGGTAAAACAAGTGTCATCGAATCAAGCGAATGTGAATGATGTATTCCTTCGAAGAACAAGTCGATATGCTTCTCACTTACGGAAAATGTCAACGAAATTCAGTGAGAGCTTGAGACTTACACGTTAAAAGATATCCTCAACGTACTCACCATACACGTCGTACATTTAAATATGTGTATGATAAATTGAGAACAACTGGATCTTTAACGCATCGGAAACATATCCGGCAAAGGAAAGTTACTAACGAGGAAACGCTTACTGGTACTCTTGTCACTGTGGTTCGAGATCCTTGTGTTAGTTCGCGTCAAATTGAAAGGTGATCTGGCATGACCCAGATTAGTGTGGTTCGTCTTCTGCATCGCCATAAATATCATCGTTACCATATTAGTCTCCACCAAGAATTAACTGGTACAGATTGTATACGTCGCACTGAATTTTGCCGATTGGCATAACTTCGAATTCAGAGGGATAACAAGTTTATTAATTTGATTTTATTTACTTACGAGGCTACGTTCAAGAGCCATGGAAATGTTAATCTGCATAGCATGCATTACTGGGCAACTGATAATCAGTTTTGACTGCGGAAAGTTGTACACCAAAAACCGTGGTCGATGGTAGGAAGTATACCACTTTCTTGTAAGAAACATTAGATCTGTTATTGGAACAAATACCTTTAGGTACAAGGAACAGAATGCGGTATCATCATGGTGGGTGTCCGGCACATTTTTCACTGATGGCAAGAGATGAGTTCAGAAAATGGTTCAAATGGCTCTGAGCACTATGCGACTTAACTTCTGAGGTCATCAGTCGCCTAGTACTTAGAACTAATGAAACTTAACTAACCTAAGGACATCACACACATCCATGTCCGAGGCAGGATTCGAACCTGCCACCGTAGCGGTCGCTCGGCTCCAGACTGTAGCGCCTAGAACCGCACTGCCAGAAATTAGTTGCAGAGACAATTCCCAAATCGTTCGTTTCGACGCGGAGGGGATGTGTCGTGGCCGGCTAGTTCGCCAGTCTGGATGCCTCCAGATTTTTTCCAGTGGGGATTAGTAAAAGACATTGTTCATAAAGACGTGGCAACCACACCAGAAGATATACGAGAGAGAACTGTCAGAGCTTGTGCTTCGATAAGTGCTGATGTGATAAGGAATGCCATTCAACCCATGATAAGAAGATTGCAGCACTGCATTGATACCAATGTTCATCACATCGAGCACCTTCTTTAAACGAACGTTCGTGCCATCTTTGTGACCTTCGTTGACCTTCCAAGACCTTGCTATACACATCATTGGGTTCCTCTCGATAGCCGCTACCAGAAAATAAGTACCAGCTTCCAATTTAAGATAAAGATGTTGACCGTCATATCTCTGAAGCGGCCCCACCTGACAGCAAAAAAACCAACGTCATATTATGTCCCCCTTTGTTCCATGAAACATTTGACCCACAAATTTTTAGCTCCTATGATACTTTCTGAGTTATTCCTGGTGGAAATAGTTAAATGACTCACCCTGTATTTCTAATAAATCGTTACAATGATTCTGCGTGCACTTTTGGAGTTGCATTTCGTACTATTACATTTCTCTTTCTATTCCTCTTACTTTTCGTTAGTGGGCTCTTTATGAAGGTATTGAAAGTTACTTGTGTTTCTTTAATTTTTTTTCATCTCTGGCGTCAAAATCCTCACTCCTCTACATTATCTATACTCGTATTTACTTTTCTTCCCCAGAACTTCATTAGCTATATTCGATACGGCTGATTTAAGTTTTTCCATTCTTCTTCCTAGTCTTCTAGTGTTTACAAAGATGGTAACGTTTTTTTTCATCCGTTTGTAATAGAGATCTCTTCTTCTAAAATGTAAGAGTTCAGAAATTTTCCTTGTTTTTGATCCTTAATATTTTTCTTCTATTTTCTCCAATTTGGGTAGATGCCAACTACTGACTCCAATAAGAAGAGGTCAGACCCAATATCCACTCCTCGACAAGCTCTGATATTTTTAATATGTCCAGGAAATCCCTTATTCGCTATTATACAACCTGCAATAGATGTATATCCTCTTTCTGGTCAGGTGGATTTATGTATATCTTTCTCCATAAAGATACTATTGGTAGTTTTTTAAAGATTAAAGGTAGCAGAGTGTCTGAGTGTTTTTCCGTTCTCGTTGCATACATTTTCTCCACATGTGCCTACTATTTTTGGTATTGGTATATTTACAGTTCTAGCACAAAGATAGTGAGTAAGTAAAATATGATTTTTATTGCATCTGTGTAAGATAACATAACTGTTTGTAGAAGGTCTTGGACTCGTCAATTTTTCCTTCTTCTGGGGCATAATTTGCTCTCATCCTTACGATCCCTCTTGGAACTTTAATTCCTACTAGTACAGTGACTTCATTTACATATTCATAATCCAGTACATTATCGTCCCATTTTTTGTGGATGTAGATGGTAACACATTTACTTGCTTTTTTTCCTGCTTTTCTCCGCAGTATATCATATACAGTCATGTATAGATTTAGTTGCAGGTGTTTTCTTCTTTGTTTCTGTAATTGCTAAAAGATCCATTTCTTTTCTTTCAAATGTTTAGCTAAGTCGACTTCCTTAAGAACAATTGTCTTAACGTTGCCAGTGGTAACTTTCCAAGCTCCATTAAACCATCTTCACTTGTTCGTACTTCTTGCTCATTCTCATGTCTCGCTAAACCATCCTGTGTCCGAGGCTAGATTCAGTTCTGCAAGTTCGTTTATTGAGTCCCTGAATTGGGTACTGGTCTGTTGCATGTAAGACTGGTGACGGGTCTGTAATCTCTTTTACCAGCCACAGCTCGTAACTCACGTAACTGAGTTATATATTAACAGGGACGGTAAATCTCGTAGAATAACCAGCACTCCAACAGCCACCGCACCGCACTGGTCTGCGCTGATATCTATCGCCAATCATGCAGGGCTATTGAATCGCTGCTGGATTGCTGTTTGTTCTTCAAGATTTACTGTACCTGAATGTCCATATAGATAATACGAATTTAAGACTACACTAATTTGGTAGCGCTCTATCGACCGAGCAGTTAAAATTCAGATTTAGAAATACTTTTGTTTTACTGTGAAACAGACCCAGGCTTTCTGTTTTCACTGGGCGTCGCATGGGAGACGTGACGAGCAGCAATTGTGTGGGTTGCCTCCAGCAATACACTGTCAATACAGTGCTGAAACATAAGAGAAAACGAGCCTCACGTCACTTAGGAGAGGCTCGCGGTATATAGGTTTCTAACAAAGGACTTCTAGTTTTAAAAACTAAATAAGATAAAAACAACGGTAGAACAATGAAACAAACGGAATGTTTTATTGCAGTCCGTAAGTATTTTATATATACATTTAGAAACAGTACTTACAAAATCTGCTAATTCATGGCAGAGTACGTTTTACGGCGCATATAAGTAACAATAAAGAAACTCGTTAACTAATCAGAATATTTTCAGAATGTCCACCGCTCGCAGTAAAGAGCTCTCTGTACAGATTTGGTACAAATGAACAATGAAATTCGCCGTCACAGCATGTACTATCCCAACATTCATGGATTCATTTGTGACACAAATCGACGATTCACGTTTTTCCGTTGTGTGGGAGTAGTTCAGGTGCACAGAGTCTTCAATGCGCTACCACAAAACTTGTCCCAGCAACACTGTTGTAATTATTTATGAAATGCATGCTTTACCTATAGCCTGTACATCAACTGCTAGAAGTTATTATACATCGCCACAGGTCGCGTATTTCTTGCTTTATTGCTAGTCTCGCTCACCAGACTTGAGAATCCTTAGATATTCATTGTTACTGACGGCAACTCGTCAAAAGTTTAAAGTTCATCTCAGCACCGCCGTCAACATAAGAGGTGTGAGTTGGATGTTTGTTGACGATGGTGTCGACGGAACTTCGAACGAGGCGATTCTCTTACATGTAGTGTAGTTAGTTTGAGTTTGAATCGCTGTCTTGCCCAGTGACATGCAACAAACTTAGGTTACCATGATTCATCTTAGCGCTTTGGCCTGTTAATTTCATGTATCATGTGTCACTTGTAACATTAATCGTAATAATGTGGAACGAGTCCTTTCACATTCACATTAGACATTCAAATGTGAAGACAGCAATTTATTAACCTTGTTCTTTTCCTTTTTTTTTTTTAAAAAAAAGAAACAGACATAAGTAAAAAAAATTCTTCTACTGTGTAGAACGAGTTGTCAAGGAGAAACTTTTTCAGTCCGTCTGCAAATTTAACATTACTCTCTGTTAGACACTACACACCGTTGAGTAAGTGACAAAAAAAGTTGGCATATTTTATGTGCTAAAGGCATCCTCATTGTGCAATTGTAAATGTCATATCGTCTGGTATTTTAATTAATTAGAGCTTCATTCTTCTGAAAGGTACTGGGTTATTTGCAACAAACTGCAAGATGGAATAGATACGCTATGGGAAAGTGTTAAAAATGCCTAAAATCCTTAAACAGATAATAAATCCTTAAACAGATTTTAACAAAATGATCGTTGGTGAGCACAACATATTATTATTAACTACCAGTTGCATGCTATGAAGACCTTTCTTGAATCAGTTACCCAGAATATTTTCCCTTATGGCAGTACTTGATAAAACACGCAAAGTATATTGCTTATTTCTTTCTGCTCAAATTATGAAATGATTCGAAGCGCAAATAAGACTGAACCAAGTCTTCTTCAGTTTCTCATCAATATAGCTACATGAAAACTTAAGTCTTTCCATGTTAGCTATTATTTCTTACAATGTGCTACACTTTCCATTCGTGTAGTACCTCTAGATGCAGAACTGAACAAGTCTTTTTGAAACTAAAATCATATGCAGATACCTACTCAGTAACACTTTTAAGAACATGTTTTATCATTGTTTCTGGTCCTGTATATTTACCTGAATTGATAACAATACTAGCCCCACCTGCAAAACAACAGATTTAGCTTTCTGTATGCTATGTGGTATGTTGTTTACATGTATCAGAAATAATAGTGGACCTAAGGGAGAACCTTGTGGAACCCTGAAATTGATTTCTCCCCTCTAAAAAAAATTATTGAGTACAACTTTCTTCATTCCTTTTATTAGGCATGACATTATCCACCCTTTACGTAAACCATCACTTAAAATTTCCGTTTGTGTAGGACAATATTATGATTTACATAGTCAGGTGCCTTCCTTAGGTCACAGAAAACAACAGTGCTGTTTTGTTATTTAATGATTATAAAATATGATGAGTATGTGTGCATAGCGTTCTCAGTTGAGCAACACCCTGAATTTCAAACTGAGATTTTCTGGAGATGTTACTGTTAATTTGATGTGGTACAGTCGTAGACTACACCACCTTCTCAAATATTTTGGAAATTTAAGCCTATAGTGAAAGGGGTCGGTGGTTATTGTCATCTGCCAACATTCATATAGAAGGATTTGGCAACAGCATATTTGAAGGTATCACTATTTATTAATCAAGGAGGGATGGCTATTTTATTACAGGTACACAACTGAATTTTGTCTACATCCAACTTGGCAGCTGAAGGTTGGAAATTGCCTCCATGTCTTTCGACCAAGTTGAGTATTCAAGTTGACACAGTGCATATTTCTCAAGTATCAAACACACAGTGTCTGCTGTGTGTTGACACCCATGTGTAATGAAGTTATATAGAGTTTCACTACTCTCATTTTCCTATGTTCTAATTTTGTCCAGTGCTTGTGTTCTAAAAGCATACTCAAGTATGCTAAAAGCATACAGGGCTGGTTTAGGTTAGCTTCAGTTACAGCTGCATTGAGATTTTTTGTAAAGAACCAGTTAATCATAGCAAGTGAAAACCACTGTAGTCACGAAATTCTTTAGGCAAATAATTTAATTATCTGTAAGAAATAGGAATAAAATGCATATTTATACCATCAGCTGCTTTTGCTTTAGACCAAAATAACAATTGGTTTCAGTCTTGGACCATCTTCACAGACACCATCCAAATATACAAATAATTATACCTAGTACACAAGAAATGTCAACAGTTTTTTTTTTCAAAGAAGTGCAAAATAACGTGAATACTTAGAGTTACACTGGTCTAAGTCACCACATTACATTAGTAAATACTTAAATAATGTGTAAGGCATACCTTAACTATCAACATATGGCACTGAAATTTTTGAAGGAAACATACAAATACTAAATGTACACAGAGCAGAACTGAAGAGAAGATCGGGACTATAAGAATTGCTTTGTACAAAATATTGAGAAGTTGATCAAAGATCTTTAAAAAATATTTTCGTCACATGGTATAAAAATTTCTCGTTGACACGTTACATGTTAATGTAGAGGGCTAGACTATCTTTGGTGAACATCTTTGATACACTTTAATATGTAAATGGAAAACGAAGTTGCTGTATCTAAGCATAAGATAACATTCATTGTAACATCTGTGGTAGAAATCATTACACTGTATCATATTCATTGCATAAAACTGATGAAATGTTTGTAGCAAACGTCAATTACATCACAATTGTAATGTAAATCGTATCTGTGATATTAAAACAAGCTAAAGTAAAGTGTTCAAGAATGGGTTGAAGCATCACTCAGCATTCATATGCATGTAAGTTATAGTAGTGGATAATTACTGTCACATAACAACTATATTTAAAGGAAAACTTCGTTTACAGACTACGTTTCATTACAGTGCTTAATTGGAAGCTTAGCAAGTCAGTAATAGTAGTATAATAAAGAAGAGGAGAGGAATAACTAACAACCATATAACCAACCATGTAGCCAAATTTGGCTTTAAGGAATATAGCCAACCTGTATAAAACAGTGGTGGTGATGAGTAACATTCTTTAAACGCTGTAATACTTTAGCTAAGGGCAATAGAGGCTCAGCCACTAAGTATGTATTTTGAGAGGCTTATACAAATAATCGTCTTATAATAAAGATGAGTGATTGCTAAAGAAGAAACGTACTTGCATATGTATATACTTAAAACAGTAGATGGAATGTAAACATCAGGCTTCAGATAACTTTTCTAATGTATCAGTAAATGATGGTTATGTACACAATAGCATTTGAAAACGAAAAGTTTTGAGTAAAAGAAAAATATATGACCTGTTGGCCATTAAAATGAGAATTACATCTTGGGAGTAGGAACATGTTTTAGGCGAAGGCAAATTATTGACCAGAACTCCACATCAAATATAATAAAAGTTAAAAATACGATTAAAGAGTGTTCAGCATACTCAATGTAAAACGATAGAGGAGAAGTTATAAACATTTATAACTGTTTACGATGAACAATGGTAATACACAGGATGTGGATAGCAAACCATAATGAAATTTATATGTACAGCAGTCATGTAATGAGGAAACCTAAGGAGGGTATAAGAAAAATGTGTGCAATAAAATTGTAAGTAATATTAGGTGTTCACATTCAAATTCTAGATAAAACTGGTCACGTTTATGTCAGGTAATCACTTCATATAATAAAACTAGTCTATAAAGTTTATCATGAAGACAAGCGTAAGGGGATGGGGGAGGGGGTTAAAAGGAGGAGTCGTGGTAGAATTCAAAGAGACTGTTCGTGGATTAGAATCAGGTAAGTGAAAGACATCATAAAAATTCTCAAATAACGTCTAATTTTTCAAATCTTTCTGTTCATTGAAAACGTCATTTGGATATTTTTTAAAGTTACAAAAGGTTTCAATTTCCTCCAGAACGGTCGCACTTAATCCCTTTTTTGTTTGATGTAGCATTTTCACATTCTCATCTATGGTATCTATTGTGTGTTTACAAGCCTTAGGATGGAAGCCTAGAGCCGAAGTGTTTGATTGTTATGTGTTCAAGAAACCTTGTCTTTGGTTTCCTCCCAGTCTAGCCTATCTAACACTCCTCACATTGGTAACAGTTGATTATGTACACAACTGACCTGTCATATACTGACTTTTTTACACCTAAGTTCTTTTTCAGTATTGTTGAAATGCTATTATGAGTTTGAAAAGTCAATGCCACATTACTTTTTCAAAAAACATTGCTGATTTTACCTGAGATACTACCTATGTATGGAAAATTGATGTATCTGGTTTCTTTTTAATATTTTGGTCTTGCTTTCAGCTGCCATTCTCTTTATTTCATGTATGACTGTACAGTTTCGCCTGTATGCCATTTCCAAGTATCTTAAACAAATTATAATACATTGGATACATTAGTGACCATTGTGATTTTGATACAGGAACAAGTCATATCTGTAGATCTAATAGGCAGATTATAACTTACTTTATGGATGATTTTTTAGTAGTAAATTATGTCATGTAGTTGTAGTTGCTCCTATAACACCATGTTATACTCATAAAATAAATTCGAGATGCTCACGCTACTTTAGGAGCAAGTTACTTTCGAGCAGTTGTTGCAAAGCTCTTATATATAGGGTCCATGTTTTAAGTACTTAATGTTAAGAAGATTACAATTATTTTACAGATATTTGCTACTTAACCTGCATATGCTTTTGTTCTCCGTTATATTTAACTATCGTTCATTATTGGTGTAAATATAACTATGTAATTTCCTTAAAGTAACTTGTAAATATTTGTTCTGTTATTGTGGAACCACGTCATTTTCAGGTAGTTGGTACTAAGATCTTATATATGAAATCTGTCACAGTACTCTAATGAAACAGTACTAAGAACTACGAGAGTCGATTAAAAACTGCTTTATGATAGTGTAATTTTTCACATTACAGTCAAACTTATTAGTGAGTGTAGCAATAATTTTACATTCTATGGTCCTGTAATGCTTCGCCGTTGACCCTATGGAAAGTTGTCTCGAAATTTCCTATTTTGCAGATCATTTTGCTCATTTAAAAATCTTTCAAACTGATCTTTTAGACACATGCAAGTTTCAATTTCTTCCATTACATCCACGATTTTTTCCTTTCTGTAAAATATGGAGTATTTGAAGCGATCATTGTGTATTAGGTATTTTGTTGTTGGTTTCTTTCATTTCATTGTTAAAGTTTACAGCAGACATGAGGGTTCTTAGCAACCTGTCAGTCATGCTATGGAAGCATGCTTATATCTTACAGGGTGACACGATGTTTCATGAATAGTAATATCTGTGGTAGCTTGCTTCGTGTACATGTTACAGGCTAGTTTGTTATCTGCTTGTATTTCTAAGATACTCATATCAGAATCTTGAAGTTTATATCGATAACAAGTACTGTCCGTCATTGGTATGTAATAAGGTCTTCGCAAAATATCAGTAATTTATTATAGTCCAGCATGGTTGTTTGCGGTACATTTGACATGTACAGTGAAGTATGTAACGTTGACCTCAAAGTGTGTTGCTTCGGGTTCTTCGTGTTAAACATTTGTTGACTGGGCCATTGCTTCGTAATGTACCGACTACACTGCTGCTAAGCTTTTGTTGATGTTATGTGTGCGATCTTTCATCTCTAATGCAGTTTTCAAACACTGCTGCGTGGATCTCTTTAAATTCACCGTTTAATGGTTGTGTCAAGCATAGCGACAATTCTGTGCTACATTCGGTTATCAATGGTCTTTTCCTGCTTCAAGAAGTAGGGTAACTGCCACGTGCAAGACAAATCCAGTGTAGTTGGTAATGCAAGTACTGAATTCTCCTGTTTACTTATCACGGAGTAACGTTTCGACTTTGAAGTGAACAAACAAACCTCTACTCATTAAATGTTTGAGGGAACGAATTCTTTGCTCCTGTTAATTGTCGAAACATTTCAAACGTCGCAACAACTAACCTGACTCCCATTTTGTACGTTAGCATACTGAAATTCAGGGACGGTTGTTTTACTGATGTTCGTACCATATATTATTTTATGATCGTTGCTATTTCGAATGAACACTGCCCAAAACATCAGCGCTTTCGTTTGCCTCCTGCCTTCCCCCACGCCTCTCCCTTAAACATATAGGTGAGTATCCACAATGATTTACCGATTGTGTTCGCAAAATATGACAACTGCACCCAACTCCATAATCAATTCTGATGTCCACAGCCACCTCCCATTTCTGTTTTCGTTAAGGAAGGAGAAAATGGGGGATAGTATTATTCTGATGATACCGCAATAATTACAATTGGGGACTTAGCTAACTTGCAAAGGAATAGTCCAGGAAATTCAGGAACCGAGGAAAACATTCCAGGAACAGCTGCGCTCAGATTCGGCACAAAAAGGGTCTCCAGGGGTGCCAAACGACGTCAGTGAGTCGACTCCTTTCTCTCGGGCGTTGTTTCCCACACATTTCGCTGTCGAAAACGGCAGTTCGTAGTGTAATGAGCAACGAGACGACGATCTAGACAAACTTTAACACTGCTGTGACCCTCGGGCATCTGAAATCCTTTCTAAGGACATTGTGGAGCTGCATTCCAACTGTACGTTATCGCACCCATTTGGAGCTCAGCGCGAGCTCAGTTTTTGCTCTCTTTTACCAGTTGGAATCACTAGAGATCGTTCAAAATCATTCGGTGAAAGTTGAACTTGATCCGAAACAGCAAATGGTGCATCTCTATTTTCAGCCTCATGTTTCGCCTACTCCTGTAGCACAATCACGGCAGGGAGGAGGAAGGAGAAGTGGGGGGTGCGACATTGACACGCGCGTGAATAAAACGGCGGAGGGTCCCTCTGAGACTCCCAAATTCGGCAAATCCATCGGAGTCACCCGCCCAGTGTTCTTCAAATTTTTAAAACTGAACTTGTACAGAGGCGACCAGTAAAGTAACCCAAGGCGCGGTCAGACGGGCAACCCTTGGCGCCCCTGGGAATGCAGTTACCTGCCTGCTGTCGCTCGGCCTGGACTTGGTGACTGGTTTATATAGCTTCGTCCTGATTAAACCTTGATGTAATAGCCTTCCCTATACTGGTAGGTCTGCCAACGATTAGCCCGATTGCTAGAAAAGATCTTCCTTTTCCAAACAAGGAGATCCAGAAAGTTCCTGGCTAATTAGAACTGTATGCCGGACCGAGACTCGAACTCAGCCTGAGTTCGAGTCTCCGTCCGGTGCACAGTTTTAATCTGCCAGGAAGTTCCACATCGGCGCACACTCCGTTGCAGAGTGAATATTTCATTCTGGAAACGTCCCCCAGAACGTGGTAAAGCCATGTCTCTGCACCATCCTTTCTTCCAGGAGAGCTAGTTCTGCAAGTTTCGCAGGAGAGCTTCTGTGAAGTCTGGAGAGTACGAGAAGAGGTGCTGGCGGAAGTAAAGCTGTGAGGAGGGGACGTGAGTCGCACTTGAGTAGCTCAGATGGTAGAGCATTTGCCCGCGAAAGGCAAAGGTCCCGAGTTCAAAATCTCGGTCCAGGGCACAGATTTAACTTCCCAGGAAGTTTCATATCAGCGCACACTCCGCTGCAGAGTGAATATTTCATTCTGGAAGCAGATCCAGATTTCTCACTCTTTGTTACGTTAGGAAACGGGGTAGGAAGTGGTTACGAGCTCAACAGAGTGAAAATCACGTAAAAGTCTCATCAAATGAGATTTGTTATTCTGATTCACTGTGTGACAAAGACTCAGTCAGAAAATATTTAATAAAGAGTTCCAAATCTTTAATAAATGCTATTGGATCTTAATTAAAAACGCGAGATCACAACATCGGAAATATCCCTGTTTAAGAAATATTCACATTTTCACACTTTCAATTTCACTCTAACGTAAGCATGTAATACAGCAAACAGATCAAGTGACTTAATCCTTTAACTAAAAATGCACAAATATATTTAATTTTCTTACTTTTGCACTGGAGTGACACATTAAACTTAATTAAGTTTGACATGCGACAGGAGTGCCGAGACCTACTAACAATCATGCAACTGTTTTATCATATCCTCTCAGTATGGACCAGTTACGTGGTAATATGAGCTGTATTTCTTGAACTCAATATATTAGGCTAATTCTCCAGCCGTGACTAGGTAGGTTTCATTAAACATCATACAACACAGTTACAAAAACCAGCTGTGTCTGTAACACAGAATCCTTTTAGTAATTTTCACAGTACACGACAATTAATTTAAAACAAGCTTTTCTTCAGCAAATAACATAGAGAGGCGAACTGAAATACAAATAAGGTAATCGCTCTTGCATCTGAATTCCCGGGAGAGTCTGATTATGCTCGCAGTTATTCAATCATTAATATTAATAATATAATAATAATAATAATAATAATAATAACCATAACCATCAAATATCGGTGCTCATCGCCAATACAGATTGTGGACGGAATGAGGCAGAAGGCGATTGTGGCAATCACCACTTAACGGACAACGTCTACACAACTTCAAGCACACATGCAGAATGGTGACGTTAAATCAATAAACTGCATACCATTACATTCAGCTATTCTTCATTGGAGTCCTTCCCGTATCAGCTTTCTTATGAAGCTGTGCCCGGCACCACGTTTCAGAATACATACTATAGGCAAGGTCGTGCGGCAGACATCACACACTGTCCCTTCCGTCACGGCTACAAACCCACTACCGATATCAAGAAGCTGCGGACAGCCAAGGTTCCTACACTACCCTCCAGCTTACTTGTCTCGGCCACTCTGCACTGTACTGCCTATGTTATTCCGTAAATGACCATTCCTCAGAGGTCATCGGCGCTCAGGAACGCGGAAGTTCGTTCCGACAGAAGCGGCCAAAGAGCATAAGCTAAGAAGGATCGTTGCTAGATGAGAAGACCCAAAGATTGCTGGGGCACGGCACACTCTTCCTTTGTAGATTATCGATGTTTTCCATTCATATTATTTTAATATCATTCAATGGCTTTGAAGGCAAAGAAGGAACCATCCACTACAGTTGATGAATCACAACCGCGTAAGGAGAGAGGTGCATGTCAGTGCGGTACCATAAATTATTTACTATTGACATCAACGGGGCATTTCAAATGATGTGAGTTTGTTCAGAAGTTAAGAAACGTATGAACGCTAAATGCTGATGTTAACCAATGTAAGGAAAAATTTATTGTTCGTTTTTTAGCTATACGGTGTGATCAAAAAATCAGTATAAATTTGAAACCTGAAGAAATCACGGAATAATGTAGACAGAGGTACAAATTGACACACACGCTTGGAATGATATGGGGTGTTATTGGAACCAAAAAAATACAAAATTTCAAGAAATGTCCGACAAATGGCGCTTCATGTGATCAGAATAGCAATAATTAGCATAACAAAGTAAGACAAAGCAAAGATAATGTTCTTTACAGGAACTGCACAATATGTCCACCATCATCCCTCAACAATAGCTGTAGTCGAGGAATAATGTTGTGAACAGCACTGTAAATCATGTCCGGGGCTATTGTGGGGCCTTGGTGTCGGATGTTGTCTTTCAGCAGCCCTAGAGATGTAGGTCGATCACGATACACTTGCGACTTTAGGTAACCCCAAAGCCAATAATCGCACGGACTGAGGTCTGGGGACCTGGGAGGCCAAGCATGACGAAAGTGGCGGCTGAGCACACGATCATCACCAAACGACGTGCGCAAGAGGTCTTTCACGCGTCTAGCAATATGGGGTGTTTTTTTCTTTGGTTCTAATAAAACCCCATGTCATTCCAAGCATGTGTGTCAATTTTTACTTCTCTATCTACATTATTCCGTGGTTTATTAAGTTTTCAAATTTATACTGGCTTTTTCATCACCCGGTATATTGTTGATTGTACTTATATTTTAAGCCTGTGGTCGTAAGAAACATATTTCGAGCCACTGTATGCATCCGTGTACAATGGTTGTACCTCCAATGCTTTTGACGTTTACGTGCGACAGGAGCAGAGCTTGCCAAGATTGCTGACTTATACATGTTGCCTAGAAATGTTGTGACAAACGTCCAGGGGAGGTGAGGCAGATCGTAAGGATTGTGGACTATATAGCATCCCCCCGGCTTCAAAACTCGTTTTACGCCGCCACGTGGTGCTGTACACGAGAGTACTGGAGGGTAACGCGAGGCTTTCCTCATTCGAGTGCTAGGCAGCAATCGAGGAGCATTAAAATGTGGGCATGTTTGTTCGGTGATTGCTTGGGTTTTATCATTACGCTTGGTTGCCACGAATTATCATATCTGGAACAAGTTTTTCCCGGCACTCTTGAAAGCTTTCCAGCAAATATGCGGAGCAGCATGTGGTTCCAACATGATTGGGTGACTGTGCATTTGGACTGGCTGTTCGTAGGCAACTGATCAAGTCATTCCCGCATCGATTGATTGGGCGCGATGCTTCGGATACCTGGCCCCGACGTCCACTGGGTTTATCGAGCCGTGATTTCATTCTGAGGAAAGCCATGAATTCTCTCACGGTTTATGATCATGTGAAGTCTGAAATGGATTTCTTCGCAAGAATTGCTTATGCAGCTGCTGTATCGTAAAAACTCCCGAAGTACGAGTATGTCCACCACTTAACGCTTCGTCGGTGTCAGGTATGAGTGGCGTCTGATGCCTCACACTTCGAACATCTGTTGTAACAGTAGAGCTGTTTTCATCTCGTACAGCACATGTATTCATTCTGTCCAAAAAATATTTGAAATGCATCACCCTCTGATCTTTGACCACTAATACAACTTACCCTTGGCGTTGCGGCTACAGATTGCTATGCAGCTCTCAATGCTTCTGATGGGCCCTATCTCCCTTAGAAGACTGACGAAACATGTGTGGGACAACTTCCATATGTTTGGAGGATTTTTTAGTATATGTTAGCATTGTTAAACAAAGTCACTTGCAGTTCTCCATGGGGTTAGTGGGATTACTAGTGGTTCGTCAATGGAACTGAAATGGCAGAGGCAGAAGTTTCTCGGCTTTGTGGTTTGTTTTATATTGTTTCATTGTGTTTCTAAGTATGTAAGCACTTGGAGTCTGACCAGGAAATAAAACATAATCTCTTGGAAAGTGGTAGTGACAGTGCGTTCTCTTATTCTTCATCTGAAATTGAGGACACTGTGCCTCTTGGCTTTCGTCCTGCATCATGTCATGCGACAGAAAGCCGTTTCTGTCGTTGCACGCCCTCACGTTTGCCGAAAACATTTTTAAAATTAAGCCCTGTTTTTTATGGGATCTGCAGATAGTCTCAGTCAGTCCAACAATTCAAAATCAAATGACTGAGTGCTTAGGAAACAAACTTGAAAATAAGCTACTAGAACAAACTAGAGGATAACCGTTTTAGGCCATCGTAATGGACACTACACGGGATACATCGAAGGTAGATCAGCTAAGCATTATTCTGAGATATGCACTAATAACCAGATCGGAAAATGGGTAACCAATAGATGTCGAAGAAAAAGAATTATTTATAGGGTATTATGCATGTCGCAACAGATTTAGTCAAGCGGGTGACAATTTATTTTTTATTGACAAAAGTGTTGATTAAAAAGGTATGCGGGCCAAGGTTACAATGGGGCCAGGGCGATGAGCGGTGTTAAGAATATTCAGCCAAATGTGGAGTGTGTGAATTTAATAATAAATAATGCCGCTAGCAGTTGTGTGGCACTAGAGATTTTTTTTCCGCAAAAGTATAAGACTTATATAATTTTCTCGGGAATGGCATTAAGAGTTGGAACCTACTGTCGAAATTCACTGGTGAATCAGAAACCACTCTAAGACAATTAAATCCTACTAGATGTTCTAGCAGAGTTAATACGATATCTGCAATGTACGAACTCTGATTTCCCTTATTTTATCGTGGTGATCGTTTCTTCCTATGTAGGTCGGTGTTAAAATGTTTTCGCATTCGGAGTAGGAAGTTGGTGATTGGAATTTCATGAGAAGATTCCGTCGCAACGAAAAACGCCTTTCTTTTAATGATGTCCATCCCAAATTCTGTATCATTTCTGCGATACTCTCTCCCATATTTCGCGATAGTACAAAACGTGCTGCCCTTCTTTGAACTTTTTCGATGTACTCCGTCAGTCCTATCTGGTAAGGATGCCACACCGCGCAGTAGTATTCTAAAAGAGGGCGGACAACCGTAGCGTAAGCAGTCTCCTTAGTAGGTCTGTTACATTTTCCAAGTGTCCTGCTAACAAAACGCAGTCCTTGGTTAGCCTTATCCACAATATTTTTTATGTGTTCCTTCCAACTTAAATTGTTCGTAATTGTAATACCTAGGTATTTAGTTAAATTTACGGCTTTTAGATTAGACTGATTTATCGTGTAACCGAAGTTGAACGAATTCCTTTTAGCACTCATGTGGATGACCTCACACTTTTCGTTATTTAGAGTCAACTGCTACCTTTCGCACCATTGAGATTTCTTTTCTAAATCGCTTTGCAGTTTGTTTTGATCTTCTTATGACTTTATTAGACGATAAACGACAGCGTCATCTGCAGACTACCGAAGACGGCTGCTGAAATTGTCTCCCAAATCGTTTATATAGATAACGAAGATCAAAGGGCCTATAATACTACCTTGGGGAACGCCAGAGATCACTTCTGTTTTACTCGATGACTTTCCGTCAGTTACTACGAATTGTGACCTCTCTGCAGGAATCACAAATCCAGTCACGTAACTGACACGATATTCCATAAGCACGCAGTTTCACTACAATTTACAGCAGTAATGGCGCAATTCCATCCATCTGGCCATCGTCACTGTCGCCAAAACCGTCTTCATCGTCGTCGTCAGCAACACAAATCATTAACTGTTCATGGCCACTGATAATGCCTTCTATTGTCTGTGCTGCTCGTATAAGCTTCTCGACGTGCTCAACTTTTCTCCTCCATGAGACTGCATCCACAATCACAAGAGTTTCACGCAACAGCTTGTCCACCTCTGTTATTGTAAAGGAGGAGGAGGAGATTAGTGTTTAACGTCCCGTCGACAACGAGGTCATTAGAGACGGAGCGCAAGCTCGGGTTAGGGAAGGATGGGGAAGGAAATCGGCCGTGCCCTTTCAAAGGAACCATCCCGGCATTTGCCTGAAAGGATTTAGGGAAATCACGGAAATCCTAAATCAGGACGGCCGAAGACAGGATTGAACCGTCGTCCTCCCGAATGCGAGTCCAGCGCTGTTATTTTAAAGGACGTGTTGCTGTTCATTACATACATTTTTACATCACTCCATACTAACTCAATAGGGTTGAAATGGCAGTGATACAGTGACTATGACCCTGCTCCCTGGCAATTTCGTCTACTACATAGGTAGGCGTCGTAGGCTTATTTTCTTTAACAAGAGAATATAATAGAACCTTTGTCATAACCATATCCGCTGCAATATTTCGAGCATGTAACCACGCACCATAACTTTATTTCCGATCATTTGTGGTTGGGGCTTTGTTCAGTATCACCGAATGATATGGAGCATTGTCCATTACAATTGTTGTAGGAACAGGAAATCGTTTTAAAAGGTTCCTGAACCACTCAAAAAATCGTGTGTGATCCATATCTTCATGATAATCACCAGTCTTTTTTTTATCTAAAAACTATAAGTGCGTGGGGGACAAAACCACTGGAGGAGCCTGCATGGACCACAATTAATCTAGCTCCTCTTCCCGACGGCTGATGTCCGTGTCAAAAGCCTTCCGGAAATAAAGAAATACGGAATCGATCTGAAATCCCTTGGCTGTAGCACTCAGCACTTCATGTGAATAAAGAGCTAGTTGTGTTTCACAGGAACGTAGTTTTCTAAACCCATGTTGACTTGTGTGTCAATAGACAGCTTTCTTCGGGGTAATTCATAATGTTTAAACACAATATATGTTCCAGAATCCTGCTGCATACCAACGTTAATGATATGGGCCTGTAATTTAATGGATTACACCTACTACCTTGCTTGAATACTGGTTTGACCCGTGCAATTTTCCACTCTTAGCGTACGGATCTTTCGTCGAGCGAACGGTTATACTGTATATGATTGTTAAGTATGGAGATAATGCTTTAGCATACGCCGAAAGGAACATAATTGGAATACAGTGTGGACCAGAAGACTTACTCCAAACATATTTACTTCTACGTTACTCATGTTGGCAGCTGTTCTCGATTCGAATTCTGGAATACTCGTATTTACTTCGTCTTCTCTTGTGAAGTCATTTCGGAAGGCTGTGTTTAGTAACTCTGCTTTGGCAGCACTGTCTTCGATAGTATCTCCATTGCTATCTTGCCGCTAACACACTTCACATACGACTAGAATCTCTTTGAATTTTCTGCCAGGTTTCGATACAAGGTTTCGCTGTGGACGCTGTTACATGCATCTCGCATTGAAGTCCGTGCTTCTGTAAAAGATCGCAAATCTTGGGGATTTTGAGTATCTTTAAATTTGGCATGTTTGTTTTGTTGTTTCTGCAACGGCCCTCGAACCTGTTTTGTGTACCAAGGAGGATCAGCTCCGTCGTTTGTTAATTTATTTGGTATAAATTTCTCAATTGCTGCCGATCCTATTTATTTGAATTCAAAGCACACCTGGTAACGCTTGTAATATTAATTTGGAGTAAGTGGAGATTGTCTAGCAGATTGACGTCAAGTGAACTTTTATCTACTTTTTTGAACAGGTATAATCAAGTCATTATCAGAAATAGACAGTACATCTACATCTACATTTATACTCCGCAAGCCACCCAAAGGTGTGTGGCGGAGGGCATTTTACGTGCCACTGTCATAACGTCCCTTTCCTGTTCCACTCGCGTATGGTTCGCGGGAAGAACGACTGTCCGAAAGCCTCCGTGCGCGCTCTAATCTCTCTAATTTTACATTCGTGATCTCCTCGGGAGGTATAAGTAGGGGGAAGCAATATGTTCGATACCTCATCCAGAAACGCACCCTCTCGAAACCTGGCGAGCAATCTACACCGCGATGCAGAGTCTGCCACTTGAGTTTATTAAACATCTCCGTAACGCTATCACGGTTACCAAATAACCCTGTGACGAAACGTGCCGCTCTTCTTTGGATCTTCTCTATCTCCTCCGTCAAACCGATCTGGTACGGATCCCACACTGATGAGCAATACTCAAGTATAGGTCGAACGAGAGTTTTGTAAGCCCCCTCCTTTGTTGATGGACTACATTTTCTAAGCACTCTCCCAATGAATCTCAACCTGGTACCCGCCTTACCAACAATTAATTTTATATGATCATTCCACTTCAAATCGTTCCGCACGCATACTCCCAGATATTTTACAGAAGTAATTGCTACCAGTGTTTGTTCCGCTATCATATAATCATACAATAAAGGATCCTTCTTTCTATGTATTCGCAATACATTACATTCGTCTATGTTAAGGGGCAGTTGCCACTCCCTGCACAAAGTGCCTATCCGCTGCAGATCTTCCTGCATTTCGCTACAATTTTCTAATGCTGCAACTTCTCTGTATACTACAGCATCATCCGCGAAAAGCCGCATGGAACTTCCGACACTATCTACTAAGTCATTTATATATATTGTGAAAAGCAATGGTCCCATAACACTCCCCTGTGGCACGCCAGAGGTTACTTTAACGTCTGTAGATGTCTCTCCATTGATAACAACATGCTGTGTTCTGTTTGCTAAAAACTCTTCAATCCAGCCACACAGCTGGTCTGATATTCCGTAGGCTCTTACTTTGTTTATCAGGCGACAGTGCGGAACTGTATCGAACGCCTTCCGGAAGTCAAGAAAAATAGCATCTACCTGGGAGCCTGTATCTAATATTTTCTGGGTCTCATGAACAAATAAGGCGAGTTGGGTCTCACACGATCGCTGTTTCCGGAATCCACGTTGATTCCTACATAGTAGATTCTGGGTTTCCAAAAACATGATACTCGAGCAAAAAACATGTTCTAAAATTCTACAACAGATCGACGTCAGAGATATAGGTCTATAGTTTTGCGCAACTGCTCGACGACCCTTCTTGAAGACTGGGACTACCTGTGCTCTTTTCCAATCATTTGGAACCCTCCGTTCCTCTAGAGACTTGCGGTACACGGCTGTTAGAAGGGGGGCAAGTTCTTTCGCGTACTCTGTGTAGAATCGAATTGGTATCCCGTCAGGTCCAGTGGACTTTCCTCTATTGAGTGATTCCAGTTGCTTTTCTATTCCTTGGACACTTATTTCGATGTCAGCCATTTCTTCGTTTGTGCGAGGATTTAAAGAAGGAATTGCAGTGCGGTCTTCCTCTGTGAAACAGCTTTGGAAAAAGGTGTTTAGTATTTCAGCTTTACGCGTGTCATCCTCTGTTTCAATGCCATCATCGTCCCGGAGTGTCTGGATATGCTGTTTCGAGCCACTTACTGATTTAACGTAAGACCAGAACTTCCTAGGAATTTCTGTCAAGTCGGTACATAGAATTTTACTTTCGAATTCACTGAACGCTTCACGCATAGCCCTCCTTACGCTAACTTTGACATCGTTTAGCTTCTGTTTGTCTGAGAGGTTTTGGCTGCGTTTAAACTAGGAGTGAAGCTCTCTTTGCCTCCAGTAAAGATCAGCGTAACGAAGCAGAAAGTATTAAAACGATATTACTGGCTCTCTGAGCACTATTCGACTCAACTTCTGAGATCATTAGGCGCCTATAACTTAGAACTAATGAAACTTGACTAACCTAAGGACATCACACACATCCATGCCCACGGCAGGATTCGAATCTGCGACCGTAGCGGTCGCTCGGCTCCAGACTGTAGCGCCTAGAACCTCACGGCCATTCCGGCCGGCAAACGATATTAGTAAATTTCTGTTTCGTATGCCTTTGCGAATTCATGCACCAAGTATTGAATGACATCAATTATGCACCAAAAATTTTACAAAAAAGGCGTTATCGATTTGGACGAGGCAAGTAGAGCTTTAGCAGACGTTAGAACAAAACTGATATTTTGTAGAAATGATTTCGAATCATTCAAGTGCAAAGGCAGTAAAACTGAAAAAAATTTGACATATATCCCAGTTTACACGAAAAACAGCAACAGATAGTTAAGAAACATTTTGATGAACTAGCTTCCGACAGTTGATTTCGAAACAGGGTAGAAACATTTGAAGTTACTGTTTTCATAAATGTACTAGACACAATAATACTCCGACATTTCGCACTCACAGCAATCTAAAACAAGGCCGTATTAAGTCCAAATTTAACGGTACTTATTGATGATTTAGCAAAACCTATGCCAGAAAAAGATTGTAAGATAAATTGTTAAAATAAAAGTGTCTAATTTGTTTTAGGGTCTACCTGTATTAGTAACTGAAATCTACTACAGCCCAAGGGCTCCTGCCTCCGACGCTTACCACAAATTACGAATCGGAAATCGCTGTTTTAAATGAAATAACACTGATAGTTAAGGCGCACTGAGCTTCCAGCGCACTAATTTAGGGAAAGTGAGCTGCTGACACTACAGCAGCCTGTCTCCCCGCACCTCTGTGTCACAATTCTTCACTGCTCCCAGCGTGCTTCGTGGCAAGGGGGCATGTTTTCGTGGATCAGTACTGCTTCTGCATTGTTTATTTTTTAGTTACTTCTACCGTGACTTCGTTCGCCTAGTATGAACCAACATTAAAAATTATCCCACGGGATCCTTTATCTCTACGGAAGTATTCTACCCTGGCTCTAACTCGATCCATGTGCAACATTTCATCCAAATCCAGCCAATAGTTTTTCCTTGAAAGTGCAAACAAACGAACAAACTTTCATATTTATAATATTGTTAGGAAGTACGGTTAAGTATTACGTGCTGTGTTACACGTAATAATTTACTTAGAAAAAAATCGGTTTGCCTTATTACGCCGTGCAGTGGGCGATGATGATGAAGTAGTTTTGCATTTGTAAAGTTTTTAGTTTAGTTTGAAAAGGGTTCCGATTTCATTCTTTTCACAGGGGTCCTTTGTTACATAGTAGCTACACCACTCGGCCCGACCGCAGTTTTACGCAATGATATGGCGCACTGCACCCAGCAGTGAAAATTGTAAAGCGAGATGAACGTTGGAGACAATATCGAATCGCTCTGAAGGCTATCATAAATACTGCTTCTCTGAACAATAGCGTGTCGTGAAACGATCGTCTTCCCATCTAAGCTCAAAGAGTATTTTTGCAACAGTCTCGTATTTGTTGAGCCGACAGTAGCATATCTAACAGCAAGCCCTCGAATTGCTTCGGTGAGACATCATCTTAGAAATCAGAATAATCGAAATGTATATTTTCCGCGATGTTGCTGTATTGACAAAACAAGTGGAACAGGCCACGCAGTAACGCTTATTGTACGAGGGTTCGAACTTAGATAGTGACAACTATTTATTCACAACCGATACAAAAGATATATATGTACGCACCTGTTATTGTCCTTCAAAGTAGTCACCAGCGTTGTGTAGAACCTGTTTACAGCGATGTGATAGGCGTAGTATACCGTTAACAGAGCATGTTCTGCTGATGGTGCGGTCTAAAGTAATGGTGATTCTCGTGTACGACTGTGATGCTATTATCCTAACGCATTACGTTCCTCCACAGCAGACCGTCAATGCGCAGTACTATTGTTCGTTTTTGGAGCGTCACTTGCTACCATCTTTACGAAAGAAGCGACGACACTTTCTGCGAAACCCACCCATCATTTTGCACGACAATGCGAGGGCGCCTACAGCGAAATCTGTGGCTGCTCTGTTCAGTCGGTGGGACTGGGAAGCACTGTACCACCCACCATACTCCGCGGACCTAAATCCTTGGGGCTTTGGTTTGATTCTGAAGGTGAAGTAACCACTTCGTGGCGTTCGCTTCAAAACTGTTCCAGAGGTTCGACAGGCAGTCATCTGCATTCGCACCATCAACAGAAGAGGCTCTGATAACGGTATACTACGCCTTCCACATTTTTGGCAATGGATTCTACACAGCGTTGGTGACTACTCTGAAGGATAGTAACAGGTGCAAACATGTAACTCTTTTGTATCGGTGGTGAATAGGCCAATGGCCTCTACTTAAGTTCCAACCCTCGTATAAAGGGCCATGCTAACCCATTGTCTACCAATCTGTGCTGCTATTCTTGCATCGGAGTAGCGCTGGGTTGCATATATGCTGTAGGAATGCCCGCAATCGGTAACGTTTTGATCGCCTCTTATGTGAACTTGTGGTAAGTTTAGTCACACTTTGATGACGCTATTCCTAGTACAGTGCGGTTTATCGTAACACACTGATGATTTTTACCCACACTTTGAATGATACGGAATTGATAAACTATTTTAATTTTAGCGAAGTTATGCTGAAGTCAGTAGCTCAGGCAGTATAAGTAATACTCATCATCTCGTATAGCTTTACGCATAGTGTGGTAACTTGTACCTTGTGCTGAGGGGAAGAATGCGGGCTAGTGGAATAATCAGAGGGTAGAAACCTGACTGCTTACATAGGCACTCACAAAAGTAATACTGTGGAGTAAAAAATGAGGAAGAATTTGGAACAACGTTTACAACCATCATAGATATTCTGCATGTGACAACAGTACAGAATTAAATAAAATATTTCCTAGATCATGTATGGTCGACAGCCTATCATCCGAAAAATTAGCTAAAGAGAGACCAATACTGCTTCTCTGAACAATAGCGTGTCGTGAAACATTCAAAATCTAGATGCGAGTTATACAATATTAGGACAACTATGTTTTAATTATAATTTGAGCAGGAAACGTATTATAAATTAATCACATCACTTTTTCGGGACTTTTGTCATTTTGAGTGCTTTGGGAAGTAAAATTGTGACACACTTTGTTTCACTGGTGCCTTTTGAAGCAAACTGGTTTTCCGACTCGCTCTGAACGCAAGGGATTACGATCGCACCCAACATACGCTGAAGTAACCTCTCCTAGGCAGCTGACTTGATGGACGAAATTCTGTCCATCAAGTTTTCGGTCGTGATCTCGTTCTTCGTTTATTGAGATTAAATAAAAGTTAGATTCTACAAGAAATGTTGTCGCGTTGTTTTTAAGATCTTTAAAACAGACGTAAATTATGATTCCTCTTCAGATTTTGGAAAAGGTGAGGGATACCTTCCGGGAGTAGCCAAATTACCAAAATTACCCATGTGTAAACAGACAAGTAGTAATTTATATAACAAAGATTTTGGTTGCACATACTTGAGTTTAGAACCTAAAGGGATAAACCGCTGGCTGCAAACGCAGCTGTCTCTGCGTGTATTTTGGTGTGGCGAAATTATTTTATGACTGTACATTACAAGAATGGAAACGCATAAATTGCTTTGCCTCGCACAGCGTTCTGGCTCCAGTGATATGCAAAGTGCTTTGGGCTGTTACATACATTGATGCGTGTTTCTGGCTTTTGAAATGAAACCAACGTCCAACGGTTGGTTATGCGAGATAGTATTCGACACGACCACCGTACGGCAGTATCACAGTGTTTCATTGTGCGTAATATCACAAACGCACTTCATACGTTTTCCATTGTTTCCAGTCAAAGTCGATATTGGCTTGATAGAAAACAAAAAACACTCTGCTGCATCCTGAAAATGGTTGTTCATTGTTTCTGTGTACCAGCTGTGAGAGCCAAGATGCACGTGTTCCGTACCTGAGAACTCACACTCTTCAACTACATTTGGGTAGAATACGATAGCAAGGGACAGATTATTTACAAGCTTTGAAATATTATCACAAACAAATAACTCGAAAGAGCATGCCACGACTCGCAAATTTACGGATTTTGGACATTTATGTTTCCGTCAATCGTGTCTGTGTGCTGAGAGCCCTCCATTGTTTCATTTCTGTGTCTGGGTATTGCTGATTAAATACTTTCTTAGTCTCCAGTTAGACTAGCTTGTTGCTGTTACTAATACGATTGCCACGAATAGGAAGGAAACTGATTCTTTTGATTACATAACAAATTTGTTCCACTGTATAACATATCTTGTGACCTACATCAGTTACGTCGCTTGAAATGTTAACGATGACATTTCCCTGTGGAAGTGTAGGAGGAGGGAGGGGGGAGAGGTGATTAGTGTGATATGAGGTGGACTGAAGTGTATAACCATCACGAAGACCTGAATTGGTGACTATGGATGGCGTAATTACGCCACATTCGCAATAGGATAAACGTAGCTTCTTAGACGTCTAGGTAGAAGTACTGTATGTGACATTTAACATGTTTCTTTAGAGAAAATTAAGTTGTGCCATAAGTGAATGTAAAATATTGGCAACCAGAGGCTTCGCCTATATCACAGTTATCCTACAGTAACACATATGCGTATTTTGATGAAAGTGCTAACTACTTCGCACAACACTATGGTACCTAACCGAAAAGTTTAGGGAGGAGTTCAAATGCTCTCGGGAGCACAAAACAAATAGAGGAATGGTAAAAACAATAACACTTTAGCAAAACCATATTCTGCGTGGCCAGCATTGATTTGTTAAACCTTGTAACCCTCCGAGTGGACCTCCAAACGTTACCACGACGACGTCTTCGCACATACAGGTCCCTCGGTAGAATAGAAGGAATTCCCTTCAATTTCGACAATTCGCCATACTGGCGATAGCAAACACACTCCGCAATTAAACAATACATGCGTAAAAATTTTATAAATGCCGCTTCGTCACGAACAAACAACTATTACATTTTATCGTTAGATCCATAGGTAGTAACGAACGCCAAACATACAAAATTAAATATCACAATCGGACAAATTTCAAATGACGCACTAACGACCACAACCCCGGAAATAAATCGGTGACCAATAACTTTTTTTTTAATTGGTGATCAGTTTGATGCGGCCCGCCACGAATTCCTTTCCTGTGCTAACCTCTTCATCTCAGAGTAGCACTTGCAACCTACGTCCTCAATTATTTGCTTGACGTATTCCAGTCTCTGTCTTCCTCTTCAGTTTTTGCCCTCTACAGCTCCCTCTAGTACCATGGAAGTCATTCCCTCATGTCTTAGCAGATGTCCTGTCATCCTGTCCCTTCTCCTTATCAGTGTTTTCCACATATTCCTTTCCTCTCCGATTCTGCATAGAACCTCCTCATTCCTTACCTTATCAGTCCACCTAATTTTCAACATTCGTCTATAGCACCACATCTCAAATGCTTCGATTCTCTTCTGTTCCGGTTTTCCCACAGTCCATGTTTCACTACCATACAATGCTGTACTCCAGACGCAAATCCTCAGAAATTTCTTCCTCAAATTAAGGCCGGTAATTGATATTAGTAGACTTCTCTTGGCCAGAAATGCCTTCTTTGCCATAGCGAGTCTGCTTTTGATGTCCTCCTTGCTCCGTCTGTCGTTGGTTATTTTACAGCCTAGATAGCAGAATTCCTTAACTTCATTGACTTCGTGACCTTCAATCCTGATGTTAAGTTTCTCGCTGTTCTCATTTCTACTACTTCTCATTACCTTCGTCTTTCTCCTCAAACCACACTGTGTACTCATTAGACTGTTCATTCCGTTCAGCAGATCATTTAATTCTTCTTCACTTTCACTCAGGATAGCAATGTCATCAGCGAATCGTATCATTGATATCCTTTCACCTTGTATTTTAATTCCACTTCCACTCCTGAACCTTTCTTTTATTTCCATCATTGCTTCCTCGATGTATAGATTGAAGAGTAGGGGCGAAAGGCTACAGCCTTGTCTTACACCCTTCTTAATACGAGCACTTCGTTCTTGATCGTCCACTCTTATTATTCCCTCTTGGTTGTTGTACATATTGTATATGACCCGTCTCTCCCTATAGCATACCCATACGTTTTTCAGAATCTCGAGCAGCTTGCACCATTTTATATTGTCGAACGCTTTTTCCAGGTCGACAAATCCTATGAAAGTGTCTTGATTTTTCTTTAGCCTTGCTTCCATTATTAGCCGTAACGTCAGAATTGCCTCTATCGTGTCTTTACTTTTCCTAAAGCCAAATTGATCGTCACGTAGCGCATTCTCAATTTTCTTTTCCATTCTTCTGTATAGTATTCTTGTAAGCAGCTTCGATGCATGAGCTGTTAAGATGATTGTGCGATAATTCTCGCACTTGTCAGCTCTTGCCGTCTTCGGAATTGTGTGGATGATGCTTTTCCAAATGTCAGATGGCTTGTCGCCAGACTGATATATTCTACACACCAACGTGAATAGTCGTTTTGTGGCCACTTCCCCCAATGATTTTAGAAATTCTGATGGAATGTTATCTATCCCTTCTGCCTTATTTGACCGTAAGTCCTCCAAAGCTCTTTTAAATTCCGATTCTAATACTCGATCCCCTATCTCTTCTAAATCGACTCCTGTTTCTTCCTCTATCACATCAGACAAATCTTCACCCTCATAGAGGCTTTCAATGTATTGTTTCCACCAATCTGCTCTCTCCTCTGCATTTAACAGTGGAATTCCCGTTGCACTCTTAATATTACCACCGTTGCTTTTAGTGTCACCAAAGGTTGTTTTGACTTTCCTGTATGCTGAGTGTCCTCCCGACAATCGTATCTTTTTCGATGTCTTCACATTTTTCCTGCAGCCATTTCGTCTTAGCTTCCCTGCACTTCCTATTTATTTTATTTCTCAGCGACTTGTATTTCTGTATTCTTGATTTTCCCGGAACATGTTTGTACTTCTTCCTTTCATCAATCAACTGAAGTATTTCTTCTGCTACCCATGGTTTCGTCGCAGCTACCTTCTTTGTACCTATGTTTTCCTTCCCAAGTTCTGTAATGGCCCTTTTTAGAGATGTCCATTCCTCTTTAACTGTACTGCCTACTGCGATATTCCTTATTGCTGTATCTATAGCATTAGAGAACTTCAAACTTATCTCGTCATTCCTTAGTACCTCCGTATCCTACTTCTTTGCGTATTGATTCTTCCTGACTAATGTCTTGAACTTCAGCCTACTCTTCATCACTACTATATTGTGATCTGAGTCTATATCTGCTCCTGGGTACGCCTTACAATCCAGTATCTGATTTCGGAATCTCTGTCTGACCATGATGTAATCTAATTGAAATCTTCCTGTATCTCCCGGCGTTTTCCAAGTATACCTCCTCCTCTTGTGATTCTTGAACAGGGTATTCGCTATTACTAGCTGAAACTTGTTACAGAACTCAATTAGTCTTTCTCCTCTTTCATTCCTCGTTCCAGTCCCATATTCTCCTGTAACCTTTTCTTCTACTCCTTCCCCTACAACTGCATTCCAGTCGCCCATGACTATTAGATTTTCGTCCCCCTTTACATACTGCATTACCCTTTCAATATCCTCATACACTTGCGATGTCGGCATTTATACCTGAACTATCGATGTCGGTGTTGGTCAGCTGTCGATTCTGATTAGAACAACCCGGTCACTGAACTGTTCACAGTAACACACCCTCTGCCCTACCTTCCTATTCATAATGAATCTTACACTAGTTATACCATTTTCTGCTGCTGTTGATATAACCCGATACTCATCTGACCAGAAATTCTTGTCTTCTTTCCACTTCACTTAACTGACCCCTACTATATCTAGATTGAGCCTTTGCATTTCCCTTTTCAGATTTTCTAGTTTCCCTACCACGTTCAAGCTTCTGACATTCCACGCCCCGACTCGTAGAACGTTATCCTTTCGTTGATTATTCAACCTTTTTCTCATGGTAACCTCCCCCTTGGCAGTCCCCTCCCGGAGATCCGAATGGGGGACTATTCCGGAATCTTTTGCCAATTGAGAGTTCATCATGACACTTCTTCAATTACAGGCCACATGCCCTGTGGATACAAGTTACGTGTCTTTAATGCAGTGGTTTCCATTGCCTTCTGCATCCTCATGTCGTTGATCATTACTGTTTCCTCCGCCTTTAAGGGCAATTTCCCACCCCTAGGACAAGAGAGTGCCCTGAACCTCTATCCGCTCCTCCGCCCTCTTTGACAAGGCCGTTGGCAGAATGAGGCTGACTTCTTATGCCGGAAGTCTTCGGGCGCCAATGCTGATTATTTATCAAAATTTAGCCAGTGGCGGGGAACGAACCCGGGACCGAAGGCGTTTTGATTATGAATCAAAGACGCTACCCCTTTTTTTACCACTTTTTTTTGCATTTTGTTCATTGTTCGTTTTGTTCGGTCATTGCGGACGTCGCAAGACATCCTGTTCAAGTTCGGTGGTTGATCCTTCCACTCAGTTTTTTTATTACAGAGGCCAATCGGCTCTCTGGCCGAACACGCTGAGCTACCGTGCCGGCGTCCTAGACCACGGGTACAGTTATAACTACCGAGATTAAAATTACTCACCTGGAAGCCAACATCAATAAAATGGCAACTACTATATAGCGAAAAGTCCAATGACACGTTAACAACATAAAAATAAGTGTGTACAGGAAAACTGGCTGTAGTCTAGATTAGGGCCAGCGGAAATTAGGGTGGTATTTCTCTGCGAGACAATTTAGTTCCACTTCGAAATAGAAACCATTCTTTTCTTCATCGTTATCAAATATTTAACTACTTTTTCGAAACATGTCTCAAACTACGAAGTTTTGTTTGGATTGCAATCTTGCTGCAATTAAATTTATAATCTTGGTTGCCACAAATAGTTCGCTGTTTCAGAGTGTGTCACAGATTACAACGTTGTTGTTAGGTTTGAGTATGACTTAAGTTGTGAGCTGGGGATGACAATGAACGTGGAAGATAAGAAAGCGTGTTGTGACAAACTGCTCTGTAGCTTAGTCTGAGTTTTAGGTTAGGCTGGGATGTGATGATTTGGTTGCAAGGTGAAGAAGCCAACGCATGTGAAAGCTAAGAAAGCTGGTTGTGGTGACAAACCGCTCGACGTGTAGGTCAAAATGGTTCATATGGCTCTAAGCACTATAGGACTTATCATCTGAGTTCATCAGTCCCCTAGAACTTAGAACTACTTAAACCTAACTAACCCAAGGACAGCACACACCTATGCCCGAGGCAGGATTCGAACCTGCGACCGTAGCAGCAGCGCGGTTCCGGACTGAAGCGCCTAGAACCGCTCGGCCACAGCGACCGGCGACGTGTAGGACAAGAATGGCATATGACAGTATGGTTGTCAGTTGGCGTAGACAACGAATGTGAACGCTAGAAACCCGGTTTTGCTGGCAAAGTGATCTGGTCCTTAGTCCGAGATCTAGGCTAAGTTGGAAAGCGACAGTCTCACTAGTAAAAATGTAATAATCTTTGTTGTCACATATATTTCTATTTTCTGAATATTTCACGAATTAGTAGGTTGTGGTTTGGCTTTTACATACTATGACAGATTAAAGTTAGTTTACAATCTTAATTTTTTTAAATGTTTTCCTGTTCCTTTCTCAATGTATTACGATTTTGCAAATTGCGATGCATCAATTTGAGACTAACACTATTTCTGCGAAACAAGTCATCGCGCTGCTTCCTCACTGGTTGCATAGATCCAGCTGCTGAAACATCCCTCTTCCTTTCCATCACGCCTCATGGTGAGCGGTAACAACATCGTTGCACGAAACAAGTAAGTAGGCTACTAGTCCTTATGTAGACTTTAACCAAAAGGTTGGTAAATCAGTAAGTTTTTGTGGAGAACGAAAACGGCTGCTTCGCTTGTGCTCCACAACGCATAGGTCCAATCATGAACAAATAAGGTAACTTGTTCTTTTTCCATTGTCATGTTCATGAAACAACACTCGGACTGTTTCAGGAGTGCAAAGAAGAGTACTATCATAACTCATGCAGGACCACAAATGGGTTAACGACGTACTGCGATGTTGGGCCTCGTAGCTTCCCTGAACCCCGCCAATGTTCCCAGGAAGTCAGAGACAGTAAACACAATAGGTATCACTAGACGTCAGAGTAAATTCAAACACACCCATTCGTCGAGAAAAAGAAATGTTTACCACGATTCACATGATCAGATGATTGCCCAATGTTGTTGTGTTCAATGTGTATGACTGTGACATTAGTTACATTGTTTCAAGACGTAGTACTGTAAACAAAGCTTTTGAAAAAACTGCTACACCGTAATTTTTGCTGCATGTAGCTTTTGTTGATACTGCTTTTTGTACATATGTTTCACATCAAATGTTATGTAGGATACTATTATACTATGATGTGACCTCTCAGGTTATTTTCGGTGTGAGTGATTAATGTTGTGCCTCCGAGCCCAGTATAGTGGTGCAAATGCGAGAAAACCTGATAAACGGGATCTCAGTTTAAGCAATGCTTGGGCTCCGGCGTTCAGTTTATTAAGAGCTCGCCAGCCACACGCCCACAACAGCAGGGAAACGCTGAGAGAGGAATTCCACAAAATATCAGTGTGGGCTCTGAAAGAAGAAAAAAAGGACTATTAGTGGGTGTAGTGGGCATCTGGAACAGAGCTCACAAGGCAAAGTCTCAGACAGGGTTAATCCACTAGTTTCATATTTATCAGGTCGCTTGTATACATTCTAAGACATTTCGCCTCAATAATCCTCCGATTTGGGGAAAACAACATCTAAAGTTCGTGACGGCTCAGCAGAATTCAAAATGACAGTATAGATTGATAACTGAGCATTTTTCTTGATCCTGTTCCTACCAGTTTCGACACGGGAAAAAATTCTAACAATAAAAACTGTTCTGCTTTAGGACTACGGTTTATGTCTCAATGTTTTGATCATTTTTACGGGGCCTGATTTTCTTTCTAGTATTTATAATTCCTTATTTTTACCGTCGTTTTACGACGTCATTTCGCAATAAGACATACTTTTATTGAACTGACCAAAATGTTTTTATCGGTATTTTACAATTTTATCAAGGAATTTATATTGTGGCAACAGTACACCTGTTGTATTGTGTGTCCAGTGGTGGCTCCTACACTTCATGTTGCAAGTGTTAGGTGCTTGCTGTCCCTCCCTACATGCTACAATTGTTGACAATTTTTTTTATTCTTAATAAGTAGGGTGTTTACTTCATGTGCGTCATACAATAATTTATACCTGTGCCAGTATTAATTGTGTTATTGGTTACCATATACTGGAATCTTAACTCGAAGGATGTTGCCATATATTTGCACAATACTAGAGGCATATATATGGCTCTGGGAATATTTTCTTGGAATCCCTACGTGTCCAATAATATATGATGTAGTGAATGTTGAGTACATGTTGTAACAATCTGCTCTTCCTTTAGGTGTATGATATTGATTTTTACGCATTTTATATTTCGGTGGTATACTTACTTTTTGTGGCCACATAATCCTTCCAGTTTTAAGGCTTCCTTTAGCCTCTTTTTATAGTTACGTCCCACGTTATTTCTCTTTATGTTGAACGATCTCATGACGTAAATGTACTTTATTCTACGATACTATCAAACACTGCACTTGATGTTCCCAGCACTGGTTGATACATTTTATTACGCAGTTTACATTTGGTTGCCCCCCTTTCACGTATTAGCATTTAAAATAAAAAAAGTCTGTCGGTTATTTTCTGTACAAGTAGTTAAGTCTGGCTTCTGTGTGTCTAGACACAGCTATCGGATACTGATAACTTACGATATAAGGCAGTTTTTATACCTGGCACGTCAGAAATTGATAGAGTACGCCATTTCAATAAATTGTGAAATTTTGTTAGTAGCTCATACATATTTTTGTTAATATGATGTTTAAAATAACGTAGCTTATTTGGTGATATGCCATACACTGTGCACAGTATTTAATGTCCATTTGTATGCCCTACAGTATTCTTTGGTCGTTCACTTTTAATACATGACATCAACAAAGTCTGGCACGCTAGTAATTTGTGTAACGTTCATATGATATGTGCTATCGACAGCTTTAAAATCTTTGGATGAATATGTATTTGTGACACGAAATTACATAGAGCAAAGGTAAAAGGTGACACTGTAGTGGGTACCCTTTCGTAGATTGACTAAATATGGCTCCATTCTACTTTTAATTAAGAGTTATTTGAAAATGACATGAAATACAGAGTTACAAATATGATTAAGAAATTTCTACAGTAATGAGGTATGTTGTTGTTGTTGTGGTCTTCAGTCCTGAGACTGGTTTGATGCAGCTCTCCATGCTACTCTATCCTGTGCAAGCTTTTTCATCTCCCAGTACCTACTGCAACCTACATCCTTCTGAATCTGCTTAGTGTATTCATCTCTTGGTCTCCAATACTAAATTGGTGATCCCTTGATGCCTCAGAACATGTCCTACAAACTGATCCCTTCTTCTGATCAAGTTGTGCCACAAACTTCTCTTCTCCCCTATTCAATACTTCCTCATTAGTTATGTGACCTACCCATCTAATCTTCAGCATTCTTCTGTAGCACCACATTTCGAAAGCTTCTATTAACTTCTTGTCCAAACTATTTATCGTCCATGTTTCACTTCCATACATGGCTACACTCCATACGAATACTTTCAGAAATGACTTCCTGACACTTAAATCAATACTGGATGTTAACAAATTTCTCTTCTTCAGAAGCGCTTTCCTTGCCATTGCCAGCCTACATTTTATATCCTCTCTACTTCGACCATCATCAGTTATTTTGCTCCCCAAATAGCAAAACTCCTTTACTACTTTAAGTGCCTCATTTCCTAATCTAACTCCCTCAGCATCACCCGACTTAATTAGACTACATTCCATTATCCTCGTTTTGCTTTTGTTGATGTTCATCTTATACCCTCCTTTCAAGACACTGTCCATTCCATTCAACTGCTCTTCCAAGTCCTTTGCTGTCTCTGACAGAATTACAATGTCATCGGCGAACCTCAAAGTTTTTATTTCTTCTCCATGAATTTTAATACCTACTCCGAATTTTTCTTTTGTTTCCTTTACTGCTTGCTCAATATACAGATTGAACAACATCGGGGAGAGGCTACAACCCTGTCTTACTCCCTTCCCAACCACTGCTTCCCTTTCATGTCCCTCGACTCTTATAACTGCCGTCTGGTTTCTGTACAAATTGTAAATAGCCTTTCGCTCCCTGTATTTTACCCCTGCCACCTTTAGAATTTGAAAGAGAGTATTCCAGTCAACATTGTCAAAAGCTTTCTCTAAGTCTACAAATGCTAGAAACGTAGGTTTGCCTTTCCTTAATCTTTCTTCTAAGATAAGTCGTAAGGTCAGTATTGCCTCACGTGTTCCAGTGTTCCTACGGAATCCAAACTGATCTTCCCCGAGGTTGGCTTCTACTAGTTTTTACATTCGTCTGTAAAGAATTCGTGTTAGTATTTTGCAGCTGTGACTTATTAAGCTGATAGTTCGGTAATTTTCACATCTGTCAACACCTGCTTTCTTTGGGATTGGAATTATTATATTCTTCTTGAAGTCTGAGGGTATTTCGCCTGTTTCATACATCTTGCTCACCAGATGGTAGAGTTTTGTCAGGACTGGCTCTCCCACGGCCGTCAGTAGTTCCAATGGAATATTGTCTACTCCGGGGGCCTTGTTTCGACTCAGGTCTTTCAGTGCTCTGTCAAACTCTTCACGCAGTATCATATCTCTCATTTCATCTTCATCTACATCCTCTTCCATTTCCATAATATTGTCCTCAAGTACATCGCCCTTGTATAGACCCTCTATATACTCCTTCCACCTTTCTGCTTTCCCTTCTTTGCTTAGAACTGGGTTTCCATCTGAGCTCTTGATATTCATACAAGTCGTTCTCTTATCTCCAAAGGTCTCTTTAATTTTCCTGTAGGCGGTATCTATCTTACCCCTAGTGAGATAGGCCTCTACATCCTTACATTTGTCCTCTAGCCATCCCTGCTTGGCCATTTTGCACTTTCTGTCGATCTCATTTTTGAGACGTTTGTATTCCTTTTTGCCTGTTTCACTTACTGCATTTTTATATTTTCTCCTTTCATCAATTAAATTCAATATTTCTTCTGTTACCCAAGGATTTCTACAAGCCCTCGTCTTTTTACCTACTTGATCCTCTGCTGCCTTCACTACTTCATCCCTCAAAGCTACCCATTCTTCTTCTACTGTATTTATTTCCCCCATTCCTGTCAATTGCTCCCTTATGCTCTCCCTGAATCTCTGTACAACCTCTAATTCCTTTAGTTTATCCAGGTCCCATCTCCTTAAATTCCCACCTTTTCGCAGTTTCTTCAGTTTTAATCTACAGGTCATAACCAATAGATTGTGGTCAGAGTCTACATCTGCCCCTGGAAATGTCTTACAATTTAAAACCTGGTTCCTAAATCTCTGTCTTACCTTTATATAATCTATCTGATACCTTTTAGTATCTCCAGGGTTCTTCCATGTATACAACCTTCTTTCATGATTCTTAAACCAAGTGTTAGTTATGATTATGTTGTGCTCTGTGCAAAATTCGACCAGGCGGCTTCCTCTTTCATATCTGTCCCCCAATCCATATTCACCTACTATGTTTCCTTCTCTCCCTTTTCCTACACTCGAATTCCAGTCACCCATGACTATTAAATTTTCGTCTCCCTTCACAATCTGAATAATTTCTTTTATTTCATCATACATTTCTTCAATTTCTTCGTTATCTGCAGAGCTAGTTGGTATATAAACTTGTACTACTGTAGTAGGTGTGGGCTTCGTATCTATCTTGGCCACAATAATGCGTTCACTATGCTGTTTGTAGTAGCTTACCCGCATTCCTATTTTCCTATTCATTATTAAACCTACTCCTGCATTACCCCTATTTGATTTTGTGTTTATAACCCTGTAGTAACCTGACCAGAAGTCTTGTTCCTCCTGCCACCGAACTTCACTAATTCCCACTATATCTAACTTCAACCTATCCATTTCCCTTTTTAAATTTTCTAACCTACCTGCCCGATTAAGGGATCTGACATTCCACGCTCCGATCCGTAGAACGCCAGTTTTCTTTCTCCTGATAACGACATCCTCTTGAGTAGTCCCCGACCGGAGATCCGAATGGGGGACTATTTTACCTCCGGAATATTTTACCCAAGAGGACGCCATCATCATGTAATCATACAGTAAAGCTGCATGCCCTCGGGAAAAATTACGGCTGTAGTTTCCCCTTGCTTTCAGCCGTTCGCAGTACCAGCACAGCAAGGCCGTTTTGGTTATTGTTACAAGGCCAGATCAGTCAATCATCCAGACTGTTGCCCTTGCAACTACTGAAAAGGCTGCTGCCCCTCTTCAGGAACCACACGTTTGTCTGGCCTCTCAACAGATACCCCTCCGTTGTGGTTGCACCTACGGTACGGCTATCTGTATCGCTGAGGCACGCAAGCCTCCCCACCAACGGCAAGGTCCATGGTTCATGGGGGGGAGTAATGAGGTATGTAAAGTGTTATTTGTATAGTACATAGCGATGTATACAGACATGTAGTGCTTTTCCATATTGGTTTTATATGTGTTTGGCAATGACGCTAATCCGAAATTAGCTAATCGCACGATTAAATAAACATCGCATTACAGCCTACTACGGACCATTATTAAACTGGTTCATTAAATAGGTTTATTATTTCTTAGCCAGATGCTGTGGTCGCTATACCAAGGGCGCTTTCGCTGAACAGATTACATTATAGGTATACAAACGACAGTCGCAAAAGTTGTTTCCTCGATTTCTATTAACATATGCGTTGCATATCACACATATGATGACTATGGAAAGCGCTCACTTTTCAGTTATCTATCGATTCCGTCAATTGTGAATCGATTACCCGCCGTCGAAGTTAGGGGTCAAAGCTACGGGTGGTTTTCTCAAATACGGGGGAGGGGGGGGGGGGGGAGTGGGATATTGAGCCGAAGTATCTTAAATTTATTTATTTATTGATTTATTTAACCTGGCAAGATTAGGGCCATCAGGCCCTCTCTTACATCTAACCAGGCATTCTACTTATTTTACATTCATACGTTTTAGTAGGCATGTTAAACTACATCTAGTACAAAAAGTGAAATAAACAATTAGAAAGGTACACCTGGAAAAATACACACATATAGAGTTTATATTCGTAGATCATAAGTACTGTTATAATTAGACATTATTGAAGAGACAAAGATAGGAGTGCAGGCAGCAGGGAGTATGAGGGAGACTCATGGTGAAGGGAGGAGAAGAATAGACATGATGAAACATAATTAAGGAAATATAAAGGAAAAGAAGATTCCCTGGCTAATAGAGATAGATGAAGGGAAAGGCATCTCAGGAGCAAGATAGGAGACGCTAGCTTTGCTATTTGGCAGATGAGAGGATTGGCCTGGTACATTAATTTTGTGGAGAACTTTATGAGGATGATAGAAGGAAATGCTTCAACTTCTTCTTAAAAGCAGCAGGAGATTGAATTTTGCGCAAGGTAAGGGGCAGTTTGTTTCAGAGGCGGACAGCGGCAACTGAGAAGGAGTTTGCAAGAGATTTTGTTTTGTGAGTAGGCACAGTTAGGATACCAAATAAGAGTGACCTCATGTTTCTATTGTGATGGCATGACAGGTTTTTAATCTCTGAAGCAAGGTACTGGGGTGCTTGCGCGACGAGGAGTCTGTGAAGTAGACATAGAGTGTGGTAGTCACGCAATTTGTCCGGCCGCAGCCACTTTAGCTCGGAGTATGAAGCACTAACATGATCATATCGGCGAATGTTGCAGGTGTAACGCACACAGGTATTCATGGTTAGCTCTAGCCGTCTTTTGTTTTCACTACTCGTGCCTTGTTGAATCACATCACAATAGTGGAGGTTCGGTAGAACGAGTGCTTGCACGAGCTGGCGTTTCAAGTCCTGTGGAAATATGTTCCGAAACTTTTTGAGAGCATAGAGACAAGCAGACGTCTTTCGGCACACTGCGACTGTATTCTCCGCCTAGTTGAGATGCTCATCCAAAGTTACACCCTAAGTTCTTCACTGTTTTCTGATATGGTATTGGAGTACCGTCGAGCAGAATAGGAGGTAACCGTTCGCGGAAATCTGAACTTATAGTCTTTCATTTTCGGGTATCCACAATCGACGTGCCAAATGCGAGCCGAAACGGTTTGCCGTGTGTTAGGCCTTCCCCTTGTCACCTACAAATAGCCATCCGAAATTGTTCACAGTCTGTTCGGAGTCCAGGCAGTGAATACACGTAGAAAAAAACTCGCAGCACCTGAACAAGACGGGTGGGTCTTTCATCCAAATGATACGCACAAAATAAAAAGAGTAATTCCGTGGAACTCGGAAGCACAGCATTAATGTTATACAGGGTGATTCAAAAAGAATACCACAAATTTAAAAATGTGTATATAATGAAAGAAACATAATATAACCTTCTGTTATACATCATTACAAAGAGTATTTAAAAAGGTTTTTTTTCATTCAAAAACAAGTTCAGAGATGTTCAATATGGCCCCCTCCAGACACTCGAGCAATATAAACCCGATACTCCAACTCGTTCCACACTCTCTGTAGCATATCAGGCGTAACAGTTTGGATAGCTGCTGTTATTTCTCGTTTCAAATCATCAATGGTGGCTGGGAGAGGTGGCCGAAACACCATATCCTTAACATACTCCCATAAGAAAAAATCGCAGGGGGTAAGATAAGGGCTTCTTGGAGGCCAGTGATGAAGTGCTCTGTCACGGGCTGCCTGGCGGCCGATCCATCGCCTCGGGTAGTTGACGTTCAGGTTTCATAACTAACCTTTTTCGTAGGACTCTCCATACAGTTGATTGTGGAATTTGCAGCTCTCTGCTAGCTCTGCGAGTCGATTTTCCTGGCTACGAACAAATGCTTGCTGGATGCGTGCTACATTTTCATCACTCGTTCTCGGCCGTCCAGAACTTTTCCCTTTGCACAAACACCCATTCTCTGTAAACTGTTTATACCAACGTTTAATACAGCACCTATCAGGAGGTTTAACACCATACTTCGTTCGAAATGCACGCTGAACAACTGTCGTCGATTCACTTCTGCCGTACTCAATAACACAAAAAGCTTTCTGTTGAGCGGTCGCCATCATAGCATCAACTGACGCTGACGCCTAGTCAACAGCGCCTCAAGCGAACAAATGTACAACTAAATGAAACTTTATAGCTCCCTTAATTCGCCGACAGATAGTGCTTAGCTCTGCCTTTTGTCGTTGCAGAGTTTTAAATTCCTAAAGTTGTGGTATTCTTTTTGAATCAACCTGTACTATGCTTTCTGGATATAAAGTCATATCTTCTTGGTTCAACAATTTGTTTTCTATGAAGTCTGATAATATATTATATGAGTCCCATTTTGATGACGTGCAGCTAGCTTGCTCAGAAGGTGCGATGGAATTTTGGCTAGAAAGCAGTGAGTGTCACATCTGATGGCAAATGACCTCAATCTTGAAAACTTAAATTTACTGCTTCTGTTTGGCTTAACAGGTGAAAATTATTCACACAATTTCATTGACATTACACGTTAACAGGCAGTCTGCCGCAGTGAGCTAGGACTGCAGCCGAACCATTCGTTCTATAAATCCAATTACAGAATACGACGGCTGGTTCCGGCGGAGGTTCGAGTCCTCCCTCGGGCATGGGTGTGTGTGTTTGTCGTTAGGTTAATTTAGGTTAAGTAGTGTGTAAGCTTAGGTACTGCTGACCTTAGCAGTTAAGTCCCATAAGATTTCACACACACACAGAATACGAGTAGGTTAAAATACTTCCACCACACAGTTTTCATTCGAGTCACGTTATTCACGTCCCATTCCCCACTGTCAAGAGGCTACTTGTGGCCGCCTCATTGCTCTTGGGGAGGCAGAGAATTCATCGATATCGGAGCTCGAGGTACTGGAGAGTCCAGAAGGCGTGCGGCAAGTACACTTTGGCATGTGAGAGAACTTGTCCGTGGTAATGAACTCATCAACACATCAAATTAAAATCATTTTTTATACGAGATGCAGCAGAAACATACTACTGCCTTTCCCGGCTCGGTGGATGGTACGGTTCGACACCGGGTTCGGGACGCTGGACTACTTAGCAAACGTGCGGCCATCAAGGAGAGGCTAAGTGATGTTCACGGAATCTGCCGATTAGCGTTTGACGAGGGCAACGTTAATCGTGACTGGCGCAACGTGATATTTTCCGACGAACTGGTATTGTCCTCAGCGAATGATGCTCCATTACGATTACACAGCCTGCAAGGTGACCATTTCGACCTAAATACATCCACGAATCGTCTCGCAGTGGTCGTGTCTGCGGTAGTATGGGGCTGGATGTGTTTCCGTGGACTTGGAATGTTTCACAGGATAGAAGATCGACTTAGTGCTGCCCAGTATACCCACATTATGAGAAATCAGTGCAACACTACTTACTGAGGGAATAGTCTGTTTTCAAAAGGATCATTCTTCTACATACATGTCAGCATCGGTTCAGGAGCAACTTGCAGAACAGAATGAGATATCTTTTCTTGACCGGCCTCCTCCTGCACTGGACCCAAACGCTATTACAAACATGAGAACAAACGAACCACGCGAGAAATGTGTCCGGACTCTGCCCCAAAGCACTCGAACGTCACCCTGTCTGTCTGGGAGAACGTCGCTGAAAATGATAGATTTGTTACCCATCTGATAGACTCCATTTCTCGCAGATTACAGATATCCATTGAAGTTGAAGGCCCTTGGACAGGATATTAAGTGATAAAGACGTGACATGCTGTGCCCTTTTGAGGGCCGAAGTCATCTTAATAAAGAGTTCGCTCTGAAGTGTTCGTTCTATTAAGTTCTACAGATTAAACAGATTAATAGAATAATGCAAAAAATTGCACAAAGCAGATAGGAAACAAATATCATCACGAGGTGGTGGTGTAATATACCGCCGACTGAGCTACGACTGCATTACACTACACTTGCCGACACTTAGATACTTCTTACCGCGCTTGACTCCACATCACGAAATGAAGTGCCATTACTAGGTTTTCAATGCTACGTATGAAGTTGCACAGTTTTCTAGCGTGTGTTTAGAGGATGTGTCTTTGTGCTAAACGTGAGAAAGGTGTTAAACGTTCTGCTGTACTCGTAATTGCAAGGGTTCGTTACTTTAATGAGCAGATCTGTACACGACGTAACGTGACCGGCTCCTGTGTGACGTGGAGGGTAATTCAAATCCCGGCCTTGGGAATTTTTTGTGTAGTCAGACGTACGTTCTCGTCCATCGGCGTGAGAAAATTTCCGTCATACGTGTAGATGAAGAACGCGAATACTCGGAGCAGCAAATCATTCTACAGTTTACACACACAGTGTGATAATTTTCTGATTAGCATGGGTATGAATATCACTCCACCGCCAGCATGAGAGTAACGAATTTAATTCTGAATATTTGTGGAAGCTAAATAGATTCTGTGGACACTGCTGTTGCAAAAATGATTAACAGTACTGCAGGGAAGGGAGCACGGCATAAGCCCGGCCTAGTTACATTTTGTATTGAAATACATTACAGTATATTCTGCCACCTCGCTATCGGATAGCCGCTAATCTCGTTATACGCGATGAAATTTTGATCAGACTAATGTTTCGCGCGTTACCTATTAATCGTCTCTGCAGCTTTCCCGCGGATTGTCCGGTTCACACGGAATTTTCAGCGTAGCTTGCGAATAATTCGTAATACTGGAGATGCTGCTGCATATCATTAATGTGACTGCGCTGAAGCTCCAAACCTGTCGGTCATTTGATTTTAGAGCGCTTTATGCAGTTCGGTTCTGTGAGAAACGTTCATGATATTTCGGTACAGATTTGTTATAATTAATGACGTAGTGATGTCGAGAATGTCGAAGCAGCTTTTCCGTATAATACTCTACAATGACAGCAAATACAGACGGAAATACATTAAAACAATGCTTCTCAGCGGATTAATCACAAATGTTTCTTTGCAATAATCCGTAAATTTCCGTGTAGAATTTTTCGAAGACGGGTTGTGAATTGTACGGAGTAATATCATGACTTAAGTAACTGTCTGAAACAAAGTAAGTTTTACAACTCGATAACACGTCATTACCTTTCGAAGTAGGTAAGGGAATGCAGCTGGATTTCTATATGACAGATTTTGCTAGAGGTCTTCAGATGTGAAGTGTCTGTAAATTGGTCTCTCGCAAAGTGTTGGATGTTTTTGAAATTATCACTGACAAGAAGAAGGGGCAGTATGATAGTACATGTGTTAATACACTATGTGATCAAAAGTATCAGAACACCCCCAAAAATATACGTTTTTCATATTAGTTGCAATGTACTGCCACCTGTTGCCAGGTACTCCATATCAGCGACCTCAGTAGTCATTGGACATCGTGAGAGAGCAAAATGAGGCTCTCCGCGAAACTCACGGACTTCCAACGAGGTCAGGTGACTGAGGGTGACTTGTGTCATACGTATGTACGCGAGATTTCCACACTCCTCAACATCCCTAGCTCCACTGTTTCCGATGTGATAATGAAGTGGAAACGTGAATGGACAGCACGAAAGCGTACAGGCCGACTTCGACTGTTGACTGACATAGACCGCCGACAGTTGAAGAGGGTCGTAATGTCTAATAGGCGGACATCTACCCAGACCATCAGACAGGAATTCCAAACTGTATCAGGATTCACTGAAAGTACTATGACAGTTAGGCGGGTGGTGAGAAAACATCGATTTCATGGTCGCGCGGCTGCTCATAAGCCACACATCACGCCGGTAAATGCCAAACGACGCCTTGCTTGTGGAAGGAGCGTTAACATTGAACGATTGAACAGTGGAATGACCACAGAATGTGGCGATGTGTTGGCAGGGTGTGGGTATGTGGGTATGGCGAATGCCCGATGAACGTCATCTACCAGCGCGTGTAATGGTAGCAGTAAAATTCGGAGGCGGTCGTGTTATCGTGCGGTCGTGTTTTTCATTGAGACAGCTTGCAATTTCTTTCTTTTGAGTGGCACTATGAGAACTGAGGCCTACATTGATGTTGTAAGAACCTTCTTGGTTCCCACTGTTGAAGGGCAATTCGGGGATGGCGATTGCATCTCCCAACACGATCGACCACCTGTTCATAATGCACGGCCTGTGGCGGAGTGGTTACGACAATAACATCCCTGTAATGGACTGGCCGTCACGGAGTTCTGACCTGAATCCTATAGAACACCTTTGGGATGTTTTGGAACGTCAGCCTCGTGCCAGGCCTCACCTACCGACATCGATACCTCTCCTCAGCGCAGCACTCCGTGGAGAATGGGCTGCCATTCCCCAATAAACCTTCCAGCACCTGACTGAACGTATGCCGGTGAGAGTGGAAGCTGTCATCAAGGCTATGGGTGGGCCAACACAATATGGAATGTCAGCATTACCGATGGAGGGTGCCACGAACTTGTAAGTCATTTTCAGCCAGATGTCCAGATACTTTTGATCATATAGTGTACATCAGGAAATAATCTCCATTCTGCTAGAGGGAGTTTTAATCGGTACAATCTGCAGCGGAATCGAAGCTTGGAATGCATCCGACAAACAATTGAGGACGCAGGTTGCAAGTGCTACTCACAGATGAAGAGGTGAGTTTGGTAGACGAATGATGACCCCCAAAAAAGTTAAACTAGAAAAAGAACCACCTAGGTCATTTAACCTGCAGTGTAATCGCTATCTGCCTGTCAGAAATGTATCATTTGTGGATTACCGCAGGTAGGAGTAGCAACAATTCCTGTTTATACAAAGTTTTTCGTTAAATTTTTGCTCTCATCTCCTTCTGCGAAGAACTGAATTGTATCTGCGTATTTCCCTGTGTTAACTAGTGTATGGTGACTTATTCTAAATTTCTGCGTAGATTTTAGAGTATTTTCGTTGTGTGATGTTACTCTGGTGTGTAATTAAATCAGAAGTAGCGTAGCAGTAGTAAGATTTCTTCCAACTGCTGTAATAGTCAATGTCATATTCCCTGTATTACAGATGAACGTTGATAGACACAGGGTGGGGCTGTCTGATCTGTACTGCTGCTGGGAGGATTGGTCACTCTCTATAACCAGCTGGACTCTGTGCTGGCGAGGGTGCTGCCTTGAGCTGCGGAGTCGTTGGGACTTCTGAAACTAATACTTTGGTACCTGTAGTGCATACAGCGTCGTCTGACAAACCTGATATTGCGCGCCTCCCATTTCGCTCGTCTTACCTGGTCGACAACTAATCAATGTGCTTGGCGAGAAGTGTGGGATCTCGAAATTCTGGACGCAAGGTAAAAGGGCCTAATGGCCACACGGCGGTCCCTCACGCCTTAAAAACACGTTTGAAGTATTGTCCACAAGTGAAAACACACCTTATCCAGCACAGGACTCCTAGTCTGTTCAGACTGGGGCCGAATTTTCTGAAACGTACAGACAAGTGTTGAAAGCGCGGTGTTTGTCATTAGGAGCTCTAGAAATAGACGATTGACGGAGCTCCTCAGGGAAATAGCGGAAAATCGGGAATGAAGGCCAGAGTCTGCTTTCCGAGTGACGCCTCCATGATGTGGATGTGTCACTGCCAGTAGCAACTCAGTGCACTAGGTCCACCTCAATACAAGTTGTGTCTGATATCGGCACGAATGACCCCTGTCCAGTGCTTTGAAAGGCCATCCATGCTTCCTGCATGATGCTACTTTGGCGAAGACACCTTGTTTCGTGCAGGGGGAGGAAGCGGGGCTAGCGTTTTGAGGTATCATTTTCCTGAACGTACAGCATTCCTACGGGGGTGAGTGGAAGGTTTAAGCCAGAGGCTCTGAGGATTTTATTTCGGATGCGAATTTGACGAGCTTTGCTAATGTACTGTGAATTTTAGAACCCCCCTCCAAAAGCATCACTGTTAGCAGGAAGCGGCTACTGTGGTAGCTAAGTAAGTGTGGCCTGCAAAAGTGGATTTTTTATTTATTTTTTGATGATGTAGAAGTCTCTCCACAGGCCAGATAAAGTATATTTTAATTGAAAATACAGAAGAATATAATTCCTGTTAATTAAAGTAAGTACCAATTATTACTATGGAGAAGGAAAATATTGATATAAGAGGGCGTGCTGAAAACTAATGCTTCTGAAGTTTTTATGTGAAATCTTCTAAAGCTTTGTAAATAAAACAAAGTTTATGAACGTTATAAACCTTCGTTCTTCATTGCCACATATTAATTTGTCACCATAGTCAAACTGGCAACGAAAGAATTTCTCCCAACAAGAGGCCAATTTGTTAATACCGCCACTGTAGAATGTTTGAGTTTGTTGAGAGAGCCACAATTCCATCAACTTCATGACAGTCACTGTGAAGTCCTCGAAGGAGTTCTTTAAGCTCTGAAAATAGACGAAAATCGGATGGGACCAAGTCGGGAATGTATTGAAGACAATCGCTGACAGTGAAGTCCCAGGCTTCGGATTGTATCAGGTGTTGCAGTGCTCGTGTGTGGTTTGGCATTTTCATGCTGAAGCAGAGAGCTCCATATGTAAATGAGCCCATCGAATTCGAAACTTCATTACAGCACGCTCTTTCTCACACACCGCCACGTTACATACTTTATACCGAATTCGTATTTTCAGTTTTCTGAGTGTCTTGCAGTATCTTGCAGAGTTTACAATGGGGCTTCAAGTCATTAATTCCAAATAACCACACTTTGCATATACCGGAACACTTTGACTTTGCCTGCCGATGACGTCGTCTTAAAGTCTTTTGGGGTCGGTTATTCTCTGTGGGGAACTCCATTGAGGCTCTGGTTTTTGGCGTCAAAATAGTGAAACCCCTTTTTCTCTTATGTCAAAATGTTGTTAAGGAATCCATTGCTCTCACGATCGAATCCCATAAGAAATTGTTGACAGATGTCCAATCTCCTCTGTTCCATGTCAGGAGTAGGCGTTCGACGCACCCACCGCAGTTCTGTAATGATGGCCGCTCACACTTATCTGTGAGTTGTGCCTGTGTCGTCCGATTTTCTCAGATGAGAGCTTAAACTAGATTCCGATGAGTCTCCTCGGTTGCCGCATTTGGCCGTCCACTATGAGTTCTGTCACAGACGTTTGAGGTTAGCACCACCACTTCCTTCGTTACGAACACGAACAAACCGACGACCCACATTACTGATATTGACAGAACCATCATCGCACACAGCTTTCATACTTCTATTGATTTCACAAAGTAAAAAATTATGGGGCGTTACTTACCAGCGTACCCTAGCTCTAGCAGTCAACTGCACTAATGTCTACGACGAAGTCCCAAAAGTAGTCTAGCATATAAACGGTAACAGTGCTCACATAGTATTAGGGACTGATAGCTGGTTGAAGTCAGATGCTAATAGCAGTGAAATTCTAAATTTAGGTTGGAATGTATATCGCAGAAACCAGGTTACCCGAGAGCACTAATGCGCTGCTTCCTGGATTCGGGTAGGCGCGCCGGCCCCGGTTCGAATCCGCCCGGCGGATTAATGACGAAGGGCCGGTGGTCAGTATGGATGTGGATTTAAGGCGGTTTTCCTTATCCCCTAGGTGAATACCGGGCTGGTCCCACGTCCCGCCTCAGTTCCACGACTCGCAGACATTTGCAACACGTTCGCACTATTTCACGATTTACGCTAGACGCAGCCAACTCGGATAGACTCCTCTCGTCCCGGGAGGTGCTAGGTGGCGACCCTCTGAAACTAGCATTGGCAAACTCCATAGTAACAAGCTAGATCCTGCAATAGCTCGAGCTGGGTCCGGATATAAGTAGATAGATACATCGCAGAAAGAGGTTGAACGCCGGTAGTGAATAAGAGTTTATAGTAACAAAAGATACAGCAATGTCTAACGACGTTAGTACAGATTCAGAACGCCAAATAATTTAGATAAAGGTAAATGTTAATGGTGGATGAAATATTATCGTGGGCTGCTTTTAAAGACACATGCTACGGTAGCAGAAGTGTTGGAACGTTTTAGGGGAAACGTGTAGAAGATTTAGCATGACGTTTGTGCCTTTGCTATAGTATAAGGTGGAGATTTGAAGTTACCTGCTACAGATTGGTTACTAAAATGATTTTACCTGGTAGTAGGGACAGGAAATCATGTGAAACTGTTCAAAATACTTTTCACTGGAATTTGCCTGGAGCAACTAATCAGAGAACCGACTCGGGAAGGCAACACATTTGGTCTCCAGGTCAATAAGACGCTTGGTCTTTTCAACTCAGCGTAAAACACGTAATGAGCATTAGTGAGTACTACTGCGAATAAGTATGTAAATTAAAGTAGGGGCAGATTTCTGATTAGGAAGAATGACAGAAAAAACTGACTTCAGTTTATCTCAGCGGTTAACAGGAAAAATTTATCTCCAAGACCGGAAATGCTGAGTACCAGTTGACTAAGTTTAACAATATTCTACAATGCTGCAAAGATAAGTATGCGTCAAACAAAATTGTGAGGAATGGAAAAGGCTAGTCATGATTCGACAGACGTATCAGAAGGCTGCTACGCAGGCAGCGTGAGTTTTACTACAAATTTGAACGTCACTAAAGGCTGAAAGATGAACAAAAACTGAACGAAACTAAAATTATCGCAAAGAGAGCCAAATGCGAAGGGTTCAGCGACCACGAAAGGAAAATTATATCTATCGACTGGATAGTGTTTGCCTTATGTGAAATTAGTAAACTGACCGAAGCCATTTGTCCGGATACTTCGTCATCATAATGGCAACGAACCAGAGTACGACAGAGAGAAATACCAAAGGTGGTTCCTCAAAAGTGTTTCAGTGAAAAAGATCGCGGTATGGTTCCTCCTTTAAGTTTTCATACAAACGTCAAATAAAATATATCAAAACACGTAACCACGGGGCATAAACTCACATAACAGAAATCGCACAAGGTAGACAATGTCACTGGACCTGTCTAGCAATCATTTGTCACAGGTCGCTGGAGGAGCGGAACTTTCCTAGCGACTGGAAAACAGCGCAGGTTACTCCGATTTTTAACAAGGGTAGTCAAATAGGCGAAAACAACTACAGAGTCATATCTCAGACTCGGCCTGTTGTAGAATTTTAGAAAATGTTCAATGCTTGTACATTTTTAAATTTCTGGAAATCGAAATTTATCTCTGCAGGAACTCGAAAACAACGATCGTAGAAACTCAGCTCGTTAAATTCGCCCACGAGACCCAGTGAGCGATAAATACCGGCGTTCTTGTTGATGCCGCGTTCCTTGACTTACGGAAGACGTGAGATATGATTACGCACCGCCGCCTAATGACTCTAACGAGGACTCACTGCATAACAGGCCAACAGTGAGACTGGATCGAAGGACTTCTAACAAACAGAACACAGTATGACAATCTTAAAGGAGAGAAATCTTCAGACGTACCCGAAGGGAATGTTGTAGGACCATTAAATTTTAAAATTTTCATAGTCTGACAAAAAAGAAGCACCCAGAAGAAATAGTCGGTTTCAATATAACCATTTACCTACGCCGTAGGAGTAAGTAAATAGTTAAATATTGTCTGAGTTTATGTCCCGACATTTAACTGCATAGATCCTTTACTCTACTGTACAATCGTTATTTCCGCCTTAAGCCATTTCCAAGTACCATAATGACGGGCATAATTAGACAGCTATAAACGAAATCATAAGCGAAATGTGTTAATCTTGTTAACGAAATACAGGTGTCAAACCATTATATGGCTAAATTTAATATATTTCGCTGATGACTTCATTTATAGAAGTCGGATCACGACAAATATTGTGGTACTTGACAATAGCCAAAGGCCAAAATCATGAATGTACAGCAGAATAAAAGATGTATACAGTTCAATGTCGGACCTTTCGCATAAAACGCGTTACATGACTGTGACCCAAAACCACGGTAAAATTATTAAATGATTAGAGTAACAATTACCCATTTATGTGACAGCCAGAATGGCCACGACAGTGCAGTACTTTTGTCTGTGTTTAGCGTTGCTACAAGACCTAGTGGGGTACTGAAGGGGAGTGAGCACCCTCAGATCTCGAGTTACCACTTGCAGAACGAGGAGACGCCGGGTACTCGTGTGAGACAGCATTATCAAAATGTTACAGAGTTGAAGAGGTTGAAAAATCAGCCAATCAGTTGCAAATGAAGGTTTATTAGCCTTTTACAATGGTTCTGATAGTTCTAAAACTATCTTTCTCAAAATTAGTGGCCGTATTATATCACATGATTATTACGTGACTTTTCAGCCCGTTCAAATTTGCACAGTTGCTCCTTCGCAGCCGTGTTTAAGATTTTGTTTCCGAATTCTTAAAGGAGCGTCATTGTGAATCTCCATTTGGCTGGTGTGGCGTACTGTAGAAAGTCTAGTTCTGGAGGAGATCGTGCTGATAACACAACACGCACACAAATTACTAGTAATTTATTAAAAGTTGAACATGGTAAATACCTAACTTGGGAAACAAGCAGTGTTGACACAGATGGCATGAAATTGATGCTGTCTCTGACGCTTATAATAATAAGTTCAGCATAAATGTTCTATTTTCGCACAGCTGTATCTTTACTACGACGACACTGTCGTCGTATGATATGATTACAACTCCTTGGTGATTACATAGAGAGTGGACTGAGTGGTGCTCACGTGTACGGTAAGGTGTCGAAGTTAAGTGACTGGATTGAGATACAAGACGACTTAGACACAATTTCCAGTTGGTGTAGCCGGTCGTTCTGGCCGAGCGGTTCTAGGCGCTTCGGTCCAGAACCGCACTGCTGCTACGGTCGCAAGTTCGAATCCTCCTCGGGCATAGTGCTCAGAGCCATTTGAAACATTTTTGAACCAGTTGGTGTGATGAATGGCAGCTAGCCCTAAATGTGGAAAAATATAAATTAATGTGGATGAGTAGGTTGGTTGTTTTTGGGAAGGAGACCAGACAGCGAGGTCATCGGTCTCATCGGATGAGGGAAGGAAGTCGGTCGTACCCTTTCAAAGGAACCATCCCGGCATTTGCCTGGAGCGATTTAGGGAAATCACGGAAAACCTAAATCAGGATGGCCGGACGCGGGATTGAACCGTCGTCCTCCCGAATGCGAGTCCAGTGTCTAACCACTGCGCCACCTCGCTCGGTTGGGATGAGTAGGAAGATCAAACCAGTAATACTCGGATACAGTACTACTAGTGTCCCACTTGACACAGTCAGGTCGTTTACATGTCTGGGCATAACGTTGCAAAGCGAAATAAGGTGGAAAGAGCATGTGAGAACTGTGGTAGGGAAGACGAATGATCGTTTTCGGTTTATTGGCAGAATTTTAGAAAAGAGTGGTTCACCTGTGAAGGAAACCGCATATAGGACGCTGGTGCCATCTATTCTTGGTTACTGCTCGAGTGTTTGCTATCCGTACAAGTTCGGATTGAAGGAAGACATCGAAGCAATTCAGAGACGGGTTGCTAGATTTGTTACCGGTAGGTTCAAACAACACGTACGTGTTACGGAGTTGCTTCTGGAACTCAAATGGGAATCTCTGGAGGAAAGGCGACATTCTTTTCGAGGAACACTATTGAGAAAACTTAGAGAAACGGCATTTGAAGCTGACCGCCAAACGATTCTACTGCCGCCAACATACATTGCGCGTAAGGACCACGAAGATAAGATATGAGAAATTAGGGCTCATATGGAGGCATTCAGACAGTTGTTTTTCCCTCTCTCTCTCTTTGCGAGTGGAAGAGGAAAGGGAACGACAAGTAATGGTACAGGGTACCCTCCGCCACGCTCCGTACGGTGGCTAGCGGAGTGTCTACATACATGTAGACATAAATGACTATTCGGTTGCAGTGCAAGGAAAACATGAGTGCGAGTCTTAGCGGGTGTCTCCGATTCGTTGCTGCGTTTGGCACCGATTGTCTTTGGTTGTGATGTTGTCTTGAATTACCAGCTTATGCATTATACCTCTTTCTGTGGGCGGCTGGTTGAATCGTGTATTACCCAGATTTTCGTGGCATTCGGATGTGACTGTGGTCCGATGCTGAATAGCGTGGAAACGAAAAGACGCTCTCATCGGCAAGGTTCTCCTCGACCACGTATGACTATCACAAGACAGGATAGCCGTATTGTGCTGCAAGCACATCCTAATCTCTTTACATCTGCGCCTGGCGCTTGAGAAGTAGTAATGGACATCCTGCCACACTCTGTGTCACTCCGAACTATTCGACGGATGTTAGCAGTAGCGGGACTACAAAATTACCGTGCCGCTAACAACACAACAGGCTGGGCAGGGAGCGTAGCTCTGACCAAGAAACGTGGGTTTTTGATGAATAGCTTCGTGTTCAGCGACGAACTGCTGTTTTGCAGTACCTTTGATGACCATCGCTTTCGGGTTTGGCGGTGACCTGTGGAGGGCTCCCATCCTTCCAACGTTTTGGATAGATAAGGCGGTGTTACTACTGGCGTCATGGTGTGGGGAGTCGTCACTTCAAATCCTGTCTAGCAGTGATTGTGGAACGGTGACGGCACAAGGATGTTGTATCCCGGGTGATCACATCATTACTACGTAGACTAAGAAGCAAGAGACAGATCGGGGTAACTGAACACATAACTGGACACACTCCAGAATATCAATAGACGCGGCTATAATAGAATAATCAAACACATTTACTTATATGAGAAAAAGTACTAACAAAGATGTATCTTGAGTATATTGTCTCGTACGACTGGTTTCGGCGGCACATTACCCATCCTGAAGCCCCAACACTGCCAAAAGACTGCTCGACTTCCTTGGCGCATTTATTGTGTAGTCCTTGTAACTAGAAGAGGTGGGCTAGCTTCCCTCAGAAGTCTCTACTGTCACAGATATCACTAGCTGAAGTTCCTCGTCCATGCAGTAGGGAGGACATTCATAAAGTGAATATTTTCTTATCTTCTGAGAAGTAGTAATGTGGATCATAACAAGCATTCCCAGTCTCTGAATAAAGCCTTTTGTCATTTCAGCAGGAAACTATCTTTCTAGCTGCGCTGATTCTCACACGCTTAACTATGACGTATGTATCCGCTGTCCCTTGGAGCTAAGTTAAAGAACTGAGGAGACAATCTGCGCTGCCGAACTGTCCCCCGAGCGCTGTCGGTGAGGGCGATGGTGTCGTGTAGTCTTCCCGGAGAAGGGAGCAGCGGCGCCTGATTTGCGTACACTGCCATGCTGTCGCCACCCCTCGGCGTCCACAGATACTGACGTTCGTGCTGGCGAGCTTTGGACGACCTCCGCACGCGTGGTGTCTTACAATGACACCTCATAGACCACATCAAGAAAATCATGCATCCTCAGGTATGACCTCTCACCCAACAGTATAGTGGTGCTATTTTTCAGTAGAACAATGTTCGTCCATATATGCCACGTGTCTCTATGAAACGATCGCTTGTGTTTATGTACTCCCGTGGCCAGCAAGATACATAGATCTGTCACTGATAGAACATGTGTGGAATAAGCTAGGACGACAACTCTGCCCCGTCTCCAGCATCTTTGATACCAAAGGTCAGATACAACAACTGTGGACGTTCTTGCCTCTGGAGATGATACAAGTCTTCATGAATTTTCGCAACCCAGTCATTCATTCACGTAGGCCAAAAGAAGTGCAACGTCATATTGATTAGTGAGCTAATATTGCCCAGTTCTCTGTAAATCTGACACACTATTGCAATCACTGAAATAATATCACATACCCTTTCAACCTGTGAAACTTCAATTTACACCTCCTTTCGTGGGTGCTTTTACTTAATTTTCCGGGCAGTGAGTGTAACTGAATTACAGGATGACGCCTGAAGTTCTATGAGGCTTTTCGCGGATATCGCTAACATATACAGAGAACTCGCTTCGCCAAAATGTTGTAGCGAATTGCAGAAAGACCTGTAGAGTATCGACGTTAGTGCATGGATCGGCAGTTAACTCTCAGCACAAAAATGAAACGTATTCGACGTACATAGGCAGAAAGAGTGGTTGTTACATAATTATATGGTTCAAATGTCTCTGAGCACTATGGGACTTAGAACTACTTAAACCTAACTAACCTAAGGACATCACACACATCCATGCCCGAACCAGGATTCGAACTTGCGACCGTAGCGGTCGCGCGGCTCCCTACTGAAGCGCCTACAACAGCTCGGCCACTGAGGCAGGCTTATAATTACATGATTTCTGAAAAATCATTGGAAGCAGGCACACCTACGAAACAGGAGAAAGCGTGAGGAATAGCTTAATGTGTAACGACCACGTATAACTAATCGCAGGTATGGCTGATGCCAGACTGAGTTTCATCGGAAGTAAATCTAGTGCATCCACAAAGGCGAAACCCTTGATCAAGCAATACGTGAATATTACTCGTCAGTATGGGACTCATACCAGATAAGACTGAAGGAGGAAAAAAGAGAAGGTCCAATGAAGAACAGCATGTTCAATTACGGTGCCATTCAGTAATCACTATAGTATCGACAGGCGCTGTGAGAGAGGCATTTTGCATCATCCTTTGGTTTTTCTTAATATTGCGAAAGCATTTGTTCCTATATTCTTACTTCCACTTACCCGTATCTCGCGAAAAACCTACGAAGAGCGGAGAGATTCGAGTTCACACTTAGTGTTACCAACAATCGTTTTTCCCTCGAACCACTCCCGACTCGAACATGGACAAGGAGAAAGGGGACTGAGGTGAGGGGAGCGAAAGTGGTGCCTAAAATATTCTTTGATATACTTCGTTAGGTAGCTTGCGGAGAACGAATGTACTGCTAACAGAAATATAAACAGAGTTGTATGTATCGGATAATGAGCCTGAAAGCCATCGGAAGTGTGGCGATTGTTGCTCTTTCGCTATGAACTCTACAGCACTCAGTTGTCAGTCATGGTGCAACTGTGATACGATATCGGTACGGAGGTTATGAGGCAGAAGTTGTCGAAATATGTGATTTATATAATTTTAAAACCTAACTTGTTTAAATAAGACACGATCCCACTGCCTTCTCTGAGAGGCTTAAGCGCCGCCAGTAACTACTATCGTTATATCATGAGATGTGTAATTGAGAGACTTTTATGTTGAACAATTCGTTGTAGCTGCTTGCATAATTTTTTACTGTGTCGAACGACTTAATTTTTTAATAACTTCACACGGGGACAGTACCTTTCTGATACATTTTTTAATGAAATAAATCAAACATTACAACTGGAATTTCACACTGAAACTCTGAAACCCTAAGGGCCGTTTGATGCAATTTTTCATGCCAGTTTATTGATAACTATCCTTTCCTCTTCAGCAGATCTTCGATGTCTCGCGTCACTACAAATTCATCTGCCCTATATACTGACGTCTAGGCTTTATGTCAGAACTTTCGTCCTTCAAACCATCAGCTACAGTTTCAGCAACGATTCGTAACATGTGCTTAACCGTTCCAGTTTTTCAACTTATGGTATCCTTCTTTACGATTTTTTTTATTCACTTGTTATAGGACTGCTTCTTTTCTTAGTCCATTCATGCGAACTTTCCTCAGTCTCCGGTAACATCATATTTTAAAGGCTTCAAATTGTTTCATCTCTCTCTTCTTGATCTTTGCCGTTTTTATCCATACGAAGCTATCCTACAAATATAGCTTTTAATTAGCCTTTCTCTCCTCTCTAAGCGGTAATAATTCTCTGCCAGGCTCTCAGGACAAGCTTAACTCATCTAGGCTGCCACAGCATGTGAGATTTTCCTACGGAAACAGTTCATCTGTAGAGTTTGCTTAACTGCGAAAGCGGTATCTCATTAAAATCTGAGTCACTGCTGAGTCCCAAACATCTGAGCACAATGCAGTGAAGCATAGGTATACTCACTACAGAAGAGAGCGTCTGTACTTGGGTTGCTGTCTTCTTAACTCAGAAATGCTGACAAGCACTTGGAGTAGTTCCGAGTCATTTCTTATACTGTTGATCTTGAAGCCATATGTTGCCATTAAAGGATTGATGTTGGCTCACCACATTACTTCCCACGTTAATCTGAAGATCCCCCACACGCATAATTGCCAATAATTAGATAAAAACAGTTTCCAACTAAGACTCTCATTTCAAGAGAGTATTTCCAAGAAGTTTGACTGTCCGGCGATCACTCGTTTTGTGATGTAGACCCACTCACGATACGAAAGTTAAATTACTAACACCCTTTGCTCTCGAGAATGCAGATCGCAGTCTTTTTCTTGCGTGCATTCCACATGATGTGCCGCGATAGTGAACATCCCTCGGCGTACATTTGAAACACAAGCGTCAGCGTGCTTTTCTTTTATACATTTGAGAATTCAACTAATAATTAATTTTATACCTGGAAGTGTTTTAGATAATTATGTAGAAATGCTGGGGAACCGACTCCTTTAACCCAAAGTTTCCGTTCAAGTAACAGATATTATTCAGACATTACTATTTAACTTCAGTTTAATGGGAAGAGAAAATATAAAAAACAGTTGACGCATTTGAGATTTGATCCTACAATGTTGAAAATTAGGTGGCCTGATAAAGTAAGGAATGACAAGGTTCTCCAAAGAATGGGCGAGGGGAGAAATGTTTTTCACCTTGTACAATTCTAGGGACTAATTGATGGTGCGATACGGAACAAAAAGATCTAACAAATATATGTCCGGAAATGCATGGTTTCTATGCTAGAGACCATTTATTCAATCATACTTTGTTACAGAGACTATACCATGCAGCCACAGTTATAGTATGCATCGTTTCCGCCTAGAGGGTGGTACTGTTCCTAACGCGTCATCCCTTTCACCTGTCACTCTCTCCTGCCATAGTAATTCGTAATGTTGTGTCCGATTCACTTCTCTTGCCGGCCGATGTGGCCGAGCGGTTGTAGGCGCTTCAGTCCGCAAAACGCGCTACTGCTGCGGTCGCAGGTTCTAATCCTGCCTCGAACATGGATGTGTGTGAGGTCCTTAGGTTAGTCAGGTTTAAGTAGTTCTAAGTTTAGGGGACTGATGACCTCAAATGTTAAGTCCCAGAGTGCTCAGAGCCATCTGAACCATCTGAATCACTTCTCTTGCTGGCTCATCTTGTAGTGGATGTGATACGGCGTTGTACCGAACGGTTCCGTACTCGAATCGAGAGCTTGCCGACATGGTGTTTACTTACGGAAAGGCAAATGGCAACGAGTGGCGGGCATCAGGAGACCTATCCCCGCCGACAGTGTTTCCCCGTTTGTCTGTGACAGGGTCGTTTCAGGAAGCAGGAAACCGAGGAGGACTTACTGGGAATGTTCGGACACCATACTTAGAGCAAAATGTGATTAACACTGAGGAAGTCGACAGCTGTGTTAGTACCAGGCATTTTGCTTGCCCGTGCAGGGTAAACTGGATGACTTTGTGGAACATTCGCCATCACAGTTGTTACTACCTCTATGCAGGGCTTACTACCGACAGACTTGCCTCATCGGGAGCAGTTTTGTCTCTCATTTCTTCACAAGGCAACCACGATTCCTGGATCTGTGCCATCCATCCTACTGACAGATTAGGTCACCTTTAAGCGGAGTGGTATCTTCAACTTTCATTACAGTCATCTGTGGGATAGTATGCAGAACCATCATGATATGGTGTCTGTGAAAGGTCAGCAACTGCGCGATCGGAATTACTGGGCCGCGATAATTGGTGGCCGTATTTTGGGTCCAGTCTTCCTACCAACTCGCCTAACAGGCCTTAAGCATCGGCGTTTCTTCAAATACTCAAATGTGTGTGAGATCTTACGGGAGTTAACTGCTATGGCAATCAGTCCCTAAGCTTACACACTACTTAAACTAAATTATCCAGAGGACAAACACACACACCCATGCCCGAGGGAGGACTCGAACCTCCGCCGCCGCCAGCCGGGCGTTTCTTCCTGGTGATTTTGGCTCCCTTTCTGGAAGAAGTGTCATTAATGACTCGATGGCGAATCTGGCTGCTCCATAATTGTGCTACAGCCCACTTTGCCTTTAAAGTCAGTACTCATCTCAATCGTGTCTTTCCAGATCGATGGATTGGACTAGGTGGTCCTGTTGCATAGCCTGCTCATTCACCGCATCGCAACCCGTGCGATTTCTGGTTATATCGTGTTTGCAGATCCATTTCAGATCTGTAGACGCTGGAGCAGCGTATTCATGCTGCCTTTGACACTGTCCAGATGCAGCCTGGCCTACGTGAATGTACGCACATGCGTTGAGGCACATGGAAACTATTCTCAGCACGTACTGTAACTGCGGCTGCATGATACAGTGCGTATTAGACCACTGCCTCTGTAATAATGTATGATTGAATAAGTGGTGTCTACCGTAGAAAACTTGCATTTCTGGATATAAGTTCATTAGATTTCTTTTGTTCGGTATCGTCTCATCGATTTATCCCTAGAGTTTCGTACAAGGTGGAAAAAATCAACTTGTATCTGAAAACACTGACAGGAAAAAGGGACAGAGTGATCTGGCATCTGTTAAAATATTAAGAAAATCTTCAGTGGTGCTAGAGGGAACTGTAGGGGATGACAGAAATAGGAAGACACCCAACAAATAATTGAGGACATAAATCGTAACTGCTACTCTCAGGTAGAAAGGTTGACAGAGGAAAGAGATTCGTGGTGGTTTGCTTCAGTCCAATTATAAGAATGACGTAAAAAAAATTTTTAAAAAAAAGAGCTAGTGAACTCCCGAGTAAGGCATGTGACACGCCAGTCAGTTGCATCACTCTGCCGCGTCTGTCTGTAGAGTGCGCTTGGACGTACTCGCAGAACCCTTAGCGTTGCTTTTCATGTTCGTGTATGTACTCTGAAGGTACTTAAACACTGTAGTGTTAATTGTTGGCGGTTTGAAGCAGACACAACGTCAACAGGCAACAGCTGTAGCTTTCCAAGCATACGACCTTTTGTAAGAAGAGTCAGAAACAGTGGTCCAGTCTGTCAGTCCAGTGTTGCCATTCACCAGGGTAGGCAACAGCTGGAACATGAGGCGAGGGAGCCGGCCCTGTGGCCAAGTGGTTCCAGGCGCTTCAGTCCGGAACCGCGCTGATGCTACGGTCGCAGGTTCGAATTCTACCTGGGGAAAGGTTGTGTGCGATATCCTTAGGTTATTTAGGATTACGTAGTTCAAAGTCTAGGGGACTGATGATGACTTCAGATGTTATGTCCCATAGTGCTTAGAGCCATTTGAACCATGAGGCTTGGGACAGAGACGCCGAGTCAAACTGGCGAGTACAGGATGGATAAAAATAAACATTCGCTGCTTGAACCAGTGGAGAAGTAAACCTATTTGCTGTATGGGTACCCAGCTTTATAGGAATGATGTTTAAACTGTGCGCTGCAGGATTTGCATTGTTAGTAATGTTATTGTCGTGACCTGCCGTTAGGTGCCGGAACTGGTACCGCGACGTACATTTGAAATACAGTCCTGGAAAAGGAAAAAAGAACACATTGACACCGGTGTGTCAGACCCACCATACTTGCTCCGGACACTGCGAGAGGGCTGTACAAGCAATGATCACACGCACGGCACAGCGGACACACCAGGAACCGCGGTGTTGGCCGTCGAATGGCGCTAGCTGCGCAGCATTTGTGCACCGCCGCCGTCAGTGTCAGCCAGTTTGCCGTGGCATACGGAGCTCCATCGCAGTCTTCAACACTGGTAGCATGCCGCGACAGCGTGGACGTGAACCGTATGTGCAGTTGACGGACTTTGAGCGAGGGCGTATAGTGGGCATGCGGGAGGCCGGGTGGACGTACCGCCGAATTGCTCAACACGTGGGGCGTGAGGTCTCCACAGTACATCGATGTTGTCGCCAGTGGTCGGCGGAAGGTGCACGTGCCCGTCGACCTGGGACCGGACCGCAGCGACGCACGGATGCACGCCAAGACCGTAGGATCCTACGCAGTGCCGTAGGGGACCGCACCGCCACTTCCCAGCAAATTAGGGACACTGTTGCTCCTGGGGTATCGGCGAGGACCATTCGCAACCGTCTCCATGAAGCTGGGCTACGGTCCCGCACACCGTTAGGCCGTCTTCCGCTCACGCCCCAACATCGTGCAGCCCGCCTCCAGTGGTGTCGCGACAGGCGTGAATGGAGGGACGAATGGAGACGTGTCGTCTTCAGCGATGAGAGTCGCTTCTGCCTTGGTGCCAATGATGGTCGTATGCGTGTTTGGCGCCGTGCAGGTGAGCGCCACAATCAGGACTGCATACGACCGAGGCACACAGGGCCAACACTCGGCATCATGGTGTGGGGAGCGATCTCCTACACTGGCCGTACACCACTGGTGATCGTCGAGGGGACACTGATTAGTGCACGGTACATCCAAACCGTCATCGAACCCATCGTTCTACCATTCCTAGACCGGCAAGGGAACTTGCTGTTCCAACAGGACAATGCACGTCCGCATGTATCCCGTGCCACCCAACGTGCTCTAGAAGGTGTAAGTCAACTACCCTGGCCAGCAAGATCTCCGGATCTGTCCCCCATTGAGCATGTTTGGGACTGGATGAAGCGTCGTCTCACGCGGTCTGCACGTCCAGCACGAACGCTGGTCCAACTGAGGCGCCAGGTGGAAATGGCATGGCAAGCCGTTCCACAGGACTACATCCAGCATCTCTACGATCGTCTCCATGGGAGAATAGCAGCCTGCATTGCTGCGAAAGGTGGATATACACTGTACTAGTGCCAACATTGTGCATGCTCTGTTGCCTGTGTCTATGTGCCTGTGGTTCTGTCAGTGTGATCATGTGATGTATCTGACACCAGGAATGTGTCAATAAAGTTTCCCCTTCCTGGGAAAATGAATTCACGGTGTTCTTATTTCAATTTCCAGGAGTGTACAAGCGTCAGCGTGGCTTACAACTGTGGACAGTCAACATAGGTCTCGACAAAGTGAACATCGCTTTACACCTAAAGTTGTTTAATCAAAATTACAGCAAAAGTGCTGTTGCTTTTCGGGAATACCGACGCGTTGAAGGAATATGGAGAAGTCCGTTTTCGCACCGGGCTTGAAGAACGTAAGACTACTGGATGAAATGTGCGACCTTCAAGCAGTTCATGCGCTGTGTCACGAACGCTGAACACTCCATCGTCCACAGTTGTTTCGTGCAGCTGTAGAGCAGACTCTAGTGCGGTTTCAGGCTGTCGTGGATGGAGATGGTCGTCACAATCAACAAATGTTACCCTCTCATTTGGAAACTCAAACGTGTTCTTTCATTGAGTTAGTCGTTATTTCCATTTCGCATGTCTTTGCAAATGTTTTCTTCTACTTTTGATCTTAATGCCATATGCTGGCATTAAAGCATTAATGTTGGCTCAACACATTACTTCCCACGTTAATCTGAATATCAGGAACAAGGGCGAAACGCGTCATTGCCAATAATTAGATAAAAGCAGTTTCCAACCAAGACTGTCTTATTTCAAGAGAGTATTTCCGAGATGTTTCACTGTCCTGCGGTCAGACGTTTTGTGATGGGGGCACACTCACGATACGAAAGTTTAGTTACAAACACCCTTCGCTCTCCAGAATGTAGCGCGCAGCTTTGTTTTTGCGTGCACACCACATGATGTGCCACGATAGTGAATGTGGTTCGGCGTACACTAACATTTCACACCTGACACTGCGAATGCTGTCACGGTGATTCACGTTTATAAGAACTGAAGTGACAAGAGGTGAAAGTACCAAAATATCTTGCGTTCAACGCTTCCTTCGCAGAGATTATTTTTGACTAGTACATGTGTTATCAGCAAGTACAATTTTTGCCTTCAGCGGCTACCTGTTGTGGGATATAAGCTATTCATTGATTTTGTTGAAAATGCGTTATTATTTTCTTTCCACTTTTGTTTAGTGTTACCCAAATATTCTTTACCACGCCGATTCTGCACGGAACCTCATACATATCTTCACCTATCGCTCATCACTTCACTTAACATTCGGTGTCCTTGTTTAATCCCACATCCGAAGTCCATGGACTCTCTTCTTTCTATGTTTTCCGTAGTCCATGTTTCATGCACTGCTGTTCCGCAAACGTACGTCCTCAGATATCTGATTCTAAAAAACAAAGACCAGTGATTTGGACTGATAAACTTTTAATGAGTAATGCTCTCTTCACTTATTCTGGCCGGCTTCTCAGATACGGCTTACTTCGTCCACCATACGTAATTTGCTTCCAGCGTAGCAGAATTCGTTTGCTTCCCCAGTTTTGAAATAAGCTTGTCGAAAATTTCATTTATACAACCGCTCAATGTTTTCTTTCTTTTCTCTTGAGCCAAAATCTGCGTTCAATAGACAGTTCCATTAAACAGGTTCTGTAATTCCTTCTCGCAAGCCATAGAAGATATTTAAATCAGTCAAAGTCCTCTCCAGTACGTGTACATACTGAATGAAATCATTGAAAACGTTTAGAAAGAATGCATATTTATCTTGCAAGGAATCAGCTGATCTTAGAAGCTGAAGCAGCGTCATAGTACGATTGATACGCTATTACATTAGTGTAAATATCACATTTTTTAGTGGTAGCATTGTGTCAGCTTGAGCCCTGTTACTGTTTAGTTTTAGTCCTCGCTAATGCTTAAAATCCAGCTTCAGCTGGAACATAAGTCTCGCGTTATCTCAAAGATTACTATTAAAATTAATGTTCTAAAAGAGTGTTTGCATGTGTAAGTGTGTGCATATTAGTTAATGTGTGTGTGTGTGTGTGTGTGTGTGTGTGTGTGTGTGTGTGTGTGTGTGTGTGTTCGCGCGCGCGCTTGTGTTTGTGAGAGTGCGAGAGAGAGAGAGAGAGAGAGAGAGAGAGAGAGAAAGCGAAAGAAAGAGAGAGAAATTACTACTTTGCTTATATACTTGCGTCCCCTAGACATGTTGTTAATCATAAAAGCCAAAATTTCTTTCAGAACTCTTGCAGGTCTCTCAGGAAAGAAATTACTAATTCATTCTGTTCACTTGCGGTTTTTTGCACTTGGGGCACAACTGACGGAATGCCAGGTAAACTCTGCGCCAGGCACCTGGTAACTGGGTCATCGAAATAGCGTCAGAGGAACAGCTTCTGTCTGGGTGTCCCTACGTCCTTGACGAGTCCAGACTGTGCGCCGTGTAAACATAGTTTACGGTGGACGAGCGAGTTCATTAGCGGGCAGCAGCTCTGAGGTCCGCTCGTCCGCTGTTCGTTACCGTTAATTACAGCCAAGCAGCTTCCAGGAAACTACCCACACTGGGTGTTAATCTCTATGATTAGACCTGACAGAGCCTTGGTCCAATATTCTGGAACCCAAGACACTGCATCAACTACTTGTGATACTTTGCTGAATTTATATAAAAGTAATATGTTACATTTTTTGACCTACAGATACACAAAATATATGTACATATCACAGACCAAATTAAGTTCACACGTATTCCTTGCAATAGAACAACCCACAACATATCTATCTATTAAACATGGGGATATTTGAAAACATTATTTTGTGAACTCATAAATAATAGCGAAAATGCGCCATTAACTTTCAGTACACATCTCAAAGAACAAAAAAATACAACAGCGCCTGTCGATGTCACACGCAGCTATCAAAGGCAGATATCTATACACCACTGACGAAGTACAACACTCCATCGAAATGGAAAAAGAGCCAAATAATATTGTAAATGAACATACAGATTTTATAATAAAAACAGCTGTCCTTCTACGTACGTAAAGTACGTACGTCCGCAACTCGTGGTCTTGCGGTAGCGTTCTTGCTTCCAGCACACCGGGTCCCGGGTTCGATTCCCGGCGGCGTCAGAGATTTTTCGTGCCTCGAGATGACTGGGTGTTGTACTGTCGTATTGATCATCATCATTTATCCCCATTACGGTCGGAGGAAGGCAATGGCAAACCATCTCTGCTAGGACCTTGCCTAGGCGGCGGTGTGGGTCTCTCGCATCGTCCCCTACGCTCCAACGAGTGTGGGACCTCATGAAAGTACATACAAAAGGACATGTTTGTCTGCGTGGTCATCTTCCTCATAAGCAGCTGCTATAGTCAATTATTATTGGTGCTTTCATCGTAAGCTTACTATACGCGCAAGAAAAAGTGGATTCATCACAGGCGAAAAACTGAGAATAGAGTATGTGCTGCCATGTTTTCCCTTCTTTCTTTTTTTCCGATTTAAATCTTTGTTGATATAACAAGAGGCAAAGACACCATAGGTTACTGTGCACTAATTTTAAAAATAAATATCGCTTTCAATCTATAAATACCAAAATGTAGAGCCGTAATATGCATAGAATACCATATTTCCAGAATGACAACAGAAGATGCTTTATAAATGAAAGCGAAACCTTAAAATATACATTAATTGCACGGAGAAATCAATAATGACTGTCTTCAAACACTAATGTTTCCTAATAATTATAGTTTAATCGGTTTACTTTTATGCTAATTATATCTTGCACATTTTATTTCCACTACTCGAAGCAACTAATGTAATCAAACAAAACGAATATGGACATCGACTAAGTGAGATAAAACAATTCTCACACTATGCCAAATATAAGATGCACATTCTCAGCGGACCAGCGAGAGATACGAGAGATACACAATACCATGTTTTATGTGGTGTATGTAGCTTACTGTGCGACATGGTCACAATATTGGATTATGTAAACTAAATAGTCACATATTATTTACTGTTTTGTCCTCCTAAAATTCCTGTAATGTTTCCGAAATTTTACTTTAATCTGACTTTTACTTGGCACTTATCACGTCCTCGTGCAGTAACAATAACGATTTTAGTTGGAAAGTGGTCGTAATCTCGATGAAGCAACGTGATTTACATTTCCTAACATGTAGTATGTTGTAAAAATAATATGATCCATTTCATATTTCCCTCCGTAAGGAACTTCATGGCAATGCTACCCAGAACTGAGTAACACTTTGCCAGTGGTCGCTTCAGCAAATACAGAGAGAGACCCTAGTTTCTTTTCTCGAGTATTAGTCTCTTATGAGTCGACCATTACTAATCACGGCGTGATTAATCTATGAAAAATAGATTATTGGAGTATGCGAAACCCACACTGGTTACGAGTCGAACATCTGATTTGGTTGAAGTTGAATTTTTCGACGGGTGACAAACTCATCGATCCATTCTCTATCGATGCAAATTAAATGGTGATAAATACCGAAATTATTCCAGAAGTGCGACAAACTCTGTAGTTTCAAGATGATGGCTGCTCAGAACTTTATTCTGTACAGCTCTGGAAGTATTCGATTGCCGGTGCAATTGTGGGCGGGTCGAAAGGGGTAGTCAAGCATCTTGGCCTGCAAGACTGCCAGATATTACTTCAGCTGATTTGGTTTGTACCGTTAATTGAAGAGTGAAGCTTATAATGAAATCCCAACAGCGAGCGGTAACATGATACAGCGTATCACCAACGTATGTCAGATGATTCAATAGAAAACTCTTCTCAGTTGTGACGAATAATTCCATATGCGGATAAATAGGTGTATAGATGTGGGCAGAGATATTCCTGATCATTCAGTTTGAAATAATTCTTACTAATATGCAACCCATTGGTGAGAGGTGAGAGGACACATCTAAAACGAGTACCCATTTGGTATAAGTGAGAAGACACACCTCTTACAAGCGTTCCAGTTACTGAACACATCTGTTTTTTTTTAATCCAATGCGTTTTTCGTACACTATTGTGTTACTTGTCTATTACAGCGCCATCCGTCACGTAACGAAATATGTGTTCCACAAGAAAGTTACGTACTTCTCCCATAGAATCCGATTCTTCTATATACATGATTTATTCCTATTTAAGTTTTCAAAGCTACCCCCGTCCACCCCTTAAGGGGGGGGGGGGGTGTAGCTCTCCAGAAAGCATTTTCAAAAATATAGTACAAGTATGTTTCTGTTTTATGATTCGATGTGTAGTTTTTTCGGTATTTCGTTGTGCCAACATGAAAAAATTACCCTGTATATAATATCATTTATAAACTTCTCGATGGCGGCAAGACGTCGTAAATACCAAGTACATTGATACGTTACAGGTGCTTAGTATATGTATCGGCAACAAACGCTCCGGATTAATTATCACCACACATTACCTATGGAGGGTAGTAGTCGCAACAACATTCAATATGACAATTAGAATCGCCAAGTGGTGCACTCTTTCTGCAGTGGCCACACTTTCGGCGGGCAATTGTCCTAAGATATAGTAGAGTTCATATAGGTCTTTATTTACGTTACGTTTACGGATCGCGTAATGCAGCAAGGACCTACTAGAGACAGTACTCTTATCATTTATATTTAACACTTTCTCTGCGAGGCAGTGTGTGATGACACATGAATCAAAAACGTAAGCACCACAATAGAAACATTAAGCATAGAACTAATGTGGTTAACCAGATAGAACACAAACTTACCACAAGGCATTGGATGGTACTACTCAACGAACTGTAAATATGATATGCTGTGTGTGTCAGCAATTTCAGAGATTGCTGACGTATTTTAAGGTATTATGTATGCTGGAGCAGTGGCACGAGCAACGAATAGGTTGTGCATTTTGCGTTTTAGGAATCAGTGTGCGATTTGCAGGGGGGATGGGGGAGATTTCCCCCCCCCCCTCTGCATCAGACCATCCCCTCCTCTGGTTTCAGTTTATGCATCCCAACCTGGGATGTTTATTTCCCACGCACTGGAGTAAAACATTACATATAACTTAAATTTGTGGAGCCGAACACTGAAAGTTTTTAATAAGTCTTCGTATTAATACTATTAATATGTTTCAGTTTTCTATCATCAGAATAAGTACAGCTTTTCACAAATGTGCCTCTACTTTTTGAATTCCCCTCGTATATCTGTACCCGTATGTAGATGACTTTGTAAATAAGCTTTACCTGTAATGTACTTTTAAAGATATAACAAGGGATGGCTTTTCTGTTAGTTCATACCGGTGAATAGTGAGTTTCGGCATTAACATCTATTTATAAATAACTGTTTAACCATGCGTAACGCCACGGTCGAAGCTAGTAATATATATAATTCTACTAACCCCCTAAGACATCCCCCCCACTGGTAAAAGCACAAATCGCACCCTGTTAGGAATTAACCTTGGATCTGTGATAGTTGTGTCTGGTTCTGCAGAAGTCTAGTCAGGGACACCATGCCATGATGTTATTCCACAGTGAGTGGCTCGTAACGAACTGTCAGATTATTTTTTAGCGTACGCTAGCTTGATAATGCACAAGAGGCCGAAACTATGTACTTCCAAACAATAAAATAAAGTTTTTATTTTAGCTGAGAAGCAGCGAATATAACAAAATAAAGAAATTCGCATTCCTAACAGTGCTACTGGCTTGACTCATGTAACGTTTCTTGAAGGTGGGCGTGAAGCTCAGCACTGAGTGACGGAGTATACAGGGTGTATTAAAAAGAATATACGTATTAAAGTATTATTTTGTCCAAACTATCGATAGCTCCGCCTCGGCTCAGCTACTGGAGAAACGAATACAAACAGCGTGGTTTCAACATTATGGCTGCTCAGTAGTCTAGTTTATATTAAGAGCCGCTAGATATCAGTTGTCTTCTGTTTTGCTTGGTAACCGTCATATGTTTAAAATGGCTACTCCAAGGCAGAAATCTTTTTGTATTCTCGAGTTTGCGAAGTACAATTCCGTGATTTTAGTGCAAAGACGATTCAGACGGAGGTACCAAATAGATCCTCCGAATGGATGGAATATTCGCAGATGGTATCGACAGTTTCTAGATATAGGATGTGTATGTAAAGGAAACAGTCCTGGCCGCCCACGTGTTCCTGAAGAAACTGTTGCACGAATTCAAACTGCTTTCTAGCGTAGTCCTTCAAAATCAACTTGTCGTACCAGGTGAGAATTACAACTGCATTCAACAACACCTTGGCGTGTTTCGACACGTCCGTTGGTTAAAAAGCCGTACGAGTTACAGTTGTAACAAGCTCTGCGTCCTGATGACAAACGCAAACGTGTGGAATTTTGTAACGAGATTCTTGATGCTATTGACAATGATAACACTTTCGCACAACGCATCGTGTTCAGTGATGAGGCGACGTTCCATGTTAGTAGTAAGGTAAACAAACACAATGTTCGAATTTGGGGCCTACATAACTCACAAGCGGCCATTGAACATGTACGAGATTCGCCCAAAGTCAATGTGTTTTGTGAGATATCCTGATCATCTGCTTACGGCCCACTCTTCTTTGATGGAAACACAGTTAACGGTCAACAGTGTCTCGCTATGTTACAAAACTGGTTGTTTCCGAGGCTGCACGAAGATAACTTCATTTTTCAATAAGGCAGGGCACCCTTTCAATGGAGTCGTCAAGTGCGTTAATATCTGAATAAAACTCTACCGAACCGTTGGATTGGTCGTCAAGCAAGTGGCGACTTAACATGTCTTAGCTGGGCTGCAAGGTCACCGGGCACCCTCTGACTTCTTCCTGTGAGGTTTGGTTAAAGAGAATGTTTATTTACCACCGCTCCCAGAGAACCTCGAAGAGTTGAAGAACCGGATCCGTACTGCCATAACATCAGTGACGAAGGACATGCTTGCCCGAGTTGGGAGTAATTTGAGTATCGATGTGATATTGTTCGCGACGCTGTAATCTATTCTTGAAAGGTTTGTAAATAAGTATGTAATGTTTCATATTCGTGTGTCTTAAGGTTTGATAAATATATGTATTCGAAATACGTATATTATTTTTGAAACACCCTGTATAATCCTTCTATTGACACAATACATTTTGATCATTAATGCATGGCCTGAAACACAGTGTACATTTTGGCCACTTCTGTGCTCGTAAGCCAGCCGTGGTGACCGAGCTGTTCTAGGCGCTTCAGTCCGGAACCGCGCGATTTCTACGGTCGCAGGTTCGAATCCTACCTCGGGCATGGATGTGTGTGATGTCCTTTGGTTAGTTAGGTTTAAGTAGTTCTTTGTAGGGGACTGATGACCTCAGATGTTAAGTCCCATAGTGCTCAGAGCCATTTTGTGCTCGTAAACGTATCCAAAGGAACGCAGGGATTAAGGGAAACAAACTTCTAAAAACTTCCTGGCAGATTAAAACTGTGTACTGGACCGAGACTCGAACTCGGGACCTTTGCATTTCGCGGGCAAGTGCTCTACCAACTGAGCCACCGAAGCACGACTCACCTCCCGTCCTCACAGCTTTACTTCTGCCAGTACCTCGTCTCCTACCTTCCAAACTTTGCAGAAGCTCTCCTGCGAACCTGCAGAACTAGCACTCCTGAAAGAAAGGATCCTTTCTTTGCTGGCACGGCAGCTAAGCGTGTTCGGTCAGAGGGTTAGCTGCCCTCTGTAATAAAAAAACTGAGTGAATGAATCGACGACGAACTGAAACGTGAGTCTTGTGACGACCGCCCCGAACAGATAGAACGAACGAAAACGAACAAAATGAGATTTAAAAAAGTTGGTAGAGCACTTGCCCGCGAAAGACAAAGGTCCCGAGTTCGAGTCTCGGTCCGGCACACAGTTTTAATCTGCCAGGAAGTTTCATATCAGCGCACACTCTGCTGCAGAGTGAAAATCTCATTCTGAAATCTTCTAAAACAGTGAAAAATATTTTGTGTGATTTTTATCGTTTCAGAATTGACAGAGAATAAGCGCGACGTTTAGAAAAACTAATGGCCAAATACTGTATTACATGTAATACTGTTAAGACGTAACGCTGCATAGAGAAGTCTGATCGGTTTTGCATCTGAGTAATCAGACATTACTGCAAGTGGTTTAGTACCTCGAGTGCATCACTACCATTGAAAAGTGCCTCCATAGTTCTGATATAATTCTGACAGGTGCCAGAGTATTTTTTGAGTGGTCACGAAAACCACACGACTATATTCTGAATGTAGAGGATCGTAAACTGAACACAAAATTGCATTTTGTATCAATAGGTTCTCTCCGAATAGACGTACTAAACATTTTCTCGTGTGAGTCTTGTTAGAGTTTAATTCGTCTGCAAATATCAACTTGGTAAAGGCAGACATTTCCGGTAATTCAAAGCAAATTAAATTTCTTTTTATACTTTAACTTCGTAGGGCACGAAGAAATTTACTGGAATCTTAGATCTCCTTTTATGTATATCTGGAGCTTGCAAACATTAAAACGCCTCTAGGCATAATACTATGACAGGCCTTGGCTTCAGTGGTCTCGTATGATAGTGAGAGTGATCCACTGAGGGTACATCAAAGGCAGACCGCCCGCTGTGACAGCCAACATGGGCCCAGGCGCCACGCTTTGAGCCGTCGACTTCATTACCCAGCACGTCAACACGCCGCAAAGTATTCACCGGCGATATAGGCGGTTGTTTGGAATCCACAAGCGCCCGCCGCGGCGACGTCGCTAGCGTCAATCGAATGCGAGCTCCACCATTTATCACCTGCTATGCTAATTATGCTGGTCTGGCACGGCGATAATCAATCAAGTTAATTAATGTGCTTCTACATCCACCCAGCTTTCCGAGATTCTGATAACCTGCGCGGAAAGCTGCGGACCTGCGCTAATCCTCTAACGTGCTTAAGTGCTGTGTGTGGGTTTGCTGTTCTCACAAAGCCGACAGCCATTAAAGGCAGTAAGGCAGGGCACTGCCAAAGAACGGTGACAGGTGAACACAGGTCACCAGCAGCGTGTGTTTCTCATTGTCTACCTCTTGTCCAACGCTACAACGTGTCAGCTGGTAAACAGAACTACGTGAATGTCTGATTAGGCGGCTTATTAGAGCAGTTCTATTAATGTAGTGTTGCAGATAAATAAGGTAAGTGCAAAGTACGTAATCCGAAAATAACACAGTTTTAACCTATGGTTCTCCAACGCGACCAAATGCCACACACATGAGACTCAGCCGTCTTTCCTTCACTACCGGTAATCATACAGAGATCCTGTTTCCTTGAAGACATTCGCAGCAGCACTTGAAAGTACTGCGTCTACTACCGAGGGTCCACTTGTCAGTATGACGATGCACCTCTCTGACATCAATGCAAGCACTTATTAAGCCGGGAAGGGTGCCATATACAGTTTTATCCTCTCCTGAGGTTAACTAGCCCACAACGGCTGTAACTTGTCCTTGAAACCTCCGTTACTTGGACAGACAGACTTGATGTCTCGGCTGGTTCCACATGTGTGTTATCGAGAATAGACCAGGAGTTCTTGGCGGCCACAGCTATAACTCAGCATGTCGCAGACAGTTCATAACGACACACACATAATAACTAACCTATTAAAAACTGGCACTAGGACACTTACGCATGAGAGATAACACAGGAAGCCGGCCGCTGTGGTTGAGCGGTTCTAGACTCTTCAGTCCGGAACCGCGCTGCTGCTATGGCCGCAAGTTCGAATCTTACCTCGGGTCTTGATGTGTTAATGTCCTTAGCTTAGTTAGGCTTAAGTAGTTCTATGTTCTAGGGGACTGATGACCTCAGATGTTGAGTCCCATAGTGCTTAGAGCCATTTGCACCATTTTTTGATAACACAGGAGCAGGTAGGATGTCCATGCCGTACCGTTCTAGCGTCAGATTTCCCTCAAATCACGACCAGTGCTGACCTGAGAATATATGCGATGGTTGCCCGCACCATGATGGCAGGAGTCGCAGCACAGCGCCTCTCTAAAACTGGAAGACTGCGATGTCTCGTCATGTCGCAATCATAGTCGCCGACGATGGTCATCCGGGATCCAGATACGCGTTTCACCGCTGAAGACTGTTCCATGCCATTTAGAAGCACGCTATGTTTCCTGGTGATGGCACCAATCCAAAATCAGCTGTTCGTTGTGTGGCGTCCGCAAGTCCTTATTCCACTGCTGCTTGTCGCCGCCTAGTGACACGGGATGACGCAGAATATTCCAGGGTGTACTGTACATTATCTTTTGTTGGATAGCAGGTTAAGATGTGGGAAGTTTCGTTGTGCTCAGAACTGAATATGATGATCCTCCCTTGTTGTGATTTGACGTGGTCTACTAGAACCTCGAAAGCGAGTATGTCCCCATGCAACCCTAAACAGAGCCAGCGACACATCATATAGACCCCTTAAATTCGTATACCGCACGATTCGGCCAGCTGACCTGGTGGAGACCCACAATGGGATCTGTTTCAAAATTTATCTAGTGCTGATAACGCCGTCTCAAACAAGTAAACCCACGTGTACGTGTCATTCACAGTGACGGGTCAGCGTAATAAACAATGTCCAGTGTTGATATAAAAAGACAAAATCTTAATGTTGCAAAACACTTCCATTAAGTTTCTGAATGTAGATAATTCCGTTTATATGTAAATTTTCGGTGTTAACAACGGTAGGGCTTGTACTGTTGTCAACAAAAACTTTTCGTCAGTTGAAGCAATTTCTTTGACTCCACTTGGAAAATCTAACCATAAAACAGGACAGACTAAGCCAGATTAACTATTATATTTGGAGCCTGTAGAATACAAGGCCTAGCTGGTGAACGTATTACAAATGAGCACAATAGTAACTGGTAAGACGCCTGGTAGACTTGAACGAACTGTGACAGAAGCCCTTACACCAGGGGACTGACGTTCTAGAAAATGCGTTGATACCATGAGATAGTGCACTGATAGTGGCTAGCCACTAGCCGAAAACTAGATTTGCCTAATAAAACCTGAAAGAAAAGGACGACTGATTGCTGTGCTTCGTCATTTCAAAGGCCTGCTATTAGACATAAGAACATATACTCATAGTAACAGACTAAGCCTACAGATCATTTTAGTATGTATGAATACATGAGTATTGAAATATTTGAAAAAGTCACTGAATAAAAGGACGAGAAAAAAGTATAAAAGTTGGATAATAAAGACTGGATACCTGTTGATGTTCTACAAGAAAGATTGTTATTTTCAATATATCAAAGACTCAAGTAATACAACTGGGTTGAAGGGATCTTTCTTTCCTTTCATAAGGAAAGAAAAGATTTACAATGGATGGGTTTTTCTGGTTGGATCCACACGTCTTATATAAACAATTCCTTCCTGACATGAGGGGCCAGACTCTTAAAAACACTTCCATAAAATATTTTGTGGTGACAGCCTAACCGTCAGTAGAGTCTAAAAGTCATTCAACTGCTGGCTTGGGATGCTACGAGTTTCAGTGTCACAATAACTGCCTTTGCAAATGGTTCAAAAAATGGTTCAAATGGCTGTGAGCACTATGGGACTTAAAATCTGAGGTCATCAGTACCCTAGAACTTAGAACTACTTAATCCTAACCAACCTAAGGACATCACACACATCCATGCCCGAGGCAGGATTCGAACCTCCGACCGTAGCGGTCGCGAGGTTACAGATTGAAGCGCCTAGAACCGCTCGGCCACACTGGCCGGCTACCTGCCTTTGCAGATACAGACTCTTGACAAGGCCAAGACTGCGGCAGGTTGCCGCAAGTTGCTCTGTACCGGCGATTAAGGGGAAGGGTGGTGGGAACATTTAGTACCTGCTGCCTACTACCATCATGCGTTGTCTAATAAAAAATGTCGTGTGACTAGGGCCTCCCGTCGGGTAGGCGGTTCGCCAGTTGCAAATCTTTCGATTTGACGCCACTTCGGCGACTTGCGCGTCGATGCGGATGAAATAATGATGAATAGGACAACACAACACCCAGTCCCTGAGCGGAGAAAATCTCGGACCCAACCGGGAATCGAACCCGGGCCCTTAGGATTGACATTTTGTCGCGCTGACCACGCAGCTACCGGGGGCGGACCGTTGTCTAATGGAACAGCTAAAAAAAAAAAAAACGCTGCACACGCCCCCTGCTCCCATCAACGAGCTCTTTCGGAGGTTTCCAGTCTGAAAGGGTCTGCCGTCACGCCGAATAATCTGGAACAGAGGCAAGGCCTCGCTGTCATAACCGGCAGTGGATCAGTCTGCAGTACTTCCCGGAGAATAACACGGGAGTCGCTTCCGCTGTTACGCAGTTCAGTGATCAGCGCCAGCTGACTTTGCCTGGTGCTTGATTACTGCTCTGGCTCCGTCTTCTGCTCCAGGTTCTACTACAGTTTCAATCTCTCAAAATCCCTTTCTCCCAAGAAGAAAATCCTATCACGGCTTTCCGTTAAACAGTTTAATTTCTTTTTTATCCTGCTTTTCTGTGTCAAAGTCACTAATTTATCACGTGGTCCTGTTTCACTGCTGTGCTTCTTTCGACCTGAGGAACACTCGGCTCACATGCACGTATCAAGACGTCTACTTAACCCGTGAATAGTCGCGTGGATGACATATGTTCAAAATGGCTCTGAGCACTATGGGACTTAACTTCTGAGGTCATCAGTCCCCTAGAACTTAGAACTACTTAAACCTAAATAACCTAAGGACATCACACACATCGACGCCCGAGGCAGGATTCGAACCAGCGACCGCAGCGATCGCGCGGTTCCAGACTGTAGCGCCCAGAACCGCTTGACCACTGCGGCCGGCGGTGATATTCGTCAACCGATGATTTTCTCTTTATATGTTCTCATTCCTATGGTTTGTCAACAGAGGGAAGTTTGTAGAGCTTCAAGTTCCACCAAATGCTGAGGACATCTACATCTGCATCTACATGGATACTCCACAAATCACACTTCAGCGCCTGGAAGAGGATTCATTGAACCAGCTTTACAATGAATATTTGCTCTTCCAATATAGAACAGCCGGAGGAAAAAACTAACACTTGTATCTTTCCGTGGGAGCCCTGATTTCCCTTGTTTTATTCTTATGATGGTTTTTTTCTATGAATGTCGGGGTCAACAAAATATTTTCCCATTCGGAGTGGAAAAGTGGTGATTGAAATTTCATGAGAAGTTTCCGTCGCAACGAAAATCGCCTGTGTTTCAATGATGTCTACCCCAAATTATCTATCAATTCAATGATACTCTTTTCTCTGTTTCTCGATAATACAAAACGTGTTACCCTTCTTTGAACATTCTCGATGTACTCCGTTGAACCTAAATCGTAAGGATCCCGCACCTCGCAGCTGGACTCCAAAAGGGGATGGACAAACGTTGTGTACGCTGTCTCTTTAACACATCTCTTGAATCTTCTAAGTGTCCTGCCAATAAAATGCCGTCAGTGGTTCGCATTCCCAAAAACATTTTCTATGTGTTGTTTCCGGGTACGTTATTCACAATTGTAACTCCTAGATATTTAGTTCATATTTGACTGATTTAGCGTGCAGTATAAGTTAAACGGATTCATTTTAGCACCCCGATTCCTCACGCTTTTCATTATTTAGGGTCAATTTCCAATTTTGTCCCAATGCAGTTTTTTTTATGAATAGTTTTGCAATTTATTTTCATCTTCCGACGCCTTTACTAGACGATAAGCGACAGTATCATCTACAAACGACCTAAGACTGCAACTCAGATGTCTCTTAAATTGTTTATATAGACAACGAACAACAGAGGGCCCATATCACTACCTTGCGGAAGGCTTGAAATCACTTCAGTTTAACTCGAGGATTTTCCGTCAGTTACTATGAACTGTGACCCCTCTGACAGAAAATCACGAATCCAGTCACATAACTGAGACGATGTTCCATAACCCTGCAAACTGATTGCAAGCCGCTTGTGAGGTGCAGTGTGAAAAACCTCCCGGAAATCTACAAATACGGAATCTCAACACTTCGTATGGGTAAAGGGCCTTCTGCGTTTCACAATAACGATGTTTCGTAAATCCGGGCTGATAATGAGTGAATAGACAGTTATCTTCGGGGTAATTCACAATGTTCGAACACAACATATCTCCCAAAATCCTGCTGCATATCGTCGCTAATAATATGGACCTGTAATTTAGTGGATTACTCCTTTCGTCTTTCTTGAATAATGTTTTGACCAGTACATTTCTCCAGTCTTTTTGTATGGACCTTTCGTCGAGCGAGCAGTTGTATATAATTGTCAAGTATGGAGCTATTGCATCAGAATACTGTGCAAGGAACATAATTGGTATACAGTCTGGACCAGAAGACTTGCTTTTATTAAGTCATTTAAGTTGCTTCACTACTCCGAGGCTATCTACTTCTATGTTACTGTTGTTGGCAGCTGTTCTTGATTCGAATTCTGGAATATTTACGCCGTCCTCGATGGTGAAGGAATTTCGAGAGAATGTGTCTATTAACTCTGCTTTGGCAGCACTGCCATCGATAGTATCTCCACTGCTATCGCGCAGAGAAGGCATTGATTATGTCTTGACGCTGGCGTACTTCACATACGACAAGAATCTTTTGGGATTTTCCGCCAGATTTGGAGACAGTTTCGTTGTGGAAACTATTATATGCATCTCGCATTGAAGTTCGCTATAAATTTCGAGCTTCTGTAAGAGATCGTCAATCTTGGAAATTTTTCGTCTGTTTAAATTTGTCATTTTTCTTCGTTGTTTCTGCAACGTTTTGAGTGCCAAGTGGATCAGCTACTAATTTCTTTGTTACAACTCCCTGAATTGCGGTTGATAGTATTTCTTAGAATTCAAGCCACATCTAATCTACATTTACATTGTTAATTTAGAAGGAGTGGAGTCTCTCAAGAAGGAATATCACCATTATTGTTTCAGCGTGGCTCTCGTTAGGAAACATAAAAATAAGTTAATGCACACCGTGTTCTCTGGTCTTCAATTGTCACCCACGCGCCTGCTGGTGTTACCATTTCCGTTTCTATTTTCATAGTATATTACTTGTTTTTATGGTTTAACGTCCGTATTATTGACTGCATACTAAATATTTTATAAAATACTTCACATTGGATTTAGATTTTCATTCACTTCTACATATCTTCCCGCCACGATCAGAAGTAATAATCGGATGTCTGTACCAAATAGAAGTAGAAATGTCGAAGAATTCTGATCCAGATACATTGTTGGTTTGGTCTGACTAACATAGTGGTGAAGAGGAGATCTTATCTTCTCTGAGGATTCTAAAGGTGAAGAAGACAATGTAGTGCTGAGTGATCATCATTTAGCTCTAATGCAAGAGATGTCAGAGGATGAAAAAGATGATGTTATAATCGACGTTGCAAGTGAAAGATATTTCTTAGGTAATGGTAAGACCGCAAAATGGCTGAAACAGAAGTCCGCAACGAACATACATATTCGGTCATACAGTATAATCACACATCTGTCTGGACCGGGAAACGGAGCCTAAGGAATGAATTCTGAAGCTGGATAGTTTCGGCCTTTCTTTGATGATAACGACATTAGAATAATAACCAGAGCATTGTTGGATTAACAGTATCTTATGAGCAGACTAGGAAAAACACTCATCAAATCTGAGATAATTACGAGGTGAACTGCCAACAATCATATTTCTTATAAATGAGTGAACAAAGATTTGGCTTTCTCTCACAATGCTTACGTCTTGATGATGTAGGAGACATTCACTTCAGAAATGAAATTGATAAGTTAACACCCATGAGAGAAGTATCCGAAATAACAGTACATCATTTCTTAAAAAACTTCTGGCCAAGTCGGTAGCAAACTGTAAATGAAAAATTTTTGTCGTTTAGGAGTAACTGTCTTTTACGGCAGTTGATACCTAGTGCACCCGATAAGTACGGGCTGAAAATATTTGATTTAGTTCATTCTAAGACAGCATGTACGGTAAATTTAGAAAGCTATGTTGGTTCGAAGCCCAGTGGACCTTATAAACAAAGCAATAGCTCACATGACATGGCAATGAGAATGGTGGAGCCAGTTGCGGGCACTGAAAGAAATGCCTCTGTCAGTAACTGGCCTTCAACATACTCTCTTACTGAAAGTCTTACTTACTTAGCAGTAGGCAAATATGTATCCTACTTCGTTTCACTTTTGGTTAAAATAACATTGAAAGCAATGATGGGTGACAGTTGTGACCCATGTGACGAATAATGCAACAGAAATTCGCGCGACCAATATTTTGACCTGACTTGCTCTAGTTTACTCCTCCCCGTAATATCTTCTATAAGTTTATGTTAATAACTTACTACCCATCGTTGATGATCAAAACTCAGAATACTTTGACTTTTTTTCATTTTTTGAGTCATCAGTCTTCTGGCTGGTTCGATGTGGACCGCCTCGAAATCCCCTCCTGTGCCAACCTCTTCATCTCAGAGTAGCACTTACATACATCCACAGTTATTTGTAGGATGTATTCCAGTTTCCGTCTTCCTCTGCAGGTTTTACCCTCTACAGCTCCTTCTAGTAGCGTCGAAGATATTCCCCGATGTCTTTACAGATGTCGTACCACGCTGTCCCTTCCTCTTGTCAGTGTTTTCCAAATGTTCATTTCCTCTCCGATTCTCCTCATTCCTTACTTTATCAGTCCGCCTCATTTTTAAACATTCCCCTGTATCACCAAGTATCAAATGACTCTATTCACTTCTGTTACGGTTTTCCCACAGTCCATGTTTGACTCTCATACAATACGATGCTCCAAATGTACATTCTCAGGAATTTCTTCTTCAAATGCTCCATCCATCACTGGTTATTTTGCTGCCTAGGTAGCAGAATTCCTCAACTTCATGTACTTCATGACCGTCATTGTTAAGTTTTATGCTGTTCTCATTTCTGCTACTTCTCAGTAATTTTGTCTTTCTTCGATTTATTCTCAATACATATTCTCCACTCATCAGACTATTTATTCCATTAAGCAGGTCATGTAATTCTTCTTCACTTTCACTCGCGATACAAATGTCATCAACGAATGGTGTCATTGATAGCCTTTCGCATTGAATTTTAATTCCACTCTTGAACTTTCTTTTATTTCCATCATTGCTTCTTCGATGTAGAGATTGAAGAGAAGGGGCAAAAGGCTACATCCCTGTGTTACACTATTTTCAAATCGAAGACTTCGATCTTCGTTTCCCACTCTTATTGTTTCCTCTTGGTTCTTGCACATATTGTCTCTTACCAGTCTTTCCCTGTTCTTAACACCCACATTTCTGTGGATTTCGAACATCTTGCACCATTTTACAGTGTCGAATGGTTTTCACAAGTCGAAAATCGAATGAACGTATCTTGACTCTTCTCCAGTCTTGCTTTCATTGTCAACCAGAACGTCAGAATTGCCTCCCTAGTGCCTTTACTTTTCATGAAGCCAAACTGATCGTTATCTAACGCATCCTCGGTTTTCCTTTCCATACTATTTTATATTTTCACGTCAGCGACATGGATGCATGAGCTGTTAATCTAATTGTGTGATAATTCTCGCACTTGTCGGCTCTTGTAGTCTTCGAAATTGTGTCGATGATGGTTTTCCGAAAGGGAGATGTCATGTTTCCAGACTCACACATTCTACAAACCAACGCGAATAGTCGTTATGTTGCTGTTTCCCCCAAAGATCTGAGGAATTCGGATGGAATGTTGTCTATTCCATATGCCTTATTCAATGGTAAGTCGTACATGGCTCTGCTACATTCTCATTTCCCTGTCTCTGCTATATCGACTCCTGTTTCTTGTCCTATCACGTCATCTGAAAAATCTTCTCCCTCAAAGAGGCCTTCAGTGTACTCCTTCTACCTATCTGCTATCTTTTCTGAATTTAACAGTGGAATTCCCATTGCTGTTTTGATGTTACCACCATCTGAAAAGTTCTTTCGACTTTTCTACATGGTGAATCATTTTATCTGTCAATCATTTCATTTTCAATACCTTCACATTTTTCCTGAAGTCATGTCGCCTTTGTTTTCCTGCTCTTCCTGTTTATCTCATTTCTAAGAGACTTGTATATCTGTACTCTTGAATTTGCCTGTTCATTCTTTTATCTGTCATCATGTGTTACCTGCGGTCTTTCTGTAGTGAATTACCTGTTCAATATCCTTACATACTTACTGTATCTCTTAATCCTCTGCTTGCAAAGTCGTCATGCAGATCTGAAATATCGTTGTACTTGTTGGTTTGCTGTCAATTCTGCTGAGAACATAACGAATCCCACTCCAGTTGTACCTTTTTAGCTGCTACTGAATTTCCCTGCATTCATCTGACCACAAAATCTTGACTTCTTCCTATCTCACTTCACTGAACCCCTTTATATCTAGATCGAGCCTCGGAATTTCCATTTTCATATCTTCTAGATCATCTTCCACGTTCAAACTTCTGACATTCGACGTCCCGGCCCATAGAGTATTATCCTTTCGTTGGTTATTTCATCTTTTTCTTGTGATCACCTCCTGCTTGACATTCCACTCCTGGAGATCCGAACTGGAGTCGAGTCTGGAATCTTTTACCAATGGAGAGGTCAACAGGACATTCCAATTACGTCACGCGTCTTCTGTAGAGAAACTACGTGCCCTTAATGCACTGGTTTCAATTGCCTTCTGCCTACTCATGTCGTTGATCTTTGCTGATTACTCCGTCTTTATGGGCAGTTTCCCACCAAAGCAGACAAGAGAGTGCTCTGAACCTCTGTCCACTCATCCAACCTCTTTGATAAGGTCGTTGGTTAATTAAGGAGGCGTCTTATGCCGGAAGTATTCGGGAATCACTGCTGATTGTTTCCTCAGACTATGGGGAACAAAACTGGCATATGCGAACGCAATGGTGCATCTACTACCATGTCTTCAACATACTGGCCTACTTGAACATTGCGATTTGTGCACTGTCCCTTTGCTCCGTTTTGTTATATCTTAGCAATACGGAAATTACTCTTTACGACAGCACGGGATCCATGGGGACATTGCTTTGCAGATGGTATCAAGACATCCTGACCGGCGAGCGTATCCAAATCACTCTTCACCATTTATTAATTATTAATTCCTCTCTCTCTGTGAGAGTTATCCAGTGGCAACACTGCAGGGGCGATAGCGGCTCTAGTTTTGCTGTACAATAATCGTATAATTTTCCCAGCTAATGGCCTTACACCAGCCCAACCTGTGCTGTCCTTAATTCTTACCTGACTATGAACATTGCTCCTTAAGGGACCTGGAATGGTATCACTGGTGACATAACAACTAACGAGTATCTCGAATAGGTGTTTCATCTCAACGCTTTTGTTGTTTTCTGACGTGTTGTGAAGATAGCAAACTCTAACTAAGCAATATTATTATGATTCTTCGATTTTATTTTAATTTATTGGCACTACCACGACTTTCATCTCTCTCAAGGAAATAAGTAATATCTCTTAACTACTTCCCCTGGAAGTCTCATTGACTCAGCCATAATCTTAAATCACACATACTGCCTATCTTTAACTGCATACAGAAATTGAACTCCTATGGTCTTTACTCATCAGACGCGTTTACTCTATACAATTCCTTTTCACACTGTAAACTTTATCACTATACCGGCCTATCCTTAAGAGACTTATGGATATTTCTGGGTGGGAGGGGGGGAGGGGGGAGGGGGGGAGACTTGTGGCGCTGCCTCCAGTGGTCACAGGTTCCTTTTACTATCGTAACTGTATACATGTGACGTGTTACGACAGTGAAAGGAACCTGTGACCACTGGAGATAGTGCCACAAGTTCCCCCAGAAAGATCTTAACAGACACACACACACACACACACACACACACACACACACACACACACGTCATACGAACAAATGTAAGTTCACTTGATGATGGAGGTTTAAACCTTTCAAACGCGTCGTGGAGATAAACAGTGCCTGGTAATAGTGAACTTGTTGTTTTATTTAATGTGAATGACAATAACGGTAAAGCCTAACCCAAAATATTCGCATTTAAAATGAGAACATATAATCGTTCCCTTTCATATCCGTGCAGACTACTGCACCAACGTTGAGTTAGCTTATATACAGGGTGTAAACGGTATAAGGCGCCAAAATTATACAGATGGCACATGTCGCAATGCTTGACAAAAAAGTCTAGTAACATGTTTGCGTATTTCCTACGGTTGTCCCAGAAAAAAAACAACAGTTCGTCTCAGGATAATGATTTTGGAAAAGTAGATACCTGGCTATGCACGTACGTAAGCAATCGGTTCCTGTTATTGTCCGCTGCGCGAATTGACATCGCGAGCGTAAATCGTAAACACACAGGCAACTGCGACCTGAGTGGCTGTGTCATTGTAATACACCGAGCGACGACATTAGGCGAGTAACCCGTGCAGATGTTGTTGCAACTCTGTTAGCTGTTAGGATGGAAAGGAGATTTACAATAGCTGAACTATGCGATATGCATTTAATTTATGGCGAGGTAAAAGGTGTTGCAAGGGCAGCTGTACGAATTTATCATGAACGCTTCCCACAACGACGACTTCCCGAAAGACATTTGCTGCTGTGCACCAAAGGTTTGTGTCATTGTAATTCTCTACTTGTATGCGATTATTATGCATTTACGTCTTAATAAAGTACAGTAGCTATCTGCACCTTTGTAAATTTTCGTCCGTATTCGAAACGTCGAAACGTATCTTCTGTTCTCATATGTTTTCCGTTTTTGTTACATCATTACAGAATACAGCTGACGAGTACGTATTTAATTTCCTTAGGTTGAGACATACTGGCTCTTCACTGCCGCGCGCAGAAGGCAGAGGCCCACAACGCGCCGATCGTACACTGGAAGCTGAAGAAAGAATTCTGGACCGCATCCAGGAGGATCCTTCTGAGAGTACTAAAAGCATCGCCCGCCACGTAGGTATATCGCACACTGACGTTCATCGCACTTTGCAAGAGGAGCGTCTGCGGCCTTAACCACATTCAACGCGTACAAGCATTGGAAGAACAAGATTTCCATCCACGGCGTGAATTCTCAGAGTGGTTTTCGTTACACAGTGTGCAGCATGATTTTGTCAACAAAATACTGGTCACAGATGAAGCGTGTTTCACTCGCGACAGAATAACTAATTTCCATAACATTCAAACGTGGAGTGTACACAATCCTCGCCACGTAGTGGGAACACATTTTCAGCGACGATTTTACGTAAATGTGTGGGCGGGTATGCTCGATCACTACATTATTGGGCCCTATGTTTTACCTGCACGTTTGACTGGTAACTATTACCGAACTTTTCTAGAGGAAACATTGTTACCAACGTTGTTAGAAGACATTCCATTAGGCATACGTCATAATATGTGGTTCCTCCACGATGGTGCTCCACCCTACATTGGTCACAGAGTACGCAGATTTTTGGATAGTCGATTTTCAGGACGATGGATCGGGCGTTCAGGTCCACGTCGATGGCCGGCACGCAGCCCTGATTTAAATCCGCTGGATTTTTACTTTTGGGGCCATATGAAGTAACTTGTTCATGCTGAGCAAGTAAATAATGTGAACGAATTGACGCAGAAGATTTTAGATACTGCCAATACTATAAAGGCCAAGGTGCATGTGTGTGAACTAGTGCGACGAAACTGGGTTCGCCGTAATGAAGCATGTGTAGAAGCGAATGGTGGTCATTTTGAACATTTATTGTAGTATTGGTGTAAGAGGAAACGACGTAATGAGTTTTCTTTCCGTTACGATGTTGTTGTACAGAAGAAAAATAATGTGAATTTAGTATTCGTTATGGCATTGCTGTAAAAAGGTGAAACAGTTGATTGTAATTAATGCACAACTATCTACTTAATGATTTATTGAATTTGTGTTAACGGAAATACATTGTTTGATATTAGCTTGTCATTACTATTACGACCTTCGTTATCGCCTTCTTGAGAAACAGACTGGTTGTATTCAGTTCACGTAAAGCGAATTACACATTCTTGACAACCCAAAAACCGTTTACATTCCTTTTTTCGGTACCACCTGATTACCACACCACGCCGTTGTACACGTCTAATGATTCCAATCCCCTGGTCGACTCGTTGCCTTTCTCTGGCCGCCCAGTCATTGTGGGCAGTAAGGTCGGTAAGCCGTGTACTGTCGGTTGACTACGTAAACAGAAATGCGTATACTACCTATCCTACGAACATTAGGTTTTAATGATACAAAACTAAAGTGCATGATACAAGAAAATGTCATTAGACTTTTTTGTCAAGCACACCGAGATGTACCAGCTGTATAATTTTCGCGCCTTATACCGTTTACACCCTGTATAACAATCATACACAAATTAAATAACTTAAACCTTCTGACTTTTTCAGTAGCTCTGTGAACGATTGACTTAACAATCACTACATCTAATCAATTATATGGATATTTCTCAAAGTAATTGAAGTTTGGCTTTTGGTAGGTTTGTAGACTCCCGCTGCGCCAGCGCGGGACATGGTGGAGACTGCGACTTGTTTTAGATTGAACGTTGAGATTTGTTATAGATTTGCCTGTATCTCCGCAGCTACACTCAGACATTTCACAACTGGCACGGTAGTCTACCTGCGGCTGCTGTGGCAGCGCGTAGTCGTTCGTTTGGGAGCGAGCCGGCTGCGGTTGTGGGTTGGGGGGACTGGGGGGGGGGGGGGGGGGGCTGCTGTCGGTAATTGCGGCAGTACGCAGCGGACGCGTGCGGCTCGCCGGCTGTCGCCTTGCTGCTGCTGGCCGACCACAGCGCGGCAGCTCATCTGCGGAAGCCCGCCGATCGACTGCTGTTTCCGCGATGCAAAATGGATGCCGCCGCCGGCGCGCGCGCGTTAGCTCCGCCGCTCCCATTGACCCGAACCGTGCAAGGCCGCACACTCGATATTCCCAGTTCAACATCATTTGATAAATTTAGCGACGCGAAACACACTCACGTGAGCAAGTAAATGATGATCTCATTAAACAGACTAGTAAGATTGACTCACTGGAGGTGGAGAAAAATGACGATATCAGTTTCTTAGCATGTGCAAGCAAGACAACGTTTTGAGGAAAAGACATTTTCCGTTGAAACATTTTGGCAGATTGGAACTGTATGCTGTACCGTCAGTCGAACCCGGCAACTGTGCTTCTTGCAACTGCTCTACCAACTGAGCTACCCAAGCATGACTCACGACCCGTCATCACTTTTCTGCCAATGTCTCATCCCCTTTGCCAACGAAACGCAGAGGTCCGAATTTTGACTCCCGGATAGGCACAGAGTCTTTATCTGAAAATAAGTTTTAAACCAGTGCAAACTCCGCTGCTGAGTGAAAAATTCATGTTGATACTTTTAACTGCTTGCACCAGAGCTACTGTTCATTTACTGGATGACTAATTTCTGGCTTTTCTAATTTCACAAACCACCTATTACAGAGAACAAAATGTTGTCAGTGAATGCGACGAATGTGGACACTATATATATATAATGGTCCACACGGTAATTACTTTTTTTTTTTTTTTTTGAGTTGTCAGTCTTCGGACTGGTTTGATGTGGACCACCACAAATTCCTCTCCTGTACCAGCATCTTCATCCCAGAGTAGCACTTCCGATCGACATTCTCTATTACTTGTAAGATGAACTCCAGTCACTATCATTCCCTGCAGTTTTTACCCTCTATACGTCGCTCTAGGATCATGTGAGTTACTCCGTGTTGTCTTAACAAACCTCCTACTATTCTGTAGCACCACATCTCAAATGATTCGGTTCTCTTCTGTTCCATGTTCCCCACAGTCCACGTATCACAACCACACAACGCTGTGCCCCAAACGTACATACTCAGAAATTTCTTCCTGAAATTAAGCCCTGCATTGGACACAGATACGCTTCTCTTCCGTGGTCTACGGGTACAGTCCTTGATTAGTGAAAAAATGGTTCAAATGGGTCTGAGCACTATGGAACTTAACATCTGAGGTCATCAGTCCACTAGAACTTAGAACTACTTAAACCTAACTAACCTAAGGACATCATACACATTCATGCCCGAGGCAGGATTCGAACCGGCGACCGTAGCGGTCGCACGGCCCTAGACTGAAGCGCCTAGAACCGCTCGGTCACATTGGAGGGATTTTGGTTAGTAATGAAAACGTCCACGTTCCCGGGGCGAACACAGCCCCCGCTTAAATGTTGAGTAAAAATCATCAGCAGTGGCGGCCGAAGGCTTCCGACACGAGAAATCACAACTCAGTTCGCTAATGGCCTTGTCAAAGAGGGTGGGGAGGTAGACAGATGTCCATGGCGCTCTCGTGAACTCAGGGTAGTAAAATGGGGGAGGGGGGGGGGATCAGCAACAATCAACGGCATGAGAACGCAGAAGGCAGTGATAACCACTGCATTAAAGACATGTAATTTACATACACAGGACATGTGGCCTGTAAATGAAACCCGTCATGATGATCTCTCCGTTGGCAAAAGGTTCCTGGCTAGTTCCCCATTATCATCTCAGGGAAGGGACTACGGAGGGGGAGGTGATCATGAGAAAAATATTGAATAAGTAACGACAGGGTAACGTTCTACTAGTCGCGGAACCGAATGTAAGAAGTTTGAAGATAGTAGGGAAGTTAGAAAATCTGAAAAGGAAAACGCAAATGCTCAGTCTAGATACAGTGAGGGTCAGTGTAGAGAAACGGAAAGAGGACGAGGGTTTCCGGGAAGTTGAGTACAGGCTAATATCAACAGCAGCAGACAATGCATGACGGGAGTAGGATTCAGTATGGATAGGAACGTAGGGTAGACAGTGTGTCACTCGTGAACAGTTCAGTGATATAGTAGTTCTCAAGGAAATCGACAGCAAATAAACACCAAAAACGATAATTCAGGTACTCATGCCGACGTTGCAAGCCGAAGATGGAGAGATAGCGAAGGCATATGACGGTACTGAATGGGTAATTCAGTACGTAAGAGGAGATGAAAATCTAATAGTCATGGGGGATTGGAATGCGGTTGTAGGGGAAGGAGTAGAAGAAAGAGTTACGGGATAATATAATATCAGAAATGACAGAGAAATGGCTCTGAGCACTGTAGGACTTAACATCTGTCATCAGTCCCCTAGAATTTAGAACTACTTAAACCTAACTAACCTAAGGACATCACACACATCCATGCCCGAGGCAGGATTCGAACCTGCGACGGTAGCGGTCGCGCGGTTCCAGACTGTAGCGCCTAGAACCGCTCGGCTACCCCGGCCGGCTCAGAAATGACAGAGAAGAAAGATTAATTGCATTCTGAAATAAAATTCGGCTAGTAGTAGTAGTGAATATTCTGTTTAAGAATCACAAGTGGCGTACGTCTACTTCGAAAAGGAAGTGGGAATATCGCAACATTTCAGTTAGATGACATCATGGTCAAGCAGATATTCCGAAATGAGATATTGCAATGTAAGGCGTACGCAGAAGCAGATACAGACTCAGATCACAATTTAGTAGTGATGAAGAGTAGGATGAAGTTTAAGAGACTAGCAAGAAAAAATCAGTATACAAAGAAGTGAGATACGAGAGCACTAAGGAATGAGGAGATACGATTGATTTTCTCTGAGGCTACAGATACAGCGATAAGGAATAGCTCAGTAGACAGTTCAGTTGAAGAGTAATGGACATGTCTAAAAAGGACAATTATAGAAGTTGGAGAGAGAAACGTAGGTACAAAGAAGGGGCCTGCGAAGAAACCATGCGCAAGATAAGAATTACTTCAGAATATCAATAAAAGAAGGGAGTAGAAAAACCTTCAGGAAAATTCAGGAATAGAGAATTACAGATCTCTTAGAAATGAGATGAACAGGAGGTGCAGTGAATCTGAGGCGAAATGACTATATAAAAAGTGTGAAGAAACCGAAAGCGAAATGATTGTCGGAAGGACTGACTCAGCATATAGGAAAGTTAAAACAACCTTCGGTGAAACTAAAAGCAAGTACTTCTACATGCAGATCGCAATGGTAAATCCACTGTTAAATGCAGAGGAGAGAGCGGATAGGTGAAAAGAATACACTGAAGGACTTTGTGAGGGGAAGAACTTATCTGATGGCGTGATAGAAGATGAAATAGGAGTCGATATAAAAGAGATAGGGGATTCAGTATTAGAATCAAATTTTAAAAGAGCACTGGAAGGCTTAAAATCAAACAAGGCAGAAGCTATAGCTGCCATCCCATCAGGTTTTGTAATATTTTTGGTGAAGTGGCAACAAAACGACTATTCACGTTGGTGTTTAGTATGTATGGGTCTAGCGATATATCACCGGAGTTTCGGGCAAATACCATCCACACAATTCCAAATTCTACGTAAGCCGACAAGTGTGAGAATTATCGCACAATCGGTCTAACAGTTCATGCATTCAAGTTAATGACGATGAATAATATGCAGACGAATAGAAAAGAGGATTGAGGATGTCTTAAATGACGATCATTGTGGCCTTCGGAAAGGTGAAGGCACCAGAGAGGAAGTTCCGACGTTGCGGTTGACAATGGAAACAAGACTAAAAAAAATCTAGACACGTTCATAGGATTTGTCAACTGGAACAAAGAGCTCGACAGTATACAATGGTCCTAGATGTTAAAAATTCTAAGAAGAATACGGGTAATCCATAGGTAAAGGTAAGTAATATACATTATGTACAAGAACCACGAAGGAATAACAAAACTTGAACACCAATTACGAAGTACTTGGATGAAATAGTTGTAAGACAGCGATGTAGTCCTTCGAACCTACTGTTCAATATATGGTTCAAAGAAACAATGACTCAAATAAAGCATAGGTTCAAGAGTGGAATTAAAATTCAAGTTGGAAAGATATCAATGATAAGAATGGCAGATGAATTTCTTATTTTTAGTGAAAGTGAAGAAGAACTACAGGATCTGGTCAATGGAATGAACAGCTTGAGTACAAAACATGGATTGAGAGTAAATCGAAGAAAGGCGAAAGCAATGAGAAGTGGGAGAAATGAGAACAGTGAGAAACTAAGCATCAGATTTGGTGATTGCGAAGTAGATGAAGTTAATGAACTCTTCTGCCTCGGCAACAAAACAACCCAATGATGGAGGGAGCAGAGACGACATGAAAAGCAACTAGCACTGGCAAAAAGGACATTCCTCATCGAGAGGAGTTTACTAGTATCAAACAAAGAACTTAATTTGTGGAAGAAATTTCTGAGAATGTACGTTTGGAGCAGAGCATTGTATGGTAATGGAACACGGACAGTAGGAAAACCGGAAAGAACAGACTCATAACATTTCAGAAGGGGTTGTTACAGAAGAACATTGAAAGTTAGGAGGAATGATAGCATAAAGCATGAACAGATTCTCCGAAGAATCTGTGAAGAAAGGAATATATGGAAAACACTGGAAAGAAGAAATGACAGGATGGTAGGACATCGGGTAAGACATGTCTTCTCTTCGCCAAGAATGCCCTTTTTCGAGCGTCTAGTGTGTCCTCCTTGCCCTGTTCGTCATGGGTTATTATGGTGCCCTCAAGCCAGAATTCCTGAACTTCTTCTATTTCGTCCTTGTATTAAGTTTCTCGCTGTTCTTATTTCTGCTGCTTCTCATTATTTCTATTTTTCTTCGATTTACTATCAATCCATATTCTGCACGCATTAGATTGTTCATTCCATTCAGCAGATCTCGTGATTCTTCTTCACTATCACTGAAGATGGAAATGCCACCATCGAATCTTCTCACTGATATCCATTCACCTTGATTTATAATCCCAATCTGGGGCGTTTCTTTTATTTCAGTTATTGCTTCTTTGAGGTATTGTAGGGACAAAAGGCTACGTTCTTGTCCAAGAGCTGTGATAGTCCTTTTTAGTGAGTCTACATCTGCTCCTCGGTATGCCTTACGATAAAGTGTCTCGTGTTCATATCTGTGTTTAACCATGAAATAATCCAGCTGAAATTTTTCCGTGTCATCAGTATACGTCCTCCAGTTGTGAATCCTCAACAGAGCATTCGTCGTTGTCGTCTGGAATTAATTATAGAAAATTATGCTTTCTCTTCTTCCATTCCTTCTACTGAACTAATTTTTTTGGTAACCCTTCCTTCTACTGATTCTCCGACAACCGCGCCTCAATCTCCTATAATTATTAGATAATCATCTCTTTTTGCGTACTGAATTATCCGGTCAATATACTCATATGCTTTCGCTATCTCATTTCTGCTTGAGACGTTGACATCTGTACATGAACTACCGTTATCGGCGTTGGTCTGTTTTCGAATATACTGAGAACAACCGTATCACTGAATTGTTCACAGTAGCACCAATTTCCTATTCACAATGGATCCTACCTCCTTTATACCATTTTCTGCTGCTATTAGTATTGCCCTTCGTCTGATAAATCCTTATCTTCTTTCCATTTCGCTTCAATGACCCCCCACTATTTCTAATTTCCCTTTTCAGATTTCTTATCTTTTCTACTACGTTCTGACCTTTGACACTTCATGCTCCAAACATGAAATGTTAACCGTTCGTTGTTTATTCAAGATCTCTCTCATGGTTTCCTCTTCCTTAACAGTCCGCTCACGGAGATCCGAATGGGGGACTAGCAGCGAATCTTCTGGCAATGGACAGGTCACCATGACATTTTTTCAGTTACGGGCCACATGTCCTTCGTATACACATTATGTGTCTTTAATGCAGTAGTTTCCATTACCTCCTGAATCCAAATGTAATTCATCATTGGTGATTCTTCAGTCTTCAGGGGCAGTCTCTCGCATCATGGGCAATAGGATATCATGTACCTCCGTGCGCTCCTCCGCCCTCTTCGAAAATGTCGGCTGCCCTTGACAATGTTTTTTATGCGGGTTTAAGTTGTGGTTGTGTTCCAGACCGGTGCCTAGGATGTTCTAATAACTATCGAAGGCGCTACCCATACACCACGGTGTTAAGTATGTGTGTGGAAAATTTCTGCCAGTTAAATGGTACTTTTTTGTGCCCTTGTATGTGTTTGTGGTCGATTCCTCTTTTCCAGTAATATGTACTCATTTGCCACCCTGCAGCCCCTCTAGGTCTCTGCAAGTGTCTAGCCAGATTCAGTAGATTAACTGAGATGCTGTACGCAAACTAACCTACGAATGTTTCGCAGGTGGTTCCTAATTTTTTGCCCAATTACCACAGAGCGGAATGCTTTTAATTAATTTACGTTTGTATTGAATTACGTGAGTGGTGCTTCATTAAGGTATCGTTTGTAGAACATCATATTGCATTACCTTAGAAGATTAAATTTTTATGGTAATGAATAAAATAATTTTGCGGTCAGTAGATTTCAATGAGAGTAATTATAAATTGGCATTTAATAACTGATTACCCATCTAGTGACTCTGTAAATTCAAGGAAATGTAAACTCAAAATCATCTTTTAATGCAACCCATATTAAAATGAAACTTGACCTAGCGCGAGTCAAACTTGGGAAACTACAGAGAATGTTACACTGCTCACGACATACTTTTCTGTTGTTTCCTGTAGGTATGTGCGGTAATCAGCAAATTACTATTGTCGTTTACCTTCGATTTCCAGAAGTAGATATGTTATCGTTTACTTTACCAATTAATTTTTAACCCGGGTGGTACGTAATTTGTCCAATTGCCATGCAGGGTAGTGAGCATGGGACCCGTGGACGAGACTTGAATGCGACAGATGTTCAAAATAAAGTCCAAGTGCACGTAGTTGGCTTTCAGGATAGTTGCGTTTGTAATTTAGTGTAGTATTATTTTATCATTCACCATTTTCTTCCTTGAGCACATCGTCCAGCGATGAATTTGTAATAATCTGAAACTTGTTTTCGTACCCGTTGTGTGTCTTGCGGCTGAAATATATGGAGTGAACAAAACTTCGGATAGCCGAACACTACAAAGCGATTCCTTGCGTAGTAAGCAGCATGAACAATTTCCTTCCTTGCACATTTTCGGTACAAAATGGACATGAAATAATATCTACTTTGAAACACCGTAACTGCACGGACGAGAACTTTCTTCATTCAATATTATTCGTCTGTGCTGCCTCTTAGTTCAGAAGCTAGAGTTTGGCGTTAGAGTACTTGACTTGGAGCGATCGATTTTGGAAAGGGCCATTAACGCTTTAGAACACAAACCCCACAGCCACGGTTTTGTTTAACAATGCACATAACCATTATTGACAAATACGTCAGAACTCTTCATGTAGAACAACAATCAGTTACAATTAATTACCTCCCATGGGCCGGAAATTATTAAAAAAGCTTTTCAATATGGAGATGTTAAACGCACATACGAGCGGTCATTTGACTGAAAGGTGAAAGTCATTACTCATTACACAATGATGACAATAAAAATAGTGACGCGATTTCGTAATTACCTGTGAAACAGGATACTAATACTATTGATGACGTAATGCCCTAATGGAATATAATTGAAATGAAAGCGATAAGCATGATATACGGTACTACTGTAACGAAATATATAAACAGGTTGCCCAGAAACAGACTGAAATCCTTGTAAGGGTTTTACACCAGAGGGTAGGTTAAGGGGAGAAAGAGTTGCTAAGAAAAAATTCGATAGGTTGCGCCGTTTCCAAGTTAAGTATCATTGAACTTAGTTAGCCATTCAGGCTATTGCACGAACAGATCCAGCATCCCGCCAGAGACGGCGTGTCCACATTTGTTCGGTGTTTGGTATCCTAAAACCGAAAGAGGGGGCGATGTAAACATTTGACATGGAACGGTCGTAAGGATGGAACCCGCGACGAGGCCTGAGCAGTCTCGCGCGCTATCAACTACTATATGGTAAAAAATGGCACTAATGCAAGTAGGAACCAAAATTACTAATTTAGTGAAGGTCGACAATGCACTATTTTTAAACGACGGGAACTTGGCGCCTCGCCCTCTGTTTGGCTATGGGATTTCCTTGTTGCCTTTTGACAGTTGACGGCCAGCGCTATGGTTGTCGGGTTGTCGGAGCGCATGGCGCCAAGTTACCGTAGTTTAAAAATGGTGCGTTGTCGATCTACACAGCATTACTAATTCTGGTTCCTACTGGCATCAGCTAACGAGGGTTAAAATTTCGTGGCAAAATTTTTCTGCACCCTGTACAGGAGTTCAGTTAGTAATGTAACACCTTTTTATCTCAAAATAGGTTGGCTTTATTCAGGATTCCATTACTTGAGTATAGCATGTTATTCCCCACTCTTTTTGCTGTAAAACTGTTGTAACCTCCCCACAATAATGAAAGAAAATAATTAAATATAAATGGAGCCAAGTGTAACCTCCCCGTGAAAATATGAAAATGAAAAGAATTGAATAGAATTGCAAATAGTACCAAATGTTAGCTTCCCACAGTAATAAAACTTAATTATAATAAAAATGTGCTAAAATGTTCAGTCTCCACAAAATTAACGTTAAGATCAACCTGATAAATTTTATAAGGACAGCTGCGCTGACCTTAGGCCCTGTGCAATAATTAATCCGATAAATTGATTCTGGGAGGAAAAGCATACGAAATATTGTTTCAATTGGAATGATTCTTTTCTTAAAAACGATTGCTTTGAAAACAAAATTATTATTGAAGCATTTCTTGAACAAATTAATTACAATTAACATACATTACATTATCATATGTGCGCAATGCTGCTTCATTACCTTGTTTAACAATATACCTCGTCCTGAATCGTGACCACAGACCCATGTCGACCCGCGCCGACTCCTCACACACAACTCCGACCGAGTACAACTCGCAATTGCATCTCGCGACTCCCTACACGCACCAGAACTCTCGCGCAGTCAAGCGCAGACTAGCAACGATAAATAACTCTCTGGTCAGAGATTCTGTCATGCCTCGCCATCGCTGTACTGAATACACTGAACACATACGTGTTTCATAACCCTCCACTGGGGCGGGGGGGCAAAAATGTAGCAGCGATGGTGAGTCATTTGGGCTTGCCAAGAGCAACAAACTTTTTCATAATTAATTAACTTTACAATTACAGCATATATACAAATATAGAACATGAAGTAAATATGGTGCTCATGCACCAAGTACAAAACATATTAGACAATGACATAATGTGAGTAATAAACATATTAACAAATGACATAAGTGCACATGTACTGTAGTTCAGAACATATCAGCAAATCAAAATGAACATAAAATGAGTAGAAATCATGTTAGAAAAATGACAAAAGTGCACACGCACTGAAAAACTCTTTAGCATTTTCACAACAAATAAACGTAATGGTGAAAACTCATGTTGACAAGTGCACATGTACTATAGTTCAGAACATATCAGCAAATTACAAAATGAATATACGATAAGTAGAAATCATGTTAGAAAAATGATAAAAGTGCACGCACTATAATTCTGAATATATCAGCAACTCAAAAAAAAAAATGTATTGGTCATAAATACAAATCATATTAGCAAAAAATGATTTCACTACATTACAAGAATTAGGATAGGAAAGGGAAGGATTGCATCATGGTTGTAGCACTTTAGGTTGCACGCAGCTGCACTGAAAGTCCATATCTTTCTACTGTAGCACAATACCAAGTGAAACAATCTGCAGTTCTTTTCCCAGAAGTATTTATCAGCGTAGCCAAGTCAATGAAATGTCGTAGTAATATTCCATGTTATCATTTTAGCAGTACATTAGGTACACCAAACAGTGGGACCATAATGACATCTCCATCGCTGAAGCTGGTGGACAGCATGTCGTGTCAACACCACGTTCTTGTAAGGTACACCAACGCAGAATCAGTGCAAAAACCAAATATAGTGCTCCATGATCAAGAGGATATACAGGATAAACGGATATTGCAGTAATTCAGGGCAGTTAGGCCAGAAGGTGAAGGACATTAAGTCACATACTAGTCTCCACTGAGAATTACATTAGTAGTTTGCGGCATTCATTGCCCAGTTATTGAACATTTCTGTACCATGTATGTAGTATTACAGAATAAGGTTCATAAATTGGCGTTTTACACAGAACATTGGCACTCATTGCCTAATTATAAATCATCAGAAGTCAAAATATTTATATGGTGTTTTACAGAGAACATTAGCACTCATTTCCTAATTACAAGTCGTCAGAAGTCATAATATTCATGTGGCGTTTTACAGAGAACATTGGTACTCATTTCCTAATTACAAATCATCATAAGTCATTATATTCATGTGGTGGTTTACAGAGAACATTGGTACTCATTTCCTAATAACAAATCATCAGAAGTCATTATATTCATGTGGTGCTTTACAGAGGATATTGGTACTCATTTCCTAATTACAAATCATCAGAAGTCATTACATTCATGTGGTGCTTTACAGAGAATATTGGTACTCATATCCTAGTTACAAATCATCAGAAGTCATTATATTCAGGTGGTGCTTTACAGACAACATTGGTACTCATTTCCTAATTATAAGTCATCAGAAACCATTTACAGAGAACATTGGCATTAATTGCATAATTACCAGTCATCATGTGTACTTTACAGAGAACATTGGTACTCATTTCCTAGTTACAAATCATCAAAAGTCATTTACACAGAACATTCGCATTCATTGCCTAATTACAAATCGTCAGAAGTCATTTACAGAGAACATTGGCATTCATAGCCTAGTTACAAAGTATTATTATATTTTATTTTTTTTTTTTTTTTGCTAGCAATGCATTGCATTGAGACCGATAACTAATTGCTGGGGATAATAATATTTGCATTTGAATTATTGCTGTAAATGAAGATGTGTAACGTCATTCGTCATAAGTCAGCTGTAGCAAGGTTATGAAACAAGTAGAGTATATGTGATCACATTCATAAATGACATAGACTTAATGAACAACTGGTTATAGCACATTAATTTCATAAATAATTTCTCCAGAAAAAAATATGCAAAAAAAAATGGATTATTAATCTGAAGGAAGAAACGCATTTTATGCTGAAAAGTAGTGAACTTCGAATTAACAGGTAATGAAATGTGTATAAAAATGTGTTCCATAGCTGTCCCTTCCAAAACCTTCATTCAGCCTACTATGCAATAAAACACATACTGTCAAAACGAACTGCAACAAATACTTAAATAACTGCAGAGCACAAACACACAACTTCAACATTATCCTCATCTGTAAAGAAAAAACTTCATTATCCTTCATTATCCATATTATCATAACTCCATTATTATCATCACCTGTAAAGAAAAACTTCATTATTCATACTAGCATATTCTTCATCATTATTCATCAGCATTCATTATCATCTGCAAAAAAATCATTTCATTACTCATTACATAACTATTCCTTATCTCTAGCATATTCCATCACTAAAACTAAGATGTGTAGTTCTGTCTGACAGCCTGCATCAATCGCCTTGTATTCTGAAAGAAAAAATTAGATAAGACTGCTATTCTACGATGTGTATAGTATATTCTTGTTAATGCTTGTTAATCCTGATCCATTTACTCTTCCTCATGAGGTTTTTGTATCTTCTTTCGTCTATTCTGTAGGTGAAATTCCCACTTCTGTTTAATTTATTTCTTTACACGTTATTTCTTTCTGAAAATGATGAACAAAGATTAATGTCTTGCATTTAAATCATATACCCATTAGATAAAAACTGGTTTATAGTGATATAATTAAGCATACAACATAACATAGTGTTCAGAGGCAAAAATGTACCCAGTGTATAAACAAAGATTAATGTCTTGCATTTACATCATATACTCACAAAATAATGACTGGTTTATAGTAACATAATTGAGCATACAGCATAACATGACAGAAAACGTAATATGTCAAAGACATAGATGGTGTTAAGAGGCAAAAAATGTACACAGAATATCACAATGCAGCAGCAAAAAAAAAAGTAAAATAGTCACGATGTGGAGATATCATAGGGCAAAATGTCAAAGTCAACTGGTATTTGCTGTATCTTAACTATTTGATAGTGCATACAAACAAAACATGAAACAATCATATAAACATTAAAAAAATGGAAAATGTGCACGGTCTGATATGTAACGACAAGAAGAGCGACCTGCTAACCTCACCTTGGCGAGCACTTGCCAAGAAAAAATACGATAATCATCAGTAATTAGTCGTGTGAATATAATTGCATAAATAGTCATAAAATGTGTAAATTCATCTGGAAAAATATGCACGATCTGATGTGTAACGACAAGAAGAGCGACCTGCTAGCCTTACCTTGCTGGGCACTTGCCAAGAAAAAATACGATAATCATCAGTAAGTAGTCATGTGAGTATAATTGCATAAGTGGTCATAAAAATTAGGAAATGGCATTACAGTGTGATAAATCATGAAGTATCTTCATTCAATAAAGGGTTTAATGTTGGAGACGTGGTGGTTTCCTTTGGATTTTCTGGTTCTCAAAGTTTCAACGTGTACAACATTGGGATGAGGAATGCTGCGAATCCGATGTGGACCTGCGTATAGAAGTTCAAATTTACTGCACCTACCTTTTATTTTGTTGGATAAATAGTGTGTACGTACTAATATCTTCTGTCCAATGTGAAAGTCACGGCGTGTACAAACCTGTTTTTGCTGTCTTCTCCGGCGCTCTGCGGCACGTTTGATGTTGTTCAGCGCAACGTCAATTATTTCATGGTATCGTAGTCGACGAGATGTAGGAAAGTTTACTAATTCTGTAATTTTGTCAGGTAGTTCAACATTTTTCAGTATAACAGACGGAGATAGCATAGTAGATTCATTTGGAATGTAATTAATTACATCTTGGAATGAGAATATGTGTGTGTCCCGATCAATATGTCTTTTGTGGCAGTATATTCTACACAGTTTACCAATTTCTTTCATTAATCGTTCACAAGGGTTCGAAGAAGCATGGTACTTGGATAAATAGATCGGAGAAATGTTTCTAGCTCGTAACATGCGTCTCCATATAGCAGAACGAAATTGTGATCCATTGTCAGAAATTACTTTCAACACATGCCCTACATGAAATAGAAAATGCTTTATAAATGCTTTCGAAACGGTTTTAGCAGTAGCTTTGCGTAACGGAGTGAAAGTAACAAAATTTGAAGTGAGTTCAACAGCGACAAAGATGTAGCAAAAACCTCCATTAGTTCTGGGAATCGGACCAAAAATGTCTACAGCGGCCATATGTCTTAATTTAACAGGTACAATTGGATGTAATGGAGGAATATGTGAAGTTGTGTCTGACTTAGCTTTCTGGCGGATTTTACATGACGCTAAAACCCGTCGTATACGTTTCTCCATGTTGGCAAAATAACAGTTCTGTCTCAGTATAAGAAAACATTTTCTGGCTCCGTAATGTGCGTAACTTAAATGAGTATACCAGATTAATTTGTTAACAAGCTCGTCAGGAATGCATAATAACCAATTGTTGCTGTCAGGATGAGAGCGGCGAAATAGAATGTCATTGCGTACAGTGTAATGGTTTCTAATGGTAACATTATTCCTATCTTGCCAAAGGTGTTTAATTTCTTTCCACACGTTGTCTTTACTTTGCTCTCTTGCTATGTCCTGTAATGACGACGAAATAAAATTTTCAAATGCAACTTGTTGAATGTACATAACGCTGAAATTTGCTTTACAGAAGTTGGTTGCGATGTCTTGCTGATTGTTGCTGAGAGAACGAGATAATGCGTCTGCTATAATATTTTGTGTGCCGGGAATGTGAACAATTGTGAAATTAAATTCCTGCAAGTAAAGTTTCCATCTGCTTAATCTGTCGTGAGTAAATTTAGCTGAAAGTAAAAATTGTATAGCTCTATGGTCTGTGTAAACGGTGGAGTGTCTTCCATAAAGAAAGTGCCGAAATCTCGTAAGAGCCTATACAATACATAATGTTTCCAGTTCTGTAACGGAATAATTTCGTTCAGCAGGTTGCAGAATGCGGCTTGCAAATGCGATGTTTTTAATTACTGTAGAGCCATCTTCTTCGATTTCCTGGAAAATATGTACGCCTAAAGCGGTGTTGGAACAGTCAGTGGCAATGGAAAAATTTCTGGTAAGATCTGGGTGCGATAAAAGTGGTGCATTCAACAAAGCATGTTTCAAATAACATTTTCGTGAACAAGATTCTGCGTGTGAAAATTATTGCTTACGTTACTGGAATATGCAACCTGTACTGTATCTGGTCAAATTCTATCGTACGTGCTGTTATTTACGGGAGGATGCTGTGGCATATCCACTATTTGAACTGCTCTGTTATTTCTTCCTGATGTATTACGCTATAGATGACACCTATTGTCTGGTTCATTCATGATAATATGTTGTTGCTGATCATTTTGCTGCTGGTAAGATCGACTGTTATTATACGTACGCTGATAAATGTGCTCATTGTTTTTACGTCTGTCGTGATAGTCATTCTATACGGCGCATTTGCGATAGGAATTGAAATAGTGTGTTTCTATACGTAGTTATTTCTTTGCTGCTGTGCGTTACTATTTGTTGTAGCTGAGACTATACGTGCACGCGGTGAAACATTAAAGCTTGGTTGACCTTGTGCATTACATTGTTGGTTACATATGCTAAGCGGCTGACTTTCATGCTGTTGTGGTGAAAAACATCTATTGTTACCAAAAATGTGGTTCCTGTTGCTGAAAATTTTACACATAATGATGATTACGATTTTATCTGTTATTAAAATTACGCTGGTAGTTCTGGAGTGCCTAATGAAAATTGTCACTTTCGGTAAAAATTCGTCACATCGGGTTTTCATTACATATTGTTAATTCTAGATAGAGCAATAGTTTAAGAGCTGTTTTGATAGATATAAAGGATAGTAGAAGAGAAGGCAGCAGTGCAGAAAACTAAAGATGAAACAGCACTACTACAACTCGGGGCCCTATGCACGCTACGGCACATATTCATTAAAGCGTAATGAGTCCCCTGAGGTCATTTACGCACTGCAATTAAATTTTAGCTTTTGCGTTGCAGGCAATGGCGGTAAAAATCCAAAAGCAAATTGTTGTATTCTTGCTAATTCTAATTTCTGCATTATAGGCAATGCTGATGAAAATACAGTAGCAAATTGTCGTATCCAGTTCAAAGCTAGTTTCTGCATTACAGGTAATAGCGGTGAAAGTACAAAAATATATTCTCGTGTACAGTTCAAATCGTGTATCTGTGCTCTGTCATTATTAAATTCCTTAGATTTTCTTATGGATAAAAATTGTTCATAATCAACGTTCTCGTCACTGAGTTTGAGAGCACGTTCAGGTTTGTGTGAGAATCTGTCTGTGTCATTTCGGATTTCAAGTTGCGTAATTTTTCAGATTTTAAGTCGCGTAGTCTCTGTAAATTGCTCAAATTATACGCGCTGCGTGAGTCTGACAAATGTTCGCAAAGTGGCGTCTGCTGTGATGTGTTGAACGCTGAAACATTTTTTATCTCTGTTACTTCTTGCTGTGAACTTGACAATTTTTTACGTAATGTGTTATTAGACGAATCGATCTGATTTGCTGTCATTATTACTTTCAATAATATCAATACGACTGGCCAATTCATCACATTTTTTCAGTCAGTATTTTTACCTGGTCATCGGTTTTAGTGTCAGAGGCATTAATCTGTTTTTGCATTTTACGTGTGGTTTCGTTCAGTTTCTTAACGTCAGCTTTGACGACATCGGAATCCTGTGTTAGTTCTAATTGTTCGAATCTGTCTGTCACTGTCTGAATATCTGCTGTGTGTGTATCTGTTTTTGATTTAAGATCAGAAATTTCATCACGTAATTCTATGTTCAACTGTTTGATGGTATTAATTTAGTCGGACACTGTAGCAATATTGTTGTCTACGTATGTTTTTGCCTTCGCAAACAATATACGTTTGTCTTCTTGTCTCTGTGCTGTGATTGTTTCCATTACTTGACGTTTTACTTTATTTTGATCCTGTATAAATTTGCGGAAACGCGTATCACTGTTTTGTATGTGGTGATTAAAACGTTCGTCAATCTGAGTGTTCTGTTGGTCAAATTTCGCGTCTATCTTGGCATCCATTGTGCGCGAAAGTTCTGCTGTCATTAGTTTAAACTCGTCGCGTAATTGTGTAGCCTTTTCAGAGCACTGTTTACCGACTGTACTAATTTCGTCTCTGAGTGATTCTGTTGCAGCTGTTTGCATGTCTCTTAATTCTTGCGCAACAGATCTAATTTCTTCGCTGCTTTTCCAAGCACAAGCCTCAATTTCCTCGCGTAATTGTTCCTTAGTGTCATGACACTGTGCGGCAACGGCTCTAATCTGATCACTAAGCTGCCTGGAATTGTTGTCTAATTTTTCATTTAACTGTCTGGAATTGTTGTCTGATTTTTCATTGAGCTGTTGTTTGAGATCATCACTCTGTTGTTTCGAATCTTCCCTATTTTGTAGCAATATTGCCATAATTTGATCCAATGTAACATTACCTACTCTATTTTCTGTGCTGTTTGATTGTGTACCTGCAATTGTCACGTTTTGTGTGACCATTTGGTCATTCTGTAATTTACAAAAAGGTTTGTCAGTCGAATGTACACTGTCAGTCACTATTTCGGAATTAAATGAATCCGTCGTACTTTCAGTACACTGTCCATTTTCATTAGAAAAATTTGCCTGTACGTTACTTGAATTTTCCAAACCGGGTGTGTTAAGCTGGCCAGCGCTCATTACAATAGAGCGCCCCGCGTCATCAATTGTCGTCAAATTAACAGAGGAGACAATTGTGTTCGCTTGTTCATCATTAAGATAATAATCATTATTAGTGGTTGGAACGCACTGATTGTCAGTGAACGCAGAATTGTCATCATTACACTGCGTGTCACATGTACTATCGGTGAAGTTGTTTAAGTCGGTAATTTCATTCATTACACCTCGCGATGTACTATTAATAGTTTTTCGCGGCATTTTTATGGAAATCACATTTATTCACAAATGAAACAAAGACAATGCAAAATTCAACAAATACAAGTACAACAAAGAGCAACGATTTGCCGATGTCCTGTGAAGGAAATTGACAAAATTAGTAAAGGCGTTGCGCCAAATCCTAATTATATTTAAATAAATAAGAGCAGATATCTAACTACTTCTCAGAAGATTCTCAACGAAATACGATCCTTGTCCGGATGTCGCCAAGTGTAACCTCCCCACAATAATGAAAGAAAATAATTAAATATAAATGGAGCCAAGTGTAACCTCCACGTGAAAATATGAAAATGAAAAGAATTGAATAGAATTGCAAATAGTACCAAATGTTAGCTTCCCACAGTAATAAAACTCAATTATAATAAAAATGTGCTAAAATGTTCAGTCTCCACAAAATTAACGTTAAGATCAACCTGATAAATTTTATAAGGGCAGCTGCGCTGACCTTAGGCCCTGTGCAATAATTAATCTGATAAATTGATTCTGGGAGGAAAAGCATACGAAATATTGTTTCAATTGGAATGATTCTTTTCTCAAAAACGATTGCTGTGAAAACAAAATTATTATTGGGGCATTTCTTGAACAAATTAATTACAATAACATACATTACATTATCAGATGTGCGCAATGCTGCTTCATTACCTTATTTAACAATATACCTCGTCCTGAACCGTGACCAGAGACCCATGTCGACCAGCGCCGACTCCTCACACACAACTCCGACCGAGTACAACTCGCAACTGCAACTCGCGACTCCCTACACGCAACTGAACTCTCGCGCAGTCAAGCGCAGACTAGCAACGATAAATAACTCTCTGGTCAGAGATTCTGTCATGCCTCGCCATCGCTGTACTGAATACACTGAACACATACGTGTTTCACTGTATGTGAACGTTATCTGCGTTCACTGAGACGGCTTTACGCCTCCTTAGTGGGAGGACCCGTATGCCTCATGGTACCATTCTACTGGTCTATATCGGAGCCTTTGTCTTTCTGTACCAATAATATCTCTGTCATTCACGAACTACTTCTGGCAGAATGCGTTCTTCATTGGTGCTGTGGTGTGAATGAGGAAGATCAGTGAAATGCAAATTTGTGAGCTTCTCTCGGGTGCGCAGATTTGTGCAAGGCGCTGAGTTATCATGGAAAAGGAGAAGTTCGTTTAAATTTTCCTGGAGACGGATACGCTGAGGCCGTTTCTTCAATTTCCTCATTGTAGCAGAATACACGTCCGAGTTGATCGTTGTACCATGAGGGAGGGAATCAAACAGAATAACCGCTTCAGCGTCCCAGAAGATCGTCACCATTATGCTACTGATTGGTGTTGCAAACATCCAACATTCAGTTGTAATCAAGACTTTAAAGACGTTAATAAAAATGGCAAAGATAATGTTAATCCAAACACTGGGAGGAGTTTTAGTCTAAATAACAATAGATTCATTCTTTCTTAACATCACAAGACAAAAAACAGCCAAAGAAACGTCACAAAATTTTTCTATTTTGTTTTATTTTATTTTATTTCATGTTACGAACGCTTTGACTAATATGCGGTCTATGGTGAACAAAGTGATTAGCTGGAGGATCACCACACGACGCTAACCGGAACATCAATAGCTTTACCTGAATTCACACGTGTGAAGCCATGGTATGTCCCAAAAATTGCCCTACTATCAAGCCTCTATACTCTACAGTTTCATAAAGAAAAATATGGTTCCAAAGAACAGGGTGCTGAGAAGCATATATTGGAGCCCTACGCCTTAGCATTGAATACTTTACCCTTCTGCAGGTCAGGGTAGCACACCATGATGCGCTCGGCGACTGGAGTCATGGACGACAGCAAACTGTTATCAAAGGCGCGCGCCCGAAAAAATGCAAGTACGCCGTCTCCCGTGCGGCTACTTTGGAATGCAGGTACTTCCCTATGAACCTCTGAATCCCCCGTCGATTCCATTCTGCACGTACTGGTTTAACAAATTCCACAAAATTACAGGCCCCTGCTAGTTACTGCTGCAGTATTAGTAATTTCTTGCGGGTGGGTTTAACTTACCGGTAAAAATTTGAAATCAACGGTAACGCAATCCTTGGAACCACAGAAAAGCACCTATGAGGGACTTAATAGAGAGCATACAGCTTTTCTTTATTTTTAATTGTTGACACAGCATACGACTGAGGTAGGGACTAATTTGTGGGAGTTAACCTGTCATCTCTAGGGGATATTTTATCAATCCTATTTTCCATTTTCTAGGGAGGTTTAATAGTTTAGGTTTCACCAATTCTTTAAGTTGTAAATGATATAGAGAGGAAATGATAAGTAGAGGACAGAGATTAATTCATATTTATTGACTACCTACATCATTTGAACTACTAGCTATGTATCTATTTGAGTAGTTACTGCCCATTCCTATTAAACAGCAGGGGCTCTCACATTATACATCATCACAACTGGTCTCTATAGTAAACAGGATTCAATTTCACAGCGCAATTATGGAAAGGGAGAATGGAGCGCAGATCTGGCTTCAATGGAATTTGATAAAGGCACAAAATTATTACCTAAACCAATGCCTTCTACTGATATTACATTTAGTTACTGTAGGTCACGCAGAACAAGTTCAGCAAAAGGCACTACAAGTGAACTCGATCTGGGCGGAAGAGTATCTGCCTATATATTTCAAATTTCATTAAAACGTGCGCCAAAGAGGGGTAGCAAGTGGTCCCCATGATGATGACTGCCAATTTTGGTTTAATCCGGCGTTCCCGAACAACATCACGTTACTGAGCTGGGGGCAAGAACATATACTATCATATGGCGGGAAAATTTTGCAAGTCTCTACCCTATCAATAGGCATTAAAATCTGAACATTTTCTAGAGCTTAACCCGTATATTTCATCTAATGCACTTCATTATAACCAAATCAAATAGTTATGGGGGGACAAGAAACATTTACTAATTATCACCTTGATGTTAGTTCACACACGAGAGCAAGTTGGGGTAGCCAACAGAAATGCAAAAATTCTGATACACAAGATTATTTCTGCCCTATCTTACACTCACACCACTACCGTATAATTATTTACTCGTACCTTGTACCTATTGCTATGGACCACCTTTCTATTAACGACCATTGATACAGTTTCGCGCCAAAGTGAATACACGCACATTTCATGATTCAGAGTTCTTATTCTCCGCACAAATTCACTACTTCGGAATGGAGCTATACGAAACTGTAGTGAAGCTACTGTACATTTTTGGAATGATATTGCTCTTTACTAATGTGGTGGTGGTTCCAACCGACCTCGTGACTGGAAACCAAGTACACAAAGAAAACAAAACAAACATAAAAAACCCAAAATATCGCTGTGAAAGAAGCACCACATTAAATTACATTAAATAATTTAACTTGTGTTATGCTCAGAGCATTAATACGACTGTGAGATTGAGGCCCATAGTGCGTGCTTGATCAACGCAAAAGCGCAAATTTCTTACCGAAATTTAATCAAATTACGAAAATAAACTCCCTTATGGGGGGTTCAGTGGTAATCTCACACTTGATTTCAACATCAGGACCTTAGTAATGAACAGATTTGAAACTTTCTGATACCTTTGTTAATATTATCATAAAATCGAGAGCTAAGTCTTCAATTTATGCACAGAGTCGCTAACCAGGAAACAATGACAAGCGTGCCACATCGCCCAACTGTTGCACGTTCAAAAGCAGAGGTGAAGGGAGTGTTTCCCCAACATGACAGGGCCTATATTCGTGCCTTCGCGACCACTCTGACCTGACTTGCACACTTTCTCTCTGCCAAACATGTTCGCGTTTAGGGGTTGGTACTACCCTACCACAGAACCACTGTACTCGTGCAATGCTGCAACCTCTAACTAAAGCTTTCTGCTACTACTTCACACAATTTCTCATTCATACAGTCTAGGTCGCACAACGGAAAGGTTGCAGGGAAAGGTAGCACACACGAAGAAAGACAAATAAACAAATGCCGTTTGGTCCATTCTCTTCTGCTTGTTACCCACTGATTTATTTCTGACGAGTAAAAACACTCTCGTTATTAATTCTCTTGTACCAGAAATTTAATAAGAAAAATATGGAAAGGTACATCAAGTTCCATTTCATCCCCTCTACAGGAAGTATTTTGTCGATGATTTAAACCAGTCCATCATAATTACAGAAGTTCTGTCATCAGTCTTCTTAGCCGAAGAACCCGTCTGTACCAGAATTGGCATCATCGGTCTACGTAATCGTCGCTATGGACTAAGACAATTCTTGGAGAATGGTTCCTGCATCTCATGGGCATCGGTTCAGCATCAATGTATGGGCAGGGACTCTTGGCGACCACATACTTTCAGCAATTATTATTTCACAGGCCTCGATGGAGCAATTCCTGAGCCGCTTGAGAATGTGCCTTATGCAATACGAGAGCTTATGTGCTTTCTGAGTGATGGAGCACCAACCCGCTCCCACATTTCAGTTTGCCGACACCTCAACATCATCTCTTGTTGAATAGGACAAGAAGGCCCTGTAGCATGACCTGATAGATCACTCGACTTAAACCTCCTGGATTATTAATTCTGGTGGCATCTGAAAAGCGTTGTGTATGCTGAACATGTCGTAGCGGCCCGTAATCAGTTAGAGAGCCCGTACAATAGACAAGGAAGGTGGGCTGCCTACCTCCATTCAGACATCACCAGTGAATGTAAATATCAACAGACTTTCCACATAAATACAGCAGTACTTCGCTAAAAGTCACGTGACAGAGATCCACCAATTGAAACTAATGTGACTAAGTATAGCACACTGCAGAATCGGTGTTATAAACATGCCAGCAGAGTCAAACTGGCAGTGTGTACGTGCAGTTCGGATAGCTCCATCCGATACCTACGCTGACTCTAGCCCAGTAGACACTCGTCAAAGTCTTCTATAGAAATTTGTACCTTTGTGGGCGTAGCGCCACTCTGAAATTGTGTAGCGTAGTTTTTTGTTTGTTATTATTTCTTTTCATTGTCTTGTAACTTTTATCTGCTTTAATGAGTTTCTTGTTGTTCTTAAGTTAGGAAATTAGTGCACGCCAAGAAGGCATTTTAGTTAAATAAAATGTGCTCAGATTTGATCTTTAGTTCTTTCCTGCGGACCGCAGGACACCATAGAACCGGTTCCTATTGTACAAACCCTTCAACATCACGTTCTTGATGCCTGTGGCGCTACAGGAAGAGAGGCTGTAACGTGAAAAAGAGTGTGGTAGTCTATGACGCGACGTGTGAACGCTTGCACTGTAGCCCAGGGAGGTCGCTTTGAACATCTGTTGTAACATGGATGCTATGCATCTCTGCACTTTGTCCTGGGACGATTTGTTGTCGTTCCACGCACACCATTAATGTTAATAAGACTTTCTTACCTTCTTTTCCGGACAGGAATCCACCCCTGCAGTTTTCTGATTTTATTGATGTTTACCTTGCCTAATTCGATACTTCGACATACATAAACAGATTGGCGATGGCAGACGTATATTACGTCTCCAAAAAAATTGTTTCCACATAAGAGGGTTCCATATAATTAAATTAACAATCCGTAAACCACATTAAGATAGTAATTAAATACGATTAGAATGAGAAGCCCGCAAGAATTAATTCGAACAGGAAACATTCTCTATATTATAAACCCTTATCCCAATTCACTTGTATTTTAAAATTATAAAGAATGAACGAACTGTATAGGTCAGTAAAATTTCAACTGTTTATTCATATACATCGATTCATTTATGTATTTTGAAACATATAAGCAAAAAATAAATTTAATACTCAAAGATTTCTGTCTACTTTGCTCATAGATAGCAGTTCAGCGAAAATGCCCAGCTTTTGATTTGTCTTAAAAGAGTAATAATGTCACTAAGAATATTTCACTGAATTTGTAGTCGTTACTTTCTTTGTCACTGCAGAACCACTATGGGTATATTTGTATAGGCGTGAACTGCCTATAATGCAGAGGAAGCGCGTCATAAAGTTCCATTCGTAGAAAAAGGCTAATCAAAAAAACACGTTGGTGACCTCAGAGCCCTTGTGGTGATTTTACGTTCATATTATACCTGAATAAGTATGGAACCACTGGATCTCGATAAAGAATAATGATATCGAAAATTGTATGGTAAAACTTCGACGAACTGCCACTTTTCGTATCCAAAAATCATTGTTTATCGGCGGTTTTCTCAGTAACGGCCCATAAACAAATAGTTCTATTACAAAAGGCCTAAGGTCCACCACAGACCACACCTAGTGCAAAAGAACCAACCGATTGGTTCAATTTATTTGGGCTTGAGGAATTGTGCTATGTTTAAGTCTTAACCCTGTAGAGTAAGATACCTACAGTATGAACGTTCCTCATATGCATAAAAATGGTTGCTGGGCCAAGGGCTATGCAGAATGATTGATCCTGCGAATTCTGAATGTGACATCCTGAAAAATCACGTTTTCGCTAGCGGCTTTTTTGAAGTATTGTGAACAGGTTGATTATTTTTGCGTAGTATTACTCATTAGCAGTCGTAAATCGAAACAAAATTAGCTCCGGGATTATATGTCATTGAGTAACCTTGCATGCAGCAAACGAAGGTTCCAGATTGGGTTTTGGATGTTAAAATTGCCTATCAACAAAATATGATGATCTTTAATTGCGCATAAATGAACAATATTACACACTATGGTGTAGGGCAACATCAAAAAAGAAATTTGACTAACGCTTAAATACTTAATAAGCTTAATAATATCACGGCCGTGTTCTCGATTACTTTTATTTTTAGCAAGTAGAAAACATCCAGCGTGCTGTTGTTTCGTATGGCGGGGAAATATTTTTAAGACCTCCTTCCTCCATAGAAGTCTCGCAAGGTAATTTCAGGCAAACAGGTGTGTTGCCCCATTTCACTGCAGTCTTTGTTAAAATAACTTTTCGTGGTATATAGGGTTCACTGAACACAAACATGAAATATTTAATGACCAGCCACCTCTGCAAGGATGACCACAAGTTAATGCACCTCTAATAAATTTATGCTTAGACTGTGTCTACATAGTTTTTAAAATTTTGCATAAACTATGTAAGTGTGCACATTTTAAACCTACATAACAATTTCTTATGCTCCTTAAGAACTGCAGAGTTTCTAATGCGATTGACCCACTGACAGCTTCGTCAACATACATAACAACTGCAGTTAAGCTTTGTGAACATCATTAAGCCTTATAATACAAGTCAGAGTACTCATCGTATGGTTACATAACAATAATTTATTTATCTTGACGTAGCTCTTAGTGAATTAGTCAGGGCTGAAGATGGCAATCAAGTGCTGGAACTGTTACATGAAGTATCTGCTTACATTACGTAGATTTTTTGCGAAGAAGAGAAGTTATAGGGTAAAAATTTTCATGTTAACATTGGTGAGTCATCGTAATGTGGCGGGTACAGATAGGGACGGATGATGTTATCAGAATAATGTAAATTGTACGATTAATGGAGAAAACAATAAAGAGAAACCTCCTTCTCACTCTGCAATGTCGCGGTTCGCTCCTGGAGTAGCTGACCGCATAAGTAAAATCCTTGAGAGAAATGGTACAAAGACTACTTTTTTCAGTCAGCGTAAGCTAAAAGACAATTTCTAACATACGACGGAGTGGTGTGATCGCCTCTACGTTCCTTGAGTCTATCAAATGACGTGTGAATATGGCAAAGAATAAACACGCGAAATTGGGATAAAAGAACGGATTAAAGATCCCAAACCCAACACGTTTAAAAAAAAGCGTCAGATCTTCAGTAACAGAACACGTGGACGGCTGCAGTCGGGATACAGATTTTAGTAGGGTAAGAGTGTTAGCAAAAGTATTTAAAATGTATAAAAGGAAAATGTTAGAAACACTGGAGATACCTGTTGGGAATATTTAAGTGAATGCTACCACGAGGGGCCCTCAATACGTAATGTAACACGTTTCTTTCTCGGCAAATTTCGGCTAAAAACGTGGTGTCTGCTTCCTGAGATAGTGGAATATTTCCAGTACAGCCATTATAGTTTTCTGACGTTCTGGTAGGTGGCGGCACTTTAGACAGCCATCAAAGTGGCATCTGTAACAGAGGTGCGTTCCAACTAGAGGGCTCTCATTTGGTTTCTTTTGGCGGTAAACCGGAGCATCGAACCGTGACTCGTTTTGGGCGAGGCGTCTATAATTATCGCAACAAGATCGTGTAAAACTGCCCTATCTCTCGCGTGTCGGCCGCCGCACATAGCTCTGATTTCTGCACGTGCGGGCACTTCAGTTTGAGGTGGTAGACGGATGCACACGGAATTCACATTCTACGTGACAAGGCTTCACAGAAGCCTGCACACCCGAGGGGAGCTCACAAAACCTTCGCTGGATTGTTCTTTCTCATCCACCATACATTGTGATATCGCACATTACGACTTCCATCTCTTTGGTCCAATGAAGGATGTACTCCGTGGGAAGAATGGGAAGCAGCACTACGTGGGTGCAGCAAAACGTTTCCTCTGACATTGACCCCACTGTGGTGTGGCAATGCAGGTCCTCTCAGCAAGTTGGCGTAAGGTCGTCACATTGTACGTAGATTAGGTCGAAAAATGTTTTGTAGCCAAAAGAGTGGAGAATAACATGGTGTTTTGGGACCCTGAGTAATACCAACCTGCTTTCAAGTATAAATGTGTTGCATTACTTATTGAACATCCCTCAGCCCAAACAGCCACGGTAGCAGAATATTGGGGTTTTGCCACTACAGTTCTTTAAAGGTGGCAGATTGCACGCTATAACTATCAAGAGAAACACTTTCTTTACAGAATGGCACTAGAACATAACTGTGGAACGTAATAAGAGATAACCAATAACATTTATCAAAATTCATCCTACGGTATGGGTATAGTTGATATTCTACACCCAAGACAAAGAACTCTAATTTTGCAGTCTCTCGGCAGTGTATGATACTGCAGGCACTCATGACTCTCCTATTATTTTTTACATGCCGACTGCTAAGTCATAACGTTGTATTCTCGAAAGAGCTCGAGGGCCTGTGCTCAGCAATGTAATGGCAGGAGCTGCAATCAGCTGGCTGCAGGCACTGATCTGTCTTACTGGAGGAAAGGAAACGCGTGAGGGTCCATTGAAAGTCGTTTTTCCTATCTCTTGGGGGAAATATTTCCATCTCTGCCACTTCAAGGTGGAAGCGATGTAATCCACGGTTTACGCCTACCTTTCAAGCGGCTGTCAACACTGGCGGTGGACTAGTATGCTGTGCAGTTGGACGTGGCGTGGAAGGAGAAAGAGGTCAGAATTCTTGAGCGCCATCTGGAGGCTGTTGCTCAGAACTAAGAGGTGCCAGGCGAGTGAATGAGACTGTGTGATGGCGGTTTGTCAGGGTATTTGTTGTGCCACCTTAAGCCTTGTACACAACATTTTGTAAGAATGAATGTAATTTCAGTAGAGATGATGGTTGTGAGCATCCAGATTCGTAATTTCTCGCCATCAGTAAGATAGTACCCAGTCAGGGTGGTTGGGAAATATTAATACGCTTCAAGAAGCGACCTACGCGGCAGTAAATGAACAACATTTCGGTATCATTCCCTCTCTTTTTCTTTGCTTATCCAAAAATGACCACAGCAGAATATTACCCAGGAAATCCATTTCTGCCTAACAAGTGGGTTAAACATGCTCTTATAGCTGATAGTGACACTGGTTTTCGGGAGTGTTCAGCCAGTCAATGAAATATATAACATTGACATTTGTGAAGCTGGCGATACTGGCATGCGATGGTATTTCTAGCAGTCCTTATGATAGTGCCGTTATGGGAATATACACTCCTGGAAATTGAAATAAGAACACCGTGAATTCATTGTCCCAGGAAGGGGAAACTTTATTGACACATTCCTGGGGTCAGATACATCACATGATCACACTGACAGAACCACAGGCACATAGACACAGGCAACACAGCATGCACAATGTCGGCAATAGTACAGTGTATATCCACCTTTCGCAGCAATGCAGGCTGCTATTCTCCCATGGAGACGATCATAGAGATGCTGGATGTAGTCCTGTGGAACGGCTTGCCATGTCATTTCCACCTGGCGCCTCAGTTGGACCAGCGTTCGTGCTGGACGTGCAGACCGCGTGAGACGACGCTTCATCCAGTCCCAAACATGCTCAATGGGGGACAGATCCGGAGATCTTGCAGGCCAGGATAGTTGACTTACACCTTCTAGAGCACGTTGGGTGGCACGGGATACATGCGGACGTGCATTGTCCTGTTGGAACAGCAAGTTCCCTTGCCGGTCTAGGAATGGTAGAACGATGGGTTCGATGACGGTTTGGATGTACCGTGCACTATTCAGTGTCCCCTCGACGATCACCAGTGGTGTACGGCCAGTGTAGGAGATCGCTCCCCACACCATGATGCCGGGTGTTGGCCCTGTGTGCCTCGGTCGTATGCAGTCCTGATTGTGGCGCTCACCTGCACGGCGCCAAACACGCATACGACCATCATTGGCACCAAGGCAGAAGCGACTCTCATCGCTGAAGACGACACGTCTCCATTCGTCCCTCCATTCACGCCTGTCGCGACACCACTGGAGGCGGGCTGCACGATGTTGGGGCGTGAGCGGAAGACGGCCTAACGGTGTGCGGGACCGTAGCCCAGCTTCATGGAGACGGTTGCGAATGGTCCTCGCCGATACCCCAGGAGCAACAGTGTCCCTAATTTGCTGGGAAGTGGCGGTGCGGTCCCCTACGGCACTGCGTAGGATCCTACGGTCTTGGCGTGCATCCGTGCGTCGCTGCGGTCCGGTCCCAGGTCAACGGGCACGTGCACCTTCCACCGACCACTGGCGACAACATCGATGTACTGTGGAGACCTCACGCCCCACGTGTTGAGCAATTCGGCGGTACGTCCACCCGGCCTCCCGCATGCCCACTATACGCCCTCGCTCAAAGTCCGTCAACTGCACATACTGTTCACGACCACGCCGTCGCAGCTTGCTACCAGTATTAAAGACTGCGATGGAGCTCCGTATGCCACGGCAAACTGGCTGACACTGACGGCGGCGGTGCACAAATGCTGCGCAGCTAGCGCCATTCGACGGCCAACACCGCGGTTCCTGGTGTGTCCGCTGTGCCGTGCGTCTGATCATTGCTTGTACAGCCCTCTCGCAGTGTCCGGAGCAAGTATGGTGGGACTGACACACCGGTGTCAATGTGTTCTTTTTTCCATTTCCAGGAGTGTATATATATATACACATGGTACAAGGGTGCCACTGTTTGGATCGTGTGTTTCTTTCGATGAGATCGTCTTCTGACTCGCCCACAACGAATTACGCCTCTTTGCCAACCTTTCCATCTCACAGTAGAACTCCAACATACGTCTTCACTTATTTGCTGCATGTATTCCAATCCATGTCTTCCTTTACAGTTTTCAGCTTCTACAGCTCCTTCTCGTACTATGAAGCTATTCCCTATTTAACAGTTCTCCGATCATCCTGTCCGTTCTTCTTGTCAGTGCTTTCCACATATTCCCATTCTGGCCGAATCTGCGGAGGACCTCCTAATTCTTCCACCTTTCTTTTATTCACGTTATTATCTCTTCGATGTACAGGTAGAACTACATCGCTGTCCTACACACACTTTAATCCGAGCATTTCGTTCTTGGTCTTCCAGTCTCATTCTTCTCCCTTGGTCCTGGTATATAGTACATCGCCCGTTTTTCTCTGTAGCTTACCTCTAGGTTTTTCAGGATTTCTAAAATCTTGCACCATCAGACATCGTCGAACGCTTTCTCCACGTGATAAATCCTATCAACGTGTTTATATTTTTCAATCTTGCTTCCATTATCAACAGCAAAGACAGAACTGCCTCTCTAACACCTTTCTCGCTTCTACAGCCAAATTGTTTTTTTTTTAATTCTTCTGTATATTATTCTTGTCAGCAACTTGGATGCAAGAGCTGTTAAGCAGATTATGCGATAATTTTCATTTTTTATACCTTCGAAAAGTTTTTCCGAAAGTGAGTGTATATCGCCAGTCTCAATCACTATACACACGAACGTGAGGAGCCGTTTTGTTGGCACTTTCCAAATGATTTTGGAAATTCCCGTGGAGTGTTATCTGTTCCTTCTGTCTTCGTAGATCAGAACCTACCCCAAGCTCTTCCAGACTCTAACACTGGATCCTCTATTACCATATACAGTGATGTTGAGATTAAGGGTGTTACATTCTTTCTTTCGGGAAACGTCAAAAAGAATCTATGGTTTACCAGACGTAGAAGTATGGAACCGGAATTTCCTTAGAGATGGTTCCAGCCGTCTGTGTGGGACCAAGTTCAATAGGACGATATGTGTTTCAAATCCGTAAACAAGTCGATTTTTGTGCCTACGAACTAGGATTTGCGCACAGCATTGGCTTTCCGTTATCATTTGAAGAAAACTGCTGCAGAATCGCATCGAATGCTTGTCGAAGCTTCTTGGGAAAACACAATGTTTCGAGTGGTTCCAAAAGTTCCAAAGTGGTGATTTAGACGTGAAAAACGACGACCGCGGGAAACCACCGAGAAAGTTCGAGGACAACGAAATACAGGCATTATTGGATGAAGATGATACTTCAAACTCTACAGAAACTCGCCGAACGATTGAATGTGACGCAGGAAGCTGTTCCCCCGGTTGAAAGATATGGGAAAGGTGCAGAAAGTGGGAAAATGCGATCCGCATGAACTTGTTGGAAGGAAGAAAATCGAAAGATCACTTTATAAATGCTGCTCCCAGGTACAAAAGCGTTTCTCAATCGAATAGTGACGGGTGATGAAAAACTGATATATTTTGAGTATCCTGCGCGTCGTAAATCATGGGTGAATGCAGGCAAACCATCGACATGCACAGCAACACCAAATCGCTTTGGACAGAAAACAGTTATCTGCATTTGGTAGGATCAGACGGTCTAATCTATTTATGAGGTGCTAACATCTGGTGAAACCGTTATCACTAATCGCTACCGACAGCAGATGATCGATTTAAAGCGAGCATTACGTGAAAAACGCCGCTTCGCACCAGCGGAACGCGTCAGGGAAACAATCGAGGCGGTCAGATGGGAAATACTAGGGCATACGGCTTATTCTCCACTCTTAGCTCCGTCCGATTATCATCTTTTTGCATCATTGCGATACGCTCTCGCTGAACAGTGCTTCAGTCCGTATGAAAATTTACGATAATATCTCACTAACTGGGCCGCTTCAAAAGAAGCACTTTTTTTTGGTGTGGCATTAATAACCTGCCGGAGAGGTAGGAGAATTGTATAAATAGCCATTGAGATCGATTAAAATTTTGTTTATCAGTTTCAAACAACAGGCGTGTAATTATTGCAACCATATTCCGGTTTCATACTTCTGCACCTGGTAAGATTCGGCAGACTATGTTATATAAAATTCTACGTGCACCTCGAGACGTAAATCCTGTGACGGTCGCCTTTGACCTGAATAGGTCCCTCAAAGTCTATTTCTCGACTACTGGCTGGCAGGCTGTCGGCGAGCCGTAAAGTGCCGTGGAGGGACAAAGCCGCTGTTTTGCGCCTGTCGCGCTGCAGCACTGCAGTACGCTGGGATGCGCTGCACGGCTGCTCACCTCAACCCCTTCTCCCCTCTACTGGAGACGCGCACTCCGTCCGCTGCCGCGGGTTTATTTCCCCACTCCGCGTTGAAATCTAAGCGCCGCGCCACGCTTTGTCATGTTATGTGCGAGCCCGGCGCGGCGCAAGAAGCTTGCCAACCGGATTTTGCCTGCGAACTCCGCAGGCGAATGGGAGCCGTTGACAATCCAGCCATTCATCGCGCACGCGACGCTGGAGGCGGAAGGGCTACGCGGAGAAGGGAACGGTAGGGAGGAGGAGAGACGGCCGCACACGATCTGAGTGAAAATCTGCGCAGCTTAAGCGTCCGTAAAAGCACGCCTTGAGATGAGAGACAAAGGCTGGTCTGTGAATAGTGCTGAATGCGTCATAAATAGTTTACCCAGCTACGATTAACTCGTTTTCATTACCTATTCACGTTTTGTAAAGGCAAGCAATTTTCATTCAACACTCAGGAGTTCATAGATAAAATGAATTTAATTTATAAACCCACTCATCAATTTATAGATTTCGTCAAACACTTGACAATGTTAATACAACGTAGCTATCGTGAATAATACGAAAACACGGATATGCTGACATACAGACAAGAACCCAGTGCCACATTACTATTGCTGAGGTGTGAAAAATAGTGCGAAAGAAGACCTCAAGACTCCCGGTCATAATTAATCTATGCTGGATCAACACGGTGCTGTGACAGTAGGAAATGAGAAATCTGACACATAGATATGCCACTGGTATTTATTTAGATTTCATCTTCAACGCAACACGTAAAAATATGGAAGAAGATTCCGTCTTGAATGGAGATGATACTGTAATACTAAATAGTTTATGAATGATGAATTTATTTCGTAACACTGTAAGGTGGTCATCTTCTGTGGTGTATGTATGTCATAGAGGAGCAAATCAGAGAGAGAGAGAGAAGAAGTTACGTTACTGTTAAGCAACCTTTGATCTTGTGGTGGCACAGTCTTTGCGTAGTCTAACACATTCTTAGTTGAAGTTTGGTAGGCGATGGATGTATACAGTAGTGCTGTGTTGAGTTGTGATGGTATCTGTTAGGTGAAGAACGATTGTAAAGGATAGAAAGGATGAGCGAAATGATTACATTAGAAAGTGAAGAGAATATATATTTTGAATAATGTTATTATTTTTGAATAAGTTTGAGGTAGAACTGCAGCACTACGCAAGCAGGAATGATTATTGTCAGCTAGTTAACGTGCTTAGAGCTGAGAGAAAGACCACCCCACATCCCTGAATCAAGCATTAACATATTAAGGTGTTTGAGTTTTATACAAATTCTCTGTTAACATCGTACCCTCTTTAAATCATTGCATAGTATTGTTCAGACCAATGTTATATATGAAGACGCGAAGATTTCGCTATCCTTTTTGAATACATACTTCATTCTAAAACCGTTGTCTTGTAATAGCATTTCATATAAATAGTTACTCTCTCCAACCGACTATTTGTCTTTAGGCATTACCACAAGCAACAGTTTCAATATGTATTTAGAAACAGTAAACTAGCTTAGCGCTTCCTGCTTGCTGTTTGCTGTTGTGCATTCGAGAAATCTGCAACAATGTTGTCAAGACGCGAGGTAAGTGGAAATTTTGATTAAGACCAGAAAATTGTTAACATCTCTTATGCTCTTAATATAAAGACAAGATCAGTTACATGTAAAGAAAGGTCAGTTACAGTTAAGTTGATATTAGGTTCTGTTATGTCAGACTTTAGCATACGAATTTAAGTTGGTTCAAATGGCTCTGAGCACTATGGGACTTAACATCTGTGGTCATCAGTCCCCTAGAACTTACAGCTACTTAAACCTAACTAACCTAAGGATATCACACCCATCCATGCCCGAGGCAGGATTCGGACGGGCGACCGTAGCGGTCACGCGGTTCCAGACTGAAGCGCCTAGAACCGCATGGCCACACTGGCCGGCCGAGTTTAAGTTGGATAGCAGTTTGCGCCAACATAGTTTTTGGTAATATGTAGGTTTTATAGAGTAGGAGGTCAAGTTGGGCTAAATTTCAGACAGAACCAAATATAGTGGGGAGGCTACAAAGCTATCGTAAGTCATCAAGTTCTGCAATGCAAGATGAACTTTGTTCCGCCATGTATATAAAACGTGGTCTGAAACAGTCTAAAAAGCTTGCAAGGTGCTGCAGGGTATGTTGTGCTCAGAAATAAATCTTAAGAAAAAAATTCGTTTCCAAGTTAATTGGCACTGAATTTAGCTAATTAGGCCGTTGCGCACACGCATTAAAGCTGATCACGAAATACAATTAGTATCAAATATTCAGATAGTGTAGATAATAGCACACGGGACTGCTCTACCTTCGGCTTGGGTTCGATCCTTACTAGCATCTCAAGTCAATTTTTTGTATTGCTCTTTTGTTCGGTTGTAGGAAAGAAAGCGAGGAACACGTCTGGTGAACTGTCTCTGACGACAGCTTGAATTTGCGCACACAACAGCTTGACTGGCTAACTTCAGTGTTAATCAAATCGAATTTTTCTTCTTACTAATTACTTCTCAGCACAACATACCCTGCAACACCCTTTCAATCTTTTCTGTTTTTGCATATCACATTACTGGCCAGTTTCGGCTAGTGGCTATTTTTGGATTGTTTCCTTCGTGCTGTAATGTGATTTTCTAGATGATGCAATAAAGAGCATATCACCTGACATAACGTGACAGCCCATGGTGTTTTTTTTTTAATAGTTTCATCATCCAGAAATTATATCGAAGCTGTGGACCCTCACATGAACAAATTGACAAAGCTTAAATAGTCTTTATCCTGAATCAATGAATGCAGTGAGCAATAATCCTAGAAATAAACGTAAGTGAAGCAATATTTGTGATCATGAACAGGAAAGAAATATCAAGCTGTCATCAGAACATTAATGATAAACTTATTGAATAAATAAACGAATACGTTTTTGCCGTTTGTGTGGTCAGTCACCTTGGCCCATCCCTATGGCATGGTATTGTTATAAAACGTTGTTTCTTATTACGACTGAATACTACAACGTCATTCAAGTTCTCAATCTAAATAGTCAGAAAACAACACAAAGCAAACTCTAAATCCAACGGACCTCTCAATAGTCAATAAGTAGACTTATAATCAAGCAACCTAAGCTAGTTCTGTCCTCGTTACTTACACTGAATAATAAGAGAATAGTCGTTGAGGTTGGTCATTGTGCACGACGATAACACCATGACAGTGAGAACAGAAGCATGGTTTCACAAGACATTATATTTATTATAAGTGGGTTGCCTAATCGTGGAAAATCATAGGATAGTTTAAGGACTCCTGTAATTTGAAATTCCTAAGATATTTTCATTTGCTCTAATTATTGCACACAGTACACAATTAGTTAATAGAGAGCAAAATTTTCTAAAAATCTGCGTTGAATTCACACGAAAACAAAACTTTGGGGCAGCAGCAAATTATGTGGAAGATTAGACGGAGAGAATACAACGTATTACCCTTATCTAGGTCTCTCTAAACTTCAGCATTAGTGAATCACAAACTATATTCTAATGGGCAGCTTACATTATAAGCCACAAAAAGTAAGTAGAGAGCTTCTCACAAAACAGATCGTGGCATTGCAGACTGCTAGACTCACATTTCCCCAAAATCAGCAAAGTTGTGGCCATAGGATGATTCAATGCCATTGCCAATGTAAAAGACGACAATATCGCTTATTTCGTGAAAAAAAAACGGGGGAACACAGCAAAAATGTTCCTCTCTTGGCATAAAAATCGCACATTAGCTAACACCAGGTTGGCAATGGTCCTGAGCAGTGTCTCCTCGGTTGGTTGGCTTCTTCGTGTCAGTCACATTGGGAAGGTAACTCAGTTAATTGGATGACCAAAATTTTTCAACAAAATCAACCGTTTTCCTCATGCTGGCTGGGAATCTCGACCGATGACGTTGATACAAGAAAGGTAAAAATGTTATATTTAATTATTCTCTGGGGGCATCAGTGGCAGCAGAGCAGCCCCCACACTCAGGTATACAAATCCTGGCTCTGTCCTCAAATGCATTACGTAGGTGCAGATTCTTTCCCATAAAAATCTCTCTTCTCTCTGGGGAAGATTTTCCTCTCCTAATGAGATTCATTGGCTGCCTTCTACAAATAACAGGACCCTGAGGCCTACTGACAAAGTAACTTCCCAGTGAAAAAAAAAAAGCGCAAAAGGTTCCTCTCAAGTCTACATGTACCATACTCTCAATAAACTAATCATCAAATAGTGGCAGAAAATGAAAAAATATCGCCCAGCAATTTGTGACAGTAATATTACAAGATGTCCGAGAAATTACATTAATTCGCTTTATATTTAATTCCTTAATGCCGTTCCAGTAATTGGAAACTTAATCATTTTAAATGCCAGTTCTAGTAGATACTGGTTCTTCATGTAGCTATCAACGAATCTGTGAAGTATTGCATTCTCCTAACTGTGTTGGGTACCTTTAAAGCACCACGATTTCTAATTTTTAGCTTTCTCTAGAAAATCATTCAGGCATAAGGGGTTCAGTCCATACTGAGAGATGCAGGGTCGCATATTGTAAAATTACTGATGTGTTCAAGAGCCATCACTCCTCAGTCTAAAAAAAAATTAAGGTCTCTACTTTGTCATACGTTTTACTTCATTTTCTGTGGAGCTAAGAATTGAACTTTGAGTGAGACAATGTGTAAACGAGGAATTTCAGATGTGGCTTTACATAAGAATGCTAGTAAGGTCTAGTAAGGCCATGGACAGATACAATTACCAACAACAACACTCCCCATAAAATTAAGAAAGGAAAAGATGTCTAAAATGCAGTAAAACACAGAAAACTATGATCTATTGCCTATATAAGTAGGCATGGAAACAGGTATAAACTGCTGCAGAATATTTTTCAAGAAATGATACCTAGTGGAAGAAGAACAGGGAGAAAATCATCTTGCCTCAGTTATTGAAGGACAGTGATTCACAGACAGGAGAAAAACTTTTCCAAATAAGCAAAACTGATATAGCTAAGGTGGGCACCAACTTCTGGAATAGAGTGGCATTACAAGAAGAAGAAGAAGAAGAAGAAGATGATGATGATCATGATGATGATGAGGAGGAGGAGGGGGAGGATTCTCATCCTGATTCAGGTTAAATGCGTACTTACTGATATACCAGAATCCAAAATTTTAAAGTTGCTTGATAGGTTCCAGGGAATTACGCCGGATAATATTGTAAACAATACAATATTATCCGTCGTAATCCCCGGGAACCTATCGAGCAGATGCAGCGATATGACCTACATATTTATCACGCTATTTCCAGAGAATTATTGTGGTGTATAAGCCCGTCATGGTGTAATAAAAGTTTCTTTACATCCTGACGCGGTCACAAGCTGAGTAAAAATTTACACACTGAGTACAAATTAATTGAGATAATTTCTGGACGTGAATCCCTACCCTCTTGTAATGATAATGTATCCCTATGATAAACATCCAGTCCAAGGTAAAACTGTTTCAGATGACACAATCAGAGCAAGTATCGTCATTCTGCTACGTGGGTTGTCAGACTGGTCACAATACCGGTAAATATCTTGAAACATAACCGACATTTTTAACACACATTTGAAAATCTCCTAACTAAGCTCAAGAACAAAACTCGGCACATAGAGAGAATAAAGTTCTGTTGAACTTTTCACCTTTATCTCCTTTCGGATGACATGTAAATGTGGATGCTGTACAACAGAAAAAACTTCTAAAATGTTAATATAGAGCATAACATACCGAATGAGGGAAATTATAGTGGCCAAAAATAAAATTTTTAAGACTGACACGAAATTAACCCTTGTTAATAACAAGTGAACTGCTCGTCAAATAAAATGCTGGAAACCTTGATTTCGATGTACCAATTATTTACTGTCACACACGCGGTACTCTCCAAACTACACTGTCCCGAGTACATCGGTGATGAGGTGAATGCTACAGAAAATGATATTTAAGAAGAAACAGTTCGTATTCATTGCATAATGCTCTGTGAAGTATGGTTGGTGGAAAACGTGTGCGTAACTGTTTTTTCAACAGTTTAAGACTCGAAGTGTTTTGGTACAACCTCTAGTAATCTCTGCACTGTACAACTTATCAGCAAAGTTGCATGAAACGGGCTGTGTAACGAAGAAATCCTCTGACTATCTAGTCAGTTTTATTTTTTGCAACCCGTACCACAAATGATATAATCGCAAGAATTGAAGATGGCATCTCACTACAAAATTAACAAGTACCGCTACTGATATGATCAGATAAGAAGGATAAGGGAATTCCCCAATTAGCTTCCAGGTTATAAACTGTATGGGAATAGAAACATCATATAAACTACGAATAGATGGAAGAAATTTATGAGGATGGAACAGAGCTAAAAACTTAATGTGGAAGCTAAAAAAGACAAATATGCAACATCCCTTTGAAGTGTGAATTTCTGAACGACTTGGCGCTGTTTTTGAGGTAACCGATTCGAGAAAAGCATGGTTAAATTTCTTGGTTTATAGCTCAAAGATTAATTTCCTTCGTTTCCTTTATTATCTCCAAACGAATAGCAACTTGTCTTCAAAATTGGTCAAAGTCACTTCCTTGTTCTACCTTGGGCATCTGAGTTTCCGTTCCAGATCATCTGTATGTGCCCTCGACAAACCACAGATAAATTTCGTAAGTTACTACGCTTTGTACCTCGTTTTAGGGCAAATTAAGGTAAAATGCGGCTGTTGTGTATTGGACATTGTGCATAAGATGGTGAAACAGAAATTATACGGTTATGTAAATAAGATATGATTGGATAGTATGCAATACAGGGATATATTTCAATGAAAATGTTGACTATTTAACGAAATTATATGAATCTTACACCATCAGCAAAAAATTTCAGCCGAGTGAGGTGGCGCAGTGTCTAGCACACTGGACTCGCAATCGGGAGGACGACGGTTCAATCCCGCGTCCGGCCATCCTGATTTAGGTTTTCCGTGATTTCCCTAAATCACTCCAGGCAAATGCCAGGATGGTTACTTTGAAAGGGCACGGCCGACTTCCTTCTCCGTCCTTCCCTAACCCGATGAGACCGATGACCTCGCTGTTTGGTCTCTTCCCCCAAACCAACCAATCAAAAAATTTCAAGGTGGAAGCTTCCTGTTACTACGGAAGGAAAGTGAATTACCATTACATAACTGGTAATCCTAACACGATCTTAACCACCGTCACATTACGTACTTTCTTGCAGTTTCCTGTGTGTATGTCTCCATAGCCATCTCTGCTTTCTCTACTAACGTCATTCTCTTGAAATACAGTTTTTGCAGAGCCTGCTTTTAATTCTAGTATTACATTCACTATCTTATAATTTTCTTTTAAGGAAATGAAACATTGATAATGAAAGATACATGCTTTCTGTTACAATTATCAAATTACCAATATTATGCCCATCTCCTCTACCCCAGTCTCCCTGTTAATCTCCTCCTCTTCGCTTCCTCTCTTCATTCCCTCCTCTCTCTCTCTCTGTCCATCCTCTCCTCCTCCTCCTCTGTCCGTCCACTTCTCCCTCACCCTCTCACTGTCCACTTCCTCTTACCCCCTATCTCTTTCCATGTTCTCCCGCTCCCTCTCTGCCTGCCCATCTCCTCTCCCACTCTCTTTCCAGATTATCACCCCCCACACCAATAGGTGGCTGCTCCCATCCACAGAGTAAGTTTCCAGAATATTAACAACATGTATTTAGTTGAAGTGAATTTAGGAAGAGTGAAGTGATTTTAGGAAGAGTCTTTATCCACGTCCTTGCCCAGATACACCCATGTCACATACATTACACATATATTTAATATATTTCACACGTATTTACAGACGTTTAACACGTATTGCCAGAGAATTTCATCCTGAGCCTGCTGTTTCATGTAACTGAATGTTTTTGACATACCTCCTGAAGTATTTGTCTCCTGAAATATGTGTCGTACAAAGATATAATTTCTTAGGTTCATTCAATGGAATATCTGGAATCTGTCGGCGGAATGTGTTACGCATAGTGTTAGTAAAAGAGAATTTATAAATTTAAACGTGTTGCGGGATGTGGAAGTTATCTACGCATCCTAGTATTTATGACGTCATACCTTCTGAACTGTGTCGTACAATGATACAATTTTGTGTTAACATTCAGAACCCTGTGTAGATACTATCTGCGGAATGTGTTGCGAATCAATTACTAGTAAATAAGAGAAAAAATTAAGACGTCATGCCTGATGCGGAAGTTTTACTCTACAAAGAGCGAAAACACAGAAAGCGATAAATATGTTTCCGTTCTTCATTTTTGGGGATTATCATCGAGAAGAAGTTTCGTAAAAGTTTGAAATCATTTGTGAAGTTGGTTGCGAATCTCCAAGTGCTCTCATTCTCAAATACTGGATGAATGACATACGGGTATCAGCGTGTCGTGGTTTAGTCACCCTTTTTTCATCCACGCCATTGCGCCTTTGATAGGTAAGTGGTTTTTAACCCAACTGCAATTCTTTCCAGACGTTAAGTGATTCGTGTGCCACGTTTGGGTGGAATCGTTCAAGTGGTTAAGGAGGAGAGGCGGAACACACATACATCCATTTTTATAATATGTATGGATATATATTATACAAATATACCATGATTCATGGTCTGTAACTTTGATTGTACTCTCGGTACAAGACCCAATTTAGGTTGAGTGTAATTAGAAATTACAAATATCTGAGATTAAAAATGGAGTTTGCAATTTCCTTGATGAGATTTTGACGTTACACTGTTGAGCCGAATCGAATGTAGTATCGGATGTGCCACAGGGGAGCCAATAGAAGCTCTTACTACACGTAAATCATATCAAACAGGGTCGAAGCACTGTTAGTAGTTCACTGGCGACGCCATTACTGTCAGTAAAGTATCGTCGTTGGATGAAAGTAAGGAACTGTAGGAAAACTTGGACAAATTTTCCCCTTGATTATAACCACAAGTAAACAGCCATAACAATTGTGTATTCAGTTTCCGCTTTTCTAATTATCCCTTATTGAAACAGGCACTCTTTCCTTATTTATACTGATATTTTTTAAATTTGAGGTTTAATATGTATTAGGGTCAACAGCTATATTTCAATGTATGTGTCTTTTGCCTAATGTGGTATTGTAAGCTATTTACAAATATCGTATTGTCTTTTACGTCGTCTTAACATAAAATAATAGTATTTATCCAGGTAGCAATGTGACAGTGAAAACTATGGTCCCTAATTAATCACTGCTGTGGAATTCTGCTCCATCGACTTATCGCCTTTTCTCCTAGACACTGCAGACTTGTACGGAACATCCCTTGATAATTAGCACGCTCTAGCTTCTAGCTTAGCCCCGTGCCATTGTGGTCCTTCCGCCAGCTGGTGCCTTTCGTGAATTACCACGTTCAGCTCCAGCGGATGCTATGCTGCCATGCTACTTAATATTTCCTTTTTACATTTTGCTACAATGCCTCCATCTCTCCTTTTGTCCCGCTTAATTGGTTTGACAACAAATTATACTGCGCTGTCGTCCCTTCGGCGTGTGGCATCTCTAACAAGATCTCGTTATAAATTTCTTTCATGGAAGCTTTAACTGAAGCTAGCTTATCTCAAGACGGAGAGATTCTCCAAAATATTCAAATTTTAATGATTCTTCCGTCATATTGTGATGGTGGAAAAGAGGAAAGCTCCAGCCGAAGCAATGGAAAGAATTTCTGTCGAATCTAAACTTGCAGTAACACCATGAACAGAACGGGTAAATTAAGTAGCCGCGCTTTATCGGAAAGTAGCTCGTACAGTGAGAAAACAGTAAAACTGGCTTCGAGAAGCGATTTCTACATATTCTGGAGTGACATAAAATTTTACGCTTTCCACTACTGGACAACCAGTTTCAGTGTTTTACTGCTCCATCTTGGGCAGGTGATGGTTGAAGTGGTCACTGCAACAAATATCTACTAATACCAGTATTGCTGGCCCCTGTTTTGATCAAAAGTGAGGTAGATGATTCATAGACGTCAGGGGCCTAAAGATGGCGTAGAAAAACGCTGAAACTGGTTACCCAATAAAATATGGCTGAAAATTGATGGCTGAAAGGCGTTTAATCTGACATACACCTACGAAAAGTCTACCGTGGCGATGTCTGCAACGGTAAATACTAATATCACAAGCAATTTCAGGAATGAACTGCAAGCAGACTACCTGAATGAAGGAAAATAAAAAGCTTATAATTTGACCTCCTGTGATCCAGTGACAGGGAAGACTAGCTGGAATCTGAGGAGATATAACTCAAAGTTAATCTTGTTGACTCCGACGCGCTCAAATAAGACAACTCATGAGGCACATGAAAGATAATTTAGGGCTCAGAGTTCCCGACTTCTATGAAGCGGCGCGTGAGTGCGGACAGAATTTACGTCGGGCCAACGGCGCGCACGACAGAACAAAAGCAGATCGAGCGTGAGAGAGATCTGTGGTTATGCTATCCGAGGAATCTAGCTGCGTTGGACACCCACAGACATAAATTTTGGATCCTTTCCCTTATTTCCGTCTTTAGTTAATCGAAGTTCAGGTCGAACAGTAGGGGTTAAAGACAACATTCCTGTATTACACGTTTTTAATTCGAGCACTTCGTTCTTGGTCTTACATTCTAAATATTCAGTCTTGGTTATTGAATGTACTGAGGAAGTCCCGTTTTTCCCTATAGCTTACTCCTATTTTTCTCGGCACATCGAAGATATTACTTAATGATACGTGCTGAAAGCATTTTTCAGATCAACAATTCGTTTTAACGTCTTTTGATTTTTCTTAAATCTTACTTCTGTTATCAATCGTAACGTCGTAGCTGCCTCTCTACAGCCGTTCCCTTTGCGAAAACTAAATTTTTCTTCATCCAAAAAGCTATTCAGATTAAAATGTTCGTCGGTAGCATTAATAAAAACAACGATACAGAGCTGAGCAAGCCGGCCGGGGTGGCCGAGCGGTTCTAGGCGCTACAGTCTGGTCGCAGGTGATGCTCCAAAAACCAACAGTAATACTGTGCTTTTACGGTCTGCCGTGAAGGAACAGAATGCGCTAGCATAACACCATCACAGCCGTACACCATAAATTTAAACCGCTCCATTCGCACCATCAACAGAACGGTACACTACGCATTCCACATCGCTAGCAACGGATTCTACACGATGCCAGTGACTACTCTGAAGGACAGTAACAGGTGCAAACATGTAACTCTTTTGTATCGGTTGTGAATAAATAGTTGCCACTATTTAAGTTCCAACCCTCTTATTAGAACCGATTATGTTGTCCTCTACGGCAAGTGTTCATCAGAGACATGGGTATAGTCAGGAGTGGTCCAGGTAAGATTGACAGGACTACTGTTGTTTTCTAAATTCATAAAAAACTAGGCAGAGAGTGTGGGCAGCAATTTGCGTTTGTTTGCTGATGATGCCGTTGTGTACGGCAAGGTGACGAAGTTGAGTGACTGTAGAAAGATACAAGACGACTTACAAAAAATTTGCAGTTAGTGTAATGAATGTTAGCTAGCCCTAAATGTCAAAATATATAAGTTAATTCAGATGAATAGGAAGATCAACAGTATTATTAATGTCCTGCTTGACATAGTCAACTCATTTTAATACTTGATCGTAACGCCGCAAAGCGATATGAGATGGAACGAAGATGTGGGGGATGTGGTAAGGAAGGCGAATGGTAGACTTCGGCTTATTGGGAGAATTACAGGAAAGAGTGGTTCACCTGTCAAGGAGACCGCATACAGGGCGCTGGTGCGACCTATTCTTGAGAACTGCTCGTGTGTTTGTGATCCATTTCCGGTCGGATTAAAGGAACACATCAGAGTAATTTAGACACGGGCTGCTAGATTTGTTTACCTGTAGGTTCAAATAACACGTGAGTGTTACGAGATGTTCCTGGAACACAAAAGGAAATCTCTGAAGGTGAGGCGACGTTCATTTCGATAAACACTATTGCGAATATTTAGAGAACCGGAGTTTGGAGCTGACTATCGAATGATTCTTCTTACCGACGACATACATTGTGCGTAAGTAGCTCGAAGATAAGATACAGTAATCTAGGGCTCATGTGGAGGCGAGTGGAACAGGAAAAGAAATGACCAGTATTGGTGCGTGGTACCCTCCGCCAGGCACTGTAGGGTGGCTTGCGGTGTACCTGTGTAGATATAGATGTAGACGTAGACAGCATATTCAAAACCACGCTAACCTCATGGACTGATCAATAGGAACAGCAGAGTTAAATGATAATTAAATCGACACTCTACCTACAAACAGGCGTTGATATGCATCACTGAGGACATGTTGAAAATGTTTGCCCCGACCGGGACTCTAAGTCGGGATCTCCTGCTTACATGGCAAACGCTCTATCCATCTTCTTTTTTTTTAAATCTCATTTTGTTCTGTATTGTTCGTTGAATTTGTTCGTGGCGAACGTCCGATGACACCAGTTCAGGTTCTTTGTCGATCCGTTCACTCAGTTGTTTATTACAGGGGGCAGCTAACCCACACTCGTGGCAGATTAATCTGCCAAGTCCCGTACGAGTTGGAGCATAGCGTTGGCAGTTAGGGTGTCGATTTTATTATCATTTCATTCTAGAGAAGCTGCACGATCATCCATGGTATCTGTTCTTTCGGGAACAAATACTACATTCATACATAGGAAACGCAGAGGATTGAGGCTGGATGCAAAAAAATCGCGCTACAACAGTGGATTTAATTACTACCAGAGTGCCACAAGTAGTTCAGCTACCACAGTGACTGTGCAGAAGGAGTTACAAATACAGGGGTACAACTGTTAGGCAGCACTTCATACGCAACAAAGTTCTGTGTTCATTTATAATCTTTGCTTGTGGTGGTTGAAAGAGAGCTGCCGTTGGAGAGTGGTTTGCTAGAAACGAGTGTTTTGGAGTTATGAATCACTCTGTACCAATGGAAGCGTTAGGGTTAACCGAATGGCTGGATAACTCTAGCTGCCAAGAAGTGTTGTGCCAACTGTGAAGTACGAATGACGTGGTGTTACGATATGTTTGTGTGTGTGTGTGTGTGTGTGTGTGTGTGTGTGTGTGTGTGTGTGTGTGTTGTGTTTACAATATGATCTCATTATTGTGCTCAAAGCGCTAAACGCCGAAGCGTATGAACATATTTTACAGCGTACAGGAGAGGAACAGTACGGAGATGGTGACTGCATCAGCATGACAATATACCTGAAATGTAATGGCCTGCCAAAAGTCCCACACTGAACCCAATCGATAATCTTGACTCCAGACACCAGCACTAACGTATCTGGTTTCGTGTCTTGACCAAGAATGGGCTGCCACTCTCCACAGACATTAAGGCACAACACTTAAAGTGCCCCCAGTAGAGCTCGTCTTAAAGGCAAAAGCTGGAGGCACCCCACATTAATGTCTACTTATAAATGACCGGATACTTTTGATAGTGTGTCGTAGCGTGTGGCTGAGTCTTAAATGGGCATAAGATAAGTGCCTGCTCCCTGGTATAGTCAAGAATAAAACATAAGACGAAAGAGAAGGCATTGGACACATCCCATCAACGTATTTTGTTTCCACTAAGGAACGATTTATGACCTGTACCGATACATCTGTCAACAAATTTCCTGACCACTTAGAAGCATTTCATGTTTTTGTCGGTACACAATTTGAACAAATTTCGTGCCTAAAAGTTTAATATCTCTTTATATTCTACTAATTATCCCTGCACAATTCTATGAATGAATTACGTTTCCTACTTCACCATCTACACTCCTGGAAATGGAAAAAAGAACACATTGACACCGGTGTGTCAGACCCACCATACTTGCTCCGGACACTGCGAGAGGGCTGTACGAGCAATGATCACACGCACGGCACAGCGGACACACCAGGAACCGCGGTGTTGGCCGTCGAATGGCGCTAGCTGCGCAGCATTTGTGCACCGCCGCCGTCTGTGTCAGCCAGTTTGCCGTGGCATACGGAGCTCCATCGCCGTCTTTAACACTGGTAGCATGCCGCGACAGCGTGGACGTGAACCGTATGTGCAGTTGACGGACTTTGAGCGAGGGCGTATAGTGGGCATGCGGGAGGCCGGGTGGACGTACCGCCGAATTGCTCAACACGTGGGGCGTGAGGTCACCACAGTACATCGATGTTGTCGCCAGTGGTCGGCGGAAGGTGCACGTGCCCGTCGACCTGGGACCGGACCGCAGCGACGCACGGATGCACGCCAAGACCGTGGGATCCTACGCAGTGCCGTAGGGGACCGCAACGCCACTTCCCAGCAAATTAGGGACACTGTTGCTCCTGGGGTATCGGCGAGGACCATTCGCAACCGTCTCCATGAAGCTGGGCTACGGTCCCGCACACCGTTAGGCCGTCTTCCGCTCACGCCCCAACATCGTGCAGCCCGCCTCCAGTGGTGTCGCGACAGGCGTGAATGGAGGGACGAATGGAGACGTGTCGTCTTCAGCGATGAGAGTCGCTTCTGCCTTGGTGCCAATGATGGTCGTATGCGTGTTTGGCGCCGTGCAGGTGAGCGCTACAATCAGGACTGCATACGACCGAGGCACACAGGGCCAACACCCGGCATCATGGTGTGGGGAGCGATCTCCTACACTGGCCGTACACCACTGGTGATCGTCGAGGGGACACTGAATAGTGCACGGTACATCCAAACCGTCATCGAACCCATCGTTCTACCATTCCTAGACCGGCAAGGGAACTTGCTGTTCCAACAGGACAATGCACGTTCGCATGTATCCCGTGCCACCCAACGTGCTCTAGAAGGTGTAAGTCAACTACCCTTGCCAGCAAGATCTCCGGATCTGTCCCCCATTGAGCATGTTTGGGACTGGATGAAGCGTCGTCTCACGCGGTCTGCACGTCCAGCACGAACGCTGGTCCAACTGAGGCGCCAGGTGGAAATGGCATGGCAAGCCGTTCCACAGGACTACATCCAGCATCTCTACGATCGTCTTCATGGGAGAATAGCAGCCTGCATTGCTGCGAAAGGTGGATATACACTGTACTAGTGCCGACATTGTGCATGCTCTGTTGCCTGTGTCTATGTGCCTGTGGTTCTGTCAGTGTGATCATGTGATGTATCTGACCCCAGGAATGTGTCAATAAAGTTTCCTCTTCCTGGGACAATGAATTCACGGTGTTCTTATTTCAATTTCCAGGAGTGTATATACTCGCAGAATCGATGCGCAAAGTAGTACAGTACTATTACTATTCCATGAGCGCATAATTACTCTTTGTAATATTCTCTCTGGTGTGTTGAGGGGACTTCTGGGATCTTCTCCGTGCCGAATAGCCGCATTGAATAACTGTAATTTTGCTATCCACATTACTGGAAGAAAGAGATAGAAAATATATTGTATGCTACTCAAGAAAATATATACTGAGCATTTACATCAAAGGTGTGTAAGGAATTTCATTATATATGTATTCTCTAATTGGAAATTTGCACGGAGGTGTCGTTTCGTTGGTAATCAGGAGGGAACTTCCGATGAATTGGAAACGAACCTGCAATTATTAGATCCAAGAGCTCCATTATTTCATCGGATAATTAAACTCTATCAAAGCAAACTTTCCGCTTGATCTGAGGTTTCCCGACTGACTACGCAACGCAAGAAAACCAAGACATTTTATTTGCACAGGACTGCAGATCGCTTCGAATCATCGAGACAGCGGACAAGGGGAGTCATCGTCCGATTCTGATTAAACAAATAAGGCTTAATTATAACTTTCTTGAGCGACTGTGTTGACTGTGATATGGCTGCTTATGAATGAGATCATTAATAAAATATTAATAACTGACTTTCCTCCTCACCAGCAACCAGTATAAACACAATATTAATCAAAATTATAAAAGGAATGTTTCATTTTTGCTATCGAGAGCTGGAAGACAGAAGTTTCCGAATGTAGACACAGAAATTTTCTGGGTGTAGAGTAAATCAGAGTGACGTTTCTGTGACGGTTGCAGTAACCTTTCTAGGTGCATTCTAAAGCAGAGGCGTCCGCCGAGCTAACGCTACCCGCTCCAGACAGCAGCCCGACTGCCGGGAGAGCCTCGACTCGCGTTGCGCGGTCAGCCGGTGGAGCCGCACCGAGGCTTTATACTGGTATAATGATACAGTATGTCAGCTATGGTCTTAAACTAAATTAGCTGATGGGTCCAACAACAGGAATAGGATAATTTCTTAAATCTTCTCCGTTGCTTGTAATTAGCGAATCAATATGCTGTTGCGTGCTTGTGAAAAAGTTCCACACCTAATGATGCTGTGAAAATCATTAACTTTGTTAAAGATCGTCCTACTAATTATCGAATTTTTGCAAAATTCTATGACAAAATGGCAAGTATTTAAAAGTTTTTATTGACGTACACGGTAGTTAGGTGGTTACCTCGCGACTGAACTGTTCTCATATTGTAAGAAATTTATCTTTTTCTCATCAGCTACACATTTCGCAAAGCAAAAGCTTCAGGCATTACCTCGCGACTGAACTGTTCTCATATTGTAAGAAATTTATCTTTTTCTCATCAGCTACACATTTCCCAAAGCAAAAGCTTCAGGCTGTTGCGTTCTTGACACACATTTTCGTAACAATCAACAGAGTAAATTTATTACCTCAAGGCCAAAACACAAACCTCCGTTCAGTGAAAAACCGTATTGACTAGTACATTTAAAAGCTTACAGTTGGAGTAACCTGTTTAAATTTCAATCAAGTTGGGTGCTTCGATATATTTCACGATTTCCTAGCAGAAATTCATCTTTCTTTGAACGACAATGCCAAGAAGATAATTAAAGATCATTTGAAGGGACTTGGACATATTTTTAGATATTATTTCCCTGCTCTTTCTAGTAATAGAAACTTGATTCGCAATCTCTTGGAAGAGACAATAATCATGGCAGCCATGTGAACTTTAAATTAAAATGAAGGTTTCTGGAAACTTGCAGTGATTAAGTTACAGAAACGTTATACATCTCTGTCATGGATGGAAGTTACCGGTTAAACCTAAAGGCGGAACTGCAAACGCTATGAAACCGGTAGCAACTTTACTACCTGCCCCGTCCACATATTTGTGCGAAAAGGCGTTTGTTTCTTACACATGCACTCTACTCCGAAAATAAAAGCCTGTAATATTCCGTTACAGTATTACTAATGACCTGCTTGACACAGTAAAGTCGTTTAAATATACGGGCGTAGAGATGCGAAGCGATGTGAAATGGGACGACCATGTGAGGACAGTGGTAGAGAAGGCGAATGGTCGCATTCGGTTTATTGTGGGAATTTTAGGACAGTGTGGTTCATCTGTAAAGTAGACGGCGTATAGGACGCTAGTGCGACATATTCTGGAATACTGCTCACATTGAAAGAGGATATCGAAGCAATTCAGAGGCGAGCTGATAAATTTGTTACCGGCAGGTTCGAACAACATTAAGTGTTACGAAGATAGTTTGAGAATTGAAATGAGAATTCCTGGAGGAAAGACGACGTTCTTGAGAAAATTTAGAGAACCGGAATTTGAAGCTGACTGCCGTATGTTTCTACGGCAGGCAACTTACACTTGCGTTTCAGGACCACCGAGAGAATATATGACAAATAATCACTCATGCGGAGGCTCTGCCAAGATGTATGAGACAGGCGAAATACCCTCAGACGTCAAGAAGAATGTAATAATTACAATCCCAAAGAAAGGAGGTGTTGGCAGATGTGAAAATATCCGAACTGTCAGTTTAATAAGTCACAGCTGCAAATTACTAACACGAATTCTTTACAGACGAATGGAAAAACTTGCAGAGGCCGACCTCGGGGAAGATCAGTTTCGATTCCGTAGAAATGTTGTAACACGTGAGGCAATACTGACCTTACGACTTATCTTAGAAGAAAGATTAAGGAAAGGCAAACCTACGTTTCTCGATTTGTAGACATAGAGAAAGCTTTTGACAATGTTGATTGGAATACTCCCTTTCAAATTCTGAAGGTGGCAGGGGTAAAATACAGGGAGCGAAAGGCTATTTACAATTTGTACAGAAACCAGATGGCAGTTATAAGAGTCGGCGGGTATGAAAGGGAAGCAGTGGTTGGAAAGGGAGTGAGACAGGGTTGTAGCCTATCCCCGATGTTATTCAATCTGTATATTGAGCAAGCAATAAAGAAAACAAAAGAAAATTTCGGAGTAGGTATTAAAATCCATGGAGAAAAAATAAAAACTTTGAGATTCGCCGATGACATTGTAATTCTGTCAGCGACAGCAAAGGACTTGGAAGAGCAGTTGAACGGAACGGACAGTGTCTTGAAAGGTGGATATATGATGAACATGAACAAAAGCAAAACGAGGATAATGGAATGTAGTCGAATTAAGTCGCGTGATGCTGACGGAATTAGATTAGGAAATGAGACACTTAAAGTACTAAGTAGTTTGTTAACATCGAGTATAGATTTAAATGTGAGGAAGTCGTTTCTGAAAGTATTCGTATGGAGTGTAGCCATGTGAGGAAGTGAAACGTGGACAATATATAGTTTAGACAAGAAGAGAATAGAAGCTTTCGAAATGTTGTGCTACAGAAGAATGCTGAAAATTAGATGGGTAGATCACAAAACTAATGAGGTGGTATTGAATAGAATTGGGGAGAAGAGGAGCTTGTGGCACAACTTGACTAGAAGAAGGAATCGGTTAGTAGGACATGTTCTGAGGCATCAAGGGTACACCAATTTAGTATTGGAGGGCAGCGTGGAGGGAAAAAATTGTAGAGGGAGACCAAGAGACACTAAGCAGGTTCAGAAGTATGTAGGCTGCAGTTGTTACTCAGAGATGAAGAAGCTTGTACAGAATAGAGTAGCATGGAGATCTGCATCAAACCAGTCTCAGGACTGAAGACCACAACAACAACAACAACAACGGAGGCACGTAGACAGCCGTTTCTTCATAGCTCTATTTGCGAGTGGAGTAGGAAAGGAAATGTACTGGTGAAGAGTGTCCTCCGCCAAGCACCGTATGTTTGTTTGCGGAGTATCTACGTAGATGTGGACTTAGAGTGAATTTTTTTTTTTTTTTTTTTTTTTGTGTACACGTCTGTCCAGGTGCCAGTTGTACATCCTCCATATCCTGTAAGACTTGGACCAGTGCCGCATGGTATTCGCCTGCGATTTTTTTCACATTTCGAGAAATTGTTGATGGGTGAGGAAGCAGGTCTCTTGAACTTGCAATAGGATACTGTGTTTCTGTTTCTATCAGTGTCTGTGCAAAATCTGGAAAGTCTCTCCTGCAACGGCACTGAACCGCCGCAGACCTCTTGCACACGTTCTTACACACTGTTGCTGTTGCTGCTATTCATGTGACTATTAGGAGGAGCAGTGCAGATTTTCAACTGTGCAACGCGGTACTAGTACTCCCATCACGAAAAGCTAAAAACTTACGACAGCCATTACACACTACAAAACCTACAGATTTATGAACATTATCTACAACCTGTGTAAAATTTGCCATACAATGCTATCTCCTCGTTTCTTTAAAAGAGTGTAGGTTCCCTCCTCTAGAGTCTGGGAAACGTATTTTTTTCTTCCTCATATTTTCTAATCCTTGGACACTGGGAGTGTGTTTGGTGTTCGTTACAGTATTTTGGCCATAATAATATACGGAAACTCAAAGCGCTATCAGAAAACTAAAACAGTTGCGAACTACTTACGATCTGGTCACTTCAGTGTGTTGCGCTGAACTGTCTGCGTAGAGCTGCAGTCACTGTTTCCAGTGCTGTCTGTTGCACCGAGCCCTGTTGACACCCGCGCTCGGCTTGGTACCAGAACAAGCCACCATCCTCGACGGCGTATGGCGGCTTGTGCCCTGTGCAGCTGAGCTCGACTACTCACGCCATTAACTACAGAACAGAACGATTGGCCGCAGGCGGGCTCGGCGGGCAAAAACGGCGAGAAGCAGGACTCTGTACTGAAGGCCATTACAAAGAGACAGAGGCGACGGCTTTACTCATCCAGTGACATTTTATATGATGCGCCTCCACACCCAGAAACCTTTAATGTGGACTAACTCAGTGCGTGGATAGTTACACAGTGATACCTGAATGTCTGTAAACTCTTTTGGAGAACTTCACATAGTTAAGCAGGAGACGTATCCTTGATGGGCGCTTTATCAGATACGGTAGTTTCCTGTATGTCTCCTCCATCGAACTCAGAACCACAAGGATACACGTGAATGGTGAAACATAAAAATTCTGGACTTTTTTCGGATGCTGTACACATCAGTATAGTAGTTTCAATTACTAGGACACTATTAATTCACATTTTGGTACACTATACTGATGAAACAACATAATGCATAAACCAAGTGTTAAGATAAGCTAACAGGGTACTGGCGATACATATGTATACCCAATGATTAGCTTACTAAACGAGTTGGAGATAAAAGAAATTCATGGTGCAACTTGGTTGGTTCAAATGTCTCTGAGCACTATGAGACTTAACTTCAGAGGTCATCAGTCGCCTAGAACTTAGAACTAATTAAACCTAACTAACCTAAGGACATCACACACATCCATGCCCGAGGCAGGATTCGAACCTGCGACCGTAGCGGTCACGCGGTTCCAGACTGAAGTGCCTTTAACCGCACGGCCACACCGGCTGGCGGTGCAACTTGACTGAAAGAAGGAATTGGTTGGTAAGATACGTCCCGAGGTACCAAATAATATTCGACATGACAATTAAGGGAACTATGAGGGGCTCACAAATTATAAATGGTGATAAAGACTTAAGTACAATAGGCAGTTTGAAATGGTTTAGGTTGCAGTAGTTGTGCAGATAGGAAGAGACTTGCATCGGTAAGGCTTGAGACTATTTAGGAGAGCAACATCGCAACTTGCTTCGGAGTGACGTACACAGTATCAACAGCGATACTATTTTCCATAAATTATTATTTTGTACAGAAATAAGTGTCAATTTGAATACACTCCCAAAGTGAAACGTATGTCTGGTTTCACTTCGCACATGTTGTACGTATCTCATATTCACTGGATACATTCGAAACGTGTTTTAATTTCTGAAATTAGTTCTTTTACCAAAATTTAACATTACAAAACTCAGTGAAATTTACAAACAACTTGGCAGTATGACCCTAATTATCAGTATGAGGTCGCACCTCTCTGACATGGATGCATGCACTGATGCGGTTGGGAAGGTTGTCATAAAGACATTTTATCCTGTCCTGATAAGTGGCTCACCATTGCTGTAACTGGTCCTTAATATCCTTGACAGTCGGTATGTTTATAGCCGCGGGAGACCCTAGATATCAGGCAGTCAGTTCGCAGACAAGCTTGATCTGTGTCTACATCAACATATACACTCCGCTAGCAACCGTGTGGTGTGTGGCGGAGGGCACAATTCGCGCCAAATTCATATTTCCCACCCTCTGTTCCACTTTTGGATCGCACAAGGGAAAACCCACCGTCTCAACGCCTCACTACGAGCTCTAATTTCCCTTCTCTTTGAATGGTGATCAATGCGCGATTTGAAAGGTGGTGGTAATAATATATGCTCTACATTCTCGGCGAAGATCGGATTTTGGAATTTCGTGAGCAGCCCCTTCCGTTTAGCACGTCGTCTGTCTGCAAGTGTGTCCCACTTCAAACGTTCTATCAGATTTGTAACGCTATCGCGATGGCTAAATGCACCAGTTACGAATCTTCCTGCTCTTCTTTGGACCTTCTCAATCTCTCTCATGAGACCCAACTGGTAAGCGTCCCATACAACACTCTAAGACTGGACGAACTAACGTATTGTAAGCAATGTCGTTGAGCATTGTCCAGTTGCAACATAATAGGTTCCGCATGAAGCCACAATATGTCCGTATCTTACAGTTAAGCCCTCAGAGTTCCCTCAGTTGCACAAGCAGTGACCAGAAGTCAAACCCCGCAGCTCTTCGCTTGATAACACCAGGAGTAACATGACTCTGTGACTCTGCAAAAGGGACCGATGACCATAGTAGTCTGGTCCCTTTAATCCCCCAACCAACCAACCAACCAACTCTGCAAAACATTGGAAGGACTCCAGAGCTATGGGATCTCTGCCCAGGTCATCGCCATTCTCACTGGCCATAGTCACCGAGGATAGCACTATATTGCGATTTATTGCTGAACACAATACGATACCATTCATTAACAATCTACGCTCCCAACTCACGGCATCAGTTAAAACACTCCGTCTGTGTTACGGTGTTACCTGCACCCTGTGCATGGGATGCTATTTCCCCCAGTCCTGCTGCTGCTAGGTAGTGATCACACAGACTGTTCCAAAGAGCCCATTACACGTTCTTGGGTGACAGTCGCAGATGCGAACAATAAGGTGATCCTATTCTCCCTAGTGGTCGTCAGGTGTGGTTGACGGAACCTAGAACACGAAGTATGCCTGCCCTCATCTCGAGCAGTCCAACATCACAAATTAACAAGTCAGCCGAATGGGGACCCACTACGAGGTCCAGTTCAAATTCTATGAGGTTCTGCTTATGCTGTCTCATACGAGTGTCTGGCATGTGCGTATCCTTCGCAGTAATCAAAATCTGACGCTGTTCAGACTACGAGGCCGCTACCAATACTAAACACGTGCAACTGTAATGTATTGGGGTGGCCGTTTTACCCGTTACAGAGAATCGCAACTCTAATTTACTTACCTGTTGGTTTGTACATGTACTAAATTACGTTGACATCCGGTCGCGTGTCGTCGGTGCTTCATTTCTTGTGTCATACTGTGTATTTATACCATGTCACGTGTTCTGTAATTAGAAAAATGTACTTAACGTTCCCAGAATTTTATTAAATATATTTCTCTGATTTGGGAATACAAATGAAGTTCATAGTGATTGGTACATGTCCTGAGATTCTACACGTATTGTAACTATTTGCGAATACAATTAGAAAACTAATAGAGAGAGCACACAATCGCAGCTGAAACAGAGACTTCCTTTTGCTGCAGTCATTACAGATAGTCCACCCGTTTCAGCGACTGACAATAAGCGATCGGCACGCGAAGCGGCCCGGTTTGCCGTTTCAAAGAGAGCGCGGTCGATGGAATTTTTCTGGTGCAAAATTTCGTGGCATGTCATTTCATTTCATCAGCGGACGGCCCTGCGGGAAAAAATTCGCTTCGGTATTTCTGCATTTAATGTTTCACCGCGGCGTTCTTCTAGCGAACAAAAGGTGCGGTCGAAATTGCCGCGCGGATTATCGCAGAGGGCCCGCAGCGCTATGGAAGCAAATCACTCGACTCCGGATGGGCCACGCACTCCCAGCGGCGACTGCACGGCCCGCTGGCAGAAGCTTTACGAGTTACAGTCTTCGGCCAAGAGACGTGCATATGTAGCAATCAAAACCCGTTTTTTGTTACCTTTTCTCTAGTTTAATCCGAATTATTTTGTTACAACTAAAATTCCCTAGCTGTCCAGTCACGTTAATGTAAATCCCTGCCAAAAGCCTGAATAACACCATTTGTAGCACGGACCACCGCTAGACGAGCAGAAAGAGAGTCAGTTAAGTTCCGGAAGGTACTGAAAGGGATGTACCGTAAATGGTGTGGTGCCACGCCGTAACCAACTGCACTAGGTTCTCGTTTGAGGTTACATGGCGCTAACAGCCTGAGTTATATCTGGGAAGTTTTGTGGCCAGGGGAGTACGGAAAAATTCTCCAGGTGCTCTCAGAAACACGCACTACACTACGATGTGTGTGAATGTTGCATTGTCCTGCCGGTAAAAGCCATCGTGCAGAAGAAAAACAAACTGTATGTTGGGGTGAGGATGGTCCCAAGGATAGGCGCGTACAAGTGCAGATCCACTGATGCTTCTAGAATGACAAGCTCACCCAAGAATGCCAAGAAAACTTTCCCCAACCCGTAACGTTCTCTCCTACGACGCGGCATGGACCCTTCCGATTGAGACATTGGACACACGCTCAGGTATACTTCAAGTCAATAAAGATATGACAATAATTAACAATCAAACACAAACTCTGGCTTGTAATTTCCAACAGATTGTATCTGACAATTGCATGCCATCAGCTAATTGCTGTTACTCCAGAATGCTGCACATAATATCCTTAGAATTTGAAACATTACTAAACAGACAATATGTCTACGTGCGTCAAAGCCCACCCCAAACCACTGACATTTTAAAGCCGTCCTTACATAAACCTTAAGAACCATACATACAATACGTGGTTTATTGGGAAAAACTCCCACGGAAGCAGGAGAGCCGGCTGCTGTGGCCGAGCGGTACTAGGCACTTCAGTCCGGAACCGCGCTGCTGCTACTGTCACATATTCGAATCCTGCCTCGGGCATCAATGTGTGTGATATCCTTAGATTAATTACGTTTAAGTAGTTCTAAGACTAGGGGACTGATGACCTCAGATGTTAAGTCCCATAGTGCTTAGAGCCTTTTTTTTTAAGCAGGACACCTTTTACGATATAACAGCAGGAACAACTCACAATTTCATTATCTGACTAAGATATTAAAATCCCAGTACAATGAAAGGCCTCTTCCAGGAATTACAAAGTTCCAGTGACAAGTAATGCCACATCAGAGGTGCGCGGAAAATACAACTCACATCGAGCCTGAATGAAAGCTGAAAGTAACGGTGAAGAAGGAAAGACGGACGCCACGGCGTCACGAGGAACAAATAATAAAATAATCACCTTAGATTCGTCGAAGAACAGGAGGCTACTGATAAACACAGTGACCGCGCTATCGGTTGAAATTCAAACTGGCCTCCGCTAAGGCGTCGTCCCCCAGTTAAACGATCAGCTACAACGGACGACGCGCGTCGCAGATTATACCACTGAAACAACAACGTAAGACCACATAGCAACTTGGCAATCAACCAGCCAATCCATGTCTATGGACGGTAAATAACAAGTCTGGATTAAATGTACACATAAAATGTATTAAATAAAACAGAGCACTTAACAGGGGCACACTAATATTTGTAACTGCAAAAAAGTCATCATCTCAAAAGCACCCTATAGATGTTCCATTAGTTTTCTGGACAACCCTACTGCGATAATATCAACACCAGCTTCTCGGAAATGAAGTTCAAGAAAACAATACATAAACGTCGTCAATATCGAGAAAACCGGTAACCAGTGTTCATTAAGTTGTGCAGCAGTGGTCAATAGAGAACAGGGAACATGTGAGTTCAAACACTGGTAGAACCGTTAACTGCAAACAGCGCAAAAATCAATATACATATATACAGCACAGCTTTAAAAACCTGGGCGGGCCAGTGTGGCCAAGTGGTTCTAGTCTCTTCAGTCTGGATCCACGCGACCGCTACGGTCGCAGGTTCGAATCCTGCCTCGGGCATGAATGTGTGTGATGTCCTTAGGTTAGTTAGGTTTAAGTAGTTCTACGTTCTAGGGGACTGATAACCACAGATGTTAAGTCCCATAGTGCTCAGAACCATTTGAACCATTTTTTTAAAAATAACCTGAATAATTTCCGCCATTTGATTCTGTAGCGTATCCGGCTGCTGGCTGATACATACCAAACCCTCTTTCACATGTTCACATCGTTTGGCAGCACAGACGAGACCATCGCCCTCTCAATAGAGAGACGCAGTACACACTCGCCGACCGCACGCACGTCTCTGTCTGCAGCTCCACCGACCACGTGACAGAAACAGGCAGAGCATGCGCAAAGAACGACCGCTGGCTACGAGACCGCACACCGAGGGGCCAACCATCCGTCCAAAACCAGCCCTCTCCCCGCAGCGCCGTGCGCTTAAATAGCCGAAACGCAACCAAAGATGTAAACCGCACATTTCTAGAACGAATAGCGACTGGCGCGATCGGCGCCACGTATCACCGATGATTGTTGCAATTTGTTTGCTTTCTGTCCTTTGGAGCGTGAAACGTGATTGATCTGGAAACACCATCAGTCGCCACTCAGTGAACGTCCAGTCGCTCTACTGAAGGGCGAATTCCAATTTTCGTTTCCGGTGAACAGCAGTCAACATGGGTGCATGAAATAGGCGCCTACTACGCAGGCCCATACACAATAACGTTTGCTGAACGATCATTGACAAAATACTGTTGGTTGTCCCTTGGTTCACGTAGGCTGTCAGTTGCTCAACAATCGGACGCATCCATACACATCTCGCCAGCCGTCGTTTATCCCTGTCATTTATGGCCCTAGTGCAACACACTTGCCTCGATGCTGCGCCATTTTTCCAGACACAGCCGCAAGCGAACAGTTTATAAAGTTAGCTGTTTCGTAAATGACTCCAACCTTGGTCTGCAAGCCAGTGAACAGACCATTTTTACCTTCAGATAAATCGTCCCATTCCCGCTTTACGACAACGACAGCACTCTTTTCCGCGCCCTCCCTGGCAAAATTTATCTACCCTCCGCAGCTGGTGCTGCCACCTGCTATCTGCAAGTGGTTATTGCAACATAGGCGATGGTTATGTTAATGTGACTGGTCTGTGTAGGATTTACTGCTATAAATCTGTCAAAATGTCACAACCTGTTTCTCTATCTGCAGCATTCTGAGACTGTCACTTCGCATTATGTACGGGTCCTGCATTGTCGTCACTAGCCGCATTATCTGAGGCTCTGCAGCTTACTAGCTACATCTTCCGCGTTTTTTCCTCTGGCTGAAGCTCTACTTTGAGACTGTCCACTGCTACCAGCTACAACTGTGTCGTGCAATATTTCCACATCATAAGGTGGTTCGTTTCCTTCATCTACCACATTAATTTTAATTAAAGCTGTTACGAGAGCATTTGCATCTCGTATTTTCTGAATAATATCTGGAAATACCATAGGTGCAACCACAATGGAGGCGTATCTGTTGAGAGGCCAGAAAAACGTGTGGTTCCTGAAGAGGAGCAGCAGCCTTTTCAGTAGCTGCAGGGGCATCAGTCTGGATGATTGACTGATCTGGCACTGTAACACTAACCAAAACAGACTTGCTGTTTTGGTACTGCGAGCGGCTGAAAGCAAGGGAAACTACAGCCGTAATTTTTCCCGAGGGCATGCAGCTTTACTGTATGATTAAATGATGATGGCGTCCTCTTGGGTACAGTATTCCGGAGGTAAAATAGTCCCCCATTCGGATCTCCGGGCGGGGACTACCCAAGAGGACATCGTTATCAGGAGAAAGAAAACTGGCGTTCTACGGATCTGAGCGTGGAATGTCAGATCCCTTAATCGGGCAAGTAGGTTAGAATATTTAAAAAGGGAAATGGATAGGTTAAAGTTAGATATAGTGGGAATTAGTGAAGTTCGGTTGCAAAAACTGGTTGAAGCCGACCTCGGGGAGGATCAGTTTGGATTCCGTAGAAATATTGGAACACGTGAGGCAATACTGACCCTACGACTTATCTTAGAAGAAAGATTAAGGAAAGGCAAACCTACGTTTCTAGCATTTGTAGACTTAGAGAAAGCTTTTGACAACGTTGACTGGAATACTCTCTTTCAAATTCTGAAAGCGGCAGGGGTAAAGTACAGGGAGTGAAAGGCTATTTACAATTTGTACAGAAAGCAGATGGCAGTTATAAGAGTCGAGGAGTATGAAAGGGATGCAGTGTTTGGGAAGGGAATGAGACAGGGTTGTAGACTATCCCTGATGTTATTGATCTGTATATTGAGCGATCAATAAAGGAAACAAAAGAAATGTTCGGTGTAGGTATTAAAATCCATGGAGAAGAAATAAAAACTTTAAGGTTCGCTGATGACATTGTAATTCTGTCAGAGACAGCAAAGGACTTGCAAGAGCAGGTGAACGGAATGGACAATGTCATGAAAGGAGGGTATAAGATGAACATCAACAAAAGCAAAACGAGGATAATGGAATGTAGTCGAATTAAGTCAGGTGATGCTGAGGGAATTAGATTAGGAAATGAGACACTTAAAGTAGTAAAGGAGTTTTGCTATTTGGGGAGCAAAATAACTGATGATGGTCGAAGTAGACTGGCACTGGCAAGGAAAGAGTTTCTGAAGAAGAGAAATTTGTTAACATCGAGTATTGATTTAAGCGTCAGGAAGTCGTTTCTGAAAGTATTTGTATGGAGTGTAGCCATGAATGGAAGTGAAACATGGACGATAGATAGTTTATTTATTTATTTATTTATTTATTTATTTAACCTGGCAAGATTAGGGCCATCAGGCCCTCTCTTACATCTAACCAGGCATTCTACTTATTTTACATTCATACGTTTTAGTAGGCATTTTTTAAACGACATCTAGTACCAAAAGTGAAATAAACAATTAGAAAGGTACACCTGGAAAAATACATACATATGGAGTTTATATTCGTAGATCATAAGTACTGTTATAATAAGACATTATTGAAGAGACAGCTTTTAGATAGGAGTACTGGAAGCAGGGCGTATGAGGGAGACTCATGGTGAAGGGAGGAGAAGAATAGAGAGACATGATGAAACATAATTAAGGAAATATAAAGGAAAAGAAGATTGCCTGGGTAATAGAGATATATGAAGGGGAAGGCGTCTCAGGAGCAAGATAGGAGACGCTAGCTTTGCTATTTGACAGAAGAGAGGATTGGCCTGGTACATTAATTTTGTGGAGAACTTTATGAGGATGATAGTAGGGAATGCTTCAACTTCTTCTTAAAAGCAGCAGGAGATTGAATTTTGGGCAAGGTAAGGGGCAGTTTGTTCCAGAGGCGGACAGCGGCAACTGAGAAGGAGTTTGCAAAAGTTTTTGATTTGTGAGTGGGCACAGTTAGGATACCAAATAAGAGTGACCTCGTGTTTCGATTATGATAGCATGACAGGTTTTTAATCTCTGAAGCAAGGTACTGGGGTGCTTGCGCGACAAGGAGTCTGTGAAGTAGACATGAGTGTGGTAGTTACGCAATTTGTCTGGCCGCAGCCACTTTAGCTCGGAGTCTGAAGCACTAACATGATCATATCGGCGAATGTTGCAGGTGTAACGCACACAGGCATTCATGGTTAGCTCTAGCCGTCTTTTGTTTTCACTACTCGTGCCTTGTTGAATCACATCACAATAGTGGAGGTTCGGTAGAACGAGTGCTTGCACGAGCTGGCGTTTCAAGTCCTGTGGAAATATGTTCCGAAACTTTTTGAGAGCATAGAGACAAGCAGACGTCTTTCGGCACACTGCGACTGTATTCTCCGCCCAGAGATGCTCATCCAAAGTTACACCCAAGTTCTTCACTGTTTTCTGATATGGTATTGGAGTACCGTCGAGCAGAATAGGAGGTAGCCGTTCGCGGAAATCTGAACTTATTAATTTCTGATGGGCTATTAAGATTACTTGCGTCTTTTTTGCATTTAGTTTAAGCCCCAGGCTTTTCGCCCATGTCACTACCGAAGACAGATCATCATTCATCTGAGCAATTGCAGTGTTTACGTCTTCAGGTCTGACGCTTAGGTAGAGCTGGAGGTCGTCGGCATAGAAATGATATTTACAGGAGGACAGAACCGACGAAATATCGTTGACATATAAAGAAAACAAAAGTGGTCCTAAGACTGATCCTTGTGGCACTCCCGAGGAAACATGTTTCCAGGAAGATTTTTCATTTACGCAGACAACACACTGCTGTCTGTCTTTTAAGTAGCTTTCAAACCATCTCATTGCACTATCAGAGAAATTAAGCTGTTGCATTTTTCTGAGCAATATGTCAAAGTTAACAGTGTCAAAAGCTTTGCTGAAGTCCAGTAGCGTCAATATTGTTGCCTTTCGATTGTCGATGGCACATTTCAGGTCATCTGTTACTTTAATTAGAGCAGTGTTTGTGCTGTGATGTTTACGGAAACCGGATTGAAATTTGTCATATAGGTTGAATTCATGCAAGTGTTCAGTGATTTGGTCATGAACAATATATACGAGTGCTTTGGAAACAGCAGGCAGTATGCTAATTGGTCGATAATCATTAGGCAGTTGCGGGTTTTCGATCTTAGGGATGGGTCGAATTATGCCTCTTTTCCATGCAGTGGGGTATATTCCGTTCACGAGGGAAAAATTAAATATATCAGTTAAGACAGGTTCTAAGATATCGGCAACATTCTTAATCATGGTTATACCGATATTGTCGTTGCCTATTGCATCAGAAGAGATTCTCATTATTGCTTTTCTTGCCGTATTTGTTGTTACATGTTTTAGATGGAAGCTATCGTTGTTAGTTATCCTGTTTGAGGATTCTTGTGGACGGTAATTATCAGCCGTGCTGGTATTCAGAGGTGCAGAGAAGAATTCAGTTAATTCGTTAGCTGACACATGAAAAGTAGTTTCCGATTTTGACTTTCCGACCCCCAAGCTACGGAGATTCTTCCATAGAGTCGTGGGCGTCAGATCGCTGCATACAAGGGAGCGAGCGTGCCTGATTTTAACATTGCGAATCAAGACAATAGAAGCTTTCGAAATATGGTGCTACAGAAGAATGCTGAAGATTAGATGGGTAGATCACATAACTAATGAGGAAGTATTGAACAGAATTGGGGAGAAGAGGAGTTTGTGGCATAACTTGACAAGATGGAGGGACCAGTTGGTTAGTACATGTTCTGAGGCATCAAGGGATCACAAACTTTGCATTTGAGGGCAGCGTGGAGGGTAAAAGTCATAGAGGGAGACCAAGAGATCAATATACTAAGCAGATTCAGAAGGATGTAGGCTGCAGTAGGTACTGGGAGAGGAAGAGGCTTGCACAGGATAGAGTAGCATGGAGAGCTGCATCAAGTTAGTCTCAGGACTGAAGACCACAACAACAACAACATCTGGAAATCGTAAACCTAGTCATGACTCTGCATCAAATGTGGACAGACCGAGGTGGTGCAGTGGCTAGCACACAGGACTTGCATTCGGAGGACTGTGTTTCAAACCATCTTCAGGCAAATGCCGATATGGTTTCTTTGAAAGGGCACGGCCGATTTCCTTCCCCATCCTTCCTCATTACGGCGGGACCGATGACCACGCTACTTAGTCCCCTGCCCCAAAGCAACCAACCAATCAGTCAAATGTGGCCTTATATAGTACTTGCTTAACACCAGAAATAAGTTCTAGATTTTTCATGAATTGTACAAAGCGAAGACCATTTTCCCAGTTCGTAGTGTTGTAATCTTGCGTCCACGAATCCAACATTTTCTTCAGCACCCTCATTAGCACGTTCAATAGGCCCTTCGTTTTCGCTGTGCATGGTTTTCCGTGAACCAGTTCGATTCTCTAGCCTAAATAAAGCCATTTCATTTATGACAGAATTAACAAATTTTCTGCCGCTGTTAGAGTGCAAATGCAAGTTGCATTAAATGTCAGAAACGTATTTGAGATTTGTGTATGGGGAAAGAAACAACAAATGAAAACTTGTACGAAGGCCAGAATTCGACTCCAAGGCTCCTATTCACTAGGCATTTGCGCCCTTGGTACAAATTTTCGTTCCTCGTTTCAGTTTGCTTATATACATCATAAATATTTGAGACTTCAAAATATCTCAGAAACCATATAGTTTCATTCGATTGAAGCACGTCTGTCTGAGTTTCGGGCTAGATCACCCGTTCTCTTGGATGTTGCGTTGCCATTCCAATACAGTTGGAGAGCCCTCTGCAATGCTGTTCGAGTTTACGGGGAATACCAAGCGGTCTGTGCCGTGAATGAGAACTTGGATTGAGGACAGAGGCGTCCTAGGAACGTCCGCCCAGTTGTTCAAGACCACGGTGCAGTGGTGGTGCAGTGGTTAGCGCATCTGCCTACTGATAGGAGGCCCATGTTCGAATCCCACGCTTGGTACAAATCGTCTTTCGTCACTTCAGTCTGCGTAAATGCGTCATACATGTGTCAGACTTGAAAAGTTTTCCAGAACCATCTAGTTTCGTTTGAAAAGTGCCACTTCCAAGGCTCTACTGCTTTCCTGTGCATATAACAAAACAAATTTTTTCAGTTGGTAGTGACTCACCATCACAAACTTAAATACACGATTTTCTTGTGTTTGAATGTCCATCAAATTAGCTTGGCAACGACAACTTCTGAACGAAGAAGAGATTCGAAATAATCCCATGTTCCTCTACACTTTTCATATTCTGATAAGTTTCACGATAGCGAACAGATAGAACAGACACGAATCATATAAATATGTGTTGGTCTTTATATCTACAAGCACGACGGCTCGTACAGTTATTTCAGTGCGGATACACAATACATCCGAAATCTTGTGATAATGTGGGTGACCTGCCAGCAGGAGCAGAAGGACGGGCACACTACTTTCGTATTACACGATGACAACTCGGATGTTAGGATTGCCGAGGCGGTCAAGGCGACCGCTCGCATTAAGCGGGAAATGCAGGTTCACGTTCCAGTCCACTACAGAGCATCACCTGACATCTCTGGATTAATTTCAAAGCCCTAGTGCTACTGTTGTAGATGGTTTCTCTTAAGTTTCGCACATACACATATAAATATTTATCATCCCTATTGTTATGTTTGATATATTTTCTTGAAGTTACTGTGTCAACATCAATGATCAACAGCTACATTAAATAAGAATAGTAACGTAAGTCTCACTTCATGCTAGTAGTACCTCAAGAGCTCTTTCCTTGCCAATAACATTCACGTCCCACAAATATTAGTAGCACTGAATCGATTTAATTTTCTACACTGTTTCTATGTCTTTTCTTCAGCTAGTTGTTCTTCTTCACTTTCCTCAGCATATTTTGGTGGTTCCCTTTCTTTTCGTGTTTATCAATTGTAAGACCACATTTTAAAATTCTTCTTTCCATCGTGTTTTTTGATTTATATCTGCCATGAGGAATATGTACCCGTTGATCTGTACATGCTAGACAGAAGACTAACCGAGCACGTGAGCGTAGGCGGGCAGACTAACTTGTTTCGCCACCTGGCGTCGCTCGAGCAATCGGAATTGTTCTAACGCGTCACGTGCAAACTAAATGAACCTTGGCCCGGGCCGAAATAGTTGTAACCGATTCAAACTGTTAAAACCCGTTTTGTCTAGTTAAAACCAGTTTTAACTGACCTACATGTTTCACCTGCAGTAAATTCTAGTTCTAACACAAGTACTCAGTATATTCAAGTTTTAACTAGGGACATCGCGTTTTAACTAAAAACGGGTTTTCCCTGTAACATCTACACAGAAGTGCCGAATGCAGGTCTAGTTTAATGTCACACGGAATCCGTACCACTGGTGATCTGTGAAGCCAATGTTCAGCTATATATATATTTATTTTAGTAAAAATATTGTTTTGTTAAGTGAAAATAAGCGAAGGTGACTTGAAAAGAAATACTGCTTCAGTGCCTTAAGCAACAAAGATGCTGCGTATCCTGTTTTTGCATCATTATCTGAGCACGCCATAGTCAATATTTCTATGTCGTGATGTCTTGGGTTGGACGAGATAAAAAAGTGGGACCGACTGATTGAATCACTTATTCATTTATTAATAACTTGAGTCAAGGTCAATATAAAAGTGTAATTTTACTTGAACTGTAAACCTGTACAAATAACTGAAATCAAATTGAGGACAGTAAAATCTTTTAAACACTCTGTCCCAATAAAATTCTGCAGCCGTTAGTATCACAAGGAATTAAGCATATGCACAATGACCAGTGTATCAAATACTTCTACGAAAAAGAAATACAAAGCACTATTTAATCGTTGCAGAGAAATTGAGGCCTTATGTAGTTTTGTTTACACCTAGGCATGTTTCAGCAATTTTTGTGCCATCTTCAGTGCGTTTGTCTATTTTCCTGTTACATGATAAGCTTGAAAGAAACTTTTGGCGAAAAATATTTTGTCTAAAGTTTTTTTAAAGGTTAACATGTAAAAATTTAACAGGCAAAAAAATATAAAAACCTCACTGAACGTAGCAAAAAAAGTGCTGAAGCATGTATGAGTGAAAACAAAACTACGAAGATGTCTTTCATCAGGTGGAATTCCTTTCAAATTTTGTTAGCAGGCACAGAAATGAGAAGAACCGTAACATTTACAAGATGATTACGCTTTTACCGACTTTTTTCAAAATGACAACCACAAGTTTGCTTTAAATTACAGTAAAATTTCGATTTAACTGTTTTTGGAGAAACAGATGATTATTTTAGCAATTTACAAACAGATCGGTGCCACATCTGAATTTACGTTAAACCATGAAGAAAACGGTAACTTCCATACCTTAGTCCTTTGTGTCCCAAGTACTTCGGCATATCAATGTTATTCAACTCCAGCTCATAACATTAGGAAATGCCACAGACTACCCCCCTCCACCCTGAAAGAACTCAGTATTAGAAACAGGGAACAATGGCTTCATAGCTCAGCCAACCAGTATAGCATTGTTAATCTCATCGGGCAAAAAGAGTCACCCCTAGAGAAATCATTCCAAGCATCATTTCGCCTAATAATTTGTAATTCCGAACCTGGACTTGAAATCCGCCTGGGTTCGATTAGGAAGTTACTCCACAAGGTCTTTCAGATACGTCGCATCTAGATTAAGCCACTCTTTGAGGATTTAATAGCGCAGTTGCACCATATTGTGGGGACGCAGATGTCAGCGATCTACTCACTGTTCACATGTCCTACACTTATATTATGGGATTCAAGTTATGTGATTTTGTAGACCAATTGAAATGTAATAGTGTGGTGAGTCTTCAGAAAAGCAATCACGTATTCTTCCAGCCCGATGAACGCTGCTGTTGTCGTCTTCGTATCTGTGTGAACAATGTCCGCTTGTGTGTAAACCGACTGCAAACGTTCATTGTACGTGGTCTCTGGCACAATGTTCTCTGCCTAATAGTTTGGGATGGACCTTTATTCACTGCCTCCAGCAATTCCTGTCAGGCTTGGAAATGATTTTGATTCACAATCCACGAGACACCTCTCCGGCCTATCCCAGTCAGGATCTATTTCCGACCAAAATTCTGGCGTCGCACTTCGTGGTCATGTGTTCCATCACTGCTTGTGGGCACGACGAAAAGTCCGCCGCGAAACACCAACAAATTCAGCAACTTAACATACCGTGTGACCAGGAACACGATCAAACACGCTTATCCCTTTCTACCACTCTGTCATGTCCTCACATTTACTCATATTTACGTAAAGGTCTTACTGACTGCTAGCGCCTTGTGCTCACCTGGAGGCACTGCACACGCGGTTGAGCACGTGACTTAATCACTGTGTCTTCTGTATAAAGACTTAACCATTAGTCTGTGCGTGCACACTGAGATGACTAACTTTCCCCGTGAGCGTATTTACAACACTAACAAGCCGGCTGTACACCAGCAACGTGCATTCATATAAAGCCTCAAATTTTAGAACAACATTAAAACGCAGTGAGCAGTCAGAGTCATAGAAACAATGTAAAATAATAGGACAACTGCCCACTAGCAACGTGCACTGATACAAAGTCAATCCCTATACTGACTCAAATGATCACTGTCAGACCAAATCAGCGCTCAACCTGTGAACGGTTACTGGGAAATAGTGGTATAGCCGCACCAAATCGCCTGTTTTGATGTGAGTTCGTACACTCATTACAGTCAGAATTTACTCTGTGCGTCTCACATGATTAGACACATCATTATCGCTGCTGTATGTTCAGGCTGCACCGCCTCCAGAACCTACAATACAGCAGGCTCGCGATTGTTCAGTGTTTAAGGTCGGCGCAGTAGACAAACTGTATTCACAACTAGCGGCAAACTCCTCCAGACTGAACGAGTAATCACCTTTCCTGGTTGCTCCGTGCGCAGACTGACTGACCACTTACGTGTTTCCACTGCTGTCAGATGAAGACTTCCTCAACCAGGGAGCGCACAGCACACGGCACCAGTTTGTATAACCAACCTCTGACTTAGGCCTGATAGTGTCAGCCTAGAAAATAGTGCCGCACAAGACACAATTTGAAAAACTGAAATACAGAGTATCAATGTTCCACAATACGCCTTTTTTCTTTTCTCTTTCTCTGTGTGGGACCCAGTTCTCGTTACTCTAAGTCGTTGACAAAAAACCTAAGACTAAACACAACACACAATATCGGAAAGAGCTTCTAGGTGCACAAAAATTTATTTTCAGTGATATGTACCATTTAAAGATTATGCATAATCATCATCGTCATCCCAAGTCCTTCTATCTTACTTGATGCGTTTGCAAATGAGGCTTCTTCGCCAACTACGATCATAAATTTCTCTCCTTTTTTATGATGCTATTCCAACTATGTCCTCTCGGCTTGATGTCGGACTTCACAACATTCGTCTATTTGAGTCTTTGTCTTCCTCTTGATTTTTTTAATTTATGAGTTTTAAGTCTTGGCAGCCTGTTTCCATTCATGCGTTGCAAATGGTCATACTATCCCAACTGCTGCGAGGTTATTTTTTCTTCCAATCTCAAAACTTGAGCTTGTTTTTGAATTTCCACATTTCGGATTCTATGCTTCCGTGTCTTTTCGGCCATTCTGCGGACAAACCTCATCTCACCTGGCTATATTTTGCTGATCTTTACTTCTCATGATCCTTATTTCACAACCGTATATAAAAAATATGTGAGTGTAATAGATTTTATACACGAGTACTTTAAATTTAGCGGTACTTTTTTGTTCAGCATTAGTTCTTTAACTATTTAATAGAAGCTGCTACCAGCTTGGTTTCTATAAGTGATTTCTTTGTCTGCAGTAATTGTATCGGAGACATCGCTGCTAAGCTATGTAAATGATAGCACATCTGTAGCTGTTTTCCCTCAGTTCCCACTTCTCAGAGACAACACTGCCAAGGTATATAAATGATAGATCATCTGTAGCTGTTTCATCTGTATTTCGGCGTATCCCATTGGTTGCCCATACCTTTTCATCACAATCACTTCACTTTTCTGTTTGCTGAAGATGAATGCCTTAGCAATTGCGGCCCAGGTGTTCATTTGATCCTGAAGGTCTTTCTTGTTCACTCCACAGACATATGTAGCCACATGGATTTCATTTTTTGCCTCCTACTGCGTGGTGAACTTCTCTCTGGACGTCCGTCATTACTGTAATGAAAAGAAGAGAAGCCAGAACTCCACCTTCCCTCAACCCAGATTTTGTGCGAACGGTTTCAGTCGTTCCTAAAATCGGGTTTACCTTACTGCAGCTGACACGAAAAAACTCTTAGACCTGTCTTCCGTTTCTGTCTGCATGCCAATTTTCTTCAGTGTTTCCAACAGATTTTCCCTGTTCACAGCATCAATCGCCATCTTTACATCCAGAAATGCATCTCTAAGTAAAACATAAAATTTACAATGGTTCATTTTGAGATGGGTGCAAAACGAGAGATACTATGTAATGATGTACTGATTGTTTCAGTCACTGAAGACATGAATGGAAATTTGCCAAAAGAAATGTTTAATTGACCGAAACTGTACACAAACTGATGAGATGTCATAATTATATTGAAATACACACAAAGGAAGTTATCCTTAGGTCATTCAAATATTGGGTCCATGGATTTGTAGTTATATCTCTAGACACTTGAACATTCAGTAGTACTGCAAATAATAAGTCTGTAGTGTATATTTTAGTCTTAATCTGACCCACCAACTTTTTCCCTATAATTATGGTTCAAGAGACTAGTTAACTATTTCTGAGTGTCTTGGCAGAAGTGACACTATTTATAATCTGACACTTGTGCAGTCTCATTCCGTGAAAAGTATGATGTGTATTATATTGAACTTTTTTAATAGTTCATACTTTCACCGAACAGACTGTGACATCATCCCACTTTATCATTGCATCTATCCCTTTCCACTTTTTTTTCTTTTCCAAAGTTGTATTTCACTCCTCTGCTCCCGCCCCTCCTACCCCTCCCCTGCCTGTCCACCATTTTATCTCAAGGAAGCAAATTTAAAGAAAAGGTAAAACCTAGCCTCACACTCGTCTAAATTGATTTTTTCCCTTAAGTTCATTTTCATTGCTGCAAACCTTTTGTACGTTTAGTAGATTAATCTCTCAGTCAGAATATTTCCTATCCTGATTTTGTTCATTGTAAATGCTTTTGTGAAAGCCTGCGGCTGTGAAAACAATGAGTTTGTTTATAAATAACTTTCCTAATAGAAGACACATTCCCATTTTTACTTAATGTTTTCTGTGTGTGCATTTCTGCTTTGTTTTGTTGATTTTACTGCAAGATATAAAAGAACGCGTGAGTTTTTAGTTAGTTCTCGATTTTTACGGAAAGTTAATGGTGAAATTTAGACCATAAGAAAACTGTAAGTACAAGTACTTCCACATCCCGCCACTAGCTACATATAAAACAAACAATCCTGTTGGAGGAACATCCGCAACTGAGCATTATACCAGGCGTTGAAAATACCGCTTCAGTTGTAAAGTTCTTCTGTTGTCACAAGACCGCTCGTGTGATAATAAAAGAACTTTACAACTGAAACGGTATGTTCAACCTCTGCTACCTATAAAAATTGACCGACGTTGATATTAAATTATTTCTTTTTTTCTTGTCACAGACTTGTTCTTATTTCTAAGGTACTATTTCCCACATTAGTTTCAGTTATTAGTTTGTTTCTCTAACTACCCCAGCTGCATTATACTCCGTCCGAGCGGTACCGACCGACTGTTGTGTCATCATCAGCAGGTTGGCATCACTGGCTGCGGATAGGGAGGGTCATGTGATCAGCACGCCGCTCTGCGTGCCGTTGTCAGCTTTCCTGATCAGAACAACTGCTTCACAATCAAGTAGCTCCTCTGTTTGCGTCACAAGGGCTGAAGGGCACCCCACTTGCCAGCAGCGCTCGGCAGATCCGGATGGTGAGCCATCCAAGTGCTAGCCAAGCCCAACAGCCCTTAACTTCGGTGGTCTAACGGGAACCGGTGTTAACAGTGCGGCAAGGTCATTGGCTGTTACATTATACGCTGTTGCGTAGCCCTTGCTAGCCTTGGAGGGATCGTTAGGTGTCCTTGCCCCTCGCAAAAACCCACCTAACTAATGTTCTAGCATTCTCGGTGGCTATTTGCAAGAATTTACAATTTCTCTGATCTGTATGTGGCACTCCACCCTTGCAGTACCGGCTCCTCCCAGCGCAGAAAATCCAGAGCTTGTTTAACGTATTTTAGTAGCTGAACTGGATGATTTTATCGTTAGATTACATTATTCAGTATGGCTTTGCAGAAATAAATAGAATGACGCTGAAAATATTTCGGTGATGAGGCCCATGATGAACCGGAAGAATAATTCGAACTTAAAGAACCTTTGTGAAAAATCATACCATTCTTCTCTGTAAAGATAACGTATGTTCGACACTGGAAAAAAAATTATAACCGTCGAAACATTTTATGCCGCAACCAAGGTTCTAGTAGTCTGTTAGCCAGATTCAAGAAGTAATAGGTATGGACTTCGATGTAACTGGCGGAGCATGGCATCGTGGAACACTGCACTAAAAAAAATTAATATCCTATAAAATCGCTACAGTTTGTGTACTGTCTGCATTGTTACTACAACTGCAATTCGTAATCTAATTTTGAGGTAAGGATACACAAGACAAACTTTGACAAGCATCGCATTTATATACCGTCAGTTCAATTTCTGCAGTAAACAGTTCGTTTGACACAGAGTTCGTGAACTTTAGTTACAGTTAGACTGGTGATAGTTGTCGAGTAAGCAAACAAGGCTGCTGCTGATGAAAGGAAGTTTCTGTGCATACACGTGAGTCATCGACGACTCTCTACAAGCGAAAGCCGAGAGGGTGCTCCGAAACGGCTGTCAGTCAATAGAAGTTTCCTAGGCGATTTTCTACGTTCCATCTTATAAAAATAAGTAGTCAAAACATGTGACACAGAATGAGTAAGTGATTCTCTACGATTTTCGTCCCGACGCAGTGTGAAGCTACTGTTTCTTCGAAATCGCTGACAGTTAACAATCATGGTAGTGAATCATCACTACAGCACATTGATTTGGGTGTTGTGTTTTGTGTGTGTGTGTGTGTGTGTGTGAAAGAGAGAGAGAGAGAGAGAGAGAGAGAGAGAGAGAGAGAGAGAGAGAGAGAGAGAACAGTACAGAAACACGCGAATATTCCTGTGTTCGTATGACTAACTGACGAGATATCTCGCACAAATAAGCTCAGCCAATGACTAATTTAGTTAATCAACATAGCTTAATGACTTTTTAGTCTGATGAGTAAAAATTACGCATAAAAAAGTTAAAATCTGCACACACGATATTAGTGCAGGAAGGTTCCGCCGTATTTAGACAGTAGTTGTTTACAATTTCCTCTTAGAAATGCTTAATACACTCATAAATATCGTTACTGCCATTTACGGAATTAATGTACAGCGAGAGATCTGTTGAAATGTACTGAAGCAATGAAGTAATGTGATGCATAAAAAAAACATTTTTCAGAAGACAATTGTTTATTCGGTAAGTAGCACCTGAAATATTCTGTGCTGAATTTCCTAGTTATCGACGACCAAAGTTCGTCATTCGACAGTTTCATCATAATTGAACTTCGCATTAGATTTTTACTTAATTTAATATAATCTTTGACATCTTATGATGAGGCACTAGCGAAGTATTCTTATGGACCATTCACAGATCACATTATAGATCAAAATGATTCCTCCGATGTGGCTGCCATCCAGAACAACATAAATACTTCTGATTTTCAGGAAATCTTCTGTACTAATCGTCAGTGGCGATACAATGACGTCAAATAGGCTTATTTGCAAAATTTTAAGCAAATAACTTTAGTTTTGTAAAGCAAAAGAAATCACGTTGCTTATCATAGTGTTGGATAGAAAGGCTTAATGATCTAGAGCAGCAAGCATATCAGGAAATTTCGAAGGTATGAGAATTTTACTAATGCCTAGTCATGAGGTGAGAACATAGCAAAAGCTCTGTCGACATGCTTACAGTATGAGTATAAATGACTGCAATTCCAGTTTTATGTGGCTAAACCTTTTATTCATGACAGCTACCAGTAACCCGTTTCTGTTATGATAAAAATGTCGATTAAAGTATTGGAGCCATCGAAATTAGCCATTGTTTACAAACTGACTCAGAACGAGATGCGATCGTACACTCGAAGTACGTCTCACTGTATCAGGCGCGCTGCCGCATATCGCACTGAATCATTTTCCACTCATCTGCCTGTTCAGCCTCTGACAAACGGGATCATATATCTTCATTTATGGAATGCAAGCGGGACCAAAAAACCACGCATTTTAAGCAAACGTGGCGTAATCCATCATACAAATCTCTTCCCCGAACGCATGGTAATCAGTATAATGCAACACATATACATCACAAGCAGACGTATTTAAAAACTTTAAAGCATTCTAGAAACGGTATTGCTCTTATATAAATTAAACTGGTGTCTCTTGGTGTAAGCAGGAAAATAGACTAAGACTTCCACAATCTTCGTAGATTTATTTAACGCACATTAATATTTATTTTCCTGTACTGTAATTTTCAAAAATTTTCTGTTAATTTCAGTGGTTTTACTGACGAACGAATTTTTCGTAACAATTGCCTCAAGCGCGATAAATTTACCATATCTTCAGATTTTAATAAATTTAGTGTTATTTGCCTGGATCTATCTTCCTGAGGGTATGAGTAAACAGTCTAGAGTATTTTTTATCTTATCGTGTTCTGGAGATGACAACACATCTGAGTGATTTCACAGGATTCTGAAATTTTGGGTGAGCCCTGAATATTGGTTAAGCTGAATTCATTATATTATACGCGAAGGCATTACTAGGAATTTACATTGGTACTCCTATATAGCAAAACGAGGATAATGGAATGTAGTCAAATTAAATCGGGTGATGCTGAGGGGATTAGATTAGGAAATGAGACACTTAAAGTAGTAAAGGAGTTTTGCTATTTAGGGAGTAAAATAACTGATGATGGTCGAAGTAGAGAGGATATAAAATGTAGACTGGCAATGGCAAGGAAATCGTTTCTGAAGAAGAGAAATTTGTTAACATCGAGTATAGATTTAAGTGTCAGGAAGTCGTTTCTGAAAGTATTTGTATGGAGTGTAGCCATGTATGGAAGTGAAACATGGACGATAACCAGTTTGGACAAGAAGAGAATAGAAGCTTTCGAAATGTGGTGCTACAGAAGAATGCTGAAGATAAGGTGGGTAGATCACGTAACTAATGAGGAGGTATTGAACAGGATTGGGGAGAAGTTTGTGGCACAACTTGACTAGAAGAAGGGATCGGTTGGTAGGACATGTTTTGAGGCATCGAGGGATCACAAATTTAGCATTGGAGGGCAGTGTGGAGGGTAAAAATCGTAGAGGGAGACCAAGAGATCAGTACACTAAGCAGCTTCAGAAGGATGTAGGTTGCAGTAGGTACTGGGAGATGAAGAAGCTTGCACAGGATAGCATGGAGAGCTGCATCTTCTTTCGAAACGCTTTCCTTGCCATTGCCAGTCTATATTTGACACCCACACTACTTCGACTACCATCAGTTATTTTGCTCCACAAATAGCAAAACTTCTGTACTACTTCGAGTGTCTCATCTCCTGATCTAATTCCCTCAGCATCACCCGACTTAATTCGACTACATTCCATTATCCTCGTTTTGCTTTTGTTGATGTTCATCTTATACCCTCCTTTCAAGACACAGTCCATTCCGTTCAACTGCTCTTCCAAGTCCTTTGCTGTCTCTGACAGAATGACAATGTCATCGGCGAACCTCAAAGTTATTCTTTCTTCTCCACGCATTTTAATACCTACTCCGAATTTTTCTTTTATTTCCGCCACTGCTTGCTCAATACACAGATTGAATAACATCGGGGAGAGGCTACAACCCTGTTTCACTCCCTTCCCAACCACTGCTTCCCTTTCATGTCCCTCGACTCTTATAATTGCCATCTGCTTTCTGTACAAATTGTAAATAGCCTTTCCCTCCCTGTATTTTACCCCTGCCACCTTCAGAATTTGAAAGAGAGTATTCCAGTCAACATTGTCAAAAGCTTTCTCTAAGTCTACAAATGCTAGAAACGTAGGTTTGCCTTTCCGTAATCTAGCTTCTAAGAATAAGTCGTGAGGCCAGTAGTGCCTCACGTGTTCCAACATTTCTACGGAATCCAAACTGATCTTCCCCAAGGTCGGCTTCTACCAGTTTTTCCATTCGTCTGTAAAGAATTCGTGTTAGTATTTTACAGCTGTGACTTATCAAACCGATTGTTCGGTAATTTTCACATCTGTCAGCACCTACTTTCATTGGGATTGGAATTATTATATTCATCTTGAAGTCTGAGGATATTTCACCTGTCTCATATTTCTTGCTCACCAGATGGTAGAGTTTTGTCAGGACTGGCTCCCCCAAGGCTGTCAGTAGTTCTAATGGAATGTTGTCTACACCCGAGGTCTTGTTTCGACTCAGATATTTCAGTGCTCTGTCAAACTCTTCACGCAGTATCATATCTCCCATTTCATCTTCATCTACATCCTCTTCCATTTGCATAATATTGTCCTCAAGTACATCGCCCTTGTATAGACCCTATATATACTGCTTCCACCTTTCTGCTTTCCCTACTTTGCTTAGTACTGGGTTTCCATCTGAGCTCTTGATATTCATACAAGTGGTTCTCTTTTCTCCAAAGGCCTCTCTAATTTTCCTGTAGGCAGTATCTATTTTACCCCTAGTGAGATAAGCCTCTACGTCCTTACATGTGTCCTCTATCCATCCCTGCTCAGCCATTTTGTACTTCCTGTCGATCTCATTTTTGAGACGTTTGTACTCCTTTTTGCCTGCTTCATTTACTGCATTTTTATACTTTCTCCTTTCATCAATTAAATTCAATATTTCTTCTGTTACTCAAGGATTTCTACTAGCCCTCGTCTTTTTACCTACTTGATCCTCTGCTGCCCTCACTACTTCATCCCTCAGAGCTACCCATTCATCTTCTACTGTATTTCTTTCCCCCATTCCTGTCAATTGTTCCCTTATGCTCTCCCTGAAACTCTGTACAATCTCTGGTTTAGTCAGTTTATCCAGGTCCCATCTCCTTAAATTCCCACCTTTTTGCAGTTTCTTCAATTTTAATCTACAGTTCATAACCAATAGTTTGTGGTCAGATTCCACATCTGCCCCTGGGAATGTCTTACAACTTAAAACCTGGTTTCTAAATCTCTGTCTTACCATTATATAATCTATATGAAACCTATCAGTATCTCCAGCCTTCTTACATGTACACAACCTTCTATTATGATTCTTGAACCAAGTGTTAGCTATGATTAAGCTGTACTCTGTGCAAAATTCTATCAGGCGGCGTCCTCTTTCATTTCTTAGCCCCAATTCATATTCACCTACTACGCTTCCTTCTCTCCATTTTCCTACTACCGAATTCCAGTCACCCATGACTATTAAATTTTCGCCTCCCTTCACTATCTGAATAATTTCTTTTATTTCGTCATACATTTCTTCAATTTCTTCGTCATCTGCAGAGCTAGTTGGCATATAAACCTGTACTACAGTAGTAGGCGTGGGCTTCGTGTCTATCTTGACCACAATAATGAGTTCACTATGCTGTTTGTAGTAGCTTACCCGCACTCATATTTTTTTATTCATTATTAAACCTACTTCTGCATTACCCCTATTTGATTTTGTATTTATAACCCTGTATTCGCCTGACCAAAAGTCTTGTTCCTCTTGCCGGCGAACTTCACTAATTCCTGCTGTATCTAACTTTAACCTACCCATTTCCCTTTTTAAATTTTCTAACCTACCTGCTCGATTAAGGGATCTGACATTCCACGCTCCGATCCGCAGAACACCAGTTTTCTTTCTCCTGATGAAGTCGTCCTACTGAGTAGTCCCCGCCCGGAGATCCGAATGGGGGACTATTTTACCTCCGGAATATTTTACCCATGAGGACGCCATCATCATTTAACCATACGGTAAAGCTGCATGCCCTCGGGAAATATTACGGGTGTAGTTTCCTCTTGATTTCTGCCGTTCGCAGTACCAGCACAGCAAGGCCGTTTTGGTTAGTGTTACAAGGCCAGATCAGTCAATCATCCAGACTGTTGCCCCTGCAACTACTGAAAAGGCTGCTACCCTTCTCCAGGAACCACACGTTTGTCTGGCCTCTCAACAGATACCCCTCTGTTGTGGTTGCACCTACGGTTCGGCTATCTGTATCGCTGATGCACACAAGCCTCCCCACCAACATCAAGATCAAGGCCCATGGTTCTTGCGGGGGTGGGGGGGAGGGGGAGGGGAGATACATCGATATGACTCAGTTATTATAAATTGTCAAATGGTGTTTAAAATAAGCACAAACATATGTAAATTTCTGTACGTACCATGGCATTGTCTTTGTATGAAGAAGATATTGACTGGCTGCTATACTAAACTTCTGAAGACGACAAATTAATTTGTCGAAATCGGTAAAAATTGTAGTGGCGTAGCAAGACAGCCACGCCACTCGGAAGTAGACGAAAGGCACGCGTTAAGCTCACGCAGATTGGCGTGAGGTCTGGAACAGTTAAAAGGAAATGAGAACTTAGAAAATGGACGCAGTTGCTGTAATACTTAACTTTAATTCACATTTGTAGAACATCGCTCTTGATGATACAGAAGTATGATAGCAATAACAACTGGTAATGGCGCCTTGCTAGGTCGTAGCCAATGACTTAGCTGAAGGCTATGCTAACTATCGTCTCGGCAAATGAGAGCGTATTGTCAGTAATCCATCTCTGGCAAAGTCGGCTGTACAACTGGGGCGAGTGCCAGTACGTTTCTCTAGACCTGCCGTGTGGTGGCGCTCGGTCTGCTATCACTGACAGTGGCGACACGCGGTCCGACGTATACTAACGGACCGCGGCCGATTTAAAGGCTACCACCTAGCAAGTGTGGTGTCTGGCGGTGACACCACAAAAATAATAAAATTTATTTGCAACTGATGACTGAAATTTACCCTTAAAATGTCATATATTTAATCACTCTTGTCATTGTACACCATCACTTTTTTTTCGAATTATGTCACTTTGCCTAGCTTCTTTTCAGATATGAATGTTATTTGGAAATACACCACAAGGAAAAATTCTCTTTTTATGTGATGTTGTGAATTACCTCCACCACATCTCGTGAAGCATAATGCTCACATAATAGACACTGACATCTCATAACGGGACAAAACTTATTATGCAAATTACTTAGCAATAGTTGACCTACTCTCTATTGAGGAAAAATAGGAAATTCTTTCCAATTACAGCACGAAGAACACATGACGAATTTAGGCTGAAATACAACAAAACGGAATATCGACAGTATCTCCAGCCTGTCCTGAAGGGCTGGCGAGATTTTCCGCAGAAAGTGTGCTGTCACTGGAGGCCAAGACACGACGAAAACGAAATAAAAAAAACACGTGAAAGAAAGAGAGCTTAAGAATCATACTGACAGAAGTAGGCGAGTTCTGCTAGACCTCCTACTTCTATATTCTGTCTACGAGGAAAACCTTTCCCTTGGTCCGTCGACTTTAAGCATACGCTGTTCTCACAGTACCATCTCCAATGTACCGCGAAAGTGTAATTAACTGCACTGCACTGCACTGCACTGCACTGCACTGCACTGCACAGTTACTGTTCCCATGATTCGGTTGGCAAGACGTGTAGTGTAAGTAAGAAACGTTAGGTTACTGCATAAGTTCGTAAGGTTTTAGTATTGCTCGTTGGATATTCCGGTTGCTATGGGTTTATTTATCGATTATCATTTTTATTTGTAGTTCACTGTTATTAATTGAGTTTACATATTGTCAAGATGCAAAGGAATGAACGACATTTAACTGCGTGGTGGGCGTTGATTTATATCAATGGCGAAAGTTGAGAATTTGTGCCGGACCGTGATTCGGAGCGGGGTCTCTTACTTACTAGGCAGGTTCCTTGACCACTATGCCATCCGGACACAGTGGTCAATGCAACTGCCCGCACTATCCTAGCACGCCCCCCGTCAGACCCAAGCTGACAACTTATCCACACACTCTCTACGTAGTGCTCCTGCCCATTGCCCTCATTATTGGCGGTGTATCGCCGATGCCCGTAAGTGTTCGAGCGTGTTGTGCATCTGCACTGAAGTGATCATTGGTGAGCCTCGTCTTAATTACATATGTGATATCTGTTCTGTCGCACATGCCCCAAAAAACAAACACCATCTTAATCCTGCAGCTCCAGTAAAGCAGTACTTGAAGGAATGAACGACATTTACCCATAGTGGGTACTGATTTACATCAGTGAGGAATGTTGAAAATTTGTGTCGGACCAGGAATCGAAGCCGGCTCTCTTGTTTACTAGGCAGACGCTCTGACGGGAGGCGTGCTAGGGAATTCTGTGCAGCTGCGAGGACATCTACGTCCAGATGGCCCAATGGTCAGAGCATCTGTCTAGTAAACGGGAGACTCAGGTTCCAACCCTGGTCCAACACGAATTCTAAATTTTCCCCATTGATGTACATTAGTACCCACTACGCAAGTAAATGTCGTTCAATCCTTTGTGTTATGATTTATAATGGTTACAGGATTGTCATTTTGTCATTTGGAGATAGTAAGTGCAACTGTGGACACTACAAAATGGAGTATGCAGTGGAAAATGGGAACGGTTCCGACATATTGTTGTATTTAAGTTCAGTATAAGGTGATAGCTGCTGTAGGCAAGCGGGGTGCACTCAGCCCTTGTTCGGTCAATTGAGGAACTACTTGCTTGAGAAGCAGCGGCTCCGGTCTCGGAAACTGACATACGGCCGGGAGAGCAGTGTGCTGACCACATGCCCTTCCATATCTGCATCCAGTGACGCCCGTGGTCTAAGGATGACACGGCGGCCGGTCAGTACCGTTAAGGTCTTCCGAGACCTGTTTGGACGAAGTTAGTTGAGTTGAGAGGGTGCAGCAGCGGAGTCAACCAGAAACGTTTCCGCCCTGAATGGGGATAGTATCATTGGACAGAGGACGGCAAGAGAAGGATTTTCTCGTTTAGTGGCGGTCGTTTTAACATCAGTGACTCTCGAAGCTCCCGAGCACTTTCGGGGTTTGACGAAGATCGTTTTAACCATTAATGTACAACGATTCACGGCAGTGTACTCGAGAACTAGCAAATGTAATGAACTGTGATCATTGCACCGTCGAGCGACATTTTCATATAATCTAAAATGTGCGTTCTACAACCTGATGCACGGGTACCGGATGCTCTAAGCTAAAATCATAACAATCAGCTGGTCGCTTCTTTTGCATATCTGCTCGTTCGTCATCACTTGGCTTGTGAACAACACAGACCATTCTTGTCCCGTATCGTTGCTGGTGATAGAAATTGTATCTTGAAGTTAACGTAAGCCAAAGAAAGGCATGTTTGAACCCAAACAAAGCAGCAACTCCCAGTTCAGAATATAATGTTATCCATATGGTGGAACAGCGACTGTGTGGTGTACTACGTATTTTTTTCCCGGGATTTAACTATCACTGCTGATATTTATTGTCAACAACTCAGACTTCTTGCTGACACAGTCCAGAAACAACGACCAGCAGGACTGCATGAAGTGATGCTACTTCAGGATAACGCCCTTCAGCAGTCTATTACAGTGTATATTCATGCATATACTTGTATGTACAAAAAATATCAGAGATATATAAATAGGTAGCATATGGTGATGCGGTCGGCGACACGTATATAAGACAAGTGTCTAGCCCGGTTGTTAGATCGGTTATTGTTGCTACAATGGCAGGTTACTAAGATTTAAGTGAGTTTGAACGATGGGAAACGGCATCTCCGAGGTAGCGATGACGTAGGGAGTTCCCCGCACGACTAATTCACGGGTGTACGGTGAACATCAGGAATCTGGTAAAACATTAAATTTCCGGCATCGCTGCAGCCGGAAAAACATCCTGCATGGACCGGACCAACGACGACTGAAGAGAACCGCTCAACGTGACAGAAGTGCAACCCTTCCGCAAATTGTTGCAGATTTCAATTCTGGGCTATCAACAAGTATCAGCGTGCGAACCATTCAACGAAACAGTATCGATATGGGCCTTCGGAGCCGGAGGTCGACTCGTATACCCCTGATGACAGAACGACACTAAACTACTCCTCATCTGGGCCCATCAGCACCGACATTGGATTGTTGATAACTGGAAAGATGTTGCCTGGTCGGACTAGTCTCGTTTGAAATCAGATTGTATAGAGAGGATGGACTTGTGTGGGTATGGATGAAACTTCATGAATCCATGGACCCTGCATGTTAGCAGGCGGCTGTTAAAGCTGGTGAAGGCTGTGTAACTGGGTGGGTCGTGTGCAGTTGGAGTGATACGAGACCCCTGATACGTCTAGATACGACCTTGACAGGCGACATGTACGTAAGCATCCTGTCTGGTCACCTGTATCTATTCATGACCATTGTGCATTCCGACGGACTTGGGCAATTCCAGCAGGACAATGCGCACCTCACGCGTCCACAATTGCTGCAGAGTGGCTCCAGGAACCCTCTTCTGATTATAAACACTACCGCTGGCGACCAAACTCACCAGAGATGAACATTGTTGAGCATATCTTGGAAGCCTTGCAACCTGCTGTTCAGAAGGGCCCTCCACCCGCTCGTACTCTTAAGGATATACGGACAGCCCAGCAGGATTCATGGCGTCAATGCCCTCCAGCTCTACTTCAGACCTTAGTCGATTCCATGCCACGTCATCTTGCTGCACTTCAGCGAGCTCGCGTGGGCCCTTCACGATATTACGCAGGTTTACCAGGTTCTTTGGCACTTCAGTGTATGTGAGCTAGTGAATAACATCTGAAGTTCCGTGAGGCTTTTCGCAGATGAAACTGTTGCCCAGAGAAGTTGCAACGCTATAAGACTAAAGAAATGCAGGAATACCTCGAGAGGATCGACGTTTGGTACAGTGATAAACAAGTGTAATGTAATGCACATAAATATGCAAAGATATCCTTTATCGGATGGTCATACCATTGAGGAACCTGTCCCACCCATAACATGTCCAAGTGTATGCTTGTGGAATGCTTTAAGGAGGAACTATCACACAAAACCACCTGCAAGTAAGGCAGATCCCGTTCAAAGATTCACTGTAAGTTTCCTCAGGAACAACAGTTAACCCACAAAAGAGATAGCTTACAACTCCTTCGTTGGATTAATACTTGAATATTGCTCGCCAGTCTGGGATCGGTACCTGATACAAATGCTATATGGAACAGAGATTATGGGTAGAAGAGCAGTACATTTCGTTACATGTACTTTTAGTAACTAAGAAAGCGTCTCACAATTGCCAGTTAAGTCAAGCGGCAGACGCAGTGATACAGGATTTCTGCACCGTAGTGTGGTTTACCGAAAAATTTCCGAGAGAGTACTTTCCTAGTAGTGTCATGCAATATACAGTATTGACTGCTTTCCCCGGAAAAAGGATCGTAAAGGAAAAATTGATGTATTCGTGCTCTTACGGAGGCTTGCCAGGAATAGTTCTTTTCCCGAATCATTTACGACTGGAGAAGGAAAAGGAGTAAATGATATGAGTAGACGAAGTACCTTCCATTATACACAGTACGGCTTTAGAAGCTTAATACGACTTGTGATTTCATCCATGATACTGCAAGGCAGTCTCGTTGTACGCATAGAAATTAAAAAGAAAAAAAATAGACTTCTCAGGAACAATTAAACCACATAACTGAACTAAGTAAAACTTCCGGAAAACATTTTAAACGGACTAACAAAAAATGGTTCAAATGGCTCTGAGCACTATGGGACTTAACATCTGAGGTCATCAGTCCCCTAGAACTTAGAACTACTTAAACCTAACTAACCTAAGGACATCACACACATCCATGCCCGAGGCAGGATTCGAACCTGCGACCGTAGCAGTCCCGCGGTTCCGGAATGAGCGCCTAGAACCGCTAGACCACCGCGGCCGGCAAACGGACTAACAATTCAACATGGTACTGCTGGTTATTTTTCATTGTTCATTATTCTAAAATGCCTAAATATAACAATGAGACATGTAACTTCAATAAGTAAGTCACACATTTTTATGTCAGGCCAAGTAACTTCACAGTGACACGATACATGACGCTGTATTTCAACACAACGATCCAGTGTCTACAAATAATTGTCGGAACGTTCTACTAATTGTTGAGTTCCTATACGATAAAAATGTGCTCGTTGACCAAGAAGGCATCGGTAACACCACTGTGTGGACGTCCTGACTCTTGAATAGTCTCTTTACCGCAACATGATCTTTCAGTTTGCGAAAAGAGTGAACTTACATGGTGCAAGACCTGCCCTTCCAGATGAGCATCACAAACATGTGCGTGGCCTTGCTCAAACTGTTGTCACCATTTCACTATGGCTGGCGGCGACATTACTTGTGGTCCATACAGCGGCAGAGTTTTATGATGAATCTGTGTGGAATTTAGATATTTTTCCCACAATCATCGTACTGTACCGTGCAGTTCAGCATTGGAGTACGTTTTCAGAGGCCGCTCCAGTTCCTTTCGGCACTGTGATTCACATGTCATGCATGCCGAAAAAGAACCGTGTCATCGGGAAAACCAATCTGACAATACGACACTCCTGTTGCGCAACATTATTAGCATGGGATGACACTGGAACTTACTGTCTGATGTTCCTGTGTACAGCTGGAAGAGCTGTCAAAAACTTTGTAATGGAATATAAATTACGAGTGATTGAAGCCTGTACAGTTATTGCTACATCCACCACGAAAATCTCCTAGTACCAATTAAATCTTGTGAATAATAGCAGCGAAAAATGCAGTCTACAATAAAACATATTCCGCAATTGAGAAACAGGATCTATATTTCGAAATGCACTCTAATCTAATTACTGCATTTTTCTTCTAGAATTCACATTTATGTAAGAGGGGCGTTCAGTAGCTGATGCCACACATACTTTGTTCTGAAAGCACGTTGGTTTTATTCAGGATTGCAATACACCATATTATTTGGTAACAAACTCTATTTGTAATATAATCTCCACTCAGTGCAACGGCCTTACGCCATCTTACTGAGAGGGCCTATATGCCCACATGGTATCCCTGTATTGGTCTACGTCAGATCCAACGTCTTGCTGCATCAATAACCTCCCAATCACCCACATAGTGCTTACCGCTGAGTGCGTTCGTGGTTGGGCCAAACAGATGGAAGTTGGAAGCTGCGAGATACAGGCTATAGGCTGAATGGACAAGAACAGTCCCATGAAATTTTGTAAGTTCCTCTCGAGTGTGTAGACGCATGTCTGTCACAATCAGCCTCGTAACGCGCAAGTAATTCCGCACAGATGTTCCTTCGTTGGTCTTCTGCTAGGCAGCGAGAAACCCAGCGGGCGGTCATCTATGAGTGTGTCAGCACTATCAAAAAGACGTCCAGTTGAGCTGCGAGGGTTTCATTGTTATAGGTCGACCACCCCGAAGATTCTCTGGTAATCCATCAAGGAAAATGGAATGCAGCCGGACACGTATTACTCGAGTAATAATAACAAAACCTTCGGCTCCATTTGAATATAACAAAAGTTTTTGTTGCAACCAATCTGGGCTTGTCGTTGGCACGGAGGGTACGGAATTCAGCCAATTCTGGCCCACTGCATACAATTCTGTTCATTGCACGTGAAAACGGCTGTGGATGGCAGGCTACACTGAGGCCTGCAGTTGGTGTCGAAACTGGTAGCATGTGTTAAAAAGAATAAAGAACGTTAGATTCAAATACAGCCCCTGGCTTCATTATCTTTGCTCAAGTACCTCGAACGAGGCTGTCCGCACTTTGCAGCACTGCAGGAAACACACCCTGTGTTCAGCCAGCCGGCACGCAGACATCGCACAGTTTTGTGCGACTTTGCTGCTGTGATGAGGCACGCGTCGTCCAGCGACTCACAGTAGTTCCGTTCACTGCCAGGTCTCCATAGACTTTCTGCAATCACCTATGAATGTCTGTGATGCTCTGGTTTTCCCCCAAATTGAACTCAATGACAGCTCTCTGCTTGGAACGCACGTCTGTTACAGTCGCAATTTTGAAGGTTATGTACAGTGGCACTGCCTGTCGGAACTCGATAAATGCTGATGCGGGAATAATTTAAGATGATTCACAACAAATGCAGTACATTTTAAACAGTAGCTCGCGGAGTATAATATGTGTTGCGTTACTTACGCCCATCGTATTTTGTGTTTAGTTTAAGACGCTGCTACGCCATTCTGGACTCTGTTGTTCATTATCAAGTGGCTGTGCATACAGATGTTTTGTTTAACTTACGATGCTGCAGCGCATTTCAAATATATATTGTCCATCATCAAGCGTTTATGCATACAGACGTACTACTCTAAATGAACATAGAACTTTTATATTTAGTGTTCTGAAGCTGGAGTATTTATAAGGTTATTTGGGGAGGTAATGGGTGGTGGGGGCGGAGGGGGGTTACTGTGTAACCAAAAGTCGATGTTCAGTTGTGGCTCCATGTCAGGAGAAAGTAGCACTCGATTTCTGGACACCCACTGCCTGTCCTTCCCCGCCGGCCGCGGTGGCCGAGAGGTTCTAGGCGATACAGTCTGGAGCCGCGCGACCTCTACGATTGCAGGTTCGAATCCTGCCCCGGGCATGGATGTGTGTGATGTCCTTAGGTTAGTTAGGTTTAAGTAGCTCTAAGTTCTACGGGACTAATGACCTCAGAAGTTAAGTCCCATAGTGCTCAGAGCCATTTGAACAATTTGTTTGTCCTTCCACCAAATACCCCAACTACCACTCCAGCAGCAGACCGGTGAACGAAACAGTTCTGAGTCAATTAGGCTAATTCATTTTACCTTTAACTAATATCGTTAAGCATAAACGCTTGATGGTAAATAACACAGTCTTGAAATGCGTTGCAGCAACTTAAGTTAAACGTAACAAAAATATATGTTACTGGTAGAAGAAAAATACAAGTAATTATTCCATGCCGCTCGGAGTGGTCGAGCCGTTTGAGGCGTCATGTCACGGATTGCGCGCCCCCTCCCACCGGAGGTTTGAGTCCTCCCTAGGGCATATGTGTCTGTGTGCTGTTCTTGACATAATACACTCCTGAAAATTGAAATAAGAACACCGTGAATTCATTGTCCCAGGAAGAAGAATATTGACACATTCCTGGGGTCAGATACATCACATGATCACACTGACAGAACCTTAGGCACATAGACACAGGCAACAGAGCATGCACAATGTCGGCACTAGTACGGTGTATATCCACCTTTCGCAGCAATGCAGGCTGCTATTCTCCCATGGAGACGATCGTACAGATGCTGGACGTAGTCCTGTGGAACGGCTTGCCATGCCATTTCCACCTGGCGCCTCAGTTGGACCAGCGTTCGTGCTGGACGTGCAGACCACGTGAGACGACGCTTCATCCAGTCCCAAACATGCTCAATGGGGGACAGATCCGGAGATCTTGCTGGCCAGGGTAGTTGACTTACACCTTCTAGAGCACGTTGGGTGGCACGGGATACATGCGGACGTGCATTGTCCTGTTGGAACAGCACGTTCCCTTGCCGGTCTAGGAATGGTAGAACGATGGGTTCGATGACAGTTTGGATGTACCGTGCACTATTCAGTGCCCCCTCGACGATCACCAGTGGTGTACGGCCAGCGTAGGAGATCGCTCCCCACACCATGATGCCGGGTGTTGGCCCTGTGTGCCTCGGTCGTATGCAGTCCTGATTGTGGCGCTCACCTGCACGGCGCCAAACACGCATACGACCATCATTGGCACCAAGGCAGAAGCGACTCTCATCGCTGAAGACGACACGTCTCCATTCGTCCCTCCATTCACGCCTGTCGCGACACCACTGGAGGCGGGCTGCACGATGTTGGGGCGTGAGCGGAAGACGGCCTAACGGTGTGCGGGACCGTAGCCCAGCTTCATGGAGACGGTTGCGAATGGTCCTCGCCGATACCCCAGCAACAGTGTCCCTAATTTGCTGGGAAGTGGCGGTGTGGTCCCCTACGGCACTGCGTAGGATCCTGCGGTCTTGGCGTGCATCCGTGCGTCGCTGCGGTCCGGTCCCAGGTCGACGGGCACGTGCACCTTCCGCCGACCACTGGCGACAACATCGATGTACTGTGGAGACCTCACGCCCCACGTGTTGAGCAATTCGGCGGTACGTCCACCCGGCCTCCCGCATGCCCACTATACGCCCTCGCTCAAAGTCCGTCAACTGCACATACGGTTCACGTCCACGCTGTCGCGGCATGCTACCAGTGTTAAAGACTGCGATGGAGCTCCGTATGCCACGGCAAACTGGCTGACACTGACGGCGGCGGTGCACAAATGCTGCGCAGCTAGCGCCATTCGACGGCCAACACCGCGGTTCCTGGTGTGTCCGCTGTGCCGTGCGTGTGATCATTGCTTGTACAGCCCTCTCGCAGTGTCCGGAGCAAGTATGGTGGGTCTGACACACCGGTGTCAATGTGTTCTTTTTTCCATTTCCAGGAGTGTAGTTTAAGTAGTGTGTAACTCCAGAGATCGATGAACTAAGCAGTATGGTCCCTTAGGAATTCACACACATTTGAACATTTCAATTATTCCACGTAGTCTCTGTTTCTACAATTAGCCAGCACGGTCACTATTAATTTCTGTCTATATTTCAGTGGAAATTTCATGCATCTGCTGGCAACATTTTTTTCCCTTCTGGTTACATTTGCGTCAGTCGCTGCGGTAACATAAAGATACGCGAAAAAGTCGTGTACTTACATGAAGAAAGTCGAGAAAAAAGAAGCTGAGGCAAGGTTCAAGTCACACTTACGTGTGCGAATAATTCAGCGTGACATAGCCGATCGAAGGAACTTTGCGCACTGCAGCTTCGGCTGCAGAGAGCAGCGTCCGTAGACCCACGTTGCGCCAAAGTTCCTCTGTCAGCGAAGCCAGCAGGTGGCCGGAATGTTCACCCGGCCGGGACTCCGAGCATCGCGCGTAACGGCCGACATTCAGCGATCACGCGGCAACAGCAGGCGTCGTCGGCCATCAGCGCAGCTCAGCGATTCTGCCCTTCTCCCAGGCCTGAAACCTATTCACAGATGGCGCGACAGAAAACAAAATGTCGACTCTCGGAAACTAACCTCTTAATTTTTAGGGTTCCATGCTTCAATCGCCAAAGGACAGAAGCCTTATAAGGTATTTATTGTACGTCTGTCTGTCCGTCCGTTTGTTCAGAGCTCTTTTCGTCAGGAATGGGTGGAGGTATCAAGCTGAAATTTGTGTCAAATACTTGGGTCTACCTTGCCTTGGTGGTGCAAAAAATTAAAGCGTCTAAGTCAATGGAATCAAATGATTCGGCCATTCATGTTGTAAGTAGGCTGTTTAGGTCTTCTTATTGGTAACGCCACGTAGCGCTCTGTATGAAAATCACTGGCTGTGCTGTGTGCAGTCTGTGGCTAGTTTGCATTGTTGTCTGCCATTGTAGTGTTAGGCAGCTGGTTGTGAACAGCGCATAGCGTTGCGTAGTTGGAGGTGAGTCGCCAGCAGTGGTGGATGTGGGGAGTGAGATGGCAGAGTTTTGAGAGCGGATGATCAGAACAGAGACAGTAAATTTGTAAGACTGGGTTTCATGAACTGATATATGTAATATGACTTTTGAACAATATTAAGGTAAATACATTGTTTTTTCTCTATCAAAATCTGTCATTTGCTAACAATGCCTATCTGTAGTTAGTGCCTTCAGTAGTCTTTTATTTAGCTGGCAGTAGTGGCGCTCGCTGTATTGCAGTAGCTTGAGTAACGAAGATTTTTGTGAGGTAAGTGATTTGTGAAAGGTATAGTTTAATATTAGTCAGGGCCATTCTTTTGTAAGGATTATTGAAAGTCAGATTGCGTTGCGCTAAAAACATTGTGTGTCATTTTAGTGTTGATCAGAACAGGTAAAGAGCGAAATGCGAAATGTCTGAGTACGTTCAGTTCTGCTCAGCTGTTTGAATATCAAATAACGTAGGGGTTTACCAGCACAGTAATTCATTAATTTTTCTAAGGGGGCGTTACAATGTCACATATTTTTATACTCGCAAACTCGCTCATCATAACCTACAGAACTATCGATATACATGTTTAAGTCTGAACGGAACCCTTAGAGAGCAAGTCGCAGCCGCACTTGTCCAGTCTTTTATATTTTTTGACAACACAATCATAGTATAACTGCACAAAGCCGTAACTCATTTCGACTAGACAGTGGTCATCTTCGTTCACTCAACAGGAAATAATGTAAGAATGATGACAGAAACTGTAAATTACCGCCGGCCGGAGTGGCCGTTCGGTTCTAGGCGCTACAGTCTGGAGTCGAGCGACCGCTACGGTCGCAGGATCGAATCCTGCCTCGAGCATGGATGTGTGTGATGTCCTTAGGTTAATTAGGTTTAATTAGTTCTAAGTTCTAGGCGACTGATGACCTGAGAAGTTAAGTCGCATATTGCTCAGAGCCATTTGAACCATTTTGTAAATTACCAAGTGACTATCTATTTAATACTAAAAAAGAATAAAATCGTATCGAAAGGCACATTCTGAAAGTGGTTTCTTTTGCGTTGTAAACAACATTCAAAGCATCAATAAGTTAATTTCAAGGTTTTGTAGACGGACTAAAACACTTTCCCTATTTGCACATATATGTTTCTCGAAAGGAATATCTGCTTAAGGAGATTACATGCCAGGAAACTAATGTGGCAATTGAGATAAATGACTCACAGATTTGAATTAAAGATAGGAACAAAACAATCTGTAGAACCTAAATTTTCCATGTATGCCAATCCGCATTAGCACTACGTGGTGCATGACGACTTATTACACTCCTCAGGTTCAGCTCTGATTCACGATTCTACGAAATAGTGGCAAGTATCATGTTTCTCGACAGACGACGCATGCACTTGCATGTGCTGGACATTTATTCGGTTAATGAAAGGAACATTAATTTCGCATGCTACTAGTCCAAGAGCACTGTAAAATATTCAAATGTGTGTGAAATATTATGGGACTTAATTGCTAAGGTCATCAGTCCCTAAGGTTACACACTACTTAACCTAAATTATCCCAAGGACAAACACACACATCCATGTCCGAGGGAGGACTCGAACCTCCGCTGGGAACAGCCGCACAGTCCATGACTGCAGCGCCCAAGACCGCTCGACTAATCCCGTGCGGCCCAAGAGCACTGTAGAAACAGGTGAATGTGCGCTTCAGACTAATGCCCTATTTACTAAATAGCTCATGTTAATGGAAAGCATCGACTTTTGACTGCATTAAATAATATTTATTCATAGAGATACTCGCTCATTATCAGCCTTCCGACGTTCAATGTTCCAAGGCAGATTTCGATATTCTTTACTACATAACGAAACGATTTCATGTTATAGCAAAGTGTGTCAGTTAAATCTGTAAGAAAGAATTTCATTTGTTGCTTTAGTATGTTCCTTTCTTCCATGTGTCCCATAATGAATGTAATGTAAAGAGTTGGAAAACAGGAAGTCTAACATGAAATAAATCGTTTCCTGAAACACGTCGATTTTATAAATTTTCTTCGTTTTAGATATGTCTCAAAGTTTACTCTTGCTTTTATGTATACCATGTATTGTTGATATTTTGGCCGTACTGCAAACGACAGAGCTCGCTTGATGTGCAGAATTCCTAAGTTGTCATTTCTTTTGTGTATCTCTGTGAATGAAAATTGGTAAGGCAAATATGTATCTACACTGCTCAGTTAACCAGAGTACAAACTGTAGAGATCAGTTCCAATGTAGAGTGAAACAACTGCATAGTTGTGGGTAAGCTCTGTTTCAGAGATTACGGTGCAGTTTTCATACTACATGAATGACTGCAAATTGTTAGGTGAGGCCTTCTAATTTTGATATGACCAAATAATTTTATGTCGTTAGATGCGCGCTGCTCTTATGCATTCATTACATACCGATCTCGAGGTTATATGATTTACTGTTGTATGTTCAATTGATTGAAACACTCAAGTTTGATCGCAGAAGACTGGTGGCGATACTACTGAATTATTCAGTTTCTCTGACAATCCGATTTTCGAGATCAGTTGCCACCGCTTTCAGTTTCGTTGTGGCCTGTGCGAATAATTAATGGTGCTACTGAAGTAGGGGCAACGTTACAGTCTGTCGCAATATTTACGGCTCATACCAATGCTGAAAAGGCGTAGTGAAGAATCGACAGTCGAAACGTTGCAGCTTTGCCTCTGTGTTACTGACGACGCATCTGAGTACTTGATCACAATGAACGAATTTTGTATCTGTAAGTAGCAGAAAATTACTGAAAAGTATCGCCAGGGTCACATTCAACAGAAATAGAATTCATTTGATACGCGACGATGGATCTTTCGTAACTGACAACGATTCAGCATTAGAATCTGAAATTTTGTTCCACATTCTGTATATAGCAGGTCTGTCTGGCACCCAGTTACTTCAGATGAAGTAACACCAATCTACTGTAGAACAACGCCGTGATAAAAGACATGGAAAAATTGTTAAGTAATGGAAGTGACGAGAAGCTTTTTATCAGTGTGTGCACCACATCATCAGTAAATGGAAAATTTGTAGCTTTGTGTGACGAATATGTGACAAACTAACTTGACCATAAATATCTTTCTTTATATTGTTATAGGAGTTTTTGACCACACTCTTTTAGGAGATACGAACGGAAGATAAATGTATCGATTGGTAGATGGATACTCACAGTCGACGTGGTAATAATCTGCCCTATAATTAATGTGAATGCCGCTTCATCTCTGAGAAAAACAGGCCACGTTCCCTGGTCTTGTTTAACCATGTTCAAAAAGTCAAAGTATTGCTATAACGAGCATGTGGTGAGGATACACATTTATCAGTCATGAGGTAGCAACGTAAACTTGAAGTGAAAGCTTGTAAACAGTACTTCACTGCAGTGAAAAACTCCATCCAGAAAGGCAAAACAGAAAACAAAGCGTGAAACTCATTGCAGAGAGTTGTTTTTTCTTTTACCTAAAGGGGTTCTAACAAAGCAACGGCTTTAATCCATAAATAAACCATCGACACAAGTGCCTGGCGAATAAAAAGATACAACGAAATAAAACAGAAAATGACTGTTATGTCTAAAAACCTTTGCTAAAGTGGAACGAGTTACCCATAGCAATTCCCAAATGCGAAGGGTGCTACCCAGGATTTACGTTTTAATAAACTTTGTTCAATACGGAGCCTTAGACTTTAACAAAGGGCGTATCATTTGACGTTCACTGGAGTCCTAGACCACACAAGCGTATTATGTGCTTGTGTCTTAGAAATGTTCAGCTGGGTAGCTATCAACACGTGTGTTAACCATGGTGGTGTTGATAAGAAACGAGGGATTAAAGAAGCATTGCCATTACCTTACTTCGTAGACAACTCTAGATATTTCTAGTTTCATGATAATCCTTTGATATCTACATCCTCTCAAGTACCCTAGGAAATGAAAATGTGTGCTACAAGGCTAACAGATTTTTATCATAACTTCAGGTAAAGATGTAGCCTATAATATATTTATCTACATTGTTAAATCTTGATACATTTTAATTTTCTGTTTTGTCAGAAATGTATCTTTTATGGTGACGAGATCACAGAATTTGCTTGGGACATACGCAGCTAACTGTGGTGCGTCTCGTAAGAACAATTTCTATGTAACCCTATAGCAGCGCATTGCAGAGAATTTTTTCCGCAAAATGCAACGATCATACGTGTGGGCACTTCCTCTCTCTCGCTGTAATTTGAGAGGATGGAGATTATCAGATGGTGACCGTAACCGTGGGACCGAACTATGGTGCGAAATCAAGAATCCTAAAACTACACATAATCAGAACAGTGAGTGATCTGTTTTAGTAACGAAGTGCAAGAAAAAGGAAAGGTAAGGAATTTTTTAAGTTAAAAGGAATAAAATATTATTGTTTTGCAACACGAGGGAGAGGTCAGGCTGCGATTGGGCATTTGGCACTTTGTTCTAAATCGAGTAGTTGAGTGCAATACGGACGCCAGCCTGCTAAAAACCATGGGGCAGAACATCAGTTTTGGCTGTGAGTTAGAAGACAATGGACTTGCCCAGGGGCTTCGCAATAATGCCTGAGTAATACCGAGTGCTTGGCTGAGAGGTGTTCAATAAGTAATGCAACAAATTTCTTCCCCGGCCAATTTCGCTCAAAAAAATGCGGTTATTGTGGGCCTCATGGAGTATTTCCTCTTCATCCTGTTCAGTCTCACGAAATTCCGCTAGATCGTGGCGATATAAGCAGCCTTCGGACTTGCGTCTGCAACGGAGGTGCTATCCAAACAGAGAGTTGTTTTCGAGTTTATGCTGACGAAAAGCCAGAGAATCGCAGATACACATAGTAGCTTGCAGAATCCCTTCAGAGATCTGGCAATGAACGAGAGCACGGTGAATCGCTGGGCAAGGCGTCTGCCATCATCACAATAATATCGCGCAAACCTGTCTCATCTCCCGCGTGCCGGCGTGTGTTTTGCTGTACTCACAAAGTGAAAAAATGACTTCAGCGTGTTCGGCGCCACAAAAATGCAAACTATCTTCTCCTTGTCTATGACAACGCTAGGCTGTCGGGTGCACAAAGTTTTATTGGACTGCTCTCCCTAATCCAGTCTTCTGCTCGGAACTCCCACCTTCCGACTTCCATCTTTTTGGCCCATTGAAGGATGCAGTCTGCAGAAAGCAATACGTATATAACGAGCAAGACGTTACCTCCGACATCGACCAATAAAGCGGTGTCATAACGGTGTACAGGCCCCGAAACGACAATTGAATATTAATCGACTAGCAATATTTACATACATTACTACCCGCTTATATTTACTATAATTATAAATTATACACACAAACGTCCTTCTTGAATCAGTTTATCAGCAAAAATTGTACCAAAATCCCTACAGTAGTTCCTGATATTGACCTTCACATATAAACGTAAATACGCGGCGGCGGCTTTGATTTATATTACATTGGCGTGAAAAACTTAAAGGTGAAAGTAATTGTCGAATGATGTGTCACTGCTACGTAATATATCTATATGAAACTCTCGCCACCGTACATGGAAACGCAGCCTAGTGCAGCAGCTAACTGAAAGATGTGCGCAATGAGCAGAACGGGATGTGTGATCACCATGGACAGCAGCGTATGCACTGCAACCTGCTCCCAGACAGACCAAAATGCTGATACGGATTTCTTGTAATAGGGCGTTCTAATCCTCCGCCAGCATGTTTGGAAACAATTGGATAGTCGTTAGCGCATATGGACACGCTGCGGTAAATCTCCCCCCCAACGCATTCGCACGTGTTCAATTTGATTTAAGTCTGGGAACGGCGAGGCAAGTCCGTTCGCCGAATAGCCTCTAGTTCCCAGAAAGCAACCTGCGCTGTTCGATGTGGTGGCCAATATGGATCCCAGCTACCGTTAATAACCACGTCCTGCGTTTTGTAACGTCCAGAGTACCATCACGGATCACGGTGACTTCCGTGTATTTGAAAGAAAGTGGCATTTCTGCTCTTGTCATTGGTAATTCATTTACACTCCTGGAAATTGAAATAAGCACACCGAGAATTCATTGTCCCAGGAAGGGGAAACTTTATTGACACATTCCTGGGATCAGATACATCACATGATCACACTGACAGGACCTTAGGCACATAGACACAGGCAACAGAGCATGCACAATGTCGGCACTAGTACAGTGTATATCCACCTTTCGCAGCAATGCAGGCTGCTATTCTCCCATGGAGACGATCGTAGAGATGCTGGATGTAGTCCTGTGGAACGGCTTGCCATGCCATTTCCACCTGGCGCATCAGTTGGACCAGCGTTCGTGCTGGACGTGCAGACCGCGTGAGACGACGCTTCATCCAGTCCCAAACATGCTCAATGGGGGACAGATCCGGAGATCTTGCTGGCCAGGGTAGTTGACTTACACCTTCTAGAGCACGTTGGGTGGCACGGGATACATGCGGACGTGCATTGTCCTGTTGGAACAGCAAGTTCCCTTGCCGGTCTAGGTATGGTAGAACGATGGGTTCGATGACAGTTTGGATGTACCGTGCACTATTCAGTGTCCCCTCGACGATCACCAGTGGTGTACGGCCAGTGTAGGAGATCGCTCCCCACACCATGATGCCGGGTGTTGGCCCTGTGTGCCTCGGTCGTATGCAGTCCTGATTGTGGCGCTCACCTGCACGGCGCCAAACACGCATACGACCATCATTGGCATCAAGGCAGAAGTGACTCTCATCGCTGAAGACGACACGTCTCCATTCGTCCCTCCATTCACGCCTGTCGCGACACCACTGGAGGCGGGCTGCACGATGTTGGGGCGTGAGCGGAAGACGGCCTAACGGTGTGCGGGACCGTGGCCCAGCTTCATGGAGACGGTTGCGAATGGTCCTCGCCGATACCCCAGGAGCAACAGTGTCCCTAATTTGCTGGGAAGTGGCGGTGCGGTCCCCTACGGCACTGCGTAGGATCCTACGGTCTTGGCGTGCATCTGTGCGTCGCTGCGGTCCGGTCCCAGGTCGACGGGCACGTGCACCTTCCGCCGACCACTGGCGACAACATCGATGTACTGTGGAGACCTCACGCCCCACGTGTTGAGCAATTCGGCGGTACGTCCACCCGGCCTCCCGCATGCCCACTATACGCCCTCGCTCAAAGTCCGTCAACTGCACATACGGTTCACGTCCACGCTGTCGCGGCATACTACCAGTGTTAAAGACTGCGATGGAGCTCCGTATGACACGGCAAACTGGCTGACACTGACGGCGGCGGTGCACAAATGCTGCGCAGCTAGCGCCATTCGACGGCCAACACCGCGGTTCCTGGTGTGTCCGCTGTGCCGTGCGTGTGATCATTGCTTGTACAGCCCTCTCGCAGTGTCCGGAGCAAGTATGGTGGGTCTGACACACCGGTGTCAATGTGTTCTTTTTTCCATTTCCAGGAGTGTAGTTACCTTCTCTATTATACTACAGAAGTTCTTTCTATAAGTGGTCCAAGTTTCATCGAGCTATGTCAGTTGACGATGACAATCCTCCTCAAGTTTTCACAACGGTTTTTTATAGATTTATAACCGCCGATAGTACCTAAACACGTCCAACGCTCTTCACAATTGATAACAGACTAAGGATCGATCTGGCTAAGACGGTGTAGTCACAGAGATAACGTCATTCGCCTTCTTAATTTGTAGAATCATCATTGCCTGCATTTATCACATTGTATACACTCATCTTCAAAACAACATATGCGTCTCGGGCAGACGTATTTTGCGAAGGCAGTTTTATGAGCAAGTACCAGCAATTTTCTTTTCGTAGATAGAATGCTTTCCATACCGTTCCTATCCTTCCGTTTCTGTTCTAGTGCATTCTTCTCCTGTGATGAAGATTTGATTTTCCATTTTGGACTCTTCTTTAATTTCTGTCAGGTGACGACTATTTCAGTAGAGAGCATACGTCAGTAACAGGAGTCCTCGCCTGATCGGTTCTAGTACAAGATTCTGCCACTCTGGGCTGGCTTTTCTTCGCTATATCGCCTTCTCCCGTCGTGTTTCTTAAATGATATCAATTTTCTTTTATTTTATACTGTTCATTACTACGTAAGTCGTAAACCAACCGACCAATATCCGGATAAGTATTAATTGAAAGTAATATGGCTTGGGTCCACCCTTCATCCTTATGACAGCTTGAACACTGGTACATTTATTGGAATGCCTTAATTTTTGTATAAGAACGGCACGTTGCTCTTAAGCAAGACACGAAACCAAAGGAAGTAGTGATACTGGGCGCTCGGGTCTGGTGCGAAGTTGACATTCTCGCACAAAGGTGTTTCGATCGGACCTCCGGGTACAACATTCTACTAGTCTCGCTTGTGTTATTATCCACAATCAGTTGCCACACAGGTACTGCCTTATGGCAAGGTGTATTGCCATGCTGATTCAGTCATCGTCCTAGAACTGTTCCTCTATCGTACGCAGTACACAATACTGTAAATATGTTCTTATTCTTCCGCATTTGCAGTTTTCTTAAAAGCAACAGGGAGACAACAACCTAACTACGAGAAACACCCCAATACCGTAACATAGCCTCATATGGTCTTTACTGTAGCCAATACACATCATGGCAGGTAACGTTCTCGCTTGTGTTATTATCCACAATCAGTTGCCACACAGGTACTGCCTTATGGCAAGGTGTATTGCCATGCTGATTCAGTCATCGTCCTAGAACTGTTCCTCTATCGTACGCAGTACACAATACTGTAAATATGTTCTTATTCTTCCGCATTTGCAGTTTTCTTAAAAGCAACAGGGAGACAACAACCTAACTACGAGAAACACCCCAATACCGTAACATAGCCTCATATGGTCTTTACTGTAGCCAATACACATCATGGCAGGTAACGTTCTCCAGGAATTCCCGAAACGCAAACACTACTTCCAGACTGCCTTAGGGTACTACTTGATTATTTACTCCAAATCGCTCGATTCCAGTCATTCAATATCCCGTGCTGTCGGTCTTTACACCAACTCAGTCGTCGCTTAGCATCGACTACTTGAATGTGTCGTTTATATGGAGCTTCTAGACCCATGCATCACATTATTTTTAGATCCCTAAACTCATTCAATGTTCTACCAGAGTCGTGTTAATGATACTTTCCCCCTCATTCTAAGCAACTTTTTCCACCACGCTCTGCAATGCTGTATGGTCCCTCTTCGTCAGTACGTGCGGTCTACTTGGCCTTGGTTTAGCTAAGCTTTCTTCGGGTTTACGTTTCATAATCTTATCACCAACATCGACGTGGGCAGCTTTAGAAGGGTAGCAATGTCCCTTGTGCATACGTTAATCAGAAGACATACAGTGAGCGGCCTACGTTCGAAGTCACTGAACTCTCCTGACGGACTCATTCTCTGTTACTCTTTCTCAGAAGATTACCCAGTGTTCCCCGTCTCCTTTTATTGTGGCCAGTCCGCCTCTCGTGACATCTAGTGGTCGATTTCGCATTTTCAAGTGCAGAGATTAATCCGTTAAAGGCAAATAATCGGGTTATAGTCTTGACATGACATGGACCAAATCCTCCGCCGCAGTGTTGAATACTCTTGCCGGAAAGCTGACTAGATGGACAATTTATCGTTAAATCTCACCACGTGACACAAACACACATAGCTGCTAAGCCGTGGACGACTGAGCACTATCACCTATATTTAACATTTAACGCAATAAATTAAAACGCAGTGTCTGTTGCCATAAAATCTCTTAAATTATGAGGAGCGTATGCAAAATTAGATCCTAACAAAAAAATGTCTTAACCGTATACCGTCCGCCCCCGGTAGCTGAGTAGTCAGCGCGACAGAATGTCAATCTGCTCGGTCGGAGATTTTTTCCGGTCAGGAACTGGGTGTTGTGTTGTCCTAATCATCATCATTTCATCCCCATCTACGCGCAAGTCGCCGAAGTGGCGTCAAATCGAAAGTCTTGCACTCGGCGGAAGGTCTACCTGACGGGAGGCCCTAGTCGTGCGACATTTACATTTATTTACCTTTATACCAAGAAAGAAGCATACCAAGAAAGAACAGAGGTGCTACAGCTTTAAGTCATTATTCAATTACGATGGCTAACCGATGCCAGATCACCCAACACAGGAAAACTTAAAGCTAGTACTCTTAGACGAAGAGCACTTTTGACTGGACATCCATTACACGTAAGTAATTCTGCTGTTTATTAGGGCAAGTAATATTTGCAAGTTTCGGGCATTATTGACGAAAGTATCTGAGGTGAACTGCAGTGTTGTATTCTTAAACCTTCTTTGCGTTTTCCAGTAACAAAGAACCTTAAAAGTGGCATCACATCTTTCTTTATTACCATCTGCTTCTCTCAATCCACTTTCTGCTTCACAATCATTGCAGTCACCAAACGTAGCAATGTACTGGAACTGTTGTAGTCTGTTCTTAGATAACTGTGAAAACTGTCGTCATTCCACTCTTTCAGTAACGTCATGTTTTGTTTCTATAACCATCTTTAGCCTACATCTCTCTGTTTTCTTCATCAGGAGAATCCAGCTCGGTTGTCAGCGCAATTCTGATTCCCTTTTGATAGTAGTTTTAAGTAACAGAGTGGTTTCATTCGTCTGTAGAGCAGTTCTACTTGGCAGCAGACATATCATGGCGCTAGAGCATTTGTTCCCAAACTCCTTTGTCGTGCCCCTCTACTGCCAAAACTGGAATCTTCGCGCCCCTTTCACAATAATAATACCGTATTACCTACGAGAAGTACCTGAAAATGCGACCGATAATTCATTGTCTTGGGGGCGATGCAGGGAGGGAAAGTTGCAAGGACTTGGTGATGACAGGGGTTTGCGAAAGGGGAGATGTGTATGTATTAATTTATCTCTTGGCATTGTCAACGTGAAAGTGGTGTGTACGACCTGTGCCGATCTTCCACTACGGTGTAAATACCGCACGGAAGTGACATCAACTCGTGAACAGCGCCAATTTTCATGTACTATCCTATCTTAAGCATGCGTGTGTTCATGAACTGCAAAAACTCCAAAATTGCTCAATAAGGCAAGAAACAATAAAAATACGCAATATCAAAATTGAGTTTCAATTTTATATTCATATTTATTTCACTTTGGGACATGCTATTAACCAGAACATTGGCCGACGGGCACCAGTTCCGTTCCGAAGGAAATCCACGCACCTCTGGGTTGGCAGCGCCGACATGAAGTCAAGTTAACATTTCCCCTCTCACGAACACGGCGGCTAAACAACACTCCCTCTGCATCAAGTACGCCTTTTGTGTAAGCCGTAAAACATCCACAGCAACGATGTCCATCCTTAAAAGTTGTTTCCTCAGTTCATTTTGGGGTAAGGTCTCATCTTGTAATAACCCGCCAGGATAGCCGAGAGCGCTAATGCGCTGCCCCCTGGACTCGGGTAGGCGCGCCGACAACAGATCGAATGCGCCCGGCGGACTAATGACGAGGGCTCGTTTGCTGCCCAGCCCGGATGTCGTTTTTAGGTGGTTTTCCACATCCCTTTAGGTGAATACCGGGCTGGTCCTCACTTTCCGCCTCAGTTACACGACTCGCAGACATTTGAAAACGTTGGCAATATATCATGGTTTACACTAGACGCAGACAGCTGGGGTACACTGCTTACGTACCAGGGGGTTCGGGGTGGCGGCAGGAAGGACATCCGGCCACCCTCTGTAACCAAAACTGCCCAATCCGCAATGATAAGGCCGACCCTGCGTCACGTCGAACCGAGAACCAAAGACCAGGATTAGGTCTCATCTTGCATTACTGGTCAGTGCGGTGAGTATACTTCACAGTTCTACACAAATTTTCTCTAATGTTCACGCGTTAATTGGATTATAAGAAGTAGAGTATTTGTTGCAGTAAGGACATTTGAAGTTAGTGTTTTATCTGAAGGGCGTGCAAATTGAGGAGAGCGCTGCGTCGAGGACTGATGTGAAAGGGGGAATGATTTTCCGTCTCTGGTTTTGAGGTGCTAACCGACGAGTTCGCGCATCATACGAAAAAGCTTCAATGATACTGATCTGACACACAAGAAACAGAGATCCCAGATAGCGCATTATAAACACAGACGCTTATCTTCTGATACGCTGTTCACATGTATCAAGGAAAATTAGTACAGAAAGACAGCCGGTTGGTGTGGGCGAGCGGTTTTAGGCTCTTCAGTCTGGAACCGCACGACCGCTACGGTCGCAGGTTCGAATCCTGCCTCGGGCATGGATGTGTTTGATGTCCTTAAGTTGGTTAGATTTAATTAGTTCTACGTTCTAGGGGACTGATGACCACAGATGTTACGTCCCATAGTGCTCAGAGCCATTTGAAACATTTTTGAACAGAAAGACAATAAGTCGGAAAATGTATTGAGCATTTTAGGCCGTGTCAGATAATTTTGTATAAATACTGTTATCACCATTAGTAATTACTCGCTCATTTTATTACTATTTAAATAGTCAACACCGGACAATACACTAAGAGACAGCATCACTTAGGTCGCATTTTTAGTGCCACAACAGGAAGATTTTGAAGGTGGCGCCAGTGGGAAAAAAGTTTATCGACGCGAAATGTTCCAACTTGTTCTGACATTCCACGCAGAGAACAATTAAAAATACGCGTTCCATACTCCCTCAGTGACTTTCAATTTTTGGTCAAAAGCAAACACTGTTGCTCTATCTACTAACACCTTAATCTAGATATAGGAATAAAGTGATTTAGGTCTATTGTGCTGTATTTTACACACAGTTCTATGAAACAAAGCCCTCCAAATTTGCCAAAATTTTTCAAAACTGTGATAATAATTTGTTCAACCATAACTACAAATTTCATATAAGCTTCAATTTTTCATAATTCTTATGAGAAAAGAGAGTACCAATTATGCCTATCAAGATATTGCAACATCTCCATTGAAGGCACGGAAATTATTTGTATCCCCTACAAATTTCTAAATACAAGATATTAAATACAAAATTTTTCGCCATGTGCATTTAACATCTAAAATGGTCAATACACGCTTTTTCATAGAAATTCTGGCTCTACTTGTTACGGAAATGGACAGTTTGAAATGCGGCGCTTATACGTAGCAATTATTGTTAAATTAATAAACTCTGTTGGAATGTATCGCAAGTAATAGAAGAAAATTGGTGACTGCTGATAGATGGGTGAGGCTGTAAGAAGTCGGAAGCAGAACACAGCTCAAACAAAGTGCTTCGAATGGAGATGAAATTCGGTGACCGAACTACAGCCTGTCCCAACTATTCGCGCGAATATGGGAAAAAAAGTTCATAAACTTTGTAATATAATTCTTTTGTTGTAGACATATACGATATGCACACACATTGGTAATAAAAAACAAATGAATCAATGTGAAGGATGAGCTTACCAACTTTAAATAATTTCAGTTGTTGGTTGAACAGAAGAAAGGGCACAACGTAAATTAATAGCGATATTGAGTTTGCTTCCGTATTTCGTTTTCATTGCTGCATCTATTGAAAATGCCATTTCATAAAAATAAATACTTGAAAATGGTAAGTACAGCTGCAGTGCTTGCTTTGCTGCGTTGTCATACATTTTCAGATATTTTACCCAAAAATAGTGAGTTAGTCATCTTCTCAAAGTCATTTTAGCTGCAGAATGGTTTTTGATTGCCGAAACTTTTTCTTACAGTGTCTCCTGTAGCACATATACGTCAACGTGAAAAGGATCTGTTATCAATCTGTAAATATTATTATCACACGAGCTGTGGAAGTAGCGTTTGAATTCATCAGTTAGACACTGCAAATGATTGTATCTGTTTATGTTTTTAGTGGGACCAAACTGCTGATGGCAGCGGTCCCTAAGCTTACGCACTACTTAATCTAACTTAAACTAACTTACACTAAGGACAACAAACACACCCATGCCCGAAGGAGGACTCGAACCTCTGATGGGTGGAGCCGCGCAGACCGTGACAAGGCGTATCAGTTTGGTTAAAGACCTCCAGAAAGAGTGCCTGTTCCAGGATTTCAAATAATTTGGAAAAGCAGCAGTAACTGCCGGCTACAATTTTACGTTTCCGAAGTTGCATGTTATCAGTATGCGCTGTGATGACATCCCGATGATAAATTATGTACGAATCTCCATCTTGCAGCTTCAAATTCAGTAGACAGATCCTCTTAAGTACTCGCACATTTGATTAAACAGCTACTTTTTTAAATAACGTAATGCGCCTAGTCCGCATCCCCTTTTACACGTCACCACGCTGCCTTATGCCTCACCCCACCACCCCCTCCATCCCACAGTTTGAAAACCACTGAGAAGAAAAAGAAATTTAATTCATCTATACTAGGGTGCCAGAAGTCATGGGGTAGCAATACACACAAATACAGATGGGAGTTGTGTTGGATACACAAGGTATGGAAAGGGAGAGTATTAGTGGAGCCGTCATTTGTACTCACGGGATTCACACGAAAAAGTTTCCTACGTGATTATGGCGGCAGACGGGGATTAAAAAACATTGCAAGAGGAATGGTAGTTGGAGCAAGACGCATGGCACATTTCAGTTCGTAAATCGTTAGGGAATTTAATATAGAGATCCACTGTGTCAAGGGTGTGCCAATAACACCAAATTTCAGGCATTACCTCTCACAACGGACTACCCATTGGGCCACGGCCCTCACTTAACAACCGTGAGGAGCGCCATTTGCGTAGAGTTGTCAGTGCCACCCCACACAAGCAACACTGCCTGACGTAACCGCAGTAATCGGTGTGGGGCGAACGACGAACGTCGTTAGGACAGTGCGCCGAAGTTTGGCGTTAGTGAGCTATGACAGCAGAGACCGACGCGAATGTCTGTGCTAACACCACATCACCGGCTTCACCTCTCCTGGTCTCGTAAGTACATCGGTTGGAGCCTAGACGACTCTAAAACCGTGGTATGGTCAGATGAGTTCAGATTTCAGTTGGTAAGAGCTGCTAGTGGGGCTCGAGTTTGGAGCAGACCCCACGAACCCAAAAGCACATGTTGTCAACAAGGTGCTGTGCAAGGTGGTGGTGGCTCCATAACAGCGTGGGCTTTGTTTATATGAACTAGACTGGATCCTCTGGTCCATCGGCTACTATGAGATCAATTGCAGCCAATCATGGACTTCAAGTTCCAAACAATGAAGAATATTTTATGGATGACAATGTGCCGTGTCACAGGACCACAAGTGTTTGCGATTGCTTGAAAAACATTCTGGACAATTCGAGTGAAAGGTCTGGCCACCCATTTCGCCCGACATGAATCCCATCGAACATTTATGGCACATGATAGAGAGTACAGTTCGTGCACAAAACCTAGCATTGGCAACACTTTCGCAATTATGGAGAGTTACAGAGGCAGCATGGCTCAAAATTTCGGCAGGGGAATCCCAACGACTTATTGAGTCCATGCCACGTCGAGTTGCTGCACTTCACCGGGTGAAAGGAGGTCCGACGCGATATTAGGAGGCTCGCCATGACTTTTTTTACCCCGTTGTGTACAGGCATTTACGTACTTATCAGTTTAATAAGGACGTGACATGTAGCCGATCGTGGCCTTAAGAATCAACACAAGAAGGGGGATGAAGTAATTTAGGTTCAAATGGCCCCAAGCACTGTAGGACTTAACATCTGAGGTCATCAGTCCCCTACACTTGTAACTACGTAAACCTAACTAACCCAAGGACATTTAGACTGATGAGCCAAAACTTTAATATCACCTGCTAAACACTTTTGGAACACAATACAGTAGTAAAGCTGCGTGGAAAGGATTCGACAAGTCCTTGGTAGGTTTTGTCAAATGTATGGTACCATGTCTACCCACAGTCACACAATTTCCTTTATTTACAATATGGTGATCTGTGGTGGGCATGGTGCTGGTGTTCAACAGCGTCGCAAATTAGTTCCATCGAGGTCAGGTCATGCGACTTTTTTGTTTAAGATATCGACGTGAGTTCACTATGATCCTCCCCAAACCACCACAGCACAAAATGGCTCTGAGCACTATGCGACTTAACTTCTGAGGTCATCAGTCACCTAGAACTTAGAACTAATTAAACCTAACTAACCTAAAGACATCACAAACATCCATGCCCGAGGCAGCATTCGAACCTGCGACCTTAGCAGCAACTTGGTTCGAGACTAATGCCCTTACAACCGCTCGGCCACAGCGGCCGGCTAAGTAATTTAGGTTCAAATGGTTCAAATAGCTCTGAGCACTATGGGACTTAATTGCTGAGGTCATCAGTCCCGTAGAATTTAGAACTACTTACACCTAACTAACCTAAGAACATCACACACATCCATGCCCGGGGCAGGATTCGAACCTGCGACCGTAGCGGTCGCGCGGTTCCAGACAGTAGCGCATAGAACCACTCGGCTCACCGGCCGGCAGTATTTAGGGATTCCGTGGAAAACTTAAATCAGGATGCTCAGTAGCAGGCGAAAACCTCCATTCTCCCAAATAAAATGTCAACTCTTCAGTGATCCTCAGCCATTTAAAAAGAAATATATATAAATATTATTCTGTGATAGAAAATGTGATTCATTATTTCTTTGTAAATGTGGGTTGAATCATTATTCTGTTCCATGGTTGTGGACGGAGCTGTTTGTGCAGTAATTATGTCAATGTTGTTGCTGATGTTTGTAGCTGATTGCATAATATACTCTTTGCAGTAGTTTAAAATTTTATATGTTTTTATCAGATCTTAAAAAAGAACAACTATTTTTAGTATTTTTTATGGCCTGATTCTTTAGTTCGGAAAGTGGTCGCCATCACATCGTACTTTTCATCAGAACTTTCCTAATATTCTTGAGTTATCGAATATCCTCAAGTCTTAAAGAATGAGCCGGCCGCGGTGGGCGAGCGGTTCTAGGCTCTTCAGTCCGGAACCGCGCGACTGCTTCGGTCGCAGGTTCGAAACCTGCCTCGGGCATGGATGTGTGTAATGTCTTTAGGTTAGTTAGGTTTAAGTAGCTCTAGGAGACTGATGACCTCAGATGTTAAGTCCCGTAGTGCTCAGAGCCAATTTTAAGGAATGTTTTCTAATCTTGTAACGTATCTTAAATACAATTTGTAGACATCATATATCACACTGATCCGGACTTCGGCAAAATCATTTTAACTGATTACTTGCGCAACGTAATAAAGACAGAGGAATAACAAATGGGACAAGTGAGTTCACTTGCAGAGGGAAATTACGTAAAAAAGGACGGTTGTGTCAGCTAACAATTTGGGCAAACAAAATTTGACCTAATTCAATATAGGAATCTGCGAATGTAGAATATGGTATCAGATGAAGAGGAATTATTTGTACATGCTGATGCAAAGAAGATACAATACAGAAGCGTAAACTTCCCAACAGAATTCCAAAATTCGGTCAGCGTTGCCCTCGTGCCCTCGCAAACAATGTAAATATCATCATCGAGATATTAATCGTAAAGAAGCCAAGTTAGTATACATAACACGAATTCTAATTTCAACCAACTTACCATTTGGTCTTAAAAGCTGCCATTTAAGGTAAGATTATGATACAGTACGACTATAAATTGAGCACAAGGCCAGCTGTTCCACTCTTCTGGGTTGAATTTAAAAGAACTGTTTTTCTTGCACGAACGTAGCGTGTTCGTATGTCACGTGAAGAGCATATTTCCTAATGTAGCATATAACAATATAGTGTGAAAAAGACGACAATCGTACATTTTTTCCAGTTTAGAAAACAATTAAAAGAGATGAAGTGAAGCGGATCTTTTCAGCAAGTACGTAAGTAAAGTACAATGGCTGTTGCAGTGACAAGTCTTCTAGGGTGTAACATGCTGATGACATTATACTTGCAAATGCGTTTATGTGTTTACACCACTTCAAGTAAGAATCTAAGTTCATTCCTAGAAATTTGGGGTTTGTTAAACTGTACACAGAGGGGTAATATACGTTTAATGTAAATTATAGTTGCTCTTCTCCACAAGGAAACCTATTGAGAAAATTTTACGAACTGAATGCGCCCTAACATTGAACCCCGAGGAATTCCTATAGTAATGTATTTTGGTTCTGATATGTGTTTCGCTAAACTTTTGAAGTCCAAATCAGCTAAATTTAATGTAACAATATCTTCCCTCTTCAGACTGATAATTAGTGCATTTTCTTTTACGGGACAACATGAAGCATGACCACTGCAGCCGTGTGTTTTATACAGAAAATAAGAGCCGACTGAGTAAATCTGCAAACCGTCTTGATGGCGCGGTGGGCCTCAAATTGACTGCCGACTTGGCACTAACCAACCGACAAAGGACAGCCGCTAAGCGGCGGGAGTTGTCTGAACAAACAGTCCCGCCGCACCTTCTGACACCTGTCATTGATGTCGCCCTCTTAGCACCCCCTTGTAATTCCAGTTGCAAGCCACCGGATATAGCAATCTCAAAACTGCAACGTAGAAACAGAGCCCAGAACACCGCTCCCCAGGTGAACGAGGTGGTAAACGGTTCTTTCTTAGAGTAAAAACGCACTGCCCCAACCACTGACGGGCAATGCAAGGGTCTTCTTCACTTTTTTTCTTTACTAAGCTGTTTTCCTCAACTCGTGTTTTTGCAGATTCTGTGCCACACTCAGCATAATTTCAGTCTTGATTTAATTATAAAAAAAGGTCTGCTTAGGGAGTCGACCCAAAGACTCTCGGTTTATCGTTTGGTACCTTTTTCCGCTGCGCAAACCGCTGCCCCGTAACTGCGCTCATGTAAATGGCTCCACGCCTCGCCCGGCCCGAGCCAAAAATGCTGGTCTTTCTAAACACTTGGCATCTGGAGCTCCCACTTCCGTCATTACCATTTCACATTCTGTCCTGCGTATACCATAAATTTGAACGAAACAGGTGATGACTTGTAGGCGCGGTCTCGTTGTGAATGTCTTTCGTGATCGGTACATATTCTGTTTCCCTCCTGCAGTTTTATCTTGCAGAGGTCTCATCTTATACATGGCAGCTGCGCAAGATGAGTTTCTTCACAAATCTTCCACAAATTTATTTCCAAAATTATTCGATCTTATACAGTATGGGGCAAATAAAATTGGCCCACAATACAGAGTTCCAAGGCACAAGGAAACACAGAAGGGGAAGGAAATGACGTACTAATCTGAACTATATCCGATGTTGAAAGTGACCACCATTCATCTCTTGACACTTTTTGTCTCTGATCAGCAAGCTGCTGAAGGTGGGCCGAAGATGTGTACTGCAAATTCTTCCGAAATGCCCTGCTGCAAATGGTTCAAATGGCTCTAAGCACAATGGGACTTAACATCTGAGGTCATCAGTAACCTAGACTTAGAACTACTTAAACCTAACTAACCTAAGGACGTCACACACATCCATGTCTGAGGCAGGATTCGAACCTAGACCGTAGCAGCCGTATGGTTTCCGACTGAAGCGCCTAGAACCGCGCGGCCACAGCGGCCGGCGGTCTGCTGCAGTTCTTGCAGAGGATGAGGGTTGGTGAGTTCTTGAAGACGATAGGGTTGTGGAGATACATCTTAGACTTGGGGGCTCTCCACACAAAATAATCGTACGCTAACATTTCAGCTGACATTGGTGGCCAGCTAGGGCCGCGACCAGATTGCGGCGCCAGGTGAAGTATTTGACTGCACGATCGAAGTGATATGCCGGACTCTTGATTTAATAGGATTCTGAAGTATTTTCTGGCGAACTGCAGCCACATTCTGTGATACGGGGGCACGTTTCAGGCTGTTTCTTGACTTTCTGAAATTCATATCATAACCGCTTTTCAAATTACTGCCCATTCCATTCAACTGATGCACCAGATCCCTCGCTGTCTGTAAAACAATTAAAATAATTCGGAAAACCTAAATATTTTTACTATCAGTCCAGCAACGTTAATTTTCTGTCCTAAATTCCTGTTTTATTTCGTTTACTTATTGCTCAATGTAATTACTGATTAACATTGGAGGTAGGTCTAAGTGTCTTGTTTTCTTCTCAAAAACTGCTTTACTTTCTTGGTTGCGACCCTTAGGATTGCAGCCTTGTTCCTATACGAGTTGTAGATAATTATTCGCTCCCTAATACTATCCGAATTTCAGAGTTTAAAAATACACTGTCCAATCCGATTAATGTGTCACCTACCCAAAGCTGGAGTAAACACCTTCCGCAGCTACCTACCTTAAAAGAGTCAATGGGCTCTGGAAGTTACCGGCGGGGATGTGGGGTCATGGTCTTGGTTAGGATTCCCGGCTGAATATCCGTGGTGCGAACAGGTCGATCGAGCTGGTCGCACAGATTGTCGATTTGTTTTAAGCTCCGGGAGTCTGGTGACCAGGGGAGTAGGGTAAACACACCCTGGTGTTCTTCGAGATACGCAAATACACTATGAGCTGTGTGACACGTTGCGGTGTTCTGTTGGTACATGCCGTTATGTCCAGCAAAAACAAAACAAAAATGATTCAAATGGCTTTGAGCACTATGGGACTTAACATCTGAGGTCATCAGTCCCCTAGAACCAAGGCCTACTTAAACCTAACTAACCTAAGAACATCACACACATCCACGCCCGAGGCAGGATTGGAACCTGCGACCGTAGCGGTCGCAGGTTCGGGACTGAAGCGCCTAGAACCGCTCGTCCACACCGGCCGGCCAGCAAAAACCATCTGCATATACGGGTTAACATGGTCCCAAAGATAGATACACACTTGTGTTGATTATAATGTGCTTTCCAGAATGACATCACCCAAGGAATGGCATGAAAACATTCCCCAGACCACATCGCACCTTCCTCTGGCCTGAATCTCTCCGAGGACTGTAGCCATGTATTTGCTTTCAGATGTTTTACAACGATGAACACGTAATTCATCTGAAAAGATCGTCTGTCACCACTCAGACGACATCCATTTGGGATACTGGAGTGAAAATTCAAGCTTTATTCGCCGACGAATATCAGTCAGCTTGGTTGCTTGAACCAGACACCAGCGGCAGAGGCCCATATTCAGCAACGTTCGCGGAACGTCCGTTGAGGAGTCACTGTCGATAGCCCCTGGTCGATCCCGGCAGTCCCTTGTTCAGTTGTTGCACTTCTATTAGCCTGCACACATTTCCGCATCTGTCGTGTACCCATGTCACCTATGGCCCATGGTGTCCACAACTGGTTCGGCGCCGTTTTTCGATAGCGTCATTTTGCCATGCACAGTTTTTTTTAACGATGGCGGCACGCAACCAGTTTGAAAAACTTAGAAAACTCGGAAATACTTCCTCACATGATCCGAAAGCCGTAATCATCCCTATTTTGGCATCAGTAAGATCGCTCCGTTTCCGTTATACAACTGCAATTGCACTGTTCTCCACCTCTCGTTCCCTCCAGCCCTCCAGCCACGACACGCCTTATATACCCTCCACTATTAGTCCTGCCACCTACTCTCTATGAGAAGTTATTCCACTGTTATGTCTAACATAGACGGTGGTCACATTAATGTGACTGATCCATGTAAATTTTAACAGTATATCCTTTTCTTTGATGATTCATCTACTGGTGATACACGACGTGCATTCAATAAGTAATACAACAGATTTTTTTCACTCGGTCTATCCAGTTTGAAAAAAATTATAATTTGTTTTAAGGCATCATGGAATATCCCCCCTTCAGCCCTTACAGTTTCATAAAATCTGATAAGCAACGGCGCTATACATTGTCTTCAAAGTTATGTCTGTAACGGACTGTGTTACAAGCAGAGTCCTGTCAGTGAGTTTATTTTGGTGGAAAAGCAGTGCATCGTAGATATACATAGGCGCTTGCGGAATATCTACGGGAAGACCTGCCAGTGAACAAAAGCACTGTGAGGCGTCTGTCATCATTGCAACAAGGTCGCGCAGGCCTGTCCAATTTCCCGCTTGCCGGCCGGCGCACACGGCTCTGAATCCTTTATTGTGTTTGTCGACACAAAAATGCAAACGAATATCTCCTTGTCGATGACAACGAACGCCTCACTGAAGTCCGTGCACCCGAGAGGAGCTCGCAATTCATCGTTGGACTCTTCTTCCTCATACACCCTACAACCCAGATCTCGCACAGTCCGACTTCTGTTTGTTTCGCCCAATGAACGATGCACTTCGAGTGAAGCGGTACGTGGACGATGGAAAGGTTATTGACGTTGTCTATGACTTTCACCAGTACCATGCAGACGTACCAGAAAGGTGGCATAAGTCGTTCACATTGAACGAAGTTTATCTTAAGAAAAAGGGGACTAATATAATGTATTGGAATCCGGAAAATCCCAACCTACTTTCAGAAAAAAAAGTGTTGCGTTCCTTAATGAACGCCCCTCATAGGTACTCATACACAGGTTATTGCAGAGATGTACCTTCTGAATCAATTTTACTGTTTATAGGGAGGAATAATAACTTTTTTTTCTTAATTGTACTTGTATCTTACTTTGCTGCACAATTGTCTCATTTGAAAGAGGTGCCTTTCTCAGTTAGCTATGCTTGGCACTTGTCTCGCACTCTAGACGACTGAAATGTAATTGTCTTTATGGTTACACACATTTATATTTTCAGTGGCTACTTTAAATTACTCTAGGCAAGAGGCAGGATGGTGCCATACAACAGGCGATAGCCGGTCTCCTTTCCTAGTGTCTTTCTGCTGAGGTAATGACGCCTGTCGAAAGATACCCATCTCAACTGCTCATATAACCTTCTGCCATCTTGTTACTACCTTTCAGGTGAGTTGCTAAGCGAATCTCTATCTTACCAATTTTTACGTGGATTTTATATTATGCTGGAAACGAATTTCTCAGTACAACTACGAAAAAATTAGCACGAAGAATGGCATTTGTTTTCCCGTCTAATACGTGATGAATTATCGATATTTAGACTGACGAACCAAAATGTTAATGTCACCTGCTAAACACTTTTGGAACGCAATACAACAGTGAATCTGCGTGGAAAGGATTCGACAAGTCCTTGGTAGGTTTTGGGAGATGTGCGGAACCATGTCTACGAGCAGGTCACACAATTTCCTTTAATTACAATTCGGTGATTTGTGGGCATGGTGCTCTTGTTCAAAGCGTCGAAAATGTGTTCCATCGAGTTCAGGTCATGCGACTTTTTTGTTTAAGATATCGACGTGAGTTCACTATGATTCTCCCCAAACAACCACAACTTTGCAACAGGGGGGTATCTAGCAGGAAGATGCCGTTGCTGTCGGGGAAAACATCACTGAATCCACATATGTTAATGTGCCTTCGATTATTACTACAGGTTTAAGTTCTGATAGCCCAGTACTGGCACCATATGTCTGCGTCTGTAGTGCAGTGCGTGAGCTTAGCAGCCGTTCGGTGTATATGGTTACAACTATCGATCTGGTGTAACAAGAGACTTGATTCGTCCGACCAGATTACATAATTCCACTGGTCCATGTTCTAATCTCGATGATCCCGTACCGACTGCAATAGTAAATCGCGATGTCAGTGCATCTACATAGGAATATATAAAGGTCGTCTACTTTAGAATGAATATCTTTGACGCAGTAAGTACGTATATAAAGCAATAAAAAACAATTTAATGAGAGCAAGTGAAGTACAATATCCAGAAAAAAAATTAAATTAAAAGCTGATCATGTTCAAAAGTTTTTTTCGGAAATGTTTGTTCCTGATTCAGCATTCTACTCTGTGGTCATATCAGGCACCGTTCGCCACCTGTCCTGTTTGACAGACCAGAGAACCCTTCGCTCATCATGTTCTGTGATGAGGTATCGACCTCCATACCTTAACGCATACTTGTGGTTTCACCGACCTTCAGCCATGCCCATAGACGCTCACGCCAGTAACACGCGAACAGCCGACGACGTTTGCTGTTTCCGAGATGCTCGTTCCCAACCGCTGCTCTTTGAGAGTCTACCGTTTCCGAAAGCGTCTTACGTCTGTGGATTTCAACGTTTATGCCCCGTATCATCGCTGAAATGGTCCCTCATATGGCTGTGCTCCGTGCGTCTACTTTCCTTACGGGGTTCGATTTCCGGCCGGGTTGGGGTTTTTCTCCGCCCGGGGACTGGGTGTTTGTGTTGTCCTAATCATCTCATCGTCATCTCATCATCATTCGGGTAGTGGCGAGACTAGAAATGGAAAGGAGTTGAATCTGTGTGGGCGTTGATGACCACGAAGTTGAGCGCCTCACAAACCAACATCATCATCACTTTCTTTACCCTGTCATGTACCCATGACGCCATCAAGCGTTTTTCTGTCTTTCGGGGACCGTGTTTTCTCCCAAGCAATAGAGGCTCTGACGCTCGGTGGGGTGCAAATGGTAACTAAAGTAAAGGACGAGGGGAGATTAGAGTGTAAAATTCCTTGTACAATAACGTCATCAACGATCGAATACAAGCTCAAATTGGGGAGCGAAGTGTAACCAGTTGTTACTTTTTCTGTAGAGTCTTTTTATTTGAGGAAGAGAGAAAAACTTTGGAGAAAGTAAATGTTCATGCGTGGAATGTAATTTGTAGCCCTGTTCATTGTCTTCAGTGTTACCCAGCTCGGTGGAATTGTCGTTGTTTAGTGAACAAGAGAAATACCATACTGATACAGAAAAGGTTGCATCGGTAAGGAAGTAATGCCATCACACACAACATTAATGAACAAGCTACATCTCTTAGTCAGGAAGAAATGCCACCTCATATTAAACCACACTCGCTGAATTTCACTGTTACACCCACAACACAACCAAATAATACGAAATAGCAGTACTTATGTTATTAACAAGTACGATCCAATGTGCCATAGGACATGCATGCATGGCGAATAAATACGAAATAGCAGTTTGTGTGTTTTCAAGGCTTTTGATGCAATGTTCCTTCGGACATAAATGCATGTCTTTCATATTTATTCATCAATACCAGGCCATGGACTCTCCGTAAAAGTGTCCTTCCCGAAAGTGAATATACATAAACCCGGGTTCACACACGCGTCAAACTGCTATTGGAAACCAGTTTCCTGTATGAACTGCCAGTTTTTAGTGACACAGCTTAAGAGACTCATCTTTTGTCACGCCACAGGAAGTTCACATTGATTGTACTTCATTACACCACTTTCCTTACACCACTGCTGCCTGGTGTCAGAATTTTGAAACATGAGCATTCTGTTGCAGTTATTATGGAGCAATAGCAGCTGTACTCCATTCGATTTCAGTGTGTTTTCACTACATTACTGAAAAAAATGAAAAGAGTGGTCTAGAGGTACACGTTCGTAGCTTCTGGAACAACATGAACAGCAGCCTCATTGATTTCTGTAGTCGTGTGTGTGTGTGTGTGTGTGTGTGTGTGTGTGTGTGTGTGTGTGTGTGTGTGTGTGTGTGTGTGTGCAAACCAATGACGTATCCCACAATCAAAATATTTTTGGATGAATAAATAAATAAACCTAATACAAATATTAAAAAAGCGACTCGTATAAACTTCGTGATTCGCGTGAACAAGCATTCTATAAATTGTGGATTGCATCCAACAAATAGCTCCTGAGTGTGACATTCCAGCTGTTACAATAAAAATTAATATTTCGAAATGCCTATATCAATGAATACAATGAGCTTCTAAATTCTTGGAAGAGTGGCGTGTCTGCAGATGATATTTACAGGCCAGCTGTTCCTTAGTCTTCAATTACAGACAGCGTTTTCATCTCTGAGTGTTGTTTCTCTTGTGAATGTGCTTGTGGCTCCTGGGTTATCCCTGTGCGTAATATATTTTCGGATTTAAAATTTGGGTTTCGTCTTCCTTTTATTTAATCTTGTCACATCTCTAATGCCATAACCTGCACTGTAACATTCAAACCTCCTCATATGATATCAATTGACCCCATACTGGAACTTTGCGTGAACAGTAGCTCGTTATCTCATTACAGAAAGTCACGAGCTATTGTGTCACATTAATAGTGTGTGTGAACCCGACTTACGTACGAGTGCTTGTTGTGACACCAGGACGATGACATATGAAAGTTTGGACCTGGCCGTGGTTCGTGCACGGATAACCAAAGCGATTATGGTGGCCGCTCGTGTAAAGCGAGAAATCCGGATTAGAGTTCCGGTCAGGCACAAATTTTTATTGATGTCGTTCTAATATACAGCCGAAGGTGGTTCATGTACGCAAATTCCTGTTGACCCAAAACAGCACAATTCCCCAGATATCTGCCAAATCCTCGAAAAGTAATTAAGATATACCGTATAATCTGTTTCATCAGTGTTCAAGATGCTCTTCCATAGCCGCAAACACCTGTATGTGTGGTTGTCGGCACCGCCAGCGACGTGCGTTTCCAGGAGCAATCTGCGCCTTTCCAGCAACAGCGCGTGAGACACTGCCAGAGTTTACCAACCTCTCGACTGAATATTCTCGCTCGTACTTGTCCTTAAACTAGTCCTTTCGTCTTCTACAAGAGTTTCCAAAAGATATTTCTCCCATTTCACTAAATACGTTTTGGCCTTAGACCATTTACAACGGTACAACGTTACAACACTTGAAAATAGTTTAAGTCCAAAATCCAGATATTAAGATAAACACATTACATATGAAGTCCAGTAAAGTTGACAGCAGAAAACACTTTACTTTGCAAAAGGTGAGGTAGACGATTTTACTGTTTTAAGTCGATCGTTTGGTTGGAAAGATTGGAAACCCAAGTTATGCCATCAAAATTTATGTTCGCTAAACATTCTATTGTCAAAAAACATAGAAAAATTCATAATTCTTTCAATTTTCCTGTTCTTTAATTTTAGTTTCTCGGGATCCTAGTTCTTTCGCGTCTATTTCCTTTTTAAAAGAGCACGAAGTTATTTACAAAGTTGGTTACTAAAACCGTTTTCTGGACCCAGTACCAAGGGTGCTGAAATTCGTCAAAAAACTTTGTACAAAATGGCAAAATCGCTAGTTTTTGAGACCTTTTATTTCATTCTCTTTTCATAAAGTAGAAATATATTATGTGTTATACACTGCAATTGAATATCTATCTATCTATCGCTTGAGCCTTGTCCCGCAGTTACACAGGGTCAACCATCGCTAACTGGATTTGGCATGTTAATGGTTAAGTGGTGGCCGGATGCCTTTCCTGCCGCCACCTCGTACCCCCCTGCGACGGAATTATTGTACCCCAACTGCCTGCATCGAGTGTAATCCATGGAATAGTGCGAATGTGTTCAGATGGCTGCGAGCCGTGTAAATGAAGCGGAACATGGGGACCAGCCCGGAATTCACCTAGCGGGATGTGGAAAACCGCCTAAAAACCACATCCAGGCTGGCCGGCACATCGGCTCTCGTCGTCAATCCACCGGGTGGATTTGATCCGGGGCCGGCGCGCCTACCCGAGTCCAGGAAGTAGCGCGTTACCGCGCTCGGCTACCCTGGCGGGTCACTGCAATTGAATATCTCACTTTGTGAAATGGTTGGTTTATACAGGGTAGTCAGAAACAATCTGAAAAGCTTGTAAGAGCGTTGTAGAGTACGTTGTGTTGAGAAATAACAGTTTAAAAAATCGATACGTTGTACCGTTTCAAGTTAGAGTTAGCCAGTCAGGTCGTTACGCGCACAAATTCAAACGTTCCACAAGAGACAGCGTCACCAAACATGTTCTTCGTTTGGTCTTCTAAAATCGAACAAGAGAGCAATAAAAAAACTGATCATGGAGGGGTGATAAGGTCCTTGATAGGATACGAGAAGTATGCGGACCGGGTGTCTACGCACAATTCAAGTTATTCGAGCAAATTGCGGGATGGTGGTTTACAGGCTCACGGCTGGTAAACAATACGTGTTCCAATGGGTGCAGATCAGGCGCATTTGCTGGGCAGGACGCCATGTCAGTTCACTATGGGGCCCCTCAAACCTCTGTAGCATGATTCTGACCTGGCTATATGGACCGTTATTCTGCTGGAAGATGTTATCACCGTAGTTGGAGACTTCGAGCATGAAGCGATGCAGGTAGTCCGTAATTTTATACACGTAGTTAATTGTTTCCATGATGCTCTCGATTACCACCACAGTTCACTTGTAAGAACAACTCAATGTACCCCATAGCATAATTCTGTCCTCTCCGGCCTGCAAGTGTGGCGCGGTGCAACCATTCGCGTGGATGACGGCGTGTAAGGACCCAAACATCGACCCGGTATAAAAGGAAGTGCGACTCATTGACAGGCGACGCGTTTCTATTGAGCTACAGTGAAAACTCAGTGATACTCTACCCAAAGCTATCGTAACTGACGATGTCGTCAGATCAACACGGGGAAACGTATGGGTCCTGTGATGTCTAGCTCCATGTTCAGCAATGACCTTTGAACGGTGTGCTCCGAAAACCTTGTGCCTGCACCAGCATTGTGCTCTGTCGCCAGATCTGCCATAATGGAAATGAGAGTTTGGCGTCATTGGCCGGGAGGCCCCTTGTGGGTCAGGTCCGGCCGCCTTGGTGCAGATATTATTACACTCGACGCCACATTGGGTGACATGTGATCCGAGTGGGGATGAAATTATGATGACGACAGCACAACACCCAGTCCCTGAGCGGGGAAAATCCCCGACCCAGCCGGGAATCGAACCCGGGCCCGTAGGACGCCTATCCGTCACACTGACCACTCAGCTATCTGGGCGGACAGATCTGCCATATATCTCTGCATATCACGGATTACTCAGTGGGGGGATCTTCCGACCTCAACGCTTTGTGATGAGATCATACGGCCAACTCGTTATTTCAGTATCCTTTAACCGCTTTCCTTAGATACTCGCTAAATTAGGACGTAAGCAGGAGATCAGCTTTACCCTTACAGAGATTCTCGTTTCCAGCCGCAACACTACAACATCGTCCCCCGCTTATATCAGTGGATTTCCACATTTGCGGCCGATATCTTCACCATGTCGTACAGAATATGAATTGACAGTAAATCGAAGAGATGAGAAGTAGCAGAAATTAGAACAACAAAAAACTTGACATCAGGGTTGATGGTCAAGAAGTAGACGAAGTTAAGGAATTCTACTACCTAGGCAGAAAAATAGCGGACGGACTTGAAAAACAGGCTAGCACTGGCAGAAAGGGCATTCTAGGCCTTGAAAAATCTACTACTATTATAGGACTAAACTTGAGGAAGAGATTTCTGAGGATGTACAGTATGTTTGGAGCACAGTATTGTATGGTAGTGAAACATGAACTGTGGGAGCCGGCCGCGGTGGCCGTGCGGTTCTAGACGCTGCAGTCCGGAACCGCGGGACTGCTACGGTCGCAGGTTCGAATCCTGCCTCGGGCATGGATGTGTGTGATGTCCTTAGGTTAGTTAGGTTTAAGTACTTCTAGGTCTAGGGGACTGATGACCACAGATGTTAAGTCCCATAGTGCTCCGAACCATTTGAGCCATGATCTGTGGGAAAACCGAAAGAGAAGAGAATCGAAACATTTGAGATGTGGTGCTTTGGAAGAATGTTGTAAATTAGGTGGACTGATAAGGTAAGGAATGAGGAGGTTCTGCGCAGAACCCGAGGGGAAAACACTGACAAGAAGAAGGGACAAAATGATAAGACATATTTGAGACATCATGAAATGACGCCCAGGTACTAAAGGGAGCTGTACAGGGCAAAAACAGTAGGGGAAGACAGTGATTTGAATACATCCAGCAAATAATTGAGGACGTAGGTTGAAGTGCTACTCTGAGATGAAGAGGGTGGCACGGGAGAAAAATTCGTGGCATTCCGCATCGCATCGAACGTGTTAGAAGACTAATGACTAAAAAAAAAACTTTTCTATAATGACTTTCCATTCATCTCTCTTCCAATTACGTTCTCTTCTTACTGTGTCACATTCCCGCAACACCATCAGGAGGCATGCGGTGGGCAGTGGTCACAATATCTTGGCTCTTCAATGTATAATTGTCGAAACACCATTTTGACAAGAAGTGACTTACTAAGATGTAGTGAATTACTATTCCCTGGAACACGCAGTGCAGCTGGTAGTTTGGGTTATCGCTGCGAGAGTACGTTACGTAGACCGTGACCCGAACTGCGCGCAGGCTCGTGTCGCAGTGAATGCTATCGGGCAGATATGGGCTTGCGTCAAAAGGGCACTGAATACCGACAGTGCGACGGCTGAGATAGCAGAAGTACCCCTCCCGCGCTCTCCGGCTCCGATCTCGGCTCGCACTCGAGAGTACGTGACCCGAGCACAGCTCCGGCGCTTGACGCGAGTGCCACACCGAAGCCCGGGCTAGAAGCTCTGTGCTCGCCAAGTGGGTCGCCAGAGTGATCCAGCCTACCAGCTGTAACTCTGCCTGCGCCATTGCAATTGGTTTCTGTCAACGCTGAGCTGCCTCTGGAATCGTAAAGAGACACACTACTGTGCTTTCGAAAATCACCCTTAAACGAACATGTCGTGGAGGGGTACCTGATCAAAACCGGAGACCTGTTATATGTGAAGACTGCCACTCAAATACCACTGTAGATATTCTAGATACATTCTTACTAAAAGTAGAAATGACGTACAGCCACAGCTGTTTAGCTCCGAGCAAGATCGTGATCAGAGGAGCCTCCAAGGGGTCCGCATCTCCCCTCTAAGCTAAAAGAAATTACACAGGATCTAGCGGCTGTGTAATGAAATCAAGAAGTATTTCGATTTTCAATCATAAGACGACAAAGCGATACGCACTATCGGTACTTGACAAGACCATCTGTAGATTTAAATTACTATCAATGATCACCCATCCATACTTTTACCAAGAACAACTATTGCACATTTTAAGCCTTACACGATCTCAGCTGCAGTTTTCTTAATCATATCAGTTTTTACTTGCCCTTGAATTACATTAATTATTGCTTTTGTTCTGTGTGCTGTTGTGATTGTATTTAATTACAGGTAAGTTTCTAACAAGGAAGAAGAGGAAAACCCATTTCGATTCGTTAGCTTAAACTAAATCCCAAATGTTTCCTTCAGTTGCTTTAAATCCTCGAAGAAAGCACTTGGGATATGGTTTAGAATTCATGACGCAGTCGACGAGCGGTTCTAGGTGCCTCAGTCCGGAACCGAGCTGCTGCTATGGTCGCAGGTTTGAATCCTGCCTCGGGCATGAATGTGTGTTACGTCCTTAGGCTAGTTAGGTTTAAGTAGATTGTAAGTCTAGGGGACTGATGACCTCAGTTGTTAAGTCCCATAGTGCTTAGAGCATTTTGAACCATTTGATTCACGACACTGAGGAACATGTGGGCCAGTATGGCAATATAGTTCATTTTTGAAAGATGCAGATCGGGTCTGAAGGTGGCATAATGGAATGCCAGATCTGGTAGTAAAAATAAAATAAAATAACATTTCAACTGCTCGGTTGTTGGCGAATTTCATTGATAAATAAGATGTCTTGGCTCGTCGGTCGGCACTTTCTTCATTCAGGTCTTCCTGCAGTCACAGTTGATACTTTGTGGACGCCCCTACAAACCACGTGGCAGAGTATTCGCCAGAAGCAAGTTCACGCGCTCTTTAATTTCACGCCACGACTTCTAGCAGTGCTTCTTGCAGGAAGTGGAGGCGCTATTCCATATTAAGTTTTCACAGTTACAGTTCAAGAACAGGTCCAAGCATTTGTGTAACGCCATAATCCTAACCGGTGGAGTAAATCTCAATATGATCACATCCCTCGGTACTTTTTTGAGAAAAGTTTTTCCTGCTTAATTTTATGTACCAAACACTATATGTATGAAGGCCTCCCAAAACCAAATAATGTACATAAATTTAAAAAGTAAATAAATGTGATTGCAAGGTAAATAAAAGCGTTAGCCCTTTTAAGGTCCCGTTTAACAAATCGGGCATCCTTGTGACAAATTCCTGGCTGCGTTCTTGCTACAAGGGGATGGGAAGGGGATGGTTAGAAGCGAGGGAGGGGACAGGTCTCTAAGCATGCCTGACTTTCTTGCTCTGCATACATATTCCGCAAGCCACCATATGGCTCATGGTGGACGGTACATTGTACCGCTGCCAGTCACGTTCTTTCCTGTTCCAGTATCAAATCGAGCGACGGGGAAGTAACCATCTACTTCTCTCCGCAAGAGCTCTAATTTCTCTTATCTTCGTGGCCCTTACACAGAATACACATTGGCGGCTGTAAAATCGTTCTGATGTCAGCTGCAAAAGCTTGGTCTCAAAATTTCATCAATAATGTTTCCTGGAAAGAATCTCATCTTCCCTCCAGCGATTTTTGAGTTTAGGAAGCGTCGCCATTGTACTTCAATTTTCCCTTTAATCCTGGGTAACCCAAACATTCGAACAGTACCCAAGAGTAGACCCCACTGATGATCTATATTGGTCTCCTTTAAGATAGGCTACACTTTCCCAAAATTCTCCCAATAAACCAAAGTCGACTGTTAATCTTCCATATTACGCTCCTTACCTACTCGTTTCATTTAATATCGCTTGGAAAGGTTACGCCTAGATGTTTTTATCAACGTCCCTGTGTCCAACAGCACACCAATAATACTGTACTCAAAAATCGCAGAATTGTTTCCCCTACTCATATGAACAACATTTTTGAGCGTTTAGAGAAAGCTCCTGTACGTCACATAGATTGGAAATTCTGTTTAACTCATTCTGTATCGGTCTGCATTTACTCAATAATAATACCTCCCGGTACACTTAAGCTTCATCAGAAAACAGTCCAAAATTGCTGCTCACATTATCCGTCAACCATTTATGAATGTGGAGAACAACAGCGCTCCTGTCACACATCCCTCGTGCACTCTCGACGACAGACTTTCTTTGACGAACACATGGCATCTGGAGTACCCCACCAGGGTGTCATGGAGCTGTTACTATTAGTAATGTACGTAAATAATTTTGTTGTTGTTGTTGTTATTGTAATTGTTGTCTGCAGTCCAGAGACGGGTTTGATGCGGCTCTCCATCCTACTCTATCCTGTGCAAGTTTCTTCAAGTGCTTGATGCAAGCTACATCTTTCTGAATCAGCTTTGTGTATTCATCTCTTGGTCTCCCTCTACGACTTTTACGCTCCACGTTGCCCTCTAATACTAAATTGGTGATCCTTTGATGCCTCAGAACATGTCGTGTCAACCGATCCTTTCTTCTAGTCAAGTTGTGAAACAAATTTATCTTGTCCCCAATTCTATTCAGTAACTCCTCGTTAGTTACGTGATCTACTCATGTAATCTTTAGCATTCCACATCTCAATAGCTTCTATTCTCTTCTTGTCTAAACTATTTATCGTCCGTGTTTCACATCCGTACAGGGCTACACTCCATATAAATACTTGCAGAAAAGAGTACGTGACACTTAAATCTACCCTCGCTGTTAACAAATTTCTCTTCTTTATAAACGCTTTCCTTGACGTTGCAAGTCTACATTTTATATCATCTCTACTTTGACCATCATCAGTTATTTTGTTCCCCAAATAGCAAAACACATATACTACTTTAATTGTCTCATTTAATAATCTAATTCCCTCAGCATCACCTGATTTATTTCGACTACGTTCCATTATCCTCGTTTTGCTTTTGTTGATGTTCATCTTATATTCTCCTTTCACAGACACTGTCCATTCCGTTCAACTGCTCTTCCAGGTTCTTTATTGCCTCTGACAGAATTACAATGTCATCGGCAAACGTCAAAGTTTTTATTTCTTCTCTGTGGATTTTAATTCCTACTCCAAAATTTTCCTTTTGTTTTATTTACTGCTTACTCAATATACAGATCGAATAACATCAGGGAGAGGCTACAACCTAGATCAGGAAGAAACAATGCACAAAGAAGTTGAATACGTGATTACTAAGCAATGAGCATGTCCGTTTGTAGTTCGCTCAGGCTAAAGGCACTGCCATGATGGATAGCTCAGTAGGCAGTGCAGTTGAAGGAGAGTGGACATCTCTAAAAAGTTGGAAAGAAAACCATGGATACAAAAAAGATAGCTGCTAAGAAACTGTGGGTAACACAAGAAATGCTTCAGTTGATCGATGAAAGATGGAAGTACAAAAATACCTAAGAGAATTCAGGAATACACAAATACTTTTAGAGATGAAGTATATAGGAAGTGCGGGGAAGCTCAAGTAAAATGGCTGCATGACAAATGTGAAGAAATCGGAAAGAAATGATTGTCGGAAGGACGGACTTAGCATACAGAAAAGCCAAAGCAATCTTCGATGAAATAAAAGCAAGGGATGTAACATTAAGTACGCAATTGGAATTCCACTGTTAAATACAGGGGAGAGAACAAAAATATGAGAAGTGTAGATTCAGGACCTCTGCGTGGGGGAGGACTCCTCTGATGAAGTGACAGAAGAGAAAACAAGAGGCAATAGAGAAGAGATGTGGGATCCAGTATTAGAATCTGAAAGAAGACTTGCGGTAATATAAGGTAGAAGGAGCAAATAACTTTCCATGTCCGCAGCTCGTGGTCGTGCGGTAGCGTTCTCGCTTCCCACGCCCGGGTTCCCGGGTTTGATTCCCGGCGGGGTCAGGGATTTTCTCTGCCTCGTGATGACTGGGTGTTGTGTGATGTCCTTAGGTTAGTTAGGTTTAAGTAGTTCTAAGTTCTAGGGGACTGATGACCATAGCTGTAAAGTCCCATAGTGCTCAGAGCCCATAACTTTCCATCAAGGTTTCTAAAAATTTGGGTGGAAGTTGCCGCAAACCGATTATTCAATTTGGCGCCTTAGAGTGTATGAGACGGCTATTATGCCACCAGACTTTCGGAAAAACTCATCCACACAATTCCGAAGACTGCAAGAGGCGACAAGCGCCAGAATTATCGCACAATCAGCTTAACAGCTGATACATATAGGCCATGACAACAGTAATATACAGAAGAATGGAAATGAAAATTGAGAGCCTGTTGGAAGACAATCAGTTCAACTTTAGGAAAGGTAAAGGGCCAAAGGGGCACCTCTGATGTTGTTGCTGGTAATGGAAGCAAGACTGGAGAAACATCTAGACACATTCATTGGATTTGTCGACTTGGAAAAAGCGTTCGACATTGTCAAATGGTGCAATATGCGCGAAATTCAGAGAAACATAGGGGTAAGCTATAAGAAAAGATGTATAATATAGAATACGCAAATCAAGCGAGATGGAACAAGCGGAAGGCCAGGAACGAAATGCTCCTGTCTCCACATGTGTAGTCTTTCGCACTACTGTTCAATATCTGCATCGAAGAAGCAATGAGGGAAATAAAAGAAAGTTTCAAGAGTGGAATTAAAATTCAAAGTGAAAGGATATCAATGATGAGATTCGGCGATGACATTGCTATTCTCATTGAAAGAGAAGAAGAATTACAGGACTAGCGTAATAGAATGAACAATCTAATAGTACTTAGTATGGACTGGGAGTAAATCGAAGAAAGACGAAAGTAATGAGAAGCAGCAGATGTGAAAACAGCGAGAAACTTAACATCAGAATTGGTGATCACGAAATGGACGAAGTTACGGAGTTCTGCTATCTAGGCAGCAAAATAATCCAAGACGGACGGAGCAAGGAGGATATTACAAGCAATCTATCACTGGCGAAAAGGGAATTCCTGGCCAAAAGAAGTCTATTATATCAAACACGGACCTAAAATTGAGGAAGACATTTCTTAGAATGTACGTTTGGAGTACAGCTTTGTATGGTAGTGAAACCTGGACTGTGCGAGAACCGGAAAAGACGGGAATAGACGCAATTTGAGATACGGTGCTGAAGACTAAAGAAGAATGTTGAAAATTAGGTTTACTGATACAGTAAATAACGAGGAAAAGAATATATGGTAAATTCACACAAAGTATGAGAAGAATCAAGAGAGGATTCCACAAAGATATTATAAATTCTATAGAAGGTAATTATCATGAAACCAACTCCAGGAACTACTATAAAATCTTTGGGAAACAACTACAACAATATGAGGCCTCTACACTATTAATGAAAGATGAAGATGGAAGAATGACACACAGTAACAAGGAAAATGCAGAAATCATGGCAAAAGCATTTAACAAACTTCTGAATTGCGAGAAACCCAAAGAACCCTTACAAATCAACAGAAATACCCCAATAAAAACCAATGTGTTGAAATGTGGAAATATGCAAGTGACACAATCAAGACCTCCTTACACATGGTTCTAACAAAAATTTGGCTAACAGAACGATTCCCCGAACATTGGACCACAGCTATCATCCACCCACTACACAAAAATGTAGATAAGAGCAACCCAGACAACTACAGAGGAATCTCTCTCCTAGATTGCACATAAAAAATTCTATCCAAAATCCTATACGAAAGAAGCAAGGAGCAATTAGAACAGGAGTTAGGGGAATATCAGGGAGGTTTCAGACCATGGAGAAGCTGTGCAGAGCAGATAATTAGTTTAAAACTAATTATGGCATACTACAAGAAACGGAACAAATCTCTGGCAATAACATTTGTAGATTTTAAGAAGGCATATGCCTGTCTCCACAGACCTACAGTATTAAATATTTTAAGAGGTCTAGGACTCCATCCAAAACTAATTTAAATAATACAACTCACTCTAACCAACACCAAATCAAAAGTGAAGGTTAGAGGAGAAATTTCGGAACCATTCCTCACAAAAACAGGCTAAGGTGACTGCCTATCGCCATATGAGGGAATAGTGCAAGGACAATCCAAAGATGATATGAATTGGAAATGCAAAATATAATATCAGCTTAAACTGCTTGGGATTCGCTGATGATCTTGCTCTCCTAGCCAACACCGTTCAAGAAGCCAGGCAACAAGTGAAATCACTACAAGAAACAGCAGAGAAAGAAGGCTTTAGATTATCATTTGAAAAAACGGAGATTATGCTAACCGATCCACCACTTGGAAGCAAAATTACAGTAGGAGAACAGGAAATCCAAACAGTTGATAAATTTAAATATTTAGGCGAAATAATAACATAAAATCTAAATGAGAAGCCATCATGGCAGAACAGAATAAAAAAAACTGAACTACGCAAATTACTTTACCAAAACTACATACAACAAAGAAAGCCTATCTATAACGGAAAATTAAAACACTATAAAACAGGTACACAACCAGAAATAACGTATGCAGCTGAAACTATCTTCAAAACAATTAATACAGCAGAAAATGACAGAATACTAAAATAGAAAGAAGAATTATTAGGAGATGTATAAATAAACAGTATAAAATAAATGGACATTGTAGAACAGCATCAAATGAAACAGTATATAAGAAAATAGAACCAGTCATGAGCACGATCAGGAAGAAACCCATCTCATTCTTTGGACATCTGGTGAGAACTCCAGAAAACAGAATAAGTAAACAAATAATAAAAACATTGTGGAATAGCGTGAGTGACATTAAATGGATCACAGAAATTAAGGAAGACATAAAAGAACTCCAAATTACAGTAGATGACCTACCAGAAAAGACAGAGAAAACCAGAGTACTGCAAGACCCGCAAACCAGACTACAAATGAAAAACAATAAAAGGAGTACAGGAAGAGTGGGCTCAGATGAAGAAAGAAAGAAAAAAACTGGAAGAATGAAGAAATATTGGACAGACAGAAGAGCAAAACACCTTTCATATAAGAGTAGACTCTAATAATTATATTACTAAATATCAAATTAAGTTATTGTTGAGCCAAATTCTATCCCTGTGTAACAACTTGTTTACAACTTTCTATTTTTGTCTAGAGTGGTCCAATTAAAGCCATAAAATAAATAATATTACTAATAATGGAAAATATTGACAAGGAAAAGTGACAGAATGTTAGGACATCTGTTAAAAAATCGGGTAATAACTTACATAATACTAGTGGGAGCTGTGGAGGATAAAAACTGTATAAGAAGATGAAATACAACCAGTAAATAATAGAGGACGTAGTTTGGAAGAACTTCACCGAGATGAAGAGGTTTGCAAAGCTGAGAAACTCGTGGAGGATCGCATCAGAAGGCAGATGACCCAAAAACATCGAGGGGGAAGCGTTGCATGCTCTTTAAGATTCTTCGCAGATGATTCATTTGTCTACAACAAGGTGGCAACGCCGTGTAACAGAGCACTAAGTGGAAGGGCTGGGGCTGAAGAAAAAAAATGTTTCAAATGGCTCTGAGCCTTATGGGACTTAACAGCTGAGGTCATCAGTTCCCTAGAACTACTTAAACCTAACTAACCTAAGGATATCACACACATCCATGCCCGAGGCAGATTCGAACCTGCGACCGTAGCGGTCTCGCGGTTCCAGACTGACGCGCCTAGAACAGCACGGCCACACCGGCCGGCGGGGGCTGAGGAGCTAGGCTTTATACAACAGTTTTAAGCATAATTTGTTTTCAACCGTAAGTTTTAAAAACAACACGAAATAATTGATTTAAAACAATATGTCAAAAAGTTTACAAGGAAACGTGTAATGTAATTTAATTTAGGCAAGAAAAACTTTACAAGCAGAATTGAATGTAACACATGTGTTCATACCATCAAAATTACTGCACTTCCTCATTCGTCTATCTTTGCTCAGTGCAAACAGTTACCAAAGAAAACACAATTATCAGATTTGTCTCTGGAAAGGACGCAAAAATAACCATCTGAAAACAGAACGTGACAAGTTTTCGGACTCCCCCTTCCGCAGAGCGACATAGAACATGCCCGGTATTCAGATCCCTGGGCGACGACGGTTCCAACCATCACAGTTCACTATAACTCAATAGGATAATGACTATCCACGGAGTCACCGATACCGAACAAAGGCATCTTCTGTCCGGACACGCCGTGTAGCAGGTTGGCGAAGTCCAGAACTCCATTCTTCCGTCTCGCCCCTGGCTGCAACTGTTCTGCACGTAGCTGGCTGGCTCCAGCTGTCCCTCATGACAGTCGGCAAAGGGCTGGTCACGCCACACAGTAGTACCGGTGCGAGAAGGTTGGGCGCGGCGTTCAAAGGAGTCGGACATGTGGCAATGATGCCACCGGCACAGCCGGAAGACCTCAACGATTTGCAGAATGCCCTACAGAGGACTTCTGAATAGCGCAGGTCCTGCACGACTGGACGTAAATAATGTAACATTTTGCTCATACGTCGGAAAAGAAAACCGCTACTGTATATTTACACTTTTGATGAGAAACTACTGGAAATAGTATCTACAGTACAATATTTAGGAGAGACGTTAAGCGGAATGACCACATAAAACAAACAGTAGGAAATGCAGATGCCAGACTGAGATAGGAAGAATCTTAAGAAAATGTAACTCATCCATGAAGGAAGCCGCTTAGACGGTGTTTGTTCGACAGAGTCTTGAGTATTGTTCATCAATGTTAGATCCTTACCAGACAGGACAGATAGGGGAGGTAGAGAAGATACAACGAACAGTGCCGCGTTTCGTCACGGAACCGTTTAGTCGGCTGGAGAGAGTTACTGTGATGCTCAACAAACTCCATCTGAAAACGTCACGAGGGAGATGTGTATCACGGAAAGGTATATTGTTGAAATTTCGGGCGACCACTTTCCGGGAGAGTTGGGCAACATGTTACATCGTTTCACATACATTTCGCGCAATGACTACGACGAGAAAATTCGAGAAATATGCGGTAGCATGGGGGTTATCGACCATCATTCTTCCCAGGCGCCGTTCGCGAGGATAGGGAGGATCAGTTTGTGGTACCAGAAGTAATTTGTGCTACTCATTATTAGGTGGATTGCGGAGTATGATGTAAATAGACAGGGGACAACGTACTGGGTTCCCTTACTGCAAAAGTCTTCGATCCACTTTTATGCTTGGGAACTTATCCCGCATGCTCGGATTTTCCTTAAGAGTCAGCTGTGGGGCACTTTGTCAAACACCTTACGAAATCTGGTAATATGGAATCTTTCTGTCTCCCATCATCCATGGTTCGCAGGATATCGTAGGACACACACGTGCGATGATTTTTAAGTCCGTGTTGATATATGGACGGAAGCTTTTCTGTCTCAAGGAAACTTGTTATATTCGAACTTTGAATATGTTAAGAATTCTGCAGCAAGCCGATGTTAAGAACATTGGTCTGTGCTTTTGCAACTCCATTCCGTTACCCTTGTTGCCTATGTGAGGTAACTGCTCTTTCTTTCAGTTAGTTATTCAGTTAGCTATCTCGCGTTCCATGTTTCATTTGCAGGTTAAATCTTATACAGACGTGAGTTAGTAATTCCTACCCACCCGCTTTCCACCTTTTACACATTACAGTAATATAATAGGAGTGGTCAAGTTCAGTTTGTTTGTGCGTCCCTTTTTGTGCTAAAGACAAATTTAACGAGTGGTGATGAATATCTTTTACCTTCTGATACAGTAATTATGTACATCATTGTTCGTTTTTAACTGCAGTGGATTATTTACAACAGACTTCATGAGGGAACAACTATACTGTGAAACAGCAGTCAGAATGCCCAACTTCTTTACCAGCTGTCTACAAGACGATCATGGCTGAGCACTACAAATTATTCTTACAGTACGATTTTGAGCAATGAAGACTTTCTTGAAGTAAGGCACCCCACAACATCATTCCATTATTGAATGAAAACATACAAAATATGTCAACTCACTGATTTGTCGCTCCCCAAGATTTTCCATGATTATAACTGCAAATATGGCTGAAATAAATCGTTTCAGGAGATCCAAAATGCGCTGTCTGCGGTTTGAAATGTCGTCAATCCGAATTTTTAGGTTTCTATCCTATTTATTATTTCATCACTGTATTTCTGTCTGTGTGGTTGGATTGATCACAACACTTGTGTCATCTGCAAAAAGAAAAAAAAGTCAAATTCTTCTAGTTCTGTATCAGACGGAAGATTGTTTACATAGATGAGGAACAATGAGAACCTAAAATTGAATCTTGGGGACCCCCTTACATGATTTCTCCCCAGTCTGAATAATGTCGATTAAATTACTCAGTACAATTTTCTAAATTCATTTGGTTAGAAACGATATTATCCATTAGCTGGCCATACAGTCAGTCCTGTAGAACTTCAATTTATTTACGAGAGTGCTGGGATTGATGTAGTCAGACGCCTTAGACAGGTCGCCAAAAATTACCATTCGGCTCCATTTTATTATTTAATCCTAGTAACATTTATTATATCCGAGATAAGAATACATCAATAATTCTGCAGGAAGCTGTTAAGAATATATGCCTATAATTTTGCAACTAGGTTCTTTACCCTCCTTTTATATGGGTTTCCTTTCAATTAGTTAGTTAGTTCGCATTGCATGTATCATTTGCAGGTTAAATCGTATATATCAGTGAGCTAGTAATCCCTACTAACCACCTTTCCACCTTTTACACATTACAATAATAGAAATTCTTATGCGGAATATTCGGAAATTTTGTGGGACATGGTAGTATAACTGTGCTTCGGTCCCAATGGTTTAATGGTGTTCCGCTTGGCGGTGGCTCTGTACGTAGTAACCAAAATGTAAATGGCATTCTCAGTAGAGCAACACTTCTGGAATTCAGACTGCGGTTTGCTGAGTATGTAATTGTTGTAGCTCTGGATTTTGCCGTTGGGAAGAGATTCGCAAAACTTGGAAAATAAGTAAGGGTCCAGTGCCATAAACTGCTCTTTGTAGTCTGGAACCGCGAGACCGCTACGGTCGCAGGTTCGAATCCTGCCTCGGGCATGGATGTGTGTGATGTCCTTAGGTTAGTTAGGTTTAAGTAGTTCTAAGTTCTAGGTGGCTGATGACCTCAGCAGTTAAGACCCATAGTGCTCAGAGCCATTTTGCTCTTTGTAAAACTGAAATGTCGTCCCACCCGGACCTCTAGATTATTTGATTTCACCACTTTCAGCTACTTCTCTACGCTAAGGATTATTATTATTACTATTATTATTATTATTATTAACATATCCTCCATCCCTTGAAGCGTCCGGATCAAACAGTCTCGTGGCTTATTCAAACGGATGATGTATTCGTACGTATTATACATCTTCGCTCGAAATTACTTTAGAGAAGGTGATGGTTCGGACTGGTTTTAATAGCCGGACAATTCACGTGAGTGCTGCTACTGGAGGTGTACACTGCAGGTATAGGTCTTGAATGTTCTGTCCACTTTGCGTCTCGTTTAGTTGTCCTCCTCTCGCAGAATACTTCCATGGTAGTTAGGTCCACTGATTACACCAGTCACGATTATAGCGTGTTTCTAGAATCCTCTGAATAAGCTGAATGATTCCGTATAATTCAATGATGCCGATATATAGCTTTATTGCCATGGTGAAATGCGTGCCACCACACATTGTCACAAGACAATGCGATGCTTATACACAATCCAGTATGAACAACAGTGCACTGTCACACTGTGTTGTATCAATCTCTGTACACGCACCTGCTGGTGCCAACCTTTTCACACCGATGACACGAGCTATCCTGGATCCTCTGTACTCGACGTTTAGGCAATTAGAGACCTGGAAAAGCAACGCTTCTTTATAAAGGCATGAAGTGGAAACCTATTGAGACGCGAAAAACGGCCATTCACTGGATCACAAGCAACGAGCGTGTGATTACGAAGAAATATGTGATGGAATAGCTGGGTCTCAGTATTATTGCGCGACATTACATTATACCTCTTCCCCCCTGTTTTACGGATGTGTACATAACGGCGCTGTCCCCTGGCCATGTCTTCAGTTTGCTTTAATGGGGAGTGCTAAAAGTTGACGGTAATTTCTTCGTTTATAAAGTAAACACTTAACAAGTTGAAAGTTATTCTTTAATTACTAGCCGGCCGTTGTGGCTGTGCGGTTCTAGGCGCTTCAGTCCGGAACTGCGCTGCTGCTACGGTCACAGGTTCGAATCCTGCCTCGGGCATGGATGTGTGTGATGTCCTATGTTAGTTAGGTTTAAGTAGTTCTAAGTTCTAGGTGGCTGATGACCTCAGCAGTTAAGACCCATAGTGTTCAGAGCCATTTGAACGATTTTAATTACTAACTTTTCGGATGTAACCTCATTAATTTATAGTCAAGCTGTAGGCTTGCAATTGTACCCTATATAGCATCAAGGTAAGTATTTCTACTATAGTTGGAATGGACATTTCTGTGCCTGTGGCTTTTATTAGGTGTTTTCCGAAAGTAAGGTCCGTTCGGTCGCGAAATGGGAACCATAGCGAAAATCCGATAAAGCTTTGCATAGGTGTGTTGGACAGTGTCTTTAGTGTGCCCGTTAATGGTATCACGTCTGTCGTTTCAGTTCTGAGCGCGCAGTGAGCACGTAAAGATGCCTGGAAAACAGTGTCTCCCGCCAAGTATAAGTGCCCGTGAGATATTTCTCCTGTTCAGATACAGCCCACACAAGATAAATATCACGCATTTCCTTCTTCATGACAGTTCTCGGCCGCACACTGCAGGGGCAATGACGACGCCCCTGAAGCGTTTTTGATGGGAAGTGTTTGAGCGCCCTCCATACAGCCCGGACTTTGCTCCCTCTGATTTTCATCTCTCCCGATATGAACCGCTGGCTGCGAAGTCAACGTTTGGCACAGACAAGGAACTGCAGATCAGAGTGGACAATCGGCGAGAAGTGCAGGCGGCTGCCTTCAATGTCGAAGGTATTGGAAAGTGGTACACCGTTTCAACAGATGTCTCAGACGGAGCTGAAACTATGTATACAGGATGTTACAAAAAGGTACATTAATCATGGAATGGAAACACACAGCAACAGAACGTACCAGCGTGACTTCAAACACTTTGTTACAGGAAATGTTCAAAATGTTCTCCGTTAGTGGGGATACATGCATCCACTCTCCGACGCATGGAATCCATGATGCAGCCCTGGAGAATGACGTATTGTATCACAATACGAGCCCGAAGAGTCTCTACATTTGGTACCGGGGTTGCGTAGACCAGAGCTTTCAAATGCCCCCATAAATGAAAGTCAAGAGGGTTGAGGGCAGGAGAGCGTGGAGGCCATGGAATTGGTCTGCCTCTACCAATCCATCGGTCACCGAATCTGTTGTTGAGAAGCGTACGAACACTTCGACTGAAATTGCAGGAGCTCCATCGTGCATGAACCACATGTTGTGTCGTACTTGTAAAGGCACATGTTCTAGCAGCACAGGTAGAGTATCCCGTATGAAATCATGATAACGTGCTCCATTGAGCGTAGGTGGAAGAACATGGGGCCCAATCAAGACATCACCAACAATGCCAGCCCAAACGTTCACAGAAAATCTGTGTTGATGACGTGATTGCACAATTGCGTGCGGATTCTCGTCAGCCCACACATGTTGTCTGTGAAAATTTACAATTTGATCACGTTGGAATGAAGCCTCATCCGTAAAGAGAACATTTGCACCGAAATGAGGATTGACACATTGTTGGATGAACCATTCGCAAAAGTGTACCCGTGGAGGCCAATCAGCTGGTGATAGTGCCTGCACATGCTGTACATGGTACGGGAACAACTGGTTCTTCCGTAGCACTCTCCATACAGTGACATGGTCAACGTTACCTTGTACAGCAGCAACTTCTCTGACGCTGACGTTAGAGTTATCGTCAACTGCACGAAAAATTGCCTTGTCCATTACAGGTGACCTCGTCGTTCTAGGTCTTCCCCAGTCGCGAGTCATAGGCTGAAATATTCTGTGCTCCCTAAGACGCCGATCAATTGCTTCGAACGTGTCCCGACACCTTCGTTCTGGAAATCTGTCTCGATACAAACGTACCGCACCACGGCCGTTGCCCCGTGCTAATCCATACATCAAATGGGCCTCTGCCAACTCCGCATTTGTAAACACTGCACTGACTGCAAAACCACGTTCGTGATGAACACTAACCTGTTGATGCTACGTACTGATGTGCTTGATGGAATGAGTCGCATGTCAACACAGGCACCGAAGTCAACATCACCTTCCTTCAATTGGGCCAACTGGCGGTGAATCGAGGAAGTACAGTACATACTGACGAAACTAAAATGAGCTCTAACATGGAAATTAAGCGTTTCCGAACACATGTCCACATAACATCTTTATTTGTGTGTGAGGAATGTTTCCTGAAAGTTTGGCCGTACCTTTGTGTAACACCCTGTAGACTTGCTGAATGGTGTGGCTAACTGTTGAAAATAAAACACATTTGATTTTCACTGTGGTTTCCATTTCGCGACCGACTGGAATATACCTGGTACGTTCCGAAACTTGCCTTAAAATGTCTTCAATCTGGTTAATAATGTCATCAGACCGAGGAAAGTAGGTACTGGTAAAGAAAGACAAAGCCTCTGGCCCAGATTGCGTACAAGTCAGGTTCCTTTCTGAGTATGCTCATACAATAGCCCCATACTTACCAAACAGATATATACGCTTGCTAGTGGGAAGATCCGTACCAAAAGGCTGAAAAGTTTTTCAAGTGAGACCAGTGACCAAGAAAGGAAACAGGAGTAATCCGATGAACTACAGACTCGTGTCACTAACGAAGATTTACAATATGGGTTTGGAACATAAACTGTGCACGAACATTATGAATCACCTCGAAGAAAACGATTTATTGACAAATAGCCAACACACATTCAGAAAACATCGCTCTTGTAAAATACATCTACTCGTATCACTTTACTTTCACGGAGTAATGAGTTCTATCAACAGCGGACGTCATATTGTTTCCATATTTTTAGATTTCCAGAAGGATTTTGACACCGTTCCTCACAAGCGGCTTCCAATGAAATTGAGTGCCCATGGAGTGTTGTCTCAGTCGTGTGACAGAATCCGTGATTTACTGTCAGAAAGGTCAGTTCGTAGAAACTGACGAAAAGTCATCGAGTAACACAGGACTACATCTGACGTTCCAAAGGAAGTGTTACAGGTCCTCTGTTGTTTCTGATCTAAGTAAACGATTTAGGAGACAAACTGAGCAGTCATTCTACATTGTTTGCAGATGATGCTGTCATAACCGTCATGTAAAGTCATCAGATGATCAAAACGAATTGCAGAATGATTTATACATTAGATTTGTATGATGCAACAACTGACAATTGGCTCTAAATCATGAAAAATGTGAAATCATCCACATCAGCACCAAAAAGAGAATCAGCTAATTTCATTTACATGATAAATCACAGAAATCTCAAGGATGTACATTCAACTAAATACTTAGGGATTACAATTACGACTAACTTAAAGTGGAACGGTTACATAGATAATATTATAGGGAAAGCAAACAAAAGACTTCTATTTATTGGCGGAACACTTAGAAAATGTAACTCGTTTAGTAAAGAGACTGCTTACACTAAGATTGTCTGCCCTGTTCTGGAGTATTGCTGTACGGTGTCGGATCCGCAGCAGATAGGATTGACGGAAGACATAGAAAAACTTAAAAGAAGGGCACTTTGTTTTATATTATCGCGGGGACAGTGCCTTTGATAAGATACACGAATTGGGATGGCAGTCATTAAAATATAGGCGTTTCTCGCTGCGACAGGACCTTCTCATGAAATTTCAATCACAACTTTCTCCTCAGAGTGTCAAAATATTCGATTGGCACCCACCTGCTTAGAGAAAGATGATCATTATAATAAAATAATATAAATTAGATATTGCACGGAGAGATTTAAGTGTTCGTTTTTCCCACGCACTGTTCGAGAGCGGAACAGTAGAAGGGTAGTTTAAAGGTGGTTCGATGAATCCTCTCCCAGACAACTTAATTGTCAACTTCAGAGTAATCATGTAGATGTGGATGTAGATGGTATGCGTTTTTTTCCTGTGACGGACCTGATTTCATTGTCTATTAAGGTTTTATGATCGGGGAACATTGATAGGTATACTAAATATGTTATTATGAAACAGTTACATGAGAAACTGCTTTCAAAAATTGTATTTTGCTGTCTGACGCCTCCTGATAAAAGGAATTACCTCTATATTTCGGTATAATTAGTTTGATCAGTAATGGGCGGCGGTGTACAAATTTCGTAATGGAAATCACGCGGAACGTAGCGTCGGCAAAAGCAAGTAGACTCCTCCGCCTATGGCACAGTGTGTTCTTCACGAAACTTCGTAATTGGAGCGCCAATTAAATTAGCTTCCCGGGACGCCACATCGGCTCCCATATAGAAAGAACGTAACTGTAATTGGTTGGCTTTTATAAGAAAATTGCAGTTGGAAGTTGGCGCTCTACCGGTTGTTGGAGTGCACTTCATAAATGGTTTGAAAGCTGAAAAGGTACTTACGAAAATTCTTTCTCATGCAGCGTAATATAGGTCTTTCATTTTCTACAAATCGTAAGATTAATGTTAAGAAAGCAAATGAGTGAACAGTACTTAAAAAATCCTAGTGCTTCATACTTTCGAAACCGATGCTTCTGATGCTGAAAAGACAGAAGGAAACAAGATTTATAGTTTAACGCTCCATTAATCTGGATTTAAGAAAGGCTGATGTACGACATCGGCCATGCCTTTATCACAGAAGCCATCCCGGGATTAACTTGGAGTGATTCACGGATATCGGAAATCACGGAAACCAAAAACCTGTATTGCCAGTCGGGAATTTGAACTGTCGTCCTCTCTAATGTGAGTCGAGTTTGCTAACCACTGAGCCACCTCGTTCAGTGCAGGTGTCTTCATGTCTTATAAATAACCAAAAAATGTTTGGGACTGAACTGACACAACGAACAGAAATCTTCTCGATACCCAGCGCTAGCTCAAAAGTTTTCCTAATCATAGAGACCGGTTACTGCGGCATATACAGTAAATGCTTTTATTAGAATTGATTAACATATCATTATCATTATTCGATGAAATTAAGCAATCACAGTTGAAGCATACATTTCAGAATGAGTACCGGACAGACGGACTTATTGTTCAACCATTGTATCTCCAAATGTTCAGTACCTGTCACAGCTTAGTGGTTCTGTGCACTCACATATCTACATCGGCATGCACGCGACAGCATGCACTACCCAATATGTTCCAACCACACATAAAAACGGTATTTTTCCGGTGCAAATACCTCGGGCCCACTTGGTTATAGAAAGGGTCAAGCGTTCTGGATACCCCTAGGACTAGCGACCATTCGTATACCCAACAGAAGGATAGTTTTATACTAACTTTTACAGTGAAAAGTCTGAATATTACACATTTGCTCCAGCTTGTGCAACTGGAACAGATCGATTGTTTTGGCTCAAATGGCTCTGAGTGCTATGCGACTTAACTTCTGAGGTCATTAGTCGCCAAGAACTTAGAACTAATTAAACCTAACTAACCTAAGGACATCACACACATCCATGCCTGAAGCAGGATTCGAACCTGCGACCGTAGCGGTCGCTCGTCTCCAGACTGTAGCGCCTAGAACCGCACGGCCCCTTCGGCCGGTGATCGATTGTTTTACCTGTATTAGATGTGGCCTACTGAGCGCCTTAAAGGGGCTACGGAGGCACCTCTTGGTTAATGGGTGGCTCCTGAGAAAGCCGGAAAAACATGGTTTTTGTGTAGCAAGACCAGCCTGAAAATTTCACAACGGCTATGCACAGCAAATGGCTGAAATTCTTAGGGTGTATTCCTAAATACCCTATGTCAAATAAGCTTCTTAATCTCCTTAACGCCCTTGCCCCTTTCAGAGCTACAAAGTCTCACAGTTACCCCACTTGTACACGTAAAATACGTACTATAATCCGTTGTGAGGCGACAACGTAGTTTATAAAGTGACATTGCTCGGAGAAATCTACTGTAAAGTGTCTCTGTCTCTGTAAAGTGTCGGCGTCCGTGATTTCAATGCCTGTGACAGAGGAATAAAGAGGAGGAGAAAGTGGAAGGTCGGTAGATCCAGTGATAATGAGGGACGGAGTCTACAACAATGACAACGAAGAAGAGAGAGATATAATGGCAGTGAGAAGAGACAGCAGCGTTTGGAAGGAATGAAACAGTAACTGCAAGAGAGAGCAAGAGGGAGGCAGTGACAGTGACAGAGAAAGTAGTAGTAGGACAGAATGAAGGCTACCGTGGCTGGGAGACGGGAAACAGTTTCAGTTAGAGAGACAGATAATGACATGCGTTGGACTGAATGAATCAGCGGGAGTCGGCAAGTGGGAGTGGATGGGCATGAGAGACTTACAGCGATGGAATAGTGAGTGTGAGTGAGTTACAGTTAGGGGAGTTTGTAGTACTGAAAGGTGAGTTGTATGTTAAAAAGAGCGCGAATATGCCAAAGTCTTTGTAAATATTTTGAAAGGCGCTGAGGAAATTACAATAAAGCAGCTAGTTCCTCACTTTTCAGTCAGAGACCTTCAATAATACGTAGCATATTTGCTTAATTTTGTCCTCCGATAGGAACATTTTTCCGCTGGTCTACATTTAAATCTACATTAGCGCTTGTAACTATGTTCTCCAGAATCTGCGTACTGTGGATAATGGAGGCTACTATGTACTGTTAGTAGCTTAATGTAGTGGAAAGCTGATCGAAGATTTGAACTCCGGCCCTTAATTTTATTCCTTACCGTCAGTGGTCTGCCGATAATTCTCCTTCGGTAATTTGACTGGTGTTATGTACAACACTACGGTTTGCTGTACTGTTCCTAACAGGTTATCTCAGAGTAGCACCCTGAATGATATTGTGCGTAAATTTTAAATTCTTTATCAAATAAAGGACCATCATTAAAAACGCTAAGTAAAATTATCTAGTGTTTTGAGAAGAAGTTAGAATATGAACATGAAATGTACATGTAGTTTATTTTTTAATTTATTGTTTGTTTCTCGACTAGTTTCATACGATTTCTTCTCGGAATATCTCCCAAGTAAAATGGTCAATGTGTAGCAACATTTCGGCAGGGTTCATACTTAGGCACAAGGGCGGACTATGTATAGGAAGAAGTTGTGGTTTTTCTTTTTTTTACTGGTTTGATGCGACATGCTATGAACTCTTCTCCGCTGCAAACCCTGACCTCTCACAGCAGCAATTGTAACCTAAGTCCTGAACCATTGCCTGGTTGTATTCCAGTCTGTGTGCTCCTCTACAGTTTCAACCCTCTACAATTCTATTCTAGTACACAGCAAGCTATTCCTTTATACCTTAACACATGTCCAATCATGCTGCCTCTTCTTCTCAGTGTTTTCCATAAAGTATTTTCCTCGGTGATTTTGCTGAGAACCACCTCATTTCGTACCTTATGATTCCATCTAATTTTCAATTTCATTCAGTGGCACCACCTCTCATATGTTTCGATTCTCTTCATTCCTGGATTTTCCACAGTCCATGTTTCACAAATACATAATGTCTTGCTCAAAACGTACAATCTCAGAAATTGCTTCCTCAGATTAAGTCCTATGTTTGATATCTCTCATTTATAACATCTTAGCCGGGAATGCCACCTTTCCCCCGGTGTTAGTCTGCTTTTATGTGCTCCCTGTTCCGTTCATAGTGGGGTATTTCGCTGGGGTAGCAGAATTCCTTAATTTGATCTACGAGGGCTATCCACAAAGTACATTACGTTTTGGAATCAAAAATAAATGAAGTATTGGAATATAATAAATATATAATAAAAATATATAATAAATATATATCATAAAAATATATAATAAAAAAAATTTCCAATACTTTATTTATTTTTAAGTCCAAAACGTAATGTACTTTGTGGATAGCCCTCGTAAGTCGTGCTTATCAACTCTGATATATTTCTAGCTGTTCTCGTTTCCGCTACATCTTCGATTTACTCTCAGTCCATATTATGTGACGTTATACTGCTCATTCCATTCAACACGTCTATAATTCTTCTTCACTTTCACTCAGGATACCAATTTCATCAACGAATCTCATCGTTGGTATCGTCTCACTCTGAATTCAATCACACTCCTGACTACATCTTTTACTTCCGTCATTGCTTCTTTCGTATATCCACTGATAAATTTCTGCCTTACACATATTTTGATCCGAGCACTTCGTTTTTAGTCTTCTAGTCAATTATTCCCTGTAGGTTCTTGTACTTATTGTATAAAGCTCGTCTTTTCCTGTAACTTACGTATATTTTTCTCAGAATTTCGGACATCTTGCACCATTTTACATTGTCGGATGCTTTTCCCTTGTCGATAAATCCTATGAGTGTGTCTTGATTTTCCTTCAGGAAAAAGCTTCCACTATCAGCCGCAACGCCAGAATTGCCTCTCTGGCGCTTTTACCGTTTCTAAAGAGATCTAAGAGATCTTTAGCTCTCTTTTCCGTTATTCTGTATATTATCCTCATCGACAACTTGGATGTATGAGCTGTTAAGTTGTCGCACTTGTCGCCTCGTGCAATTTTCGGAATTCGTGGATGATGTTTCTCCGAAAGTCTGATGATACATCAGCCTCATACAATCTATATATCATGTTGAATAATCATTTTATTGCCACTTCCTCCAACGATTTTAGAAATTCCTATGGATTGTTATCTCTTAATTCTGCTTTATTTGATCTTTAAGTTCTGATTCTATTACTGGATCACCTATTTCTTCCCTGGCGACTCATATTTTTTTCTTGTGTCACATCATCAGAGAAGTCCTGCCCCTTATAAAGGTCTTCAAGTACTCTTTCCACCTATCTGATCTCTCATCCGCATTGAACAGTGGAATTAACGATTGAATTTTTAATTTTACTTCCTCTGCTTCCAGTATCGCCGAAGGCTGCTTGGACTTGGCGTTACGCCGAGTCGGTCATTCCGACAAACGTTGCCTTGTATACCTGATCTATTGTTATCGTTCTTGGTTTGCTGCTCTGATGAGAACAGTTCTATAATTGGACTGTTCTCAGTAACACACTCTCTGCCCTGCCTTCCAATTTACAACGAATCTGCTCCTGTTATACCATCTTCTGCTGCTGCTGATTTTATCTTTTACTCGTCTGACCAGAAATCCTATTCTTCTTTCCATTTCACTTCACTGACCCCATTAAACGTAGACTGAGCTTCTGCATTTCCCTTTTCAGATTTTCTACCTTCCCTATTACGTACAGACTTCTGACATTCCACGCCCCGTCTCGCATAAAGTTATTCTTTCGTTGACTATTTAGTCGTTTTCTTATGGCCACCTCACGCTCCCGGATATCAGAATGGGTGGGTGGTCGGGAATCTTTCGCCAGTGGAGTGATCATCAAGACACTTCTTTAATTGGAGGCCACATGTACCGTGGATACACGTTATGTATCTTAAATGGAGTCATTTCCGTTACCTTCTCCAAGCTAATGCCTTTGCTGATTCCTCCTCTTTTTAGGGGCATTTTCCTACACCAAGCAGATGGGAGTGCCGTGAATCTCAATTCAAGCATGCGCTCTCTCTGACAAGGCCGTTCGCAGAACGAGGATGACTTCAGCTGCCATTGCCTATGATTTTTATTCAAAAATTAACCAGTGCCGAATTTAGAACCGAAAAGGTTATGATTATTAGTCAAAGACGCTGTTCCTGGACCACGAGTGCACTAAGAATAAAACACAGATAATGGGATTAGGTGATAATAGGTATATTAGATTAGTGACATACCGAAAGTAGTAGTAAGTTTTGCTCTTTTGCTAGCTAAGCAGACAAGATATAAAAAGCAATTTAGAAAGATAACTTTCTCAAAAAAATAGAAGTATCATCCTGCATAAATATAAGTAGTGACGAAGTCATTTGTAGCAGTAATTGTGTGGAGAGTAGCTTTATGTGGAAGTAAAACCATTAACATAAAGACAATAACAGAGTAAATTCTGAAACGTGCTGCAGAAGAATGCATAAGATGAGCTGGCAATATCGGATAACTAATGTAGAGTCTACTAATATCAAATACCGGCCTTAATTTGAGGAAGAAATTTCTGAGGATGTACGCCTGGAGTACAGCATTGTATGGTAGTGAAACATGGACTGTGGGAAAACCGGAACAGAAGAGAATCGAAGCATTTGAGATGTGGTGCTATAGATGAATGTTGAAAACTAGGTGGACTGATAAGGTAAGGAATGAGGAGGATCTACGCAGAATCGGAGAGGAAAGGAATATGTGGAAAACACTGATAAGGAGAAGGGACAGGATGATAGGACATCTGCTAAGACATGAGGGAATGACTTCCATGGTACTAGAGGGAGCTGTAGAGGGAAAAAACTGTAGACTAGCCTCCTCGTGGTGCACTCCGGGCAACGTGATTATATCGCGGCTAAAAAGTCTACAAACTTGGCTACCAGACTATCCTTTGGGATCTCCTCGTAATTCAAACATGCAACGAAGCGACCAAACGAACGATTCCTTTGGGAATCATCCGACTAGAAGATTGGGACCATCAGTCCGGATCTGCCAGCTAAATATTGAGGGAATTAGTCGATCCAAATCTGAATATCTTTCAAAGTTTCTTTTGTACAATAGCATCGATGTGGTACTCCTTCAGGAAAGACATACCGACTCGCAGGAAAACTTACAAAGAAGAGGACGTATTCAAGGCTTCCAACAAATAGGCGCAACATATCATCACGCCTATGGCACCGCCACATATGCCCGATCCGATATTGAACATGCACACCTGCTGTCCACAAGCACAGAAAACAACATCCATGTTGTTGATATAAAAGTAGACAACACAAGACTTATAAATGTCTACAAACCACCAAACCAAATCCGGCCAAGTATTGTACTACCCGCACATGAACACCCAACGATATATGCCGGTGATTTTATTATCCATCATGAAATGTGGCGATACACCCAAAATAATGAACACGGAGAAGCGCTGGTGGAATGGGCCGACGAGAACAATCTACATCTTATATTCGATGCCAAGGAGAGGGGCACATTCCACTCGGCCGCCTGGCGCAGGGACTACAATCCGGACCTCTGCTTTGTAACTACCGATAGCGAGGGAAAACCAGTGCCTATACATAGAAGGGTTGCCACAGATTTCCCACACAGCCAGCATAGGCCTGTTATTTTAGACATCGGTGTCACCATACCCATGATACGGTCCTTCCCTCGACCTAGATGGAATTTCTAAAAAGCTGACTGGGAGAAGTATTCAGCGGACCTTGATAAATGCATCCGGTTTATACCGTCACTACCTAAATGCTACGATCGTTTCAGGAAAGCTATAATTACCACAGCTAAAGAACACATCCATTGGGTGTTTCGAAAAGAATACATCCCAGGATGGGATGCAAAATGCCATCAGCTATATGAGGATTTTACTAGTAGTGGTGACCAAGAAATAGCTGATGACCTCCTCCGCAATCTAGATTCCGCAAGAAGACAACGATGGACTGAAGCAACTGAAAGAATGAATTTCACTCAATCAAGTAGGAAGGCATGGAGTTTGTTACGTAAACTCGGAGGTACGACAAGACCAGCCCGGAAAAATCCAACCATAACACCAGAGAAAATTGCAAATAACATTGTCGAAATGTCAAGAGCTCCGAGAGACAAATCACATACCAGGATGATTAAGCGCGAACTCAGAACACTACAAAAGAATACTCCAAATATATCAGAACTTTCCAGACCATTCACTGAGGACGATGTCATTACTGCCCTCAAGGATATGAAACCGGGCAAAGCCCCAGGTTTTGACAACATACATCCAGAATTTCTAACCTACGCTGGAAAGAACGTAGTAAAATGGCTGGCAAATTTCTTTTCGAACATTTTGACTACAAACCATCTCCCTAGAGAATTCAAAAAGGCAAGAATAATAGCTTTGCTGAAACCAGGGAAACCAGCAGACCAACCGCTAAGCTACAGACCAATAGCACTTCTTAGCTGTACATACAAACTTCTCGAACGACTTGTCCATAATCGAATTAGCGGCATTATTATGGAGAACTTACCTATAGAACAGGCAGGCTTCAGACCTGGCCGTAGTTGCTGTGACCAAGTTCTGGCATTAACATCCTACATAGAGGCTGGCTTTCAACAGAAATTGAAAACAAGTGCTGTATTTCTAGACTTAACATCTGCATATGATACTGTTTGGAGAGATGGAATAATTTACAAACTCCTAAGAGTGATTTCTTGCCAGATTTTAACATCCTTAATACATAATATGCTGAGTAACAGAACCTTCCAGGTCACCCTAAACGGAAAGACAAGCAAAACAAAACTTATTAACAACGGGCTTCCGCAAGGCTCCGTATTGGCCCCTCTTCTGTTTAACCTCCATATAGCAGATCTCCCAAACACAAAGTCAAGAAAATTTTGCTATGCGGATGACATAGCACTGGCTACCAGAGACAAGTATCTCTTCAATACAGAGGATGTCCTTAATAATGACGTTGAAATACTATACAATTATTTCAAGAAATGGAGACTCAAGCCAAACCCTAACAAAACTGAAGTATCTACATTCCATCTTAATAACAAAATGGCAAATGAAATTTTTAACATAAAACTCGGAAACACCAACCTCAAACATAATAAGTTTCCAAAGTACTTAGGTATAACATTGGATCGCACTCTTTCTTACCGAGAACATCTGGAGAACACCATTGCAAAAATTGGAACACGGAATAACATCATTCAAAAACTTAGCGGTACTACTTGGGGAGCTAACGCAAAAAACATTACGCACGTCATCTATCGCCTTAGTGTTCTCTGTGGCTGAGTACTGCGCTCCAGTCTGGATTAATAGCTGTCACACCAAACTTATTGACAGGCAATTAAATAACACAATGAGGTTGATTTCTGGAACTGTTAAATCAACGCCCACGTACTGGTTACCGGTGCTATGTAATATCCTGCCCCCGGACCTGCGTAGAAAAGCGGCCCTACTGCTCGAATTCAGAAAGATTGAGACAAAACCAGAACTACCAATTAAAGAAGAATTCTCACAACTGCGACACACTCCATTGAAATCAAGAAAGCCACCCATACGCACAGCTGAGCAGCTTCGAAATAATAACTATGACCACATGAAACAATGGAGACTAGATTGGAACCACAAGACAAATGACCAACTACAGACCTGGTTTGAGAGCTACAACTGCAACATCTCTGGAATGAAACTAACACGGAAAACATGGTCCGCATTAAATCGAATACGTACTGGACATGGCAGGTGTGCGGATTCACTACACAAATGGGGAAGAGCGATGTCACCAGAATGCGACTGCGGTGCCCCTAGACAGACGATCCAACACATCCATGGTGAATGCTCCTTGCGAGCATATGCAGGGAACTGGTCCGACTTCCTGGAGACATCCCCATCGGCGCTAGAATGGATCTCAAACCTCGATATAACCTTTTAACTGACCAATATAAACATAAATTATATTCATGATTGTTATAAGATTTTAATGTCTAACACTTAATGTATTAATGCTGCATGTATAGCCATACGCTAAATAAATAAACTGTAGAGGAAGACAGAGATTGGAATACATCAAGCAAATAATTGAGGACGTAGGTTGCAAGTGCTACTCTGAGATGAAGAGGTTAGCACAGGAAAGGAATTCGTGGCAGGCCGCATCAAACCAGTCAGTAGACTGGTGACAAATAAAATGTAGAGGTACTACATGGAATCGAGGAGAAAAGAGTTTTGACGGCGATATTTAAAATATAAAGAAGGATAAATGTGAACTCTGAATTACATAACGAGATATTGGGGAACGAATGCCATTCAGAAACTACAGTCATGGACTGTATGGCTGGTCCCGGCGCAGGTTCGAGTCCTCCCTCGGGCATGGGTGTGTGTGTGTTTGTCCTTAGGATAATTTAGATTAAGTAGTGTGTAAGCTTAGGAACTAATGACCTTAGCAGTTAAGTCCCCATAAGATTTCACACACGGAGAGAAACTACAAGATTCCAAAGGAGTCCATGAAAAACACGGGATTGAAAATGTCACACCTTATTGTAAAGTGAACTTTAGAAATGAGATAGTATAGCGCTATAAGCTAGAGCTTAAAATAAGCTATAAGAACGACATTATGTAGCACCAAAAGCTGAAGCCTAAAATATTCTTTAATGCGAGACCAGCTTCGATCAGAAACCTCAGTCCAGTACTTGTTGTAGTAGTAACATTATGAAGATTTAAAAATTACAGCTAACAAGGGAACCTCCCCATCGCACCCCCCCTCAGATTTAGTTATAAGTTGGCACAGGGATAGGCCTTGAAAAACCGAACACAGATCAATCGAGAAAACAGGAAGAAGTTGTGTGGAACTATGAAAAAAATAAGCAAAATATACAAACTGAGTAGTCCATGCGCAAGGTACGGAACATCTAGGAATGGGTTAGCTTACGGGCGCCGTGGGCCCGTGGTTAGCGTGAGCAGTTGTGGAACGACAGGTCCTAGGTTCAAATCTTCTCTCTGGTGAAAATTTTAATTTTTTATTTTCAGATAATTATCAAAGTTCAGGCACTCACACGCAATCAACTTCGCTCTCCAAAATTCCAGGACATGTTCAGATTTACTTGGACATACACAGAATTTGACGGTCTACGCACGGAAACATTTGAAAACGTAAAAAACATATGTTTTGACAGAGCACAGGGAAAACTGTGCGACTCAGAAACTGTTGCATTCATTTGATGCAGTTTATGTGACAAACTCTTATGTTTTCATCACTTTTTTTGGAGTGATTATCACATCCACAAGAAAACCTAAATCGGGCAAGGTAGAAGAATCTTTTTAACCATTCGCCAAGTGTGCAAGTTAGGTGGGTCGACAACATATTCCTGTCATGTGACGCACATGCCGTCACCAGTGTCGTAAAGAATATATCAGACGTGTTTTCCTGTGGAGGAATCGGTTGACCTATGACCTTACGATCAAATGTTTTCGGTTCCTATTGGAGAGGCACGCCCTTTCGTCTACTAATCGCACGGTCTTGCGGTGCGGTCGCAAAACACGGACACTAAACTTATTACAGTGAACAGAGACGTCATTGAATTAACGGACAGATCGTAACTTTGCCAAAATAAAGAAAGTAAAATTTTCACTCGAGGGAGGACTCGAACCAAGGACCTTTCGTTCCGTTGTTGCTCACCCTAACCACGAGACAACGGCGCCCATCAGATATTATTGTCCTTTACGTTGCATATGTTTTACATGGACTACTCAGTTTGTATATTTTGCTTATTTTTTCATAGTTCCACACAACTTCTTCCTGTTTTCTCGATTGATCTGTGTTCAATTTTTCAAGGCCTATCCACTGTGTCAATTTATAACTAAATCTGAGGGGGGTGCGATGGGGAGGTTCCCTTGTAAGAAGAATGTTTCCAAAATGTAGTAAAATTTAAGTAATACTTACAGCAAGGAGTTAAATATATACATCAAAAAGAACATACTGTCAAAAATTTTACATTTGTAAATAATGCTGAACCATACAGAGGAAGACGCATAGAGTGCATTGGCTAGGAAAGTGCTTTTTGCCAGTGATAGTCTGCTGTCTATGTCCCTTGCTCCGTCTATCCTAGGTAATTTCGCTGCCTATGCAGCAGAATTCTTCAACTTAGTGGTCCTTAATTCTGATATTAAGTTTCCCATTGTTCTCATCTCTGCTTCTTCTCATTGCTTTCGTCTTTCTTCGATTTACTCTCAGTCTACGTTCTGTACTCATTAGACTGGTCATTCCATTCAATATACCCTACAATCCTTCTTCACTTTCACTAAGGACAGTAAAGTCATCTTTGGACCTTATCATTGATAATGTTTCGCCTTGAATGTTAACCCCACTTTTCAAGCTTTCTTTCATTTCCGTCACTGCTTCTTCGTTTTATAGATTTAACAATTTTGGGCGTAAGATTAGTATGGTCCCAGTTCGACCCTCGAGTCCTCGATGCAGGACCATAATGTAAATTGTACTATGCAATGACTGACGTTGACGGCTGCACCACTGGAAGGTGATTGTGTGACCTTGCTTCTCCACACAACAAGGCAGTAGCCCACTCTACAGTGATTTCTGACTTAATCCCTTTCGCCAGGCGGACGTGTGATGTTTACATACACCCTGACCTGGCATGTTGTTGAGTAGACGTTCCGGGTGTCACATAGCCTTCATCTCGTAAGGCTGAAGTGGTTTACCGGATTTCAAGAACGTTCTTGGTTACTGAACGGATGGTCATACTGACAAACTGAGACCGTTCAGGATGGTGTAATGCTGAAACCGCTTTCTGCTACGTGCCGGCGTTACCAAGTGGTGAACTGCATGATCTGGCTACCCGCACTTGCACTTTAATGCATAACAGTGTTCAATGGACTGTCGAGTAACAAAAGCTTATTGAAGGTTTTCGGGATAAATTGTTACGTGGTGGGTACTCATCATGAGGGCCAATTGAATGGAACTACGTTCACAGTATTTTCAGATTAGGTGTGTTTTCTGCTAATTGTTCTTCTTAACCATTTTACTTTGTCTGTTCCTTGAATATTTGTCAACATATAGCACTCAGTTTTGATACATAATTTTCACCTGAAATTTTTCTGACTCATTACGTTTGTACAAATGTGCAGGATAACGGATTGTGATTAAAACTTCTCTGGCATTAAAAGACTTATTATTAAAATAGCAGCATACACTGACAAATAATGTCATTTTTAAAACATTTTTTGAAGTGCTCCCCCATACTAGGCATGCACGGGGAAGATTAGGGTAAAAATCTGCATCTCACCAGTTTTGGCGTTGAAGACCGCAACAACAATATCACGGAAATATCCAGAGTACTCAACAGATAACAGAATCATCGGCGAAGTACGTGGCCTTGTCTGATTATCCATTTATGTATTTTGAGAACATCAGTGATGCTTCAAATCTTCATGTGGCACACCGACATCACTTTAGATGGTGCTGAACATTCATAATCACGTGTAAGGCAAATATTGCACTCCATTAAAATAAATGTCATTACCGAGCTAGGCAAAAAATTTCTCTAGTTTCGAAGGAACGAGATTAAAATACCCACTCCAGCGTTCTAATATTATCTGTGGTTTAGCTTATAACTTAAAGTGACTTATCCTGTAAAAAGTGGTGCAGTATGATACCTGTTTCGGTACTTATCGGAAATCTTTTTGTATTCGTGCGTTTATTATAAGTTTCTTTTCATTTTTTTTCCTGATATTTTTCGTCCCGCATTTATTTTCAGTTACAATTGGTCGACTTATTCTGGAGGTCGCAATAATTTCTATGATTTGCTAGTGTGAGCTGGAAATGAGACCCTGAGTAATTTGGTACATTATGCAGTACAATTTTAATTTTCTTTATCCTGCAGTTAATTTGTGGGTTTCCACGAGGGAGATTTGTGTACATAGAGGTAAATTACCCGTCTTCTCTTTTCTGTAGAATCAAATTTGACCCTCGAACGACACATCGTCATGAATGTGCCTGAAAATAGTATCTAAGTCGCCATAGTTTTCGATCATAATTATATCCAAAACTATCCAAGCAGTCTTGAGTCCAGGTAGCCAGCATGATCCGGACATTATTGTCAAATACTCTTACTTGTTCAAAGTCCATTGGGTTATATTGGGGGCAGGTTCTGAGTTGATGGATTCTTCGCGACATATGAGTCGAAAAGACTGGTCAATAGCAGCGACGTTTAGGCAAGTACCATACCTTATGTGTACCCGGAAGTCGCAAAGTGTTTCGTCCCCACAGATGTGTGATACGTGTGAGCGATACCACTGCTTTAATTTTGAATAATTATCAGCAAAAATGGCGGAAGAAGACGTCCTGCATTAGAAGTCACGGCCGTTCTGTCAACAGCTCTGTCAAAGGGGACGAGTGGCAGACACAGGTTCAGGGAACTCTCTTGTCCTATGGGTGGTAAACTGCTCTAAAGCCGAAAGAGGCAGCAATGATCAACGGCATGAGGATGGATGTAGAAGGCAGTGGAAACAATTGCGTTGAAGACACATAATGAATATCCACAGGACATCCGACCAGTAATTCCCCCCATGAACCATGGACCTTGCCTTTGGTGGGAAGGATTGCGTGCCTCAGCGATACAGATGGCCGTACCGAGGGTGCAATCACAACGGAGGGATATCTGTTGATAGGCCAGAAAACGTGTTGTTCCTGAAGAGGGGCAACAGAAATTTCAGTAGTTGCAGGGGCCACAGTCTGGATGATTGACTGATCCGGCCTTGTAACACTAACCAAAACGGCCTTGCTGTGCTGGTACTGTGAACGGCTGAAAGCAAGGGGAAACTACAGCCGTAATATTTCTCTAGGGCATGCAGCTTCACTGTGTGGTTAAATGATGATGGCGTCCTCTTGGGTAAAATATTCCGGAGGTAAAATAGTCCCCCATTCGGATCTCCGGGCGGGGACTACCCAAGAGTACGTCGTTATCAGGAGAAAGAAAACTGGCGTTCTACGGATCGGAACGTGGAATGTCAGATCCCTTAATCGGGCAGGTAGGTTAGAAAATTTAAAAAGGGAAATGGATAGGTTCAAGTTAGACATAGTGGGAATTAGTGAAGTTCGGTGGCAGGAGGAACAAGACTTTTGGTCAGGTGAATACAGGGTTATAAATACAAAATCAAATAGGGGTAATGCAGGAGTAGGTTTAATAATGAATAAAAAATTGGAGTGCGAGTAACCTACTACAAACAGCATAGCGAACGCATTATTGTAGCCAGGATAGACACGAAGCCCACGCCTACGACAGTAGTACAAGTTTATATGTCAACTAGCTCTGCAGATGATGAAGAAATTAAAGAAATGTATGATGAGATAAAAGAAATTATTCAGGTAGTGAAGGGAGACGAAAATTTATTAGTCATGGGTGACTGGAATTCGAGAATAGGAAGAGGGAGAAAAGGAAACATAGCAGGTGAATATGGATTGGGGGACAGAAATGAAAGAGGAAGCCACCTGGTAGAATTTTGCACAGAGCATAACTTAATCATCGCTAACACTTGTTTCAAGAATCATAAAAGAAGAAGGTTGTATACATGGAAGAATCCTGGAGATATTAGAAGGTATCAGATAGATTATATAATGGTGAGACAGAGATTTAGGAACCAGGTTTTAAATTGTAAGACATTTTCAGGGGCAGATGTGAACTCTGACCACAACCTATTCGTTATGAACTGTAGATTAAAACTGAAAAAACTGCGAAAAAGGTGAGAATATAAAGAGATGGGACCTGGAGAAACTGAATAAACCAGAGGCTGTACAGAGTTTCGGGGAGAGCATAAGGGCACAACTGACGGGAAAGGCGGAAAGAATAACAGTAGAAGAAGAATGGGTAGCTTTGAGGGATTAAGTAGTGAAGGCAGCAGAGGATCAAGTAGGTAAAACGATGAAGGCTAGTAGAAATCATTGGTTAACAGAAGAAATATTGAATTTAATTGATGAAAGGAGACAATATAAAAATGCAGTAAATGAAGCAGGCAAAAAGGAATACAAACGTCTCAAAAATGAGATCGACAGGAAGTGCAAAATGACTAAGCAGGAATGGCTAGAGAACAAATGTAAGGATGTAGAAGCTTATCTTACTAGGGGCAAGATAGATACTGCCTACTGGAAAGTTAAAGAGACCTTTGGAGAAAAGAGAGCCACTTGTATGAACATCAAGAACTCAGATGGAAACCCAGTTCTAAGCAAAGAAGGGAAAGCAGAATGGTGGGGGGAGTATATAGAGGGTCTATACAAGGGCGATGTACTTGAAGACAATGTTGCGGAAATGGAAGAGGACGTAGATGAAGATGAAGTGGGAGATACGATGCTGCGTGAAGAGTTAGACAGAGCACTGAAAGACCTGAGTCGAACCAAGGACCCGAGATTAGACAACATTCCATTAGAACTACCGACAGCCTTGGGAGAGCCAGTCCTGACAAAACTCTTCCATCTGGTGAGAAAGATGTATGAGACAGGCGAAATACCCTCAGACTTCAAGAAGAATATAATAATTCCAATCCCAAAGAAAGCAGGTGTTGACACATGTGAAAATGACCGAACTATCAGTTTAATAAGTCACAGATGCAAAATACTAACGCGAATTCTGTACAGACGAATGGAAAAACTGGTAGAAGCCGACCTCGTGGAAGATCAGTTTGGATTCAGTAGAAATATTGGAACACGTGAGGCAATACTAACCTTACGACTTATCTCAGAAGAAAGCTTTAGGAAAGGCAAACCTACGTATCTAGCAAAGTAGACTTAGAGAAAGATTTTGACAATGTTGACTGGAATACTCTCTTTCAAATTCTAAAGTTGGCAGGGGTAAAACACAGGGAGCGAAAGGCTATTTACAATTTGCACAGAAACCAGATGACAGTTATAAGAGTCGAGGGGCACGAAATAGTAGCAGTGGTTGGGAAGGGAGTGAGACAGGGTTGTAGTTTCTCTCCGATGTTATTCAATTTGTGTATTGAGCAAGCAGTAAGGGAAACAAAAATTCGGAGTAGGTATTAAAATCCATGGAGAAGAAATAAAAACTTTGAGGTTTGCCGTTGACATTGTAATTCTGTCAGAGACAGCAAAGGACTTGGAAGAGCAGTTCAACGGGATGGACAGTGTCTTGAAAGGAGGATATAAGACGAACATCAACAAAAGCAAAACGAGGATAATGGAATGTAGTCGAATTAAGTCGGGTGATGCTGAGGGAATTAGATTAGGAAATGAGGCACTTAAAGTAGTAAAGGAGTTTTGCTATTTGGGGATCAAAATAACTGATGATGGTCGAAGTAGAGAGGATATAAAATGTAGACTGGCAATGGCAAGGAAAGCGTTTCTGAAGAAGAGAAATATGTTAACATCGAGTATAGATTTAAGTGTCAGGAAATCGTTTCTGTAAGTATTTGTATGGAGTGTAGCCATGTATGGAAGTGAAACATGGACGATAAGTGGGTTGGATAAGTATAAAATAGAGGCTATCTAAATGTGGTGCTACAGAAGAATGCTGAAGATTAGATGGGTGGATCACATAACTAATGAGGATAGGAAGTATTGAATAGAATTGGGGAGAAGATGAGTTTGTGGCACAACTTAACAAGAAGAAGGGACCGGTTGGTAGGACATGTTCTGAGGTATCAGGGGATCACAAATTATCATTGGAGGGCAGCGAGGAGGGTAAAAATCGTAGAGTTAGACCAAGGGATAAATACACTAAACAGATTCAGAAGGATGTAGGTCGCTGTAAGTACTGGGAGATGAAGAAGCTTGCACAGTATAGAAAAGCATGGAGAGCTGCATCAAACCAGTCTCAGGACTGAAGACCACAACAACAACAACTCAGACAGCTTCATGATTACCTCATCTTTGGCAACTGATTCCGAACTAGCCCCCATTCGCATCTCCGCGGGAGGGGAGGGGGATATGATCATGGGAAAAATATTGAATAACTAAAGAAAGGGTAACATTTTACGAGACGTCGAATATCAGAAGTCTGAACGTCGTAGAGAAGCTAGAAATCCGAAAAGGGAAATGCAGCGGCTCAGTGTAGATATAATGGGAGACAGGGAAGTGGTGCAGAAAGAAGACAAGGATTTTTGGTCAGACAAAAGTAGTGTAATATCTGCAGCAGAAGAAACGGTACAGAGGGAGTAGAACTCGTTATGAGTAGGATGGTAGAGCAGGCAGTGTTTGTGTTGCTGTGAACAGTTCAGTGCTAGGGTTGTTCTCATCAGAATCGATGGCAATCAACAGCGATAGTTCAGGTACATACGCCGACGTCGCGAGCTAAAGACGAAGAGAAATAGAAAGTATATGACGATATTGAAATGGTAATTCAGTGCGTAAAGAAACACGAAAATCTAACAGTCATGGGTGATTAGAATGTGGTGGTAGGGTAAGGAGTAGCATAAAGTGCTCCGGGAGAATATTGTTTTCGAAGTAGGAACGGTAGAGGAGAAAGGCTAATTGACTAATTGAGTAAGAGAGTAACTGAGTACCCTAGTAATTAATAGCGAATGCTCTGGTCAAGAGTAACAAGAGGAGGTGTTATTCTCGGATAAAGCCAGGAGATACGGGATGATTCTAGTTAGATTACGTCATGGTCAGGCAGCGTTTCCGATATCAGATATAGGACTGCAGGGAATACCAAGAAGCAGATATAGACTCAGATCACAATATAGTAATAATGAAAAGTAATTTGAAGTTTAAGAGCTACTCAGGAAGAATCGATGCGCAAGGACGTGGTATACGGAAGTGTTACACTCTTGATCTTCTCTGAGGCTATAGATACTGCGATAATGCGCGACTCAATAGGCAGGTCAGTTGAAGAGGAACTGATAACTAAAAAAGTGTAATCACAAAAGTGAGAAAGGAAATGACAGATACGAGAAAGGTAACTGTGAAAAAAATCATGGGTAACGGAAGAAGTACTTCAGTTGATCGATGAAGAAGGAAGTACAAAAATCTTCAAGGGAATTCAGGAACCCAGATATAAAAGTCACTTAAGAATGAAATGACTAGGTAGTTCGGGGAAGCTTGGGCGAAATGGTTTTTTTTTTATCGTATTGCTAGGGCCCCCGTAGGGCAGGCCGTTCGCCACTTCGGCGACCTGCAGTCGATGCGGATGAAAGGGTGATGAAGAGGACAGCACAACACCCAGTCCCTGGGCGGAGAAAATTCCCAGACCCAGCCGGGAACTGAACCCTGGCAATCCGTCACACTGTCCATGCACCTACCGAGGGCGGGCAATAGTTGCATGAAAAGTATGAAGTCATCGAATAAGCGATGATTGCCGGAAGCACTGACTCAGCATATACGAAAGTCAAAACAACCTGCGGTGAAATGGAAAACAAGGGTGGTAACATTAACAGTGTAATGGGAATTCCACTGTTAAATACTCAGGAGGGAGCGGATAGGTGGAAAGAGTACACCGAAGTCCTGTGTGAGTGGGAGGACATGTACGTATTGTAGCGTGATAGAAGGAACAGGTAGGAAAGGGAGGTTTTCGCGTAATCCCCACTGCACACCCTTTTTACTTTATATGCAGTTTAAATGGCATAATATTTTAGTTAATTTTGCGAGCACGACAGATAAAATATGATTCTCACTATTTGTTTCTGCAGTTGAAAATATTTTAACATTATGAACTTTGACCTATTATGTGGGGATACGCACAACACTTTAAGATTTCCTGCTGTGAACGTACGAACTTAAATTTGCGAACTATTTTTATACAATGGTGATCTGACTCGTTAGATATGGAACATGGTATCATTACTGTAACTAATTATGGAATAAAAAAATGCCCTTCGCTACTTCCATCTCTTGAATGCACTGAAAATTAATCTTTTTACCTGTACGGAAGTTACAGTATATTATGTTCGTTAATCGTAAAAGCTGCAGTGGTTTCTTTTCTTTTTTCATATAACTAACTGCCACGACTAACATGAGAGCATCAAACTAAAATAAATGAAATTAGATTTTTATGTTATTAGCCAGAACAGGTATTGCACAGCAGTCTTTGATCACACACAAGTAAAATTTTATCACTAATGAATTATTTACGTAACTGATAACATAATAGCAGCTGGCCATGCCCACCTGAAAATCCACAATTTCCCACTGAAGTCTCCACGAAGCTGAAAGAGATAAATTTAATGTACCGTTACCTGTCCGCTATATTTCGGGAAAACTGTTTTCGTTCAATTTCATATGAATTTGCCGCGGCAGCGGTTCCCGCGATCGCTGTACGGCTCTGCATCATGAAAAATTCCTAATATGCTGCAAACGGCTAAGAATCTGGAATGAAATTTTGGGCAAACTAGCAATAAATTATTGCAGGTAATAATTTTAACAACTTCTATATTCAAAAAATCAACATAAATTGAAAGTAAACACCTTTTACAAATATCAGCTTCCAATGGCGTCTTTCTCGATCAAAGGACAAACGAAGGCTACCTAAGCATACAGGTGAGCGTCACAGACTCTTTCAACTTTAACGGCTACAAGAAGACTGAGACAGTGATATATTAACCTATTTATAGGCAATTTAATATGCATCTTTGTAATTATGTTTAATTATCATTGTCTGCTTCGATACATACATTCGCCGACCACAGACGTTATTTGTGAAACATTGATACATAAATATTGCACAAAAATAAAAATGAAAAATTCTTATTTCCTTTTATACATAATCTACAACCATTAATACAGCAACGAAATAATAATATTACATATAAATGTTTATTTTTATTAATTTTCTTTATATATTATTATGATTTGGGAAAAATCTTGCCAGCAGACGTCACAAGTTCTAAAGGTAACAACTGCAGAGGAAAACGTATGTTTTTGGTGGTGTCCGGATATTTTTGATCACATAGTGTATGTTTAGAGCTCTAGCTCTCTGATCACATAATTGACCTGAGTGATTGTTAACTGTATTCAAGTGTCGTTAATCTGTTGTTGTTGTTGTGGTCTTCAGTCCTGAGACTGGTTTGATGCAGCTCTCCATGCTACTCTATCCTGTGCAAGCTTTTTCATCTCCCAGTACCTACTGCAACCTACATCCTTCTGAATCTGCTTAGTGTATTCATCTCTTGGTCTCCCTCTACGATTTTTACCCTCCACGCTGCCCTCCAATACTAAATTGGTGATCCCTTGATGCCTCAGAACATGTCCTACCAACCGATCCCTTCTTCTGGTCAAGTTGTGCCACAAACTTCTCTTCTCCCCAATCCTATTCAATACTTCCTCATTAGTTATGTGATCTACCCATCTAATCTTCAGCATTCTTCTGTAGCACCACATTTCGAAAGCTTCTATTCTCTTCTTGTCCAAACTATTTATCGTCCATGTTTCACTTCCATACATGGCTACACTCCATACGAATACTTTCAGAAATGACTTCCTGACACTTAAATCAATACTGGATGTTAACAAATTTCTCTTCTTCAGAAACGCTTTCCTTGCCATTGCCAGCCTACATTTTACATCCTCTCTACTTCGACCATCATCAGTTATTTTGCTCCCCAAATAGCAAAACTCCTTTACTACTTTAAGTGCCCCATTTCCTAATCTAATTCCCTCAGCATCACCCGACTTAATTAGACTACATTCCATTATCCTTGTTTTGCTTTTGTTGATGTTCATCTTATATCCTCCTTTCAAGACACTGTCCATTCCATTCAACTGCTCTTCCAAGTCCTTTGCTGTCTCTGGCAGAATTACAATGTCATCGGCTAACCTCAAAGTTTTTATTTCTTCTCCATGAATTTTAATACCTACTCCGCATTTTTCTTTTGTTTCCTTTACTGCTTGCTCAGTATACAGATTGAACAACATCGGGGAGAGGCTACAACCCTGTCTTACTCCCTTCCCAACCACTGCTTCCCTTTCATGTCCCTCGACTCTTATAACTGCCATCTGGTTTCTGTACAAATTGTAAATAGCCTTTCGCTCCCTGTATTTTACCCCTGCCACCTTTAGAATTTGAAAGAGAGTATTCCAGTCAACATTGTCAAAAGCTTTCTCTAAGTCTACAAATGCTAGAAACGTAGGTTTGCCTTTCCTTAATCTTTCTTCTAAGATAAGTCGTAAGGTCAGTATTGCCTCACGTGTTCCAGTGTTTCTACGGAATCGAAACTGATCTTCCCCGAGGTTGGCTTCTACTAGTTTTTCCATTCGTCTGTAAAGAATTCGTGTTAGTATTTTGCAGCTGTGACTTATTAAGCTGATAGTTCGGTAATTTTCACATCTGTCAACACCTGCTTTCTTTGGGATTGGAATTATTATATTCTTCTTGAAGTCTGAGGGTATTTCGCCTGTTTCATACATATTGCTCACCAGATGGTAGAGTTTTGTCAGGACTGGCTCTCCCACGGCCGTCAGTAGTTCCAATGGAATATTGTCTACTCCGGGGGCCTTGTTTCGACTCAGGTCTTTCAGTGCTCTGTCAAACTCTTCACGCAGTATCATATCTCCCATTTCATCTTCATCTACATCCTCTTCCATTTCCATAATATTGTCCTCAAGTACATCGCCCTTGTATAGACCCTCTATATACTCCTTCCACCCTTCTGCTTTCCCTTCTTTGCTTAGAATTGGGTTTCCATCTGAGCTCTTGATATTCATACAAGTGGTTCTCTTATCTCCAAAGGTCTCTTTAATTTTCCTGTAGGCGGTATCTATCTTACCCCTAGTGAGATAGGCCTCTACATCCTTACGTTTGTCCTCTAGCCATCCCTGCTTAGCCATTTTGCACTTCCTGTCGATCTCATTTTTGAGACGTTTGTATTCCTTTTTGCCTGTTTCACTTACTGCATTTTTGTATTTTCTCCTTTCATCAATTAAATTCAATATTTCTTCTGTTACCCAAGGATTTCTACTAGCCCTCGTCTTTTTACCTACTTGATCCTCTGCTGCCTTCACTACTTCATCCCTCAAAGCTACCCATTCTTCTTCTACTGTATTTATTTCCCTCATTCCTGTCAATTGCTCCCTTATGCTCCCCCTGAATCTCTGTACAACCTCTGGTTCTTTTAGTTTATCCAGGTCCCATCTCCTTAAATTCCCACCTTTTTGCAGTTTCTTCAGTTTTAATCTACAGGTCATAACCAATAGATTGTGGTCAGAGTCCACATCTGCCCCTGGAAATGTCTTACAATTTAAAACCTGGTTCCTAAATCTCTGTCTTACCATTATATAATCTATCTGATACCTTTTAGTATCTCCAGGGTTCTTCCATGTATACAACCTTCTTTCATGATTCTTAAACCAAGTGTTAGTTATGATTATGTTGTGCTCTGTGCAAAATTCGACCAGGCGGCTTCCTCTTTCATTTCTGTCCCCCAATCCATATTCACCTACTATGTTTCCTTCTCTCCCTTTTCCTACACTCGAATTCCAGTCACCCATGACTATTAAATTTTCGTCTCCCTTCACAATCTGAATAATTTCTTTTATTTCATCATACATTTCTTCAATTTCTTCGTCATCTGCAGAGCTAGTTGGCATATAAACATATACTACTGTAGTAGGCGTGGGCTTCGTATCTATCTTGGCCACAATAATGCGTTCACTATGCTGTTTGTAGTAGCTTACCCGCATTCCTATTTTCCTATTCATTATTAAACCTACTCCTGCATTACCCCTATTTGATTTTGTGTTTATAACCCTGTAGTCACCTGACCAGAAGTCTTGTTCCTCCTGCCACCGAACTTCACTAATTCCCACTATATCTAACTTCAACCTATCCATTTCCCTTTTTAAATTTTCTAACCTACCTGCCCGATTAAGGGATCTGACATTCCACGCTCCGATCCGTAGAACGCCAGTTTTCTTTCTCCTGATAACGACATCCTCTTGAGTAGTCCCCGCCCGGAGATCCGAATGGGGGACTATTTTACCTCCGGAATATTTTACCCAAGAGGACGCCATCATCATGTAATCATACAGTAAAGCTGCATGCCCTCGGGAAAATTTACGGCTGTAGTTTCCCCTTGCTTTCAGCCGTTCGCAGTACCAGCACAGCAAGGCCGTTTTGGTTATTGTTGCAAGGCCAGGTCAGTCAATCATCCAGACTGTTGCCCTTGCAACTACTGAAAAGGCTGCTGCCTCTCTTCATTAACCACACGTTTGTCTGGCCTCTCAACAGATACCCCTCCGTTGTGGTTGCACCTACGGTACGGCTATCTGTATCGCTGAGGCACGCAAGCCTCCCCACCAACGGCAAGGTCCATGGTTTATCTATAGAAGAAAAATGTAAAGATTTATTCCAGTTTTGCTTTTGTTAAATAATGCCAGCACAATAAGTCACTCACTTCTGTCACATTTTGTTTGAGTTAAGGTAAATTTAATTACAATATCACTGGAAAGGGATACTTAAAAAGTAAAACCATAATTTTAAGAAATACGTAGTTTAATATTATTGATGAAACTGCTTTGTTTGGCTTCGTGATTAATATTTTTTGATGGTTCTTATTACGGCGTAGTAACTATGTTTAATATAGAGCGATTTATTAATGTACATATATTCAAATTTGTGAGATGTTGACATTCGGTACGTTTCGGGAAGTTAATGAAATTAGGTTTCATAGGTAAATGTTGCAGCGAAAGTGCAGTTTTAACCATAGCAGAGAGATTTCACCAGGGAAAGATTTCTGTGACTATTCTGTGCACATCTTTCCGAATTATTACAGCTGAACTTTTTTATACATATTTCTCTACTGTCTTGTAAATTTTCTTTCTTCCTTACGTGTGCTGACTATTACGTCATCACACGTTTGATCAGCAAGTTGCGCGGTAATTGCTGTTCTGAAATCCGACTGATTAATGAACAGACTTTTACTAAAAGGACAGGCGGCAGTATTTATAAACAACTTCATTGATTTATTCTCGGTCACCAAAATACTACGTGGTACCTTGTCGTTGGATTTAATCGTGTGCGATCTACTCTAAAACAATTGTTAAAATGATCTGTTGTACACTTTTCACCACTAATCAGTTAATTACTTTGGAGAAGGTTCCCCTTTCTTTCTGATATGATAAGGCTCACGCGACCATGGTTAGTTTTCCATAGCCTACCGGAGTGGTAAAGGTTAGGCAACGACTGTTACCAGTCGTATAGTTAAACAATAACTGGTCTTTGAGTCTATTTATACGCAGTGAGCTACATTTGCTTGAAGATTAATTGCCACTTCCAGCAGGAGGAGTCGTACCTTTAGAGTATACAATGAGTTTCGCCAAACTTTTGTAGCACTGCGACTTTTCATACATAAAACTGTGAACATTTTTATCTTGTTACTGTCGGCTTTGCTGGCCGAGCGGTTCTGGGCGCTACTGTGTGGAACCGCGCGACCGCTACGGTCGCAGGTTCGAATCCTATCCTACCTCGGGCATGGATGTGTGTGATTTCCTTAGATTAATTAGGTTTAAGTAGTTCTAAGTTCTAGGGGACTGATGACCACAGCAGTTAAGTCCCATAGTGCTCAGAGCCATTTCGACCTATCTTGTTACTATTCGCCAGTCCCGGCCTCTCACGGGTACCACGAAGTAAGTGTAGCCTAAAGACGTTTATGGCGTACCAGCAACAAAACATACACAAGGCGATCTTTTATGAATCAGTGTATCTATTAGCGAAAACAATATAAAAATCCGTACAGCAGATTGTAGTGCTACAACGACGAAAATTAATATTACGACGATGTCAAACCCTATTTTCTTGATTTAAAGAAGTTCTTTCTTCACTTAAAGAAGATTAGAAAGATTCCGGTTTTTCCAGTCACTAATTGTCGAGTTACAGGAGCCATTAGTCAGAAAGCCCAACTAGTTCGGGAACAGACACGGATTTGTATTAATTTTGGAATGGGAACCAAAGAGTGCACCTTCCTTATTGTAAAGAATTTAGCCGTGAACTGTCTCCTCGGATTAGATATTTTGCGAGAGACGGAAACTATAATCGATCTCGCAAAGGGTGAATGCAGCATGCGGTGACACGAGAGTCAGGTTAGAATTGGTAAAGACCAAAGAATTGCATGGCAAATATTGCCAAATTTTAAAGACAGAACCGATTCGCGCACATTTATGGCGGCTTCAAGATAGTTTCTGTTGTGTCGGTAGCTGGGCCGACACCGTGAAGTTGATGGCTGAAAAGGAATGCTAGACTAACGCTGTTGCCGATAGGGCACGCAAGGCTAAAGCAGACGGGCGTGAAGTCTGGAACATGAGAACTTATAAATGAATAAGAAGAAAAGTATGTAGATGCTTATTACTTATCTTTTTATTATTCCTTGGAATACATCTCTCTTGAATACTCGTAAGCTATAGGCACTGATACAACTGGCGCCTTGCTAGTTCGTTGCCATTAACTTAGCTGATGGCTATTCTGTCTCTCGGCTAATGAGAGAGAAAGGCTTCATACATCTGGTCGGTAGCTAGGTTCTCGTACAACTGGGCGGTAGCTAGGTTCTCGTACAACTGGGGCGGTAGCTAGGTTCGCGTACAACTGGGGCGAGTCCACTCTCGTATCACGAGACCTGCCTTGGTGGTGGCGCTAGGTCTGCGATCACAGTGGCGACACGCGGGTCCGACATGTACTACATGGACCGCGGCCGATTTAAGCTACCACCTAGCAAGTGTGGTGTCTGGCGGTGACACCACAGTTTCAATTGCAGTACATTCCCGGTCATGGAAGATGTGAAGGACGAGGAGAATATCCACCTCTCTGAAATAGTAGAAAAAGTACAACAATCCTCTGGTCTTGACAGTCTGCAACAAAAGCAGTTATTAGACACACTTACTAATTATCGTATAGTATTTTTGAGAAAACCTGGACTAGTTAAATGTTACATGTACGACATGCAAGTGTTTCCCCATGAAATGTACTGTCATACCTAGCGCGAAAAGGGAAGCAGTAACAAAAGAAATTAGACGAATGCTGGAATGGGGAATTAGTGAGACCTCGTTATCACCATATAGTAACCCATTAGTTGTAAGAAAATTTCAGCTCGAGTTCGACGGAGAAGAGGACGCCGAGCTGCAGCAAGGAGAAGAAGAATTGCTTCAAGATGATTCCACCTTAAGACACTTAATCAAACATAATACAAACTTGTTGAGATTTAGTAAACTTTCAGGAACTTATGCGTGTGAAACTACGAACAGTGAACAGAATTGCATATTTCGCACAACAGTAGGATGTAGTGACTTTAGGAAATAAACGTTTCATTTTGTTGATTGTTAACTATTTTCAACTCACTAGGGTGAGCAGGCTATGTTCTGTTTTTTTCTTTCAGACTGTGTATAGGATACACTTACAACATCTTACAACATGTAACGTTTACGCGAGTTACGTATAGGTTTAACAAATTTTCCACCGTAGGTTAGTGCTCGGACTTGCATGAGCTATAAACCAGATCGAACAAGATGTTGTCCATGACTGAACAGATCATTACACAGACAAACATACACAGACTTGTGCTTATCACTGCACAATTCTTTGTAAGTCCAGGAGCACCTTTTCGAGAAAATATATGACTTGGGATTCGCTTTTATATTGTAAATGACTACAATTATGTACTTCATTTGATATGTACAATTATACAATTATTTATCATTATGTAACTAGACTGTGTAAAGACATTCTTATTGGTAACACAAGGACTTTACCTTGTCAGACTTGATAACTGAGATCAAGTGACTATGTGGTGGAGTGAACAAGTCACAGATGACCTATGAACAAAGACTTCCTGTGAACATTATCCTCTACGCGTACGAACTTTATTTCACTAGTGAAAGAGTGGAATTTAACACAAAAGTGGACGCTCAATGAGTGCGTTGTGTTACCATGATTTCGTTTTCAAATTTTCTGCCACGAGTGTTTAGTAATGCCAAATATGCTGAGTGTTATTGGGACTACATGCGTGGACGTAACCTTCCAGGCAAACTAAAACTCAAGAGCAAGTGTTTTTTGGATCAGTCAGCAACAGTGGTGAGTCGTAACAGTGTTGGGAACTGCTACTGACTATATCATTAAACCCGTTGCAGAACTGTATCAATGTAGGAACGTAATTAAATGAACCTTTAATTGCAGGTAGTCAGTTACGTCGGAAGGACGAATGGATAAAGAAACTCACAAACAGTCAAACACCTCACAAAAAAAAAAAACAAAAAAAACACATTCTTCCTGTTGAGTGAAAGAGTGCGTGAAATACGATGTAATTTAGATGTTAATTTAAGGAACTGATACTGCTGTTTGAATTTCATGTGACTGTATGCTGGGATGCTGAGCACACGTGTCGGTGAGGGCAGCATACTGCAGCGACATCATCCGTCATCCCTTGCCGCACCCTGCCACGTCATCGCAGTCCATCGCAGACTTACGTGATGGGGTGAGGTGAGACATCGGTGTTGCAGTACACCAAGTCGCCGGCCGTCGTCACCAGCAGCACTATCACGAAATTGTACCATTATTAAATATCATAAGAAGTGAATATTCAAATGTTGAAAATTAGAAAAGAGGGTATGGAAGATGTGCTCGCTCCGCCGTGGTTTTTTTCCGGGGTTTTTCCCATTGGCCTTTGCCCCAATGGGGTAGCGTAACTCAAAATCCCTGAGACTTAAAAGTAAACAAAGCACATGCTTCCAAGTGAAGAACACAGTGAACTTTAAACAGAACAGACAAGGAAAATAAGCCTGCTTGGATGTCCAGTCAAACAAGTGTGACTGTACACCCAAAGGGGGCAATGTAGTGCTACAACGATGTAAATTAATATTACGACGATGTCAAATATTATTTTCATGATTTAAAGAAGTATTCATGATATTAAAAATGTAATTATAATTTTATTATTTTCATTTTTGTGCTCAGTATATCAAAGACTTTCTAGTGCACGGAATAAATTAGCATTGTTTGTACTACGAAACTGTATATGATTGTTAAGGGTTAAGCAGGTAATAATTCGATGTAAGACATTTTGTTCAGTCTGAATTTTGTTCTCGTATTGGTCGGTAGAGAAGGAAGAGTTCCTTAATAGATGTGAAGGTATAAAGGCTGTAAAAAGGAGAGAGAGAGAAAAGGTAAATACAATTTATTCAAAACAAATATCTCCCAAGTGTAACGTCTTGTCATTTCCTATAACTAAAGATTGCAAAGTCTAATCTGAGCCCGTCCTGAATAACAGCGAAGAACATTTATGTTATCATATATTTTCTTCGTTTGATCACGGTTGTGATTTCGTGTTTCTTTTTGTTACGCGACGTGTTATGAATATTTTCATTATACGCGCAAAAGTGCACACAGCTTTAATCGATCCTGCGTCTTTCGGAAACGATAACTTTTAATCAGTACAATTACGCGAATACCGTCTAAATCACAACCGTGATCGCAAAAGTGTTTCCTGGATCAAATAATTCTTATAAAATGTGTATTCTCCAAAGCGAGCAGCATTGCACTGTGGCTGACTCGCAACAATCGAAAGAGTAAAATCAATGCTTAAATAAAATTGCCACCTTTTGATAATTATTATTATCCCATTAAATAAATAAATAGCAATTCAGTGGCTATCCAATCAATAAACAGAGGGGGCAATCCAAGATACTGAGATTAACCTGCATGTAGACAAAAAGAACGCGGCAGAGAACCTTAATTATAATACAGAAAGATATCTGGCTTTGCCCGAATAAGCCCATATTCCATACTTTTAATAGTCCTTATCCTCCTTCGCCCTCTCTTTGTCACTCTTTCTCACCCCGACCCCCCGTTTTTTTCTATCCATCCGCCTTCCCCTTCTTTCTGTCCATCAGCCCCATCCCCCTCTATGTGTTCGTTGCCCTTCTAAAGTGAATCTCCTCCACCCCGCCATCGATTCCTAACCCTCTCTAGGTCCATCTCCTCCTCTGTTCTCTCTCTGCTCATCTCCTCCTTCCCCCTCTCTGTGTCCATCTCGTGCTACTCCAGTCATCTCTTCCTCTATCTCACTCTCTTTCCTTTGCTTGTGTATCTCCTCCTCTCCCATCTCTCTATCCATCTCTTTCTCCCACCTCTCTTAATCCAACTCCTCCTTGATTTCCCCTGTCCATCGACTCCTTTCCCATCTCTCTGTCCTTCTTTTCCTCCGCCTGTCTGCATTTCGACCCTCCCCGTGCTTGTCTGTGTCCATCTCTTCTCACCCTCTCCCCTTGTCTTTTCATTTCCTTCTACCCCCTTCTTCCTCCATTTTACCACCTGCATCCCAATAGCAGGTTTGCTGGTTCTTACCCCCACAGTATTTCTTTCTAGATTGTAAGTGGTACAGCTACCACGTTTCGTCGAAATGGATCTATGGGTTTAGGCGAAACTTCTTAACCACGATTTTGCCTGCGTATGCACATGTCGCATCTATTTCAATGTATTTCTCTTATTTTGCACATATATGTACATGTAGTTCAACTATACCTCAGGGTTTCTTCTTTTCCTTTTTTTTATGCAGCTCAATGTTTAAGATGTCATATCTCCTCAAATATCTGTTGTGCAACGATTTAATTTTGGATATACAATTAGAGCCATATGTGATCGCTGCCTGCGAAATGTGTTCCAATACAGTTAGCAGCAAAGAAGTGATAAATATCAACGTCATGGATGACACGGAAGTTTTTCACGCATGTCAGTGTTTGTAATGTCATATCTCCTGAACTAGATGTCGTAAAATGATATAATTTTGTAGGTCCATTGAGCTACATATGTGGATACGGTTAGGGAAATGTATTGCGAATGCAGTTACTAGAAAGGAAGTAATGTAGTAAAATGTCGCGCCTGATGGACCTGTTTCATTGATTTCAAATTATGTGTAAAGTTCGTTGCAAGTCATTAAGCGTTCTCATTCTCAAATACTGGATGAATTAAGTCTGGCTGTGTATGCACCGTGGGCTGCACTTGCTTTCCACCCACGACAACACCCCCTTGAAAGGTAGGCGGTTCTTACCTCCATAACGTTTATTTCCAGACAGTAGGTGATATGTTCACCAAGTATGGTTCAAATCTGTTCAGCGGCTTAGGAGGAAATGTGGAACATAAATACACACATTTTTATAGTAATTTTGGGTAGTTATAAATAGATTTTGGTCAAGCTTCATTGCCCCCCTGGAATGTGCTGTTTATTGCTCTTCCCTCCAATTACCTCACCAGCTCACGGCTCTCATCATCACCATATGACTTAACTCCAAATACCAATTAAATATGGAACGAACCAGAACATATACTGGGTGATCAAAAAGTCGGTATAAATTTGAATCACGGAATAATGTAGATAGAGAGGTACAAATTGACACATATGCTTGGAATGACATGAGGTTTTATTAGAACCAAAAAAATTCAAAAGTTCAAAAAATGTCTGACAGATGGCGCTTCACCTTATCAGAATAGCAATAATTAGCATAACAAAGTAAGACATAGCAGAGATGATGTTCTTTACAGGAAATGATCAATACGTCCACCATCATTCCTCAATAATAGCTGTAGTCGAGGAATAATGTTATGAACCGCACTGTAAAGCACGTCCGGAGGTATTGTGAGGCATTTGCGTCCGATGTTGTCTTTCAGCATCCCTAGAGATGTCGGTCGGTCACGATACACTTGCGACTTCAGGTAACCCCAAAGCCAATAATCGCACGGACTGAGGTCTGGGGACTTGGGAGGCCAAGGATGAAGAAAGTGGCGGCTGAGCACACGATTATCACCAAACGACGCGCGCAGCAGATCTTTCACGCGTCTAGAAATATGGTTTTTTTTTGTTCTAATAAAACCCCAAGTCATTCCAAGCATGTTTGTCAATTTTTACCTCTCCATGTACATTATTCCGTGGTTTATTAAGTTTTCAAATTAATTCTGACTTTTTGATCACCCAGTATATTGCCATTCATAGTTACTTCAAAATATACATAGTAATGTCATAAATCAGTCTATCTCTTACTGAAAAGAGCATCACAGTCTCTACAGTAGTTCCTGAGATTCACAAAAACACCCAGAAACGAGGCTTAGAACTTAAGTATGATTTTAAAATAAGTACAGTCCAAAGTAAATTTGTTTCCTTTTTCTTATAATACTTCAGTGACTCAGCAGAAGAATCACAGCTGAATGGGCACCGCTTTTTGGGATATCTCTCAGCAGTTTGTGTCGTCGCTTGGCAGTTGCAGGAGATTCGTCTTGCGGCTGCACACGGAAATTTGCGGGACGCCGCGCGCTGTCCTGAAGAGACTGGAGGGGAGGCCAGACAAAGTGAAGCGCCCTTAGAGGGGTCCCCCGACACGGCATCCGTCGGTGCTGACAGTAGCACTCAGCGTAATGGAGGAGCGCGGACGGAGGAGTGGACAACCGCCGCCTAACCCTCCCCACTCCCCCCCCCCCCCCCCCCCGCCGCCAACCCGGCTTTCTTCCATTCGCGTCACAGACCACATCCGCCGCCCACACACTGATCGCCCCCGTGCCAGTCCCAGTCCAACATCGTTTGCGGTCGCCGCTTGAATCAGTTTGGGCAGGCCTGTTAGTAGCAACGAAGTGACGAACCAAGTCTCGTTCCTGCAGAACGCACAGTATTTCTCCTCCATTGCTTGCTTTCGTCAATTTGGAGTTTGCAGAAGTCACGTACTCGAGTTCCACTTTGGCGATAGGTGGGGATTCTGATTATGCTGTGTCCATCTCCATAAAAGCTGTAGAAGTGATGTGTAAGTGCATATACTGGGTGTATAATTGTAAATGGGTGAAACTGTGCTATAATAGATGATAAACGTAAGCACGAAATATTGTACAAATGTGTTTGAAGTGACAACTTCTCGATTATGTCTCCATCTAATTGGGCCAAATCTGACATAAGCCTCCGTGCACTTCATGAGTCTCAGTATCAACATGGTGCTCGCTGAATGTATGTGTGGCTGTCAGATTTTGGTCTCCAGGGACCTTGGCCGACTGTATCTTCCGTTTCTGAGGCAAGAACTTTCAGGATCACTTGTGGATACTCCCATTACGCATCGTTGCGGAGTGCAATACATGCTTACTGAGATATCGTCGTATTTTGTTGCTGTAAGTCACCATCTTACATGTCAGTATGGTGAAAGATGGCATCTTGGCTTCCAAGACCAAGCAACTCCAGCCTCGTGGATTTTAGTCTCTGGAATCATAAGTGAAGTGAACACCACTGCCATCGTTACTGGAAAAGTGAATTAGTCTCGTAAAAAAAACTTTCCGAGATGAACTGAGGGTATTAGAAACAATTCATAACTCACTGCTGACATAAGTGTAGTACTCGATCAAACTCCGTGAATTACACGCAGAATATCTAATTTAACAGATAGTAAAGTAGTATTTATTTCCAGATAAGGGTGTATTTTACCTTATTTACAGTTCTGCTATTTCATATAACTAAAGTGAATGGATCAGCACTACAGCATATACGGAGTAAGGAGCGAGCGGTAGTTTCCCACATTGATTATCAGAGACTTTTGGCCACCTGTCGCTTTCTGAGTCATGGGGTGAGGTGCCGAGGCTGAAGTCACTCGCGACGTCAGCAAAGATATACATAGGGAGAGTCATTTATTTTTAAAGCCATCAAACAATTTTTGTTGATAAATATTTGCTAACAAAAGTTGCCTTATGCCACTAAGGCAGTAGGAGGAGTCTACGAGTCACTCACACTATCTCTCAATAATTTTACAATTCCAGGAAATGTTGATATTAATAAATAAATGAATAACTTCGGCCGAACCGAAGACTTGCGATCTTATATAAACTATAACGACAGTACGCGCAAGTTACAGACTGTGCGCCATAATTGGCATTCGTCGATAAGATGTCTTTCGATCTAGTCATGCGATAGAACGTAGTGAGCTTATAATCAGTGTCAACAAGTTGATTTTCGCTGTGGGTTAAATAAAAACATCATGATGGCATTCTGTGTACAAAAAAATTATTCAGACAAAAAACTTCTTCCCGCTTCGTTACATAAAACATAGACAGTAGTATTACGCTTTCAGAATCGGACGCCGCTGCTACGGCTGGACCTATAACTACGAGAGCAGTTAAACGTAACATGCAGTAAGAATTTATATGCGGCGGATCACTAACTCAATTTAAGGACGGACTGGCTTAATTATCGCAAAACTCGGGTGGGAAAGCGTGACCAATTGTACTGCACGACCCTTTTACCACCATCTACGAACTCACACATATCTGGAAGTTTGGTATGAGTGGAGCTTCTTGCAAGGTGTATAGTAACGTGTAATGTGATGACATATTATTGCATTCATAGTTACAGTAGGTCGTGGGTGAAATCTCAGCCCAATTACATAGGGACTTAATCGAAAAGTTTACATTTCAAATACATTTATACTAACTAAGAGAACACTGATACTGAAGTGTGGGACAGATCATACCGACACATAAATAAGAAGCAAATGGCTCGTTTGCGTACCCATGTTTACTGGAATGTTTCTGCTTCTTCTATAGGAAACTTCCACCTGCGGTAGTTTTCGCTGACTCATTAGTTTCTTTTCAGTAATACAGAAGATATCTCATATTAATTTCTATATAGACCCTAATTGCACAGCGATACTGGTGTTAAGATATTTCACTGCCTCGGGTAGTCACAGAACGAAATACGAGGACACCAGTATCGTGATGCAGACGCGAAGTTTCTGCGGCACAGTTATTAAAATGTCTTTCTAAATGAATATGATGGAAATTCTATTAACCTATTACGGGGGCTTCAATTTAAAGAAAAGGATTGGGTTTGGTATTCAATTTGTAAAGATTTCGAGACCATCTCACGTTCTAGACGTGGAAATTGGTGAAGAACGTTCTTTTTGCTGAGTAACTAGACGAGCTCTCAAAATCAAATGACCATCAAAGACCACAGTTGGTGCTACATGTCAAATTTGGCTGTAAACAGCAGTTTGACAACAAAAATACTACACGGTCTGGAGATCAGTCACCCAGCTCGAAACTCCTGAAGAAGATGCCTGGGTAGCTCGTCAAAATGCAGGTTTCTTCAAAAAGAATGACCTGATGTTGTGTACACAGTTCCACGTAGTCAGCGCGTACACAACTTTCCCACTAGAGCGCGCCCCGCTAAGCACAACAGCGCAGGCGCAGCGCTCGTCTGTCTCCACACTACGAGATGCCACTGTCTTAGAGACGGACCAAGTTCTGCTTCCGCCGATCCGCGTATTAATATGTAACGCAGCCAATGAGATTGCTGCTAAAGTAGAACCTTTTCTCCTCGCGGATCACACTCGCGCAGTGATACCTGAACGCTCGAGGTATTATAACGAGTGTGCAGACCTCCGATTAGTCAGCCTGCATTAGTCTGCATTTGTCGGCACCAGTCGACATTAGTCTGTACCAGCCTATAGTCAAGTTTCAGTCTGCGCCTAATAAGATTACCATATTCCTGTACATAGCCATGAAGATAAATGTATAGACACTTTGTCAAGTATCAGAGATATGTGAGAATAAGATTAACGTACCAAGACCAAAGGAACTTCAGATTTTCAATTGTAAATAGCATCCAGAACCAAGTTAAGTAATTTTTATGCTGGTTATTATTTTAAGTTCTGTTTAAAGTTGGTCACCGTCAATCTGCTACTCTAAGCGTGCAAGTGGCATTTCTATTGTCTGACCTAACGGCAGAAGATAAACACGCCACGGTAAGACCACGAGACATATTGCTGACACTCGCCTACTTCGCTAGAGCGACAAGTCAAATAATCTGATGGTGTGTGTACCGAAGGTCTTACAGTACGCACACCACACCTGATTTTTGACGATAATAATTACTAAATACGAAATGTGTGTTGTTTGAATGGTCATGACCTTAAGTTTCAGAAAATCGCCGTTAGGTGTCAGTCAACGTGTCTTATCCGTTTGCAGTCAGAAGTAAGGTGGTGTCCGCTCAACAGACGTTTTGTGTACTGCTGTTTGCGAAGAGTGAGTGAGCAATTTCGGTCCTGCCTGCTTTTCGTCGGGGTTTTGGCGTTGATCTGCCTGCATCCAAACACATTCGTCGTTGGTATCGCCAGTCCTAAGATACTGGATTGCGCGTAGAGTCCAGGTTGACCTCGCACTTCTGGTGATGCGGTGGAAAGAATTCGGCAAAAATTTGAGCGGAGTTGACAAAAATCTACTCGCCGTGCACGCAGAGAGCTAGCGAAGCCGTATACGACCGATTTTTGGGTGTTAAAGTGTCGTTTGGTCTGTAAACAATACAGACTACTGCAAGCACACCGGACTAGTGATAAAAGGAACCGCCGGCATGGGTGGCAGAGTGGTTCTATGCGCTACAGTCTGGAACCGCACGACCGCTACGATCGCAGATTCGAATCCTGCCTCGGGCAGGGATGTGTGTGATGTCCTTACGTTAGTTAGGTTTAAGTACATCTAAATTCTAGGGGACTGATGACCTTACAAGTTAAGTTCCATAGTGCTCAGAGTCATTTTTTGATAAATGGAACCAGGTTGACTTCAGCAAAGCTCTGGTAGAAGGCGTGGAAGGCAATACATAATTACAACGGTTAATTTGCAGTGATAAAGCATCATTTCATGTTAGCTGTAAGGTAATCCGACATAAGGATCGCAGATGGGGGACTCCAGAATCCTCATGACATTACTGATCACGGAGAGACTCATCTAAAGTGAACGCCTATTGAGCTATTTCTCGTGAAGATGTGTACGGTCCTTTCTTTTATTGAGGAAAATACATGACTGGAAAGAGATCTCTTCTAATGATGCAGAACTGGCCTTTTCCACAACTTGAGGAGGGCGCTGATGACTTCAGTTCCCAACAAAATGGATCTCCACCACAGTGGCACAACAACGAAGTGTGCAAATTTCCCAGTGGCACTCTGTATCGAAGATGAATAGGGCGCAGGGACCCCGAGACACTGCCCTGAGTTCTTGGCCACCGAGATCGCCAGAGCTGACCCCATGCGGTGTTTTTCTTGTGAAGACGAGTGAAGGAAAGTGTGTTCGCCTACTCTTTACCTCATGACATAGAAGAGGTGACGAAGAGAACGACAGTCGCCATAATTTCTGTAAAAGCAGATACAGTCGTCAAGTTCATGAAGAATTTAGCTGTCGTCTAGACCTTCGTACTGCTGCATAGCTAAAACTTTAAGATTTTCTATTTTTCATTTTATCCCATGTTTGTGGTATTATATATACGGAGTTTCGAACATCCTGTATATGCGTAAATTAGAATCAAAAATTCTGCTGCACATTTGAAACCATCCCTTTAATACAAACAAATTTTGTTCCATGATGCTACTCCAGGCGGGTGTAAAATCAATGTGCGCAACGGAGAATAATAAACGCTAAAATGAAGATTTGGCGCCGGCCGAAGTGGCCGTGCGGTTAAAGGCGCTGCAGTCTGGAGCCGCAAGACCGCTACGGTCGCAGGTTCGAATCCTGCCTCGGACATGGATGTTTGTGATGTCCTTAGGTTAGTTAGGTTTAACTAGTTCTAAGTTCTATGGGACTAATGACCTCAGCAGTTGAGTCCCATAGTGCTCAGAGCCATTTGAAAATTTGGCCCCCTCTGACTAATCCTTGAAGCTGATCCTAGGATCTCTTAATTCTATAAATTACAATCTAAACATAAATGAATGATGAGGGCAACTAATCCTACTAAATGAGAAACGTTGTTCCTGCTTATATATTTATTGTAGATTTAAAAAAAAAACTTTTATATTACATATACTAATTAAAATTAGTAATCAATTGCACAACTCTGCCCCTTATTATGACTGCCAGGTCTAATATCAATAACGCGAAATGACTGACACCATCTACGTACCAAACACTGGAAGGCACTACTTTCAAAGATGATCTACGGTGGTGTGGAACATCAGTGGAAATCATCACAGCTGTTTGGCTTTTATAGCCCTAATAAGCCGAAGCAATATGCGATGTCACCTTATGTACTGCGTCGAGTGCGCCGAAGTGATGGTTCTCGTACTCGTCTGCGATGATGGAAGAACTCCACCCATAAATACTTTCAAAGACTAGGACGATAAAAGGCGGTCCTCTGACTAATATACTCTAATTCTGCCTTCTCCTGTCTGTGTTCTACAGACGAGAAACGCGAACTCCCAGCCTCAAAGACCAGGTAACGCTTCAACTTAAGTGTAGGCAGAGGAAGTGCTCTCAATTACTGAGCGCTGCGTACTCAACGACGAATTCCAACCTGGAGGTGTAGTCCAGAATCGTATCGGTTCTCAACAGTGGCTAACTGTTCTAGCTATAAACTCTCCTGAGAGCAGAGACAGCAAGTCCATGCATACCAACAATGCTGATATCGAGTGAACGTCACGCACGGGCGCTCACAAGGGAAGACCTCGTGTCTCCAGCGCTGGCTTCACAGCTAGGCTTGGCCCCCCACCACGTAATTCCGAAAACGAATCATATTCCGGAAACCACGGAATATTCTCCCTCTCTACAAATTCTTTTGGACGCCGACCAACCATATTCTAGTCTTTGTCGTCCAGCGCGGAATGTTTGCGTGGAAAAATCTATATTGTACAATGGTACGCTCCTGAGTAAAAATCCTTGGAAATAACCCATCCCACGTGGTTTCCGAGGAGCCTCTTCTTCGTTCCTCTCGCCTGCGTCCAAGATTTTTAGCGTTCGGAAGTATTATCCGGCTATCCTTCCGGCCATTACTACAATAGTCGCCAGCAGTCACCCTATTGTGCTCAGATGCCACGACGTCTGTCTAGCTACCGCCTGTGCTTAAGCAGGACCAACACCTGCGCGGTCCTTCCACCCAGAGCTTGAATTCTGCCTGTCATTTCATCTCTACTTGCGTTCCAACCTCTACTATTATAGGCAGTCATCCATTACGCCGTTTTTATAATACAGACATTCCGTCAGCTTCCATGCAATAAGCGTTAACAATTATTTATAATACGTACGTGTCAATGTCACCCTCCTTTATATATTCATATATAAAATATACAACCTATCACATGACACTTAATTGTGTTTGTAGATTACAGCAAAGTATGTGGATGGGTTCATGTAAGGTGCGAAATTATAGCCACCTTACATAGTAAAATATAATTAATTACAGTATACATCAATTACATTCATAAAACTGGTACCGATACGGCCTCTATTGAAATTAAATGGTCATAATTTAGAATTTATTGCTACAGTGTAATAAATCCGTCGCCACATAAATTAGCTTGACAAATTAGGCTTACCGAATTGTTTACCAAACATTGATCTCCTCTATATGCAGAGAGTAGTGCAAAAACCAACTGCCAGTCCTGGGATTTGATGAAATCCCAAGTGATGCCTTTCCTGAAGGTAATTACAAATTCCACATTTCTTTGGGAGAGTCCCTAGCCACATGTGGCGTTGAGTGTCTTATCCTTCTTCTTTAGATCAGTGGCCCAACATCGCAGTCGACAAGACGAGATTTTAAAGACAGACGTCGCAATGCACTCATTGTTTTGACAGTTTACAAGCCAGTTACTGGCACGCTCCGTTCGTCAGGAGTTGGCAGATAGGAGTCGTCTGGTTGACCACAGCAGACGATATTATCAGACTCTGCTATTGGCGGAAAGAGAGAGGCCACATAATAATACGGCCGGCATAAAAGTGCAGGTTGTGGTGAGGATCGCTGTAAGGTGCAGCTGAAATAGCACTTCACAGCTGACAGATCCATAAAATCTAAACCAATGCACAAAAAAGCTGTAAGGATTCTACGGAAAATGTGGTGAAATTCGGGTCCATAGTGATGTCACATTTATGCTAGTAGTGAGAGAAATGCACGTTTGAGAATTGGCATGAAGATAGTTTGTGATTATCGAAGAACAGACTTGAATGAAGTTAGATTTTTGTTCCCGTGAGTGTTCGTTGGTCACGTTATTCGAAGGATAGTTTTCGTGAAACTGCAATATTTTCGAGAGGTAGCGTTGAGAACTTGTAAAATTTTTGAACGACTGTTACATGGATTTGTCGTATTTCATGCGAGAAATGGGTCATATTGAGATATGTTGTCAGTAGTTAGAGTTCAGCCTTAACTTATGAGCGCAAACACCAGACTTGGCCTGAAGGATTTTAACATTCTTGCACAAGCTCTGGATTTCCTACATTATTAATAGTTAGCCATGACTACTTTGTATTCAACAGTAACGTGGTGGGCTGCACTTGGCAACTTATTGTAATGAATTCAGTTTGTCTCTGTGAAGGTACACGAACTTAAAAACAAAATAAAATTTATTTTGAAACGTAAACCAGTGAATATATAGAGCATTATTAATTTTCGGCACCGTCCAGAATGCTGACTGCAGCTACTAATTTGTTGAGAAATCAGGAAAACTATTCATTGGATGATGTGACAGGTTTGTCTTTGTACCCTTGACGTCAACATCGCCAACAAACTACAGACGGTCTCTTATCTGACAACCCTTAACTTGCTACGCGTTGATAGTAAATGGAGATGGCAAGTACGCCGTAGTCTCATCCCATATCTGTGTGCAGCCTTTTTGCCACATCCTCCAGTGACCAAAGTTACTGCTATATGTTTCGTATATATACCATACGAACAGGAAAACATGCAAACTTGAGACTTTAACAAATTTATTGAATGGAAAAATATATAAGGGTAACACCACTGCAAGAAACAACTTCTACAGATGAACATGCTTTCGATTCAGAAGGATTCACGATATTAAAGGAAAAACCAGGAAAAAGACCTACCGAAAATGTACCCCAATTTCTAACAGGTTTCACTGTAAACAAAACCATATTAAACTCAATAACAGAATTTAAATGAGTTCATAAAGTACTTCTCACACTAGTATTTAGACCCGGAAACAAAATTTACACTGCTTTAAACAGAAAAAATGATAACAACAGACCACAGAACAAGCAGACAGAAATTTTTTGGCAGTGTTGTCAAACACAATATACCACATTCCACTGCAAAACTCAGTATTATTACTTGGAGACTACACAAATTGGCAAAGAAGGTCAGCAGAGGTCCATAGTAGGGAAATCCTCTGCACATAAAATGACTAACGTAAATGGAAAAAAAACTCTTAAGCTTGTGCAGACAGCATAACAGAGTAATAAAATCTATATTCTTGGGAAAGGAAACAAACTATATAAGTATCGCCTAATCTAGTTAGTGGTGAATAATAACTCTGTTATCTTGCTACGATTTGACATTCTGTAATGGAGGCACTCAATGAGAAAGTTGCCAGGCTCGCCGGTTTCGATTCAGCTCGTTATCTATCATTAAATTTAAGGTTAGACCAATATTTCAAGAAAAAAAAACCAATAGCGATCCAAATAGTTTGACATCAGTAAGTTATGTAGAGCAAATGATTGCAAAATACATTTGGAAAAAAAGAATATGTAAATGTTTGGAACAACTTCGAAAAGCCTTTGTTTAGATAACACAAGAAATTACTAGGCTTACTCTTAAAAACAAATGGAAGAATTCCTGGTGGAGAGATTATTGTGATGAGTGAATTAAAAAATAATGAACATGGAACGCCTGGAATCGAAATAAAAATGATATGAATAGAGAAAAGAATTGATACGAATAGAGAAAAGAATGACTGAATCGAGGAAATATGCTTCAAAATATCTCCAAAAGATCAGAGTATTGCATATAAAATATGAACCAAAATCAATTGAGTCACATCATGAGCAGAATAGCACCAGGAATTTTCCAAAACATTAAACAATAGTTTAAAGGAGTACACGCTACCAAGTTCACGGTTTATAGATCCAAAAACAAGGAAGACTGCACATAATAACACTGGGAACTGTACAATACTTGTGGACTACTTGAAAGACCTACACAACTGAGAGTACGAAAAGAAGAGTTTCGTTTTGATAATGCAACGCAAACGCAACCAGACTAAAAGTGACAAACATAGGAGAAAATCAGAGAAACTACAAAACAACTTAGAAATAACAAATTATCAGGAGAAGACAATTTAGTTACTGAATTGTGGAAGTAGTTCAGTGACATTAATCTGTGTCTAATATAAATCATTTATTAAGTATCGACGACAAACAACTAACCAGCAGAATTGGCATCGGAATTAATACATGCACTACACATAAAAGCAAAGAAAACTGATCCAAAAAATTGTAGAGGGATCTACCTCTGACCAGTAACGTATAAGGTCTTGTCCATGACACTTTTGAAGAGAGCTGAAGGAATATTTGACCCAGAAATGGGGGAATATCAAGTGGGATTTATGGTGGGAAGGTCTTGTGCAGAGAAAATACTGAATCCAAGAAACTTAACAGAAATGAGGCAAATCAGAAGCTTTAAATGTGAGAAAACTTCGTAAATATTAAAATGGCATAATTAAAAAGGCATGTATCTCAGTTGATAGAAACAGAGCAATAAACGTTTTAAAGGAATTTCGACCTGATAATGAAACAATGGAAATAATAAAAGGAACTTTAATGAACACAGCATTGAAAGTCAAATTTATGGGGGTATTTAAAAAGATTTTGAAATAAAATCAGGAATAAGACTACGCATTAAAAAAGGTAGTGAGAGAATGGAGCAAACCCATCAATCCAAATAAAAACCCATCAATCCAAATAACCCATCAATCCAAATACAATCATCGTAGATTGTCTAGCTTGATGGATTACGTGACACTGTTTGCTGACTCACTGGATAGTGCCAAGGAACAAATCACAGAACTACAGAAAGAAGCGACAAAATTGACCAAAAACATCACCCTTCATGGCAATTATCAATGATGCTCCTCCATATCTTAAAATTCAGTACGACACAATAATAAAACCAACTGCTTTAAATACAGTGCAGAATGTGTAACAAGGAATACGAGGGACCACTCGGATTTGTCTCACTACCCACAACCCACATGGACGATAACTTACCACTGACAGTTTCGAAAGAAAAGGCAGATGACGATATTAAAGAACTCAATGAAATATCATACTTGCTGAAATATCCATTGCCGAAACCAAAAATTCTGTCACATGTTTGATGTATTTTTATATTGAGTCTACAACGCAAATGATTATCATATTGTTTTCACGTATGCCAAACCAAGTTATCTGTTCCATTGCCAATTATGCAGTTTCAGGCGCGAAGAAATAATTTTGGTTTGTTACAATTTCAAATATCTGTTTAATAATGCACAAAATTTAGTTAGTTTCAAATTATATAGCAAGAAATTACAGTATAATGATATTCTGAAAGACATGGAGAGTGGTTTCATAGTTTACACATATCAGTAGGACTAAATATAAACGAGTAATCGGAATTTAAAAAGATGAGCTCTGACGAGGAATCACGCTGTAAATTCCATTTGCTGCTGGCATTAGTCGATGAGCGGCTCCAGCGCAATCGCCAAAATTAACGATTGACGGAAATTCTCCCATGCTGTCCTATCAGTTACCGTAATTCTGACCCGTATCGGAACCGGTCTGCATGAATTATGAAAATCGGTACTCACTCGATTAAACGGCATTTCAAAACGCGTCATTCTGCCTGGCGACGTTTACAGTAAAGTGCTTGTTTGACAATCGGAACTAGGCCAGCCCGATTATTAACCGTGACGAAGTAACAAATGTAGTCTGTCCTGCAGTGGAAACAGCTTTACGATTCGTTTAAATTTCCAGTTATCTGCCGGAGAGAGCGGACTGTTAGGTTACTGCTTTTTTAGTTGAATTTAGACTCAAGCTGGTACGCCTGCGTTTATTAAACAAATCGAAGTAAATTCTAAACTTCAATAGCAGAGAGCTCTGCATCATTTGCTATGTACATTGTACTTCCTTTTCAGCTCGTAACAGGGTATCTGACATACAGGAATAATGTCTTCCACATTAAATTTTTACATTTACCACAAAGTATACGTAATACTGAAAAATGTTTTATGCGAAATTTAGTAATTGGTTGAGAAGTCGTCGTTTAGCAGCTTCACAACAGTATTATTATAATCTAGCTCCAAATATAAACCACAAAATTTAAGGTTATAATATGGACTGAGCTATACAATCCATTAAACTGAATTTTTAAAAAGCAACGAATAAAGTGAAACGTCCCCTTAGAAAAATTATACATGACTGTGCTTAAACTGACACACAATATTTTTTAGCGCAACGCAGTCTGACTTCCAATAACCCCTACAAGAGTATGGCCCTGACTAAATTAACCTATACGTTTCACAAATCACTTACCTCACAAAAATCTTCGTTACTCGAACTACTGCAACACAGCGAACGCCACTACTGCCAGATAAACTACTGAAGGCACTAACTACTGATAGGCATAGTTAGAAATGAAAGATTTTCATAGAGAACAAACAATGTATTTATCTTAATAGTGTCCAAAAGTAACCAATATTACAAGTTTAAGGTTTATAATTTATATGAAAAACAGCTACCAGCCACATGTATGTGGCTGGTACTGTTTTTTTTTATATTAATTATAAACCTTAAGTACAACAGCCTCGTTTCTCAACATGTCGACTTTCGACAAAATAGCATTACGAGTTTACTCTTTCTTATGGACACACGTCCAGATCGTCCGCTCTGAAAATTCCACCATTTCTCTCCCCACATCCTCCACTGCTGGCGGCTCACCTCCAACTGAACTGCTATGCGCTGTTAACATCCAGCTGCTCAACACTACAATAGCAAATTCCAACAATGCCACCCAGCCACAGACTGCACACAGCACAGCCAGTGATTTTCATACAGAGCGCTACGTGGCGTTACCAATAAGAAAACCTAAACACCCTACTTACAAAAGTATTTCTGTAAGAATCTTTAGGCTTGTTACTACTATAACATCACACAGATCGTTTGTTTGACAATTCACTCAGTAAACATTGGATGCAAAATTACAATCGACAATTTATTTAGTAACACTGAATGCAAAATTGCAATCATTGATGTAGTTTTTAAAGCGGAGGTTTATTTTACATTTCTGTTAACTGAAAAATATAGTTTTCCATAACCCCAGCGTGCTGGGTAAATTAGGAAACCAACTCCTTTCAGATTGTGATGAAAAAAGAGACAGCCAGAGTTGCTACTAAAACTGATGTTTATTTAGTGGATGAGCGGTGTCAGGCTATGCATAATCACAAAATAACTTGGCAGACGTCGGTTGGTTCGAGAAAGGGCATAATCCGAAACCTGTCACCGACTAAATAAACACCAATTTTAGTTGAAACTACGGCTGTCACTTTTTCCAACACAAATATAATTTTAACTGCGTATGCCTCACTGCTCACAAAGCAGTAATGACATATTATGACTCCACACAGCTAAAGCACACCAGTGTACACAGAAGAGGGCCGCTGTAACTGTGGCCGAAACGATGGTTTAGCTTATTTTTTGCATTATGGCGAGGTTCTATATTCAGAAAACATTTATTTCAAATATAATTTTGCTTATCATCACTTGACGTGTTTTGGGGGGAAATCCATGAAGTACAAACACAAAATATAAGACACAAGTCAAAATATGGGAGGGATTAAATCTACAGTAACAACGGAGAATATATTATTGATATCAACAGAATCTTATCACTTGCTATATAACACCATCTGCTCTCGAATGACATATGTAGTTCGACATTGTGTAAGGAAAGCAATTTTTCCAGTAAGAGGAGTCACTGAAAGTAATTCCTATGACATCAGGCATAATCACTGTAAGGCAAATATTCGTTACTAGCTACACATGTGTAGTGTTGGCAGAAGAGCCAACACTGTTTTTCCAGAGGAGGCCGAAATGCACGCGTTTAATTACACGCTGACTGGCGTGAGGTCTGGAACAGGTCAATATCCTGAGAATTGCAAATAAAGTACGTAGTTGATATAATACTTAACTTTAATCCACAATTGTCGAACATCTCTCGTTGCTGTACAAGCTTTAAGATAAATTATCAAATGCTATGGCGCCTTGCTAGGTCGTAGCAAATGTAGCTGAAGGCTATGCTAACTATCGTCTCGACAAATGAGAGCCTATTTGTCAGTGAATCATTGCTATGAACGTCGGCTGTACAACTGGGGCGAGTGCTAGTACGTCTCTCTAGACCTGCCGTGTGGTGGCGCTCGGTCTGCTATCACTGACTGTGGCGACACGCGGGTCCGACGTATACTAATGGACCGCGGCCGATTTAAAGGCTACCACCTAGCAAGTGTGGTGTCTGGCGGTGACACCACACGTGTAATTTACTTCTATTTATAAACGAAAATTAAAGTTAACGAGACGGATCAAATTTGTACCAACAAGGAAGTAACTTCAGCGCCCTTAGCGGCTAGAGTTTGCATGTAGGGTAGTGGAGCGTATGAAAATAGCTCAGTACGTAAATTTCAGTCAATTATATAAAACGATAATACACTGAAAAATTAAAGTTGTAGGGAAATCAGTTATATAAGAATTTTAAAATTTGGAAGTAGCGCTGAACCACGGACGTTTATTGCTGTTAAGAGGAACCAGTGACATATACGGTCTAGGAGCATTATGTAGTACAGCATCGAGATCTTCCGTTACTGCCGTTACACTACAATACCCCAAAAGGGTCCGCCTGTTTGGTACTTCGTTCCGCTTCGAGCGCCTAGCGGGAAGGTTCTAGTTTACTTCACTTGCCGCAGCGTCGCTTGTGTGGAGTTTTCCTCGTTAGTGTTGTTCTGTCTGCCGAGTGAGTCGTAGCGCCTCCTCTCCGCCTTACTGTCTCTCTCTGTGTTCGTCTACTTGCAGTGGCGTCGGTCGTTCCGCTATGGCTGCCATGGTTTCCACGTGTACTCCACGAAAAGGCACTGTAAGCTTTACTTTTGATAAAACAACGCTACACGTGCAACCTGGGTCTCTAGAAATCCACGATTGACTTGTCGATATAATTCATGTGAACTCTGATCAGGTCCACACCGCTTATTATGGTGCAGACGAGAACGTGTTTTACGTGGAACTTGTTGATCCCCTTCACGCTGGAATTTTACTATCGCGACATGGTTCTCAAGTCCCGTTCAAACATCGCGATAATTCCGTTAGTATGGTGTCACTCGCAGATGCTGAAATCGAATATACCAATGTTCTAGTATTCAGCCTCCAGTCGAAAGTTGATTCCAACTTTCTAAAGGACATATTAACTCCTTATGAAAAACGTCCGTCGTGAACGCTGGTCTACTCAACACAGATTACAGTGTTATAGTGGATTTCGTTCCGTGGAAATGAATGTCAAACGCAATATTCCCACAAATTTACAAGTGTGTGGTTACTGCGTTCGTGTCATGCATACTGGTCAAGAGGGAACCTGCTTCCTATGTATTGAAAGTGGACACGTTCGGTCTAATTGTATTAAAGCCGTCATTAGCACAGCATCACAAATTGACGGTTGCTGATCTTGTTCCTTCCCCTCCCGCCGTCGGATCTGCTTCTGCTTCGGATCATAATGAACAATCAGTTTTGATAATAGCGTCAATGACTTTCCACTTTCCCTTCCGCGACAGGTTCAGAATCCTATTACCCCCAGGATGGACCCTGTAATAGTAAAAAACTAGAGACGTCATACTCGGGATGGTAATGGTGAGGATCTGGCTGTGCCTTCTGCGCCATCCTCCTCTTCATCCAATGTACCCCCTGCTCCTCTCGATGCTACGATACTTCCCGTCCGTGGTACAGTGAGTGGCGAAGAAGGTATCTCCACCATCCCTACTGCTCGCGAAGTGGCTCATTCTGAGCTGCCTGTGTGTGGAGAGGGAGCGGAGGCCCCCCCCCCCCCTCGTCTTTTCCTCCGTTTCAGTCTGAGCCGATGCAGCGTCCTCCTGCTCCTTCGTCTTCAGCCGCCGATGGTTTTCCTGAATTTGTCGACTACAGTAACTCACGACGAGAATAAAATTACTATCACCTGCTGCATTGGCAGTTCCACAGAATGTTTCCGCCTTAGTGACTGGAACTGCATTACATGACCCTAATTCTGAGGGCAGGAATCTTTTCCTATGACTCCTCCCACACCTCCTTCTGCAGATGACGCCATCCCACGTAGCCGACAGAAATAGCGTGTACAACCTGAGCGTGAGGTAACACGTAAGAAATCTAAGAAAAAAGGTTGCGGTGACTTCTGGTCACCCGATGTCTGATTCCTCTGTGGATTCCGCAATGGACCTTGACTCTCAGCTGTCTGCCTAATTCTGCTCGGGAATTCCGTACATCCCTGTACAGTTGTGATCAATTACCCAATTACCCCTATCCTTAAACTTTAATCGTGTGGAATCAGAATAGAGATTGGCTTCGCTGCGTCAGTTCATTTATGATTCACGTGCAGACATAGTCTTCATGAAGAAGGTGTTATTTAGGTCTTTCTCCTTACCTGGTTTTCGTGTGATCTTTAATGTAGCACCCGAATTCTTTACGGGGACCGCCGTATTCTTTCGCCAAGGCATTCCTATCGCTGAGGTGGAGATGTTTGATTCTGACAGGGGCATAGGCCCTCAACTTTTTAATCTTACCTTGGTTCTTTTATATGCTCCTTCTGGCACTGGTCGCGCAGTGGATCGTTCGCGTTTTTATAAAGAAGATATTGTTTATTTGTTGCATATGAGTCCTCCGGGTATTCTGTTGGGTGCTGATTTTAACTGTGTGTAGCGTCCGGCGCAGATCTATCTCCAAATTTTAATTTTGGTTGGAATTACATGAATTGGTACGCTCCTTACGCCTGAAACACGTCTGGATATGTAAATACCCGACGTTAGTTAAATTTACTCACTTTATTGCGACTTCTAGTAGCCGGTTAGATAGGTTTTCCTTATCAGATTGTCTGTGCAACTGCTTTCTTAATTTTGAAGTCATCCCAGCTTCCTTTAAGGAACACTGTGTTGTTGCTACAACCCCCAATCTAGAACGGCAACCAGTTGCATTGTTTCGCACTCCGTGGATGTTAAACGTCGTTCACCAGGCTGACCCCTCTCTCGAGACGTGATGCGAGACGTGTGGGAGCGTACTCTACGGTTCAGTGCGAAGTACTCTTGTATCCTTGATTGGTGGACAAAGCTGGCAAAATCGAGGCTCAGGCAAATTTATATGCTTTTTTGTGCTTCCAAAATGCGAGACTCGGAGAACTTACGAATATTACCATTCCCTCCTGCGTGAACTTTATGATGCTGCGGATCACGCCCCTCTGTGAATAGCGGATGTTAGTCGTGTAAAGGCAAAATTGTTGACCTTGAAAAGAATATAAATGGAAGGGTTGAAAATGCGATCCAAACCGCGATCTTTGGTGACCGAAGAACTGCCTTACATGTATCATTTACTTTGGCATCAGACCCGTCGCCGACGCGCTTATATACATTTTCTCACGACAAATACTGGACGTATCGTATCGGAGCAAACAGATATAGTGTGTATCTTACACCAATACTAAGAGTTCAGTGCAACCTATTGCAGCTCACTAGACAGCATCTTGGATACGACTATTACACCTGAGCATAATGAAACGCTATTAGCTGCTTTTCAGCCTAAGGAAGATGTCCGCCCCCTTAGCTGAGTGGTCAGCGTGACAGACTGTCAATCCTAAGGGCCCGGTTTCGATTCCCGGCTGGGTCGGAGTTTTTCTCCGCTCAGGGACTGGGTGTTGTGTTGTCCTAATCATCATCATTTCATCCCCATCGACGCGCAGGTCGCCGAAGTGGCGTCAAATCGAAAGACCTGCACCAGGCGAACAGTCTACCCGACGGGAGGCCCTAGCCACACGACATTTCATTTCATTTCAGCCGAAGGAAGATTACAAATTTATTAAGGGATCGCCTTCTCAGAAGTCTCAGGGTCTGGAAGGACTTACCAAGGAATTTTAAGTGCGCTTTTTGCCGCTGTTGGGTGCTACCTTTACGACTGTTTTGAACGAAGTGTTTCGCCCAATTAATTTGTTAATCTTTGATTATAAGACTGTGGCGAGGGCAGTTAATAGTAGGATTTCGGATCTGATGTAGATGATTGTTGCCAAACATCAAAGTTGCGTACCTAGTCGTACCATTCTCACTCCTGTCGTCACGTAACGTGACGTGGTTTCGGTTGCTGCTGTCACGTCCGTCCCTTGTGCCGTTGCTTTCCTAGACTTTGATAAGGCATTTCATCGTATTAACCACGACCTTTTGCTTCCGATTCTGGAAGCAATCGGTTTTACTGTGGACACAGGGTGAATACTCTCAAATCTATTTATGGGTACTTCAGCTTCGGTGGTTTTTAATGGCCAACTGGCCGTCCCGGTAAATATCCGTCGGGGAGTGCTTCAAGGAGCCCACTAGCAATTTTTTTGTTTGTGTTGTCTCTGGAGCCCCTACTTCGGATGCTAGTATCCCAGCTGAAAGGTTGGACGCTTTCCGGAGGGACTATAGCTGTTCGTGCATACGCGGATGCCGCGATGGTCCTACTCTGCAATTGTGCGGACATACCTCGATTGAAGGCTGTAATTGACGATTATTGTCGGAGTTCAGGTGCTCTATTAATGAAGGTAAATGCAGGATTCTTACTTTGCGAGGTTTTGATGACACCGTTGTTCCTGGGGTACTGTGGTGGATCGGCATACATCTCTCGGTATCGTCATTGACCGTTGTCCGCTCAAAATGGTGACACTTAACTGGAAGTCTGTTACGGAAAAATTACAGTAAGCTTTAGTAGAGCAGCAAAAGGCGTTCTCTTACTCCGGTCCAGTAAGTCCGAATACTGGATTCATATGTCTTACGCAAAGCTTATTACGTGGCGCAAGTTTATCCACTTCCCTCGATGATGGCTAAGAAACTGCAGCAAGTATCTGATCGTTCCTTATGGAAATGCCATATCTTTCGCTTGCGGTGTGAGGTGGTCACGAAGCGTCGTTCCTTTTGGAGGTTAGGCCTGGCTGACAAACGAAGGAAGACGCAGATGCTATATGCACGACGTACTGTTTTGATAACTCAAGCAACTCACACATTCACGTCTCGTTTATTTGTTTGTGTCAGTCCTGATAGTCTTGAACCCCCTACTGATGTTGGTCGCATAAATTATAAATTAAAGCACAGTCGTGACTTTTGTCTTGCAATGAGCTATTTAGAGGCTGACATTTTATGCAGGTACCCGTCCTCACAATGAAATTCCTACAGACTCGTTGGAAAGCAGTGCCTTTTCCAAACCTTGTTGAAAGAGGATCGTCGCAAACAAACTGGGCGACTGTTTGGTGCAATATCAGTCTTCCGATTTGGCCGATGCGCTTCACATCCTCCTGGTATAAGGTAGTCAGATACGATTCGACATCGCTTTACTTATAGAGGACATACGGCAAACTGATCTTGGATTAGGACGCAACTGGCCTTCCTTACTCGATATTCTGAGACTTTATACACTACGGACATCATATTGCGACCAGTTCCTTCCTTTTTTCCACGGTCGAAAACCCATAATGTTATGTCGTTACTGGGACACTTCGTTCACTATGTTGTAGAAGGCGAGGAAGAGGAAGATCACATGAACTTCATGCAGTACATGAGCACGGCCTATATGACAAGCTTGCGAATGCCTCGATATCGAGACCTCTTCGCCAACATGTTGAATCTTGTTTTCCGCCGACAAGGTGGTTAATTTCATTTTTATGACGATAGGTGTTTTCCTTGTTATGTATTTTCCCATCTGATTTCGTTCGGCATGTTCTCTCCTAGTTTACCTGCTCGTTTTGTTTAGTGTTTTGACTCAGTGTCACTCCCGTTCGATTGCAAAATGTGAAAAAGATGAAGTGTATACACACATGAGCGTATACACTCCTTGAAATCATATTCGAATTTCTTTTAGTTTGCTATTTAGTATGTAACCTGATTCGTTTGTCTTTGTGCTTTTAGATTCAATATGGAAACTAATACATATAATAAATAAAACTTCAACAAGATGTTCAAAATAATTTTTTCCTTTCTCCTTCTATTATTATTTTCTTATCATAATACATTTTTTTCTCCCATTTGCAGTTCACGTTACATGATGATTTGACTATGGTCTACTGAAGTTTCGTGATAATACCAAGTCACTCTGACAAAAAATTTAAAAAAAATCTAAGTGGTAACGTGCTTGCCTCCCATGCAGCGGGCCGAGTTCGATTCCCGGTCGGGTTGGAGGTTTTCTCCGCTCGTGGAGTGGGTGTTGTGTTGTCCTCATCATCGCCACGCAAGGCGCCCGATGTGACGTCGACTGATATAATATTTACACTTGTCGGCCGAACTTTCTCGAATGGGGCCTCCCGGCCAACAATGCCACACGATCATTTCATTTTTACCCCAACAGGATGATGATGCCCAATGTAAAAGAAAACAAAATAACTCCATAGCTGCGTCATGACGAAAATTACAGTTACATCACATGGCGCGCTATATAAACTAAGAAGTACGAATTTAAAAGAAAAGTAACGTAATTACAGGTTTTTACAAATTTTAAATGATTTGTCGATGATGAAGCACCAGATGGCCATCTCACCCAGAAGTGACGACGATGTTAGTGCGACAAGTCCTGCGATATCTACTACAGCTGGAAGACTCTGCCTCTCCAACGGTGATGTGCTAGGCTACCAGTACGGAGCCCCACGAGTGGTATGTCGTCGTTACTTAGGTTCTGTCATCTCGGGAACCGCGAGCACAGAGTTCACTAGAAATACCAGAACACCTAATGCATGGGTTTCACTACTGCTTCGGTACCGACGCCATCGATTGTAGTGAGCCGGCCGCTATGGCCGAGCGGTTCTAGGAGCTTCAGACCGGAACCGCGCTGCTGCTACGGTCGCAGGTTTGAATCCTGCCTCGGGGATGGATGGGTGTGATGTCCTTAGGTTAGTTAGGTTTAAGTATTTCTAAGTCTAGGGGACCGATGACCTCATATGTTAAGTCATATAGTGCTCAGAGCCATTTGAACGTTTTGATTCAAGCGACCAACTAAATTCATATCTGGAGAATGGTGGTATTTATGGGTTTTCATTTATTTTACTTGACAATTCGAGCGAATGTTTTGGCCAACCAGATCGCCCGACATAAATCCCTTCGCATATTTGTGAGACACAATACTGAGGTCATTTCGCGCAGAAACTCCTGCAACGAAAACAGTTTCGCATTTGTGGCTGTAGAGGCACCATGGTATTTATTTTACTGGAGACCGGTAATGAAGTGGGTTCAAATGGTTCAAATGGCTCTGAGCACTATGTGACTTAACTTCTGAGGTCATCAGTCGCCTAGAACTTAGAACTAATTAAACCTAACTAACCTAAGGACATCACACACATCCATGCCCGAGGCGGGATTCGAACCTGCGAAATGAAGTGGGGTTCTGTCCATTATGAGTGAATGTGGCCCGCTCCTTTATCCTTTATTGGCGGTCAGCAGTCCTCGTTCTACTGCCTTTACTTAAAACTTTTTACAGCCTCTTAACTGCAGTGTTAGGTCTCTGGTAATAGCTATCGTGTCTTTGTCTTGCTTACTGCTTGTTGCTTATCGCAACAAGAGCTAAAAATAGTATCTGTGTCTCACTGTCACAGTGTATGTTCTGCTGAATGTCTAACTAGTGCCTGGCTTGTGGGGCGATTTAGCAACCTGTGCTGGTTCACCCGACCGACTTGCAACTTTTTCTTTGTGCTGCACAGCTGTGTCATCACCTCTGCCTGGTGTCACCGGTGTCTGTGCCAGCACGAACTTTTTTAAAAAAAATTAATTTCTTCCCACTTTCTATTATGTGCTCTAAGTTCCGAATGAAATACCGGTCGTAAATAGAATGAATTGCTACAGTATAGCTCAGAATATAACTGAAAGAAATACGTAAACGAACAGAAATAACACTTTTGTTCAAAGAGAACAATTACACTAAGGTCCGCAAGGTTTGTGATTGGTCGTCTGGGTATTGTTAAGGGCGGGACATGGTTTTTAATAAAGCTACCGAAGCAGCAATGCTTTCTCTGGTACTTACTCCTACTCTTGGTACAATGTTGGTCTGGAGTTGTTGTGATAGAACGTTCCAACCTCCTACACCAGCGCGGATGACCACTGTTGGATGGTCTTCGATGCATGTGGTGGGCTACAGTGGAAATGGAAATGAGCGTTTGGCGTCATTGGCCGGGAGGCCCCTCGCGGGGCAGGTCCGGCCGCCATATCGCAGGTCTTATTACATTCGGCGCCACATTGGGCGACCTGCACGCCGGATGGGGATGAAATGATGATGAACACAACACAACACCCAGTCCCTGAGCGGAGAAAATCTCCGACCCAGCCGGGAATCGAACCCGGTTCCAGAGGACGGCAATCCGTCACGCTGACCACTCAGCTACTGGGGCGGACTGGGCTACAGTACACTGAGGGGAGAGAAGTCATGGCGTAACTCCTAATACCGTATGGACCTGGGACCTCCTTTTGCCTGTCATAGCGCAGCAACTCAACAAAGCATGAACTCAGAAATTCGTTGAAAATCCCCTACAGAAATGCTGAACCATGCTGCCTGTATATCCGTCCATAACTGTGAAACTGTTTTCATTATAGGAGAAATGTTCGATGAGGCTCATGTCGGGTGATCTGCGTGGTCAAATCATTCGCTCGACCTATCCATAATGTTGTTCAAACCAATCACGAACAATTACGACCCGTTGACACGGTGTGTTTTCATCCATAAAAACTGTATCGTTGTTAGGGATCATGAAGTACACGAATGGCTGCAGTCAGTAACCGTTTCAGTTGGACCAGAAGATTCAATCCATTCCACGTAAACACGGCCCACGCCATTATGGAGCCACCATCAGCTTGCACAGGCCCTTGTTGACAACGTGCGTCCACGGCGTCTTAGGGTATGCGCCACACTCGAATCCTACAATCATCTCTTTGTAACTGAAATCGAGACTCATCTAACCAGGCCACAGTTTCCAATCGTCTATGGTTTAACCGATACTGCCACGAGCCGAGTAGAGCCGCTACAGGTGGTGTCGTGCTGTTAGCAAAGGCTTTTGCGTCGGTCGTTTGCTGCGATAAGCAATTACAGGAAAATTTCGCTACATTCTCCTAACGGAAACGTTCGTCATACGTCATACATTGATGAATGCGTTTATTTCACGCATTGTTGCTGGTCTGTTAGCATTGACAACTCTACGCAAACTCCGCTGGTTTCGGTCGTTAATTGAGGGCCGTCGGCCACTGCGTTGTCCGAGTGAGGAGACATGCCTGAAATCTGGTATTCGCGGACACTCTTGACGGTGTGAATCTCGAGTACTGAATTCCCCAAAGATTTTCGAAATGGAATGCCCCATACGTCTAGCTCCAACTATAATTCCACGTTGAAAATTTTGTAATTCCCATCGTGCGGCCATAAACAAGACGGAAATCTTTTCAGATGAATCACCTAGGTGCAAATAACTGCTCCGGCAATGCACTGCCCTTTTATACTTGTTTACGCGATAGTACCACCACCTGTATTTGTGCAAGTCGGTATCTCGCGATTTTTGTCACTTCAGTGTGCGTCGCTCCGTCGCATCTCACACATCCTCGACCGGATTTCATAGCATTAAATGGCAGGCAAGTCATTTCGACGAACATGCTGTCATCCCAAAAGCTCCTCCGTCTTTGCTATTTGATGCGGCTGCGGATTGTCAGCGATAATAATGAAGTCAGAGCCGAATGCTTCCCAGAAAAGTCGCGGTTGGGGAAGGCGTACTGTGTCACAGTAGCTTTGAATGGTGAGTTTAGTGTTCATAGATCTCGATGTGAGTACACCATGAAACTTTATAGCCCTCTACCATAATAACTGGGCCACAAAAACGATCATTTTCCGTAATTTTCCTGACTGCATTACGTTCCCTTACTCGCCAGAAGATGGTATGTTAGGCACCGAGGAACATTATCTATCGTGATACTTTGGTTGTTCAGGTGTTATGTGTGGCGAGGCATAGATTTGCACGTAAATTTTAACTTCCAGATCTTCGGTGATAGAACACTCACCTTCCTGCATTACTGTGCTACGATACTTGCTCCTCACTTGCGTCTTTTCAGGGGGTGAATTCCTTCACTTGTATGCGCCACCACGTTGATCTGGACAGGTGGACAACCTCTTGGTACGAGAGGATATTCAACAAATGGATTAGTCTACCCCTGCTCCCAACTTAAATTCGGTCGAGAAAATGTGAAGTGCGTTGGGAGACGCAGTTCAGGACGTCTACGTGCAATAATAACCATCCTGCAATTGTCAAATTCCCTGGTGGAGAAATGGAACTCAATAGCCCAAAAACTCCATACCAACTTTGTGGTCAGCATGGAAACACATTATAGAGTATGCACATGAACGGTCTGTAAGTTGGTGCGGACCAGTGCAATTTAAATACTTCAGAAACGGCGCCGTACATGAATCCGCTGTGTGCAGACCACCACAGTTGCTGCAGCGAGCATGGCTTCTATATTGACTTGCCCGGTGATGAAAACTGCAGCAGTTTCTACGCTGAATGACTGGAGCGACGTACGGTTCCAGTGGAGAACGGGTACCCAGAATAGCAACATATGAGGACAAAGTTTGGGAGCGAAACACCACCAGATGGACTGGAATCAGCGCCATTTGTTCAGGATGTCAAGTATATATCTTAATGATGTCCTTGTCTGTCAAGCCAATGACAACATCTAGAAGAATGCCGCATTTATGATGCAGGAAATAAGGAATAAAGACATAAATCTTAACATCTTTGAAAACAGGGATTTCTATCAAAGCTTCAGCTGCCGGAGCAGTTTTCAGTTCTATCCTGACTGTTTCTGCCTGAATGGACTAATACCAACAATGTCATGCTCGAGATGAGAGTTATAGGGAAATAATAACTTGCCTACCAACTTAGGTTGGAGTTTGCCATTTGTCGAAGCTCACCATAAAGACGATACAGAGGCCTGCATGTGATCGACTGTGTAGATTGTTGGCACTGGGCCTCTAGATCGCAGCAGTGGAAGTCAGTGGTTGACTGTTCGAATCCTCCCTCGGGCATAGATGTCCTTTTTTGGTTAGGTTTAAGTAGTTCTTAGTCTTGGGGACTGATGACCTCAGATGTTAAGTCCCATAGTGCTTAGAGCCATTTGAACCATCTGAAAGCGTTCGTAGACTAGAGCATACTAGAAGGGGATCCGGCCCGGTAACTCACACGTATGACAGTCTGTGACAGGAGGTGAGTCGACACACCGCTGTTTAATAAGGGGACCACTTTTCCGCTGCTGAGGTACAGGTGCATTGGCTTCAAGCGCGAAACTGGAAGGGTCACTGGGACGGCTCACTTGCTAACAAATCTGATGCAACTGTTGTTGTTGCTGGCGGGATTGCTGGAGTTGCTGTTGTTGTAACTGCGACAGTTAAAATTGCAGCCTTCGAGCAGGTTGTTGCTGCTGAAACTTCAGTTGTTGATGATGGTTGTGCAGAAGCTGCTGTGCGGGTTGATGCTGTAGCTCCTGTTGTTGTTGGTGGTGTTGGGGAAGCTGTGTATCCGGGTGTGGTAATTCGCTCTGCCGGATCTCAGCATGGTTGTCGGACATCGGTAGCAACGGAACATCTGCCGGTGCGTGTTGATGGTACATCACTGGTGCCGAACGGATGGTTCGACCTGTATCAAGGGTATTGGCCATTTTACGGTGAACTATATAGCAATATCAGCGCGAACGCGTGACGAAGAAAACACGTCCGGCGTACACTTCTCTGTACGCAAAAAATTCTCGAGAACCGAGGATATAAGTAGGGAATTACTAAGAAGAGCATAAAGAGTACCAAGCGTTATACTCATTCACTAAACGTAAACAAAGCACGTCCATGCAAAGAGCACTAGCGAGAACGTCCGAACGCCACGACTGCCGGAAGTGAACTGTAGTTGCTTCCGAGTTGGCATTCCAGTTTCGCTACCATAAACCAATGTGACCAAGCCGTTACTTTATGAAACTTCATTTTCATTGCTCTTCTGCATTTTTAGGAGTTATTTGAATAATTCCACATACCACTTGACATTTGCTAACTTTTTGCTCAATATTTTTGTTATGATGTCTTTCCTAAGAGCGAAGATATTTAACATTCAGTAATTGTTTTAAAACGTTGACTTCTAGTATGAACTTTGATATGACTTAACTCTTTCATCTAAAATCCATTATTTTTATTTTATTAGCTAATATTTCAAAATTGTAAGACATACATGGATTATCTGAAAGATAAATGGATTTCCGTGACAGCGTCTCACTCACTCGAATAATTATATGGCCATCTACCAAGAGAAAAGTGTTCAAACAGACATTGTTTGATATTTTAATTCCTTCATCTACCAACAGTTCCCGTTTTATTTTAAAAATGTCTTCAATATAGACATTAAAAGGAATGTCTGATTAGCTCTACACTTGTTAATGTGTAGAGCTAGATCGATTCAATTCAGTTCTCTTAATACTTTATTTCTACAGATACCGTATCAACAAAATTAAGTGTGGTGGGTGCCTCACTTCTTAGTATTCGCCGCATTGTTATTCGATTGACACAGTCCGACGCCTTTGCAAACTCTACAAAAGCGAAGTGTTTCCAAAGTGTTTCCTTGTCTACGTTTTATGACACGTCGAGTGGTGAATTATGATCTCCTTTTTATATAGCCACGTCTCTCTTCTCCTTCTAGACAAACTGCAATAGTTATTAATCTGTTATTTATTATTTTAGTGCGTTCTGAAACGAAATTTCGGCACTTGACTGAAAATAACTATTGATTTATTTCACACAATCACCATTTCGGATTTACAGCCACTGACAGGGGCAAGCTGAAATGACACAAACTATCTGACACACCAAAACGACGTGTCATTGTCGAAATAACAAAATCTGGTCTCTTTAATAAGGGTGATTCAAAAGTAATTGTACACACTTCGCGGGTGTAATAGATATATCAAAATAAGAATATAATGTTAGTTAAAATTTTGCCTGAAATTGCTTTATTTCCGTCTTATGATCAGTAATGTCATTTTTTTTTTCAAATGGACACACCGCCATTTAACTGTATTGTTGTTTATTTAATTACGACGTAGGTTTCGGTCTTTTATTCCATTTTCAAGTAATTAAGTTAATGTAAAAAAAGGCCGAAACCTAGGTAGGAATTAAATAAACAACAATACAGCCAAAAGGCATTGTATTCATTTAAAAATACTTGTATGAACACTGCTGAGCAAAATCAAAATTTGTTTAATGTCATTTGTGGTAGGCGTTACATTTATGAACCAGTACAGGCTTTTGGCGTGTCGTGTTCGCCTGCGAATCGTATGATGTCGCTTAGTTGACGGTTCCCCAACACATTTCAGTGGTGAGAGTATCTGAAAGTTCCGTAGTCTAATAAATGGACAGGTCACGCAGCACCACAGACCGGGGTGACGCAGTGGTTAGCACAATGGGCTCGCATTCGGGAGGACGACGGCTCAAACACGCGTCTGGCCAACCCGATTTAAGTTTTCCGTGACTTCCCTAAAGTGCTTCAAGAAAATGCCGGGATGGTTCCTTTGAAAACGCATGGCCGGCAGTTTTCCGCATCCTTCTCTCATGCGATGGGACCGATGACGTCGCTGCTTGTTCCTTGTTCCCCTCCCCCGAATCGAACCAACCAACCAACCAATCGTGCAGGACCGGTTGCTTGGCCTGCCAGATTTCCGGATATCAACCACTGGACTTCCACTTTCGGTGCCGTCTCAAGGAGCTCTTGTATGGTGTTGCAACTGAGAATGTAGCACAATTACAGCAGGGACCTGAAAACAGATGTGCAACTGTGCACAGTGAGACGAACAGAGCATGAAATATTCCGGGAGTGGTAAGAAGTCAAGCATGTCACTGTCTTCGTCTACATGGACATCATTTTGAACATGTCCTTGGGTAAACGTTCAGTATGTAGATTAGCTGAATTTCGGGTCCCTTAATGTCGTTGGTTCTAAGAAGAGTTAATTACGTGTGGTTTGTGTTTCACTTATGGTCCCTACTCTACCGCGTAACTCTGAAGTAAAGCAATTTCAGAACAAACCTTAAGGATGCATACATTACACCAACGAAGAGTGTACAGTTACATTTTAATCACCCTGTATACAATAACGCTGACATAGTGCATGACTCGTAAACATTAACAAACTGTAATGCAAATTTGACAGCCAATACATTAATTTGCATATTATGCCGCTATATTTAATAATCTCCACATTCGCCCATTTCATACAGGTGCCTTTCCATTTTTTAAGATATTAATACTATTTTCAATTCCTGTAGCATTATAGGGTCTATGTCCGGAATTTTGTTTCCTTGGGAACTATCTATTTCAGTTTCATTCACTTCCTCACATTTGTTAAAATAAGGATTTATCCATTTTTGTGCACTTATCAGGTTTATGCTACAGTTGAAGAGAAACAGTGCAAAGTTGAGAAGGAAAGATCTGTTTGACACAACTTGACAATAAGAAGGGATTGATTAGTAGGACACGTCCTGAGATAACAGTGGAAACGGCAGGAGGGTGGGTTATTACAGAGAGGCCAATATTTTGACTGCGGCGAGCAAAATCATGTGGATATAACTTGCAGTAGTTCTGCTTTGATGACATAGACCAGCATCAAGAGCTGCTTCTGACTGGAAAACACTGATTTCCTTGCAAACAGCGAGCGATAACGAGTATATTCTCGATCGAAAACAGCGTCACCTTTTTTCTTTGTTAGAATAATACTACAGCTTGTATTGGTGTCCTACAAGCTTGAAACCTTTTAAAAGTTTTTGATGGTCGTACGCGTGTTTTATCATTTTAGACACAAAGTTTCTATGTAGACCTGTGACTGACTTGCTAATAAATGGCAACCCATTCACCTTCACCGTCAAAATAATTTTGTTTTTCGTCTACAGACGCGTTCCGGAAGAACCACATGATCACAGTTGTGGCATGAAACATGCAGCATAACAGGAGATTGAGTGGAATATAATGTGGCAACGTAGTGACAAAGGAGAACATACATACTGAGATCAAAAGATGTTATCTTTTTCCTTACTACTCCATAACACAGTCAGCACCAATAAGAGGCGTTCGTGAAAGAAATACCGTTGACCTTAGACTCAATATATACTGGTATTCAAACGTTAAGACTGAAAGTAACTTTCATATCATATTTAGCTACCAACTAATACATCGCAAAGTAACTTGTATGATATACAGAAATGACACTTATATTTACAGACAATAATTATACTGAAAATACCGCGGCTTATAACGGCCAGCTGGACTTTACAAAAGGTGGAAAGTAGTTCAAATGGTTCTTAATAGCGTTTGTCATCACCATGTGGCCTACTTGCAAAGGTCTACGCCACGTCGGGGAGGATAACTGGTAGCTCTCATATTCCGCTGCTCTTCTACGACCTCCTACTCAGCTAAATCCCCTGGATTTCCCTCCTCTACCTTCAAGGCATTCCCCGCAACTGATAGTCGCCTTACAAGATTCTTCTACGGGGCTAATGCCACCACAGGCGTAGCCCCTGATAGGCTCTCTCCGTCAGGGCAGACAGATCGGATGGCATCTTTGACACGAAGGGTCCACTGAAATGGCGTGCTACTATTCCAGTACGGTGACAGGATTCTCAGACATTCGTCACGAATATTCTGTCTCCTGTCATCTTCCCTAAGCCCCGCTGCCACTCAGCCCATATCCTTTTCAGTACAGTCAACATCCGCCGCCAGTTTGTAATAACATCGAATATGTCATACGAAAGATTATCTTATTTATCAAGCACTCTTGGCAGATGCGAAGACACAGCAACATGCAACTTTACAGATACACATCTACGACAACTATTAACGACCCTACTTACGCCCAGCATCTATGGCGGGCTTTAGGGACTCCAATGGAATGCACGATCTGCGATTGGCAATGAAGGAGTCCTTCAAGATGAAGTTTGGACATCGATGGTAGCAGTATCTGCCATCTCAGAGACGTGGTTTCGGCCAAGCTCTGTTGTCTGCTTTCAAGGATTCCAGGTTTAAGGCCAAGAAAGAGAAGATGATCGAGGAGGTGTCCCACTTATCGTTAATAATGGACTGCCTGACCGTATGGACCGTATATACCGGTATCAGGTCTGTATATTGGATGGGCCCCGCTTAGCGTCTTGAGGCCTCTCGCAGAGCGCGATATTTATTCCCATATTACATGCCCTATATGTTGTCAACCTAGAGACTTTGTTCAGTGCCACCGTCAAAGTTCTTCACTATGCGGACGACGTCCGTATATAGGCTCACTTGTCTTGCTTTTGGGTGACACGCCTATGGCTTACCGATGTATGTGAAATTTTAGCCGCATGGCAGTTTAAAAAATGGCTCAGTTTGTCATCTGCCAAATGATTTGTTGTGATATTCAAGAGGAAACAGCGTAGTAGCTTCTCATCCAAACTTGAGCTTGACTCATCACGTTTCCTGTTTGGTGTCTACTTCGACAGCAAATTCACGTGGACAAGACATATTGCGTATCTCATCGACAAGGAGGATGACACAGTGAATATATTGCGTATGATTTCCCGAGTACGGTGGAAGCGAAACTGATTACGCTCTTGACTCTGTATAAGGTTTTGATCCGTTCTGTCTTGAATAATTCATCTTCTCCTTAGAACCATGAAATCAACAACCTGCAAGTGGAAGCATCGGTTGTGCCGTTGCCTGTAATACCGCAGATGTTACTTAAAATCCGTCTTGATTGCAAAAATGTTTATTCATATGACCGGTTTCGGTTCCTCTAGATCTATCATCAGATCTGAAATGACATACTAATTTACTATTTCACAAATGCAAACCTATTTCCTCCTATCCCATCAACATCAAATGTACCAGAATGTACCTATAATTTCGCTTACAGGAGTAACCCGTCCTCACACAGCAACTTTCATATGCTGCGTTACATTAAATTGGTTGGCAGAATGCACGTCACTTATATTCTTACCGACAGGTGGCGTACGGTACATTTGTTACATTAGATATGCACATACTGTGTTAAGTAGATTTTTCTAATTTGCTTTTATCTCTAAAAATACTTAGTTAAGATCTGTAGCTTTCACGATTAAAATCTGTACCTGTCAAAATTAAAATATAAAATGAAATTATCGTTTTTGTACGATCGAAAACAAAGGGCGATTTCTATATCCATGTCGCTGGTCTGTACTTGTTTTCCTACATGGTGTGCTTCCGTGGTTCCCGCTATTTCGGTGTTGTGCGCGAGCCGTTCAGTCGTCTGAAGTTCATCGCCGTGGGTAAGAGGGCCGTGCGGGAAGGCCCGTCAACGACGCTAAGCACTGCACGTACCTTCCAGCTGTTTCACCGTGCACCAACTCTCATCCTTCGGCTTGGACTTCTATACGCAACAGTGATCATTTCAGCAAGTCGTCATAAATAGGAGGAAATAGGTTTGCATTTGTGAAATAGTAAATTAGTATCTTTGTCATTTCAGACTTGAAGATGATTCCAGAGGAACCGAAATCGGTCATGTGCATAAACATTTTTGCAGTCAAGACGGATTTTAAGTAACATTGTATAACCAGTGATTGAGGTATCCCTTCAGACATTATGCCTGCTTTTGCACCGCACATGTTGTCTGATATTTTTCTCCTCGGTCGATCTTCGATACCTGATTGTGCCTCTCATAAGGCGGTGGTTGGATGGTGGAGATTCTCATAGGCAACTCATGGACGACGAATACACAGAACTCCTGTATTAGTTCGCAGTTTTCCACTCGTTATACAGGACGCAAAACTACCATATTTTCGTCTTTAGTTTAGTCTATTTTTCACTCCAGCCCAAGTAGTATACCTGGCGTCCGATTTCAGAACGGAGACCATCACTCGCGACCTGGAGTATTTTCTCAGCATATAATGGGCGCAGTACGCTCATACACTCCTGGAAATTGAAATAAGAACACCGTGAATTCATTGTCCCAGGAAGGGGAAACTTTATTGACACATTCCTGGGGTCAGATACATCACATGATCACACTGACAGAACCACAGGCACATAGACACAGGCAACAGAGCATGCACAATGTCGGCACTAGTACAGTGTATATCCACCTTTCGCAGCAATGCAGGCTGCTATTCTCCCATGGAGACGATCGTAGAGATGCTGGATGTAGTCCCGTGGAACGGCTTGCCATGCCATTTCCACCTGGCGCCTCAGTTGGACCAGCGTTCGTGCTGGACCTGCAGACCGCGTGAGAGGACCCTTCATCCAGTCCCAAACATGCTCAATGGGGGACAGATCCGGAGATCTTGCTGGCCAGGGTAGTTGACTTACACCTTCTAGAGCACGTTGGGTGGCACGGGATACATGCGGACGTGCATTGTCCTGTTGGAACAGCAAGTTCCCTTGCCGGTCTAGGAATGGTAGAACGATGGGTTCGATGACGGTTTGGACGTACCGTGCACTATTCAGTGTCCCCTCGACGATCACCAGTGGTGTACGGCCAGTGTAGGAGATCGCTCCCCACACCATGATGCCGGGTGTTGGCCCTGTGTGCCTCGGTCGTATGCAGTCCTGATTGTGGCGCTCACCTGCACGGCGCCAAACACGCATACGACCATCATTGGCACCAAGGCAGAAGCGACTCTCATCGCTGAAGACGACACGTCTCCATTCGTCCCTCCATTAACGCCTGTCGCGACACCACTGGAGGCGGGCTGCTCGATGTTGGGGCGTGAGCGGAAGACGGCCTAACGGTGTGCGGGACCGTAGCCCAGCTTCATGGAGACGGTTGCGAATGGTCCTCGCCGATACCCCAGGAGCAACAGTGTCCCTAATTTGCTGGGAAGTGGCGGTGCGGTCCCCTACGGCACTGCGTAGGATCCTACGGTCTTGGCATGCATCCGTGCGTCGCTGCGGTCCGGTCCCAGGTCGACGGGCACGTGCACCTTCCGCCGACCACTGGCGACAACATCGATGTACTGTGGAGACCTCACGCCCCACGTGTTGAGCAATTCGGCGGTACGTCCACCCGGCCTCCCGCATGCCCACTATACGCCCTCGCTCAAAGTCCGTCAACTGCACATACGGTTCACGTCCACGCTGTCGCGGCATGCTACCAGTGTTAAAGACTGCGATGGAGCTCCGTATGCCACGGCAAACTGGCTGACACTGACGGCGGCGGTGCACAAATGCTGCGCAGCTAGCGCCATTCGACGGCCAACACCGCGGTTCCTGGTGTGTCCGCTGTGCCGTGCGTGTGATCATTGCTTGTACAGCCCTCTCGCAGTGTCCGGAGCAAGTATGGTGGGTCTGACACACCGGTGTCAATGTGTTCTTTTTTCCATTTCCAGGAGTGTATGTACACGTATGGTTCTAAATATGTGATACGCCTTCTTTAGTTCACCTAGTGGCGCCTCCAAGATGTTTGGGTTTCCACCTGAAACTTCTGTCTATACGGTGGAGCTATTTGCCTTCACGGAAGCTATTCATTACGGCACACGAACATTTCAGCAAAACTGTTGACCACCTTGCCAAGATGAGTAGTGCAGTTACGCCCAGCGCTACTCCCTTATACGGATTTCACATCGACGATACGAATGGATGCTTGTCACGCTTGAAACTGTGAACGGCATGTCTCTCAGCATACTAAGATATACATACATATAACGGAACATCTCAACTATGGTTCACCTCAGTGCAGCTTCGTCGTAGTCATGGGACTTCCATCATTCGCATGAGAATAGGACAAGGGTGCTACCAAGCGCATCTACAGTAAATCGGTTGAAGGTCACTACGTCTGGACACTGCGATAAGGACACAACGGCAACAGCGGATCTTAACCACGACATTTTGGCATGTTCCAAGTATATGACTGCACAATCAGACTTGTATCAGACATTGGTTGCGAGAGGTTACCTCCTCCCCACCAGTGTTACTGTTTTACTCCATCGTTCTGATAAATATTACTTGCTCATAGACTATTTGAAATCGAGCGGCATCTAAATTTAACTTATGAGCTGCTGAGGTCTTCATTTTCACATAGCATCAGCTTGGTTCGTAATCGGGTGTGTAATTTTGTGTTTTAAGTTGTGTGGAGATCTCTATTAGTACATTAAATTTACATTAATGCTCCCTTGCGCATATTATGTCTACTGTTGTACATACCGGTAATTGTATTCTGTTTGTCATTCTGCGATTTCTCTTTTACTTTAAATACGTCTGTCTGTATACTACATTTCTCATGTTGTTAAATAATGTTATTTGCAATTTTGTTTTCCAGCTATTGTTGTACGTATTGTATGTTGTACGGTGTTTGTACTTTCATGCTTTGTCTTTTACTGTAAGTGTACATGCATGATTGTCACAATGTTGCTGTATAGTACTGTTTGTAATTCCGCTAACGTCTCATTGTCATCACTGTCGCCGACTGTGCGGTGTTTCTTTAATTGGGCTTTGATTTTACTTTAGAGTGTGTCTGTATGCTAACTTCGTAGCTTTGTGCTATTACGCTTTTTTTTGCAATCATGTTTCTTTGGCACTTTCTAAGTTTTGTTGGCTGTGCGGTCCTCATAATCCAAAGCCAAAATAACGGAATTTGCAGAAATGGGACTTCTGCTAAGGATGTATAGGAACAGATAAGGAAGGAACGAAACGTAGAATCAGCGAACAGTAAAGTTCAATTCCAGAATTGTACCAAACATTTACAAAGAACGAAAAGTACCACATACCCCAAATCGGAGTTGGATTACATGCCAAGGGGAAGAAGTGATCAGCGAAAGACACACTGGAGACCACTCTAAAACTGGAATTTGCAAGAAAGCCTAATCCATCAGTTGTAGAAGAGGAAGAATCTCTTCGTTAGCTGCTTCGCTTACACGTTCCTTCGAGTAACACCCGATTTCTGAGGTACTTATCACCTCTGTTCGTACTACAGCTCGCACGTTTGATTTACAAATAGTATTCTACTCGAGGCAGATTTTTTTCCAAGTAGAAGTTTATCTGTCCATACGAAAGCACTTTTACGAAATTCTTCTCCTGCATTTCTAGCGCAAAATATTGCCATAGTGGTTTTGACTTCTTAGTATGTTAGCATCAAATGATCTTACGGTAAGAAAGCAAGAATGAATTTACCTCCTCTGCATTACTGCAGGTGACCTGTCACTGAGCACATTTGTTCTGTGCATGCAGTACATGTGAGGCGCCTAGTTGTTTCCACTGCACTGTGTGGAATACGAAGGTTCTGTTACAGTTCACTAACCTGCTGTCTTCAAGTTGATGTCCCAAGCGCAGAAAACAGCATGCAGGTCGCAGGTTCTGAGGCTGAAACTGACTTTTAGCGAGGTTCTGTTCTGAAATAATGTATCACTTCTTTGGGATGACACTCGCGTATTTTAATATAGCCACACGAGAAGAATACATAATCTTAACACAACACATTCTGATACAGCAAAGTACATGATCAAACACAAAGTTTTCGAAAACGTATCTTTAACTATTTGTGGCAAATGTCTGTGCGTCATGACTACCGGAGTGAATCTTTTAATACTGAATACTGTCAAACACACCCTGCCACAGACAACATGACTGTACATCTCGACTGCCTAATCCAGAGTGACGAATAGGAACTTAAATAAAAATTGGAAACACATCCTACGACAGACAACATGTGTGTTCTTCTCGACTGCCTAATCCAGAGTGACGAGTAGCCCGAAACACTTCGCGCGCCATACCAGAAAAGGCGTGACCCGATTGCTTCCGAAGTGCTTCGTCTGCAGTTTCCTCAGTCTTTTGTTTTTGATTTAAATTGTTTTAATAATTCTAAAATGACTGACTGATAGTCAGCTGTTGACAGATATTTATATTAAAAAGTGAAGTCATTCCAATGAGTAGTTTGACTAATAATAATAATAACAACTATACTTCAACGTTTTGGCGCCCTTGTTCCGAACACAGCAGCCAATCACAGAGCAGTAGCATTATGCAGGCGGTCTTTCTCACGGGAATGGTACCGAATCTAACATCTGTCACAGGTACCTCACACCACATTTCGTCAACTATATATTTTTTGCATGTCCACTGCTCTGAGAACAGCTTCTTGGAGCCTAATATGATGGCTGACTAAGCCAGAAATATTACAATCTCTTTAAAAATAAAGAAAAATTAGAAATCTAAAAAACGATGTGCCCTCCTCCTTATACAGAACTATACGCGGTATAACAAGTTAAACAGTAAGGCGTCATCTGTACGGATAAAGCAATATGCTCACGAGGTGAGCACATTCTCTTTCCTATTATCGCCAAAGAATACTGCGAATGGTATGAAATTGATAACTCTTAAATGATAATTTAAAATGAGTTTTTCACAGTGTAAAATGACTGTGAGAGAAATTTTTCTCATAGAGAAATTGAGGAAGGTATTTGCGTAACTGTTGGTATAGTTACACGTTAGAAGCAAGCCAAATGACTGTGTGCCTGGAGAAACGGCGCTGGTGTTGCAGACTGGTAGCTGGCAGTCGCATCTGTACGCTAAGCAGTCAGAACGAAACCACTGTTGAGGCAAACTGCTATTAAACACGAAGCTGAAAATAAAAAAAAGAAAAGAAAAGAAAAATAATCGATTCACTTTGTCCCCTTTAGACAGTATTCTCCGTCTGTATTATCATTTGTTGAGTGTGAAAACTGTACCTTGATAAATTAGCCTTGAGCACATAGTTCTTAATTTCTATGTTATGAATTGGAATTGATTTCTTACCGTTTGAAATCTCATTACAGTTTGTGTTTCCATTCTTGAAGCTTCCAGGGAGATTAAATTAGTACTCCAGACCTCGCCTTTTGCGGTCAAAGCTCGGGAATGGCCTCTTTCCGGATTCCATGTCGAATGCATACTTTTAATTTGCCAATGAAGTTCAAAGCAGGGGACATTCTGTTGCAGAGAGATTCAGTCTGGTTCTCTGCTCTCGTTTACACTTTGGACCAACGCCAAGCAATGAAACATGGCAGAGTATTTCCTACGACGTCCACAACGATTTGAGCTACGCTGGCCGGGTAACCAGCCAGCACGCCGCGCCGCACCGTCGCAGCTAATCGGCGCAAACAGCAGCCGGGCCAACAGGCCGCGCCTGGAGCGCTTGCCGCGTAGCAGGTAGGCCGGGGTGCGTGGGCCGTGCCGGGCTGCACAAACAGCGCGTTAGCCGCCTCACTTGCTCGCCACATAGCGTGGCGCGCGCCGCTTTCCGTCAGGTACCTCCCGGCCACGTACTGCACAGCGGGCCGCGTTAATTCATTCACCACGCCCCTGCGCCGCTTAGGACTACTGAAGTACACCCAAAAGCTTAGAAAATTTGTAGCTGCAAAACATTATATTTATTATATTAGAACAAATAAGCCCTCGGTCACAATATGGGCATCGTCTTCAGGATTAGACTAACTGTTGTAAAACATATTAGGTATATAATACACTAATAAAATTAATGTTTGTACTGATTGGAAAAGATGCAGTACTTACAAGTCAGATATTAAAAAAGGTCTAAGCCGGAGAGGCGACGTCATGAATAGTTGTGAGATGGCGATCCGCTGAGGGCTGCTCGTACTGTGAACAAAGGTTGCAACAAAACGACGCTCATAGTAGCGTCGAAACCTGGTCAGTTTTGACTCAATATTTGTGACCGAGGGCTTATTTGTTCTAATATAATTCTGACACGGTCACTGTACCCTAGAGCTATGTTCAAAGCAATATATTTATCTTACGGCCACTTCTGGTGCTGTAAGGTCAAGATTCAGCATTTTGTTTCCGGAATGATTACAAGAGCTTCATCTATTTAAAACTGATGTAACTAGGTATTCAAATGAACTGTTTTCGCATGAGCTTCAAGCAAAACTTCGCAACCGGCCGTGGGATATGTGGGTCAGCCACGGACGTAACTGTGCAGCTGAATGCCACATGAGTCTACAATGCGGCGTTCGCCCGTCGTTGGTTCATTGCGTTGACACTTGGTGTAGTGCAGTGCCGAATTTCCAGTACAATTCAAACTGTGTAAAACTATTTGTAGGATGATGCGACAGGTGTATGATTGTCCGCTACTTGTCAGATATGCAGCAAACATTAAGGGGAGGTTTACTATCTTTTGGTTCAAAAAATCTATTTCTTTTAAATTGCATTTTTGGATCCATAAAAGTGTTTCGAATCCACCCCTGAAACGGTTTTTCTAAATACGGAACGGAAATGTTTCTTATCGCGGTTGAACAAAAAATGCACCTGCCAGAAATCGGCCTTCTCCACGCATCATTTTCTTTTCTGAGGACGAGTTATTGTACCGGAGCTTGGGAGGAAACATACAAAATCCAAATGAAAGTTTCAACGCGTGTGTTTGGAAGTAAGCCCCCAAGCATTTGCATTCTGGTGCGAAGACTGTGGTAAATGCGACTTTCATGGCAGTAAGCAGATTTAACGAAGGGTATTCAGCAATTCTGAAGACCATGACAACGATGGATATCACCCCGGGACTATTCGACGCAGTTAGCCAAGCCGCCGAAAACCGCTCGTCCCGGCCGTATGAGCATCTCTGGAGTAGCGCAGAATGGACCAGATCCAGCAGAACGCCCTCTGTGAGGAAGAGGAGGGACTAGTTTATGGATCCGGAATAACCGATTGAACGTACGTTGCATTTGAAAATGGAAATGAAGTCCCATGCTTCTTTACAGAGCGTAGGGGAACGATGCGGGAGACCCGCACCGCCTTACTAGGCAAGGTCCTAATGGAGGTGGTTTGCCGTTGCCTTCCTCCGACCGTAATGGGGATGAATGATGATGATGAAGACGACACAACAACACCCAGTCATCTCGAGGCAGGAAAAATCCCTGACCACGCCGGGAATCGAACCCGGGACCCCGTGCTCGGGAAGCGAGAACGCTACCGCGAGACCACGAGGGCGATATGTAGTCAAAACTTCAAATGCCTTTTTTTCGAAATGACATTTTTTATCGCGCGGTATAGTAGCTTCAAATCTACTGAACCGATTGGCATGATTCTTTGTTTGCGACGAAGCTAACTAAATTGTCTAGGAGTTGTACCACTTTTATTCCTATCGATCAAGTATAAATACTTTTACTTGGCCGACGAAGTCGAAAAATCGATGAAAAGAATAATATTTATTTTTCAAAAGGCCGCCATTTTGTTTCCTATTGTCCAATTGACTTAAGTGAGGTACAACTCCTAAACAATCTTATATACTTGGCTAACGTCAACTCAAATTTGATTTCAAACGAGCCGGCTGACCTGTGACATACCGTGCTTGGAGGTCTACATCGAAATTTTGTTTCGTTCCGACGGCACTCTCGCCTTTGCTCTTCGACATGTCCGGTCAAAAAAATTCAAGTTTCTAGAGCAAATATCAGTAAACATTTTGCTGAAATTTGACATTGATATCTATAACACATACCGAGCAAAAAAAGTTCTCAAAAAACATTCTTTTTTCGGGCCAAAGATAGTAAACCTCTCCTTAACTTCGGCCACGCATTCATAAATTCTAGACTTGCTAGGACTTTGATAGTAATCAAACCAGAGTTACTAAACACAGTCTTTCGAAATTCCTTCACAAAAGAAGACGAAGTAAACATTCCATAATTCGAATCAAGAACAGCTGCCAACAGGAGTAACGTAGAAGTAAATATCCTCTCAGTAGTGAAGCCACTTAAATCACTTAATAAAAGCAAGTCTTCTTGTCCCGACTGTATACCAATTAGGTTCCTTTCGGAGTATGCTGGCCGGCCGAAGTGCAGTCTAGAACCGCAAGACCGCTACGGTCGCAGGTTCGAATCCTGCCGCGGGCATGGATGTTTGTGATGTCCTTAGGTTAGTTAGGTTTAACTAGTTCTAAGCTCTAGGGGACTAATGACCTCAGCAGTTGAGCCCCATAGTGTTCAGAGCCATTTGAACCATTAACAATCATGTACAACCGTTCGCTCGACGAAAGATCCGTACCGAAAGATTGGAAAGTTGCACAGATCACACCAGTAGCCAAGAAAGGTAGTATAAGTAATCCAATAAATTACAGGCCCATGTCGTTAACGTCGATATGTAGCAGGATTTTAGAACATATATTGTGCTCGAACATTATGAATTATCTCGAAGAAAACGGTCTATTGACACATAGTCAACATGGGTTTAGAAAACATCGTTCTTGTGAAACACAACTAGCTCTTTATTCACATGAAGTGTTGAGTGCTATTGACAAGGGATTTCAGATCGATTCCGTAATTCTGGATTTCCGGAAGGTTTTTGACTTTACCACACAAGCGGATAGTAGCGAAATTGAGTGCTTATGGAATATCGTCTCAGTAATGTGACCGGATTTGTGATTTCCTGTCAGAGACGTCACAGTTCGCATTAATTGACGGAAAGTCATCGAGTATAACAGAATTGATTTTTGGCGTTTCCCAAGGTAGTGTTATAGGCCTTTTGCTGTTTCTTATCTATGTAAACGATTTCGGGGTCAATCTGAGCAGCTGTCTTCGGTTATTTGCAGATGACGCTGTCGTTTATCGACTAATAAAGTGATCAGAAGATCAAAACAAACTGCAAAACGATTTAGAAAAAATATCTGAATGGTGGGAAAAGTGGCAGTTGAGCCAGGACAACAAAAAGTGTCTGGTCATCCACATGAGTGCTAAAAAGAACTCCTTAAACTTCGGTTACACGATAAATCAATCTAATTTAAAAGCCGTAAATTCAACTAAATACCTAGGTATTACAATTACGAACAACTTAAATTGGAATGAACACATAGAAAATGTTGTGGAGAAGGCGAACTAAAGACTGCGTTTTATTGGCAGGACACTTAGGAAGTGTAACAGACCTACTAAGGAGACTGCCTACACTACGATTGTCCTTCCTCTTTTAGAATACTGTTGCGTTATGTGGGATCCTTACCAGATAGGACTGACGGAGTACATCGAAAAAGTTCAAAGAAAGGTAGCACGTCTTGCATTATCGAGAAATATGGGAGAGAGTGTCACAGAAATGATACAGCATTTGGGCTGGAAATCGTTAAAAGAAAGGCTTTTTTCATTGCTACGGAATCTTCTCACGAAATTCCAATCACCAACTTTCTCCTCCGAATGCGAAAATATTTTGTTGACACCGACCTATATAGGAAGGAACGATCACCACGATAAAATAAGGGAAGTCAGAACTCGTACGGAAAGATATAGGTGTTCATTCTTTCCGTGCGCTACACGAGATTGGAATAATGGAGAATTGTGAAGGTGATTCGATTAACCCTCTCCCAGGCACATAAATGTGATTTGCAGAGTATCCATGTAGATGTAGATGTAGAATCAGAGGCGGCATGTACGGCGCAAACTGAACCATTATCTCTGGGCAGCTTATAACTCTCATCCTTCAGTGACCAACGTTGCGGCAATGGAAACTCAGGGTCTTTCTCTGGCCGCAGCGATGTCGGAGATTCGATGCTTTGCCGGATTCCTGATATTCACGGTACACACGTGAAATGGCCTTATGGGGAAAATCCAGACTTCATCGCTACCTCAGAGACGCTGTGCCCATAGCTCGTGCGCCGACTACAATACCTCGTTTAAACTCACTTAAATCTCGATAACATGCCACTGTAGCAGCTATAACCGATCTAACAACTGCGGCAGACACTTATTTCCCACCGCAGCGCATTATTCTGCCTCCGTATTTGAATACGCAAGCCTATGGTTGAAATGGCTCTGAGCACTATGCGACTTAACTTCTGAGGTCATCAGTCGCCTAGAACTTAGAACTAATTAAACGTAACTAACCTAAGGACATCACATACATCCATGCCCGAGGCAGGGTTCTAACCTGCGACCGTAGCGGTCGCTCGGTTCCAGACTGTAGCGCCTAGAACCGCACGGCCACTCCGGCCGGCACGCAAGCCTATACCAGCTTGTTTGGTGCTTCAGTGTATGTTGCTGTATTCATGTCTTTTCCGGAACACTTTTGTACTTCCATGTTCCGTCGATCAGTTAAGGTATTTCTTCTGTTACCCAAGATTTCTTCACAGTTACATCCTTGTACTTATGTTTGTCTCTATAATGTTTGTGTCTCTAACATCTCTGTTCGCCATTTTTAGAGATTTCCACTCCTCTTCAACTGAATTCCCTATTCTGATGTTCCTTATTGCACTATCGACATCCACAGCAACATCAAATGCGTCGCGTCATTCCTCAGTACGTCAGCATGCCACTTTCTTCCACACTGACTCTGACTATTCCATTGCTTGCCATTTCTCCAATGATTCAAGAAATTATGAATTTTAAACATTTCAGTGATGGTGTTGTGATGTTCTGTGACACAATTTTATTTGCACGTTTTGAGTAAACTCATCTTTGGAACATTTGTAGAAAGGATACAAACGTCGTGACGAACGACAGCTTTTTTCAATCAAACAATAATGAAACTGGCAAGATTTTATCATGTTAATAGAATATTCCGTCGGTTCTTGGTAGAACAACATTATAATAAATTAAAAGCACCAGTTTTCTTTTGTTATAATATGTTACTTTTATTGTTAACCGGTTTTCGGCTTACAAGGCCATCTGAGTAAATGTCTGAATAAATGTCTGAGTAAATGTCTGAAGATGGCCTTGTGAGCCGAAAACCGGTTAACAATCAAAGCAATAGTGTAGAACAAAAGTAAACTGGTGCTTTTCATTTATTAAAACTGACAAGAGTTAAACCCACATTGAAATGAACATACCAAAGAAGGTAAGGTGCTTCATACATCAGTGTGACATCATGTGTGAGTCACCAGCTTCGTATTACACATGACTAACGCATTTTGACGTTACGTACAAAGTGAGAGACATGGCATCAGGTGGAGGAGGAGGAGATAGTAGCGCAACGTGGCGCTGGATGCATGTTACAAGACAGATGAGGGTGCAAAAATTTCTAACAAAAATGGGTATTAAATAGAAAGTTACACAACAAAATCGTAAATACGTAATTACAAAATGCCGAATGTAGAGATTTATAATACATAGAAATAAATGTAGGGTAAAAGATAAGGGATAAAGCAGGTGACGACTGGGCGTCACAGTAATTATATGTTGTATTACATGTACAGAGAAAAGTAACTTTATGTAATTCAGTTGTAGGTGGAGAAATCCGTATCGATTAATCTACTGAGATAAAGTATGTATAACTAAAACGCTAAAAATGCTGAACTGGAGGGAACCAGTTTACTCATTGACACCAATATGCATAAACACTACGGTAGTACATAAATAAAACGAATACGGTTTTAATAATCTTCGGTGCAGAGCTTCAACGTGTACATCGCTCAATTTTCATGGTTTTTGCCATTTTTGAAATGTTCCACACTTTGGTATCCACTCGAACGAAGTTAGCTACACAAATTGTCTCCTCAGTGGGAACAACAAAAGTAATATCACTCAAATATTCACCTTTCTTCAGTCAAACTGGAAACAAACACTTGTTTCTGTGTTTTAGATTGTCCAGCTTGGTTTTAGCTCCGGTGCTCCGTATCTTCGAATTGCACCAAGATAAACATCAAGGGACTTCTGCGACTATTTGAAATTTTCCTCATATGAAGCTATTGAAACAATGTGTAATATCTGTATGACGAACCACTGAAAAAAATCTGTAACTACATTCAAGTATTTAAATATAAAATAGGCCCTCTAAGAGTACAAAGTTTTGTCACCGTAGCAGCCTTATACACATATCCTGTAGCCAAAGCTAAACTACAATTTACTGAAGTTGGACAACTGAGAAGACTATGAGTTTCGAGTTTGACTGCTCAAACGAACCCCAACCTAAAACATGACAGCATTTTAAACTATAGTAGTATTTCTATCTTAATATTAGCGATATTCTATCAATTTCGCCACCATTTATTACTTCCCAAACTGACACACAAACCAGTATATGTATTGCAGTCAGCTTCATAGTGCCCGTTATGTACCGTACTGAAGCGCTGAGAATTAGAAATGCCGTAAACAATTCATTACCTCATCAAAACGTACGTCCAACAGCATGTCCAACTTTCTGAGAGTGTGTAGAAACTACAGTATTTCAAATGTCGTGAACTATCTAAGAAGCATAAATCAATAGTAATATACACTGCTCAAAAGAGCTGGGACAGGCTATGTTACCAAATTATATCTTTATCTACTAAAAATTAAGTGCGCAATAAAATTTCATTACCTCTTCGTTCGAATACGTAACAAGAACTGAAATGTCCGACAGGTGTCTAAAACAAAATGGGAACAATCATTCATCCATTCATCCCGGGTGCTTATCATCGGACTTTGAGAGCTTTAATTACGTGTGTGCTCTCCGTCAGCTTCTAACTCCGTCTATGTGACATGCTCCATATAAGACAACCTAGGTCACTCCGTGGTACCCGACCCCATTCTTCAATGAGAGCCCTCAAAAGTTCTTAATGAGTTTGTGGTAGAACAGGACGACAGTGAACACGTCAATCTCCAGGCTTCGCAGGACATCTCTGGTAGCGCCCGCCAGATGGACCCTGAAATACCGTGCGTGAGGAGGAAATCAGGTTACCGTAATATGGGGCAGCCACCACATGGTCCAGCAAGATACATTCGATGTATTGTCTGGCGGTAAGCTGACCACGGACATCGACAAGATCCGTACGGTTGTTAACAATTATGCCTGCGCACATCATCACAGAACCTATGCGGGATTTGTCGATTTCCTGGACAACATTCGGCAGGAATCACTCACCGTCAGAGAAAGATTGGACTTGTCTGTGAATACCACGTTTCGACATTGACGAAACTGCCAGTTGATATGGGAACAGCAGGTCAGCAAGTGAGCTGCGAGAAGTTGTCATGTCAAGCGGCGTACTCGGACAGGACATCTGGATCGTGAAGTCTTTCTCGTAACCTGTTCCTTGCAGTCTATTCAGACAGCGGTTCTACTGGACCTTCTGAGATAGTTTTACAGTACTCTGGCGATAGACTTACGACGCGGCGACGCAGAAACTATCAGTTATTGGCCTTCGTGTGGGATTACGTTGCGTCGGCGACATTGTCCAAATAGCATTGCGTACTGACCTGTCTATCTGTAGTGTGTCCACAAGCTATAATCGATAGATGGAGAGACATTGACATCTGTAGCAACACTACGGAAAGTCCATCCTTTTTGGATTAAATAGACTGCCTTGAAATTTGCACTGCAGTAAGATGTCGCATCGCATGTGCTTGGTTAAATACGATGTCCACAATTGACAGCTGCCTCTGTGTATCTCACTATTGAACACTGGGACCCCGGTACTCACTTTCTTCTGAGGGATCATATGCTACTGTAAAGCATAAGAACACCGACAGGTGACGAAGGATTTCGGTTGTTGTTAACACGGAAAATGAAGGTCCCAGTTTGTACAATAAGACGACACGCACCGCCTGTATAAAAAATGGATTTAACGTACCAAAAATCGATACACGTATTCCACGAATTCTTTTGAGGAGTGTTTGAAAATTACTGTGAATAGCTTAGGTGAAATAAATATATATGTTTTAATTATAATTGAATGTGATTAAAACATCAAAACTGAAGCCATTGATGTGAAATACAGTAACCACTTTGATATGTAGTAACCGATTTCTTCATATTTGGTATTTGGAAATTACAGTTATAAATATCTCGCTGCTAGCGCTCAGATAAAAAGCTAAGGAGTTTTTCCCACTACATCCACATAGAAGCGTCTGTGGCCCTGGTACAAGATGATCCGTGAATATATCATATGTGGAAAAAAAACACTTTCTTAATTAAAGTACGTTTTTTATGACAGAGATTTTGAATCAAATGAAACACGAAACAAGTGAACACAAAACCGTGGTAGAAGGCAACTTCATGAACTGCTTTTACAGTTTCCAGAATACATCGCCAGCGTCCTTCACGTCATTAGCAACTTACGCCGGGCGCTTTCCTTTGATCCTGTAACCGACCTGTTTACGTATTAACGACCTGTCAGCAGTGAGTGTGCAGCAGTTAATTAAAATTACGCCAGACACTTCGCTCGAATTCCCATAGCTGCGAGCTTAGTCAGCGGCACTTCGTAACAGATTTTTTTAGTCCCTGGGGTATTCATTTTCATTTCCGTTCGTATAATTACGATTTATTGTCATTTCAGTAGGGTAAGGAAAATCGCTTTATTTCTGTTTTCTTAGCGTTCTTTTTGCACGCTTGGTGTACCTCCTCTGATTTACGTTGATGAGAAATTTTGTCTCTATCCTTTTGCTTTTTCGAGGATTTATTACGAACAATTGATTCTAGTTTTCTCTGTGGGTATGTTTGCTTCTTTTATAATTTATTAGACATGGCCCTAAATATTTTTTCTGCTTGCGTGTGTCATGTCACCTCTAATTGCTTCTGAGAGTCTGTAATTTTCGTGACATTACCATGTGACTGCTCAGTTACATTACCGGATCATTAGAATCTTAACCCCCTCGAGGCTATTATTCATTGGACTGGCAGCTGATGCGGACTTCACCTTTACGTCCTTAGGGGATTCAGCATTTGGCACTTAATGTTATCTTATCCAAATTGGATCTTGTGAACTCCACGAACGTTAGTGATACTTTGTGAATGACGCAACCAGCAACAAATACTTAGTGAACGTTTTATTTTAGTACTACAAGTGCTTTCAGGCTACCATGCCCATCTTCAGATGGCTAATATTCTTCGTTAAATCGTGTTTCGACAAAAAGCATCTCGTTTAATTCCACGCTGTACAAGAACACTCGAGTACTTAGTGGCTCCTTACAAGGTGTTTCATTAATAAAAATACGCTAAAGTGCTGGCATTTATTTATATATGGTGCAAAATAGTTGTATTCACTTACTTAATTTCCGTTAGGTGGCGATTTTTTTTTATTGTGGTCCATGAGGTTCTCCCGGTCGATGTGCATGTTGCTGATTTTCATACAGTTTACACACTGAAAGAAATTACTGTGGCACACTTTTTAATATTCTTATTTTCAGTGTCGAGCATCACACATGTGATATACACTTGATGTTTTTTGTTACAGTGTGAAGACTATCATTTAGCAAAGATACAAAGATATTATTTATTAAATATAGACTAAGGGCCAAGAATGCAAACAGAGCAAATATAATGGGTGGTAAAATGGGCGCAAAATGAAACATGTTAATAAGAGAAAAGTGTTTGCACTCTAAGAATAAACGTGTTATAAAAACACAGTATGACACACAGGTTTTAGTAGAATTTTCTTCTGTCAGTGGAAATTATTGACGAAATACTTCAAAGCAAATTTATAAGTTAGCTGCAGGAAATACAAAATTATAAAGTGGGAGGGTGGGATGAGAGGAACACATCTGTACATCATGGTAGTTTATATTTGTACAATTATATCCTGATGCCTTAAACTGCAGCGATGAGATTGCTATGGGTGGAATTTGTGTTAAATATCTGTGAACACCCCAAGGAAATTACTTAGAAAACATTTATTGGCTAGCTCCAGCTGCTCATTTAGAATGTATTGGGGTTATCTGAGAGTGTGAAGATATACACATATTTCCAGTCCGTTGTCTTGCCATTGTTAATGGTAGTTAATATAAGTAAGTTGTCACTAATTTTAGAAACAGTGTGTTCATACAACGTAGTTGAAACATCCGGTTCAGAGTGCATGCCAAAGCAAAATATCTTTTGCGTGTGAAATGTTCCACATGCGAGGGTGTCAATTATTATCCTCCAGGTAGTAATAAAATTTTATAGAAATCAAATAGGAAACTTACAAGAACATTATCCTTAGACATAGTCTCCTTGCGTTTCAATGCACTTGGTCAATCGTTGTACAAGCTTGCCCTCATTAAAGAAGGCCCTCGGTTGAGCTGCGAGCCAGGAATGCACCGTTTCTTTCAATGCTTTGTCCTAGACAAATCGACGGCCCCTTAGTGCCTGTTTAGTGGACCAAACAAGTGATAGTCAGAAGGCGCAAGATCGGGACTATACAGAGGATGATCCAGTACTTCAAATTTGATTTTCTGGAGCGTTTCATCAGTGTGGACAGCAGTATGTGGACGGACATTGTCGTGCAACAACACAGTACCTTTTGACATCAATCCTCGGCGTTTGCTTCGAATTGCAGGCTTCAGCTTAGTTGTAAGCACCTCACTGAAACGTACACTGTTTGCTGTTGTGTCCCTTTTCCCATAATGTTCCAGTACTGGAACTTGGGCGTCCCTAAAAACCGTAAGCATCAGTTTTCCTGCGGACGGTTTTGTCTTGAACGTTTTCTTGCATGGTGAATTTCGATGTTTCCATTCCATACTCTACCGTTTACTCTCCGGCTCGTAATGATGGATCCATGTTTCGTCACCAGTAATGAACCCGTCTGAGAAGTTGTCCCCTTCGTTACCATAGCGATCCAAATGTTTTTTGCAGATGTCTAAGAGCGTTTGTTTCTGCAACTGTGTGAGTTGTTTTGGGACCCATCATGCACAAACTTTATGAAACCCAAGTCTCTTGTGGATGATTTCGTAGGCAGAACCGTGACTAATTTGCAGACGATGTGGCACTTCGCCAAAAGTTAATCGTCTGTCTAAGAGAATCGTTTCACGTGAATGCTCAATATTTATGACGGTAAACCGTCGTGCGGCTTCTTCATCGTGCGTAACACTGGTGCGACCATTTCGGAATTTTTCAATCCATTCGTAAACACTCCGTTCTGGCAAAACACTGTTCTCGTACTATACCGAAAGTCTTTGATGAATTTCAGCCCCTGATTCGCCTTCCGACCACAAAAAACGGATCACTGAACGTTGCTCTTCTTTGGTGCAAATAGACAGCGGAGCAGCCATGATTAACGGCACGGCAGCGATATCGAGACTAATCTAGCAGCTTCGAAATTGCAAAGATATAACAGCAAATAAACAAAGCATGCGTCATAAACGTAAAACGACAGTACTACCAAAATAAACAGAAATATAACTAAATTGCAGATCATTGTTGATTTACCCTCGTATGATGCCTGTGTTTTGATGTTATCAGTCCCATGAATGCATGTTTACTTTTGTACGTCAAAAAATATACGCGTGTGACAAAGCTACAAATTAACTGTCAGTGACATGATTATGGAGGACCCTGAAGTTATCGAAAGAAAAATAGTTATCTCGTAGAGAAAACGCAGGTGTGAAAAGCATAGTATTTAAATTATTAGCAGAATTAACTGAAGAGATGTTATTCTTCCGATCCACAATGACACGTTTTGTAATAACCATAGCAGAACCAACGCATTTTCCATAACGCACATTACCATTCGGAGGAAAAGTGTACTTTAAGCACAACTTTAAAACACTTTTTTAAGTGTTGTTGACTTGTATTAAGAAATACTTTTTAAAAGATATGTTGAAATCTAAGTAGAATCCAGAAGCTGAGAACATCTTTTAGCACGCTCCTGCAATAGTCACTGCACTTTTAGTAATGTGTACTACCGACGGCGGTGTTATGTACACTACAAGAAAAATTTAAATAATGGAAAATTATTTAACTGTTGTTAAGTTTTACTCACAACATACTTTTTAAAGAGACATTGATGTGTAAGTATAGTCTTGAAACTGAAAATACTGAATATGACATTCACTTGGAAAAGTGACATCTGGTAATAAAACTTAAATTTTTGGGTTGGACTTCACTGAAAAACTCAAAAGACTTTGGGAATCAGGTAGAAGAATTCATTAAAACAATAAATACTTTTTCAAAATTTTAAAAGATAAAATAACTGACAGAGATTACAAAATTTTCAAAAGGCAGGTAGAAAATACCCCTTGCCCCCTTGTTATTGTGGGAGTTATGGAAGTTCCTAGAGCAACTCATTTTTTTGCTTAATTACCACTTCTTACAATTTTGACAATTTAAATCACATAACATAAATGCAATAGAATGTGCATTGACGACTGTAATTCAAAATATTTATTCAGGCAACTGAGGGACGTATTAATAGAATAAGAGAATAACCAATAGGCTGAGTAATAGAATTCAGCTAAGAGTTTGAGTAATTTTTGAGAAAATGGCGCATTTGTAATGAAAAATATAGAAAAAGAGTATTTAAAATATTGATACGAAATTTATCATCTTTGTTGTTGCCTGATGACAAAGAGAAACACTCTGCTTGATATCTTCTTTAGGATTTGCTCACTAGCTTTAATAAAAAATATTTGTGTATATATACAGCCAAAATATTGCAATTAAACTTTGTTGTTAGACAGTCGTTTCCGTTATCGGTTTACAGTCTCGTGCAGCTTAACTTTTTCGATATGTCCAACAGAATAAGCACCACTCAAATGCACACATCTCTTGAAACCTCCCCTTAGAAAAATTTATGAATGATTGTGCTGATAAACCCCTTACGTTATTTGATTTTCAAACAGCTGAGCAAAACTGAACGTACTAAGACATTTCTATCTTTACTTATTCTGTTCATCACTAAACTGACATACAATATTTTTAGCGCAATACAATCTGACTTTCAATAATCCCTACAAAAGAATGGCCGTGCCAACAATAACCTATACCTTTCATGAATCACTTACCTCACAAAAATCTTCGTTACTCGAACTACTGCAATACATCGAGCGCAAATACTGCCAGCTAAATAAAGGATTCTAACTACTGAAGGCACTAACTACTGATAGGCTTAGTTAGCAAATGAAAGATTTTGATAGCAAACAAACAATGTATTTACCTTAATAGTGTTCAAAAGTCATGATATATATGTTCATGACATCCAGTCTTCCAAATTTACTCTCTCTGATGGACACACGTCCAGATCATCCGCTCTCAAAACTCCGCCATCTCTCTCCCCACATCCACCATCCAACTGCGCAACGCTGCGCGCTGTTCACATCCAACTGCCCAACACTACAATAGCGATTATTTCAACAATGCCAACCAGCCACAGACTGCACACAGCACAGTCATTGATTTTCATACAGAGCGCTACGTGGCGTTACCAACATAATCCCTAAACAGCCTACTTACACTCTGTATATGACGAAATAATAAGCAACCAACCGCATGGAAGAAATTCAATTTCTTTATCGGTTGCGGGCACTTAGTGCCTTTCTTCAGTAAGTTATACCTATCGCATTATTTGTGAGTGTCATCAAAAATATGCATACGTCAAAATGTCATGGTCATGTGGTTCATAGTGACTGTTCAAAATTAGTTTAATGAAGCGAAACAACAATTGCAGACATCATGCCTGAAGAAGAGCTAATTGGCTGATTATCTCTTGCTCTGGCATGATGTCTGCACTTTCTCTTTCGCTTATTTATACTAATTTTGCGCAGGCACTGTGAACTATATGACCATGACATTTTGCTGTATGCATAATATCTTTGACTTTTCGCAAATAATGCGACAAATATAAAGCCCGAAAGCAGTAAAAGAAATAAGTTTCTTTTAAGCAACTGGTTCTTTGTTATTTCCTTATATACCAGGTATTACCACAGTCGTTGAGGATGGATAAAATATTAAACATTTCTGTATGAGTGCTACGCCTCCTTGACGTCTGTTTCATTCCGGATGCACTAATATCCTCCGAACGCATACGGGAATCAATAATTTGCGAGTGACGGTTAAAGGACGAGGGATGCTGCTTAGCAGCGTGCGATAAGTCGGATAACTGACACTACTTGCGTTTGGCAGCGTAGCAGCTCCGACCTGTTGCTTACGTACCGGCAGCGAAGCGCTCGAGAAAGAGACTGTGTTTACACACTTGCGTGTGTTACTTATTGAACGGATAACAACATGTTTCGAAAGACCATGGTAGTTTAGGTTCTCTGATGATTACGCAAGACCGAATGAGCTGCATATTAATTACACGGAGAGCACCAGAATGTGTTTATCAATCGTGATCATCACTGTTTATGTCAAGATGGTCGACGGCACCGAATGTGATAGGATTATAGAAGCTGCCGCACAAGGCTTCCAGTTTCGAGTATCGACACTCCGATGGTCATGTTAGGGACGACTTAGTGGCTCATGTGCGGCTGCGACGGGGGGGGGGGGGGGGGGCGCTTCGTCCTTCTGAGCACTTGACTCATTGAGAATTGATTCACTACATCAGATTAATTGTGTATCCATCCTTATGATTAGAGGTCTGAGGAACTTCGGCCGCCGGCCGGTGTGACCGAGCGGTTCTATACGCTTCAGTCTGGAACTGCGAGACCGCAACGGACGCAGGTTCGAATCCTGCCTCGGGCATGGGTGTGTGTGATGTCCTTAGGTTAGTTAGGTTTAAGTGGCTCTATGTTCTAGGGGATTGATGACCTCAGATGTTAAGTCACATAGTCCTCAGACCCATTTGAACCATTTGAACTTCGGCCCTTCACTTATGCAATAAAATGGAACACCTACAGCCGTCCTTATGATGTCATTTATTTTAGGGCTACCAGTTTCGGTGCTTCAATGCACCATTTTCAGGCCCTAGCTGACACGGAGGGGTTAACCCCATAGGTGTACACAATGCATCAGTGACCAACATCTATGACTGGTTTTCGCCGATTACTTGTTGGAGCGATGTTGTCTCTCCAGTCATCAACTAGATGAGCACACAACACAAGGCATGGAAATTGAAAAGGAGGGATCCACAGTCACAGTAATTGTGGAGGTGACTACTTGATTCGACAGCACAGGAGGACGAGGTCAGGGCGCGTAAATAACTCTTCCAGAAGTGTTGCAAGAAGAGCCGCCTAGAACTAGAGTCCTTCATCCCAAGACATCTGATGACTCAAGCGGTATGGGGCTGTCGAGCTGGTACTAACAGCCGCCGGATGTAGCTGAACAAGTGCAATCGGATAGTGGCGTGTCATTCCGACGATTCATCCCAACTGGCACCTATCGAAGCTTTAGTGGCGGAGGATCACGCTGTGGAAGAGTCACAAGTACTACATAACAGTACAAGCAGGACGAAGACATCACCCATGTGACTCCTCCGATTGGTGAAGACTCATATCCCTCTTCCACAACTCAAAACGACTAATGCTTCGGGAAGAAGTTGGATGGGCAAACTACTGACGACGTGGAATGGGTCATCCAGTCTTGTAGATTTTCGCCGGTTTCCCATCTGCTAGAGTGACGGATACTCGGTCGGACACAGGCATACAAAAGAGGGACAGTTAATGTTAATGTTACAAGCTCGCCTGTGAAACAACAGCGTTTCCAGGACATGCTGTATGCCTCAGATGTGGATATACTGATGGTGCAGAAAACGTGCACTACTGCATTCCAGGAAATACGAGGGTCAGTCAAAAAGTAATGCCTCCTATTTTTTTTTCTACGTTTAATTGTCAGGAAATTTAAATGCAATTACATAGGTTGAAAACCACAACATTGAGGATCATTTTGTCATTTTTCAATGTAATCTCCGCCCATCTCTACAGTTTTGGTCCATCTTTGAACAAGGGCATGTATCCCAGCACGGTAAAAATCACAGCTCTGCTTCCTAAGCCATTGACGCACAGATGTTTTGACGGCCTCCTCATCTTCAAAATGAATCCCACGATGAGCTTCTTTTAGTGGCCCGAACAGATGGAAGTCTGATGGTGCCAGGTCAGGGCTGTATGGGGGATGAGGCAAAACTTCCCATCCAATTTTGACAATCTCGTCAGAGGTGTGACGACTGGTGTGTGGTCTTGCATTGTCATGCAAAAGAAGAACATCTGCCATTGATTTTGTTGGGCGAACTCGCTGAAGACGTGCTTTAAGTTTGTTGAGGGTTGTGACGTATTGAACAGAATTTATTGTGCATCCCTGCTCCAAAAAATCAACCAGAATCACACCCTCTGTATCCCAGAAAACTGTTACCATAACTTTCCCTGCCGATCGCACAGTTTTGAATTTTTTCTTCCTCGGCGAGCTTGTGTGACGCCACTCCATTGACTGCCTCTTTGATTCGGGTTCAAAAAAATGCACCCATGTTTCGTCCCCGGTCACAATTTTTTTCAGAAACTCATCTCCCTCCAAACGGAAGCGCTGCAAGTGTTGGGAGGCTATTGTTTTCCTTGCCTCTTTATTCTGATCGGTTAACATTCTTGGAACCCACCGTGCACAAACTTTTGAGTACCCCAATTGTTTAATAATCGTGATCACACTGCCTTTACTAAGAGAAATAATGCGACACACTTCATCTGCAGTCACCCGACGGTCACCACGAATGATGTCATCAACTTGCTGAATGTTGTGTGGAGTCACTGCACTCACCGGCCTGCCGCTCCGCTTTTCGTCAGTCAACGGTGTTTGCCCTTCAGCTTCCTTACAACAACGAACCCATCGTCTAACAGTGCTGACATCCACTGTCACAACACCATACACCTTCTTCAGTCTTTCATGAATGCGTATGGGCGTTTCACCTTCTGCATTCAAGAATTCAATCACACAACGCTGTCTCAAACGAACATCGATGTCGGCCATCTTACAAACTTCTGCTGTGCTGCCACCTGTTGACACAGAAAGTTACTACTGCAGTGGATTGCAGAAGAAGGTTTGAGGAATGGCGCCAAATTCAAATTTTTCACTTAACTTAATTTCTTTAAGTAGAAAAAAAATGGGAGGCATTACTTTTTGACCGACCCTCGTACATCGCTGTATATCTTACACCACGCCGAATTCGGACAACGACAGTGAAACGGCATTATTGGTCTGAGACGGCATGCCTAGTCGCGAGCTGGCGTCTATCGAAGCTTTAGCGGAGGAGGATCGCGAGTACTACAAACCAGTACAAGTAGGGCATATTAAAAAAAGTCTTGCATCACCTCGGTTCCGTCTAAGCATGGTTGAACTACAGACAACACGAGACGTGTACCTCCTTTCTGGTGGAACGACTAGAACTGATGGGCTGCAGGACCATCTCCGTCTAATAGGCGCTGATCATGCATGGTTCTTTACATCTTTGGGCGGGTTTAGTGACATCTCTGATGCAAAACGTTTTTTTATGTGTGCACCATCGACATGGGAACTGGGGATAGCAGTTCATGGGATCCGAATGGACAACGTTTACACTTCATTGAGTACAGGGAACAGTCGAGTACATATTCGGAAGAGACTGTGCCTATATTTCGCGGCAGATTCGATCATTTACTGGTGGGTGGAGACTTAAACTGTATCAATCCCAAAGGATCAAACAGCACACTTCAATAATTATCGTGAACTGCAAACGATATTCTGGAAATGGAACTATCAGACACATAGGACAGAATTCCTGGGAATCGCGAGGGATATCCATTTTTTACCAGTCACTCTGGGAGCCGACTTGATGGGATGTATGTTTCTGCCTACAGTATGAGGTTGTCGATGTCGAACGATGACCATCTAGCTTATCTCTGTACATATACACAATGTGTCGAAAAGTCGCCGCACAAGAAAGCTCAATTACTCACCGTCATCGGACCACGATTGTCATCAGCGGGTCGAGGAGTTGTGGGCGACGTGTCAATGCCGCATTCCAGCTTATACCTCGGTGCTTCACTGGTAGTTAGTATGTGTTAAACGTATGACACCAAGAGCTCTTATAAAATAGGTGGGGATAATACGAAATGGATAAGGGACACTCTTGATTATTATTACACGATGCTTGTTGAGTTGTTTCGGAATTTGCCTCCAGAACGTAATGCAGAAGTTCGCCGTGTGAAAGCACACATCTTATCGATCAGGCAACGTCGTCTGGGAGACATCCCGATTAGGGCAAGGTGCCTCCATCGTCGCTGGGGAACGCACCTCGGCGCTTCGTATGTCACGAGAACAGAAGCGTTACCGCTGATCATTAGTCACAGTGCTCCATGACACAGAGGGTCGTCAACTGCTGGCACAAAAAGAGATTGAAGTGTTTCTTACACCTCTTTTCCGGTGCGCCGACCGACCATAAGGAGTGGGAGGACATACAGCAACAGATGCAAACGAAACTGATTGACACGGATAATGCGCACTTATTGAGCCACTCAAAGATTACATGACGGACGCACTCAAGAAAGGACCGGCAGAACCACAGAACCGCAATTCGCGGAAATGTTGATGCTGCAATGAGTATCGACGTAAAATGCGCTGATGCGCTCTGAAATGCGCTTGCGGCATGATTTTGTCACAAGTTTTATTCTTCCCATTCCAAAGCCGGAGGGGAATCTCAATGCCAATCAAACACGGCTACAAAATCTTTGCACGACTGCTAGCATCTCCAACTGGCGATATCGAGGACTCTCTTCTCTCCTCTGATCAGGCTAGCATAGGGGTGTGAAGCAACATCCACTTGGACATAAGTGAATACCGCCATATCATAGCCCTTGCAGAAAAGTGACGAAAGAGAACAGCTGTAGTATCGACGGACATCGAACGCGCCATTAGAATCAACCGTGATATTGTATCGTCAGTTAGAAGCCGATTGGCGGTTCCGTCGATCTCCATAGTTACGAGACTGATCCGAGAGGCTACACCGGAATTCATAGTAAGCGGTTGGGAAGCGGATTCATTTCACATTTACACATTGGTCCGACAATGATGCCTGCTTTTAGGGATTCTTTTTGAGATAGCACTGGAGTCACTATGCATGTTATGCAACGCTATGTTACTCTTATAACGATAATTAAGACCTCATACACCTGGCGTGCCTCATTCATCTCGCCCGCTCAGGAACTGAAGTGCGTCACGCTGTCAGGCATCTCAGCACTTACGGGATGGCTGCAAGTAATGTCGTTAGCGTGATGATTTCCAGAATTCTACACTCTGCAAAAGGTCCGGAAGGCCTGTCACCCACTGAAAACGCTGCGATGCTAAGGGATCACATTTTCTCGTTCTTGGATGCGGTCAGCGGCGGCGAGACATCGGCTGCTGCTTCAGAATGTTCGATTGCCACTAGCAAACAATTCGTTAAGAGCCCTTGTCATTATCCAACGTAAAGTGCATACCAACGTTCACCTCAAGTCGCGACTGCCGCATTTAGCACAAATCCTACTATACTGAAAGGTATCGCGGGCCGCCTCGTGCTTGCCTTTGAGTATTTTATCTATTCTGGGATGTTATTTAAGATGACAAAGTAACCCTACCGTTCCGGAACGGTGGCCTCAACCTCTAGGACGTGCCAGTCAAAGTTTTGACACTTTATCTGCAAGTGACGGTTCGGAACTGACAACAGCGGAAATACACCAGATCTGATGAACTACTTGCACTATTGTTTGAACCTCCGAAAGCGATTGCAACATCACGTCTTCTCTTGCAACATACCCAAGTTTTTTTGTTGATTATAGTTACGATTGTCCGGAAGTATCTTCCATGAGATCACTCACGACTTAGATTTATCACTGTCTCATGAGATACCACGGCCGCATCATGAAGGAAATGAAAAAGTCCAACGAGAACTCGGAAGCGTGTACGACGTGCAACGCATATGCAGCTACTGTCAATGAGAGCGCGATCGACGTGGTATGTTCTCATCGATCGAAAAACTGTCACACGTAACCAGTTATGCGCCACTGACACGGTTGCTTATCCTCCCCGCATGACCCGTGGATTGTTAGACGCGGCAGAACATAGCTTAGTGTGCGGCGGTGCGAGGGACGTTTGGAGACTGGAGCACTGAAGATACAGAGACCATATCTTTCTATCAAATACGACTTTCTTTCCGAAACATAAGACGCATGCGATCAATTGTATCGCTGGTCCAGCTACGCAATAAACGTTTTCTCACGATGTATCGCCTGTGATGGATTATTAGATACACTTAGAAGAACAATATGAGCTCATACAGTGCCACGTGAAATACAGAAGTTTTTCTTCTAGCTATTCAGGTAGCCTGTTTCACACTCGATCCGACAGCTGATGTGACCCACGAACGAGGCAACTCCTGAGGCCGACTGAAGACGATATTTTACTCGGTTTATGCACATTGGCATATTTCAAAATTGAGAAGACGAATGGCCCTCTTCTGCTGGCACCAGGCTTCATAATGTTTAATGATGGTAAACAACTGCAGCGACTCACATAATGTTCCCATAAAATGGTTCTAATGGCTCTGAGCACTATGGGACTCAACATCTGAGGCCATAGGTCCCCTAGAACTTAAAACTACTTAAACCTAACTAACCTAAGGACATCACACACATCCATGCCCGAGGCAGGATTCGAACCTGCGACTGTAGCGGTCACGCGGTTCCAAACTGAAGCGCCTAGAACCGCACGGCCACACCGGCCCGCCCGCATCTCGTGGTCGTGCGGTAGCGTTCTCGCTTCCCACGCCCGGGTTCCCGGGTTCGATTCCCGGCGGGGTCAGGGATTTTCTCTGCCTCGTGATGGCTGGGTGTTGTGTGATGTCCTTAGGTTAGTTAGGTTTAAGTAGTTCTAAGTTCTAGGGGACTGATGACCATAGATGTTAAGTCCCATAGTGCTCAGAGCCATTTGAACCACACCGGCCCGCGTGTTCCCATAAATGGTCGGCACCAAAAATAGGGATGCCGTCCCAGTGTTGGGGATGATTAAGTTTATCCGGCTCGACGCTAGATTTATGATACATCAGCGTTTGCTGCAGAGAACGCGATGCGACTGCTTGCTTTCTTTTATCTCCCACCCGTGAAGATGATTGTCACTTTTCTTTTCTTCTCTTCATAAAAAAGTATTAAGGAGTAACCATGGTATCCCGCTTTGTAACCAATTCCTTCTTGTAACAGAATGGATCTATACGTTGTATGACCGCACTGTGTGGCCGCGTGGTCTCAGGCGCCTTGCCACGGATCGCGCAGCTCCCTCTGTCGGAAGCTCGAGTACTCCCTCGGGCATGTGTGTGTATTTTGTCCTTAGCGTAAGTCAGTTCAAGTTAGACTGAGTAGTGTGTAAGCCTAGCGACCGATGACAGCGCCGGCCGAAGTGGCCGAACGGTTCTAGGCGCTACAGTCTGGAACTGCGCGACCGCTACGGTTGCAGGTTCGAATCCTGCCTCGGGCATGGATGTGTGTGATGTCCTTAGGTTAGTTAGGTTTAAGTAGTTCTAAGTTCTAGGGCACTGATGACCTCAGCAGTTGAGTCCGATAGTGCTCAGAGCCATTTTTTTTCGATGACCTCAGCAGTTCGGTCCCATAGGATTTTAACACGAATTTCCAGATTTCGAAATACGCTGTAAAAATAAAAATGGCGGTTAAAGGCAACCGCTCAAGTGAAGAAGTGAATGTAGGTTCGAGTCCCGGTTCGACAGAAATTTTCAGCTTTCTCCATTACTTTAACATGAGCGGCTGGAAGTCATGAATTCCAACCCATCCCTTCACTTTCCCCATTCTCTATTTCACATAAATGTAAGCGCAAGTCGCACCTTAAGTGGTGTCTGTTGTGTCGGAAACGAAATCTGCTTAAAGAAAATTTCTGGCAGTGCTTAATCTAGTTGACCGTTCACTGCTGAGATTAGCAGTTATGAACGGTCTGAAATCTTTCACGATCACGGAAACTCAGATTATCACCTATCTCCTAACGCACCTGACCGGATTTCCACTTCCACTTTAACTGCCACTTATTTGGAATGTAACTGGTCAGATGGTGAACAGTTTTCCGCAGAGCCAGAGGGAAGAACTGCGATCAGGGACAACACCGATTCGAATCTGTGTGGTGTGACGCTAGGTTAGCGGCTCGTAAATATTCAGCCGGCTTCAAATCAAAATTCCGGGCAGGCCTTTGCATAACGATTTTTGTTCTGCAATCGCTCTCTAGCTAGCACATGTGGACATTTATTTCCCCACGTTCATACTCACAATGCTCGTTCCTGTGCACATTTTGTTACCTGTGTGCGTTTCTTCCTTGTTTCATTTTCGTGATAGACTATTAAAATGTCGTACCTCTAAAATTTGCATAATTAGAGCAATAAGTTACCAATGCGACTCAACTTAAAATGGAGTGTCGCTCAAAACTCTCATCGAGGTGAGGTAACGGTTCAGTTGGTTCAAACGGTTCAAATGGCTCTGAGCACTATGGGACTTAACATCTATGGTCATCAGTCCCCTAGAACTTAGAACTACTTAAACCTAAGTAACCTAAGGACAGCACACAACACCCAGTCATCACGAGGCAGAGAAAATCCCTGACCCCGCCAGGAATCGAACCCGGGAACCCGGGCGTGGGAGGTTCAGTTGGTTCAAATGGCTCTAAACAATATGGGACCTAACACCTGAGGTCATCAGTCCCCTAGACTTGGAACTACTTAAATCTAACTAACCTAAGGACATAACACACACCCATGCCGGAGGCAGGATTCGAACCTGGACCCGTAGCAGGAGCGCGGTTCCGGACTAAAGCGCCTAGAACCGCTCGGCCACTGCAGCCGGCCAATTTTCAGTAAAACAGTCAAGTTTTATACGTCTTACTAATGAAAGATGTAGGGTGAGAGGCAGATCCGAGTAGGAAATGGGTCAAAGTTCATGCACTTTATTTTTGCTTTCAGATCGTAAGCTCCAAGGGGCGGGAATGGTCACGGCAGAACATCGTATTGTCCACGCATTGCAGTGTCTGAGGTCTGCATGAACACTTAGAAGAGAATGAGTGAGGCAGCGCTTTCTTGCCTCGTTGAATGAGTCACTTTATTACGTATGTTCACCGTAAAAAAAATAAAAAATTAAAAAAAAGGTTCAAATGGCTCTGAGCACTATGAGACTTAACTTCTGATGTCATCAGTCCCCTAGAACTTAGAACTACACTCCTGGAAATGGAAAAAAGAACACATTGACACCGGTGTGTCAGACCCACCATACTTGCTCCGGACACTGCGAGAGGGCTGTACAAGCAATGATCACACGCACGGCACAGCGGACACACCAGGAACCGCGGTGTTGACCGTCGAATGGCGCTAGCTGCGCAGCATTTGTGCACCGCCGCCGTCAGTGTCAGCCAGTTTGCCGTGGCATACGGAGCTCCATCGCAGTCTTTAACACTGGTAGCACGCCGCGACAGCGTGGACGTGAACCGTATGTGCAGTTGACGGACTTTGAGCGAGGGCGTATAGTGGGCATGCGGGAGGCCGGGTGGACGTACCGCCGAATTGCTCAACACGTGGGGCGTGAGGTCTCCACAGTACATCGATGTTGTCGCCAGTGGTCGGCGGAAGGTGCACGTGCCCGTCGACCTGGGACCGGACCGCAGCGACGCACGGATGCACGCCAAGACCGTAGGATCCTACGCAGTGCCGTAGGGGACCGCACCGCCACTTCCCAGCAAATTAGGGACACTGTTGCTCCTGGGGTATCGGCGAGGACCATTCGCAACCGTCTCCATGAAGCTGGGCTACGGTCCCGCACACCGTTAGGCCGTCTTCCGCTCACGCCCCAACATCGAGCAGCCCGCCTCCAGTGGTGTCGCGACAGGCGTGAATGGAGGGACGAATGGAGACGTGTCGTCTTCAGCGATGAGAGTCGCTTCTGCCTTGGTGCCAATGATGGTCGTATGCGTGTTTGGCGCCGTGCAGGTGAGCGCCACAATCAGGACTGCATACGACCGAGGCACACAGGGCCAACACCCGGCATCATGGTGTGGGGAGCGATCTCCTACACTGGCCGTACACCACTGGTGATCGTCGAGGGGACACTGAATAGTGCACGGTACATCCAAACCGTCATCGAACCCATCGTTCTACCATTCCTAGACCGGCAAGGGAACTTGCAGTTCCCACAGGACAATGCACGTCCGCATGTATCCCATGCCACCCAACGTGCTCTAGAAGGTGTAAGTCAACTACCCTGGTCAGCAACATCTCAGGATCTGTCCCCCATTGAGCATGTTTGGGACTGGATGAAGCGTCGTCTCACGCGGTCTGCAGGTCCAGCACGAACGCTGGTCCAACTGAGGCGCCAGGTGGAAATGGCATGGCAAGCCGTTCCACAGGACTACATCCAGCATCTCTACGATCGTCTCCATGGGAGAATAGCAGCCTGCATTGCTGCGAAAGGTGGATATACACTGTACATTGTGCATGCTCTGTTGCCTGTGTCTATGTGCCTGTGGTTCTGCCAGTGTGATCATGTGATGTATCTGACCCCAGGAATGTGTGAATAAAGTTTCCCCTTCCTGGGACAATGAATTCACGGTGTTCTTATTTCAATTTCCAGGAGTGTATTTAAACTTAACTAACCTAAGGACATCACACACATCCATGCCCGAGGCGGGATTCGAACCTGCGACCTTAGCGGTCGCGCAGATCCAATCCATGCCCGAGGCAGGATTCTAACCTGCGACTGTAGTGGGTGAGCGGCTGCAGACTGCGGCGCCTAGAACCGCTCAGCCACCTCGGCCGGCCTGTTCACCGCGAAACGAGGGCTATGGAACAATGGGAAAATCATTTGTTCGGATGAGTCTTGTTGCACACGGTTTCTAAGATTCCAAGACCGAAACTTGATTAGGGGTCCGATGATGTCAGATTAAATCTATCTCGTAATTCCATTGGTTACAACAACGCTTTACTGTCAACGATCATGTGAACGTTTTGGCTGATCAGGTCCGTCCCGTTGTACTATGTGTGTTCGCCTATGCTAATGCTGTGCTTCAAGACGTCAGAACCCCCGATCATACAGATCGCTTCGTCCAGGATTGCTTTCGTCAGCACGAGAATGAATTGTCGCATCTCCCGTGGCCACCACAGCCACCAGATCTCGGTACTGTTGAGTTTTTGTGGTCCACTTTGAACAGAAATCAGTGTATTGTCTATCTGCGTCCATAACAGGTACCTGAACTTGTCTCCGTTTTTCAGGATGAATGGCAGAAGATTGCCCTTAAAATGGTACAGCACCTTTAATTCAGTTCGAGATGAATGGAACCAGTTCTGAATGTTGACGGGTTCATTACACCTTATTAGGCATATTAATTTGTTGCGTCTTTGATGTTTTCATGTTGCTATGAACTCCAGGTAGATTTGCATCTTTTCCCTTCAATTTAAGAATGAGCCAGCGCTCTCGGGCTGGGCTAGCTCTTGGATGGGTGCTCATTCGGTCTGCCGAGCGCTGTTGGCCAGTGGGGTGCACTCTGCCCTTGTGAGGCAAACTGAGGAGATACTTGATTGAGAAGTAGCGGCTGTGATCTGGGAAACTGACATACGGCCGGGAGAGCGGTATGCTGGCGACATGACCCTCCATATCCGCATCCAGTGACGCCTATGGTGAGGATGACATGGCGGCCGGTCGGTACCGTTGAGCCTTCATGGCCTGTTAGGGAGAAGTTATCTTAGAATGTGTGGCAGGGCATATCTGGCACCACTATAGTTTTTCCCGTTGTTTGTTGCGTTCTTGAAATAGGCAATAGTCTGTATAGGCGCTTATATTTTCGTACATCTTTTAACTGTGCTGTTTTAATTCTAGTTTTGATATTTTTAAGATGTATGCGATTAAGATTGCATCATTGTTTAATTATTCTCGGTACATAATTTGAGAACAACGTTACAGTGGCAGCCTTTTACAAGGGCACAGTTATGATAATGTAATTTCATGTATTTCAATAGAGTTACACTTAGCTTACATGAAGCATTGTTACAGAAGGCGTATATTACTCTTTTGTTCCAGGTAGGGGCCGGACGGGGTTACCATCTCTCTCTACTCTCGTAAGTGTAAACAAAGCTGGTGCTCAAATATTTCACAGTATTGCATTGCTGCAGCGTACGCCTTGAACTCTCCTTTGGTTTATTCATACCAGTGCCTCGCTGTAACAACGGCTGCACCCCGACACCACTTTGCTGGAACGCCGGCGACTACACGTTTACGTCAGCGCCCTCTGTGGCAGCCAGCATGAAACTTCGTACTTGGAAATGGCTTTTCCAAGACCCTCTCCCCGTGCTTATCCCGGGCTACCGGTGTTTGCCACACTCTTTAATAATTTTGCTATGTATTACCTTGACTCAGTTAGTTCCTTCATGTCTGGGTCCACAGATTCGACGTAATTGTTGTATGCTAGAACCGTATTAAATGCCGCTGTAAGCTGTCAATTTGTTTTACGCAAATGATTTTCATTGCACCATACAAGACATATTGCCAGATTTTGGGCGCCCTCAGAGGCTTGCAACATTAATATCAACAAAGTAAAAGAATGAAAATATTTTTACCATCTAAACTACGGCATAAACGATAACGTAGGTAATATTCATAATTACAAGTTTAGACAGTAGTTTGATACATGGTGTCAAATTGATATGACTGGGAAAACAAGTTTAATAACAATAACAGTAATAATAATAATAATAATAATAATGACCCGTGGAGGCCCATGAAAAGGATAGGCCTCCGGTATGTTGTGCCAGTCGTGTGATTAGTTGGTTCAGGATAGAACTAACGAAGCCTCGGACAAGAGCTGTCATGGTCGGGGACGACGCTTGAACCCTATGCCCATCCACAATGGTAACGACACTGCTAGTCACACAGAAAAGGATTTAAATCCAAATAGAGGTGTTTTGCAGGATATGCTTCCTGCAAGCACTCTAGAAGGAAAACAAAGACAGAGGATGAGATGGTCAGATGAAGTTAACTGACACCTCATGTTCTGTTATTACCAAGCAACAAACATAGGAACCAACACAACTGGATACAGATCACAAGTATACACAACATTTATAACCAGATACCCAAAATTAAAATTTTTGAATACACAAAACAATCACTCATATAAATACATTGGCTACACTACTGCAATTTCATAACCACTTCTACAACCCTTTAGATCACATAAGATCAACATATACGAAGAAAGTAAATTGTAAAAAGAAAACATTACATGGCAAGCACCCGTATCATCTAACAAAGCCACACATCGATCAAGACGCATCCAACACATGGCTAAGAATAGGCAATATATACAGTGAGACGGGAGGATTCGTGATTGCAACATAGAAACAAACAATAAACACCAGATATTACAGGAAGCATATTATTAAAGATCCCAATACCATAACAGATAAATGCAGACTTTGCAAACAACAAATAGAAACAGTAGATCACATCACAAACGGATGTACAACACTAGCAAATACAGAATACCACAGAAGACATGACAATGTAGCAAAAATAATACATCAACAACTTGCCATACAACATAAACTAATAAAACAACACGTTCCCACATACAAGTATGCACCACAAAATGTACTGGAGGATGATGGATACAAATTATACTGGAACAGAACCTTTATAACAGATAAAACAACACCACATAACAAACCTGACATCATACTCACCAATAAAAAGAAGAAATTAGCACAACTAATCGAAATATCCATACCCAATACAACAAATATACAGAAAGGAGAAAAAATTGAAAAACACATCCAACTGGCTGAGAAAGTCAAGGACATGTGGCATCAGGATAAAGTTGACATTCTACCAATTATACTATCAACTACAGGAGTCATACCACACAATATCCACCAGTACATCAACGCAATACAGCTACATCCAAACTTATGTATACAAGTACAGAAATCTGTTATTATTGATACATGTTCAATTACCCGAAAGATCCTAAATGCAATGTAACATATACCGAACAGTTGAAAGGAAGTCACGCTTGATCAAGGTCCGCGTCACTTTCCATTTTTAACCAGACATAACGTCTGAGAATGGAAAGAAATAATAATTAACCTAGATACTACCGCTGTAGATATCAAGACAAGAGAAAAACGTGACATCAAATAAAAGACAATCGCTTGGCACCTCTTCGACGTGTCTATGGTTTACGTATTTCCAAAGCTTTAGTAATTTTTTATTACATTGGCGACAACTACAGGTATTAGAGCGGTAGACGTTCATTTCCTGACGTCACTTCTTTGTGGCTTTAAAAATGTACAGCAGGCTTGTAAGTCCAAATACGCAGTCTGAAAAAGTGCACTGTTGCACCGCTGCACTTTAAATGTGCGCAGCTTTGATACTGACTTATTTACCTCTCTGTGCTGAATTCTATAGTTTTATACGAATAGGGCAATATAATTTTCCAACCTAGTTGCTATACAACCATCCGCCGTCTTGAAATGAGTAATGAACTGATAAGCCTTTGATACAATTCTCTGCGTTTGTCTTCTTGATGGGAAAAAGGTCTCATTCGGGAACAGGAGCGTCCGTAGCGCGACAGTGTGTGGAGCAGCACGAAGAAGTAAAGCAATAAGGAAAGTATGTTCTGTGCCAACAGCCACACCTCTGCAGAAGGTCCACATTCAAACCGATGTTCATCAGTATCACGTGTTTCACACTACACGCAGAGTACAGCGGAGAATCTGCTATATTAATGGCATGCAGTCGGAGTCGCACCATATATTTCTCATAGACAAGTAGATACCATGTCGCACGAGCCTCTGGGCGAACAAGGTGTTCGGAACGCCACACCGCGGGCAGGGCCTCTTCACCATGTTCCGGGTGTAATTCCTCATCGTTAGGCGATAAACGCCACCTCCCGAAGAAGGCTTGGTACTACGCAAGTCTGCATGGACATTATTGTATTCGATGCAAAAGTCTTCATAGACCGTATTTGAACGTTGGTTGCGGGAATATCGTGTTATAAGGAAGAATACCTGCTACTAGAAAGTGTAGAAACTCGACCAATGGCAGATTCGTGGCTAATCGAAACTGCAGTTTATAGTTCCGCAATATTGCAGCTCATGTTGGTCGGGATCAGGTGACAATCATGCGAATATGGAATCGATGTATTCAAGGACGCCATACTCACCGCCATGCAGAATCTCAAGTGTCCCAAGCTACTATAGAGGGGAGCAGCCTCGTCACCGTCAAGAAATAGACTTCTGTGCTTTGTTTTCAAACGGAAACTGAGAGCAATTACGTCAATACGGTGGGTGTTCGACCGCTGCCCCGGCCAGACGTTCTGGAAATTTTTCACACTCTGAAAAACAATTGCGAGAGATGGGTTTGCTGTCACCCGTTAGCACTTGCGATTGATGGTTATGGAATCTAGGTGTTGGAGCCTGAAATGACATATCACATAATATTAGCAAAGCTTAGATTTCCTAGCTACTTGTACTAAGCATTTAGTTGATTATGTTTTTCTGAAGTCCTATTCTAGTTGTAGCGTGTTTAACAGATAACCAAACTTTTTTATGATGAACAACTCCGCTCTAGTTTTACTTGACAAATGCTATATTTGGGTAAAACCGCACACATGGGCCAGATTCCAGAATGTAAATCCGATCTTCAGGCGCTTGATTGTGTAGGAGAAAGCCGTACCAGTCATGCAAAGATTCCAGCAAATTTATCAAGAAGCACGCGAGATCTCCTGTGGGTGAGGCATGAAACGCAATGGGTTCTGGGTTTGAAACCAGAACTCGCTTAAATTAAGAATAAAAATCATCACCATTGGTGGTCGAAGGCTTCCAACATAAGAAGTTACCCTTGTTCTGCTAACAACTTTTTGAAATAGGACGGAGGGGATGATAAACTAAGTGGGAGTATAGTGTGTCAGAAGTTTGAACATAGTAGAAAAGCTGCCCGGGTCTGAGTGTTTGTGATGTCCTCGTCATTTCATCTTCATCATCATTTGTGACAGTGAATGGATTGGACTGTGTACAAAAACTGGGCTGTGGAAAAATCGGGACTTTATGCGGGCGCTGTTGACCGCGCAGTTGAGCGCCCCACAAACAAATCATCATCATCATCATCATCATCATAGTAGAAAACTAGAACATGTGAAAAGGGAAATGTAAAGAATCTACATAAATTGAGGCTCAGTGAAACGGAATGGAAAAAAGCTAACAATTTCTGACCACACAAATATAGAGTAATATCAGCAGTAACATAAAACGATATAACGTTAGTGGGATTCGTCATGTATAGGAAAGTAGGGCAGAGACTGAACTACTATGAACAACTCAGTAACAGGGTTTTGTCATCAGATTCGACAGCAAATCGAAACCAACAACAATAGTTCAGGTATACATGCCGACGTTATATGCAGGGAATGAAGAGATAGAGAAAGAATATGGTCATACTGAACTGTTAATTCAGTATGAAAGGAAGGATGAAAATCTAGTAATCATCAGGGAGTGAAACGTGGTTGTAGGTGAGGGAACAGAAGAAAGGTTTGCAGGAAAATATGGTGCGGGTGGTAGGAATCACAGAGGAGAAACACAAATTGAGGTCTGTAATAAATTTCGGAGGACAATAGCGAGTACTCCGTTCAAGAAACTCAAGAGGAGGAGAATATTTGGGAAAGATCCAGAAACACGGGAAAATCCCATCCGGATTACATCGTTGTCAGACATACATTCGGAACTGAGATACTAGATTGTTAGGCATACCCAGAAGCAGATACGAGTATACTATTAAGTTTCTAACTTAGTAATGACGGAGAGTAGACTGAAGTTTAAGGTAACCGCACTGAAGAATCTGTGCAGAGGTAAGTGGGATACTGATGTACTGAGAAATGATGAATCGACTTTGAAATTCGCTAAGGTTATGGCTACTGCGAGAAGGAATGTCACAGAGGGCTCTCAAGTTGAAGACGAGTGCAAATCTCTAAAAAGGACAAACACGGATCTTGGGTAGTCAGCCAGAAGTACAAAGAAGCTAACTCCGAAGAATCCATGTATAGTAGAAGGATTGGCTGACGAAAGAAGGAAATACAATAATGTTCAGGAAAAGACAGGAATGTGGCAATATAAATGACTTACGAACGAAATAAAAGAAAATGCGTGATGCCAAGACGAAATGGCTGCAGGAAAAATGTGAAGAAACCGAAAAAAAACTATTGTCTGGAGGGCTGACTAACCATATAGAAAAGTCAAAACAACTTTCGGTGAAATTAAAGGTGACGGTGGTAACATTAATTGTGCAATGGGATTCCAAGCGTCTATTCAAGATGATGTGCGGAATCTATGAGACTGGCGACTTACCATCATCATACCTCGGGAAAAATATCATCCACATAATTCTGAAGATAGCAAAGGCATATAGGCGCGACATCTGTTGCACAATCGGCGTAACATACCATACACCCAAGCTGCTGCTGAAAATAATATGCAGAACAAGGGAAAAGAAAATTTAGGATCTGTTAAACGATGATGAGTTTGTCTCTAAGAAATGTTAAGGCACCGGAAAGGCAGTTCTGACTTCGCCTTTGATAACAGAACCAAAAATGGCTCTGAGCACTATGGGACTTAACATCTATGGTCATCAGTCCAACAGAAACAAGAATGAAGGCAAACCGAGACACGCTGATAGGATTTTTTGATCTAGGAAAAGCGTTCGACATTGTGAAATGGCGCAAGATGTTCGCTATTATGAGAAAAGTGGGAGTAACTGTAGGGAAATCGGGATAATATACAAAAGGTTCAAGGACCAAGGTGAAACAATAAGATGAGAAGAACTAAGTGCTTCTTTTTAAAAGTTTGTACGACACGGAGGTAGTCTTTCGCTCCTATTGTTCAATCTATACATCGAAGACGCAATGACGGAAATTAAAGAATGGTTCGAGAGTGGGATAAAAATTCACGTTGAAAGTATATCAATGATACGATTTGCTGACCACGTTGCTATCCTTAGTGCAAATGAAGAAGAATTACAGGACGTAGTGAATGGAATGAATAGGCTAAGATGGCATGACTAGCCAATACGTTGTTATCAAACGTAGGCCTTAATTTGAAGGAGAAATTCTAATAATTTACGACTGTAGCGCAGCAGCATGTGGTAGAGGATCATATATTGTTTTGACGATGGAGGCGAGTGTATTGCCATTTATTGACGAAAAGGTTACAGGTCACTGTAGAGACTTTGTGTCTAAAATTATAAAACACACGTATGACCATCAGAAATCTTTTAAAAGGCTTCATGCTTTTAGGGCACCAATACAAACTGTAGCATTTTTCTAACACAGTAAAAAGGCGACGCTGTTTTCCATTGAGAATATACTCGTCACCGCTCGATGTTCGTAAGGAAATCAGCGTTTTTCAGTCAGAAGACTGGTGATGCAGCTCTCGATGCTAGTCTATATCAGCAAAGCAGAACTTCTGTAATAACCCACCATCGAGCCATTTCCACTGTTATCTCAGGATGTGTCCTACCAATCAAACACTTCTTATTGTCAAGATGAGTTGTGAAGCTTTATCCTTCCCAGCTTTACACAGTTTCTCTGCAACTGTACCATAAACCTAATAAGTGCACAAAATGGTTAAAACTTTATTAACAAATACGAGGAAGTGAATGGAACAGAAACAGACAATTCCCATGGAAGCAAAATTCCGGAAGTAGACCCTGTAATATTACACGAACTAAAAACAGTATTAATAACTGTAAAAAATGGAAAGGTACCTGTATTAAATGGGATGAATGTAAAGGTTATTAAATAAAGCAGCAAAACATGCAAATTAATCTACTGACTGTCAAATTTTCATTACAGTTTGTAAATGTTTATTAGCCATGCACCATGACAGCCTCATTACAGAGGGTGAGCCACTAACTATTGCCATCTAGAATAACTCTAAATTTATGTCAGTGGCTGAAATGTATGTGGGACTAATGTTGCATGGGACAACGGGGGACATAATATGACATATTACCTATTACTGTTGTACTGCGAAACCGTCGAATGGTGTTTACCTGTCAATGGCACATTAGATGGATACGCCATATTCTGCTAATATTTACTATCTGCTCGATATACGAGAGAGAATTGTCAGACCATCGATAAGTACCAAAGTGATAAGGAACACCACTCAATTCATTATAAGGAGATTGCAGCACTGCATTGATACCAATGCTCATCACTTTGAACACTGTTGTGTACATAGTTCCGTGTAGTCAGTGCGTACACAACTTTCCCACTAGAGCGCACTCCGCTAAGCACAACAGCGCAGGCGCAGCGCTCGCCCATCTCCGCAGTACGAGGTGGCGCTGCCTTAGAGAAGGACCAAATTCTGCTTCTGCCGATCCACGTATTAATATGTAACGGAGCCAATGAGATTGCTGCTAATGTAGAACCTTTTCTCCTAGCAGATTACACTCGCGCCGTGATACCTGAATGCGCGGGGTATTATAACGAGTGTACAGACCTCCAATTAGTCAGTATGCATTTGTCTGCACCAGTCTGTACCAGTCTGCATTAGTCTGTACCAGTCTATAGTCAAGTTTCAGTCTGCGCCTAGTAAGATTATCATATTCTTGTACATAGCCATGAAGAGAAATGTATAGACACTTTATCAAGTATCAGAGATACATGAGAATAAAATTAACGTACCAAGACCAAAGGAACCTCAGATTATCAATTGTAAATTGCATCCAGAATGAAGTTATGTAAGGTTTATGCTTGTTACTATTTTAATAAATGTGTTTGAAAATTAATGAAGTTCTATTTAAAGTTGGTCACCGTCAATCTGCTACTCTAAGCGTGCATGTGGCATTTCTATCATCTGACCTAACCGCAGAAGATAAACACACCATGATAAGACCACGAGACATATTGCTGACACTCGCCTACTTCGCTAGAGCGACATGTCAAATATTCTGATGGTGTGTGTACCGAAGGTCTTACAGTACACACACCACGAACACCTTCTTTAAATGGACATTCATGTTACCTTTTAGACCTTCGTTGACCTTCAAAGACCATACTGTTACACATCATTGGATTCGTCTCGATAGCCACTATCAGAAAATAAAAACCAAACTATAGCACTCCATTAAAAAAATGTTTGCTGTAAGTAATCAATTCACAGTCTTTCTATGACACAAGGAATCGGTGCAGGGCTGCAGTGTATTCTGAACCTTTATACCTGTCTCATGGTGATCCATAAATCCTAGCAGAGTACAAGGACAACGATCCTGCCTACAGGAAGCATATTCCTTCTAGCACATTTAATGTAGTAATAGAAGTACTAGATACACATATTCCAGCCACACTAAAGCTATCACCGCATATGTTCGATGTCGACGTGCAATAACTGCTCACAGATAGTACGTGGCACCACTAGCAGTGGAGGGTGTGTAAAGAGAGTGAGAAGGGTGTGGGACGCAGAAACATGTGCAGTCGTTACCAACTGTGGAAAAGTAGCGATTAATCTGACGTCTAATAGGACATTATCATTGGATTTCTGGCCAAGGCTGAAAGCATTTCCGAAACGTCTAAGTTTGTGAACTCTTGATGTGCCGCCATGGTAAAAGTACACCCTACAAGGCAAACTGGCTACATGGCAGAAAAATCGGAACCGAAGCAACTGTGATGCACCACAGACTGTAGATAACTGGGGTGAACAACGGCTGCAGAGATGTGTACGGGCGAGCAGACGTGGAACTGTTGAGCAACTGACCGCCCATATGAAACAAAAGGCTCTCAACAGGGTCTCTTCAAATACCATTCAGTTAATGTTATCAAGTATGGGACTCCTCAGCAGGCACCTGGTTCATACACTCATCCTGAGTACTGTTCCTGACTACTCGCACGCCAGTACACAACAGGACTGCCATTAATCGGCGGCAGGTGGTCTTTTCAGTTGAATCATGTTTTACGCTAAATCAGCCTGAAGCAGCTGAAATAGAACATCCTGCTACGATCGTCGGACGTGTGCTGACAGGAGTGGGGAGCGCTAAGATCTGGGGAATGTTTTCCTCTCATTTCCTGGTTTATCTAGTTATTGGAAGGCGCAATGGATCAACACAGATATATATCAGTGGGGACTATTTCCACCCCTATGTCCAGTTTGTTTTCCTCGGCACGTTTGCATCTACCAGTGGAACAGTGCAATGTCTCACACAGCTCGTAGTGAACGCCCGTGTTTCTCAGGAGTGAAGTTGCCTAACCGCAAATTCCTGGAATCCATAACACACATTGAAACTCTTGCCAAGCAGGAACTTGAGCAACATCCACAACGCCACCTCTAAAAGTCCTTCAATCTGAGGTTACCGTATTCCCCTGGCCACTAAAATTCACGCCTTTGAGTCGAATACAGAATCTGTGGGACCACCTCCATCGTGCTACTCCTCAACCGGAATATCTAGCGCAGACGGCCACTCCATTGGAGTTGGTACCGCTGCATATCCCTGTCGGTACCTTCCAGAGTCTGACTGACTGCCTGGAGACCACGCAGCGGACAACGCTACAAAATGTGCTCATTCATGATTTTGACAGGTGTCCACATTAATGTGACTGGTCAGCGCAGAAGCGAAACGAGACAGGGTTGATTATGAAGAAACAAATCGCATGGTGTTGGTTGTTTGCCTAGTTTCGTAACCGGTTGGCCCTGACTAGTATTAGCACGCAATCTGACTGCATAAAATAAAAATAAAGCATGACAACGAATTTCCATTAACACAATTGATTAATTAAGTCCCCTGCAACTATAAAAGCTACGAAACAACAAAGCACAAGTGTAACTGTTCTGTATGTGGTCGTGTCACTCTACGTGCATGTATCTGGCTCGGTTCTTTCTCAATATGAGAAAATATTTTAAACACCATTTACAATGAATTAATTGAAAATCCAAAAATACTACAATTGCACATAGAAACCAGAATTACATGTCTAATAAATGAACATGAGCCAAATGTTTAGTTGACTGTACCTGTGAGCAAGAGGGATTGTCATTAAAGAAAACTGTAACACCTTTTCACCTCATTATATATTGACGATAATATTCCATTACACCAGCATCATAAATAAAAACCCCATCACCTTTCTCAAATATATTCTGACTATTGCAACTTCTTCCATCTATACCTTACACCAACCGAACAGCGTCTACTGTCTCGCCCAACAGAACAACAACAGCCCTCGACATCCTCTGTACTACTACTGCCCAGAGGTGGCGGCGGAATAATAATCTTTGGCCCAATCTCTGGCGCTGTGACTCAGTGTAGCCACCTTTCAATACGTCAGATTATTTTCAACTCTACGATAATGGACACAGCACTGAGGAAGGCAAATGGCTATTCGGTTCAACAGATAACATCATCTGCTGATAAGCATATGAATGATTAGGAGGAACCATATTTGTTTATTATAATGTGAATGAAAGTGGAATGCTTCTTGCGGATGCCTTGGCACGACATGTACCTCAACTTGCTGATATTGTTTGTAAACTAAGTCCTCTACTTCGAAAATAGAAATAAACATTAGAAGAAAGATAAATAGCTTTTCCTGAAGATACTTGTGGGTTTTCTAAAAAAATGGTTAAATTTCGCATCCTTTGTACTATTTACACATCACTTACAAATTTTTTCATGAATTATTACTACTTTATTCCATACATTCAGGTGATGAAATTTCGTTATATTCTCTCCTTCTAGGACGTGCATTGTAATGCTCAACAATGTATTCCGAATTTGTTTCCGTAAGTGGATAGTTAAATTAGGGGATTATTATTCTGCATTATTCATGCCGGTAACATACCCACAAACAACCTTCACGAATCCTTAAGTTGTATTAGATTTGTAAACATATTTTGTTTTGAAGGACAGATGTGCGTGAGAAGTCGTAAAGAACTTTTCATCAGAGTAGCCTGGTACGATTTTGAACCTGAAGCCTGAATATGCCAGTACGGACACTTAAACGCTGCCAACAGCAGTACAGGACTAAACATGTGCCACGCCTGGATATTTCAGCTTCCTATTCAGCAGGTACTGAACGAAAAATTCGTCTCAGCGAAACTTAACATATGCTCTATGTATTCAATCGCCAACAACGTAGCCACTGTAGTACCACCGGTTTCCCTAAGATCATCGAAGTTCAAAGCTTTCGGCCTTGGCTAGCACTTGAATGGTTGACCGCCCCGATCTGTTGAGCGCTGTTGTCTAGCACTCTGCACTCAGCCTTTGTGAGGTCACTTGAGGAGATACATGACTGAGAAGTAGCGGCTTCGATCAAGAAAGCTGAAAACAGCCGGAAGAGCTGTGTGCTGACAACATGCCCCTCTATATCCGCGTCCCGTGACGCCTATCAACAGGATGACACGGGAGCCGATCGCTACGTTTAGGCCTTCCAAGGCCTGTTCTGACGATTTTTAGTATTTAATCCTGCTTTCAAGACCTACGAAATTAAGAAATAATTTGCCCGCCAGGGTAGCCGAGAGCGCTAACGCGCTGCTTCCTGGACTCGAGTAGGCGCGTGTGTCGCGGCCAGCCTGTATGTGGTTTTTAGGCGGTTTTCCACATCCTGCTAGGTGAATACAGGCCTGGTCCCCACGTTCCGCTTCAGTTACACGGGTCGCAGACATTTAAAACACGGCCGCACTATTTCACGATTTGCACTGGACGCAGACAGTTGGGGTGCACTGATTCCATCCTGGAGGGTATGGGGTGGCGGCAGGAAGGGCATCCGGCCATCCCTAAAGCTAACATTGCCAATTCCGATGTAACCACACCGGCCCTGCGATCGCTGCGGGACTATGGCGTAATCGAAAGAAAGAAAGAAATCAAGAAATAATTTATTTCATTGACCAGCAAGTCATAAGGACAGAGACAATACCACAGCACAAGATTCCTGCAGCAGAGTTCGGCCTAGGGTCAGATGCGCGGCTCAGAGGGACGCGCAAAGTTTGAGAGAGCCCTGCAGAGCCCCGGGCGTCGGCGCAGCTATCTGCGGGTCTTTGTCCGCAGTACTCGCGGCGGCTGGAGGGCCGGCTCCACCCACGTAATGGCCGCCCATTGTGCTCGCCTGAGTGAATGACCTCCGACACAACGCCCCCTCCTGTTACAAACATCCACACACGCGTCCAGTACTCACTACAGCCACATTTACTATGATAGTAGCCGCAGTTATGTTTTGCGGCTGTGACTAGTTCCTTTGGAGCCCACGCGAAATAATATAATAAATATTAACAAAGGCACAGTGAGGCTACAACTTATCTCAGAAGACTGGTTGAGGAAAGGCAAACCTACCGTCTGCTGTTGTAAGAGGCGAATACGAGGCAGAACATTATAGTAAAAACACAAAAGCATACAGTTGCATGGGTAAAATTCACACACTTACTTACAACATTGATACATAGACAAGCTGACAAACGCAAATAAGTGCGCACTTAGCTTCCTCTGTTGCATGTTTAATGGAACTGATCAGTGGCCCTTCTTTCGTCACTAATTGGACTACTCAGTAGGTGCTATAAATTCACAATATGAGCCGATAAAGCTCAAATAGTAATTCTCCATGTTATATAGTTTTAAGAATACTGATGACGTGGTTTTGTACACTTACATCTAATGTGTGTGCTCGAGCATGTATCTGTCATAAATGATAGAGGTATTGTTATTTTTTGAAGAGCTTGCTTATTTAAAGTATTTATTTATTTCTCAGTTTAGTTATTCAATATTAATTCCACTTGATTGGTTATTCTTAATCACAGACTTTCAAATCAACTTCAGGCAGAATATTATCAGTATGTAACGCGTTCGATACGTTTAAGAATCACTCTGATATGTATACAATACTTGATCACACTACCTGGTCGTGTGATGAATGTTACATGCGGCTAGCACGAGAAATACGTTGTGAAGTTTGATTTAGTAACACGCTCCATTGTACTTGTACTATTTTATCTGAATGATAGTAACTTAAAAGTGTGGAATAAGTAAAATAATGGTGAACACGACCAACTGTGACTTTTATTACTGGTGTTAAGAAATTCTACAGTTAATGAACTTGCAATCGGCATCTTTCTGCATCCATTAGGAATCTGAAGTACCTGAGAACTACAGCGCCTACAATGAGAAGGAGACGTACAGAAGAAATTGAATTAATTAGTTTCATATTTAAGGTTGAATAACAAGTACACTGTTTATGTTTATTTCAACCTGGTTTTAGGCTTGAAACTTTCTGGCAGATTAAAACTATGTCGCGGACCGAGACTCGAACTCGGGAACTTCGCCTTGCGCGGACAAGTGCTGTACCATCTTTTTCTTTTTTGGAGTAAAATTAACATTGTAACAAGTAGTAAACTTTGGATAGATGAACATAAGTGAAAAATACAATAAAATTACATTTAAAAGAAGTACTTCTCCAACTATGCTTCAAATTTCAATGAATACCTTTTACAAATTAATGCAAATCCTGGTTCACATATAACATTTACTTAATGTTAAATTTCGATAACAACCACTGCATTGTCATACCACAAATAATATTTCTGTACTGCTTGAAAGCTAGTAAACTGAACATTATTCTCTAATTACATTAAGAAACAAACACACATCACAATGGAGAATCGTATTTCCAATCCCCCCCGCTGTTCTGTCATCCGGATACGTCTTCTTGTACGTATACTGTGTCCACTGATTCTTCTTTTTTTTTCGTTCATTCTTTCTTCGCATCGTAATTTAACTTCTCCTACCCCAAACGTTCCAGCTATGAGCGGGCTATTGAAACGCACTTCATAGGAAGTTAGAGAAAAACAGTTGGTATTTCGGATTGCTCACGATTTTTAGATGTCGTTCCTGTAAAATGATCTAAAATTCCATTACAGTCTTTGGACCATCTCTGAACAAACAGAGCACCGTCTGGTCTCGAAGCCACGTTACGGTATTCGTTTTGGTATGTGGGTAGTACGTGCCGTCCGGGAAGAATATAAACTCTGGTTCAATGCTGCGTTGTCCCATTCGAAGAATGTAAGAGATCATTTGTATCGCAAAAGCCACATTTCTTCCCTAGGACCGCATATGGGACGGTGCTCATAATTGTCCAGAGTTTGGCACTGATGATACAGTGGCGAATCTGTCATATAAGTCGCATGGACTCTGGATCGCGTGACATTTTTACCATTAACTGTTAGGTACCACGTTTCGCCATACCACTTGCCAATTGATACGTTGATGCTTCCTCTCAATAGGTTTTCTGTGTCATCCGGTCGTTAGTATCCGGTAGGTGTCACGCGCCGTTGCAGGTCTGGTTTCCGGCAGAGGCGTCTGAACGTAACTCTACTTTATAAAAAATGTTCATATATGCTGAAGTAACTGGGAAATGTGCTGGACCGCTACTGGCGCCATTCGAGAAACTGGTGTTAGTTCTTCTGTTAAGATTCCTATCAGACAAGTCTTATGTCATCCCCACAGTTTTAACATTGTGGAGATATATAGTGCCAACGCAAGATCACGAACATGCGCAAGATCAAGTCCACCCCTACTAAGAGGGAGGGTAAGGGCGTCGTATCTTACTTTAAACAGTAGACCTGCACTCATAAAGTAAACGAACACATCCAGTATTCTTCGTGCTGTCGTTACCGGAATTGGGAGTACCTGAGCAAATTAAGGAATTCGTGACGCCAGGTAGGTTTGAACATACGTGACCTGCTGGATCATGTCTAATGCCGTCCGGACTGACCGTAGTAGTCTTTTATAGTTGTACGCAGCTGTGCGACTTATGTCGTTGGTGGTGTACCACATATCCAAAAGGGATATCATCAACGGGTTTCGAATAAGTCCGCAGCAAGATCACCGTGAAGTGCATGAGAGAAACTATGGATGTTCGATGGAGGACAAGGCCCACTTGTTACAAAAACTGGTGTTTACGCAAGGCAAGGATGCACGATACAATTTACAGGATTTGCATGATAATGGTCAACTACATTACGAACATCAATTTACGCGCAACATAGATTACAGAGATTTCTAGGAAAACAGTGGATGGCTGCAAAATTCCAAACAGTGCTACAGATATGCAATATATGATCTGAAGATGGGCAGTTAGCCGGAAACCGGTCATAGAAAATAAAAAATTGCGATCAAAAGACTGAAATGCCTTACTTTTAGACAATATCTTGTTTGCTAAAGCAATGTACAGCATATTCTGATTGTGCGGTTGTGAAACAGTGACCCTTCTTTGTTTTTTATCCTCTTCATCGCAGAGAGTAACTGCCACAACAGTATGTTAACCCCAGTATGCACTTAATCTTGGGTGCATAGCTGTGTAGCTTTACGTGTGTGTCTTTCTTTATATTTTGATACCTTTAATACAGATTCAAATAATTGTAGTATCTTTCCTTCAAAAACGTTTTGTTAGTCGAGTAGTTCTAAATTGCAGTGTAGGTGGTGCATGATCAGATATAACTGGAATTGCGCTCTATCAAAGGTGCTGTTCGGTAATTTGGACAGTACATGAAAGACGTAGTAAATAGCAGAATTACCGGTAGCATTGGTAGGGAAAGAAACGTAAATGAATGAGGGAGAAACTAGCAGCCGACAACTTCTCTTCGTTTATTTATTTTGGACCTAATTATAGCTGCAGGTCGTCCAGTGTTAGCCTTTTGTGTATTTTATACCCCTAAAAAATATGAACTCAATTCCATAAGTAACAAAAATCAGTTGATCGCTTTACTACTGCGTTTTTAGTTAAGCAGAGACATTAATTTTGATGTAAGTACCGGTTACATACACAAATATATAAATATATGTAATTGTTGTTGCTGTTTCGTACTCAGTAGTATGGAAATTATTGGAAAATTGGAAAACACGTAATCTATCTTAGAAGATTATTACTTCGTTAAGTCTATGGGCGATGGGATTATCTCACCAGTTTCATTTTCATTTCAGTGTGCTGCCGTCCCTGTTTTGCATTTGCCTTCATTTCTGTCTTTATTTCTTTCTTTCTTTTTCGTTTCTATAATCATCACTTGCTTCACACCTGCAGAGAGGGGTGTGTTTCAGAGTAGCGTGTCGTCACCCCCTGAGGCATAGCAGAGTATACCTCCGCTTTTATTTTCGGTTTATGGCAATAAGTCTTGCTTCTAACAGCACCCTGCTTTACGTGCTGCGTCGAGACTAGAGGATGGCGGCATTTTTGGAGAAGAAAAGGTAGGGCTATAGGGGAGGAAGGAGGCCCAAATATTAAAAAAAAGCAAAAAAAAAAAAAAAAGAAAAAGGCAAGAATATCCTCTTACTATAGATAAACGTGAAAGTTATTTTTGAGTAACAGGAACATGTTTTATATGAAGTCGACTGAGCAGTGTAACAATGTTTCATATGCTTTTGCTTTGTATTTCTTAATATTACCTTTCTTTGAGCAAACTGCGTGTTCTGCGTATATGACAAATCTTTTTCTTCTTTTTTCCTTTTTACGACAATATTCCTCTGTTTCATGTTACAAAACTACAGTCTACGAATAAAACCAGAATTAAACATTGACAGTTCCATTGTTGAATTTTGTTGTGACACCGTTTATTTTTAAATAAAAGACAGGAGGATAACTAGGTAAAAATGAAATGTTTCGTAGGTTACGCGATCGTTTATATATATCCTTACACAATTTCAAGACCGTTCTCCTCTTCCGGTTTCTAGAGGAATGTAGTAAGAGGCTGATTACACACACACACACACACACACACAAAATTGATCGACATGCTGCAAGCCCGATAGGTATTCAACACACCTAATATATAGGTAACACGGTTACGACTGTAACTGACCAGGGTTACTGGGCAAACTACCGTAGTCCACGCCTACATTCGATTGTGTAAGGTGGGATCCGGTATTTTTACAACACTAGGCACACTGGAAGGAGAATACCAAACAAATGCAGTTCCTCCTCCAGAAAGTTCATTTTCTGGATGTGAGCCGAAACTGTTAACTGGTTAATTATATGTTGAAAGTTTACAAAGAAGATACCAGCAGCTAAATTTAGTGAATCAAGGAGAGTGAAGATATACTTCCTGCTTTGGCCTCTGAAATAAACGAAACTTATCTCTGAACTCTCAGAGTTTATCCTTGTCCTGTATTGGTACTATAAGAAAATATTTCCATTGTTGTGATACATGTATTGTGTTGCTGTGCTCCGTTATGTCAGCCAGAAAAGAAACATCTGACGTCCATTTTGGTTCTCCGATGCAAGGAATTTCTTCCCCTTTTATGCATGGAAACAAAGCAATTTCCTCGGGAACTGAAAAAAAAGCCGTTACTTCTGCTGCTCTACCGAACAATGAACTGGTGAGGTATATGTATCTCCACACCCTCAAGTGAAGGCCACGACGTTGGGATCACAGATTTACTTCCAACTTTTTTCACCTTTAGTAGACCATTAAAACAACATAATATGCAAGCAGTGAGGTGCACTACACTGGATGTTTACGAGAAAATCGCAAGAGAGGTTTTACGCGTCAATTATGAAACGGATGATACTATGCATAGTTGCTGGATGTCAGAGTTCATGGTCGTCAAGTGGTTAGCGTTAGAGCCTCGTAAAATAAACGTGAATAAGGCAACGGCGTGGCCTCCGCTTCACATCAGTATCTCGAATAAACCCTGGAACTTACACTGGCTGACACTGTGCCGTAGCACAAAATTCACACCCTTAACCGCAATGTCCAATGCGTGATAAACTACCACAGTTTCAGCACAAAATACCTCCTGATCAAGGAAACAGTGTACACCGCAGATGTTCTTTCCAAAGTCACTCACAAGTTTCTCCCTCCCTCTCTCTCTCTCTCTCTCTCTCTCTCTCTCTCTCTCTCTCTCTTATTTTATTTTAAAGCGAGAGACAAAACCAAGCTGACGCCCAACCTCTTGTGTCTTACCATCTGTCAACACTGAATGAAGGTTTTCTCAAGACTAATTTATGCTGTCCAGCGACTTACACTGCTGGCCAATAAAATTGCTACACCACGAAGGTGACGTGCTACAGACGCGAAATTTAACAGACAGGAAGCAGATGCTGTGATATGCAAATGATTAGCTTTTCAGGGCATTCACACAAGGTTGACGCCGGTGGCGACACCGACAACGTGCTGACATGAGAAACGTTTCCAACCGATTTCTCATACGCAAACAGCAGTTGACCGGCGTTGCCTGGTGAAACGTTGTTGTCATACCTCGTGTAAGGAGAAGAAACGCGTACCATCACGTTTCCGACTTTGATAAAGGTCGGGTTGTATCCTATCGCGATTGCGGTTTATCGTATCGTGACATTGCTGCTCGCGTTGATCAAGATCCAATGACTGTTAGCAAAATATGGAATCGGTAGGTTCAGGGGGGTAATACGAAACGCCGTGCTGGACCCCAATGGCCTCGTATAACTAGCAGTCGAGATGACAGGCATCTTATCCACATGGCTGTAACGGATCGTGCAGCCACGTCTCGGTCCCTGAGTTAACAGATGGGGACGTTTGCAAGACAACAACCACCTGCACGAACAGTTCGACGACGTTTGCCGCAGCATGGACTATCAGCTCGGAGACCATGGCTCCAGGTACCCTTGACACTGCATCACAGACAGGAGCGCCTGCGAAGGTGTACTCAACGACGAACCTGGGTGCACGAATGGCAAAACGACATGTTTTCGAATGAATCCAGGTTTTGCTTACATCATCATGATGGTTGCAGCCGTGTTTGGCGACATCGCGGTGAACGCACATTGGAAGTGTCTATTCGTTATCACCATACTGGCGTATCACCCAGCGTGATGGTATGGGGCGCCGTTGGTTAAACATCTCGGTCACCTCTTGTTCGCATCGATGGCACTTTGAACAGTTGACGTTACATTTCAGATGTGTTACGACATGTGGCTCTACCCTTCATTCGATCCCCGCGAAACCCTACATTTCAGCAGGATAATGCACGACCGCATGTTGCAGGTCCTGTACGGGCCTTTTTGGAAACAAAAAATGTTCGACTGCTGCCGTGGCCAGCACATTCTCCAGATCTCTCACCAATTGAAAACGTCTGGTCAGTGGTGGCCGGGCAACTGGCTCGTCACAATATACCAGTCACTACTCTTCATGAACTGTGGTATCGTGTTGGAGCTGCATGGGCAGCTGTACCTGTACGCGCCATCCAAGCTCTGACTCAATGCCGAGGCGTATCAAGGCCGTTATTACGGCCAGAGGTGGTTGTTCTGGGTACTGATTTCTCAGGATCCATGCTCCCAAATTGCGTGAGAAGGTAATCACATGTCAGTTCTAGTATTATATATTTGTCCAATGAATACCCGTTTATCATCTGCATTTTTTCTTGGTATAGCTATGTTAATGGCCAGTAGTGTACATAGGGCTTCAAAAATAGTGAGTCCTGTTGTTGGTTTATTCAGTGGTACCTTAACAGCTCTTGCAATTGCCTGTCTACACCACGCACAAAAATTGCAATCTGAACACAATCAGATACACAGAGCGGTCAGAAACAACCTGAAAAGCATGTAAGGGTGCGGCAGGGTAAGTTCTGCTGAGAGATAATTGTTTTCGAATAAAGTTCGTTAGACTGCACCGTTTCCGAGTTAATTACATAGAAGGTAGCCAATCAAGCCGTTGTGAGCGCAATTCAAGCGGTCCGCCAGATCCAGAAAGTCTGAGTCCTTCTGACAGCGTAGATGATAGCGCAAGATTGCTGAGCCTTTGGATCTGGTTCGAGCTTCACTACCGTCCCATACCCGACACTTGTATCACGCTCTTGTTCGTATTTAGGGCACCAAAAGAAGGAAACGTTTGACGACATCGTTTGCGATGGGCCGCATGAATTTATGCTCGCTAAAAGCTGATTTGTTAACTTCAGTGCTAATAAATTCGGAGATTGTGCTACGTATTTAATTTTTTTCCTTAACATCTATTTCTCAGCAAAATTCACTCGGCAAAATGCTGTATATATGCTCTCATCGAGTGCGAGAGAAAAAGTTTTAAAATTCTATGCTTCATTACTGAGTTGTGCCTCCAGATCGGCTCTCATATTGATGATTACACAGGATACCGTTTCCTTTGCGAAACAAACACTTTAAAAGGTTGCTAATTCCCTTGGAACTATACATTCTGCCCCTGCTACTAGACGTAATTTAACGATTCCGGAAACAATGATTTGTCAGTCAGAGCTAAGACATGAACTACTTTGTAACTTGCACAAATTGCAGCTTCATTTAGGATTTCTTCACCAGCATTCAGCTGAAATGAATAAACATATTACAGTAGTACATAAAGTTTCTCTCAGTTCAGGAAAAATCTCGATCACAACCTTCTTTTATTTAAATCTACCTGTATGTTGCCTTTCACACTGGAAACCAGTTCTTCACGTGCATCCCCTTCTATTCGATCGTAGCCGACTGCGTCAAGGAGATTGTAACTACAGTATAGGTTGTATTTCCTTGGAGAAATGAGCATCTTGTAACACACTAGGCCCTGTGGACGTCCATCTCTGTCACAGAAGAGATGCAGTATGTCTCTTCTGATGAAGTAGGCGTCATTCTTCCACGACTAGACATTTTTGTTGCGGCCACAACTACATGTCTACGGGGACTAAACAGGCGGAGGCTCATCTGTTTACTTGTGGTCGCAAAGTAGCCTACTAGCGCCTGTGACGTCAGCTCCTCTCACCACAGCATCTCCGAGCTAAGGTCACGAGATTGAATAAGGCTCCTATACGCAGGGCATTTGTTGCGTCAGCTTGGGCTAGAGCATTTGAAAATATAAATTTTTCAAGTGTTAGTGTTCGATAATAGACACGAAAATATGACCATATACATATATTCTTCATTCCAAAGTAAAGTTCATAGTGGCCGGCCGGCGTGGCCGAGCGGTTCTAGGCGCTACAGTCTGGAACCGCGCGACCGCTACGGTCGCAGGTTCGAATCCTGCCTCGGGCATGGATGTGTGTGATGTCCTTAGGTTAGTTAGGTTTAAGTAGTTCTAAGTTCTAGGGGACTGATGACCTCAGCAGTTAAGTCCCATAGTGCTCAGAGCCGTTTGAACCATTTTTTGAAAGTTCATAGTGGAGGGATCTCAGAGGAAGCCATAAATAATGTTTGCCCGTTACTAACAGAACTGAAGTCTAACTGTGTAATTTGATCAACATCGTTGAGGTAACCTCAGATGCAAAGCAGTCTTTCTATTCAGACTACTATTCTTCACCTTACAATATCACAGAAGCAGAAAGGAAAGAATTTACATTTCGAAAAATTGGTCTCTCTCATTATCCTATTTATTTTGAAATCTTCAAAAAGAAGTGAAACATGCCAAAATTTTTTAGCATTTACGAGGGTTGTCCAGAAAGTAAGTTCTGATCGTGTCACGAAATTTAAACCACGGTGAAAATCCGAAGAACCCATCCACAGATGCGTTGGGTAGTGGCTCTAGTTTCCCGCCTGTCGATCGCGTCACTTTGCGCTTTAGAGTTATGAGTGCTCTGTGATCACGTAATAATGACTACAAGATAGTGTCTGTCGCCAAGTATGGGTGCCTGCCGAGAGATTCTGCCAGATTTCATGCAACCCCACATAACGTGACCGTCATGCACTTCCTTCTTCACGCAATAATATTCTCAGCCGCACGCTGCAGGGGCAGTGAGGAGGTTTCTGCAGCATTTTTGATGTAAAGTTTTTTATCGCACATGGCTTCCTTTGATTTTCATCTCTGCTCACATGAACCGTTAGCTAGGAATACAACATTTTGGCACTGACAAAGAGCTGCGGACCAGTCTAGAGAATTGACGGAAAACAGGCGGCTACCTTCTACGGTTAAGGTATAGGAGAGTTGGTACAACGCTACGACAAATGTCGATGTCGGAGCGGCAGTTACGAAGAGAAGTGTCTGGAAGATGCAGGTAATTGTTGCAAATAAAACATTCCTGATTACGATCCGAACTTACTTTCTAGACAACTTTCGTATATCGGACATCTGGTGACTTACTTTTGCAAAATACATGAAAACAGTACCTTAAAGTGCCCTAAGCAGGAGATAGATAAACAAAAGTAGTCAGCAGCCGTGGGAAATCCGAGGAAAGAAATAATGGGACAACGTTAATGATTGATTTTTATGGATTTATGTTCTCATGCACCAACGCAATAAAGCTTCTCTGAAAATTTGGAAATAAGATGTGCTCTTTATCGGATTCGCTCATTTTGATTATTTGCCTCTCACGTTCCAGGATGACTTTATGTACGACAAAAGACAGCCGAATCATTGGCACCTCCTCTTTTATAAAGACATTAATCCATTATCTCGACAATTTTGCTACACTTATCTCAGTGGAGAGACGGAAGGACCACACGAAAATGAATAGACTACTTCGTAACGTGAATAATAGTATACGAGTACGCTCGATGTTCGTTAATTAGAATAACAGGAAACTTGCTCGGAGAATTGGCGGGAGGAAAAAAATGCGGAAAACTGTATTCACATCCGTTACGACGTCTGCGCCATCTGGCTTGAGGCTCCAGCCTCATAAAACGGTTTATTTGACTTTGATTATTCACTCAGACGATGTGTGAGACTAACCGGACAAACAGCCTGCAATTAAATTTAAGAAATGGTTAGGCGTGATGCGGTGTCTTAGTCTTACACTTACAGTGAGTGGCTGCTTGTTATCGAAGGAACACTGACATCACGCTCTTCCCCATCTCCTGAGGAGATAAGTAGGGCCGCGCGGGATTAGCTGAGCGGTCTTAGGAGCCGCAGTCATGGACTGTGTGGCTGGTCCCGACGGAGGTTCGAGTCTTCCCTCTGGCATGGGTGTGTGTGTGTTTGTGCTTAGGATAATTTAGGTTAAGTAGTGTGTAAGCTTAGGGACTGATGGCCTTAGCAGTTAAGTCCCATAAGATTTCACACACACATATTTGAACATTTTTGAGATACGTAGCATTGTGTAATTTACAACAAACGGGCCAAACGAGTTGCAGGATTTATTTGCACGAACTGACCTCTGGATTATGTCACGTAAATAGTTGACGAGATTCATGTCGGGCGATCTGCGTAGCCAAATCATTCGGTCGAGTCCAGTATCTTCTTCAAACAAATACCGAACGACTGAGGCCCCCTGACGTGCCGCGTTGTCATCCATTAAAAATCCATCGATGTTTGGGAACATGAAGTCCATGAATATGCTCGGTTCAGTAGGATCAGAGGATCCAATCCATACCATGAAACACGGCCCACACAACTGTGCAGCCACCAGCAGCTTGCACAGGGTCCTGTTGACAACTTAGGTCCATGGCTTAGTGGGGTCCACGCTACACTCGAACCCTGCCGTCAACTGTTACCGACCGAAATCGGGGCTCATCTGACAGGCCAAGGTTTTTTAGTAGTCTAGGTTCCAAACAATATGGTCACCAGCGCAGAATATCGTTCGATATCGTGGTGTTAGCAAAGGCACTTGCGTCTGTTGTTTGCTGCCATAACCCATTAACGCCAAATTTCACCACACTGTCATACTAGATACGTTTGTCGTACGTCCCACATTGATTTCTGTGCTTCCTTCATGCAGTGTTGCTTGTCTATCAGCACTGACCACTTTATACAAACGCTGCTGTTCTTGGTCGTTAAGTGAAGGCCCTTAGCCACAGCGTTGTCCGTGGTGAGAGGTAATGCCTGAAATCTTGTATTATCGGCACACTCATCACATTGCAAATCTCTGTGTTCCCTTACGATTTCCGAAATGGAATGTCCATTCTTCTAGTTTTAACTACCATTCCGCGTTCAAAGAATGTTAAGTCCCGTCGAGTGGCCATAATTAGATCGGAAACCTTTTTACTTGAATCACCAGAGTGAAATGACAGCTTAGACAAAGTTCTACTCTTTCATGCTTTGTGTATGCTATACCACCACCATCTCTGCATGTGCATGTCGCTACCCCAAGACGTTTTTCGTCGCAGCGAGATCTATTTACGAAATTTCAGTCTCCAACTTTCTCTTCCGAATGCGGAAATATTTTGTTGAGCCCAACCTACATAGGTAGGAATAATCATCAAAATAAAATAAAATAAGAGAAATCAGAGCTCGGACAGAAAGGTTTGGGTGATCGTTTTTCCCGCGCGCTATTCGGGAGTTGAATGGTAGAGAGATAGTATGATTGTGGTTCGATGAACCCTCTGCCAAGCACTTAAATGTGAATTGCAGAGTAATGATGTAGAGGTAGACTCCTGTCACCTCAGTGTGTAGTACCAGAGTGATTTCAGTTCACTGCAGGTTGCAGTCGAGGTGAGACAACGTGTGCATCATCATTACTTCGCTTTTTCAGTGCGAGAAGAGTTGAGTATGGAAATACAGCTGAAACTTGGTATACTCTCATGGTTGAAAAATGTTATGTCACGTGACAGGTACAAATGAACTGTTTGTTTTAATTTGCAGACGATCGGCACTTTTAGGTGGTTTAATCAATTTATTTCCCGTTTCGAAATCAAAAATCGACAGTTTGTTGATATCGCGTTGTTGTATCAATGTACATTTATGCCTTCCATGAAGTGTGTCCATTGCTTGTATAGATTGCCTTGTAGCAAGGTAAAAGGTTATCTGTACGTTCTTGCGTTTGTTGATAGTTACAAGTGCTAGTGGTGTTCTTTGACTGAAACAAGTCGCTTAACAAATAAACAGCTTTCTGTGATTTATAAGGTCTTGCTTCTAATGTAAATGTGTACTATACAACATTACTCAAGAATTGTAGAAAATAATAATGTGGTGGTATGATATATCTGCACCTCTGAAGCACGACCTACTGCTGAGTCAAACAGATAAATGTCAGTACGATAACACACGACTGGAAAGAAGTAAACTTGCGTAACATTTCGAAACCTATCCTGTGAGGTTAACCTTTCCCCCACAAATTGTATTAGGTGCTATTTTCTGTGAAACGTTGTACTGTATCAGAAAAGTAGTGCCATATGACATTTACCTACAAGACCGGAATTCGCACGAACGTTTCGTTTTATCTCCATATAAAGAATCCCATGGGACAACAGAGCGATCTGGTGCGCTAGTTTCGCTACCATTGGATGCAAAAGCACTTCGCCCGAAGCTACCGCAGAACGCTATCGATCGCGCGGAAACGATATTAAGCTCACAGCCTATACTTGACTGAAGAAGGCACTAATTTGCTGAAATTACCATCAGAGGACTTGATAACAAGCACAGCTGTGTATGACGGTGTAACCCCACTGTCGGGATTTTGCTGCTTAATTATCGCTAATGAGCAACACAAGCTTGTAGGGAGCCGTGTGGATTCAGAAAGCCGACTTACGCTGGATGTACGTCAATAGTATCCCCTTCAAAGATTACAGTCTGTTACTTATTAGCAATAACCAGTTTATTCTTCGAACCCGCAGCAGAATACTTGGTGTTCTCTGAGAGAAATTTGTAATTATTACGTGAGCATCCAGCAGTCGATAGTAGTAATCTCAAATTCATAATTTCTTCCCCTCGCGGTGTATGTGTGTGGGGTGGAAAGTAAGTAGAAAGTAAAATGTTACTTTTTTCCAGCTATTTTTGGTGAGTAAGTGACACGTCAATTTAGCTGCATTAGCAGAATGTAATCATTATGGATGGATATCAGTAGGCGCAATAACGCCCTCTGAAAGACAAGCAATAGCTAGGGGAGCTGGAGGTGATAGAGTGCTCGTAGATCTCCATCGGTATGTGGAGTTAGATCATGAAAAAATTCCGTCTTAAACAGTATACTGTGGTCCGAACTACGATTCCATTCATTTAATCAACAGTACTCAAGGTTCTCCATAGACATTATGTCTTTAGTTATGTCTGGAATTGCAAATTCACATATGCATATGGTAAAACTTCCGTGAAGCAGGTGATCTAGAAGTTACTCGAAAGACTTGGTTGTACCATTCCAGCTATTTATGAATACTGTTGCGAGAAGAGGCATTCATTCTTCTGAAGCACTTCATCTTTCTCAGCGGAGTCTGTCGCAATACATGTGTTTTAGGACATGTGCGAAGACAAGACCCTAACGACATCAATCTAGAAAAAGGATAAGTGGATCTAAATAACGAGACTTAAGATCCTAACCTCATCATATTGTTTCCTACATTTTCCATAGTTGTTAGCCGACAAAAGTGGTAAGGGAAAGCTTTTCTAAGCTCAAAACAGCCGGCGATATACAACCACGTGCCAGCCGCCAGCCGAGAAGTGAAAACATTTCAACGCTTTATGTGGCTCAGGCACCATTGAAAGAGACTGCAAGCAATTCAGCAGAAAATACAATGTGTACAGTCTTCGGTAACAATAATATTTCTACGTCACTACCTTTTGGCACTCATACTGTAGGATCGATGACCTTCATGTCGTTCGCACTCGATCCTCTGGTTATGGTACAGAAACATCTTGTGTTGATCTTGCAGTTGCTGTCCTACGAGACGACCATCAAACTGAAGTCACAACTAATGGAATGCCACCACCACTCCGGTCCAGGTTAGAATCTGCCCTGAATTCCAATGTCTCATGGGTCTGTTGGCCGACTCTACTGGCGAGCCAGGTTCAGAATTCAACACGACTACACGGCACCGTACATTTCGGACCACCTGAAAGGTCAACGTGGGTAGCGATCTGAGAGGGATCGAGAACTCCCCAAAACGGTGTGTGAATCTAACCACACTCGATTTGGTCACTACCATGTCCGAAAGCACAGCTACCGGCGGGGCGTGCCGATCTCGACAGCGGTCGTCCAAACTGCCGTATCTGGGAGTCATTGGCTTCCGTTCCATGCTGTTGCAGCGTCTTGGCATCACTCAGACGGCTATTGGATTCCGCGGATTCTTCTCCATATTACCTCCATATTACGTACCTGCGAATTGGCACAGAAGCAGCAACATCTTGTATTTTCAGTAATAAATGTAATAATTTTAAATATTGTTTAATTGTTTCTAACGATGGTGCACACATTCTCGAACTGCTTCCTGATTAATTTTTAGCGATTTCCAGCCTGGCAGATGGCCGTCCCTACAACATCGCGAGGTCGATCCGCAATACGGCTTGGGTAATACGAGCTAAAAAGGGCAGTATCTGGCAGTGGAAACTACGAAAAAGCTTAACTCCATATGATAATGCGCCATATGTAGCGTAGACGAAGCAATCACTCGTCTACGGCGGAGCCCAAGATGAACATATTTGAGCGAACTGTTGTCCAAGACATGACCTGGTTTGCCTAACCTCAATTGGATGTTCGAGTATCCATTTAAAAATGCCCGACCGGTTGGCCGTGCGGTCTAACGCACGGCTTTCCGGGCGGGAAGGAGCGCCTGGTGCCCGGTCCCCGATGTAGCGGCCAGTCTGTGGATGGTTTTTAGGCGGTTTTCCATCTGCCTCGGCGAATGCGGGATGGTTCCCCTTATTCCGCCTCAGTGACGTTATGTCGGCGATTGCTGAACAAACGAGTTCTCCACGTACGCGTACACCACCATTACTCTACTACGCAAACATAGGGGTTACACTCGTCTAGTGTGAGACGCTCCCTGGGGGGTCCAACGGGGGCCGAACCGCACAATAACCCTGGGTTCGGTGTGGGGCGGCGGAGGGATGAAGTGGACTGCGGTCGTCGTCGTGGGGTTGTGGACCACTGCGGCTGCGGCGGGGACGGAGACTCTCGGTCGTTTCTCGGTCCCCGGTTAACTTACAATCCATCTACAATCGTATATGGGGCTTGTCATAGGAATGTGCGGTTTACACCACAGTTACATTTGTGACATTACACAATGTGCAGCATTTTTCCATGTACTTCTCTGAGTAACATGATGAGTTTCAAATTCATATGTAGTGTCCTGTAGCACGAAGATCGATAATCGTTCATTTACAAACATAAATCGCATTTTGTGCCCATTAGGGTAGTGGTAAAAATTTGTACACGCCTAAATGGTACCTTGCACTCAAGACGACAATGGGAAAACATTTATGCACAGATTATGTCGTTCGCTATAAAAATACATCCCAAGCCATCGTGGCTTTTATATTGACGCATGCGGACTGTAAGGATGGGTTTGGGTGGGGTGGAGCTGCCCTGCATGTTGAGTGTGGGCTTATATTGGAATATTCTTTGTTTTTTACTGCAATATATTATAACATAAAATCATAAATGACAACAACACTAATCCTTTACGTTTAAAATAAAAGAATAATAATACTCAGCCAGGAAAAACTTTTTGAATGGGCACAGCACAAAATAAAAGTAAGAAAACCTAATTATAAGCAGATACAGTGTCCCTAAACAATAATCTAATTCATTCCCAGTGACAGGAAAATGGGGCACCCATCAAGAACAGGTACTACAATATCGGCCTGAGTAAATTTGTAAGTGTTTTCTGAGTTAATGGTCCTCTGACCGGTTTGATGCCGCCCACTACGATTTCCTCTCCTGTGCCGAACTCATCCTTTCAGAGTAGCACCTGCTACCTACGTCCTCATTTAGTTTCCGGATGTATTCCAATCTCTGTCTTCCTCTACACATTTCACCCTCTGCAGCTCCCTCTAGTACAATGTAGGTTATTCCCTGATGTGCTAACGGATGTCGTATCTTACTGATCCTTCTTCTTGTCAGTATTTTACATATATTCCAATACTCGCCGATTCTCTGGAGACCTTCCTCTTTCTTTACCTAATCAGTCAACGTAATTTTCAATATTCTTTCGAGAACCACATCTGAAATCTTCAATTCTTTCTTGTTCGGTTTTCCCATAGTCCATGTCACACAACTATACAATTCTGTGGTCCAAACAAGCATTCTCCGAAATTTCTTCCTCAGATTAAGAACTACACTGTGTGTTCAAAAGAATCGGGAAACGCCCAAAAAATACGTTTTTCATATTGGGCCCATTGTGCTGCCACCTACTGTTAGGTACTCCATATCAGCGACCTCAGTAGTCATTAGACTTTATGAGAGAGCAGAATGGGGCGCTCAGCGAATCTCACGGACTTCGAACGTGGTCAGGTGATTTCCACACTCCTGAACTTTCCTAGATCCACTGTTTCCTTTGTGGTCGTGAAGTGGAAACGTGGAGGAACGCGAACAGCACAAAAGCGTACAGGTCGACATCGTCTGTTGACTGACAGAGACTGCCGACAGTTGAAGAGGGTCGTAATATGTAAGAGGCAGACATCTATCCAGACCATCACACAGGAATTCCCAACTGAATCAGGATCCAATGCAAGCACTATCACAGCTAGGCGAGAGGTGAGAAAACTGCGATTTCATGATCGAGCGACTGCTCATAAGCCACACATCACAGCAGTAAATGCCAAACGACGCTTAGCTTGGTGTAAGGAGCTTTTACATTGGACGATTGAACTGTGGAAAAACGTTGTTTGGAGTGACGAATCACGGTACACAATGTGGCGAACCGATGGCAGGGTGTGGGTATGACGAATGCCCGGTGAAAGTCATCTGTCAGAGTGTGTGGTGCCAACAGTAAAATTCGGAGGCCGTGGTGTTATGGTGTGGTCGTGTTTTTAATGGAGGGGGCTTCCACCCCTGTTTTTTTGCATGGCACTATCACAGCACAGGCCTACATTGATGTTTTAAGCAGCTTCTTGCTTTCCACTGTTGAAGAGCAATTCTAGGATGGCGATTTCATCTTTCAACACGATGGAGCACCTGTTCATATTGCACGGCGTGTGACGGAGTGGTTACACGAGAATAACGTCCCTGTAATGGACTGGCCTGCAAAGAGTCCTGACCTGAATCCTATAGAACACCTTTGTGATGTTTTGGAACGCCGACTTCGTGACAGGCGTCACCGACCGACATCGATACCTCTCCTCAGTGCTGCACTCCGCGAAGAATGGGCTGCCATTCCCCTAGAAACCTTCCAGACCCTGACTGAACGTATGCTTGCGAGATTGGAAGCTGTCATCAAGGCTATGAATGGGCCAACATCATATTGAATTCCTGCAATACCGATGGAGAGCCACACGAACTTGTAAGTCATTTTTAGCCAGGTGTCCGGATACATTTGATCACGCAGTGTGTGTTTGTTACAAGTAGACTTCTCTTGACCAGGAGTGCCCTTTTTGCCAGTCCTAGTCTGCTTTTTATGTCCTCTTTGCTCTGTCCGTCATGGGTAATTTCGCTGCCTGGATAGTGGAATTCCTTAAATTCATCTACTTCATTACCACCAATTATGATGTTAAGTTCCTTACTGTTCTCATTTCTGCTACTTCTCATTACTTACGGCTTTCTTCAATTCATTGTCAGTCCACAATATGCTCCGATTAGAGTAGTATACATTCTGTTCAACACACCCTGTCAATCTTCTTCACTTTCACTGTGTATAACGATGTCATCAGAGAATCTTATCATTGAGATTTAATTCAACTCTTAGGCTTTTCTTTTACTTCGATCATTTCTTCTTCTAAGCTTAAACTGAACAGTAGGGTCGAAAGATTAGACCTCTGTCTTACATCCTTCTTAATCCGAGAATTTCGTTCTTGGTCTTCCGCTCTTATTATTCTCTCAAGACTCTTGTACATGTTGTATATTACCTACCTATCCCCTTACCGTACCTTACCTCTTTTTTTCTTTGAACTTCGAACGTCTTGCTGCATTTTGACACTGTCCAATGCCTTTACAGGTCCACAAATCCTATGGTCGTTTCTTGATTTTTCTTCAGAGTTGCCCATCCAAGGCCTGTCTAAAGCCAAGGTGATCGGCATCTTAAACATCTTCAATTTTCTTTCCCATTCTTTCATGTACTATTCTTGTCAGAAACTTGGATTCATGAGATCTTAAGCTAATTGAGCGATAATTCTCACACTTGGTAGCTCTTGCACTTTTCAGAATTGAGTGGATGATATTTTTCTGAAAGTCAGATGATATATTGCCAGACTAATACATTCTACACATTACCGTAAAAATTCGTTTTTTAGCCACTTCCTCAGTGATTTGGGAAATTTTGATGGAAGATTATCCATCCCCACTGCCTTATTCGATCTTTACTCTTACAAAGCTCATTTAAATTTTGATTCCAATAATGTATCCCTTTCTCTTCCAAAGCGACTCTTTTTTCTTCTTATAACACAGCACACGATTTTCCCTGTCATAGTGGCCTTCAAAGTCATCATTCCACCCATCCCCTCCCTCCTACGCATTTTACAGTGGAATTTCCATTGCACTCTTAATCTTGCCATTCTTGTTTTTAATATTACTGTATGCTGAGTCAGTCCGTCCGTCGGCCACAACTTTTTCGATTTATTCCCGTTTTTTCATGCAGACATATCCTCTTAGCTTCCCTGCAGTTCCTGTTTACTTTATTCCTCAGCGGCTTTATTTTCTGTATTCCACAATTCCCCTTAACACTTTCCTACTTCCATCTTTCATTGACCAACTGAAGTATTTTTCTTTTACCCGCGGTTTTTTCGCAGTTAGATTTTTTTACTTATGATTTTTTTTCCATTTTCTGTGATTTCCCTTTTCGGAGATGTCTATTCCTCTTCAAATGAACGTTCTACTGAGTTGCTGCTTACTGCAGTTTCTATTGCCCTAGAGAACTTTAAGTGCATCTCTTCATTTTTAGTACATCTGTATCCAACTTCTTTGCATTTTGGTTCTTCCTGACTAAGCTCTTAAAGTTTCATATATACTTCCCTAGAAACTATAGAAAAATTTGCTGTGATTTCCAGGTGGTGAGCTTTCTCTTGAACTGTAAATACTTGCAGGCTAGATTGGTCAGGTGGTCTTTGACACTTTATGAGTACGATTTTGAGATTGCATACGTGAAAGGGGAAAACAATATTATAGAAGATGCAATACTGTATCTGCCAGGAGGTTTTTACAAACATGCAAGAATGTGAAGAGCAGACTGCCAAATTCGAAATTGTAGTAAAGCAAGATTTTGTCTACAGATGTTAGCCAACGTTTGAAAACGTAGACCACATATACATTTAATGATTACAGAGAAAGCACTGCAAGTAGCAGCAGCAGATCTCTGTACACCTATTCCAAGGTCACTGGCAGGAGTCAAATACGTTGTGGCTATAAATCATCTACTGTATATTCAAAACACATGCAGCTGTATGCTCTGAAACGCCCCAATAGCACACCAATAATCTGCTGGTTGACAAAATAACTACATTCCTCAAGATTGGAAGCCGGTGGCTATTCTGTCTGGCAGTGAACAGGATTTAATCAGTGCACCCTGCAGGCCCAAAGGATAAGACGGATATTAATTTTTAACTACCACCCGGAAGGCAGCCTGGTTGAAATACTTTTTGGGAATTAAACCGTTTCATAAGAACCTACTGTTGCAAAAGATAAACACCTTGCGCTAATATTTTAAGCATACAGTATTATTTTGTGTTCACACTATAGTATACCATTTATGAGAATTTTCTTTGCACACTTGCCTTATCTCTGCCCTAGGAAACTATAGAACCAAAGTTGCTATTTTCAGTGTTGTTTATTGTTCTTCCCTGACACACGTATCCACTCACTGATTTAGTGAAATTCTACAATGAAATAACACTTTTTGAAAAGATTCATGATTCACTTTGATTAGATCGCTCTATAATTTTGCGAATTGTCATTGATAGCTTATCTGACTTGATAACGTATGAGCATTGTAATTCGTATGGGCAAGATAATAAGTTAAGTAAATTCTAGTATTTCCATATACATAATTTTAATAACCTTATCCTGAGTGCTATTTTTCTAACAAACTGAAGAGGAAAGACAGTTAAACTTATAGTGTTTTGTGCATTATAATTCTGTCTGATGATGTTTCGTTGTGAATGTCATTAATTACAATTTTCTTTAAGCATTGCAGAACCAACGTTTCTGTCGTTAAACTCACGCCACAGATTACCATAAATTCTATTTCCTAGTAAAATTAGATTTATTAAATGATATCTATTCCAGATATAACGTCATGTAATATCGTGTAACCTATTCGGTTAATGTATACGCACACTATACCACTTATGTAAGGATATTGAATGGGTAATTCAGTATGTAAAGAGAGATGAAAATCTAATAGTTATGGAGGTCTGGAATGCTGTTGTTGGGGAATGAGTAGAAGAAATGGTTGTGGAAGAATATGAGCTATTCTGAATGCCTTCAGTTCGTTGTAGTATAGGCTGTCTCACAATATGTTAAAGTGCTGCTTCAGAAAGCTGTTGTGTTTGGGAAAAACAAGATTCCAGCGCAGCCAATGAAGCGTCAGAATTCTTGCGACATACGAGAATCAGAGAGTAATTTAGAGTTTACTAACGCCTGCTTAACGATTTCAAACGTTGGCTAACATCCATCGACCAGAAACAGTAGACTTGGTTCAAATGGCTCTGAGCACTATGGGACTCAACATCTGAGGTCATCAGTCTCCAGAACTTATAACTACTTAAACCCAACTAACCTAAGGACATCACACACATCCATGCCCGAGGCATGATTCGAACCTGCGACCGTAGCAGTCGCGTGGTTCCGGACTGCAGCGCCTAGAACCGCGTGGCCACCGCGGTCGGCAACAGTAGACTTGCTTGGGCAGAAAGTACAGTAATGTTTCACAACTCAGTAGCTGGTATGGTGTTGTATGGGAGTAGGACGAGTGTAAGCTAAACCTATCTTCATTTGCATTCTCAATCGCGGTAGTGAGAAATTTTTCATGGACATTATTTTACCCTCATGAGGTATAATCACTTGCTTCGTAATAATATTTCCTAGAAAACTCTTCGCATCGAAACTTTGCTTTTTGAATTTCAGCCACTTCGTCCTTTCCCAGAAAATCGTCAGAAACTCTGTGAATTAATTCAGCATGTTTCGTCAAACTTAGTAAATTCTCAATGAACAGAGTAACCTTGTCTCGCAGGTCGGACCCTAACACAAAATCAAGTGCAGTCATGATTATATTGGCGCTCCCCTTAAGTTCAAACGATAGTACTTCATATTTGCAGCTGTGTCCAGCATAAATGATGTTGCATATATTTGTCATCTAAGTTCACTTGCCAGTAGGATACTTCAAATCAACATAAGATACGTACCTAATGTAGTGGATTCTTTCTATTGGTTCATCTCTATTCTTTCTGCTAGGTGTCCTAGCATCTATCACCAATCACAGTTAACAATGGGGTATAATGTGGGCATAACATTTATCTGATTTTCTTCTTCACAGCTGGGATTTTTGATCAGGGAATGAGACAGAATGGATGACAGAACAGTTCATGAAGTATGACCATAAAATGGCATTTATAAGAAAGAATCCTACCCATGAATCATGGACCTTGCCGTTGGTGGGGAGGCTTACGTGCCTCAGCGATACAGATGGTCGTACCGTAGGTGCAACCACAACGGAGGGGTATCTGTTGAGACGCCAGACAAACGTGTGGTTCCTGAAGAGGGGCAGCAGCCTTTTCAGTAGTTGCAAGGGCAACAGTCTGGATGATTGACTGATCTGGCCTTGTAACAATAACCAGAACGGCCTGGCTGTGCTGGTACTGCGAACGGCTGAAAGCAAGGGGAAACTACAGCCGTAATTTTTCCCGAGGGCATGCAGCTTTAATGTATGGATAAATGATGATGGCGTCCTGTTGGGTAAAATATTCCGGAGGTTAAACAGTCCCCCATTCGGATCTCTGGGCGGGGACTACTGAAGAGGACGTCGTTATGAGGAGAAAGAAACCTGGCGTTCTACGGATCGGAGCGTGGAATGTCAGATACCTTAACCGGGCAGGTAGATTAGAAAATTTAAAAAGGGAAATGGATAGGTTAAATTTTAGATATAGTGGGAATTAGTGAAGTTCGGAGGCAGGAGGAACAAGACTTTTGGTCAGGTGAATACAGGGCTATAAATACAAAATCAAACAGCGGTAATGCAGGAGTAGGTTTAATAATGAATAAAAAATAGGAGTGGGGGTAAGCTACTACAAACAGCATAGTGAACGCATTATTGTGGCCAAGATAGACACAAAGCCCACGCCTACTGCAGTAGTACAAGTTTATATGCCAACTAGCTCTGCAGATGATGAAGAAATTGATGAAATGTATGATGAGATAAAAGAAATTATTCAGGTAGTGAAGGGAGATAAAAATTTAATAATCATCGGTGACTGGAATTTCTAGAGTAGGAAAAGGGAGAGAAGGAAACATAGTAGGTGAATTTGGAATGGGGCTAAGAAATGAAAGAGGAAGCCGCCTGGTGGAGTTTTGCACAGAGCATAACTTAATCATAGCTAACACTTGGTTCCAGATTCATGAAAGAAGGTTGTATACATGGAAGAATCCTGGAGATACTAGAAGGTATCAGGTAGATTATATAATGGTAAGACAGAGATTTAGGAACCAGGTTTTTAATTGTAAGACATTTCCAGGGGCAGATGTGGACTCTGACCCAAATCTATTGGTTATGAACTGTAGATTAAAACTGAAGAAACTGCAGAAAGGTGGGAATTTAAGGAGATGGGACCTGGAGAAACTGACTAAACCAGAGGTTGTACAGAGTTTCAGGGAGAGCCTAAGGGAACAATCGACAGGAATGGGGGATAGAAGTACAGTAGAAGACTAATGGGTAGCTCTGAGGGATGAGGTAGTGAAGGCAGCAAAGGACCAAGTAGGTAAAAAGACGAGGGCTAGTAGAACTCCTTGGGTAACAGAAGAAATATTAAATTTAATTGATGAAAGGAGAAAATATAAAAATGCAGTAAATGAAGCAGGCAAAAAGGAATACAGACGTCTCAAAAATGAGATCGACAGGAAGTGCAAAATAGCTAAGCAGGGATGGCTAGAGGACAAATGTAAGGATGTAGAAACTTATCTCACTAGGGGTAAGATAGATACTGCCTACAGGAAAATTAAAGAAACCTTTGGAGAAAAGAGAACCACTTGTATGAATATCAAGAGCTGAGATGGAAACCCAGTTCTAAGCAAAGAAGGGAAAGCAGAAAGGTGGAAGGAGTATATAGAGGGTCTATACAAGGGCGATATTATGGAAATGGAAGAGGTTGTAGATGAAATGGGAGATACGATACTGCGTGAAGAGTTTGACAGAGCACTGAAAGACCTGAGTCGAAACAAGGCCTGGGGAGTAGACAACATTCCATTAGAACTACTGGCGGCCTTGGGAGAGCCAGTCCTGACAAAACTCTACCATCTGCTGATCAAGATGTATGAGACAGGCGAAATACCCTCAGACTTCAAGAAGAATATAATAATTCCAATCCCAAAGAAAGATGGTGTTGACAGATGTGAAAACTACCGAAGTATCAGATTAATAAGTCACAGCTGCAAAATACTAACACGAATTCTTTACAGATGAATGGAAAAACTGGTAGAGGTCGACCTCGGGGAAGATCAGTTTGGATTCCGTAGAAAGAATGGAACACGTGAGACAATACTGACCTTACGACTCATCTTTAAAGAAAGATTAAGGAAAGGCAAACCTACGTTTCTAGCATTTGTAGACTTAGAGAAAGCTTTTGCAATATTCTCTCTCAAATTCTAAAGGTGGTAGGGGTAAAATACAGGGAGCGAAAGGCTATTTGCAATTTGTACACAAACCAGATGGCACTTATAAGAGTCGAGGGGCATGAAAGGGAAGCAGTGGTTGGGAAGGGAGTGAGACAGGGTTGTAACCTCTCCCCGATGTTATTCAATCTGTATATTGAGCAAGCAGTAAAGGAAACAAAGAAAAAATCCGGAGCCGGTATTAAAATCCATGGAGAAGAAATAAAAACTTTGAGGTTCGCCGATGACATTGTAAATCTGTCAGAGACAGCAAAAGACTTGGAAGAGCAGTTGAACGGAATGGACTGTGTCTTGAAAGGAGGATATAAGATGAACACCAACAAAAGCAAAACGAGGGTAATGGAATGTAGTCGAATTAAGTCGGGTGATGCTGAGGGAATTAGATTAAGAAATGAGACACAAAGTAGTAAAGGAGTTTTCCAATTTGGGGAGCAAAATAACTGATGATGCTCGAAGTAGAGAAGGTATAAAATGTAGACTGGCGATGGCCAGGAAAGGGTTTCTGAAGAAGAGAAATTTGTTAACATCGAGTATAGATTTAAGTGTCAGGAAGTCGTTTCTGAAAGTATTTGTATGGAGTGTAGCCATGTTTGGAAGTGAAACATGAACGATAAATAGTTTGTACAAGAAGAGAATAGATGGGTAGATCACATAACTAATGATGAAGTACTGAATATAATTGGGGAGAAGAGGAGTTCGTGACACAACTTGACAAGAAGGGATCGGGATCGGTTGGTAGGACATGTTCTAAGGCATCGAGGGATCACAAATTTTGCATTGAAGGGCAGCGTGGAGGGTAAAAATCGTAGAGGGAGACCAAGAGATGAATACACTAAGCAGATTTAGAAGGATGTGGGTTGCAGTAAGTACTGGGAGATGATGAAGCTTTCACAGGATAGAGTAGCATGGAGAGCTGCATCAAACTAGTCTCAGGACTAAAGACCACAACAACAACAAAGAAAGAATAGGAGACAGCAAGCAGTCACAATTCCACTAGGTTTTTATTACTCTTGTATATCCACATTTCTGCTATAAATAGCCATCTTCACCGCATTTGAGTAAGTCATAAGCCAACAAACTCCCAAAAATACATATCCTTCCTTGTAACAGTATAGAATTGCTGTGCGCAAAGGTTCTGTATGGAGTCGTAGTTTGTGTCATTTGCAGCGCTTAATTACTCTTGGACTTTCCTCAAACAACTTGATGTACTGTTCATAATACTAAACGAATCCACATGTGTGGTGTCGGCTATTTTGTTGGTATTATGCTTTTCTAAATTAAGGTCAGTAATCGTTCCGAGTTGCCGTTAGTTTCACTTATGATCCTTCTTGAATGTAATTTCAATTCTTACACTTTGGCAATACCTGCCATGACGAAACTTTGGTTTGACTAGTTTGGCCTCAACCTCACGCAGAAACGCAAAAGTCAACAATATAGTTGGCAACTACGACATTAACTATTGAAAACGTGCCAGATGTTCCTACATTTCCTATTTTCACAAGTACTATGGCATGCCACCTCACATTATGTGATCTTCTACTAATTGATCCCGATACCTGACAGTTGCTAATAGATCAGGTTGGCGTGTATATAGTCTCACATATTCTACTGTGTAGGACCTTAGAAATCATGCTCACTGCAGCTCCTGTATCTGAAATCATGAAAGTACGAATATTTCCGGTGTACGCATACGCTGCCGATTGTGACACAATGTCGTTCTTATTCTGAAAGTTCAAGGGATTAGAGAGTAATACCTGTCTAATGTCGCATTCACTGTCATATTTAGTTAGTGGGAACCATTTAATTTACCCCTACCCCACTCCTTGACCATCTATTTGGTGCTGCATGTGACCGAATTAAATTTTTCTGATTGGAAAAGGACGGTCGGTTTTCCTGTTCGTTATATTCCCATCTCCACTCAGAATGTGTTTGGATTATATTCTCTGGGTTGGTGCCCCCACCGAAGGTTCTTATCCAACTTCAAAGAACCTAGATTAGACCGATGATACAGTCCTTTCTGCTTTTAATCGTTAACTTCATCGTTCTTAGGATTCCTTTTATTTATTGCAGTCATTTCTACGTGCTTCCCCAGTCATTCTGTTGTTTGTGGTGGTTGGCATGATTTGTCGTTTCCCTGACGTGACCGGTGTGATTATCCTTACTGCATATCCCATTCTGTGAAGAGGATTTTGCATTTTTGGGCATTAAATCGAGTCTAATACAGGTAGGCGTTGTTTTGTGATCGACTCAGAAACCTTTATCAGTTTCTTGTGAGTATGAATTGGCAAATTCTTTTTTACGAACCACATGAGACAATGTATTGACGTCAGATTGTCAGATTTCCTAGTTTAATTTTTATATTATTCGGTAACTCCCTAGGCATTTCTCAGATGGTTCAGGATTAAACACCTCTTTGCACCGCTGCTGTTAGACACCGTCCTACCAGTCTTTTACCAAGAACACTCTCTCAGACTCATCATACGGGATGGGGCAAATAAATGTAGCCTGGACGACAGGATACTATTGAATGTGAAAGTATGCGTACAAACATACGCCGTGACTTCCAATAGGATAGAGTAACTTCCATTACAGCTGGCTGAAACTTGAAGCGCATTCACACAGTCTTAACGCCCGACAGACTTGTTAGCAGTGATCATTCTGTTCGTGGCCCTCTCAGGCAACCCAGGTTAGGTGATCGGTCAATGTGCAATTACTTTGTGTGGGAGTTCTTAAGTCTAAAGTGTACCGACAACATTTATTGTCTTCAGAACTGCAGTAGAACATTTCGGAAGAGACTGAAACAACTCCAGCAGTCCGGCTACGATTCGACTTCAGCAACCTGCTGACTCGAATTTTCCGAGAGAGAACACATTTAATGTACATTTGCTTTTGGACCAGTGGTTTGTACTCATGTGTCTTACCCACCCAAAGTACTAAGAATTATGTAGTTATTCTTTGTACATTTGTGAAATGACTACAGCAAAGATGGCGTTGTTTTTAAATTTCAGTTTATAATCTTTATGCCTCTAACACTTGTTTACATTTGGTTTACTCAAATACTGAAACAGCATATTCAAACCAAAGGGGAACAGGTGAAAGGCCATTCTTAATCTTGTGCGCGTTCTAAACTAGCTATACGTAAAGTCACTGAGTGGTACGTTCCGTTGTCGTTTCTGTTTTATTGCTTATTTACCGGGTGTTGCAAGACTGGCTAATATTCAGGGATATCACTCGCAAGCTCATTTGAAGAAAAGAATTTCATAAACTTGTATGCCCTGTTCTGAAAAGTTTCCAATGACAAACATTTAATGAACATTGTAATTTATTTTCTATATTATACACTGCATTGTCTGGTTTCCTCAAGGACACATGTACAAGAGTTAGTAAACATTACATTACGCGTTTTACGAATTATCAGTTGCAAAATACGTAATTTTAGTACGTACACTTCTAAACTATATATTATACATTGCATTAAAGCTGTTGAACAGTTCGCAACAAATATTCGAATATACGACCGTCAACTTAAATCCGTTTGTGCACTCTTCGGAGAACATGAGTGCCTCTGCACGTTCCCTAATGTGGGCAGCAGTGGCCACGATGCGACCAAGCAGTGTGTCTCGAGTATTCACCTTTCGTCTGTGCATCACAGAATTCATCCAACTCCATAAACAAAATTCTAATGGCGTAACATCTGCCGATCTTGGTGTCCAGTTAACCATACTACCACAACCAATTCACTAATTACGATAAGTAAGTTTAAGCTGTCCCGTCACAAGTCTGATAAAATGTGGTGAGGTTTCATCTTGCTGGAAATATGCAGTATGGGAGGCCAAAGAAATATGCCCAAGGCGTTCAACATACGAACTTTCCAAACATTGCAAGTAATTCCGCCGGTCATTTCCTCTTCGAAAATTACTGGACCTCTCAGCACAACATATTACCAATCACGCCGTGCCAAAAATTGATCGAAAAATGAACCAGGAAATTGGTTTTCACCAAAGCGTGGCTTTTACTGCGACCAACAATGAGTATTATGTGTGCTGTCAATTTCACACCGTGTAAACATGGATACATCAGTGAATACCATTAACGGAAGGATATGACACTTGTCATTTAAAAGCACTCCGTCTTCAGGCCACAATTAGCCCATCGGGACCATCCGACCGCCGTGTCATCCTCAGATGAGGATGCAGATAGGAGGGGCGTGTGTTCAGCACACCACTCTCCCGGTCGTTATGATGGTTTCCTTTGGCCGGAGTCGCTACTATTCGGTCGAGTAGCTCCTCAATTGGCATCACGAGGCTGAATGCATCCCGAAAGATGGCAACATCGCATGGCGGCCCGGATTGTCACCCATCCAAGTGCCAGTGATGCCCGACATCGCTCAACTTGGTGATCTGACGGGAATTGGTGTACCCATTGCGGCAAGGCCATTGCCACTTGTCATTTAACCGGGGACAAAATTCAAGTAATGTGGCGTTGTCGCCAATGGAAAGATTGTGGACGCACTGTTTGTAGAATTCGTATAAGTTATCCGCGTATAAAGTTAGTCACACACGTGTTTCTGGGAAAGTGCAGAAAGTCACTGTAGCAGGTAGTAGTCCTACGTTGCACCATTTCAATAATGCATTGCTGTCCCTACGCAGGTTGCTGAACTGCACGTTTAGGTGAAAAATGGGAACTTGGAAGAGTACCTATTTAACCAATGTGCTGAAACCTGTACTACCAGAAATCCAACATGTCGAAATACACTATCGTGGCAGAGACCATAAACATTAACCATATTTGCATATTCTTCATTAGTTTTGACATGTGGCATTTTAGCTAGCACGTGTATGTACAAATACAATTAACCGATGCTTCTCTCTTACACATTCTCATCCCTTGCATTATTTCACTCCTAACACACCATAGACAACTGCGCACTCAACGGCCTTGTTTCACAGAAGAGAAACATCCTGAACAAAGGGATTAGAAGTATGAAGTTAGACTGGGCTCAAATAAAACGTCAAATAGGTTGAGTGAGAAAGACTCATAAGTACGCACCACTAGCCCAAAAAAAAAAGTGCGTGAAACGTGTTCTTTCACGGAAACCATTCGGAATGGGGCATGTGTCCATATGAAGTTTGTTGATTCAAATGAGCGTTTCTGTAATATCCGCGAATGTTAACCAATCCTGCTGGGACAGCTCAAATTTGTTGGAGTTGTCAGGATAATGTTTAGAGTAAAGTATATTTCTAAATATCATTTAATTTCGTCAAGAGGGTGAATGCTGCCGTATGAAAGTCAAAAACAAACATAAGATATTAACAGCGAACGAGTATTTCCATTTGTGCGCCTACAGTAGATACGATTTAAATATTCACGGACGAGCCGAAAATAGCTTATTCCCTATCTGTGTGTTGCTCTGTGCCCCAGACTAAGAAGCGTGACACCCATTTCACAGCAGTATAGTCAAATGGTTCAAATGGCTCTAAGCACTATGGGACTTAACATCTGAGGTCAGTCCCCTAGACATAGAACTACGTAAACCTAACTAACCTAAGGACATCACACACATCCATGCCCGAGGCAGGATTCGAACCTTCGACCGTAGCAACCGCGTGGTTCCGGATTGATGCGCCTAGAACCGCTCGGCCATTAGTATAGTCACTATCCTCGGATCAGAAACGGTAATTACAGGTTCATCGGGGTTTCATAAGAAATATCCATGGAGTTCTTCTGCATTAAGTGAACTGAGGTATTCAAACATATCTGATTTTTTATATGAATTTTCAAATGTTCCAAGTACCTAATATGGCGCTCTCTGCATGATATATACAACAAATGCCAATAAGAAGAAATGCAACATCAGACAGACTTTAAAATCTTGGGAGAGCCTAATCCATTCCGCGGCGGGGTATTGGAATGATCGTGTGGCATTGATGGCCAGGAAGCCACATCCGGGGAAGTTCGCTCGCTGTCTGCAAGTCTTATTTCTTGAGACGCCACATTGGGTGACTTGCGCGTCGCTGACTATGAGATGATGATGAGGACGACACAACACCCAGCCCACGAGCGGAGAAAGTCCTCAACCCGACCGGGAATCGAACCCCGGCCCGCTGCTTGGTACTCAAAGGCGGGCAGCAGGATATACAGTTATCTACTCCGAAAATTGCACCTCGTGATCTAATCGATTTTCAAACGTTTGTAAGCTGCGTTCCTGTTTCTTGTGAAAAACCATATTTTTTTTTTTTTTTTACTTTGTTCGTCTGTATCGTTTAGAGACGAGATTTTAATTTGATTCCCTCGATCACTGCCTTATTCTGTATGTGAGGGGAATCAATTTTGATTAGAATGACGATTCAATTCCAAAACGGAGAGGGCTTATTAATCAATGTGATTAATAAATGTAGTGGTGATTGGTCTAAAGTGAGTAAGTAACTTGAAGTCTAAGTAAACGAAACACTATAATGGAACTGACTCTAAACAATGATTTTCTTTTGTAGTCTTGTTCGAACAATACGAGGATAATCACAAGTGTTGGGTATAATGTACGGATTTCAAAATTTGACGATTCCGCCGTGCAGAAATTAGTAGATTGGGTCTAGAATCACCATGGATTAAACTGTAATTCTGTAGTTTGCAATGTATATAAATCGGAGAAAATATGTTTTGAAATGTCGACAGTCAATTGCAATGCGTAATGTGAAATTCGGCAAGTTAACGTACTCTGTCACATGACGAAATATTGTATCTAAATATTAAATATGTTGACTACACTGTCCGAAAGGTTATATTCAATACGATAATGTTGTCTCTCATAATAGCTTTATATCGACAGAACATTTTCCACCACTGGTACCAGAGTCAATTCCATAAAAACTCGGTTCGTGGAAAAGTTAGTACAGCACGCTACGTTTCAGTGGCTGAGTTTTCACAGTTTCGTGTTTCTTTAAACCTGTGTTTGTTTTCAATTAAACGTTCAATGAAACGATGCAGTTGGTGTGTTTGATGTTTTACGCCATTTCAGTCTACACAAAACTCTGGGAACCAATATATCTTATTCAAAGAGCTATGAACATTAAATTTGTTTAATCTGTGAATAAAAACACTTAATGCGCTGTCTTTCTAGCGCTAATGCAGCTTATTATTTTTCTGTTATGTCAACTTAAAATAGTGCCATGATGAAATTCTGCTTCTTGTTAGCATGAAGGCGAGCTACTAATGGAAATTTGTAACGCCTTTACGGATACTTCTTATGTTTCTTTGCGAATGTGTGGTGATACAAAATAGAGAGACAGTAATGTAAATACGAGCCAATAACAAATAGACCTATTACATTGGCCGACCCTGAGGTAGAAAATTTGTTAGCTGTACGTCAATTACTGTTAAAAGTGTGTCGTACCATCCCAAATTATATCCGTATTTAACTTATTATTTGTTAAGTAACTGAGATGTAAAATAGGTACTGTGTGTGTGTGAAACCCTAATCTGATGTAAGTGAGGACCTCATAGCCCTAATCACATCAGGTTAAATATGTAAATAAATTTACATAAAAGGCTATTTACTAGCTCGACCTACGAAATTTGTTGGCAGATATCCGTTTCCATACCTTTGTGATTGCCAGACGGTAGCTAAGCGTGTTCGGTCAAAGGGCTTGCTGTTATTTGTAATAAAAAGATGAGTGAAGTGTTCAACGATCCACTTTAACAGGCGTCATGTGACGTCCGCCTGAACCAAATTCCATGAACAATAACGATTTTAAAAAATAAAAACAAGAAAGAAAGGTGGCCAGCCATATAAAGGTCCTGGGTTAGATTCCCGGTTGGGATGGAGATCTTATTCGCCCGGCGATTATGAGCTCTCTTCGTCATCATTTGGTCATCACAGACACGCAAGTTGCCAAAGTGGTGTCAAAAACTAAGCTGCCGAATAACCCCAGATGGAGTCTGTAGGGAAATAAAGCCATATGATCATTTCGTTCGATTGTTGGCAGAGTTTGATACCAGCATCAAAAAAACGTCGAATTGCAGATAACAACAAATCTGGCAGATCTGAAAATCTAATGTGAAAATTAAACTGACGCACATCACACAGCAAATTGCGTTCGTTATACGATTCTAGACATATTCGTAGATATTATATGAGGGGTAAGAAACAATGTGAACAGCTTGTAAGGGTTTTGCAGGGCACGTCGTACTCAGAAATAATTGTTAAGAAAAAATATCGGTCGTTACATCGTTTCCGAGTTAATTGACATTGAAGCTAGCTAATTTGCCCGTTACGCGCACAAATTCAGGTGTCTCGCCAGATACATTTAGTGTTACTTGACTCATGGCGCATATAATACCGCACGATACTGCTTATCCCCTGGTTCGGTTGAGATCCATACTGCCCTCCCATGTCTAACTTTTAGATTGCTATCTTGTTCGGTTTTAGAAAACCAAACGTAGGACACGTCTGGCGTTTCGCTTGAATCTGCTCGCGCAGCGTCCTGGTTTGCTGACTTCAATGCTAATTAACTCGGAAACGCCGCTACTTCTTTAATTTTTTTCCTTAATAATTATTTCTCAGCCCAACCTACCCTGCAACAACGTTGCAAGTTTTTAAGTTTGTTTCTGACCATTCGGTTCATCTTCAGGTGGATATAGTTAATGTGTTGTCAATGTTAATTTGATGTTCAGGATTCCGTGGGCAGCTCGTGAGACTATTTTGAAGTTCAAGTAAAATCAAAATCTTTATAGTGTATCGATACGAAATTTTGCATCGGTTTGGGTGTGTAGGGAAATAGTAGTGTAACTCACTGGAAGAATTAGTAGTCACCCCCTTAAAATGAACACGTTGGCCGCTTTCGAGAACTGTAAGTGATGCAGAAGTGCCTGTCGGCCATGGGCCTCTTCACCCCCGACGTTTAGTCTTGGGAGTGAACTGGCGTGTGCGTTCCAGTCGGTTGAATGAAACAGAGCAGTACGATAGTTCCACATGTAGACATATAGAAAGCCGTTGCCATGTTGTATCTAGGCGGAGTGTCCAAAAGATGTTACTAAAATTCGTCATATTCTGTGCTTTTAATATCGTTGTTGACAACAGACTTTCATTTTCTAGACGAGGCAGTCCTGCCCGACCGACCGCTGTGTCATCTTCTGTCAGTGGTATCACTAGATGTCCTACGGATGGACATATGGTCAGCACAGTGCTCTGCCACTAGTTGTCGGTTTCCTTGACTTTGGAAACGCTACTAAACAGTCTGACCTCCCCAGGCTGAGTCTACCCCGTACCAAGCCTCCCATCAAAGAAAAATCCGTAGCCGTACTGGGAATAGAAACCGGGTCCCCTACGTGGCATTCAGCCACGCTGTCCATTCAGCTACGGTGATAGACACAGATGTGAATTCACGTTACATATTTCACACTTCATAACGTGATACTTTTTAAATTATAAGGGTTCAGGTTACTTTTGAAAGGAGACTGCATTCACTCAATGGTCTACGTCAGTGGTTTCCCGCCTTTTAGCTTATCTGGGCCACACTGGAACGAGTACTCTTGGACGGCACAAAATACACTTATCTCGAACTATAGCCGCTAAGAAAACAAATAAATAAAATTAAAAAGGTGAAGGTGGCTGCCCGAGGTATATTTACTTCATACACATCGTAGAGATGCGGGGGCTTCAAATTGAAAATATTGAGTTTATCATTACTTTACATAAGCAGAATTTCATGTAATATTTTTCTTTAGCCGAGCGTGTGATACATGCTCGCTTGTTGGCCAGCGCTCATACTTGCTTTTGGTCGCGTAGTGATGTCGTCAATTTCGTATAACCACACAATCCGCTGCAGAGTGAAAATTTCTGGAAACATCCCCCAGATGGTGGTTAAGCCGTGTCTCCGCAATATCCTTTCTTCCAGAAGTGCTAGTCCTGAAAGTTTCGCAGGAGAACTTTTGTGTTCTTTGAAAGATAGGAGATGAGATACTCGCTGAAATTAAACTGTGAGGACGGTTCCTGAATCGTGCTTGGGTAGCTCAGTCGGTAGAGCACTTTTCCGCTAAAGACGAAGCTCTCGAGTTCGAGTATCGGTCCGACACATGGCTTTACTCTGCCAGGAAGTTTCAACCTTGTGATGTTTTTGATACGCCACACTATTTCGTCTCCATTGCAAATATCTTCATTTTAGAGTTGCACTTATAGCGGATACCTGTTTCATCTTGGCATCAGCGACGTTATAGCGTTGGGACAGTGACATAATCTAGCATAGAGAGAGACGACATTCCGCTGAAATATGGCGCTCGCAATACTATCTCTGGCGGATAGAGCATCAGATTACTGCAGCTCTCACCCTCTTAAGATTTTCATCGCTTTCAGCGCAGAACACATCTCGGATGAGACGATTTCATTTAAAATTATTAATTTCCAGACTTTCTTGTTTCGCTGGTCGGTTGTGGACCGCAAAATACGCCAATCCTGCATGCTAAACTTTAACAGTGTTTTTAACCGATGTGGCAGTTGGCAGTACCATGCGAAGAGTTAAATTGGCAACTAGTTTCTTGGTTTGCTACTCGCTGAAACAAATGACTGTACGGGGCGTATGTAAACAGTTTCCTCTCTCCAATGATATTGTTTCTGTAATGGCTTGCTTTATTCGAGCGGAAAATTCATGCAATAAATAAATTTTAAAAATACGATATTTATAGCACCGTAAGCAACGTTTTTGTGATAATTTATTTTCATAAATTGATAAACTGTGAACAATTTGCATTTGTAAACATTTGATGTAATGAGGTAATAATGTTTTTAATTTCCTCTTCAAATGAAGAGGCAGTTCCATTAACACATGCATTTTCAGAGTTCCAATTTTGCAATTAACTATCCAACTGTATAAACAATTCCACTTAAAATTTTCGCTTGTCAACTCAGTACTTTCACTCTTAGTGTTCTATGTTGCGCTGTAATTCCAGGACAGTTCTATGGCTTTGGCAATGTTAAAATAACCAATCTGGCTCAGTACTGGAATATTTCTATTACTTGGCAATTTATCTTGGCTTTCTCCTTGCAGCCGTTTTAAGAAAATACAATGAACGAAAGATAATTACGCCATGGGAGCGATGTTTCTTAGTGAAGTATGGAGCTGTTCCACTACAGGAATAATACAAAATGTTTGTGAAGCGAACCACGTCTTCCAATGTAATTCTATTCCGGTTAGGTTTCTTGCAATCGCCCCAATGAATAGTGCAGTCTTTATAATAATCATTCCATTAATAACATCAATTTTTACGTATTATTGATAAACATTTCGGCATTCAGTGAATAACAACAGTTTCATCTACCTGTCATACTGACAGTAGATACACTCTCATAGATATATTTGCACCGAAATTCCTCCTGGCGTGTCGACCCATAGCAGTTTCCTTGACGTACTCGCTAAAATTTCCTAGAAAGGAACGAAAACTAAGTACACACCGAGACTTCAAACGAATTTAATTTATCTAATATTAAAACTGAGGAGCAAGAAATAGTTTGGGGGACTTCTTCCATTCTCTACTCGAAGATAAACTTAATCTACTATACTAGAAATATGGTCCCCTCAATGCCTGGAAAGTAAGAAGGAAAGCTGCGCTTTGGCTAAATGAAGAACGTTAGCTCATGCATTTCACAGACGCGGCACATCAGGGATACAAAGTACTCCACATGCCTACAAATCATATTGCTTAGAAGTAGAACAGAGTGAGTCAAGCTTTGAGGAATAAAACACTGGCACCCTCATTCATTAACCGACCAGCTGTTCTATAGAAAAACCTACATGGTCTTGGTGTAGGAAAAGTAAAATCTGCAACTGATCCGTCTGTCCCAACAGAAGAACTGAATCGCTACATCACATTACTTACAATCACAAATGAACCACAAAGGAAACAGTGACCCATTGAATACTTCGAGGGGGTAAACGACTGAACCCATGAAAAATTCTGTCTTCATCGTATTATTTGGAATACCATGCCAAAAACCACTATGCGTAACAAATCAGCATCCATTGAACATAATGACATCACTGTCAAAATTATGAACCTTATTACTGACCTACATGCATGATAATCACCACTGGTCTAGCGGCAGCGTCTTCATCAGTAATCTAAACGTACTTCGTCCCGGGTTAGAAACACACCACCCTTTAAATTTTGAATAAGAATAGTCAGTAATGGCGGCCGAGAACTTCCGATACAAGAAATCATCCTCATTCCTCCAACGGCTTCGTCAAAGAGGGTGGAGGAACGGACAGTGTTTCAGGGCACATTCTAGCACTTGGGGTGGGAAACTACCCCTAAAGGCGGAAAAACAGCAATGATTAACGATTTGAGGATGCAGAAGGCAATGAAAACCACTGCATTGAAGTCACTTAATGTGTATACACAGGACATGTGGCCTCTAATTGATAATGTGTCATGATGATCACACCAAAGACAAAAGATTTCGGAATAGTCCCCATTCGAATCTCCGGGAGGGGACTGCCAAGGAAGAGGTGACTAGTCTCGCAGCGTCAGCCGCGGTTTGCTTTGCTACGGCGTGGTAATTCGCAGTACTTATTGCAGCGTTGCAGAAATCGCAACTCTTATTGAAATCTGAAATATGGTACCGTGATGGCCACTTCAACAGAAAAAGATACTTTGAAATTATCGTTTGATCGTATTTACACCCAACCCAAGGTAAATGAAATTGAAGACTGTTTAGAATACGACGTAAAGCTTGATTCAGAGGATGTTACTGTAATAGATCTTTCGATATTGGACAGCGTTGTTTTTTCAAAGTGCAGGATGCTAACATATGCGACAAAGTAGTTGAGTCTTGAAGAGGAATTATGAAGTTTAAACATTGTGATCGAAGCGTATGCAAAGTTACCATAACACATGCAGGATTTGGAACACTATCAGGATACTCGAGCTGCTATTCGAAGTACCATCTGAACAGATAAATGCGGTGATAGCGCCGTACGTGAGAAGCATTAGTAATGTTGCTGAGCAGTGGTCTAATCACGCAAATTCCATATGCTCGACGCAGTGTCTGTGTTTACCGAGGTATCGTTATACACGACGGCCAGCCGAGGACGTGCGCGGCGTGCAACTCTCCCGGCCATGTCCGCGCTGAGTGTTTACAGCGTAGAGTGACGCAGCGGCAGGCTGGAGAGGCGCCGACACCGTCGGCTATGACTGCGCTGCCCGCGAACAAATCGCGATCCAAAGCACTAATGTGAACACGGACAAACATATGACCCAAGCAGGAGCCCAGAGTTCCATCACTGGCAAAACAGAATCGAGATCAGTAGAACCTAAGGAAGCCCTGATAGCTATAACGATTTCAGCACAATAGATCCCGAAAGGTATTGGGAAACGCTGAAATTCCTCCTAATCAACTCTGAATGAGCAAACTCAGAGTGAACCGATTTCTCTATGGAAACCGACATCTAATAAGAACACGAGTGACAATGCGACTCGAAACACCACCTTCTTAGAAGACTTGAAGAATACTGAGAAGCCGGCCGTTGTGGCCGAGCAGTTCTAGGCGCTTTAGTCTGGAATCGCGAGACCGCTATGGTCGCAGGTTCGAATCCTGCCTCGGGCATGCATGTGTGTGATGTCCTTAGGTTAGTTAGGTTCTAAGTTCTAGGGGACTGATGACCTCAGATGTTAAGTCCCATAGTGCTCAGAGCCATTTGAACCAATACTGAGAAAGACAACCTCAGACAGCAGCCGGTGAAACCCAAATGGCAAACAGAGCCCTAAAGAGTTTCATGAACTGGAGCAAAAGCTCTCACGTACCAAAATAATTCTCAGAACATACAGAAGCAGAAAGCATGATAACGGTAGACGCAGGAAAACCAGACATCCCAAACACTTATGAGGGCGTACATAGGAACCCGGCCTCTCTAATTGAAGAACCAATGGAAACGGGAGACAGCCATGGACCTGAGGCCAATTCAAGAACCAATGGAAACGTGGGACCACCTTGGACCTCATAAGGGGTTTGCTTGGTCTGATGACACTGAGTGTGATTAGTAGTACTACTGAATGACCCAGGCGTATTAAATTCGCACGCTCAATGTAAACAGAACAGTTTCTGACATAAAGTTTCAATAATAGCCAACTAAGTTCACGAGTCCCGATTAGGCAGTCTGTGAGATAAGGCTGCCCTCTTTCTCTGACACTGAACGAAATTGTCGTAGAAGCATTACTGTTAAATCTGCATCACAGGTTACAAGCTTTACAGATGTCGGGTACAAAAACCATGTTTCATGCTTATTGCTGATGATACCAGTGTAATAGTTAACACGAAATCAGGAACTGAAATCGTTCATCAAATAATCCACGCCCACGTCACATCTTCTGGGGCCAAGCTCAACGAACACCTGTCGTACTCGTATTGAGTACATTGAAGTAATATGGCTACAAAGGACAAAGAAGACGAACCTAGAGGTATTATTTTAATGTCCAATACACGAGAAATGACAGTTTCCAACTGAGACCATAGCTAAGTATATTCAGGGCTACTATCCTTGAACATAAAACTATAACGCTAAACCGGATACAGAGAGCTCTATTGTTTATCAGGTATGCCCTAAACAAAATATAACATCGCAGCAAGTATTACCAGTACCCAAGTGCCAGAGATTCTAGGTGCAGCGTATTGGTTCATCTGGAACTGAAATATCTTTAAAGACATCAGACCAACCATACTACTAACCCGCCTCACTGGTGGTATGGTCGCCAAAGACGTCCAGAAACAATCGACTGCAACATACACAGGATGATTCATTGATAGTGACCGGGCCAAATGACTCACGAAATAATCATCTAACCAAAAAATTACAAAGAACGAAACTTGTCTAGCTTGAAGGGGGAAACCAGATGCTGACTATTACAGCGCTTTCTATCAGAAAGCGAAAAAAGTGGTCCAACTAAAACATTCATATTTCAGTACGTACTACACGAGTATGTAATAAAAAACGCAGTTGATATCCGTTTGACCTATGGCAGCGCCAACTAGCGGGTTAATCATAGTGCCATCTGTTTTCCCCTTCAAGGTAGACAGGTTTCGTTCTTTGTAGTTCTTTCGTTTGACGCTTATTTCGTGAGTTATTTGATCCGGTCATGATAAATGGACAACCCTGCATGAACCATATCCGCAAAATACTACGGACATCCCACACGACAATTTCGAAAGCGTTATTCAACAGGGTAGCCGTAACGAGCAAAAAGGCTCCAGTCAATGTTCGAGGCATCAGCGCTCAACTACACTACGTCCGGACTTATTTCCAGAAACCGCAGGATCGAATCCTCACACAGTAATAAGAAAATGAGGAAAAGGCTGAATAATCAACGAAATGTCAGAAGTCTGAACGTGGTAGAAAAGCTACAAAGTCTTAAAGGGGCAATACTAAGGGTCAGTCTAGATATAGTGGGGGCCAGTGAACTGAAATGGAAAGAAGACAAGGATATCTGGTCAGATGACATTAGGGTAATATCAGCAGCAGCTGAAAATACTACGAGTAGGATTCGTTATGAACAGTAAGGTAGGGCAAAGAGTGAGTTACTGTGAACAGTTCAGTGATACGGTTTCTCCTGTAAGAATCGACAGGAAACCAACGCAGTCAACGATGGTTCAGGTATACACGTCGACGTTGAAATCTAAAGATGAAATGATACAGGGAACATATGGTAACATTGAAAGGGAAATTCACTGCGTAAAGGGAGATGGAAATGTAATAGTCATGGGGGACTGGAATGCGGTTATGGAGGAAAAAATAGAAAAAAGGGTCATGGGAGAATATGGGCTTGCTACAAGAAGCACGACAGTGATACGGTTGTTGTCATGACAACTGACAGCAAATCAGCACCAACGCCAATAGTTCAGGTATAGCTACCAACGTCGCAAGTCGAATAGGAAATGATAGAGAAAGTATATGAGGATGTTGAAGGTGTAATTCACTACGTAGAGGAGACTAAAATCAAAGAATCATGGTGGACTGGAATCTGGTTAGAGGGGAGGGAGCAGGAGAAAGGGCTACGGGAAAATATGGGCTTGGTACTAGGAATCAGACTGAGAAAGAATAATTGACGTCTGCAATAAACTTCATCTACTAACAGCGAATACTCCGTTCACAAGAGGAGACGGTAGGTATACTTGGAAAAGGCGGGAAGAGACGGGAAGATTTCAGTTAGACTACATCATAGTCACACAGAGATACCGAAATCAGATACTGGACTGTAAGGTGTACCCAGAAGCATATATAGACTCAGCTCACGATGCAGTAGTGACGAAGAGTAGGCTAAAGTTCAAGAGACTAGTCAGGAAGAATGAATGTGCAAAATAGTGAGACGCGGAAAGATTAAACAATGAAGAGATGTCCTTAAAGTTCTCTTGAGCTTTAGGTACTACAACATGCGTAACTGAGTAGGCAGTTCGGTTGATGTGGAATGGATTTCTCTAAAGAGGACGATCAGAAAAGCTGGAAACAAAAAGTAGTTTCAAAGATCACTGATTAGGAGAAGAAATGCTTCAGTTCATCGATGAAAGGAGGAGGTACAAAAATGCTCTGTGAAATTCAGGAATACAGAAATAAAATTTGCTTATCAATGATCTAAATACGAAGTGCATGAAAGCTAAGGAGAAAGGGCTGCATGAAAAATGTGAAGAAATCGAAAAAGAAATGATTGTCGGAAGGACTGACTCAGCATTAAGAAAAGTCAAACAACTTTCGCTAAAATTAAAGGGAAGGGTGGCAACATTAAGAATGCAGTGGGAATTAAAGTGATTAATGCAAAGGAGGGATCAGACAGATGGAAAGATTACGTTGAAGGCCTCTGTGACCGCGAAGTCTTTTCTGATTACAGAAGGAGAAACAGGAGACGATATAGAATATATAGGGGATAAAGTATTAGATTCAGAATTTGAAAGAGATTTGGAAGACAAGATCAAATAAGGCAGAAGGACTAGATAAAATTCTATGCGAGTTTCTAAAATCATTGTAGAAAGTGGCAACAAAACGATTACTTACGTTGGTGTGTAGAATGTATGAGTCTGGCGATATAACAACTGACTTTCGGAGAAACATCATCCACACAATTCCGAAGATGGCAAGAGCCAACAAGTGCGGGAATTGTCTCATAACCAGCTTGACAGCTCATGCACCCAAGTTACTGACAAGGATAATACACAGAAGGATAGAAAAGAAAATTGAGGATATGTTATATGACGATCACTTTGGTTGTAGGGAAGAGAAAGACACCAGTGAGGCAATTACGACGTTGCGGCCGATAAAGAAAGAAAGTGTAACGAAAAATCAAAACACTTTCATAGGATTTGTTGATCTGGAAAAAGCGTTAGGCAATGTAAGATCTTTTCGTAATTCTGCAGGACAAAAAGGGGTTGGCTGAAGGGAAATACGGGTAATATACGATATGTATGCAAATCAATATTAGACGAAGAACGAAGTGCTCGGATTAAAAAGGTTGTAAGACAGTAACGTTGTCTTTCGCCCTTACATATCGAAGAAGCGATGACGGAAATAAACGAAAAGTTCAGGAGTGGAAATAAAGTTCGATGTGAAAGGATATCAGTGATAAGGTACGCCGATGATACTGCTGACATCGGTGAAGGTGAAGAAGTATTACAGGCTCTGCTAACTAAAGTAAACAGTCTATACAGTACAGGATTTGGACTGAAAGTAAATCGAAGAAAGACGAGAGCAATGAGAAATAGCAATTATGACAATAGCGAGAAATTTAAAATCATAACTGGTCATCAAAAAGCAGACGAAATTAAGGAATTACAGTACCTAAGCTCAAAAATAATCCATGACGGAAGGAACATGCAGAACATCAAAAGCAGACTAGCACTGCCAAAAATGACATCTCTGGCCCAGAGAAGTCTATTAGTGTCAAACGTACTTATATTTGAGGAAGATATTTGTGAGAATGTATGTTTGGAGCACAGCATTGAATGGCAGAGAAGTATGAACTTTCGGATAACGCGAAGAGATTGAAGCATTTGGGATTTGGTGCTACAGAAGAATGTTGAAAATTAACTGATTAATAAGATGAGGAATATGGACTTTCTCTGGATATACGGAAAACATTCACAAGAAGAAGGGGTAGGATGATAGGATACCTTTCAAGACCTGATGGAGTATCTCCCATGGTACTGGAAGATATATATATATCAAAAATGCCTTTGGGGGTGACAAAGAAGTCAGTATCAACGTGTCACTGCCGGTGAGTTTATACAAGGTAATGTAATAGGGTTACAAGGAGCTGCAGAAACACTTGGCAGGAATGTAGCCACTGTACATGATTGTTCGCAAGAGGACCGGGCTCTGGACAGCTACGTGGTACTATCGACAGAGAAGATCACCGTGTTCGACGTATGGCTCTATCACATCGTAATGCATCAGATTGTGCAGCAGTTGGCACCACAGTGACAAAACCAACTGTTGCGAATTTGTTCCTTTAGGGACACCAGCTAGTGAGACGCCCTGTAACATGCAGTCCACTGACTCCAAACGACGACCATTTACGACTCCAGTGATGTCAAGAGAGAGCTCATTGGAGGGCAGGCTGGAGATCTGTTGTAGTTTCTGATGGAAGCTCGTTCTGTCTCTGTGGCGGTCATGGCCGCGTGTTGTTCAGAAGAAAGCCAGATGTGGGTCTGCAACCGATCCGTGTAAGTGTTAGATACACTGGACCCACACCTGACGTGGTGCTCTCGGATGTGATTTTGTATGATGACAGGAGCACTCTTGTGGTTTTCCCATGCATCCTCACTGCAAATTTCTATGTCAGTGTGGTGACTCGACGTGTTATGCTGCCATTCATGAACAGCACCACTCTGGGGTGCTTTTAGACAGGATAGCGCTCGTTCACATACCGCTTGTGTAACCCAACATGCTCTACAGAGTCTCTATTGATCCATTGTGGACATGGGACAGCTGCTGGTCAAATATTTAACAATGCAATTCGCTAAACAGCCGTGCAATTGACAAGTTATTTTATTTTCGCTACCAATTTCGGCAATTCATTATGCAATCAATTCTTCGAAGAAAGCACTTGAGAATTCACGACGTCCAGAAACATATCGCCCAGTTTGAGAATATCGATTATTTTCAACAGGTGCATATGGGCAGGAAGATAGGCTGGTCCGCCAATACAAATGGAAGGGAGGAGTATTGTCTTGTCAGTAAAGAAATAGTAATGCCAGAATGGGACGCTTATTTCGTGAGATACCAGTATTTGGCCCGGTCACGATCAATGGACCACCTTGTATACAAAGAACGTAGACGGTCCAGTGTTGAGTACCGTACAACTGGAGTGGTTCAATACAACCGAAAACGTCCTGAAAATGTGGTAAGCTCACGATTTCAAATTTAGCTGTTAGCTCGTTTGTATAAACAGAGTTGAACAGCTGTCTCAAAGACTGTAGAAACATTTAGTACGGAGCATGTCAGCTCCAGCTCGTAAACACAGCGACGTATGTTAGCTACCACATTTTCCTGAGACATATGCAGCATTAAAAGAGCCACTAGTATAAACTTTTTATAGCCGGCCGCGGTGGCCTCGCGGTTCTAGGCGCGCCGTCCGGAACCGCGAGACTGCTACGGTCGCAGGTTCGAATCCTGCCTCGGGCATGGATGTGTGTGATGTCCTTAGGTTAGTTAGGTTTAAGTAGATCTAAGTTCTTGGGGACTGATGACCACAGCTGTTAAGTCCCATAGTGCTCAGAGCCATTTGAACCATTTTGAAACTTTTTATATACGTGGCGGAAAGCAACCGAAGTTAATAACAGGACAGAACTATATTATAATCTGAAAAATTTTAAAAATCGCAATTTTTCCTTTATCCGATAAACGTGGACACCTAAAGGGAAGAACGAGAGCGAAGCTTAATGAACTTCAATTGTATTAATGTAAAGCAATCACTCACGGTATTGAAAAGTAAGGAACAGTGTTATATCACATAAGAACTTTATTTTCAGAAAAGAAAACGTTTAGTTAAATTTATAGACATCTCACACATATTATATACACGGAAACGTTACAAATATTGATCCACATAAATACATACGCCGTAATGCGAAACCTGATCGAAAAACTGGGTACTGCAAAACAAATAAAGGAGTCCATTTCAGACGTGGAAGATTTATTTCCTGGAAAGGTATAAAACGGCAAAACCTGCCGTAGCGTATAGTATGAAGGAATTCAGTGAAAATATATACATGTATTTTGGACCACTAAAGGTGAAATAGGAAAAAAATGATGGAAAAGAAGATAATCACCAACGTACAGTAGCTATCATAGCGTCATCATTAGTTTCTCCTTTTAAAGAATGCCATATTTTATGGTTTTAAGATGTATTTCCTTTCCCATACCTTGCTGCAGATCTGAAGATGGCCATTGCTGACCTATACCGGTGGTCTAAGGATTATTGTTTTAATGCACGAACCATGTCGCAGCTAGCGAAATTGTTTATTGGGTAGATGAGTATCTTCATTCAACATCTTGCTGGAATGTCTCAAAAAGTAAATGTAAATTTCCAGTACATCTAAAACATTCAGCGATCTCGGCTAAACCTTCATGTTACAATTAATGTTGATAAGGGTGAGACTTTGGAACCAACAGTACGGATTCGGGCCGAATGTGCGATTGACAACAATATGGTCCAGTATCGTAATGTAACTGAGGCTACGCGAAGAATCTTTCTCCACCATATGGCAAACGCCTGCTGAATGTTGATTCCTTGTACTACCCTTCTAAGAAGTCGACGTACCACGGCAGCTGTGCATCACAAATCCCAGCAAGTGGCCATTTATTTTCTTTATACTGTTCTTACAGATTCCTTAGGTATCAATGTCTACTGACAAGTTGACATCTACAAAAATTAATTTCCAAAACAGAACACAGGAAGTGCATATGCATTACTAAGCTCAAAAGGAGAAGTGAAACTCCTGATGCACACGGGATGCGGAACACATTTTGACGAAATTATTCTTGATATTCACTGGTTACTTTCTCAAACTCTTACATCGTATCTTTAATTAAGGTAGCGAGAGACGTAATGCCTGAGTCTCTGAGCTTGTATCTTGAATGTTTTGGGATCAGTTCCTCATCTGGTTATCCCGATTTGAGTTACCTGTAGTTGCACTAAAGCGACCGAAGCGAAGGTGAGATGATTCTTGTTTTCTACACGAACTTTTTCTGTTTCTGTAATAATGTCGTCATCGGCGCTTCGTTGGACTTAAAGCTTACTTTTATTTCCGTTTACGAACTCACGTATTTCCATAATGTTAGCGTGAATACTAGTACATAAATTACACCGAAAATGCTCCCACTTCACAAGTTCACGTAATTAATTCTGCTAGCCTGGGAAACATTAGGCGTATTTCAGTATCCAACTAAATGACGAAATGCTGCAGTATTTATTGGCTGTCGCTTGAGCACTATATTGGAAATATTTACTTCTAGTAGGTAACCATCAAAATATATTATTGGATATTTCTGTACTTTTATTTAACTTCCCTACTAGTTTACGAGCCATTATCATGACACGCGCAGGAAAGAAACGGATCTGAAAAAAGAATTGGCTTCGGCAGAACTCGAGCACGTAGTTCGATGGCCGACACGACTTTGCTCTTGCGTGTCCATTAGTGAGCAGACGGAGCACATTCTTTCCCAGGTGCAGCGGCGGCTACAAGACACACGGATGCGGCAGCAGCGCGGTCTCCCACTCACAGCTCACATTTCCTCGACATCACTTTTACACGATGTCATAGTCATTACACAACTTACGTTTGTTCAGTCCAGTGTCACTCCTCACTCAGCTAAATTTTGCTAAACATTGAAGTGGTTATTTTTGTGAATTACTTGTCTATACAGGATTCTAGTAGAGGCAACCTAATTATCTTCGGTGAAACTTCCCATAGCAGCACGGAGAAACAGAAATCAATCGGATTATTGAAATGTTCTGCACAGTCTGACTTGCACGCTATAACACATTTGAGTAGCGGCTTCGGATATCAAACGTCCATTTTAAAGTGAAGTTAGGGATGTGGTTATCAGTTCGCCAACGTCACGGAAACTGTGGCTAAGGCTACGATGGAGACTGATGAAAAGCGTCTCTACACAGTGAATTGTTAACCTGAAAATTGATGTTTCATATGTGAAAGCGGCCCTGAAATAAACTGTGGCGTGTGAATGAGACTGCACACTACATTTGTCATTTGCTTCAATTCGGAAGGAATGAAATGGCAAGAGAATATCATTAACAGGCGTGTCGTTACAGGATAAGGCCCATTTCGCCTTTATCAGAAATTTCTCTTGACGTTGAACATCACTGTTATTCAATAAAAGCTCTCGGTTGAGCATTTTATGTCTCAGGAATAAGGCTGGTTACAGAACCTGATTTGTGGTAAGTTTCAGCATGACATTCCTCCTTGCATAATTCGTGAAACAAATTTCACATCAGGTGGCAAAATCTCTTAATTTGTTTCAGCGTCCAGCCAGTCTGCAGCCCTACGTCTAACACTTACGTAATCCTCATAACAGTTTTCAGCAAAATACAACGTTATTGTGGTTTCGCAAAACGCCGTAAATCTTTTACTTCTTCTTATTTTTACTTATCCACATAATAAAAATATCTAGTCATATTAAAAACATTTTCCATTGCAAGCTGTATTCGAACCTACATCGACCCTCACTAACAAAAACAGTAAAGCACTAAGAAGATGAGGAGGAAACAAAATCAAACTTTACGCTTTGATATGGTTTGGGATACCATTTCAGTGATTAAGAAATCGAGTCAAATTTACAAAGGAGTTTGTAATTTGAGCCCTCTTATCAGTTCTACGTTGCACCCAATCTGGCCTGTATGCACGCAGTAATGAGGTTCTTAAGGGTGTCATAAGGCCATTGCATCCTCTCCTGAGGCTAGATGCCCCGCAACTGTTGCAACTGCTCCTAGGTATCCTCAACACGGGCACTGGGACGGAGTTGACGTTCGCGCTAATCGTACACATTTCCTAATGCGGACAGGTCTGGATATCATAGTGTCCGTGGGAGTACCTCAACATTACGAAGGCAGTTCATAGAGACGTACGCCATTTATGGACGAGCATTGTCATCTTGAAAAATGGCACCACGATTTTGTCACACGAGAAGTAAAACATGAGTTGACTCACGAGCTGGTCACAAACTTTCCCAAATGCCGTCGGATATGGGGATCTTAGTGTTCATGGGAGTACGTTAACATTCATAGAGACGTGTGCCATTGATGGATGAGTGTTGTCCAATTGAAAAATGGCACCACGATCTTGTAGCGTGACATGGAAAACACGAGTTGACGTACGAGCTTGTCACACACATTTCCTATCGTGGACAGATCTAAGGATCGTAGTGTTCATGGAAGTACCTCAACATCTCGCAGACATTTTGTAGAGACGCATGCCATTTATTGACGAGCATTGTTCTGTTGGAATATGGACCGTTGCACCGTCACATTTCTCTTAGTCACTACCAGCCATGACTAGAATTCGTACCCGATGCCCCCTCCCCCGCACACTATGACGACTGGAGTAACACGCTGTGCCTTACCGAGACATTGATAGAATAGGACCCTTCCCCAAGTCGTCACCACAACGACGACGGCGGTCCGGGGTAGTGTAGGACCGATTCACAGATGAATACAAAGCAGTCCGTACTTCACGATCACGGCACCAATCTAAATATAGGCGTTAGTGTTGTGTTGTTAACGACAGCTAATTCCCTACTTCAGCTGCTGCCAGTGTCGAATCAGTGCTGCGGTGTGATGCACAATGTTGTAGGGAGTGCATTTCTTGCTCAGGTGGAGGCGTGAAGGGATTGCTGTGTGGTCGGTGCAGAACACGTCGATCGTGCCTTGTGGTGGTCATACGTGGTCGATCGGAAACTTCACGAAGAGTATGCTTGGCCTCAGATCACAACGTGCAGTACAACATCGGACCACCGTCATGTCCAAATGACCCACAAGTACGGATATAGCATGATTCGACCAGATGGTTAAATGGAGACTTAAAATGAGGTACCTTACAAATTCTGTTAGGTGCTGATAACGCTTCGTCACACCAATAAACATCTCCTTGCCAGTTACAGTGGCCACTCAACATCCGACTTGGTTCACGTGCCTTTATATACCCTACCAATCCTGGTAGCAACCCTAAACACCAACAGTACTAATGGATTCTGTTGATCGTTGTACCTGTCACAGAGACCTGCACCTCTTATCAACCACGTACCACCGATGGTGTGCAAGGGAACGAAATTACATTGATATCCGAACATGTCTTCTGTGTACTTAAACTTTTTTCAGAGTGTGTATGTAATAAATCATCTAGTGTGGAATGGTGAAGAAACATGACATTATTGTTGCCAAAGAGTTTTTAGTATCACGAAATATTTAGTTCGTTTGATAGTGGAGGCGCGTGGAGTGGCCGCACGGTTCGAGGCACCATGTCACGGATTTCGTGGCCCTTCCGCTGGAGGTTCGAGTCGTCCCCCGGGCTTGGGTGCGTGTGTTGTTCTTAGTATAAGTGAGTTTAGGTCAGTGAAGTGAAGTGGAAGGAAGACAAGGATTTCTGGTCAGATGAGTATCGGGTAATATCAACAGCAGCAGAAAATGGTATAACAGATGTAGGATTCGTTATGAATAAGAAGGTAGGGCAGAGGGTGTGTTACTGTGAACAGTTCTGTGAACGGGTTGTTCTAATCAGAATCGACAGCAGACCAACACCGACAACAATAGTTCAGGTATACATGCCGACGTCGCAAGCTGAAGATGCACAGATAGAGAAAGTGTATGAGGATATTGAAAGGGTAATGCAGTATGTAAAGGGGTGCGAAAATCTAATAGTCATGGGCGACTGGAATGCAGTTGAAGGAGAAGGAGTAGAAGAAAAGGTTACAGGAGAATACGGGCTTGGGACAAGGAATGAAAGAGGAGAAAGACTAATTGAGTTCTGTAACAAGTTTCAGCTAGTAATAGCGAATACCCTGTTCAAGAATCACAAGAGGAGGAGGTATACTTGGAAAAGGCCGGGAGATACGGGAAGATTTCAATTAGATTACATCATCATGGTCAGACAGAGATTCCGAAATCAGATACTGGATTGTAAGGCGTACCCAGGAGCAGATATAGGCTCAGATCACAATATAGTAGTGATGAAGAGTAGACTGAAGTTCAAGACATTACTGAGAAGAATCAATACGCAAAGAAGTGGGATACGGAAGTACTAAGGAATGACGAGATACGTTTGAAGTTCTCTAACGCTATAGATTCAGCAATAAGGAATAGCGCAGTAGGCAATACAGTTGAAGAGCAATGGACATCTCTAAAAAGGGCCATCACAGAAGTTGGGAAGGAAAACATAGGTACAAAGAAGGTAGCTGCAAAGAAACCATGGGTAACAGAAGAAATACTTCAGTTGATTGATGAAAGGAGGAAGTACAGACATGTTCCGGGATAATCAGGAATACAGAAATACAAGTCGCTGAGGAATGAAAAAAAAAAGGAAGTGCTGGGAAGCTAAGACGAAATGGCTGCAGGAAAAATGTGAAGACATCGAAAAAGATATGATTGTCGGAAGAACAGACTCAGCATACAGGAAAGTCAAAACAACCTTTGGTGACATTAAAAGCAACGGTGGTAACATTAAGAGTGCAACGGGAATTCCACTGTTAAATGCAGAGGAGGGAGCAGATAGGTGGAAAGAATACATTGAAAGCCTCTATGAGGGTGAAGATTTGTCTGATGAGATAGAAGAAGGAACAGGAGTCGATTTAGAAGAGATAGGGGATCCAGTATCAGAATCGGAATTTAAAAGAGCTTTGGAGGACTTACGGTCAAATAAGGCAGAAGGGATAGATAACATTCCATCGGAATTTCTAAAATCATTGGGGGAAGTGGCAACAAAACGACTATTCACGTTTGTGTGTAGAATATATGAGTCTGGCGATATACCATCTGACTTTCGGAAAAGCATCATCCACACAATTCCGAAGACGGCAAGAGCTGACAAGTGCGAGAACCATCGCACAATCAGCTTAACAGCTCATGCATCGAAACTGCTTACAAGAATAATATACAGAAGAATGGGAAAGAAAATTGAGAATGCGCTAGGTGACGATCAGTTTGGCTTTAGGAAAAGTAAAGGGACGAGAGAGGCAATTCTGACGTTACGGCTAATAATGGAAGCAAGGCTAAAGAAAAATCAAGACACTTTCATAGGATTTGTTGACCTGGAAAAAGCATTCGACAATATAAAATGGTGCAAGCTGTTCGAGATTCTGAAAATAGTAGGGATAAGCTATAGGGAGAGACGGGTCATATACAATATGTACAACAACGAAGAGGGAATAATAAGAGTGGACGATCAAGAACGAAGTGCTCGCATTAAGAAGGGTGTAAGACAAGGCTGTAGCCTTTCGCCCCTACTCTTCAATCTGTACATCGAGGAAGCAATGATGGAAATAAAAGAAAGGTTCAGGAGTGGAATTAAAATACAAGGTGAAAGGATATCAATGATACGATTCGCTGATGACATTGCTATCCTGAGTGAAAGTGAAGAAGAATTAAATGTTCTGCTGAACGGAATGAACAGTCTATTGTCTACAGAGTATGGTTTGAGAGTAAATCGGAGAAAGACGAAGGTAATGAGAAGTAGTAGAAATGAGAACAGCGAGAAACTTATTGATGGTCACGAAGTCAATGAAGTTAAGGAATTCTGCTACCTAGGTAGTAAAATAACCAATGACGGACGGAGCAAGGAGGACATCAAAAGCAGACTCGCTATGGCAAAAAAGGCATTTCTGGCCAAGAGAAGTCTACTAATATCAAATACCGGCTTTATTTTGAGGAAGAAATTTCTGAGGATGTACGTCTGGAGAACAGCATTGTATGGTAGTGAAACATGGACTGTGGGAAAACCGCAACAGAAGAGAATCGAAGCATTTGAGATGTGGTGTTATAGACGAATGTTGAAAATTAGGTGGACTGATAAGGTAAGGAATGAGGAGGTTCTACGCAGAATCGGAGAGGAAAGGAACATGTGGAAAACACTGATAAGGAGAAGGGACAGGATGATAGGACATCTGCTAAGACATGAGGAAATGACTTCCATGGTACTAGAGGGAGCTGTAGAGGGCAAAAACTGCAGACGAAGACAGAGATTAGAAAACGTCAAGCTAATAATTGAGGACGTAGGTTGCAAGTGCTACTCTGAGATGAAGAGGTTAGCACAGGAAAGGAATTCGTGGCGGGCCGCATCAAACCAGTCAGTAGACTGATGACCAAAACAAAAAAGAAAGAAAGTCTAGGGACTGATGACCTCAGCGGTTCGGTCCCTTAGGAATACATGCATTTTGAGGTGGAGGGAATATGGAGTGGGGATAAAAATTGTAGCGGGAGACTAACCTTGAGTACGGTGACAAGTTTCAGTCTGAGGAGGATGCAGTATTTTTGAGAATATGAAAAGAATTACACACGATAAACTTGCACAGAGACTTGCATAAAACTGACGAGGGTAACAATACGAACGACAGTAACATATAAATAAAATTCTCTCAGGCTGAAGGACAATGTATGCATACCATGTGTTAAGGGGTTTTTTACGCTGCGTCATCCGCTATGAAGTAATTTACCTTTACGTCTATAATGTCATTTTCGTTTGTCAGTCTTGTATAGTTTGCTTTTTCTTGATTATAAACTGGATATGTACACTATGTGATAAAAAGTATTCGATAAAAAGTATTCGGACACCTGGCTGAAAAAGACAAGTTCTCGGAGCCCTCCATCGGTAATGCTGGAATTCAATATGGTGTTGTCCCACCCTTAGGCTTGATGACAGCTTCCACTCTTAGCAGGCATACGTTCAATCAGGTGCTGGAAGATTTCTTGGGGAATGGCAGCCAATTCTTCACGGAGTGCTGCACCGAGGAGAGATATCGATGTCGTGTAGGTGAGGCCTGACACAAAATCGGCGTTCCAAGACATCCCAAGGGCCTTCTATACGAATCAGGTCAGGACTCTGGGCACGCCAGTTCATTACAGCGACGTTACTGCTGTGTAACCCCTCCGCCCCAGGACGTGTATTATGAACAGGTGCTCCATCGTGTTGAAAGATGCAATCCCCATCCCAGAATTGCTCTTCAAGAGTGGGGAGCAAGAAGGTGCTTGAAACATCAATGTAGGCCCATGCTGTGATTGTGCCACGCAAAACAATAAGGGGTGCAAGCCCCCTCCATGAAAAACACGACCACACCGTAGCACTACAGCCTCCGACATTTACATGAACATCTACGTGATTACTCTGCTATTCACAATAAAGGGCCTGGCAGAGGGCTCAGTGAACCACCTTGATGATGTCTCTCTACCGTTCCACTCTTGAACGGCACGCGGGAAAACCATCACTTAAATTTTTCTATGCGAGTCCTGATTTATTTCATCGTGATGATCATTTCTCCCAATGTAGGTAGGTGCCAATCGGAGGAGAGTTTTACTGTTGGTGCTACACACGCTGGCAGATGACGTTCTCCGGGATTCGCCGCACCCACAACCTGCCATCGGATAGCCACATTGTGTACCGTGATTATTAATTCCACTGTTCAATCGTCCAATATTTACGCTCCACGTGTTTTGGCATTAACCAGCGTGATTTGTCGCTTGTGAGCAGCCGCTTGACCATGAAATCCAAGTTTTCTCAGCTCCCACCTAACTGTCATAGCACTTGACTTGGATCCTGATGCAGTTTGGAATTCCTGTGTGATGATCTGGATAGATGTCTGCCTATCACACATTACGACCCTCTTCAACGGTTCGTAGTCTCTGTCAGTCAACAGACGAGGTCGGCCTGTACGCTTTTGTGCTGTACGTGCCCTTCACGTTTCCACTTCACTAGCACATCGGAAACAGTGGACCTAGGGATGTTTAAGAGTGTGGAAATCTCGCGTACAGGCGTATGACACAAGTGACACCGAGTCACCTGACCGCGTTCGACGAAATGCCGGGATGGTTCCTCTGAAAGGGCACGGCCGACTTCCTTCCCCATCCTACCCTAATCCGATGAGACCGATGACCACGCTGTCTGGTCTCCTTCCCCAAACAAACAAACCAAACCGCGTTCGACGTCCGTGAGTTCCGCGGAGATCCACCTTCTGCTCTCTCACGCTGCACCTAATAAGAAAAACGTATGTTATTAGTGGTGTCCGAATACTTTTGATCACATACTGTAGTTTGCAGTCTAGACCTATAATTTTCGGAAAAAAATCTGTGTTCTGGATGAATGAAAGCATAGAGATAAAAATACATATCGCAGCTTTCTTTCTTCAGACGCTTTAACAACCTGCACATGTCACTCCAACGCTTGATTATAATATTCTCCAACGAATATTTCGCCCTTAAGTGAACGAATACCCAAATTTATGATCTTGTATGACATGAGTCAGCGGAAATATAAACGAAGTAGGAATTATATACACAAAGGTGCAATTATTTTTAATGAAATGTAGCTACAACTAAACCTTTAACGAGTCTTTTTCAGGAAGCTCCAAAATTAAAGAATTAAGTGTTTAAAAATTTCAATTCTTGGTGTTGTGTATTTTCGGTACCTCACTTAACGAGAATTTAACATTTTTCACAGTGCGAAACAAGAGGATTTACAGCTTTCCAAAGTCTATAACGAGCTCATTTTTTATAAAGTAAGGCTACAGCTTATACTACCATTTTTATTATTCTTCCTGTTGGTAATTCCTTGGACCAAAAGCAACACTTTTACAGCGTGGAAAGAGGACTGATTATGTATTCTTGCTCTCAAAATTATATATATATATACGAACTTCATTCTTATGGAGACAAGCTGAACACCAAGCAAAAAAGTAAAGTCCAGGTGCGCTATTTTAATTATTCTCCATAAGAATGGAGTTGGTGCATAAATACGTAGCGTTTTATCATAAGTTTAGTAAACACAACAGATACACATAACAGAGACTCTAGTCATCAATAATAAATTGCCCTTTACTATTTACAAAAGCCTGCCAACGATGGGATAACTTTTCAAATCCGCGACCGTACAAATCACGTAGTTTAGTAGCGAAAAACTCGTCGAGCCTTCTTCTGAACGCATTTTCATCTGAAAATATCCTTTAGGATTGTTCGATGGGGAGCGGAAAATCTGAAAATCTGCGGCTGCAGAATAACTTACAAACGCAGCTCCTGTATAGTGTGTATTGTGAGACTATCAGAATGAAGACAGCCATTATCGTGGAATAGCACTAGTTCACACAGTCTTCCCTGTCCTTCTTTTATACTGTGTCTGTAACCTGTCTCGGTTATTGACAATAGATGTCAACAGTGATGGCTACACCGCCGGGGAGCATTTCGTTGGGTACCACACCGTCGCTGTTCGACCAAATGCCTAACGTTATCTTTTGTGGATGAGTGCAGGTCTTCGTATGAGGAGCTGCCGGTTTGTTTGGGCTCTATCATTCCTTTCTTTTCCTTATTTTATCATAAAGACGGCATTTCTCGTCACCAGTAACGATACAGGATAGTAACGGCCTGTGTTGTTCACGAGCCAGTTGACAACGAGCAGCCGGCCGAAGTGGCCGTGCGGTTAAAGGCGCTGCAGTCTGGAACCGCAAGACCGCTACGGTCGCAGGTTCGAATCCTGCCTCGGGCATGGATGTTTGTGATGTCCTTAGGTTAGTTAGGTTTAACTACTTCAAAGTTCTAGGGGACTAATGACCACAGCAGTTGAGTCCCATAGTGCTCAGAGCCATTTGAACCATTTTTTTTGACAAGGAGCAAGCTGAGGTGAGTACATGGCCACCCACTGATGTTTATGATTTTTGCTTACGGATTGTGGTACCCATACGATCAATTTTTAACCCATCCCAATTCCATGTAAATGTCGTATCATGGTAGAATGATGATGTTTGGTTTGTGGGGCCCACAACTGCGCGGTCGTCAGCGGCCGTACAAAGTCCCAGTTTTTACACAGTCCAATCTTGCCACTGTCACAAATGATGAGGATGTTGAAATGATGATGACAACATAAACACCCAGTCCCCGGATAGAGAAAACCCCCATCCCGGCAGGGAATCGAATCCGGGACCCCGTGATCCAGAGGTAGCAACGCTAGCCACTGGACCACGAGGTGCGGACATCATGGTGGAATGATTACAGTTTGTCATATTTGCCGTTTCTCGAGCACACCGACGTGGATCATTGTGGATTAATGCGTTTAAACTATCTTCTTCAAAGCCTGAAGGTCTTCCTGGACGTGGAATGTTCTTTAAAACGAGAAAACCATTTACTTACAGTGCGTTATCCAAGGGCGTTACCCCCACGCGCGACGCAATAGTTTCTGGCTGCCTCCGCTGCTATCATCAGTTACAGAACTCAAACTGGAAAAAAACGTCGAAAATGTTCGCGTTTGTCCACTTGGTACTTCATTTTCTACCGTTCAAAGCTTTACGCACTGTCTCCAAACAACAAAATGACAATATGCAAACCCAAATAGCAACAGTGAACTACATATTAAAAATGACAATCCATAAATAAACTCATAGCAACCGGAATACCAGCATGCAAAACAAAAGCGCTACGAACGTACGCATCAACCTTATGTTATATGGTGTCGGTCTCTAAAATACTTGCCCCTCCAGAGATTGTTTCTGAAATGCATACACCAAGGATCTGCTTAGCCACGAATTTTGTACATTTGCACAACCATTTAAAAAAAAAGTTAATGTTGGTGTTATCAGTTGCATTCGATAACTGGCTTAAGACCCAAACTGGCTTAAATTTATCATTCAGTATTTTGTTATTTCTACCTTGTAGTATAATTAATTTCGCATTAAAATAGCACTCTTGAAATCCCTATTGTGAATGACCAAAGCAGCCCAATTAAACATTTTGTAATGTTTTGTGACATGGTCTTAGTAGAGACACACTTCAGTAATTTCTGATCGAATCACTCCTCCTGTGAAGGTACGTAACTGTGATACCGTGCCGGTCGGAGTGGCCGAGCGGTTCTACGGTCGCAGGTTCCAATCCTGCCTCGGGCATGGATGTGTGTGATGTCCTTAGGTGAGTTAGGTTCAAGTAGTTCTAAGTTCTAGTGGGCTGATGACCTCAGATGTTAAGTCCCATAGTACCCAGAGCCGTTTGAGCCATTTTTGTGATACCGGCTTGGAGAACTTACTACGTTTTCTTATTATTGACGTGATTAACAATGTAACACCTGTGTCAGTATTGTGTCTTTTGGGAAGCAGTGTCACACTCATATGATCTGCTTATGAGAGACTTCGTAATTCGTCTTATGAACGATAAATGTGCAGAATCAACTTCAGTAGATGTTTTGACGTAGTGTTTTCCTTATGTTGTGTGCAGATAAAACTATTTTTCGGATCAAACTTTTAATAAGAAGCGTTGAAAATATCCTGCAGTAGGTTGCAATTTATCGTTCATGATATTTAAGTGCTTTTATTTCAGAATTTCAGAAGCACCTTACAGAGGCAATCAGACGTCAATTAGAAACAAAGAGGTGGGGCAGCTAATTCGAAGCGAAAATTTGCCTAGTGTAAAATACTTCACAACGATAGAAAGCACTTGCCAGGAACAAAAATTCTTACTAAATAAATAAATGTTAATAACATTCACTCACACGTAACTAGTGAATATACAACACGTATCCTGAAAGTGCCACTTTATTCATAACTGGAACACCGATTTTCTCACGAAAAGTTTCCATTCATTACCCGAAGCGACTGGAGGTCGCAAAACAATACACTGCGTGCAGCAAAACGTTCCAAAACTTCAATCCTCTTAAGTGTTGCTCAACATCTGCGACATTTCTGAAAGTTTTGTCTCTTACAGTCTATTGCCAAAGTGAAACAGCTGTAGGAGTCTGAGATGTTTATCGATAATACGCCAAACTGCAGTTAGAAGCGTCTGCTGCTCTATTGTGCTGCAAGCACTAAACAGTCGCCTTACAGCACGTATATTTGATACCTCCATTGTTCAACACGAAAAATATTTTAAAGTTACGAATGTACTACAGCTTTCGGTTTTTCTTGGAACGTGTGCTGCTGTTTATTAGATGTACTAGCTTAGAGCCCGCTGCTTTTCTCGCGTAAACTATATGGTCTTCGTAGATTTCTTCTGTAATCTAATTTTTAAGTTCTCCACAAACTGCAACACCTCCAAAACTTTTCACACTAATTAAGACCATAGACGCACTGTCTTTTGCGAATAACAAAAAGGCGATTCTGGTATCTGGAGCCCAAGTTTCCGGTAATCGTGCTTTTTTGCATTCTTGTGGTGACGTTTTCATAGAATATTTCATCCCTTAACATATACTTCTTTATATCTAATCGAGAAGTTAAGTAACTATTTCCACAAATTTAGCATCTTTTAATGTAACGAAATATTTCCCTAGAAATTTTCATCCATTATTTCATCCTCTTGGCTTCTGAATTTCCAAAAAGCAGTGAAACATGTACTTTTTATTTCTTTCACAGAAGCCAAATGCAAATTTCCCTGGATTTTGTTTTAAAATTGCCTTCATAATGGAATAATTTCATAAAATTTTCATCTCCTATTTTTCTCCCTTCAAAGTGGAATGTCGAACAATCCGTCCTTAAACGATGCTTACAGCATAAGATCAACACCGTCTCCAAAATTCAAGTTTCTGTCCCTAGCCGTTTGCGTGTTGAATTTCCAAAAACCGTGAAATGCATATATTTTTCTTTTCTAACCGATAAGACAAATATCAGTTTTCAATGATTTAGCTTTAAAAATGTGTTCACAATGAAATACTCTCATAAAATATTTCACGCCATTAGGAGTTCAGTTTACAAAAACAGCGAAATGTGAATTTTTTTATATCTAACGGAGAAGCCAAATACATATTTTTAGCCCTATAAATGCTTGCATAATGAAATATTTCCATAAAAACTTTCATACGCTATTCACGAAACACGCATTTTTTTAATTTTAAACCGAGAAGCTAAATTCAAATTTTGATAGATTTAGTTTTAAAAATGCGTTAACAATGAAATATTCGTATAATACATTCCATCCCGTATTTCACCCCCGTACGTATTAAATTTCCAAAAACACTGCATAATACATATTTTTTGCTAAAAACCATTCAACAGCCAAGATCGCATAAAATATCTTCTTTATTTAAGACCACCGGTTTCGACTGACTATACTATCATTTTCAAGTCCTAAAATCTTTTGTTGTAAAACATGTTCATTTTAGGTTGACCTCACACACAGTAGGTCAAGTGGATGAAAATAGCATATTATAAAATGTTTGTGGCGCTAAAATATTTAAAAACGAAAAGCACCTTGTGCCACAGGCTATGCCCATATACATATTGCTCACAGTTGCTGGTTGCATAATACAAACCGTTATACAATAGCAGAGCTATTTACATATGCTGGGGTCAATGTGGGCGGGGGTCATTTCACGGGGCCTACTCACGGTGTCTCCGTCGTCACAGCAGAATATTCATTCATTTAAAAACAAAACGAATCCGCTTTTCCATGGCTTGTCTGTGTCTCCAAGATATTAAAAGACGAACAGATGCGTACTACTTGCGTGAAAATGAGCCCTTCTGGAATTTTGGAACATCCATATATGGCTTCGATACTCCACGGACGTCGCCGTCCCATCTTCATAGCATGTCTTTCATGACCACAAATGAGATTTGTAGTTGTAAGCAGAAAAGAAATTATGATATTTTAGTTAATTCAATCTTACGTTTCACCTTAAGGAATAGATTCATGTACTTTGTTATGACTTAATGACAGTTTTTTCCAGGTTTTGGTCTCACTTAAGTAAAGTGTTAACCTTATCTGACACAGGAATTTTATTAGTAATAATGCTTTAATTTGAGTAAATGCCAAGTTCTCATAACAATCCGGTACTTGTTCTTTTGAAATTTACTGAAGAATTAGTGGGGTCAATGATCTGAGCTATTTTTTTAGACTGAACAAATGCATTAATCAGTCCCTAGCAATCATTGCTTTTGACTAATATCAATGCTCCACAAGGAAACCACCTTAAACGTAATAGCTGTAAGTAAATATCTTCTGTAGAAAATCATGAGATTGTACACGTGTGATCTTTGTATTGATTGACGTGTAGTGCTTAACAGTCCATTCAGATCCTTCAGAGGACCAGGCACACAGTTTCATTAATCGGCTCCGGATGTGGTTAAGCAGAAAGGGTAGTTCTGAATATAGTTTGGTTCGGAGTGGTATCCTCATTCTAGTGTGTAAAGGGTAAAACATACCGATAGAAATTTTAAATGTGAGGTACATACGAAATGAAATCTAGGAACCAATCATAAATAATTAGTTCATATTACTTTATGGTGATCTTTAAAACTACTTGAGTGTTATCCTAATAGGCATAATGCACCATATTCAACATTTATAATCCACCAAAGAGCCCAGAACATCGATATGACTGATTGAGTGCACCATGTCAGCCGGCGTAATCAGTGTATCGTTACTGCCTTTTCTTGCAAGCATTCGTGGTTCAAATTTCTTGGACGTTACTCAAGTATGTTTTAACTACAAAGGCTCCATGACGGTGCTATACGTTCAGACACTTAACAGCTTTGTGTTGTCATGTTACAAGGACATCATCATCTATGCTAACATCTGCACAGGTGCTCCGAAAACCATCATTTTCCTTCCTGTTCCACTGGCAAACAGAGCAAGGGAAAAACGACTGTCTGTACGCCCACGTAGGAGCACTAATTTCTTGTATCTTATCTTCGTGGTTCTTATGCAGGATGTATGTGAGCGGGAGCAGAAGCGTTTAGCAGTCAGTTTCAGATGCTGGTTCTCTAAATTTTCTTAACAGTGTCTCCCGACAAGAACGTCGCCATCCCTATAGAGATTTCCTTTTGAGTTTCCGACGCCGCTCCGTAACACTTACGTTTTGTTCAAACCTGCAGGTAACGAATCCAGCAGCCCTCCTATGAATGTCTTCGATGTCTTCCTTCAAGCCGATCTGGTGGTGATCCCAAACACTTGAGCAGTACTCAAAAATCCAGCGTAATATATACGGTCTCCTTTCTCCTAAAATTCTCCCAATAAACCGAAGTCGATCATGTGCCTTCCCTACCATAGTTTTCACATGCTTGTTCCATCTCATATTGCTTTGCAACGTTGCGCCCTGATAGTTAAACGACTTGACTGCGTCACGCTGAAAACTTGCAATATTGTATCTGAACATTACAGGTTTGTTCTTCCTACTCATCCGCCTTAACTGACATTTTTATACGTTTAGGACTAGCTGCCATTCATCACTTCTACAGTAACTCAACTTCGACACCTTACCGTAGACCACGGCATCATCACTAAACAACCGCAAACAGGGTGAGGCAGCTAAGTCATAACACCTCATCTATCTCCTCAACCGTAATAAGGACAAAGATGCCGTTTGGATAGCGAATTGAAGGGACAGGGGCTGCTTGATTATACCACATTTCATGTTTGAGCGAGCCGGCCATGGTGGCCGAGCGGTTCTAGGAGCTTCAGTCTGGAACCGCGCGACCGCTACGGTCGCTGGTTCGAATCCTGCCTGATGTGTGTGACGTTCTTTAGTTAGGTTTAAGTAGTTCTAGGGGACTGATGACCTTATATGTTAAGTCCCATAGTGCTCAGAGCCATTTGAACCATTTTGAACCACGTTTGTGCTATTTTTTATTACAGAGATATGAGACCTCCTTTGTTTTTTTTTAATGGAACCCTATGTTGAATCTTAGCGTAACGTGATGGGCTTAAAAAGATGGTTTCAAATATGTATTTATCATAATATATAGGCGATTAGTTTCTGAGACACAGATATGGTCACGTATCGTGTTCATCCTTAGAAGCGGCGTTGTCACATGCGACCTTTCCTGTTGTATAGAGTAGATAGTAAACGTCGCGAGTCCGACCTTACACGAATACACTCATTTACCAGACAATAGCAACAATAGTAATACATATTGCTATATTTTACGCAAAAATTCACTGATGATGTCACGCAAATCAGTTATTTGATAACTGTGATACCAAAATAGTAGCCAACATACAGTATTAAAATACTACAAGATGTTAATACATTTTAAGTAACAGAAATACAAACGTAAATGAGGAGGCCCTTATTGGTCACAATTATTCCGTACGTATTTGTCCTTTATTTGAAAATATTTACTATTGATCACAATACGAAGCAAATACACACAAAGATGCGAAATACGTAGTGTACAGGATACAAAACTATACTGAAGCATGTGCTCAAAATGCTTCCCCTTTGCTCAAATGCACATTTTTAGTCGCCGTTCAAATGATCTGTGAACGGCTGCGAGGGTGTCACATGAGATATCAGCGCACGCTTCGATGATACGTTGCTTCATATCGTCTGGCGTAGTTGTTTTTGAGCATACACTTTATGTTTGATTGCTCCCCACAGAAAAAAAAAAAACAAGAGGGTCAAATCAGGAGCCCGGGCTGGCCACTTCACTTCAGCACGTCGTCCTATTCAACAATCCGGGAGCTTTTCATTTAACAGCTCTGCAGCCACACGAGAAGAGTGAGCAGGACAGCCGTCATGTTGGAACCACATGCACTGACGTGTAGTTACTGGTATAACTTCCAGCAAAATGGTCAGAACGCTTCACAGGAACAGTGCGTAGTTTTTGCCATTTAGTATACCTGGAATGACGTACGGCACCACAATGACATTTCCGACGATGCCGCACCACACGTTAACACTCCACGGTTGCTGATGATGTAAATGTCGAAGCCAATGCTGTACCTTGGTTGGTGAAAGTCGCTTCATCAGTAAAAAGCACCCGTTGAAAAAACGTTAGTTCATCTTGTAAGCGCTGCTGAGCAAACCGGCAAAATTCCTGGCGTCGTTTTAAATCCAATCCGGAGAGTGCTTCATGTAATGAGAGGTGAAACGGGTGAAATCTATGCCGGTCCAATATGCGTAGAACACTTCCCTGACTTATACCATATTCCGAGGCGATACGTCGCAACGAAACTGTAGGGTCGTTATGCACCAAACCAAGAATGCCCTCTTCATGTAACTCGCCAGTTGCAGTTTTCTGCCTTGTCCCCTGTATGGTGTTTCCTGATCCCGATTCAGACAGTTTCTTGCAAATACGTGCAAGAAGCTGGCGCGTAGGACGCTCACGATAAGAATACAGCTCTTCATATCGCTTTATTGCTCGAACAGCATTTCTTCTGCTTTCACCATACACTAGAAGCATATCTAACTTTTCATCAGCAGCACATTTATACCCTTCTCTCCAGTTACCTTGTGCGTCACCTTGCAGCGTTATCGAGAATCAGGAAAACAACGCCTTCCCTGTTAAGTTCCTCAGTGGTCAACCGGAAAGGTCACATTGGACAACGCCGCTTCGAAGGACGAATACGATACGGGAAAAACTATTCGCCTAAACATTATGATATACACATATTTGAACCATATTTTTAAGCCCATCATGTTACGCTAAAATTTAACATAGGGTTCCATTTTAAAAAATATCTCTGTACTAAAAAATTGCACAAACATGACATGTGGTGTGTTCAAGTAGTCATTGTCCCTGCAATTCACTGTCCAAACGGCGTCTTTGTATCTATTACGGTTGGGGAGATAGATGGGGTGTTATGACTTAGCTGCCTCACCGCGTATATATAGAAGGAAAGAGAGAGAGGGGGGGGGAGGGGGTGTGAAAGAGAGAGAGAGAGAGAGAGAGAGAGGGGGGGGGGGGAGAGAGCGAAAACCAGCGATCCTATCACACTTCCCTGGGGCTTTCCAGACAATAACTTTGTGTGTGATGAACAGGCCAACATACTGGGAACTATTATTTAAGAACTCTTCGAGCCACTCACATATCTGTGAACTTATTCAATACCCTCGTACCTTCGTTAACAGTCTACAGTGGGGCACCACGTCATATGCACTCCGGAAATCTAGAATATGGAATCTGCCTGTTGCCCCTCATCCATAGTTCTCAGTATATAATGTGAGAAAATTGCAAGCTGAGTTTCGCACGAGCGATGATTTCTAAAACCACGCTGATTCGTGGACAGAAGCTGCTTAGGCACAAAAAGTTTATTATATTCCAACTGAGAATGTGCTCAAGGATTCGGCAGCAAATAGAAGTTAGGGATATTCGTCTGTAATTTTGCGGGTCCGTTTTTTTTTTTTTATCTTTCTTACATACATTATTTATGTGTAGATGATATACGAGTTTCATGCTTCCTAACAATTTTAGAACTAAATACTATTACCTGTAATTCCGAAGCAAATGAATTCAGAACAAGTTAACTAATATATATGTCAAACGCATGGCCTAATCCGTTTCCATTTCAGCGGTTAGTCTTGGGTTGAAATTATAGTTTTCACTTGACTGTGCTTCTTGTACCTATTCCAGCGCTGCAGGTGTGGTGCTGTGAGAGTCAATTCCATCCTACAGATAGACTTCTTTCCTGACCGTTCTTTCAGTCCGGAACCGCGTAACTGCTACGGTCGCAGGTTCGAATCCTGCCTCGGGCATGGATGTGTGTGATGTCCTTAGGTTAGTTAGGTTTAAGTAGTTCTAAGTTCTAGGGGACTGATGACCTCAGATGTTGAGTCCCATAGTGCTCAGAGCCATTTAAACCATTTAAACCAACCTGACCGTTCTACATCCCGACGATCCACTGAAGGATAACCACAACCTCTATCCAGAGTCGGACTATCATGTTTTCCGACACCATCTTGCTATCTCACGCTGATGTCATGGCAGCATTCTACTGATCTCGCTACCCGATACCCAGCCATCAGTCCATTCCCTCTTGTTCACTAACAGTGATAACAAACTGTAACATCGATGAGATCCACATCCCCCAAAACTACTAGATATATTCTTAAGAATGGACTGACAACCATGTACAATTTTCCTACTGTCAGTCACATTGGACGCAGTGGTAACAAAATTCATAAGAATATACCTAAATTACTAATTCCTTTAAATTAAACTGAACGAACATTCATTGTTAAATTTTCTGTGTAAACCATAGTTCACCGTGTTTTTTCCGGGGTTTTCTCAAAGTTTTCCCTGTGACGCAGTGCAAAATGGAAACTCCGGAATTAACCAGTTATATCCATGTACGCACTAGCAATTAATAAGGAAAAACACCGGTAGCTGCAAATGTTTAATTTTCGTTCTTGATACTTTTAAACGATAGCTCTTTGTCATTCACTACCAATGGAAACGAAAGGTGGCAAAATTAGCTGCCGGTATATAGATAAGTAGTAATTCTGCGACGACGGTTATTAATATTATTAATTTGTAATTCTGTGCCTTTATCGTCAATTAGCGATTGTTGATGATTTAATACTTCCAGTCGTTGAAGTGAAAGCTACGAAAAAAAAGAAAATTCAGATGTCAAATAAAGCAATACGAACATTTTTTAAGCACTGACTCCCAGTAGTTACATACATTTGTAGTGGACATGTTACCACTTTTGTGATGAGTACTCAAAGGAGAAGTGTGTGTTTAAAGTGAAAGGATTATAATGATCACTGATGGTAGCCAATTTCTTAAACGGATGATCGTTGACTGCCAAGGGGAGCAATATGCCATCCCCTTTCCTGTGACCTATTTGCCCAATGTTTTTAATTTGATGTTTTATTCTGTGTGTAAATAAACTATGAGTCTTGTTGAAAGTGTAATAATCTTTTAACTTTACACACTGATACGCTGCATAACAGCGCACCGCCAGGTATACATACTACAGACTGTTGCAATAGGGTGTTACGCTTTCTGCAAAATGGAGAACCCTAATTTCTTGTAACTTTAATATTCAGATGAAGAGAACTATAATGATTTATCGATACTGCGATCTCAGTTTTGTGGAGTCTAGTGATATTAAACGTAATCGCCATAATGTACTATTGGGGCAACCGTCTTGACAATTTTGTAATTGAGACAATTGTATCCGATTGTGGACTAGTTGTAAACACAAAATGTTTGGGGTTGGTAAACTGCTAATTCTCAAAATACGCGGTATTAAGTTTCGGGTACGTGTCCAGCGTCTTACATTTTCCTGAAACCTAGTTTCCACGTTTAAAGATTTATGGTGACGCAAATTGCGGGGATGTGCGACGGATGAAGGGCTAAGTGAAACCAGCAATCATGTCTTTGCCTTTCCAGCAAATCATTTAAATATGTAATTTAATTTCACAAGTACAGCTAATTAGCAACCAGTTCTCTCTCACGCATAGAATCCGATTGGCACAGATGGAGACCTCCTGCTGCTTATATCACGACCCACAGCTCTGAATTAATAGCGAAGACTTCTGTTAATGTACTGTGATTAGTGCATTTCAACTCCGATGCAGCAAAGCTTCGCTGAATGTATTAAATCAAATTCAGATAAAGGACAGAACTCAATTTTGATTTCAACTGACTGAAGGAGGTTTCAGTTGTAATTTATTCCACTGAAATGATAAAATATCTAGGACGTATTGTCATTCTGTCCCAGTATTTGACAGAATTTGTTTAAATAAATCATAATTCCATTTATAATTACATACACAGGTAGATAAAATATGAGTGGAAACACAAGTGTAATATTCCTTAGAAACAAAGTTTTACTCCTGTATGAGATCACAGTCCACGAAAATACACTCAGAAAAGACATCCTAACGTTATTATATTCGAAGCATACTTACTGCTTTTCTTGCTGTTGTTAGTCTTCATGTTATTTTCTCACTAATGTGGTCATACCAGTATTTTAGCACGTAAATACCAAATCTCATTAATATTAGAGTGGCAATTTCAAATCTAATTCTGTCAGAATAGCCTGATTTAATTTCACTCGATTCTCTCATCCTATTTTAGGTTTGTTAACATGCAGCTTATAACTACACAAAAATAAGTAGACAAAAACATATTACAACTTGCAATATTCATCACTCACGGTATGGGTTAGAACGGTCATTGTGGGTTTCTAACGTCACACTACTACGAAAACCGAGTTTTATGATTACTCATCCAACCGTTGGAACGGATTGAGAATAAAAAAAAACGCCATAATAAATGATTCCGTCCTTTAAATGGAGCCCTTTAAGCTTACATTGTACAGTAGTGACACTGGATAAGAAGTCGATCCCACTTCTAAGTGAAATTTATGCTGGATCCACTCTGCTCGCAACTCGCTGGTCACAGAAGCGTCTCAGTTCTATCCTATTCTCAATGCGTCTGTTCACATTTGCTAGTTGAGTGGATTACTTGCAGTGAATGAGGCATTATTTGACGGCAATAATAGCGGGTAACTGAAAAAGAGAAAGAAGAAGAGATATGGATCCACATTTTCATTGTAGATCTCCACATAGCAGAAACTTTCACCTGATGTATCAACTGCTAAAAAATTTTTCAGATTAATTTTTGAGACTTATTAATGTGGCAACAAACGTATCAGTTTACTGTAAACAGTATGATACAACAGTAGAAGAGCTTTTCGAATGCCTCCTCACTCTGAGGTAACATTTCGTCAGGTTTTACCCACACTTCGTGAATTACGCTTGCCACTTACAGATTTTCCTGCTGATATCCTATCGTACAAAGAAAATGAAAGTGATAAATTAGTTGAGGAAGGGTGAGTAACTTCCTAAAGTTACTACACTTAATGTTATCTATCATGAAGAGGCTGCAATTTTTCTATGACTAGAGCACGAGATTGCTTTGCGTCCAAAAAAGTCTAAAATAAGCTGTGTGTCGGATGGAGCATAAAACGTGCCGGCCGGTGTGGCCGAGTGGTTCTAGGCGCTACACTTTGCAACAGCATGACCGCTACGGCCGCAGGTTCAAATCCTGCCTCGGGCATGGTTGTGAGTGATGTCCTTAGTTTAGTTAGGTTCAAGTAGTTCAAATTTCTAGGGGACTGATGACATCAGATGTTAAGTCCCATAGTGCTCGGAGCCATTTGAACCATTTTGTTTAAGTGGCCGATTGGGCCGATAAGAGTGTGTGGATTGATTGACTAGGTCATACTGGCAAGAAGCGAACTGCAGGGTGGCTACATAAATGCACCATTTATTTTGGACACATCAAAAAAAGTTTTGCGTCAACTCGGTTCCGAGACTTCCGGAACATGTACAGAAAATTGAAATACAGATCAACGTATACATCATTTTCGCCATTTTTATTGCAAATGTAAACCACACATTGCACTTTGTACCTCCATACAGCGAGACCTTCAGAGGTGGTGGTTTAGATTGCTGTTGACACCAGTACCTCTGATACCCAGTAGCACATTCTCTTGCATTTATGCATGCGTATAGTCGTCGTAGCAACTATCCACAAGTTCACCAAGGTAGCGTGGGTCCAGATAGTCCTACACGTCAACGGCGATTCGGCTTAGATCCCCCAAAGTGGTTGCTGGATCACGTATTCGATAAACAGCCCTTTTCAATCTATCCCAGGCATGTTCGATAGGGTTCATGTCTGCAGAACATGCTGTCCACTGCTGCTCATTATCCTGAAGGTAGTCATTCACAAGATGTCCATGATGGGGACGCGAATTGTCGTCCATAAAGACGAATGCCTCGCCAATATGCTGCAGATATGGTTGCACTGTGGGTCGTAGGATGGCATTCACGTATTGTACAGTCGTTACGGCGCCTTCCATGACCACCAAAGGCGTACGTTAGCCCCACATAATGCCACCTCAAAACACCAGGGAACCTCCACCTTGCTGCACTCGCTAGACAGTGTGTCTAAGTCGTTGGGAATGACCTGGTTGCTTCCAAACACCTTTCCGACGATTGTCTGGTTGAAGGCCTATGCAACACTCATTAGTGAAAAGAACGTGATGCCAATCCTGAGCGGTCCATTCGCCATGTTGGTGGCCCCTTGTGTACCACGCTGCGTGGTGTCGTGGTTGCAAAGATGGACCTCGCCATGGAAGTCGGGAGTGAAGTTGTGCATCGTGCAACCTATTGCGCACAGTTTGAGTCGTAACACGACGTCCTGTGGCTGCACTACAGGCGTTCTTAAAACGTGATGGCATTGCTCTCAGGGTTCCTTCGAGCCATAATCCGTAGGTAGCGGTCATCCACTGCAGCAGTAGCCCTTGGGCGGTCTCAGCGAGGCTTTTCTGTTCCTGTTTCTCTGTAGCTCCTCCATGTCCGAACAACATCGCTTTGGTTCAATCCGAAACGCGTAGACACTTCCCTTGTTGAGAGCCCTTCCTGGCACAAAGTGACAATGCGGAAGCGATCGAACAGCGGTATTGACCGTCAAGGTATGGTTGAACTACAGACAACACGAGCCGCTTACCTCCTTTCTGGTGAAATGACTGGAAGTGATTGGCTCTCTGACCCCCTCGTCTAATACACGCTGCTCATGTACGATTGTTTATATCTCTGAGCAGTCAAAGTGACTGTGGCTGTGATACAATATTCAAAGTCAATCTTGCAGTGTTTTGGGAACCGGGGTGATGCAAAACTTTTTTGATGTGTATAGTAGATCGGGCTTAGAGAGCAGAGCAGAGCTGCGTGTCCGGCAGCTGCTACAGCGCTGCTTCGCTTCCTGTTGCAATATAGTGTAGTGGTTCCCAACCTGGGGTAATCACCCCTATGAGGTAAAATGAAACTTTCCGATGGATTAAGAGAAACGAGTTTAGTGTTGATATTGTGAGCACTCCGTTTGTTTAAACACTCATTATTATTACTATTGCTATTATTATTATTACTGTAGTCTCTAATATACAACAGATCATTATCACCAGTCACCCGACACGAATGCCGGATAATAGTGTCCTCTAGCTATATCCGTGCATTGCGATCTTCAGTGATCCTGATCTCAGCTGTTCTTGCATATTGGATAACGGCGTTTTGGATAACGGCGTCTACCTACGTTTCAATACGCTGTCTCTGTGCAGCTGGTCCCAGCGGAGGTTCGAGTCCTCCCTCGAGCATGTGTGTGTGTGTTTGTCATTAGGATAATTTAGGTTAAGTAGAGTGTAAGCTTAGGGACTGATGACCTTAGCAGTTAAGTCCTATAAGATTTCACACACATTTTTTCAATACCCTGTCTCCTCATTTTGCTCATGTCTCTTGGGATCCTGAATCTATCATAAATACGTCTTCTGTTCTAGTGTGTCTCTTAATCCATTTACCTACTTTCCTATTTCTCCCAGTACCTTGCAATATCCATCTCTCCACTGGTCGTTTAGCCACCCTCAAGCTTTGAATGGTCTTCGTGTTAAAAGACTAAGTTTCAGTGTAAAGAGTACAATTTGTGGTAAAGTCTGTCTATAAACGTTCAGGTTCATACACAACAAAGGTTACATTATGATATTTTATTTAGTTTTCCAGGAGCAGTCAATGGCAATGTTTTTTCTATTAATTTGTTCCTCTGTTCATCCAGTGGTAGTAGGTATCACTTTCGGTCAAACATTTATTCTAATGACAACATTATTCCTTATCTGGTAAATTGGGAAGTAAATATCGTGATTCGAAGACCAGCTACTGTGAATGAAAGAACATGTTCAGCGAATCAGACACGAGCGAAAATACAATTACTTCCTGGACTTTGAAAGGAAACACACTAATAAACATATTTTCATGTAATATTGTGGTGGTTAGTAGGTATTATTATTGGAACAACTCCTACGATCAATAATTACACTGCGCGACTGCTACAGTCGCAGGTTCGATTCCTGCCTCGGGCATGGATGTGTGTGATGTCCTTAGGTTAGTTAGGTTTAAGTAGTTCTAAGTTCTAGGGGACTGATGACTACAGATGTTAAGTCTCATAGTGCTCAGAGCCATTTGAGCCAATAATTACACTCTCCACAACTTGCAAATGTCGTTGGTTGCACTTTATACGTATTCGTCAGGAACTGTAGACAATAATTCCTCTTAATTTATTGTCTTTGTAATCGGCAGATCTGACGAACCACAAACAAGAAACGGAATGGTAATCATCTACGAATTCTGTTTGTTTCGCATTGGCCCAATCAGCCATGGTGCTAACGTAAATGCCTGCAAGAACCTGAACACAATAAGTCACCTCAACAGACATTAAGCTGACGCTTGGAACATCAGAAAGACAAAGTATAAAACTCCAACGACATACTGCAGTTAAACAAATCAATAAATAAGAAATTGATTTTCTGAAGAATTGAAGTAAAGTAAGATGAATTGTATTGTATCATTAAATGCAATTTATCATGAAGAGATGAGTTCAACTGTATCATTAAATGCAATTCACCTTGAAGATGTTCAAATGTGTGTGAAACCTTATGGGACTTAACTGCTAAGGCCATCAGTCGCTGAGCTTACACATCACTTAACCTAAATTATCCTAAGGACAAACACACAGACCCATGCCCGAGGGACGACTTGAACCTCCGCCGGGACACCTTGAAGAACTACTATTTATAGTTAGTATATTGGTTAGCTGCTACTTTACCTTAAATTAAATGATTTTAAAATTTGTTGGTTACCTGTCGTCATGTTGTTCTAACCTGAGAGCGTTGTGACAAGGTGGTCTCGCTTTTCTTCTAGAGTATTATAATAATTATTGCTATTAATAATAGATGTATCAAAATTTTTCGTCCAGTAGTTTCCGTAATGTCGTTTGGGAAAGATTGCACAGTAGCCGATGTGGGCGCACCTTCGTTTTGCCAGAGTAGCACTCCAATGTGGGCGAAGGAGGTAGGTGTGAATGGGATCACTCATGTGCACAAGCTGAGAAAGAGGCATGCATCTAAACGCTTGTCTCTGCTTGCGTGTGGGGCAAGCATACCATACATTGACTAGCCGCAAGGCGCACAGGTGTAACCACGCCTTAACTCTGGTACAAGCTGCGGGACGCCGCTTTCGTTGCCGGAACCCAGTGAGATGATGATGATTGGCTTGTGGGGCGCTCAACTGCACGGTTATGAGCACCCGTACAAATTCCCAACATTTTCTTAGCCCAATCTCGCCATTTTCAGGAATGATGATGAAATGATGAGGACAGCACAAACACCCAGTCATCTGGGTGAAAATCCCTGACCCCGCCAGGAATCGAACGCAGTCGGAGTCATATGGTTCAAGTGGCTCTGAGCACTATGGGACTTAACATCTGAGGTCATCAGTCCCCTAGACTTAGAAACTACTTAAACCTAACCAACCTAAGGACATCACACACATCCATGAACGAGGCAGGATTCGAACCTGCGACCGTAGCAGTCGCGCGGTTCCAGACTGTAACTCGGAGTCACTGGAACACTCTGGCATTCTGGTCGCTGTTCTCAGAAACGCACATGTTTGATTCACTAATCGCCCCTGCATGGCGCTCTGCCCGCGCCGCTCCGCATGCAGCGCCATTGTAATAACGCGCGTTCGGCAGCAGTGGTTTGTTGTTTCTCCTGCGCTGGTCCGCTAGCCGCGCGGCGCTGCTCCGGTCGTGGCGATCCTTCAGGCCCACCTACAAGGCGGGTGATGACTCACGCATACTGCACGGTTCTCAGTCACAGCGGAAGGGCCGGCGAGGTGCCAGCAGAGCTCACGCAAGGTCCCCGGCAGAGCAGAGGAGAGAACAGAGGACAGAGGCTGAGTTACGAGCTGAGAGTGAGCCGGCGGCCGCTCGCAGCAGCCGCCTGATGGCCACATATCGATCACGTGGCGTCGATAGCGCGCGCCACCTGGCTGGCCTCTGGCCGTCCGCACGCTAACAAATGTTTGTGAAGCCTCGGGGACCGCCGGCCGCGTGAAATTTTGATCGCGCGCGCCTGCCTACCGGCTGGCTACACGCGCTACCTCCCTGCACGTGCTGACACTCGGTGTCAACGACGTGTAGTGCGTACATCCAGAGGGCCACCGATTTTCTTCACCCCTCTTACAGTTGTCGTTGTACTGCGTCGTTGGTTTACCCTGGCCCAGATAGGCACAGTACGTAAACACACAGTACAGGGTGTCCCAGGAGGGATGCTCAATATTCAGCGCTATGACAGGAACGATCATTTTAAGAAAAAAAAAATCATATACACATGTGCCCGCCTCTGTGGCCGAGCGGTTCTAGGCACTTCAGCAATCGCGCGAATGCTACTGTCGCAGGTTCGAATTCTGCCTCGGGCATCGACGTGTGTGATGTCCTTAGGTTAGTTAGGTGTACGTAGTTCTAATTTCTAGGGGACTAATGATTTCAGACGTTAAGTTCCATAATGCTCAGAGCCAATTGAACCATTTTCTTGACATATGCCCCATTCCAAATGCTTTCAGAGATGAAATGCATTTAATGCGCACTAGTGGTGCGCACTTCTATGTCTTATCCTCTTCGCTGGATTAATCGTGTTAGTATAATTAACTGGCCACCAAGGTCTCCCGCCATTACGCGATTAGATTTTTCGTTGTGAAGTTGGATGAAATGGGATGAACTTGTTGGTCGCATCATCGACGCGCTCAGTCAAGCAAAAATATGCGTCGAATGTCGCGGACATGCTTTACAAGAAAACCTGTGATGTCGAGTTTCACTTCGAGCTGTATTGCACAAAATGAAAAAAAAGGAAGAAGGAAAACTACTTGGTGTGATACGGCAAAATTTAACGTTCAAAGGAGTGTTGGTAACGTTCTCTGCTGGGTGAGATATTATATATAGGAAGCCACTGCTTCTGAAAGTGAAGTGTTTGTCAAGACTGTGACTATTACGGATTTTCTAATAAAATGAAACACCTACAACCGTCCTTATAATGACATTTGTTATATGCCTACCAGTTTCGGTGTTTCATTGCGCCACCTTCAGGCCTTAGCTGACGCTGAGGTTGTTAACACCAGCAACAGGATCAACTACTGGTCAGTTGATAGCTGATGGTACGAGAGGCAACACCGCTGTTACAGGTGTTCTGAAAAAACCGTTTACAGATGTTGGTGTATACGGACAGTTACAACCCCGTAAGCGTCTGCTAGCGCCTGTAGATGGTATACAGAAGCACCGAACTGGGAGCCTTATAATAAATGACATCCTAAGGACGGCAGTAGGTTTTTCAGTTTATTACATAGGTGAACGGCCGAAGTCCCTCAGACCTCAAACCACAAGCAGGAACTTACATTACGGATTCTGTCGCGAAGTGTGTTAACGGTAAGTCATTGTCTCAAACGAAGGTATTCCCATCAGCCGCGCAGTCTGATGTGCCTTGCCACATTTCGTGCGGCTGCACCTGTCGAAGGTTCGAGTCCTCCCTCTGGTAGGGGTGTGTTTGTTGTCCTTAGCGTTAGTTAGTTTAAGTTAGATTAAGTAGTGTGTAGGCCCAGGAACCGATGACCTCAGCAGTTTGGTCCCATACGAACTTACCACAACCTACTTACTGTCCCCATCAGTAGTCACAAAAAAACCGTAGATATTGACGATTCACACCTTGCGACTCGTAGGTATGGCAAGGGGCCTGGAAAACGATATAGAATGCACTTGAGTCTTTGGTGGCATAGAGAGAGAAATGAAGAGCTGCTTTATCCGTTCTTGCGTACTCTGAAGTAAGACAACTTTAGTGTCCCTGATAAAGCATTTTATTTTAACTGGTACGAGAGTCATAACAGATATGTCGAAGTGGTATCGCAGTTGTAGTCCAGCAACTCCATGTGGCGTGGAGCCGGCCGGTGTGGCCGTGCGGTTAAAGGCGCTTCAGTCTGCAACCGCGTGACCGCTACGGTCGCAGGTTCGAATCCTGCCTCGGGCATCGATGTGTGTGATGTCCTTAGGTTAGTTAGGTTTAATTAGTTCTAAGTTCTAGGCGACTGATGACCTCAGAAGTAAAGTCGCATAGTGCTCAGAGCCATTTGAACCATTTGTGGTGTGGATTCCACAACTCAATGGAAGTCCCCTTGTAATAGATCTGGCTTTACACCTATCATATTCAGCTGCAAGCAGCTCTTCTTAGGGAAGATGAAGTAGTGTGGTATGAAGTACCCCTGACAAATGGTTTATTCTGTACGAGTATCGTGAGAAAGTCTGCCTAAATTGTTGTCTCCCGCCGTGACTGGCTGAGGCGTTCGGAAGTAACAAGGAAAATATTATAAACTTATGTTATTGATATTAGAAAAACTAATCAGTGAAACTACTTGATTACTTTACTTGCCTTTCATATAAAGGTATCTTTTAATAGCAGGCTATCATTTCATTACTTCAAAAGTGTTAAGTACCAGCAGAATAAAAAAACAAAACTAAACGAAAAGACAAATGAGGCACTATGCAGATCTTCGGATCTTGCCTAATTTGGATGGCGGGCGAAGTGATTCCGCTGTAAGATCAGAGCTGGTTAGACAGTCTTGGATGACAGACATGGTTTCTGCCTTGGTCGGTATTGGTTAAGAACTTAGTTAGCAATCTCTGATTATTTGGGCGTGTAACTGAGAACAGTTGACGCTAGTTGCGCAGATAAGCAGTTCATTGTTTTGTTTATTTTGTATGAAAGTCTGAAGAACGAAGATTATTTGTGATTCCTCAAGTGAAATATAACTGTACAGTCTCTCGTGCTCTGCTAAAAATAAGCGAGAGGCATCCCGTAGAAACAAAGTAATTTAAAATTTAATTATTTTATCATTTCCTCGCTAAGAGTTTATTAAAGGCTCAAGATAAAGAATTTACGGCCTATTTCCTGTTTTCTGCGCAGGGGACAATAACTACAGAAGACTGCAGTTGGTGAAGGTGAATTAGAGCATACGCATTCCACTCAGAGCGATGGAAGCAAATAGGCACCTCGCGTGTACTGCAATCTTAGTACAAATGACGTCAGTGACACGTCATCTGTCGTAACACAGCCGGCCGCTGTGGTCGAGTGGTTCTAGGCGCTTAAGTCTGTAACCGCGTGACCGCTACGGTCGCAGGTTCGAATCTCGCCTCGGGCATGGATCTTTGTGATGTCCTTAGGTTACTGACGTTTAAGTAGTTCTAATTTCTAGGGGACTGATGCCCGCAGATGTTAAGTCCCATAGTGCTTAGAGCCATTTCAACGTTTTGTGGTAACATAGAGGACGTACGAAGGAGAGAAATTTTCTTAGGACCTGTTTCATCATACGCACGTCAATCCCTATATCACTGCCTCTCTTTCACTTTCCGTATGCTGCAGAAATACTGAGCCATGCTGTCTCTATATCCGACCATAATTGCGAAAGTGTTGGGGTCCAGGATATTGCGCAAGAGCTGGCTTTTTGATTATGCCCAATAAATGTTCGTTGGGATTCATATCTGGTGATGTGTGTGGCCAAATCATTCGGTCGAATTGTCCAGAATGTTCTTCAAACGAATCGATGACGATAGTGACCCGGTGACATGGAGCATTGTCATCCTTATAAACAGGATAGTCACGATAGTCAAGAGTGACTGGAATTCCAGAGCAGGAAAGGGGAGAGAAGGAAACATAGTGGGTGAATATGGATTGGAGGAGAGAAATTAAAGAGGAAGCCGTCTGGTAGAATTTTGCACAGAGCATAACTTAATCATAGATAACACTTGCTTCTAGAATCATAAAAGAAGTTTGTATACATGGAAGAATCCTGGAGATACTAGAAGGTATCAGATTATATAATGGTAAGACAGAGATTTAGGAACCAGGTTTTAAATTGTAAGACATTTCCAGGGGCAGATGTGGACTCTGACCACAATCTATTGGTTATGAACTGTAGATTAAAACTGAAGAAACTGCAAAAAGGTGGGAATTTAAGGAGATGGGACCTGGATAAACTGACAAAACCAGAGGTTGTACAGAGTTTCAGGGAGAGCATAAGGGAACAATTGACAGGTATGGGGGAAAGAAATACAGTAGAAGAAGAGTGGGTAGCTCTGAGGGATGTAGTAGTGAAGGCAGCAGAGGATCAAGTAGGTAAAAAGACGAGGGCTAGTAGAAATCCTTCGGTAACTGAAGGTATATTGAATTTAAATGATAAAAGGAGAAAATATAATAGTGCAGTAAATGAAGCAGGCAAAAGGGAATACAAACGTCTCAAAAACGAGATCGACAGGAAGTGCAAAATGGCTAAGCAGGGATGGCTAGAGGAAAAATGTAAGGATGTAGAGCCTTATTTCACTAGGGATGAGATAGATACTGCCTACAGGAAAATTAAAGAGACCTTTGGAGAAAAGAGAGCCACTTGTATGAATATCAAGAGCTCAGATGGAAACCCAGTTCTAAGCAAAGAAGGGAAAGCCGAAAGGTGGAAGGAGTATATAGAGGGTCCATACGAAGGCGATGTACTTGAGGACAATATTATGGAAATGGAAGAGGATGTAGATGAAATGGGAGATACGATAGTGCGTGAAGAGTTTGACAGAGCACTGAAAGACCTGAGTCGAAACAAGGCCCCCGGCGGTAGACAACATTCCATTAGAACTACTGATGGCCTTGGGAGAGCCAGTCCTGACAAAACTCTTCCATCTGGTGAGCAAGATGTACGAGACAGGCGAAATACCCTCAGACTTCAAGAAGAATATAATAATTCCGTTCCCAAAGAAAGCATGTGTTGACAGATGTGAAAATTACCGAACTATCAGTTTAACAAGTCACAGCTGGAAAATACTAACGCCAATTCTTTACAGACGAATGGAAAAACTGGTAGAAGCGGACCTCGGCGAAGATCAGTTCGCATTCCGCAGAAATGTTGGAACACGTGAGGCAATACTGACCTTACAACGTATCTTAGAAAATAGATTAAGGAAAGGCAAACCTACATTTCTAGCATTTGTGGACTTAGAGAAAGCTTTTGACAATGTTGACTGGAATACTCCCTTTCAAATTCTGAAGGTGGCAGGGTTAAAATACAGGGAGCGAAAGGCTATTTACAATTTGCACAGAAACCAGATGGCAGTTATAAGAGTCGAGGGGCATGAAAGGGAACAAAATAACTGATGATGGTCAAAGTAGAGAGGATATAAAATGTACACTGGCAATGGCAAGGAAAGCGTTTCTGAAGAAGAGAAATTTGTTAACATCGAGTATAGATTTAAGTGTCAGGAAGTCGTTTCTGAAAGTATTTGTATGATGTGTAGGCATGTATGGAAGTGAAACATGGACGATAAATAGTTTGTACAAGAGGAGAATAGATAGGTAGATCACATAACTAATGAGGAGGTATTGAATAGAATTGGGGAGAAGAGGAGTTTGTGGCACAACTTGACAAGAAGAAGGGACCGGTTGGTAGGACATTTTCTGAGGCATCAAGGGATCGCAAATTTAGCATTTGAGGGCAGCGTGGATGGTAAAAATCTTAGAGGGAGACCAAAGGATGTAGGTTGCAGTAAGTACTGGGAGATGAAGAAGCTTGCACAGGATAGAGTAGCATGGAGAGATGCATCAAACTAGTCTCAGGACTGAAGACCACAACAACAACAACAATAATCACGAATGGCTGGAAATGGCTTCCAAGTAGCCGAACGTAACCATTTACAGTCAACGATCGGTTCAGTCAGCCCGAGGGTCCAGTTCATTCCATACCAGCTTGCACAGTGCTTTGTTGATGACTTCGTAGGGTCTGCGCCACACTCGAAACCTACCATCAACTCTTAGCAACTGAACTCCAGACACATCCGACGAGGCCAAGGTTTTCCAGTTGTCTAAGGTTCAACTGGTGTTGTTACGAGCCCAAGAAAGACACTGCAAGCGACGCTCGCTAGTGCACTGCTCTTTTATACTTTGTGTGTGTGACACTACCTCCACCTGTACGTGTGCATTTCGTTATCCGAAGACTTTCGTTACCTCATTGTATATTTTTTATGAATTACGCCTTTCAGGGAAATATCTTCCATCTGAATCTCTCCCCATATATCTCACAGATATTTCCCGAAAAAGGAATTAATGCTACCGGCTACGTATACTACATGCGACTTTGTCCACAGTGAGAATGTCGCTGACGAGTGAAACAAGTAAAATTACTCGTTTTCTTTGCTACATCGCTGTAACTTGAACAAGCAATATCATGATTCCATTGAACATTTGTTTCGGTTTTCAGTTCGTTCGTCTTTTGTCGTCTATGTTGGTAACAGTTCGACAGTGAGACAAAAAAATCGGTTCAAATGGCTCTGAGCACTATGGGACATAACTTGTGAGGTCATCATTCCCCTAGAACTTAGAACTACTTAAATCCAACTAACCTAAGGACATCACACACACATCCGTGCCCGAGGCAGGATTCGAACCTGCGACCGTAGCGGTCGCGCGGTTCCAGACAGTGAGACATTCGATACATATCGCTCGTAGGGCACAGGCGACTTCAACACCCAAGGTTCTTCCTAATTACCCAGATTTCAATTAAATGTTAACTTCTCTCCAAATTTCAAAGTTTTTTTTTTAGTATGATCATTTGGTATAAATTTTACTGCTCCAGAAACAGCTAACAGCTAAGTAGTCGTGAGTTAGAGATCATATTATTCATCTGAGAATGGCCTACTTCAGATGTACAGATATACCTGATCTACGAAGTCCCCTCTGCAACCTCTAGAAGTGTGTAACATGAATTGTGAAAGATCCCGTAAATCCTTGAAATATTGCAAAATTAAATCATTTTCTTTTCCTTCTTCTTTTCGTTTCGTAACTGTATATCTCTTTTCCTCGACGTTCAATTTTGCCTTTATAGGCTAACGTTTAGTTAGAATATGAGTGCGCGTTATTATAACTAACACCTGATATGAATCTGCCCTTTCTAAATACGATAACTGTCTTCCTATTCTTCTTTGCTCTCTTTCTTCGACTTTGCTCTGCGAAAAATAATAATTTTGTTCTTGGATTCTTTTACTATTATTTTGAAATTAATTTTTTCTTAAGGACCTAAAGGTCTAGTAATATATCAAGTTACTTCTGAAGAACAAAGTAGGAATGTATCATTTGTAACATTTTTTTTCCAATATATGTCAGGTACATCTCCTGAAATTTAGATCCAGCATTGTGAGATTTTATTGCAGGAATGGTTGGATACTCAGTTCAGCTTCCCATAGTGTGAGTAATAGCACTGCACGCTGTACCGTTAACGGCTCCTTAACACCACACTGGAGACTGGAACTTGTTTAAATATCCTTCAAAATTTAATATCCAATATTGCTTGATAATAACTCGAACTTCACGGTAATAATACAGGGCGAGTCAAAAGTCCTTGGACACCTTCATAAGTTGGAATATTAAAGCGAAAATTGAAATGTGAGAAAGGGAACGTAGGTCTGACGTGGGGCAGCAACTTTTGGAGTGAATGCCCGCCATCTTTAAATCCACTAGTTTGGATTCAAGTCATTTTTTTGATGGGAAGTGGGGTGTATGACACATCAAATAACACTCCCTTGAGCTCTAGAATTGAGTGGTGTAATTTGTTTTTGTCTGTCTTGTACAGTTTAGAAGTTATTAATGTTCAAAGTTACCTTGATGCTGACTCATGTATCTCTTTGTTCCAGCAGATCTAAAATGGTATGAAGGAAATTTCCCAACTTTGAACACATTAATAACCTCTAAACTGTACAAGATAGACAAAAACAAATTACACCACTCAATTCCAGAGCTCAAGGGAGTGTTATTTGATAAGTCATACACCTCCCTTCCCATAAAAAAAAGGACTTGAATCCAAAATGGCAGATTTCAAGATGGCGGCCATGAATGACATTCACTCCAAAAGTTGCGGCCCCATATCAAACCTTTGGTCCCATCCTCACATTTCAATTTCACCTTTTATCTTCCAATTTATGAAGGTGTCCAAGGACTTTTGACTCACACTGTAATGTTGTCCCTGGTGCAATAATTCCAGTACAGAAAGCGAGTAAGTAAATATTTCATACCCCCATGAAACAGAAAACATTCTCACTCGATATGTTTGTGCACAGAACCACTACTACAAGACTGAACTAAAGCTTACGCAGATCGAAATATTATTCTTCACACACCAATCAAATTACATTCGAGTTATTGTTGTCGAATGACTCGGTTACGATCAGTGGACATTAACCGAATATTATTCTAACACAGTACCCTTAAACTAAACAATAACTCGAATTCCTTTAATTACGTAATAGTAGACGAAACGTGTACACTGATAACTCTAGGAAACAGTGGAAACTCGATTTAGATAACTTGTTGAAAGTCAATCTGATGACCTTTGAGTTGTAACCTGAAGCCACGCTCCCAAGCTAACTTACCCAACTTCGGTTTGATAATTAGACTACGTCAGATAAAATTGTACTCCCCACAGTCTGGTAACTTGAGTTTGTCGACGTGAAAGCTGTACTGCTAACTGCTATAAGAACCATACTAAAAGTTCAGTAAGCACTAAAACTAATTTCCCTCCGAACAGGCCTCGGATGGCCGAACAGTACCGACCAACCGCCGTGTCATCCTCAGGCGATAGCCGTCACTGGATGCGGATATGGAGGGGCATGTGGTCAACACACCAATCCTCGAGCCATTGTTAGTTTTCATGGGTGGAGCCACTGCTTCTCAGCCAAGCAGCTCCTCAATTGGCCTCACAACGGCTGAGTGCACTCCACTTGTACAGCCTTCGGCAGATCCGGGCGGTCACTATCCAAGTGGTAGCCCAGCCCAACAGAGCTTCACTTCAGTGATCTGAAGGGAACTGGTGCTACCACTGCAACAAGGCCGTTCTTGTAAACCATAAAACGATAGAACTTAAGTGTGTTCCAAGAGAAAAAACTAATTGTGGTAGGAAACGCGTGTCGAAAATTGTCATCCAACGAGGCAACAAAGCATCGCATTCATAGGAGACAAGGCCTTTCTGCCGCAGCTAGCTCCATCTTCCCCACTGGAACTCGTGATGATCAATCGTGATCACTGAATTACAAAGTGCATTGCGAGACGTTCCATCTACGGCTCGTCAGCGTACAATGTCACGTTTGCTGCAGAAGTGGGTTGGGTTGGGTTATTTGGGGAAGGAGACCAGACAGCGAGGACATCGGTCTCATCGGATTACGGAAGGATGGGGAAGGACGTCGGCCGCGCCCTTTCAAAGGAACCATCCCGGCATTTTCCTGGAGCGATTTAGGGAAATCACGGAAAACCTAAATCAGGATGGGCGGACGCGGGATTGAACCGTCGTCCTCCCGAATGCGAGTCCAGTGTCTAGCCACTGCGCCACCACGCTCGGTGCTGCTGCAGAAGTGGTGGCCCAGGGACAGGTGCCGACGCCTGTAATTTCGACTCTCTGTAGCGTCGTTGGATGACATTTCCAGACGTGGGTTCCTACCCTCGATTTGTTCCTCAGGTCACCGTCGAAGATTGTAGCAACATTTGTACGACTTACTGTACAGCTTTAATCACGTCAAATGTACCTGAGCAGAAATACTGGGCTCAAATTTAACTCCGTCTGTAGAAAAGAAAATAACATGGAACCACGGTCAGAACAGGAGGTTTTGAAGCCAGCTCCAACACTGAGCTGAACTTAGCGACGTGCAGTCAGTGATGTAGATGCAATCCAGCCAAGAGCAAAGAGAGAACTTTTACAAACATTAACAGACGTAAGCCGTGAGCGCATTCGATATGTAATCGCCGCTCCGGATCAGCTCAGTCTCAGTTGTTTTCGACAGATAACAGGAGGTGGTCCACTCAAAGGCAGGGGATGACGAAAACATGGGACACAGGCGCTGCAAACAACTGCTGGGCTCGAATAACCCATTCAGCGGAAGTCTGCATAGAAAATCTGTCAATTCACGTGCCTGAAAAACACGACGCTCGAATCTGCTATCTACGGAAATTGCAGGCAAAGGGGAATGGCTCTAGCATATGGAACTGCTTGGTGAGCGTCGTAAAATGTAGACTGTACGAGAAGCTAGAAGGAGTTACCCTCTGTGGCGTGGGGATTCTTATGCAGTGTGATCTGTGCTTCAATTGACTCCAGTGTCGATAACAGATTTTCCCGTTAGTTACATTCGTAAATTCTGGTTTGCTTCACGCTTACTTCTGTCTGTTGCCTTTGTGCTCTGTGAATAATTTCACGAATATTATGAGTTATGTCTATAATGTGTATTCAGTATAAAAGCAAGTTCAATTATCCTGTCTTAACTGAAAACGCGTGGTCGTCCTGGTTCAAATTGTGTTTACCAGTAAATACACTTTTATATGAATGCACATTGCCGAAGTTTTCTGACTGTTTATTTTACAGATATTCCGTTTCACTTCAATCGAGCCCAGTTTTTAATTTAATGGGCTGACATTTGGAGGCAGGGTTAAATATATTACTGTTAGCTGAAGCAAGCTGGTCGTGGTTGCTTTAACTTTTTTGCACATCTTTTATCGTTGCCTATCTGATTTAAAGTGTTATTTAATAGTGTCTCATTGTCTGGTGTGAGCTGGTAACTAAAAGTATAATTTTCCATAGTAATTTATTGGTATGCAACATCTGCTGATGGAAGTACTTTTCTCTCTGTCTTAGTTAATCCTGTACTTCTTAATCTATGTTGAAACAGAACGACCAGTGTGAGGTTAAGTTTAATTCTTTGTTATATTCAGTTTAACTATTCACTTCTGATTTTAAATTGTATAATTTATTTGTTTGCATTTTGTGAATCTTACTAGTTCACGACCTTCAGTGAAATTGTTCAATTTCTTATTCGATAATTATACTGTAAATTTGTTCGCATTCATTGACGTTTCTCAAAATTAGCAGTGACTTGCTGAATAAATACATAAATGCCTGCAGTATCATTTCAGAAATAAACTGTCTTTTCTGGTTCAAATGTTATTTTGTGGAACGCATTCCCAGCTCTTCGTTAGCTACAAGATTTCGCAGTTCTCTCTGTGAATGTAAATTGTTTGTTTGGTGCGAAATCTAATATTTGTATTGAGAATATTACAAAAATCGGGAAATTTCATGGAGCTTGTTTGGAATGTCTCTCTGAGTGATAATAATATGAGAAAATATCCTGACAAGATTACTTATACGTTATGAATTAAAATACAGATACTTTGTTCGGATTACTTGATTTTCTTTCCGTATATACGACATATTTCAAGACATAAACTGATTTTTGTAAAGCATAAAACAAAATCACTGGTTGAATAGACGAAGTTAGCAGCAAAAAGAAAGAAGGCAACTTATACAAAATGTATCAGTTTGTGGAGCAGGACTTATTATCAGTGGTAAGAGCACAGAGAAAGGATTAATATTTACAGAAACAGCATGTGATATTTTTCATTGAATTGCTCAGCAAAACTAGAAGACTAAATCAGGGAAATGATGTACATGAGAAATGATGTGCATGGAAGCGCAGGTTGCAAAAATGAGTAGAATACTCTAGAATTTCTGCAGTAATTTGGACAATGGTTGTGTATCACCAAGACTAAATTTTCGAAATCACATATACCTTACAGAATGGCTTTATGAAATATCTTGCATTCACATTCTCTATTAGATTGGGATACTTGAGCTAGGAGTCACGTGTTAGTGCCTGTCTGGTTCCCCACAGGCATGATCATGCCAGCCCGAGGGCGTTTAGCATGCAAAAATTCACGGTATGCCGTCTCATATAACGCAGAGACATATAAAAGAACGCTGGTATGGGGAATGTACTCCGTGCGAAATTTAATCCACACTGTCTTGAGCTCAACAGGCTCACAGCTTCTCTGCCAGCGCTCTCTAGGGGCAAACACGTAAACGCGAAACTGGTGCAAAAGTGGCTGAAGCAGCAGGATATGAAAATGGTGACTCAAGGCTCAGAATATTAAATGCAAGAATAATGAAAATGCAGTCAAAGATATACTTGGAAGTATTCCTCAGACGACTGGACCACTGTATTGTAAGGATTGTGTAGATGCTTTTTGTTACATTCCCTCTGAGAAACAAAAAAATAATGATGGGGATTACTTTGTTACTCCATCTTGTTGCAAATTGTTGCTAACTATCGAAACAAACTGCACTTCAGGGTGCAGTAGCAAACAATTTTGAATAAAATAATTGGTTGCCGCGACAACAGAACAATAATAGAGTCCATTAAAAGAGTCTTAAGTTTCTAATAAGTTTGTTTTTCATTATAGTTACTGTCTAATATGGAGAATATAGACTGTTCTCTTACAGCTTTTCAGATCCTTCAGCAATGTTTATTGTTATTTGGTTATTTGCAACTGGTTTTTAAGCTCTACAACTATATCCACATGCATTTTAGTTGAGTAACCAATTTCTTGTACCACCCAAAGTATACCACTTAATTTAATTCCTCTCTTTCTATGTTGCAGTTTCGTCGTAACTAGAGAATGCTGAATTAGAATAACGGATCCACTTGCGGTGATATACGACATCGATTACGAGACTTGAAGCGTCTGAGTATGAACGCTTAGAGCTTCGTAGTAGATAGCAAACACAATCTCCCAGTTATTCGGGTGCGGATTATGTGGATAGCGGATTATTCATTCATGGTTCGAGCACTTATGAAAATTGAAAAGAAACATAAACAATTTTTTCTTATTGTTATTCCAACGCTTCGGTAGGGGCGTACTGGTACCGGATAAGGCCACTGTTCAGCTAATGGAAAAGATGCTTGAAGTATCAATACATCTTATACATTACAGTTCTCCGCTGCTTTTCTCTATATGAATGTTGTGGCTAACCTCACAAACTAAAGTAGGGATTTTGTTGCAGCTGTCACTAATAGACAGATTTATAGGTGAGGAAGGTTTGTTTGTATAATCTATTGCTTATGGTAATGGTGAATGTGTAATTCGTGTCTTATTGTCTGTTCCATATTTAACTGAGTTTATATCTCGTGTTCATGATGGGAGCTACGAACTGTTCGGCGGGAAAAGCAGTTAACAGCAGTCACAACTACAGAGATCACCGAAGTTTCATTGGAATCTGTGCGTAATATAAAGTCCCTCGCTACGTTTTCTGAGTTTCTGTGAAAGCTAATTGCTGGAACTACAGTCGAGATTTTGATATAGTTTTCACTGATAGTCTGGTTCACGAGGAAGGTTTGTGTATATCACTGAATTTGATAAAGAAGTTCCCATACTGTAGATACTTGCGAAGCTGGGATGGGTCACTAAACTAATTAGAGTGAATATTTTGGTTTACAAGGCAAAATTTCTGGCTGTGAAGACGTGATGACGAAAATATCGCAGTTGGTTAAATAGTGACCCCTGTGGGACGCCTGTGTCCCGGGACTGGAGCAGCTAATTGACGCAGACATATTGGAAAAACTGTTTTCGGTAGAAAAAACGAACAAACAAGTATCATTCGAGAAGCATATTGTCACAGCATATTATCACACAAACTGATGCAATGAAATTTGTGTATCTGTTATTAAAGTATACAGGAGAAAGTCTGAATATAGTGATGTACTGGCTCTCAGGAAAATTATAATCGTTTGAAGAAAAAATTTAATTAAAACATACGGTATTGGAAAGATTATTTCCCGGAAGAGAATTGAAAGCAGATGATACGAAGTACTGTGTACTGTAAGCGTAATACTGTAAACTAATTGTCACCATCAAGTAATACGTAAGTATTTCACTGCGCTTTCAAACAGGGAAAGTAGTGTATTAACTGAACACCGTAAATAGCAGTTTTTCGCAGAAATTAGTGTGTTTCGTATTGTCTGTGTTTTTCGATTATCCATGAAGACTCAGGTCCGCATCACCTAGAGCAGTCTGGAGTTCTTCTATACGATGAGTTATTGAATAAAGCTGAGTAGAGCCAGAACAGTAATAGAACAGTATTTAGCGCCTATTATGTACCTGGCTGATGTTCACGATTAGTTAGTTGCGATCTCCCAGCCTACACTGCAGTGCCCGCCATAAGCGCTCGTAGTGAAGCGTCTTCCAATAAGAGTCACAGATTTCTTAGAAGACAATTAAAAGGATTCGTGTAGGTCGTGGCGTATGTGCAGAAAGTCTCCATCAACAAGCAATGGCTTCATTTTCTAGTGTGACTGTGGCAGTAAACATCAGACAATGAATCACTGTGCAGCAAGCTGAAGCAGACGCGCGTACCGTGGAAATCTAGAAGATTATTTCGAAGTAAGAGGGGCTGCTTTTGAATGAATTACAAAATTAGATATTACTTTATAGATTTAGTGTTTCAGTCATATTTGAATTTTTAAAATTATACAATTTACACATGTTAGTTGCAGTTCGGTTTGTATTGCCATAGACTACATAAACAAATTACTACAGTGGTTTTGGCGGCCCACCTAAATCGTATTTCCTAACAAGTTGCTATCGGCAGCATACGAGTCCGGCTTGTAGTGGCCGCCTCCTCCCCCCCCCCCCCCCCCCCCCACCGCCACCAGAGACACCACAAGTGTTATTCATCCACTCTTATTGTGGTACTACGTCAACTATCGTCTTCCCGTGGCCTAGGGGTAGCGCCCTTGATTAGTAATCAAACAGTCCTCCATCCCGGTTACGAAATACAACAAACCGCTTAGATTTTGAATAAAAAATGTGTGCAGAGGCGGCGGGAAAGGAGAAGTCACCCTCACTCTGCCAACAGCCTTGTCAAAGAGGGCGGAGGAGAGGACAGAGGTCCAGGGAAATCTCTTATCCTTGGCGGGGGAAATGGCCCTGAAAGTCTGAACAATCAGCAGTCATCAATGAAAATGGATACCACACACGATGGATGTCTGCTGCATCTGTGGTCCGTAATAGGGAAAGTGTCATGATGATTCTCCATTGGCGAAGGATTCCGGAATAGTCCCCCATTTGGATCTCCGAGAAGAGACTGCCAAGGGAAGGTGACCTTGAGAAAAAATATTGAATAATCAAAGAAAGGATAATGTTCTGTGAGTCTGGGCGTGGAATATCAGAACATTGAACTTGGTAGGGAAATTAGAAAATAAGAACATGTGAATGCTAAGCTCAGTCTAGATATAGCTGTGGTCGGTGAAGTGCAGTGGGAAGAAGCCAATGATTTCTAGTCAGATGAGAATAGGGTAATATGAACAGCAGGAGAAAATTGTATAGCGACAGTAGTATTCGTTATGAGAAGGTTAGTAGGGCAGAGAATGTGCTACAGCGAACAGTTCAGTGATAGAATCGGCGGAAAACCAACACCAGCAACGCAGGCCGAAGAAGAATACCTAGAAAAAGTTTATGAGGGTATTGAACGGGTAATTCAGTACGTAAAGAGCGATGAAAATGCGCGATTGGAATGCGGTTGTAGCAAAAGAAATAGAAGGAAGGGTTACGGCAGAATATGAGCTTGGTACTAGGCATGGGAGAGAAGTAAGTCAACTGAGTTCTGTAATAAATTTCATCTAGTAATAGCGAATACTCATTTCAAGAATCCAAGAAGGAGAGTTATACCTAGAAAAGGGCAGCAGATACGAGAAGATTTCAGTTAGCTTACATCATGGTCAGGCAGAGATTCCAAAAGTCAGATACTGGATTGTAAAAGGCACTCATGAGCAGATGCAGACACAGATCACAATTTAGTACTGATGAAGAGTAGGTTGAAGTTTGAGATACTCGTCTGGAAGGAACAATGAGCAAAGAAGGGGAATACGGAAGCACTAAGGAATGGAGAGGTACGTCTGGAGCTCTCTGAGGCTGCAGATACTGCGATAATGAGTAGCACAGAAGGCAGTTGAGCTGAAGAGTAATGGACATATCTAAAAGAGCAGTTACAAAAGTTCAGTACAGGAGGCAGTTCAGCTGAAGAGTAATGGACATATCTAATAGAGCAATTACAGAAGTTCGAAAGAAAACAGTTGGTGCAAGGAAGGTAACTTGGAAGGAACCATGGATAACACAAGAAATACTTTAATTGATCGACGCAAGAAGGAAGTACAAAAATGTTCATAGGAACTTCGGAATACAGAAATAGAACTCACATAGGAACGAAATAAACAGGAAATGCAGGGAAGCTAAGACGAAAAGGCGGCATGATAAATGTGAAGAAATCGAAACAAAAACTGTTATCGACTGACTCAGCATGTAGAAAAGTTAAAGCAACCTTCAGTGAAATTGGAAGCAAAGGAGGTAACATTTACAGTGAGATGGGATTTCACGGTTGAATGCGGAGAAGAGAGTAGGTTGGTCTAAAGAGTACCATTAATCCCTATATGAGATGGAAGACTTGTCTGATCACGTGATGAAGAAACTGGAGACAGTGTAGAAGAGATAGGAAACTCCGTATTGGAATCAGAATTTAAAAGTGCTTCATAACAGTAAGATCGAATAAGACATTAGGGATACATAACATTCCATCAGAATTTCTAAAATCATTGGGGTAGTGGCAACAAAACGACTATTCACGCTGGTATGTAGAATGTATGAGTCTGGTGATGTACCGTCTGACTTACGGAAAAACATCATCCGCACGATTTCCAAGATCGGAAGACCCGGCAAGTGTGAGGATTAGCGCACAGTCAGCTTAAGCTTAAAAGCTCATGCAACCCAGTTGCTGACAAGAATAATTTACAGAAAGTTGAGGACGTGTTAGATGACGATCAGTTTGGCTATAGGAAGAGTGAAGCGACAAGAGTGGCGTTCTGACGTTGCAGTTGATAACGGAAGCATGACTAAAGTAAAATCAAGGCACGTTCATTGCATTTGTCGGTCTTGAAAAAACACTCGACAATGTCAGGTTGTGCTAGATGTTCGAAATACGGAAAAAAATAGTTGTAAGCTCTAAAGAAAGACGGGTAATGTAGAATATGTACAAGTACGAAGAGGGAAGAGTAAGAGTGGATGTCCAAGGACGAAGTGATCTGATTAAAAAGGCAATAAGACACGGATGTAGTCGTTCGCCCCCTACTGTTCAGTCTATACATCGAAGATGCACGAGGGAAATAGAAGAAAGGTTCAGAAGTAGAATTAAAATTCAGGGTCAAAGGATATCAACGATATGATTCGCCAATGACTCTGCTAGCCTCAGTGAAAGTGAAGAAGAATTAGGATTTGCTGAATACAGTGCTGGTTATAGAGTATGGACTGAGAGTAAACTGAAGAAAGACGAAAGTAATGCGAAGTAGGAAAAATGAGATCAACGAGAAACTTAACATCATGGTTGGTGATCACGTAAGGAATTCTGCTACCTATGCAGAAAAATAACCCATGAAGGACGCAGCAAGAAGGACATTAAAAGGAGACTAACACTGGCAAACCTGAGCATTCCTGCCATTAAACATAGGGCTTAATATGAGGAAGAAATTTCTGAGAATGTACGTTTGGAGCACAGCATTGCATGGTAGAGAAATATGGACTGTGGGAAAACCTGAATAGAAGAAAATATAAGCATTTCAGAGGTGATGCTACAAAAGAATGTTGCAAATTAAGTGGATTTATAAGGTACGGAATCAGGAAGTTCTCCAGAGAATCGGTGGTTAAAGAAATATACGGAAAATATTGAGAAGGAGAAGGGACAGGATGGCCAGACATCTGTTAAGGCATCAGGGAATAACTTCCACTGTACTAGGGGGAACTGTAGAGGGTAAAAAGTTTAGGCGATGGCAGAGATTTGAATACATACAGCATATAGTTGAGAACGTAATTTGCAAGTGTTACTCTGAGATGAAGAGGTTGGCACAGGAGAGGAATTCGTGGTGGGGCGTATCAAATCAATCAGAAGACTGATAAGAAAAAAAAGTCGCGTAAGTTTTCTTCCAGGAAATTCTTTTAACTCCAATGCGGAAGAGAGCAGAATTTACGTAACTTTCCACTTAAATTTGTCCCCTTTTTCAAAGAAGTTAAAAAAGTATTTGTAATCATGGAAGTAAGCGATAATTGAATTCAAAGTAGTGAAGGTGATCTTCAATTGAAACACTGTCAATATTATCTGCTGGAATTTTGATCAATGACTAAAAGAGCTGAACCATATATTCTCTGGAAGATGTAAGAATTTAATATAGGTCTGTTTCTTATGCAGCCAACTGATTTTTATTTAAACCCAAACATGTTTCAGCTCCATCGTCAGTGGCTACGTTCATTAAGTTCTGTAAACATTTAATTGTTAATCTAGCGAAATTAGGCCTGAAACCAATTTCCGTTTGTTTCTGTTGTTACCTTAATATTTGTACGTTGTTGGGTACTTTGAGACCGTCTCTAGATTCCTGTGTATTGGTAGCCTGTTATCAGAATTTTAAAGATGTTCCTGTAAGTGTGTTTGACGAGTTCACAGATCTCTCCGGCTATAAACGTAATTTTGTTGCCTGAAAGTATTTTCACGACTGTATTTTGCGAATACTTACAGATGGGATCGCAGTACCCACTCCCATCTCGTCTTTTTCATCACCACAGAGGATAACGTTTCGAACTGCACTGATGGGAACCCTACCGTCTGCTGTATGTTACTGTATCTAACAATATTTTAAAAAAGTATCAACACTGTGGATTTATTGGACAACTGGTTCTTAATTATGGATGTTCACCGCATCGTGTTTCATTCTGCAACAGAAAGCTGAAAGAACACAATGCTGTGCTACGCCTTGTAACCAGAGATCGTGCAATGGACCAGTCTGGTCTAGGTTGCCGGGTTACCAGAAATTTCGCATCTTCTAGTGCGGATCATCTTGTACGAACTATCTCTATACAATACCTTAATATTCAGAGAGAAGGGTTGTTTTAATAAAGAAGTGTTCGAAACTGCGGACATGGGTGACACATGATGATCAAGTGCAAGTGCAAAACAGGTATTCCATACAAGATAATAAAACACAAGAGGAGGAGAACATGAGTTCATAATTCGCACAGAACAAAATTCATTCTTGAAATACTTTAATTTGAAGGCACACATGTTCCTCACATCTCATACATTCTTCGTTCCATAATAACAACTACTCGATACACTTTATATTGAAGCCACACTCATGCATCACATCACACATTCTTCGTTCCAGGATAAAGCATTAAAGACCGAGGAAAATCGCTAACGAAAATTAATGAAGGTTGTTTGTCTCTTATATTGTACATTCAAAGTAATGGACTAGAGGTTGAAGATACCGCTTCAGTTGTAAATTTCCTTTATTATCGAGACCGGTTTCGGGCTCTCATAAGCCCATCCTCAGGTGTCGCTACTGTGCTGTGGCCCCCGAGCGCTGCGGTGGACGTGTACCAGGCGCGTTGTGCTCCTTATGAGCCATAGGTCAGTAGCCTGTAATCTTCCCTCTGTCGATATTACTAGGCTGCGGTCTCACTTTCACTTTTACGCCAACACATCCATGGGTTTCTTGCAGAGGGGTAGCCCTTCTGTATCTCGAAAGGCCACTGGCATCTATGGTAGTGTCCTAAACGTAAATATCGCATTGTTCCAGTCATGTGATAACTGGTCTTTCAGCTTTCTCTGTGTATGCAGCGTCAAACTCAAATGTTACCTGAAGATACCTACAGTATTAAGAGACCCTTTAGTGGGCCATAGAGTCCTCTGCAAGACGATTCGTCTCTGCACACTTACTACGAACCTACATCCATTTCAACATGGTTTCGTTGAGTCTTGATCTCTCTACAGGGCTTTTTTTATCCCTAGACATCCTACAGAAACTAGTTAACTGTTCCTTGATGCCTCAAGATGTGTCCTTATACTTAATCCTGCTTTTAGGCAAGTTTGTTTATAGAGACATGGACGGAAAGTGTTCTGAAGGGTATAGGATGGTTCAAATGGCTCTGAGCACTATGGGACTTAACAGCTGAGGTCATCAGTCCCTTAGAACTTAGAACTACTTAAACATAACGTACCTAAGGACATCATACATACCCATGCCCAACGCAGGATTCGAACCTGCGATCGTAGTGGTCGTGCGGTTCCAGACTGTAGTGCCTAGAACCGCTCGGCCACTCCGGCCGGCAGGGTATAGGAGTTAAAAGTTGTTGCAGCTCAGTTTTGTGGGAAATATGTGGGAGGTGAAGGTGTTTTAGGTATCCGGTGTTTCTGAACTTTATGGGCTGATTTAGTGTCTGATTCGAAGATAGTATTCAGATACGAAATTTATGTGGAGTACTAGTCTTTCCAGAAAGTGTAGGCAGTTTTGAAGCTTCAGAGGAGCAAAGGCCAGTAGGTTATCAGTACCGTTTCTGGCACATACCTTGGATAAAGGATAAAAGTTGTAGTGCAAGACAGAGGAGGAATACATTCAGAAAATGGACTCTGGGATGAAAAGATTGGCACAAGAGGGGAATTTGTGGCTGGCCACATGAAACCAGTCAGAGGGCTGATGGATCAGAAAAAACCTTACACAACCGGTAACAGGTTACACCCTTGGGCTACGTATGTTGAAGGCCACCCTCTGGGAAACTACTGGGTATTAAGCAAGGTCTCCCAGGGAAATCACCAGCCTTCTGCTTCACCCTCTCCACCGCCCCCTCTCACCTTACCTGGTCGACCAATGAGGTTCAACCACCCCTCCTCCATCATCGCATTTTTTTTAAACTGGGACACTCGAATGAGAGCGATTTGTTCTGTAGCTGGACAGCATGAGGAGGGAATCAGACAGAATCTATTTATTAAGAGCAAATTCCATTAAGTCAAGTTACTAGAGATCCTTTTGTTAATACAGTTAAATATTATGAAATACGAAGTTACAGAAGAGGTCACAGACAGGCAGATATGAAAGTACTCTCATTTTTACACATTTCGTGTAAGTGGACAAAATTTTACACATTTTGTTCACTTACAAGGTCTATTAAAAAAATTCCACGACTTTGTCCACATAATTTTTCTACGCTGGCCTTTGCTTGCTGCGCATGGTCTTCTTCAAAATACTCTCCTCCACAACTGGTACATTGCTTCCAACGCCATGTCCATTTCTGGAAGCAGTCTTGCTACACCTCATGCTGCATCGTGCAAAGCACCGTCTACAATTTTTCTTTTATCTCGTTTATTGTTGCAAATCTTTGTCCTTTCGAAGGAGTTTTCAACCTTTGAAATAGAAAAAAAGTCCGAAGGGGCCAGATCTGGAGAGTACAGAAGGTGAGACAGCACAGAGATTTGGTTTCTTGTGCAATAGTCATGCACCAACTGGCAATGTGCTTGTGTGTTATCGTGATGCAAGAGCCATGAATTGTCTCGCCATATTTCAGGGTGTTTCATTCTCACATTTTCTGGTAGGCAACGCAACACGTCCCGATAGTATCGTTGGTTAACAGTTTCTCCTTGTCGCACTAATTCATGATGAAGTAATTCTTCAGAGTTAAAGAAAACTATCAGCATGGGTTTGACATTTGACCTGACCCGACGAGCTTTTCTTGGTCTTGGAGAACCTTTCCAGACCTACTGCGAAGATTGAACCTTGGTCTCAATATCGTAAAGATTTTCTTGAGTTTCAAGGAAAATTTTATGCAGGCGCGTTGAACAGTAGCTAACATACATAAAACCATGAAACTTACAGTGGTAACATCTTAAACATAGGCGTGTGCAGAAATACCAACCGCATTCCGTTCCATCACGCCATTTTAGCGAAATTCCGAGTGTTGGAATTTTTTGAACAGACCTCGTACTTGAGTTCTGTCTCGACATCGTGCCACTATTGCATCACGTCACGACATCGTGTCAATATCGCATCATCATCATAATGTACTCAACCAGCCACAGTGATGCATGGTTCCAATTTATTTATCGCTGCTTCACCGTCCGCAGCGTTGCTACCTCTGGATCACGGGGTCGCGGGTTCGATTCCCGGCCAGATTGCGGATTTTCTCTCCCGGGGACCGGGTATTTATGTTCCCTTCATCATTTCATCATCATCATCATCATCATCATTCGTGAGAGTAGCTAGATTGGACCTTGAAAAAAATTAAACTGTAAAAAAATTGTGACTTAGTAGGGGCGCTGATGACCGCGCAGTTGAGCGTCCAACAAACCAAAAAAATTGCTTCGCCACCACCTCATTACTAGTGTGTGTCATTATAGTGTACATGTCAGAAGTGAATGAATGACTTCATGTCATACAAATGATGTCTTAGGATATTCCTTTAAGCTCTACCGGTTTCTAACAGAAGACACTGTGTGTTGTAAATACCACAACACGAGAGATAAACCCGTGCCATACCATTGCTCTTATTACTAATTGTGTGACAACATAGTAAAATTCTGATGCTTTCAACCAAAGGTACCGCATGTATAGCTCAGCTCTGTAGTACATACTGCTTGTGAGGTCCGGTAATCTACACGTGTATTTGTAGCATCCCTTGATATTTCCACTAACGTATTTGGATCTGTAGCTGATCGCTGGGCAAGAACTGCTGCAGCAGCTGAGCCTGACACATGAGCCACCACGCTGGAGGTGATTTCACCTGTAATTGTGCACCTTCTCTTGGCCACTAGGTCCTCGCTGCTGTACCCCACACATCTGAGTTCGAGGGTGGGCTATCCTGCAGGTAATTCGCTTTTAGTGGCAGGTTGTTGCAGTTACTGTCCACTACTCTAGCAGCGTACTTTGTAGTGCCGTGCTGCACATATAGTTTCTTTGGTTGTAAGTATCAGAATCTTACTATGGTGTCACAAAGTCTGGTAATTTAATGATGGTTTGGCAGGTGTTATTCTGTCGTGCTCTGGTATTTGTTATACATGTTATATCTTTAGCTAGAAATGGGTATTGCCTATAGAAACTGCTATATCAACATTTGTATGACGTTATTTCTACCATGTTCGTTTCTAAGACATACACTATACGTGATATCCACTAGTAACAGAATGGTGGCTTAGAAATAATAAATAAGTGGGGCCCATGCTCCATTCAAATTGGCTGAGTGCGCCATACCATTATTGCGACGTGATGCAATGTTAACGCAATGTCATGACATGACGTGACACGATTTTGATGTGAACTCAAGAAAGAACTCAAATAATTGGGAAAAGTGCTACATACCTGTGTGGGTGTCGTGTCTGCTGCTGTCTCTAATGGCATAGTATTTAATGCTTATTAACAGACTTCGAGTAATGTGACTTAACATAGTTTGTTATTAATAAAAGAAGTAGCCTGCACCCTCTCCCTTTGATGGCCAGCTCCAGCGTGTCACTGTTATGAAAGATCGATTAGGGGAGGTGTGCTTCCATAACAATGAGAACTAATTTGGGCACATATTGAGACTATCAACGTCGACGCAACTTCGCGGTGAGTGGCATGGATCTTGCACATTTCAATAAAACACGAGGAATGTGGAAAATATGTTAATGTGTGGAAGATCTGCAAAAAGTACTAAACTGGGTAAAAAACACGTAAAATCTGTGAAAATGCGAAAAATAAACAAAAACACGTAAATTTGAGGAGGAATAAGAGTACTTACATATGCCCAGGGGTGGTCTCTCTCGACTAATGTGACATAATAAGATTTGTCATTAAAAGTAGGCGCACTCTGATCATCTCCCTATGCTGCTCAGCTGCAGAGTAAATCCCTCTCAATGAAGTGTCCCAGCTAGAACAGGTACGGTGAGGGAGAAGGGTGTGTTTAATCCCCAGGGGTCCAGAGGGGAGAGAAGGGCAGCGGGGGAGGGGCAGCAGGGGAGGGGGTGGTGTTTCCCGTTGGTGACCTTTATCAGTTTTCAAGGGTTTCCTAGGGAGGGGGTGGTGAGGGAGTTGGCGGTGGTCTAGAATCCATGTGGGTCACGTGACACTAGATGTGCAACCTGATACGTCCCTATCTATGGTACATGCCAGAAATGGCACTGATTTCCATTTGGCTCCACAATGGCGTAGGTACTGATGAGAAAAATGAGGGTTTGACAGAACGCTGATCGGGCATCTCAAATGTCAAGTGAGTCAAATATAGATGTAACCTGCAGTGAACTGCTTGTTAAAGGCTGCAACTAGCTACAAAAAGTTATTGGTACACTGCTTCATGCAATATTATTGTAATTTTTATCACCAGTACCTCTGACTAGTGATTAAAACGCAAACATCTTGGTTGTGGGTTCAAACAGCCACTGCTTACATTCTGAATAAAAATCAGTAGCTGTGGCTTTGAAAGGCTTCCTGTTACGTCAATAGTACTGTGAAACAGAGGGGAGAGCCTGTGATGAAGATCGTCTCCCACGTTTTTAATACAGGTAAATGTAACAAGTACCCCATATTTGCCAAATATATTTGAGTTAAATGTTGTATGAAATAATTTTTTTATTACTGAATTTTATTAATACCAGATGAAAAGTGTGTATTTTTTAAATTGTATTTGTACATGTATGTTTTTGTTGTTGTAGTTGCTCCCTGTGTAATAGGTGTGTAAAATGTAGTGATTTTGTAAATGAATTACTATGAGCGTTACGACAAAAGAAGCGGTATTTTGAGCGGAGGTTTAAAATGTGATGTGTGGAAAACAGGGAGAAAGGCCTACCTTATTGTGGTGATGAAAAGATATGATGAGGGTTTTTTTGAAGAAAGTGCAGATGTGGATTAGAACGTTTCAGAGACTCAGTAATGGCATCATGGTGGAATATATTGACTACCTTGTAATCAAACATCAAGTACATTAAGCATTTCGAGACAGTCGCGCTTGCATAAATGAAGACAAAAGGATCTTCTGACGTAAGAAGAATTAAAATTAAACTCTGTGAAAGTTTCATGCCAAGGAGTGAAGGGAATAAGGAATTCAAGAATAGTTTAATGGCGGACGCCAGATGCAGCGTGTTTGAAGAATTCAACAGCTAAATGGACTGTGAATTCATTCTGGCTATTAGCAGAAGTTAAATGAAGGAGCGTGAAATTACGTGTTGAGCGAAGTGAAAAGCTTCTTTTGACGGTATTAAGCAGGCGAGCTAGAGCTAAAAATTGTTAGCTGAAGACGAACTTCACGTGAACTCTCGTATTCGTCGGCAAACTAAAATAGGTTAACTGAGTGTAGCGGTATAGTTCAAGCACGTGGAACTTCAAATAAATGTGTAATTTGCCTGTCAAATCTACGTAACATACTCCTTATGATTTAACAACACGTACCACATTTAAATCCAATCCACACGTCTTCAATTGAGATATAGCAATATTTCTTGTTATTTTTTTCTGGGACTTTAATTTCAGTGGAAGTATTTATTTGTAAAATTCTAGAGTCTAAAGTGGGAGCAAACGTCGTCTAGTCGCCTTCTTGTTTCAACAGTTTCGAGGCTATCAGACATCTCATCACCCAGTTTCCGCTACCAGGAGCTGCTGGAAATCTCAGAAAGGCTGGTTGTAAATTAACATCATCGAAACAGTCACAGTCGAAACAACAGGAAAATATGTTTTAGGTTCAAATCGTTCAAATGGCTCTGAGCACTATGGGACTTAACTGCTATGGTCATCAGTCCCCTAGAAGTACTTAAACCTAACTAACCTAAGGACATCACACACATCCATGCCTGAGGCAGGATTCGAACCTGCGACCGCAGCGGTCGCGCGGCTCCAGACTGTAGCGCCTAGAATCGCTCGGCCACCCTGGCCGGCAAATATGTTTTTAATGATGTAACACGATGCCACCTTCAAATCTTGATAACAGTTTGGTGACTTAATAAAATAACAAAGATAATTCTTTTCAATAGTAAGTTAAATGATAGAAGTTAACTAATAAGCATTTTTAAATAGATACAAATAAATTCAAGTTACCAGTATTTCATCCTATGTGTAGTAACGTACACAGCAGTAATGATTTCATTTGCAGATGTCTCCCACACAGCTTCCTTATACTATACATCATTACTTACGGTCAGGTTCACTGTGAAGTGTTTTCTAAGATGAATAACAGATTAAGCACTGGATCTTTTTAAAGGAATTCGAGCCCAAACGCAAGTGGTTCTTAGTTATACTCTAACTTAAACACGTATGTTGAGCAGTAATTAACACAAAATTAATGAATAATTAATAGTTGTTGTACCCTATTCTACTCTTGTTTCTCGTTTGGTGTGAGTGGCTGTATGTGAATACATGTTCGTGTTGGCAACAGAAAGACACGAGACAGTGCATTAACAGAAATGATTGGCTCATCAGTGCGTCTGGTTATCAACTGAACAACCATTAAGAGAGATATCAGCGTTTGGCGTGTACATTAGATCAATAGTATAGAGCATTTGTCATTGAAGCAGTAAAATATTTTGAAGAGGTAGTGCAGAGTTAACAGCTGTGCCCGTGTCTTTGATAAGACAGCAGGGACCCTCGTTCATCAAATTATTTCCACTCTAGCGCGGATAGAGTTTCAAAGGCAACCTGTCGATCTTCGAGTGCGAAACAGTCCTTAAAAGTCAGAAAAAATTTTCTAAGGCATGGAGTTGCAGAAGATAACGAAAACCACTCCATTAAAGACACATGACGCATATCCTCACGTGTAGCCTGTAACTAGTGGAGCGCCTGGCCATTCGCAAAGGTAAACTCTGTACTACAGTTTCAAAATATTTTACTGATTCGATGACAAGTGCTGTATGCTATTGATCTAATGTACACACCAAACACTGATATCTCTCTCCTTAATGGTTGTTCAGTTGATAACCAGACACACTGATAAGCCTACATTTTTGTTAACGCACTGTCTCGTGTCTTTCTGTTGCCAAGATGCACGTGTATTCACATACACCCATTCACACCAAACGATGAAAGAAGAGTAGAATAGAGTATAATAATAATTATGAATTATTGGTAATTACTGCTCAATATGTGTTTAAGTTCCTCTCCATTGGCAAAGGGTTCCACATTAGTCTCTCATCTCCAGGAGGGGACTTACAAGTGGGAGATGACCATGATAAAATGACCCAGTAACCAACAAAAGGGTAACTTACTATGAGACGGAACATGGAATTTCAAAGTTTTCAATTGGTAGGGAAGCTAGAAAATCTTTAAAGGCAGATACAAACACTCAGTCTAGATATAGTGGGGGCTCACTGACGAGAAATGCAAATATCTTAAGGATTTCTAGTCAGACGAATAGGGGTAATATCAACGGTGGCTTCAAATTCCTCCACTTGTGCCATAGGGTGATTGAGTTTCGGGTTCCGCTGAATAGGTCAGGAGTCCATTACACACAGGAGGGAGCTATGCGGGTAGCAGGAACTGTGTGACGTGGACTGGGCGGTTTTTTAGATTAGAGGGTCTCAGGAAAACACAAAAAGGACAAAGGGTGCAGGCCGAACGCAGGAAAAATATAGATACAGGAATCATCGGGATAACAGTTGTAAACTGTCATAGCCGTGTTGGGAAAGTACCAGAGCTCCACGCGCTAATAGAAACCTCTGATTCTCAAATCGTTACAGGCACTGAAACCTGGCTAAAGCCAGAAATAAGTACAGCCGAAATTTTCGCTAAGAACCTAAAGGTGTTCCGAAAGGGTAGGCTAAACACAGTTGGCGGTGAAGTGTTTGTTGCTGTTAGAAGTAGTTTATCTTGTCGCGAAATTGAATTAGATAGTTCCTGTGAGTTTGTAAGGCGTCCAGATTTTACGGACCTTACATGAGCTTCATCCATAACGACAATAAACAGTATGAGATCCTCAGAAAATAATAATTACATCAACAAAAAACAATTGCAGTTAATCTCATGTACCGAAACTAACAAAACAATATCTAACAATATAAGGACATGGCGTGAATAAACAAGTTAAGGTGAATTGCATTTTGGAGACAAACCGAGCAGGTGCTTCATAGCAACAGAAAACCCCGATTTAACAAGAGAACGGCGAGCTTCAGTGCAGAAAGGGATAAGGCCAGAACAGTAAATTATTCCTTTTAACGTAAATACGGCAGGCACTGAGGGTAAGTGTCTGCACGGAATTAAAAGTGCTAGGCTGCGACCCAGTAAGAGAAATAAAATTCACCTCTAATAAGATGGTGATTCGCTGAAGCCATAATTGGCGATGCAGACGCGACACGGTGGGGAAATCCCCATTATATAAAAGCATTTTGAGAACTAAAATGGATACATCTCTCTCTCATCTCGCGGCCGACCACACAAGTGTTTGGAAATAAGCGAAGGTATTGAGAGCTTTGCACTCTGCGAAATGAGGACGATACGCTTTATGCATCATGGCGACAGATAGTGAAGAAGTAGATAATTATTCCTGCAGAAATTTTTGCGGGAAAAGAAATTGTGCATGCCACTCCGACCCTTAGCGAGTATGCAATAGCCATTATTTCGACTAGGAAAAGATTAACATTCTACAGAAAGCAGGAAAGTTGAGAATTCAGTCAAGGCCAGAGTAAGGAATTAACTTTTCAGATCTAGCACAGAGACAGCGCCATTGCAGATGGCGCTTGTTAATGTACCATCGTGCATTAGGCCACAGTAAATGTTGAGTCTAAAATTGCTCACTTCAACATGCGTACGCTTTGACCACTCAATATCAAATGCTAGGATAGTAACCTACCCTCACAATGAGTACATGAGAGGTTTTCATTTGTACAAAAAGTAAATTTATTCTCTACCAGCACAGTGCACTGACCAGCTACGACAATGTAGATGTAAATGATTTGATGAAGATTTGTAATCATTCCATCTCTTGATACAAAATTTTATGTGTAGAGATAACGATTTTAATAATCGTCAATTCAATATGGACAAGAGTTAAACATTTTGTTATTGAGTGTCAAAAGAACTTGACCCCTGAAAGCACAGTTGATAAATTATATGCAGAACAAACAAGGGAATAGCTGTCTTGTCTTTCTAGACTAGACCCCAAACCTCCCCATTTATTAATTCATGAATTCTAGTTACGTGAGATCAACATTTCTAATACTTTTTGTTATGATCCGCACTTGATATTAGCTGCCTAACGTTACCGAGTTCATATTTACTTAGAATGTCTGTTTAACACCATGGGCTTGAGAAGATAGTTACGATGTTGTGTCCATTTGCGCGCTAAGTGGAATGCTAAGTTTCCGCACATTGGTACACTCACTGTGCAGGTACAGAAGCGTGGACAATGACAAGTTAGTATGCACAGAATTCGTTCTCGTCAGCCAGAATAAAATAATAATTGGATCCTTTTACCTACATCCTAACTCAGATGACACAACAGCTGAAAGGTTCAGAGAAAACTTGAGTTTGATTTCAGACATGTACCCGACTCACACAGTTATAGTTGGTGGTGACCTTAATTCACCCACGATATGCTGCCCAGAATTCATGTTTAATTCTGGAGATATGCATGAAAGATCATCCGAAATTGTCCTAAACGCACACTCTGAAAATTATTTTGAGCAGTTAGTTCATGAGCCCACGGTTGTGAAAATACACTTGACCGCTTAGCAACAGATAATACTGAGTAATTACGAGCATCAAAACGGATACAGAGATTAGTGATCACAGGGTTGTCGTAGCGAGATTGATTACTGGAACCCCCAAATCCTCCAAAAATAAACGAAAAATATACATATTAAAAAAAATCAGATAAAAATTCACTTGACGCCCTCCTGAGAGAGAATATCCACTCCTTCCAAATGAACAATGTTAGTGCAGAAAAGTTGTGGGTAGAATTCCAAGAAACAGTGTTGGCAGCAATTGAGAGAGTTGTACCAAATAAATTAATAAACGACGGAGCTGATCCTCCTTGGTATACAAAACGAATCAGAACGCCGGCCGGCGTTGCCAAGCGGTTCTAGGCGCTACAGTCTGGAACCGCGCGACCGCTGCGCTCGCAGGTTCGAATCCTGCCTCGGGGATGGATGCGTGTCATGTCCTTAGGTAGTTAGGTTTAAGTAGTTCTAAGTTCTAGGGGACTGATGACCTCAAAAGTTATGTCCCGTAGTGCTCAGAGCCATTTGCACCATTTGAACGAATCAGAAAACTGTTGCATAAATAATGGAGAAAAAACCACGCCAAATTTAAACCGACACAAAAGCTCCTAGATTGGCGATCTTTCACAAAAGCTCGAAACGTAGTGCGGACGTCAAATGGTTCAAATGGCTCTAAAGACTATGGGACTTAACATCTGAGGTCATCAGTCCTCTATAACTTAGAACTACTTAAACCTAAGTAACCTAAGGACATCACACACGTTCATGCCCGAGGAAGGATTCGAGCCTGAACCGTAGCGGTCGCGCGATTCCACACTGAACAGCCTAGAACTGCTCGGCCACCCCTGCCGGCAGTGCGGACTTCAATACGGGATGCTTACAGTAGTTTCCATAACGAAATTTTGTCTCCAAACCTGGCAGAACATGCTAAGAGAATTTGATCGTGAGTGAAGTATGCTAGCGACAAGACACAATCAATGCCTTCTCTGATGGATAGCAATGGAGATACTACGGAAGACAGTGCTTTAAAGGAAGAGTTACTAAACCCAGCCTTCCGAAATGCATTTCACAAAAGAAGACGAAGTAAATATTCTAGAATTCGAATCAAGAACAGCTGCCAACAAGAGCAACGTAGATGTAAATATCCTTGGAGTAGTGAAACAACTCAAATCACTTAATAAAAACAAGTCTTCTGGTCCAGTCTGTATACCAGTTAGGGTCCTTTCAGAGTATGCTGATGAAATAGCTCCATACTTAAGAATTATATACAACCGTTCACTCGAGGAAAGATCCGTACCCAAAGACTAGAAAGTTGCACAGGTCACACCAATAGTGAAGAAAGGTAGTAGGAGTAATCCACTAAATTACAGGCCCATATCATTGACGTCGATATGGAGAGTGATGTTGAAAGATATATTGTGTTCGAACATTATGAATTACCTCGAAGAAAACGGTCTATTCATACACAGCCAACATGGATTTAGAAAACCTCGTTCTTGGGAAACACGACTAGCTCTTTACTCGCATGAAGTGTTGAGTGCTATTGACAAGTGATTTCAGATTGATTCCGTATTTGTGGACGTCCGGAGGGCTTTTGACACTGTACCACACAAGCGGCTTCAAGTGAAATTGCGTGCTTATCGAATATTGTCTCACTTATGTGACCGGATTCGTGATTTCCTGTCAGAGAGGTCACAGTTCGTAGTAACTGACGGAAAGTCATCGAGTAAAACAGAAGTGATTTCTGGGGTTCCTCAAGGTAGTGTTATAGGCCCTTTCCTGTTCCTTCTCTATATAAATGATTTTACCAGCCGTCTTAAGTTGTTTGCAGATGACGCTGTCGTTTATGAATTAGTAAAGTCATCAGAAGATCAAAACAAATTGCAAAATTTAGGAGAAATATCTTTATGGTGCAAAAATTGGTAATTGACCTTAAATAAAGAAAAGTGTGAGGTCATCCACAAGGGTGCTAAAAGTTATCCGTTAAACTTCGATTACACGATAGTGAAATTTTAAGGCCGCAAATTCAACTAAAGACCTAGGAATTACAATTACCGAGAACTTAAATAGGAAGGAACACATTGAAAATGTTGTGGGGAAGGCTAATCAAAGACTGCGTTGTACTGGCAGGACACTTACGAAATATAACAGGTCTACTAAAGACACTGCGTATACTGCGCTTGTCCGTCCTCTTTTAGAATACTGCTGCGCGGTGTGGGATCCTTACCAGCTAGGACTGACGGAGTACATCGAAAAAGTTCAAAGAAGAGCAGCACATTTTGTATTATCGTGAAATAGGGGAGAGAGTGTCACTGAAATGAAGCAGGATTTGGGATGGATATCACTAAAAGAAAGGCGTTTTTCGTTGCGACGGAAGCTTCTCACGAAATTCCAACCACCATCTTTCTCTACTGAATGCGAAAATATTTTTTTGACGCCGACCTAAATAAGAAGAAACGACCACAGTAATAAAATAAGGGAACTCAGAGCTCGCACGGAAAGATATGTGTGTTCGCTCTTTCCACACACTATACGTGATTGGAACAACAGAGAATGTGGAGGTGCTTCGATGAACCCTCTGCCAGGCACTTAAATGTCATTTTCAAAGTATCCATGTAGATTTAGACGTAGATATAGTGGCAGCAAATAGTATAATTGGAGCAGGATTTGTTATGAATAGTAAGGAGGGCTGGGAGCGAGTTACTGTGAACAGTTCGATGATAGGGCTGTCTTCGTCAGATTCGAATGCTACCCAACGCTGACGACACTAGTATACACACGCTGACATCCTAAGCAGAAGGTAAACAGATAAAGAAAGGAAACGAGGAGATTGAACGGATGATCCATTGCGTAAATGGAGATGAAAATCCAATAGTCATGGGGAAGGAGAAGAAAGTGTTACGAGAGAATAAGGGTTCGCTATAGAAATGAGAGAGGAGAAACACCAATTCAGTTCTACAATAAATTTCAGCTGGTAATAGCGAGTATTCTGTTCCAGAATCGTAAGAGGTGGAGGTATACTTAGAAAGGGCCGGGGGATACAGGAATATTTCAGCCGTATTACATCATGATCAGACAAACATTCTAGATCAGGTACTGTATTGTAATGTGTATCCAGGAGCAGACAAAGACTCAGATCACAGTTTAGTAATGATGAAGAGTAGGTTGAAGTTCAAGAAATTTACGTAAAGATGAAGAGTAGATTGTGGTTCAGAAAACTAATCAGGAAGAATCAATGCACAAAGAGAGATATGGAGGTAGTAAGGAATGATGAGATAAGCTTGAATGAGGCTATAGATACTGCAGTAGTTCATACCTCAGAAGGCATTTCATTTGAATAGGAGTGGATATCTCTATAGAGAGGAATCAAAGAGTCTGTAAAGAGAAAGCAGGTATTTGGAAGGTAACTGCAAAGAAACCGTAGGTAACAGAAGAAATAATTCACTTGATCGACGAAAGTAGGAAGTACAAAAGTGGTCAGGGAAATTCGGGAACAAAGAAATACACTACAGGCCATTAAAATTGCTACACCACGAAGATGACGTACTACAGACGCGAAATTTAACCGACAGGAAGAAGATGCTGTGATATGCCAATGATTAGCTTTTCAGAGCATTCACACAAGGTTGGCGCCGGTGGCGACACCTACAACGTGCTGACATGAGGAAAGTTTCCAATCTATTTCTCATACACAAACAGCAGTTGACCGGCGTTGTCTGGTGAAACGTTGTTGTGGTGCCTCGTGTAAGGAGGAGAAATGCGTAACATCATGTTCCCGACTTTGATAAAGGACGGATTGTAGCCTATCGCGATGGCGGTTTATCAGATCGCTACTTCGCTGCTCCCGTTGGTCGAGATCCAATGACTGTTAGCAGAAAATGGAATCGGTGGGTTCAGGAGGGTAATACGGAACGCCGTGCTGGATCCCAACGGACTCGTTTCACTAGCAGTCGAGATGACAGGGATCTTATCCGCATGGCTGTAACGGATCGTGCAGTCACATCTCGATCCCTGAGTCAACAGTTCAACGACGTTTGCAGCAGTATGAACTATAAGCACGGAGATCAAGGCTGCGGTAACCCTTGACGCTACACCACAGACTGGAGCGCCTGCGATGGTGTACTCAACGACGAACCTGGGTGCACGAATGGCAAAACGTCATTTTTCGGATGAATCTAGGTTCTGTTTACAGCATCATGATGGTCGCATCCGTGTCTGGTGTCATCGCAGTGAACGCACGTTGGAAGCGTGTATCCGTCATTGCATACTGCTGTATCACCAGGCGGTATGGTATGGGGTGCCTTTGGTTACACGTCTCGGTCACCTCTTGTTCGCATTGACGGCACTTTGAACAGTGGACGTTACATTTCAGATGTGTTACGACCCGTGGCTCTACCCTTCATCCGATCCCTGCGAAACCCTACATTTCAGCAGGATAGTGCACGACCACATGTTGCAGGTCCTGTACGGGCCTTTCTGGACACAGAAAATGTTCGACTGCTGCCCTGGCCAGCACATTCTCCAGATCTCTCATCAATTGAAAACGTCTGGTCAATGGTGGCTGAGCAACTGGCTCGTCACAATACGACAGTCAGTACACTTGATGAACTGTGGTGCGGTGTTGAAGCTGCATGGGCAGCTGTACCTGTACACACCATCCAAGCTCTGTTAGAATCAATTCCCAGGCGTATGAAGGCCGTTATTACGGCCAGAAGTTCGGGGTACTGATTTCTCATAATCTATGCACCCAAATTGTGTGAAAAAGTAATCACATGTCAGCTCTAGTATAATATATTTGTCCAATGAATAACCGTTTATCATCTGCATTTCTTCTTGATGTAGCAATTTTAATTGCCAGTAGTGTGTAAGTCACTTAGGAATGAAACACATAGGAGATACAGAGAAGACAAGCTGAAATTGTTGTTTAAATTATTCCATAAAATCAAAATGCGCTGAATTGTTTACATTCCTACGGTAGCACTTGTACTGACATAGATGCAATCTCTGGTAGTATGAATAATTGTGGTGTATGCCCAACAATCAAAGGTCGTTTGCCGGCCGAGGTGGGAGAGCGGTTTAGGCGCTTCAGTCCGAAAGCGCCTGACAGCTACGGTCGCAGGTTCGAATCCTGCCTCGGGTATGGATGTGTGTGATGTCCTTAGGTGAGTTAGGTTTAACTAGTTCTAAGTTCTAGGGGACTGATGATCTCAGATGTTAAGTTTCCTAATGCTCAGAGCCATTTGAACCATTTTGAAGGTCGTTTACTGGCTCTAAATAGCACAACAAATGCTGAGACAGTCAGTTGTACACGACGAAAACGATGCAGGATTGGTGTCTAAAGGTCGAAACTGTGATAGAATATGGCTCTACAAGTCAACTGAGAACGCTTCATACGACATACAAAACTGTATATTACGGCCGGAAAAAAAGGAATAAAAGTGAGATAGTGTTAATACTTTCATCTTTCTTTACCTCCTCTGCGTTACTGCAGATGACGTGTCACTGAGCACATTTGTACTGTGCATGCAGTACACGTGAGGTGCCTAGGTGTTTCCACTGCCCTGTGTGGAATACATAAGTTCTTGTACACTTCACTAACGTGCTGTTTTCATGATGATGATGTCCCCAGCGCAGAAAACAGCACGCAGGTCTTCTTTCTCTTGAGGCTGAAATTAAGTTCGCAAGGAACTGCTGTTACGAATAAACTATAACTCATTTGGTATGCTACTCGCGTTTTTATTGATATAGACACGAGAAACTATTCTTGATCACAACGTATTGAACATATCTTTCCACAGTCATTATATCTGGCTAAAATAACATGAAATACATCCTCCCACAGACAACATGTCTGTCTATTGGAACCGTCAGAACTGGAGAATAAAATTACAGACAAAATGTCTGTACTTAGCAACGGTCGGAATTGTAGTAAACAAAATTGCATGAAACAAATACTGGTATAACAGACAACCTGTGTGTCTACTGGAACGGTCAGAACTGGAGAGCCGGACTGCCCGAGACACTTCGCGCGCCAAGCCAGCAAGGCGTGACCCGTACGCCACCGAAGTGCATCGGCAGTAATATCATCAGTCTTTTGTTTTAGTAATAGTCCGATTTTAATAATTTTGAAATGACTGACTGATAGCTGGCTGTTGAGAGATGTTTATTTAAAAAAAATGAAGTAGTTTGGATGGCAGGTTTAATTAATAATAGCAACTAAAGTTTAACGTTTTCGCGCCCTACCGCCGACCACAGCAGCCAATCACAGAGCAGCAGCATCATGCAGGCGGTCTTTCTCACGGGAATGGTACCGAATCTAACATCTGTCACCGGTACCTCATCCCACTATGCTTCTTGCATCTCCACTGCCCTGGGAATAGCTCCCTGGAGCCTAATATGATGGCTGAATAAGCCAGAAATAAATATAACAATATCACAAACAAATTCAACTATGTAAACTTACCTTAATCTACTTGATGTTGAAATAATAGTGAAAGTGAATCTAGCAGGGTACACAATATTTTTAGAGAAAGTAGCATGTTTCAGTGTCTTTAATGTCAGATGAGGAACTGGAGGAGTCGACCATCTACGGAGTAGCTCTGACGGAGTAGGGTGGTACAGGACGGTGGTGCTCGCAGCTGTTAAAATTACGTGGAGGCTGCGCGGCGCAGGCGCGACCGGTGGCGCCGCGCGGCGGCAACCGGGGACAGCGCCGGCCGGTGTCGGCGGCGCGGCCCGGCAGTACGACTGCAGCGATCGCCCGCGGAGCACAGGGCGCAACCGACCCGTCGCAGGCTGTGTGCGGCACGCGCGCGGACGCGATCTCCACGTGCGGCATGACGCCCGGCTAGCGACGCCGGGCGCGCGTGTCAAGTTCCCTCCACTGTGCGAACGTGGTGTTTGTGACGCGTGGCGGCTGGGGACTAGCTTCACCGCCACCATGAACCTGCTGCTTCTTTTGACAGCGTCGGCGTTCTTTGCGCTGTTTGACACAATCGCCGCCGGAGACACAGGTCAGCTTGTTGCTGCCACCGTTACGTGTAGATAAAACGAAGTACTCACTGCATACAAGCACATGCGAATTAAACTCTCTTGTGTGAGAATTCGTATTTTTTAAAATTTTCGTTATTCATTTTTATCTCGATACGGCCAAACACATAAAATCATAAAATTACTGTAGGTCACACACAGAATCAAGAACCGTTCTACCTGCAAGGCTTCTTGAAATGAGAAGTCGGCAAATAAAACAGAGACGTTCTCTCCAACGTAAAACAATGGCTTGGTTTGTGAATTACGAAATCGTTTGGCAAGTAGCAATCTCACAGATGTTCCGAAATGTTCGATGGCAATTTCCGCAAATTGGCGTGGCATCCTTTTTAACTCACGCGAAATTAGTGCTTCAAATGTGACTTCATACATGCGTAGGAGTATAATTTTACTCCTGAATTCGTAATACTAATGCACTGTAGCATGTCATGGGTGGAAAGAAAAGTTTACTACCAACTGCGTTCATTGCGAGGAAATTCGAGACGTAATCTTTTGTTTCTAATGATGTAATATCAACTGTATTTCTATATTATAACGAGAAAATACGCATACAGTCAAGAGTGTAAACGTGTAACTCTATTCAACTTGCAGTTTAGACGTTATAAAATACTCATTTTTCTCCAGCTTAGAAACGGTGCACTTTGCCCCAAATACTGGTTGTTCCTATGGTATCATCTGCTATATGAGACATAGAAGAAAAGTTTGTAATCGTGAAACGCTTATAATTTCCGATTCCTGTTGTCCTGACACAAGGCTACAAATGTTTTGTTAAGTAATGAGTTTACATTTTTACTTGATGAATGACGAACGAAATTGAAGATCGTTTCATAAAAGGAGGTATTCCATTAAAGGACTTAAGGTAGCAACGTATTACACCAGGCAACGACAATTCACAAAATAGGGGAAGTACTGTCACACTCAGCTGACGAGGCGCCCCACAGTGGTGCAAAAATTAAAGGTGTCATAATATTGTGATTTCACTCTATAAATGCTGGTGATTTGTTGTGCAACCTCCAATAATTGAACTTTCCTCGACTGTTTAATTATGAATATTGCTATCTACGCTTCCTCTTGCAATCATTTCATCTAGTTGCTCGTACACGAACGATCAGTTTCTCGGGCTTTCCAGCTGTAGCCGTGTTTTCGATTCTTATAGTGACAAAAATTGCTGATATATCGCAATACTCTACCAAGTAGAACAAAGTGATTAACTACTTCAGTTATTTATTTGTATCATAATGGTGAGGAGGAAAATATGCGACTAACTAAGCAGATCGTGAAACTGATAACAAAAAACAAACCAAAAAGTCGAAAAAGAATACATCACGTGAGAGCTCAAAATATGCCAAAGACCCAAGTCCACTGCGAAGAATTCCTAAACGAAAGAAAAGGAACTGCATTTTTCGGTTCGTCATGAACTATCCCAAAAATGGGGCTTTTGTCTACAACTACGAAAGTTAACAAAACATTAAACAAGGATGAATGGTTTTTCAATATGTTTGATCGCTCAGCAAATGATTCAGCTTCAATTTAATGGCCACGTCTCATGTGGGGCTACATGCAATGACACGAATGTACTGAAATACATAAAACGAAGATTAGTCTTTGACGCACCGTCGAAGACGGGGGCTTCGACGAGGCAAAGGCCTTGATTGTGGGATGAAATAGGTCAAGTGCTTCTCAGAGGAAGCAACTGGCGTCGGCGTTAATCAGTTTACGGGAACGCCGGAAAATCTAAATTTGGATGCCAGAACGACCATATTCTTATATTCAGAATTCTGTGTCTTAATCTCTGCCGCCAGCAATCTCCTTTACAATTCTTATGACCTATTATAGTGGCCCACCATACAGTTGTGAAATGACTTGGAAGATCTCTTCAATAGGTAGTATCTGGGCAGGGATTTGCACACTTTTCCACAGAGCAGGGCAGCAGAGGAGGTAGTAACGACAGAAGATAGTAGTTAGGACTTATATTTTGGGTGAAATCTGTGATCCCTAACAGATGCCCATTAAGCATACTGATTTAATATTGACAATGAATTAATTTTCAATTGCACTGTTCCTCATGGTAAAGTCTGGAAAGAATTGGGTTAATTTAAAAGGCATGTCTTTGTTCTAAGAAGCGTATTATTTTGACTTTCGACAATCTTGCGGCATCCGTGACAGGTCATCATAAAGTCTTACTGTATCAGATTTTTCACAGTCGCCATTTTCCTTTCTTCTGAGGCCTGGTAGTGATGCACTTGCGGTACCGAAGTCAGATATTTATACTAATGAGTAATTTGTTTAGAAAGACGTAGTAAGTTCGCCCTCATAACAAAGAAGCATCCTAATGTGGGTTCTATAAGATACTGAAAATGTTGGGGAGACGTCACAACTGAGGAAGCTGATCAGTGCTGGATTAAAGGCCAGTCCATCTCCTTCCATATGGTTTCAGATGTGTTCCTCAGAAGTGATGTCTTGGGAATAAACAGATACCTTTACGTCTGTGGAGCTTTACTAACAATATAATGGCACAAATTGCATGCAATGGGCTGGTGCGCTCTCTTAATGCAGTTACAGATCGCTTTCTGATTCTATAGCCTACAAGCGGATTGGCATGTTCATGTGAGATTTTTCGCTGCCGACGTCTGTTTCAGAGAGATTCAACCTGTGCGTGTGACCGCTACATGATGTATAACTAGCAACGTTTCGACTGCTATTACATGCAGCTATTATTGAGGCTACTCTGATGAAGGCTGCCTTTGATAGTAACCGAAACGCTGTAAGTTTTATTATGTCACGACACAGTCATACTCAAAAGGACGTTATTCAAGTGGTTCGTTATGGCCAGAAAGTTCGCCGATGAGATGCAATAGGCAGTGCATTAGGATCATCATTTCATTTCATGTAAACAATCGCCACCGTTTCCCTGAATGGTGTCACTTCAACAACCGATGTTCCTCACCATTTGTGATTTCTGACGTATTTATGTACAGCCACCAGAATGTCACTTTGCGGTGCGTCACGGGGGTATCTCACGTGCCACTATCATTCTTCCCTCCTGTTTTCCATTCATGAATAGTATGTGAGCAGAACGACTGTCAATTAACTGCTTTATGAGCTCTAACATCACAGATATTTTCGTCGTGGTTATTTAGCGAGACATACAGGATCTTAGGGGTACAAGTGCAGATATTTCTATTAATGACTCAGGACAGTGTACTGAGCAACGCTACCTCAGTATTTATTTCATTTGCAGATTAATAATTATAGCTATTGCGAGTATTATGTTTTTAGGTTGGTTGGTATCTCTAAGTACCAGTGGCACAGGCAAGCCATTAATGTTTACTTACCCGGGGCAGCAGGTCAGGTATTGAAGTGCGATGCGTGGAAGCAAGCCTACACTGACAGGCGTAGTCCACTTCGTAGTGCAGTTGCAACCGTGCAGAAAACATCAGGCACTCAGTTATTTGTATTTGTGGGAAGATTGTTAGCCATAGACTAATGTGAGTACATCTTATGGTACCAATTATCACAGTACAAGTATCGATACCCTAACACCCTGCATTTGGATGCAAGTAACATGTTGTCCAGATATTATCTGTGTATTCTCGGAGCTTCAATAGTAACCTTTTTCTTGATGCACAACACACTGCTTGTAGCGAATGGAATCTTTTGAACAACATTCTGATACTTACTAAACGATTCCGTGGCGAAACACTCCAATTTCCGTTGGATGTTCCCATCCCCTTCTGTTAATCCTACTTGATACGGGACCCAGATTGATGAACAATAGGTCGAACAAGTGTTTTGTAAGACACCTCTTCGTTAGATGAATTACATTTCCTTAAAATTCATTCAAAGAATTTGTCTAGCATCTGGTTCTGCTACGATATGTTATACGGCGACTGATAAATTAGATATTTTTGTACTTGCTTCGAGAGTCATATGGGTGATTTCCGATCCAGACGGTACGGTTGCGCTACTGGCTTCTCATCGGTTGTTGTTGTTCAGCACTAAATTCCTGAGAGATGAACCACGCTGTGGGCCAGCTACTAGCTCAAACACTCCGTGACGGCGTCCACATAATTCCCCTCCTCAGCCTCCCCCCCACCGATTATTTCCTCTGGTGGGCGTGACCCATTATCCCCGCGATCTCGTAGATGAAGTTCCTCATGTGTAAGACTCCCGAGATACAGCCTCAATCTAATACGCTGTTGCAGTGCGTCCTGCATTCGGCTGTCACAACGATGGTTAGCGGCCGACTGACTATATCCCAACTATCCCTTTTGCCGTCAAACTATTACTCTACCGTCCCAGTCTCGTACAGCGAGCGGGAGAAACGAAAACTTACATCTAACCGTGCGAACTCTGATTTCTCTTACTTTATTACTCTGATTACTTCTCCCGACGTAGGCAAGTGCCAACGAAATATTTTCGCATTCGGAGAGGAAAGTTGAAGACTGAAATTTTGTGAAAACATCTCGCTGCAACGAAAAACGCTTTTGTTTTAATGATGAACACCACAGATCGGGTATCACATCCGTGACAGTGTTTCCTCTGTTTCGAGACAATACAAAATGACCTGCCCTCTTTGAATCCTCTTTCTATTCTCCGCCCCTCCTGTCCCATACGGATCTCATATCTCGCAGTAGTCCTCCAGAAGAGGCCGTGCAAAGTTAGTGTAGGTAGTCTCTTTAACAGACTTGTTGCATCTTCTAAGTGTTCTGCTATTAAAAATCAGTCTTTGGCCTGCTTTCCCCATAATACGATACATGCAATCATTCCAATTTAAGTTATTCGTGACTTTAATCCTTAAGTATTTAGTGTACAGCCTTTGGATGTGTGTGATTTACTGTGTAATCGAAATTTATCGGAATGACCCACACTTTCCATGATTTAGAATTAATTGCCACTTGGCAACAAACAAATATCCTGTGTAAACCACTCTGCAATTGGCGTTGTTGTCTTGATAACTGTACTAGACGGTAAATGACGGCATCATCTGACAGCCTCAGGGCTGGTGAGATTGTCTCTTATTTCGTTTATATAGATCAGGAACAGCAGAGGGCCCATAATACTTCGTTGGATAATGCCAGATATCAGATCTGTTTTACTCGATGACTTTCTGTCAGTTGCTACGAAAAGTGACATTTCTGACAGGAAACCACATATCCAGCCGCACAACTGAGACGATGCTCAGTATGCATGCAACTAGATTACAAGTAGTTCGTAAGGAACGGTACCAAAAACATTCTGGAAATCTAGAAATGGGGGATCAATCTGAGATCCCCTGTCGATGGCATTCATTATTTCACGGGAATAATGAGCTATCTCTGTTGCAGAAGAATTATATTTTCAGAATCTTCGGAGGCTACTTGTCAATACCTCGTTTTTTTTTGTTTTTTTTTTTTTTTTTTTGAGGTAGTTTATATTGTTCGAACACAGTATACGTTCCAAAATCCTACTACAGATCGACGTCAGTGGTACGGGTCTGTAATTTATTTCCTTTATTGAGTATCGGTGTCACCTGTGCAATTTTTCAGCCTTTAGATGCGGATCTTCTACAACGAGAAAAATGTGATGCCTCAGATATGTACATGGTCAAAACATGATGTTTCTACATTCTTACGAAAAGGTTCAATAATGTTACACAGGAACTCGAATTCGTTACATGAATGATATTTTTATACAGCCACAGCTGATCTTAAATAATACTTTACTGTGGAGGTAAAGGTTTCGACAAAGTGTAATGATCTGGCAACTATGCAATTAAATTTGATATAAGCCACATGTCTGTGATTAAAATGCACCTCAAATACACAATCAGCACAGTTTTATTTCTGTATGTAAGATTTATTACAATCATAAACAAGTGATTTATGCCACTCGGAGCCGTAAAGCCAGCGAGATAATTACACTATATCGAAGCATAATACATATTATTTATCAATTGAGGACTTGAAGTCTAAAAAAGTGGGTAAAAATAACTATTATTTGATAGCAGCTTATCGTGCTGCAATGTCTTTCATACAAGATATGGAGACTGTGGAGGGGAATTTAATGAATGCTTTATGAGATCATAAGGTTTCAGAATTTCTATTGTCTGCGTTCCAAATATTTTTATGGTCCAGCTAACACAGTACGTATTTCTTTCCGGTTCCGCTGTTGATATTACAACTTTTGCTATCCATGTATGAGACGCTTTTATTTCATTTGGTATTGAGATCACCCAATCCAACTGAAAATCACCATCGTTAATCATTTGCAGCAAAGCTGTGCTAAGGATCCGTTCGAATTCTGATCTCTGCGGCCTTATATCATTTAATATAAACCGCTAATTAAAAGGAAAGAGCTAGAGTCGTTTCCTGGAAAGTAAAGCTTGTGGTATCACTTCATTCATAAATATGTAGCAATGATATAAATTTTTAATACGTCCATTGAATGAATGAATGCAAACTAATGTGCTGTTGGCGTTTCGTCCCACACAAAGACTGTCTAGTTTTACGTTGATTCGTAACGTTAAATATCACAAACAAATAATACGGCAGAAGGGAGAGTTTTAACTAGAGTAAAAAAACATGCTACTGCAGTGCGCAACAAGCCTGCATCAGGACGGCTTACGTAGCGCTAATTGACGTTTTCCTTCACCATAATTTGGGCACGGAATTAGCTAGTGAACCACATTTGTTCCGTGGATGTCTGACGTGAGTTTATTTGACGAAAATTATTGGTTTTTAATTCTGTGAAAAATAAAGCGCAATATGCATACTGTTAGTGCCAGGCGAAGTAACAAGGAGTGCGCACGGCCTTTTTTAAACACGGTAGCTCAGTAATTGTATATATGGTAGGTATCGAGTTCTCTGAAACACGATTGTGCAGGAAGCACGCTATTAAAATTTGTGGCAAGGTGAGTCACGCGACGCTGCACTGAGAAACGTGTTGCATAGACGTATTTCTTTTTACTGCACGACTGTGTTGCAATGTATATACAAGCGCACGCGGGGGATAACGATCGATCAGCCCTAAGAGGGAGTGGTTCAGTGCCAAGATACCGAACTTGGGTTCGGAAGTAGTGGGTTCCGGTACTCGTCAAACAATCTAACTTTAGAACTGACCGTGGATTCCGTAAATCACTTCTACATCGAGATCTCCGTGATTACTCAGCAATCCATACTTAAGTGTTTGACGGATGGTTCTGAGAACCACTTTCAGTATTTCCCGGCCATCCGTCTGTCGAATTGCACGTGTAGAAAAGTAATTCCTAGACCTGGCCGTGCGACCTCTGAGTTCTCTTATTTTATCACGATGGTCATTTCTCCCTATGTGGGTGGGATTCAACCAAACATTTACGCAATCAGAGTAAATTTAGCGAAAAGACCTCGCCGCAACCAAAAGCACCGTTGTTTTACCGATCGTGACGTCATACCTTCTCCCCTGTTGCGTCATAATACAGAACGGGTTGCTCTTTGAAATTTTTAGATGCCCTGCCCTCCGTCAGTCACATCTCGTAGGGATCCCATACCGCGCACGAGGATTGACGAGCGTAGTGTAGGCAACCTCTTTAGTGGATTTGCTGCTTATTCCGAGTGTTGTGCCAGTGAATCACAGTCTCTCGTTCGCCCTCCACACAACATTTTCTCTGTGATCGTTCAACTTTAAGTTGTTCGTAATTATAATACCTAGGTATTTAGTTAAACTGATCGTCTTTCCGTTTTTGTGATTGGACTTTACGCGCTATGGACTTACCTTGTGTTAAGTATCCTTTAGTCCAATTTGTTCTCTCGATGACAGCATCATTTGCATGAGGGCTGCTCGTATTGTCTCCTAAATCATTCAGGCGTAAGTTTGGTTTCACTACGTAACGTCCCGTCAGTTACGACAAACTGAGACCTCACTGACTGTAAATCACGAATACAGTCCCAGAACTGAGAATATGCTGTTCAGGTCCGCAATTTGATTAGAAAACTGCTTGTGAAGGAGGGTGTGAAAAGCCTTCTGGAAATATAGGAATATAGAATCAACTTGATATCACCTGTGGATAGCACTCATTACTTCGTGTGAATAAAGAGCCCGTTGAGTTGTAAAAGAACGATATTTATTAAACCGTGCTAGTTGTCCGTCACATAATTTTCGTCGAGTTATGTCATAAATTTGGGATACAGTATATGATCAAAACAGAATTACAAATCAAAGTCAGTGATCTTGGTGAATGCTTGGACGTTTCTTTCCACGTGCATCGGCCTAATATTTTCCTCGTTCACTCTTGTGACGTGACGTCTCTCCATTTACACCCATACTCAGTTAACCGTATGGAGCTCAGAGGTTGGTGTATGGCGTACGTGAGACTGGGCCACTGGGAGAGGAATCTTCGGGGCCTCATTGTGTAAGGTCTGATTTCCTTCATTTTAGCATCATAATACGTAAGCGAAATACATGCCGGTGTAGTATGTTTACTAACTTATTGAGTCTGGGAACTCTGGAAGTTGAGAGTAAAGCTGCCCTCGACACACAGTGTGTTTCTCGTAACATATTTCATTGGAACATTCTACTAACACTCTCAGACGAAGAAAACACTTCTTTGTGTTCAGGCACATGGAATGTATTTATATGGCTATTTCGAATCTTTACTGCCAGTTTAATACACGTGCAAGATATCTGCTAGTATCTACTAGGCGAATCTGATGTCTTTCAACTCGGTGACCCTTCGTACGACATATCTTTTCAAAAGTGTGTAAGCACCTTTCATAGGAAAAGTACGATACATAAGACACGGATCAGAATTCTGAGAGAAATGCTGTTCAATGACAGAGTATTGCAGGCAGGAATACTGGGATAAAATCTCCACTTGATGTAGTTTAACGGTCACTAATGGGAGAAGGTTAAAATGGTTCAAATGGCTCTGAGCACTATGGGACTCAACATCTGAGGTCATCAGTCCCCTAGAGCTTAGAACTACTTAAACCTAACTAACCTAAGGACATCACACACACCCATGCCCGAGGCAGGATTCGAACCTGCGACCGTAGCGGTCGCGCAGTTCCAGACTGAAGCGCCTAGAACCGTTCGGCCACACCGGCCGGCCATGGGAGAAGGATTAGCATGTATCCTTATACAGTCATGAGTGAATTCTTAGAATATGAAATGGGCACAATTCTACATTTGTTGACATAATTCCATGGGAATGCATTTGCAGAGGAAGACGAATCCAACATTATGTGCAACTTGTACTTTAACGTTGACCCAGTGTTGCAGAAGAAATTCAAAGGAGTACAGCTGCCAAGAAAGATTCTTTGGCAAATTCACGGTACCATATTTGTAACGAACTGAGAAAAACTTCTCTTTCGTCTGTGGATGTAGTGTTCATAAAAAATGATAAGTTATTACGCCGAGTGCGGTATCCTTTAATAAGCTCATATGCGGTTGAAGCAAGTAATTGAGCAGTTAATAACGGTACGAAACGTTCTCTTTAAAAAGTAATTCGTGCCAGGATATCAACTGCTGTACTTGCTATAAGTGTAATAGTAGGATTCGACTCATCCCGTCAGTTGAGTAATTATTTCCTACTCTGGTAATTACTTAACTTCTAACGAGTTAACTATTGCAACTACGAAATGCGTTACTTACAGCTATAGTAGTCTGGAATCGGATGTGGAACATTCGCGAATGAATAAACTCTCCGTGCATTACTGGGAAACTGAATACTCTCAATTCATGTTAGACCTAGTGCTGTGAATTGTTACCGGATTAGGCACTCCGTTATTAGAGGGTGAAAGCCAATTCATCTCTCTCACACACCTGTCAGACGCAAGGGAGTAAAATACATTATCCATTCCTTTCCTCCTTCTGCAAGGAGCGGGATCGCCATTACGTCGTGTTCAAATCCCTCTACACTTTCCCGCTTGTAAGGAAAATATTGTGGTAGCCTGTTATGTATATGTATCACAAAAAATATTCTAGTGCATCTTTCTAACTGCAAGGTGGTTCTTTCATAATGAGGCCACATCAATGTTGAGGTGGTATAAGTGATAGAAAGTGTATACCCAGAATCTAAGTGCTGTGCTTACATTAACACCAATATTGGAGTGTGAAGAACATGGCAGAGGGAGCTTCCATTGTAGTAATGGTTAGGTCACCATCACGTACTATTCAAGTATGGAGAACAGGAAGAATCATAGTTTAATTGACCCTGTCAGAGTTGTAATTAATCTGATATTGTCTCCGCAAGCCCCAGGGAGCGATAAGTAGGTGGTTGTAGTACATTCCCAGATTTTTCAATTACAGCTCAATCTTGAAAATGTGTACTTTCACGTAATGGTGTGCGTCTATTCTCCAGCGTCCGCCAGTCTCTTCAGCTTCCCCGTCTCGTTCTCCCACGTGTCAACAAACCTTCGACCATTCGTGCTGCACTTCTTTCTATACGTTCAATATTCCTTGTTAATCGTATTTGGTATGGTACCCACACAGTTGAGTAATATCCTACCGTGCTTCGTACGAGTGTGTTGTAAGCATGTCAAGGAAACGTGGTCACCACCTGCTTTCCTTACGGCTGAACCGATGTGCTCATTCCGTTTCACATCCCTAGAAACCTGTGATTCCTGATGTAGGATAACTGAATTATCTGATCGTGTAACATTACCCAACATTGACTTGCTATGCTCGTACTGTGAACTTCTGAAATCAAAGGTAACTACAGCTGTTTTTCACCCAAGGTCATGCAACTCTAATTTTGGGTTAAATGACACTCCACTTAGGTACAATATTTCTCAGGTGATGTAGTACGCCTGTCGGGAGTCCGCGGTGGACCACTAAGAAAGATGTTGTCATTAGGAAAAATACAACTTTTATTCCACATGAGGTATGCTTCGACAGACTATTTTGAGGATACAGATAATATGGAGTCATAGACTTCGTTATATTTGTGAGGGACATATGTTCCCATTGAAAACATGGTGGTCGTTTCACATGTTAATTTCCTTACGTGTGTACCGGGTAAAACTAATTTTAGCTCTTCTGGTAATTCCTATATATTACGTTTTCTAGCGGAATACAAAGAAATTTAGAATGATAGTGCGACGTAGTCGTGGCTATATAATGTTACTAAAACGAAATGTGAGTCAGTTTCTGTAACGCACGTTGCAAATTAACGCGGATCATTATTGCTATCATTGTTGTCGATATTTTACTTCTTAGACATTGAATTTATGAAGTGAAATTAACACGGTTGTATTTTCGCCTTCTATGTATATTTTACTGAACTAACACTAGCACGGTGAAATCTGAATTCCCAAAAGGAAAAAAAATCTAAATTCAAAAAGTGCTGTTGTACTCATTCATGGATAATTTATGCTCATTTTAACTACTGTCTTCACTATATAGGACCAAAAAATGTCTACTACTGCCTTATATTACCTACCTTTTTCACTAACTTATTACTGGTTTTTTGAGTTGTGACTTAAACCCTATACCACAAATATAAAAGAGCCTTTTTGAGATCTGTAATATTAGTCCTTGAAATTCAAACTAATGTCATTCAGTATACACTTAAACTTGAAAGACAACTTACGTACAGGTACGTTAATACCAGTAGCTTATTGAAACTTTTAATACAATAGTTGATTTTACGATTTAGATCAGTAACGACCTAACGGATGTGTGATCTGTTAATAGCGAAGCTTTGTGGTGTTTCTTTTATAGTCCAAATAAAGAAAGTCCTCAAAATTCCTGTACAGAGGTATCAAAGAGCCTTAAACCATCTCCTAGTTCAGCGAAACGTGTCAAGACACAAAATTGTACTCATCGTAGGTGGCTTCAGGTCATCTAAAAACGTTCAGTTTAAAATGTGAGGTACACGTTCGTTGATTTATAGAGAACGGAGTTGATTGTTATGGCGGTCTTTAAGTACGGCGTTTTCCTTTAGGACTCATTGCTGGTACCTGCAGGCAAATGTATGATAATTTTTGTTGATATCAACTCTACAAAAATTTTTCACAGTCATGAAAACTGCTTTTCCAAATAGATAATAAAGCCATTATCGAAAAACTAAGGGAGGAGTGTAGTAGATCTTTCTACTATGCACTGAAATCTTCTCGCACTGGTGGTCACTCCTATTGAAATACCCATTCAAATTTACCTCGAATGTTTTCAATGTGGACGATAATTTATTTCCTCCAACTCTGTTTCTGTAAATAATCGTTGGTTCTTCCTCTTGAGAATCATGTACAAAATGATGACTAATTTTTACTTCGTAACAGCACACTGTTATGAGCTTTCATAAATTACAATATCTTCATACATTATGGACGGTATATTATAACTGTGTCCAAAGGTCTACAGTTAAAATCTTTTGCTCCTTACCTTTTAAGGAACTCGGCACGTTGTTCCACGTTTCAAGGTGCAAATCAGTTTTCCGCTCTTGTAAGTAGCATTATATCAGATGTGTCGATTTTATGGCTCTCCGTCCTTACTCATTTTCCTCTTTTTCTTCAGCTGAGTGTTTCTTTCTGATTTTTTCATGCAACATATTAGTCCATGTTCAGTATCGCATAGCGATGCAAAGTGTTTTTCTGTCGTTGCAAAACGATAACTTGTTGGCAAATAGCGTCACACCTGTCTCTGCTAAGACAGTAATGAGCACCATTCTGGAGGTACTACATTGTATCAGCTGAATAAATTTACGTGGAACAAGGTCTTCCAAGTCTCTTAATGTATACAGGTAGCATATGCTCTAACACTTCATAAATAATACAAGACATCGAAAAAAGTTTTGCAGAAAATGAGCGCAAAGGAACGAATGCTGTACCACAGGATCAATGGGCTCTTTTTAATGAGACCAAACGACGCCATGTAATTGTCATTTATGTCCATGCATTGACTGCTGCTTTTTTTTGCACGTGTATACTTGATTGACGAATACAGGACCTCTCCTCGCTTTAGTAAGAGGCTGAATGGTTACTTAATGTAAACATAGAAGTTCAAGTATGAAAGCTCGAATTTAAATCATGGAAACTGTTTATACCTTCGATCGAGCGAGCAGACGCTGTGGTGAGGCACAGGACGAATACCCTGGAGGACGGCGGTTACATCCCTGTCCTGTATTCCAAATTTCGACTTTTTCTGATTTTGTTAAATCACTATGGGCGAATTCTGGGATGATTCCTTTGAAAAGAAAAGAACTGCTTCCCAATCCTTCCCCAGTCCAGGCTTGCGTTACATTTGTAACAATCTCACTGTCGATGGCACTTTGTGCATAGACGTCCCTCGTTTTTTCTTTCCAATATGTGGTCGTAAAACGCATGATTTGCGGGACAACTTGGCTGCTACCCTACTGTTATAAAGAATGTCACTATGAAAACTACAGTTAAAGTAAGACGATTCTGCAACATCCATCAAAGATGCAACTGCGATGTAGGCGACTCGGTATAATCGATATATACCACAACTCCAAGGACTTTTACATCTTTGATTTAACTGACACTGTAATAGTATTAAGGTGCCTATAGAGGGCACAGCTATTACACATCATAGTTTTCCGTTTTTATCTAAAATATAAATAAGTTTTACACATACTAACTATCTGTTAATCAGACATTTTAAATGAATCAATTTTATGTTATTAGTGTATTTCGTACTTTTATACTTTGACGATAGCGTCATATTATGAACGCTGATTGGCAGTTGTGAAGTAGTGTGAGAGGAAGTAGGCGGAGCCTCTGCATATTTAAGCTCATGCTCAGCACTCATAACCATCAGTTGATTGCGTAGCAGCTGGGGAGAGCTCCGCCTACCATCCTCCAAGGAAGCCATGGGTATAATAAGTTTTACTTTATCTTGTTAAAATTTTGACGTCATTAGACACTTTTCATTTTGTTTTAAGATGGGCCTTCAGTATTTTCTAACATTAATTCACAGGTCTGAAGATGGTTATATAAAGATAACCGAAACCGGTCACCTATGTAACTGTGGTCAAGACTGAACTTTAGTTAAAATATAGTATTGTATTGATCATTATAGCCATAAATGTTTACCAAAATTGTATAAACACCTTTGTTTTAATGATTGCCACTCCAATTCACATATCATGTCTGTGACACTATCTCCCCTTTTTCGATGTCATCCTTCAGTTCCACCTGATGCGGATCCCATGCCGCACATCAATACTCCAGAATAGGGAGGACAAGTGTTGTGTAAGCAGTCTCTTTAGTAGACCTGTTGCACCTTCTGAGTATTCTGCCAATGAACGCAGTCTTTGGTTTGCTCTACTCGCAATATTATCTATGTGATCGTTCCAATTTAGGTTATTTGTAATTGTAATCCCTAAGTATTTAGTTGAATTTACAGCCTTCAGATTTGTGTGACTTATCGCGTAATCAAAATTTAGCTGATTTCTTTTAGTACTCATGTGAATAACTTCACACTTTTCCTTATTCAGTGTCAATTGCCACTTTTCGCACCATACATATATCTGATCTAAATTATTTTTCAAGGCGTTTTGATCATCTGATGACTTTAAAAGACGGTAAATGACAGCATCATCTGCAAACAATCTAAGATGCCTACTCAGATTGTGTCCTATGTCGTTAATATAGATCAGGAACAATAGAGGGCCTATAACACTTTTTTGAGGAACGCCGGATATTACTTCTGTTTTACTGGATGACTTTCCGTCTATTATTACGAACTGTGACCTTTCTGACAGGAAATCACGAATCCAATCGCACAACTGAGGCAATACTCCGTAGGCACGCAGGTTTGGTTAGAAGACGCTTGTGAGGAACGGTGTCGAAAGCCTTCTGGAAATCAAAACATATGGAATCAATTTGACATCCCTGTCGATAGCACTCATTACTTCATGGCTATAAAGAGATAGTTGTGCTTCACAAGAACGATATTTTCTGAAACCGTGCTGACTTCGTCTTCTTTGATGAATAATGAAAGTTGTGTATATATAGTGGAATGTCTCCTAAGACATTAGAAAGTGGTGACCGCCTTACCCCTAACCCCTCAGTTGGTTTACATGCAAGCTATTTTTAGAAAGTGGTACTGAGACATGTACCAGGTCGGGTTCACAGAGGAGACAGAGAAGATCCAAAGAAGAGCGGCGCGTTTGTCACATGGTTATTTGGTAAGCGCGATAGCGTTACGGAGATGTTTAGCAAACTCAAGTGGCAGACTCTTCAAGAGAGGCAATCTGCATCGCGGTGTAGCTTGCTGTCCAGGTTTGGAGAGGGTGCGTTACTGGATGAGGAGGTATCGAATATATTACTTCCCCCTACTTATACCTCCCTAGGAGATCACAAATGCAAAATAAGAGAGATTCGAGCGCGCACGGAGGCTTTCCGGCAGTCGTTCTTCCCACGAACCATACGCAGGTGGAACAGGAAAGGGAGGTAATGACAGTGGCACGTAAAATGCCCTCCGCCACACACCGTTGGGTGGCTTGCGGCGTTTAAATGTAGATGTAGATTAATTATACGGTTTGTAAGTCTACGTTACATTGGGTCTACGTTACTTACATGATAAAGCGAAACCACATTACAGCTGCGCCTTAAACAATCGGCATTGTGGGAACGTTAGGGATTGGTATGGATCTTGCGTCAGGTAGCATTAGAAGGAATGTAACCATATGTGAGCGAGAGTGTGCTTAAAACAGAAATTCTTCTGTTCTGTGTGAAGGTTTTTTTTTCGTTACACAAGGAATAAGTGGATTACTGTCATACAGCTGGCTTTCATAGCAGTCCTGAAGAGGATATTTAGAAGTGACCTTGTTATGAAGATAAGACGAATTGTTGCTGATAGATTGTTCCACCAGTCGTTTGGACAAATGCGAGAATGTCGACCTGCATCTCATAAATAAAAAATTCTACAATTTCAAGCGCGAATACGGAATTTTACAATACATATAACCTATAAAGTTCTTTCTTGGAGCAAATAAATTTTTCGTAGAATCTACAACGTTTACAATACTAGAACTGGAAACAGTTATTTCACAAACTTTAAAAAGATACCAGAGTATACAAAACGAATTGCGAATAAAGTAGTGCAGTCCAAGAATAAATAAAATCTGTTGGCTGTCAAATTTTATTAAGAGACATATTACTTTCATAATGATTCTTAAAAGTAATGTTTTGAGTCTAATGCATTGCACCTTTGACGCTTGTTCTATGTCGTTATTACTGAACTGGAAAAAAATGCATCGTTTCTTTACACATTTGAGTGTGTGCTCAGTCGTGTTGTTAGCGGAATATTATTCACATAATATAAATGAAGTGTTCAGGAATTAAATGTAGAATAATAGGACATAAAGTTTGGAACTAGCTAGGGAACAAGTTACAAATGTTCATTTCATCTACTAAAGGACAGAATAGTATACCAGATTAACGTAAGTAACATGTTCATTATCGAAGAATTTAACGATTACGTAGTCATAAATGAAAGTTGTAATTTATCGTAGGTATTTTTGCAAGGTGTTTGAGACACAAAAGGACAAAAAGGCAAGAATGGAAAATATAAATGGAAACAGGCACCTCTAGGAGACCAGATAATAGTTTCAGAAACATAGTAATACCAAATTACATTAAAATGTGCCGGAATTTTGCGGTATATTTTGGTAACTAAAGTACTACAGGCAGAGATCGCGCAGATACTACAAAACACACACATATACCTACATACATACAACACATAACATGTATTTGATTCTGTCAGTGACACAACATTTAACACTTCCTTCACTGCAGAATGATACTTCACATCAGAGTACAATTGTCTCTAAAGTTACGTATGTGGTGTCATACGCAGAACGAGGTCTCGTGGAGAAGATGGTACCTCACCACAGCATCACAAGTAAAGGTAGTTGCAGCGAGATGCATCTACTGTTCTCTTTGCATGCGCCGTATCTGTGAAAAGACAATATTGTCGTCGCTAGCGGTGATGACAGGTGGTCGCTGAGTACATAGACAATGGGGGGAGCAGCACAGCGCTCGGGCATAAATAACTTTCCTGCTGCGGCGGCGTGAGGAAACACGTTGGGACGTGTCTGTATGGACGTCTCCGATTCTTTGATGCATCTCGCTGCGACTATCTTTACTTGTGTTTCCGTGGTGTAGTACCATCTTCTGCATGAGGCCTCGCTCTGCAGAGGACACCATAAATGTCTTTGTATGCATAAGAAAGGCAGCTATACAATAGAAATAAGTAGAAGTCGCAACTAACTTTTATTCGGTGAACATCACATTTAATCTTTTAAGATGGCACGACTCAGTTAAAGGGATAAATCGGAAACAGAGATAATGAATGCGATGAGGTTTACAAAGTCACGGTCATGCCTGGAGAGGTACATAACGGCGCTCAAGCAATGAAGAAAGGGAAGTCTGATGTAGCGGAGTTTCAACAGAAATCGTTAAACATGGTGGAAAACACGTATTCGTGGAAAAGGTGAATGAAAAATTATTTAAATATTGTTTACCAAGGAATTTCCAAAATCACGAATAACGCAGTATTTAGACGAGACATAATATCTGTAATGTGAACGATACTGACAGAAATTATCACCAACCTTGAAGAACATAGCAGTTGATTTCAGTCGAAAGAGGGATCACATCGGTTAATAAGCGCTACGACATTGTCATATATTTTGAGAAATCTCCTGCATTTCCGAGAAATCCGTGCTTTCAGGACTTGAAAAACAGGTCACACATTCAATCTCTGTCGGTATACTGAAGAATATGTTCGTCAATAATATAGAATCCATTGGACTTTGTCAGAATAGTGAAAAATTCAAAACTCTGAGAGGACGCGGACAAGGAGCTATTATATCACATAAATTATTCTAACATCCCTAAAGGCAGATCTGAGATTCTGAAATTTAGAAAACTAAAGTGGAATACATGTTAATGGGACTTACCAGAGCCATCTTCATTTTGTTGATAACATTCCATTATTAGCTTCTTGCGCATACAAATTCCACAACACAAGCAAGAATGAAATGGACGAGGTTCAGGATAGCCTTCAAGGCCTTTTAATATAAATCAAAAATAAATCCTGAGCATCATTTCGAAAATAACGTTGTACAAACTGGCAAAGTGATGGAATTAACCAGTCTTTAACCAACGTCGAATGTCCAGTTCATTATGACGACGTACTTGCCAAGTGGTTCCCCACAACAAAATTTTGTGCTGCTGAAATGGCTGGCGAAAGACAGACCGGTTCACTAAAATAGTTACCGCAGCTGCGTCACACAGCAACTAATCAGCACCAGTCTGGATACAGTTAATTTATTCATACATTAGATTACCGATCCGCCTCGACTTCGCACGGTGTATTAAGCTAACTACGGCCGACTTGTCTCGCTCAGTGATAATAAACTATATTTACATAAACTTTAGTCTGGAATCAGCCTGTCTGTTGTGTATACCGCATCAAAAACTCTAGCTTACTTCCTGAGGTAAGCGTTCACACAGACAGACAAGCAATGAGGGGGCTTTGATTTATAATACCGGTAGGTGTAGATAAACAAGGAGATAAAAAAAATTAATCATTCTATTTGGCCGGCCGGAGAGTGGCTGAGCGGTTCTAGGCGCTACAATCTGGAACCGAGCGACCGGTACGGTCGCATGTTAGAATCCTGCCTCGGGCATGGATGTGTGTGATGTCTTTAGGTTAGTTAGGTTTAATTAGTTCTAAGTTCTAGGCGACTGATGACCTCAGAAGTTAAGTCACATAGTGCTCAGAACCATTTTGAACCATTCTATTTGACAAAACAGCACAAAATTATTCAAGATTTACAGTTCTAGAAGAGAAATATTCTTCATTTAAATTGCACTCAGATCTATAGTGAGCCTTAGTACAAGTGTAATATCAGTCAGACTTTACACTAGATCAGGTGTTCTACTTCATATGAGATATTAGTTAAAACAATGTCAGCGAGTACTACAAATGGGTTCGGTGTCCGCGGTGACGCAGCGAGTTGATAAAGCCATGCCAAAGTCTGGCGGAATATTCGGCAACTGGCAGTTGGTACGTCGGCTGTGGAAGGCTGCCCGACGTGAACCGCTGCAACTTCAATCATTCTTTCTTCCTGAAAGTGTTTACGCTCTGGCACATTGTAGAGTCATCGTCTTTTCAGCCAAATACCAAGAGAGCCAGTGGTGGCAGATGAAGTCCCTTTGGGAACTTTTGGTAGGTATCTCACAGGTTTTGTCATTTAAGTAAGAACTGAGGAATACAACCGGCAGGCCAACAAACCTTGCTCTCGTCCAGGTAACGGGAGCTCTTTTCCCTTCAGTTCTCCGAAAATAAACGCTTGGAAAAAAACGTAAAGCACCTAGAAAGGGAGGAGGAAATGTTAAGAAACTTCACATATTCAGAGGGTGCATGATGTTGTTTCAGTAAATACAATATCGAGTTAAATTTACAAAGAACTTGGCAGTATGAGCCCATTTATCAGTCGCCATCGCATACCTCTGGCCTGGATGCAAGCACTCATTCGGTTGGGTAAGGTGGCATAAAACCGTTGTACGCTCTCCTGAGGCAAGCTGGCACACACTTTTATGGCTAGTCCTTGATGTACTGGGTACTAGTGCTGGGACGAATTTGCCACCCCACATACATTCTACTGGGAACAGATCTGGGTCTCATTCTGGCCACAAGAATACCTCATTATATAGACAGTTCATAAAGACACGTACCAAGTGCAGACAGGAATTGTCCTGTTGGAAAATGACACCACAGTACTGTAAAGTTATCTGCGGCAAACCTTTGTGCCATGTAGCATGGAGAATGTTAAAGACCTGTAGAGGATCAAATGAGCCTCTGGCTCAGCTCCACATCAAGTGCGTGAGGTTGATCAGAGAATATTCAGCTCTTTATTAATTTTTAACGTTACTTATTCGCTGTGTCGGTATCACTCTAATTTGCTGTCTAGATATAGCCCTAGGAATCTGACGTTTTATACGGCCACAGTTGTATGGTATCTGCTGTCGAAGATCAGCAGCTCGTTGTTTAGTGGCTAGCGTTGCTGCCTCTGGATCACGGGGTCTCGGGTTCGATTTCCTCTGCCCGGGGACTGGGAGTTTGTGTTGTCCTCATCAATTCATCATTAACATCATTAGTGACAGTGGCTGGACTGTGTAAAAATTTGGACTTTGTATTGGCGCCGATGACCGAGCAGTTGAGCGCCCCACAAACCAAACATCACCACCTGTTGTCGATGTCAGCTTTAACGATGGGCGTTCAATACATAATACAACACATTTTTTTTTCTGAAAGCAGTTTGGTTTTATTCCGGTTACCAGTACAGTATATAATTCTCCAACAGTTTAGCTACAAGAACCTATTTTCTAACATAATCTCCGTTCAGTGCGACGGCCTTAAATCACTTTAGTGGGAGAACCTGTATGCACACATGGTACCTCTGTACTGGTCGACGTCAGAGCTAACGTCTTGCTGAATCAATAAGCTCCCCGTCATCCCACGGAGTGAATCCTTTATTGGGCCAAACAGATGAAAATGGGAAGCTGTAAAACTAGCGACGTAAGGTGGATGAGGAAGAAAAATCCAATGAAAATTTGTGAGCTTCTCTCGGATGTGTCAGCACCTCCAACAGAGACGTTCAGCTGAGCAGCGAGATGTTTGTCATCTGTTGATCACCTCGAATGAGAGTGTCCGCACGTCCCAACATTACACCAGTCACAGCTGTGCACAGCCGTCTGCCTCGATGGAGATCGGGCAGGTTTGCGCTACCTTACTGCAACGAAGGATGACGATCCCCTCAACGAGTCTATGTGCTATTGTTCACTGACGGGTCTCCGGAGACATTCTGCAGGTGCCTATGAATATCTCCGATGCTCTAGTTTCCTGCCGAAAGAAACTGAATGACACTTCTCTACTTGGAACACACCTCGGTTACAGACGCTAAGTGTAGCGCCAGCAGCTATAGGAACTTCATGAAACTATAGAGGTTGAAGCAGGAAAACTCCATAAAAAATTCCCTATCTTTCAATCGAAATTGGCAGAGAAAAAATGTGTTGCATTACTTACTAAACGCCCGTCACATCTTGTGAAGGTGAGTACCTGCGATTTATCTGCCGATAGTTCCGTTACTAGCGACCACGGAGACAGAGGACGTGGCCTGCAGCGCACGGCGCACGGAGTAGTGTGTGTGTATGTGTGTGTGTGTGTGTGTGTGTGTGTGAAGCGTAGAGATGAGACGTGACTGTCGGCCGTGAAGCAGCGGCAGATGGAGGCGTGGCCGCGCAGACGGAAGGGAGAGGCGGTGGCGCATCCGCCGGGCCTGGCTGGGGCGGCCGCTGCTGTGCTCTGCTGTGCTGTCTGGCGGCCGGCCAGTGGCGCTATTTATACCGCGCTGCGCCGCCCCTCCGACACTGTGCGCCGCACGCACTACACGCACAACACGCAGCGACACGCAGTACGCCCGCAAATTGTCGCGCTAGTCCCGACAAGCACGCTCCAAATTGCCCGCTCTTTATGCGCCTCAGTGCGCCTACTGCGCCTGCGCGTGGCCACAGCTAGACCTGCTGCTGGTACGCTGTGCTGATCTCGCGTGGAGGAGGAGACTATTTGACACTCTGCTAGCAACGTGTCCCGGCTTTGCACTGGTAGCACCAAACAAGGGAATGTCCCAAACGCACCCGCCTCAGATTTAGTGGTATAGTGGCCCAGTGGATAGCTCATAAAAACCCGCATACAGGACAAGCACGGTAACAGGAAAAAGATACAAAATAGAAACACTGGCTAGTCCAAGCTCCAGATACTCGACATTGAGCGAACCAGAGGAAACACGACGTCGAGGTTATATGGTCGCGTTGTTGGATTGCAAAGCAGGTGATATGTGTTCTGATCTCCCTCGAGCCACTTTCTTTTTATTTTTTCCACAAAATCATGAACTTTTCATCCGGTCATTGACGTGCCATTGACATGACTGTTCATTGACGTGTCAGTTCACATTCTGTGTTTTGGGCAACTGCCATACTATACATGGTCATACACTGAAGAGCCAAAGAAACTGGTACACCTGCCATAATCGTGTAGAGCCCCGCGAACACGCAGAAGTGCCGTAACGCGACGTGTCATGGACTCGACTAATGGTTGAAGTAGTGGGCCGGCCGGGGTGGCCCAGCGGTTCTAGGCGCTACACTCTGGAACCGCGCGACCACTACGGTCGCAGGTTCAAATCCTGCCTCGGGCATGGATGTGTGTGTGATGTCCTTAGGTTAGTTAGGTTTAAGTAGTTCTAAATTCTAGGGAACTGATGACCTCAGAAGTTAAGTCCTATAGTGCTCAGAGCCATTTTTTTGAAGAAGTGCTGGAGGGAAATGACACCTTGAATCCTGCAGGTCTGTCCATAAATCCATGTGTACGAGGGGATGGAGATCTCTTCTGAACAGCACGTCGCAAGGCATCCCAGATATGCTCAATAATGTTCATGTATTGGGAGTTTGTTGCCCATCGGAAGTGTTAAAGCGCAGAAGAGTGTTCCTGGAGCCACTCTTTAGCAGTTTTGGACGGATGGTGTGTCGCACTCTCCTGCTGGAATTGCCCAAGTTCTTCGGAATGCACAGTGGACACAAACGGATACAGGTGATCAGACAGGATGCTTACGTACGTGTCACCTGTCACAGGCGATCTAGTCTTATTTAGGGTCCCATATCACTCCAACTGCATACTCCTCACACCATTACAGTGTCTCCAACAGCTTGAACACTCCCCTGCTGACATGCAGGGTCCGTGGATTTATGAGATTGTCCATACCCGTAGACATCCATCCTCTCAACACCATTTGAAACGAGACTCGTCCGACCAGACAACATGTTTCCAGTCATCAACAGCCCGCCGCGCGGTTTGACACGCCTTATCACGGTTCGAGCGGCTCCTTCCGTCGGAGGTTCGAGTACTCCCTCAGACTTGAGTTCGCGTGTTGTCGTTAGCGTAAGATAGTTAAAGTTAGACTAAGTAGCGTGTAAGATTAGGGACCGATGACCTCAGGAGTCTGGTTCCATAGGAACTTACCACAAATCAATCAAATGAATCAACAGTCCAGCGTTAGTGTTGACGGGCGCAGCTCCGTGTAGTGCAGTCTTCAAGTGTATACAAGTGGGCCGGCGGTTCCGGAAGCCCAAGTCGATTATGTTTCGTCGAATGATTCGCACGATAACAGCATTGAAATCTGCAGCAGTTAGCGGAAGAGTTGCACTTCTGTTGCGTTGAACGACTTTCTTCAGTTGTCGTTGGTCCCGTTCTTGCAGGATGTTTTTCCGATCGCAACGATGTCGGAGAGTTGATGTTTTGCGAGATTCCTGATATTCACGGTACACTCGTGAAATGGTCGTATGTGAAAATCCTCACATCATCGCTACTTCGGAGCTACTGTGTCCCATCGCTCCTGCGCCGACAATTAACACCACGTTCAAACTCACTTAAATCTTGATAACCTGCCATTGTAGCAGTAGCAACCGATCTAACAAACGCGACTGACACTTGTCGTCTTATATAGATGTTTTCTGTCCCCTGCGCTGCATTCTGCTTCTTTACATATCTCTGTATTTGAGTACACATTCCGATACCAGTTTCCTCGGCGCTTCTGTGTAGAATATCAGTCGTATGGTGAGAATATGTTATCGTTACAAGTAAACGTGACGAATAGTCTGAGCTGGCGAGATGCCGAGTCGACCTCTCATGGAAATGAAAACAAAAAGTAAACGGATATCAACTATCTTACAACAAAGGAATTCAAGAGTTAAAACTTCTACAACGGAAAGCAAGAGTTATAAAATGTCGTACTTCCGTAGACCCCCCCCCCCCCCCCCCCATGAACTATGGACCTTGCCGTTGGTGGGGAGGCTTGCGTGCCTCAGCGATACAGATAGCCGTACCGCAGGTGCAACCACAACGGAGGGGTATCTGTTGAGAGGCCAGACAAACGTGTGGTTCCTGAAGAGGGGCAGCAGCCTTTTCAGTAGTTGCAAGGGCAACAGTCTGGATGATTGACTGATCTGGCCTTGTAACAATAACCAAAACGGCCTTGCTGTGCTGGTACTGCGAACGGCTGAAAGCAAGGGGAAACTACAGCCGTAATTTTTCCCGAGGACATGCAGCTTTACTGTATGATTAAATGATGATGGCGTCCTCTTGGGTAAAATATTCCGGAGGTAAAATAGTCCCCCATTCGGATCTCCGGGCGGGGACTACTCAAGAGGATGTCGTTATCAGGAGAAAGAAAACTGGCGTTCTACGGAACGGAGCGTGGAATGTCAGATCCTTTAATCGGGCAGGTAGGTTAGAAAATTTAAAAAGGGAAATGGATAGGTTGAAGTTAGATATAGTGGGAATTAGTGAAGTTCGGTGGCAGGAGGAACAAGACTTCTGGTCAGGTGACTACAGGGTTATAAACACAAAATCAAATAGGGGTAATGCAGGAGTAGGTTTAATAATGAATAGGAAAATAAGAATGCGGGTAAGCTACTACAAACAGCATAGTGAACGCATTATTGTGGCCAAGATAGATACGAAGCCCACACCTACTACAGTAGTACAAGTTTATATGCCAACTAGCTCTGCAGATGACGAAGAAATTGAAGAAATGTATGATGAAATAAAAGAAATTATTCAGATTGTGAAGGGAGACGAAAATTTAATAGTCATGGGTGACTGGAATTCGAGTGTAGGAAAAGGGAGAGAAGGAAACATAGTAGGTGAATATGGATTGGGGGACAGAAATGAAAGAGGAAGCCGCCTTGTAGAATTTTGCACAGAGCTAAGATAATCATAACTAACACTTGGTTTAAGAATCATGAAAGAAGGTTGTATACATGGAAGAACCCTGGAGATACTAAAAGGTATCAGATAGATTATATAATGGTAAGACAGAGATTTAGGAACCAGGTTTTAAATTGTAAGACATTTCCAGGGGCAGATGTGGACTCTGACCACAATCTATTGGTTATGACCTGTAGATTAAAACTGAAGAAACTGCAAAAAGGTGGGAATTTAAGGAGATGGGACCTGGATAAACTAAAAGAACCAGAGGTTGTACAGAGATTCAGGGAGAGCATAAGGGAGCAATTGACAGGAATGGGGGAAATAAATACAGTAGAAGAAGAATGGGTAGCTTTGAGGGATGAAGTAGTGAAGGCAGCAGAGGATCAAGTAGGTAAAAAGACGAGGGCTAGTAGAAATCCTTGGGTAACAGAAGAAATACTGAATTTAATTGATGAAAGGAGAAAATATAAAAATGCAGTAAGTGAAACAGGCAAAAAGGAATACAAACGTCTCAAAAATGAGGTCGACAGGAAGTGCAAAATGGCTAAGCAGGGATGGCTAGAGGACAAATGTAAGGATGTAGAGGCCTATCTCGCTAGGGGTAAGATAGATACCGCCTACAGGAAAATTAAAGAGACCTTTGGAGATAAGAGAACGACTTGTATGAATATCAAGAGCTCAGATGGAAACCCAGTTCTAAACAAAGAAGGGAAAGCAGAAAGGTGGGAGGAGTATACAGAGGGTCTATACAAGGGCGATGTACTTGAGGACAATATTATGGAAATGGAAGAGGATGTAGATGAAGATGAAATGGGAGATATGATACTGCGTGAAGAGTTTGACAGAGCACTGAAAGACCTGAGTCGAAACAAGGCCCCCGGAGTAGACAATATTCCTTTGGAACTACTGACGGCCATGGGAGAGCCAGTCCTGACAAAACTCTACCATCTGGTGAGCAAGATGTATGAAACAGGCGAAATACCCTCAGACTTCAAGAAGAATATAATAATTCCAATCCCAAAGAAAGCAGGTGTTGACAGATGTGAAAATTACCGAACTATCAGCTTAATAAGTCACAGCTGCAAAATACTAACACGAATTCTTTACAGACGAATGGAAGAACTAGTAGAAGCCAACCTCGGGGAAGATCAGTTTGGATTCCGTAGAAACACTGGAACACGTGAGGCAATACTGACCTTACGACTTATCTTAGAAGAAAGATTAAGGAAAGGCAAACCTACGTTTCTAGCATTTGTAGACTTAGAGAAAGCTTTTGACAATGTTGACTGGAATACTCTCTTTCAAATTCTAAAGGTGGCAGGGGTAAAATACAGGGAGCGAAAGGCTATTTACAATTTGTACAGAAACCAGATGGCAGTTATAAGAGTCGAGGGACATGAAAGGGAAGCAGTGGTTGGGAAGGGAGTAAGACAGGGTTGTAGCCTCTCCCCGATGTTGTTCAATCTGTATATTGAGCAAGCAGTAAAGGAAACAAAAGAAAAATTAGGAGTAGGTATTAAAATTCATGGAGAAGAAATAAAAACTTTGAGGTTCGCCGATGACATTGTAATTCTGTCAGAGACAGCAAAGGACTTGGAAGAGCAATTGAATGGAATGGACAGTGTCTTGAAAGGAGGATATAAGATGAACATCAACAAAAGCAAAACAAGGATAATGGAATGTAGTCTAATTAAGTCGGGTGATGCTGAGGGAATTAGATTAGGAAATGAGGCACTTAAAGTTGTAAAGGAGTTTTGCTATTTTGGGAGCAAAATAACTGATGATGGTCGAAGTAGAGAGGATATAAAATGTAGGCTGGCAATGGCAAGGAAAGCGTTTCTAAAGAAGAGAAATTTGTTAACATCCAGTATTGATTTAAGTGTCAGGAAGTCATTTCTGAAAGTATTCGTATGGAGTGTAGCCATGTATGGAAGTGAAACATGGACGATAAATAGTTTGGAGAAGAAGAGAATAGAAGCTTTCGAAATGTGGTGCTACAGAAGAATGCTGAAGATTAGATGGGTAGATCACATAACTAATGAGGAAGTATTGAATAGGATTGGGGAGAAGAGAAGTTTGTGGCACAACTTGACCAGAAGAAGGGATCGGTTGGTAGGACATGTTCTGAGGCATCAAGGGATCACCAATTTAGTATTGGAGGGCAGCGTGGAGGGTAAAAATCGTAGAGGGAGACCAAGAGATGAATACACTAAGCAGATTCAGAAGGATGTAGGTTGCAGTAGGTACTGGGAGATGAAAAAGCTTGCACAGGATAGAGTAGCATGGAGAGCTGCATCAAACCAGTCTCAGGACTGAAGACCACAACAACAACACAACTTCTGTAGAACAAATAGAAGGTACGAACGTCTGGAGGTCGCTTCCTTACAACTCGTTGTTCCAAACGAACGTTACACCACGACACAGACACAAATTGAAATACAGAAAGCAGACACGTTGCTGCCCGGACTATCAATTTACAGTTTTGTGGGGAAAAAAAAGAAAACACGAGGGAGATCTGAACACGTTTCTCCCCCTAACGAGCGGAAAAACCGTGACCACAAAACCACCACTACGTGCCTACTCAAATTATTTCCATATTGCCACATTGCACATCTTGCGCTTGGACCGTTCACTGTTTCGATTTTACTTCTTTTTTCACAGTTGGATACACGTTCTTCCTGTTTTCATGCATCATCTATGTTCAGTTTTTGACGGACTATCCATCCGTCATCTTACCGTTAAATATAAGGTGGGCTACGATGGGCAGTTTTCCTTGTTCCTACGGCCGGGCGACTTGGTTGTAAATTATATATGTAAACCTTCCCCATGTATCAGACCGTCTATTACTGAAAACCGTATCAAAAGCCCTAAAACTATCTCTGAGATTAGCTTATTCTTACAGGAAAGAAAACACAGTTTGGTGGGTGGGGGAATAGAGGGGGGGGGCGTAAGAATAGTAATAATCTAGATATAGACGGCTAAACTTTAAGAAATACTACACTTTCTCCTATTCACTTACACTATTGGGGAGGGCAAGGTGAGCTGAAGACTGCATTTTATTAGCAGAACTCTCACAAGATGCAACTTAAGAGGTTGCCTATACTACGCCTATCCGTCGTCTTCTGGAGTAATGCTGCATGGTGTAAGATTTGTGCTGTGTAGGATTGACGGAAGGACGTCGAAAATGTTGAGAGGTTAGCTCACTTTGTATTATCGTGAATAAGGAGAGTGAGTGTCACGAATATGATACATGGGCCGGGGTGTCAATCATTAAATGAAACACATTTTTCGCGAAATTTCAATCACAAACTTCCTTCTTCGAACGCGGAATTGTCGACGCTCTCCTAAACAGGGAGAAATGATCGACGTAATAAAATAAAAATACGAGAAATCAGATTTTACACAGGAATAGAATCAGTCTGAACCTGTCTCGACAAACAATATTTGAAGCACATAAGTGTGTGTTACAGATCACTGAAACTTATTTCTGAAAATCAGCTTACTACCTAAATAGACCTATGAAAATTTGTGCCAGACTGTGACTCAAACCCAAATTTCTTACGTAGCATGAGCAGGCGCTTTAGCACGTAGGCTAATTGAACATGCTCCTTGGACCGTCTCAAACTTCTACATGTCACATACCTATTTCTTCTCGTAGATTACTAATTCATTTACCCACAATCGCTAACCTAATGATTTCCGTTCATCTTTTAGAATCAGGACAACGATTAGAAAGGTTTATGACACAGGAAAGGTTGGGTCGATCTGATTAGTGTGCCTTGATAGCCTAAGTGGCAAGGTGACCACTGACGATGAGCAGAAAATCCATGTTAGAGCCCTGGTCCAGCATAAATTTTCATATGTCGCTTTGGGTAGCACATGTAGATCTATTATAATTCAGTTGACTTTCAAGCATAAATTTCCTTAATTGAAATTGTAGTTCATCATCATATTGAAATACATACAAGATGTAAACCATTCTGTGACGAAAATGACAATGGTGGTCTAGGACTTTTTGTTGTGTTGAATCTAAAACCTGCGCAGAACTCAAGAGATGTGCCAGTGTGGGTAAGTGTATTAATAATTATATGAAGAAATAGACAGGTGTGTGACATATGGACGTTTGGGTGAATCTGGGGAGTATATTCAGGTAGCCTATGTGGCAAAAAGGCACCCACTCAAAATAAGCGAAAAATGCGGGTTTCAGTCCCTGTACGGCATAAATTTTCAGATATTGCGTTATGTAATACAACAATATTTGGTTCAGTTAAATTGATCTTCAGAAATAAATTTCAGTATTTGAAATTATAAAGTAGTTCGTCGTGATATATAAATGAGGCGAGACACGCCTGTGACGAGAATGACAACGATGAACTGTGACTTTCTTTTCCTTGATTCTAAAATCTGCATGGAAATCAGGACATGTGTGAATGTGGGTGAATGAATTAATAATCTCTGAGAAGAAATAGGTATTTCTCAGACACATGGAAGTTTGAATTGCTCTGGGGAGTGTGCTCAGATGGTGATATACCACTCACGGTAAGTGGAAAATTTGGTCTTGATCCGGCACAAGCTTTCATATGTCGCCTTAGGGAGTACATCTGTACCAATTATAGTTAAGCTGATATTCAGAAATAAATTTCAATGAAATATTAACAGTTAACGCTCCTCTCCTCAACCAGTCAAAAACTTCTCTTAAATGCTGAACAGGCTAACCCACAAAACTACTAAAAAGGACCAAATAATCTAGATACTGGTACACAAATTTTACAGCTCGTAATGTTCCAGTTCTAACTGAGAGAGTACCACAACACCCTAAATCGCTCCAGGCAAAGGCATGGATGGTTCCTTTCAAAAGGGCACGGCCGACTTCCTTCCCCGTCCTTCCCTAATCCGATGAGACCGATGACCTCGCTGTCTGGCCTCCTTCCCCAAAACAACCAACCACAACACCCATAGACAGACAAAAAGAACCTTATTAAATTAGCAGATGTTCCAGTTAAACACAACAACCTTCTTCCAGGCGAATTTGATTATAGGCCTGGACTAACCCAGTCAAAACCTTTGAATCCTAAAACCATCCAAAGTAAAAATGTAGATTATGCAGTGGTACCGAATGTAATATAATCTTTTTATTAAATTCCCAACTGTTTATCACTGGTCGGTATTCTACATTTCACTTGTCCACTAAATATTTGGGAGTCACATATGGATACTTGTAAGACTGAATAATTCCGTATTTCCATATTTGTTCAGTTAAACCTTTCAATATCTTCATCCCACGAGGAGCCAAGTGCTATGACAGTCTTTTAACTGAAATATTATCTGATAACTCATTACTACATTTCACCAGTGATGTAATCTCTTATTTAGTTGCTAAAATGTCCGTAAATTCTGAACACAAGTATTTTATTTCTTTCAGTATCTCCTGAACTCTCTTCTTCCTTCTTTTTCCCTCTTATAACTCGTCCAGTAATTGCTACTACAGTGGCAACTCGGACCTTACCACTGCAAAAGGAAAAATCTTACTGAGATTTGAACTTGAACAGGTGCTTTGCTGCTCCCTAATCAGTAACCAGACCAGTACTATCAATAACGTCTGTCCCTAAAATATGAGTATTACTCAACGAGCCAACAACTAGCATTCTTTCCATCCAAGTAAAATACTACCCTCTTCTACCTTCATGTTAGACTTTTAAATGCATTTTCCATAACGCTATTTGCTTCTAGTCTCCCCCGTTTTCAAATTCCCATATGTACACAAAATAAATCACAAATTATCGTTTAAGTGGCACCCCCAGAATCTATCCATGTACAAAGAGGTTCATCACTAACAGCGCAACACACGCACTGTAAGTTCTGAAGTTGACCTGTCCTCACTGCACATATGACTCTCCTACCTTCTCCCTTGCTGCAGTTTTCAGGAGCCTTCTTGCCTTGCAGTTCCTACTTTTGTGTCCCAATTAATTACAAAACTAACACTTTACCTGCTGCTCTCCCTCTGAGTCTCCTTTTCACTCTTTATCTTCCTGTTACCATTTCTCTTCCCCCACTCACCAATAGTACCAAACAGAAAATTCTTCCAGTTCCATCTGTCCCGCCTCTCCTATTTCTATATCACCTTGATCGCCATCATTCTTTCTGACCTCCTCAAATCCATATGTTTGAATGTTGCACAATAACTCCCCCAATTGTAAAGGCTTTATGTATTTTACAAAAGACAGCTCTTTACCTGCCTTTAGGGTACAACCAATGGATAATGTTATGGAATATTTCTCCTTTAGCATATCACAAATATAAGAGTAGCATACCTTCTGGCACTATTTCCACATATTTAATACTAGTGTCCTGTGTACCCGGTTCCCTTCTTCAAATCTCATATGCCTTTGCGGTATAGCTCCCAATAAGCGTTCCAAGCGACTGTAACGTTTTCTATTAGTATCTCTAGTTTCTGTTGGAGCCCCACAATGAATACAGATAAACCAAATCCAGTGATAAATCCCAGAACTTTGCCAAATATCCCTGCAATGGCCTCTGGAGCTTTTGGAGCTCAGAAATTAACCTATTTGACATTTCACTCTCTCAGTTGACCCTGCTCACCTTGCCACACTACACTTACATTTTCAGTCTGTGCATGGCCTAGATTTGCATGCCAATAACCAACACTTTTTACACAGCCTTTCATTCGCTCTTCTTCCTATTTCCCCATGCCCAGCAAGTCCAAGCTATCAACGTAATGTGTATTTCTGGCTTATACTTTCCTAATCTTTGTATTGGTAAATGGTACACGGTTCAATCCTTAAGTGTTTCCTAACATTTCTTCCAGAACGATGCAAATAGCAGTGGCTGTCAAACTTGCCTTCTTCTTTTCTATGATATTCCCTATTACTTTCCCTGTTATTGAGAATCGAATGTTTTGACTTAACTCATAGACCAGTTCTGTTAGTTTCCTTTTGGTTCCACTCTTCTTCTTTGCAGTGCATAAGTTAGCTCACTTACCTTGAAACAGGCCTTATCCCTAAGCCTTCTGCAAGGCATATTAACTAGGCTAATCAATAAGACATTATCGGTTTCCAATAAATAATTATACCACATTTTTTTTAAACAGGGCTGAATCTCAGCAACCGTATACTTGTTTCAACATAGGATTATACGAGCTCACTTACCTTGAAATAGGCCTTATCCCTAAACCTTCTGGATGGCATATTAACTAGGCTAATCAATAAGACATTATCTGTTTCCAATAAATAATTATACCACAAATTTTTTAAACAGGGCTGAATCTCAGCAACCGTATACTTGTTTCAACATAGGATTATACGGACAACCATTTGCAAATAACTGTTTGTTACATTGACCTAGGTTTCGGCACCTACAAAGGGTGTCTTCACCAGAATCAGATTTTGAGAAAACGTAAAATTACTTTGCTAGAAAGCAATGGTCAGAATTTAGAGCAGCTATGTTCAAGTCAAAAATAAAATAAAACACTTTCCGACCTTCGCCACATGCGCTAGGCTAGGAACATCATAACATGTTAATAGGTACATGCCTACTTACATGTAGCTATGAACACGGTCTGTTATTTTAGGAGATTAATTTTACTGAACTTACAAGCCCTTGATTCTAGGTGCCTTGACTTTCACATAACGGCATGCAGAACGTTGCTGACACCTGTCACGTGGAGATAGCTTCAGTGACTGATTGCTAATGTGCTGTTTGTTGGTCCTTCTGAGGAAGACGGATTTAAATCCATCGAAACCATGGTAAAGCTTATTTAGAAACCACATTTTATTACAACTGGTTGGTCGTCTGTTGCACCTGATAAACATTTTTGTAGTATGTATGGATTTGTTTAATTTTCATCTACCCAACATTTCATTTGTACTTAGAGATAGTTAAAAAGAGCCTGTACATCGGCGTTAAGTTTTAACGGACAATTCTCTATTATTCTTAATGTCAGCGTTAAGACACATTCCTAATCCGTTTTTAGTGTGTTTGTTAACTTTTTAAATTTATCTTCTTTCTACTGAATAGAAAATCTTTTGATCTATGCACAGCTTATTCATTCAACAACTCTGATTATTTTTAAAGTGACTTTTTCCCGTCTTCTACCCTTATCAGCTCCTCTTGAATCCCTCAGCATGCCTCCCTAATCAGGCTATTCAGGTCTATCGAGTGAAGTACTATTTAACTACGACAAATTGTCCCTATTTACTCGACATACCAGTGTCGGAGAAGATCGGTACTGATTGGGAGACCTTCATTTGTCTCCGAGCGCTGCCAATATTGCCTTGTGTCACCTCTGCTTTAGTATAAGCAAAAAAGAGGGTAATGGTGCCAGCACTGCGGTAAGGAGGCAGCCCAACCCTCCCCTTACCACCACGTTTCCTCTCTACAGTCGTAATGCGGAGGCGAGGTACGCCTCCTAACGTTTCCGACGGCCACCGCGCATAGGATCAACTCCTCGCGGGCAAACTATATTGGTGTGGTGCAGTGCTGGAACATTATTCTAAAATTTTTCGATTTTGATCCCAATATGGCCTCTTCAATTGTTGAGTATAAGTCGTTTTAATCGGAGTGTTACAACGCAATTTCGGTCGCTTTGCCCCTCACGTTTTCCCACAGCTATTCTCCTCCCCACTCTTTCTATGGTTCATTATGTATCAAAAGCGATAAACGTTACGATTCTACATAGTAAATTAAACAAAATTTATAGCTATAGTCAAGCAGCTTATTTTTTGGAAGATCCGTATCCGTTTCCTGCACTGATGTTGGAGGGACTCTGATTGTGGATCAGGAAACTGTCGCTTAATTGGCGATTCCCGTAGTCTGTGTAACACACCACACTGTACTTATCAGAAGGTTTCGATCTGTCCGTATGTGATTAAAGTTGGTTTTCTTATTTCTCACTATATATCTTACAGCTGTTAATTACCACGAACTGAATTACTTCATGAAATACCCACCACATATCCAGTGTAAAGCCTTGCTTCATGTATGCTTCTTATGGTTTTATTCCTAAAAATTACAAGTAAATTTCGTCCCTGAAAATCATAAGTAACTTGCTAAATCAAAATTGTTAATGTGAAATTAATGGGTATATCACGTAGAAAATTGATAAACATGTTCCTAAATTCCTTGAGAAATCAATTGCGTTCCAGTTCGTACATGTATCTCTGTTACAGAAATAGAGATACGGTGTGCTGAATTGCAGTCTTCGTGAATACTTAACATTTGATGATCATTTTAGAGAAATAAATTGTCACGTAGCAGAACCTATCTCAATAAAACTGGAGAAAGTGAATTTTTTACGTAATTCAGTACTTCATGTATAAATTAACCCACGTAAAAGTTTGCGTCACTTTCGTAAATTTTTATATGAGTAAATAAAGAAGGAATGACGATTAAGGTTTAATTAGAGGCGGTACACAAGCTCAGATTGTGAAAGGATGGAGACGAAAGTAGGTCAGGGAGTTCCAAAGGAATGATCCCGGCATTTGCCTAAAGCAATAGAGGGAAACAGCGGAAAACCAAATTCTGGTTGTCCGGATGAGGAACTGCCATCCTACAGAATAACCAGTCCATGGTCTTACGATTGTGCCATCTCTCTCGGTCATGCGCTAGCAAACGACGCCAAGTTTTTTTGACAGGAGACTGCATTCTTTTGGCACGTGATATTACAGACTATATGTACATAAAAGCTAGCCTACTATACTGTCTTACTTACCGATTATCACTGGGCCTGATTGCATTGCTTAGCACTGCAGTGAAGAAGTAAAGCTTGTCAGTTTCCAGATCTCACGATTTTTAGAACAGCAATAGAAAAGTAACTATTTTTGCATACTAATATTGTAGCAGCGTATTTTGTTTACACCATAAATCTAGTATATATGAGCTAACAGATTGATGTGAAAGCTCACTCTACGTTTTCGTTTATTTTCCAGTGTTACTCCAAATCTTGCGTAATTACGTCAACTCCTGGGTGGTAATTCGTTTTGGAAATCATTATTGTAATGCGAAATTACTGAGAGAGAGAGAATATACACCTCGCCTTACGCTGTTGCAACTGTCCTGCTATACCTGTTATTTCCTCTGCTTCACATAATCCACGTATTTATATAAAACAGACTTTTTCGCCCTTGTATAATGAATATATCATAGCGAAATACATTAATTCTCTGTAGGTACGGAATCGAATATGCTGATAATACTTATGAAAATGTTTTCATAAACCGCTACCACCCCCGAAAGTTGTTGACTTACTCAAAATATTTGATTAAGTAACATGCTTCCAGGTATAACCGTATCTCGGCTACAATGGCGATACATAACTATTTAACAGATATTACTGTCTACTATTTAGCATTGTGCTATGGTCATTCTGCGGAGAAGCAGAAGAATTACTTAATACGAGGGAATATTCACTTTGTTTGTTGATGTCCTATTTGGAAAAAAAAGTAAAATAAATAAATTATTCGGGTGTGTACAGTTGCCTCCATTACTATGGCTCCATGAGTCTCGTTTAACAAGGTCGAGGGAGCCATGGCAATGGACATAATTGAACACTATACAAAAGGACAACCGTTCCGTTTATAGAAAGTCTGTGGTCATTTAAAATTGAATTAGTTACAAGAAGCCATAGTAACGGAAGTAAGTTAACACTATGAAGGAATACAGCTGTTTCATTAGAGCGAAGTGAGTTATTACTTAAAAATAATTCCACCATCTGCGACATGGTCGCGTATACAAACAGTGATCCAATAAGGTCAAATGTATTTTATTCCAGTCTTTGATCACAATATCTCTTCTTTACACGATGACCGGTTTCATTCCGTAATGACCATTTTCAGATCTGTAATATACAAATATATACACCTAGTGAGCAGTGTGTCTTTCAACATAATACAGCAGTACGTATCACAATATGCTATCATACAACCAGGGAAATCTACAGATAAAATACGGTAAAACGTCCTTCTTTTACACCATTTCCTAAAGTGATAAAGCCATAATAGCATCACTTTAGGACATGGTGTGAAAAAGGTACGTTTTACCCTATTTTATCTGTATATTTCCCTGGTTGTATGATAGTTTATTGTTATAGGTGTTGCTGCATTATGTTGAAAGACACACTGCTCACTAGGTGTATATATTTGTATATTATAGAGCTGAGGATGGTCGTTACGGACTGAAACCGGTCATCGTCTAAAGAATAGATATGGTGATCAAAGACTGAATAAAAAACATTTAAAAATAATTCGGTGAACAGAAGATATGAATAATCACGCATATTAGGTTATCCTACTCTTTCTTCGCAGGATGACCGTAGCACATGCCAAGATTGTAGAGAAACACTTCAATGTCTATGTGTCCTTTTATTAAGTGGAAGCGTGGGCCTCCTCAACTGTTGTCATTGTCAATAAAATTCTTTATGGTGTGGGACCACATTGCCAGTATGTAAGATTCTTCGACGGTTGAGCCACCGTTGCAAATGGCTTTCCACAGGTGTTTTGCTTACTGCAGAATGAGAAAAGCTTTAGTTCTTATGTATAGTGGAAATGGATATTTACGATGAGAGGAAGGCTGTTACCCACCCTTTTATTGGTGTTTTTAGGCTTCCGTGCCACAATCGTAAAAAGCGGAACTCTTGTAGCATCGCTTTGTTGTCCATCTGCCTGTTTGTAATCACAGTAATGGAAGCAAATGAACGCACCACAAGAGGACAGCTATTTCATAAGAATTGATGTTTGACTTCTATCACTGCGATACTGTCAGCCTGAATAGAGAACTACTAATCATTATAATAATGGTCGCCTCCAATACACGTTTCATCACATTTATATTATTGAAATTAAAATATCCTCGAAAGACTTGGAATGCCTGGGACCGATATCTCGCCGGTATCAATGTCGATAAGAGGCAAAAATGGTCGAGATTATAAGTTCCCGGAATGAATGAACTGTCTACATATATAATTTTGTAGAGAACCCTCAGTGTGTGAGTCCCACTCACACCTGGTCAATTTTTTATGGTTTTTGATTGCCCTTGAAGCCTGAAGATTTGTTCCTCGGAAGACGTTGTTTCATTAAATAATTGGGCCAACAGATATTGTGGCTGATACCAGTCTCTGAAAAATCTTTTCATATTTTTGAAACAGTCACGGTCGATTAACAGTCACACAAGCTGCGACGTCGTCGTGAATTGAACAGTGACCCGAATATAGAATAAATTTCCTTTACTTCACATCTGTGGTCATAAATTTATGTCATCAGACTACAGATTTCGGTCTAAATGACCATCTTCAGATCTGTTTTATAAAAACATATCCTAATATACTGGAGCCATGTCACTACCGAAACCAGTAGTCTGATGACAAAAAATTTATGAGCATAGGCATGAAATAATGGTTACCACTCAGTCTGATAGAATGTATTCAGTGGCTGCTAATTAGTACATTCTATTTTACTCCTTTCTAAAATGAAAATTTCTTGAGAAAAAAAATCAACTTAATGAGACAGCGATAGTATCGATATACCTGCAGCAATCGTCCATATATTGCCTTACATTTACTCGCATCGTTTCCTGAAATAACGTTACTGTCACAAAAAATTTAAATGGAAACTTCTCATGAAATCTTAGGCGGAGAGACTCTTCTGTCTCATCTACTGATTCAACACTTTTGAACTAGAATTAGATATCGCATGCTCAGAAATTACGATTTGAAAATGATAATATCTGAAGAGGCTACTGGTAACTATTGTGTTGCGTTGCTGGATCAATCCTTAAGATATCTGCATCTACATCCATACTCCGCAAGCCACCTGACGGTGTGTGGCGGAGGGTACCTTAAGTACCTCTGTCGGTTCTCCCTGGGCTCTAATCACTCTGATTTTATCCTCATGGTCTCTTCGTGAGATATATGTTGGAGGGAGCAACATGCTGCTTGACTCCTCGATGAAGGTATGTTATCGAAACTTCAACAAAAGCCCGTACCGAGCTACTGAGCGTCTGTCTTGCACAGTCTTCCACTGGAGTTTATCTATCGTCTCCGTAACGCTTTCGCGATTACTAAATGATCCTACAACGAAGCGCGATGCTCTTCGTTGGATACCCTCAATCTCTTTTATCAACCCCATCTGGTACGGATCCTACACCGGTGAGCAGTATTCAAGAAGTGAGCGAACAGGTGTACTGTATCCTACTTCCTTTATTTTTGGATTGCATTTCCTTAAAATTCTTCCAATGAATCTCAGTCTGGCACCTGCTTTACCGAGGATTAATTCTATATGGTCATTCCATTTTAAATCACTCCTAATGCCTACTCCCAGATAATTTATGGAATTAACTGCTTCTAGTTGCTGACCTGCTATATTGTAGCTAAATGATAAAGGATCGTTCTCTCTATGTATTCGCAGCACATTACACTTGTTACATTGAGATTCAATTGCCATGTGTCAATTCTTTGCAGATCCTCCTGCATTTCAGTACAATTCTCCATTGTTACAACCTCTCGATATACTACAGCATCATCTGCAAAAAGCCTCAGTGAACTTCCGATGTTATCCACAAGGTCATTTATATATTTTTAGTAAAAACGGTCCTACGACAGTCCCCTGCCGGACACCTGAATTCACTCTTACTTCAGAAGACTTCTCTCCATTGAGAATGACATGCTGCGTTCTGTTATCTAGGAACTCTACAATCCAATCACATAATTGGTCTGATAGTCCATATGACTATGTTTATTAAACGACTGTGGGGAACTGTACTAAACGCCTTGCGGAAGGCAAGAAACACGGCATCTACCTGGGAACCCGTGTCTATGGCCCTCTGAGTCTCGAGGAAGAATAGCGCGAGCTGGGTTTCACACGATCGTCTTTTTCAAAACCCAAGCTGATTACTACAAAGTAGATTTCTAGTCTCCAAAAAAGTCATTATATTCTAACATAATACGTGTTCCAAAGTTCTATAGCTGATCGACGTTAGAGATATAGGTCTATATTTCTGCACATCTGTTTGACGTCCCATCTTGAAAATAGGGATGACATACGCCCTTTTCCAATCTTTCGAAACGCTACTCTCTTCTGTGGGCCTACGGTACACCGCTGCAAGAAGGTGGGCAATTTACTTCGCGTACTCTGTGTAAAATCGAACTGGGATCCCATCAGGTCCAGCGGCCTTTCCTCTTTAAAGTGATTTTAATTGTTTTTCTATCCCTCTGTCATCTATTTCGATATCTTCCATTTTGTCATCCGTGTGACAATCTAGAGAAGGAACTACAGTGCTGTCTTCCTCTGCGAAACAGCTTTGGAGAAAGACATTTAGTATTTCGGCCTTTAGTCTGTCATCCTCTGTTTCAGTACCATTTTGGTCACAGAGCGTCTGGACATTTTGTTTTGATACACCTACCGCTTTGACATAAGACCAAAATTTCTTAGGATTTTCTGCCAAGTCAGTACACAGAGCTTTACTTTTGAATTCATTGAACGCCTCTCGCATAGCCCTCCCCACACTACATTTCGCTTCATGTAATTTTTGCGTGTCTGTAAGGCTTTTTCTATGTTTATGTTTGCTGTGAAGTACCCTTTGCTTCCGTATCAGTTATCTAACTTGTTTGTTGCACCACGGTGGCTCTTTTCCAACTCTTACGATCTTTCTTGGCACATACTCATCTAGTGCATATTGTACGATGGCTATTAACTTTGTCCACTGATCCTCAACACTATCTGTACTTGAGACCAAACTTTTGTGTTCAGCCGTGAAGTACTTCGAAATCTGCTTTTTATCACTTTTGTTAAACAGAAAAATCTTCCTACCTTTTTTCATATTTCTATTTACGGCTGAAATCATCGATGCAGTAACCGCCTTATGATCGCTGATTCCTTTTCTGCGTTAACTGTTTCAAACAGTTCGGGTCTGTTTGTCACCGGAAGGGTTAATATGTTATCATCAAGAGCCGATTCTCTGTTTAACTGCTCAAGGTAGTTTTCAGATAATGCACTTAAAAAAAATTCGCTGGATTCTTTGTCCCTGCCACCCGTTATAAACGTTTGAGTCTCCCAGTCTATATCTGACAAATTAAAATCTCAACCCAGAACTATAACATGGCCGGGAAGTCTACTCGAAATATTTTCCAAATTTACCTTCTGGTGCTCTGCCACAACAGCTGCTGAGCCCGGGGGCCTATAGAGACATCCAATTACCATGTCTGAGTCTGCTTTAACCGTGACCTTCTCCCAAATTATTTCACATTTCGGATCTCCGTCAATTTCCTTCGATACTATTGCATTTTTTATGGCTATAAACATGCTTCCCCCTTCAGTGTCCATCCTGTCTCTGCGGTATACATTCCAATCTGAGTTTAGAATTTCATTACTGTTTACATCGTGTTTCAGCCAACTTTCCGTCCCTAGTACTATGTGGGCATTGTGACCGTTTATTAATGAGAGCAGTTCTGGGACCTTTCTATAGACGCTCCTGCAGTTTACTATTACCACATTAATATTGTCATTCCCTCTTGCGTTTTGCCCACTGCTACCTTGTAGCCTCTCCGGAGGCGTCTTGTCGGGCCTACGGAGGGAATTCTCTAACCCAAAAACCCGACTCCACACTTACTCCGCTACCCTTGTAGCCGCTTCCAGAGTGTTATGCACGCCTGAACCACTCAGGGGGACCCTAAATTTCTCCACCCGATAGCGGAGGTCGAGAAATTTGCACCCAAGATCTCCGAAGAATCGTCTTAGCCTCTGGTTTAAGCCTTCCACTCGTCTCCAAACCAGAGGACCGCGATCGGATCTGGGAACGATACTAAAAATAGCTCAGCCTCCACCCGGCGAGCGAGGTATTCCGCCTTTACCAACTCCGCCAACCACCTGTACGAACTGAGGATGACCTCTGAACCCAGACGGTAGGAGTCATTGGTACCGACATGTGCAACAATTTGCAGTCGGGTGCACCCAGTGCTGTCTGTCGCCGCCGGCAGGCCCTCCTCCACATCCCGGATGAGAGCCCCCGGCAAGCAGACAGAGTGAACACTGGCCTTCTTCCCCGACCTTTCCACTATTTCCCTAAGGGGCTCCATCACCCGACTAACATTGGAGCTCCCAATCACTAATAAACCCCTCCCCCCGTCTGCCTGCTTGGACCTTGCTGAAGGAGCAGCCACATGTCCACTCACAGGCATAGCGGGCGATGCCATACGGCCAGCCTCCACATTGACCCTCCGCCTCTTGCGACGCGAACGCCGATAGTCACATTTTCAACACTTCCACAATTAATTGACAAGGAAAGCATTCAATAATAAGATTTGCTCTGGGACATAAATCTATATCTATTTCTCACACGTGAATTATTATCGAGCACAGGAGCGTAATGGTCAGCATACCAGACTCCCATTCGACAGGACGCCGGATTAAATCCCCGTCTGGCCATCATCATTTAGGTTTTCCGTTAGTTCCCTAAACCGCTTAAGGTAAATACCGGGTGGTTCTTTGAAAGAGCATGGCCGAATTCCTTGTACACTCTTCCCTCATACGAGTTGTCTCCGTCTCTAATAACCTCGATCTCGACAGCAGGGTAAACACGAATCTTTTTTCCTTCTACATCAATTATCCTGCGTGAATCTAACAGCGACCTGTAAGGGTATCTAAAGTGAGTTGACAAATGTCATGGGATACCTCCTCTTATCGTATCGGGCCTTCTTTTGCCCAGCATAGTACAGAAACTCGACCTGGCATGGGCTCCGCAAGTATTTGGAAGGCCCCTGAATAATTATTGAACCATGCTGCTTCTATAGCCGTCCATAATGCTGGATTTTGTGCATGAAGTGAACTTTCGATAATGAACCAAATATGTGCGATGGGATACATGTCGGGAGATCTGGACGGCCAGATCACTCGCTCGCGTTGTCCAGGATGTTCTTCAAACCAATCGCGAATAGCTGTGAGTCGTTGACGTGGCGCATTTGAGACGTCTCCTTAGAAAAATTATAAATGACTATACTGATAAACCTCTTATGTTATTTGATTTTCAAACAGATGAGCTACACTGGACGTACTCAGACATCTCTCTCTTTACTTATTCTGATCGTCACTAAACTGACACACAATATTTTAAGCACAACGCAATCTGACTTTCAATAATCTCTACAAAAGAATGGCCCTGACTAACGATAACCTATACCTTTCGTGGATCACTTACCTCACAAAAATCTTCGTTACTCGAACTACTGCAATACAGCGAGAGCCAGTACTGCCAGCTAAATAAAAGATTCTAACCACTGAAGGGACTAACTACTGATAGGCATACTTAGCAAATGAAAAATTTTGATAGAGAACAAACAATGTATTTACCTTAATAGTGTTCAAAAGTCATAATATATGTATATCATTTCATGACACCCAGTCTTACAAATATACTCTTTCTGATGGACACACATCCAGATTACCAGCTCTCTAAACTCCGACATCTCTCTCCCGACATCCATCACTGCTGGCGGCTCACCTCCAGCTGCACACTGCTACGCGCTGTTCACATCCAACTGCCCAACACTACAATAGTGAATATTCCAACATTGCAAACCAGCCACAGACTGCACACCGCACAGTCGGTGATTTTCATACAGAGCGTTACGTGGCGTTACCAACATAGAAACCTAAACAGCCTACTTGCATAGCCCCCATGCTCCCCACAAAATATTTTACAAATTGTTTTGGGCATTGGCCAATACATATTTGTTTAAAAAAATTTTATATTAACGCTAACAAATATATAAAATGCACACACTTACCGATACAACGTTGGTCAAAAGCAAAAATTTTCTCACAGTCCATAAAGACAGTCCTGATCATTCATCACAGTGGAAATTGGAGTTTTTTTTTTTTTTTTCAAAGTCTGAGCAGTAAAAGAAAATGCACATGCAAGTAATAGATTTCTATGCAGTCTTGAAGAAGTAGTGTTGTCCTTCCAACGAAAAGACGGGTAATGAGCCACAACAGAGTAAACCCACAGCAGAGTCAGTCATTTTCATACAGAGCGCTACGTGGCGTCACCAACATAAAAACCTAAACAGCCTACTTACACATTGTCATCCATACGAATTCCACCGTTGTTTCGCAACAGGAAGTCCATGAATGGCTTTATCTCGTATGGTCTCCACGTACGTAATCTACTATAAGAATTTCCAGTCAAAGATCGTATCATTTTGCCTAGAGGACTCAGTACGTTGTATGTAAACACAGCCCTCACCATTATGGAGCCACCATTAGCTTGGACAGTGCGTCGTAGTCAACTTGGATCCGAGGCCCCGTGGGATCGGCGCCACACTCGAACTCTACCACCAGCTCTTACCAGCTAAAATCAGGGCTCATCTAACCAGGCCACGGGTTTCCACTCGTCTAGGGTACAAGCGATAAGCTCATGAGCCCAGCAAAGGCGTTGGCATTCGATGTCCCGTTGTTAGCAAAGGCATTCGCATCGGTCGTCTGTTACCATAGCTCTTTAACGTCAGATTTCAGTGCACTGTCCTAATGGGTACGTTCCTCGTACTATCGACATTGATTTCTGCGGGTATTTCACGCCGTGTTGCTTGTCTCTGGCACTGCAACTCTGCGCAAAAGTCGTTGCTGTCGGTCAGTAAGTGAAGACCGTCGGCCACAGCATTGTCCGTGGTGAGAGGTAAGGCCTGAAATTTGGTTTTCTCGACACGTTCTTGACCCTGTGGATTTAGAAATGTCGATATGCCCTAACGATTTCCGAAATGGAAGCTCCGGTCGTCCAGCTCCAACTACCAACCCGCGTTCGGTGTCTGTTAATTCATGTCGCGCCGGCATAGTCACGTCGGAAACCTTTTTACGTAGTTAACCTGAATACAAACGAAGCTCTGCCACTGCACTGACCTTTTATATCTTGTGTATTCGATACTACCGCCATTTGTATACGTGCTTGTCGTTATTCCATGAATTTTGTCACCTCTGCGTATAAAGAATGAAGTATTAGCGGAGTGAAGCTTTTTGTAGACATCTGAGAACAAAGGATAGCTCAGATAAACAGAGGTAATTAAGCTAGCTTCTGTACCCTAGTTAAGTCCTTTCGTGACCTTCAGACGTAGAACATAAATGATATATAAGCTGCTACTAACGCAAGTTCTGATGGTTTATGAGTAGAAAACTGCAATACAGACCGTCTTGAATTCTGTCACTCGTTGCTGCTTTACGAACACAAATCAAACTGCACTCGCTCACTTCGATAAACAGTCACTGACTTCGCACACATTCATTCTACGTTTTCTGTCTCAACTCTTCCAGTAGCTGTAATTTAATGTAGTTATCACATAATATTAGCATTAATTCGAACAGAAGATTGTGCCGAAATTTCAGTACAATACGTGGATGGGTACATGGTTTGAAAACATTAGCACACGGTATATCACAGAGGCAATAATAGTTGCTAGATTCGTGAGTATAGTAGCTTTAGTGAGATTATTTAGCGTATTTTCAATCCATGAACTCGTCGGATTATAAAGATAGCCATAAATGCAACTAACAAGCAATCTATTGTTGGATAGTATCTGAACGCCAAACGTCCAGTTCGAGTTGTCACGTTTGGCCGTCTGATTTGTGGACATTCCAAATTATTTTGTGCATAAGCTCCAAATGAACAAGTAGACCTTGCTTGTGTCCCTTGTTACGGACCCATAATGGATTACGCTTCAGAAATTCTTATTCGATATGCCTCCAAACGCTGTGTACGCTGTTCGTTTATCTCATTGTCTCGACGATCAAGTGGCTTGCGTTGCGCATATTCCGACCGATATTTCAACGCTTAACTTGTGGCATTTCTTCCGAAGAAATAAACCACGAACTGAAATCAATTGAATGTTCCAACACACCAAATTACAACGAACTGACATAAATTAAACATTTGCAAATTGCCAGAGATATGATCGCCACCGATAAGATATTCAACCATCGCTTTCAATTGCTTTATTTTCGGCAAAATTTCAATGTTCAATGCAGAATATGTTGTTGTTATGAAAATATGTGACATTAGAGCTATCAAACTGAAAGTCACTTTTTTTATGAAAATACTTGACAACAGTACTGTCAGACCGATCGTCACATGTCTTTAGCTGAGGTTTTCATACCACACCACCACCCAAATTTTCGACTCCTTCGGTGTGTTTTTCAAAAATTTTATTTCATATAATCTTGTTCTGATAACTGCAAACACAACAAAGAAGGCCGGCCGGGTTGGCAGAGCTGATGTAGGCGCTACAGTCTGGAACCGCGCGACCGCTACGGTCGCAGGTTCGAATCCTGCCTCGGGCATGGATGTGTGTGATGTCCTTAGGTTAGTTAGGTTTAAGTAGTTCTAAGTTCTAGGGGACTGATGACCATTGAAGTTAAGTCCCATAGTGCTCAGAGCTATTTGAACCATTTTTTTGCCACAACAAAGAAATCAGCCAAATCGGTCGAGCTGTTATCAAGTGATGATCTTTCATAGCTGCGGCAATTGATTTTTATTTGTACAGATAAACACTGTCTGGATCACTTATTTATTACATCCACATCTACATGGATACTCTGCAAATCACATTTAAGTGCCTGGCAGAGGGTCTATAGAACCACCTTCCAGTCCCACATAGCGTGCGGAAACAAGGAACACCTATATCTTTCGTTCGAGCTCTGATTTCCCTTATTTTATCATTGTGGTCGTTTCTCCCTGTGTAGGTCGGTGTCAACAAAATATTTTTGCATTTGGAGGAGAAAGTTGGTGATTAGAATTTCGTGAGAAGGTTCCGCAGCGACGAAAAACGCCTTTGTATTAATGATGTTCAGCCAAAATACTATATAATTTCAGTGACATTCTCTCCCATATTTAGTGATAATACGAAACGTGCTGCTCTTCTTTGAACTTTTTCGATGTACTCCGTCAATCCTGTCTCGTAAGTATCCCACACCGCTCAACAGTATTTTGAATGAGGACGGACATCCGTTGTGTAGGCAGTCTCCTTAGTAAATCTGTTACACTTTCTAAGTATCCTGGCAATAAAACGCAGTCTTTGTTTTGCCTTCTCCACAACATTTTGTATGTCTTCCTTCCAATTTAAGTTGTTCGTAATTATTTAGCTGAATTTACGGCCTTCAGATTTGACTGATTTATCGTGTAACCGAAGTTTAACGGATTGCTCTTAGCACTGATGTGGATGACCCCACACTTTTCGTTGTTTATGGTAAATTGCCAATTTTCGTACCGCGCAGATATCTTTTCTAAATCGTTTTGCAATTTGTTTTTATCTTCTAATGACTTTATTACTCGATAAACGACAGTGTCATCTGCAAACAATCTAAGATGGCTGCTCGTTTATATAGATAAGGAACAGCAAAGGGCTTACAAAACTACCTTTGGCAACACCAGAAGTAACTTCTGTTTTAATCGATGACTTTCCGTCAAATACTACGAACTGTGAACTCTCTGACAGGGAATCAAAAATCAGGTCACATAACTGAGACGATACTCTATAAGCACGCAATTTCACTAGAAGCAGCTTGTGTGGTAGAGTGTCAAAAGCCTTGCGGAAATCCAGAAGTAAGGAATCAATCTCAAATCCCTTAGCACTCAACACTTCATGCGAGTAAAAAGCTATTTGCGTTTCCCAAGAACGAGGTTTAATAAATCCATGTTGATTGTGTGTCAACAGACAGTTTTCTTCGAGGTAAGCCGGCCGCTGTGACCGTGCAGTTCTAGGCGCTTCAGTCCGGAACCGCGCGTCCTCAACGGTCACAGGTTCGAATCCTGCCTCGGGCATGGATGTTGTGTGAAGTGTCCTTAGGTTAGGTAGGTTTAAGTACTTCTAAGTTCTAGGGGACTGATGACCTCAGATGTTAAGTCCCAAAGTGCTCAGAGCCATTCATTGTTCGAGGTTATTCATAATGTTCGAACACAATATATCCTCCAAAATCCTTGCAGCTGTAGCGGCGCATCGAAAGCTAAGTACTAATTAATTGTTTGTGTATAGTATTTTATTTAGGAACTTTAGTGGTCTTCAACCGGTGTTCTTGGTGTTTTCCGGTGAAATAACTTCAGAAGAAATTTTTGCGAACTGCTTTCAGTTTCGTTACTGTCATTAGACGTTTGATTTTCTTTCTGTGTTAGTATTTTGTTATATTCTCATTTGTTGTTGATTAATACTTTCAATAATAGTAGTTACTTCCCTTGTAGAGCAAGTTTGTGATAATTGTAGTCAGTTTTTAACATCTTCTTATTGTAGTAGCGGAACTTAGATAAAGTTGTTTTCTTGTTTCAATAATTGTAAAATTTTACCATGAGTGAGAAGTGTGGGCTTTGCCGTAGGTTTGTGAGTAGTGGATTGCGGTGTGAGACTTGTTCGAAGTATTTTCACTGGGGGGAATGCAGTGGGGAAGCCAGTGGGCATTCTGGTGAGATCCTCTCCTGGAACTGCAGGTTATGTAGCAAGAGTAAGTTGATAGAGGAGCTGGAGCGTAAGATCTGTGCCCTTCAGGTGCAGTTGAAAAACGCACAGGAGGAGCTAGATAGGATGAGGAGGGAGAAGGGGGTTGGGGAATGGGAGCTGGCTGTTGGCAAGAGATCTGCTAGGAGAAGGAGATTTTCAGATAGTTTTACTATTGGTGTTTGTAATAGATATGACCAACTGTCAGAGTCTAGTGGAGAGGAATCTCTAGTAGCTGTAGATGTAGGAAGTATGCAGCAGACCTCAGCAGTTACGGTGGCTAGGACAGTTGCACAGTCTAAGAGAAAGAAGAAGGTTCTGCTGTTAGGTAGTTCTCATGGTAGAGGTGTAGGCCAGCAGTTGCAGGAAGTTTTGGGGAGTGAGTACCAGGTCACCAGCATTGTGAAGCCTAATGCAGGATTGGCTCAGGTGACTTTTAACATAGGGGGGTTATGTAGGGATTTTACTAAAGAGGATCAGGTAGTGATTGTGGGTGGGGCTGGTAATAGTATTGATAGGGATGGGAAGTATGACATAGATGGTGACCTGGAAAAGATAGCCACTCAGACTGGCAACACGAATGTGCATTTCGTGGAACTGTTTCAGCGTCACGATCGGCCTCATCTTAATATAGCCGTCAGGCGTAATAACATGAGACTTGGGGGTGCGCTGATGACAGAAGGCATGAGTCACATTTCAGTGGTGTCGGTGGAGTCTATCAGTAGGACGGGTTTCACTAGACATGGCCTGCACCTCAACAGGTATGGGAAGGGGAGGTTGGCAAAACTTATAGGTGACAGCATAGGTGGGGGTGGTGGGATCACTCATGGGAAAATTCCGGTAGTTGTGGGTGTTAGAGCTGTACCTTTTTTAGATTGAAGTCAGCTGATAGGTATTCCTGCTTAAGGGAAGTCTCTCTAACAAAGAAACCACTTTCTACAAAGCTTGGGTATCCGATTAATGAGGGAATTAGTATATTTCATCAAAATATACAAGGTATTCGAGATAAAGTTAGTGAACTGCTTATAGATGTTGACTCTGAAATTATTGGTATATCTGAACACTTCTTAAATAAGGAGATAATTCAGAGGCTTCCTTTACCAGGATACAGGTTGGCTGGCAGCTTTTCTAGGAGCTCTTTGCGGTGTGGGGGAGTAGCCATGTATGTGAGAAACGGTATCCCATTTGAGTCAATTGATGTTTCAAAGTACTGCACTGAAAAGGTGTTTGAATGTTGTGCAGGTGTGGTTAAATTTAGTGGAGCTAAACTTCTTACTGTTGTTATTTATAGATCCCCAGACTCCGATTTCACAACATTTTTGCTAAAGCTAGAGGAGGTTCTTGGTTCACTTTATAGGAAATACAAAAAGTTAGTTATATGTGGTGACTTCAATATTAATTGTATAAGTGATTGTGCAAGGAAAAGGATGCTGGTAGACCTCCTTAATTCATATAATCTTAGGCAAACCGTATTCTTTCCAACGAGAGTGCAAGGGAACAGTAGAACAACCATAGACAATATTTTTGTTCATTCGTCATTATTAGAAGGGCATTCTGTTAGCAAAAAGGTGAATGGCCTTTCAGATCATGATGCACAAATTTTAAGTCTAAAAGATTTTTGTGCTTCAACACATGTTAAATATAGTTACCAACTTTTTAGGAAAGCTGATCCAGTTGCTGTACAGACTTTTGTAAACCTTATCAAGGAACAAGATTGGCAAGATGTTTATAGTGCTGATACAGTAGACGATAAATATAATGCTTTCCTCAAGACTTTTCTCGTGCTCTTTGAAAGTTGCTTTCCGTTAGAACGTTTAAAACAGGGTACTAGCACAAACAGGCAGCCTGGGTGGCTGACTAAAGGGATAAGAATATCTTGTAGAACAAAGTGGCAATTATATCAAAACGTTAGAAACAGTCAAAATCTAAATGCAGCAGCCCATTACAAACAGTATTGTAAGGTGCTTAAAAAAGTTATTAGGAAGGCAAAAAGTATGTGGTATGCAGATAGAATAGCTAAGTCTCAGGATAAAATTAAAACCATATGGTCAGTCGTAAAGGAAGTGGCTGGTCTGCAGAGACAGGTCGAGGATATAGAATCAGTGCGTAGTGGGGATGTCCGTGTTGCTGATAAGTCGCATATATGTACAGTACTTAATAATCACTTTCTGAATATAGCAGGTGAACTAAATAGAAACCTAGTCCCAACAGGGAATCATATAGCGCTCTTAGAAAAAAGTGTTCCGAGACTGTTACCTGAAATGCTCCTCCATGATACTGACAAGAGGGAGATTGAGTTAATAATTAAATCACTAAAGACCAAGAACTCTCATGGATATGACGGGGTATCTAGCAGAATACTGAAGTATTGTTCCACGTATATTAGCTCAGTACTTAGCCATATCTGTAACTTTTCCTTTAGCAGTGGTCGGTTTCCTGACCGATTAAAGTACTCGGTAGTGAAGCCACTTTATAAAAAGGGAGACAGGGATAATGTTGACAATTATAGACCTATTTCTATGCCATCGGTGTTTGCTAAAGTTATCGAGAGGCTTGTATATACAAGGTTACTGCAGCATTTAAATTCACATAATTTGCTGTCAAATGTACAGTTTGGTTTTAGAAATGGCTTAACAACTGAAAATGCTATATTCTCTTTTCTCTGTGAGGTTTTGGACGGATTAAATAAAAGGTTGAGAACGTTAGGTGTTTTCTTTGATTTAACGAAGGCTTTTGACTGTGTTGACCACAAAATATTGCTGCAGAAGTTGGAACATTATGGAGTAAGGGGAGTAGCTTACAATTGGTTCGCCTCCTACTTTAAGAACAGAAAGCAGAAGGTAATCCTCCGCAATATTGAGAGTGGTAATGATGTTCAGTCCCAATGGGGCACTGTTAAATGGGGCGTTCCCCAAGGGTCGGTGCTGGGGCCACTGCTGTTCCTTATTTATGTAAATGATATGCCTTCTAGTATTACAGGTGATTCAAAAATATTTCTGTTTGCTGATGACACCACCTTGGTAGTGAAGGATCTTGTGTGTAATATTGAAACATTATCAAATAATGTAGTTCATGAAGTAAGTTCGTGGCTTGTGGAAAATAATTTGATGCTAAATCACAGTAAGACTCAGTTTTTACAGTTTCTAACCCACAATTCAACAAGAACTGACATTTTAATCAGACAGAATGGGCATGTTATAAGCGAGACGGAACAGTTCTAGTTCCTAGGCGTACGGATAGATAGTAAGCTGTTGTGGAAAGCCCATGTTCAGGATCTTGTTCAGAAACTAAATGCCGCTTTATTTACCATTAGAACAGTATCTGAAATAAGTGACATTTCAACACGAAAAGTAGTATACTTCGCATATTTTCATACGCTTATGTCATATGGTATTATTTTTTGGGGTAATTCTTCTGATTCAAAAAGGGTATTTTTGGCTCAAAAACGGGCTGTTCGAGCTATGTATGGTGTAAGTTCGAAAACCTCTTGTCGACCCCTATTCAATAGTCTGGGAATTTTGACATTGCCCTCACAGTATGTATTTTCTTTAATGTCGTTTGTTGTTAGCAATATTAGCTTATTCCCAAGAGTTAGCAGCTTTCACTCAGTTAATACTAGGCAGAAATCAAATCTGCATGTGGAATGCACTTCCTTGACTCTTTTGCAGAAAGGAGTGCAGTATTCTGCTGCATCCATTTTCAATAAGCTACCACAAGAACTCAAAAATCTTAGCAGTAGCCCAAACACTTTTAAGTCTAAACTGAAGAGTTTCCTCATGGCTCACTCCTTCTATTCTGTCGAGGAGCTCCTGGAAGAGATAAAAAATTAAGCAAATTCCAGTGTTACATTCTTGATTTTCTTTATTTAAACTAACGACTTGTTTCATTTTATGTGTTTCTACAATCGTGTTATAATTTCATGTATTGACTCGTTCCATGACCATGGAGACTTCTCCTAAATGTGGTCCCACGGAACAATAAATAAATAAATAAATAAAATAAATAAAAAATCGACGTTAATGATATGGGCCCGTAGTTTAGTGGATTACTCCTACACCATTTCATGAACATTTGGGTGATCTTTGCAACTTTCCAGTCTTTGGGTACAGATCTTTCATCGAGCAAACGGTCGTATATGATTGTTAAATATGGAGCTATTGCATCAGCATACTCTGAAAGGAACCTAACTGGCATACAGTCTGCACCAGAAGACTTTCTTTTGTTAAGAAATTTAAGTTGCTTCACTACTGCGAGGATGTTTAGATCTACGTTATTCACGTTGGCTGCTGTTCTTGATTCGAATTCTATAAGATTTATTTCGTCCTCTTTTGTGAAGGCATTTCGGAAGGCTGTGTTTAGTAGCTCTGCTTTGGCAACACTGTCTTTGATAGTATCTCCATTGCAATCGTGCAGAGAAGGCATTGATTGTATCTTGTCGCTAGCATACTTCACATACGATCAGAATCTCTCTGGATGTTTTGCCAGTTTTCGAGATTTAGTTTCGTTGTGGAAACTATTATAAGCATTTTGCATTGTAGTCTGCGCTACATTTTCGGCCTGCACTGCAGTAAGTAGTCAGGTCCTGCTCCGCAAATTGCAGTTCGTCAACCAAGGCAAAACACAAATGTTGTCAGTGAGATTTACAAAATAGAAAAAAAAGTAAAAATAATATTTAAAAAAGCTGATCGAGCACGTCCACGTAAAACTTCCTCGTTATGGTTATCTTTGCGAAGAAGACGGGACCTGTCACCCTATTGTGCATTAAACCACACCAAACTTTAAGCTTCCGGCTATCACGCATGTATTCATGTGTCTTGTATGGGTTTTCGGTGTCGCAAATGCTAATCTTGTGTTCATTCACATGTCCAGAATTGTGGAACCCTGCTTCAACTGAAAACAGACACTTTTCCACGTTGTCATTGTTAGCTTCTACGGAGGCCAGCCTGGAACACACGAATGCATGCCGCAGAGAACGACCGTTTGGCTGCAACGCTTACACGATTTGGACTTTCTACGCAAACAAGCGTTTCCGCTTACATAACAATTCGTGGACAGTTGTTCTAGCTTTCTGCAATTCACGTAATGCGCAACGGATTCACATCCTAGGGCTGCGCTAAAATGCATCATACACACCAGAGGCCTCAGACATAGGGCAACGTTCACCTCGGAAGAGGTCTCTTGTAAAGTTTTTGAACTGCATCATTATGTTAGATTTTACCAGTAGTGCCCTCCCGTGCCGGCGTCGATAATTCCGCTGTATCGTTGTCACAGATTTGGATTCAGCATTCCAGATGTCACACTGCGCCTTTTCCTAGTCTGTCCCCACTTTGTAGCAATCCGAGTCCAATCTGCGGCAACAGACAAAGGAAAAATTGCTTTGAGAGCTGCTGAATGATTTACGACAAACCACGATTCTTTATCTCTATTAGTTTCCAATGTCAGATTTTTTTAAAGTGATAGAGCACTTTATGGATATCCTGCATGACATAATTGGATCCGATGAGCATGTTTATTTGTAAGCCAAACCCTACATGTCTCATGCTGACGGATTCTGTTGAACATCACTTCGTGTTCGATTTGCTGCCGTTTGTGCCACGGTTTCTCTTCGTTGACTGAGCTAAGTGAATTTGCAGCGCGGGAGCACGTGATTAGAGAGCAGCTCTTGCCACACCAGTGACCTGTGTCCCGACCAAAACCGATCTAATGCTAATGTGCGGTGACAGCAGCAGCAGCAGCATCGGCGGCGGGGTAGGGTGTGGTTTCTGCGGTCAAAGAGTTTCTTCCCCAGCGGCTAATCGCATTAACGCTCATATAATCGGTTTTGTTTTGTTAGCGAGTTTGCGTGGAAGCAGGCAGCGTTCCACAGTCGCGGTTAGCGTTAGCAACAATGCATATCACTACTAGAGCAGAAACCTGCCAGCGAATTTGGCCCTTCAGTCATTTCACACACCAGCTTCTCTAGTTACCAAAGTTCTAACGGGGAGGACGTTTATAAATAAGAAATCAAAAGCGTTTGTTTTAGTTTAGACTTCGTACCAAGGAAACTCATGAAATAGCCAAATGGAAGTAAGCGTATTTCGACAGTAAAGAATGTTTTGACTTGTTCTTGACATAATTTGCATATGTATATGGAATATCAGTGCTCATTACGCCACTGTAACTTAAAATAAAGAGTACAATTACCAATTCTTATTTGAATAGTGATTAGTGAGAATCTCTAGCCAAATTGTACGTGACCTCTGAAATTAATGACCAGTAATTTCTGAAACAAAAGCTATTAAGATAATGATCTACTGCTTGACAGAACAGGGCTCCATTATATAAGAGCGAAATGAGATTTAGTTGAGACGTGAAGAAAAATATACGGGACAGAAATATATGTAAATAATACAGACTTTTTTGTGGATAAAGTAAATTAGTAAAAGAATCATTAGTGTGAACATCTATAAGTGCCCTATGGATATAACGAAAGGCAGGAGAGAAGCGGGGAGACTACGTGAACGATGGGAAAAGAAAATAGAACTGTGAAACCTGTCAGCCACATTGACGATCACGGTGACTGTGATACCCGATACAGTTGTTTCAAATACGTAAATTAATCCTTATGCATCCTTCAAATCTCAGTTTAAATTTAAAATCTAAATTTAAAATTAACTACGAATTTCACTTTCCCTGTACCTCAATTACACTGCATTTATTGAGTGGTAGACCTTTCAAATATATGTAGCCCATAGCTTTTCCTATTTCGTAACAGAAGTATAAAAAAAGAGACTTGACCGTTTTTCGACCTTAAATGGTTCTTAAGGAAAATATGAGTCTAATCTGCGGTTCATTTATCCATTCAACACTTGTGGACGATCACTTATTTTAGTTGGGCATTGTAGGGGAAAAACCTCTAGCGCAACCGTGCTTTCTTCGATAGCGTCTGAGAGTCTTTGGGAGATATAATTCCTTATACCACTATACAGTCAAAATTTACTTCACTATTTTAGTTAATATTTAACAATATTTTCACATTATGTAACTACGTTACTCGGATGATCTCCATCGCCAATCTTACTTGATACACCAGTGCGTCAGCACTTGTATAAGATACAGATAATTATTTAAATTATGGCAAGGAAGGAATTATTTATTTGTCAAGACAGATAGCTTTAATAGTTTTCTGATGTGCTGAACGAAATCGCTGATACTCAGAATTTAAAAAAAAATGCACAGTCAAATGTGGCGGATATCAAATACATTTAAGAAATAAATATTTTAACAATATTTTTCATGTTATCTAACTACGTTACTCGGATCACCTGATCTCTATCGTTAATCCTACCTGATGCACCAGTGCGTCAACGCTTCTTGACTAAAGAAGTTACAATATTTCTCAATCGTGTCTTTTTCCTTACTACATTTTGTTTTTTAATGTATGATTTCAAAATAAAGACAAACGTCGTATCTTTTCTTCGCAGATTACTTTTAAACCTGCTACAGTTTTAAATGTATGAAAGGTAAACCTACACTGCAAGAAATGTTACACCATTTAATACATTATGCCATGATCGAAAGGATATCTTTGAGTAATCCAGCGTTAGGCCCTAACTTTGGATAACATTTTCAAGTGTATTGTAGCTTCTTGAATATCGATTCCACAACATAACTTCATTGGCTGACAATGAGAATTGGACATTCATTGAAGCTACATCCTCTTGAACATATGGATGAAACGTTGACTTTCTCGAAGATATTCTACCACGGCATAATAGCGTGTAATATTTTAATAAATGTGCCACTTCATGTGTTTGAGACCACTACACGCATTTTGATTCCCATTAACTCCAGCCTTGCAGTGGATTCAGAAATTTATTTTAATCCCCTATCAATAATAAACGGTAAATTCACCGTATCGAGATATCACTGTCATACTGCCACTTACCTAACCGCGACTGGTGATCTCTCGAATATTATGGCACCTTCAGATTCACTTTTGCGTGCCTTTCACAAATTTGAATTTAATTGCACAACACCCTTCTGTTGCCTTTAATCCCAGCTGTCGAGTTCCTCTCATTTATTCTAAAACTGAATTCCATATTTTTTTTGCTTCACCAATTTTATTTATCCGTACTTCTGGGTCGTATCGCTTGAGAACAGCGCCACCAACATTAGCTGTTCACCAAGTTTTAATTTATGGCGTTTTTGTCCTTTTTTTCATTTTTCCAGTATGAAGTTAAACTTTATGCTTTTTATTTATCGGACGGGGCTACCTACTGTATTCATGCACCCAACACCGATAATTATGCTTGCAGCCACTTCATATACAACGTCGAATGGTCTAGTCCCACTGGCCAGTTTTCATCTCTGAACGGTGAACGTATTTTATTTGCAACCATACAGTCAGTATTCAAGCCATAAGCACAAATTTATGCTACATGAGATTCAATGGTGCCTGTTTTGTAATATAAATTAAACGAAGTACAGGAGTTGCTAGGAGTTAAGCACAACGCACATTCAGAAGCCTTGTAACTAACTACAATGGCTATCACATTATTTTATTTTATGAAGTTTCAGATGCCGATGGTTTTCTCGCACACCTACAACTCGTAAAATTTTCTCCATTCGATTTTCTGTAACGTAACGTAGTTTCATGTTGTGGCTCTAAAATTGTTACTGTGTACTTTTCTTGAAACTTACAGTATCATCCTTTACCGGAAGGACAAATTTCGTTGAATAGATGACACTGGCCTCTACACTGATACGTGATCTGAAACACACTTACGTTATTGCAGATCTGACAAGGAGTCAAGGACGTACGTAATTAATATTTGTGTGCCGTTAGTAAGGATAAAGCAGTACCAGCCAACAGTTCAAAAATGGTTCAAATGGCTCTGAGCACTATGGGGCTTAACATCTGTGGTCATCAGTCCCCTAGAACTTAGAACTACTTAAACCTAACTAACCTAAGGACATCACACACATCCATGCCCGAGGCAGGATTCGAACCTGCGACCGCAGCAGTCGCGCGGTTCCGGACTGCGCGCCTAGAACCGCTAGACCACCGCGGCCGGCCCAGCCAACAGTATCTCCTACGTCTTCCTTCTCGCTAAAAGACAGTTTCGACTATCACGTATAGTTCAAATATTTTCTTAAGGTAAGTGCTCCTTATACACGCATCCTTACTTATTCTGTCTACATAAACTACTCATTTATTTATAATCTACAAGCTGAGAACCCGGCGGTACCTGTGATTGTATTTATTCCAGTTTTCCCGTTAGTCCATCTGCCCCTTCAGTGTCTCTCTGTCCGCCTCCTTCTTTCCCCTCCGCTATGTCCACCTTCAATATTGCACCTCTGTCCTCTTTCTCCAGCCCCCAGTCTCTGTTCAATTCCTCCTATCTCTTCCTGCGTCGATCTGCTCCTCTCTGTCCAATTGCTCCTTCCCCTCCACCCATCTTCTCCCTCCCCCTTTGTATGTCTCTTTCTTCTTCATCTCTTCTCCCTCCTCTCTCTGTTCATCTCTTCTCCCTTCTCTCTCTGTTCGTCTCTTCCTTCCCTTCCCCTCTAGTGGCCCATCTACACTTTCCATCCCCTCCTCTCCCCTCTCTATGACCATTTCATCATCTCCCCCCTCTCCTTGTCTCTCTCTTCCTCCCCTCCTCCTCCTCTGTCTGTCCATCTTCTCCCTTCTATCCCCATATTATCATCCCCAGCCCCATATAAGGCTGGTGATCCAATTCCCACAACACATCTTTCTAAATCGTAGCTAATATGTGTAACGTATTTCACCGAAATCGTTTTACGGGCTTAGCTTCTTACACGTCTTCCAAAATGATACGTCTACGTCCTTGGTTTGACACTCAGGCACTCTATCGAACTTCTACTCATAAGCTCAGTCATTCGAGTTTAATTCCACAGAACATGTCTCGCAGAATTTGGTACACACGGTGGAATCACCATCTTCACAATTTGGTAGTTCTGTCGCATGAATGGCTTCATATGCCTTTAGGATACCTGATCAAACCCGTAAATTCACTTCCTTACCAAACTGAGACCATTTTAGTGCCGTAGGTGATGTTAAAGGATATGGGAATGTTGGGTAACTAAATTTTTGTCTGGTTTATTATATAATATTGTAGCGGTTTATTTTCAGTAATACCTCGTTGAAAGAATTTATTAAGGGTACGATGGCTTTCTATGCCTGTAGTGCACGTTTTTGAAGGATATTAAATAATTTACTTGAGGCGATGGAAGAAATATTTGTCTATGATGCATTATTTCAGGCACCGAACTGATATACCGGTTGCTCCAGTTAACCCCAAAAATGTTTTACCCTTTTCCACGGCAGTAAGAATTAAATTTAGGAAAACTATTAATTTAGCTTAAATATTCCCCTTTGCAAGGTCTGTTTGTTAATTCCAAGTAATACATTAAATTTTATATTTTCTATCCATAATTCTAGTGTTAAACAGTCCATTTTATTTACAGGACGTAAGTAACACATGATGAATGTACCATGTAATGTGAAGAGCACAAAACAGCGAATTTTTGTCGAAGATCTAGTTTGATACGTTTCTGGTCATTTATTGCTATTAACCTACTTACGCGCGCTTCCCAGCCGTTCAACCCTGCAACAAGAGTCATATTTATCCTCAGATGTATGTTTATGCCACATATGAACTTAAATAAGACTTCGGCTCGACTTTGTTTTTACGGTAAGCGACGTGTACATTTTTGTCTGTGCGTGTTTCCCTTCCTCCCTCGACATAAAATTGATTTTAAATTTGTCATCTCACTTTCAGTGTATGAGATGAGAGTCTGTTGAGATGAGGGTTCAGAGAAACAGTCATCTTATTCGGGTTTTAATAGCGGTGGGGAATTGATGCTTGTTACGAGCGCTGTAGGAACGTGATACTGGATATAAGGACACGAGAGCCTGTGTCGTACAGAATTTTTGCTAAACTCGAGAGCAAAATTTTACGCTTTATCAGTCAGCCTGTACCTGATGGACTGCTTTTCCCCTGACCATGAGAAAGGAGCTTTAACTATTCGTTCGGTTGGTTTCTCCTTATACGCCAAAGTTAGCTATTTCAAAGATTCACTTTGCATGTTCATTTTCGTGGTCCGAATCTGTTAAATTCTGTTTACTTGTACAGGCCTCTCACTGAACCCAGTGTGATTCATATGGAAATAGTATTGTAAGAAGTGGTATCAGGAGCGAGTATCTTCCCGATATGTGATTTTAGCGGGTGAAAAAGGCGTGCCATTCAGAGAATTAGACACAATTCATAATCCCTACTATTTGTGAACTACCTAAATCTACCAATTCTGGGAGTCGTCCAAAAGCCCTCTAGGGAGGAAATTGTTGGAGCTTGGGGCGGCGGTGTCGCTATATCCAACATGACTTTCCTAAAGAGCGCCTGTAACAAACGTCCTTTCCCTAGCGCTATTAAAACCAGAATAGAATGACTGTTTCTGTGAAGCCTCATCTCAACAGACTCCCAGTTCATCTACTGAAAGTGAGACGAGAAATTTAAAATAAAATTTATGTCCAAGGAGGAACGGAAACACGCTTAGAGAAAAATGTACTTGTCGATTACCGTAAAAAAAAAAAATTGAGTAGAAGTCTTACTTACGTAGGGATATAGCGATCCATGCTGGTCAAAAAAGCGATTTAGCATGCATAAAGAACGTAACAATAATTCTTCCATGCGTTTCCTGTTTTCAGGTGACATTATCAACTTTCCGGTTTCAGTTGACGGGTACTGTGAATTACTGACTGAAGTATGGAGGTGGTGTTTATTGGGAAAGAGTGACTTTACGAGTTTTAACTAATCATTATAAACTCCCATTGTTTCCGCAGGGACATGAAGTCTTTTGATTGCAGCTGTCAACAGGAACCTTGTTTAGCATCAGAGGAGATTTGCTCGGAAGTCTCAAGCAACGAGTGAGATGCAACCTATGGTTTTCACTGATGTTTCCCCATAATACCTGAGCTGATACGAATACATATTGATGGAGAAAACTGATGTGAAAGCAAATAACGACTAAAAATAAGCGAATGGAAACAACTGGCATGAACTCAGTTAAATACAATTACACGATATTGTATGAGTGAAATCCTTTCCGAAGTTTTTAACTTGTGATACGATGCATAGTCCACATGAAAATTTTTGATAGCCAGAGATTCAAATTCACGTGTCCTGTTTACCGCAAACAGTCTCCTTATCCAGCCAGTCCCTTCAATAACGCCACAAGACCCACCAAACATTCAGCGTCATTTACGTTTCCTTACCTTCCTTTCCATGACACAAATTTTGATTTGTTATGACGTGTTCTGAATTTCTGCATGTGGTTCACTGATATAATTGCAACCATTAAACCTCATTGACTTTATCCCCATGTATTCCATTAATTTCAATTAATTTAATTGAGACTATGTAGCTATTCCTTGATACTCTACCGCAAAATATCTCTTTTTGTTGTTTGGAATGAAGACGAGTAAATGTCGTGTCATCTGAGATTACTGTCACACCTGAACGAGCTCTCAGTTTACGACTGTCTATGACAAGCAGAAAATCGTTCAAATACCAATCCTGGTCAAATTTTTTATACTAGTAGCGTTTTTGTTAATGCAGTTAAAACATAGACGCTGACGAACGTAGCTATGTCACAGGTACATGAGGCATTATTTGTGAACTGAATGTTTTTCCATCACTACAGGCAACATAAAGCTAGGATTATCAACAAAGGCCGTACGCTGCAAATGAAAGATTGTGTAAAAGAATATTGAACTTCCTATAACAGATCGTGGCTTATTTCCTTTCCTGAATCATACGTTCTTCAACAAAACTGCTAGAAGTCTTTTATTCTCTGTTGAAACCACGCTTTTTATTCCCTTCTGCTCACCTCCTTATATTCTGCGATATATATTGCATAGGCTTCAACTGCTTCAACAGTCGTCTATGAAATGTCTAACAGAGTCGCAGTTGGTTTTTGTTCTTATTGTTGTTGTCCTAATTAGCAGCTTTGTGACTGTCTGATCATATCGTGTATGTTGAGTTCGAAACTACGTGAAGTAGACATAATTTTAAACAGTGAGGCGTGAACTTCTACTAACGTTGCTAGTGATTTTAATTTTATGACAGCTGCGTTACCAGAAGTCAGTTTTTAAATACACAGAGTTACAGACATGCATGGCATGACGTGCCAGCGATGAATTTATTGTGTAAATACTTGTTGGTGGTATAAGACGGAAACTCTACAATTGTACAGTGAACAAAGGAAAAAAAAGAAAAAAAACAACTGACATCTACAGTCAGCATTATATTATTTAAACAGTTCGTCGCAGCTGCAGACCCGGTCTCAATGAAGCATGTCGACATACTCGTAAAATGTGTGGAACTTGATCAAATCAAGACAGCAACACCACAATCCTGGAATACCTCTTCGGCTTTTTTGTATCTAGAACACGTCGAATAATTCAATTTTCACGCCTCGAAACAACGTGATCTGCAGTCGAGGAATGTAAAAGTTACCGCAGCGTTGGCAGAATGTTGTGAATGGTGAAGGAGAATGTACACTCCTGGAAATTGAAATAAGAACACCGTGAATTCATTGTCCTAGGAAGGGGAAACTTTATTGACACATTCCTGGGGTCAGATACATCACATGATCACACTGACAGAACCACAGGCACATAGACACAGGCAACAGAGCATGCACAATGTCGGCACTAGTACAGTGTATATCCACCTTTCGCAGCAATGCAGGCTGCTATTCTCCCATGGAGACGATCGTAGAGATGCTGGATGTAGTCCCGTGGAACGGCTTGCCATGCCATTTCCACCTGGCGCCTCAGTTGGACCAGCGTTCGTGCTGGACGTGCAGACCGCGTGAGACGACGCTTCATCCGGTCCCAAACATGCTCAATGGGGGACAGATCCGGAGATCTTGCTGGCCAGGGTAGTTGACTTACACCTTCTAGAGCACGTTGGGTGGCACGGGATACATGCGGACGTGCATTGTCCTGTTGGAACAGCGAGTTCCCTTGCCGGTCTAGGAATGGTAGAACGATGGGTTCGATGACGGTTTGGATGTACCGTGCACTATTCAGTGTTCCCTCGACGATCACCAGTGGTGTACGGCCAGTGTAGGAGATCGCTCCCCACACCATGATGCCGGGTGTTGGCCTGTGTGCCTCGGTCGTATGCAGTCCTGATTGTGGCGCTCACCTGCACGGCCCCAAACACGCATACGACCATCATTGGCACCAAGGCAGAAGCGACTCTCATCGCTGAAGACGACACGTCTCCATTCGTCCCTCCATTCACGCCTGTCGCGACACCACTGGAGGCGGGCTGCACGATGTTGGGGCGTGAGCGGAAGACGGCCTAACGGTGTGCGGGACCGTAGCCCAGCTTCATGGAGACGGTTGCGAATGGTCCTCGCCGATACCCCAGGAGCAACAGTGTCCCTAATTTGCTGGGAAGTGGCGGTGCGGTCCCCTACGGCACTGCGTAGGATCCTACGGTCTTGGCGTGCATCCGTGCGTCGCTGCGGTCCGGTCCCAGGTCGACGGGCACGTGCACCTTCCGCCGACCACTGGCGACAACATCGATGTACTGTGGAGACCTCACGCCCCACATGTTGAGCAATTCGGCAGTACGTCCACCCGGCCTCCCGCATGCCCACTATACGCCCTCGCTCAAAGTCCGTCAACTGCACATACGGTTCACGTCCACGCTGTCGCGGCATGCTACCAGTGTTAAAGACTGCGATGGAGCTCCGTATGCCACGGCAAACTGGCTGACACTGACGGCGGCGGTGCACAAATGCTGCGCAGCTGGCGCCATTCGACGGCCAACACCGCGGTTCCTGGTGTGTCCGCTGTGCCGTGCGTGTGATCATTGCTTGTACAGCCCTCTCGCAGTGTCCGGAGCAAGTATGGTGGGTCTGACACACCGGTGTCAATGTGTTCTTTTTTCCATTTCCAGGAGTGTATTATTGATGACTTAAGTATCTGTTATGTGTGTCTGTTCTGTTTATTCTTTTGGAAAAACTGTATGAACCAACCTAATATGCGTGTAGAATTAGAGGGATAAACTTTGGGATTACCATCCGGTCCATAAACTGAGGTGCTCAGCAAGAATTACGTATCTATGCTTCCACTTTGAGTTTATGAAGTGTTTATGTTCATTTGAAATTAACTTGTGTTTTTCTTTGTACAGTGACTGTTAGTTATACTGCTCAAAGTACTAAGCTTGAGGTAGCTGACTGTAGCGAGATAGCTTAGTACTCTCTGGAACGGGCGTCGCTTATTCAATGACAAAGGATTATGTACACACACTTTTTTCTAATTAAAGGAAGAGCTGTTACTTATCAAATTACGTCCGATATGGTATGAGAATCTACTGGTTGTGTTAAAGGATCGTAAAGCTGTTAACTGAGGAAAGTATGACAGTACATAATTATCTACAGAAATTAAGGTACGTCCATAATAACTGAGTTCGTTTTCTTGTACCAGGAACTTTCTCGATGTAAGATACAAGGAAGCGTAAAAGCTGACGGGTTGGATGAATCCTGCAACGGGGTCCTTGTGATTCACGTAAATTCCTAAAATCGGAACTGCAAGTTAATTTGCAACATAGCAAGAATAACGTATCATGCTGCACGCTGAGCTTCGTCACTGTATGGCAGACGAACTACCCGGTTCTTAAATGAAACGCAGCGTTTAACGGCAGAGAGAGTCATTTGCAGACAAATGATTTCAGCAAAGATTTTCGGGTTTCTTTGGCAGGTATATTATGTTGTGTTGAGGTCTGCTGGATTTCAAGAGCTAATGACATTCATATTAGTCATATCTTCAAGACAGAACTTCAGGTAGACGATGAGGACGTTGAATTTCTTCTCTCAAAAAGGATAAATCTAATCACAGTTAACAGATATTGTAAATTAAGTTTAATCTGCTTCGCGTAAGGTATGCTTTAAGCATAAATGCCAACAAGACCAACAATCTTTATAGACATTCAGTCCATTTTTTAACTTGTCGTCCAGTATGCTATTGTATAGATATTGCTAAAATATTCCAGTTAGATATGGTATAACAAACAATGTTTCAGATAGTGCTGCCCTTGTTCTCGGATGGCAGGTGCTGATGTGTAGTGGTTTCCATGTGTCTGGTGCACAATACGGCGACCTCGCACGTGGTGAACCTTGATGACCAGAATGCCTTCCCTCAGGTTCCAATGGGGTCAGTCATCAGACCACTTTTACATCTAAATGTCACTCACATCTCGACACTGCATGATTCGACCAGTTGGCCAAGTGGGGACCCACAATTAGGGCCCTTTCTAACTGTTAGGTGCTGATAACATTGTCCCACAAGAGTATGTGGTACCTTCGTGTCGTTCACTGACACTATCTGTTGCATTTAACCGCCTTGGATATCCTACAAGGAGTGATGGCAGCACTAGACACTAACAACACTACTACACTCTTGGCAGTTCCACCTGTTGCAGAGAATGGCAACTGTAATCATTTATATACTCGCTGATACTGTTTAAGTGTATGAAGTTACCTCCTTATCTGACCACGTGTTCTGTATGCATCACCTTTTTTTGCGTTTACCTGGTACAGTCACATTAATGCGACCACCGCCTACGTTCGACGTCAACGTGCAAAAAACACAGACATCCATGGGAGTGCCAGGTATAATACACACAGGATACTGTGGCCGATGCGTAGTGACCAGTTTTCGTCCAAAGCGCTGGGCGAGTTCATTCGTTTGCTTGGAAGGTGAGCCCGATAAGTGTTCCCACCTTTCGGCCGGTCACCGACGACACAGTCGAGGCGTGCACCCTGCAGTCTTTTTCAAACTATTTTACAGTAACTATTCGGCAAAAAAATTAATTTTAGCTTATATGTCAGGCATTTTTCGGGGTGCACTCAGCCTCGTGATGCCAATTCAGGAGCTACTCGACCGAATATTAGTGGCTCCGGTCGAGAATACCATCATAACGACCGGGAGAACGGTGGAACGGTGTGCTGACCCCACGACCCTCCTATCCGCATCCTCCACGAAGGGTGACACGGCGGTCGGATGGTCCCGGTAGACCACTCGTGGCCTGAAGACGGAGTGATATATATATATATATATATATATATATATATATATATATATATATATAAAGTCAGGTTCATGATGATGTGCCCATCATTTCGTTAATGGTCATAGTTACTGTGGTATTTACGCGAAAGTAAGACACTGTGGGAAATTCGGAAGAGTATGCAATGAAAACAGGGATCGCTACGATTCTGCATTTGATGCATATTACATAATATGTCGTTGAATATGAAATTTAGCTACCGTTTTGAATTGTTCTTTAGACTTCGGTAGAGGTATCTATCTGTCACCCATGTGATGTAGCACACTCATTTGCTATCGCACCGAGCTAGCAATAAAGCCAGAGTGAAATATCCACAGGATTCCTCATATTTCGTAAACTGTTTCAGGCATGGTAATGAGATTTTGGCAAATGATGGCACGCAAAGAGTAGTTGCTTCACCATATTGTTATTACATGAAACTTCATTATCTACTCAATTTTTCAATAACTATAGACTTTTTTGGTGAAAGAATGTAATGTTTAAGGGCCGTCGATAGCTGGTGAAGCGAGAAATGCTATGCGTTTTGGAATACCATATGTGAAGACATTACAGTTTTTTGTACAGAGGACGTGCTTTCTCATAAGCTACTGACTTTATTTTTCCTCAGTTCCTCACTTAATAAACCGAATAAACCACTGTTTCAGAATTCTCTCCCTGTTGTGACTGCAAAACATGTTAGTGAGGTGAGACAGTGCAAACTCCGCTGTGTTTTGACAAAAGAAGTAAATTTTGACATTTATTCAAAATTCGCCATTAGTGACGCTTCTCTGAAAGTTAAAAGTGGTTAACATGTCAGGCGAAAGTAAATGCTGCATTTACAACGGAATTCTGTCTAGATACTAACGAAAGCAGAGATGACACTAGACCTTTTGAATGGTCACCATGCAAGTGTGAGTATGGACGGGCCCCACTTAATATTTACAAAAGATGTGAGCGTAGGCTTCAGTTTAGAAGGCCACTTCTCTTCCAGTGCTGGACATTTTCCCCATAGCGCTCTGAGCGACCCCCACCACTTCTGCTCCCCCCACAGACCACGCATCTAGCTACCAAGGTATTTTGAGCGCGCTTTAGCAGTATTAACACATGAGAGTATATATAGCATGCAGAGAGGGAGTCGCGGAAAATATTGCAGTCGTTGTCATAATGGCTAATTTTGTAAACAGATCGTGTGCTGCCGTAGTTACAGTATACTGTACATTGCAAAATGGCACTACCAAAAACCGGCACCGAGACACAGAGACATGTACGGACAAACAGACTCGCACCTGTTGAGCAACTGATCACCCTGATGAGCCAGCTGGCTACCGGTTCTCTCTCCTCAACGAGTGTTCAGTAAACAATGCTTCGTATGGGATTCTGAAGCTAGTGCCTGGTTGATGCATCAGTGCTTCTGTCCATAGGCGACGAAAGCTGGAATTTGGACGCCAATATCGCAAATGCTCGTCCGCTGAGTGGTGACAGGTGTCCTTTCCAGATGAGTTGCTGTTTATGCTCCATCAGACAGATGGCCGTTGGCGTGCACTGCGTCAAACGTCCGAAAGCAAACACCCTGACGAAATTTGGAAAAGGGTCTATACCGGAGAGGGAGCATTACCGTCTGCTGAATGTTTGTGTGGCATTCCCTGGGTAATCTCGTCATTCTCGATGGGACAATGGGTCAACGTAAGTATGCGTCTATCTTTAGGAACCACGATGGTTCACTTCATTTTCCCTCGCCACTATAGCATCTACCAGCAGAATAATGAAATGTGTCACACGGCTCGCCTGGTTCTAAGGGGACCATGATGAGTTTATCGTACTCCCTTGGCCACCAAACTCGCCGCACAAAAAACCCATCTGTGGAGCACGTCGCCAAGGATCCTCAACCGATAAGCCGGCCGAAGTGGCCGTGCGGTTAAAGGCGCTGCAGTCTGGAACCGCAAGACCGCTACGGTCGCAGGTTCGAATCCTGCCTCGGGCATGGATGTTTGTGATGTCCTTAGGTTAGTTAGGTTTAACTAGTTCTAAGTTCTAGGGGACTAGTGACCTCAGCAGTTGAGTCCCATAGTGCTCAGAGCCATTTGAACCATTTGAACCTCAACCGATAAACCTAGGGCAGCTGGTCACGTCTCTCGAATCGGCAACACTCCCAAACCCCTGTCGGTACCTTCCAGATTCTCGCTGACTTTCATAAGAAAATGAAACACCTACAGAAGTCCTTGTGATATTATTTATTGTGTAGCTACCATTTTTGGCGGTTCAATGCGTTATCTTCAGTCCGTAATTTCTTGGCGGTTGATTGTTGGAGAGCTGACACCAAATGTCTACAGATAGTCTACGTAAACCATTTATGTTGGCCACTGATGCCGTATATATATAGTACAGTATATAAAAATCGTGTTAACCCCTTCAGCATCAACTACGGCCTGGAGATAGCTTACTGAAGAGGCGAAACTGGTAGCTACACAATAAATAAGATCATAAGGATGGATGCAGGTGTTTCATTTCCACACAATAGCGACGGGCCGTGGTCCCCACGACCTCCAGCCATATCTACATCTACATCCATACTCCGCAAACCACCTGACGGTGTGTGGCGGAGGGTTCCTTGAGTACCTCTATCGGTTCTCCCTTCTATTCCAGTCTAGTATTGTTCGTGGAAAGAAGGATTGTCGGTATACCTCTGTGTGGGCTCTAATCTCTCTGATTTTATCCTCACGGTCTCTTCGTGAGATGTACGTAGGAGGGAGCAATATACTGCTTGACTCCTCGGTGAAGGTATGTTCTCGAAACTTCAACAAAAGCCCGTACCGAGCTACTGAGCGTCTCTCCTGCAGAGTCTTCCACTGGAGTTTATCTATCATCTCCGTAACGCTTTCGCGATTACTAAATGATCCTGTAACGAAGCGCGCTGCTCTCCGTTGGATCTTCTCTATCTCTTCTGTCAACCCTATCTTGCACGGATTCCACACTGCTGAGCAGTATTCAAGCAGTGGACGAACAAGCGTACTGTAACCTACTTCCTTTGTTTTCGGATTGCATGGACACGCAAGGTAACTGACTTTTTTCTGCATCTCTCGCAATGGTCTGCACTGCAAAACGTAGTTATTCAGGCATTTCACTGATAGTCATAATTAATTTCACCGAATGTTTTTTTTTTTATTTTTACTCATTAACCTTCTGACTAGTTTGACGCGACCCGCCACGATTTCCTCTTCTGTCCTAACCTATTCATCTCAGAGTAGCACTTGAGATCTACGTACTCAATTCTTTGCTGGACGTATAACAACATTTGTCCTTACAGTTTTTACCCCCTGCAGTTTCTTCTAGTACCAGGGTAGTAATTCCCTGGTGGTTTAGCGGATGTCCTTTCATCCAGTCCCTTCTTCTTGTTAGTGTTTATCACATATTCCTTTCCTCGTCGATTCTGCTGCGAACCAGCTCATTCCTTACTTTATCAGTCTACCTAATTCTCTACATTTTGCTGTAGCAATATGTCTCCAATGCTTCCATTCCCTTCTGTTCTGCTTTGCCCACAGTCCGTGTTTTACTACCATACAGTGCTGTGCTCCAAACGTACACTCTCAGAAATTTCTTCCTCAAATTGATGCCTATGTTTGATATTAGTAGACTTCTCTCGGCCAGGAATGCCCATTTCGGCAACGCTATGCTGCTTTTTATGTCCTCTTTGCTCCAGCCATCATAGGTCATTTTGCTGCCTATGTAGCAGAATTCTTTTATTTCATCTACTTCGTGATCATCAATTCTGATGTTGTTTCTCTCTATTCTCACTTCAGCTACTTTTCATTACTTTTCTCTTTCTTCGATTTACTCTCAATCCATAATCTGTAGTCATTAGACTGTTCATTCCGCTCAACAGATCCTGTAAACCTGTCGTGTTGTCAGATATGTTTGTGTGTTGCACGTGCATAACAACAATGGAGTCGTCGTTAGTTACGTGAAAGAACGTACCACTTTATGTAGTAAAAGAAATCGAATAAAATATAATCCTTCAAAGCACAGGCACTTGTGCTTTTGCGTGAACCATGCCAAGGAAGTAGCATTCAGTAAGAACAGGATTCAAATCACTTGCCTTTCATGGTGGCCTTTCGTAACTTGCCTAAATTAGTCAAAGCTGATGTCATGATTGACCTATTAGAAAGCTCACGGCCAGTTTTCATCGCCAATCCGTGGAGCGCAAGTTATATTGCAGGATCCCACAGTATTTTGTGGACGTGTAGTGAATTTCGCCTCTACCAAATTACATGCTGCAGAGTGTAGTAATGGTTGGTTTAGCTATTGCAGTAGTGTGGTATAATGGAGAAAAAGTTAAATCGGTTGCAAGACTTGACACTTTTAATAGTAGGGATGTCATTACCCAACGTAACTTTCAGATTGAAGCTGTAAATAACAGAGATATGGGTAAATTTTACGTTGCATCTACAACAGGAATCATCGTAAAGTTAATGAACAGGAAGGAGTGTCTACATGGATCAAGGGTGATATCGTATGTAAAAATATTAAACTGTTGGTGATGCAACTCATTATTATAGAAATTAAATAAAGTCTCCCTATTTCCAAAAAAAAAAAAAGGCATAAACATTGATCTTGCCAAAACCCTAGAAGCGATTCTTCTTGTAGTTTTCAGGGGCACTCTGGGATGATCTTTGTGTGAGTTACCTCTGGGCTCTCCGTGATTACGAAACCGCCGCGCCGACTAGTTTTCCTATCGACGCGGCTCAGGAAAAATCACCGGACTTAGAAAATCACCTCGTCGTTGACGGAACATTAGTGATCTTCTTTCGTTCTTGTTTTGAACAACGTCAGGCAGAATGACCTAGTAGATAAAACAATGACTTGTACTAGAAGCGATCGATGTCCCAGAGTGAATCTTGATTATTGCGAGATTTCCTTTAAAGCATTGGGTAATTGGCTACCATGTTCCTTTACCTCGTTCACAGTCCCTAATGACCTCGACGCCTACCCCACGTTAAGCTTTAACCTTCTAGTGTTCGCTTTCTCTCCTTTGTGTGTTTATCTCTCTCCCTTACTGGCTCTGTGTGGGTATGTGTGTGTCTAAGGAATAGCTCCTTTGTCTGCGCTGCCAGTAATTATCGTCTGTTGTACGGAATACTTGCTACACCGTCTCATCTCTGAGATCCATAAGGCTGCGAGAAGCCGCGCCGCTCTGCGGCGGGATGAGTATTTGCACAGCAGTCTTTCCATCGTGGCCCTTTGTAAGATAACGGAGTATTAGCACCGCAGGCGCGCTCCGCGGGTCTCAGACAACAGCAGCAGCAGCAGCAGCCGGCCCCCGCCTCCCGCCCCAAGTTTGTTGGCAAAGCGGCTCGCGGATCCCGCCCCCCGCCCCCCGCTCCTCACGGTGCCGCCCACGTACGGCTCTGCGCGGCGCACCCTGCCCTGCCGTGTCGCCCACGTGTGGAGGCGGCTCCGCGGCTTGTGCAAGAACAGCCGCGCGTGTCGCCGTTTTTGCGGCCGGCCTAATCCCAGCGCCAGCCATCCAGTTCTCTCGTCTCGCGCAGCTGCTCGGGGGCCATGGAAATGAGCAGCTGGCTCGCCTCGGCAGCACGGGGGCGCCGTCACCCTACACTCCCCACCTACCAGGCTCGGAGTACCCCAGCTGTACCATAAACCATGAGATATACGACACTCCGACTTTTTCTCTAGTGCAGTGGTTCCCGAGCTCCTCCTCTGACGGAACACTTTCGATACTCTGCTACTTTGATAGAGCCCTTTATTTATTTTGAAAGTTAATAAAATACACTACTGGCAATTAAAATTGCTCCACCACGAATATGACGTGCTACAGACGCAAAATTTAACCGACAGTAAGAAGATACTGTGATATGCAATCTTTTCAGAGCATTCACACAGGGTTGGCGCCGGTGGTGACACCTACAACGTGCTCACGTGAGGGAAGTTCCCAACCGATTTCTCATACACAAACAGCAGTTGACTGGCGTTAACGTTGTTGTGATGCCCCGTGTAAGGAGGAGAAATGCGTACCATCACGTTTCCGACTTTAATAAAGGTCGGATTGTAGCCTATCGCGATTGAGGTTTATCGTATCGCGACATTGCTGCTCGCGTTGGTCGAGATCCAATGACTGTTAGCAGAACATGGAATCGGTGGGTTAAGGAGGGTAATACGGAACGCCGTGCTGGATCCCAAAGGCCTCGTATCCCTAGCAGTCGAAATGACAGGCATCTTATCCGCATGGCTGTAACGGATCGTGCAGCCACGTCTCGATCCCTGAGTCAACACATTTGGACGTTTACAAGACAACAACCATCTGCACGAACAGTTCGACGACATTTGCAGCAGCGGGGACTATCAGCTTGGGGGCTATGGCTGCGGTTACCCTTGTCGCTGGATCACAGACAGGAGAGCCTGCGATGGTCTACTCAACGACCAACCTGGGTGCACGAATGGCAAAACGTCATTTTTTTCTGATGAATCCAGGTTCTGTTTACAGCATCATGATGGTCGCATACGTGTTTGGCGACATCGCGGTGAACGCACATTGGAAGCGTGTATTCGTCATCGCCATACTGGTGTATTATCCGGCTCGATGGTATGGGGTGCCATTGGTTACACGTCTCGGTCACCTCTTGTTCGCATTGACGGCACTTTGAACAGTGAACGCTACATTTCAGATGTGTTACGACCCGTGGCTCTACCCTTCATTCTATCCCTTCTAAAGCTTACATTTCAGCAGAATAATGCACGGCCGCATGTTGCAGGTTCTGTACGGGCCTTTCTGGATACAGAAAATGTTCCACTGCTGTCCTGGCCAGCACATTCTCCGGATCTCTCACCAATTGAAAACGTCTGGTCAATGGTGGCCGTGCAACTGTCTCGTCACAATACGCCAGTCACTACTCTTGATGAACTGTGGTATCGTGTTGAAGCTGCATGTGCAACTGTACATGTACACGCTATCCAAGCTGTGTTTGACTCTATTCCCAGGCGTATCAAGGTCGTTATTAGGCCAGAGGTGGTTGTTCTGGGTACTGATTTCTAAGGATCTATGCACCCAAATTGCGTGAAAATGTAATCACATGTCAGTTCTAGTATAATATATTTGTCCAATGAATACCAATTTATCATTTGCATTTCTTCTTGGTGTAGCAATTTTAATGGCCAGTAGTGCAATAAGAACTTTTTTTATTCACTGATTACTTCAGTTTTAAATCATAACTAATAACGGAGAAACCAACACAAAATTCTTAAAGAAAATAAGAAATAATGTTGAAAAAACGTCTCGATGTTATTTTTCGCGGAACACTTATTCACTTCCCGCGGAACACCTGATCTGGTATGCATGAGGTGAAACTGAAATCGATTGGCATGCCAGAGACATTGATTATGTGTCTCAAGAGAGATTATAGCTAAAAATAAGATTGGAAAGGTATATTGCCTCATGTAAAAAAACCTTTTCAATCTTACTTTAGCCGTTCATGTTTTGGTTGTTTGCTTGATAGAGGCACGTCGATTAAATACCTAGGCGTAACGTTGCAAAACGATATAAAACGCAACTTTAGTAGCAAAAGAGTGTGGTTGAGTTCAGTTTACTGGGAGAACTTTTAGGAACGTGTATCTGAATTGTAGGTTGTAAAACAAAAAGGCATTGCTAAACTTTGAAGAAACGTTCCTCGCACGTACAGGAAGATAATATGCTATATATATATATATATATATATATATATATATATATAGGAAGTGCATTATTTCGATGCTAGAACTCATTTTCTACTTCTCTTCATAGTAACATTGATGATGGGAAACAAGCGGAAACAGATCGTGCCAGCATTACATGAAAATTTTTCTTACATGAAATATTCGGCATGCTCTCGTAGTCACAGTGTGAAATACTTTCCTAGATAAAATGTTCGAATTATTTGCCGCTAGCAAGGATAAATGAAACAACCCGCCGTCAATGGAAAAGCGTATTGCTTCACAGTCTGCCAAAATACGAATAGTCTTTACGTCTTGTACCGGGGATACGTACGTGGAAGCTTTAAACTTCCCTCCCCACCCCCCCTCCCTAAGATGAAAGTCTAGTGGATTTAGGTTAACGAAATGAGGAGAAACTTCATCGTGCACAGTCGCACCAGTAAGGGGACGTGTTCTAGTAAAACAGGTAGAGTATTCATGTGTCCACATTTGTGATTGGAGGTGTGAGGGACTTCGACCAGGCGCTTATGTAATATAACGGAACACCTACAACCACCGGTAAGATGTCATTTATTATATAGCTATCAGTTCCGGTGCTTGAGTGTATCGTCTTAAGGATATGGTTGACACTGAGGGGGCTAATACCATCGTATACATGATTCATCAGCGGTCAACATCTGTAACTGGTTTTCGTAGATTACCTGTAAGAGAGATGTTGTCTCTCCAACCACCAGCTATCATGGGGGAACATGAGGACCTAACAGTAATCGTCAGTGCAACAATACTGACCCGAGAACTAACAGAAAATCCTTGTTAATGATGTGATTCTCCAGCGATACACCAGCACACCACGGATTCAGTGCGATTGCGGGTTGATCATTGCTGAAGGAGGGCATTTCATAAACTATTTCATACGGTTATCAACAGGGCATTTTGAAATTTCGTGTAAGGAAACGTTTAATGTAATGTTGATATGTTTTGTTTCTCTCTTTCCCATGATTAATGTGATAATGAAGAAGAAACTGATCTCTCGTTCTTGACCACTGCTTACGTGTTTGGGATCTTCACCAGGCCACATTAAAGGAAGTCATCCAAGGAATTCAGAGGTTTGCCGCTAGACTGAGTCGTCGATAGGTACGTGATTATTTTGAAAAAGCCTCATGAAATATAATGCAGATTCCTGAAGGGAAGACAACGTTCTTTTGGCGAAACACTGAGCAAATTTAACAACCGGCATTAGCTGCTTACCTGCAGAACGATTCTACCGTCGCCGAGGAACTTCTCATGTAACGACCACGAGGACAAGTCAAAAGAAATTAGGGTTGTTGCGGAGATACATAGACAGTTGCTTTTTCCCTCTGCCCACCTAAAAATGAAAAATAATACGGAAGGACTAGTAGTGGTACAATGAACCCTCCGTCACGCACAGCATGGTGGCTTGCGGAATATAGAGTACACCTAAATCTAAAGGGGTTGGACAAAAATATGGAAACACAAGATACCATGCTGGAAACAGTGCAGGAAACCCGTTAACTTTCATAAGGTCTTCCAGCCGTCTCGGAATGTATACAGATCCTGTACAGTTTTATTGGGAATCTTATACGTTTCTTCCTACAAAATAGTTGCGTCTTCGGGTAACGATGAAAGAGGCGGATAGCCGTCAAGCACACTTTTCTCCATATTAGACCTCGAAGACTCGAGAATATTGAGAACTTTTGACGTTGGCGACCAGTGTTGATGCGACAGTTCATCCTCGTGCTCACAAAACCAGTCCTAGACGATGAGAGCTGTCTGAACAGGTGACCTATCAACTTGAAACACATAATCACCTTTGGCGAAGGAACGTTGTACCATGGGATTGACCTGATCAGCCAGAATGGTCACATAATCCTCGACAGGATTGCGATTTTCCAGGGCAACCATGGGATCGTCGGAATACCACGATGTGGCTGCCCAAATCATCACCGAATCTACGCTATGCTTCACACTCGAGATCTACATTATGCTAGAAGTTGCAAATAGTGTGCATTAAGACTTTACTAAATGATTTTGTTCCATTGTCCACAATCTAGTTATTGTGGCTTCAATCTTCATGGGTGGTTCAAAAATGGCTCTGAGCACTATGGGACTTAACATCTGAGGTAATCAGTCCCCTAGAACTTCGAACTACTTAAACCTAACTAACCTAAGGACATCACACAGCCGGCCGGAGTGGCCGAGCGGTTCTGGGCGCTACAGCCTGGGACCGCGCGACCGCTAAGGTCGCAGGTTCGAATCCTGCCTCGGGCATGGATGTGTGTAATGTCCCATAGTGCTCAGACATCACACACATTCATGCCCGAGGCAGGATTCGAACCTGCGACCGTAGCGGTGGCGCGGTTTCCGACTGAAGCACCTAGAACCGCTCGGCCACAACGGCCGGCTTCATGAGTGGTTTTGGAATTCCAGCAAGCCCCGTAATTCCCTGTACTGGAGCTTTCTCAGTGTTTTATATATATGACCGTCCGTCACAAACACTCAACAAACAATGTCGTCTGCGATGTGACTTTGTTTTTCCGTCTTCCCAGTATGCGGTTAATAATCTTGGATACTTTGCCTCTTGAAACACCAGACGCATCGACTCCAATGGTTACGAAAGGACCCACCATACGAACACCAACACTTTTCCGCGTTCTAAACCTTTTTACTCAGGCATAATACACTAACAACTCCACTGCACACTGTTCTGATGACGAATAACACTTGGGACGTATTGAGGGCATTGTACAGATACCTAGTCAAATGGAACAGTGCCACCAGTAGCTGTGGCTAGAATCTGTTTACACTTCCAACTGTAAACACTGCAGCAGCATCTTCATTGCCCCTGTATAATACTGATGAGAATTGTCTTGAAGAAGAAAACGCATAGCTATTATGTCATGTGGTCTGCATACCTCTAGGCGAAATTTCTCACCAGGCCCTCGTACTTGTCCGGAGACACTGTTTTCTAGGCATCTTTATGTGCTCACCATGCGCTTAGAACTGAAAAGAGCGACGTGATGCGATACACGGGCGTACTAGAGAGACTGCTCAACTCATTTGTGCAAAGCTTCATCGGATTTTCATAGTTGTTTCCATTTCACGACCGATCGGACCTTACTTTCCGTATACGGCTCGTACAAAACGAGCTGCTCTTCTTCGAACTTTTTCGACGTTCTCTACCAAACCTATCTGGTAAGGATCTCGTACCGCGCAGCAGTACTCCAGAGGACGGGAAGCGTAGTGGAGGGAGCCTGTTTAGCAGATATATTGCGTCTTTGAAGTGTTCTGCGAATGAAAGGCAGTGTTCGTCAGCCCTCTGTACAACATTATCAGTGTGGGCGTTACGAAGAAATTTCAGTCCTTTGTATTTAGCTGAATTGGCAGCCTTCAGATTCCTGTTATTTTCTAGGCATCTTTATGTGCTCACCATGCGCTTAGAACTGAAAAGAGCGTCTTTTTATTGCATCGGCCAATGTGGCCCACATTAAGTCCAAGATGCGACCCTGCGATGTTAATGATAATCACCTTTTATCCACAGTATATAATAAAATACGTACCATAGACAAATCAAAGCAGAAATTTAAAGTAGGAGAGTTCGTAAGAATCAGTAAAAACAAAGCCATTTTTGATAAAGGATACACACCAAATTGGTCTACAGAAATATTTAAGGTAATTGGAGTCCAAGAAACAAATCATAGGACATACACTCTGCAATATTTTGAACTAAATAATATTGCTGGTGCGTTTTATGGTCATGAATTACAGAAAACAAAATACCCCAATACTTATCTAGTAGAGAAAGTATTGTACAGGAAAGGAAATAAGGCATTTGTGAAATGGTTAGGTTTTGTTAGAAAACATAACAGTTGGATTACAGTAACATAAAATGTAATTTTATTATATAAAATTACAGTTATTTTTAAAGAATTATATAAAATTTGCAGTTATGTTTTAAAGATATACCAAACGAACAACTGCTTCTTCAAGTTCCTAATAGTTATACCACAGATGCACACCATCACACAACACATCAGGAATTTTAAAGCATTTACAAAAAAAGCCTGAATACTAGGAAATGAAAATAAGCTTCACAGTTTTCACATGATTCACAATTGTCTAACAGCCTGCTTTTGTGAGGGGCCATTACACTCTTCACTCCACACTGTTCGGCATAATGTTTTAAACAGTACTCTTTGTACCACTTCACCAACAGATTTGTATTCAATTTCGCAGTTACTGGTTGGTACCTGCCAATACCATTCAGCTTACGTAGAGCATGTAGTGAATGGCAGCCTTTCTCCTCCACATTAGTTATTAGGCAGTCAGGTAAGAACTCTCTTACCCATTTCACTTTTTCAGTACCTTTAACAAGTACAGTGCAGTTTGTTGGTACCACTGATTTGATGGAGTTTAATGCACTATCCAGCGACACTCCAACTGAATTAATGTTGTAGTGGTGATGGTTCTCTGCCAACCATTTTGCTGATTCGATATCAAGTTCGTAATACGGTGTTGCATATTGAAGAATGTAACTTCCAGAGGCAAACACTGTTCCATCATCGCATAGCATTTGGAATGCTAAGTCCTTAGGAACAAATTCATTCGCACATGTCTTGAAGCCTTGACAGTCGAAGATTACAGTATACATCATGAAATTGCCCGTGCTTAAATACTGATTTACCCAAGACATTTTGCTGACTAAAATAAATAAATCATTGCCACCTTTTATATACGTTACGTTATCGAACAACACGTGTCGGACAACCTTTTGCTGGCGTGGGTGCTTGCCCAGATAATTGTGCTAAAAGGACAAATTATCTCAGCGGGACAGGGACCGCCGTCATCGCGACCTTGGGACCCCGGGGCCCCATTTTTTTTATCAGTTGCTGACCCTCATGAATCGAAAACGTCGTTTCATGATTCGAGGGTCAGCAACTGATAAAAAAAATGGGGCCCCGGGGTCCCAAGGTCGCGATGACGGCGGTCCCTGTCCCGCTGAGATAATTTGTCCTTTTAGGACAATTATCTGGGCATTGAATAGATTCGTTTTAATGTTCATATGGATGACCGCACAGTTCTCATTATTTACAGTCAATTGCCACTTTTCGCACCATGTAGATATCTTGTCTAAATCACTTTGCAGTTGGTGTTGATCTTTTGATGACTTTGCTGGACGATAAACGAAAGCATCTTTTGCAAAACGTCTAAGAGAGCTGATTAGATTGTCTTCCAAATCGCTTGTATAGATTAAGATCACCACAGAACATATAATACTTCTTTGGCGAATGTTAGATATTACTCCTGCTTTACTCGATGGCTTTCCGTCAGGTCATACGAACTGTGATCTTTCTGACAAGAGGTCACGAATACAGTCAGACACCTGATATTATTCTCCATAAGCACGAAATTTCATCCATCTCATGCAGAATCGTTCCTGTATTGCGTTGGAATGGGGGAGCAACGCGCTGGTAATCAGGTGGCATAATGTTCAAATAGGATACGGGAATGTAGCCGGGGACGTCGTGCACAACCTCATAATTCGACAGGAGAGCACCTTTTCTTATTTGCTGATTTAATTAACCTTGTAACTAGAGATGGAGATTTTTGCTAAAGCTTTTGTGGGATCCTCCTTTTTCCCTCCTAAAAAAGCCTTTCTTCATTAATTTTCATTATTGATAACTTCTAGCGTCGCTCATTCTTGATTGGTGCGTTAGCGAATATATATAAGGTAGTCATAGTTTTTTGATTCATTAGTATATAAAGATGTGTTTAATTAGCACAGGACTGGTGGTCGACGTGGTCGTCCGGGACCGTTGATGAAACCATCCAAGCACTTGATTGTGAAGATTTAGGGCACTTCGGAAAAATTAAATCCTCATGATGGATAGAGAATAAACCTTCACCTTCCAAATTCTGAGGCAAATTACTTAAAAAGTGTTGTACATTATTTGTTAAAAAAATGGTAAAGTCATATGGCATTATTGGTTGGAGGACCCCAAAGTCGTGTTAGGCCGATTTTACTGTCCCTCGTGCACAGTGGCACTTCTCCTTTTTCTGTATGAGCGTATCTTATACTATAGGTGATTGTAACGGGTCTGTGCAGTGTGCTGTCATGTTTCTGTAAGGTGATGGTGAGAGAAGGCAGAGGATGAGCGGCCACATTGCCTTCTCCTCTGGAATAGCACCAAGGCAGTCGCTGAGCTGTAAGTGGTGCGAGGTGTCATGCGCCACGATCCGTAAGGTACATTGCGGAGTATCGATGTCGATGTAAAAAGTCCTATTGAAAGGTGACTGTCCTATTTGCTACGACAGTTTTCAGGTAGTTTTGCCCATAAATGTTAATGAAGTTGCGAATTTGATAAACGTACTCATCCTCTGTAGTACCGAAGAAACCATATTCTTTGTAAGACTCTGGGACGAGAAATGTTGGTCAGAGAGATTACTTCTTTTCAAGAGAGTAGTAGCAGTAGCGTGTGTTGGACAGTCTTGCAACGTACTTGGTTTGAAGAGGATGTAAAATGACCTGCTGTGTATTGGAGGCAGCGTTATTTAAATAGAATTTTGTAATAATATGTTTTGAGGAGAAATTTTGAGTAAGAAAGATAATATGATTTCAAGAATGATGCCAGTTTCTAGGTTAGTCCAGTTTATTTGTAACTGTGTAGTTTCTTACTGTTAGAGCATTGTGTACGGTTACAGTTTGCTGCAGAAATTTTATAGTGAAGGACATGGATAAATCGTATAGCTGCTAACTTTTCTGGGTGTGAGAACTTTATGAAAAGGTGTGTTGTTGTTATGGGTTAATTAAGCAAAGCTTTGCTTAAGTCTTTATTCTCAATTGTCAGTCGTTAAGTTTAGTTCTCCATTTTCCATTCTTTACTTTCATGACTGTGTTTGCATTGCCCATCGCGAGTTGTGTACTGAGAAGCATTTTTATGAAAAGTGATAAGATACCGTCTGTATCTGCACAACTCAAGTACGGCAAATGAAATGTGACACGTTGCGGAGCAGCGTGCGCACAGGTTTTCCAACAAATTTACTACCATCAAAGTTCATGTCCATTGCGAGGACAGAGATTGTCACACTGTAATATCTTGTAAGTTCAGAGGTTTAATACCACTAAAATATTTCGGTAAAGTTCTAACTTGCGATTTTCCAAGTTTAAACAGAAAGTCAAGTGCGTTAATTTGTACGTTCATTTGCTGTGCAATTACGATGACAGTTCTTGTACAGTGATTGTTTGCGAGACCTGAGATGTTTATCAACATTCAGGGTCAAAATGTTTAGTTTATCTGAGGTGTGGTTTCTTTTATTATTATTTTTTTCAGTCAGATGTCGTACGTAAATTTCACTGATAACAGATTGCTTTCTCGCAAATTGTTTGGTGTATAGGCTAGTCTGGATTTCGCATCGTGTAGCATGATCCCCACCCATTTCCATTGAAAATTATATTATCACGTAGTTCTGTGGCCCTGCACCAAAGGTTACAAACTTCGATATCAGAATAAGTCTAACATATTTATCAGATACCAACCTGTCACTTGCAAACACGAGTTCACAGATATAACACTAAACTTTCACTATCACGCGACAGGGGGACCACCATCAACAGTTTACATACCCTCACTTCATGAGACCCAGCGGGAAGGTTTGGAGTTTAATCCGCAACACCGGCCCCAAGTCTGGTGATCATGATCTTTACGCCACCACCCTACTGCCCCTTTGCCGTAAAGGTAAAGCCAAATCAGGCAACAACACGTGCCTCATCTAGTACTGGCCACGCAGCACAATTCATACCTCCAGTGATCTGACGAGATGCGGCGTATCCAACGACGCAAGCCCTTTGGTACTTTATTCAGTTTATATCCATTGCACTATGCATATTTTGATCTTCATCTCGAATTTATCAATTAGTAGTCATTCATCTAGTGATGCATACACAGGAGCTCATCGTAGTTTGTATCCATTACACAGTCGCCGATGAACATCTGTTGTTATACGTGCACGAACTGGGCACCTGATGCGGAGGCCCATACGTAGCAGCAACGTTGCTGAGGAGACACTGTTGGTAGCCCCCTTGTTTCATCTGGGCCCTGAGTTGCTCAGCGGTTTGCACGTCCGGTCTATCATACACCTCTCCGCTGCCGTCGTTCAAACTTGCCACCTATGGCCCGTGATGGAACACAGTTGCCTCGGCGCCGGGTTTCGATAGCGCCATTTACCATGCACAGTATTCCCTAACCACGGTGGCACGCGAACTTTTTACGAATTTAGCCGTTTCCACCCTTGTCCTGACAGCCCATTTTATGCATTTACGACAGCGACTGCACGTTTTTCGGCATCCTAGCAACATGCCTTACGTACCTCACTGTTAGTGCTGCCACCTAATGTCTGTGAGTGGTTATGGCACATTGATCTTGAACGTAGGCGTTGGTCACGTTAATATGACTGGATCGTGTAATACGAGAGACGCCTGTAGCGATCAGTGTACATTGTCATTGACCGACTTCACTTGCAGGCTTAAGTAATTTTCTTCGCTAACAAATTGATAAGCCTTCTTTGGAGCATGGTGGCTGGGCGCAGGGATCCTGTTGTGGAACTAATTTTAATATTTAGACACATTTATAAAACAACGGCGTACATTGGTACTTGATCATCGTACGAGTACACCAACAATTAGTAAACAACGCTTGCCATTTAAGTTCTTAAAAATGCTGAAAATTAGTCCTCCTAGACTGTTACAGTTCATTTATTTAATTGACACAGGTGATAAATATAAGATTACCTAAGACTACTTTTGCCGATTACTCATCCTTACATTGACATTCAAGACAGTAAATGCAACCAACGAAAGTCGGGAACTATACTCGTAAACTGTCAAAAATGATTTGAATATAGCGAAGGTAAAAGGTCACTACTCCCTGCAAGACGTTACAAAAAATCTGATTATAGATGTCGAGCACTAGTCCTTCAAATATTAAACAAATTTCAGTGTAGAAAAGATTAAGCGGGAGCTAGCCCCTTTAAGTTGCAGTGACTAAAACAATATAAAAAATCAACAAATGATACCGGGCACTAGACCCTCCAAATATTAAAGAAATTCTAGTATGTGAGAGGTAAAGGGGGCACAATCCTTTTCAATGTTTAAGGGAAAAGCTACCGTAGAAAAGTCAGCAAACTGTTGTCGGGCACTAGCCCCTTCAAATATTGAACAAATTCCAAGATAGGAAAGGTAAGATGGACGCTAGCCTTTAGTTGATCTAATGTGATTTAAAAATAAAATTAAGTGTTCCATAGACTACCACTCGTAATAAAACGGCCACACGACCAGCAGAAATTTACATGAGGTTCATCTTACGAACACATTGGTAGGTGGATTGCACTAACAAAACTTTTAGTTAATATATAACGGCCGCAAGTGCGGTGCCGAAATTATTGAGCCAGATAACAGTCGTCTAAAACACAGGGGCTGTACCTGGCATTGGAACAGGCAATGCTGAGCGCAGCAAAGTGCCACACAAATACATCTAGATTGTACTTGACGGCCAAAAGTGCATTAAATAAGGAACCGGCTTCAGTTGCAAAACAGAGGAACTGTATGAGATTACAAATATCAAAGAAAAGAGCGAGCACGACGCCTGCTTAATGAACAATGATTTTAGAAAGGTCGTAGAATCGGGCTATCACTTGGTGCTGCTCGGAAAAGAAGACCAGTACCCGGCTCAACCAGAATGGGGAGCGTTGGAACACCCTTTAAACAACATTTGTTTTTACGACCATAATTTCAAGGATTGAACTGACAGTTACTTTACACTCTTAAGGGGCTCCGGAAAGGCTCAAAATCATGAAAAGTTCAATTATTACTTTTTTGCGTTTTCTGAATCTGCAGACTATTACCTTTTAATAGATATATAATTTATTCAATTCCGAAGACTACAACTATTTTTAAATTTTTTTTGAAATGTGTTCTACATGGGCGTGACCCACTGTGGCGCTGTTAAACTGCTGTCAAATGGTGTTATTATTAACGTCCGTGTTCATCAGGTACATTTTAGTGATGTCAGATAAAGTATGTGTTGTGGCTAACCTGTGATGGTTCAATATATATCGCTGGTATGATTGTCGATTGTTTCATGTTTATTTACTCTATCGTTATCTCGAAAATATTCGTAATTAATTCTGTTTCTTGAGTCTCTGTTTTGTTGAAGTATAATAATGAGTAAAAGTAAAGTTATTAGAAATCCTCTGAAGGCTTTTAAGAAAAGGAGAAATGTTGGAAAGCCAAAGGTATGTGTTATTACTGTAAACAATAAAGACGATAACCAAGTGAGTGAACCTAATCTCTCAAGTACACCTGCCCATAGCATTCAAAGTGGGAAAGAAAATACTTCACAGAAGAAGCTTGGTTCAATGAGTGAAAACTATGAATGTTTTATGGGCGAATCGGATGTGAATGAAATATTTGATATGTCGGTTCTCAAAGGAATTTTTTCAAACTGTGTAAGATGAATTCATTGTAGTGAAGTTGGTCTGGAACTCTCCATAATAAAGCACGTAGGACTTGCTAGTGAAATACAACTGAAATGTGATGAGTGTTCATACATGACCACCTTTTGGAACAGTGTTGCAGTAACTGCAACTGAAGAAAATGGTAGCAAAATCTACGAACACAACATTAGATTTGTTTATTCCTTGCGTTCAGTTGGTAAGGGTGCTACTGCAGGTGCAATTTTCTGTGGCATCATGAATCTTCCAAATCCCCCAACCAAGTTTACGACCTATAATAAATTAGTAGGGTCTAAAGTAGAAGATGTCTGTATAGAATCTATGAAGAACGCTGTGGAAGAGGCAGTAATGGAAAATAATGGTAACAGAGATTTGACTGCAGCGTTCGATGGTACCTGGCATAAGCGGGGACACACATCTCTTAATGGTGTAGTATCTGCCACCAGTATGTATACAGGGAAAGTTTTAGATGTAGCAGTAATATCAAAGTATTGTAGATGTCCACAAAAATATAAAGGTACACATGAAAATAATTGCAAAGCTAACTATAGTGGCAGTAGTGGAAGAATGGAAGTGGCTGGTGTTGCCAGTATATTCCAGCGTACTGTGGCGTGTGATAAAGTGCGATATGTTAATTACCTTGGTGACGGTGATTCTAAAAGTTTCAAACATGTTCAAGGACTGAAGCCCTATTGTGATGATGTTGTAGTGCAGAAATTTGAGTGTATTGGACACGTACAGAAGCGAATGGGAACAAGACTTCGGCGACTGAAAGCTTCGTACAAAAAACAAAAACTCAGTGATGGTAAAGGGTTGGATGGGAAGGGAAGGTTAACTGACAGTGTAATTGACAAAATACAGAACTATTATGGAATGGCTATTAGGCAAAATACACAAAGTGTCGACGAAATGAAGAAGGCTGTTTGGGCTCTTTTTTTTTCATACTTCTTCAACCGATGAAAATCCCCAGCATAGCTTGTGTCCCAAAGAAGAAGACAGTTGGTGTAAATATAAGAAAGGATTGCTAACTGGTGAAGTGTACACTCATAAGCACAGTCTGCCTCATGCAATAATGGAGGTGATAAAACCTATTTTCAGAGACTTAGCAGCACCTGAACTGTTGAAAAAGTGTATTCACAGAAAAACTCAAAACCCCAATGAAAGTGTAAATAGTGTTATATGGTCGAGAATCCCCAAGACTGTATTTGTTGGAATAGAAACACTTCACTTTGGTGTGTATGATGCTGTTGCGACTTTCAATGATGGCAACATTGTAAGGTGCAAGGTATTTAGAAATATGGGAATGAAGATAGGTTCTAACATGGTACGAGCGATGCTTGCTTTAGACAAGGAACGCCTTCGGGCTGCAGACAGGGCTGTAAAGAGTCTAGAAATACAAGCAAGAGTAAACAGGAGGAGGAACAAGAGGAAGCTGGAGGAGGGGTTTGCAGAGGATGAAGATAATCCATCCTATGGACCTGGAATGCACTAAAAAGTTAATCCAATCTTTGTCGCTCGATTCCCAAAACTTTTATTTTCTCATACTAATTGTATGTTTTCTAAGGATCTTCCAAACATATTTGTTTCAAACTTTCAGTAAATGTTACACAGTACTTTCTGCATAATTTAACACAGCCTTTTTCCAAAAAACTGTATATTTTTGAATATATAAATAAAAAATTGCAAAAAATTGTTGTGAATTTTCATTACAATTGAAAAAAAATCATTTTTAATAACTGAACTAAAATTTTGAAAAATCCCTGTGTTAAGTTGTAGCCCATATTCCAATAAATAATCTGTAAAAAGTTCAACTTCCTACCTCAAATACTTTGTGAGGAAAGATGTAATTTATAAGCGTTATTTTAACATTGCAGGTATAGGGCGTTCCGGAGCCCCTTAAGAATGATCGAATTTTCTAGTTTTAGGGGCGTTGAAGAAGCAATCTGTTTTACTTTCTAAAAACATTCAACAGTCTATATCTGTAAAATGTTTCTTTATTTAAGACAGCTTGTTTCGACAGACATTGCTGTCATCTTCATTTCTTAAAAATCTTTTGGTATGATACGTGTTCATTTTACATTGAACTTCACGCCAAGTTGTCAAATTGATGAGCTGATTTTTGTCGGAGTGAAATGAACACGTTTCGCAGCAAAAGATTTTTGAGAACTGAAGATGACAGCAAAGTATGCCGAAACCGATTGTCTCAAACAGTCTGTTGAATCCTTTTAGCTTACGATAATCCAACACAGGACCTTATCGCCGGGGTAGGCTCACCGAGTGGTGCAAAGGAACTCAGCAAAATTTCTTCCAGCTCAGTCGTTGGCAAGTTCCGTGAGCCACAGCTATTTGCTGCGTGCGACAACGCGCCGCGTGCAACCGCGGGCCAGGAGACCTTCGGCTTCATTCTCGTGCCCCCGCCGTGAACTGCCTCCCGGCCTCGCCGTCGACCCGGACCTGCCTCGCCCCGCAAAAAGGATCTAGTTTTCATGGGCGTGAGCCTCCAGCCTGCCAACGATCGATGCGGTCCTTGGCGACATCTGCGCTGAATACCGATACATCGCAATGGATTCTACATTATTGTGGCAAACGCCACGATTGATCGATAAACATTTCCATCATCGGACATAGGCCCTATCGGGTTGTTAACGTCTGGTGACTGTAAATGGTTTTTAGTTGTAGAACGGTGTGTCTAAAAGTGTGTCTAAAATTTTCATCTACTTCTCTCAGTACTAAAGAGTAGACACACTTCCTGTGTTCCCTGGATATTTCCTTTGCAACAACAGTCACTTCAGTCAGAGGAAATTAGCCGCGATGCTAAGTGTAAGAATTGTTGCTTTGTATTCGTAGTATGTTTGTCAGTATGTGATGTTAGCAATGCAGTTACACTGGACAACGAACTGCGTGAAAGGGCACTAGTTGGGGTACCATTCTCTGCTAGCGTCTGGTTCAAAAGTGACTGACTACACCTTGTTCATAAGTGACACATGGCAATATTTCAGTTACTTCCAATGAAATTACAAGTAACGGCCTCGTAAGAGCTGCATTACTCTCTTGCTGCAACGACACAATGAAAGAAACCGCAAGTTCTTTACAAGCGTATAATGATGGATACGTAATCCGTCCTCACGGCTCTTGTTACGCCCTAGTGATGTACAGCAACACCGATTTGTCTAATACTAGCAATATTTCTTTGAAAATCATTAGTTTTTCAAATAGCTTTTTCCTATCGTCCGTGTTTTATATCTTCTAATCTTATCGTTTGTATGTAACTTCCACATTCAACGCTCTCTACGGCGCGCTTTGTATATTCTAGTCTTGGCCTCCCTCTGCTTTTCTCCCTTCCACTTCTTCTCCCAACACCGTGTTGCAGAGCGGACAGCCGTAAGCAGAGCCCTCCATCATATTAAACGGGCCTCACCTGATCGTTTTTTAATGTGTACTGAGTCAATGAGCAGTCTCCAGCAAATGACCGAGGCTTTTACCACCGCTATTTAGTGCTCGATATTCAGTACTTTCTCGCTGTCCTTCGTCGTCTTACCCACTCATTTGTCTATCTCTTGGTCCCAGAGTCATGTGGTATCCAGGAGAATGGACTGGTCGAACGTTTGACTAAAGAAGCAGTTACTCGCACCCCCTTCCCTTTGACAATCGCAAGTGCGGATTTGCCGGTGCACGTGAGGTCTCTGTTCGGAAATATAGCGACATCTGGTGTTCTGCACCATCTGATGAACTCTTCACAATCAACGTGAATACTGGAGCATGATGCTTTTCCTTCCGTTTCTCCCGGAAGGAATCGACGGTCCTTTGTCGTCTACGCATCGCTCGTACCAGTTTTAATCCATAGTTTCCTTTTGTGTCACGAGCCAACCGCACATCGTGGTTGTGGATCCATACAGACAGAGCTTATGTCATGGAGCAATGCGGCCACCTTTCCGCCCTCCGTGCTAAGTCTGGACTTTCGAACTCATTGCCTACGATATTGACGAACGATTGACACATGGTTGAACTATTTCTTAGTTTTCTTCCTAAAGTGGTAGGTACTATTATTTAAGGTTTTAATCTACCTCCGACGTAGGGGCACAGGGATTGAAGAAGGGGATTTTCTCGCTGTATGCTAGGTCTGTGGAATCCACCATCCTACCACCCTGACCAGTCTAATGTTTGTACCTGTTTTATTCTGTTTCAATCATTTTTAGATTCGTTTTACCTCCTTTATGCCGTACCCAATTTTCTGTTCTGGGTGTGGTACTTCGTTGAATAGTGAACTCTCATAACTGAAATGGAATAGCAATGTGGCAGCTTAGGGTGGGACTTATCCTGTCTCATGACGCTCATTGGAGCATCCACCTGCTGACTTCCCTTTCTCCTTCATCTTGCTTGTATTATTAAAATGTCCATTAAAAACTTCTCGCTTTCCCTGTTATTGTGAATCTGCAAAATAGATCAAAAAACGTACTCGGTGGAGGTCTCTACTTCCGGATGTACCATTCGTACAGGTCCTGGATCGAGGGAATAATGACCTCCTAGTTTGTCTCTACCTCTCCCACCTCCTTGTCAACTGTACAACCAACTCAACAACGTGCTATGCCATTCTGCATGACGTATTAGATATCTAACTGTCCCTTCTCATTGCGTTATGGTGTTTTCCGTATGCTTCTAATCTCACCTATTCTTTTTAGTACTTAATTATGTACATCATCTGTCCTCATAATTTTTAAGGTTGTTCCACAGCACCATACTTCAAAACTTCCAGCTACTTTAATTCCAGATTTCCCCTAGTGCATGGTTTCACTTCCACGCAATAATAAAGTTGAAACGTAAAATTTTTAGATAATTCCTCCTCAGGTCCGATCTGTGGGTAATATTAGTAGGCTTTTGCTTTTTTCCTTTTTTTCTTTTTTGAAAAAGAAGGAAAAGGTTTTTCTTCTGTACGGACCTACCGATATCTTGTCTCTTTTGACCATCCTACGTAATCACCAATAGACGTGGCGCTGTGATTAGCTCATTGAATGCAGACACGCATTCCAAGGACGACGGGTCAAACATGAGTTCGGCTATCCTGATTAATGTTTCCTGTGACTTCCCAAAATCACTTCTGGCAAACGTCGAAATGGTTTCTTTGAAAAGGGCACAGCGAATTTTCTTCCTCATTCTTTTGTAATCCCAACTCGTGCTTCGTTCCTAATGACCACGTTGTCGATGAGACGTTAAACTGTAATCCTTGTTTTCTGTGTTGTCTTGCTTCCTACGGAGGAGAATTACACTACATTATCAACAGTGTCCAGAAACCTAATGCTGCTTTATAGCTAATGCTGATATAATCATCGTCACCTCCGCCGCTGTCTCGGTGAGGCCGGCGGGACGGGGGGGGGGGGGGGCGTGGCAAGGCGTATGTACTAATTCAGTCCATTGGTGTTCCATAGGGTTCCGGACGGGACTCTGGACAGACCAGTAAATTTATGAAATGCTCCTCTCTTCATACGACTGCCTGACATGCTGTTTTACGACAACGGTGCATTTTCATGCTAATACAATCATCGTCTCCGAACACTCCTTCTACTATATACAGTAAGCATTAGCGTTTTCCTTACAGCAATAAGGGGACAAAACCATATCCACGAAAATTACTTGCAGACTGTACCACTAACTCTATTACACTTCACTGTAGACACTACAGATGATGGCTGGTGGCGTTCTGCAGTCACTTGTCAAACCGAAACCTTTCCACTCAGGATACAGACTGATTCATTAGTCTAATGGTATGTGAATCATGCACAGTGGGCAACCTGGAACATAAGAGAATCGAAGCGTTTGACACATGAAGCTACGGAAGAACGTTGCAAATCAGGTGGAGTGATAAGATAGTGAATGAGGGGGAGGAAGGGGGGAGGGGCTTCTCCGTAGGATCGGTGAAGTGAGGAACATATAGAAAACCGACAAGAAGAAGAGACGGCGTTGTCAGACCTTTGTTACATTCGTGGCGGGCAGCGTCAAGCGTCAGAATACTGATGGCTCAAAAGAGAAACAAGAAGCACTTCATCACCAGTTTATAAAAACCCACACCCCCGTGGGGTCGTTCTTTACAGTTTATACCATGTCAAGCGTCGCTTAGCATTGTCTACAAAAACTTCTGGCCTGTGAGTAGCTACTCGACCATCCTACCACATTCTTTTAAAGTCAATACGCACAGTCATTGTGCCGTCTGGACTTTTGTGTCTCTTTCTAACTCTCTAGTGATCTTATTATCTAATTTCATGTGATTTTTTACATCCACGCTCCACAGTGCTCGACGATCCCTGGTTTCGGTTTAGCTTTGATTGTTTGTTTGAGTTTATACTTCACAATAACATTACCAACAGTCGACCTGTGCAATTCCAAGGGGCTTTGGATGTCACTGATACATACGTTACTCAGGCGACATCTAATGAACATCTCAACTACGGAGTCACTGAGTTCTCCTGCCCCATCCATTCCGCAGTTACTGCTTCCCTACTGACAGCAAATTACTCTGTACTTTCTTTTATACTGGCTGGTGCGACACTTATGACGTCCAGTGGCCAAACTCACATTACAAATGGGTGCCTAGATAAAACTGGTCGAATAATGTATTTCGCTTATTACATTATGTTACACAGTAATGAAAAAGTAACATACTGTAGAGCCAAAGAAACTGGTACACACGCCTAATATCGTGTAGGGCCCCCACGAGCACGCAGAAGTGTCACAGCACGACAGCACGGACTTGACTAACGTCTGAAGTAGTTCTGGAGGGGACTGACACCATGAATCATGAACAGCTGTCCATATATCCGTTAGATGCGAGAGGGTGGAGACCTCTTCTGAACAGCACGTTGGAGGCATCCCAGATACGTTCAGTAATGTTCATGTCCAGGGAGTTAGGTGGCCAGCAGAAATGTTTTAACTCAAAAGAGTGTTCCTGGAGCCACTCTATATCAGTTCTGAACGTGTGGGGTGACAGATTGTCCTGCTGTAGTTTCCCAAGTCCGTCGGAATGCAAAATAGACATGAATGGATGCAGGTGATCAGACAGGATACTGATTTACGTGTCAGAGTCGTATCTAGACGTGTTAGGGGCCCCATATCACTCCAACTGCACTCGCCCCACACCATTACACAGCCTCCACCAGCTTGAACAGTCCCCTGCTGATATACAGGGTTCATGGATTCATGAGGTTGTCTCCATACCCGTACACGTCCATCCGCACGATACAATTCGGAACGAGACTCGACCGACCAGGCAACCTGTTTCCATTCATCATCACTCCAAAGTCGGTGTTGACGAGTCCAGGTGAGATGTAAGGCTTTATGATGTACAGTCATCATGGGTACAAAAGTGGACCTTCGGCTCCGAAAACCCATATCGATGGTGTTTCGTTGAATGGTTCGCACGCTGACACTTGTCGATGGCCCAGCACTGAAATGTACAGCAATTTCAGGAAAGGTTGCACTTACGTCACGTTGATAGATTCTCTTCAGTCGTTGTTTGTCCCGTTCTTGCAGGATCTTTTCCCGGCCGAAGCGATGTCGGAGATTTGATGTTTTACCTGATTCCTCATATTCACGGCACACTTGTGAAATGGTCGTACGGGGAAATCCCCACTTCGTTGCTGCCTGGAGGTGCCGTGTCCCACTGCTCGTGCGCCGACTATAACAGCACGTTCAAAATTAGTTAAATACTGATGACCTTCCGTCGTAGCAGCAGTAGCCGATCTGACAACTGCGCCAGACTTTTGTTGTGTTACAAAGGCGTCCGCAGCTCGTGGTCGTAGCGTTCTCCGGCGGGGTCAGGGATTTTCTCTGCCTCGTGATGACTGGGTGTTGTGTGCTGTCCTTAGGTTAGTTAGGTTTAAGTAGTTTTAAGTTCTAGGGGACTGATGACCATAGATGTTAAGTCCCATAGTGCTCAGAGCCATGTGAACCATTTTTTGTTACAAACGCGTTACCGACCGCAGCGGCGTTTTCTGCCTGTTCACATATCTCTATATTTGAATACACATGCCTATACCAATTTCTTTGGCTCTTCGGTGGACATATGCCACGTGTTCGTTTTAATCTGAGACAACTAAATAACCGGAAAACGATGTCCCGTACGAATAAACGTTCTAATTGAAAATTCAATGTCAGTAATGAGGCCGTCTGTCGATGTTACAAGTGGCCACCTCATAAACACCCCTCCTGGGTTGTCAACTCTTTATTTTCAAATGAGAATCAACATTTATTCCCATATTCGGCTTCTACGCTAAGAAAAAACATATGTTTTTCTGACACCATTGTTTTACATTCGCGGTAGGTAGCGCATTTGGTGCTACATTTCATTTACGGTGTATGTAACAGCTGATATTAATAGTCGAAATTTTTCTTTGGTGTTGCATTATACAGTACAATATGCTTAGCCGTTTAAACGTCAGGTTTGAACCTACGTTAAGCATGATCCAGGAAAAACGACGTGTATCAGATTTCTGTTCCTATCGGGCTACATGATACCGGTGAGTTCTCTTGCCTCTCACCACTCTTTACCTCTCATCATAATTTTAATGCACAATAAGTGCTTCAGCTGACGACCTTCCATTTCGATTAGTTTATTAAATGGCACGCGGAATGCGTGTCCACAACTTAATAGCTTCTCTCGTGGAGGGTTTGAGCAAGTGTCTTTGAAACGTTCCGTCATATTACGTCGAGTATTTGATATCGCTGCATACATGTTGTCCCTCAGATAATCGCACAAGAAAAAAATCTGGTGACGTAAGGTCGGGTGATTTGGCCCAGCCAATTACTATACCACCTCTACCAACGCAATCGTGATTGCGGAGTAATGAGTACATTAACCACCATGTTCAGTCGTACTGCAAGGGATACATCTTCCAGTAAAATGGCTAGCTCACCATGCCGTAAGTTACGATACCTTTCCTCGGTTCGATGCGCTTTGCACAACAATGGGGATGATTTGTTTGTGACGTAAGATACCGCCCCAAACGATACAGACGAATGAATCTGACGAGCAGCCTCACGTATCCGGTTTGGGTGTTCCACATACCACTAATGCCTGTTACTCCGGTTAATTTCACAGTGGTTCGTAAATGTTGACTTGTCAGAGAAGATTAGCTGACCAAAGAATTTTTGTGTCTCTTTGTGTTTGCACGAGCGTCCAAGTTCAAAAGCGCATCCGTTTCCGAAAATCATTCAGACGAAGTTTTATATCCCTCACGTGGTGAATCTGGCAGCGATCTGCAGTGTATCGTAACTGAAGAGAACTTTACAAGGTCAAGATCGCTAAAATAGCATTTTACTGAATAACTGGTTTTGACAGAGCTGTGCTGTCGTCATCGGATATTATGATTTTGAAATTTTACAACATATTATGTCAGCGTTAGACAGCGCTTCACACTGCGTATGCACACCCAGTTAACATACAGGCCTCTACATATTGACATGTTAAAATGTATGAGTATTATGTACATCCATAAAAATAACTACCCAGCGACGAACGCAAGTTTTCATGTCAGTTGCCAGCTGGTAGTGAACATGAACACTTGCAACCGACGCAAAATGGTTATGTTTATGGTTGTAAATACTACTTTTATATTTGACATTCCGCTATGTAGGGGGGGTTACATACTCAGAGTAAAGCCGCTTGTAACACTGATGGATAAAATGTTGAAACTGCAGTAAAAGTTCGAAACCATAAGAACATATAATGACAACATAGCCCTGTCGAAACCGGCCATCCAATAAAATGCTTTTCTTAACGATCTTTGCTCCTAAAGTTTTCTTCATTTATCATCAATGAAGTTCTTGAAGCAAATAGATGCTTTAAGGATAGTGTTTGTGACGTTTTCGAATCGCCCAAACATGTGAACAATTCCAGACTGCCACGATAAGTGCTTGAATGTGGATTATGAGCTATCACAGCAAGTACTGCGATTTGATTAATGAGGTTACCCGTTACAGTTGTCCTGAGAGTTTGTTTCTTAGGCGTCACACTACTCTCCGTAGTAAATTGTTGTCAACACGATGAATAGATGCACAGGATCTTGGTCAGTCAGCAAAACGCTCAGCACAAAGAGCAGCAGCAGCGTCCAGCTTTCTTGCAGCCTTCCCATAAATTTAAACTATTTCTGTCTTCTCGGCAACGTAAACAATATCCGTTACGTCAGCTGTGCCACAGCCGGCTACCGAAGAGAGTTGTGCCTAGCCACGCGGGATTAGCCGAGCGGTCTCGGGCGCTGCAGTCATGAACTGTGCGGCTGGTCCCGGCGGAGGTAAGAGACCTCCCTCGGGCGTGTGTGTGTGTGTGTGTGTGTGTGTGTGTGTGTGTGTGTGTGTGTGTGTGTTTGTCCTTAGGATGATTTAGGTTAAGTAGTGTGTAAGCTTAGGGACTGATGACCTTAGCAGTTAAGTCCCATAAGATTTCACACACATTTGAACATTTTGAAGTTGTGCCTAGACGTTTGGTGTTCGTGATTATAAAGGCCCAAGGGCTGCAGTGGGGCGTGCCGCCGCGTGGTGGAGCAGTGAGCGATGGGGCGAGTGTGTAAGTGTTTATAAGATTTGTGTGTATCCATGGCAGGTTAGATATGTTGCTGTTACTTCATGGACAGTTTACCTTGTTATTGTGGTTGTGATTTGTATTCCGACGATAACGGCTTAATCGCCGGCATATTAGAAACACGCACTAAAATTCATCACCTGACTGCGAGTTTCAATGGCGGCGACTGAAACCAAGCACTCTGATGGTTCGGGGACTCCCCACCATCAACCCCGTACGGCACATAAAACTATGATACCATTCAAGTACCTTACTAGCCAGAAATACCAATTTATAGCTATATTATTTGCACCCTACGATCACATTTGCAACATTCAACGTTTGATCATCAGCATCAACCGTTACAGAATAATGATTTATATTTACACTGAAACGCCAAAGAAATTGGTATGGGCATGCGTATTAAAATAAGGAGATATATAAGATGACATAATAAGGTGCTGCGGTTGGCAACGCCTATATAAGACAAAAAGAGATTGGCGTGGTTGTTACATCGGTTACTGCTCTTAAAATGCAGGTTGTCAAGATTTGAGTGAATTTTAAAGTGCTATTACAGTCACGCAAGAGCTACGGGACACAGCATCTCCGAGGCGGCGACGAAGTGGGGATGTTCCCGTACGACCATTTTACGAGTGAACCGTCATATCAGGAATCAGATAAAACATCAAATATCCGACATGGCAGCGGCCGGAAAAAGATCCTGCAAGAACAAGACCAACAACGACTGAAGAGAGTCGTTCAATGAAACTGAGGTGTAACCCTTCCGCAAATTGCTGCAGATTTCCATGCTGGGCCATCAACAAGTGTCAGCGTACGAATCATTTAACGGAACATCATCGATATGGGCTTTCGGAGCCGAAGGCCTACTCGTGTATCCTCGATGTTTTAATCTCCGCCTAGGACTGTCAACACCGTCATTGGACTGTTGATGACTGGAAACATGTTACCTGGTGGTAAGAGTCTCGTTTCAAATTCTATCGAGCGGATGGACGTGTACGGGTAAGGAGGCAACCTCACCAAGCCATGAACCCTGCCATGTCAGCAGTGGACCTTTCAAGTTGGTGAAGGCTCTGGGGTGTGTGCAGTTGGAGTGATATGGGACCCCTCATACGTCTAGATACGACTCTGAGAGATGACACGTACGTAAGCATCCTTTCTGATCACCTTGTAATGTCTCTTGCAGCATCTAGCATCAGAAATAGAATGCTGTATTTTAATGAGCATGACCTTGACCCTTTCATGACTACGCTTGACACTATAGATATGATCGAGGAATACGAACATCGGCCAAGACAACCGGTCATGCAGAGGAGAGCGATTGAGGCGCCAAACGCAAACCGGAACGGAAACGGATTTAATAATTATTATGCTAGGAATAGTCAGAGATTCAACGGAAACAATTGCAACGGAAATGGAAATTTCAATAACAGTGCTGCGAGGGGCCGGTTCAGAGTCAATCGAACAGGCCGCAGATACCACCCAATGTTTGGAAATGCAAGAGATTATCGGAACCAGCTGTTTTCAAACAATAATAATGCGTACAGAAATTCTGACCCTCGATTTGAAGCAAATAACACAACCAGTCATCAACAACAACCAATCATAACAGAAGTAGTACATGATTCAAGAGGAAATAATAATCGACATTTAGACTGAAAGGGGCCGCTTTATGCTCCGTAAAGTCGGCCGGGGAATACAAAAGGGGCAAACCTGTTTTAAACGAAATTAATTCCGTGGCAATGTTGAGATATAACGAGGGCGAATTAATGACAGATGAATTGACTGGAGACTTAGAGGCCTGTGTAGTCGAAGATAAAAGGGTTCCTGTGTTTGAGATCATCACAGAAGTGGGAGGAATTTTAACCAGTGTTGTATTGGACACAGCTTCATCTACAGACGTAGTATCCGGAACTTTGTTTCGCAGAATTAGTAAAATTAAGAAAATCCCTGTTCTACCAGTACAAAATTGCCGAGTTTTAGGTGCAGTGGGAGCAAAATCCCGGAACGTCAAGATACAAACGCTTATAGAGATAAAATTGGGAAATGTAGCTAAACAATGCACATTTCTTGTAGTGGAAGAGTTGTTAGTAGATTGTATTCTTGGCATTGGAACTTTGTAAGCCTGCAATTGCAAGTTGGACTTGGTAGAAGGAAAGGTGCATTTTAAAATCGAAGATCAATTTGTTACACTGATATTACTGAGAAAGGAGACAGTGTATGAGCGATATTTCCGTGGTGCTGCTGTGCAGTTGATTTGTGCTGAAAGTAGTAATATGTACCGACTACCGATCAAGTCAATTCAAGTAGAGGATTTCAGACAAACAGTCGAACAGAAAATTGCTGAGTCAGATTGCCTAACGGATAGTCAGAGGGAACAATTATTCAATATATTAACAGAATATGAGTCAGTTTTCGATGAAAAGCCCGGAATTATTAGAGGATTGTTTGTACATTACAGATTAAGCCCCATAAGACATTTTGCCGCACACACTAGCCCGTTCCCTGGCGATTAAAACAACCAGTTCAGGAAGAGATACAAAAAATGTTAAACTGGAATCTTATTGAACCGTCGAACAGCCCATATTGTTCTCCGTTGCTTGTTGTACCAAAGCCAGGAGGAAAAGTTCGATTGGTAATAGATGCAAGGGAAATTAACAAAATTATAGTACTTGTGCACACACATCCGGAGAACATCGATGAGTTAATACAGAAATTTCAAGATGTATCCTATTTAACCAGTATTGATTTGAGAAGTTCGTTCTGGCAAGTCCAGTTAGACAAGGACTGAAGAAAATATACTACTTTTATACATGGAGGGTGAAGCTATCAGTTCAAGGTCGTTCCGTTTGGTCTCAATATCAGCTCTGGGGTTTTTATTTCTACGTTGGACCATGCCCTTGGACCAGAACTACGTATTTGAATAACAATTTTTGTGGACGATCTATTAATTGCCTCTAGAACTTGGGTGGAACATGTACAACTTATTATGAGGATTCTTGCTGTGTTCAAGCAAACTGGTATAACTGCAAATCTAAAAAAAAATCCCAATTTTCTCTACAGAGAATTAAATTCTTAGGACATATGATTAACGCAAAAGACATTCTTCCATCAGAAGCGAAGATTAGTGCGATAAAAAAATTTCCAACTCCAAGAAACAGAAGACAACTGAAAGGCTTTATAGGCTTCGCTTCATTTTTTCGTCGATTTATTACAACTCAAGCAATGAACTCTGAAGCACTAAACCGGCTCCTGAGGAAACATGTACCATGGCAATGGTCTGATGATTGTGAAAACGCTTTTTGTGAAATTAAGGATCAACTGATAAATACTCCGTTATTATACCACCCTGGTATGAATGTCGGATTCTGTTTAGCCACTGATTCATCAGATGTGGGATTAGGATCTTGTTTATTTCAAATTACGTACATCGATGGTCGAAAAACCTTTTGTCCAATTGCATTTGCTAGCAGAGTTTTATCCACCTGTGAAAGAGCATATACCACTACTGAATTGGAAGCTTTAGCAGTTATTTGGTCTTTGAAAAGGTTTAATTATTATGTGTATGGCTCAAGGATAACCGTTTGTTGTGACCACCAATCACTAGCCTTTTTACAAACTTGTAAGTTGCTGCATCCTCGCTTGTCAAGGTGGACGCTGGCGCTGCAAGAATATCAGTTTCAAATTATTCATGTAGCCGGAAAAGAAAATATTATTGCTGACGCGTTATCAAGATCTCCAGAAGGAATAACACCTGAAATGGATGTAAATAATAAGGCAGAATTTCCAGTGCTTCTTTTTCAAGAAAATAATTACAAGTTATATTATATTCATGTATGTAAGACAATGGCTCAGCTTCAGAAGAAGGATCGGCGATGGAATGCTATAATACGACAATTCAATCAACAAAATCCTACGGTCAATTTGGAATACTACTGGCTTGTGAATAATATTTTATTTTTTAAATCTGGGAAGGCTGAGAATCCAAAGAGGTGTGTCTGCATACCCGAATGATATGAAGAACGATTAATTTGTTTTACACATTTGACCTGGGGTCATGTTGGTGTTGTAAAGTGTGCTAATAAGATTAGATATTTGTAAAGTGTGTAATAAGATTAGATATTATTGTTACTTCCCAAATATAAGGCGAAAAGTGCACAAAGTCATACAGAAATGTGTTCTCTGGCAAAAGGCTAAGCCGGTCAACAAAGGAAATAAAATTGCACTTCACTCAATAATGCCTGATGCACGAAGATCACTTATATCATGTGATGTTTGTGGACCACTAGAGCCAGAGGTGGTGTTAAGTACATTATTGGATTCTGTGATGTATTTACAATATATGTTAAACTATATCCTATAAAATCAGCAACTGCAAGAGTTGCCGCAGTAAAGTTTGTAAATGACTACATTCCTCATGCAGGGATTCCAAAATCTACATTCCTTGACAATGCGAAGATATTTACTGGACATTTATGGAGAAAATTAGTATCACAACTAGGAATAAAACATCTTGCTATCATCCACAAGGGAATTTAATTGAATGGGTTTTTCGAGAACTAAACAGATTCATGAGAACGTACTTTCATGATAAACAAACTATTTGACCGAGTTTGAGCAGATTTATAATAATTTACCACATATTTCTACAAACTTTACCCCGAATGAACTGATGTTCAGAGATAACGATAGAAACTTTTGGGTAGATAACTTGCCTAAACTCGAGGACACCAAAATGTCATGGGAAGAAAAAATTCGCAACGCTCTCATTAATATTACGGAGAAAGCAAGAGAGCGAAAGGAAATCCTTGATAGAAACATCAAACGGATTCAGACTTTCAATATCGGACAGAAAATTCATTTAAGAAGACACATCAAGTCATCAAGGTTGAAGAAGACCATCAGAAAATGGAATCTAATTTATACAGGTCCATATATAATCGTAGATATACCGAACCCTGGTGCGTATTTATTAGCATATCCGGATTCTGGAAGAGTAAAAGGATTATTTCCCCATGTAGATCTAAAGAGGTACTTTTAAGGAAAGTGTTTCAAATTAAATGAAAAGTCTGTATGAAGTATTTGGGTGTTGAAAAAAAAATTGCAGTGCGAAGGACAGTATGCCTCAGCTACTGTGATAGGTTAAATTACAGCATGCCAAGCATCTGTGATAGTTTAATGAGCAGTAAGCGATTGCTTCTGTGATAGTATAGGAACATTTAGAAAAGTAAGTGGAACTGTAGATATTGCTGCTGTGAAGACGTATGGGTTATCTGTCTACGCGATGATCACCAAAAAGCTTGTATGTGTGAAATAATATACATTCAGGGAGTGTTAATCTCCAGTGATAATAAGTTTACTGAAACTATATGATCGAATACGGCGCTTGCGTGTGAAGTTTGTGTTTGTAAACTGACAGTTCACAGGAGAACAGATGAACCGCGTTAGAAAATTAGAATCGATTGGAACTGTCCACAGACATAAAGATTCGCAGGTTTTTTTTTTTTTTTTTTTTGGCGCGAGATAAATTCTATTCAAGAGAATTTAATTAACTAGCTTACTGTGTGTTTATAAAATTAGGGTTAATAAGAAAGTTCTTCATTGAATTTATAATAATATGTCATTTTCCATTTGGATTTGTTTATTGTTATATTGCATTCATATATGTTCATGAGAAAATGCGGCAATCGGAGTATAAAAGAGAAAAATTTGATCATCAGTCAGTACTCACAAAGATTAATTTCAGCTGGAGAGGTCATGCAGCAAGACTTAACTAAACGTTCTCTTTCAGAAAAATTTCATTATAATCATGTATGAATAAGATATAATTTTTTTTGGAAATTGTCTCAAATAATAAAGTTTTTAATATTCTGACATGCTATCCACATTCGTACTTGAAACCAAATTAGGGAAGATTCAGATCTACTTCCACCTGGAAAAGCCAACGAAGAAAAAAAAAGGAAAAAAATTAAAACCAGAATTAGACTCTTTTGGCTTACTCAAGAAGATGGATGAAATTATCCATGTTTTCAAAAATTGTTTTCCGATCTGGAGTTGTGATATTGTGCAACTACAGTATCGATTAAGACACCTAGGTGTGGAAAGTATAAGACGAATGGATTTTCCCATTCCTCAGATGGAAGATTGGATGGATCAGGTCCATATTCGAGTTCAAAATCAATCTGGAGAAATTCGACTAACCCTTCTCTTCCAGGAATCTTTAATAGTTGACCATTCCTTAGACGAATTTCGATTGTTCCATGCCACAATCCTGAGTACCTGCTCCTGAGGTTCCTTCTGGTCTCTCAAATCCGTTACGTCTCCTGTCCGGTACGCCAATGCGACGCCTGTCTTCCGTGCCGTGTCCCATGTTCCTGTTCGATCAGTTTCACCGCAGTTCAGCAAGACATCGATGAAGAAAATTTTTCAGAAGATTGTAAATAGTTGCATGTGTAAAGATTTTTTTTTTTTTTTTTTTTTTTTTTTTTTTGCTATGAGGCAGATTTTATCTTTACTATGAATTCTAAAATATCTCTCAAATTTCTGAATTATTCTGTATTTCCTATCATCTATGATACCTAGTTGGGGTCTAAGCCTCCAGGTTTTCCGGGGTTTCCCTGTGAAGGCCAGTTCCCGAATAGGTAGACCTGATTAACAAGTATATAAGTCCATCTTCCCTGGTTGGGTACGTGGGATGCGGGTATGCCCCAGTATACGTGAAAGCAACAACTAGGTATCTAGGTAACGAAGATCGGTGTTACCTATACCAAATCTCTTTCAATTCTTGTAATCAAAAAATTTTACTAACTTCTAACAATTTATAGGAACATATGTTCCGCAAATTCTAACGAGTTAGCTAAGCCAATAGTTAGCTAGCAAAGTGGATACATATCAACGTTGCTCGCTGCGAGGGGCGATGTAATGTCTCTTGCAGCGGTCTCTCCGCGATATTTTCAGAAATTTTATAAATTATATAACTCAGTACATATCTCGAAATATCTCTTCTTATCTTACCGATTCCGAAACTTTAATAAACGATGATTATCAATGCAAAGTAGTTTCAAGCCCTATTATTCCTTGGAGCGTCCATTTACTCCATGGAACAGCTTCTCTGCTAGCTGTGTTTTCTCTTGTGAAAAGAATGAAGGAGCTTGCCGATTAGCCGTGAAAGAAGGAGGATGTATATGTATGTATTGTTGAGCTAGTCGCCATCTTGATGAGATTCTGTATGAGAACGAATTTAATACATGAACTAAACTAAAGTAAGTGTGTTCACGTATTATTTAGCTGATTATTATTGACAGTGTCTGCTTACTACGCTGTGTTGCACGGGATCAGTGGGGATCGTCTGATTGACACTGGACGAACCTGCCGTTTTGTATGCTCAAGATATCTAGTTACTTCAAATAAATAGGCTAACACAGTCTTACCAGCAGATTTCCGGTCTTCCCCATGTGATCACCGAAAGTTAATAATTATTACAAACGTTTTCAGGAGATCGACTGACAATTTTCGTCGCACCGAGACTTCGAAATTGCTTCACTGCCTTATGGAATTTAAGTTAAGCTCGATTTAATCTGGATAGAACAGCATTGAACTGTGTGAATGTGATAAGCCTGCTTTGTGAATGAAAATTCCCTTAACATACGCATGTCTTTACTATCCTGATCAGTGAAGCTAAATGAGGCCGGTGTGAGAGAGGCTTTTAAATTTTTTGAATACCACAAAAAAAAAATTAAAACCTGTACCCATTCATGTCCATTGTGCATTCCGACGGACTTGGGAAATTCCAGCAGGTCAATGGGATACCCCACATGTCCATAATTGCTACAGAGTGGCTCCATGAATACTCTTTTGAGTTTAAACACTTCCGCCGGCGACCATCTTCCCAGACATGAACATTATTGAGCGTATCTGGGATGCCTTCCAACTTGCTGTCCACGAAAGGTCTCCACCCCTCGTACTCTTACGGATTTATTGACAGCCGTTCAGGATTCATGGCGTCAATTCCCTCCAGCACTACTTAAGACATTGGTCGAGTCCATGCTACGTCGTGTAGCGGCACTTCCGCGTGCTCACGTGAGCCCTACACGATATTAGGCAGTTGCGCTGGTTTCTTTGGCTCTTTAGTCTATATCGTAAATGGAATGTAGAATGAAATACGTCATTTCCTAATTGCAAAACCGGGCACACTCTTTATTTTTCAATTACAACACCAACTACCACTGATGAATCCCTGCAATGGGAAGTGATCGAAGACACCTTTAAGAGAATAACTTTATTAACAAACCCAATTATAATGTTTTTGTGTGAATATCCGCAACAACCACACGAAACAGAAATGTCTCTTTTATGACGTTGTCTGTGATGTGCCTACAAGATGAGCCCTAGAGTCGTGGTAGATGACGGCTTGAGGACGTGGGACATGGCCATTGCTGCCGGCGTGTGATGGCTGACGAGATGCTGGAGCAGACCAGAACGAAATGAGCCACCTCTACCAGCGTAGGGCGCTGAGATGACAGTGCTGGTACTGCCAACTGGTAGCGCTCGAAATGAACTGATGATGCGGCCTCACGTAACTGCTGGTACTATGAACCTGAGGCGTAGGGCGTAACTAGTGTCGCACATATGAAACTTCCTGGCAGATAAAATTTGATGACGGACCGAGACTCGAACTCTGGACCTTTGCCTTCCGCGGCAAGTGCTCTACCATCTGAGCTCCACAAGCACGACTCACACCCCTCCTCACTGCTGTAATTACGCCAGTACCTTGTCTCTTACCTTCCAGAAGCTCTCCTACAGCTGTGACGACGGGGTGTGAATTGTGCTTGTGCAGCTCAGATGGTAGAGCACTTGCCTGTGAAAGGGAAAAGTCTCGAGTACGGGTCTCGGTCTGGCACCCAGGAAGTTTCATACCAGCGCACACTCCGCTGCAGAGTTAAAATTTCTTTCTGCTAGCCTAAGTAGTCGGCACGAATGGATATCCACGTGGCCGTACAAAGGTACATAACCTGTCGTAACAAAATCGTGCTCTGCCGACAGCGCGCTGTCTGTCGGCGAGGTTGCCCCCCGCCCTCTCCCAAGACGCTGTGGGAGCTACGTCTAACTGTGGTAACAGCTTAGGCCATACGAGGAAATAGCTCGGTGTTGATGAAAGGCGTTTACCTATGTACTCCTGGAGGTGCGGCTGCATGCATTACTTCCGTGGTGTGCGGAGGAATCAATCACGATTTCTTTCGTACGACGTGTTATTTACGCGATATTTTGTTGTCTCAAACTGAAACAAACACTCTACATATCGAAAACATATCAGACTGATGAACTCACATATTTCGAGGTAGGTAACTTACGTGTTCGATACTCGTCTGAAGTAGTAGCTGCTCAGTTAAATTGTAATTTCTGTCTCCTACATTCTCAGCTGTTTCTAAGAAACTCTTTCCAATCTGTACTTCAAAATAACTAAAAAAATCATATTCTTCTTAAATAAAAATATGGTAGCATGTGCAGAGACAGTGTCATTCCTTTTAAACGTGAGGTATGGACAGTACTTATACAATTGCATGTAACCTGCTTCTCAGTGGCACAGAAATACGACTCTATGCATTGACCCAGAGCTTCTGCTGTCTGTATAAATACCACAGAGATGCAACGCATCCGTTGGCGCTCGAATAACTCACCCCTACTTACGACAGCATCCGGGAAAACGAGAGGCGTGGCACAACTTTAGTCAGAAACTTTCAGCTCATCAGTCTCTTAACCAGTCCCCCTCGTGGAATCGCTTCATATCTGGGCTTTAGCCAAGTACGTAAGCAGCAGTGCATTGCATACCTCTACGTCCTCCTCTGCCAAACGCCAGTAATGAACGTGCTGGGAATTGTTGGGATCCAGCCAATTAATTAGTAGGTCGGTAAATGCACCATTTAGCGATACGAACTGCATTTGCAGACACAGTGAGTTGACCCAATATCTACTGTTTTCCAACACATCTGTGTTGAATCACCCTTGCTTTCTACGCTTAGCATTAATATTAGCGATGTTGAATTACTATAAGGCTCCGTAATCTGCAAATATCGCAAATATTTGCAAAACATTTATTCACTGAGAGCAAACTAATGTCATTATACGGTCATAAAAACCGGTTAGGTACGAGTAGGACTCGCACACTGAGGGTTCCGTACCAATTTAATTATGTTTATAGATAATAATAATAATAATAATAATAATTTCCTGTGGCTCAGTGTCATGGTGCAAGTTTTTCTATTGGACGCCACTTTGGGGTCTTTCGTGTCCGTTACCTACGCTACTTATCCAACCGCTGAAAGAAAGTTTACTTTGTAACGTGGAATCCGAACCATGTGTTGTTTCTGGCGCCTCATCACATCATTGAGAGGTGAAGGCTACGTTAAAACGAAGACTGAGAAAACCATAGTTCGACCGTGATTCGAATTCCAGTAATACAATAGCAATACCCGGTATTTTGGTTATATTTTTAGGCTACCAGTTTCGACATTACGTTAAGTTATCGTCAGGCATGCTTAAATCGAGTAACTTTCGTGTTACAAAACACAGCAGCCCGGTAAATGGTCTCGTGACGATTATTTCACAGGGCCATGCATCCTGCTTGGACGGCTGTTAGCAACTGAATTGCTCGATTTAAGCAGGCCTGAAAATGACTCAATGTGAAGTCGAAACTAGCAGCCTAAAAATAAAATCTAAATAACGGCTATTGGTAATGTATTATTGGAAATTAACCAGCTGTAGTCCCACACTCCAGACCGAGAATGGAGTTACATTCATTGAGATTCGATTTCGCCATCTCTCGATTTCCAGGGACGAGCTTCACTTTCAGTCTACAATTTCAAACTCTGGGTAAAATATTCGACCACTTCTTATCTTAAGACCACCATGTCTGACATGTATACAGATAGTTCATCCACAGATTTTGATGAGTGATTTTGCGAGTGTCGGAATATGTGACATATGTAGCCGTATCATTTGACTGCATCAACCTCGAATCTTAAACTTTTTTACTCCGCCAAGGGGTCGTGGGCCTTAGTACTTGACGTAAATTACATCGTGATATCTCTACCCGTTCGCCGGCCGAAGTGGCTGTGCGGTTAAAGGCGCTGCAGTCTGGAACCGCAAGACCGCTACGGTCGCAGGTTCGATTCCTGCCTCGGGCATGGATGTTTGTGATGTCCTTAGGTTAGTTAGGTTTAACTAGTTCTAAGTTCTAGGGGACTAATGACCTCAGCAGTTGAGTCCCATAGTGCTCAGAGCCATTTGAACCATCTCTACCCGTTCAAAAAAAAAAAAGTGGGGGTGGAGGGGAGGGGGGAGTTGTTCATGAGAGACAGACAGACAGGAAAATAATGTGATGTAATAAATTTCTTTATTTCATGTCTACGCTCACAAATATTGTATGTCCTCAGACTACCGGTTTCGCTTAGCAATGAACATCTTCAGGTTTGCAGCAAAATACAAAGACAACCAGTGAATGTCTACAGCCTGAAACAATAAAACAGGCCATGGAGAAAAGTATTAGTGAGGTAAGTGTGAAAAGTATGTGCTTTAAACATGACGACGCGTACCAGTCTTAAGAAAACATGTCGTCATGTGCCGGCCGATGTGGCCGTGCGGTTCTAAGCGCGTCAGTTTGGAACCGCGTGACTGCTACGGTCGCAGGTTCGAATCCTGCCTCGGGCATGGACGTGTGTGATGTCCGTAGGTTAGTTAGGTTTAAGTAGTTCTAAGTTCTAGGGGACTGATGACCTCAGTAGTTAAGTCCCATAGTGCTCAGAGCCATTTGAACCATTTTTGTCGTCATGTACTGGAGCTCATAATGGCATCGTCAAATGCTAACACAAAATCGGTACCAGCATCGCCACACTTACATGAAATATAGTATATACTAGAGCCACCTTATTAACAGTGCTACTGTTCAAAACTAACTACGTTACAGTGGCCACATAATGTTCGTGTTACTAGTTCGCCGGATGTCGCTTCTGTAGGCGTACGCATAGGCTTCAATGACATGATTATATGGTACAGAATAATAAGAGTGCAATCAGTAAAGTCTTTAATAGGCTTACTAGGTGTAAAAGTCATTACAGCAATAAAATACAATTAACTCAGACACCACTAAACTTAAGAGTGTTAACAATGGATAAGTACAGTGACAATAATTCTTATACGTTTTAGGTGCGAATTTTATATGAAAATGTAAAGCCGGCCGGTGTGGCCGTGCGGTTAAAGGCGCTTCAGTCTGGAACCGCGTGACCGCTACGGTCGCAGGTTCGAATCCTGCCTCGGGCATGGATGTGTGTGATGTCCTTAGGTTAGTTAGGTTCAATTAGTTGTAAGTTCTAGGCGACTGATGACCTCAGCAGTTAAGTCGCATAGTGCTCAGAACCAGCTTACAGGTACACAAAATAGTAAAAAAAATGACAAAAACAAATATCGAATGAAACCCATTGAGTTGAAACATATGGCAGAAATTAATCAACGCCTTGTGTTGGCGCTACCCCTATAATGCCACACAGGCGAGAAGTGGTTAGAGGAACGTAACCGCCGGAGGGCCCCTCGTATCCTGCGACATGCGTTCCAAGAAAAGAATGATAAAATACCGTACCAATCTATTAACAAGATTATCTAGTTAGTGAAACACGTTATGTAAACAGAGAAGGGTAGCTTATTCCATTTTTGGACACCAGGTAAAGTTTTGTAATTGATAATTTAAACTGTTTGTGGATGAGGTTCAATATATTTCCACAACTGTTCATTACCAATCACTTGTTTTTGTGTTCAGTGCTAGCTTTGGTTCCCTAGCTGTGCACTACAGTGGTGCTATGGAGCTGTCGTCGATGTTGAGATGTGAGTGCTCGAAGTTGTTGCCATCAAATCGTGGTAGTCTTCAGACTATGTTAATTTAAGACATTAAAGCAACAGAGGCTGATGATGAATCACCATGACTACCACGATGTGATGGTAACAACTTCAAGCACTTATATCTCAACATCCACGACAGCTACCACAACACAACTGTAGCGCACAGATAGGAAACCAAGGGTAGCACCAAACACAAAAACCAGTGATTGTTGACAAGTGGTTGTGAAAAAATACATTCAACCTCACCCATAAATATATTAAATTAACAATAATTCAGAAAATTTTATCTGTTGTGCAAATATGCAATAACAAGTCAAAAGGTCATATTTTGCAACAGTATCAGAAACACAAAATCACTTTATTATTAAGACATTGCCCAGAGAATTATACATTATTGGTGGGGCTGGATATGTTCTGGTGCAATTTACATTAGCATCAAACGTGCAATTTTGTCGTCATGCAACATTTTTGCTTGAACTTTAGCCTTATGCATACTCTCCCCACACCGTACCTCTCTGACAAAGACAAATTGCCTTGTGTATCAAATAGCGGAAAATTCGTGAAATAGATGGAAAATTCAAAAATTCATTTTCCGGCACCTCTCTGACATCACTGTGAGACAAGGCCACTTGTCCTAAGTGTAAATTGACGGGAAAATGAGAAACCTAAGATGGGCAACTGTCCAGTTGATCGATAATCCAAGATGGCAGACCCTGCAATACTGGTGCTGCCTCCACGGTTGTCAGACTTTTTGGGGTTTCCCCAACCCTATGACATCAAAGTCCTAGATCGTGGACCTGGTGGATATTGGGGCAGCCCGCGTTGTTGTCAGAGTTCGTGTGTTATAAGTTTAGAATCATGCCCTTATCACAAAAAGACACTATTTTCAATGTAATTTTAAAACCTATATGGCCTCAATGTTTACACTATAATCCACATAGATTCATATTAAAAGCGGTTAACACTTGCCCCAACTGGCTGAGCTCGATGACCACACACTTTTAGTTTTTTTGTAATAAAGAACTATTAAGCCCAAAAACAAGTAAAAATTCATGAACTGCCACGGTTCTCTAAACAGCATTCAGAACTGCTAAGTCTCAGTTTCTTTTACGTTGCAAAAGCTGAACTGTTAAGTTTCAGCACATCTAAAATGTGCTAAGTGTCCTCAGTATAGCCGGCCAGAGTGGCCGAGCGGTTAAAGGCGCTACAGTCTGGAACCTCAGGACCGCTACGGTCGCAGGTTCGAATCCTGCCTCGGGCATGGATGTGTGTGATGTCCTTAGGTTAGTTAGGTTTAAGTAGTTCTAAGTTCTAGGGGACTTATGACCACAGCAGTTGAGTCCCATAGTGCTCAGAGCCATTTGAACCAACCATCCTCGGTATACCAACAACTCACCTGTCTCAGTTTCTTTTCATCCATTAAGGCCAGGGGACACCGGCTGGTATGTACTTCTCAATTCAATAAACTTTACCAACTTTAGGTTATTTTATTTTATTTCGAACGCTACCAGTTTTGGCAATTCATTTAGCCATCTTCAGGCCCCTGCATAATAGAGGAGTATACATGTAGTAATAAAAGGGTCTACAAGTCAAGTTTGCAAGTGACCGGTAATCATAATAGCGCTTAAACTTAAAAATAGTGGAAGTATTAGCGTTAAATCAAATCTATCTGTACATCCGGTATAATAGACAAAGATATGTGTATATATTTGTATTATTAAACCAAACCTCTGAATATCTAGCACAATAGACTGAAACGTAAGGACACATTTGTTAGTCCTAAGACTATTTTACATCACAGATTTACTAGAGAACGTGTAAATTCATTAAAAAGATCAGCACTAGACAACGTACAGTTAAGAGCTCCGTAGAAACAAAGCTCGTCGTTTATTTATTTTATTTTTATTTTTTAATAATGAAATCCTATAAAATTCATTTAGACGAGGAACCGCCTAGTGTATATGAGTCCCAATCTTCGTTTAAAGTAATATCTCACATAGTAAGGTATGAATTACAATAGCATGCATATTTACAGCCAGGCAATATCACAGATGGTGAGACAAGTAGCTGTCACAATATCAAAAATAACATGACACAAAACCCAACGGCAGTCGACATATTAAGAGAAGATAGCATGCGTGGCGAGCACTAAGAATATTCACAACTAACTTGTGGCCTAGGTTGTACAGTAAATCGGAATAAAAGATATGATTGGTTTCTTTTATATCACTTTGCGGATTGACATTACCACACTGGAACAAGTAAACAAGAAAGTCAAATCCTACTGAAGCAAGGCCAGTCCTCTAAGCTTACATCAGTAACTCTTCTGCTGACCATATGTACATCCTGTCCATAGAAACTGTTCGTTTAAACTTGAGCTACAATTATTCTACATACTCATTTCCGTAGGTCATTGTCCCAGCTCCTTCTTGGGGTATGATCCAACAGTCTCTTTGTTTAGATTGCTGACTGAATACACGTCTATGTATAACCCAACTAGTGAAAAAATGTGTCGGCACAACCAACAGCGATTTCCTGTTGTGCATCGAATACGGTCGCAGGTTCGAATCTTGCCTCGGGCATGGATGTGTGTGATGTCCTTAGGTTACTTAGGTTTCAGTAGTTCTAAGTTCTAGGAGACTGATGACCTCAGATGTTAAGTCCCATAGTACACAGAGCCATTTGAACCATTTTTGCATAGATGTGTTTTATTGTGTTCCGTCGATCACCTACAATGAGATAGTCTGCAAGTTGCAGCATTGCAGGAGTCACAACTGCGTGCGGACAGCCACAACGCAAGAGATCAGATAGGTCTGTGCAACGTTGGTGTGATCACGACAGACGCCACGCTCAACGACTGGAATTGCTTTTTCTCTCTGCCAGGACTCCCTAGACATTCTGCAAGTGCCTATGAATATCTGCAGTACTCCAGTTTTCTGGAAATGAACCTCGATGACAGCTCTATTCTTTGTAGTATAATCCCGTTATAGACACCAATTTGAAGGATATGTGTAGCGCCGCAACCTATCGGAACTTCATGAAATTATAGGGGCTGAAACGGGAATATTTCATGATGTCCCACAACGAATTTCACAATTTTTCAACCGCAACTCGACGAGAAAAATATTTTTCATTAATTATTGAACGTACCTTATTGTTTCCATTTGTAAAAAAGTACCCGTGATGTAATATATTATTCAGTATATTTGAATTTTTGGTGAAATGGAACTCAGGTGAGAGGGATACACAATCATATATTTTTGATTTGTGTTAATATAGTAGGGCACAAACATGTTGATAAAAATGGTTCAAATGGCTCTGAGCGCCATGGGACTTAACTTCTAAGGTCATTAGTCCCCGAGATCTTAGAAATACTCAAACCTAACTAACCTAAGCATATCACACACATCCATGCCCGAGGTGGGATTCTTATCTGCGACCGTGTCGCCCACGCGGTTCCAGGCTGTAGCGCCTAGAACCACTCGGCCACCCCGGCCGGCAATATGGAGATAATTTCGCACCAACATCACTTGCATGCGTCATACATACTGTGTGCTCAAGCACAACATACACTGAGATTTGTACGAAGACTTATTCTGACGTACTTTGACTGGTATGTTCTGTAAGTGCGTGCCAGACATTTCCATAAAATTCAAAGACGTAACGCCATGAACAACATAGGCATGTATCACACAATGGGTGGCTAAGCTAGGACAAATGAAGTTTTTGAATGTAGATATCCTAAAAGTCAGTGCTCTGTTTGGTATTCCCGTTGTTGTATAATATCGCTCTTGTTTGGTAGTCCACCACGCATATTGTATGACGGTCCTGTAAGACAGTAGGTATTTGATTACTGTACGTTCCAATTATTTGTGTTGAATTCTGGCATAATTGATACCATTCATAGTCTACAAGCATTAATTTCATGCCACCAAGCTTTGGATTTTTCAAATATTACCCTAAGACGAACTCGTTATTGTTGTTGTAGTTGAAGTCTTCAGTACAGAGACTGGTTTGATGCAGCTCTTCACGCTACTCTATCCTGTGCAAGATTCTTCATCTACGAATAACTACTGAAACCTGCATCCTTCTGCATCTGCTTTGTGTACTCATCTCTTGGTCTCCCTCTACCATTTTTACCCTCCACGCTTCCCTCCAGTACTAAATTGGTGATCCATTGATGCCTCTGAATGTGTCCTACCAACCGATCCCTTCTTCTGGTCAAACTGTGCTACAAATTCCTCTTCTCCCCAATTCTATTCAGTACCTCCTCATTGGTTACGTGATCTACTCATTTAATCTTCAGCATTCCTCTGTAGCACCACATTTCGAAAGTTTCTATTTTCTTCTTGTCTAAACTATTTATCGTCCATGTTTCACTTCCATACATGGATACACTCCATGCCAATACTTTCAGAAGAGACTAGCATATACTTAATTCTATACTCGTTGTTAATAAACATCTCTTCTTCAGAAACGCTTTCCTGGCCGTTGCCAGTCTACATTTTATATCCTCTCTACTACGGCCATCATCAGTTATTTTGCTTCTCAAATAGCAAAACCCATCAGATACTTTAAGTGTCTCAATTCCTAATCCAATTCCCTCAGCATCTCCTGATTTAATTCGACTAAATTCCGTTATCCTCGTTTTACTTCTGTTGTTCATCTCATATCCTCCTCTCAAGATACTGTCCATCCCGTTCACTGCTCTTACAGATCTTTCGCTGTCTCTGACAGAATTACAATTTCATCGGCGAACCTCAAACTTTTTATTTCTTCTCCATGGATTTTAATTTCTACTCCAAGTTTTTCTTTCCTTTCCTTTACTGCTTGCTCAATATACAGATTGAATAACATCAATCACTGCGTTCCTATCATACCCTAGACTTTTATAGTTGTCATCTGGTTTCTCTACAAATTGTAAACAGCATATCGCTCTATGTATTTTGCCCCCGCCACCTTCAGAAATTGAAAGCGAGTATTCCAGTCAACATAGTCAAAAGCTTTCTCCAAGTCTAAGAAGTCTAGAAACGTAGGTTTGCCTTCCCTTAATCTACCTTCGAAGATAAGTCGTAGGGTCAATATTGCCTCGCGTTCCAACGTTTCTCCGGAATCTAAACAGATTTTCCCCGAGGTCGACTTTTAGCAGTTTTTCCATTCGTCTGTAAATAATTCGTGTCAGTATTTTGCAGCCGTGACTTATTAAACCGACCGGTAATATCCACACGTGTAAACATAAGCTTTCTTTGGGATTGAAATTATTATATTCTTCTTGTAGTCTGGGGGTATTTTGCCTGTCTCATACAGCTTGCTTGCCAAGTAGTAGTTTTGTCATGGTTGGCCCTCTCGAGGCTATCAGTAGCTCTAATGGATTGTTGTCTACTCCTGGGGGGGGGGGGGGGGGCCTTGTTTCGACTTAGGTCTGTCAGTGGTCTGTCAAATTCTTCATGCATTGTCATATCTCCCATTTGTCCGCTAGCTATCTCTGCCTAGCCATTTTGTTGCACTTCCTGACGATCTCATTTTGAGACGTTTGTACACTCCTGGAAATTGAAATAAGAACACCGTGAATTCATTGTCCCATGAAGTGGAAACTTTATTGACACATTCCTGGGGTCAGATACATCACATGATCACACTGACAGAACCACAGGCACATAGACACAGGCAACAGAGCATGCACAATGTCGGCACTAGTACAGTGTATATCCACCTTTCGCAGCAATGCAGGCTGCTATTCTCCCATGGAGACGATCGTAGAGATGCTGGATGTAGTCCTGTGGAACGGCTTGCCATGCCATTTCCACCTGGCGCCTCAGTTGGACCAGCGTTCGTGCTGGACGTGAAGACCGCGTGAGACGACGCTTCATCCAGTCCCAAACATGCTCAATGGGGGACAGATCCGGAGATCTTGCTGGCCAGGGTTGTTGACGTACACCTTCTAGAGCACGTTGGGTGGCACGGGATACATGCGGACGTGCATTTTCCTGTTGGAACAGCAAGTTCCCTTGCCGGTCTAGGAATGGTTGAACGATGGGTTCGATGACGGTTTGGATGTACCGTGCGCTATTCAGTGTCCCCTCGACGATCACCAGTGGTGTACGGCCAGTGTAGGAGATCGCTCCCCACACCATGATGCCGGATGTTGGCCCTGTGTGCCTCGGTCGTATGCAGTCCTGATTGTGGCGCTCACCTGCACGGCGCCAAACACGCATACGACCATCATTGGCACCAAGGCAGAAGCGACTCTCATCGCTGAAGACGACACGTCTCCATTCGTCCCTCCATTCACGCCTGTCGCGACACCACTGGAGGCGGGCTGCACGATGTTGGGGCGTGAGCGGAAGACGGCCTAACGGTGTGCGGGACCGTAGCCCAGCTTCATGGAGACGGTTGCGAATGGTCCTCGCCGATACCCCAGGAGCAACAGTGTCCCTAATTTGCTGGGAAGTGGCGGTGCGGTCCCCTACGGCACTGCGTAGGATCCTACGGTCTTGGCGTGCATCCGTGCGTCGCTGCGGTCCGGTCCCAGGTCGACGGGCACGTGCACCTTCCGCCGACCACTGGCGACAACATCGATGTACTGTGAAGACCTCACGCCCCACGTGTTGAGCAATTCGGCGGTACGGCCACCCGGCCTCCCGCATGCCCACTATACGCCCTCGCTCAAAGTCCGTCTACTGCACATACGGTTCACGTCCACGCTGTCGCTGCATGCTACCAGTGTTAAAGACTGCTATGGAGCTCCGTATGCCACGGCAAACTGGCTGACACTGACGGCGGCGGTGCACAAATGCTGCGCAGCTGGCGCCATTCGACGGCCAACACCGCGGTTCCTGGTGTGTCCGCTGTGCCGTGCGTGTGATCATTGCTTGTACAGCCCTCTCGCAGTGTCCGGAGCAGGTATGGTGGGTCTGACACACCGGTGTCAATGTGTTCTTTTTTCCATTTCCAGGAGTGTATTAGTTTCCATCTGCCGCATTTGCTACATTTTTATATTTTCTCCTTTTATCAATTAAATTCACTATCTCTTCTGTTACCAAAGGATTTCTACTAGCCCTAGTCTTTCTGTCTACCAGATACTCTGCTGCATTCACTATTTCATCTCTCGAAACTACACGTTCTTCTTCTACTGACTTTCTTTCTCCCGTCCTTGCCAATCGTACCTTAAATTCCCTCTGAAACACTCTACAGCCTGTGGTTCTTTCAGTTTATCGTGGTCCGATCTCTTTAAATTCCCACCTTCGTGCAGTTTCTTCAGTTTTAATATACAGTTCATAACCAATAAATTGTGGTCAGAGTCCACATTTGCCTCTGGAAATGTCTCACAATTTACAACCTGGTTCCTAATTCTCTATCTAAATCTCTCTCTGAAACCTTCCAGTGCCTCCGGGTCTCTTCCACTTTTAAAACCCTCTTTCATGTTTCTCAAACCAAGTGTTAGCTATTATAAAGTTATACTCTGCGCAAAATTCTACCAGGCGGCTTCCTCTTTCATTCCCTACACCGATTCCACATTCACGTACTACTTGTTCTTCTCTTCATTTTCTAGTATTAAATTCCCTCATGATTATTAATTTTTCGTCTCCTTTCGCTATCTGAATAACTTCTTTTTTCTCATCCTACATTTCTTCAATATCTTCATCATTTACGACCTAGTTGACATAAAAGTTGTACTACTGCGATAGTCGTGGGCTTCGTATCCATCGTGGCCACAATAATGTGTTGGCTACGCTGTTAATGTCCGCCCCCGGTAGCTGAATGGTCAGCGCGACAGAATATCAATCCTAAAGGGTTCGATTCCCGGCTGGATCTGAGATCTTCCCCACTCAGGGACTAGGTGTTGTGTTGTCCTAATCTTCATCATCGCGCAAGTTGCCGGAGTGGCGTCAAATTGAAAGAATTGCACCTGGCGAACGGTCTACCCGACGGAAGGCCCTACTCACACGAGATTTACATTTTTATTTATGCTGTTCATAGTAGCTTACCTGTGCTCCTATTTTTTTATTCATTATTAAACCTACTCCTGCATTACCCCTATTTGATTTTGTATTTATAATCCTGTATTCACCTGACCAGAAGTACAGTTCCTCCTGCAACTCACTATCATTAATTCCCACTACATCTAACTTTAACCTATCCGTATCCCTTTTTAAATTTTATAATCTACCTTCTCGATTAACGGATCTGACATTCACCTCTCCGATCCGTAGAACACCAGTTTTCTTACACATAATAACGACGTCCTCCTGAGTAGTCTCCACCCAGAGGTCCGAGTGGGGTACTACACTCCTGGAAATGAAAAAAGAACACATTGACACCGGTGTGTCAGACCCACCATACTTGCTCCGGACACTGCGAGAGGGGTGTACAAGCAATGATCACACGCACGGCACAGCGGACACACCAGGAACCGCGGTGTTGGCCGTCGAATGGCGCTAGCTGCGCAGCATTTGTGCACCGCCGCCGTCAGTGTCAGCCAGTTTGCCGTGGCATACGGAGCTCCATCGCAGTCTTTAACACTGGTAGCATGCCGCGACAGCGTGGACGTGAACCGTATGTGCAGTTGACGGACTTTGAGCGAGGGCGTATAGTGGGCATGCCGGAGGCTGGGTGGACGTACCGCCGAATTGTTCAACACGTGGGGCGTGAGGTCTTCACAGTACATCGATGTTGTCGCCAGTGGTCGGCGGAAGGTGCACGTGCCCGTCGACCTGGGACCGGACCGCAGCGACGCACGGATGCACGCCAAGACCGTAGGATCCTACGCAGTGCCGTAGGGGACCGCACCGCCACTTCCCAGCAAATTAGGGACACTGTTGCTCCTGGGGTATCGGCGAGGACCATTCGCAACCGTCTCCATGAAGCTGGGCTACGGTCCCGCACACCGTTAGGCCGTCTTCCGCTCACGCCCCAACATCGAGCAGCCCGCCTCCAGTGGTGTCGCGACAGGCGTGAATGGAGGGACGAATGGAGACGTGTCGTCTTCAGCGATGAGAGTCGCTTCTGCCTTGGTGCCAATTATGGTCGTATGCGTGTTTGGCGCCGTGCAGGTGAGCGCCACAATCAGGACTGCATACGACCGAGGCACACAGGGCCAACACCCGGCATCATGGTGTGGGGAGCGATCTCCTACACTGGCCGTACACCACTGGTGATCGTCGAGGGGACACTGAATAGTGCACGGTACATCCAAACCGTCATCGAACCCATCGTTCTACCATTCCTAGACCGGCAAGGGAACTTGCTGTTCCAACAGGACAATGCACGTCCGCATGTATCCCGTGCCACCCAACGTGCTCTAGAAGGTGTAAGTCAACAACCCTGGCCAGCAAGATCTCCGGATCTGTCCCCCATTGAGCATGTTTGGGACTGGATGAAGCGTCGTCTCACGCGGTCTGCACGTCCAGCACGAACGCTGGTCCAACTGAGGCGCCAGGTGGAAATGGCATGGCAAGCCGTTCCACAGGACTACATCCAGCATCTCTACGATCGTCTCCATGGGAGAATAGCAGCCTGCATTGCGGCGAAAGGTGGATATACACTGTACTAGTGCCGACATTGTGCATGCTCTGTTGCCTGTGTCTATGTGCCTGTGGTTCTGTCAGTGTGATCATGTGATGTATCTGACCCCAGGAATGTGTCAATAAAGTTTCCCCTTCCTGGGACAATGAATTCACGGTGTTCTTATTTCAATTTCCAGGAGTGTATTTTACTAAGAGGACGCCATCATCATTTAACCATACAGTAAATCTGCATGCCCTCGAGAGAAATTACGGCTGTATTTTCCCCATTCTTTCAGCAGTTCGCAGTACCAGCGCAGCAAGGCCGTTTTGGTTAGTGTCACAAGGCCGGATCAATCAATCATCCAGACTGTTACCCCTACAACTATTGAAAAGGCTGATGCCCCTCTTCAGGAACCACACGTTTGTCTGGCCTCTCAAGAGATACCCTTCTGTTGTGGTAGAGCCTACCGTGTGGCTACCTGTGTCGATGAGGCATGCACGCCTCCCCACCAACGGTAAGGTCCGTGGTTTAAGGGGGGTGAGGACGAACTCATTATCAGATGTTGAACATACAATGATTTGTTTACTGTCACTCTCATTCAGCTTGTACTGTGCAGAGAAAAACACCACTTTCAAACCAGTTCTACAACACTGTAGCGGCTTGATGAGTAGCGCATTCTGAAAGCAATTCAGCTTCCGACTTGGTTTTTGCTTGAATATATTAGTAGTAGAATGCAATACTGATGGATCAACGATCGCTGCAAATGTTGATGCAGAGGAAACTTTAAATCTGGAAACAACTCTGAGTCCGGCTCAAATACATCAGGTGCTGCATCTAGGAGTCTGTCTGCATTGTTTGATTCCTGCTCTGATGCATTTGGGAGTCATTGAGCTGAGGAGAAATAATTAATGTAACCCAGAAAAACACATTTCACCTAAACATAATTAATTAATAATAGAACAGAAAGACAGATGGATAGGTAAATAAGATAACTGAGCAAGTCTGTTTCTTCTGCCTGGTGGTAGATCTATGGTGACACTTCATGAGGATGATGAACATTTTACTGTGGTGATCAGAACATAAGTAACGAGGTACATGATTCCTAGTGAGCCGGACACTGACGATGAGTTGTGGGCACAGGCAGTTAAAGTGCCATGGTAACTGGAATAACTGTTTTGAACTGAGAGTGTTACAGGCTGTCCCCCTATCGTCAGGTGAGACATCTTCTATTCACATTAGAGATTCTGACGTAATTTGTCAGTCTCTGGTTCGCCATTTTGGATTGTGACATCATAGATTAACCATCTTTCACTGTCGTCCCGGATTTCCCACTCTGGCTGTCTTGGATTCTATATGTAGAACAAGTGGCCTACTTCCACTGTGACATTATGTAAAACCCAATACGACAAGTTAATTATGACAACCACGCATACTACATGAGCTGTTGAGTGTTCGTGAGCATTAAATAGAGCCCGCAACCATTCCATCGCATAAATTTAGCGTAAAGGCCAGTAGTAGACAACTGTGTTGGAGCCTTGAAGTGTTTACTCACAGCACCAAACAGTTGTAAAAACTGTGAAAGTGCATCTATTTGTAGCCTCCATATCGGCATGAATGGTATATGACTGCACAAAACTTGTTAAAACCTGTCGTGTTGTGTTTGTTGTTTGGTCTGAAACTTCCCATAGGCGTTCAACGACTTTCGGTCCCACGTGAGTCATTAGTTGAAATTTCACTAGAACACCGATATTGTATTACAGTGTTACTGCAACAAGGGATGTCTGGTTGTAATATATTTTGTAACGTGGGGCATTTTGTTAGAATAGCTCTATAGCAAGGACATTATAATACAGCTCAGCTGTGTATGGGATATTTCGTTATAATTTCACTGGTACAGGGGATTTTGTATCAATTTCTCATGTAACATCAGATAACTTGTTACAATTTCACTTTAATGTTTGACCTTTTGTTACAGTTTGCATCGTGACAGCTTAGGACTGCCATCACTGTGTAACTGATTAAGTCAGCATTATCAGTTTATTGGAATTATTAGTTCCACATCAGAATCACTCAATTTAAATCTGTCTGCGGTTGAGTACATCTTAACGTGTGTGTTATAAGGCTCAAATCGTACTACAGTGGCTTGAGGAGTTCGAATCTTGATGTCATAGCCACAAAATTTGTCTGATATGTACTGACGTGGGATGTTGCCTGATACCTCTAAAAGAATGTGCTGTAGCACTGCTTTGCTAGAATGGTTGATCTATGGAGAATCCTAAGCTGGCACGTGGAGTGCAGTGTAAGCTGTAACAGTAGGCCATCAACTGCAACCTTGGTCGCTAAAATACTTCAGTAAAAGTGTGTTGTTGAAGATGCCACGCCTCCAGACATCAGAAATGATATAGAAATCGTATAGAAATATTTAGTGTCTATGGCTCACAGTTAACTAACTGTATGTCTTCTGCATCACTTCCGAATGGGTATACAATGCTATCTGACGACAATTTTACATAACAGCATTGTCACAGAACAGTCTTGTAGTGGTGTTGACCTTAACTGCTAAATCATTTGTGTATGCTATGATGTGAGGCATTTGCGGTCCAGTGTATTCTTTTAATTAAATATTTCTTGACTAACGATTTCGAATTTCCGAATGTGATAGTTTTAGAGAAGCTTGAACTCAATTCAGTGCGCTGCAAACGAAAGTAAAATACCATACTGGTGTTTCGAACGAAGCAGTAAGATTTTTTCAGCAGTTTCTAAGGTTTACCACCAAAGATTCAAATCTACTAACGTGCAGGACAGTTCTCTGACGTCTATAACGTTGATCTATTACATCAGCTGCTCATGAGTGGCCACTTCTTTATGAACACAGATGATGTCTCCATCGGCTGTTTTTGCCTTTTCCTGCATGCATGGAACGAGATTTTCTTTCCAAGATGTTGCAAAGCCTTTCGCTCTGGTGTTCTTACCATGCAGTCGACACGACCCTGAATAATTCGACTTTCGACAGTTGATGGATATACTTTAGAGTCTGGCTACAGTTGAACATATTTCAGTCGAACATGTTCTGGCGAAAGTGCAGACTGCACCACAGTATATTTAGGCCTGTTACTTGCAGTACGCTGTGTATCCATCCGGGATGAGACTTAACGCGCTTGTTTGTAAGTAAACAATAAAAGTTAATTTCCTTTTCGTGAAACTGAAATGAAGATGCATCAACATATTAATGATTAATCTAATGCTTGCCCTTTTGTAGGAATACTTTCCGATAACTTCTTTCCGTCAACGATTTATTTCTATATTCGCTACAAGGACATGAGCTATAATAAATTATATCCATAAGATAAAGATTTTCTGTTGTATGAATTATATATTTTCTGCAAGGATTGCAGAAATGGATGCCTTTCCTCTTACGTTCATTGCGGCAACCTACGCGGAAATTTGGAGTAACGAGTTTCACAGTCAGCTTTTATACATGTTAACACAAGAGACGGTAAGAACTTATTTTGATATCAACATACCATAACTGTTTAACTATTTCTCCTACATATGTATTAATTAGATCATCATTTTTGACCCTTTCCTGTAATTTATTTAGTCATGTTGAATGTACAAGCAAGCATATCGCGCATTATTTCCATAATTTTCTCCACCACTGAGTGATACGTATGCTAGCGTAGCCTGCAGGTTGCACTGTTGTATTTGACAACGAAAAGCGTCTATGCAATGTCCTTATTACGTTGTATGAACAGCGTTCTGTGTAGATTTGATTGCATTATATTGGAGCTAAGTGAATTCGAACGTGCCCAGATTTTTTGTTCTCTTATGTTGCGTGCATCTGTAATCAAGGTAGCCGAAGCGTTTTGTATTACAACAGTCACCATATTTAAGATTTATAAAGCACACACGGAACATTCGCTACATCACGACACAGGCGAGAGGTTGTGTTTAGTGACCGAGACGGACCGTACTTGTAGAGGTTTATGAAGAAAAATAACAGGACGATATCTGCAAAACTCATTGACGCGCTCGTCAACCCAGTCAAAATCATAAGAACCCGAAGGGAGCTCCATAAGCAGGGAACTGCTGGGCAAGCTGGAACTGCAAATCAAGCATCTGTGATGGAAATACCTGTAACAGGAAAACGTGGAGCCGAAGCCGTAAAACCTTGACAATGGAACAATAAAAAAATTTAATTTGGTTGTAAGAGTTTGTCACACTATTTCCAGGTCGAGTTTACGGTTCAAGAGAGGAAGGTGGTGGATGTTCGGTGATGGTTTGGGCAGCAGTACCTTGGGATTTCATGGCCACCAGGGTTACTCTGAATGGTAACATTGGAGTCCAGCATTATGCTATAAGTTTGACTGATCAGGTCCATCCCATCCTCAATGATGATTCTGTGTTCCAAGATGACAAATCACTGTTAACAAAGCCCGTATCGTCCACGACTTGCTTTGTGACCATGAGGAGGAGTTGTCGCACCTCCCCTCAACGTCACTGTCACCAGATCTCAATATTAATGTGGTCTGCTTGGTGAGAAGTGTGCGTGACCAATATCCACATCCATCAGTGTTACCTGAACATACCACTGAATTGCAGAAAGTTTCGTATATAATTCCTTTGTAAACCAGAACCTATATTTATCGATTCTGAGATGACTGGTAACTGTTTAGCGGTTTTCCTGCAACGTATAAGGCATGGTACTGTGGTTCCGTATTTTAGTCCAACATCTGTATGTCTTCATTGTATCGCTAGTACGTTTCCTGTACATAAAATATTAGACAAAAATCATAACTTTTGAAGGGGTTTGGTGTTGGCATAAAATATTGGCCAAGGCATCACAAGACAGAAGTGTTCAGATAACTGAGATCTAAAAGATCGTGAAGAAAATCCCAAAAGAGGGCTCTAAACGTCGATCATATAAAAAGAACTGAATTGGAACATGACTCAGCCTACCAACCTAGAGGGTTCTATATCCAGTGACAACTGCTGCGAATGCGTGCAGTAATGGGATAGACGAATGGTCGACTTCGGTTTATTGGGAGAATTTCGGTTCACCTATGAAGGAGACCATATATACACTGAAGAGTCAAAGAAACTGGTACACTTGCCTAATATTGTGTAGAGCCCCCGCGAGCATGAAGAAGTGCCGCAACAAGACGTGGCATGCAGACTAATGTCGGAAGTACTGTTGGAGGGCTGCAGATCTCTCCAGAACAGCACCTTGCAAGGCATCCCAGATATGCTCAATAACGTTCATATCCCGGAAGTTTGGGGGTCAGCGAAAGTGTTTAAACTCAGAAGAGAGTTCCTCGAGCAATTATGGACATGTTGGGTGTCGCATTGTCCTGTTGGAAGTGTCCAGGTCCGTCGGAACGCAAAATGGACATGAACGGATCCAGGTGACCAGGCAGGATGATTACGTACGTCTCACCTGTCAGCGTCGTATCAAGACGCATCAGGGGTCCCATATCACTCCATATGCACATGCCCATTACAGAGCCTCCACCAGCTTGAACAGCTGTTTACGTGCAGGCTGCATGGACTCCTGAGGTTCTGTCCATACTTTTACACGACCATCCGCTCGATACAATTCGAAACGAGACCCTTCCGACCAGGCAACATATTTCGGGTCATCAACAGTCCAATGTCGGTGTCGACGGGACCGGAAGAGGCATAAAGCTGTGTGTTGTGCAGTCATCAAGGGTACATTAGTGGACCTTCGGCTCCGAAAGCCATATCGATGATATTTCGTTGAATGGTTCGCAGGCTGACACTTGTTGATCGGCCGGTATTGAAATCTGCAGCAATTTTCGAAAGGGCTGCACTTCTGTCAGGTTGGTCTTGTTCTTGCGGGGTCTTTTTCCGACCTCAGCGATGTCGGAGATTTGACGTTTTACCGAATTTCGGATAGATACGGCACACTCGTGAGATGGTCGTGCGGGAAGATCTTCACTTCATCGCTACCTCGGAGATTCTGTGTCACATCGCTCGTCGGCCGACAATAACACCGTGTTAAAACGCACTTAAATCTTGATTAAAACTGTGTGCTGGATCGAGACCTTTGCCTTGCCGGCAAGTGCTCTAGTATCTGAGCTACCCAAGCACGACTCACACCCCGTCCTCACAACTTTACTTCTGCCAGTACCTCCTCTCCTACCTTCCAAAACTTACAGAAGATCTCTTGTGAACCTTGCAGAACTATCACTCCTGAATGAAAGGATATTGCGGAGACGTGGATTAGCCACAACCTGGGGGATCTTTCCAGAGTGAGATTTTCAATATGCAGCGGAGTGTGCGCTGATATGAAACCTCCTGGCAGGTAAAATCTGTGTGGCGGACCGAGAATCGAACTCGGGAACTTTGCCTTTCGCGGGCAAGTGTTCTACCATCTGAGCTACCCAAGCACGTCTCACGACCCGTCCTCACAAATTTACTTCTGCCAGTATCTCGTCTACTAGCTTCCAAACTTTACAGAAGCTCTCCTGCGAACCTTGCAGAAAGCTGTGAGGACGGGGTGTGAGTCGTGCTTGGGTAGTTCAGATGGTAGAGCACTTGCCCGTGGAAGGCAAATGTCCCGAGTTCGAGTCTCGGTCCGACACACAGTTTTAATCTGTATATATATCTCTGTATTTAAATACGCTTGCCCATTCCAGTTTCTTCGGTTCTTAAGTCTAGAACACTAGCGCGACCTGTTCTTGAGCACTGTTCGAGATCCATACCAAGTCAATTTAAAGGGAAACATTCAAACAATTCAGCGGCGGGCTGGTGTAGCTGTTACCGGTAATTTCGATCAACACGAAAGTATTACGATGATGCTTCGGGAATGTAAATGGGAAACAATGGACGGAAGGAGACGTGCGTTTCGAATAAGGCTGTTGCAAAAATATAGAGAAAGGGCATTTGAAGCTGAATGCAAAAATATCCTGCTGCCACCAGCATACATATCCGTAAGTGGCTCGAACATGTAATCAGAGAAATGAAGGCTCGAACGGAGGCTTATAAACAATCGTGTCTTCATAGCTAAATTTGCAATTGGAACTGGAAGGAAAGTGACTAGTTATGAACGTACCCTCCGTCACGCACCGTATGGTGACTTCCGTTGTATGTACGCAGATGTAGATGGAGAGAAGTTTCTTGTCTGGATTATGCGTGGACCTTTCTCCCGTTGTCAAAACAAGAGGATGTTTTTGTGGGTTCCACCAGTTACGCACATAATGTTGTTGCCGTTAGAAATTCTTTGGCTGTGGTAATATCCGGTTGCAGTCACAGGCAGGGCGCGCTCGTGCTTCCTAGCTGTTTCCTCTCTTCCTCAGTTCTCTCTGGCGCAAATCCGTCCCCATGGGTTTAAATCGGGCAGTTGCGCCAGTCTCGGTTACGGTTCGCGCCTAGAAAGTGGCGAGTGCTTTGGCCGCCGAAAAAGCAGCTTCCTTCGAAGATCACATGAAATTATTAGTCAATAACGTTGGAAAGGCTTCAGTTTCAGTAGTTATTTTGTCGTCTAGCGTGTTTAATAATTTTTTTACTCCTGCTATAGTTCACGTTTGCCTGATATAGATCGACAAGACCACAGTTCATGATAGATGTTGCACGAGGCTTTCTGGATCATTTTCGATACTGCAGATGATAGTGCGGTTAGAGGTGTAATTTGTCATTCATAATATCAAAAGTGTCGCTTCATTTCAGCACTGAATTCATATTTGTAGTTAGAAATTTTTAAATTGTTGTTGTGGTTTTCAGTCCAGAGACTGGTTTGATGCAACTCTCCATGCTACTCTATCATGTACAAGCTTCATCTCCCAGTAGTTACTGCAACCTATATCCTTCTGAATCTGTTTAGTGTATTCATCTCTTGGTCTCCCTCTACGACTTTTACCCTCCACGCTGCCGTCCAGTACTAAATTGGTGATCCCTTGACGCCTCAGAATATGCCCTACCAACCGAACCCTTCTTCTAGTCAAGATACGCCGCAAATTTCTCTTCTCTCCAATTCTATTCAATACCTCCTCATTAGTTATGTGATCCACCCATCTGATCTTCAGCATTGTTCTGTAGCTCCACATTTCGAAAGCTTCTATTCTCTTCTTGTCTAAAGTATTTATCTTCCACGTTTCTCTTCCATACATGGCTACACTCCATACAAATACATTCAGAAACGACATCCTCACACTTAAATCTATACTCTATGTTAACAAATTTCTCTTCTTCAGAAACGCTTTCCTTGCCATTGGCAATCTACGTTTTATATCCTCTCTACTTCGACCATCATCAGTTATTTTGCTCCCCAGATAGCAAAACACATTTACTACTTTAAGTGTCTCATTTCCGAATTTAATTCCCGCAGCATCATTCGATTTAATTCAACTACAGTCCATTATCCTCGTTTTGCTTTTGTTCATGTTCATCTTGTATCCTCCATTTAATACACTGTCCATTCCATTCAGCTGCTCTTCCAGGTCCTTTGCTGTCTCTGAGAGAATTACAATGTCATCGGCGAACCTCGAAGTTTTTATTTCTTCTCCATGGATTTTATTTCCTACTCCGAAGTTTTCTTTTGTTTCCTTTACTGCTTGTCCAATATACATCGGGAATAGGCTGCAACCCTGTCTCGCTCCCTTCCCAACCACTGCTTCCCTTTCATGCCCCTCGACTCTTATAACTGCCATCTGCTTTCTGTACAAATTGTAAATAGCCTTTCGCTCCCTGTATTTTACCCCTGCCTCGTACAGAATTTGAAAGAGAGTATTCCAGACCACATTGTCAATAGCTTTCTCTAAGTCCACAAATGCTAGAAATGTAGGTTTGCCTTTCCTTAATCTTTCTTCTAAGATAAGTCGTAAGGTCAGTATTGCCTCACGTGTTCCAACATTTCTACGAAATCCTAACTGATCTTCCACGAGGTCGGCTTCAACCACTTTTTCCATTCGTCTGTAAAGAATCCGTGTTAGTATTTTGTAGCCGTGGCTTATTAAACTCATAGTTCGGTAATTTTCACATCTGTCAACACCTGCTTTCTTTGGGATTGGAATTATTATATTCTTTTTGAAGTGTGAGGGTATTTCGCCTATCTCATACATCTTGCTCACAAGATGGTAGAGTTTTGTTAGGCCTGGCTCTCCCAAGGCTGCAATAGATCTAATTGAATGTTGTCTAATCCCGGGGCCTTGTTTCGACTCAGCTCTTTCAGTGCTCTGTCAAACTCTTCACGCAGTATCGTATCTCCTATTTCATCTTCATTTTCTTCCATTACTATAATGTTGTCCTCAAGAACATCGCCATTGCCTACACCCTCTGTATACTCCTTCCACCATTCTGATTTCCCTTCTTTGCTTAGAACTGGGTTTCCAGCTGAGCTCTTGATATTCATGCTAGTGGTTCTCTTTTCTCCAAAGGTCTCTTTAATTTTCCTGTAGGTAGTATCTATCTTACCCCTAGTGATATGCGGCTCCACATCCTTACATTTGTCCTCTATCCTTGCCTGCTTAGCCATTTAGCACTTCCTGTCAATCTCAATTTTGAGAAATTTGTATTCCTTTTTGCCCACTTTATTTACTACATTTTTAAAATTAGCATCTACTTATTCAGAAGTCGCCTCGAATTTAGCCTTCATGCTGGACGGTAGGGTAATCTACATACTTACATTCTGTAACTGGTTGGTGATATGTTGAAGATTAGCGTCGTTCTCTGATGTTATGAGATCCTGATTATTTCTGTGCTTCCTCCGGTTCCGCTAAAAAAAGAGTGCATATATACAGGAGAGAAGAGATTAAGTTTGAAGTTATTTAAGGCAATAACACGCCAACGGCCTTGTTACAGTGATAACAACTGCTCCCGTCCGATCACCTAAATTAGGCGCTGACGGAATTGGCTAACAACTGCAAGGGTAGACGTCCAGGTCTGCCGAGCGCTGTTGGCAAGCGGGGTGCACTCAGCCGTTGTGAGGCCAGATGAGGAGCTAGTTGACAGAGAAGTGGCTCCGGTCATGAAAACTGACAACGGCCGGGAGAGTGGTGTGCTGACAACAAGACACTCAATATCCGCATCCACTGACGCCTATCAGCTGAGCATGACACCTGCCTTCCCAGGCCTGTTCGGAAGGAGATGTAATGGAGTAACGTACAACTATGGAAGCTGAATTGATAACGAAATAGTTACTTCACTCCCCATATACCTTTGTTGTATCATCAGTCTTATGATTGGTTTGAGGTAACCAACCACGAATTCCTCTCCTGTGCCAGTTTTTTCATCTCAAAGTAGCGCTAGCAACCTAGGTCCTCAATTATTTGCTGGATGTATCCCAATCACTGTCTTCCTCTACAGTTTCTACGCTCTACAGCTTCCTCTAGTACCACGAAAGTTATTCTCTGATCACTTAATATATGTTCTATCATCGGAACCGTCTTCGTATCAGTTTTTTCTACGTATTCCTTTCCTCGTCGACTTTGCAGAGAACTTCCTCAATCCTTATTTTATCAGTCCAGCTAATTTCATTCTTCAGGAGCACCTCATCTCAGACGCTTTTGTTCTGTTATGTTCCGGTTTTCTTAGTGTTCATATCTCCGTCATACAATTCTGTGCTCCAAACGTAAATTCTTAGAAATTTCCTTTTCAAATTAAGTCCTACGAATGGTACCAACAGACTTCTCTTGATCGGTAATGCAGCCTACATCTACAATTACTTTCAAGATGTATCCCAATCTCTGTCTTCCTCTACAGCTTTTACCCTCTACAGCTCCTAATAGCACCATGGAATTTTTCGTTTGATGTCCAGTCATCCTTCCCCCTTTTTTTTGTCAGTGTTTTCCAAATACTTCTTTCCCAGCCGTTCGGTAGAGAACATCCTCATTCCTTACCTTTTTCAAGCGATTTACTTTTCAGCATCCTTCTGTAGCATCAAATCTTGAAGGCTTGGATTCTCTTCTGTTCCGGTTACCATATAGTCCACCTTTCACGGCCATACATTGCTGTGCACCAAATGTACAGTCTCAGAAATTTCTACCTCAAATTAAGACCTATGTTTGTTACTAGTAGACTTCTCTTTGCTAGGAATGCCTTTTTCGCCACTCATCATTGCTCCATCCACCATGGGTGATTCTGTTGCCCCAGTGATCACCATTTCCGATATTAAGTTTGTCGCTGTCCTCATTTCTGCTGCTTCTCATTTCCTTGGCCTTTCTTTGATTAAGTCTCAATTCAGCGTTTTATATTCATTGGGCTATTCATTCAATTCAACAGCTACTGTAATTCTTCTTCATTTTCACTGGGGATAGCAACCTCATCAATGAACCTCATCACTGATATCCTTTTACCATGAATTTTACTCCCACTCTTCAAGCTTTCTCTTATTACCATCATTGCTCCTTCGACGTGCAGATTGAACAGTAGCGTTGAAAGACTAAATCCCTATCTCACACCCTTTTTAATCCAATAACTTGCGTCATCCTCTTCCACCCTTATTACTTCCTCTTTATTTTGTACATCTTTTATATTTCTCGTCTTTGCGTGTAGCTTACCCATATTTTTTTGAGGATTTCGAGCATCATGAACCATTTAACACTGCCGAACGCTTTTTTCAAGTCGATAAATCCTACAAACGGGTCTTGATTTTTCTTCAGTCTTGTTGCATTATCAACCGCAACCTGAGAACTGCCTCTATGGTACCTTTACCTTTGCTAAAGCCAAAGTGATCGTCATGTAACTCATTTTCAATTTTCTTCTTCATTCTTCTGTAAGTTGTTCTTGTCAGCACCCTGTGTGCATCAGCTCTTAAGCTGATTGTGCGGTAATTCTGGCACTTATCGGCCTTTGTTTGGTATCTTAGAAATTGTATGGATGTTGCTTTTCCAAAAGCCTGATAGTCTGTCACCAGTCTCATACATTCTACTCACCAACGTGTACAGTCGCTTTCTTACCAGCTCCCCCAATACCTTTAGAAATTCTGATAAAATGTTGTCGATCCTTTGTCTTATTTGATCATAATTTGTTTAAAGTCTTTTGAAACTCTCATTCTGATATTGGGTCCCCTATCTCATATCTGTCGATTCCTGTTTCATCTTCATTCATGTCATCAGAGAAGTCTTACCTCTCATAAAGATCTTCAATGTACTCTTTTCTCCTATCCGCTGTCTCCTCTGCATTTATAGTAAAATTACTTCGGCGCACGTAATGTTAGCGCTAATGCTTTTAATTTCACCGAAGGTTGTTTTAACTTTACTATATCCAGTCAGTATTTCCGACAGTTATCTCGTTTTTCATTTCTTCACAGTTTTCATGCTGCCATTTCGAGGTAGCTTTTCTGCACTTCCTAGTTATTTAACTCCTAAGTGACTTGAATTTCTGTATTCCTGAACTTCACTCATCATTTTTGTATTTCCTTCTTTCGTTCATCACCTTAATTGTTACTTCTGTTATCCATTGTTTCTTTTCCGTTACCTTATTTGTACCTAAGTTTCCCTGTCCAACTTTTGTGGCTGCCCTTTTTAGAGATGTCCATTCTGCTCCAACTTTACTGCCTACTAAGCTATTCATTATCGCAGAGTCTATGCCCTCAGAGAATTTTAGGCGTCTCTCTCCGTTCCTTGGCACTTATGTATCCGACATATTTGCAAGTCGGTTCTTCTTTAATTGTCTCTTAGACATCAGGATACCCTTCATTATTACCAAATAGCGATCCGAGTCAACATTTGCCCTTTTGTACGTCTTTCAAACCAATATCTGATTTCGGAGTATCTTCCTGATCATCGTATAATCTAGCTGAAACCTTCCTATACCTCCCGTCCTTTTCCACGTATACCTTCTCGTCTTATGATTCTTGAACAGAGTATTTGCTATTGCCATCTGAAATTTATCACATAATTCAATTAGCTCTTCTCCTCTCTCATTCCTGCTACCAACCCCATATTCTCGGCAACCTTATCTTCTCCTCCCTCCCTAATACCACTTTCCAATCCCCAATGAGTATTAGATTGTCATTCCCTTTACGAACTCAATTACACTTTCAGTATCCTCATATACTTCCTGTATCTCTTCATCGCCTTCTAAAGACGTGGCATTTATACGTGAAGCATTGTTGTCGTTGTTGGTTTGCTGTCGATGAGAACAACCTTACCGTTGAACTGCACACAATAAATCACTCGGCCTTCCAGTTCATAACGGATCCTATTCCTGTTATTCAATTTTCTGGTCCTGTTGATATTATCCTATTCTCGTCTGATCAGAAATCCTTGTCTTCGTTCCATTTCACTTCACAGGACCCACTATATCTAGAGTGAGCCTCTGCATTTCCCTTTACAGATTTTCTAGCTTCCATACCACGTTCGGACTTGGGATTTTCTTTGCCACGACACGTTGGACGTTACCGCTTTGTTGGTGATTCGGTTTCTTTTTTCATTATCACCTCTCCCTTGACGGTCCCCTCCCGGAGATCCGACAGAAGAAATAGTCCCGAGTCTTTAGCCAATATTGAGATCATATATCTTTAAAACAGCGGTTTCGATTCCTTTCTTCATCTTCAAGCCGTTGATTGCTGATTCTTTCGCATTTTAGGGGCAGTTTCCTAACCCAAGGGCAAGAGGATGCCCTGATCCTGTATCCGCTCCTCCGGCCTCTTTGACATTGCCGTTGGCAGAACGAGGGGGATTTCTTCTGCTGAAAGACCTCGGCCGCCATTGCTGATAGTTTTTACTCAGAATTTTGACAATGGCGATGGTCGAACATAAGACCAAGGGCGTCTTCATTACTAGTCAAATACGCTACCCAGAGACCACAGGTTCACTAAATGTAGGCAGATTAGTGTTGTGCAATACATTGTAAGCGTCACTGAATTGGACCAACTCATTTGTTGTGAAAATGGAATAAACTGTTTTTTTTTTTCATATGTAACAGTAAAAGTTGTGAACAGGCAAAATGGGCTGAACAGAAACGAAACTTTCCAAAAAGTCCTAAGCTATCGTGTCGGAGGACAAATGGGGATATCGCTTTAAGATTTGTTCGTATAGATTGGTAGTAAACAAGTCCAACAGAGAAATTATGAATTTGAAAGTTGGCTACACTGTCAGTTGACGTTTTGTGTAATCTATGAGAAACATCAGAGGTTGTACTGGATTTGCTTACTTCGAAATTCATTTGCAAGTAAGTTAAAGCAGTTATCAATTTGAAGATTGTTTTGAACGCCACAGCACCTTACTAGACATGATCCTGTTGGAAGTAGTATGCCGTTGCCTTTAACATTGGTGGAGTTGAAGGAAATGATAGATGAAACTCTTAAGACTGACTTGGGATCCAACCGGAGATCTTTAAATTTGTAATTTGACACTTTGCTAATAAGCCACCGATTCATTATAAATTGTGTTGTGTTAAGCACATGGTTAGAAAATTTGCACTAACACCAAAAGCTGACCCACAAAGTATACCTCAACCGATTTTCGTTTCGGCTAGTTACCAGTTTGGTAAAGAAACAGATTACGTGAGTCGAAGATAGTTGTGTGAAGAAATTTTAAATTTAATTAATGAAGATAAAGATATCCCAAGTAATTTTAGGATGGTGGAGAGGTGTATTACCACTTGCTCCGTTACGTTAGTAAGAACTTAGGTTTATGAGTGAAGTGAATCCTAGACAACAGCATCAGCCATGTCACTGAAGTTACCATATGTCTGTATCAGAAATCATAAGGCTCTACTTTTTCGAAGATGATCTAGCCTGTGCTGTGATAGCTAAGATGGAGCAACCTCCACATAGCAATACTAAGTGTGAAAGTTGTTATTGCTGTACATCCAGATCATGTGATATCTCTCAAAATTAGCATGTCGCATGCATCCCTGGGCACCGGAATCAACGATATGCTACTGTTTATTTTGGGTTTATATGAAGAGATAAGTGTATTAGGGATTACCTATCAGAAGGCGTTGAATCACTGGAAGAACAGGTTCGACATCAGGTGGTTCCAATTCAACTGGAAAGTCTGCGAAATGTGATGAATAACTTCAACACTCTACTGGAAGAATCTCTGCACCTGCACGGACGTCATCATACTGAAGCTGTTTTTAAAACATAATAATATTTACTTCACTTTGTTAAAAGCCATTCTTCGTAATTTAAAGACTGAAAAAACTGAATTTTTTTACCACTTTGTTGAAATCTATTCTTACTCTGCCACAGCCTGTACATTATCGCAGTAAGCACATATGGGCAGGTGCTTAGGTATCCTCCAGTGATCTAGGAAGTAAGGCACCAGTTTCGTTTCAGTATCAGCCAGTATATGACAGAGTGTTTAAATAATCGAGCTCTCATCTCTAAAACATCTTCAAATGACTGTTAAGTACTTGGCGTTGAGAATATAACGATAAACGTTTTAGAACAGAGTCAAATTATGCATTAAGTTCGTTGGAAGCCGCTTGGTATTCTCATTATGAAACACTGCATAAATATCGTCTGGGTAATTTGCCCCAATTTAAGCAAAAGCAAGTTTTTCGCGCATCTCAATGTTTTTGACGCCAATCCTCCTGAACTATGTGAGGTACACTGATATAATTCTGCAGGAATATATGTGCCCACTGTTAGCAAAGAGTGTTGGGAGTGGAATTAGTTGTAAGGAATCAATAAATTAAAATGTCATGTCTGTTGCTGGAATTTTACTACTCTGACAGCGATAATGTAGTAAGGGATACTCGTTTTCCTCTTCAGCATTTTTGTGGAGGATGTCTACGAGAAAGACTTTCGTAAATGTTCGGAACTATGTGTACAGATTGTTGGAAGTCAGCGGGACTGCTACGGTCGCAGGTTCGAATCCTGCCTCGGGCATGGATGTGTGTGATGTTCTTAGGTTAGTTAGGTTTAAGTAGTTCTAAGTTCTAGGGGACTGATGACCTAAGATGTTAAGTCCCATAGTGCTCAGAGCCATTTGAACAATTTTTTTGTTGGAAGTCACTAATGTTCTTATTCTCACATAATGGGTGTATATAAAGTCCGGTATCTGCACGTCGTGAGGCACGCTGGCTGAAGACTAAAACGCAGTTCCTAACTTGTCTTAGTGTTAAACTTTAAATATAAGATTATGCTTCTGAATGTATACATTGTGAAAGCATTTCAGATTTCTTAATTGGGTCAATAATTGCATCCAGCATTGAAAATAAAATTTTCGTTTCCCCTAGAAGCCGTTTGAAAGGCAACCTGAAACTGGTGCCTGGTTACGTGTTCTAATATAATCTTTCAGTAACATGGATGTGTAGGCAGGAATCGTCAGTGACGAACTCTTAGGGTCACTCAGTTCACCACACAACGAGCTGACAGATCATTTGCGCTGTTGGAGACCATTTCCCTTTGTAAGACATCTGAAATCGTCTATGCACCTAAGGATTCCATCACATTTTGTAAGCCTCGTGCGACAGCACCTAACGCCAACGCTTAGTGAGCGCTATACTAACAGAGAAGGTGGTATGCTAGTAGTGGACCCGCCACTCACCTAATTACCTTAGATTTCTGGCTGTGGGGCCATGTAGTGCCTATGTGTGTTCCGAAGTAAGAGGACATGAATTTGTCATTGGTTGTGAAGGACGGTTGACAATTGCTTTGGTACCTACTGTAGTGCCTAGGCAGATGGCTATCATACAACCTAATGGCCCATTTCTCAACAAGTGTTTGGTTCTCGGCGTATGTTTCACCTTTTTTTACTATTTTTTGTCAATTCTATATCCTGTAAATGTATGGAACACTTTTCTTTAAACTCACTGTATAGGATCATCACCAGCAAATAGCTCTTAACCAGAAAATAAATCCTGTACGTAAAGACAAGTGAGCCTCGTCTTTTCGATAGTCAGATCACCTGCAGAGGGTCATCAAATCTATTTTCTAAGCTATCTAGCCTCTCTAAGATACTTACAACGATATCTGCTAACAGTGCTAGACACACTAAGTGGCCTCTTTCTAACTCCCATATCAGCCATTCATTTCGCTATAACGTCCTCGCAATATTACAACGATGGGAATCCTTAAGATCCCTCAGTTTAGGGCCTGACTGTAAATCGGTGATATCCAGTCAGAGACATCTGCAACCTGTATAATCTACGAGGAACATGTAAGTCGTTATGCCGTTACGGGAGTAATTTCGGATAAGCTGAAGTAGGTGAACGTATGATCTTCATATGATGATAAATGAGGATGCTGTAAAGAAAAAAAAAAGTGTACGTGTTGCTTCAGTCAATTCTCGGTTTAGAACTCATTTAAAAGCTGTTTTCTGCCTGTGAAAGTTGACGGAGTAACTTTTCTAATTAAGCGACACTTTACATGGGCTTTCTCCTAAATTTACGACTTTCAGTCATTCGCTCGAGTAATTTGCAAAACGTCAATGCGCCTCTCTGATGAAGGAGCGAACGCTGATGCTATTCATGTTCCCTCAATCGAGCTCAAGTTGCTGTAGCCCTGGCATCGCAGCTACACATTTTCCTTTCGAGGTCATATTGCATCCATAGCTCGCAACAATGTCGTTCATTAATTAACAGACACTACTTTCACTCATGTTCACAGAATGGGTAACTAACTAGGTGTCTCCTTCTTTCTGACTTGAAGGATAGTACACAACAATATTGAAACTACTTTAAAGAACGCCTTCAGTCACTAACATCTCTCTTTTCATAATGGTGCGTTCCAGTTATTGGAAAGTCTGAGTTACCTATAAAAATCGAGGAATAAGAAAACGAACGAAATTGAGAATTATTGGAAAAACCTAGCAGATAACGTGAGAAGAATATTTATGATCGTTGTAGTATTGTTTAATGCTGGTAATTCTGTATCACTACACCACTCAAGATGCACAAGTTTATCGGAAGGCAGAAATGATGTACTAAGTATTAAGCACAGTTTTACCTTCGTCTTCAGTGTCAAACACAATATGATAACATTAATAATTGTGGCTAGCAAATTCCACTTGCTAATTTACCATTGATTCGTCTCTTTGTTTGGCTGTGGAGGGATTTTCCAGTACGCTCCAATACATGTGAGCTCTTCGCATTGGGTGAGATGTGTGGAACTGTCTCGTTCTAATGCATATCACTAACGGCATGTTTGGGGTTGATCATATGTGAGTGAACAGATTATTTTTCGGGTTAGTTCAGGCGGCAAACAATCATTTGCTCTTGGAAGGGGTCTGAAAACTTTTGTCTGTTTTTCCTACATTGTAGGCGAGGTGACTAGGACGGAAATCTTATATACTCTACCATTACTGCAGTTTTCAATACCGGGTACTATGTTGTGGAATTGTAATAAGTGACCGAATTTTTTATAAGTGGAGAAAAACAATCGTGAGATTGACATTTTAATAAGAAGTTGGTAGTTTTTTGTGAGATGAGACCCCGAAACGGGATGCAAGCATTTATTGTCTCTTTTTTGTGTGTTACAATTTGTTTCTTTATTGTTGTTGCGTTTAGATATTTTTGTGGCTAAATTATCCTTTACTTTGGTCATTATTTATATCTGTCCTCTTCGTTGTGATTAATTTTGGTCTGGTCCTTTGTTTCTAAATTTAATGAGCATTCCCTGTCTAACAAGACCCATGTATGTGCATGGATTGTGGGGTGGAAGGACGAGTTGTTTATTGTAGCGAATATACGCTAATACCAGGAATTTATCCATAAAGCTATCCACCGTAAGATGATGGTGTGAAACCTCTGAAAGTGCAATGGGAAAGTAAACAAACTACTGATTTAATAAAGTGTTTTATTTACATGTATACGTTGAATTTCTTTTTGACGTATTATGGAGATTCAGGGTTCAGTGAAGTTTATGGCATCAGTGAAGTTAAGGCCATGGTTATCTATACGGTGAATTTTATATTTTCGCGTAAAGAGCTGAAAACACAAGTAGTTTAACATCTTGTTGTGAACTATCACATAATAGTAATATATCACCCAGCCATCTAAAGTAGTAAGTTGTTTTAAACCTTTAGGCTTATTGTATCGCTTGAAAGATGTACTTCCTAAGTTATAAACACATTTGCCAAAAAACTTGATGTGTTAGAGCTTCTTTGCACTGGCAAATTTTCTATTTAAATTAAAATAAGTATGTGAAAAATTTGTTGAAGCATATCAGTGACTTCTGATGCCACCGGAATCAACAACACTCTATGCTTTATCTCTCCACTCCTCAGTTACTCAGCCATACCAAAACGCCAATATTAATTACGAAACTGTTTGTTTAACATAGTTTCCGTTTCTACAGTAGACTAAAGTCCACAATTGCAAAAGTGAATAAAATAAAATGAAATGCAACCCTATTGCTTCCTCTAACTTCTTTCAGTTGATGCGTCAAATAAGCACAGAGAAATATAGCTTGTTTTTGACCATAGTATCAGTCTTCTTTTGTTGTGATCCTCTGGGTATACAAGCAGGTTTTTTTATACCATTTGGTTTAATGACTTGCGCTGGTAATGGTTTTTGTTCTTAACGATAATTTATAGTTTCTGTCAACATTTCCACTGGTGAAGCTGATGTATTTGGAACAACTCTAATATTTCTGATTTTTTGAAATGCCTAATGACTACAAATAAATGATAATTGTTGCATGTATGTAAGATTATGTAGATTATGTTGCAACAAAAAACATGATGGTCTTTTGCATGGTACAGAAAATAATAAAAACAGCATTTCATCAGATAGTATTGATATGTAGTGGATCTCAATCTTTATTCCGAGCCACTGTGCAATCTGGCACGTGTGTAAGGATATGCGAATCCGATTTGTTTTCATTCGCACAAGTAAAACCCCCTCGTTTCATGTTGAAAAGTTAAGGTGTACTTCAACGGACACTGTTGATGATGTGACTTTTATCAGAAGCGTAACTGTTAAATTCCAGACATTAGTTTAATAATTCTGAACGTAAGTAAGGAATACTGTCTTTGCAGTTTGAGCATTTTATGTTAATATACCTCAGATATGACACATTTTCATACGATTTTTGTTCTTTACAGGTACGTGGATTGTCGGGATAATCGTAATCAACCAAACAAGAAAACCTCAGTTTCAGTATGAACCAAGATAGGAATTTTCCGTCACTGGAGGAAGCTGCCGTGGTGCCGTGGCTATTTTTTTCTGTTTCTCTGAGAGGTATGTTAATATCTTCAATTGCATTTAACTATTAGTAAGAATCACAGAGGTGTAGAAGCTCCCAACATTCATCCCACGCAGGTTAGTCTTACGACCAACTAATACTCTTAGAAAATTATAATATGAATCCACCACAATTTTTCAAAACAGCAGCTGAAAAATTCTAAATTTTATTGTTGTTTCGCCTATAAATACCCCCATATCACATCACGTACATCTACACAATTACTGACTTCTACATCAACAGCTTTTCAGTCTCTCCTATTTTATGACATCCAGAAATTTCAGCTGACACATGTTTCACATATTTTTGTCTGTTTTTTAACTCACAAGACTGTACTTTTGCGTGTTACCGTATGTTCAAGTTATTAAGCTTGGTGTCACATACGATATCAGACTATGTTGTCTACAACTCCTTTACTTACATCCTTGCTTCTCAGAGGAACTAAATCCACGCCCATAATTACAGCAACCATACGAAATTAAACTATCCCTTGCCTTATCAAAGAGCCTCCCAAATTTTCTCTTGCAAAGTTACTGCTTTTTATCCATTTCCATTCTACTAATTCCTTTTCTGATAATATTTAAGAATTATTGCCTTGGAGTTTCTCTCGGTATTATGCTCTTCATGTTTCCTTTCAATACATCTCATTCTCATCTATTACGTAATATATCCAAAGTAAGATATTTATCTGTGCTGCTATGTGCAGTCCTAAACAAATTTTCAGCGGCTCTAGTTTTTCATTTGCCTCCATACGTGCTTTTCTAATAGACACATTTATCTATCTGGAGACTGCGTTTTCTAGTGTCCTAAGCTTCATCTTTTGTGTTAATGTCCATGTCTCAGCCGCACATAAAAACACCGGTTGCAGTATTGTTTAATATATAGTGCTAAGAAATATATTTATTCGAATGGAGGCAGTGGTGGACACAAATTAAGAGGTAAGTCACTCCTCGAAACTAAATTGAGGGGATGCTGGAAGGAAAAAAAATCGCAGGTGGTTGGCCATGTTGCCAGTACATTGAGCTCGTACACTTGAGTTTTCCACCAAGTTCACATCGTAAGCTGTTGCCTTCTTTCACCTGGCCAACATTACATAATGCTTCATCTTTCTATGGTTTCCTATATGTAACTGAAATTCCCTTAATCTAGAAGAGGTGATATATTTCACTTAGCTATGTGCGATTGTTTCTTAGTACCAGGTAGTGTCGTTGACGTACTATCACAGAACTCTGGTTATTTGTACCTAACTTTTAAATCCAAAAGAGAAGGGCGTTTCTTCAGGCATAAATATGTAATCACTGTTTCAACCCGTAAGTAACCTTTCCGACGTTTGAGCAATTCAGAATGCCATTGTGTTAGATTTTATGTTCATGTAATATAAATAAATCTCATTGAGGCTTTATAGGTTACTGCATACGTATGGCAGAAATATGTAATTGATAGTGTTTGACATGAATCTCCACTCTTGTAATAGATCAATTGGAGATTGGTGTCAGCCACAATATAGCCGTTTTCCGAAAAAAATAAGGTATTTATTCTTAAATTCATGAGTCGAATTGCGGCACGCAAAATATCAATCGCTTAACCATACTTCCTTCATATACTGCCCATATTAGAGCGATGTGCCACCTAACTTACGTCTTACGCTTTTGAAACCGATACTAAATCAAAATTCAGAAGAAATAAAAGACTTTGGATGATGTAACAAAAAATTGCTATTTTGACACCTAACCTTACACCACGCACTATGAGTGTAATGAGAGACGCTTCGCAACAAACTGTAATGTAAAAGCTAGGAGAATTTTATCGGGGAAAAAAATAGCTCATAATCATTTATTGAACTCCGCTGACAATTTTTTATAAAGTACCGAATCTAAACTAAATTCTTGTTTCTTAATAAACTGCTTGGCACTGGATAACTATTTCCACAAGAGTTTGCTTCTTTCATTCTATCACAATACAGAAAGAGAATAGCTCGTCTTTTTGCATATTAGTTATTGAATCAGAAATGGTGCAGATCCATTACTAACGTGTGCAAACATACACAGCAGATGATGAAGGACCAGCAACGGTTGTAAGTGGATATAAGAGCACAAGTATATGAAATAGAGTATTATTTGAAAAGACTGTAGTTTCCTTCTAACAGAATGGAAGGCAATTACGATGAAACGTTTTGAACCGGTTCGCAACAGGACGTATAAGGAACTAAGCCATTAAACGTGTTTATCAGACTTATATTTCACTGTTTCCCTGTGAAATTCGTAACTGCATTGTTTTCTTAAGTATTGTCTCACGACAGAATATAAAAAAGAGGAGAGAAATTTCTAAATAAGCTAAATTATCTGAATCATCGATTCCTATCTGTGACCTAGATTAAAAGTTGCAGAGACTTCCAGGCCTGAGATGGAGAAAAAGTATAAGCAGGGCATTAAAATGCTGCCTGTATTGCGACTAATGGTATTCTGCAGGGTAAAGGTCTCAAGAGAGCCGTTGCTATCGGAAAGAACATTAGGCATGAATAGCACATCCCCAAAGAACACAAAACGACGCTTCAGGGAAGCGGTCTGCTGCCTTCGGGGTCGGCGAATCCGCAGCGCATCCTTCTCTACCGAGAGCGGAAACCCGGGCGGAGGCTGCGAACTCGGTGAGGCAGATTTCATTATCAAGAAGCGACTCTAACCATTATCTTGTTGTAATCGAGTCATCTGCCCTCTCTCTCTCTTGCTTCCACCCTTTCTCTCTCCCTAACCATCGTCAATGGCTATTCGTACATAACATTTCATCGAGGGATTAAAAGGAAAAGAAAAAGTATTGAAAATACTTAACTTTTACGCCATTAATCAGACGGTCATATATTCCTCGGAATGGCATACCTCGCATCCCACTAACACAGGACCCACTCCACTTTAAATAAATGACCATAATTTGTATTGAAAATGCAAATTAACATTAAAAAATTAATTAACCTGAGAGAGGTATTTACTATATTTATAGTTACCATTAAAAATGTCTAGAACAAAAAAAAAATGCATTTCAATTGCATACGTTTTACAGAAAATATTTTCTGTTGCGGATATTTGATAATAATAAAATTTAGCAAGAATAATTTTTAATAATTTAGGAGAATTACGCATGATTTCTGTAGTACAATTTCTTAAACACCTAGTATCGACGACATCCATTCAAAGCCATTTTTTCTAGATTGTATACACATTCACACAAGTAGCTAACATGAAATGACGACGTAATTCAATAGCTGGTGAGAGACTACGACATACGTATGGCCACTGTATCACACAATAGTCACACACACCTAATTGTTTGTAATGAGCTAATATAACAGATGTGGCATTGATATGAACCAAATTGGAATTCAATCATTAAGAATTAGATGAAATGTTTGCGGCGAAAGAAATATCACTGACAAATTTCTAACAATAATAAGGAACAATTATGTAAAATCATGTAGATTCAGCTTCATTAAGGCACAGGGGAGAACGAAAGAACTCTTTTAGTATCTTATTAGATAGGAAAATACCTAGGTCTTTATACAGATGAAAAATGCTTATGTAGAGACAGTTAATGTGCGTTAACTGCAGTGAAAACAATAGTTCTGAAAAATGCGTTTCTGAAAATGCAAGAGCGGTTACGAAGTTGCTATTTCAGTAACCTTGATGTTGGTAAGGACGAATTTTAGTAATTGCAATATATTTCCAATTCGACGCACCCTTAAAGTTGCTCAAATTTTTATTTGTACATTTCTTTGTTGCATATTCAACACTGCAACGAAAATGATGTTTCTCTCAGTATACAGGGTGTTACAAAAAGGTACGGCCAAACTTTCAGGAAACATTCCTCACACACAAAGAAAGAAAATATGTTACCTGGACATGTGTCCGGAAACGCTTACTTTCCATGTTAGAGCTCATTTTATTACTTCTCTTCAAATCACATTAATCATGGAATGGAAACACACAGCAACAGAACGTACCAGTGTGACTTCAAACACTTTGTTACAGGAAATGTTCAAAATGTCCTCCGTTAGCGAGGATACATGCATCCACCCTCCGTCGCATGGAATTCTTGATGCGCTGATGCAGCCCTGGAGAATGGCGTATTGTATCACAGCCGTCCACAATACGAGTACGAAGAGTCTCTACATTTGGTACCGGGGTTGCGTAGACAAGACCTTTCAAACGCCCCCATAAATGAAAGTCAAGAGGGTTGAGGTCAGGAGAGCGTGGAGGCCATGGAATTGGTCCGCCTCTACCAATCCATCGGTCATCGAATCTGTTGTTGGGAAGCGTACGAACACTTCGACTGAAATGTGCAGGAGCTCCATCGTGCATGAACCACATGTTGTGTCGTACTTGTAAAGGCACATGTTGTAGCTGCACAGGTAGAGTATCCCGTATGAAATCATGATAACGTGCTCCATTGAGCGTAGGTGGAAGAACATGGGGCCCAATCAAGACATCACCAACAATGCCTGCCCAAACGTTCACAGAAAATCTGTGTTGATGACGTGATTGCACAATTGCGTGCGGATTCTCGTCAGCCCACACACTGTACAGTACCTACTGACGAAACTAAAATGAGCTCTAACATGGAAATTAAGCGTTTCCGGACACATGTCCAAATAACATCTTTTCTTTATCTGTGTGTGAGGAATGTTTCCTGAAAGTTTGGCCGTACCTTTTTGTAACACCCTGTATAACGGCCCATGGAAATGGAGGTCTTTCGCGATAGACACCTTCACAAAAAAAAAAGAAGACACATGATTCAGCTATTCTGCTTTCATTTCTTATTTGATTATTTGCATTTGCATCGCGTAGACCATAGATACTCCAAGTTTTATATTTAAATTACCTTCTTCCGGCCAGCAGCAAATGGAAACGCTTCTTTTGTCTCTCCTTTCCTCAGGCATATAAAAATTCTGTAACATATGGTGTTTTACGTGTCATATTTTTCTCTGAAACAAACAACGTATTGAGTGAGACTACTATCTATTCAGAAGGGAAACGTAAGAAACTTTCTTCTTCTTCCTCTTGAGTTATTTTCCTGTGAGCTACAGCAAGTAGTGGTAATTTTGTAAATGAAACATAATTTCTTTTCTCTCACGTACCTAAAGCAAAATGGTTCAAATGGCTCTGAGCACTATCGGACTTAACATCTGAGGTCATCCGTTCCCTAGACCTAGAACTACTTAAACTTAACTAACCTAAGGACATCACACACATCCATGCCCGAGGCAGGATTTGAACCTGCGACCGTAGCAGCAGAACCGCCTACAACCGCTCAGCCACAGCGGTGGGCGTACTAATGCATTCAAATCAAATGTGTACAGATTATTTTCAGTCAGTTACTATTTGCCTAACTAAAACTGATAGAAATTTGATTTATCATCCACATGATACAAAAAAATTCTACATAAAAAATTAAACAATTGTCTCAAACTACAGAGAAAATAACTGCATGAAATAAGTTGATAGCTCTATAGAAGTGAAAATTTCTTACGTGTAGCTATAAATAAAGTTTTCTTTCTGTTCTTATTTTGTAATTTCCGGAGAAAATACTCTGAAGCACTAGTATATGCTATGACTGGACAAGGAATGAAGACACCACGACAAATGTGTGCCTGAACTTAAATGCATGTGCTAGCCAAGTGTGCAGCTTGTGGGGTTGTATTTAACCACGAACGTCCGTCAAATGCTCGTCTTCACAGCACTCTCGAATGTCCGTCTTCATGCCACTTTCTTCGTAGAACGTAAGGGAGAAAAACTAACCTTGTCACAGACGGCTTAGTACATGGTGCAATATTCCATCACAGCACTTGGAAATTTGTTCCCTAAATATTTCCAGCGCTTATAATAAACATATGATTAATTTGCTCCACGCAGTATAAAAGGAGTCAATCGTTTAACCGTCTCGTCAGAAATAGTTTATGTCGCGTCCTTCAAATACGGTAAATTGGCAGTTAAATTTAGAAAATACATGTTGTGAATATTTTGAAACCATACGTTGTTGATAACAGGTTTTGTCTGGTATTCCATTCGCGTGACGGACAAAGTAATACCGTCCTGTATGATATAATGTTTATGACGAACGTCAAAGAACTTGCGCGGTGCAAGTAATTCGCAAATCTGCACACCGGTGTTTTAGCCTTGCGACGTTTATTTTTAACGTTAGGTTAAAGTTTTTATTTCGCGGCATCAATATTGTAGCCAGTTTGTGGAAACCCAGCGGCAATTGCACAACAGTGCCTGTGAAATAACGATTCACAGCATAATTCATTATTAACATTCTGCACTGATTTTGCGGGCAACGTTATCGTACACTTGGTATGTATCAAAACTAATTCCTCAAAAAGAGTTTATTGTTTGAAATCTAGAACAAATTGGTTTTCCGTCGAACCTTTGAAAGAAAAGATATAAACGAGTAATGATTGCTTTCATTATATGTTCTCGGTGCCGCAAGTATATTTGCTTCGAATGACTATATGACAAGCACCGTCTGTCTAGATGATCAAAGAAATGGTGGACATGTAAGAGAAGCAGCTATTGTAAAGCAACTATTGCTAATTTTTTTTTTTTTTTATTCTTTACAGAACCAAGTCGTTTGAGAAATTTGCTTGACTACTTCGTTATTACTCTTTGTTGATTGGTTTGCCTTACTAACCCATTTATTCGTGGGAGTCTGGAAAGTGAAAAAAAAAACGAATAAAAAGAAAAGGAATACACTTGTGAAACGAACACAGTTTCTTTGCTCTTCAGGCAGATGCCTAGGACGCTACGGCAGCGACCCTTTAGTTGCACAGCGTTTACGTTACGGATACATAAGCAACAGACAGAAAAGTTTCTTGCCGTGATGTTTGGGAAAATAGGCTTTTGCAAATCCCGTAACTGATGATAAAAAATGCTGAATTTCCAATTGACCATCGATTACGTCAATTTCGAGGCAATTTCATGTCATGTACTTTAGTGGTGGTTTTAACAAAAACGGGCAGATGTTAAGCCAGATTGTCCTTTGATTCATTTTACGTTGTACACAAACGACCTTCCAAATGCGAATGGAATCGATTGGCTGTGTCTGATTCCTCGCCCTTGCAGGTGAATTTGAACACGGACAAATTGTTGACGCTCATATGATGGATGTTTCCGTAACCATCCAAGATGCTACTCCAGGCCAGTGTAAAAAGGAATGTGCGCAACGAAAAATAATAAACGCTAAAATGATGATTTTGCCCGGTCTGACTACCCCCTGAAGCAGATCTTAGGATCTCTTAATGTTCTTTTTAACATATAAGTTTCAATCTAAACATAAATGAATGATGAAGGCAACTAATACTACTAAATGATAAACGTGGTTGTTCAGTATATATTTATTATAGATTAAAATCAACCCTTTAAGTATATTTGTCTATATTTCCTAACTAAAATTATTAATCAATGGCCCAACTCTGCCCCTTATTATGACTGCGCGGTCTAATATCACTAACGCGAAATGTCTGACATAATCTACGTACGAAACACTAGAAGACACTACTTTCAAAAATGGTCTACAGTGGTGTGGAACCTCAGAGGAAATAAACTAACGTGATCACAGCTGTTTAGCTTTATAGCCCTAATAAGCCGAAGCAGTTTGCAATATAACCGTATGTACTGTGTCCGGTGCGTCGAAGTAATGGTTCTCGTACTCGTCTGCAACGATGGAAGAATACCAGCAACAAATAACGCTTTCAAACACTAGGACGGCAAATGGCACTCCTCTGACTAGAATTCTCTAATACTGTCTTCTCCTCTCTGTGTTCTACAGACGAGAAACGCGAACTCCCAGCAACAAGGACGGAGTTCTAATAACGTCTCAGCATAAGTATAGGCAGAGGAAGTGCTCTCAATTACTGAACACCGCGTACTTAACGACGACTTCCAACCCAGAGGTGAAGTCCAGAATCGTATACATTCGCAACAGTAGAGTGCCTAACTACTCTAACTATAAACTCTCGTGAGAGCAAAGACAGCAAGTCCATCTGTATCAACAAAGCTGATACTGAGCGACCGTCACAAAGGAACGCTCACAATGGAAGACTTCGTCTCTCCACCGCTGGCTTCCCAGCAAGGCTCGGATCTCCACCCTCGGAATTCCGAAACCGAATTATATTCCCGGAACCACGAAATATTCTCCCTCTCTACAGATTCTTCCGAACGCCGACAAACCATATTTTAGTCATTTGTCGTCTAGCGCGGAAAGTTTTCGAGGTAAAACCTCTGCTCGTACAACGGTACGCTTCAGAGCAAAAATCCTTGGATATAACCCAGCATGCTTGGTTTCCAAGGTGCTGCTTCTTCGTTCCTCTCACCTTCGTCCTAGATTTGCAGAGTTTCCGGTTATCCTTCCCATCCTGGTACAATAGCGGCCGGCCCTCACACTATTGTTCTCCAGAGCTCTGGTGCCACGACGTCCGTCTAGCTACTTCTTCTTATTAAGCAGGATCAACACCTGTGCGGGCCTTCCACCCAGAGCTTGGGTTCTGCATGCCTTTCATTTCCACTGGCGTCCCAACCTCTGCGAGTATAAGCAATAACCTCCACGAGTATAGGCAATCATTCATCACGCCGTTCTGTTAATAAAGACACTCCGTCACCTTTCATACCATAAACGTTAACAATTATTTACAAGGCGTACGTGACAATGTCAGTCTCCTTTAAATATTCATACATACGATGTACAACTTATCAAATGATACCTAATTGAGGTTGTAGTTCACGGCAATGTATGTGGATGAGTGCTTGTAAGATGCGAAATTATAGCCACCTTACAACCAAGGTAGCCGAATTGTTTGGTGTTTCAATAGCCACCATACTGAAGAATGATACTGATGCGCGGAATACCATCATCCGCCTAGTCATAACACGGATGAATATATGTTGAGTGGAAGTGACAGAAGGTCATTGATAATGATTGTGACGGAAAATAACAGGACGACAGCCACAAAAGTCAGAATGTCGCAAATCCCCTTAACGTCAAGACGTGGTGCTGAAGCCACAAAAACCTAGATTATGGAGCACCGAAGGAGGCTCACCTGATGAGTCTCGTTTCACTCCAACTTCTGGTCTGGTTCATGTTCCAAGAGGGAAACACTGGGTAGGGGATGTGAGAGCGTGGGGGTTTCGGTTATGAGTTGGGCAGCCGTATCGTGGTATTCCACCGTTACTCTGTAAGGTCGCGTTACTGACAACGAGTAAGTGAAAGTGTGGCGTATCAGTGCCTTCCCGTGCAACAATGCTTGTTCCCCAGTGGTGATGTTGTGTCCGTAGAAGGCACAGCCCCTCTTCAAACAGCTGGCGTCACCTACGACTGATTTCGTAATCACAAGGGTCAATTGTCCCGTCCCCTCTCGATATCACAGTCACAATATGTCAATATTTTTGACCCTTTGTGGTTACTTTGGAGAGAAGGGTCCATTATCGTTGTGTGAACCTGCCAAAATTTTGGAGGAAGATTGGTATAAGATTCCATTGAAAACTATACGCGATCCCTACTTAACCATTCTGAGATGATTGTTCTGAACGCCAACCGCTTTCCTTCACTGGGTTAGGCAAGGGAATGTGTATGTTTTTGGTGTCTCCATATTTTTGTAGAGGATTCAGCTCCTCTTCCTGGGGAGTAACTTCTCCGTACAGCATACAATACAATATGAACTCACCGAGCGAGGTGGCGCAGTGGTTAGACACTGGACTCGCATTCGGGAGGACGACGGTTCAATCCCGCGTCCGGCCATCTTGATTTAGGTTTTCCGTGATTTCCCTAAATCATTCCAGGCAAATGCCGGGATGGTTCCTCTGAAAGGGCACGGCCGACTTCCTTCCCCATCCTTCCCTAATCCGATGAGACCGATGACCACGTTGTCTGGTCTCCTTCCCCAACCAACCAACCAACCAACTAGAACCCTCCCCCCCCCCCCCCCCAATTCCACTCCACTCCACAATATGAACTAGGCTGCACAGATTCCGACGACAAGAGGTTCTGGTTATGGTAAGAAAACTAATCATTTAATTTGCTACTTGGTAAGCCTTGTAAAATGCGTAAACTACGAACGTAAAAGTGCTAATACGAATTTCATCGCCCCAGGAGACAAACAGGTTCAAATGGTTCAAATGGCTCTGAGCACTATAGGACTTAACATCTGAGGTCATCAGTCGCCTAGAACTTAGAACTACTTAAACCTAACTAACCTAAGGACATGACACACATTCATGCCCGAGACAGGATTCTAACCTGCGACCGTAGCGGTTCCAGACTGAAGCGCCTAGAAATGCTCGGCCACTCCGGCCGGCGACAAACAGGGAAAACCCAAGTCAGCTGAAGAAGAAGAAGAAGAAGAAGAAGAAGAAGATGATGATGAATAAGAGGAAGACGATGTTAGAGGTAGAGGGTTGCCTGATGCCACTCTTTTCACCACCTCTTCCCCAGTAGACGTAATTTGTACAGGCGTCTAGTGTTATGTGAACGTGTATGACGTTTTCTGAATCTTTGCGAATAATGTAACTGAGACGGGGTGTGGGTACCAGCTCTCTGTTTATCGATATGGATATGGAAAACTGGCTAAAAACTACAGCCAGGCCGGTCGGCACACTGACCCTTGTCTGTTACGGGCCCATTCTCCTCAGCCTCTAAAACAAACAACTTTTACGTGTCTTCTATTTTTTTATTTTTGGAAAAACTAATGAATCAATAAACGTAAAACTTTCTTGGATATTATTCATTGATTCTTGGCCAACATTGTCTGATTCTTAAAGACATCCAGTCATCATTAAGCCCTCATCCGTGGAGGTAATGTTGCTCTGTCCAAAATGCGATGTGTTCATGACTAGAGACCTGCATGCCCAAATCTTATCTGAAATACAAAAAACAAACGAGTTACTTAATGTACAGGATAGAGTGCACGGAGTAATAGTACAGTATTTTGAAATGTGAAAACGAAAATAGTAAAATGACGGACGTTTCAAGCAAAGATTTAGTTTTGTCCCGAGTTTTTGCAGTAAATAAGAAATAAACTAAAATAAAAGAATTAGCCTATTACTCCTTGCCGGCACGCCCTAGAAGTAATTCAGCCAAAAATTCAGAACTACGTCGTTATTAGTGCGCCCGAAATCCATTCCATCAGCTTGAAATACACAGTATCTTTCTGAGATCCAGCTGAACTACTCCTCGGATATGTCTGTAAGGAATAATAGGTTGATTTATTTTAGAAACTTTTGCGAACATTTCTCTTGGAGAAAATCAGCGGTCTCTCTGAAATTTTTTAAAATGAATTACAAACACTCTTGATCTCAATAAGATACTTATTTGTAGTAGTACACGGTTTCCGTCAGAGTGTGACCATCTTCAGGCCATTTTTACCTTGATGGTAGACGGTGGTGGTGAACGGCCAGAAGGAGGTCATAATGTGACCGAAAACGTTTAGCATTGCAAATAAATAATGTGGTGAAGACAGTTTTTAACCCATCGTAAAGAAATTTTTATTTTAATTTGTTCATTAGTCATCGTAAAAAGCGTGACCAAAACTACACGGAAAAACTACGAGCATCTTCGTTTCAAACTTATGCCATTCTGTTATTTTGTTCAAATTTCAAAAGACCGCTATTATTGCATAACAATATCCTATAGGTCAAGTAATTTTGTTTTAAATTTCAGATAAGATTTACAAGGTGCAGGACTTCCGTCATGGACACACCTCGGTTTGGACAAAGCAACTCCTCGGATGGGGGGCTTAATGATGACTCTTAATGGTTTCTTTAAAAAGACAGTATATGCTGTACATGAGTAAATAAACAATGTGCAAAAAGAGTTACGTTGTTTGCTTCATTAAAAATTGTATAATGTAGTTTACTTTATTGGCTGACTGAGAAGTGTTGACACTTAATTCGCCGGAGTCGACTCGCTCAGAAGAATTCTGGAAGTGTGAACAAAACTTCTACCAACGAGGATCTCATTAAATCCCGAAACGAAATCGAGCAAGGGGATTCTGATCTTACTTTTACGGCAACAGTAAAATTTCATTTATAAGGGGCACGCAAAAGAAAACGAGATAAATGGAAAAAAGTAAGTAAACTGTTTATTATTTCAAAAGGGATCGTCATAACTGTGAGACAACATGGTCTGTGCCCTCGTGGTCAATATGTTTTGGAGTCCTTCAGAAACGTGACTGAACCCAGGTTCAGCAAATCAGCGGCCATGAATGTATTTTTTCGTGGCTCCAAAACTGTGGGGATCGCTTGGGGAGACATCGGGACTGTATGAATATTGAGGAAGTGCTTCGCGGCGAAGCTTCTACAATATAGTCCTAATAGCCTTGGCGACAGATGGGTGGGCCTTGTCCTACAAGAGAATGATGCCGTCCGTCGGCATATCTTGGCGTTTGGACATGAACGTGTGTTTAAATTTTTTCCAGAGTGTCCACGTATCGTTGTGCGTTATTTGTGGCGTCGTGTTTCTTGAAGTCAATGAGCAGCGGGCCTTTCCAGTCAAAGAGAAAGATCATCATGACTATCTCGGACGTGGCGTACCTACTGTTTCGACTGTGCTACAGACGTTTCCCTGGGAACTCCTTACACATCATCCATATTGCAAATGCGATTTCCATAATTCTGAAGCCGTGAAGGAAGACGTTCACAGCCGTTGATTTGCTTCGGACAAAGAGGTGTACACCTCGGTTCAGTCACGTTTCTATTGCACTCATTTTGTACAATCATGCTTCCGCTGTAATCGTTAAGCAATTATCCACGAAGGCACTGAACGTTGTGTCTCACAGTTGGATAAGTGTATTAGCAGTTACGACTATTACATTTGCTTCAATTTTTCCGTCTGTGTCGTTCTTATTTCACTGCCCCTCATATGTAGATCAATAATTACTCTGCATGATGTTAATTATCATCAAATTCTTGCATAATTGCATTCAGCTTCTCCGTTGGGCAGATACAAGTACTTCAGCATCGCGTTTTAGATTAAGCTGCTACGTATAAGAATTTAATATTTTATCAGAATTGTGATTATAATACTAACGCGTACTTTTCATGGTTAGTTCACTATCATTAACCATAAACCCGGGTTGGATATCACACTAGCATCTGCGTTCTAGTCCCAGTAACAGACGTTCAACACAGTGTATTTATCGCAAAATGTAAAATAATTCCACATCAACGTAACCTGTTATGAAGCATGATGCTTACAGTGGAACTTAGGTTATAATCTGAGATACATAGATGAACTTACGAACGAGTTTCAGTAACCATTGTCCACGTCGCGGACTATATTTAAGTAATGTAGAGTTCTCTTGTAATCGGAAACCAAGACACTTCAAGACGTGTGTGATACGTGTAAGCTCCTTTGTAGATAACAGTGTTTGGGGGCACCACGCTGCCGTTTGGCCGGCCAGCATCTCCTTCCGCGGGCGACTGCAGCCTGTCTTAGCCCCCTCCGTTTTTATCGGCTCTTCCCCCTCGTCGGCTGCTGAAGATGGGCCACATCCACTTATCTCGCCTTTCAGCTCGTCGTCGCTTTTTCTCACGACGCTCGGACGAGAGCACATCTTTTCACACGAAAATCAATTTTCATTGGTTGTTTGACTTCTCAAGAGCGAGTCCCTTAGTCACAGTTTTCTAGCACGTCCTTCTAGGAAGCTATTATTTTCATCATGCTCTTGCACCTCTGAAAGCTTCTATACTCGGAAGCACTACAGCTCTGAGCTAAAGAAAACAACGTGCCATAATGATTTCCTGGACTCGGAGAAGCGTGCACTGAGCTTCGTCCACATCTGGCTGGCGGAAGTTGTATTCGGCGAAGCCGTCGGCCAATTTTTCTGTGAAACATTGTGCCAAATGGAATTCTTAACAGTTAGCTGTAGTTATTAGTGAATTTCTGACGTGTCCCAACAACCTGGTTTTATTTTTGCTATTTAGATGTATAATACGCTATAGATTTTAATGTTACATACGAGGTAACTCCCTCTTCATCCTGTAAGATCAATGTAACAAAGTAACACAGTTTACTACGTTTCGTGAATACACATAGTGCCGCCATATAGTAACTCAAATAGTCAAAACATTGTACCTCCTTCTTCTTCGTATTTTTCATACACATGTAAGTTAAAGTTCTCCGCCACGGTTTCTTTCTGTTTCTCGGATACTCTCAGAAATAATTGAAAGGGTTTTGATACGATTTTCACTAAAATATAGACTGATTCACGAAAATGTTTTACGTGTATAATTTATAAGTATTTCTTCGGAACTGGGTGAAATGCTATAAATCATGGACCTCCTCCGCATGTTCCGGTCTGTACGTGAATGCTAATCTCAGGGTTTCGCGTAATAGACACATCACGAAACAAGTTCCTATATAAAATTTCTTATAGTTACGCCAGAAAAGTTGTCCGGCCATAGACACTTTGTGCTAGTCGGGCGAAGGCGGTGTGGGTCGCTACTTGTTATTATTTAATGACATAAACGTGTTAGGTATGAGGCAAAATGCCACTGAAATACGAAAAGAGTGTGTTCAGTGGGTCTTAAAAGAATTTGAGATACATGGTATTGTAATTATTTTTGATGGCATGATTTATGAAAAGCTGCTGAGTTGGGCTGACTGTTTTGAATACGGCCCCGCAGGTTTCGCCTCTGCAGCTACCAAAAATCATATTTGTCGTACTGTCACTGTTTCCATAACACATCCTTTCAAATTTGCAAACAAGCAACGCATACACATATTGGCGGCGAACTAACTGGAAGTTACAGTATCTGTTGCCAGTGAAAAACTTTGGTTTCATAGATCTGAGCAGCATAGAGTGCTTTTGTTAAGCAAAAGGAACCAAAAAATTGTTGGTTATTGTACAAACATAAACTGAATGGCTGTCGAATGTCACGATCTCTTGGTAAACGTCAGTTTCAAAGTTCCTTATTTCTTCTATAGCCGAAGGAAACCTAGGGACGCTGCGTCCGCCACAGGATACGGCTGTCGTTTACTGAGTTCTTTTTTCTCGTCTCCCAAAGTATTTTACTACACAGTTGATTTATTTAATGAAATGAAGATAAAAACTGAAGCTAGCTCAAGATGAGCTTTGCGTGTGCCATTCCGGGACGTGCATATCGTTCCTCAATAAAATTTGTATAGCGGTAATGGCGAATTGTGTGCTCAGTGATCAAAGTCGACTCGAAATTATTCTACAGAAAGGTAACGTCCTTCAGGTGCATATATGAACGAAGAATTGCCTTCATTAAAAATAATGACGTGCTCATCAAACAGAGAATTAATGTTCGTTGTGTATTACGTGATATTTAAAAAATAATCCTTGCATACATTTTATGAGAGACGTCGTACGTGAAACTACGCAAAACTCATTCTCAAAGACCATAAAACTGCTTCATATATTTCAAAAACCTGTTACTGTTGTATAGCATGAGGTGTACGCTATAATCAATCTTGTATATGTGTACAAATTAATTGAAGACAAAGTCTGTTAATGAATCTGCGATCATTTTTTCCACTTTATTAGTAAAGGTCCGTCATCATCACATACGTTGTACAATTCACAATAACGGGTGTCGGCTACTGCCATCTTCAGATCTGTAACAAATGGAGAAGCAGTGGTATCACTAACTAAGTTCAGTTAGCTTAAGTTAACTATAAAATTCCTATGAATATATAATAAATATGAACAGAAAATAATAATACGACTAATAGCCATGTATACAAGCCATACATACTACAAAAATTCCGATACACATATCAACGTCAATATCTCTACAACTACATATTAAGTGCTGGTGATGGCCGTGAGGCTTCTCGTGTTTATACATACAGCTGTAGCCGATAGAGGGCAGTAGTGCTAGGGTGCGCGCCTGATCAGTATCGCACATCCAAAAGTTAAAATTCAGTATGCATAGTCATTAACCTATACCCGTGATATTCATTTAATATGCCAACTTCTTACAGAGGCGTTACGAGAAGATACCGGCTTGATTACGCTCAGAATGTCTTGGCTGTCGACTTCGTAATTAAATATACATTATCCTGTTATTCATCTACTTAGATTATGTTACATCGCTTGTTCATTACATTATATGCGTTTTATGTGGATTTTAAGTATGGAGTTTACTTCTACGCACTGTATGTCAGTTTATGTTTTATTTTCAGAAGGTCATTTTGCAATATGAAATATTTTTAATTAATGACTTTGCATAATCCATTTTAACCTTTGCATGTACGATACTGATTAAGGCTTTATTGCCCTCTACTAGCTACAGTTATTTATATAAATAGAAGACGCTCGCAGACAATCACTAGCACTTACTATGACACTGATATCAGAATGTTTATGATATGTATGGCTGGTATGCTTGGCTATTACTGCAATTGCTACTACCATTTTTATGTTTATTTCTTACGCATTCATAGGCCTTTTATAGATTTAGATTCAGCTAACTGAACTTAGTTTGTCACTTCATTGTTTTTCTATTGGTGACAAATCTTAAGATGGCAGTAACCCAAACCGGTTGTTGTGAATGGTACAACCTATGTGACATCTAGAAATATGTACAGATAATTTGTCAGAAAAGCGTCGAATATGAAGTAATTTGACTGAAACGAGCTGGTAAACTGTATAACTTATATTCAAAATGCAACTGAATACTCTCTCTAAATAAAGACGCAGCGCAAAGATACGTACGGTAGTTACAAAGTTCCGTCCTAAACCGTATGATTTACTTTAGTGGCCAGTTGGTTAAACTTAAACTTAGTCACATAACAATCACTTGCATATGTATTGGTGACGTCAGTCATTACATGGGAGGGAATTGCTTCTTGTAGTCACAGATCGAAATTTAGTTAAGTCAAACGCCATGCCAGAACTTTAAAATATTGAATTAGTGATAAGCAAAATGAAACGAAAGTGGATTACAATAGTACACGATGCGGTAATCATGTAACGTATTTTTACTATAATCTTGAGTCATACTGTTTTTGAAGCGCTAACTTTTGAAAACACTTATAATTCATTCTCCACATTACTTCTTTTACAAATTAATCACTTCAAAGAAACAGTAAATCACCAAGACAACGTTGTAATTCTACAGTTGAGACATTTATAAACTATCAAAACACAGAAAACCTATGTAATAAGGTTAAATAAGAAGTAAAATTTACAATCATTTCTTGCATTAAATGCTTTCAACAGTGCTTTGAATTCCTATTGTTGCTCAATTTGTACTTTTAAAACCTGAAAAGAAATTTAACTTTATTTTCTGCAAAGCTATAGTTTTCGATATCAATGAAAGTATTAGGACAACAGTGATGTGAAATGGAAAGTGTTCTACTCAGACAAATATAGAGTAATATCAGCAACTGCAGGAAGCGACATAACAGGAGTAGAATTCGTCGTTAATATCAAAGTGGGAATGAGGATGAGTTACTGCGAACAATTCAGTGATAGTATTACTCCCATCAGAATTGACAGCAAACTAATGCCAACCACCAGAGTCCAAATACATATGCCGACGTCACAAGCAGATGATGAAAATTGAGACAAAGTATATGAGTATGTTGAACTGTTAATTCAGCATATAAAAGAAGGCGATAATATGACAATCAGTAATAGGGGAATGAACAAAAGAGAGCTTTATGGGAGAATATGGGCTTGGAGTGGTAATGAGAGAGAAGAAGAAAGGCTAATCGTGTTCTGCTATATGTTTCAACTAGTAACAGCGAACACATTCTTCAAAAGTCCCAGGAGGTGGACATTCGAGTAAGAAAAGACTTTGAGACACTGACAGATTGCAGCTAGATTGCTTTATGATGCGACAGAGATTCTAAAGTAAAAAAATATGGATTGTAAGGCCAATATAAAGCCCAGGTTAGTAATTATAAAGGGCATACTGAAGTTTGAGAGACTCGTCCGATAAAAATCGATGTGCAAAGCGGAATACTGAAGTAGTGAGCATTGGTGTGATTCGTTCGAAGTTCTCTGAGGCTAGAGAGACATCGATAATAAATGCCGCAGTGGACAGTTCGGTTCAAGAGGGATGGTGTCCCCTAGAGGAAAATCACATAAGCTGGAAAGGCAAACACAGATATAAGGAAGGAAACTGCGAAGAAATCATTGGTAACAGAAGGAATTCTTCAGTCGATGGACGAATGTTCAGAGAAAGACAGGAATACACCAGTACAAGCCAACTAAGCAATAAAATAAATTTTAAGTGTAAGGAACAAGATAAAATGTTTGCATGGTAAATGTGAATAAACTAAAAATTAATGATCATGCGGAGGATTGGTTCATAGTACACAAAATCAAGGCAGCCTTCAGTGAAATTAAAAGCAAGTGCGTCAAGATAGAAAGGCATTTGTCTGTTAAGTGCAGATGAGAACGAGCTACTTTTGCTCAGGTATGCAGGGTGGAACTACCAGAGCGTTCAACACCAATCAACGAAACTGGAACGCCATCCATAGCAGCAAGAGGTGCTCAACTTTCTTCAGCCCACCAGTTTCTCGCAGTCCTGTATCGTAACCATGCAGGGGTGTCACGCTGATACATGTCTGAACAAAACGATAAAGGATCTCTGAAACCACGCTCCAGGTTGCGACACTCTTGGTGCCATCCACAAGCCTTTCTTCAGCACTTTAAAAATGTGCTACTATAGAGACAAACTGCTACAAGAATCCTAGCACCTGCAGGTAGGCAACCCTTCGACACCCATCTGATTATAACAGACGCAAGAGCGGCAGCATGCCCTGTCTGCTGGCATGTAGGTCTCTCGTGACAATTTCTCTGTACAAGTATCTTCATTAAGTGCATAGGTAAGGTTATAAAGTGCTCAACAAAGGTAGGCAGATCGCACCAAGGGTGTTTCCAACCCGGCTGGCCTTAAAGAGGTCCTTTGCCACTGTATCCACATATGTGTCGATGTCGCACCCTTCTGTAACCACGTCAAAGGAGGGTGCGAAACAATAGAGACGTCCATCTGGGCTTAGAGCTATTTAAAACCTCCCAACGTTGCAGTAGTCTCAAACGTGTGCGGCCGGCCTGTAAGCGGGAGATCTGGCGGACTCGAGCGACCTTGTTGCGATGGTAACAGACGCTTCACCGAACGGTACGCCGTGCTTCGGTCCGTTGTGAGGTGTCCGCAGACATTCTGCGAAGTGTCTATGAGTATCTTTGATGGTCTGGTGTTACTCCAAAAGAAAGTCAATAACTTCTCTCGGCTTGGAACGTACCTCAACTATAGACGCCATTTTGAAGGCTACATATAGTGCCGCCACCAATCGGAACTTCATGAAACTACAGAGGCTGAAGCAGGAACATTCCATGAGTCCCACAACAAATTCCTCATTTTCTCTACCGAAATTGGCCGAGGAAATAAATGTATATGTATATACAGGGTGAAAAGTATTTAAATCGACAAACTCTGGGAGGTTGTAGGGGACATTAAACAAATATGTTCCCCTAATGTCATTTTCTCCTATGAGGCCGAATTACGCTCTTCAGTTGTTACAGGCAGTATTAGAATCTTCAGTTGTTAGAGGCCGTATTACGCTCTTCAGTGGTAGTAGTGCATTGTCTCTGTTTACTAATGGAGCGATACACCTGGACTGAGTACACTGATACGGTTGGTGCGTACTACGCAGCACACCAAAACGGACGAGCTGCACAGCGGATTTATCAAGAATAATATCCTAATCGCCGCATCATACGACCTTTGCTGCTGTGTACCAAAGTCTTCGTGAGACCGGGTCATTTAGCAGATTACCTGGACAGGGACGCCGTCGCACGGTAAGAACGCTGCAATTTGAGGAAGCTGTCTTGGAGCATGTTAAGGGGCATCCTTCAATCAGCACTCGTGCAATTGCACGTAACATGGGGACTAATGAGACGAATGAAAGAACAGTCCTTAGAGAGCAATTGTTAAGTCCATCTCACTTACAGCGTGTCCACAATCTGGAAGCAGTTGATTATCCACCCAGAGCAGTTTTCGCAGTGGTACCTGGAACAGTGTGAAATGCATCCTACATTTCCATCCTCTGTGTTGTTTACCGATGAAGCAACGTTGGGGCGTGATGGAGTCTTCAACATGCACAGTTCACATGTTTGGAGTGAGGGTAACCCACATGTCACAGTTACTAGCGCTCATCAACTGTGGTTCTTCGTTAATGTGTGGGCCGGTGTTTTTGGGGACTGTTTAATTGGGCCGTATCTGCTACATAGGCCATTAAATGGCAGGCACTATTGAATTTTCTCGCCAGAGCATTGCCAAAATTGCTGGAAAACGTCCCGCTCCCTACAAGACAATGCATGTGGTTCCAACATGAAGGGACGCCGCCACATTTCAGTCATAGTGTGCGTCGATTCCTGGACCGACGGTTCCCAGAAACGTGGATTGGCAGATGCAGAGTGTTGGTTGGTTTAATTTATTTGCCACCAGAGAAATCTTCCTCTGCCGGTTTAAATACTCCTCATACGAAAAAATGACATTAGGGAAAATTGTTTGTTTTGATGTCCCGTAGAACCTCCCAGAGTTTGTCGGTTTAAATACTTTTCACCCTGTACATGCTGCCAACCGTCATAAAATAAGGAAACATCCCGATAAGATCAAAATACTAACTGTGGGAGTTCACAGCAGAAGACCTGCCGGCACTGTGGCTGCTCGGTGACGGCTGAAAGACTGACGGAGTCTTCAACATGCACAATTCGCCTATTTGGGGTGAGGGTAACCCACATGTCACAGTTACTAGCGCTCATCAACTGTGGTTCTTCGTTAATATGTGGGCCAGTGTTGTTGGGGACTGTTTAATTGGGCCGTATCTGCTACATAGGCCATTAAATGGCAGGCACTATTGGAATTTTCTGGCCAGAGCATTGCCAAAATTGCTGGAAAACGTCCCGCTCCCTACAAGACAACGCATGTGGTTCCAACATGACGGGGCGCCGTCACATTTCAGTCATCGTGTGCGTCGATTCCTGGACCGACGGTTCCCAGAAACGTGGATTGGAAAAGGCAGAGTGTTGGTTGGTTTAATTAATTTGCCGCCAGAGATATCTTTCTCTGCCGGTTTAAATACTCCTCATAGGAAAAAATGACTTTAGAGAAAAATATTTGTTTTAATGTCCCGTAGAACCTCCCAGAGTTTGTCGGCTTAAATACTTTTCACCCTTTACATGCTGCCATCCGTCGTAAAATAAGGAAACATCCCGATAAGATCAAAATACTAACTGTGGGAGTTCACAACAGAAGACCTGCCGGCAGTGTGGCTCTCGGTGACGGCTGAAAGAGTGACGGCCAACCTGCGTCCCTCATGGCCGAGGGGCCTAAATTTGCCGCAGGCGGCGGAAGCGAACCGAGGTACGGGAGGTAATGCGAGCAGAGATCAGACCCGAGCAGCACGCAGCGTGCCGGCGCGCCCCTCCCGGAAGCCTGGCTGCGTGCGCCTCTATAAATATTTAGCGCGGCCCGCCGGCTTCCTGTCACTCGCTGCCTGCCTGCCTGCTCGCCGGGCTCACTGGGGACAAGCCGGACCCGCGGTCTCATAGGGGAGACCCGTCTGTAACGCGGGTCAGTCGCGCCACAATGTCTGCCCGAGGCTCCAGCGGCGATCGAACAGCACCGCGTCAAACCGTGCCACTCAAGGCACAGGAGATGAACACGACGTTGTTTCCCATTCCAAAAGACAACTGTTGTCCGTTCCTAGACATAGTCGTTCGTCAGTTGACCTCTTTCTTTCCATTGTAATCCGTTCTTTCTCTTGATCTTCTTCCACCTTGATTAAATCAGTTGTGTGTGGCTGAGTACTAGAAGTCCGCGGTGAGACCAATACGTGCTCCACATGGATGGCGGGCAGTCATTAGTGTGAAGTTTAAACCAGTGTATCAAAGACAGTATCTAGTCAATTTGCTCAGAGGTGATGTAGGTATGTCAACAACGTGTGCTATCAGCGACAATAGTAGATTCCATTGCATGGTGTCTCCACAGCAGTGTTGCCAATGTTTAAGTTCCAACCTACGTACATCCTGTCGGGATCGTTTAGATAGAAGTGGACAGGTACACCCTTACACCCATTCTGAATGGAACTTCACCGTATGCTGCCTTGTTTCCGTCTTCTGAGCCAACTGCAGTGACTTCATCTCTACCGATACGAGATACTAAGGAACTAGCGATCGTTTCTCATACAGCATGTCCCAAGAATGGTCAGTATTCAGTAATTCTGACTATGACTAAGATAGGCATTCGAAACAAAAAAGTCTAGTCAGCATACGTGCTAAAATGCGTACCTTAATAAGATATATGACCACTTTTCCAACTGTAAAACAAATCTCTTCTCTTGGAAGCTCTTTCCGTTCCGTATTTTGGAAGAAGATAGTATGGGCGAAAACAAGAAAAGAACTTGCAGTAAACATTGGCTCTAAAACGCCTACCTTAAGGGCTAAGAGTACTTGTTTAGTAGAATACATCTGTTTCACAATAGCGAAGATGAACATCTGCTCAGAGCTCTTAAGACATAAAATTTATAGCGTACGTCTACTAACCTTTCTTTTTGTTTTCCTCCGTATTACTATATCTAAAAATATTGAAATCAAGGCGTTGTAGGAGAAGAAACTTGGTCCGCAATATTGAAAATGAAGAAGTGGTTATTGCTCTTAAGGTATGCATTTTAGCGTCAACGTTTACTAGACTTTTTTGCTCGTTCCTGTCATATCCCTGAATAATGAACATTCCTCCTGGGACACAGTGTAGACACACACATACACACACTCTTGTAAGTTTTCTATCACTTCCTACAGTCTCGGAAACGAAAGTTCTTTTGTTATGTAGCACACAGCAAGTATGAGATTCGTGCAATTATTTTTCCATTTATGCTGTGACCAACGCGAAACTATATTTACAGTAGCATATTTACCGTACACATTGTATGACAGTAGAATTTCTATTGGTGTGTGTAATGTAAGCGTCATGTACATTCCCCAGACTAACTGCAGTGTAACGCAGAATTATAATATCAGCTTCTGTTACAAAGGAATGGTCCAGTCCCACATATGCAACAAAGCCCTGAATTTTTTTATAGTGGAAGAAAACACCGAAAGACACACAATGTCAAAAATTTACCTGCTACGACACAGTGCAATTATTTTTTAAATGTTTAAAACTGTCAAATTTGTAGTTCGCCAGGTGGCTGGAGAAATGTACGGCCCTACCGTAGCTGCTGCGTGCAGTACATGCACAACACGGTAGGCACATCCTTGATTGATGGCACAACAGTAACAGATTACACGACACATGCAGTCGTAATTAGTAAAGCGAATTTCTGTTCCCATTGATAGTTTCATTGACACAATTGTTCACGTTTACTATTTGTTCGAATTAGCAACTCATTTAATACGCATAATAATTCCTAGTTGCCTTTGCTGTGTCCCTAATAGCATGTTAGTCCAGGTTACAGAGTTTCACAGTAATGTGGCATCCAATTAATTTTTTCAAAATCACAGAGCTGAAATACGAAGGACATGATATATACTCGAAATCACCTATTTCTCCTGAGGACCTACATATGTGTTAGTTATTAGTTAATATCTTGGAGATTTAGTTAAGTGATGTCGACATGGTTAGAAATTGTGGAAACATTAGGAGAAAGAGGAACTAACTCCGTGAACAGTGGTTCCAACGATGATTGTTCTGCTAATTAAATTGTGGAGCAAAAATACAGTACCTTCCTACCCCAAATAAAACATGGAGAGTAGTAGCTTTCCGTGACAAACAAAAGGCTGTAAAATTTTTGTGTTAACGGAAAGAGGGGGGGGGGGGATAGGAGGCGAGGGAAGTGGGGGAGAGCCGTCCGGAGTGGCCGAGCTGTTCTAGGTGCTTCAGTCTGGAACTCTGCACGACCGCTACGGTCGCAGGTTCGAATCCAGCCCCGGCCATGGTCATGGATGTGTGTGATGTCTTTAGGTTAGTTAGGTTTAAGAAGTTCTAAGTTCTTGGTGACTAATGACCTCAGATGTTATGTCCCATAGTGCTCAGAGCCATTTGAACCATTTGAAGGGGGGAGAAAACTCTTAACTTGAGCAGTGTGCAAAGCCTGTTTCGGTTTTGTAAAATCTGAACGTGAATTGTATAAAAGGAAGAACGATTTGCATGTAGTATGAAACATTTACCAAAACGAAACTCGCAAAATTGTGAAAGAAAACTATTAAAAAAATTAGGACAGGTCGTGAGAGTCAGTACACTATTACCGAGGAAGATCTACAACACTAGGCCCTCAGACGTGCAAGTGAACGGAACATTACTGGCTTCTTCGTCCTCGTTAAACAGATTCAGACAGTTATGTGGAAAAGGACGTTGCAAAATTATGAAGTGTACTTTAAGTAAACGTGTAGATAATATGTCATTAATAAATAGTACTATAGAGACGTTTGTAGCTTCTTGTTATTTCCTAAAACGCTGTGTATAAAGCCAGTCAGTCAGGTTTCCTGCAGGAACTGTGATCGAACCGCACTTCATTATTTCAAGGGAAAAAAGTACAGAGTCGATTGGGCAGTAGATGAATGCTACAACAATACCAGTGACAAGTATCAGTTGATTACTGTTAACATAGCTTTATATCTGTCTTCAGGAACTTCAAGGCAAATTAGGGCCAAAAATTAAAAAAAGACGGGCTGCTTGGTCACAAAAATCTTGTAAGCGATGAAGCAGAATCTGGAAAAATAGGAGAGAATAGCTCCCAATATTATACCTGATACCTTCTCTCACCAATTGCTGAATGTAATTCACTGCTTTTTTATAGTCTTGAATTGGACATAACGTCACCTCTGTCTTTACGAGAACAAAAAGACTGTTAATATAATTTGGAATCCATCCAGAATTAAGTGTTATGCGCTCTCTCAGAAAAGAAATTTTTCGGCAGTGTAAAGCGTTTTTCAAAAAACGTTTAGAGAATATGCTTTCCGATAGGTTTTGTCACTTCCGGTTTATCAGCGTAACACTATTGTTAAATTTCAGTCATTTCTGTATTGTCAGTTTGCATCATGAAGTTTTACGGATTTCATCAAGTATGCTTTGTAAGGAGCAGAATATGCCGAACAACGCTGACTACCATTTCATGCTCCATCTCAAGTATGTCTAAATAAAACTAGTAATAACTGTGAAGTGCCTGGATGCATTAATATTTCTCTTGTCATGGGTAGGTAGTGTGAGGAAAATGTTTGTTTTGGTCATTCAGTACTCTATTCGATTATTGTGATGGTCACAGGGAATAAGCACAGAAGTGCGTCATTGCTAGTAAAATATACATTATTCTAAATTCTCCGAATTACTGTGCTACAGATTTTTTAATAAGACATTTCGTGTCAACTAATTAAAGTACCAATTGATAGAAGTCGCCTCTAACGTGATGTTGAAAACTGCCTTGATTTTGTGGCGTCTGCCATTCACTTGTGCTACAATTACATCTGCTAGAGTGTCGCTGTCAATATAATGTCCAAGTTATTCAAAATATCAACGATTTGAGACGTTCTGGTATGGTTTAGGTGTTTAAAATTCTCGTGTGTGCACTTTGGACTTCCTACTACGTTGTGCTACGTTATCTTCTCAAGACTGTTTGCATATTCGCCGGGTAGTGCGCTGGGCAGAAAGAGCTGTAGAAACGGCAGTTATAAGAGGTTCTTCGTGCGCCAAAAGTAAGTAACTGTAATTTTTGCAGTGCTTGCAGAGCACCTTAGCACCTAAAATTCTGACAGTACGTTTTCTTCGGTGTGTTCTTCCTATGGAAAAATTTCGGGGTAGGTTTTGACATGTCGGACTGGTACATTTCCTTGTTAGCAAACAGAAATCTACTCTTTCTCCTAACACTTTCCATATACCTCTGTTTTCATTGTTCCAACCTCGTTAAACAGGACGCCATGAAGCGTTAGATGTTAATGGTTCAAATGGCTCTAACAACCATGGGACTTAACATCTGAGGTCATCAGTCTCCTAGACTTAGAACTACTTAAACCTAACTAACCTAAGGACATCACACACATCCATGCCCGAGGCAGGATTCGAGCCTGCGACCGTAGCGGTCGCGCGGTTCCAGACTGAAGCGCCTAGAAACGGCGCGGCCGTAGCAGCAGCGTCTTCCCGGACTGAAGCGCCTAGAACCGCTCGGCCTTAGATGTTAATCACAGTCCAACACACTAAACGTTAGAAAATTCTACTTGGATTTGTACACACAGTATACTGAAAGCAATCAAGGAACGTATGAAGTGTGTTAAAGCATAACGCAGAATTATCTCATTAGACATTTGATTTTAACCTCCATACATATAGGCCAAAAACATACGCACTATTGTACAAACATCGTACGTATTATGAGGAAAGTTACACTCTTAGACGAGAATTAAACGAAATGTAAAGAATTGTTCTGTGTTATACTGTTCGATATAACAGCAGTGTATTATTTACCAGCGTACCACAGTCACACTTAAACGATATCATTTATGTGCGGCACTGGCTGTTACAGAAGGTACATCAGGGACCGATGTGTCACATAGGTATGGCACTTATTTATATACGTTCAGAAAGTTGTGTGAAAATGATAAATTGTAATAAACGATGAGAACTTTTCTTAATTCCCCACCATTGTATTGTATTGCATTGTATTGAACTGGGGGCCTAGAAACGACGGAGAAGCTTCGTCCCCGCCGTAGCCCTCAGTGGGTCACAACCCCACAATAGGTTACAGCAGTCTACTCACCCCACCGCCGCCGCACACCGAACCCAGGGTTATTGTGCGGTTCGGACCCCAGGACGGAAAACCGAAATCGCTTTCCATTATTGTAATTATTATTAAAGTGAAAACGCATTTGATTTCAACCTCCATACATACAGGCCAAGAACATAGGCACTATTGTACAATTATCGTAAGTATTATGAGGAAAGTTACACTAAAACTAAACGAAATGTAAAGAATTGTTCTGTGTTATTATTTATACATGACCTTACTGTTTAAGCCTATATCCATCATGGCGTAACATTACGAATGGTATAGTATAGCATGCACCTCTCCTAAATCGTTTTCAAGTTCAACATCGAGAGAGCCTAGAAATCACTCTTCATTGAACATTACTATTGCTATTATTGGGTTGAAACACTTAGGTATGGATTACTGGAGTTAGAATACGATGCATATAGCCTCACGTAAATCTGTACGTGAGCATGTAAAATACACTACTGGCCATTAAAATTGCTACACCAAGAAGAAATGCAGATGATAAACGGGTATTCATTGGACAAATATATTATACTAGAACTGACATTTTGTCATATTTTCACGCAATTTGGGTGCATAGATCCTGAGATATCAGTACGCAGAATAACCACCTCTGGCCGTAACAACGGCCTTGATAAGCCTGGGCATTGAGTCGAACGGAGCTCGGGTGGCGAGTACAGGTACAGCTGCCCATGCAGCTTCAACACCATACCCCAGTTCATCAAGAGTAGTGACTGGCGTATTGTGACGATCCAGTTGCTCGGCGACCGTTGACCAGACATTTTCAATTGATGAGAGATCTGGAGAACGTGCTGGCCAGGGTAGCAGTAGAACATTTTCTGTATCCAGAGAAGCCCGTACAGGACCTGCAACATGCGGTCGTTCACTATCCTGCTGAAATGTAGGGTTTCGCAGGGATCGAATGAAGGGTAGAGCCACAGGTCGTAACACATATGAAATGTAACGTCCACTGTTCAAAGTGCCGCCAATGCGAACAAGAGGTGACCGAGACGTGTAACCAGTGGCACCCCATACCATCACGCCGGGTGATACGCCAGTTAGCCGATGACGAATGGACGCTTCCAATGTGCGTTCACCGCGATGTCGCCAAAAACGGATGCAACCATCATGATGCTGTAGACAGAACCTGGATTCATCTGAAATAATGACTTTTTGCCATTCGTGGACCCAGGTTCGTCGTTGAGTAGACCATCGCAGGCGCTCCTGTCTGTGATGCAGCGTCAAGGGTAAGCGCAGCCATGGTCTCCGAGCTGATAGTCCATGCTGCTGCAAACGTCGTCGAACTGTTCGTGAAGATGGTTGTTGTCTTGCAAGCGTCAACATCTTTTGCCTCAGGGATCGAGACGTGGCTGCACGATCCGTTACAGCCATGCGGATAAAATGCCTGTAATCTCGACTGGTAGTGATACGCGGCCGTTGGGATCCACCACGGTGTTCCGTATTACCCTCCTGAACCTACCGATTCCATATTCTGGTAACAGTCATTGGATCTCGACCAACACAAGCAGCAATGTCACGATACGATAAACTGCAATCGCGATAGGATACAATCCGACCTTTATCAAAGTCGGAAACGCGATGGTGCTCATTTCTCCTCCTTACACGAGGCATCACAACAACGTTTCGCCAGTTAACGCCGGTCAACTGCTGTTTGTGTATGAGAAATCGGTTGGGAACTTTCATCATGTCAGCACGTTGTAGGTGTCGTCACCGGCGGCAACCTCGTTTGAATGCTCTGAAAAGCTAATCATTTGCATATCACAGCATCGTCTTCCTTTCCGTTATATTTCGCGTCTGTAGCAAGTTATCTTCGTGGTGTAGCATTTTTAATGGCCAGTAGTGTATAACCTTTGTTACAAAGACGTTACATATCGCGAAATAAATCAGTGAGTGCTGGTGTTCGGCAGAGTGTATTTTACCGCGTCACTGGAACGCAGATTGCAGTATAACTGCTGGTGCCTCTCAGCTGGCCGAGAGCTCATGTTATAAGACGCCGCAGCCGTGCAGCGCCCGAGAGCCCGCATGTGCGGCCGCCGATGCTATCAGCGTAGCGGCCACACAGGAAGCTGCTGTCCGTCTGGGAAACCCCCTTCTCCCTTCTCCCTTCCCCCTTCCATCCGTTACGGTCCCAGCGGGCCCTTGCTGCCATCACACTTTTGTTGTGCTCCACACCCTTTACGTGCCCTTCGCTCTGGAGATATGGCTGCCGTCACAGCTCCACGGACATTACGCGTATACAGCACTAAATGGGAAAAGGGTCACCGGGTTCAAGGTGCAAGTTCTCTATGTAACTGCTCCCATTGGCTGCAACACATTAGTTTTCAGTATTTCGTATAATTACTGAGACAGTTAAAAAATTTGAAATGCTGTCGTAATCTACTCACTGATAGAAACAATTAGACGTCAACATAATTAGGATTATGCCTTGTCTGCGATAAATGGTTTACACGTTTGATCAAAAATATTTAACACATTAACTCATGTTTAAAGTAATCTCACGTCTGAAGCTGTTTCATACTTAGGACATCGATACTTTATAGTGTATGAACGATAAGATGCCGGTATTCTATACTACTGGCCATTAAAATTGCTACACCACGAAGATGACGTGCTACAGATTCGAAATATAACCGACAGGAAAAAGAGGCTGTGATATGCAAATGATTAGCTTTTCAGAGCATTCACAGAAGGTTGGCGCTGACATGAGGAAAGTTTCCAACCCATTTCTCATACACAAACAGCAGTTCACTGGCGTCGCCTGGTGAAACGTTGTTGTGATGCCTCGTGTAAGGAGGAGAAATGCGTACCATCACGTTTCGGCCTTTGATAATGGTCGAATTGTAGCCTACCGCGATTGCAGTTTATCGTATCGCGACATTGCTGCTCGCCTTGGTCGAGATCCAATGACTGTTAGAAGAATATGAAATCGATGGGTTCAGGAGGGTAATACGGAACACCGTGCTGGATCCCAGCGGCATCGTATCTCTAGCAGTCGGGATGACAGGCATTTTATCCGCATGCCTGTATCGGATCGTGCAGCCACGTCTCGATCCACGAGTCAACAGATGGGGACGTTTGTAATACAACAACCATGCATCTGCAGTTCGACGACGTTTTCAGCAATATGAGCAATCAGCTCTGTGACCATGGCTGCGGTTACTCTTAACGCTGCATCACAGACAGGAGCGCCTGCAATGGTGTACTCAACGACGAACCTGGGTGTACGAATGGCAAAACGTAATTTTTTGTATGAATTCGGGTTCTGTTTACATCATCATGATGGTCGTATCCGTGTTTGGCTACACGGCGGTGAACGCAAATTGTATTCGTCTTCACCATACTGGCGTATCACCTGGCGTCATGGTATGGGGTACCATTGGTTACACGTCTCCGTCACCTCTTGACGGCACTCTGAGCAGTGGACGGTACATTTCAGATGTGTTACGACCCGTGGCTCTACCCTTCATGCGATCCCTGCGAAACCCTGCATTTCAGCAGGATAATGCACGACAGCATGTTGCAGGTCCTGTCGGGCCTTTCTGGATACAGAAAACGTGCGACTGCTGCCCTGGCCAGCAAATTCTCCAGATCTCTCACCAATTGAAATCGTCTGGTCAATAGTGGCCGAGCAACTGGATCGTCACAACACGCCAGTCACTGCTCTTGATGAACTGTGGTATCGTATTGGAGCTGCATGGGCAGCTGTACCTGTACACGCCATTCAAGCTCTGCTTGACTCAATGCCTAGGAGTATCAAGGCCGATAATACGGCCAGAGGTGGTTGTTCTGGGTACTGATTTCTCAGGATCTATGCACCCAAATTGCGTGAAAATGTAATCACATGTCAGTTCTAGTATAATACACTCCTGGAAATTGAAATAAGAACACCGTGAATTCATTGTCCCAGGAAGGGGAAACTTTATTGACACATTCCTGGGGTCAGATACATCACATGATCACACTGACAGAACCACAGGCACATAGACACAGGCAACAGAGCATGCACAATGTCAGCACTAGTACAGTGTATATCCACCTTTCGCAACAATGCAGGCTGCTATTCTCCCATGGAGACGATCGTAGAGATGCTGGATGTAGTCCTGTGGAACGGCTTGCCATGCCATTTCCACCTGGCGCCTCAGTTGGACCAACGTTCATGCTGGACGTGCAGACCGCGTGAGACGACGCTTCATCCAGTCCCAAACATGCTCAATGGGGGACAGATCCGGAGATCTTGCTGGCCAGGGTAGTTGACTTACACCTTCTAGAGCACGTTGAGTGGCACGGGATACATGCGGACGTGCATTGTCCTGTTGGAACAGCAAGTTCCCTTGCCGGTCTAGGAATGGTAGAACGATGGGTTCGATGACGGTTTGGATGTACCGTGCACTATTCAGTGTCCCCTCGACGATCACCAGTGGTGTACGGCCAGTGTAGGAGATCGCTCCCCACACCATGATGCCGGGTGTTGGCCCTGTGTGCCTCGGTCGTATGCAGTCCTGATTGTGGCGCTCACCTGCACGGCGCCAAACACGCATACGACCATCATTGGCACCAAGGCAGAAGCGACTCTCATCGCTGAAGACGACACGTCTCCATTCGTCCCTCCATTCACGCCTGTCGCGACACCACTGGAGGCGGGCTGCACGATGTTGGGGCGTGAGCGGAAGACGGCCTAACGGTGTGCGGGACCGTAGCCCAGCTTCATGGAGACGGTTGCGAATGGTCCTCGCCGATACCCCAGGAACAACAGTGTCCCTAATTTGCTGGGAAGTGGCGGTGCGGTCCCCTACGGCACTGCGTAGGATCCTACGGTCTTGGCGTGCATCCGTGCGTCGCTGCGGTCCGGTCCCAGGTCGACGGGCACGTGCACCTTCCGCCGACCACTGGCGACAACATCGATGTACTGTGGAGACCTCACGCCCCACGTGTTAAGCAATTCGGCGGTACGTCCACCCGGCCTCCCGCATGCCCACTATACGCCCTCGCTCAAAGTCCGTCAACTGCACATACGGTTCACGTCCACGCTGTCGCGGCATGCTACCAGTGTTAAAGACTGCGATGGAGCTCCGTATGCCACGGCAAACTGGCTGACACTGACGGCGGCGGTGCACAAATGCTGCGCAGCTAGCGCCATTCGACGGCCAACACCGCGGTTCCTGGTGTGTCCGCTGTGCCGTGCGTGTGATCATTGCTTGTACAGCCCTCTCGCAGTGTCCGGAGCAAGTATGGTGGGTCTGACACACCGGTGTCAATGTGTTCTTTTTTCCATTTCCAGGAGTGTATATTTGTCCAATGAATACCCGTTTATCATCTGCATTTCTTCTTGGTGTAGCAGTTGTAATGGCCAGTAGTGTAGAAGATTAGAGAAAATCTACCCTCACAAGAATGAAGATGCCACTATTTGACTGCCATGTATTGTCACAGATGGTAGTGACGTAAGCACCAGCGACGCCATTGTACACCGACGACACCGAGGAAAATTTGAAGGTTTCTAGCAATGAACAAGGGTCTCTCACGTTTACAAAGTTGATAAAATAACATCACAGAGATATACAGACAAACATCATTAACTTCCTTTGTCGCAGAGTCGCATCACATATTCTGAGCAAGATAATTTTAATATACATCAACGAAAGTCCTTACATCTATGATTAAAAAGCAGATATAATTCATTATTTTTTGCCGGTTTCCGTCTGATCATCTTCGAATACCGCACAATTGGTTTCTGCAGCTTACAAGACAAAAAAAAAAATGGCTGTCACCACTATGGGTCGTAACATCTGACTTCATCAGTCCCTTAGAACTTAGAACTACTTAAACCTAACCAACCTAACGACAGCACACACATCCATGCCCGACTCAGGATTCGAACCTGCGACCGTAGCAGTCGCACGGTTCCGGACTGAAGCACCTAGAACCGCTCTGCCACCGCGGCCGGCCCTACACAGCAATGTCGTCACTTATCAAAGTAATACAAAGTAGCAGGTCGGTAGGTGCAGCGTAGAAATACGCTCAGAAGTTATGAAGAAACATTACCTCAGTGAATCAGGCTGGAAGCTTTCATAAAGATTAGTTTGTACCACGATCGATCACTGACCTGGGCGTGACACGAAACGGTAAAGACTGCTTACTTCCTTTAATATTACGACAGTTCTTGTTTATACCCACTCCCCGTTTCAAATCTGAAATGGTTTGTTTCACTTTTACCAGTGTAATACAGCCTGTCCACACAGACTCGGAGCTTTTCATCATGTCTTATAACTTAATCTACTGGTTATAACATTCCCCTAAACGTTATAATTAGCTTTTCCCTAATTTGTCCTGCAACGTTATATTATCTTACATCGCAGCAATCGTTGATCTGTGTCTAACCAACAAGGATGGAACCTGTAATTAATAATGCGAGAGCACAAACTGAAAACAAAAATCCGTTTTCGGATTGATATGTAACACACGTAAAATTTTATCCGTTCTACGTAGCAAATAGATGTTAACTTCAGTTTGTGCTTCATTCATCGAATTAAATTTAAGCGTTCGTCCTTCCGGTTTCATTGACTATGTTTAATGATTTTTAGTTGGCAATTGAAAGGGAGGAAGCATTATAAGAATATAACATCGTGTCGGCGACGAGTTCATTACACACAGAACGAATTGGGAAAGAATAGGAAAGGAAATAAATAGTGTTTCTTTGGATGAAATTAAAACTTTTTCCACAGTGTTCTGAAGAAGTAGTTTAGCTGCCGCGTTACAACGTCTATATAGAAAAAAAGCATACAAGAGTCATTTAGCAATATGTGTCACTAACTACTAATAGTAAGTAGTAGTTTCGCAGATTAAGTAAACAAATAAAAAATAGCAAAAATTCTAGATGTGGTCAGATATCCAATGACGACAGTAGAGCAGAGAAATACATGATAAAACGGAGGATTATATTTATTAACAAATACGGTGTCAAAAGAAATATTACGGGAATTAGTTAACATGTTAATATCTGCAAAATCCCGAATTGGTTACGTAACAAGCGACAGTGGGAAACAAATAGTTACAAATTTAAACAAGATACCGTTCATAAATTATAGCACTCTTTTATCACTCACTACGTAAACTTACGTTCCTTAGTTGACACTAAGGGCTCTATGAGACATTCAGATGAAAAAGAAAGCGGAAATGATTCAGTAAACAAATCCGATAAGGCAATACAGCATGCCTGAAATGTTCTTGGAACAGACAACTCCATTTGTTGCATTGCACTACTTTATTATTACTTCAGCGCCGATTTATCAGCAGCTGCGTATGCATACTACTAAGTGTATTTACTCTTTTAACTGGGTAGAGCAGTGAGCAAGTAGCGGTCCCATTTTTTATATGAGTTGTGCTTCCTTCGAAATAAGTCTCTAGCTTTGATTTCTCCGTTTTCCGTTTCTCTGTTGAAGGAAAAAGTTTCTTAACGGCATCACTCCTTACGACGTTACTTTTATCTATTCTAGTGATCTTACGATCTGAAGCAGAAGATACTTTATGTTGCTATAAAACACGCCACGATAAATATTTCTTTTATGAGAAAACATCTGTTAAAAGACCATCACTTATCTTAATTGCAGTAAGGAGACTTGTCGTGTTTTGAGGAGATGGATTACAGACTGGCAGAATCCTTTCTTATTGCGTTTCCGTGTGTTGTGACGGATGCTGGTGTTGCTGCTCTCGCACTACCACAGTAACTCACTCGCGGCAATCTCATTCACGGTGGGAAGAGATGTTGGCGGTAATAAATGAGTCTCATTTTGCAAGGACAATGGCAAGAGCGTGCGAGAGAGGAACACGAAACAGCCTTTAAGAAGAAGCGAGAATTTGCCTGAATCTTCCCTGCTAAAGCATCTTCCTGTTCCAGTTCTTCCTGTGTCTTGATCCCCTGTGATGGGAGTATCAGTGTTTCATCGACGGCCGTTGTTCTTACATCACTTACCTGTCTTTGTGGAAGTAGTCTGCTTACTTAAACATATACCCGGTAGCCTTGCTACTATGGAACTTCAGCACCCATGACACTGAGAGGGCAAGAAAGCATTATTACGTAGTAGGGCTATTGGTAAGATTACCGTACATCGATATTTTCAAAAAATTCTCGGTATACTTGTGCGATATTTTTCCAGACCCATCGATATGAAAATGCAAATTTCGAGTGTCAATATTTTTATTTTATATTATTTTTTTCAGGTTTTTGTATATATTTGAAACTGTCATCTGAAATTACAGTAGAAGTTTACTGTGTGAAGGAGCCTTACTACTTTTTGAGATTTCAACACGTCCAGTCTTTCTCTTGGGCTGTGTAAGCAAGTATGGGTGGCAAAAAGTAGTAGTTCGATTACACAGGCCGGTGGGACAGGGTGGACGGTGTGAATGGAACAAGATTGCCAGTGTGAAGAAATAGTATACCAGTTGCGCTGAAAAACAATTTTTATCGCAGCTAGTGTGCTGTCTCTTCAAATCGGCGTTCTTCAAAAACACTTGCTGGAAATGATGAACAAAAATCTAAATGGCAAGATGTGTCTCTATGGTGAGGGAAGCGCTGCAGTACTGCAACTGCTAGGTCACTGGCGTTGGCAGAAATGAAAAAACCGGGAAGTCGACGAGAAGTGTGATGGACGAAACCGAACGACAGACCCATCCAACACCTTTTATTGTGTCACTTGCACACAGGTACTATTGTTAGCAAAGTTGTTAGCGCCAGGGTTGAACGTGCATCGTTTTCATTTCATTTCTTGCTCTAAGGGGGATAGGCAGGCTGGTAGCTTGTTAGTGTGCAGAATAGCTAATAATAATTCAATACCTAAATAAAACCGGAAGTATATTTCCGCCTTGCAGCCGATATTTTTATAGACCGATTCAGCCACAATTTTTGGTCGCTATATTGATAAACCAATACTTTTTCAATGTTACCTTATGAAAATATCAACAGTCCTACTACGTGGTGTTGTAGGTTTTCAGTTCCTGTAAATTTATCTTTGTATTAGTGTCGCGTAGTGCTTTACAAACCGTATGAATAGTGTTCGGAAAATTTCTTGTTACTATATATACCGAGCGAGGTGGCGCAGTAGTTAACACACCGGACTCGCACTCTGGAGGATGACGGTTTATTCCCGCTTCCGGTCATCCTGATTTACGTTTTCCGTGATTTCCCTAAATCCTTTCAGGCAAATGCTGGGATGGTTCCCTTGAAAGGGCATGGCAGACTTCCTTCCCTATTCTTCCATTATCCCATGAGACCGCCGCCCACAGTGGCCGAGCGGTTCTAGGCGCTACACTCTGGAACTGCACGACCGCCACGGTCGCAGGTTCGCATCCTGCCTCGGGCATGGATGTGTGTGATGTCCTTAGGTTAGTTAGGTTTAAATAGTTCTAAGTTCTGGGAGACTGATGACCTCAAAAGTTAAGTCCCATAGTGCTCAGAGCCAATCCCGTGAGACCGATGATCTTGCAGTTTGGTCTCCTCCCTAAAATCAAACCAATCTCATTACTATAGCTTTGCTTCAGTATGTTGGATATCAGTACATACGTTTCCGCTTTCCTAATAACGTTTTCTTTGCATACGGACTAAAGTCGGTCGTTTAATAAATAAAAATGGCAGCTGTGTAGTCTGCCATTGACTTTTTCTGAACCTGTGAACTTCATTTTATGTTTACTCAGCTGCAATTCCTTTCCTCTTTTTCTTTTCCTTTTTTTATTTTTTGCCAAACAACAGAATTTGGTCCGTACACAAAGAAAATGCCATTACAAAATTGCATGCGTACATACTGATATCCAACATTCTGAAGCGAAGTTTTGTAACGTTTCTAGTTTATTTCTTGCTGTTAAAGTAAAGTCATGTGAGCTTTATATTTTCAGTCAATGTGTTGTATTATATACTCGTCATTTTTGAAACAGTAGTTTTTAGTAGTCGATGTGTTACACAAGAAATGCCCTCAGTACAAGCAGTGAGATCATTGTTTGCTAGTAGCTCTGTCGGTGCACTGGGCATTCTAAATGAAAGTAGTGAGAGAGTCGGATTGGCTGTGCCACTGAGTGAATGGATAATACTTGCAAAGCACAGAGATAAAGATCCAGAGGATGAATTTTGAATTGTTATTTGGTAAAGAGTAATTTCGAAAGTGAAGATTTGCTGGTAGAGTAGTCGTTGCTCTGCTTGCTTGCGCGTAAATGTTATGTATATGAATACCACCAAGTTTTAGTGACATTTTTGCCTTAGAAATTTGTGTTAGTCGGTTTCGTTGTTCAGAGAAGTATAAGTACTGACTTGGCAGAGTACTATTTGTTATAAACTAAGATTTTTGTAATGATGGTTGAAATAGTCGGACAACGAGTTTCAGTTTTAGCCATATAGGTTTTTAAAGTTTAAATTATTTTCAATCATTAATACGTTTAAATTCCACCATCGTCTCCTCACGAAAGAATTTCATTCTTTTAATTATCTGCGTTGCCGCATTGCACTTTGCGGAACACAGTGACTGAAGCATGAAATGCTTGGAATAGTCGCAGGTAATTTTATGTAACTTGCTTGCTGCTGCGTTGCGTATTCTATGTTCATCACTTCGAGCCGGCCAATGTGGGCGTGCGGTTCTAGGCGCTTCAGTCTGGAACCGCGCGACCGCTACGGTCGCAGGTTCGAATCCTGCCTCGGGCATGGATGTGTGTGATGTCCTTCGGTTGGTTAGGTTTAAGTAGTTCTAAGTTCTAGGGGACTGATGACCTCAGATGTTAAGTCCCATAGTGCTCAGAGCCATTTGAACCATCACTTCGAGCAGTACCAAGTTTCAATTGTCAAAGGTAAGCGGTACGAAATTTGTAGGACCAGTTTTGCATTACAAAAAAGTTAGATCAGTCACAGATCTGCTTCTTGAAATTCGTTATCTGGTCAGGCTAGGTGAAGTTCATTTCACCTTACATTTCACATGCGGGCAGTTTCATTTTCACCGTGCAGTATTACATTTGTATGTACATTATTTTATAGTTAGAATTTGTCAGTCAGACTGTCGACGTAAATTCACAGGGGTTTTTAGAGAAACTTTTTGTGTGTTGGCGTTGAAAGTCACGTATTGTGACTTCACGCACGTCACGCGTTGTAGCACTGCTCACTTATCTGCACAATACAGTTCACAGGACAGCCTATTTAGTTTACAGTTTTGCCCTTTTAATTAATTTGTTTGAATTTCATTAAAAATGAAGTTTCAGTTCTGGAGTTTTCAGCTAGCGTTCCCGTAATTGCACCACTAGTGTTGTTCAGATTTACAACGGAAACAGGCACGAGTATAAAGAATAGCGTTTCAATTACTCTAGTTTTACTCCACAACAACTGAGCAGGAGAAATTTTTCAGTTTTCGAACCAAGTAATTAGCTGGACCAACAGAAAACTAACTTATGCACTATTAAATGTTGGAAGTCGAACACCTGCTTTTACAGCGTCACGTGTATCGTACTAGTTCGGGACGCTGCAATGTTAAGACGTATTTTCCAAGCGGCAGGAAATTTCCTCCACGTAGAGCGTCATCCCCTCGACAGTGCAAAATAGTGACGGTGTTTCCCGACAGAGCGCACGCGAAATACGATGCAGAAACAACCAGAATCCCAAGAAGTCCTCTTTATGTCAGGCGTGACAGGCCAGTTGGTTCTGAACAAGTCAGAAGTATTGTACGCTGTGTTGTAATGAAGTAACTGCTACAAGTCAGGTAAAGTACGTGTGCAGAATGGCTACAAAGTGTGCTAAAAAGCTACAAGTGTGATGCAATGCCAAGGAAGATGAACTGTTAATTGACGGAGTGTCAAAATCTTGAAGTTCGCCGTTTTTCTGCGGTTCGCTTACGTCTGGAACAAATTATTCTCTTCTTCGTCGTCCATGTAAGTTCATTTATCGGAAATTCCATGAGTTTCTGCTTCTGCCAGGCGATCCATCAATTCTGTACAATATTTTAACACATTGGTTAAACTAATAAGAATTTGAACTGTCTGACCACACAACACACGCGGACTGAATAATTAATGCGCTTGCGGTTTAATTTTCTGGGAAAACACAAACGCGCAACGTATTTAAGTTTCGCTTCCATGCACACGCTAAGCGCCCTCTCATTTTCGGGCAGTGCAAAATTCCTGTTCCTAGGAAATCTGGCTTTAGTCAGACCCGTATCGATACTGTACGACGGTTTAACGACAGCGGCCGGTGGACCAACCTGAGTGTGGTGTTTAGATGATTTTCCACACTCGTTCCGGTTGGTTGGCTTCCAATTTTCGCCACAGAAAATACGATGCAGAAACAACAGGTTCACAGGAAGTCGTTGGAAGTCTCCTGCAGAAATACTGAGCCACGCTGCCTCTACAGACGTCCACAATTGCCGTACCATGATTTTGGCCACGAACTGACCTCTAGAATATGTTTCCGTAAATGTTAGATGGTATTCGTATCAGCCGGTTCTGTTGACAGTAAAATTCGCTCGAATTATCCAGAACGTTCCTCAAACCAATCGCGGGCAACAGTTTGTCAACATGAAATCCACGAATGGTTGCAAAAGGGTTGCAAGGGGGTCAGCTGGGCCAGACAAACCACTACAAATGACAGCTCCGCCGATACACTGTCATTTTATACCCTGTCTACTCGAAACTACCGCCTTCTGTATATGTGGCTTTCACTATTCCGTAACTTTCGTCATCACTGTTTAAAGGTGGCGAATCCGACGTCCCTCGTGCCACCATTAGGTGAAAATATGTCAACAGGAATGGCGATCATCCCCAAAGTTAAATGAAATAAATACGCCGGAGCTTGACTACAGAAGACCGCGTACTAGACGCAATTGATACTGAGAGGCAGAAACGATTCATTTAGAGCAGAAGTGTTTTATTACATAAAATTCACTTGTAGTAGGTATGTGAACCTTCCTTACTTCCAAATTGTGCGTGGGAGCGGTATACAACGCAGTCTATGCAATTAATGAGCAGTGCTGTTAGTGACGCAACTAAACACTTTCCAGATAGTCCTCATCTTTGTGAACTACGAATTTTATGTCGTAGTGGTGCTCATAGTGCTAATATTTTGTGACTTTGTGTCGAGGCTTGTGTGGTTAATCAGTTTATACACACATAAAAAAAACGTTTTGCATCACCCCGGTTCCCAGAACTGTGGGAGATAGACGTTGACTTTGGATATTGTATCACGGACACAGTCCCTTTGACTGATCAGCCCAAAGACGTAAACAACCATGTATGCGCAGCGCCTATTAGAAAAAAATGGTTCAAATGGCTCTGAGCACTATGGGACTTAACTTCTGAGGTCATCAGTCCCCTATTCTAGGCACGCAGTCCGGATCCGCGCGACTGCTACGGTCGCAGTTTCGAATCCTGCCTCGGGCATGGATGTGTGTGATGTGCTTAGGTCAGTTAGGTTTAAGTAGTTCTAAGTTCTAGAGGACTGATGACCACAGCTGTTAAGTCCCATAGTGCTCAGAGCCATTTGAACCATTTGAACCATCAGTCCCCTAGGACTTAGAACTACTTAAACCTAACTAACCTAGGGACATCACACACATCCATGCCCGAGGCAGGATTCGAACTTGCGACAGCGGCGGTCGTGTGGTTCCAGACTGTAGCGCCTAGAATCGCTCGGCCACTCCGGCCGGCGCCCATTAGACAGATGGTGTCTGAGAGCTGATCAGTTCCAGTCCTTCCACCAGGAAGGAGTTAAACGGCTCGTGTTGTCTGTAGTTCAACCATGCCTAGACGGTCAATACCGCGTTTCGATCGCGTCCGCATTGTTACCTTAGGCCAGGAAGGGCTCTTAACAAGGGAAGTGTCCGGGCGTCTCGGAGTGAATCAAAGCGATGTTGTTCGGACATGGAGGAGATACAGAGAGAGAGGAACTGTCGATGACATGCCTCGGCTCAGGCCGCCCAAGGGCCACTACTGCAGTGGATGTCCGCTACCTACGGATTATTGCTCGGAGGAACCCTGATAGCAACGCCACCGATTTGGATAATGGTTTTCGTGCAGCCACAGGACGTCGTGTTACGACTCAAATTGTGCGCAATAGGCTGCATGATGTGCAACTTCACTCCCGACGTCCATGGCGAGGTCCATCATTGCAATCACGGCACCAAGCAGCAAGGTACAGATGGGCTCAACAACATGCCACATGGACCGCTCAGGATTGGCATCACATTCTCTGCATCTAAGAGTGTCGCATATGCCTTCAATCAGGATCCTCGGAGATGTATTTGGAGACAACGCGGTCAGGCTGAACGCCTCAGATGACATGTCACTGCCAAAGCAGCCCCTCCCGCCGGAGGGTCGCGTCCTTCCTCGACCACGGGTTTTATGTTGTCCTTAGAATAAGTTAGTTTAAGTAGTGTGTAAATGTAAGGACCGATGACCGCAGCAGTGTGGTCCATTAGGAATTCACATACACATTTGAACATTTGAGCGCCTTAGACACACTCACACTGTCCAGTGAGTGCAGCAAGGTGGAGGTTCCCTGATGTTTTAGATTGGCATTATGTGGGGTCGACGTACGCCGCTGGTGGTCATGGAAGCCGCCGTGACGGCTGTACGATATGTGAATGCCATCCTCCGTCCGATAGTGCAACCACATCGGTAGCATATTGGCGAGGCATTGGCGAGGCATTCGTCTTGTTGGACAATTCGCGCTCCCATCGTGCACATCTTGTGAATGACTTCCTTCAGGATAACGACATCACTCGACTGGAGTGGCCAGCATGTTCTCCAGACATGAACTCTGTCGAACAACTCTGGGATGAATTCAAAAGGGCTGTTCATGGACGACGTGGTCCACCAACCACTCTGAGGGATCGATGCCGAATCGCCGTTGAGGACTGGGACAATCTGGACCAACAGTGCCTTGATGAACTTGTGGATAGTATGCCACGACGAATGCAGGAGTGCATCAATGCAAGAGGACGTGTTACTGGGTGTTAGATGTACCGATGTGTACAGCAATCTGGACCACCACCTATGAAGGTCTTGCTGTACGGTGGTACAACATGCAATGTGTGGTTTTCACAAGCAATAAAAAGGCCGGAAATAATGTTTATGTTGATCTCTATTCAAGTTTTCTTTACAGGTTCTGAAACTCTCGGAACTGAGGTGACGCTAAACATTTTTTGATATGTGTAAAATAGCACGATATATTTAGTATACTGCACCTCCTCAGATCTGGAAATGGTTATCGTTAGCTAAAATAATAATCTGGTTTATAAACACTTGGGGTTGGTGAATTTAATTGTAAAGAAATCTACATCACTGGAAAACTTTACTGTGCCTGCGTTGCAACTCGCAAATGTAAGGGTTTGAAACACGCGATGAATGCCGATAGAATAACTATAAGTACGGATAGGCCTAATTTAAAGCAATTTAACGTTGTGGTCGAAATTGCATCTTACATTAAATCAGAATCAAACAGTATTAAGTGAAAATGTAGTTTACGATGAACAAAGAGCCTTCCGCCTCATGTAATTAAACAGATGCAGTCAGTGTCTTTGATTGAGGAAAATTCAACAGAAGTGCATCACTCCACATCGATCCTCTGTACGCCATCCAGCATTTCACTACAGTCTTCTGGCGTAGCAGTCCTTCTATAGATAACAGCGTCACACGCTGTCAGCCTCGCGGAACCGCTAGTGTTGTCCACAAGATCACTTATATGTCATTTTATTGGGAATACTAGTGGCTCTTTAACACACTCTTCGGATGTTCCAGAAATTATTTTTATATCTATTTCGCCCCGTCAACAACGAGACGTTAGGTATTGCCTGCCAGAATGTCCTGTATAGAATCACAAATCTAGTCGTTTGTTCACTAAACCATAGACCTCGTGCGTAACTCTATCGAATTCCTTCCGCAAATGCCGCATGAACCTCGGGACCATAGTTTACGGCGCTCCCTAACTCATGGACATCAGAGTAAAATGTGGTTCTACAAGAGAGCTGTACATCGCTGAAGCGATACGGAAACGTCCGTGGTTAACATTTCAGCGTTACGTCTTTTTCTCCCTCGAAGGAAGCGGGCCGACGATCATGAAATGTATCCAAGGGGCGCGCCCCTTCTTAGTCGTCCAGGTAACTCCCTGTGACAGCCCCGGGATCCTACCTTGGTTATTTCCATTGTTCTTGGACGTTCAGCCGAGTATAGCCGCAGATATTGCTTTTACCTTCGGCAGCGTGAGTTGCTGCCATCTTCAGGTGACTGCTGATGATTGATGAGTTGGTCCATCGGTTGTAACACATCGAACCTTCGTAGGTGAACTGCACGCGTCGGTGACTGCTCAAGACCGAAAACAAAAAATTAATAGCTTAAGAAACAAAAGCTGTTAATCAGGTGGCAGATCCAGGGTCCTACAGTAATGAATAACCCACTGGTTTCTCCACAATTGCCCTATCAATTCCGTTTCGAGTTGCTTGAAAATTCCTTCGTGAATTTAACCATTAATGAAATTTCCGAAAGAAACTTCTCGATAATGGTAACTTACATACTGAGGAACCGAAATGTAGAAAGAGATTTTGGCTGTCGTTATTTTGCGACGAGCTAATAATTTACGGAAATGCCGGCACAAGTCTGAAACTTGTGTCTGCTTCCTTGTGGAAAGCGAATTTCCAAGTCTGCGATTGTGCCAGTATAAGAAACGTCCCTGGGCAGAAGGACATGGGCAGTTGCTATGTTTCAATACTCATACTCTGGCCTCTAGCCTCAAACGTATCAGGTGGTTGTAATTAAAGTACAACTACTCAAAGAGGTCCAGTGTGGGCTGCAATTATCGTATGGCCGGGAAACTTGGCAGATACTTTAAAGCGTTAATGCACAAACGATTCAAGCTGTACAAAAATTTGTTCCAAATTTTGGTCAGCAAGTGGGAATCTGTGGTTGTGAATGGAAGAAAGGCGAAGAGACATTTTTCCATGTGTGATGGATTAGGAAGGGAAAGCGGTCAGAAAAGGTCAAACAAGTGAGACAGGCATGATGTTCGTTTTATTATTAACCGTCACTTAAACAGCTTGTTTAATAAGAGCAAGGAGATGTCGAAGAGTTGCTGTACAGAGCCAGATTTCCACCTTGTGGCCAAAATTGTAATTATATTTTTTCAGGGTAAGTCGGTCCTCCATTAACACTTAGCACTTCTACGAAGATTCACCGCCTTGTGATAATTACGGCCCACACTGGAATTACGTGAGTAGTTTAATTCTAACCACCTGGTAGTTGGTAGTGGCTCCTTTTATTATTAGTGTTATTAAGTGGGAAGAATACCGGAATGTGGCGCCAAGCACGGCCATAAAAGCCGTCAGCAAGCTGTCCAGCAGCGGCTCTTGGCATTAAGCGCCAACAGCATCGCAATTTAGCTGTCCATTACCTCTAACAGAAGACACCAGCATCATTAGAGTTCGCTTGCCGTTTCGTTCCGTTGTCAGTGAATGCGAGCATCTCGCGCTATGGCCGCAAACCAGTGGCGCCAACCAGGCGGCAAGAGTCACTGCCATCTTCATCTGCTTCTTGTGGTTTATGATTGTGCCTCAGGGTTCATCGTAGTGCTTTGTACGTAGTTATTATTTAAGTACATTTTTTCTGTGTAATCCATCATTGATAATGCCAGTGAAGGCTGCCTTGGGCTAAATATTGTGCTTCACACAACTCTGATTTCAGAATATATCTATATTTTTGTTCGTTTTTCTTTCTCATAAATGTTGTTGTATCTTCCGTCCTCCCCATTACCGAAAAAAATAAGGGGCCTCATTACTAGTGGGAACTTCGCTAACGCCTTCCAAGATTGGATACTGGACAGATAACCAATTTAAAATCGCGGAAATGCGTTAATATTTATCGCACCCGCAAGCTCCCTTCATTTTTGCTGCATGGTATAGGAAAGGTGCTTCGCAGCAATATTTGGCCACAGTAACGTAGCCGTCAACACTGCTTTAATGCGGCTGCAGTACACGACGGTTATGCAGTATGGCTGGGTAATCCTGCTACTGCTGCTCGTCGTTGCAGACTATTGCCGATGTGTCGCCAGTGTTGTCCATAAAGGATGGAGAATATTTCATATTGCAGGTCAATATCTAAATCTGTCCATGACTGTAAAAGCTTGCCTCTCGCTCTCACCATTGTTTCCTCCTTCAGTAACTGACAGCGCTATAGTCGCATGTTTAAATGAGTGGAAAAAATTACGTTTCGCTTTTGTTCGAAAGTACGTATAGCCACCAGTTTTGTTAGTCGTTTGTTGCTATGAATTTGTTTTTTACAGCAATGGAGAAGTGGACAATGGAGGGAAGTATGAATTTCATAAATGCGATTCATCTACGACCAGAGTTATGGATCATCGAAAGTCACGTAGGTGAAGATCGCAATCTGAAAGAAGGCAGTTGGCCATGAGGGTATCAGGCTTTATCGTAGATACAAGAAGATAAAGAAATCTTCGAACTTACGCCAAATGCAAGACAAATACTTGCATATGAAGAGTAGAAGCGCAGGTGGCTCTTCATCAACATGGTTTGCCTTTGATGCCATATAGATCACGCTATCTCGAGATATGTCTGAAGCAGCATTTGTGCTTACGTGTGCTGGTAAATAAAAGTAAAATTAACTAATGGAAACAAAATCATACCATCGTAAAATAATTAATTTAGAGTAATGTAATTTCGGTAATACGTCTAGTTAACAGATTTAAGTGATTAACATTGGGATATCACAGGTTAAGGTAAGAGCAGCCATTACAAATGTGAAATGCTGGTAACTGGTGTAAACAGAATGTTCAATGCCAGCATGAAAATGTGCATACATTGTGTTGTTAGGTGCCGGACGTCAGTTTGCGTGATGGAGTTCCGAGCCTGTATCACTTGGTCAGCCAGTAGTTGGTTAGTGGTGGTTCTGGACGTCGCTGGAGTTGTCCTACATGTGCTCCATTGGAGACAGATTTGGTGATCTAGTAGACCACTGCAAAATGTCGACTCCCTATGCGGTATGTTGGTTTACAATAGCGGTATGTAGGTGAGCGTTATCCTGTTGGAAAACAGCCCATAGAATGCTGTTCAAGAATGGCAGCAAAACAGGTCGAATTATCAGACTGACATAGAAATTAGCAGCCATGGTGTGTGGGATAACCACGATGTGGTCTCCCTGTCATACGAAATCGCACCCCAGACCATAACTCCAGCTGTAGGTCCACTGTGTCTAGAACACATACACATACAGGCCATCTATTGGCCTCATTCTAACCAACACACGACCATGGAACCAAGCCAGAACCAACTTTCGTCAGAAAACGCAACTAACTGCTCTCCAATGAGCTCTCGCTTGAAGCCACTCGAGTTGCAATGGGAGATGTTTGGGATCAGTGGAGACCCGCCAGGTTAGCCGAGAGCGCTAATGCGCTGCCTCCTGGACTCGGATAGGCGCGCCGGCCCCAGATCGAATCCGCCCGCCGGATTAACGACGAGGGCCAGTGTGCCGTCCAGCCTGGATGTGGTTTTTCGGTGGTTTTCCACATCCCTCTAGGTGAATACCGGGCTGGTCCCCACGTCACGCCTCAGTTACACGACTCACAGGCATTTGAAACACATCCGCACGTTTCCATGACTTACACTAGATGCAGACAGATGAGGTACTCTGATAACATCCCTGGGGGTACAGGGTGGCAGCAGGAAGGGCATCCGGCAACTCCTTCAAATTAACATGCCAAATTCGATTTAACTACGCCAACCCCGCCCAAAATGCAGAACAAAGGCGCAAGCGATAGCGATAGAATGTTGGGGATCAGTGGAATGCACGATACAGGCCATCTGGCTCGGAGCTGTTTTGTAACAGTGCGTTGTATCACTGAGGTGCCAACTGCTGCTGCAGATGCAATACGATGCACCGGAGTCCCACGCTGAACGCAGTGGTCATTCCTCTCGGTAGTGCCACGTGGCCGTCTGAAGCCTGGTCTTCTCGTAACTGTACATTCTCGTGACCACCGATGCCAGCCATAATGTGCGGTGGCTACATTCCTACCAAGTCTTCCCGCAGTATCGTAGAAGCCCCGTTATACGACCGCGTTCAGACCCAGTGAGATGTTGATAATAGCGTCTTCATCATCTTAAAGGCATTCTTGAGTAACATCAACCTCATCTCCAATCTCGAAGGTAACTAACGCTCATGAGCATTACAGCGTGTATTTAAAGGAAACCTAATTCGTGTCTTCATAGTGGCGCTATTAAAGCCTCTCTTACGCGACGTCTTCCAGATGTAGAAATACGTGTACCAACTTCGTTGATGTCGCACAACTCATTCCTTCTATTGTCCGCCCCCGGTAGCTGAATGGTGAGCGTGAAGGATTGTCAATCCTCTGGGCACGGGTTCGATTCCCAGCTGGGTTGGGGAATTTTCTCCTCCCAGGGACTGGGTGTTGTGCTCTCCTCATCACCATCCTATCATCCTCATCGACTGCAGGTCGCCGAAGTGGCGTCAAATTGAAAGATCGGCACCCGGCAAACATCTTGCCCGACGGGGGGCCGTAACCATACGATTAAATAAATAAAATTTCTAATTTTGCGTCTCTTGTCTCTTCGTGTATAAGTAAAACTAAGGTCACCATTTCAAACTTATTTTAATGAAATCGTTCAGTCTCTCAACCAAGTCAGTGCATACACCTGGTACCAAATGGTTCAAATGGCTCTGAGCATTATGGGACTCAACATCTGAGGTCGTAAGTCCCCTAGAGCTTAGAACTACTTAAACCTTACTAACCTAAGGACATCACACACATCCATGCCCGAGGCACGATTCGAACCTGCGACAGTAGCGGTCGCGCGGTTCCAGACTGAAGCGCCTAGAACCGCTCGGCCACACCAGCTGGCGCACCTGGTACCAAAAGGCTTATTAATCAATAGCACATATTAAAGAGATACGCTAAAATTCTTTTCTAATTACTAATAGCTGAAAACCGGAGCGTAATTGGCAGTCAGGTTGTGACTGGGATACACATCCACACTTCTGTATCGGTTTTAGCAGTTATCTGACCAATTGCTATTACGAGGTGTTGAAATCGTGTTTCGAAATTGTGGCAAAATTCTGAGAGCATGTATCTCCTGTTTCAGGTTTATGTCTCCAGTTTCAGCTCTCGAGTTGAATTTTCTGAATGATTCCGCTTGCTTATAAAATGTATAAATAGTACACATATAATTAAGATAAATAATTAAGTTAATGTAATATATTAGATTAAATAAAATAATTATACAGTTTATATTCAATTACAGTAATGTAAAATATTTAATTGCATATAATTATACATTTTATTTTACAATAATCCCGCATCCACAGTCCTGATTTCTATTGCACTCTCTGTATAAGGGGCGATGAAGATGTCTGCGTAGAGAGTGTTGTACCAGCGTATATGCAACGCAACACGACACCGACGCGGGTATATAAATACGGATATGTTGGCAAGGGGTTATTGTGGAATTCATGTCTTTCCAACCTGCGTGCGGTAAACGCGGAGATATTCCAGTACTCGCCCTATAGCCCTGATCTCTCCCCGCGCGACTATCGCACCTTCGGTCCCTTGAAAAAGGCCTTGAAGGGTCGGCAGTTCCTGTTGGACGAGGATGTGCAGCAGGCAGTTATGGACTTCTGCACGCAGGACGTCACATTATTTTACCGAACACCTGATGCAACTGTGAGGTGATTGCCTCAGTGCTCACGATGATTTTTCTCGACTGGCGTACCGATTTTAGATTGTACGGTACTGGAATGAAAACTTTTTGATCGCCACTATTTCGCTGTGTGATGTAAAAGTAGGAGGGCCGCGCTACTCCTACTGGCTCGCGTTCTTCTATTTTGTGGCTACTGTCTGGCCTCGTGTAAATACTTCTGTCCCGGAAATGTATTGCCGGGCAATAGTGGTCGGTAATGTTGTCGTGTCAGTGGCTACAATTCGTGTGGCCACTACGTACTGGACAATATTTGTTGCGACTGTAGAAAATTTTAATTTTTATTCTTGCTTTTGTGACCATAATGAGATTCCTGTCTCCATAGGCGAACAGCCAGCAGACATTAAGAAATAGTCCACCAGGATGTAGGGACAAGATAAGCCGCGGAGGCTGCCTAGTATGGCTTGTTGATCAAATAACTTAGTGTTTGACGTCCTGCCAGAGGAAGCAGCATCAGTCGAACTTGCGCAATGGAAGACGCGAACACCAGGGGGATAATGCAACAAGAGAGAGTGTCAGTCACGTGCAGAAAAGACTCGTGTGGAACCAAATTAAGTTGTGTGGAGTTAGAAACGAAAGTGTCGTGTGGAACCGAAGGCATTCTTGCGCAAGCCGACCAATTAGAAACGAGTGTGTCGTCTGGAACCATAGGCATTCTTGTGCAATCCGATCACTTAGAAATGAAAGGGTCATGTGAGACAAGTTAACTTGTGTGCACCGAAGTACGTGAGAAACGAAATAAAAGGCCAGGCAGCGGAATAGCTAGAAGCGGAGATTCAGATGCAGATTCAGAGCCAATGCCGGCAGTTTGGAGATTCCGCAGAGAGACGCCATCGGGGCCGAGTGGGCCCATAGCAGCCGATACAGCTGACAAATACTTCAACTATGAGAAGACGATGATAGACTCTGGTGGACACTCAGGAACTGCAGGTCAAGTAGGATTTTTAGAGTTTCATTGGAATAGTGTTGAACAGAGGCTGTCAGTCTTCGTCTCAATTACTTAGAGAGGTTTCAGTGCTAACCAGGAACAAGTGATTGCTTTGTACTTGTTTCTTATATGTACCGGCAATTAGCTTTGAAGTAGCAGGTCCGAATAAATAGACTGAATATTACTAAGGGGTTTGTGGTCCAACACCTCACATAAATATATGTGGGAATAAACTTGATAGAAACTAACCAATCTTTTCTGCCCACTGCAATTCTGTAACCTAATTTCAGGAAACTTGTTTGCTTCAAATCAAGGAGATTCTCTCCCTCTCATCTCCGACATTAAGGCTGACAGCAATTTATAACCAATCCATTGTTGTTAACGTCCCGATTGCGCTACGCAGTTCGCACTTACTTCATTCTGGTATAGTGAGGCTGTGCCGGGACGCGACACATTGTCGGAATATAGTCGGCAAAATACAATTTTTATGGCTCGTGTAATCGTACCTTGAGAGGTTTGGAAGCCAACAAGGAGACTCAGCACACGCTGCGTCCCTTTAATACCGGTGTGGCGCCTGAGAAGCATTTAAATTACTCACTTGCCAGACAGATCTCCGCTCTCATATTCCATCGTGATCAGTCCTAAATTGCTCGAGCGACTCGTGCACAGGCTGGTGAGCAGCGTCAGGCTGCGACGAGACATGGCGCGGTGTGACCTCACGGCTGTGTTTTCGCGCCGTGCTCCGGCGTCCAGGAATAGCAGCCGACGGCACGGTGTGCAGGTTGTGACAGCGCGAGCCACGTGTGCGGGGGTGCGGAGGCGGCTCCACTGTGTGGCGTGAGTCAGCGCTGGCTGGCGCTGTGACAGCTGCGGGTGGCCGCGCAGACGCGCTCTCCGCCCTGCTTTGCTCTGTGACACCCGCCCACTGCTGCCTACTCGCACCGGGGCCGGCTCATCCTAACTGCAGGTGTGACGCACGATACGGGAACCGCCCTGCTTCCACCACGTCAGCCTCACACTCTTTTACAACAGACCTGTAATTTTACTATTGAAACCTTCCCGTTTCCTCTATATCTCTTTTGTTACGCAACCTTCCCTTCTACAATAACCTACGAAACCTTCCCTTAGGATTTCTATCTCTTGCTTAATAATATCAAATGAAATCTTCCCTTTGAAATTAATTCTCTTTCTCAAACTTCGCATAAAAATTTTAAATGCTGCTTATTAAAAGTGATTTTCTGATTATTTCGACGAAACATAGAATGTGTCGTCCTGATGGCCCTCAGTCGTTATCTGCAATAACCCAAAACTGTTTCTTACCTTTTTTACTGTTACTGGATCGCCATCTGACTGCTGCATCGAACTGCGACATGAATATACCTACTCAGTTTTACTGTACTTTATTAGCCGTATGTGGGCTTTCATAATAAGTGGCTGTATTTATTACCAAAGCTGACGTTATTATTTAATAGCAAAGCTGACCTTATTCTTTAATTAATTTGACTGACGTTACGTAATTCACAGTTAAACTTTTTCTTGACAACAATAAAATTTTCCAAAGTTTACCGTTGATGGTTTTTGGGATGGATTATAATCAGTAATGCAATACTGCTGGCAAAAATTAATTATATTCTGAATGAAATGATTTTACAGACGTTCAAATGGGACTTATTTTTTACAATAATCTTACAACTAGCATTGCGCAAACATACCTTCAGTAGTCTTGAGTTTCTCAAAAAAATAATTCAATAATATTACTTCCTCTTACGATAATAGTTAGCTGATGTCTCTGTACATCCGTTTATAATCTCTTGTAAATCATACCTGGTGGCTGGCAGACACACCGCTCCTCTCAACCTCTCGCTTCAGACCTGCTACCGACTCGCTTCACATCTCGCTTACTACTGACTTCCTACGAACGCTGAAGTGCGGTCTCTCCCGCCAACAATGCTTTCTGGTGCAGACAATCCCTGCTACCATTACAAAATGTATCAATGTGCAGTCTTTCCCGCTCTTCTCCTAAAATGTATCCATACGAGGTCTCTCCCGCCCATTTTAAAATTATATCAATGTGCGGTCTCTCCTGTCACCAATACTTTGGTTCAGACATTTCCTGCTACCACAATTATTTCTAACATGACAAATATTAATTATTCCTACTTAATCCCATGAATAAAATATAAACATTTTCATAAATTATGGTTTGACAATAGACAATAAAAATATACACGTCTTACACTGTAAAACATTTTTTGTTTCGTCTAGTGTCAGTCACTGATGTGATAGGTCTTATAACATCAAGTATTGAATGCATGGAGATGGATGCTTTACATCTTTGCTGTAGTTTGTAATTTATAAAACGTCAGGTTCATACCTTTTGAAATGTGTACACTGGATTCATAATCAAAACGTCTTCGGTCCCGGTTTCAAATCTCAGCGCTGCTTAAATTTTGATTACTAATCAGCATGGACGACCGAAGACTTCCGGCATCAGAAGTCACCCCTCATTCCTCAAACGGCCTTGTCAAAGATGACGGAGGAGTGAATAGAACTTCAGGGCACTCTCTTGTCCTAGTGGTGGGAAACTGCCCCGAAAGGCGGAACAGTCAGCAATGATCAACGGCATGAGAATGCAGAAGGCAATGGAAACCACTGCATTAAAGACACGTAACGTGTATCCTCAGGAAATGTGGCCTGTATTGAAGATATCTCATGATGATCTCTCTATTCGCAAAAGATTCCGTAATTGTCCCCATTTGGATGTTCGGGAGGGGACTATCAATGGGGGAGGTTACCATGAGAAAAAGACTGTATAATCAACGGAAGGACAACGTTCTACGAGTCGGGGAGTGGAATGGCAGAAGTTTGAACGTAGTAAGGAAACTATAAATTCTGAAAAGGGGAATGCAAAGGCTCAATCTAGAGAAGTGGAGAGAAAACAAGTTTTTCTGGTCAGATGAGTATGGGGTAACATCAACAGGAGCAGCAGAAAGTGGTGTAACGGGAGTAGGATTAATTATGAATAGGAAGGTAGGACAGAGAGTGTGTTAATGTGAATATTTCGGTGATAGGGTTGTTCTTATCAGAATCGATAGCAAACCAACACCGACAACGATAGTTCAGATACATATGACGACGTTTCAAGCTGAAGATGAAGAGACAGAGAAAGTGTGTATGGATATTGAGAGGATAATACAGTATATAGAGGGATATGAAAATCTAATAGTCGTGGGAGATTGAAATGCAGTTTTGGGGGAAGGAGTAGAAGAAAAGGTTACAGGAGAATATCGGCTTGGGACAAGGAATGAGAGAGGAGAAAGACTGATTGAGTTCTGTAACAAGTTTCAGCTAGTGATAGCGAATACTCTGTTCAAGAATCACGAGAGCATGAGGTATACTTGCAAAAAGACCGCGTAATACGGAAAGATTTCAGTTAGATTACATCATGGTCAGACAGAGATTCCGAAATCATATACTGGATTGCAAGCCATACGCAGGAGCAGACATAGACTCAGATCAGAATATAGTAGTGATGAAGAGTAGACTGAAGTTTAAGACATAAGTCAGAAAGAATCAATATGTAAAGAAGTGGGATACGGATGTACTAAGGAATGACGAGATACACTTGAAGATCTCTAAGGCTATAGGCACGGCAAAAAGGAGTAGCTCAGTAGGCAGTAGAGTTGAAGAGGAATCGACATTTCTGAAAAGGGCCACCACAGAAGTTGATAGGGGAAAACATAGGTACAAAGAAGGTAACTGCGAAGAAACCATTGGTAACAGAAAAAATACATCAATTGATCGATGAAAGGAGGAGGTACAAAAATGTTCCGGGAAACTCAGGAACAGAGAAGTACAAATCGCTGAGGAATGAAATAAATAGGAAGTGCAGGAAAGCTAAAACGAAATGGCTGCAGGAAAAAACGAAGATATCGAAAAAGATATGATTGTGGGAAGGACAGACTCAGCATACAAGAAAATCAAAACAACCTTCGGTGACATTAAAAGCAAGAGTGATAACATTAAGAATGCTACGGGAATTCCACTGTTAAATGCAGAGGAGAGAGCGGATAGGCGGAAAGAATACATTGAAGCCTCTATGAGGGGGAAGATTTATCTGATGTGATAGAAGTCGATTTAGGAGTGAAGGGGGAAGAATAACATACAAAACAGTGGGAAAAAATTGACGATGCGCTAGATGACTATCACTTTTGTTTTAGAAAAGGTAAAGGCACGAGAAAGGCGATTCTGACGTTGCGGTTAATAACGGAAGCAAGACTAAAGAAAAATAAAGTCACGTTCATAGGATTTGTCGACCTGGAAAACGCCTTAGACAATGTAAAATGGTGCTAGATGTTCTAAATTCTGAAAAAAAGTAGGGATAAGCTATAGGGAGAGTCGGGTCACATACAGTTCGTACAACAGCCAATACGGAATAATAAGAATGGACGACCATGAACGAAGTGCTCGTATTAAAAAGGGTGTAGGACAAGGATGTAGACTTTCGCCGCTACTGTTCAATCTGTACATCGACAAAGCAATGATGGAAATAAAAGAAAGGTTGAGGAGTGGAATTAAGATTCAAGGTCAAAGGATATGAACGATACGATTCGCTGATAGTCCAATCTTGAGTGAAGGTGAAGAAGAACTACATAATTTGCTGAACGGAATGAACAGTATAAATAGTACGGAGTATGGATTCAGAGTAAATCGAAGAAAGGCGAAGGTAATGAGAAGTAGTAGAATTGAGAACAGCGACAAACTTAACATCAGGATTGATAATAACGAAGTAGATCAAGTAAAGGAATTCTGCTACCTAGGCAGTAAAACAACCAATGACGGACGGAGCAGACTAGCAGTGGCAAAAAGGGCATTCCTGGCCAAGATAAGTCTACTAATGTCAAATATCGGCCTTAATTTGTGGAAGAGATTTCTGAGAATTACGTCTGGAATAAAGCATTGTATGTAGTGAAACATGGACTGTGGGAAAACCGGAATATAAGAGAATCGAAGCATTTGAGATGTGGTGATGCAGACGAATGTTGAAAATTAAGTGGACTGTTAAGGTCAGGGATGAGGAGATGAGGAGGTTCTGCAGAATCGGAGAGGGAAGGAATATGTGAAAATTATTGATAAGCAGGAGGAACAGGATGATATGAAATCTGTTAAGACATGAGGGAATGACTTCCATGGTACTAGAGGGAGCGGTAGTGGGCAAAATCTTACAGGAAAACAAAGATCGGAATACATCCAACTAATAGTTGAGTTGAGTTGCAAGTGCTACTCTGAGATGAAGAGGTTAGCACAGGAGAGGAATTCGTGGTGGGCGGAATAAAACCAGTCATAGAAGACTGATGACAGAAAAACTTATATAATAATCAGTTGTAAATGTGAATTGCAAATCGGTTGCACCACCTTTTGTTTTGTTTCGATATGTGTTTAGCAAAGTAGGCCAGGCAGGCATTACACGCCCCGGTGTGACTACCTGTCACAAGCTTGAATAACCACATTTTGCAGCGCTGATGTGCAGGAACAGAGTCATCGAGGTTTTGAAAGGCATCGACAGGGATGCTCAGCCTTGGCGAATTCCAGTGTCGTGGCGAACTGCTCTAGGTTTCTCAGTTGAGGGTGCATAACGCGAACCGCCGTAGCAAGGTGGTCCCGCGAATTCTCGATTGGGTGTAAATCCGGGGAGTTTAGTGGCACGTACATAGCGAGCTCTGTGATGCCATCTCCCGGAAGAAAAGCGAACTAATGTATTAGTGAACTTGGTCTCAAAGGATAAACGCATGTTTGTGTTGATCCGTAGTGCCTTCCATAATGTCAAGGTCACCCAGGGAATGAAACGGAAACATCCCCCACACCACAACGCTCTCCTCCTCTTGCCTGGACCCCTCCAACCATTGTTGCAGGGTGCTTGCTTTCATACGCTACACCCCCTACACGCCAACGGCCGTGCGTCCGATGCAAATTAAACTAGATTCATCTCTAAAGGTCACCTGTCGCTACTCAGCGGACGTCCAAGTGCGGTACCGGCGTGCAAATTCCATCCTTTGCCACCGATGAATAGCACTCAGCATAGGTATATGAAGAATGTGCTATGACATGTGATTGTTAACCTATCTTTTGTAAACATTACTTGATAGAAAACCTATATACTGGCTACACCAGAATAACACCGATAACTTATCGCAGGTTCTTCAGGTATACATTCATAGCGTTGTCCTACTTCACAAATAAATAATTCTTACAGATGTAGGGATTTTATCATTGGGATCGTCATGATGGGTTAATACTGAAACTGGTAGTAGATAGAAGACGAAAACAGCTGCCTGTCTTGCATTTAAAAATGATTGGTAATAGCTGCTCCGACATATCGTCTAGCAAAAGCACCTTGCTGTCCCGATAAGCCCGATAGAGGGTAAGTGAGTATAACGCATTAACATTTTTCCCGATTGCATACGGAATTGCGTTTCTGTAACTGATAGTTTTGCAGGTTGGCTGTGGTCTTTCTGTTCACTATTACCCCTCACGCCGGTTTCGGAACGGTAATTGCTGTTAGGTTTCTTGTTGAATTAAGCGTCAAGTTTATTCAATGGCCAATTCTTTGAACATATACATCGGGTGGCGATCGGGAGCCCTTGATAACGCATCCTTGGCATCATTCTTGTGGTACATCGGTAAACATGTAACCTAGAGTCGGCGGCACTCATTCTGTAAAAAAGGAACCCTTGTAGGATCATTTTGTTGTCTGCCTATCTATCTATCTGTCCCACTGGAAAAAATCTCTTTTCTCAGGAATCGATATGTGTATCAAGTTGAAAGTGTGTCACATACTGAGATCTATCGTCCCTTGACGATGAAGTAAGTGTAAGCTTCTAAGATAATGCAATCAAAAAATACGCCCATTTGTGTCAAATCTTTTGATACCAGCAAACTGACTCAATAAAAGCTGTAGGGTACTTTCTGCTGATTTAGGATGATGAAATATAACAAGAGGCAAGGTTTCAAAGTGAAAATATAATATAATTGTTAATTTTTAATTATATTACCTGAAAAATGTTTCTTTTGCCATTTGTTATTCGTCCTCATACTTAAAACATTCTCGAAAGCTTTGGAATTCCATATAAATGCTGATGACGGGCAAAAATTCTTGAGATTCTTGATTCCTATGATGGATGAATTATCTATAATTAAGCTCGAACGGAACCCTCTAAGCCTGATGGAACCGAAAAGAATTTGTAAATTTTATTGGGTTTTGCTTAAATTGTGCCTAGAATCCTAGCCTCTCCATGGTAAAACAACAGAGCCAGCTCAGCCCGTTCTTATTTTATGGAGGACCACAGAGGTTGCTTATTTTTTTATGTGCTGGTGTGTGTGTGTGTGTGTGTGTGTGTGTGTGTGTGTGTGTGTGTGTGTATTCTCTGTCTGCATACGTGGTCTTTTCGTTTCATGGTTGGCGAAGCTCCGTCCACAGAGGATTTAAATTTCCATGGACAGCATTTACAGGTTTGATTTGCGCCTCACATGTGACAGGACGTTCGCCTGCTGAAATATCAGGAGGTGCGTTACACGAAGTCATTCCCGTATAATTCATTTGAACATTTGTGCGTCCTGAATACTCTTACGAAAGTTCGTCGTGGTGACGTCCAAACGCAACTGCCACTGAGTGTTGCAACTCAGTACTTCAGTATGAGGATGACAACCAAGCAATTATTTACTAACAAGCAACCAATCCCGGCTTTGCACGGGTAAATAAGGCCATATGACTTGTCAAGTAATAATATAAGTAAAGATTTCTCTTGAATAAATCTATTACTGAAAATCTTCCTCCCCTTGGGAGAGGAGGATATTAAGTAATAGATTTAGTCAAGATTTTTTGGCAGAAGGATGCAATTGGGGGCGGGGAGAGGGGGGGGGGGTGCTGCAAGCATGGATGGAGAGTCATCGACAGACGTAGAAGTAATTTCGAGGTAACGCAAGGAAGCGTGTTGGGCCCTTGCTCTTCACAATGTTTATTGAAGACCTTGCGGACATTGCGCAGATGATGCAGTTATCTATAATTCAGTACAATCTGAAAGAAGCTGCACAGATATTCAGTCGGATCGTGATAAAATTTCAAAGTGATGCAAAGACTCACCACTTGCTTTAAATGTTAAGTAACATGAAACTGTGCTCTTCATTAAAACAGGAACGTTGTAACCTAAGACGATAATATCAGTGAGTCACTGTTGAATAGGTAAACTCATACAAATACCGTTGTATAACATTTGGTAGGGACATAAAATGGAACGATCACATAGGTCCATCTTGGGTAAAGCAGGTAGCAGGCTTCGGTTTGTTCGTATATTACTAGGGAAATGCAATCGGTCTACGAAGGATGCTGCTTACAGATCACTCGTGTGAGCCCCTTCTAGAATGATGCTCGAATATGTCGGACCCGTACCAAATATGAGTAAAAGAGATACTGAACGTACACATAGAAAAGCAGCCCGAACTGTTAAGAGTTTATTCGACCCGCGGGAGAGTGTCACTGAGACACTGAAAGAAATCAAACAGGAGACGCCTTAAAGATGGAAGGAAACTATCCAGAGGAAGCCCACTAAGAATGTTTAAGGAACGCCTTCAGTTGATCAGGAATTTACTACAACACCCTACATACAACTCCCTCGGGGTTCGCGAGAGAAAGATCAGACTAACTACAGGACACTTAGAGACATTTAAACAATTATTCTTTCCGCCTTCCGCCCTCCTTGCTGAATGGAACTGGGAAAATCCCCAATATCTGGCACAATGGGATATACCCTAACTCATGTACTTCACAGTGGTCTGAAGAACATGAATATTATTGTACACGCAGATGTAGAGTGCAATTACTTATTAAATGTACTGAAAATAATGGGTTCAGCGTAAGATTCAAAGATAGATAAACTTTAAATTTCTATTGGTGGGTGCATTTTTTAAAATATTTTCTGGGAAAAGCTTGAATATTAAATCGACTACGGTAAAACAACCATTTTGCTATAAATTTTTTAACATCCTGTACTGCAGGAACTCAGCTGCAGTTAGATGGTCGTCACGTGTTACTGTAAGGTCCTACGTTACTAATAATGAAATGTGAAGGCGGGCTATTTTATTTTTTGCTGATGTTCGAAGAGCATGAATTATCTTTTTACAGAACCTGTACACTAGATTGGTAAGTGTGAAGGAAAAAAATGATGGAAATAAAAACAGGAATAATATATCACGAAATGCCTGCATTCAACATCGCTACATACTTTACATCGACGAAGAACTGATTGTCACACGTTGTCGAAGTTCCTTGTCATGTGGTGAATGATTTGTTAGACCTCGAAAATTCTTGCTGGTAGCTCTGGACGGGTGTAGACTGTTATCTGGTAGATACCGTCTCTCATGAAACACCTCACTAAAACATCCAGTCGTGTTACATATGGTGATCATGGAGGATTCTCGTATGAACCAACGCTTCCAACCCTTCGATGGCACAACTCCTTTTTCAAATGTCGCCTGACTGCCAGAACGGAATGCGGCGAAGTACCATACTACTGGAAGTACGTCGTTCTGCCTACGTGGAGAGGTATGTCATCCAATTCCATTAAGAGAACTTGTTAATAAATGTAACCAATTAATCTGGGAGGTAGACTGAAAGGTGAGACCGATATTTGCTACCTAGACATTAGGAATATTTCGAGTATATTATGCTCTTGAATGTACTTAGCATTTTAGAATCTCCTGTGCTGACGGTTGTAGTTGTCAGATACTGTTCCCCTAGCAAAAATTGCTTCGTCCACAAGCAGAATGGAGTAGGGAAAATTCGTATTTTTGGCACGCGGGTGCTACATTACAGGCCATGCATAAACATTTGCTCGTCTGGCTTAATCTTCTGCGTTGAAAGCTTATATCCTTTGGGCACCGTAAGGATGCAAATCGTCTTCATTTACGACACTCCCAACAAGACGATAAATGTCACCGGGTTAGTGAGCTGTCTTTCTGCTGGTGATTGAAGCGCCCATCAACCAATCAAAACACGTCTGTTTTCCTCAAATGATAGTCCGCATCCCTAAGGATACTGGCAGCAAGTAGCCTTCCGTTTCGGATATAATGAGCATTCCATTCTCTCGCACCTACATCCCATAAACTATGGCTATCCGGCTAGCTTCTTGTCTCGATGTTTACGTACTTTTTCACGGTGATTCTGGCGCGGTACAACACCTGTCAACAAGTAGAGGAGAACATCTACTATTCGACCACAATATTATCGCACCTAGGGCTGAAGGGACTTTGTTGCCTTATCATGAGTTTTTATCGTGATATTTCATAAGGACACACTATATCCCTTGGAAGCATACGAAAAACGGTCTTGAAATCATTCAAAATGTGATTCACTTTCGTTAGTCACCACTGCACTGGTCTACTGTAAAGTCAGCGAGCGTGACCGATAACGAGAGGCCAAGCGCAGTAATATCGTGGTCGGTTAGAGGCACATCATATCTGAGCGGCAGTTTATATGCACTGCCAGACACACTCCAACACAGTCATACGAACACTCGTCGCTGATTGGTTGTCATCTTTGGTGTTTTAACTCCATCTTGACAGTACATCCTTCTTCACTGTACACCACTGGCACACATTCTGTTGCTGATAGTTGGAGAACCGCAAGAAAACCATGTACGTGTCTAACGTTTGGATCACAATTTAAAACTCCTCGACTCTCCCTGGTCTCAATTTAAATAATTCCTTCCATTACGCCAGTAGTAAGATAAATTATGTAGTAAGTCGACTGACGGAAACTGTCTGATAGAAAGTATCCCCACACCCATTAGTGCATATTTATAGGGGGGTCTTCTCCGTTCGTCCTTATGACGACGAACACCGCTGTGGACACTTTCAATGAGGTGCTTATTGTCTGTGGACGAAAGATAGCCCAATCTTCCTCAAGAACCAGAGAAGGTGGAGACGGTGAACGTTTTGGTCCCCGAAGCTACATCTATTTTCAGTCTCATCTCACTGGTGTTTTATCGGTTCGCGTCGGAACTCTGTGCAGAACAGCCTAGTTGTCCACATACTACTCATTCAGAGATTGCATTCTCATGCTAATACAAACAATTATCGTCTTCGACCCGTTGCTCTACTGTACACAGTACAAAATGGTGTAAAATTATTCACATCCATTCACATTTAGCGAGTTATTACGCGCAACATGGGGACCACAGCCTAACCGCGAAAAATACCCCCAAATCCTAAATCACGCTCCTTGAGATGGCACTGCTTTTGACGGCAGTAACGTTCACTAAGCATTCTTCAAACCTGAACCCTTTCATAGATTGCCACAGGGCTACCAGTCGTCCACTGCCTAGCGGTGTAGCTCTTTACACCACCACGGCCGTCGCTTAGAACTGGCTGCAGCTTATGAGGTGTTGTTCGTTATTTTAGACATCTCTTTTTAACTTCATATGCGTAGTCATTGTCCTAGCATTAATGATGGTAGCACTTTAAAATTCACGAGTGATTTCTTCCGCTGATGTCATGCGATATTTTATAGTCACCTTCCTCAATATGCGACCGTACCTGCCGTCAGTATATCTGCCTGGTCTTGGTTTAACTTGAGTTGTTCCTTCATGTTTCCACTTAACGATCTCTTCACCAAGAGTCAGGCCTAGGTGCTTTAGAAAGATTCATATGTCCCTGATGGATTTTTTACTGAGATGTCATCCAATGACTAACCCACGTTCGAAGTCGCTGAAGTCTCTTGGCCGACCCATTCATCTGTTACTGACGAAGCAATTACACCTCGTCTCCCTTTAAGTTGGAGGGTTCACCTCTCGTACCTAGTGAGCAATTCCGCATTGTATGAGGGTGTCTGGATACGTTAAATCAGATTGTGTACTGTTGACATACCACCTCATCCGATGCCCTCAGTTGGCGTTACTGTTTCATTACTGATCCGGCGTTTAACCTCTATTGTATGCTTATTCATCCAGTTTTGTAAACAAATTATTTTCAACAAATTCATTTGCATCTAAACCTGTACACCAGAAACCACCGTATGTGGTTTTCCCTGCTCCCTATTCCATTCGCGGATGATATGTGGGCGGAACGATTATGAGTATTGTTTTATATGATCTGTATTATCTCCAATTTAAGTGTAGTGAATATACATGAGAATTATGTAGGAAAAGCTGATCTGTTTCTTGGTGTTTTGTAATAAGGGATGCCGAAATATTATGCGCAAGTCTCTTCGGGAGCCACAACTTACTTCTGGTAACGTCAGTCACTGCAAGTCATGGAGCAAAGTGCCGTTCTCATGCCGAGTAAGCAAACCCGAGACAATTTCGCTGCTCTTCTTCTAGTATCTTTTCTCTGTTCCGTCACCCGACTCGGTAAGCGTAATGCTGTAACCGCGACCAGAACAGTCGCGGGGTTGCCGAGAACGAAAATGCGGCGGGACCAAACAGGAGCGGCCAGCGAACAAACAAAACGAACTGGAAAGGACGGACAAGAACAACGATGGACGACCGAGCAAGACCTTACGAACAACAACAGGCAAGAAGCAACGGGGTCACAAGTGAAAACTTCACGAATCCACAATGTCCACTCGTACACGGGAACAAAGTAAAGCACGCTGTCTGTAGGCGAGACGTCGATAGACTCACGCGAATACCAGACTGCCTCGCTCAGTGAGAGGCAGGCGCTTAAATACATGATAGGGTACGTCGCTATTGGCCGCTGGGACCACGTGCTCCACCGTGGCGCCCGCATATGTAACGCTTTTTTTTATTGTATTTCAGTTCCCCATTGGGGCGGTCTGGCAGCAGCATGTGCGCTGCTCTTCAGCCGAAAGACATAGATCATACAATAGAACACATTAAAAATAACATAAAGGAGAAAATATGGTGTACAGAGATATAAAGAAGGGGGAAACATTATGAAGACACTGGACAAAAAGGGGGCAACTGTAAAACGGAGATGAAAACCTTAAAAATGTAGCATACACAAAAAACCACACACTGGAACGATTAAAGGAACACAAGGCGAAGCATGACCAGAGCATAAAAGCATCGAAGGTCGGCCATAGCATATAACAATGACTGACACTATGTACAAGTCCAGCACACAATTAAAGTCACAGCTCTCGACACACCACACAGGAGAACAGCACCAAACACAACAGTGAAGTAACACACTGATGATGACGAGCAAACAGAGGATCTGCCAAGTGCATGGAAATGAGGGAGAAGGGAAGAAGAGTGGGAGGGGAGGAGAGTGAGGAGACGGGGGGGGGGGCGAAGAGGGCCAGGGAGGGAAGAACGTGGAAGGGAAAGAGTTGAGAATGGCGTGCTGGGACTCGGGGGGGGGGGGGGGGAGAAATATTCGCTCGGGGAGAAGGAGGGGACACGCTACGCGCGCTTAGCCACGACTTACGACGCGACGGCTGCACAGACCTCTAGTGCTAATCCAGGTCCATGCCGTCTGGCACGGATTCGAAACCCGTGGCGCTTGGTACCAGAGGTCACATACCGGTAAACAAGACTCGACAATTATTCAGACGTTAGCGTCGTAACTATCCTCTTTCGTAAGCGAATTCTTTCCATAAAAATGAGAACGGCGTTTGCCTTTTATGCACGTGTAATTATTTGTCGTTTCACCTTAAACTAATCTGAAGAGAGACACAATACGACATAATCGCTCTAAATAGCTACTTGTCATCATTATTGTTTTAGTACGCACGTACCTTTAAGCAGGTGTTTAACTGGAATTCAAAATACTCTTAGTTCTATGAAACACTGTAGAAATCTGTAAAGTTGCGTTGTTTTGAGTTTTATTCCGTCATCTTTCGGACGTGGATCCGTGACAGCAATGCTTTACATGGCGATATTTCGACTGTTAAACGTATGTGAGAATTATTCCTTCAAAACCTGACAGAGATGTGAAGAAGCGTGAAGTGGGTGTGATCTATCACATACCAGTCGATACAGCAGCTATTCTGAGGTCTGTGAAAGATAATTTGTTGACACGAAAGACCGTTATTATGAAAATCCTTGTCAGTGTTGGTAAAAGTTACGTAGGACAAACAATACACACTGTACAAAAACGATAAATCGAACACTAGTGACACATCCGCCCTCTTTGGCCCCCTGGCCGTTCCATGCAATACGGGGAAGTCCACACATTGGCCACAGCCCTACGTTATTGGGATCGATGGTGAAGGAAGACGTGGAAATACAATCGATGGAAAAACCACTCAACCGAGACGAGATTTTCATGTCGACTATTGAGAGAAACAAATCATTTTCTTTTTTGCTTTCAGATAAATTATTGTTCTCAGCTTTCACTGCCTAACATTCCAATACACGCCATCCACGCTAGTAATTAACTACATGATTTGTAAGCTCTGTGGATTGGCTGACTCGGCACTTGCTGTGATTCCTTATTACGCACATAAGGTTTTATCTATGACTGGCAATTTGGTACATATTGTGTTGACGCCCACATATTTATTCTACAGTGTGTCGTTTTGTCAAGTGGTTTTAAGCCAGTCACCTATTCGTCTTGAATATCGCTGTGCAGCCGAGATATCGGAAGATGAAGTAATGCGGTTCTGGATGCGCGCCCAGTAGATAATGGAATAAACTTTGCGCCAGGAAAATTCGATAGGTACTTGCTTTAAGTTGTTAGAAGCTCTTACTAGGACGATGGTTCACTACACATTGTGTCACAGTTCTGTTAGGACTGTTTGTGTGAAATTTCGAACTGCAGTGTTATCTCATGGCGAGTTACGGGTTACTATCCTTGAAATTTCAACAACAGGTATGTAGAAGGTTAACGCACTAGAATCTGTGCAGAGGCGACCTCGTGGCGATTACAACAGTGCGTGCCCGACACTCGCACTCGTCGAAAAATGGAGGTGGAGAGTTGAGGCAACATTAAGTGTATGGTCAGCGGACGGAAAACAGTCCTGCATTACCCAACGTATTCGGGTTAAGCCGACTTCCGGTTGTTTCCCAAACTGAAGCTGTCAATGAAACGCTGCCATTACGATGCAGTTAACGACAATCTAGACGATTCTAGGCACTTCAGTTCGGAACCGCGTGACTGCTACGGTCGCAGGTTCGAATCCTGCCTCGGGCATGGATGTGTGTGATGTCCTTAGGTGAGTTAGGTTTAAGTAGTTCTAAGTTCTAGGGGACTGATGACCTCAGATGTTGAGTCTCATAGTGCTCAGAGCAATTTTTGAACGACAATCTAGAAAATTGTACTGTAGTACTAAATGCAGGGCTACACTGACAGATTTCAACTGTTTTACAATAATTTCAGTTCGGTTTAGATTCAGGGGCAGACTATTTCCTATAAAAGCAGTGATTCAGCCAACATAATGCGTGACTTTTATGTTTCATAGCCACAGTCTTAACGGAACTAAGGTTTCAATGAGTAATACACCACTTTTTTTCTGTAGACAGGTTGGTTTTATTGAGGATCCAAAATCTACGTTATTCCTCACTCTTTTGGTTATACAACTCAATTTTGAACATTATCTCTGTTCATGCGACAGCCTTCAACCACATTGTTGGAAAGTCCTGTATATCCACATGGACAACTCAATTGGTCGATGTCGGTGCCAACATCTTGCTGCATTAATGATCTCCCCGTTATCCAAGTACTGCTTTCTAGAAAGTGCAGTCTTCATTGGGCCAAACAGATGAGAGTCGTAAGGAGCGAGATCCTGGCTGTAGGGTGGGTGAGGAAGAAAAGTTCAGTAATGTTTCTTGTGTTCCTATCGGCTGTGTGAGGCCTTGCGTTGTCATGGAGAGGGGAATTCATCTGCGTTTGTGTGAGAAGAACATGCTGACGTCGTTTCTTCATCTTCCTGACGGTAGCACAATGCACGTCAGGGTTGATCGTTGCACAGAGAGTGTGGACGTCAAACAGAATGACCCGCCGCCCGGGATTAGTCGAGCAGTCTCAGAAGCTGCAGTCATTGACTGTGCGACTGGTCCCGGCGGAGGTCCGAGTCCTCCGTCGGGCATATGTGTGTGTGTTTGTCCTTAGGATAATTCAGGTTAAGTAGTGTGTAAGCTTAGGGACTGATGACCTTACCAGTTAAGTCCCATAAGATTTCACACACATTTCAACATTTTTTGAACAGAATGAGCCCTTCCAAGTCCCACATGACCGTCACCTTACGTTTACCGGCTGAGGGAGCGGCTTGAGAACATTTTTTTTTTTTTTTCGGAAGAGAGGTGGTGTGGTGGCACCCCAGGGATTGCTCGTTTTGTTTCCGGCTCGAAGCGATGAAACCCTGTTCCATTGTCTGTGATGATTTCCGACAAAAAATTGTCACGACCAGCCTTGTAACGAGCAAGCAATATCATACAGATGCTCCTTCGTTGCTGTTTACGGTCTCATGTTGCGCGGTGGACGACTGTGTCATCATTGTCAACAGAGACGTCGAACTGACCAGCGATGCATTTGAGTGTGATCCTTCGATCACTTCGAATGAGAGCGTCCACAAGTTCCAACACTGCAAGACTCACCGCTACCTGCAGTCGACTGTCACGCGGGAGATCGGTCAGGTTTGCGCGACCTTGTTGACACTATGTCAGACGCCCCAGCCAACGGCTCACCGTGCTTTTGTTCGCTACCAGGTCTCCGTAGACAATTTGTAAGTGCCTATGAATAACTGCGACGCTCTAGTTCCCCACCAAAAGAATGTAAATGACAGCTCTCCGCTTCGAACACGCCTCCATAATGGACGTCATTTTGATGGTTACGAATAGCGCCATCACTATCGAAATTTCATGAAGCTATAGCGATTGAAGCGGGAATATTCTACGATGTCACACAAAAAATTACGTATTTTTTGAAGCGAAATTAACCGAGAAAAATGTGTTGGATTACTTTCTGAAGCCCTCGTATATATTTAAAATAACGAGTAAATTACACGTCACTGAATTATTGTTCCGTTAGTGGATTGGTACGAAATACAGAAGAGTCGTAACAAACGAGATTAAACGATAAATGTGAAGGAACTGATGAGTTGCAGATTGTCACATTTAACCTAAAGATTAATTCTGCAACTACACACACGTGTCACTTCGCATACATTGTGGAGGGGGAAGGAAGCTCTACCGCATCCAGTCACATTTTTCGTATTCGACATGAGAGATATTCGAAGAATATTTCAAAAACGTACGTACTACCGCCAGGATGTCATGGCGTGCCCGTATTTTTCGGGAATGTGGCGGGAGTAGAAGCGAAACGCTGGCAGTGGTGCGGAGTCGGTCGTGCTCGTTAATTTCCGTCTATGCTCCGTCGACGTGGGTCCTGCGGGCGCAGCGCTAACCGTCGGTGTTCTCACCTCAACTCACGCTCGCGGGCACTGTGGTGCGGAAGCTTATATCGTTAAATCAGAGACCTACTGCAGGCCGGTGGACGTCGATTCCGCTGCAGACAGCTTTATGAAGCAGCGCCTGGAAAGACCACGGGGCGAGTGAAACGGTCGCGCTACCAACTGCTGCACCTCTGGTGGCTACCGCCAGAACTGTGGAGCAGAATTCTGAAAACAGATTCGATGATAATCTCGTATTTTGGTTACACAGGTTCATATTTTGTTAGTAGTCTGGAAATCAGTATCAAGGATGTATTTGCATTAGCAGATTTACATTCTGTATGTAACGCAAATACGTCCGTGTCACTGAATTCCAGACAATAACAAAATACAAAACCTTACAGTGAAAAAAAACAACTGATTTTAACGGATTGTGTACACGTGCTCAAAGATATGCACACCCTAGCCCATCTCAAGAAAATTGATCCATATATAGTGGACATTACTAAAGCCATCAAAGAAAACTAAAATCTCGTCTTTTGTGGTTCAAGGGACAAGAAAGTATTAAATATGAGACTTCCTGGTAGATTAAAACTGTGTGCCGGACCGAGACTCGAACTCGGAACCTTTGCCTTTCGCGGGCAAGTGCTCTATCATATCAGCGCAAACTCCGCTGCAAAGTGAAAATCTCATTCTGGAAACATCCCCTAGTCTGTGGCTAAGCCATGTCTCCGCAGTATCCTTTCTTGTCGGGAGTGCTAGTTCTGCAAGATTTGCTGGAGAGCTTCTGTCAAGTTTGGAAGGTAGGAGACGAGGTAGTGGCAGAAGTAAAACTGTGAGGACGGGGCGTGAGTCGTGCATTGATAGCTCAGGTGGTAAAGCACTTGCACGTGAAAGGCAAAGGTCCCGAGTTCGAGTGTAGGTCCGACACACAGTTTTAACCTGCCAGGAAGTTTAATATTTGTGCACACTCCGCTGCAGAGTGAAAATCTCTTTCTGTAAGTATTAAATATAATGTATTAGTCCAGGACCTAGTGCAGAACGCCGTTTAAAATACACTTTAAAAGGTATCAAGCTACAGTGTCAAATCTAGAGACTGAATTGTACAGGTTGTAACAAAAATGTATGGTCAGCCTTTCAGGAAACATTCCTCACTCAATCAGTAAATGGTTTTTTCCTATGTTAGACCTCATTTTCTGCTTCTCTTAATAATCACATTAATTGTGGGACACGCACAGAAACAAGACGAACCAGCATTACATGAAATGTTAAAAATACCCTCTTTGTTACCTTTGGTTAGAATGTATAGTAAGTAATTGTTAAATTAGTTGCCAATCATTCCAGTTGAACGAAGGTGTGTTACAATGTGATGTACTTCAGTGCATGTATTAACAAGCGACTAACTTCATTCCTCTACAGCAACAAGCATCATCACAGACATGGTATCTGGTAGAGTTCATTGGAAGTGTGCTTGTATACGTAGTTTTTATATGTCAGTTTTCCGTACGGATTAGCAGATGGTAACGGCCGGGAGATATTTCCGAAACGACAGTACCCGAACAGAAGAACGTTTGAAGCAAACGATCCTCGTCTTTGGAAGTATGGAAGAAAGCTACTTGGTGAGGCCAATAATGAACTTTTCTGGCGGCTTTTGCACTGTTGAGAATGGATTGTTTCCTGAAACATCTATTGCAGCGGCAGGACAGGAAATGAATTACAGTGCTATAAGAAGAAACAGATCTGCTAGCAGCTTAAACGAAGGATTACGTCGATAGTAAAGCAATTAAACTCGATATTGAGAGGAAATATATGCAAATCCACAGCTAACAAAATGGCTAAGTATTCTGGCGAAGAAATTAAATCCAATGAAATAAATGAATACGACAGCCCAATGACTGAAAAGGAGACAGCTTCCAAATACTTACGATCGTAGCCCTCACATATCTCGAATTAGCTACGTAAGGAAAATAATCGAAATAGTTTCTGTACTGATGATTTCTTTTATTTTCCTAGGGCCACAGTCAGGTAGTATTTTCGAGCAGATATTTCAGCCATTTGACTGTATACACTGTCTAGATTTCAGCCTTAAACTCTTTTCAGATTTTACCCATCTCAAAAATTTTCCATCTCGTGTGATACATAAGTCTTCGTCGAAAAATACGTATCAGGTTATATAAAGTGTTTTATATACACAAACAGGATTATTTTTGATTTTTGACATTGTAGCACTTGAAAATGCGTTACCGCCGAAATCTGTACAGTCAAATGGTGGAAATATCTTTTCGAAAAGTTTCTTTATTGGAGTCAGCAGTTCTGGCTCAAAGGCAACTGCAAAACTTACTGTGTCAGTTGAAAAGGATGAAGTCAGACCTTGAATTGACCATTGGCGTGACAATAAAGCACGTTAGCACTTAAGTTAGATATTTATGTTCAATGGTCAGGAGTTCCTTGCAGCGCCGAATGCTTTAGGACCTTGAATATCAACATCATCGTTCTGTCATTCGTTGAGACAGTATCTAATGGTTTCTCGTAAGGTAATGTTAGGTAAAGGACTGAAATTTCAGGTTGGACTATTTGTATTGTGACAGAGTGTGTTCTAACCCAGTGATAGTCAACCTGATCCCTACCCCTCATTAGAATGCGTTCCAGCTTTCATATTGGGCGGTAGGCGGTAGGGGTTTTAAAAACATTTTCATTAGAATTTCCTAAAATTTTGAAAAAAATTTATATGTTATTATTATTATTATTATTATTAACATGGTGTAACTTGCCGATCTTTCTGTATTTTTTCAACTAAAATGACTTCCATTCTTTATAAATATCTTTTACTGTAGAACAGTTGCACAGTTACAAAATTTTAGAGCTAACAGAGATTCAAAAGTGGGCGGAAGGTAAAACAGGTTGACTATCCATCTCAGATCCTACCAAATGTCGTGGTTATTATTGTTTTTTATTCACTAATATGAAAAACACAGTAACAAAAGTATACGACAAAAACTGTAAAATTTTCGTAAAGGTAATGTCGCATCAAATTTCTCACGGGATCGTAGAAATTGTTGCCAAACATCATATTTAGACCCCTCTCTTGAGCTTCCATTCCCTCCTTTTGTTTTACTTATCAGCGACTTTAACCTTTTACAAGCACGTTCGCACACTTTACAAATTACTAATATTACACTTTCTCGTCATAATCGTCAAAAATATTCGTTAAGTTCAATGGCAAGCAGTACCTCTGTACTCCAAGACATTTCCTGTCATGGTCCTCCTGCATGCCCTGAGGTAATAACTCGCAATATTTAGAGTTGAAACAATACTGCATCTAATTACGTAACCTAGGATGTTAACTCCACACGTGAGGTGAGCTTGCTTTGCCGAATAATACCTTAGGCATATGCTGGTTAAATGTTTACATAAGTTGTAAAGTACACAAGTAACTTTATTCTTATAATTAATGCATAAATTAGTTCTATACATTGCTAATTTATTATGATGATGTGTACTTGAAACATCACTAGTTGTTATTATTGCTGTGGTCTTCAGACCGAAGACTGCTTTGTTGCAGCTCTCCACGCTAATCTATCCTGTGCAAATTTCTTCATATCTGAATTAACATTCAACTGTTTACTGCAGTCTAGCCTTGGTTTAGTATTTATCCCTCACCTTTTCCTATAATATGCCAAAAGCTTTGATGCGGTGTAACTAAGTTTCCCGTCAGATCACCGAAGTTGAGCGCTGTTGGTCTTGGCTAGCACTCGGATGGGTCACCGTCCAGGTCTGCCGAGTGCTGCTGGTAAGCAGGGTCTACTCAGCCCTTGTGAGGCCAATTGAGGAGATATTTGATTGAGAAGTAGCGACACCGGTCACGAAAACTGACAACCGTCGCGAGAGCGGTGTGCTGACCACATGCCTCCGGTGACGCTTAAGGGCTGAGGATGACACGGCGGCCGGTCGGTACCCTTCGACCGTCATGGCCTGTTCGGACGGTGCTTCCCTCCAATACAAATTATCTATTCCTTGATGTTTCAAGATGTGTCCGACCAATAGAGGCCTTCTTTTCGTCTAGTTGTGCTGTAAGGTTTTTTTTCTGTCTCTTCTTCATTGCTTATTTTTTTTGCCCATCTAACCCTCAGCAGTCTTCCGTAAAACCACATTTCAAATGTTTCTTTCCTCATCTGGTCTGTCCCCTTCCACACAACACTACACTCCAGACCAACACTTTCACAATAGCTTTCCTAACTTCAATTAGAAAATTAACATTTTTCCTTTTGTAAAAATAAATCTTGTTATCGCTAATATGCATTTTACATTCTTTTAATTTCTTCCAACGTCATTTATTTTACTACCCAAGCACTCTACATAACTTTTAGACTTTTATTTATTAATCAAATTCTCTCAGGTTCACCTCAAGTAATCGGATAACACTGCACTATCATTTGTTTTCAGTTTTTTGATGTACATCTTATAAACTGATACGACTGTCACGTGAAAATAATTGAAAACATGGTCTGAGGCCGATATTGAATATAATAACCTCGTGTCCAGCACGTCTGTGGATAGTGGTACGTAATTAGTAACATTTACCAAAAATAACAGCTTATACTCTTCAATAACGGTAAGTGGAACACAGGGCCATGTGTTCGTTTAGAAAGCTGGAATAATCGAATTCACAAAAATTCCGGGTCATTTCACCTTCCATCCTTGTCTAATATTCGGTGTCAGATGATCTCGAAGACGATGTAACTCTTAAATTAGCTCATTCTGTCACGCTTTGGTAACAGCTCTCCACATTACTGCCTTTTTTCTTTTTTTTTTTTTTTTTTACCGTCGCTAAGTTAGGTATTTTACTTCAGTTTATTGGACGGACAGATGCAGTCATGCAGAAAGTTTCCTAGTGTTGACACGCGGCCATTGTGAAGGAAATGATAATCTATTATTTTCAACATTGATGCAGCTATTCCCTGTTTCAATGTCTCTGACTATGCGGATGACACAGCACTTCCGTGAGAGGCGTACAGTTCATGCATTTCATGAAGATAGTGAAGCAGGTTAACCATACGACCGGGAAGTTTTATTCTTATTGTAGTGTCATTACCTTTCACTATCCTTAATTCTTTAGATGCATCTGCAATACATAGTAGGAAAATTTGAGAGAATGGAATTTACGCCTAATTATTCCATAATTAACAATACAGAACAGTGGCAGGCACTTGCAGAGAAAATTTTGTTCATGGTCGGGTAACTGAACCCTCAGACACATGTAGTATTCGATAAGAGACTAGTTCCTCCCTAGAGTAATACTTTGAATTGTGTTTTCACATAAAGCCAGAACTATTATCACTAGAAGCCACAACCTACCCTCATTACGTCGAATACAATGCGTCACACTACACGGCCATGTCTTATAGAGGAAAGCCGAAACTTCTACCATTTTAGTACCTCTAATTAGTTACGAGGTCAAAGGTATGAAATTCATAAGCTCTCTCTCTCTCTCTCTCTCTCTCTCTCTCTCTCCCTCTCTCTCTCTCTCTCTCTCTCTCTGTGTCTGTGTGTGTGTGTGTGTGTGTGTGTGTGTGTTTTGTGGATGGGTGGCTGTGAGAAGGATAAGTGGCTGGTTGATAGGGGCAGAGGGCGATGAATATTATTTGTACTAATAACTAGTTTTTAAATGCAGATGTAAACAACCATCCGGAAGGATTCTCACTTTCGCGTACAGAGCATCTAGTATGTCCCACATTATATGAATGTAAGATAGTTGCTAATCTCCATGCAAATGAGTGGAAAATTGTACGTAAGTATATCGTTAACTCTGACGAGCAAGCAGGTAGCAAATGTGTTCACTCTAATCACACTGCATCTTGAAATGCGAATATCAAACCACAGACGCGACGTACTGCCAGCATCCCGTTTCGCAATTTACACGCATCATCGGTCTGTGTTGCAATCAGCCACGCATCAGCGCAGCTCTGCTGTCGGGTGCCTTTGCCACGTCCATCACACAACGTTTATCTTCCACGTGTGTGATCACCTTTGACGGAGGCACCCGGTACCCGCCCCTGCGGACTTAATTGGTGTCCACCTGAATATTCATAGTACATGAACACCCCTGCAACACGATTACCGAGATATGTTCACCGTCCTAATTGCTTAGTAACCTATTCCTTCATCATTTCCATATCAAGAAGTCTCTCAATTTCGTCATTTTGAGGTAAAAGTAAACAAAATTTTGAACATTAAAGTTGTCCATTTTTGACGCCGATACATCTGGTAGTTCTTTCCTGCGCTAGGTGACAACCGAATTAAATTCTATCAATCACATGGACAGCTAACAAAGCCTAAATCCAGCATGTCTCTAACTATGGAAGATGCAAAAAACAAATTGAAGCGCTTCACATCTTTATTACTCTCAGTTTATGCATTTGCATGTGACTGACTCAAAATAAATAAAAGTAGCTTTCTTCTACGGAATTCTCTCTTCTTCTTCGCCAATGTAGGCAAATTCTTCTTTATTCTCTCAGAATCGATCGTTTCCCTCCAAACAGTGAACGAAGAGCTCCCTCTTAAATTTCTTGCTATGTTTATCAAGTTAATGAAAAAAAATTATGATAAGCCGAAATTAGGATTGAACACCACATTTCTATGACACACAAGGTCTGACAGGAAGGTGCAGATTTTTGGTCCCCACTAGCTTTTTACAAATAATGTAACGCCACTAGTTTAAGGTATAACTCTAGCTGTTACCTTGCAGAATGACGCTGTATTCACGAAGATGACTTAACACGTCGTCGGGATTAGATACTCCAGGTCACTTGATTATAAATATCATACTTAAGCGCTGAGGATCGCATTAATACTCTGGGCTACAGGTCTGGAAGATTTTTGGGATGTCCTTTCCATAAAAATTCCATAATGCAGTTTTGTGTCTATTGATTTGCTTAGCAGAGTAATTAAATGTATTAGCTCGCTTATATCTTTAGATTTTTTGTGTTATAAGTGGCTTCAGAACTAATAGTAGTCTCCAAGAAACTGGTACTAGAGTTTGATCTTTCTTATAGCACTTACCCTTCATTGCTGATTAATATGTGCACAACAAGAATCCGGCAGTGAATTGAGTATCCACTCTGACGTCGTCTGCAGCAGAGTAATAATATCTGAGGCTCTGAAAACATTTTCATGTATACAGTTACGTCGACATTGTTACTGAGACACTCATATACTTTATTTGTGTCTTCATTGCATCAATAGCTACCGTAGGAATAAGTTATTGTTACTGGTACCGTGTGTGCAACTCTTATAAAACGCGTTTAATCGGCGCGATACAGGTTTTCTTTTATTTATTTATAACATCGTCAGCGGTGGAATTTCCTCGTCCGTTCCTTGCTTACAGTGGTATGAAATGTCTGCAAATACGTGTAACTACAGTAAGCATGTTTGGTACTGGTATTGCACATAAAAATTAAAACAAAATCTGAGACCGTAACAGGCGAATAACGAATCCAGCAGCGATAATGAAGTCTAGTGGCAAGACAATTTTTTCTGACAGGCAATAACACAGACCATAGGCGGTCGAGAATGAAAATGAGTGAGGGGAAAGATGCTTTCCCGCACTGCGCCCCACGCGGTACTGGCATTCTTCTGAGTTGCTACTGTAGTTAACATAAATGAGATAATATTTTTGTAGTTGAGGTTTCAGTCTCATAGCCTATTTACACTACATAATCCCTTCTTATAAGATATGAACCAAATAAACATTTTCTCATTTTACTGTTTGAAACACACTGTCAAGTCACATCAATGTGACAGCGCCTATGTTCAACGTCAACGTGCGTAACCACTCGCAGAAGGCGGTGGCAGGACTAGAAGTGAACGACATATAAAGCATGTCAGGGGGACACGATTAATAGTGCAACCTTTGTCGTAATGCGGAAAGGGAGCGATTTATCTGACGTCCAAAAGGGCACTATCGTTGGTTTTCGGGCCAAGGATGGAATAATTTCAGAAACGGATAAATTTGTCAACTGTTCACGTGTCAACCTGGTTAAAGTATACTGTGCATGGCAAAATGATGCTATCTAAAACTGGCGCAGATGACTGCAGATGACAGGAGTGAATAGCGGCTGCGGAGATGCGTACGAGCGAATAGATGTGCAACTGTTAAACAACTGAGCTCCCAGAAGAACCAGAGGGCTGCACAACGTGTGTCCTCAACAACCGTTCAGCGAACGTTGCTGCGGGTGGTCTTCCATGCATCCAAACTGACTCAAAAATGGTTCAAATGGCTCTGAGCACTATGGGACTTAACATCTATGGTCATCAGTCCCCTAGAACTTAGAACTACTTAAACCAAACTAATCTAAGGACATCACACAACACCCAGTCATCACGAGGCAGAGAAAATCCCTGACCCCGCCGGGAATCGAACCCGGGAACCCGGGCGCGGGAAGCAAGAACGCTACCGCACGACCACGAGCTGCGGACAAACTGACTCATGTTCATCGGCTACGAAAGCAGGAATTTGCATGCCAGTACAGCAGTTGAACGTCCATTCAATGACGACAGGTGGCCTTTTCAGATGAATCTCGTTCTATGCCCAATTAGCGCGAAACTTATGAAAGAAAAGAATCTCCAATAATCGTCGGAACTATCCCGACCGGAAAACTGTCCAGACCGGAAGAGAGAGCGTTGAGGTCCCTGGATGATGGGTCCTTGGGTGCCATGTCCAGCTCTACAAGCAGTTTGTTACCTCGGCTCGATCGCGTCTACCAGCAGGACAATACAACGTGTCAGACAGCTCTTACTGTTCGTGCATAGTCGGATTAGTATCAGGATGGGTTTACGGTGTACCTCTAGCCATCAGATATAAACCCATCTAGAATATGGGGGACCAACTTGATCAGGCTGTACACACCATGGACCCTTAGATGAGAAACCTAGTACCGGTGGCCACCGAACTGGAGTTGCCGTGGCTCCGCATCCGTGGTGGTACCTTCCAAAGTCTCACTGACACGCTTCCCACACGTCACGCACGGTCGACGCTGTAAAATGTTGTTATTCTGGCTTTTGACAGGTGGTTAAATTAATGGGATTTGAGAATGTATATTTTAGCTGTGGTATCCATTAGAACCCTGGAAAGACACATGACAACAGTTAGTTGTTGCTTCAGTTAGCGTTCCTCGTTGCACCTTGAATCCATTTAGATAACATGGGAAATAAGCCTTTTTAATAAATTTTATGCTCGTGGCTAATGTCTTTCGTTATTAATTCGCGTGCCATAATTTGTTGTTGAATCTGAAAAGCGTATATTACGTAGAACACGAACGTATGTAAGGTTTGTAGGGTGTAGTAACGCATATAAAAGTAGAACTTTTGAATAGGTATATAAAGTTTGCATGGATGGCTCAATCGAAAAGGCCTCTACTTGCGAATCTTAAGTAACCACGTTCGTCTAACGGTTCGGAAGGAAGCCTGTCTCAACATTTGCTACGTCAAGTTTTAGTTTGTAAGTAGACCTATTGAACTTTACAGCCAGCCGCTGTGGCCATGCAGTTCTAGGCTTTCAGTCCGGAACCGCGCTGCTGCTACGATCGCAGGTTCGAATCCTGCCTCGGGCAGGGATGTGTGTGACGTCCGTAGGTTAGTTAGGTTTCAGTAGTTTTAAGTCAGATGTTAACTGCTATAGTGCTTAGAGTCATTTTTGAACTTTATCGAAAATGCACTCTTAATAATCAAAGCGATTCAATGATTTTTATAGTCGAATAAGTTGCAGAATGTATCAGTATACGTTTATTAATTTAGGAGTTTGTTATTACTTCTGATCTCTTACTACAATATCTTCTTATTTCACCAGTCTCCAATTTTGTAGCGGAACTGTTCTTTAGCTGCAACTGCACAAAATGGAATTCTGTCCAAAGGAAAACGTAACAGCTCTTATTATTGTTGAATTTTCTTCTCGATAATTGAGAAACATTTTGTTTCACGTTACTACAAATTATTACTTCTGATGCAACAGGTCACATTTTTCAAAACTTTGTCTCTGTAAAATACCGTTCCTAGTATTACAACAGCATTCCGTGTCTGAACTGCGCTAATACATAGGACATATGCGACGTTTCAACCATTCCTTATGAAAATTTCTATTAATTGGGTCAAAGATTTCCGAGTAACTAGTGATAAATGAGTTTCTGATTGTAGTTCCGGCTCGCCACTAATAATCCAATATGCCCAGAGTATTTTAATGTCACTGTTTGTAGTCTTCACATGTGTAAACATTCATTCCATTCTTGTTGTATTTATTCGATCTCTAGCTGCCCAGCTATTTACCCATTTACATCGTTATTTAATGTACCAGAAATGCTTAAAATTCATTACGTTAATAGAGGATTTCCAATACTTCTCACAATTCATTAATTACTAATTATCGCTACAAATAACATATTCACATATAAACTCTCTTATTATTATTCAGAAGATGTTAATAATGAGCAATCATTTCTCACTGGAATAAGTTTTATAGTGCTCATCACTGAAATTATAATCAGGGAAGAGATTAACACTTCGCCCAGTTAATGGTTTAAAATGGTTTAAATGGCTCTGAGCACTATGGGACTTAACTTCTAAGGTCATCAGTCCCCTAGAACTTAGAACTACTTAAACCTAACTAACCTAAGGACATCACACACATCCATGCTCAAGGCAGGATTCGAACCTGCGACCGTAGCAGCAGCGCGGTTCCGGACTGAAGCACCTAGAACAGCTCGACCACAACGGCCGACCCAGTTAATCAATTATCAAATGACTACATCATTACACACAGTTTCTTTCTGTACTATCGGACAAGAGAATTTCCTGTTTGAAGATTGCCTTGTGAAGTTTGGCATGCTGACCGGCCTAGTGGAAACAACTAAGAAGATGGTTATTTTGACTGGTGATCTTCACAGTATGCAGAAGTTAACATTCTGATTCTGTAAAAGTGTGCATGGTAGAACCTGTGTTTGATTCAAATTCCTATCATTTATGTATGTCATCGTAAAATTTTTAACTTCGCGAGGTTTTGTTCTTTCATCAGTTGAGACGTTTGCCAGGGGCGGTACCAATCATCTAATGGCGCTTCAGTTAGGTTGTTAAGAAGTCTGTATTAGATAGCCGTAATGTTACTATTCGCTAAACGCTGTAAAGCTACCCAACTACATACTTTCAAGAAGTATAGGCAGTGAGTGGGACAGAGATGAGGGTAGAGAGCTAAACTTGTGAACCTAGTGAGGAGTCTGGTATGATAGGCGAGAGTATGGTACGCGGAGCGCGGTGCTGCGGGTTGCCGCAGTGAGCGGTGCAGGGGCAGAGCGCGGCAAGGTACGTACAACACGGCTCCCGGAGGCGCGCGGGACGCGCCCGCAGCTGGCAATGCTCCTATTATGCCCACCTCGGCCACTAATTGGCCACATCCTCGCGTGTTGCGGCTGGCTTCGCATTAAGCGGGCGTCCCCGCTGCTCCCTGCAACTGCAGCATGCGCCGCATCCGGTGCGGCCTGTGTTCCGTTGCTGTCTAGCACGAGACGTCGCTCTAGGGTGGAGCCATTGCACCTCGCAGACAATTATGCATTTCGCCGGCGGCGCTGATAGTCCACCGACCGTAGAGCAGGAACATCTATGCAATGTACTGCTTATAACGCCACTAGCAAACTGGGGAGGTTCACATAACGCTGTTTCATTACACGTTGCGCTAAGGTAAAACTCTATTATTATTTTACTCGCTCATGCACATTTATTTCCACTGTCTGATGCAAATTATCCGAAAAACCTGTTAGTGGACATTAATGTGCCTGTGTCCACCCTTCGCCTTTATGACGGCTGGAGCTTTGTTGGGGACACTTTCAAGGGAATGTTTGTGGAGGAATGACAGCTCAGTCTTCCTCAAGAATCCAAACCCGACTAGGTACTGATGTTGAGCGCTGGATTCTCTAGCATTCAGGTCGGTACTCTGAGCAAGTCAGTCAAGTTTAGGGAAGTTATTTGCCACAAGCCATTATCTTTCTGATGCTATGATAGAGTGCATTGTCAAGCTGACACAGTTATGCTCTCCGAAGTGGTCGTCTACTGTTTCAGCAATGAATTTTGTAAAATCTGTTCATATATACTATAACTATTATTATTTGAAGTTTTTAATAATTACCGAGAGACCAATCTCACCAAGGAAGGCACCTTCGCACCGAAAACAGGACCTCCTCCTTTCGGCGCTACACATGGTGGCAGGTACGGCTGTCCAGGCATTTACCAAACCCAGTGCTTTCCATCGCTCTGCCACAGGGTATAGCAGCAGTCTACTCGAAGTCACTTGTGCCATGTCATCCATTGTCTTGTGGCGTCGTTTTTATACCAATTCAAGCTTCGCTTCGCTCTGACTGCAGAAATGTGTGGCTTATGAGAAGCTTCTCGATCGTTGCGTCCCATTCTTCTACCTCCGTACGTATAGTCGTGCTAGCTCGACTGCAGGTAGCAATCTCGAACTCACGAGTGTTTCCTACCACTGATTTTACCCGAGTTTTTGCAACCACGCTCTGCACTGCTCGACTCTTATTGTCTGTCAGTAGTCCGCAGCTTGTGGTCGTGCGATAGCGTTCTCGCTTCCCGCGCCCGGGTTCCCGGGTTCGATTCCCGGCGGGGTCAGGGATTTTCTCTGCCTCGTGATGACTGGGTGTTGTGTGATATCCTTAGGTTAGTTAGGTTTAAGTAGTTCTAAGTTCTAAGGACTGATGACCATAGATGTTAAGTCCCATAGTGCTCAGAGCCATTTGTCTGTCAGTAGATGAGGCTGCCTTGTCTCTGGTTAGCTGCAACTTCGCGTTATCACTTCACAATCACATTACTAGCAGTCGACCTGGACAGCCTTGATAGATTTGTTTCTCAGTGACATCGAGTGGCTCTTCGACATTCAAAGCGACTGAGCTCTCCCGACCGATACACTCTGCTGTCACTGTTCCTCTTCTGATGAGACTATATTCACCACTTCCTTTTATACTAACTTGTCCGCCTTTCGTAACATTTTATGGTCACTTCAGAATTACATCGGGTTACTTTTGAGCAGAGAGTGTAATTTAAAGTTACATTGCTTGCAATAATAACTGCGATCCATTTCGGAGCGTTCAATTGCGATCAATGCAACAGAGCTGTAGCAGTTATTCGATTCACATACGTTATGGGTTTCGGAATACACTTTACATAGGTAGATGTATCTGGCAAACCAGTCAGATCTACATCGATTCAGTAAAATACTTCCATGCATAGATAGCCAAAATCCGTGGTATCTGCAGCATTACTTTACCACGCAAGTAAAATCACATCACATGGAAACATTCTTTCGTTTCACCCTATCAACGAAATACAAACTGATCGTTGGGCGTACCTACTAAACAAGAACGAATCGACTTAGATGCGATTGGTTTCTCAGCTGTATCAGACTGCGTGCCTTCGAGATCCGCTAGTCAGCAACGATAGAGAGATTAAAAGCACACTTTCGTCGCTTTGGCTTGCTTTCTGTAACAAGATTTGCTACGTATGGTAGGCGAAAACAAGCATCTCAGTATCACGGAAAGGTAGGTCTATTTGAAATGTCGTCTTGATTTCCTTTCATACATATCCGTCCCTTTAGGGCTACCCAGTCCTTTTGCCTTCATCTTCTTTTATTTGTTCTCCCTGTAATGTAACTTTGCCTCCTCCCTTTTCTCACTCTTCCCCACTTTAATAGCCTGGCACAAAACTGAGACGAAATGGAAACAGCAACCAACATATGCCCCCGACTGGAGCCATACTTTGCATAGAGCGGTTTAGTTCCAGCAGTTCTGTTTGCTTTCCGTGACATGCTTCTCTGGTTATTGTGGTAAGAGCCGGCTAAACCGAGAGCTCGCTTGCACTGGCAACTTGCTCGTGATCCCTTCCATTAGCTGGCGTTAGGCCAAAGGCGGGGAAGCGTGAAACGAGGGAAGGCAGTCCAGTACTCAGGGATGAACGGTTGTTATAGCCGCACCATCGCACTTCTTTAAACTTTCGGATGAAATAAGGTGCGTCGTCGGCAGTAGAAAACGTAGCGGAGTTCTCTAAAGTTGCTAACGGCCCAAGTAATTTTATGTGTTGCTGTAGCGTCCACTGGAAATGCAGATTTCTCTGTTTCAGTGCGCCTTAAGATGACTTTTCGGTCCACTAGACATTGCTCAATACTGTCATTTTCGTCGATTGTCATTGTTCTGCATTTTCAAGAGTAATGGGTTCATACTCCAGTCAGTACCGTGCTGTCCACAGCATACGTGTAGCAACATGGTATATCGATTGGGCGAAATGGAGCCCATCTCACGGGACACAGGTTGCAGAACTGGGATGTTGTCAGCTCCTCAAAACTCAAAGTTGCTTTAAATCACACCTTATGACGCATGGTGAGTGTTGAAAATACCCAGAGCTTACGGTACGAAGAAGTTTCCTATTACTGTCTAATCTGAGCAGACTTCGGCAATCACAGAGCGCCAGTAGATTCGATTTAATGTAACTTTGTGTGTCAATGAGATCGAGAGTCTTGGTTCACTTGCATGGATTCTAAAATAGGCTGGGGTTCGATACGATAGCGATATTCAAATAAATAATGGGTGAGAAACATTACATTACAATATAGAAAATCACTTCTGAGCATGTATAACTTTTTATAATACAAAGAATGTTGGGGAGACACCGTGGAAGCAGTGTTAATGGCGAATATCAGGTCTATTCTCATGATTGCAGAATGAATATTTACTCTGCACTGCAGTGTTCGCTGGTTTTATACTTCCTGTCTTCTGCCAGGGAGCTTGGGACAATTCTAATGTTGGTCAAAATCTCTCTCCCAAGAAATTGTAATTCCGTCCAACACTTTTATCAAACTCAGGAAAGAGACTGAATTCAGAAGTGCGCGCCAAATGTTCTGTAATTGTAACGATTTTACTGAACATGGCCTCCTCTAAACACCGTTTTCCTAACTAAAGTTTATATGGATGACTGACGTTATTTCTGCCTGTTTGTTATTTCTCGTAATCCAGAATCCGAAGGTATGCAGCAAGTAAGAAACATCCATTGGTCTCTTTCTCATAGCATACAAGATGTCATTCGGACTTTAGACTTTTTTGGAGGTTGGTGTGGAGAGGGGGGGTGGGGGGAGAGGGGGAGAGGCGGTCAGTCTTCCGACTGGTACGGCCGAAGTCCTCTCCATCGCTATCCTGTTCATCTCAGATTATAGCACTTACACCGTAGATCTTCAATGATCTGTTAGATTTATAAAGGTATTATAAACGATTGAGTCGAATTCATAAATTTATTGTAACTACATTAGTGGACATAGTGTCACAAAACTCGCATACTCGTTCAAAAAATCTCAGAAACTTCACAAAATCTCTGAAAGTTTTACATTGTTACAGTCGAACTTCTAGATTCTGCCTCCGTTGGGAGGGATGGCGGCAGACACCGAGAAAGCATATGTTGTACTTGAAATAAATTCATATCAGTCTGTGCGACGTGACGTTATGTGAAGAGACTGAGAGGGACGTGCTGCACCACCGAATGGGGACAAGAATTTCATTATCGACTTGATATCTGCAGATTCGGTAGAGGGGCACATATGGAGCACTTGTAATATACTAGCACACTGGACTCACATTCGGGAGGACGGCGGTTGAATCCCGTGTCCGACCATCCTGATTTAGGTTTTCTGTGATTTCCCTAAACCACTCCAGGTAAATGCCGGGATGGTTCCCTTGAAAGGGCACTGCCGATTTCCTTCCCCGTCCTTCCCCAATCCGATGAGACCGATGACCTCTATATCTGGTCTCCTCCCCCAAACAACCCAACCCCCATCTTGTAATGTATCAAACATCTTTTAAATTTTTCGATGTGTGCACAAAGCCCTGTGGCGAAACGTCAAATAATTTAGTTATAAAAAAATCTGTGAAATTACTTCAATTATTAGTAACTGTACTTCTATCTCTTGTCCGCTTTTACTGTTTTTACTTACACCACCCTCTAGTACCATGGGACGATTCCCTGCCCTCTTAACACAGTCCTGTCATCCTGACCGTCCTTCTCTGTGATTTCTATATAAGCATTCCTGCACCGATTCTGAGGAGAAACTCGTCATAGCCTATCAGTTCACCTAATTTTAAATATTCTTCCGTTGCATCAAATTTCAGACGCGTCTCTTCTCTTGTGTTCCGACTTTCCCACAGTTCATGATTGACCACCAATAAAATGCTGTACTCCGAACGTACATTCTCAAAGATTTCTTTTTCAGACTGAGACCTATGTTTGATACCAGTTTTGAGTAGTTTCTTATGTCGCTACTTCTCATTATTTTCGTATTGTTTCTGCTTATGTTAGTCCACATTGTGTGCTTGTTAGACTGTTCGTTCCATTCAACAGATCCTGCAATTCTCCTTCAGCTTCACTGAGGGTGAAGATGTCATCAGCGAATTTCATCGATGATATCCTTTCACCATGAATTGTACTCCCCTTCTCGAACTTTTATTTCCGTCATTGCTTCTTCGATGAGAGAAGCGTTACTGAGTTACTGTTGCACCAACAAAGTATTAACGGTGTCTCGATGAGCAACTGTGATGAGTGCGCTGTTTCAGACTCGCAGACAAGGGATAAGTACTGGGACGACTAGAGTAGCGGGCTAAGCATCCCAAACGCCAGTACGAGAAGTGGCTCCCAGATAGCGGCAGTCAAGAGCAACGAAGACAGCTCGGAGTGGGCGGGCCCGCTCCCAGACAGAGGACAGGCGTACGGCGTATCAAGCAGCCTCACAAAGTTCCCTCGTCGGCCAGCCTGCTTTGCCATTCGTTTTATGCCGGTCCAGATAGCCGGGCCGCTGCGAACGCCTTGCACCGTCGATTTATCGACGTCTCACTCTGGCTGCCTGTGGACCGTCCTATCTGCTACCGAGTTGTTGCCAACCTTAGGGCTGATGAGAAAAGACGATGTTACTGTCGAACAAGTGGAAGGACGTAATGGATTACTTGGAGTCTCTCACCTCCGATTTTTTCCGAAATAATTACGATAACAGAAAATGATCAGTCCCCTGGAAATGCGTGTACCAAAGAAGAAATAAAGAAACAGTTTCTACAAATGTATCTTCAGTTTTTCTGAAATATTGCTTTACGTCGTGGGGACCTTTTATCGGCAGAACATTTAGGGGACGCACCAAGTCTACTGAAGAGACTGCCTCCACTATGCTTCTTTGTCCTCTGCTAGAGTACCGGTACGCTGTGTGGAGCCCTTACCAGATAGGATTGATGGAAGGCATTGAAAAAGTTCAAAGAAGGGCAGCACGTTTGCATTATGACAAAATAGGGGAGATATGTCACGAATATGATATGCGAGCTACAATGACAGTCATTAAAACATATGCGTTTCTCCTTTCGGCGGTATTGTTTCATGACATTTACATCACCAACTTTCTAACCCCAATGCGAAAGTATTTTACTGTCGCCAACCTACATGGGAAGAAACGATTATCATAAAAAGTAACAGAAACCACAGCTTGTACAGAAATATTTAAGTGTTCAATTTTCCCACGGGCTCTTGGAGAGTGAAACACTAGAGAAATAGCCTGAATGTGGTACGAAGAACCCTCTGCAAGGGACGTCAGTATGAATTTCAGAGTAGTCATGTAAATTGGTGTAATACTAACGTCTGACTAAAATTAACTAACACAATAAACATTATTAAAATTTACGTTGAACCTTCTATTTACACTGCTAAAACGACATTACAGATGTAAATTAGCTTTCTTTAACGGTCTGCGATTGCTTCCAAATTCTCTTTCCAAGGTCTGCAGCCTAAAAGCCTATTATTAGCTTTCTCGACCAATGGACTCCACAAGATACCTACAACAGATTTGTGTTTCTGTCTGTAGACTGGCACACACCCACTTAACCAGTCACGTAACAGCTGTAACAAATTACAATAATTCAAATACCGCACTCAATATACAGAAACAGAGAACTGATTTTCCATGATTGCGATTAAGTATATAAATCATGTAATATATCACGAAAGTTATAAAGAATATTGTCAGGTTATAAGACTACCGCAAGAGCTGAAAGTGATTCGAATAAATCGGAGTATGCCTCTTGGCATTGTACGTCGGCTTGCCAACACCACGAAAGTGAACACCGTTAGAAAATGTTGTAGGGCCTACTCCATGCTTTTCGATGAAATTTCCTACATCTTCACTGTGTGGAGATGCACGACTTGCGTCTAACATTCAAAATAAGCCGTGGAACATTTCATAAGTCTGTATCTGCCAAGCTAATTTATACTGTCAGTAATGAAGCTGAGATATAGCGGGTGTGCAAAATAAAACCAACCAGAATATTGATAGATGGTTTATAAGAAGGGTAAAAGGACTGATCCCCATAATTAAAGACCAATATCCTTAAGGGCGCTATGATGCACACGTCTTGAACTCGTACTGAGTTCCCAGACATAAAATTTCATTGATACGGTAAAGCTGCTGTCCACAAATTATCTCGGATTTAGAAAGCAACGCTCGTGCGAAACAGCTTGCCCTTTCCTCTCGTGATATGGAGAAAGCCATGGATGGATGGGGACAGGCAGATTCCATATCCCTAAATTTCCGGAAAGCGTTTGACACGGAGCTCTACTGCCGACTTGGGACGAAGGTCACAGCATCCGGTTTTGGTTATTAAATAAGTGGGTGGCTTGAAGACTTCTTAAGCAACAGAACCCAGTACGTGTTCCCCGACGGCGAGTGTTCATCAGAGATAAGTGTATCGTCACTAGTGCTACAAGTAACGGTGACCGGAGCGCTGTTATTCTTCATGTACGTAAATGATAGGACCGCTGATATTGTCTATGCACATAAATGACCTGGTGGACAAGGTTAACAGCACTTTACGGTTTTGGCTGACGTCTCTGTGGTTTACGGGAGGGTGTCATCGTTGAGTGTCTGTAGGAATACGCAAGATGACTTACAGGAAATTTCTTGTTGGTGTGACGAATTGCAACTTGTTCTCAATGTTGAAAAGTGTCAGTTAAAAGAGATGAGTAGGATAAAACAGACCTGTATCGTTCGAATACAGCATGGGTAGGGCACAGCTGCAGACAGTGACTTCGATTAAATATTTTGGAGTAAGGTTGCAGAGCGATATGAAATGGAATGAGCAGATTAGGTTGGTAGTCGGAATAGCGAATGCTCCGATTTATTGGAAGAATATTGGAAAATCATAGCTTATCCACAAATGAGAAGGCGTATAGAATGTTAGTGCAACTGACTCTTAGAGTACTTTTCGAGTGTTCAGGATCTGCACCAAGTCAGATTAAAGGAAGGCGTGGAAGCAATTCAGAGGCTGGCTGCTAGATTTCTTACCAGTAGGTTCCATCAGCACCCAAGTGTTACGAAGATGCTTCGCGAACTCAAATGGGAATCCATGGAGGGAAGACGATATTATGTTCACAAGGCAATATTGAGCAGATTTAGAGAACCGGACCATAAAGAGAAGACCGAGAAGTTAGAGATCTTACGGAGGCTTTTAGGTAGTCCGAAAGAACAGACACCAAGTGTTCATATAATTTTAATAGTCGTTTAACCCTCGCTCTGTTTGCGAGGGGCTCGGAAAGGAAATGATGTGATTAGTAATGACACAAGTTTCCCTCTGCCATGCATATGATGGTTTTGTGAAGTATGTACGTATGTAGAGAAAAATCACAGAAGGTGCTGGAAGAGGCCTCCGCTGAAGGCGATGCAGCGCTGTGCTCGATTTGTCAAACTGTGAGACTCGTGTAGCAGCTTTGCCTCGCGGGTGGAGGCAGTAACGTTTTCAGTTTTCTGCTGTAGCTCTTACCGCGTGTGAGGATTATTTGAATACAGCTGAACCTTCAAATAACCCGTAGGTGAAAATCAGGCGTTCGAGAATGTCTGGAAATTGTACTGCCCCTGCTGACTGTCCTCTTCTCAGCAAAAAACCTCATGCACTCGAGAGAACATTGTCGAGGCAGTGAATGCGGTTGCTCCGTCTTACTGAAAATGTGTGTACAGTCGTTCCTCTTCTTTGAGTTGCATCGAATTTGGATTAAATTGTTTTTCGGCATACCGGTTACCACAGTGGTTAGCAAGTTGCGGACCGCTGGCAACATGCGACCCGAATCAAGTATTCGTCCGACCCGCGATTCTCAACCGTATAATACAGATATAAGCATCTAGCAACCAACACCCAAACATTAAAACGTCAATTGGTGTTAAGAGTTCCTTAAGAGTGTAATTGTACTGCTCAGTAACAATCAAAACTACTAACAGTGGCAGTGAACTTCCTTGTGTTGAGAAATTTAGAAGGAGCGATCTGTTTTACTTCATTCTTTCTAAAGTCAAGATCGCATAAATATTTCTTTATTTACAACAACCGTTTTCGATAGACTTTTGTCATCTACATGTCTTCAAAGCTTTTTGTTATGAAATGTGTTCATTTTGAGTTGAAACGTCGTGCCAAGTTGTCGTGTTTTTTAATAGTAAATGTTTTACTTATGATAATCGTTTGTATAAAATGCAACATTTTATTCATTAACACGACAACTTGGCACGAGATACCAACTCAAAAAGAACACATTACATAACAAAAATTTCTTACTGTGCACCAAACACCAATCTGAACATAATGCAATGGCGCTTTTAACTACCATTTGGTATACTATGATTCAGAACAACATAGACTGAGGAGCCAAAGAAACTGGTACGCCTGCCTAATTTCGCGTAGGGCACCCGCGAACACGCAAAAGAGCCGCAACACAACGTGGCATGGACTCGACTATTGTCTGAAATAGTGCAGGAGGTAATTGACACCATGAATCCTGCAGGGCTGTCTATAAATCAGTAAGAGTACGAGGGGATGGAGGTCTCCTCTAAACAACACGTTACAAGGCATCCCAGATATGCTCAATAACGTTCGTGTCTGGGGAGTTTGGTGGCCATCGGAAATTTTTAAACTCAGAAGAGTATTCCTGGATCCACTCTGTAGCAATTCTGTACTTGTGGGGTGTCGCATTGTCCTGCTGGAATTGCCCAAGTCCGTTGGAATGCACAATTCACATGAACGGATGCAGGTGATCAGATAGGATACGTGTCATCTGTCAGTCGTATCTATCGTTGCAACTGCACACGCCCCACACCATTACGGAACTTCCACCAGCTTCACCAGTCCTCTGCTGAAATGCAGGGTCCATGGATTCATGAGGTTGTCTCCATACCCGTACACCTCCACACGTTCGATACAATATGAAAAAATACTCGTCCGACGAGGTAACATGTTTCCAGTCGTCAACTGTCCAGTGTCGGTTTTTAACGGCCCAGGCGAGACGTAAAGTTTTGTGCCGCACTGTCATCCCGGTTGTGCGAGTGGCCTTGGCTCCGAAAACCCATATCGATGATGTTCCGTTGAATGGTTCAAGCGCTGAAACTTGTTGATGGAACAGCAATAAAATTTTATCAGTTTGCGGAAGAGTAGCATGTCTGTCACGTTGAACGATTCTCTTGAGTCGTCGTTGGTCCAGTTCTTGCAGGATCTTTCTCCGGCCGCAGTGATGTCGAATATTTGATATTTTACCGGATCCCTGATATTCACGGTAAACTCGTCTAATGACCGTATGGAAAAATCCGCACTTCATCGCTACGTGGGATTTTCTGTGTCCCATCGGTCGTGCACCGTCTGTAACACCACTTTCAAACTCTCTTAAATCTTGATAACCTGCCGTGCTAGCAGCAGTAACCGATGTAAAATTTGCGCCAGACTCTTGTAGTCTTATATGAAAGGCTTATTTCAATAGTGGTACGAGTCCATTACCTCCACTTGTCTATGATGCTTCTGAAATTAATGGTCGACACAAACAGAAAGAAAGGTTCATCTCTAGCAAGAAACCATATGCTTGAATATTTCTGGTATCTCTGCTGCAGATTTTTCAGCGCTCATTTAACTTTAGGACCCTGTATCTCAGAATGAACAAAAATGGACTTATATCACTATTGAAATAAGCCCATCATATAGGCGTTGCCGACCGCAGCGCCGTATTCTGCCTGTTTACAAATCTCTGTATTTGAATGTGCATGCCTATACCAGTTTCTTTGACGCTTCAGTGTATATTCTGTAATTTCACATACCGTGATAAGCTGAAGCAGGCTTCATCTGAAGAAATGGAAAACTGACCATCAAAATGTTCTTATTTCAATTTACCCAGAAACCACCGGCGGAGATCTACACGCTAAGGACCGTCTGGACGCTTTAACTACTGCACAACAATAAAGCTGTAAGAATGTGGATGAGAGTTCTTTTCGATTGGTTTGGACAAGACGATCATTTACTTCCCACTTGCTCCAACATGGTCAAAAATGGGAGTATGATGGGGTTTTTGATGCTTCTGACCACGACTTTTACTTGCAAGTAGAAGAATTCAAAATAACGGATGAAATATGGAGAAAAGAATTTGAAAAATTTGATGAAATACAGAAAAATAGTTTTCAGTGAAGTTTTATAACATTAATGGTGAACGGTATAACAAAACTTACTCTGTTACTGTCTTTATTACAGATAATATATTTTAGTAACAAAAACCGAACGTTTGATAATTCTTCTTAATCTTCTTTCTCGTTTGCTTCTTTTTCTTCACATTCATTTCCTTCTTCATCTTCTTCCTCACCGACATATGTATCTTCATCGGCTACAGCACTTGAATCCTCGTAATCCTTTACAGCAAGTACTAAGCTTCCGACAGCAAAGTCTTCCCTTTCCTAGGAGATGGTTGAAGCAGATAAGAAAATTCGTAATAGTACAATATAATTTAACAAAGTTAAATTTATCAAGGAGAAACTTATGGATATGAAATTATATACTTATTTTATTAAGAGCATTTTTATATTCTTAATATATTTGATATACTACATATTTAGAAATTATATTTCTATTTTGTGACAACTTATTAGCAGGACTATAGAAATAATAATTGTTTGAATATTCGAGCATATGTGTTTCATTCGTATTTTAGTAAAATATTCTGTTTTCTTTTCTCACTTTAAGTAACGGCATTTTGCAGCTGTCGCTTGAAAAGTGACTCAGAGCCGGAGTTACGGCTAGTTGCTGGATTTTAAGGCTGATTCACGAAGATAATAGTACATACTTAAAAACAGAATGAAAAAGAAGGCGGAAGGTCGTGGAATCTTAACCCTGTTCCTCGCTAGCATTTTAAACATTTCTCTTTTTTGCCTGCATTTCGGTGATAAGTTAATCATTAAAAAATAATAATTAAGTAATGGAATAAGTGTTCGTAATTAAGAACATACCTCACACATTTAAAAAAGATTTCGCTCTGATTTCGCTGAATAAAAATATTTCATTCGAACCGAATTAAACCTTCAGAAGAAACAGATGGCCAGTTCTATGACCAGGTTCAGTAGTTCCAGCATTACTCTAGCCAACATGTTAAACGAACCTTCCTGACTCAGAAATAATTATTGTGATTCATGAGCAATTTTCTAGATTCTAACCCAGTGTGTGGCATCTGCTTCTTCAGATTATTGCAGTCAAATGTGTGTGAATTCCTAAGGGACCAAACTTCGAAGATTACCGGTCCCTATACTTACACAGCACTTAAACTAGCTTATGCTAGGAACAACAGACATACCCATGCCCGAGGGAGGACTCGAACGTCCGGCGGAAGGTGCCGCGCAGTCTGTGACATTCCGCCTCTAACAGCCCGGCCAATCCGCGCAGCTCAGCTCTTAATTTTCATAGCACACCCCTTTCTTTTTAACTCACTGGGGCTCAAACCGCGTGGCCACTCCGCATGGCCCTATATTTATCTTTAGGAATAAGTTGTGCTATTTACTGTCCTTCAGGGTTGTTATTTAATCATATCTGTTACATTTTTGTTCTTATGTCAAGGAATCCTGCATACTCGGTTCGCTAGACAAACAACTAGACAACTCGTATTGATGAGGTTTATTGTTGTTGTTGTTGTTGTGGTCTTCAGTCCTGAGACTGGTTTGATGCAGCTCTCCATGCTACTCTATCCTGTGCAAGCTTCTTCATCTCCCAGTACTTACTGCAACCTACGTCCTTCTGAATCTACTTAGTGTATTCATCTAGTGGTCTCCCTCTATGACTTTTACCCTCCACACTGCCCTCCAATGCTAAATTTGTGATCCCTTGATGCCTCAGAACATGTCCTACCAACCGGTCCTTTCTTCTTGTCAAGTTGTACCACAAACACCTCTTCTCCCCAATTCTATTCAATACCTCCTCATTAGTTATGTGATCTACCAATCTAATCTTCAGCATTCTTCTGTAGCACCACATTTCGAAAGCTTCTATTCTCTTCTTGTCCAAACTTTTTATCGTCCATGTTTCACCTCCATACATTGCTGCACTCCATACAAATACTTTCAGAAACTACTTCCTGACACTTAAATCTATACTCAATGTTAAAAAATTCCTCTTCTTCAGAAACGCTTTCCTTGCCATTGCCAGTCTACAATTTATATCCTCTCTACTTCGACCATCATCAGTTATTTTGCTCCCCAAATAGCAAAACTCCTTTACTACTTTAAGTGTCTCATTTCCTAATCTAATTCCCTCAGCATCACCCGACTTAATTCGACTACATTCCATTATCCTCATTTTACTTTTGTTGATGTTCATCTTATATCCTCCTTTCAAGACACTGTCCATTCCGTTCAACTGCTCTTCCAAGTCCTTTGCTGTCTCTGACAGAATTACAATGTCATCGGCGAACCTCAATGTTTTTATTTCTTCTCCATGGATTTTAATACCTACTCCAAATTTTTCTTTTGTTTCCTTTACTGCTTGCTCAATATACAGATTGAATAACATCGGGGAGAGGCTACAACCCTGTCTCACTCCCTTCCCAACCACTGCTTCCCTTTCATGTCCGTCAACTCTTATAACTGCCATCTGGTTTCTGTACAAATTGCAAATGGCCTTTCGCTCCCTGTATTTTACCCCTGCCACCTTTAGAATTTGAAAGAGAGTATTCCAGTCAACATTGTCAAAAGCTTTCTCTAAGTCTACAAATGCTAGAAACGTAGGTTTTCCTTTCCTTAATCTTTCTTCTAAGATGAGTCGTAAGGTCAGTATTGCCACACGAGTTCCCATATTTCTACGGAATCCAAACTGATCTTCCTCGAGGACGACCTCTACCAGTTTTTCCATTCGTCTGTAAAGAATTCGTGTTAGTAATTTGCAGCTGTGAATTATTAAACTGATTGTTCAGTAATTTTCACATCTGTCAACACCTGCTTTCTATGGGATTGGAATTATTATATTCTTCTTGAAGTCTGAGGGTATTTCGCCTGTCTCATACATCTTGCTCACCAGATGGCTCTCCCAAGGCCGTCAGTAGTTCGAATGGAATGTTGTCTACTCCCGGGGCCTTGTTTCGACTCAAGTCTTTCAGTGCTCTGTCAAACTCTTCAGGCAGTATTGTATCTCCCATTTCGTCTTCATCTACATTCTCTTCAATTTCCAGAATACTGTCCTCGAGTACGTCGCCCTTGTATAGACCCTCTATATACTCCTTCCAACTTTCTGCTTTGCCTTCTTTGTTTAGAACTGGGTTTCCATCTGAGCTCTTGATATTCATACAAGTGGTTCTCTTTTCTCCAAAGGTTTCTTTAATTTTCCTGTAGGCAGTATCTTTCTTGCCTAATTGGTTTCATTGTCTACTTCCAGCTCCTCTCTTCCCTCTTGTGCAGCTGTCTCTTCATCTTCTAGGCTGGTGCTTAGTGTATCTTAGAAATACTCTGCCCATCTTCCCACTATCTGTTCTTCCTCCCTTATCATTTTCCCATCTTTACTGGAACAGGCCATTGTTTTTGGTTGGAATCTATTCTACATTTTGCCTATGGCATGATAGAACTTTCTTATTTCAGTCTGTTCCTTTAGTTCTTCTAGTTCTTGAAATTTCTTCTTATTCCACTCTCATTTCTTTCTCTTGCACAGTCTGTTAGCTCTTCTCCTTAATTCTCTATATTGTTCTACATTATTTCTGGTTTCTCTCTCTCTAGCACTTTTGTTCTTGCCCTGTTTTTATCCTTTATTGCTGACCTGCAATCTTCATCAAACCACCCCTGGGTTCTTCTGTTCCTTCTTATGCCTATTATTTCCTCTGCAGCATCCTTAATGGCTTTTTCAAACCTGTTCAACCTTTCATCTACTCCTACTGTGGTCTCTTCATTGCTCAACTTTCTGCTTAGTGTTACTTGGTATTTTTTTACTTCATCAGGGATGTTCAGTTTGTCTGTATTCCATTTCATCATCTTTCCCATTCTGTTGCCATTTGTTAGTGACAGTTTCTCTCTCAAGACTGATTTTATCAAAAAGTGGTCTGAATCACAGTTCGGCCGTCTGCAGCTCCGTACATCCGTAACTGACGTGGAGTGGCGTGCAATCACTAAAATATGGTCAATCTGATTGACTACTCCATTGGCTGCCGACTTCCAAGTACCCAGATGGATCCTTTTATGTGGAAAGCAGGTACTTTTAATAATCATATTATTCCTTGCTGCGAATTGGCATAGTAAGTCTCCATTCTCATTGTTTTCTTCATGTAGTGAATATTTTCCAGAAACTCCATACGGATGTTCATTCCTTCCTATTTTTGCATTAAAATCTTCTATTACTAGCATCAGGTCATATTTAGGTACTGCACAGTATACTTTTTCCATGTCTTCGTAGACTGTTCTTTAATTACATCCTCCTTTTCGTCTGTTGGTGCATGTGCATTAACTATTGATATATTCCTAAATTTACCTTTTAGTCTGAGTCTGCACATCCTTTCATTTATGGGTTTAAATTCTAGAAGGCTTTTCCTAACTTCCCTAGTTGTTATAAACCCTGTTCCAAGCTGGCCTGTTCTTTCTTCTGGTCCACTATATACCAATGAGTACTCAGGTTTATCTATCTGCCCATTCCCCTGCCATCTTATTTCCTGTAGCCCTACAATATCATATTTGAATTTTAAAATTTCATTGGCTATTTCTTTCATTTTTCCAGGCTGAAGCATTGTCCTCACATTCCATGATGCTACTGTTAGATCCTTTATCCGTTTCCTTTGCCGGTGTCGTGATACATGCTTTCCATCCAGTTTCCGAGGCTTCTGCTGAATATCCGTAATATTCTTCTTTTTACAGTATGGGGTTATTAGCCCCATGCCCAACCCCCAACCTGGAGGACCAGGATTTGTATGAGGTTTACTCCTCTAGGGAAGCTGGCTTCACTGCGCCTCTAGAGCCCTCCCTGCCCTATGTTGTGGGACACACTTTGTCTGGCTCCTCCGGCGAGACCAGTCCGGCTTGGGAGACCCTGCCAGTAGCTATGCTACTGCCGGCATAGCTCTCGACTTCACCGAAGCACGCAAACCCTCTCACCCGGCACTGAAGGTGCCTACTATAAGGCGGTGTCCCCCGGGCTGTGCGCAAGTCAAAAACCAATCGAGCCCCTGGGGAAGACAGCATAATTGCTGAATTAATAAAAACTGGTGGTGAGGCTGTAATACAGGAACTGCATACATTAATATCAGATATATGGGAAACAGAAACTATGCCAGATAATCGGAAAATTGGAATAATAGTCCCCATTTATAAGAAAGGGGACATAACAGCATGTGAAAACTATAGAGGTGTAACATTCCTAAGTACAGCTTATAAGATCTTCACAAGTATATTAAACGAAAGGATACGGAAGTGTGCAGAAGGCATACTAGGGGAATATCAGTGTGGCTTTCGACTAGGCAGAGGAACAACTGATCAAATATTTGTGATAAGGCAAATGATGGAAAAGTTCTATGAATATTAGATCTGCGTTTCTTATTCATCGATTTCAAAAAAGCCTTTGACAGCATAAATCGGGAAGAACTATACAGAGTACTGAAAGAAGTTGGTATATGTGCTAAATTAATAAGACTAATCAGAATGACAATGGCAGAGACAAGAGCAAAAGTAAAGGTACTTAGCAGAACAAGTGAAAGCTTTGACTTTAATAAAGGTGTGAAGCAAGGGGATAGTCTCTCCACTATCCTATTCAACATAGCCCTGCATAGTGCAGTAAATAAAAATCAACAAAGAGGTACCATATTTATGAAAACTAGCCACATATGTGCATACGCTGATGACATTGCTATTGTAGGAAGAAATGCCAATATACTCCTAGAAACATACCGGGCACTGGAAACAGAAGCCTTAAAAATTGGCCTCATAGTAAATGAAAGCAAAACAAAATATATGGTAATGTCACAATCTGAGGCCAGAAGAACCCCTAAAAACCTAAACATCAATGGGAAATACTGCAATGGAGTGTCCTCTTTTAACTACTTGGGAGCCCTAATAACAAATGATAACAGTATTGGAAAGGCTATAAGGGAAAGAATAGAAGCAGGGAACACAGCTTACTTTGCAAATATGCAGCTTTTCAAAAGTAGCCTTGTTACAAGAAAAACTAAATTGCTAATATATAATTCCCTAGTCCGCCCAGTTATCACATACGGCTCAGAGTTGTGGACATTGACAGAACACGATAAAAATGCTCTAAGAAGCATTGAGCGGAAAATACTACGCAAAATCTATGGGCCAATAAGGGAGGAAGAAGGCTGGAGAATACGCTACAGCCGGCCGATGTGGCCGTGTGGTTCTAGGCGCTGCAGTCTGGAACCGCGGGACCGCTACGGTCGCAGGTTCGAATCCTGCCTCGGGCATGGCTGTGTGTGATGTCCTTAGGTTAGTTAGGTTTAACTAGTTGTAAGTTCTAGGGGACTAATGACCTCAGAAGTTGAGTCCCATAGTGCTCAGAGCCATTTGAACCAATACGCTACAATGCCGAATTACAAGAGTTAATACAAGGCAGGGACATAATAAAATTTGTGAAATCACAGCTAATACGATGGCTAGGTCACTTGGAGAGAATGGCAGAGGATAGAATTCCAAAGAAAATGATGAAGGGTATGATCCATTCAGGTAGGCGAAAAGGGAGACCTAGAAGAAGATGGATCGATGAGGTAATAATGGATATCACCAGTATGGGAGTCCTGGGGTGGAAAAGAGCAGCAAATAACCGAGAAGTGTGGAGGAAGATTGTTGAAGAAGCCAAGGCTCACCAAGGGCTGTAGAGCTACTGAAGAAGAAGTATCTATCTTACCCCTAGTGAGATAGGCCTCTACATCCTTACATTTGTTCTCTAGCCATCCCTGCTTAGCCATTTAGCACTTCCTGCCGATCTCATTTTTGAGACGTTTGTATTCCTTTTTGCCTGCTTCATTCACTGCATTTTTATATTTAGTCCTTTCATCAATTAAATTCAACATTTCTTCTGTTACCCAAGGATTTCTACTAGCCCTTGTCTTTTTACCTACTTGATCGTCTGCTGCCTTCACTACTTCATCCCTCAGAGCTACCCATTCTTCTTCTACTGTATATCTATCCCCCATTTGTGGCAATTGTTCCCTTATGCTGTCCCTGAAACTCTGTACAATCTCTGGTTTAATCAGTTTGTCCAGATCCCATCTTCTTAAATTCCCACCTTTTTGTAGTTTCTCCAGTTTTAATCTACGAGGTTTATTACAACAAGGCAACTACAAGTATTTAACTTTGAGACATGTGTCGCAAGCAAAGGAAGACATAGAAAATCATCAGTCTTCTTCAGTGTAGACGAGCACAAGTCTGTACTACATAGATGTTTGTTAATGATAGAGGCTACATTGCGTCGGCTAACGAAGTGGCTAACTTTGAAACTGCTGTCGAAGTGGTCTGCCACCAGTCGGGCACAGTGCTTCACATTGACGCCGCTGCTGTCGCGTTGTCTTCCTGGAGGGCGGTGGGTCGGCGTGTGACTGGCTGACCTCTTCTCATAGCCGTCTCTTCTCTATCGTTCCCGACTGGAGATTCGGCGCTGACTACGCCGTAATATTTGTTACGTTGCACGAAATGCAGTAAACAACTTTCGGTACAGTTTTAATTCTATCACTCTGTTGAAGAACTAGCAAGTGGTTGCTGTAACCAGTATATGCAGAGGTTATCTTCTGACTTCACTTGTGATAGCCAACTATTGCTAGGCGCATTTCGTAAAATTTCAGATAAAAACCTTCAAAAATCATGTACAACTGATAATTTTCTCCAACAAGTTTCTTTTTTGAGGTGCCGTACACTGCTGTGTATCTAAACTCCGTCGCTAACACTATAAATATTTTAACAAATGTGTTTCAAAAGTTTATATATGAATCTGTCAAGAAACCGTATTAAACTGTACAAGTGACATGTTAGTGTCAACGGAAAGCGTGACCACTGTGAAGGAATTTGTGTTTTTCTTGGTTGTCTCTTTGATGAATGAGTGGTGTCGTTTCGAGTGAAACTACTGGCCGCGGTCAGCAGGCTGTAATTGGGTCTGTCTGGACACTCCGCCACAACAGACGCACCAACCGTAACTGATCGCTACGCTGCCCTCGCCCCACCGGAAATGCTACGCAGCGGTCTATTGTTCACCAACATGTGAGAAGCGTCCATTCGATACGTGACACCACGTACCACCCACGAAACGTTCACTTCCCCATTCAACTGCTTAGGACACGTCCAGCTCACAAAACGATCTCGTCACGGAAGCAGCCCCGAAAGAAAAACTGAAATCTACCCATAAAGCGTGGGAAGGGTCAAAATGCAAGGGGTACTAATTGATGGGTAAAATTTATCTCGATAATCTGTAGCCGGATACAAAAATGGTTACAAAATTCAAATACCGCTATGCTTGCGACCACTGTACTACATGCGCTGTAAAAAATTTTAAGACCCAAAACAGTATCGTCAGATTTAAATCATATCCACCCAAAAGGCGTGGGAAGTGTCAAAATGCAAGGGATACTAATTCATGGATAAAATCTTGATAATCTGTAGCCGGATGCAAAAGTGGTTACAAAATTCAAATACCGCTATGCTTGCGACCTCTGTACTACATGCGCTGTAAAAAATTGTAAGACCCAGAACAGTATCGTCAGATTTAAATCCCCAGTCGCCAGCCTCGCTCAAAATTACTAAGCACCTTCTTGTAAATGGGAGACAGATCAGAGTGTCAGTGATGTTATGGAAAGTACCTAAAGGTATAAGGGGCAGGCCAGCTTCGGTGCTGTGGCCAGCTGCGCTAGGTTCCTCGGTTGAGCATTCACGGCGCGAACATACTCTCTGTTGAGTTTAAACCCGGAGAGTTGGGTGTCAAATGGAGTACGAATAAGTCATCCTGAACCTCTTTGAACCACGCACATACACTGCGAGATGTGTGACACGTTGCATTGTCTCGCTCGTAGATTCCATCACGCCGGAGAAAAGCACACTGCATGTACGGGTGGACATGGCCCTCGAGGATACATGCAGGCTTAACGTAGATTCATTTTGCCTTCCAGAATGACGATGTCACCCAGGCAATGCTACGAAAACGTTCCCCAGACCATAACTCTCCCTCGATTGTTGCAGTGTGTTTGCTTTCGGACTTATCATACCGTACCTGGCAACTGTCACCAGTCTGCTGGCCATCAAACATGGTTCACCTGAAAAGGCCACCTGTCACCACTCAGTGGACGTCCATTTCCGGTACTGGCGTGCAAATTTCAGTCTTCGTCGATAATGAACAGCAGTCAGAACGGGTCTTTCAACCAAGCACCCGCTGCGGATGCCCAAAGCAGCGTAGTTCACAGAAAGGTCGTTGAGGAGACGCTGTTGTTAGCCCTTTGGTTCGCCAGAGCGGTCAGTTGCTCAACAGTCGCACGTCTATTCGCCGGTACACATCTCGGCGGCCGACGTTCGCCGCTGTCGTTTATGGTCAGTGGTGGACAACAGATGCCTTGGTGCCTGTTTTCGATAGCTTTCGTTATGCTCGATATAAAGTACTTTGACGACGGCGGCACGCGAACTAGTTACAAACGGAGATGCTTCCACCCTTGGTCAAAAAGCCAATGTACATTTCCTTTTGGACGCCATACAGATTTCTTTGTTTCCACCTTAAGACAACGAATGCACTGTTCTCCGCGACCTCAGGACAAACCTTATATACCCTCCGCTAATAGTGCTGTCACTCGTCTGTGAAGGCTAATGCAAGTTGACATTGTAACACGTGGTAGTCACATTAATTTGATTGAACCGTGTAGCCTTCTGCTAATTTTTTGTTGTCTCTGTTCCTTTTCTGTACCACGAGCGTCTCAAAGAAAAGTGCTTTGTTTCTTTTGTTTATTGTGTTACAAGTAAACATTACTAGTAAACACCATAACCGTGTTCCATCGTTTAACATATTGTTTGTCAGTGAAACGAATGAACGTCAAATTTTTCAAATGGCTCTGAGCGCTATGGGACTTAACATCTGAGGTCATCAGTCCCCTTGAATTTAGATCTACTTAAACCTCAGGACATCACACATATCCATGCCCGAGACATGATTCGAGCCTGCGACCGTAGCTGTCGCGCGGTTCCAGACTGATGCGCCTAGAACCGCTCGACCACACCGGCCGGCGAATGAATGCCAATTTTTGTAAGAACACGCATTGGAGTTTTGTCCGTTGCGGCAGCTTTCACCTGTTACTGCAGTTTTTCCAGTAGCAGCAGTGTAAGCAGAAAGACAGAGAGATCTAGTAAGGTCATCAGAACGGGTACGTAAGAAACAAAAGTTATGTTAGCAAGATATGACTTTCATATGTTTGGTGGCTAAACACACACACACACACACACACACACACACACACACACACCAGACCTCAGTAAGCAGTTAGCGCGTTTATGCTCGGGGAGTGTTGTGCTGGGGCCTGATGGGTACGGACTGCTCTGTGGACAGTCCACAGATAGACGTATTTGGATTGTTTTGTGTGAATTTGTCATTTTTATTTCAGTTGCTTTTGAAGTCAGGGGTAGCCACGCTAGTTAATTTTAGGAATAACTTTTGTTAAGATTTAAGGTCATTCTTGAGCTTTTAGTAAGGAACACTTCCTGTATGAGTGAGGTTGGCTCCACGTGTAGAATAAAAGAGATTTTGTCTTCGCAGATCATCAGTGTATTGGAATCTTTCTCGCTGTGCGAGGTGAGTTACGACAGGGGAGATGTTGAATTTTAGACTGAATATGAGTTTTCGGTACTTGTAAGTCGGTGGCTCTGTGCAGCCACACTGCGGTTGGTCAGTAGTAGAGTTCAAGCCTATTCCTTGTTAATTTACAGTAAATCTGTGCACCTTCAGAACATGAATGTTATACGAAACGTATTCCTAATTTACACTCCTGGAAATTGAAATAAGAACACCGTGAATTCATTGTCCCAGGAAGGGGAAACTTTATTGACACATTCCTGGGGTCAGATACATCACATGATCACACTGACAGAACCACAGGCACATAGACACAGGCAACAGAGCATGCACAATGTCGGCACTAGTACAGTGTATATCCACCTTTCGCAGCAATGCAGGCTGCTATTCTCCCATGGAGACGATCGTAGAGATGCTGGATGTAGTCCTGTGGAACGGCTTGCCATGCCATTTCCACCTGGCGCCTCAGTTGGACCAGCGTTCGTGCTGGACGTGCAGACCGCGTGAGACGACGCTTCATCCAGTCCCAAACATGCTCAATGGGGGACAGATCCGGAGATCTTGCTGGCCAGGGTAGTTGACTTACACCTTCTAGAGCACGTTGGGTGGCACGGGATACATGCGGACGTGCATTGTCCTGTTGGAACAGCAAGTTCCCTTGCCGGTCTAGGAATGGTAGAACGATGGGTTCGATGACGGTTTGGTTGTACCGTGCACTATTCAGTGTCCCCTCGACGATCACCAGTGGTGTACGGCCAGTGTAGGAGATCGCTCCCCACACCATGATGCCGGGTGTTGGCCCTGTGTGCCTCGGTCGTATGCAGTCCTGATTGTGGCGCTCACCTGCACGGCGCCAAACACGCATACGACCATCATTGGCACCAAGGCAGAAGCGACTCTCATCGCTGAAGACGACACGTCTCCATTCGTCCCTCCATTCACGCCTGTCGCGACACCACTGGAGGCGGGCTGCACGATGTTGGGGCGTGAGCGGAAGACGGCCTAACGGTGTGCGGGACCGTAGCCCAGCTTCATGGAGACGGTTGCGAATGGTCCTCGCCGATACCCCAGGAGCAACAGTGTCCCTAATTTGCTGGGAAGTGGCGGTGCGGTCCCCTACGGCACTGCGTAGGATCCTACGGTCTTGGCGTGCATGCGTGCGTTGCTGTGGTCCGGTCCCAGGTCGACGGGCACGTGCACCTTCCGCCGACCACTGGCGACAACATCGATGTACTGTGGAGACCTCACGCCCCACGTGTTGAGCAATTCGGCGGTACGTCCACCCGGCCTCCCGCATGCCCACTATACGCCCTCGCTCAAAGTCCGTCAACTGCACTTACGGTTCACGTCCACGCTGTTGCGGCATGCTACCAGTGTTAAAGACTGCGATGGAGCTCCGTATGCCACGGGAAACTGGCTGGCACTGACGGCGGCGGTGCACAAATGCTGCGCAGCTAGCGCCATTCGACGGCCAACACCGCGGTTCCTGGTGTGTCCGCTGTGCCGTGCGTGAGATCATTGCTTGTACAGCCCTCTCACAGTGTCCGGAGCAAGTATGGTGGGTCTGACACACCGGTGTCAATGTGTTCTTTTTTCCATTTCCAGGAGTGTATATTAAATTGGTTCTCTCATCGTTGTGCTTACTGTCCCATGTGTTGGCCAGAGCATTCTCTGCTGAGTAGGCATTGAGTTTTTTTTTTTTTGGTCCTGGTAGTAATAATGCAGTGTTTATTTCGAGTTCTTGCGGTATGAGCGAGTGTACGAGCATTTAATTCGATTTCTGAATTCATCGTTGCTTCACTCGATTTAGTGGACTGACGAATTTTCTTTAACTTTCGTGTAATGCAGGAGGCCACATCATTCTGTTATTTTGATTAATTTTATTTGCCTTTATTTGGCCCAAGTTCAACAAAACTGTCTAATAATTTTTTGAACCATATGTTGTAAAGTAAATCAAAACTTTTATATTGTAATCCGAGCCCCCATCTTCAGTGTATCTGAGGTGGAGTAAGACGAAAACTCCATTAATAGATTTAAACATTATATTCCGCCTCCTTGATTAATACTCGTGTAATAAATATATAAGCTAGGTATCCTTTATGTATTCCTTTTAAGTAATTATCAGGCGCAAGCAGTCAGTGGGCCTACACTTCGATTCTTAGACGAAGTGCATTAATTCAAGGAACTATGTAATCTGTTTTCATCCAGCTCAATGATAATTTTTTACCTGGCGACCCGACTAAGCGTAGTGTAGCAATATTTCACATACTTTTCAGCTGACACGTTTTACAAACATTTTGCATTCCCATTGAAACAGATACATTTCAAATGTGTTCACGGTCTACTGAGCCAACACTCGACGCTTATGCAAGTAAAGTAATCTCGCTTGGTAAACTTATACGACCTATGTAGCGTAGTTTTGCGCCGTGATAATTTAGTAACCGAAGATCAAAACGAAACTGCATCAATGTTTTACTTTCTATTAGTGAAAATTCGACGAAAATTAATATAAAGAATAAGGAAACCACTGATGTTATCTTCATCCAGTAAAATCTGAGATAAAAGTCTTTCGTAAAATTTTCGTTGTTTTACGTGTTTCAGTGACAAGCAGAGATGTTGTAATATTGCCGTCGAGCAACTTTCATTAATCTCTAAACTATTCAAGCTAAATGAAAATTAATTTGTACTTTTGATTACTTTATGTCACCGATCAAGTTTTCAGATAATCAAACTACGTACTTTTCACTAGTAAATTGTTTGCAGTTCATTTTCAAGAAAGCAGTAAAGAACTCATTGTATGAATTCAGTTCATCAATGTCATGGAAACCAGACATGTACACTACCGCATATTACCGTAATACATAGATTCACATTTGATTCACGTTTTGTATTTATCTCAAGCATTCAAACATCATTCAAATACACTGATGAGCATGAAGATTACGACCACTGGCCACCGTGACATTGCGGTCACGTGATGCGGTAAAAAAGTATGTAAGTGTAGCAGATTCGGACGGGGAATCACCCTAGTGAAGACACGGGCTGCAAATGAGGAAATCCATTGAGATAAGCGACTTTGACAAAGGGGAGCTTATTGTTACGCAGAGCCCGTGAACGAGTATCTCGAGAACGGTGAAGCTGATCTAATGTTCACGAGCTACTGTAGTGAGCATCAACAAAAAGAGGTAGGACAGTCAAACTATCACTAGGCGCTAAGTGGCTCGACGCCCACGACTTTTCTCAGAACGTGAAGTTCGGAGTCTTGTCTGCTCTATAAAGAACATCAGATTGTGATCTTTGGCATCTGTGCCGAAAGAGGAGAATGCTGGGGCACACGTAAGTGTTTCGGAGCACACTGTTCATCGTATATTGTTGAACATGGAGCCACGCAGGAGACCACCCCTCCGTGAACTGCAGTGCGCACGGGATTTGACCGTTGATCAATAGAAACGTGAAGGGCTCTTCGGCTGAATTATATTTTTGCTACACTATGTCGATGGTGTCATCTTCAAGGAGAACGGCGGCTCGTAAAGTGAAGAGCGCCCCGGACGCAGACTGGCGGGGCAGCAGTATGCTACGGTAGATATTCTCCTGCGCTTGAGTGGGACCTGTGGCAGAAATCGAAGACACGCCTACTGTTGCGAACCCCCTGCATCTCTTCATGCTTGATGTCTTCCCCGACGTTGACGTCATCTTTCAACAGTGTCATCGTCCGAGTCTCGGACTCAGAACCGGGTTTGAGAAGGATTATAGTGAACTCATGTTGATTTCTCGGTGACCAATTTCACCTAATGTAAAACCTGCGGAACCCATCTGGCCGACCGGGGTGGCCGAGCTGTTCTAGGCGCTACAGTCTGAAACCGTGCGACCGCTACAGTCGCAGGTTTGAATCCTGCCTCGGGCATGGATGTGTGTGATTTCCTTAGGTTAGTTAGGTTTAAATAGTTCTTAGTTCTAGGGGATTGATGACCTTAGAAGTTAAGTCCCATAGTGCTCAGAGCCATTTGAACCATTTTTTTGAACCCATCTGGGTCGCTATCGGGTGCCATCACCACGTGCACAGATCTGCACCCCGTTATTTACGCGTATTACATGACCTGTGCGTAGACATCTAGTGCCGTATACCTCCACAAACCTACCAACAAACTGTCCGACCCCTGACACGCAGAATCTGTGGTGTATTTCGTTCCAAAGACGGACAAACAATGTAGTAAGTTGGTGGATGTAACATTTTGGCTCATCAGTGTAGGCGCAGTGCAAAATAATTCCTTTCATATATCTTCGGTAAATTTATCCCAGAAACCAATTTACGGTACAAGAAAATTTATTACACGTTGCTGGTAGATGGCACTGCCAAATAACGAAAAGCTTGAAGTTATGTATGTGCAAAGCAAACATGCTTAAATGGGAACGATTACAAAGGTAACACGAAAATCTTTTCTTTGGAATGCCAATAATTGAGAACAAGTTATTGACAAAGCTTGATTTCTCTTCTTCAAAAATGGTTCAAATGGCTCTGAGCACTATGGGACTTAACATCTGTGGTCATCAGTCCCCGAGAACTTAGAGCTATTTAAACCTAACTAACCTAAGGACATCACACACATTCATGCCCGAGGCAGGACTCGAACCTGCGACCATACCTGTCACGCGGTTCCAGACTGAAGCGTCTAGAATCACACGGCCACACCGGCCGGGTTTCTCTTCTTCCAGAAAACCAATGTCGGCTTGGAAGCAGTACGATTCTTCGGCTCGAAAACTTCTCATCCATATATCTTTCTGTTTGCGTCAAGTCTCCGCAGAGAGCAAGCAAATCATAGTTCATTAAAATGTATAAAAGTAGATTATATAACACAGGTCTCCGTGTATCTTCGAAGAGGAAAATGTCATAGTGGTCCAATATCATATCATGCATCATCACTAAACTAGCGACCGTCACTGCGGCCCCGCGTTGAAATCAAGACTAGTTAAGCCTGTAGTAGGAAAAGTACGTGGTGCTTTACGCAACGGTCAGGACAGTGAGCTGGGACTGGGGACTACTCATTTCAGTCCACGACAGCGGATACCGAGTGATCATCTTACACATACGACCAACTGCCTTTGAAAATGAAGAAACGTCGATCTACTTGCAGGAGAGATTGGAAGGCCAAAGAAATGATAGGCTCGCTGGCTGACCTACTCCTTGAATGAAGACGAAGATGAGAAAGGAAGAACGTGACAAGTCCATGATTCGGTGATATGATGATGATATGATGAGAATGGTGCAATTTAGTCATTCTTTAAGGAATCGAACTCCCATGTATAAAACATCCACTAAGTCTGATTACAAATGAATTGAATTAATTACGTTTTAGATTGTGCAGGGTGAGTTGATGTGGTCAAGAATGCCTTTAAGTCTACTAGAAGCTACATATTTCTTCTGCGACACTGCAGAAAGACTTAGTAGGAATGTAGACACTGTGCATGATTTCTGAGAGTTGTGTTTACGAGAATGTACGGGCACATGAAGATCGGATTCCGGACGGCACTACCGACAGGGAAGACCATCGTGTTAGGCGTACTGTTCTGCAGCAACGTACTGGATCTGCAGCAGCAGTTTTAGCAGCACTTGGTGGAAAAGTAACACAAAGAACTGTTATAAATCAATTACTTCAGTGACAGCACCGAGCCAAACGCATTGTACTGTAAAATGCATTGACAACGAACCGCCACCATTTGTGACTTCAGTGGTGTCAAGCTAGATCTAATTAGAGGTCACGCTGGAGATCTGTTGTGTTTCGTGATGTAATTTGGTTCTGTCTCGGTGCCAGTGATGGCCCTGTGTTGGTTAGGAGGAGGCCAGTTGATGTCCTGCAACCAACCTGCCTGCTTGCTAGAGACGCTGGACATACACCTGGAGCTATCGTCAGGGGTGCCATCCATGTATGTGTGTGATATCCTAAGGTTAGTTAGGTTTAAGTAGTTCTCAGTCTAGGGGACTGATGACAAATGGTTCAAATGGCTCTGAGCACTATGGGACTTAACATCTGTGGTCATCAGTCTCATAGAACTTAAATCTAACTAACCTAAGGACATCACACACATTCATGCCCGAGGCAGGATTCGAACCTGCGACCGTAGCGTACACGCGGTTCCAGACTGAAGCGCCTAGAACCGCACGGCCACAGCGGCCGCCGGGGACTGATGACTTCAGGTGTTAAGAGCCATTTGAACCATTTGTGCCATTCATAAACACCATCCAGGGAGTGTTTTTCAAAGGATAACGGTCCCCCACATACTGCTGTTGTAAATCAGCCAGATCTGTCTCCAATCTAGCACATATGGGACGCCATCGGACGATGGACGACAACTCCAGCGCCATCCACAGACAGATTAACTGTCCCTGTAATGTAAGTGCAAAACGCATGGAACTTCACTCCATAAACTGAATCTGGCGCCTATACTGCACCCTGCATACACGTTTGCATGCTTTCATTCAACATTTTTGCGGCTACACAGTTTATTAACGTACCAGCATTTCACACTTGCTATGGCCTATCTCGCGCTTGCATTAACCCGTGAGGTTGCAATGATAATCAATTAAAGAAGTTAGCTAGAGAAATGTACTCCAGAAATTTCATGACTCTACATTAATTATCATTTTGTGTTGCGAATTATTTTTTTTCTCTGTATTTGTCTTTAAGCATAAAGCGATAAATGTTTAGTAAATGTTTCAAACTACGTTTGAACTTTGTTGGAACCCGCTAAGTGCTCTCATTATGAAAAAGCGGGTAAATATGTACTGGATAATTTACGCCCCATTTCAAGCGAAAGCTAGATTTTCACGCATCTAAAAGTTGTGACGATATACCTTCTGTACTACGTGCGTCGTACAGAGATGTAATTGTGCAAGTACATTCAGTGATAAACGTTGTTATTGTTCGCGTACTGTATTGAGCACAGAGTTAGTAGTAAAGAACCAGCAAATTGAAACGTCATTCCTGATGCTGAAATCTGACTTCAGGAACAGCGAAAATGTAGAAAGCGATAAACTTTATCGTTTTTTAATTTTGTGAGGGTTCTCAGGAAGAAAAAGTTTCGTAAAGGTTTGAAATTAAGTGTAAAGTCTAATGGAAGTCGCTCAGCGCTTCCATCCTCAAATACTGGATGCATTTGTGCTCCGTCAGTAACGCTCCCCCTAGGAAAACATAGTTTCTAAATGTAAATATTTGTCTTATAGTATTCATGCTTTAACATCTTGATGAGCAGGTTATAATAGCATTTCAGATTGTTAAATAAGGTCAGTAATTACGGGAAATATTGAAAATAAAATTTTTGTTGTCTCTACGCTGCATCTTGTACAGGGTTCCGGGATGGTTTTTTAGTATATAGGATGCTGTACGATTATTGAACATCTTACAACCTTTTGGACATATACACCGAAATTAATATGGAACATTTTTGGTTAATTTTGCAATTTAATGGTGATAAGTGGCGTATTTTGATCCGTGAGATGATTGAAGGCTTTCAAATGTCATTACTACCTGCGTCCCTCATATTCCGCTACGTTGCTGCGTTCTTCGCTGAAGAATTTTGGATGCGGATGCTAGAGGCAGTAAAAATCGTAGCAAATTGACAGTCTGTAAGAAATTGGAAATTCCTGGGCTTTGTATTCGAGAGTGAGCTGACATGAACAATTTCTCCACAGCCTTTGACGCTAACCGCAATTCTCATAGAAAACATCTTGACAGATAATTTACGAACGGCTCACCAATTCAGAGAAACCGAAGATAATGAAATGCTTCGTGGAAAGTTTCTGCGGTCTTTGGTGAGATTGTTTGACCGGGATTGGGGAGTTACAGACGCAGTCAACTACTGGAAACAGTAATTGAATGGCGTCGGGCTGCAAGGGGAGAATTCTTCTCATGCTCATGGTGGTACTTTTCAATGGAAACCAAGCTTCTTCACTCATATACCCTTTTTATTGCAACATTCAATTAAAGAAAATAAGGTATATGTTGAAGCGTACAAGTTACATAACACCTTTACTTCCTTTTCAAAAAACAAGCTCGTAGAGCCGAGCTATTTTTACGTAACCGCATTACGCTCGGATCGCGACTTCTTCCGACCGTTTCCTATAATCGCCAACTCCTTTTGCAGCACAAGCGTAACAGCAGCGTAATTCTGGTGGATGACGTCACGAACTGCCCGTGGCACAGTTACAGAAAAGAAGCTCGACTCGCTTAGCTCGTGTAAGAGTGGAAATTAACTCAGTACATCTTTATAGCCTCTGAGGATATCTCCAGTCGTAGGACACGAAACTTTAGGCACAGAAACTTCTCTTATACCACGGCCTAATGCGCACAAAACTAAATTCATGAAGAAAGTAATGGCTGCGTCGTGTTATATTCCTCCAGTCACTGGTAACTGAAAACGCGGGGTATAGTTGGGTGAGGTTAGTGAACTCTTGTGGCAGTTGCGCACAGTTGTCATTAGGGGAACATATTGGTCGAGATATTAAATAACCCGTTAGATAATTTACGACATAATTCTTCAGTTTGTCAGCTTTTAACCTCGAAGGTCTTTCCAGGGATAAATGTGGACTCTGACAACTGTTTATTGGTTATGATCTGTAGATTAAAACTGATGACCAGCAAAAAAGTAGGAAATTTAGCAGATGGGGCCTGAATAAGTTGATAGAACTAAGGGCTTTTGAGAGTTTCAAAGGAAGCATTACGCAGCGTTTGAATGCAACAGAGGAAATAAATGTAGAAGGAGAAGGATGGAAAGCTTTGAGAGATGATAGTGTGAAGGCAACAGAGAATAAAATAGATAAAAAGGCGAATCGTAGAAGAAATTCTTGCATATAATAGGAGATACTGTATGCAATGGCTGAAAGGAGAAACATAAAAATGCAGCGTATGTAGAAAGCAAAAGGGAATAAGGCATCTACAAAATGAGATTGACAGAAAGTGCAAAATGGCTAAACAGGAATGGCAAGAGAATAATTGCCAGACTATAGAAGCATGTGTAACTGGAGCAAAGACAGATATCGATCGCCTAAAGGCAAATAAAGAAGCCTTTGGAGAAAGGTCAAGAAGCTCTATGAACATCAAGACGGCAGATGCAAAACCAGTGGTAAATAAAGAATGGAAAGCTGAAGGGTGGAAGCAATCTATAGAGGGATTATACAAGGGAAATCCACTTGTATATTATAGACATGGAAGAGAAAGCGGATCAGGATGAGATGGGAGATGCGATGAGAATATTACAGACCACTTAACGAGCTAAGTCTAAACAAGGCTGCTGGAGTAGACGACATTCCCTCATTGCTACTCATTTCCTTGGAAGAGCTAGATATGACATTACCATTCCAACTAGTTGTGTGAGACCGGCGAAATACCTTCTGACTTCATGTTCCAAAGGAAGCAGAAACTGACAGAAGGCCCCTGCTATAGACAAAATTCCCTCAGTGCTACTCCTATCTTTGGGAGAGGCAGCCATGACAAAACTACTCCACATGATAGACTCGTTGTAGGAGACAGGCGAACTGCCCACAGACTTTCATTTCCAAAGAAAGCAGATGTTGACAAGTGTGAATATTGTCGAACTATCACTTTACCAAGTCATGGTTGTAAAATACTAACAGCAAATATTTACAGAAGACTGGGAAAACTCGTAGCAGCCGACCTCGGGTGGAACTGTTCGGTTTCTACATCTACATCTACATTTATACTCCGCAAGCCACCCAACGGTGTGTGGCGGAGGGCACTTTACGTGCCACTGTCATTACCTCCAATTCCTGTTCTAGTCGCATATGGTTCGCGGGAAGAACGGCTGCCGGAAAGCCTAGAGAAATGTAGGAACACGCGAGGCAATACCGGCTCTACGACTTACCTTAGAAGATAGGTCAAGGATATACAAACCTGTGTTTTTAGCAATAATACAATTCTTGGAATTTTTAACGTATCAAGGGTAAAACACAGAAACTAGATGTCAGTTGTGTAGGTCATGAAGGGGAAGCTGTGGTTGAGAAGTGAGTGAGAGAGCGTTGTAGCCTATCTCGGTGTTATTATGTGTCTGCACTGAGCAAGCAGTAAGGAAAAACAATAATTTCTAGAAGGGTATAAAGCTCCGGAAAATAAGTAAAAACTCTGAGGTATGCCGACAGCAAACGACTTAGAAGTACAACGAACACTAATAAAAACAAAACAATGATAGTTGTGTGTATATATATATATATATATATACACTCCTGGAAATTGAAATAAGAACACCGTGAATTCATTGTCCCAGGAAGGGGAAACTTTATTGACACATTCCTGGGGTCAGATACATCACATGATCACACTGACAGAACCACAGGCACATAGACACAGGCAACAGAGCATGCACAATGTCGGCACTAGTACAGTGTATATCCACCTTTCGCAGCAATGCAGGCTGCTATTCTCCCATGGAGACGATCGTAAAGATGCTGGATGTAGTCCTGTGGAACGGCTTGCCATGCCATTTCCACCTGGCGCCTCAGTTGGACCAGCATTCGTGCTGGACGTGCAGACCGCGTGAGACGACGCTTCATCCAGTCCCAAACATGCTCAATGGGGGACAGATCCGGAGATCTTGCTGGCCAGGGTAGTTGACTTACACCTTCTAGAGCACGTTGGGTGGCACGGGATACATGCGGACGTGCATTGTCCTGTTGGAACAGCAAGTTCCCTTGCCGGTCTAGGAATGGTAGAACGATGGGTTCGATGACGGTTTGGATCTACCGTGCACTATTCAGTGTCCCCTCGACGATCACCAGTGGTGTACGGCCAGTGTAGGAGATCGCTCCCTACACCATGATGCCGGGTGTTGGCCCTGTGTGCCTCGGTCGTATGCAGTCCTGATTGTGGCGCTCACCTGCACGGCGCCAAACACGCATACGACCATCATTGGCACCAAGGCAGAAGCGACACTCATCGCTGAAGACGACACGTCTCCATTCGTCCCTCCATTCACGCCTGTCGCGACACCACTGGAGGGGGGCTGCACGATGTTGGGGCGTGAGCGGAAGACGGCCTAACGGTGTGCGGGACCACAGCCCAGCTTCATGGAGACGGTTGCGAATGGTCCTCGCCGATACCCCAGGAGCAACAGTGTCCCTAATTTGCTGGGAAGTGGCGGTGCGGTCCCCTACGGCACCGCGTAGGATCCTACGGTCTTGGCGTGCATCCGTGCGTCGCTGCGGTCCGGTCCCAGGTCGACGGGCACGTGCACCTTCCGCCGACCACTGGCGACAACATCGATGTACTGTGGAGACCTCACGCCCCACGTGTTGAGCAATTCGGCGGTACGTCCACCCGGCCTCCCGCATGCCCACTATACGCCCTCGCTCAAAGTCCGTCAACTGCACATACGGTTCACGTCCACGCTGTCGCGGCATGCTACCAGTGTTAAAGACTGCGATGGAGCTCCGTATGCCACGGCAAACTGGCTGACACTGACGGCGGCGGTGCACAAATGCTGCGCAGCTAGCGCCATTCGACGGCCAACACCGCGGTTCCTGGTGTGTCCGCTGTGCCGTGCATTGCTTGTACAGCCCTCTCGCAGTGTCCGGAGCAAGTATGGTGGGTCTGACACACCGGTGTCAATGTGTTCTTTTTTCCATTTCCAGGAGTGTATATGTGTGTGTGTGTGTGTGTGTGTGTGTGTGTGTGTGTGTGTGTATTCCTAAGGGACCATACTGCTTAGTTCATCGGCCCCTACACTTACACACTACTTAAACTAACTTATGCTAAGGAATTACACACCCATGCCCGAGGGAGGACTCGAACCTCCGGCGGGAGGGGCCGCGTAGTGGGATGTAGTCGAATTCAATCATGCTATACTGAGGGAATTACTGTAGCAAATGCAAAACAAAAAGAAGTAGATGAATTTCGCTGTTTGGACAGTAAAAAACCGAAATAGGAAGAATAAAAAACGAAGACCGGGAATAGCAAGAAGAGCATATCTAAAAAAAAAAGAAACACGTTAACATCGTATACATATTAAGATTTCTGAAGGCTGCCGTGTAGCCTTGTATCGAGGTCAAATGTGGATGATAAGAAGTCCATATATGATGAGATTAGAAGTATTTGAGATGTGGTGCAGTACAAGAATGCTGAAGATCGGACGAGTAGTTTAGTAAGTAATGATGCCGTGCTGAATAATATTTCTGAGAAAAGAAATTTGACTAAAAGAGTGGATTGACTGTTAGGACACGTTCCGAGACATCAACGAATCATCAGTCTAGTCTTGGAGTGAAGTGGGGCGTGGTTGATGGGGGATGCTGCAAGAATGTAGAGGGCAACAAAGAAATGAATACAGTAAGAAGCTGAAATGGATGTACAGTACGTTACAGTTGTTATTCAGAGGTTTAGAGGATTACACGTGTTAGAATAGCAATGGAAGCTGTATGAAACCAGTCTTCGGCCGAAGATAACAACAGCAACAACAACGAAGATATATTTTGGTATGCTATTAACTGACAAACTCACCATTGCTGGGGGATTCATTTTGCCAATTTTCTATTAGAAACGAAAATAAAACATGAACTGTGTTTGTAGTGTTATATCGATAAAATTCCATTTACGTGTATTCATCAAAACGCCTTGAAATTATGAAACAGTTTCTGGACGCTTCGGTGTCTACGATGCGATTTTCTAAACTTCTCTAAAGCAACGCATATTTATAGCTTATAGACAACTACTGTTTCCGCCTACATCCGTTTGCATTTCGCAGCTAACGCAGTGAAAAGGGCTGCCAGGTATTTCCATAAGCTGACTCGACTCTAGAAGTGTCTTAACAGTAATGAATAACTGTACTGCAACTTCAAGTATGTTGCGACATTTTTTCACGCATCTCAGTATTTACGACTTGTATCTCCTACACACTGAGTCATACATTGCTATATTTGTGTAGATTCATTCAGATGCATGAGTGAATACTGTCTGCGAAACATGTTTCTAATAGGCTTAGCAGTAAAGAAGTATTAAAAATTAAAGGTTATCCATTATGCGGCTGTTTTCATAGCCTCTCGATTTTTCTGACGTCATATCTCCTGATCAATGTGTCATACAATCTCATAATTTTGTAGGGACTGTCTCCAAAATGTGCAGCAAAGAAGAAATAATATTTAACGGTGCGTATAATGGGGCAATTTTTCACGTATCTCAGAGTTTTTGACGTCATATCTCCTAAACTGTGAAAGGTAGTTGGTTTTTACCCCAAGAGCCACTGCTGCCTGTCAGTAAGGGATATGCATACCAAGTTTGAATGACATCAGTGTGGTGGTTTAAGAGAAAATGCGAAACATACACACTTCCATACATCCATTTTTGTAATATTTATGGATTAGCAACTTAATCAAGGAACTGAGAAGTTGGTAACAGAGGGTGCTTTCTACTGCACAATATATTTCAGTTCCTTCCGTCTAATTTGCGGAGAACGAGACATGCGAATGCTGTATCACTGAGGACGCTTCATTAATCCTATTGGAGCAGTCATTTTGAGAGTAATAAATCCAAGAATCACGTACGCCGTGGGGCATTTTTGGATGCTTCTCGTCTCAGGTAATATGATAAGTAACACAGTAGTTGTATTCGATAAGCGTGCTGTAAACTATACATGGATGATTGCTTGGATGTAAATGAAATGCATTTGCTTAGCGAGCTCCTGAGAAAACCTGTATCAATTACAGAAACAGAAGGCAATCCATCGTGTAAATAATCGCTGTTCCCATTTCTCAGTTCTCCGCAGCATAGTTGTAAACTCTGGGAAAATTATTCGCTGCGTTTCTCCACACTGTATCCTTCCCACCAGTTACTGGGAGACAAATATGCTTATAGCTAGCGTGTTCACGCTATGACATAGCTCTTTAAGACTTTATGGCCACTTTTCAAGTATTATTTCTGGGTTATACTAGCTCAGTGGAGTTTAGATCTATACTAACTTCCGGCAGAAAAAAATCATAAGAAGAACTAGCTGCAGAAATTTCCAGTAAAATCTTGGAAGTTTTACCTCTACTTCGAATTATTGGGTGTTACTTTAAGATTTTGTAAAGTCTGACTGAAAATCACAACAATGTGGTCTACAGCATACGGATAACGTGAAGTTCTGAACATGCAGATAAATAGGTGGTTTTGTTAAATGATACTGAATATGACAGCAGAGACAACTGTTTGCTAGTTTAGGTTTTGTGTCTTAAGTGTCATTAATGACGTACTCTTCCAAACTATTATACTTCGTTTGTTATCAGTATACTTGCGCTAATAATTCGACATGGACAATGAGATGACTAGAAACAAATATGAAAAACGGAATAAAGAATTTGAGTGGGAAGGTAAAAATATTGACTTATCGTGCAGAAACAAGCCAGTGTGGCACCATACCAAATACAAGTAGGTGCTACAGGAGGAGACGAAAAGCAGTGCATGAACGGTAAGATTATATTTCGAGAAACAAGTACATGACGAAACGAACGAATATAAAGTTCACCCAAACTACTTCATGTACTCATTATAGGCATTTTGTGGAAACAGGTTTATGAGCGAATAGATTTATTGAAATTTTTGATCTGTCCTAGAAGAATGTAGCGTAGCACATATTTTAATGTATTTCAGAACCGTTCTTGAAGAGACATCAGCATCTTCCACAGAAGCTATTCTCCTGGTATTACCTATTTTTATGCAAGTCGCGGTTCCTTCCATCCCTCCTCCATAACACTTGTCTGATGTAGAGATTTATGGGCAAGTCCCGCCGGAAACCCTTTGTGTCATCCCAAAGAGGCGTCTGACAAGTGGTGAGGAATAAAAGGAACAGCTACATGACATTCCGTCAGTTCGACTGCTCTTTCTCTGCAGTCCCTTTGTTTTTCAACGTTCTTGTTGTACTGCGTAACGTATAATAGTCGCTTCCTCAACGCAGATACACGTATGAAGCCTGCTACGTGCTTAGAATGGAAGATTACGGGCCACCATTGCTTTTTATGTGTCGCTGAGTTGTATCTGACATCGAATGACGATGTGCTGCATGAGATCCCCAGCGCGACGTTGATCGATTTCAAATTAATGTCGGTTTGTCATTCAACTCTGCCTCTAACGACAGCTTGTCTGGAAACGAAGAAATGATAAAGAAAATTTTCCTTTTGTAATACAACAAGAAAAAACAGTGTGCCCGGTTAGCCAGCGACGGCTAACTGGCCATAAATTACAGGTTTACGCCTTTAATTGGTGGGAAAGTAACTTTTCAACAGAAGCAGTAATAATGGGACTTACACCCTAGTATCTTGAGTTTATTTCCAAATCTCATGACTTCCGTAGGAGCTACATTTCATCGGTCTCTAGGAACGAACTCTAACTTTTGGTGTATAGAACTCTACATAACTATTCTCTGACCTTGAAGCAGGCCATACTAGTATAACGATAATCATGACCGAAGTTAATCGTGTGTACAGTGGAAACATTTTAGAGTAGCAACCGTAAAATTCTCAAAACCAGTGTGCCTTCAATAGAAATAAGTGGCCATCCTGCTTCCAATAACTGTAAATGTAGCTCTTGTTCTGTTTCTATAGCCAATATTGAAGTAGAAAACAACGATTTTTTGCACGTTCATTAGTTTGTAGACCCATTCTCCAGATTAATCCTAAGAAAACAACGACAATTTTGAATACTTCATTTTGAGGAGATACCTCATCGGAATTTGGAAAGAGAAAGAAATAAAAACCTTAAGGTTGGCCAATTACATTTTACAATTTTAAATGTGGTATACATAGGAAAGCATTTGGAAGAACAGTTGAACAGAACGAATAATGTCTGGAAGAGAGATTATAAAATAAATATCAAGAATATTTTTAAAAAGTAATGAATTTTGGTATTTGGGCAGCAAAATAACTGAGGATGGCTGCAGCAGGGAAGATATAAGATGCAGACTTGAAAGAAGAAAGAAAATCATTTGTGAAAAAAGCTTGCTAGCATCACACATCAATCTACATGCTAGGAAGTATTTCCTGAATGGGTTTGTATGGAGTGTAACTTTGTACATGGCGAAACGTGGAAGATTATTGTTTCACACGAGAACAGAAACCTCTGAAATGTGCCAATACAGAAGAATGGACGAGATTATATGGGTACATCGATTAATTAGTGAGAAGGTACTGGATCATATCATGGAGAAAAATTTATAAACATCTTGACTAAATAAAGTATCGGTTTATGGGACACGTTTGAGTCATCAAGGAAATGTCAACTTTGTGCTAGAGAGAAGTGCGTGAGTGTGTGGGAAAGGGGGCGAGGGTACATTGAAGTGGGAGACCAAAGCTTGAATACAGTGCGAAGGTCCAAACAGATACAGACATGAGGAGGCATGCACATGATACAGTAGCGTGGAGACGTCCATCATACCTGTCTTCGGGCTGAAGACCACAACTGTAACAACAATAACAACTACTACTACTACCGTGTTGAAGTGCAATATTTTGAACTCAAAATGAAGTGGACCGTAAAATTTCCCACAACTTCTTTCTTTTTAAATGGGGAGACTGCAAATTCTCGGTCACAGAATGGGATAGAATAGTCAATAAATGTTTATCATTGACCAATATTGAGGTCTAATTCGTTTTTGAGCTTTACAGCCATTAATTTTCTTATGCAGTCTACGCGGTGATGTTTTGCATCACCTACGTCTTAATGACTATAAACAGTGAACGAATAGTGAACGCATGAAACATGTCATAACAAGTATGACTTTCCATGGCATAATAAAACTGAGCATTGTTATTCTGTGGAATTAATCTAACATTCGTTTTGAGTATTATGTGCTTCGGAAATGCTCGGTTGAAACTAGGAGTACAAACATGAAACTGTTATATTCTACACCTGATGGTTTTACGAATAAGAATATTTTACACGAGCAAAAATGTCTGCACAAAAGCAGGAGGCGAATCCGCAGATCCTGCTAGTGATTCGAGAATGAGATTTTCACACTGGAAACATCCCGGAGCCTGTGGTTAAGCCACATCTTCGCAATATCATTTCTTCCAGGAGCGCTATGTCTGTAAGGTTCGCAGAAGACCTTCTACATCTACATCTACATCCATACTCCGCAAGCCACCTGACGGTGTGTGGCGGAGGGTACCTTGAGTACCTCTATCGGTTCTCCCTTCTATTCCAGTCTCGTATTGTTCGTGGAAAGAAGGATTGTCTGTATGCTTCTGATTTTATCCTCATGGTCTCTTCGCGAGATATACGTGGGAGGGAGCAATATACTGCTTGACTCTTGGGTGAAGGTATGTTCTCGAAACTTTAACAAAAGCCCGTACCGAGTTACTGAGCGTCTCTCCTGCAGAGTCTTCCACTGGAGTTATCTATCATCTCCGTAACGCTTTCGCGATTACTAAATGATCCTGTAACGAAGCGCGCTGCTCCCCGTTGGATCTTCTCTATCTTTTTTATCAACCCTATCTGGTACGGATCCCACACCGCTGAGCAGTATTCAATCAGTGGGCGAACAAGCGTACTGTAACCTACTTCCTTTGTTTTCGGATTGCATTTCCTTAGGATTCTTCCATTGAATCTCAGTCTGGCATCTGCTTTACCGACGATCAACTTTATATTATCATTCCATTTTCTGCGTTGTTTGGAAGGTATGAGACGAGGTACTGGCGGAAGTGGAGCTGTGATGACGGGTCCTGAGTCTTGCTTGGGTAGCTCAGTTGGAGCCGGCTCGGTAGCTCAGCGTGTTCTGTGAGAGAGATGGCTGGTCTCTGTAATAAGAAAACTGAATGAAGGGATCAACAACGAACTTCAATGGATGTCATGTGACTTTCGCTACGACGAAATACAACGAACAACAACGAACAAAATGATAAATTTAAAAAAAAGTCGGTAGATCACTTGCCCGCGAATGGCAAAGGTCCCGAGTCGTAGATTCTGTTTCAAAAATGAACAGCATAGATACTGAAGTGATGACACTTCCTGCAGGACCTGACCATCATTTTGCAGGATAATGCTCAAGCACGTACAGTGCAAGATATTACTGATTTGTTTGACTGATGGGGCTGCTAAGTGCTAAACTACCTAATGCACTCCCCTGACTTAAGCCCTCGTGAGTTCAACTCGATCTCTAAACTGATGGAGACACTTCACGGCAATCGCTTCAGAAATGCTACGAATTCATCGGGCAATAGACCGCGCAGCTCGATCTGTCAACACAACTGTCACTGCTAAGAGTATCCTACGACTTCCACATCGCTGGCAACGGGTTATACACAATTCGGATGACTACTTTGAAGATCAGTAAAACTTTGAAACCCGTATCTATTTTGTAGGAGCTGTAAATAACTAGTTGCCACTATTAAAGTTCCAACCCTCTTATTAAATATTACTAACCAATTGAAACTATCAACTAAAGACAAGAGGTCTGTAGATGCGTACGCTATCATGTCGCGGCACTTGATTTATAAAGATCCGTCTTGATCACGTAAGTTGAACAATTCACAAGTACCGGTTTCGGTTATTGCTTTATTCATAAGAATATTTTAATGTAAGTATCGACTTAAACATCTATTACACATACCTAGGTACACAGTAAATTCTGACAGCATCCTCTGCACAGGGGCCAAATTAAAATACGGGATTAGTACAGGTGTCTGCAACCTTGTCTACAGTAGATAACAGTTAACGTAAATTCCCGTATGGGAGTCTGGAGACGTTATCGTCATCTTGGTTGTCCTCGATCGCCAACAGGAGGATGGGTATCACTATTGAGAGGAGCCCAAGTACCGTTTACCGAGACCACTGTCCTAGCATACGGGTCCGGCGTGTCCCGACTCATTGGCTGACTGAATGTTAAATGGCCGGCAGCGTGTAATGGAGAGCCGCTGGGCCGGGGGTTCCCCGGGGACAGGCCGCAGTCTGGGTTAACGAGCGGAGCCGAGCAGACACCCGTGGGCTGCGGAGCGCTCTGCCGGCGCCAGACAATGCGAATGCAGCCGCCTTTTGTGTACCACATAATGGAAAGGTTTTGTCCTTCAAAGCCGACCAGTTACCTTGCGTGGCCTGTTGCAGAACACATCATTCTCGCTATAAGGAACAATATCTCCGGCTCGCTAATGTACGGAAAAAATGCACGGCTGTTTTAGTACCAAGAGTATGAAATAAAGTTCACAGAAATGAATTCATCAAAGGACTTCAAACAAACTTTTATGAAATGTGCTCAGGCATAACAGTGGCAATAAAAACACAACAGTCCATGTTTCAAGTATTTCAGGCACATAATCAGCGCAAGGGACGATGCGTTAGTCACGCACATAATCCCTTTGAGTCCTGAGAAGTCAGCCCCTTTAGGCGAGTGGTGAGCAGGTCTATGCAGCGAGTCCGGGTTGAATTCCCGGCCGGGTCGGACATTTTCTCCATCTTCGATACGCAAGTCGCCCACTGTAGCGTCAACTGAAGACACTTGTAACTCGGCGCCAGAACTCTCTCACGTTTTGCTCCAGACCTTCAATGCCATACGATAATTTCTCTGTCTCCAGAAGACTGGGTGTTGTGTGATGTCCTTAGGTTAATTAGGTTTAAGTAGTTCTAAGTTCTAGGGAACTGATGACCATAGATGTTAAGTCCCATAGTGCTCAGAGCCATACGATAATGTGATTAAATTTTCGGGCCTACTGTTATAAAAATAGAATTTTGTAAACTTTCACTATATAAACCTTTACTATTAACGTGAGCAACGAATAAAACAATAACTCCTCGACAATAAGGAACGTTTCTTGTATGGACGTCGTTTCTCTTGGAAACTCCTCGGACATCAACCTCCCATCATTTACTGCGGTAAAAACCAACACTTCTACGGGATATTCACATTTTATTCGACCTCTTAGCAGAAATGCGTAGCTGCTAATTTGAACGTCGTAAATCACCTTTTTTCGTGAATTGATCATGGCATTTTCACTGTCTTCATCAACATCGTCGTGAACTGCATTTTGCCACGCGGGATTAGCCGAGCGGTCTAAGGCGCTGAAGTCGTGGACTGTGCTGCTGGTCCCGGCGGAGTTTCGAGTCCTCCCTCGGGCATGGGTGTGTGTGTTTGTCCTTAGGATAATTTAGGTTAAGTAGTGTGTAAGCTTAGGGACTGATGACCTTAGCAGCTAAGTCCCATAAGATTTCACACACATTTGATCGTTTTTGAACTGCATTTTCAATAAGCAGCTCAGAGCTTGGCAAATATTTGAAGTTCCTGATGTCCTTGTCTGATGGCGAACACTTACAGAAGCAACCACAGGATCACATTCTGCCACAGACGCTTCTGCATCCTAATCATTAGGAATCTGTTCTTCTAAAAGATGAACATTTAGATCAAGGGTGATGTGTCAAGACTCCCACGAACACACACTGCCTTACAAAAATTATAGTCCTACATAACAAACAAAAAAAAGTTGCATGCAAAATTAATTATAAAATTTGACAAGTTTCAGCAATCACTGGTATTGTATGTATATCTGCGAGTCGGTGGGGTTCAGCGGTCTTTAGTGCAGGCTGCCTGCCACACTCTTGACCTCAATAAACAAAAGACCAAAGAACCGATTCGATGCTCAGATAGAATCCGACACAGTCATACGCCCGTTAAGTGGTAATTACATTTCTGTGTATTAATGCAGCTGAAATTTCACTATCTACGAAATGAAAATGTAGCTAAACTGATATAATTAAAATAACGTAACTAACTTTCAAAATTAAAGGAAAGCAACGCGGTTATCGTTATAACATCGTTACAGTGAGACTGCAGTTCTCTGAGCAACAGGCCACTGAAAATATTTTTTGTGTAAGGGCGACCACATCCAAATGTTGCGGAGGGAAATAAAGAAGTCAGAAAAGCTGGTTTCAGATGCACTAATTATTTGGTCTCAGTCACTATGGTTTAAAAATTGATTCACAATTACTTTCATCAAAAACGGAATTTGCTGACGATTTATAGGATTCTCTGGATCACCAACATTATAATACTTAAATAAATGGGAAATGTAGCTGTGCAAAAGGCATCTGAAGACTGTAGATTGGTATGCACCAATTTCTAAAGTCTACGCAACTCACAAAACGTGTATACACTGGATAGTATAAACCATATAAATCGGCACGCTAAAGAAATAAAGATATATTGCAGTCATAAGTTTCGAAAAGGAATCGTAAATTACGAGCTATATAATGCAAAGACAAATGCAAACACTAAACGTGACCTTTATTTGAAAATCGGTAAAGACGCTCCAAGCAGCACAGGTGCACTGAAGAGCAACTCTCCAAGGAACGAGACACACGAAGCCACTGCGTGCTCGCCCCGGAATCGATATATCCACACTCCAACTGAACCTCAACTAGACTGTCTTTCAGACTTCTCAAATTACCCTAGGACGGGAGGAAACTGCAAGATTTGCCACAGTGACAACTGAAAATCTCCCTCCCTCTTCCTGTGTACAGGGAAAGCCTGCCGGATTTTCTCATCCAGTATTTGTTGTATTCTCTGTTAGCAACCTGAAGTTGGTAGAATACAGGCTCTCGCATTGTGATTGCAGAAGGATACCTAGGCGCATAAATGCAACTCACTTCCCACGCTGTTAACGGCAACATAGCGATGACCCTGCTTTCATGCTCCCGTCTTTGGTTTTGCTGCTATATCTCATGACCTCTCGTAGCTTGTACGGCACTGAAAGGTGTTTTTGTAGCACTCTGGCTTACTCGCGCTACTGCTGACATTGAGAACTGTGGAAACTTCTCAGAATTCCTCTGTTTGCAACCCACTGCTGAATACTTGCAGGTGCTACGCCTTGCCATGTTTCACAAAGTGAGGAAAACAAGAGTAACAGGCCATAATCAAAGGCCCTGTTTTCCATTGAGGTAGTTTGCGATGAAACAACATAAAATGAATATATATATTGTCGCCTTGTATTATGTCACAAACTAATGCCATCATAAAGTAAATACAGTCGCGAAGGTTTTCCGTCGAAACGAATAATCAAAACAGTAGTACAAACTCAAAAACAGGTTGCAATAACTATACACATACTTACTTTCACTATCAACGATCGCCTCAATATGACCTCTAAGCAAAAATCGCACGTAAGGTAAAATATGTAACAAAAATTTACAGACACAAATCTCAGCTGTATCTGTTCCTTCAGATCCACCTTTGTGACTGTGTCACCTGTTATTTCCCGGAGAGCCCGTGCTTTTTCGCTGTGCCTACATGCAGAGCCTCGCATAAGTCCTTTACAGAGCTGCGCCATGCACTGGGAGAGATTTTCTGCCTTTCTCCACACATGAGAAAATCTATGAGTGTAGGATATTGTTTAACATCTTCACTTGAAATTTTCTCGGTAGAGTTAAACTGCCTTGCTGGCACTAGAAGGATGTCCGGATTTAAGCATTGTCCAAAGAGAGCGCTGAAATTACATTCAGCCAGTGCTGCCGCTGGCTGTCCTATTCACGTTCCGCGTGTTTGGTAAGATGGGTCTTTGTTCAGATGCGAAGTTAATCCGCTCCCTCCAGGTGCTCGTAAGTTGACACATTCAGTCGAGAATAACATCATGATGTTAAGACAAATCGACTAATGTTTTGATGGTGTTATTTTCACAAACGCCTAAAGTTACTGTATGACACTGACCACCTACCAATTGCACCAACACTTGCCGCCTCTGGCATCTATTGCAAAATAGCGGAAGCAGACTTTTAGACCTAATAGATTAATAGTGTACCAATAATTTGCACTTAACATTAGGACAGTCCATAAAAATATTACTGAAGAATACCAGATAAAAGTGCAAAACAGATTACTTGTTACAAGAGATCCCATGTGAGAAGACTGTTAGCGTTTCTACAGAAGAGAGAGATCGTGATATGAGAAGGGTAGCTACTCATCCTATCAGTGTGAATTTTATAGAACTTGCAGAAAAAAAACTGCGTGGTAAAAGGGAGGTAAGTACATTTGTATCAAAGAATGTACCCAACACTGAGCAAAAATTTAGTCCCCCCTCCCCCCCCCCCCTCCCGCTCAGGAGAAATTAAGTACGCTACGATTTACAGCTGTATGAAATAGAAGAAAAACAGGGTGAGGGTGTTCAAAAAAAGTGGCGAATACATTGAGAGGTGGGAGTACTCATTGAAACAACACAGATGATTCCAATAAAAGTGAGTCTGGAAATGTATACTTCCTGCGATAAACACGTGTTTAGAGGAGGCGTTCTACGTGGTGTCCATTCGCGATAATGCACCCCTCACCACTCTGCCCTCCGGCGTAAGAAATGACGCACCCTTTGAAGTACGCCCTAATGGTAGGCTAGGCACTGCAGACGAGAACCTGTGGTGTCCTTACATCACTGATTGGTGTAGTGTAGACCCTTCAGTTGTCCCCATAACCAAAAGTCTAGTAGATTGAAGTCTTGGCAACAACGAGCAGGCAAAGGTGTGACCCCCCCCCTCCCACATACCTCGACAAATCCAGAGACATTGTAATATCTGCGATAGATGTTCGCGCTCATTGTGAAGAAAATGTGATGGTGTGCCGTCGTGTATTATAAACCATATCTGTATTTATTGTTGCAATGGCGCAGCCTCCAGCAAGGTAGGTATTATATTAATGAAGAAGTTCAGATAATGCACCACAGTTAACATTTGTTGTAGTATGTATGGCCACATTAATCTGTCGTCAAGTACACCTGCACTTACATTTATTGAGAACTGGTGTTGTTACCCTCGTTCCTGAATTGCTTGGGGATTTACATCCTCCCACACATGCTGGTTATCGAAATTCATAATATAATCTCTTGTGAACCCTGCCTCATCGATAAATAAGGGACTGAATCTGAACAGTGGTTCTGCGGCACACTTCTGCAAGAGCCATTGACAGAACAGCCGTCTGCCATGTTAATCCTGTGGCCTAGGGCCTGAACGCGCTGTAAATGATATGCGCACAGCAAATGTTCATGAAGTACCCCGCAGATAGGGGTGTGAGGCACACGTTCCGCTGTCGCTAATCGTCCCACACTGGTTCAGGTATTTTAACAGTCCATGATTTATTAATGTATAATGTTGTACGCCAAACGTGCGTTCTCAAAAATTTGTTAATCACGTTAAATTCGATTTTGTATGTTATCAGACTTCTCTTAACCAGGCATTATCCTCTTTGTGTAAGCTAAAATGCTTTTTGTGTTTTCATTGCTTCGTCTTCAGTTATTTTGCCTCCAACGCAGCGGAACTCCTTAACTCCGACTAATTCGTTTAATTATATCTGTACTCTAAAGTTAGTATAGTGTGCTGTACGTAATCTCCTCCTCAATGTCTGACTCGCACTCCTTCCAGTGTCGCGACTTATTCCTGGGTTCGTTGGTAAACATCATGCTGCTGACATGTGTTGCTTTTGCTAACGATATTCCATAGCCCGTTCACGTTTTATCCTTTTTTACGTATGACACGTTAATTAATAAGAAATTAGTATCATTGGTTTGGAAAGGCATTAAGTTATCTGTTTTCGATTGTTCTCTGAAGGCTCTTGAAATGAAAGAAGAGGGTAAGCTGTATATGATTGCAAGAAAGGCTACAGTGCAAGTTAGCACGGCCACAAACAACAAAAGAGAGAACTGTGATGGCCGGTGCCAGGAATCCTAAATAATATGTCCATACACTTACTGATTAATAGGAATCTTTATTTCTAAAAAGGGAGGAAAAATAACTTCTCGTTATGAAGTTGTATCCTATGCATCCTACATTCAATTACTCTTATATACTTTTACAATTCGCAGAACGCAGGCTAAGTATCGTCGTCCAATTAATCTGCAACAGAACTGGAGCCGACAAAAGATGGGCGGCTGGTTAAATGAGCGTTCTTAGGGTCGCTGAACTCTGCCTTCCACTGGAGCACGGGACAGCGCCTTCTTGATGCCTTTTCGCGGAGCAGCGCTGGTCGATGTGCAGACGATGCTTTATAACTGCACAAAAGCAATAATATTATCCTCACATTATTCTTACAATCGCTGCCCTTAGTAGCCGCAGAGACTTTATTTTAAATAGTTTTCTATACACCTCAAAGGTTTTCGTTTCTACGAGGGTCACTCCAAAAGAAATGCACACGTCTTTTTTTTAAATTCCAACTTTTATTGTTCATGTTTGGAAGTTTTACAGTGTGTAGATACATCCTTTAGGAACAATATTTTCATTTCTCCACATAATTTCCATCCCACTCACCTGCCTTACGCCATCTTGGAACCAGCGCCTGTATACCCGTACGGTAAAATTCTGGACCAACCTGTTGGAGCCACTGTTTGGCAGCGTGCACGAGGGAGTCATCATATTCAAACATTGTTCCATGAAGAGAGTCTTTCAGTTTCCCAAAGAGATTATAGTCACTTGGAGCCATGTCAGGACTGTAAGGCGGGTGTTTCAGTGTTGTCCATCCGAGTTTTGTGATCGCTTCCATGGTTTTTTGACAGACCTGTGGTCGTGCATTGTTCTGCAACAGGAAAACATCCTGGTTTTGCCGATGTGGTCGAACACGACCCAGTCGAACTTGAAGTTTCTTCAGTGTCGTCACATATGCATCAGAAATTATGGTGGATCCACTTGGCATGATGTCCACAAGCAAGAGTCCTTCGGAATCGAAAAACACCGTAGCCATAACTTTCCCAGCAGAAGACGTGGTTTTGAATTCTCTTCTTGGGTGAATTTGCATGATGCCACTCCATTGATTGCCTCTTCGTCTCCGGTGAAAAATGATGGAGCCATGTTTCATCACCTGTCACAATTCTTCCAAGAAATTCATCTCCACCATTCTCGTACTGTTCCAAAAGTTCGCTGCATACCATTTTTCTTGTTTCTTTGTGAGCCACTGTCAACATCCTGGGAACCCGTCTGGCACAAACCTTTTTAACACCAACACTTTCAGTGTTCTGCTAACACTTCCTTCCCCTATCCCAACGTAGCGTGACAATTCGTTCACTGTGATGCGTCTGCCAGCAGTCACCAATTCGTTAACTCTCTGCACATTGTCTGGAGTGTTTGCAGTACGAGGCCTGCCGCTGTGAGGACAATCCTAAATATTGCCGTGCCAGCTTTCATCACGTAACCTGCTTGCCCACCTACTAACTGTACTGCGATCGACAGCAGCATCTCCATACACCTTTTTCAACCTCTTGTGGATGTTTCCCACTGTCTCGCTTTCACAGCACAGGAATTCTATGACAGCACGTTGCTTCTGACGAAAGCCAAGTGTAGCAGCCACCTTGAAGACATACTGCTACGGCGCCACTCACGGGAACAGGTTGAACTAAGTTTGAAAATATGCGGGAAGGATGTATGTACACACTGTAAAACTTTCACACATGCAGAATTAAAACTGTATTTTTACAAAAATAGTGTGCATTTCTTTTGGAGTGACACTCGTTTCTTACCTCGCTAACATTCGGGCTATTGTTGCCACATTCAGTCACCGATCAGCCTTCACCATCCACAGGTCACCCATCATTTCTGTTACCATCAGTTCTGGCATACACATATCAAGATACTGCACAATTACTTCTGCGAGAGGTAACTGTCTTCGTAACACTTGTACTCCTTCATGTAGGGAATTATTTTGTGCTTAGAAAACGGAGACGTATGAGTTCAAAAGCTTGAGAATTTGTACGAAAATAATGTCCATACATGAACAAAAAGATAGTTTCGTAACATGATCTGCTATTTCGTAAGGACGAAACAAAAAGAGAAATCCAGTAAATACGAGGAAAGGGTAGCCGGTCATGACGAAGTAACGTTACGTAAATGTAGAGAGTTTGAAGGTGATGTAAGAAATGTTTATTTGGCATTACAATAGTGAAGCCATAGTCACAGTACATAAAATTTTTCTTTAAAACAAAGGGGGTTGTATTACCGGTTTCATCGAACTTACCAAAATACGTCAGAGACGTGCGAGGACCTTTTGTAAATGACGTGAAATGTTGATTCCAATAAGCACCAACTGCATAAAATTTGAAGATGATTAAACTGTGCTGCATAAAATCATCATCGACCTATCGAAAATTCAAAAACTTTGCGTTAAATGGATGGTGAAACTAGAAAGCGATGAGTACAAAGGAAATTTTCAGTGACCTCCGTGAAATTCTGCCACGCTAATGTCACTAATGAACGTTAATGCTTGCCCCAAAGAATGAGAAGCTTCTTTGCGATTTCTGCACCTTACTGTCCATAACCCCGAACTAGCATAAAGTGAATTTTGGTTTCACTTTACCAAAAAGCACATAGCTGGAAAAAGCTTAGAGTAGATCAAGAGGTGAAGCATGTCGTTTGAGAAGAGCTATCTACAGGGGCGTCCTCGCATGTTACCAGTAATTATAACACACAGGATAATAACTGCAGTATGTATATTACTTGAGCCGGCCGCTGTAATCAAGCGGTTCTAGGCGCTTCAGTCCGAAACCGCCCTGCTGCTACGGTCGCAGGTTTTAATCCTGCCTCGGGCATGGATGTGTGTGATGTCCTTAGGTTAGTTAGGTTTAAGTAGTTCTAAGTCTAGGGGCTGATGACCTCAGATGATGAGTGCCATAGTGCTTAGAGGCATTTGAACTATTTGTATATTACTTGAACCTCATATACAAAAATAGTAATAATCACAACTTTAAAGATAATAATAGAAATATTAGAGACTGTAATGGATGTACTATACTACAAAAATGTAAGTCTAATTAACACCGCGTGAAGTGATTTCTTCACCAACTTTTTGCCGAAAGTGGGTAACGACTTTTTACAGAAGTGTATTGCAGCAAAACAGAAGGAATCAAATCTGCAGAAATTAGCTTATCCGGAATAGAGCAAGTAGTTACAACGTGAAGTTAGTCAGCAGACGAGGTGCAGGAAAGATAACAGAAATAGACAGGGAAGAGGAGAGCATTAATAGTGTTGACGATGTGATTAAAATACTGTTTCAGTGTTGGACAGAACGTGACGTTACAGTATAGAGGAAAACGCATCGCACTTTGAGTGTTTTCTGATCAGTTGTGCATACACACTGTAAGAAAATAAAACGGAGGAAAATAAACATCGCACCATGGGAGATGTATCCGAATTCAACGGAAATCTGTAGATGTCATGTACATGTGCAGACAAACAAATATCTGTAATTTTAGGTGATTTATTCCAGTGAAGGAGCTTCACAAATTGAGCGATTCGGTAACGCATTGGTACACCTCTACACTTTTGGCCGTTATGCAAGCAGTTATTCGGCTTGGCATTGATTTATAGACATTCATTGATTCATGGACACTCTGTGTCAAATTTTGGAAAAGAAATTGCAATAGAATAAACCAGTTCATAATGTTTTCATAGATGTTACTAAAGCATATGATTCAGTACTGCAATCAAAATTGTACAGAATTCTTTTGGAACTTGGAATACCAAAGAAGTATGTTAGACTTATAGAAGCGAGTTTGCAGAACACAAAAGGTAGAGTACGCGTGGGGAAATTGGAGTCACAAGAATTTGTAATAAATAACGGACTTAAGGAGGGAGATGCCCTGTCTCCGCTACTTTTTAACTTAGTCCTAGAATGTATTGTACGAATGGCAGCAGATAATTTAGAAGGTGTGGAGTTAAATGGGAATATTAAGATATTAGGGTATGCAGATTATGTAAACATCAATAGCGATGGGAAAGAAACTGTAACAGCAAATGCGAATGCGTCAATCAAGGCTAGTGAAGATGTAGGTCTAAGGATAAGTGAAGACAAAACTAAATACCTTTATTACCACTGGAATGCCAACAGCAGTAGATCAGGAAATGTTAAGAGTTGGAGACATGCAGTTTGAAAAAGTGAACACATTTAAGTATTTGAGCGTGGACATCACTTCGAGAAATGAGATTGAATCCGAACTTAAGAAGAGATTTCCGGCCGGTGTGGCCGAGCGGTTCTAGGCGCTTCAGTCTGGAACACGCAACCGCTACGGCCGCAGGTTCGAATCCTGCCTCGGGCATGGATGTGTGTGATGTCCTTAGGTTAGTTAGGTTTAAGTAGTTCTAAGTTCTAGAGGACTGATGACCTTAGATGTTAAGTCCCATGGTGCTCAGAGCCATTTGAACCATTTTTTTGAAGAAGAGCTTACGGGCGGGAATTGCGCGCTACTTCTCACTAAATAGATTACTTTCATCACCGATATTGTCTAGAAATTTAAAGATTAGAATATACAAAACTATTATTCTACCAGTTATTCTGTATGGGTGTGAGACTTGGTCTCTCACTGTGCAAAATGAAAAGCCGTTTCGAGTATTTGAAAACAAAATTTTGAGGAAAATTTTCGGAGCAAAAAGGGATGACATTAGCGGAGAGTGGCGAAAACTGCACAACGAAGAGGTTCACGAACTCTATTCAAGCCCTGACACAATCAGTATTATTAAATGACGTAGGCTGCGATGGGTGGGTCACGTAGCTCGAATGGATGAAGGCAGGGCAGCGCACAGAGTACTGGTAGGGCACCTAGAGGGAAAACGTCCTCTGGGGAGACCGAGGCGTAGATGGGAGGACAATGTGAAGGCTGATTTGAGGAGCCTAGGTATTGAAGGTGAATGGAAGAAAATAGCCCAAGACAGGGACAGATGGCGAAAATACGCTGCTGCGGTAATGGACTCTCGAGTCCGGTATGACCAGTGAGTGAGTGATTGATTCACAGAGTTGCTGGATATTCTTCTGAGGGATATCGTGCGATATTCTGTGTAACTGGCGCGTTAGGTCGTCAAAATCACGATCTGGTTGGAAGACCTTGCCCATAATGCTCCAAACTTTCTCAATTGTGGAGAGATTCGGCGATGTTTTGGGCCAAGAAAGGGTTTGGTAGGCATGAAGGCAAGCGGAAGAAACTCTCACTGCGTGCAGGGCGGCATATATTGTTGAAATGTAGGTCCAGAATGGTTTGCCATGAAGGGCAACAAAACGGGATATAGAATATAGTCGTTATACCGCTAAGCTGTAAGGTTTCTAGGGAAGACAAACAAAAGGGTGTTGCTATGAAAATAAATTGCACCCCGAACTACCACTCCTGCTTGTCGGGCCGTATATCGAGCGACAGGCGACAGTTAGGCCCTCGTCCCACTGCTAGTCAGGGTCGTCTTCGCTGGTTATCAGTGCTCGATTCTAAGCAGACTGTTCTGCTCAATCAATGAGATACAAGGGCGAAAACGTGTAGGGAGGCGCACCGGACAGCGGTTTTATGCCCGCCATATGGCCCGATAACGAGGACAGGTCGTCAGGGGTGCCATTTCTTTACATAGCTGGACCCCTCTTGTCGTCAACTGGGACACCCTTACAGCATTGCGGTGCGTCGATGATAATCTAGGCCCAGTTTTATTTCCCTTGGCGGCAAGCCATTCGAAGCTTACCTTTCGCCGACCGCTTTGGCGGAGCGGTTCTAGGCGCTTCAGTCCGGAACCGCGCTGCTGCTGCGGTCGCAGGTTCGAATCCTGCCTCGGGCATGGATGTGTGTGATGTTCTTAGGTCAGTTAGGTTTAATTAGTTCTAAGTCTAGGGGAATGATGACCTCAGATGTTAAGTCCCATAGTGCTCAGAGCCATTTGAATCATTTTGAGTTTACGTTTCAGGGAGATAAGTCCCGCCCACACACAGTGGGAGTTTCTACTGCTTGTCTTGCTGTTTACCAAATCCTACCTGACCAGCAAGGTCGCCGAATCTTTCCCCGGTTGAGACCATTTGGACTTTTATGGGCAGGGCCCTCGAAAATAATTTTGACAGACTTTAAAAAAGCGGAAGAAAATGTTAAAATTCCTAGAAAACTACTGTGTTGAAGAACTGTAGTTTCTGTAGATGACTTCGGTACAGCATGTATTCGAAGATAATTTTTGGATTATTATAAGCAGAAGAAGGAGATCCCAAAGTGGAGAAAACTCTTAATATTTTCAAAAACTGAAATAGTTTTCACGGGAGAAGGTAAAAATTTCAGAAAATTTTGAAACAGATAAGATTTATTTACAGAATATCTAAGAATAAGAGTACCATTCCATCACAACGTTCCGATATTACTGTGTAGTATGCGGATTACTTGACAGCAATCACAAATAACGAAAAGGGAACAGATAACTCAGTAGGGTACATGGACGAAAGGTGGATGCATATTGTACCATGAAAAAGTGTTGGCAGCATGAAGGAGTTTCAGGTGAAATGACTAGTAGCAGAGATGGCCAAAGAGCTATTGTTCTCCACGGGGGATGAGCAGTGGATTTCATAGATGGAGAAGAGGTAATTTATGGTTAGAAATCTAAAACCCAAATTACCACAGTGATGTGAAACGGAATTACTATCGTAAATGATTAGAAGATCAACTGATTCGTAACATCCAGTCAGGTAGCATCGATGTTCTTGATAGCACACCGTAACATACTGTTGAGATAAATAAGGCTCCCACTGCTGGAACTCGGAGAAAGAACGGAACTTAATATCTTATTCAGAACTAAGACAGTTTGGAACCGAGTTTAGCAAGGTTTTCGCACGTAGGCTACACATAACCACCATTTTTAATTATTACATTAGAATCCAAAATAGTATATGATGACCTCACAGTAAATAAATAAGAAATATAGCGCACAGTATGGCGCGTAGCTCAGTGTTTCGTGTGCGAGCACATCGTAGTAGATATCTTATCACTTGACTGTAATCTATAATTGGACATGTATGTCACGTCAGCAAATATGTCAGATCATGATGTTTGAATTTGACACAATGCTTCGCAGGAGAGTGCTTTTTGGTGAATCTCATAGCAGTTATGTATATCTGCAATTAAATTAGCGTGTCTAGATAATTAATTTAGCAGATCATGATGTTGAAATTTGACAGATGCCATAATTCATGGAGCCACTATATGAAAATATTGTCCATGCCAGCAACGCAAAATAGTTTAAAATCTTGTGAAATGATTGAGTATCCGTTTTTCAGTATTCGTCCTCTGTAATTTACCGCAGTAGCAGTTCCACGAACGCATATGCGTTATGATTACAGGACAAGCCAATTTCAGTGCAGTCACGTATGACGAGATGTAATGATTCTGTGCCATGAGATGCTTTTTATTAGGACTACTTGTTGTTTTTTCCCAAAATGTCTTGATTAAAGCCGGCCGGAGTGGCCGAGCGGTTCTAGGCGCTACAGTCTGGAACCGCGCCACCGCTATGGGGGGGACTGATGACCTTAGCTGTTTAGTCCCCCTCAAACATCCCAACAACCACCACCACCACCACCACCACCACCGCAGGTTCGAATCCTGCCTCGGACATGGATGTGTGTGATGTCCTTAGGTTCATTAAGTTTAATTAGTTCTAAGTCTAGGGGACTGATAACCTCAGAAGTTAAGTCCCGTAGTGCTCAGAGCCATTTCAACCATTTTTTGTCTTGATCAAACAAACAGTATGTGCTGTTTATAAATGTTCTCTGTAGTACATAAATTTTTTATGTATGTAAACTTTTATATGACAACCACATGTATGTACGACGCAAAATTTGTACTGGAGCAACAAGTGTGCTTTTAATTAATTATTTTTTGTTGTGTTTTATGTTGATGACGGGTTAATAAAAGCGTTGCGATGCCTCTAATTTTATTCATTGCGCCAGTTGGCCGTGTTCCCTAAGCATCTCCATAACACTTATGGAGATGATGGCTGGTGCCTGATGATGATGGCAGCGTTTGCCTCCAATTTGATTCTGACTTGCTTAGAGCCACATGTCGACTGCGACAGTCATCAGCGAACATTTTATAAAGCATTGCCATTTTGATGTTTATTACTAAGACCAGGCTCTTTCAACGCAGATAAGTCTCAATTCAAATAATTAATTTCTTGAACTAATTTTTGTTGCATTGAAACTGTTTATATTGTAGTGCCGCTGTTCACTGACAACTATGTACCACTTTGGTAGCCCCAGTAGGCCGTGCTTGAGAATGAACCAGCTGGTTAGAAACTAGTCGCGAAACATACGTACTGCAACTGTTAAACCTGTTAATCAATGGTGTATGAAGTAAGAGACATATTGATTTAAGGATCACACTGTTATTTCAAACCTGTAGAACTTCTCTAGGACAAAATAAAACAAAAAACTTGCAGAAAAAAGTATTTTTTCCATTAATTTAACTACCCTAAAATAGTAACCAAAGAGTCTTCTTCTAAGATTACTCAGTGATGGGTTAAGGCTTCGTGAAAGGAACTGTAAACGAAAACTGGTGTTGAAATGGGGTAATGTAAGAAGCAGTAAAGTATGTAATAATCAACGTTGGTCTGGAGTGTGAAAACGAGTAATTTCTAGTGAAACTGTTGACACACTTTCGTTCAGATTCCAGGTTTATTTTCATGCTTCGGGAAACGTGGGGGACAAATCGCAGTCCCGGAGTACTCAACGCCTAGGGCCACCGGTCATTTCTGTTTGCCGGTAGCCCTTCTCCACTATGATAACACACAAAAGCGTAACACCGACAGTCAAAACGTCTCCTTTCCACACCGTCGGCGATTCCATGAAAATTTCGCAGCGCTCACCGGAGTGCTGCTTATTGCAGCTAACGAACCACGCAGTATTTCCGGAGCGCACATTTCGCTGTGGAAGCCAATAACAGTAATTAAACCGATTACAGTCACGGTAACAAGTACCTGGAGTCTGAATAACGCAGCAGTGTAAATGTCACTATACATGTCCGAACAGTCGGATTTTGTGGCCATCTGATGTTAGGTTTGATCGGCAAGTGTGTTCAATGATGGTATCCTAAATACATGGCCGGACACAAAATGCTTATTCCAGTAAAAAGCATCACGAAAGCAAAAATTGATGACAACAGATGTTAATAATTATTGCCAATAGAGCCACAGTCTTGGCGCAGTAAAAATATAGTACCTATTTTCACTTATTTCTGGTACTAGGATATCCAAAACCTATTAGACTTCTTAGATACCTTGTTTGGATGTTAATACTAAATCTTTCAATTCATACTTATTTTAAGCGTCCCGTACTTCAATCGGTAAAAACGTTTTGGTCTGTCTGTGTGTTTGTCCTACTGTTAAGACATATTTTCCTCAGGAGCAGATTGGAGTATCAATTTTCTCTCTGTCACTTATCGGTTGGTTATAATTAAAGTGTAGCTACTCACTGACACCCAGTGTGGGCTGTAACTGTCGTATGGTAGCGAAACACGATCGATGTACCAATGCGTTAACGCGGAACCGATTTATGGTGAAAAAAAGTTACATTTTTGGGCACCTGGTGCAAATCTGGCACTGTGAATGCAAGAAAGACGTATAGGAATGTTTCCTTATGTAATGGATTGTAAACGGAACCTGGACAGAAAAGGCTAAACACGTGAGAAAGCCATAACGTTGGTTTTATTATTGACCGCTGATTACTAATTTGTTCAATATGAGCACCGGAGATAGCGACGAGAGGCTGGATCCGAAAAACGAATTGATCAGCCGTTACTCGCAGCAGTTCCGGTGGAGTCTGAGCAATGTGTTCCTGTATATCGGCCTTCAGGTCAGGTAAAGACCGAACGTTTCCCTTGGTAAACTTGTTACTTTAGATATTCCCACAGCCAAAAGTCACATGAATTCAGACCAGATGACCTTTCAGGCTTTGGATCTGGAAAACTTCTGGAGGTAACACATTTTTTCACTGGGCGAGCGACATTAGGTGCTGACCCGTCTTTCATGAAAACAGTGGTCTCCACACAGCTGCATTCTTCCAAAGCACAAATCGCATGCTGCACAAGGAGGTCTCGCTAACTTTCAGACGTCACATACCTTCTGCTTGTAATCTGTTCAAAGAAAAAAGCACCAAGAATAAAGGTGCTGGTGAATCCACAGCAGACAGTTACGTTCAGTGGGTGCAGTGTTTGTTCGTGCAGTACACGTGGTTTAACAGTACCTCAAATTCGGCAGGCCTGTGTGTTCACTGCACCCTTTAGAGTAAAACGTGCCTCTTCACTCCAATGAATATTGCCTGGCCACATGGTATCAACATCTATCCATGCCAGAAACCGAAGACCAAATTCATAACATTGCTGCGGATCGTGAGGTTTCAGCTGCTCCACCACCTGGGTTTTGTACAGGTACCAGTGTAATCTAGGCAGAGAAACTTTCCATACTGTTGACCATGGGATGGACAATTCTCGTGGCACTGCACGAGCACTAGCACTTCCAGTGGCACGAGCCCCATAGTCTGTTACACAAACAGCAACCTTGTCAGTAACTTCCCCCGCCATAGGACGCCTTTCTCTTCCAGGTGCCACAACAAGTTCACCCGTGTTTTTGAGCTTCATTACCATCATCTTTAAACCAGTTTTGCAGCGACTTCTGCAGCTGTCGTCCCCTTATTGTCCGTCATAATCCTCTTCAATGACTTTCTGTCACCATCCCCTCAACACACGCTAAAGGGGGAATGTAGGAAAAATTGGTTAAAAATGATAAAAAAGAAATTTTGCCACCAGATAGTTTTGTAGCGTGTTAGAAATACTGCCTCCAATTTTCACAGATTAATTTGAACTGCAAATAATAAAAAAGCTGTCTCGTTTCAATCGCTGCGCAGCGCCACGCCCACTATACTAGAAGACACTCTTCTTGTTTGTGATGTTTTATTACTTCCTGCTGTCATAAAAGTATCGGAAGAGTATAGTGCTCTGTGGACCCATTTACGCCGTGTTATCTTTGCCTTCCAATAGCTATCTTTGACATCTGTTAATGTCTGTGGGGCAGAAATATAAACATTTCAATTTTGCTGTTAGTGTTAGAATTACCTCTGTGTTCAAGCATTTTTATATGATTTACCGTTTAAAATGCAAAGATATAGTGGGTAAAGTGTTTATGAAAGTGGCTAAAGCTTTCCATTTACGTGTGAATAAACAGTTTGCAGAACTGAGTCAACATAATTCAGCGGAAGATAATTGTGAAGCTAAGACGACGAGTAGTTCACAGAAGAAACATGGAACTGGTGTAGAGTTTCAGTCCACTAAAGACGAAGTGAATAGTGGTTTTTGGATAGTTGATTTAGAAATTATGTGTTATATTACTAGAAACTCTTGTGCATGTGGTAGTTGTGGCAACAAATCTTTGAATATATGACAGCAACGTCATACATGGTGTTGTGTGTAATATGCATTTGTTTTGTGACAGCTGTCAAACTGACATTCAGTTCATAACATCAGCTGATAAGAATTGGCTGTATGAAGCCAACATAAGATTCTGCTATGGGATGGGATGTGTTGGTGTTGGAAGGGATGGTAGTAATTTGTTTCGTGCAATAATGAATATGCCACCTTCGTCTGCCTCGTACTCAACACTTCTGAACGCCTTGGAATCAGAATGCAATAGCAGTTTGTCAGCAGCAGTGAAAGAGGCAGTTTTATTTAACATAGACATTCAGACAGAAGTATATGACACTTTGTCTTCTAAGGATCTATGTGTCTCATGTGATATCACATGGATGAAAAGGGGCCACACCTCCCTACTCGGTGTTTCATCAGTTGTGAGTGTTGACATAGGAAAAGTTTTGGATTTGCGGTTAATGTCCAAATATTGCTCTATTTGTGCACAAAGAAAGACGTTAGACAATAACGAAGAAGAGAGACAGTGGCAAATAAAACACAAAATAATTTGCAGCAAGAATTATGATGGTTTCAGTGGTGGCATTGAGCCAGCAGGAATGAAATTAATATTTCATCGGAGCGAAATGAGGTATGGAGTTAGATATGTGAAATATCTTGGTAATGGAGATTCTACAGATTTCAGATCTGTTGTAGAAAGCAAGCCCTGTGGAAATGGATGCGACATTGAAAAGCTAGAGTTTATGGGGCACTTTCAGAAGAGGATGGGCGTGAAACTTCTGAAACTGAAACGAGAACAGAAAGGTATAAAACTTAAAGACGGAAAGCCACTGGGTGGGCCAGTATGCCTGATTGACAAAGAGATCCACATTTTGCAAATATTTTATAGCAAAGCAATAAGCAAACCAATGGAAATTTGAAGGCAATGCAGAAGGCCGTGTGGGCAATATTTTTTCACAAATTGTCAGCTGATGAGAATTCAGTACATGAATTTTAATATATCCTGGTGCAAATATAAATCAAAAGCAGAAAACAAAACCTATTCACATAAACACAGTTTTCCTGAAGTAGTCTTAAACACCATAAAGCCAACATTCCAGTTTATAGCTCTTCCAGATTTGTTAAAGAAATGTACCCATGGTGGAACACTAAACCCGAATGAGAGCTTCAACAGAGATGGTCAAAAAAAACATTGCTCATCTGCTGTTGTTTAAATTGCCACATTTGATGCATGTCTGGTGCTTGATGATGGTAACATTGAAAGAATAAGGACCTTTACTGGACTAGGATTTGTTGCTGGTTGCTTCAACGAGAAGCTATTGAAGAAGATACATACTGCGCGTGCTGCACGTTCTGAAGTGTCTGTGAAGAATATATCTAAAAGGGCACTCCAGAAACATCAGATGAAAAGGAAACAGGTACACGAAGTGCACCAAGACCAAATGTATGGTTACGGTCAACATTAGGGTACTAGAATGAGATTGTCACTCTGCAGCGGAGTCCGCACTGATACGAAACTTCCTGGCAGGTTAAAACTGTGTGCCGGACCAAGGTACTGGCGGAATTAAAGCTGTGAGGATGGGTCGTTAGTCGTGCTTGGGAAGCTCAGTTGGTAGAGCACTTGACCGCGAAAGGGAAAGGTCCCGAGTTCGAGTATTGGTCCGGCACACAGTTTTAATCTGCCAGGAAGTTTCATTAAGGTACTAGTTTATGGCGCAAATCCTTACAAAATCTTTTATGTACATTTCCCGGAATTTTCATTTTTCATTGTATAAGGAAAATTGTCCCCTGATCCTTTGGAGATAGAAAAGTGAAATTTTCTATGGACTTTATTCATAGTATAACACAACTACCTGTGATACAAATTTTTTCTAAGTGTATCTCTGTCAAAATTATTTACTTTACTGTGAAATAGCTTTGTTTCATACGCATAATTTGTTAAAATTAATTTTAAGAGCTCTAAATCTGACATTGAAAAACATATCTGATTACTAAGAAGTATCTACCACAATATGAAAGTTGTAAGTAAAGTGATTTTTGTGAAAATGCTCCTTGTGTGTTGCGGAAATTTCCAACAATGCCATGATCAAATTCTTTAAGAAACAACTTTGAAAAAACTCCGTAATGTAGCCCATAATATAATTAGCTCACTTGCCAAATTTTATCCCATTACCTTTCAAGCACCAAAAACTGTGTTAGATTATGTAAATACGTCCATTTTCTCCTACATCCTTCCTTAAGGGTTATTTTTTTCTTCATTCCCTGCGTGCAGCATAAATCGTCGATCGGATCTCTTGAGGCAACAAAGATTTCGATTACCTTGGTTACGCAAGCACCCACCATAAGAGCACTAACAATATGTCCGTATTCGAAATCACTTAGGTTGAGCCCTGGCACTCACAACAACATAGAACACAGTTTTGACCACGACTGACACTTCCAGTATTTGGAGGACTTTGCACAGGTGGCGTTAATGGTCAACAACAACATAGCAACCTGGAGGCTTTATGTTCAAGCATGCATTTCTCGCGGGTTTTCATCTTTTGGTCCAATCCCTTTAGAAATACATCTCATGTTTATTAGTTATTGAATACGGCAATAATTAACATTATACATCTCACAAAATTTTGCTTACAAGCGACAGAAGTACTTTTGAGTCAGGTTTTTTTCCAAGACTTTATTGCGGTTTTGGCAGGGAGCGGATCTGGCTTTTGAAAATACACTCCTGGAAATTGAAATAAGAACACCGTGAATTCATTGTCCCAGGAAGGGGAAACTTTATTGACACATTCCTGGGGTCAGATACATCACATGATCACACTGACAGAACCACAGGCACATAGACACAGGCAACAGAGCATGCACAATGTCGGCACTAGTACAGTGTATATCCACCTTTCGCAGCAATGCAGGCTGCTATTCTCCCATGGAGACGATCGTAGAGATGCTGGATGTAGTCCTGTGGAACGGCTTGCCATGCCATTTCCACCTGGCGCCTCAGTTGGACCAGCATTCGTGCTGGACGTGCAGACCGCGTGAGACGACGCTTCATCCAGTCCCAAACATGCTCAATGGGGGACAGATCCGGAGATCTTGCTGGCCAGGGTAGTTGACTTACACCTTCTAGAGCACGTTGGGTGGCACGGGATACATGCGGACGTGCATTGTCCTGTTGGAACAGCAAGTTCCCTTGCCGGTCTAGGAATGGTAGAACGATGGGTTCGATGACAGTTTGGATGTACCGTGCACTATTCAGTGTCCCCTCTACGATCACCAGTGGTGTACGGCCAGTGTAGGAGATCGCTCCCCACACCATGATGCCGGGTGTTGGCCCTGTGTGCCTCGGTCGTATGCAGTCCTGATTGTGGCGCTCACCTGCACGGCGCCAAACACGCATACGACCATCATTGGCACCAAGGCAGAAGCGACTCTCATCGCTGAAGACGACACGTCTCCATTCGTCCCTCCATTCACGCCTATCGCGACACCACTGGAGGCGGGCTGCACGATGTTGGGTCGTGAGCGGAAGACGGCCTAACGGTGTGCGGGACCGTAGCCCAGCTTCATGGAGACGGTTGCGAATGGTCCTCGCCGATACCCCAGGAGCAACAGTGTCCCTAATTTGCTGGGAAGTGGCGGTGTGGTCCCCTACGGCACTGCGTAGGATCCTACGGTCTTGGCGTGCATCCGTGCGTCGCTGCGGTCCGGTTCCAGGTCGACGGGCACGTGCACCTTCCGCCGACCACTGGCGACAACATCGATGTACTGTGGAGACCTCACGCCCCACGTGTTGAGCAATTCGGCGGTACGTCCACCCGGCCTCCCGCATGCCCACTATACGCTCTCACTCAAAGTCCGTCAACTGCACATACGGTTCACGTCCACGCTGTCGCGGCATGCTACCAGTGTTAAAGACTGCGATGGAGCTCCGTATGCCACGGCAAACTGGCTGACACTGACGGCGGCGGTGCACAAACGCTGCGCAGCTAGCGCCATTCGACGGCCAACACCGCGGTTTCTGGTGTGTTCTATTTTCCATTTCCAGGAGTGTAGTTTCTAGGAAGTTATCGATGTGACTACTCAGCTCAAATGTTTAAAAGCTGTACAAATGGATGCGTAGAGACGATGTGATCCCATGCGTCAAATGTATCTCCTTTGATCTAGAATTCGACCTTTCAGATAACAACTTAGCTGCGAGAGTAGCTCAGTTTCTGTTCCAGTTTGCGAAATACTCTTTCCATGTGCTGGTTCATAATGTTGCCCCCATAAATCAGCTTTCGTTTCTCTGTTTCCATGCATGTTAGCAACGCAACTTAACAATGAAAGGCACCAGTCTACACAACAATAAACAATGTTGCTGCCTTAGTACGTCGAAAAATATTACTCTACCGCTCTCCCATTCCCACCTCTTCCTTTCGCCTCCAATGCCTCGCTTGAAACAAATACGTTGCACTGCTGTGGATAGCAGACACGTCAAGAGATACATTCGTTTAAATGTGTAAAGAATTACTAACAGTGGTAATAATCAGCCGGAATTTTTGCAGACAGTGAAGGTCGATGTTTTGCCCTTAACGTCGATGTTCCGACGTCTCAAAGACTTCGTTGTTAGTATTCAAATGAACAAACATCAAGTTTTGTAAATACCAATGATCATAGAACATCCCTGTCACCAATGTCGATGAGGTAGTCTATGCGACATTCGTGTATCACGAAATTTAAGATGTTAAGAGAAATTTACGTTAGTCACATTTTTCATTATTCCAAAGAGTTTAAGATGCTGTATTATCAGTGATAAAGTGATACCATATTAGATTATTGCAGCAATTGATACTTTCCAGAATATAATTATCACGATAGTAAAATTTATTCAAATCTCGAAAAAGGTCCAAAATATTGTATAATTTGAATACATTATATCGTCCCAGGTTTTGGAACATAACTAAATGCCTTAATACATGACCTGATCGAAAGTATTAGGACACCACTAAGTAATGCAGAATTGACCACTAGATGTCACGAGAGACAGACAGGCAAGCAGACCAGTACAAAAGGAGGCGGGGAATATTACGTTGTCAGTAGAGAAGTCGGAACAGCAGAACAGGTCGATTACGAGAGCTCAGTGACTGCGAACGTGGAATAATCACTTTGTGTCACCTGAGTAAAAAATCCATCAGCAACATTTTGACCCTTCCAAACCTGTACAAACCGCCCTCGGGTATGTGACTGCGAAGCAGAAAAGGAAGGAACAACAACAGCTAAACAACGACCAAGCATACCTCATGTACCAACGAACAGCGGCTGTCGACCATTACGTACGGTGAGAGTAAGAAATTGGATATAGTCAGTGTAAGGACTTTCTCGTGTGTTCCAGTGTGTTACAAGCAGTGCAGTTAGCCCAATGAGCGTAGAGAATTGGAAGGAATGGGTTACAGGGGTCGAGCAGTCTATATAAGCCTTCCTGTAGTGATCTCTAAGGGAGTTGGTCAACAGGTGACTGGACGGCAGATGACTTAAAACGAGTGATTTGGAGCGATGGATTTTTCTAAATACTGTGATAGTCCATACGCAGGATTAGTATTTAGTGAATGCGTGGATAACGTCTCCTGCCTTCATGTTTAGTATATAACGCGAAATCCTCCTCTAGCATTACTTTTCCTCAACAGTGGTTACAGGTACCAGGATTATTTTTAGAATTTTGGACTGGTCAATATTACCTCAGTTGCTTTTCTCAAAACTTTCGTATAATTTTTATAGGCAGTATGTTATATTTCAAGCCGGCCGGAGTGGCCGTGCGGATCTAGGCGCTACAGTCTGGAACCGAGCGACCGCTACGGTCGCAGGTTCGAATCCTGCCTCGGGCATGGAAGTATGTGATGTCCTTAGGTTAGTTAGGTTTAATTAGTTCTAATTTCTAGGCGACTGATGACCACAGAAGTTAAGTCGCGTAGTGCTCAGAGCCATTTGAACCATTTTTTTTTATATTTCAAGCTAAATTTTATTAAAATTACTTACTTTATAAAATATTTTAGTTTCGATGTGGTAATCGATATGTACTAGTTCTTAATGAACAGTTAAAATTATTTCTTTTTTAGAAACATTTGAATCTAAGAATTATTGGTACCCTTAAAATTCCTATTATTAATTACTCAATCTTTATTGTTTACTATATTTATTTCTGGTTTCATTTACGAATGAATAATCGACATTAATAATGTAACAGAAACTAGCAGAAATTCATTAGTTAAGAAAAATTGTAAATCTGTTCGAATATTGTTATTTCCGCAGATTGTGGGAGTCGTAAGCTTGCCTGTGATGTGAGCGCACGTATTTTTGTGCCAACAATGTAATTGAAAATCAAAATACTGTATGATATGCTACAATGTGACAAAATATATTTACGAAAAAAATACTGCAACAACAATCTTCAAATTTATTTAGTTCAACCGTGAGGACTTGATGTGAGATTTTCAGCCATCTGAACATGTCAAGCTAAGTGGAATTGAAAGTTAATTGTAATCTTCGCTCGTCTCGAATCTTCCTAAAGGACCTTGCTCGTTAATTACTTGGACTGTAAATTGTTTAACGTAGGCCATAGATGGACGGATGAAGGAGATTAAAAGAACCAGCAGTGAAGTACGGAGAAGATGGTGTTAGGGACAAGTGTTTTTTTCGTTCCCCTCATTGCGCTTAAGAAAACGCTAAATCATAGGGATATGAAAACTTTTTAGAGCAAAGTGAACTGTGTATGGCAGGGGAATAGTATGAAGACGACGACTGTATTAGCGTGACAATGCATCCAGTGATAAAGTAGAATCTCTGAGACCGTGGTTTGTGGACGACAACATTTCAGAAATGGACTGACCTACCCAGAGTTCTGAGCTAAACTGAACAGAACAATTTCATCTCTGTACCCCAGCATACAACATAACTGTCTTCTCTTGAAGAAAAATGGGCAGTCATTTCTCCACATACCTTCAGACATGTCAGTGAAAGTGCCCCCCAGCACAGTTCAAAGCATCTTATTTGCAACGGCTAGATACAACCCATATTAATCTCCAACACTTGTGATCAGAAAGAGTACACATACAGTTTCAGTAACAATATCCGTCTCAGTAATACTGAAATTATCATTTCACTTAATTTTTTGTTGAGACCCCGTTAACTTCTCTACTGTGCTACGATTACTTCTTGTATTATCAAAACACCTTGACCTAAAAACTTGTAATTTCGAATCTAATAACAGCAGATAATTAGCCCTTTCTTGCAGCGATGCCGCTGCAGTGAAAACTATAACACCTGTTTCAGCGTTAATTAAATTCAGCTACTAATTAAAAATGCTTTGAAGCAGAAGTGCTCTGACGCCATAGTTTACATCTTTACTAACCAAGTATACCTCTTTGTTATTAAAGTACTTCGTTTGTGACGTATTTCATAACTACTATACGTTGTCCAGATGACAAAATCATATTTTCCATCTCAACTGGGATCGATTTTTCGGTCATTTTGATGCGGCACACACAACGTAAGTATACGTCGCCTCAGTTGTTTAGATAAGATCTGGTTTTTCATTCATGCAGATTTTGATCATGCATACAGACATAGAAAATCTGTGCTAGTGAAGCTGTGTTGAAACATTTATGAAATCAAACCTGCCCGTACAACGCAACGGATATTTTTACGAAACTTCATATGGAATTTCGAAAAATTGCTGTACGAGAGGCGGTTGATGAATTAAGGAGAACAGATATTGGAAACAGAAGGTATATAATTTTCAGCAAGTAGACGAAGGAAACGGTTAAAGTATGAATGAGGAAGGAAGTTGGGAAGGTACCTGCAGTCAGTCGAGTAGCAATTTCGGGTGCTCGAGTAACATCTATAGAAATTACTTTATATGGTGACAACGGAAAAAGGTATGAAGGGAAATATCTTGATGGAGGAGAAATTTTCACCTTCGTAAAATTCAGCACCCATTTCCAAAAAATAAAGAGATGTTATTGTAAATTTACGTGAAAAAAGCGAAAAAATATAGGAAAACAAAAATCACTTTATGCGGATGTTTTAAAATCGGCAGTTGAAGGTTATACTAAAGATAAGAGATTCATCTTAGAGGAATTTGGCACTGAAACTCGTGAAGAAACGGGTTTCTCTTAGTCGTTTCTATTACCAAGAGCTGCTCGTATATTGTACTTTTTGTTTTGTGTGATTTATGAAAGATGTCAACCAAAACGTCACAGAACGTGTTGGCTCTGAGCACTATGGGACTCAACTGCTGAGGTCATTAGTCCCCTAGAACTTAGAACTAGTTAAACCTAACTAACCTAAGGACATCACAAACATCCATGCCCGAGGCAGGATTCGAACCTGCGACCGTAGCGGTCTTGCGGTTCCAGACTGCAGCGCCTTTAACCGCACGGCCACTTCGGCCGGCCAGAACGTGTTACAGTAAACGGACTTATAACTACTAATGTATTGGATCACTCTGTTGTCAGTGCGTCTTGTGAAACTAACCGTCAGTTGTTATTGATAACAACGCAGTTAAGTACTAACGTCATCTCTGTGATTCCTAACAGGTCTACCGTTACTGTGTAAGTGTTATGTCAAGACGCCAGTATGGATACTGTCTACATTTACGGTCGAAACCATTACCTGACAAAACGACGAGATGAATGTTGAGTAAAACTTTCGTCCGACGCAGCCTGTTACGTCCATAAATTTTAATCTATTAAAAGTTCAGGAAGTGATGTTAGCGCGTACCACGTTGCATCTGATGCCTCTCTTTCGTGACCTGCCCACGCACTGCATGCAGTTAAATTCTACTTCCCCTTTTCATCTTCTTCTTCTTCATTTACTTTTTCTTCTTCTTCTGCTCATAGTGGATGTCCATTGCTCACGGCGTTTACACATGTACGACACTCATTTTTCACTTTTTGCCGCCTATGTTTCCTACTACCACAGTCATAGGAAGCAAAGATTTGAATGTCATCTGTGTGTGTCGTGTTTTCTGAGGCGAACAATGACAAGCTGCCTGGAGTATAATAATTTACACTCCTGGAAATGGAAAAAAGAACACATTGATACCGGTGTGTCAGACCCACCATACTTGCTCCGGACACTGCGAGAGGGCTGTACAAGCAATGATCACACGCACGGCACAGCGGACACACCAGGAACCGCGGTGTTGGCCGTCGAATGGCGCTAGCTGCGCAGCATTTGTGCACCGCCGCCGTCAGTGTCAGCCAGTTTGCCGTGGCATACGGAGCTCCATCGCAGTCTTTAACACTGGTAGCATGCCGCGACAGCGTGGACGTGAACCGTATGTGCAGTTGACGGACTTTGAGCGAGGGCGTATAGTGGGCATGCGGGAGGCCGGGTGGACGTACCGCCGAATTGCTCAACACGTGGGGCGTGAGGTCTCCACAGTACATCGATGTTGTCGCCAGTGGTCGGCGGAAGGTGCACGTCCCGTCGACCTGGGACCGGACCGGACCGCAGCGACGCACGGATGCACGCCAAGACCGTAGGATCCTACGCAGTGCCGTAGGGGACCGCACCGCCACTTCCCAGCAAATCAGGGACACTGTTGCTCCTGGGGCATCGGCGAGGACCATTCGCAACCGTCTCCATGAAGCTGGGCTACGGTCCCGCACACCGTTAGGCCGTCTTCCGCTCACGCCCCAACATCGTGCAGCCCGCCTCCAGTGGTGTCGCGACAGGCGTGAATGGAGGGACGAATGGAGACGTGTCGTCTTCAGCGATGAGAGTCGCTTCTGCCTTGGTACCAATGATGGTCGTATGCGTGTTTGGCGCCGTGCAGGTGAGCGCCACAATCAGGACTGCATACGACCGAGGCACACAGGGCCAACACCCGGCATCATGGTGTGGGGAGCGATCTCCTACACTGGCCGTACACCACTGGTGATCGTCGAGGGGACACTGAATAGTGCATGGTACATCCAAACCGTCATCGAACCCATCGTTCTACCATTCCTAGATCGGCAAGGGAACTTGCTGTTCCAACAGGACAATGCACGTCCGCATGTATCCCGTGCCACCCAACGTGCTCTAGAAGGTGTAAGTCAGCTTCCCTGGCCAGCAAGATCTCCGGATCTGTCCCCCATTGAGCATGTTTGGGACTGGATGAAGCGTCGTCTCACGCGGTCTGCACGTCCAGCACGAACGCTGGTCCAACTGAGGCGCCAGGTGGAAATGGCATGGCAAGCCGTTCCACAGGACTACATCCAGCATCTCTACGATCGTCTCCATGGGAGAATAGCAGCCTGCATTGCTGCGAAAGTTGGATATACACTGTACTAGTGCCGACATTGTGCATGCTCTGTTGCCTGTGTCTATGTGCCTGTGGTTCTGTCAGTGTGATCATGTGATGTATCTGACCCCAGGAATGTGTCAATAAAGTTTCCCCTTCCTGGGACAATGAATTCACGGTGTTCTTATTTCAATTTCCAGGAGTGTAATTTCGTGAAAGCCCATTAAAATATAAAACATATATAATAGTGACTCTTGAATGGCTGGTGTTGGTAGTTGGTGGGCACCCGACAGTCCAAGGTGGACCATTAGTGATCAGCAACAGAAGGTTAGTAGATATGACGGTGAAATAGGGGTTAATGAAGAACTACATATGTCCTCTGAGTCATTCGCGGCGTCAAGGGTAAGATCTGTTGTGTTTTCAAGCCACCTTATATGTAGAAGTTTAAGGGAAAAGCTTAGTAACATCATAATTCGCTCTAGTTAAATATTTAACATGTACGGTAGTAAACGGCGGCTAAGACACATCTTTGTTTTAATTGTGGTATTGCTACTAAAACAGAGAATCCTTTTCGAGCGAAACAGTGTACAGCGATATCGACAGTCGGAAAGATGCAAATTGTCTTTGGAAAATTCCTAGAAATTTCAGGTGCTGAGCATTGTCAATCAATAGCTTTAAATTTTCCATCCAGACCCTTACCTGATGGATAGAGCAGATGCTGAAAACAATAAAAGCAAGCAAAGGGAGGAAATTTTAAACAACCACTCTAAAAATGCATTAATGAATGCTCATCAGTTGCGTATGGTAAAATAATCCTGCAAACATAAACAACAATCGATTCTGAAAGACAAGTGAGTGATAGAAACTTACCAATTTATAGGTACTGAACCACCAACCACCTCTTCATTATCTGAGATACTTAAATAAACATTAGCAGCACGGAAAATCTGTTCAACGCAAACAAGGCCGGATCTGTCGATATTCTGAACAAGTTTTACGCTTCTTACATATTTGTAGTGAATCTCTCACGTTACCGACAGTTTGACGTGAAATGGAACGAGCGCAGGTCACTTTTGCTTATGGAATGGGCAAAAAGAGTGTAGAATTACAGGGCAATATCCTTAACGTCTGTCTGCTTTCTACGGCATTCTGGAAGACTGAAATGCATGACGTTCCAATACAAAAGGAATACAGCTTCTTTCGTACTGCGTGCATGCATTCAACAAATACGATTCGTGTGGAATACACTCCGCTGTTTTGCTACGTGCAACGAGTAGATTCAATCTGCCTCAATTTGCGAAAGGCGTTTGACATTGTTCAGCACTGTCGACTCATTACCAACACGATAAAACATGAACTTTTAAAAAATATGTGACTCGAAGAACTTTTCGCTGTTAGAACTGACTATTCTACTTTGTACTTTGTGTTGTGACTTGGCAAGACAGCCAAGCCACTACGAGGTGAAGCCGAAAGGCACGCGTTTAAGCTCACGCAGGCTGGCGTGAGGTCTGGAACAGGACACGGAAATGAACTAGCAAAAACAGGACGTAGCTTTTGGAATACTTAACTTTAATCCATAATTGGTGAACATCGGTCTGACGGTACATGCATCACAAGATAAATAGCAATTGATAATAGTGCCTTGCTAGGTCGTAGCAAATGACGTAGCTGAAGGCTATGCTAACTATCGTCTCGGCAAATGAGAGCGTAATTTGTCAGTGAACCATCGCTAGCAAAGTCGGCTGTACAACTTGGCGAGTGCTAGGACGTCTCTCTAGACCTGCCGTGTGGCGGCGCTCGGTCTGCAATCACTGAGAGTGGCAACACGCGGGTCCGACGTATACTAACGGACCGCGGCCGATTTAAAGGCTACCACCTAGCAAGTGTGGTGTCTGGCGGTGACACCACACTTTGGATGAAGAACATTCACTTAAACTGAATTTAATATCGGGCGAAAAAAAAGAACTTCAGTACCGCTGATATTCTGAATGATCATGAACGATGAGGTCAGAAATATACTCAGTTAGCTGACGGTACTTCGTTATAGAAGTCAGCCTCGTCTGCAAATGACCAGAAGTATTTCTGTTAGTGCACTGAGTGGCAGCTTCCGTTACATGAGCAACATGCGAATCACTCGTAACATTTTAAAAAGATCAGTTTCATGTTCACAATGAGCTGCACTCCAAAAGTATTTATTTGCCAGACCAGCATTCAGGCATATGACTCATCAATCCCATCATCACTGGCGTCTGATAGCACAAGAATATTTTATATACACTATATGGTAACACAAAATTATCTACACATTGTGCACCACTGCATCAAACGATGCGTTTTTCAAGTATAAAACCTGTGTAATAGTCAAGAGTGGTGTGAATTTAGAAAGCATAGAATATGGGGAATATTTGAAATCGAGCAACAAAACCCATACATAACCATCGTACATGACCACGATATGGTCCGTTATCTGGCTTACCTTTGCAATACAGAGAGGATCGTGTGTACATGTCGTAACTGAAACGCTAAAGGGGGCCAGAGTTCCTGGTCGTATTAGATATCAGAGGCACAGTAAGAAAACATGAAAATGGTAGTGAGGACGAAAAGTCTCATAATAGTTGCCTCCTTTTACCTCTGAGACCACACCTAGGTAGAACAATGACATGCGCTCATTGTGTAGGCTACATAGAATACAGCGTTTCGACAAATAGTGTACAAGGGTATAATATATACAGAGATAAAAATTGATGCCTATTGTTGCGATTATCACACAGGAATATGGACAAAAATGTAATTGTGTAAGGTGTCAGGCAAATCCAACACCTTCCATGAAAACCCTGACATGATAAGCAAATCCAGTAGTATGTCACATAGCTCCGAATAAATCGTGACATTAAATTAACCAAAGTAAGAATAACGAGTGAGCAAATGGAATACCACAGACTAACACAAGAATGCCTAAATGCATGTCATACCTTCCCACCGTGAGACTGACACAGTTCCGAGGGAATAAACGAGAACAGAAGCCGAGAGCAGAACCGTGTTAAGCTGGAAGGCCCTACGATAAGGGACGGACGGACACCCACATCGCCAGCTAACTGCTAGGACCACACCACCCGCAAGTTTTAGCGTGAGACTTTTTCGCGTCTCTGTTACGTTAGGACCACGCCCCCCCCCCCCCCCAGTCCATGTTAAAAGCTAGAACCCTCCAGAAGAACAGTATAGATCTTACGATAACACGAAAAGGGCTACACCATCCGCAAGTTTTAGCGTGAGACTTTTTCGCGTCTCTGTTACGTTAGGACCACCCTCCAGCCCATGTTAAAAGATAGAGCTCTCCAGAAGAATAGTGTAGATCTTACGATAACGCTAAAAGGACCACACCAGCTGCAAATTTTAGCGTGAGACTTTTTTGCGTCTCTGTTATGTTGCAAACTTTAAAAACATTGCCTCACCATGAAAAGTATAATGTTTCTCATTGGATAGACAGAATTTTTGTAGGCAGAGCTTAAGGTTAACATTGAGACCCTGATTGGTCAGATGAAAACACAGCCAGACAGTTTTTTTTAAACCAACTTCGGTAAATTGTAGTGAGGAGAAGTTAGAGGAGAGTTGCTTTCGAGAGGGCGAGCTGGACGGATCTGCGCCGGCCGCCGCCCCCTGACGAACACCGACAAGGTAATGAAAGCACGCGGTGCCGCATTTTTGAGCGCATAAGACTTCACTCAGAACTGCAGAAGTCTCATCTGTTACATCCCCTTTACGTAATACTAGTGTCGATCGTCAATTAAAGCTCATGGTGTTCACATTTGCCACTTGAAGTAAAAATCTGAAACGCGATGATTTTCCTGTTATATAGTTATTGAGAAGCCACATCACCCACTGTAATTTACGACATGTTAGACAAGTAATTGAAGATAATTGAGGGTCACTGTAGCCCATTTTGATAGTTTTCTCTTTTGTGAAACTTCATTTAAACCTTGATTATAGATGTGATATGGCATAGGTCATCCTTCGACCCATTGTAGAACTTGGAAACCCATTCAGGGAATATTCGTTCACATTTTTGTTGGTCGCAGTTGGTTTTTACCATCCTGTATTAAAACATTTCCTTTTATCAATAGTGCAATTTATAAACAATGTTTTCTGAGTAGAATAAAATTTCCAATGGTAAACTTAACTGCTTTTTCGACGATATTTTACCAGCTAACTAAAAATAGGAAAGCCTTGAACCCCTTCCACTAAATTTAGTTAGTATTTTCTTTTACAGGGAGTGCAGTGGAGCTGACGCTGAAATCATTAAGTATTTGGTTATATCATCGCTAGTCTCACTGACCTCTTCTGAATTCTACATGTCATGTGTGGTCTGGCGTATCCTTACCAGCAACAGGTCCCAGATTCAAACTAGTCAATTCCCTAAAAAACACGCTCAAAGCGTCGTTGCGCGAAAGTGGTAGGGAGACACGATATAGAACAAACAGACACCACGCAGAATGTTTAGAATTGTACCTATATAATGTGGCTCAACCTGTACCTAAGGACATACCACATGTTTTCAAAGATCATATTTAAATGTAGGATGTAGAGATTACACCGACTTGAACTTACCTTATTAAATCTTTATATTCAGATTTCTTTTTACAGATCTTGTTATGTACATGTGTTCATTAAGGCAGTTTCAAAGTCTTTCGCCATGCGAGTGTGTATCTCTACTTCTTCTAAGATATTATACGGTCAAAGCGATTGTTTAATGTTATCTCCTTCATGCAAGCTGCACAACGCCCAGTGCACAAGACTTTCAAATGAACATTCATAATAAACTGAAAGAATTCGGTCACCAGATTATTTAAGCATTACTAAGGGACAGTATAACAAAGTGATACCAAATGGGATAAAACCATTAAATAAAGATTAGGGAAGGCGAGTGAAAGTGATTAATTGCCTGAGTTCTGGAAGAAATGGCGCATCCGTATATGAAACCGAATAGAAGACAATAATGCGGACTATTTTGAAAGTTTCTTCTCCTGTTTATCGCAACTCTTTCGAGCACCGACCCACAACACAGTTTAGGAAGTTTGGTTTTCTCCTCTTGAATGCTTATTGGTACTTGCTATCGCCTAAATCTCGGTTTGCACAGCAGAAAATAGCTTTACTTACTTGTATCTTTTGCTGCTAATCAGTTTTATTCCTTTTATGTTTAATTTAACATAACGCAAAGCGTTTCGAGCGTGTTCTGTTAATCTTTATGCGTTTATACACACAGGAAATTGTTAAAAATAAACTGAATCAAATCATTTTAACTCAGAACTGTTTTCTTACTGTTCGCTGCTGGCGGAGGTGTTGGGGAATTTGGAGTGATCCTGAGGTGGGGTAGGGGTGAGGGGGGGGGGGGGGGGGGGGGGGGACTAAGCGGTTCAGCGGTTTGCCAGGAACTGATGTCCAGTGTTGTCTCCTGCTTGTGTGGAGGTGTGTCTCGTTGTTTATAACGATGGACACCTCGGGCTGCGTGAGATGCAGACAGTTCTCCATCCACTAAGTCTATAGTACAAAATGTTGCTTTCACAGCTGCTTTGCAAGTGTACCAAGAGTGAAAGACGGAGCTTTGGGACGCCACAATGAACAATTGTCATATAAACAAGTAAGTGTACCATAGTATTTTTGAAATGTAATAACTGATGGAAAACTTTCGGTATCTCACATAGGCTGTGGTGTTAATCATAATAAACTACGAGACAGAGCTGCACGTAAGCAGAAGACATCACTGGACATCAGTATCTGGCCAAAAGCTATCTCCTCCCCCGCACCCTAAACACAAGAGACCCTCCAACAGCGAACAACAAACAAAAAGTTCTATGTTTGCCTAGTTTGAGTCAATTTATCTTTAACTAATAGTTTTCTACATGCATAAAGGCCTGATCATGGGCAGAACATGCTCAACACGCGTTTCTCTATGTTAGATTAAATATAAAGCAAATAAAAATGAGTGGTAGCAGATAATGCAAATAGACCATTAATCCACAAAGTCACGGTTCCAAAAAGTAGCTTGTATGGCCACAATTAATTAAGCAAATAGTTTGTTTCTAAAATAGACCGTGACATACTGAGCAACCATGGGATAGTTTTTTCGGTTTTGACGCTTCTATATTTCACTCTACTACTCGGCAATGGAAACACAAGAACACCCTGCACTGTCGGCTGCACACATCCATGTCAGTACACCTAGCTTTCGTCGCCTCAGTGATCGACTCAATTACTCTGTGCAATCGTGCAAAGAGTTCTCGGCATAGCGTCCGTACTGCCAATCGCTAGCGCCTCAATCACGAGCGCTATTCAGATTTACATTACGCATCAGTGGTTTATTGCCGGACTGAATGTCACCGCCCGTATTGTCGTTCCCGTGTTGGTTGTGTACCCTGTCGTAGCATACCCATTTTTGCCCTTATCACACATGCGTCATATTTCTGTATGCTGACAATTACAAACGTGTTTCCTAATTTAAGTTATTTGTACAGTTTTACGAACCTTTCAAACGCTGCTCAGTTCTGCCACACTGGTAATCACAGTGGAGGGTGCGTAATACGGTTAATTTTTGCGAAACAACAAAAAAATTTACTACACTTTTCTGTTTAAAAGTTTAAAATTGACGTATCACTCAGATGCTTGTTGGCAGCTGTCGAGCATGATCGGTCTCACAGTAAATCGCTGTAATTAATGACGAATACATATTCCCTGCAAAATGTAAGTGGAATAGCGAGCCGTACAATATTAAAGATGTATATAGTTTAGTCTATAGTCGCAATTTATTTATTTTGCCGACTGGCTTCCCGTTTCTTGTCAAATATACACGTACTACAGAATTTAAATGCATGAGCAAAAAAGTGCGTACGAAGAAGCAGATAAGAAACAAAATGATTAAGCATAAGAAAAATTCCCGAGGGAAACTACTAAACAATTTTTTTTTAAAATAGTGAATCAGTCTGCAGTATCTGCGGCTTCATTATATAACTGTACCCATAACGTGACCAATCTGCATTGAGTACTAAGACCCAGCGAAAAAGAAATTATTTCATCGTCAGCAAAAGTGAAGCCATTTTTTTTTTCGTTTGCATCAAGGGTATCATCACGATCGGCTCTATCTTGGAAAACCAGGGATTTGCTCTTATTACTTCATGCTTTTGGAGGATTGAAACGTGCCAAATTCTTCTATTTATTTATTTACTTCATTTATTTATCTTGCGAAAACAATGTCACGATGTTACTTGATTACGATGTCACAATTCTTGAGTAACATTTTCTCGGTTGGAGACTTTTTTCTGCCTATTTTCTTCGTAAATCCCTTTAGTTTTCCTTCGTATAGGCCTACTTCAGTGTAGCTTTCTTATTACCATGTCTTGTCTCGTAACGTCTGAGAAACATATCTACCCACGTATGTTAAAAGAATAAGCCATTAGTAACACACTAAAAATGACCACAAAAGACAAAGACAGAAATATGGCACGTAGGAAATAAATAAATTGGAAATGCATGTATCCAAAGCAAAATAAATACAGCCAAAATGGGAAGAATCTAAAAAGAAATGGTCGGTGGAAGGCCTGATTCGGCATACAGTGAAGTCAAAACAACCTACGGTGAAATTATAAGCAAAAGTTTTAATATTACAATTGCAACAGGAATTCTCATCTTACACCTAGAGGAGAGTGCGGATAGGTAGGAAGAATACACTGAAGGTTTCTACAGAGAATCTGTCTGATGAAGTGACGCAAGGAGACAATATAGTCACCATGGAAGACGTAGAAGTTCCGGTTTTAGAGTCAGAGTTTAAATGGGCTTTGGAAGAATAGCGATCAACTGAGGAGAAAGGCAAACGTAACATTCCTTCGTAATTTCTAAAATCATCGGAGGAATTTCCAAAGAAACGCTTATTTAACAGGGTTTGTGGACTTTATAAGCCTGAGGCTGTAACATCAGACTCGGATAAATATTGTTCACACAAGATACCAAGGCAGGGAATTGCTAGATCGGAATAGGGAACTGGAGAAATGGGCATCAGTTAGATGACGATCGTTTTGACCTTAGGAGCAGAAAGGGACCAGAGAGGCAGTTCTCACTCTGTGCTTGATAGTGTAGGTGTAGGTATGCACATCGATCAATAATATTAAATTGTGCAAGATATTTGAAATTATCAAAAAAAATGTATGCTTTAGGGAGCATCACGTAAAATACCGGATGTACCGGAAACAAGAGAAACAGTTAGAATGCCAGGAACGAAGTACTCAGGCTAGAAAGGATATTAGACAGGGATATGGTTTTTTGAACTTGCCGTTTAATATACACTGAAGCGCCAAGGAAACTGGCATAGACATGCTTATTCAAATACAGAGATATGTAAACAGGCAGAATGCGGCGCTGCGCATATATAAGACAACAAGTGTCTGGCCCAGTTGTTAGATCAGTTAATTCTGCTGCAATGGCAGGTTATCTAGATTTAAATGGGTTTGAATGTGGCGCACGAGCGATGGGACACAGCATCTCTGAAGTAGCGATGAAGCGGCGATTTTCCGGTACAACCATTTCACGAGTGTACCATGAACATAGGGAATCGAGTAAAACATCAAATCACCGACAGAGATATGTAAACAGGCAGAATGCGGCGCTGCGCCTATATAAGACAACAAGTGTCTGGCCCAGTTGTTAGATCAGTTAATTCTGCTGCAATGGCAGGTTATCTAGATTTAAATGGGTTTGAATGTGGCGCACGAGCGATGGGACACAGCATCTCTGAAGTAGCGATGAAGTGGCGATTTTCCGGTACAACCATTTCACGAGTGTACCATGAACATAGGGAATCGAGTAAAACATCAAATCACCGACATCGCTGCGGCCGGAAGAAGATAACTGAATCAACGACGACTGAAGATAATCGTTCAACGTGACAGAAGTGCAACCCTCCCGCAAATGGCTGCAGATTTCAATGCTGGGCCATCAACAAGTGTTAGCGCGCGAACCATTCAACGAAACATCATCGATAAGGGCTTTTGGAGCCGAAGGCCCACTCGTGTACCCTTGATGACTGCACGACACAAAGCTTTAGCCCTCTCCTGGGCCCTTCGGAACCGACACCGGTCTATTGACGACTGGAAATATGTTGCCTGGTTAAACGAGTCTCATTTCATATTGTATCGAGCGGATGGACGTTTACGGGTATGGAGACATCCTCATGAATCTATGGACCCTGCGTGTGAGCTGGGAAGTGTTCAGGCAGGTGAAGGCTCCATAATGGTGTGGCGCATATGCAGTAGGCGTGATATTGGACCAATGATACGTCTAGATACGACTCTGACAGGTCACACGTACTTAAACATCCTGTCTGATCACCTGCATCCATTCATGTCCATTGTGCATTCCGACGGACTCCGACATTTCTAGCAGAACAGTGCGACACCCTACACGTCGAGCATTGCTAAAGAGTGGCTACAGGAACACTCTTATGAGTTCAAACACTTTCGCTGGCCACCAAATATCACAGACTTTTTGAGCATATCTGGGATGCCTTATAACGTGTTGTTCAGACGAGATCTCAAACCCCTCATACTCTTGTTGATTTATGAACAGCCCTGGAGGATTGATGGTGTAAGTTCCCTTCAGCACTACTTCAGACATTACTCGAGTCTATATCGCCTCTTTTTGCTGCTCTTCTGCATGCCTGTGGATGTCTTACACGATGTTAGGCAGGTGTACCAGTTTCTTTGGCTATTCGGTGTATGTATCGAAGAAGCAAGGCAGAGACAAAAGAAACATTGAGGTATATGATAAAATTCAGGGTGAAACGATGTCAATGATACGGTCCATTCAAGACATTGGCGACCTCTGAAGGGACTAACAATTCCAGTACCTCTTGAATCTACTGGTCTAATGAGTACAGATTACAAATTAAGAGTAAATCGAAGAAAGACAAATGTCATTAGTGGTAGCAGAAATGAGATTAGCGATAGACGTTATTTCAAAACTGGAGACCACTTAGCACTAGTGGAGTCAAAATGGTTCAAATGGCTCTGAGCACTATGGGACTTAACTTCTGAGGTCATCAGTCCCCTAGAACTTAGAACTACTTAAACCTAACTAACCTAAGGACATCACACACATCCATGCCCGTGGCAGGATTAGAACCTGCGACCGTAGCAGTCGCGCGGTTCCGGACTGAGCGCCTAGAACCGCTCGGCCACCGCGGCCGGCAGTGGAGTCAAATGAACGGGATATTAGGGCAGGCATTTAGAAGAATGGGACAAGTTTCTAGTGACAGGATCAGAGGAACGTCAAGGAAATATTTGCAGAAGAAAAACAATAAGTGTGCAGGACAGATAGACCGATATCTGCGTATAAGAGCAAGCAGAATCCCTTAACACACTGCCAATCGTCTATAGCTCCAAACAATGTAAGTGTTAACACAAACGATATGACATAAGCTCCATGATCAGGGATTACGTACCAGAAGACAAGGCTCCTCCTCTGAATAGTGTCCGGAGAGGGCTCCTGTCACATGGGCCCAAAACCACTCTTTGTGCATTATACAGCAGTAGGACACAACACACTTTTCAGAAGAAACGCGTATGTTTCTCCATACTGACAATACTGAGGCAACGAGGGCATTTATTTATTTCTCAAGACGTGCGGCCTATTTTTTATATAGCTGATCGCACATTTCGTGATTTTTACATGTTATATCAGAAAGACTAGCACATCCTTTTATATTTTTTTGGGAATTTTGCAAAAGTATAAGGTAAAAAATAAATAATATGAAAAAGTACAAGTTTATACGTATAATTTTGTCTAAAATTGTTGCTAATTTATGTAATGATAATAAATAAGACATATAAAAGGTTTATATAATGCAAAAAGTAAGAGCTGACAATATTTTTGACTTAGACAGTGTTTCCCTTTCTACCTTCTATGTGATGGGTATACATCTGTTACATATGTTGTCTTGACTATGCTAATAGTTAAGTAATATCTTGACTACGCTAATAGTTAATTAATAGTGTATTAACTAATTAAGTTACAATGTTTTTCCAAACTTAAGGTAACAGTGGTTATTGAAAGTTGATGTGATATGTCACAGTCAACGGCAAGAGGTGCACGGACTCGGTAAAACTTTGAGCCAATCACACCTGATGCAGGGAAAGAAAAAGAAATGTTTTATCTTCAGATAGTGTTACATGTTATGAAATAGTATAACAATCGACTACATAGTGAGTTACATTTTCAGATTGATTCGATTTAGTGTTAGAAAACCTTAGCTAACTTTTACTATGTTTGTACTTGCATCTCGTGTTCACTTCCTGTGCATGATATAGCGTCCAAGGCACTGTCTGTGCTTCTTTCTGTCTCGTGTACTATGTACTGCCGATCTGTCAGATCTGGAGACTGTCTCATTCTAGCGTGCGGCCTCACCTGTTTCTGTGCCGCATGTTGTGGTTACAGCCACCATTCTTCGTCTGGGATGCTATTTAAGCATAATCCACACGCCAAAGCACTAGCTGGCTGCAAAGCAAGTTATTAGCTCAAAGAGTGCTGTGTAAAATGTCCTCATTGTGTGCAGAACAACGTTTAGACCCTAACTGTTGCCACAGAGCGCCACCCTTTATCAAGGTGGTTGAGCCATGTATTGGGGTGGCATCGTGTATGGCTTCTGGACGCCCCATGCACCACTACATGAGAGGATGACTGTTGCAAAGTATCGGGACGACATCCTTGGATGCACGTGGCGAAATTTGGTGAACATATTGGAGCGAGATTGTTGCAGATGGGTGACAGTGCACGCTCCCATCGTCACAGTATTGTGAATACTTTCGCAATAGAATCAGTCGGATGGAATGGCCTCACTATTTTCGAAATCTCACTGCGTTGACAATGCATGGCAAACGCTAAAACTAGCAGTTTTCAATCGTTCTGTCCCACCAGAGATCTTAGAGAACATTACAGGCCACTGTGGACCCAGTGGACAATATCCCTCTGACTTATCTAGAAAATCTGCTAAGCAGTGTTATCAGTTACGAGAAGAGGCAGTTAGTTCATAAACAATGTCTTCTTCAAGATTACAGTTTACGCAGCATAATCCTTTGTAAGTCTTTTTTATATTTATCAATTAGAAATGTATTTGGATTTCTTTTTGTGACTGTACCTGACAACAAAGCAGTATGCAGTATTTATTTTGACCACTGGGGGTCAGTAAGAAAAATCAACATATGAGGAGAAGATAGAATGAGAATGAAACATTTTGAACAGCATACTACACCATATTGTGGACATTTAGAATACGGTCACGAAAACTGACTTCGGTCAGGAGAACAGAGGGCTGAAACTATGCCCCTCCAGTGATGTCTGTGTTCTAAGGATGACGCGGCAGTCTGTTCGGACGAAGTTGATTTTGTGTGGATATTTCGAAAGGGTCAGCGGAGAAGAAGACTGTGTATGTCAGTACAAGAAGAAGCATATGAAAATGTGAAAGGAATATATTAGTTCTGAGAATTATGTTTGATGTCTACAGTAATCTATGTAAAGGTAAAATTTTCGAGGCATGTAAGACCTCGGGTATTTCAGGAGAAATGAATTCCTTCAAGCATTAATCATACTATACGTGGAGTATGTTTACGGAAAACAAGTCGTTAGTCTATAACCTTGCCTTTTCAGGACTTGTTATTACCGACTGACCTTTCCATTCACGGATAATTCGGGTATGAAAGATAATTGGAGCAAATGCTGTAAATTTGCAGTCTTGGTCGCATTTTGATTTATTTGAACTGACATCCGATTTAAGCTCTACACTCATCAACATAACTTAAGAAAGGAGCATTGCTCAGAACGCCTTTGCTTAGAGCCATGCTTCTAACGCTATGAGTTTGTAAGGTCGAATCCCGTTTGATGCTCAACAAATCAAGCTGTCGTCAGGATTGCAAATTCTACAGTTCATTTCGGTATCCAGTATAGCGGTCTTCTCCAAAAGCCCAAACGACCTCACTCCATTAAGCAGAAGTAACTAAATTACGTGTTCTATTGGAAGACGATGGGTTCGCTCACACACCGGCCTCAGGGGATAACGAAAGCACCCGAACTGCTTGTCATCAAACCTACACTTCTGCCCACCTTCCCAAATTCGTCATTTCTACCTGTTTTTCCAGAATCACCAAATGGCGCCAAGAGAGAAAGTTTACTCGAACATGAATCTTATCTGTGGTGTACACCACTGTTGTAAAAAAAGAATGATACAAATTACTCGTAAATATCTGAAAGAGTAACATATTAGTCTCAGTGGACCAAATACATTGAGATCAGTGAGGTAATGTTACCTAAACATCTATAGCTGACGCTATTATCGACCATATTTTTAAGAATTATCGATATATCGATTAACAACCGAGTGTTCTGTGCAGTTATTTTTTATTGATTAAAGACAACAATACAAGAGATACTAATTTCGTTTTATAAAAAGTATTTAAATTTTTCTCCCTTATTCGGTTGAGTTTTTCATTAATTATATCTCTTGCCTTGGAGAAAACCCTCTGTGCAGAAACTGAAGTCACTGGACAGCACAAATATTTAGTGGCCATTACGTGCAACGTACTGTTACATTTTACCCAATATTCTAATACACAAGTATCCTTGATAATTACAGGTTTTCCAAAATGTTGACTTAAGTCAATTATGGAAACACTGACACGTGTAACGTCATCGTCGTTAGGCTGTTGCCGATTGGGCAAAAGGTAGATCATCCGATTTCAAACTGGTACACGTATCTGTAGAGGTATTAGCACTGCTCGTGAATGCTTCTGTTTTAGTTATTATTCATGGTATTGATGAAATGATAGCAGCATACTCTTTCTCAAGGCAGTCCTCAGTCTTTCATAGATTAATTTCATCAAGGAATTCAGAACACTTCGCTCTTCATTAGTCGTTAATGTGCTTTCGAAATCTGACAGCTTTGCAGAAATATTTCGTATAAGAAATACAATTAAGGAAGTGTTGACGTATGATTCCGCTGAGATTGTTGTTGTTACTACTTCAAGAGATTCAAAAAGACTTATTGTCTCTTGTACACCTAAGTAATTTTCTGCTGTTAGGGAAGGCGGTAATGTTGAGCATTCATTGACCGCAATCGTAGGCTCGCCATGTACTTCCAAAATTCTTTTGAGCATGTAGTATGAGCTGTTGCATCGCGTCGGTACCCCTTGTATCAGTTTCAGCTGTTTCTTTTACTCTTTTTTAAGCATTACACAGTTTCTCACTGGGTAATGCAGAGTTATGAAAGAAAGTCACAATAGCCTTTGTTTTCAATAAAATTTCGGGAAATGATACCAGTTTGAAACAACCTTGTAATGTTAAGCTGATGCAGTGGGTAAACGAGGGTGAATCGAATCCTTCAGATTTCTGCATTTTTTTTTCTGTAACTGCAACGTTGTCTCAAACCACTACTACCGTCTTATCACGAATATTGTATTCTAGTAAGATTTGATTGATGACCGGAAAAAATATAATGTTAAAAGTAACCACCAATATGTCCGAAATTTTACATAATATTCTCAAAAAATTTGTTTTTGAACGTCTTCCTACGTGAAACATTACTTTCATATATAAGAAATTTATTCTTATAAAAACCGGGCCAGTATATTACTTGCCGCTGCTAGGTTGAGCTTCAGCGTCTTAGAAGCACGGGGAAAGCAGGAAGAGGAAGAAGAAGAAGAAGAAGAAGGAGATCACCAAGAGGAATAGATATGCGAGAGGGGAAGTATTTACTGGTCAGCCATGCAATGGTTGGGTTAGGTTGGGTTGTTTTGAGGAGGAGACAAAACAGCGAGGTCATCGGTCTCATCGGATTAGGGAAGGAAGTCGGCCGTGCCCTTTCAAAGGAACCATCCTGGCATTTGCCTGGAGCTATTTAGGGAAATCATGTAAAACCTAAATCAGGATTGCCGAATGCGGAATTGAACCGTCGTCCGCCCGAATGCGAGTCCAGTGTGCTAACCACTGCGCCGCCTCGCAATGGATGGCACACACCTTATGTGTGCATGCTTGCAGATAAATTGCAGCAGATATAGTATAAACTGTACACGGGAGTGAGAATCTATAGTGAAAGCGCACTGAAAATTCGCTCTCACACGACCCCACCCCCACAGAGGCCAATTTATTGACAACATACCTCTGTAAACAGCATAGACTTGCTAAGGCGGCACCATATTTGATGTTGACTAAGTACCACCATGCAATCTACTTTCCCTCCGCACTCCACACGCCATGGATATAATAGGATCCGAAAATTTTTCGCGCGTCAGCTAAAGAAGAATTACGTTATACGCGATATATCGATAGCTAAAGCAGACTGCCGATAGTGACGAAATTGCAGACGGTATCAATTAATCGATGTATTATCGATATTTAAGAGACACTGCAGCGAGGTCTGTTTGAAAAAATAATTATTTTCATAAATTAACACAACTTACCATGCGCTTTCCAAATTAATTTGTGTCTTCTGAGAGGTCAACGCTCAGTTTCCCTCTGTAAGGTATTATAATAGTGTCAGTATGGTAATTCGTGATGCACTGTGAAAAGAAATAATATGAGCAGTATCGCAGATGTTCGTATTTAATGACTGTCCGCCAGGAGTTTGGATGTAGGGCCATTCGTGTTGCAGCGGTGAACGTAACTTACCTGCAGTATTCTACAAAATATGTTATAAACCGAAACTAAAAATTTTAAAAACCATATTGACTGTTAAATAAATCAAAGTGTCGATCAAAACTAATGTATGCTGCTTAAAACTAATTCAAAATGTTGAAAGTTTTTGTTCTGATGAAATTCGTAATTTATGACTATTGGTTTAATCTGGATGAGAGAAAATGGAAAACATCTAAACTTTAGTGGTCTTTATCTTCCAATTCGACTTAAAACGATGTGGAAAAGGGGGGAGGTGGCATATCATATATATCAGAATGCAGTACCAGACATTACTACATATCACGAAGTTTGCCAATGCGAGCTCAATACATTTTCAGTCTCGGAGTTCTCTTTCACTCTAAATATGGGAATAAACATTTCAAATAGTGTTCCATTATATTAATAACAGTGATATCTAATTTATGAGTATCAGGGTGGCACATGACATACAGGAAAACAAGATGGGATCCGCTCGAAAATAAAAATTAAAATAGGCTTCTAACATAATGAGAGCAATGATGAATTATATAATGACCAATAACACGTAATATTTCACAGCTAGACAATTAACGTGCAAACCATTAATTGGCTGAAGAGGGGAAAAGTGTGAGTAATTCTGTTTGCAGCACCAAAGTCCATCCAGCTCAAGGCAAAATGTAATTAGTTCGTGATTAGCGACAATAATTTATTTCCTGCCCAGATACAGCCCGTGATGATAACCCTAGAGAGTTTGTATGTTCAAATGTTGATAATTCTGCGACGCCAAATGTGCAGTTAAAGCACTGCGTAACTGAGAACTAATTTAATAATTATCCATTTTGCGCAGTGGCCATTCTATCCACGTCACTGCGAAATTCGATGGAAAGTTCATCCTCGTTATTTGCTTCTAATGGTAAGTGATGACCACTCTAGTTCGTGCGCACATACGCAGTCACACTGAAATGTTCTTAGTGTCATTAGTAGCAGAACAATACAATCATCAGGTCCCCATATATATTTAAACAATTCAGTACAGTAGAACTATGTGACTAACACGTTCTTTGAAATTTTATGGAGATATGATATGAGTGAATATGTCTGATACAACAACTATAAGCTCTAATCTGTCACACATATTTCCAAGTTCCACAAACGCTCTTATGCATATTTCATTGGTGTACCCACGTAAGAAAGTACTTTGCGGAGAGTTATTCAGGCAAAGCGGAAGTATGTAGTAACTCTGTGGAGACTTGGTACACAGGGTTTTTTACAGTCTGTGATAGAGATAGCTCAGGTAACCCATATGACACATCGTTCCTTCTGAAAGAGGAAGTTGTACGTGCCTATGCGCCAGGAACGTACTTTGTAGTACATAAACCAAATTAAAGTAGAAATACATGGTTCTTGAAAGAAATGAGTCTTATGGGACTCAAGAGTCTGTGAAAATATGTAACAAATTGTTCAAATGGCTCTGAGCACAATGGGACTTAACTTCTTAGGTCATCAGTCGCCTAGAACTTAGAACTACTTAAACCTAACTAACCTAAGGACATCACACACATCGATGCCCGAGGCAGGATTCGAACCTGCGACCGTAGCGGTCGCGCGGTTCCAGACTGTAGCGCCTAGAACCGCTCGGCCACTCCGGCCGGCGAAAATATGTAACAGAACATCAACAAGCAGGATGCGTCGACATGAGAGACGAAGATAAAATGCACAGACCAAAACACTGCAAGCGAGCATCCTGACAAACGAAACAATTTTTCATCAGTTTGTTGTGCTTTACATAATGAATTTGTAGTCTTGTTCTTAACCAAGTAACGACCTCATCAGAACTTCTGAGAAAGAATAGAGGTATGTTAACTGAATTTTTCCGATCTGGTACATCAATACATTATTCACCATCATTCTCTTATTCTCTTATTAAGCACATCAGCTCAGAACACAGAACTGGGACATGAGTTTTCAAAGAGTAAGGCAGTAAGAGAATAATTTCGAGTACTATCGTCAACAGGATAGCATGAGGCGAGGTACCAGTTTATTTAGGGAAAAATGGGCTAATGCGTCGCAATAGTTTTCTCAATGTAACACCCCACCATTCATCCTAAGAAAACATGAGTCGTGGGTTGAACCAGGCTTCTTGGTTATGTCAGTATAGTACCCTTAATCATCCCCATTGTTCGATACTTCACTTACAAAAGGGTGTAAAGCGGTATTGTAGATGATGACATCATCACTGGAATGTAACATTAAATACAGTATCATAAGCAGCATGTAGCGATACCACCGACCAACTTAAACAGAAATGGACGCTAACGTTATACCACTGCGAGGAATATTTGAGATGTGACCGTGAGATAAACTAATGGAATAAGAACATCAGACTGGGATTCGCTTCCGAAATACTTCAGCAGAGTATAACCAACAGTAAACAGGTGGGTCAGGAACAATCGTTCTCCCATAACAAAAGCAAGTTGTAACATTGTATATTACAACTGGTCGCCTGCCTAATTGGGCATTTTTTGCGTCAAGCAAAATGATGAAGTAGAAGGCAGTGCTAAGGCTAGCCTAACCTTCCTTGACACACACACACACACACACACACACACACACACACACACACACACTCACACTAAACGCTTTCCTTATATCTGTTTATACTTCAACACAGTAACTTAACCTTGCAGATTAATGTGCTACTAACAAACAAATGGCCAATGAGATTGTAAACAGTAACATATGCCTCTCAGTAACACATACCTTAAATGAACTAGGTGTAACAGTTTATAAAACCAATTACCGACACACATGAAACTAGTAGCAATACTGAAAAGGGAAAAGCTTGCAATGATTCTGAATTTAAACCAGTGGGTCTGCTAATGATCATAATCTTCAACTTCATTGCCTAATACAGAATATCTATGCCTGTGCGTTGTGCATTACCTTACATTAGAATAGGTAACACGGTAAACAGTTCTTTCTTAAACTCGTTTGAAGCAACTAAAAAGAAGGAAAATCTAACTACACTGGCTCTGGAGAAGCCCTTGCATTGCTTCATTAACTAACTAGCCTAGCACATGGGGACCCTTAAAGTTTCATAGTTTGTAGAACCATGTTCATTAACAAAACTACAACAGCACGTACAAAAAATGGTAAGTATTCATTTCATTAATTAATAATTCATTGAACCACAACAAAATACAACTCTTTAAATAACAAATTTGCTTTGATAAGCAGTCTTTTGACCTACTCAGATATGTAACTAGGCAGGAGACAGATTTTAATATGTAACGTTACAACTTACTTTTGTGCTGGGAGAACGTCTGTTCCTGCCCACCGTTTACTATTGTTTATACTCCTCTGGAAACGACTCCCAGTTTGATTGTTCTGTTTCCATTATGTTATATCAAGGTCACAACTACTTAAAATTCCTCGCATAAGTATAAAGTTAGCATCGATTGCTGTTTGAGGTGTCGATGGTACCGTTACAGGCAGACAGCAGTTCTGACTGACGTGCCGAGTATTTTATACGTGATGATAAGTTACTATAAGTAATATTTAGTAGAGATAGAAAATTTTTTATAACGAAAGCAATGTTGTGACAAGTTGAATAAATATGGCGGACATAACACAACAGTTAATAGAAATAGTTTTGTCGAAGTTACAAGTGAACAGGCAGTGACAGAGAATACGGTATAACGTTTACCTTAGACTGAAAACAGGCAGCTTATAAAAACCATATTGCTTTACCAATATGCAATACGAAAGGATTTTCACATCTTGCTTCATTTGCGTCCGTTGGCCTGGCAGGAAATCCATCAGTACAACAGCAAAGTCTTCTTCGTTCGTTTGGGCTACATAAAAACCTCAGAGTATGTTGCGCTATACAGAGTATAACAATGAGTAAGTACGGATATTTCTATTGGAGACTGAGGACGAAGCACTAAACAATATTACAGAAGTATTTAATTCTCTTGCAGACATATAATTATACCTAAGGGAGGAGTGTATTTTTAGATTGATTAGTAGCTGAATGTGCATGTGGCAAAAGCAAGCCATTAATACTTATTTTCCTCTGGGGAGCAGGTCAGGTGCTGACGTGTGGACACGTGCACGCAAGATGGTTATTCTATACTGACATGCGTAGACCACTTAGTGGTGCAGTTACGGCCATGGAGAAAGCAACAGGTCATAAGGAGAAAAAATAACAAACACACTGACGTGTGTGAATTTTAAGGTACCATATAAAAATATTTCCGCTTATACGAGTTATACCCTGTATAAGCGGAGACGAGCGAGGAAAGAGGTCAAACAATATTCGGAAGAGATGTAAAGTCGAATGGAAAGTTATGTTTGTTAGAAGAAGGGAAAGGAACAACAAAATTCATGTGCGTCTGTAATGCCTTCGCACTGATGTTGTGGATAGAGATAATTAACAGCGGACGCGAAATGCTAGCGGCTGCATTAAGTGAATGCACCTTCGTTTACACCTACCGAAGATGAAAGGCTAGTAATGGAAAACACTTCCCGTGGGTGATGCCTGCGGCAGTGTGTGGGGTACGGATACTAGAACTGGTACATAATTATAATGCTTGTAATTTAATCTTAAAGCTCGTTACTTACAAAGGCACTTAGACGCTCCAGTGGTTTCTAGTGGACCACGAAAATGAATCGCCAGAAATATGCGAAATGTACCATTAATTCCTATTTACCAGCACTCCTCCCCCCCCCCCCCCTCCACCACTAACATCTACCACTACTTTTCTCTTTCACCTCACCATATCAAGTATTTGCCATGTTGTCAACAACTACAACAGACGACATGTACAGAATGGACCATAAGCAAAGATCTATACCGTCGATCAGAGTTATATATCCGCTGTTTGGAATCGGAGAAGATTTTCGTAATTTATCAATTATTCCTGAGATTCATACATCCAAGTGTAGCTTTCTACACTCCACCGAGTCATCTGCTTACATTCCGTACTAGGGGAAACAGGAACTAATGTGGTATCGATAGCTACGATGCCACGGCGTAGGTGCAAGTTCTTGGATTGGCACTGGTACACCTACACAGACGACAGCTCCCTCTAGCCGGCGCTGTGCAGCTCCAGATTCATTCCGAGTAGACGACCAAGCAGCATTGTTTCTATTTCATAGTGGGCGAGCCACTACAGATTTTGCCTTTGTAACTTGATGTACGGCTTCCCACCTACGTGCTCATCTCAGCCAAAGTTACGTAGGCCCAATGTAATCATAATTCTACCTATAGTAAAGGTGATTTAAATTCAAACGCAGTACCGAAGCATTTCACCTTTTCCTGCTTCTACGCACTTCCTACATTCGGCCTACCCTTAAATGTACGGGGACATGAATAGTGTAACAGAATCAGTAGCTCTACATTTCCTTGAAGGAAATATGTTCAAAGCCTCTGCTAACGGGTTTCACCATCTCGTTTCTTACGAAATAAGATACTGTACGAGCATCCAATTATTCGTTTATAAATGTTATCTTCTGTTGAACTGTAATACATACAGATGATTATAATGGTTTTATAGAAATTTCATTTCAAGGGATTTGGATGTACACTCCTGGAAATGGAAAAAAGAACACATTGATACCGGTGTGTCAGACCCACCATACTTGCTCCGGACACTGCGAGAGGGCTGTACAAGCAATGATCACACGCACGGCACAGCGGACACACCAGAAACCGCGGTGTTGGCCGTCGAATGGCGCTAGCTGCGCAGCATTTGTGCACCGCCGCCGTCAGTGTCAGCCAGTTTGCCGTAGCATACGGAGCTCCATCGCAGTCTTTAACACTGGTAGCATGCCGCGACAGCGTGGACGTGAACCGTATGTGCAGTTGACGGACTTTGAGCGAGGGCGTATAGTGGGCATGCGGGAGGCCGGGTGGACGTACCGCCGAATTGCTCAACACGTGGGGCGTGAGGTCTCCACAGTACATCGATGTTGTCGCCAGTGGTCGGCGGAAGGTGCACGTGCCCGTCGACCTGGGACCGGACCGCAGCGACGCACGGATGCACGCCAAGACCGTAGGATCCTACGCAGTGCCGTAGGGGACCGCACCGCCACTTCCCAGCAAATTAGGGACACTGTTGCTCCTGGGGTATCGGCGAGGACCATTCGCAACCGTCTCCATGAAGCTGGGCTACGGTCCCGCACACCGTTAGACCGTCTTCCGCTCACGCCCCAACATCGTGCAGCCCGCCTCCAGTGGTGTCGCGACAGGCGTGAATGGAGGGACGAATGGAGACGTGTCGTCTTCAGCGATGAGAGTCGCTTCTGCCTTGGTGCCAATGATGGTCGTATGCGTGTTTGGCGCCGTGCAGGTGAGCGCCACAATCAGGACTGCATACGACCGAGGCACACAGGGCCAACACCCGGCATCATGGTGTGGGGAGCGATCTCCTACACTGGCCGTACACCACTGGTGATCGTCGAGGGGGCACTGAATAGTGCACGGTACATCCAAACTGTCATCGAACCCATCGTTCTACCATTCCTAGACCGGCAAGGGAACGTGCTGTTCCAACAGGACAATGCACGTCCGCATGTATCCCGTGCCACCCAACGTGCTCTAGAAGGTGTAAGTCAACTACCCTGGCCAGCAAGATCTCCGGATCTGTCCCTCATTGAGCATGTTTGGGACTGGATGAAGCGTCGTCTAACGCGGTCTGCACGTCCAGCACGAACGCTGGTCCAACTGAGGCGCCAGGTGGAAACGGCATGGCAAGCCGTTAAACAGGACTACATCCAGCATCTCTACGATCGTCTCCATGGGAGAATAGCAGCCTGCATTGCTGCGAAAGGTGGATATACACTGTACTAGTGCCGACATTGTGCATGCTCTGTTGCCTGTGTCTATGTGCCTGTGGTTCTGTCAGTGTGATCATGTGATGTATCTGACCCTAGGAATGTGTCAATAAAGTTTCCCCTTCCTGGGACAATGAATTCACGGTGTTCTTATTTCAATTTCCATGAGTGTATTTACTCGTCGCAGTTGCATACGCAATCTGATTATAGGCAGGGCGTAATCTTCCGGATATTAGAAGCGCATCCATGTTGTTTAAACAATGGAACCTCTGATATTTTTCAGAAGCTTCCTATCTTCATCCTGGACCTCATACTCATAGTTAAGATGTTCGCATTATGAATGGGAAAATCCGACCGATTAAAACAGATACTGGTATTTTGGTTCTAGTTGCTAGTTGCTAGTATTTTACTTAATACTAATAACAGGGTAAAAAACCGAAATATAGCCAAAGCAGAAGTGCTAAAATTTTTTATTTGTAAATAAACCTGTTTTACAGAACGAGTAACATGTGCTCGCAAAATTTCCATTGCTTTGAAATATTGCGCTGTCAAGAAATTGAGAACAGCATCAGTGCTATTTTAACAACAATGTCAGCAGAAACCAACAACAAACACATGGAATAAGAATTGGAACAGTATTATTCATACAATAATGTACCTCCTGTCATGTGACGTGGCCTATTGGACGGAACGAATATACATGCACTGTGAGACACTTGCCCCGCCTTGTCTATATGGTAATTTCTCGCTGATGTCGTCGGACATTAGCTGTATTACACAATGACAGCGTAACTAGCATAAAATTATTTTATGATGTGCGGTAGCATTGAAGTACAATGCCCCATTTGCTTTACAAGATTAAGAACGGGAAGAATCACAACAAACATACAAGGAGAAAACTTAAAACTTAATTGTTTATGCATAGTTTACAATAAAAATAGGAAGTAGCTGATGTGTTTCCTGCGTCTACATAATATGCCTTTATCTGCTTGTATCCCTTGAAAATGGACAAATTAAGACGAAAAACTGAGTACTCCAAATTCAGTTTCAGCCTATAGCAATGAGTATTGGTAATGTCCAAATAGTGTTATGATCCTCGATTACAACATGATATTTCCACAGAGTTTCAAAAAATTGGAATCAATTGTGATTTTTTTTTATTATGATATTCAACCACGAAAAACATCAAACGACTATTTAATTTAATATTTTGTATTTTTTTATAAAAAAATAAATAAAGATAAGCGTGAAGTAATGGTTTTTGGAAGAGAGAAAGTGATCAATGGAAATATTACTTTCAATGGAGAACCCCTCAAAGTGGTAGGAAGTTTCACTTATTTAGAGAGTGAAATATCTTGGGATGGAAGAATAACCAACGAAACTAAAAGGAGGTTACAGAAGGGAGGTAATTTCTACCAAACAATAAATCACCTGATTTGGAATAATGAAGTTACAGAAAAAGCAAAACTCCTTATGTATAAGATTTATTACTTCCCTATTTTCACCTGTGGTGGAGAAACATGAACAATGGCAGAAAGGGACTGGAGCAGCTGCAAGCAGGGGAAATGAAATTTCTCAGTACAGTTAAGGGAAAAACAAGAATAAACAGAGAAAGGAATGTAGAGATTAGAAAGGACCTTAATTAAGAAAGTATGAGAGAAGAAATTGAAAAAAATAGATTAAGATGGTATGGGCATGTTAAGAGGATGCATGCGCAGAGATTCGCCAAAATTATGGATGAACTAAAGATGGGTGGGAAAAGACCAAGAGGACGCCCAAGAACACGGTGGAAAATGGGAGTGCGAATATCTGTGGAAAGGAGAGGTGTGACCTGGCAGCAAGTGGAGGAAGAAAAGTGGTGGGAGGATCGAGCCAAATGGAGAGGACTCGTCAGCACCCAGACCCGGCAACAGCTGGAGCGGGATCCGGATATAGATAGATAGATAGATTCTATGTAACTTTAAACTGAGTGAGTCATAATTTTTCAGTCGTTTGTTAGAGAAGACAATAGGAATAAAAAAGCCGAAAATCGATTGTTTTGAGCGGTTGTAACAGCAAGGTTAAACTGGCGTTGGTAAAAAACGACACAACCGACAATTGGGTGCTTCAACGATAACAGTCATCCCTACTTCGCAGTAGTGTATGTCATTAAAAGCTCGACATACATATCATGCTCCTGAGCTTAATTACGAGCACCCAAAGCAAAAGTAAATCATGCCCAGTGTGAATCATACCGGTTACGATTAGAGACAAGAGTTCACTATTTGGTGACTCCAGCTTACTTTTACTAAAACTGGCAGCGTTTCGATCGCTGTATACGAGGATTGCAGAAAAGGACGCAGTGATGGATATCTACCTCGAAGAATAGACTCTTTCATCGACATGAGAAAATATTCCGAACGTGCAGCGGTTGTTCAGAGAGTGCGACAAATTTCATGTATTCTAATACCGGCTTTCATGTTGAAACACTCTGTAGTATCAATGGGCCGTGCTAAAGGAAAGATCGCTCGAGTTACCTGGGCGTAGTGCGCGCTGCTAGCTCTCGCAGTCGATAGCCTGCCCAAGTCCGGAACAAGTGAGGTATTGAGGGCCGCTGGTGCGACCCAACTTTAGCCATTAGCGCAGTGCAGGGGTCGTCACTCACGTCCTCCCTCGACAACACCTGCAGCTCTGCCGTCCACCACACAGACGTGCCTGACCTGATAGTTTGCCTCGCATGTCACTCACTTATTCTGATGTTAGAGAATTTACGTGATGACTGAAGTCACAACACTTAATTTCTTACGGAGCACTTTAATCGTAGTATAGCTGTGCGCTGTTTGTTTACTATTTACTCTGTGAGGAATGTGCTGCCATTCCCCAAGAAACCTTCCAGCACCTGAGAATGTATGCCTGCGAGAGTTAAAGCTTTTATCAAGGCTAAGGGTGGGCCAACACCATATTGAAATCCAGCAATACCGATGGAGGGCTCCACGAACTTGTAAGTCATCTTCGGATATTTTTGATCACATACTGTAGATATACATTTCGTGGATCCTACAGTAAGCGTGAACGTCAAGCAATTTCTAGCAATCGCAGAAAGATACATTTGCCTTTCACATCTTCCAGTAATACGTTAAGTAACCCGAAATACACCTGAGGATGTCAAACTTGAATACTTAAAGCATTTGTTGGAATAACTACGATTTACTCCTGCAATCAAATTCCAAATTACGAAAAGTAATCGATCTTTGAGCCTCTGTATTACTACGTGTCTATATACTAGACCACGCTTGCAATTTATCACCACCCCAACACGCGAAATATAAATTTAAATGTCCAAATACTAGATCTTCTGAGTGATATGTATTGGTTCAAATGGCTCTGAGCACTATGGGACTTAACATCTGAGGTCATCAGTTCCCTACAACTTAGAACTACTTAAACCTAACTAACCTAAGGACATCACACACATCCATGCCCGAGGCAGGAATCGAACCTGCGACCGTAGCAGTCCCGCAGTGATATGTATTACACGGTGCATTAGTAAAAACTAAAAATAACTGTAAAACTCTGAGGAAATCTCCAACAACTAAAAATAACTGTAAAACTCTGAGGAAATCTCCAACTTCAGTTGCCACCTGCGACGAGCTTACGACATACGGCCGCCGCGTTCAGTACACAAATGATGAGAAACTGCACCTGCCTTATGGCATAACGCGTGATTGGCTGCATCCGAACCGAACTCGCCAAGAACAGTGTTTAACAGAGATATATCTTTAAGAGTTCACTAACCTATCGATACCGATTACAGGATATCTTTGTGAAATGTGTACAAAGATCATTGCACGATCTAACGATAAAAAATTTCAGATATGTGTGAAATCTTATGGGAACTAACTGCTAAGGTCATCAGTCCCTAAGCTTACACACTACTTAACCTAAATTATCGTAAGGACACACACACAAACACACACACACACACACACACACACCCATGCTCGAGGGAGGACTCGAACCGCCGCCGGGACCAGCCGCACAGTCCATGACTGCAGCGCCTTAGACCGTAACGATACAATCAGTGCGAATGATGTGAAAGTCAGTTTAACATAAAACTTCCTCTGCAGCAGTGTTGTAAGCCCTCTTCTGTTTGCGATGGACATGTGTACCTGAACATCTGTTGTTGACGTTAATTTACCGTCGATTCTAATGAGTGGAATTCTATTAATGGACAGCCCACCGTTACTAACTCTGTGCCATACCTCGGAATTCATTATGAATCCTATTCCTGCTACACCATTTTCTGAAGCTGTTACAACCCTGCTAACCGAAAATCCCCCTCATCCTCTTTCAGTCTTACTTCACTGACTCCATTACACCGAAGGTGAGTGTTTGCATTTCCATTTGCAGGTATTCGACCTTCCTTATCAGATTCAGACACCCGACACTGGACTTACAACTTTTAAAGGAAGATCAGAATATCTGTTTATGAAAATAGCCATTCTTGTGAATAAATAAGCTACGACTAGAGCTTATCTCTGAATATTCAAAGCAGTCATATCAATATCTTCTGCACAAAGCACATAATAAGAGTCCGTTACGTTCTGTATGCCTTTTAGCTGACAGAAATTCCTATACGATGCAGAGGCAGGGGCAAACAATTTTGTTTATTCTCTTTATTTTGCTTTAACTGCTCTAAAGGTGTCTACTGGAGCACGAACTCTGCGGTGGACGCGTTGTGCTTAAGTATGCACGTGCGCGACCGGACACTGTCCCAGTGTAAATCAGAATATGTCTCGGTGGAGTCCACTTCCGCGCTGATGCCCACTGAAGAAAATGGTTCAAATGGCTCAGAGCACTGTGGGACTTAACATCTTACGTCATCAGTCCCCTAGAACTTAGAACTACTTAATCATAACTAACCTAAGAACATCACACACATCCATGCACGAGGCAGGATTCGAACCTGCGACCGTAGCAGTCCCGCGGTTCCAGACTGCAGCGCCTAGAACCGCTCGGCCACCGCGGCCGGCCCCGCTGAAGATCTTTCAGTTCCGTCCAATTGTTTCCACGTCACCTACACAACTCTAAAGCACGTTGAGTAGGAGCCGATTTTTGTGTCTCGTTGTACACTACCTCTTTCACACCAGAGTCCCACTTCTGGCTGTAAAGTATACACAACTCGTCTTCGAGCATAGAAATCTTTTCTTCCAGTGCAGTTACTTGAGAACGCACTGTACGGCACTAGTGACGCGTTTTACGGCGCGGTGCAAGCTCCCCTGTATGATAACTGACGGTTCCGGAACTCTGTTATACAGCAGCCGTGTACGTAACGTCAGTGCATCCGCACGCCATACTTACATGGCTGCAGTGATGTTATTTATTAGGGCTCGTAAAAATCCGCGCCATAAAATTCGTTATGGTCGCGATCGCCGACCGGCGGGCTGCCATAAAATTCAACGCGGAAGCGGCCGCCGTCCCGCGAAGCGCCCCCAGATAGGGCGATAACTACTCAGTGGCCCGCTGCACCAGCCAGACCAGGGCAAGTGGCGCGCTGGCGAGGCTGTGGTCAGTTTCCAGCGCAGGCTGCGGCCGGGGTCTGAAGGGTGCTCCACCGTGGCTCTCTTGCCGAGCCCGTTGCGTGTCAACAATGTTCTAAGCAGTGGTCCGTAAGAAGACAAGGCTCTTCGTCTTACGAGGGGTGGCCACGAAGTTTGGAACGCGGATTTACTGCAAAATTTCGCACACTTGTAATACTCCATCAGGACAACCAAATGTGTAAGCAGTACCGCGTATTTCTCAAGCGTTATTGAGAAAATCGCAAGATAATTTTGGTCTTCAAATATATACCTGTGCGTGGCAATTTTTACCATGAAGCGGCGGCATCCGAGTGGTTAGCGTCAAGCCCTGTTATCACTTGATCGATGGGTCAAGTCCCTTTCCTCAGTTTTTCTTTTTTTAAATTTCTAACAAACCCCATTTGGAGGCAGATGGTTCTTATACCTAGAATATTTCTTTTCATATCGTAACCAAATTTGAGCCTAATTTCATTGAAATACTTCCAGGGGCTTAAGATGAGTTTCTTTTACCCATGCCTTGGCCAGCGTAGACAAATTTCAAATATCTTTTACCAAGTATTTACACATATGTTACACCTGTTTTTCTGGCGAATTTCGCCCTGCAGTTTCATTCCTTATGACGTAATATGTTCTGGACTATGAGTCGCATAATAAACTTCAGCCACAAGGATGGACGTACAACAGGATGATATATTTTTCTATGTATATTCAACGGCATATTTGGATACGGTCTGCGAAATGTGTTGAGAATATGATTAGTAGTGAAGACCTTATAAGTTAAAACCTGATGCATGGAGCGACAGTTTTTCAAATATCTGAGAATTTATGACGTCATATCTATATGTGGTACAATAGTATAACCTTCTAGGTACATTTAACGGCATATGTCGATACTGTCTGTGAAATATTTTGCAAATAGAGTTACTTGGAAAGATGCAATAAATTTAAACGCCATGTACGATGCGGCAGTTTCTCACGCATGTAAGTGTTTACGACGTCATATCTCAATAATAAATTTTGGTATTGCACAAAGTGGTGTCTCTGGATACTGTGTGTAAAATGTGTTCAGAACTGGTTCCAATGGCTCTAAGCACTATGGGAGTTAACATCTGAGGTCATCAGTCCCCTAGAACTTAGAACTACTTAAACTAACTAACCTACGGACATCGCACTCATCCATGCCCGAGGCAGGATTCGAACCGGCGGCGGTAGCAGCCGCGCGGCGCCGGACTGAAGCGCCTAGAGCCACTCGACCAAAGCGGTCGGCTGTAAAATGTGTCATGAATACAGATTTTAGTAAAGAAGTAGTAAATTAAAACGTCATACTTCACGCGGCAGCTTTACTACAAGAACAGCGAAAATGTAGTAAGCGATAAACCATTTTCCTGTCATTTTTGGGGGATTGTCGGCAAGACGTAGTTTCGTAAAGGTTTGAAATTATGTGTAAAGTACTCTCATTCTCAAATACTGGATGAATAATGTATGGGTATTTGCTCGTCGTGGGCTACAGTGCTTTTTCATTCCCACTTCAGTGCATTTTCATAGGTTTCTGGTTCTTCCCTCGTAGCGATTCTTTCCAGGAGCCCCAGGTGATATGTGTATCATGTTTGGTAGAAATCGAATGAATTTTGTCATGCTAGAAATTAGAATGAGCGATATGTTTTATTTGCTAATGCTTTCTAAAGCCAAGGTCGCATACATATTTGAACATCCGGTTTCGACAGACATTTCTGTAATCTTCAGATCTTCAAATAATTATGTTATAAAATATAATCATTTAGTGCTGGACTTTGGAATGAGGTCCAACTTAAAACGAACACATTTAATAACACAAATATTTGAAAACCGGGAGATGAGAGCAAAGTATATCGATCGCGGTTGTCTTTATGTATGCGATATTGGCTTTAGAAAGATTTTACCTGGTTGAAATCTATCCAGTGGTTTACGAGGAGATGTGGAACACACATATTTACTCAATATTATATAAGTAAATTCATTTTGTTGTCACTGACAATTCACAGTTTTTCACAAGCACAACTTTTATTGATATAAGTTCACAAGTTTGATAATTGGACATACAAACGAAAGGTAAAAAAATGAAAAACGTCTCCTAATTGAGGCAAACAGAAGGTCACTTCTAATTTTCCACAAAGGTTCGTGTAACACAATCACACACTAGTAATAGTCCAATTCGGAGACGAAGACGTAATCTTCAACGGTCGCAGTACACGAGGTTGGCATCCAGCGTGAACTGAACTTCGGGCCTGATTCTAGTCCCTAAATACGAGGGCGAGTCAAATAAAAACCTTAAATTTTAATAAAAAATCGAAATTTCGCGCCGTTATCCTGTAAGCTGGTAAGCGTGCTACAAACTGCGTGCAGAATGGCCTGTAGGTGGCAGCATAGTGCAGATGCACACATGCCGTCGCAGCATCAGTATAAAGATGGCTGCCCCACTTGCGAATTGCACCAGGGAAGAACAGCATTCTGTTATTTGGTTTTTGCGTAGTGAAGGTGTGAAACCTATTGAAATTCATCGCCGAATGAAGGTACAGTAATGTAATGCGTGTTTGTCACAGCAATAAGTCAACGAATGGAGTAGGAATTTTGCAAATGGTGTGACTTCATTGGAAGATGCCCCTAGTCTCGGTCAGGCACAACGAGCTGTGACTCCACAGAACATTGCAGCTGTTGAAGCCATAGTGAAGGAAAACTGCCGAGTGACACTGAATGACATTGCAGCATGTTTACAGATTATTCATGGGTCAGCACACCACATTGTTCATGATGTGTTCCAGTTTCACAAAGTGTCTGCAACATGGGTGCCACGGCAGCTGACTCCTGAAATGAGAGAACGGCGTGTTGATGCTTGTGAAGAACTTTTTCAGTGCTTTGAACGAGGAGGTGATGGCTTCCTTGCAAGAATCGTTACTGGGGACGAAACCTGGGTTCACTTCCACCAACAGGACGCGAAGAGAGCGAGCAAGGAATGGCGCCATTCCTCATCACCAAAACCAAAGAAGTTTCGAACAGAACCATCAGCAGGGAAGGTTAGGCTGACTCTCTTTTGGGACGAAAGAGGCGTCATTTTGGTGCATTAAGTGCCTAGAGGGACCACTGTCACCAGTGCATTATACACAGATCTCCTAAAAAATCATCTGAGGCGTGCAATCAAATCAAAGCGACGTAGATTGCTGTCAGCAGGTGTCCTTTTGCAACATGGCAATGCAAGGCCCCACACTGCCCGTATAACAGTTGCAACAATCACAGACCTGCATTTTGAGTGTCTTCCTGATCCACCATACTCACCAGAACTTGCCCCAAGTGATTTCCATGTGTATGGACCACTCAAAGAGGCAATGGGAGGAAAAAAGTCCCGTTCTGATGAAGAGGTACGCCACGCGGTGCATCAGTGGTTGCTCGGACAACGAAAAGAAGTTTTTTCTATAGGAATTTATGAACTTTGTATTAGCGCTGGAGGAATTACATTGAGCGTAGGGGTGATTATGTTGCAAAGTGATACAGATTTGTAGCACTTCTGCACAATAAATAACATTTAAAAATATATTTAAGGTTTTCATTGGACTCACCCTCGTAGCTGTCTCCAGCCAATCAGGTTTCGGTGTAGTGATACTTCCTGCAGGCCGTGGCTCGAGCTCCCTCTGCGGGAAGTAGTGCTCGGAATATCTGTTTCCATTATCTTATATGTAAATAGCCGGTGTTTATCATGGTGCTTTTGGGTACGCCTTGGGCATAGACAACCTCGCCCTCTGTGGTGTTATATGGGTTTGCCGGCCCTCGGGCGCTACCTTGGCTCCAGTATAACAATTTTTATAATATTTATGGATCTGGGCTGTTATATCGGAGAAGAACAGTGAATTCATGGTAAGACTGCTTGAAATAAAGAAACGGTAGCATCGAAGTGTGGATAATGCGGGCGAGAGCCTCAGTTTCAAAGTGTTTCGCCACGTTCAGGACCGACACCTGCAGTATCACCGCGAGCAGCCGGCGGAGGAGACAAGTGTGATTTTAATTACTGTCCACTGGCGACAGTCGACTGCCACTGCGGTGTACTCGGCGCGTTTTAATCAGCAGCGGCGCCGCGCACTCCACTGGGTCAACAGCCACGCAGCGTGGCGTGGCGAGTAGTGTGCGACCGGACGACTCGCGAGCGCCGGCCGCTCTGTGATTTATGCGCCGGCGGCTGCGCCAGCGACAGTCGCGTTGTCCCGCTAATTAAAACGGCCTGCCAGCACGCCGCGCCGCACCGCCCAGCGGACACCGCACCCACTGCCGGTCCGGGTCAGGGTCTGGTACCCCGACCGTTCGCTTATGGGCTCTGAGCGTTGCACTGCTGAAGGGACAGGCCGATTGCCACCTGAACTAACGAAGGATATGTGTGTGGTGTCAATTCTTTCGGGGAAGTCCGAAAGAACAGACATCACTCATATACAGGGTGTTTCACAATTCATATTACACACTTCTAGAGGTTGCAGAGGGGACTTGTATGTATTGTATGTTAACCGGGGGCCTAGAAACGACGGAGAGACTCCGTTCCCGGCGCCGCAGTGGTCCAAAACCCCACGACGGCTACCGCAGTCCACTTCACCCCTCCGCCGCCCCATACCGAACCCAGGGTTAATGTGCGGTTCGGCCCCGAGTGGACCCCCCCCCCCCCCCTCCCGACCAGGGAACGTCTCACTCCAGTGGGGTTACTAGTCTAACCCCTATGTTTGCGAGGTAGAGTAATGGTTGTGTACGCGTACGTGGAGAATTTGTTTACGCAGCAATTGCCGACATAGTGTAGCTGTGGCAGAATAAGGGGAACCAGCCCGCATTCGCCGTGGCAGATGGAAAAAAACCATCCACAGACCGGCCGGCTCACCGAACTTCGACTCATGTCCGCCGGGCGGTTCCTTGCCGGGGAGCAGGCGCTCCTTCCCGACCGGAAAAGAGGGGACTTAGTAGATCAAGTTTTGCACAGGAACCCATGTCTGAAAACGTCATCCATTGACGGTACAGAACGCCAAAGTTACAGATGCCGTGGCCTGTAAATGTATGCCAGGCCGTGGTGGCCGTGCAGTTCTAGGCGCTTCAGTCCGGAACCGCGCGACTGCTACGGTCGCAGGTTCGAATCCTGCCTCGGGCATGGAAGTGTGTGATGTCCTTAGTTTAGTTAGGTTTAAGTAGTTCTAATTTCTAGGGGACTGATGACCCCAGATGTTAAGTCCCATAGTGCTCATAGCCATTTGAACCATTTTTTGTAAATGTGTGAATATACCAGGTGATTCCGTGATGATGTTACAGACTGTGTAGGATGACGAAGGCGGATAAATGTACTTGTCCCCTGCAGAGGAACTACGTCAGGGACGTAGGGAGAAGAGGTATAAATAAGCGAGCTCGGAGGGTCAAAGCAGGCAGTCGTGTCGCGTCTAGAACAGGAGAAAATGATGATTGTTTAAGATGCAGGCCAACCACGACGACATTTTGGAACGAATATCGGAGGCCAACCGGCCCGCTGAAACTACTTGCAACTTCCGCTGCACGGACGCGTCATTGCTTTGGCGTGGCGGGTCGCACCTTGGTGCTACACCGGCGCGAGGAACGAGAGGGCTGCTTGCCTCCGCACTCTGTGTGGCATCGCCCGGCGCCTTGCAAACTGTCAACTTCCGTGGTGAGGCCGGGGCGCGAAAGCGCGGCCTCCGTGGTACAGAGCCGTCCGAGGGCACTGAACGAGCTTCCCTGGGCGTACAGCAGGAGCTGCTACGGCTCACTGCTGCACCACCGGCCGGCTGCTTCCCTTCGAAGCTCTATATAGGGTCCACGCGTCTCGCTTGAGGGAGCAGTCAGCCGTGTTTCGGGCTATCGGGCGCAGTTAACGCACAAGGCGGTCACATAGCCACGAGCAGGAGCCCCATGTCCGCAAGGTTGGGCGACCGGGCGCCCACGCTGCAGATTCCAGCTAAGGCACGGTGTGCGACGCCATTGCCGAGTTCAGCAGAAGGACCGCCGTCCATCTTCGATGTAATAAAGTCAGTGACACAATTGCCCGTGATTCTCTGCACGCACCGACGTGAGTCATCTCTCTCTCTACCAACCATATCCCCTGAGCTTGAGGGTTGTAACAGGAGATATTAGATGTGTAAGTAGCAGGAATATCTTTAAAGGGTACCATAATGAGAGTATGGCATTGGTGGCCGGGAGACCCCTCGCGGGGCGGTTCGGCCGCCGCTCCACAAGTTCTTTAACGCCACTACGGCGACTTGCGAGTGAATGAGGATGAATTGATGATGAAAGACACACAAGACCCAGTCATGTCGAGGCTGACAAAATCCCTGACCCCGCCGGGAATCGAACCCGGGACCCCGTGCGCGGGAAACGAGAACGCTACCGCAAGACCACGAGCCGCGGACAAAGGATACCATAATTGCTTTAGTTTCTGCAAAATTTACCTTACTATAAACCATGGCTTAAGCGATTAGGGTCACCATTTAAAGAAAGTTATTTCGAAATAATTAACATCTACATCAGACATTAACACATAAGGAGAATCTGTAACTTCTTCACTGAGTTAACAGTCAAGATCAGTGGTGGTGGTGGTTAGTGTTTAACGTCCCGTCGACAACGAGGTCATTAGTGACGGAGCGCAAGCTCGGGTTAGGGAAGGATTGGGAAGGAAATCGGCCGTGACGTTTCAAAGGAACCATCCCGGCATTTGCCTTAAACGATTTAGGGAAATCACGGAAAACCTAAATCAGGATGGCCGGAGACGGGATTGAACCGTCGTCCTCGTCAAGATCAGTCTTCTGGGAATTAGTTATTAGTTTGAGAGCAGCGGTACCATTAAAGGCAGAATTTAATTTCTTTGGATTAGTGTATTCCAGTATCCGGTTGTGAGTAGAATGTTTTCTCGCGAAAAATAAAGTTCAGAATAGATCTCTTGATCAGCAATTACAGCGGCTGTTTTGTGTAACGTGGTCCAGACGTGTGTGCGTAATGGTATGTTCGTAAGGATACACTAATAATTACTTCTCACTCTTGGAATGAGTCTTCAGCTGACTTCTCCTAGAAGCACCTGACATCAGGCTTCATAGCAAAGTGACCTACAGTATCACTATCGCTGTGTCTTTATTCTGTCCTTGCTTCCTCAAAAGTTTTCTTTAGGCTTTTTCCTCGGGGTCCTTGAACGACTAGTTCAGATTCTCCATCGCATTATTTGTTAGCAACCTTTTTTGCTGCTGAATAAAGCCTTGCTGTCCCACACCAAAGAATATTTCTCACAAATTCCTTAAGTACATAATAAGTGATACTGAGGTGTGTAACCCCAGAGCCCTGTTCACACACAGATCTTGTTAAGCCTCTCCAACTATCTCTTCAATTGCATTTTATCGCCATGATCCAGAGGGAAAAATAACAATAGGTTCTGCTCAGTTAGCCGAAACAGAGGGATGTGATGTGTTTTGATATGGAAAATGGTGCTGGTACATTCAGATATTCATTACAGGTTCTATGCAAGGTTATCACTAGCTACATTCCAGAATGAGAACGTCATCCGAAAATACATTTGATCTTAAGACGCTCACAACGAACTGAATAAGTGACAGTGAAATTAAACTGAATGCTTGTTGTGTCATCTGCTCTGTTAGCCACTAGTAAAATGGTAAGTATAGTAATGAATCTACTCATTAATGTGCATATTCATCAGCTTTGACCGCAAAATTAACTAAGAGACTCCACTTTAGGCTTTAATCCTCATTCCACCATTCTGAGTAGTCCTTACAGATCAGTCAACTAAGTGCTCGTTCTGTCGTTCAAAAGTCTACATCTGCGTCTTCCAATAAAAACGATTCGAAGAGATCTATCTGTTTTTCCATCCTTTCGCAATATAAATTAAAATAACTTCGTAACGTCCCAGCCCAGCTCACTAGGTCTATCCTCTATCGCCATCCATTTAATTAATCAAGATTACGTTTGGTCTAGCCTCGATGATGGACTGGTAAGTTTCTTGGAATCTTCTGTTTCCAGAATTGGGCTAACGTCACTTGGAGCCATCGAGGCTCACTACCGCTGCGTCACCGTTACAAATACAAATAGGAGAGCGGCCGTCGGTGTCAGTCTCCCGCTGGGGGAATAGCTCTCGCTTTTTCTGAGAAAGTCTCCGAGTACAATCACCACTTCCACAAAATACAGTCTCCAATGCTTTGAACGCACGTTACTTTTTCTTGTTGTTTCACGATACCCCATTATTTCATAATACCTCACAATGAACATCTGGTCTTGCTGGCCTATAGAAACTGATGTGGTTTCCCCACGAGTTTCCTTAGACGAAAGCTTCCTCCTCTCTGGAGACGAAGTTTTGTGCACCCTCCCGCAGCTACATCACGAACTGTACACTTAACGGATATTTCAGATTTTCCAAAAAACAAGGGCAATCGAGCAATCCAACGCGTGACAAAAACGGGAAGGAGGAAGCGAAATAAAACTTGACCAGTTGAGAGGGTGTGTGATGTTTCCTTCAGTAATCACAAACGTATCATATTCTTGTGGGAATAGTAAACAGTCAATCAGTTGTAAAGTGGAAGGATTATTAAAATACTTTTACAGTGGTTTCAATGTTTTAGGAAAACGTCCTCTTCAGAATGAGATACTGACTACTGGATTACATGTTATAACAGAGATAAGTTAAAATATAAACGAAGGGCGTCAGTGAGAGATAAAATTTTACTTCTATAATAATAAAAAATTGCTGATCAGTGTATAGCTGTACTTCGGTGAGGAAATACCAAACACACCAGTGGCCATTAAAATTACTGCACCACGAAGATGACGTGCTACAGACGCGAAATTTAACCGACAGGAAGAAGATGCTGTGATATGTAAATGATTAGATTTTCAGAGCATTCACACAAGGTTGACGCCGGTGGCGACACCGACAACGTGCTGACATGAGGAAAATTTCCAACCGATTTCTCATACACAAACAGCTGTTGACCGGCGTTGCATGGTGAAACGTTGTTGTGATGCCTCGTGTAAGCAGGAGAAATGCGTACCATCACGTTTCCAACTTTGATAAAGGTCGGATAGTAGCCTATCGCGATTGCAGTTTATCGTATCGCGACATTGCTGTTCGCGTTGGTCGAGATCCAATGACTGTAAACAGAATATGGAATCGGTGGGTTCAGGAGGGTAATACGGAAAGCCGTGCTGGATCCCAACGTCTTCGTATCACTAGCAGACGAGATGACAGGCATCTTATCCGCATGGCTGTAACGGATCGTGCAGCCACGTCTCGATCCCTGAGTCAACCGATGCGAACGTTTGCAAGACAACAACCATCTGCACGAACAGTTCGACGACGTTTGCAGAAGCATAGACTATCAGCTCGGATACCATGGCTGCGGTTACCCTTCACGCTGCATCACAGACAGGAGCGTCTCCGATGGTGTACTTAATGATGAACCTGGGTGCACGGATGGAAAAACGTCATTTTTTTCGTATGAATCCAGGTTCTGTTTACAGCATCATGATGGTCGCATTCGTGTTTGGCGTCATAGAGGTGAACGCACATTGGATACGTTGATTCGTCATCGCCATACTGGTATCACCCAGCGTGATGGTATGAGGTGCCATTGGTTACACGTCTCGGTCACCTCTTGTTCGCACTGACGGCACTTTGAACAGTGGACGTTACATTTCACATGTGTTACGACCCGTGGCTCTACCCTTCATTCGATCCCTTTAAACCCTACACTTCAGCAGGATAATGCTCGACCGCATGTTTGCAGGTCCTGTACGGGCCTTTCTGGATACAGAAAATGTTTGACTGCTGCCCTGGCCAGCACATTCTCCAGATCTCTCACCAATTGAAAAAGGATGGTCAATGGTGGCCGAGCAACTGGCTCGTCACAATACGCCAAGTCACTACTCTTGATGAACTGTGATATCGTGTTGAAGCTACAAGGGCAGTTGTACCTGTACACGCCATCCAAGCTCTCTTTTACTCAATGCTCCGGCGTATCAAGGCCGTTATTACGGCCAGAGGTGGTTGTTCTGGGTACTGATTTCTCAGGATCTATGCACCCAAACTGCGTGAAAATGTAATCACATGTCAGTTCTAATACAATATATTTGTCCAATGAATACCCGTTTACCGTCTGCATTTCTTCTTGGCGTAGCAATTGCAAAGGCCAGTAGTGTAACAGCAATCATGTTGTGCGTATTTTAATTTTAGGGAAGCCCTGTTTTATATTTGACAGGCGCCTTTCTGATGTATTTTAAGGAACCTTTGTCACAACATGTAATCCAGTTGTCAATATTTCCTTCTGAAGAGGACGTCTCAATGCACGTTATGGTAAAGATGTTTTAAGAAACCTTCCAATTTACAACTGATTGGCTGTTTACTACCTCTTCAAGATTTAATCCCATGATACCTGCTTCATCCATGGTTAAAATTTTAAAATCGAGCGTTATTTTCAAACAACTTGACAACATGAGTCGTCTTATCGGTACGAAACAGCATGCCCGCTGACGTGTATGCATGAACTGTTTCGGTTGGGAACAGTGCCACAACACCGTTGTTACCACAGCTGTTATTCCTGGTCCTCGATCTCCAGGATACTGTCACTCGGACGAAGTCGACGTCCGAGTTGGTCCCACACACGTTCTATCGGGGACAGGTCTGCGGGTCTTGCAGGCCACAAAAGTACCTCAACATCAGGAAGACAGTCCACAGAGACATGTGTCGTACGTGCACCAGCAGTGTCCATTTCTCACATGAGAGGTGACACATGATGACTGAGGGGTCTACATCTACATCTACATTTATACTCCGCAAGTCTCCCAAAGGTGTGTGGCGGAGGGCACTTAACGTGCCACTGTTTTTACCACCCTTTCCTGTTCCAGTCGCGTATGGTTCGCGGGACGAACGACTGCCGGAAAGCCTCCGTGCGCGCTCGAATCTGTCTAATTTTACATTCGTGATCTCCTCTGGAGGTGTAAGTAGGGAGAAGCAATATATTCGATACCTCAGCCAGAAACGCACCCTCTAGAAACCTAGACAGCAAGCTACACCGCGATGCAGAGCTCCTCTCTTGCATAGTCTGTCACTTGAGTTTCCTAAACATCACCGTAGTCCTATCACGCTTACCAAATAACCCTGTGACGAAACGCGATGTACCGTTCTGCCGTCAGAGTTCCCTCCTACTAATGTGACCCCGAAAACGTATCCAATGTGTCCCCACACCATGACGCCAGGTGCAAAACCGTTGTGCCTCTTCAGAGCATTAGAATAATTGGATCTCTCTGCAGGTAATCGCCACTCTCGCCGACGATAATCAGCTGAGCTAGGAAAGAACCATCATTCACCGCTGAACACAGTGGGGCACCATTCATCAACAGTCCATTCCTGTCGTTCACGACACTGCTTCAGACGCAACCTTTTGTTTTGTGGTGTTCTCGGCAGCGTATGCATGGAATGGTATATCCCTAGTCAGGCTGTTGCTAGTTCCAGACAAATGGTGCAGGATAACACAGAAAGTTACGCGAATTACTTGTTCTAAGATGCGAGGCGGAAATTTGAGGAGGGTACCATGTGCTTGGTGCACAATACGGCGTTCCTCCAGTTCGGTGGCCAGACGTAGTCGACCGGAACTTGAAGCACAAGATCAGGCTACTGTCACATGTGAATGCACCACCGTTCTGGATATCGGACGATTTCACTAGTCGGTCAAACGGAGGTCCACAATGAACCCACTTTCAAACTCTGTCTTACGCGAATACACAACACTTACATATCCATTCAACATCTTACGCTGTTCACGCCTGCTAACAACAGTACACACGAAAAATACCAGAGCACTCTGGCGGCATTTCTATTTGTCTCAGGTAACTAAAACTCTTAATCATTTAAAAACTTGCCATTGGACTGTACTTAAGTGGCATTGGGGGTCTGACCATTGCTCCTGGATGATTCACTATTTTTGTCAGGCAGTTCAGATGTCCCTTTTTTTTGGTCATCAGTCTACTGACTGGTTTGATGCGGTCCGCCACGAATTCCTTTCCTGTGCTAACCTCTTCATCTCAAAGTAGCACTTGCAACCTACGTCCTCAATTATTTGCTTGACGTATTCCAACCTCTGTCTTCCTCTACAGTTTTTGCCCTCTACAGCTCCCTCTAGTACCATGGAAGTCATTCCCTCATGTCTTAGCAGATGTCCTATCATCCCGTCCCTTCGCCTTATCACTGTTTTCCACATATTCCTTCTCTCCTATTCTGCGTAGAACCTCCTCATTCCTTACCTTATCAGTCCACCTAATTTTCAACATTCGTCTATAGCACCACATCTCAAATGCTTCGATTCTCTTCTGTTCCGGTTTTCCCACAGTCCATGTTTCACTAGCATACAATGCTGTACTCCAGACGTACATCCTCAGAAATTTCTTCCTCAAATTAACGCCGGTATTTGATATTAGTAGACTTCTCTTGGCCAGAAATGCCTTCTTTGCCATAGCGAGTCTGCTTTTGATGTCCTCCTTGCTCCGTCCGTCATTGGTTATTTTACTGCCAAGGTAGCTGAATTCCTTAACTTCATTGACTTCGTGACCATCAATCCTGATGTTAAGTTTCTCGCTGTTCTCATTTCTGCTACTTCTCATTACCTTCGTCTTTCTCCTATTTACTCTCAAACCATGCTGTGTACTCATTAGACTGTTTATTCCGTTCAGCAAATGATTTAATTGTTCTTCACTTTCACTCAGGATAGCAATGTCATCAGCGAATCGTATCATGTCCCATGGAAGCAATTATTCAAACGTAGAACTGTACACAATAACCTAGTGTAATTCCTCTCTGTGCCAATCTCAACGAAGCACTGTTCACTAATCTTAGGGGAACACTGGTAACAAGCCCAAGTTCGTAGCATCTATAATCACGGATAGCCTACGCTTCGAGCTGCGGCGGTATCTTAGCTGGTGAAGGGCCGTCCCTACCAGTCGGCTCCTTGCAGGTCTCCGGGGAGAGCGCCGCTCAAGGCCTGGGAAGAGCATCAACTGCACAAGATGAGCAGCTCACTGAGGCGAGGCGGGTCGGTGCGGGCCTGCTCTTAAATTATGCATTTTGTCGGTAGGACAAGAAAGGGGGGGGGCAGAAGGTGGGGCAGGAGGAGAAAAAGGAGAGTGCTGCTGCAGCGCGCGGCCAAAGGCCCACTCCCTCCTCCACTTCGTAGTTCCCCATTATCTCGTAGCAATAGGAGCAGCAAAGAGGAAAGATATCCGCCTGCAAGGCGACCGCGTGCGCTGCGCCTTTGCTCGGGAAACTCGCAGGTGGCGTCTGTTGCCTGGGCCAACACTTTACTCTCACAGAGACCCTGAGACGTCGCGTCAGAACATTAAAAATGTACCGATGCTCGGTGTTTCATTAATGTACTCACAACGCTGAAGTCTTTCATCCGTACAGCTCGTGGCAGTTTATCGAGTTGTATTGAGTCGTGTAAGACGTAATTCATATAGAGTTATAATTACTGATACTAGTTATAAATTCCTTTGTCTAGCCCCGGTAGCTGAATGGTCAGCGTGACGGATTTTCAATCCTCTGGGCTCGGGTTCGATTACCGGCTTGGTCTGGGAATTTTCTCCACCCAGGGACTGCGTGTTGTGCTGTCCGCATCATCATCCAATCATCCTCAGGTCGCCGAAGTGGCGTCACATTGAAAGACCGGGCACCCGGCGGACGGTCTGCCGGACGGGGGGCCCTAGCTGCACGATTAATTAAAATAAATTCCTTAAATGAGAGTGCGAACATTATGACTTTTCTTTTTATGTCCATCTTTTTAGAGATGATTCCGGAACTCGGCTCTTCGATACAGGATGTCAAATTAAACAACTTTTAGCCGTCTAGTTTCCAACCTTATTTACTACGTCATCTTCAGGACCCTAAACGATGTGTAGGAATATTCTGCTCGATTGTGATGTAACAGTCGGCTGATGATGACTACAGCAAACATCTACTAATTCCAATATTGCTGGCCCCTGTTTTGATCACAACCGAGGTAGATTGTTCCTACGCGTCTGTTAAGGGCCTGAAGATCGCGTAGTACACCGCTTAAACTGGTTGCCAAATAAAATAAGATTGGAAACTAGAAGGCTGAAACATGTTTAATTTGACATCCTAATATGATTTTTGGTGAATAGTAAAGTCTGGATCTTTCATCCATATAGCTTGTAGCAGTTTATCGAGTTGCATTAAAATGTTTTTAACTGGTTTTATACGGCCTGCCACTAATTTCCAGTGCCAATCTCAGAATAGCACATGCACCATTCTTTAGCACTTCCTCAACTAGTGTTGGGTATGTGCCAATCTCCGTCCTCCACTACAGTCTTTAATGCGCTACAACTCCCTTTACTGTTGTGGGAGACGTTCCCTGATGTTTTAACACATACGGTATAAATTTTTTTAAAGTAGAAATCTTTTCATAATAAGACCGCAGTTTTCCTATCACAATTAAATTACAATAAGTAGTTTGAGTTGCTATGTGCAACCATTCTGAGATCGTTCAGAATCGGAAAAAGGGGTGAATATGCCTTGGAAAGCACCATTAGCTGCAGTCATGCAATAACAAGCATTCGTAAATACGATTACAATGACAGTATGTAGTTTAAAATCGTCACTGTGAGCAAGCCAGGTTGTAGACCGCAATATCGTACATTAAGGGCATTTCCTATATAACTGTCATATTACGTTTTTTTTTAACAGTGGCGTACTGTCGTTCGTTCTCATAAGTCCAAAACTGGAGAGTACTCTTCTCGCCAGCTGGTAAAATTTATCGAAGTGCAAAGCCACGGAACCAATACACAGAGTGAGTCTTCATCTGGGAGTAGTTCACGTCATGCGGGAACAACATCCTCTCCATTGTTATTCGGTCAAGAGTGGCTCGTGTGAGGAAGGCCAGAATTCGCTGGACCAAGCGCCAGATGTCTAATACTGGGACCCAAACGAAGCGATGATCGTCTGTGTCCGGTACCCCGCGGGAGTCGGCGAATTGAACTTCGTCTAGACGAGAACGATATGGTTATTTTCCGTTACCAACTGAGCTACCAGAGCACGAGTCACAACCCTATATCCCACGGCTTTATTTCCACAGAGTATTCATCATCTACTTTCCAAAGTTAACAGAAGTTCTCCTGCAAGACTTGCCGGACTAGCACTAGGTGAACTAAGAATAGAGAGAGAGAGAGGGGGAGGGAGAGAGAGAGAGAGAGAGAGAGAGAGAGAGAGAGAGAGAGAGATAAGGTAAAGCTGTGAGGATGAGTCGTGAATCGCGCTCGGGTAGTTAACTTCATGTATCTGTTACATACTCGTATAGCAGCAAGTTGCCAGAAGGATGGAAGCATGCAATTGTAGTACCAATACATAAGAAGGGAGACAAGAGAGAAGCAAACAACTACAGAGGAATATTGCTACTAGAGGTCAGATACAAGGTACTGTCAAAACTATTGCTCAAGAGAGTAGAAGAACAGGTAGAAAGTACAGCAAATAAACAATTTTTTTCAGCCTTCAGTTGCAAGGTAATTTTACTCGTTTACCTAGGTTTCGATTCCAGTAATGGAATCTTCTTCAGAACAAAAAATTAAATTATTTTGTGAGCCAAACACTGGCCATGTCACAGATTAAAAATTAAAACAATAAAGACGCATAATCATAAGATTATGTCAGTCAAAATTAAAACCATTAAGGCGAACGTAGACGGAGCTACGCCGGCCAGAAATCAGGACCACACGTAAGCGGCTCGAAAACTTTCGACTCAAAAGGGCAAGGTTTGCTGGACATGTAGTTAGTGAGTATGGACAGAATGACGAAGAGAGTGTGGGAAACAACAGGGAGGACAAGGGGAAAGACAGGAACCAAGTGGGTTGTTGAACTTCGGAAGGACTGGTTGGAATTGGGGATCAACGTCGAAGGAAAGGAAAATTGGAGAAACAAATATACACCGACCAACATGCCGGAGATCAGTGACAGAGAAGAATACAGGAAAAGATTAGAGTGTCACCAGTGGAGCCGACAAGATAAACGGAAACTGAAGATCTCGGAAGAAGAGCGGGAGAGAAGAAGAGAAAGAATGAAGAGGTTCTGGGAGAAGAAGAGGAAAATGCAGTCCACGAAGGGGCTACCTGTGGTCCTACAGAGGCCGTAAGAAGAATAAGAAGTAGTAGCAAAGTAGGTAAAGTAAGTGATTGTTAAGATTTGCATCTGCCTGCTAAGGCAAAACTCATGATTTCGAATCACTGTCCAGTACGCTGTTTAATCAGAGAAGAAGTTTGATTCCAGACACACCTTAGTTAGAATTTATTGCTTGGTTCACTGCCCTCTACTCGCCTCTTTCGTTTGTACCTGTAATTGTCAAACACTCTAGACAGGGTTTGGCAAAAAACATCCCGATTCACATATCTGTCCCACTGTCCTTCCACTCCCAAGACTCTTTCTCTCCTTCCCTCTCTCCCCCCTCACGGTCTGAATATACACATGTGTTTGCTGGTGTGTGTGTGTGTGTGTGTGCGGGGGGGGGGGGGGGGGTGGGGGGGGTGTAGAGAGAGAGAAAAATGTAGAGAACGGAAAGAGATCCAAGGTAGGGTAGGGTAGGACGTTGAGAGGAAGTGCGGCAGCGACGGAGAGAGACAAACAGTCCTCTGATGGCAGACGGAGAGAGCAATCGTGGAAACGTGCGGCCTGAGGCAATTCTGAAATGCAGACGGCCACCTCGGCCTGCTGTTTGAGCGAACGATCCCGAGATTCCGCAGGTGGGCTGGGTTCGGCTCAGCGCAGCTCTCTCTCTCTCTCTCTCTCTCTCTCTCTCTCTCTCTCTCTGGCGCCTGTCAGCAGCGGCTGTAGCGCTGGCCTGGCGGCGGCTGGTGCTCTGGTGTTGGCCACAGAGTTCTGTTCGCTTCGCGCCGCTGCGTCCGCAGAATGCGCCGCTGCTGCCGGCGCCGCCCGAGCGCATTTAGTCAGCTCCGAAAAATACAACTGTCCAGCCAGCACATTTCCCTCTGCCGGCAAAGCCGTCGCCTCTAACTTGCTGCGCTCGCGGTTTTTGATATTCGTGATCACACCGATGTTTATTTCCCACTTCTGCGGTGGCGGAACGATCCTCGGTGGAATTTCACGTATCTTCTACAGCTGTGCTACTGTCCTATTGTACAACGCTCGTAAAAGGGCGTTTAAGCTATCGATCATTTTTTAAAACTAATATGTCTGTTACTCAAAGAACGCCGTTCTCCGAACGACACTGTAACTGCCAATTCCATCAGTTAATAGGAAGCGAAAATCTCGGCACATTGGCGACCGCGTCATGTTTTTCTGCCACTCTTAAATACGAAATCAGATGTATCGATTGGCCACATCTTTCAGTGAATAGTCATTAGGGAAAGTTAAAAAGTGCATCATTCACGATGAAGATAAAGGGGAAACCAGGAACGATACAGAGAAGGAAAGAAAAACATCTGTGACGCGAAACACGGAAAACTGCAAACATCACAGATGCTGTAGCAAACAAACAAAAAAGGGACGTCGATGATGCTATAACTTCAGCGAAACACATCTGCGTGAAAAGAAGAAAAGACTCTGTTTACTCAAGGCGGAATCCATCCAAAAGCAAATTTAAGACTTACGGCGTGTGAGGTTATTAATTTCTGTTACTGAATGATGATAAGTGAGGGGAGGTATGCATCACACCACTGAATAAGACGCCGATGAAGAACACATAACTTGTGTAAATCATGCGTACTATTCGGAAGCATCCATTCCGAACATAAGAAGCACTGGCGTGGGAAAATGGTCAAATATGCAAACGTACCTTACCCAACAATCCACTGCTAGTTTGAATCGTGGAGTTTTCGCCGTTTTTGCGGCGATGAACTACACCACGGAGCAGAGATCTGCCATATTTACGTAACTGGCACTTCGAAGGGTAACGATGTTGTTTGTAGGTCAATTCTAGTTTGTAACGATTCCGATTTCTTAAAATGGAATCAAAAATGGTTCAAATGGCTCTGAGCACTATGGGACTTAACGTCTGTGGTCATCAGTCTCCTAGAACTTAGAACTACTTAAACCTAACTAACCTAAGGACATCACACACATCCATGCCCGATGCAGGATTCGAACCTGCGACCGTAGCGGTCACGCGGTTCCAGACTGAAGCGCCTTTAACCGCACGGCCACACCGGCCGGCAATAATGGAATCAGAAGCAAATTAGCAATGAGAGCTTACTACCATCTAGCCCCCGCTTTACTCCTTCCCACCCTTCCCCAGTCCCCGCTACAAGATTTCGAAACTCTGTGGCCATATTGACTGTTAACCAACGCAGTGGTAACACCAGTTCCCGTCAAATCACCGACGTTAAGCACTGTCGAGCTGGGCTAGCACTTGGAGAATGACCATACGGACTGCCGAGCGCTGTTGGCAAACGGGGTGCACTCACCCCTTGTAACACAAACTGAGGAGCAGCTTGATTAAGCAGTAGCGGCTCCGGCCTCGTAAACTGACATACGGCCGGGAAACCGGTGTGTTCACCACATGCCCCTCGACATCCGTATCCTGTGACGCCTGTGGTCTGAGGACGACATGGCGGCCGGTTGTACCGTTGGGCTTTCATGGCCTTTTCGGGCAGAGTTCAGTTTTTATGTTGACCGTTATGAAAGCGTTATTTGTATAGTACTGCTACAACTAAATATTTTTACTTTTTTTTTAATTTAATGAATTTCTGGACATAGTGATCATTGTTAGCAGACCATTTTAGTAGATATAGTGCAGGAATGTGACGATATGTTAGGCGGTGTGTGTTCTCTGCAGTTGCGCTCGTGGTCTAGATGTTGTGTTTTTGACTAATAATTCCGGGTTCGAATAATCCCACCACCGCTTCAGTTTTGAATAACAAGTCATTAGAAATGGTGACCGAAGATTTCCGGCATAAGAAGTTACCCTGCATCTGACAACGGTCTTGGCAAAGAGGGCGGAGGAGCGGATATCCACCGCACTCTCTTGCTCTTGGGGTGGGAAACTCACCCTAATGGCAGAAGAATCAGCAATGACCAACGTCATGAGGGTGCAGAAGGAAACGATAACTTCACTTAACGTTTATCGACAGGGCATGTGGTCCGTAATTGAAAAAGTGTGATGACTGGCAAAAGACTACGGAATAGCCCCTCATTCGGATCTTCGGGAGGGGACTGGCTACGCGGGGGAGGGGGGGGGGGGGGGGGGGCGGAAGGGAGGGCTACAGTGGGAAAAGGGTTGAATAACAAACGAAACAAAGGGACAACGTTGAACGACATGGGGAGTAGAATGTCCGAACCTTGAGTGTGGTAGGGCAACTACAAAAACTGAAACAGAAATACAGAGACACAGTAAAGATATAGTGGTGCTCAGTGAAATGAAATGGATAGAAGACAAGGATTTTTGGGCAGATGAGTATAGGCTAATATCAGCAGCAGCAGAAAATGACACAACAGGAGTAGAATTCGTTATGAACAGTAATGTAGGACATAGAGTGAGTTAATGTGAACACTTCAGTGATAGGATTGTTCTCATCAGAATCGACAACAAACCAGCACCTACAACGATAGTTCAGGTATACGTGCCGACGTCACAAGCCGAAGATCAAGAGAGACAGAAGGAAAGTATACGAGGAGAGCGGACGGGTAATTCCGTACATAAAGGGAGATGTGTGGTGTCACCGCCAGACACCACACTTGCTAGGTGGTAGCCTTTAAATCGGCCGCGGTCCATTAGTATACGTCGGACCCGCGTGTCGCCACTGTCAGTGATAGCAGACCGAGCGCCACTACACGGTAGGTCTAGAGAGACGTACTGGCACACGCCCCAGTTGTACAGCCGACTTTGCTAGCGAAGCTACACTGACCGATACGCTCTCATTTGCCGAGACGATAGTTAGCATAGCCTTCAGCTACGTCAGTTGCTACGACCTAGCAAGGCGCCATAATCCTTTGCTATATATATTGTGGTTATAACCAAGATGTTCTACAATTGTGGATTAAAGTTAAGTATTATATCAACTACGTACTTTATTTGCAATTCTCAAGATATTGTCCTGTTCCAGACCTCACGCCAGTCAGCGTGTAATTAAACGCGTGCATTTCGGCCTCCTCTAGAAAAACAGTGTTGGCGCTTCTGCCAACACTACAAGATGAATGTCTAATTGTCATGGGGGATTGGAGTGCGGCTGTAGGGGAAATAGTAGAACAAAGGGTTCCGGGAATATGTGAACTTGGTATTAGTAATGTGAGGAGAAAGACTAATTGAGTTCTGTAGTAAATTTCAGATACTAATAGGGAACAGAAGAGGACGTATACTTGGAAAAGGCCGCGAGATAACGGAAGATTTCAGTTTTATTACATCAGGGTCAAGAGAGATTCCGAAATCAGATATGGATTGGAAGGCGTACCCAGTATTAGACATAAGCAATTTAGTAATGATGAAGGATAGGCTGAAGTTTAAGAGACTACTCATGAATAATCAGCGCGCAAAGTACTGGGATACGGAACTAGTAAGGAATGAAGAGGTACACTTATAGTTCTCCGAGGCTGGAGATACTGCGATAAGGAATAGTTCAGTAGCCAATTCAGTTGAAGAGGAATGGGCATCTCTATAAAGAACAATCAACAAAGCTGGAGAGAAAAACTTAGGCACTAGGACGGTAACTCCGTAGAAAGAATGAGTAACAGAAGAAATACTTCAGCTAATCAACGAATGAAGTACAGAAAACGTCTTTAAAGTCAGTACCGCCATTAGACTGTTTTTTACTTACAGTGTTACATTTACACGATCATGATTTCGGCTTTAAAGTGCCATTAAGAAGTGTTTTAATGTTATACAGTGCCTAAGATGGCATACTGTCGTATTTAAAATACACTGTCATCTTAGGCACTGTATAACATGAAAACACTTGATACTGGCAATTTAAAGCCGAAATCATGATAGTGTAAATGTAACACTGTGAATAAAAAACAGTCTAATGGCGGCACTGACTTTAAAGAAATGTGTTATGACTGTGGCCCTACATTATGAAAAAAATGTTAAGTACAGAAAAGTTCAGGGAAATTCAGGGATACCTACGTACAAGTCACTTACAAATGAAACAAACGGATAGGTGGAAAGAGCACAGTAAGGCCTCTGTGAGGAGGAAGACCTATCCCACAGTGTGAGAAAAAGAAACGGAAGTTAACACAGAAGCGATAGGGGATCCAGCATTAGAATCAGAATTTAAAAGAACTTAGGAAAACTTAAGATCGAATAAGACGAAAAGGATAATAACAATCCCTTAGGCTCTCTAAAATCATTGGGGAAAGTGGCAACAAAACATCTTCGCGGGTCGTTGTGTAGAACGTTTGAGTCTAACGGTGTACTATCTGACTTTCGGAAAAGAATCATCCACAAAATTCCGAAGATTGCAAGAGCCGACAAGTGCAGAAATTATCGCACAGTCATCTTAGCAGCTCATGCATCCAAGTTACAGATAAGTATATTATACTGAAGAATGGAAAAGAAAATCAAGTATGTGTTAAATGACGATCAGTTTGTCTTTAGCAAAGGTAACGGAACAGATAGGCAGTTCTTACGTTGCGGTTGACAATAGAACCAAGACTAAAGAAAAATCAAGACTTGATCTTAGTATTAGTCGACCTCGAAATGCGTTCGACAATGTCAAATGGCGCAAGATGTTCTCAATTTTGAGAAAAATTGTGGTAAGCTATAGGGATGGACGGCAATATAGAATATATACAAGACCCAATGGAGAACAATAAAACTGGAAGACTAAAAACCAAGTACTCAGATTAAAAAGTTGTGAGTCAGGCATGTAGTCTTCCTCACCTGCTGCTCAATCTACACATCGAAGAAACAATGATACAAATAAAATAATGTTTCAAGATTGGAATTAAAATTCCAGATGAAAAGATATCAATGTTAAGATTCGCCGACGGCGTTGCTACCCTCAGCGAAAGTGAAGAAGAATGACAGAATGTGTTGAATGGAATGAACAGTCTGATGAATACGGAATATGAATTAAAAGTAAATCGAAGAAAGACGAAAGTAATTAGATGTAGCAAAAATGAAAACACCAAGAAACTTAATATCAGGAGCGGTGATCTCGAAGTAAATGAAATTAAGGGATTCGGCTACCTAGGCAGCAAAATGACCCATGACTGTCGGAGCAAGGAGGACCTAAAAAGCAGAATAGCACTGGCAAAATAGGCAGTACTGCCAAGAGAAGTCTACTAGTATAGAAAATTGCCATAACTGGAGGAAGAAATTTCTGAGAATGCACGTTTGGAGCACAACATTGTGTGATAGTGAAACATGGACTGTGGGGAACCGGAGAAAAAGGGATTCGAAGCAGCTTACCTGGCATAGAAGAATGTTGAAAATTATGAGGACTGATAAGGGAAGAAATGAGTAGGTTCTCCGCAGAGTCGGCGAGGAAAGCAACACATGGAACATATTGACAAGAAGAAGGGACAGGATGGTAGGACTTCTGTAACACATCACGGAGTAACTTCCATGGTACTAGAGGGAGCTGTAGGGGGTAAAAACTGTAGATGAAGACGGAGTCTGAATACATCCAGCAGTTAATTGAGGGCTGGTTGCAAGTGCTACTCTGATATGAAGAGATGGCTCAGAAGAGGAAGTAAAACGTCATGATTTACCGCCAATGGGCTGCTGATAAAATGGCTTTAATGAAGAACCAGTTTCGCTGCACCGACCAACACCAAATTCATAAAAGCTTTTACGTCATACTAGCCGATGTAAATTAATAGCATCCATACCAAAGTCTATGAATTCCTTAGTTTTGTCACACAGTAATATAAATAACATCGTCAATCATAAAATGTGCCCGACAGGGCACTCTTTCATGCTATATGAACAGTAGGCTACAGACGAAGCTATTCGGCATTCTGATGCAGAATGCCTCGAGTATGCTTCTGTTCGTAGCGTTTATGCTGACGGATGATGTAGTATGATTGATTGGACTGCATGGCAGATTTTGTGATTGACGATGTAGTTTACATTATTATGTGACAACCGTGATGAATTCATGCAATTTATTAGCTGACACCACACCTGATAACTCTCCGAGAACGGAAACTGGTTGTTCAATAAATTTTATCAGCAGCTCTTTACGAGATATGCGGCGTCACCTTCTAGAATTATACAGTTTTTTTAAACAGCAAGATTATGACCTGAGATTCACTACAGCCAAGTCCTATACACTATCTAATTGATTTAGAAGTGTAACAATAGAAATGTTGCGTCCCGACTGTAGTCTTTCAGAACGCCAAACGTTACTTTTTATGTAATGCGTAAAAGCTGCCTGATGGTTGTTTTCGATAAAGACAGCTGTTCGCCGTAAGTAAAGGTCATTAATCAACTGTCATTAATCCAGTTTATCGTGCGCTAAACACTCCCCTTATCATGAGGTGTGTAGCACGGAAGGCATAACAGACGATCCGGTGAAAAGGAACTGTCGTCTCCTTCATCGCCCGAAATTCAAAGTTCTGTACAAATGCCAGAAATATATCAAAACGTAACATATCTGAAGCAGAGCGCTGGGAGACGTGGAGACAGCGCAACGTAGCAGGTGCGTCCCCCAGTCTAGCGATCCACAGGGGCAGATTTGGTGTCCCGTCGCGAACAGTATTATGATCAGGCTGCTCTGAACAGTTCGTGACCGTGTTGTGTCATTCCCCTTCCAGTCATTATTACCGGAGCTTTGCTTCACATTTGGGACTTACCAGTGATGAGGTAATCTTTTACAGAGAAGGAGAAACTGTACCCCAACATACAACAGGCTTTTTAAGGACATGGCGCGAACACCTGCGAGCTCCGAAAGATCTCTTCGTATATGGAATATGGATACATTATTGGAGCTATAACGCCCAAAGGCTCACCACGTGTTAACTTCTCGACTCTAAAATATTCTATAATTCCAAAATTAACAGTTCAGATCGAAAGGTAGTCAATCCAGAAAGATTTTACCAAACTCTCCGTGTCACTAGTTTTAACTGGTTTTACTCATTTAAAAGAGAGTAAACCTTCTGGAAGTGTCTTTTACATCAGAATACATGTTTTTAGCACCTTTGAACTTTTGATCCGCTGGTCATATAAAACGTAGAATAACATACAACAGCACTTCGCTTTCTTGAAATCTAGTCAAACATCATTTTTCATCTAGCATAACCTAACAATGGAAAAGTTAGAACTCTAATTGTTATTATTAATGTCAAATGGTTGCACGAGAATCACTACGTCATGCACTTGAGGTAGGCGGGAACAGAGTTAGAGAACACCTGCTCTCACAGTCAAAATCCTACGGCGTCGTGGACCGAATTAAAGACACCATACAGACATCGGAGGGTAAACTAAGGAAGGTCATATTTGCTTTTTCACAATTTTTTCACAATGTGACTGCAACTGTTTCTAAATTAATCTGACGCTGAGTATGAGAGATGATGGTGAGAGTTCCAATCTCCATGTGGCCATCCAGATTTACTTTTTCTGAGATTCCCTAATCACTTAAGACAAATGCCGGGATGATTCCTCTGAACGACACCCTTGACTTCCTTCTCCCTCCTTCCTCAGTGAAAGCTATGTTCTGTCTGTAATGGCTCTGCTATCGACAGGACGTTACACTGCAAATCCTATTCCTCTTCTATTTGTGGAGTGTTCTGTGGCTGACAATGACTACTGTTACACACATGTTATTCGCGATAACAGCGAGACCTCGTGTAGACAAGGGAAATGGTTTCACCTTCGCCGACAGTCTACATTATCCTGCCGACGTAGTATCCATATATATATGAAATGCATTCGCAGTTGCGAAGATGAACGGCCATCAGCAATACAATGGGATGACGACACAAATTTTTCGCCGAACCGGGACTCGAACCCGCATTTCCCAGTTGTCGCAAGTGGTTGGCTTACTATTAGGCTATCGGAGCCTGACTCACGACCAGATCCAAACTTTCATCAGCCATGTGTCTACAACCTACAATCGTACATCCATTATGTATATTCCCATACAGGCGAGACAGTCTACTTGACAGTCGCTCGCCTAGTGTCGCAGGATAAATACGATATTGCAGTGCCTGCGTTATTCCGAATTACTATGCAAAGAAACATTGCACAGTAAATTGGAACAACAAAGGCTGTACAATATCGTAGTTTCCGTGTAGTAGCAATCACATAGGGGAATTTTTAGGGTACAGAGAGATAGAGAGAAAGAGAGAGAGAGAGAGAGAGAGAGAGAGAGAGAGAGAGAGAGAGAGAGAAAGGAGAAAGGTGACAATGGTCGGAGAGGGAATGGGAAAGGGGACAAGGAATGGGAAAGGGGACAACAGTACCTGATCAGAATCTTATGAGTGGCTAACAGTTCCACACTTTGTGGTTCCTCCGCTCCATACAGAGGAAATTTCTAAAGTAATGTTCGTAGGGAGCCTGCTTAACATTACGTATTTCTCCACCAGTTTTTACGACGCTAAGCAGGCTCTTTTGTCTGCCTACCTTACCTTTTATACCGGAAAGCTTGGAATTATCCCTTATTTTTATTATAATTCTAACTATAAACCACCGAGCTTAACAAAAGTTTTTATTTAATGGAGAAACGAGAGATTCAGCGACAAATAATTAGTTTCTGTTTTCATTACCTGGCTTGATTAAAACTTGAACCATACTTTTAATAACAAATATTGCTACTGTATTTGGTGGTGTGTCGATAGAACTGTTTCGGTAAAAATCGTTGGAACCCTTCCTGGTTAGCTGTTTTTGCACAAGTGATGGAATAGTTCAAAAAATTGGTTCAAATGGCTCTGAGCACTATGGGACTTAACATCTATGGTCATCAGTCCCGCCGGCCGAAGTGGCCGTGCGGTTAAAGGCGCTGCAGTCTGGAACCGCAAGACCGCTACGGTCGCAGGTTCGAATCCTGCCTCGGGCATGGATGTTTGTGATGTCCTTAGGTTAGTTAGGTTTAACTAGTTCTAAGTTCTAGGGGACTAATGACCTCAGCAGTTGAGTCCCATAGTGCTCAGAGCCAAAAATCATCAGTCCCCTAGAACTTAGAACTACTTAAACCTAACTAACCTAAGGACATTACACAACAACCAGTCATCATGAGGCAGAGAAAATCCCTGACCCCGCCGGGAAGATGGAATAATTCCTAGAAGGTACACGAGTAGCATGTTAGTTCTCGTTGTCAGTGGTCCAATGGCGGTATATGTGCTCATGCAGTCTTCACTGCCCATGTTCCACATAACACATTAGCTGTAATTTAGATATTGAAATTCTTCATATGTACGTTTAAATGGGGCTTTTGTCTCTCTAGTAAGGAGAAACTCCTTTGTCAGATATTTCTATTGTAAATATCTCATTATTTTCCAGAGGAAATTAGCCACTATTTTCATTGCACCTTTTCTTGACCAATCCACATGTTCGACAATTTCGAGTTGCAACATCGTCCCCGTTTGTCACAAAGCTGATTAGGAAATATTAGGACTGATAATTTATACTGAGAAATGCCATGACCATGTGTTTGTGGAATTAATGTGCAAAAGCATCAATATTTTTGAGTGTTGTGATGGTTCTATCCATTTCACTAAAATAAAGATTTCCTTGAAGAGCTCAATAATTATTCCGTGAAGTAAGTCATGAGGCACTGGGTAAACAACATACAGCTGGGGCTGAGGAATTTTGATCTCAAGGATGCAATCAGTGCACATATTTTAAACCTTAACAAATGACACTACAAAGCACAAACTGTCAACAGAGATTGGACATTTCCGATCTGATCGAAAGCTTGCAGACACAGCTATGTAACGCAGAATTGGCTACCAGATGTCAAGAGATGCGGGCCCACCATTTTAAATGCGGCGAGGAGTATTGTGTTGTCAGTAGAGAAGCAGTAACATAGGAACGTATCGGAGACTAGTCATGGGATGTCATCTGAGCAGCCGGCCGGAGTGGCCGTGCGGTTCAGTCTGGAACCGAGCGACCGCTACGGTCGCAGGTTCGAATCCTGCCTCGGGCATGGATGTGTGTGATGTCCTTAGGTTAGTTAGGTTTAATTAGTTCTAAGTTCTAGGCGTCCGATGACCTCAGAAGTTAAGTCGCATAGTGCTCAGAGACATTTTTTCATCTGAGCAACAAATGCATCAGGAAAGTTTCAATTTTTCTGAGGATACCCACGTCGGCTGTTGCTTGTGTTATTTTGAAGCAGAAACGAGAAGGAACAACTAAAGCTAAACGAAGACCAGACGGACCTCATGTACCAACGGATAGGCATTGTGGAGCATTTCGAAGAGTGGTTATAAAAATCGCATTAAATCACCGAAAGAAATCACTCGTGACTTCCAAAGCGTTATCAGCCGTCGATCTAGCACAGTTGCTGTACCCGAGGAGCTAAGGAGAATGGGGTGCAGTGGTCGAACTGCTCATCATAAGCCACATATTTCTGTAGTCAATAATACTGATGGTACTAATAGTAATAGTGTGGAGAGCGGCACCATTGGACATTGGATGACTGGAAAAGTGTGAAACGGAGTGATAAATCACTCCATACCCAATGGAAATCCGATGGAAGTGTTTAGGTTTGGCAAATACCTTCCGTTATCTTTCACCTCGTTTAGTGCCAACAGTAATGTATGGAAAAGGCAGTGTTACAGTTTGGATCGGTGTTTCCTGCTGGGATGTGGTTCTGTCAGGGTGCTTAATAAAACGATAAATGCGGAAGGGTATGAACACGTTTTACGGCATTGTATACTGCGTACAGTAGAGGAAGTGTTCGAAAGCTATTGTGTTCTGGAGCAACATCTATGAGGCAATGGCTTGTGGGCAATAACGTTCCTGAAACGTACTGACTTGCCCAGAGTCCCGACCTGAACCCAGTGGACACCTCTGGGATAAGAGGGAACGTCGACCTCGCTCCAGAAACCAGCGTCCAGAATCACCAAATTCTCTTTCTTCGGTTCTGGACGGAGGCTGGGCTGCCATTCCTCAACAGACATTCAGTCACATCGTTGAAAATGTTCCTGGCAGAATTTACGCCATCATAAATGCGAAGGATGGACACAAACCAAATTAATGCCCACTAATAATGGTCCGGATACTTTTGATCAGATGGTATACATTGAACCGCACCACGCTACAGGCCAACGAAATTAGAGACAGTTGTGTGTGAGAGAGCGCTCCCAGCGGCTGGAACATTTCGGCGAGTCACATGACTATGATATGTTCAGATCTTGTAGTTTCCGTTGGCTGGATTTCGTACACGCGATGGACAAGACACGCCATATCGGCGCATCTGATAGCGGCTCACAATTTCACATTTTCTCCATCAAGAACGTATCGTGAGTATGGTATCCACGGCCGCCGGATACAGCCGACGACAACACGAGTACCACAAGGGTCTGGTTTTTAACGGGCTGTGTGATCACCACGGACGACATTGTATGGTCTGCAAAGTGTTACCTAAAGGTTGTAGGGAGTTCTTGTGACAGTGCGTTCTGTTTCTCCACCACCACTGCTGACAACTTCATAATGGGTACTGGTGAATGTGGACGTAGTTCAGTACGTCTAACTGACGCATCCCACACGTGCTAAATGGGATTAGAAGCTGGGAGAATGAGCAAGCATTAACCGAATATCGTCTCATTCCAAGACTTCCTCCTCCTGCTCCTGCTCCTGCTCCTGCTACTACTACTACTCCTACTACTAATACTACTACTACTACTCCTCCACCTGTGGTCATCCATGAAACTAAAGTCACGTATATACATATACAGACTAAATCGACAAATGAAAATCTGTACCAATGCAGGGTTCGGATACCGGCTATAGTAGAAATTCTCATTCGTCACTTCATTCTGCATATACCGGGTGGTCCACAGATTGTGACCGGGCCAAATATCTTACGAAATAAGCGTCGAACGAGAAAACTACAGAGAACGAATCTTGTCTAGCTTGAAGGGGGAAACCAGATGGCGCTATGATTGGCCCGCTAGATGACGCTGCCATAGGTCAAACGGATATCAACTGCGTTTTTTAAAATAGGAAAATGTCAGAAGACATTTTCTATATCTGAAAAAAAATGTACCACCTATTTTGTAAAAAAAAAAAAAAAACGTAAGTAACATCCCAACGGATAGATTTCACAATTTACCTGTCAAAGGATGATGGAGAATAAAGGGTGAGAGATTACAGCCTCCTCATTGTGAACAACAATACTGAGTGGTAAGGTAGGCCAGGAGTACCAACATAGGATAAAAAATTATATGGACTGGAGCAATTTTTTACCCCACTTTGTTATTCTAGCATTAATAGCTTACTAAAGGAAAGAGGGATTATGAGACCGCAACAGCAACATACCGGGCAGCTATATATTGAACTTTTCCAGATTTTGGCTCTTTGCATGCATCGTGGTAATCGTTGCCTTCCAATGTTGCTATCGCGTCCTGCCCACGCGGGGCTCAGCAAGTGGCAGAGGCAGTGGTTGCCGCGTGGCGCCGCATGGCGGCGGTAGCGTCGCTTGTGGAGGCTGTCGGGCGGCGGCGCGGCAGTCTGGTCCGCGCGATCGCAGCGGGACGGTCGGCCGACGCACAGTAGTCTGGCTGTAGCGGCGACGCTCCACCACGTGTCGTCCACCATGGCGCGCTGACAGTCCGCGCTCCCCCCTCCCAGTGAATGTGTCTGTGTGTGTGCTCGCTGCACTCCACCATGAAGGCGCTACTGCTGCCGCTGTTGCTGACTACGATCGGCGTCGTCAGCGCTGGAGAGACAGGTTAGGCCGTCCATCAACACCGTGGTTTCTTTTATACCGTACGTCGTCGCCCAATGCCGTGCGTCGCATAAGCTGTAAAGTCTCATATTTACCCTTACGTACAAGTCTTCCCTCTGCCAACTAAATAAATTTTTAAGTGCTATGGATTCCTACCTACATTAATCCTGGGATAATCAGCTCTGCCCTTTACTACATTACGTACTGCTCTCATACACAAAATAACACTGGACCCGCAGTGTCATTGGCCTCACGCCACACTGCGTATTTTTTTCTGGGGGGCAGTTAACCGTTAACAATTTTGAATCGAAAATAACAAGATTTGTTTAGGATTATGTACAAATGATTGTGCAGAGCTGTTACAGCACTGGAAAGAAATCATCGATATATTCATTACTTTTGAATACATTATGGGAGTAACAGTGATCAATATGTTACAAATATTTACTATTAAAAACAGTCTTGATCACAATTTATTTAGTACGGTGGCCGGTTTCGACCAGTACTGTGGTCATCATCAGACCTACAAGTCGTATACAAAGCTTTAAAGAAAATACATAAAGTTATAAAGCTATAAAACGATGAATTACCAATGAGTTAGAACCTCCTTCTGCTAGAGAATCACTACTTTAATGTATGTAGCCGTCTAATTAAAGCTTTGTATAAGACTTGTAGGTCTGAAGTTTACCACAGTAGTGGTCGAAACTGGTCACCATGCTAAATAAATTGTGATCAAGACTGTTTTTAATGGTAAATATCTATATATTCGACTTAATTCTTCTCTATCAAAACACATATTACATAACACAGATTAGCAGAAGAATTTTATTTGCACGTTCTGTTCCACAATCTTCTTCTATGTATTATTACCTACTAGGGCCACAATAATGGCGATAAACATTGTTTGCATTACATTGTTAGTATAGCTTGCCAAAATATCGTTGTCGGTATACCCTTCTACCAAACGGTTTGACAGATCATTTTGCTGTGTGGCACAAAATTGTATGATGTGTCTCTAAATCTGAATATCGTCCTACGCACTTTGCTTATTAAGATGAGCCGCAATAGATGAAATCAGTTTAGAGATCATCAGCACGTATCATTGTCTGCAAAAGCAAGCAAATGCCCTGCTCACGGGAAATTCGAGCTGTAGTAAAGTTCCGGAGCAGGTTGTTACCCTGCCCCTCCAACTTAGTGAGAACGACCATAAGAATACTGACTCGGCCAATTTTGGTGTGTAACCTGCGCGCTGCATGAAGCTACTGGTTCGATAGTTTTATTTCACCTTTGTAGTGAAGACATTAAATATATCCAAACAGTGACGCTCTTCTTAGTATGTGCATAGAGCTGATACCAGCTTAAAAATCAACCTACGTAACATCTGTATATAGGTAAATTAGTGAAATAGCTTTACTTACACACCTGGGATATTTGATGGAACTAAAACAAAACATGTAGAGAATTAAGAGTAGATTTTGATGAACACGGGACTGGCAGTTCATTAAAGCCACGGACCCAGCGTGGCTTTAAATCGGCCTCGCACCTCATTATTCCTATTGGCCTTCGCATACTTTGAAACACATTTCTGATAATGAGATTATTATTTTTAAGCCATCTTTCCACTTGTCTCGAGACGTTCTTTGCCTCTTAACATTAAATGCAAACCCGCAACATAAATCACCCATACCAGCTTATTTGAACTTGTACCGCTAATAGTGCACTTCTACTTTTTTTTGTATTGGAAGAAGTGACTATTTTACGTTTTCTTTATTCACAGAGTAACGTATGTCTGATTTCCAACTTTATTTATACTTTGCGCAACTGCTTACTCACAAATTAGTCAACTAAATCTGCGAACTAATTGGAGCAATAATGTTCCCAAAATCGTATTACAGACACGGAAGAACGCCTGGCTTAGTGTATTATCTTCTGGCGGGGGCCTCATCCCAAAGCGTAGCATAAATACTGATGTATCAAATTAACTGTGACGGAATGGATAACTCAAGCGTTAAAGAAAATGGGACTAATAGTAAAACAGTAGACGCCATGACTGTAAGAATATGAGCGATCAGGCTAAATAGTTTGAGAAAAATTTATTTACGGTTCAATGATATCAGTTAGCTGGAGCTGTCGGTGGCCAGAGTGGCAAGCTTCAGATCTTTGAGAAACAGATCATCTTATGAAAAACACATGGTAGCGCAGAAAACGATTTTAGTCACTGGCTGACGTCCTGACTCACACTTCCTAAGATTTGAAGATGGCTATTAGACGGTATAAATTGGTAGGTCTAGTTGAAATTGATTTTTTGTTTATCAAGGACGAAGAGATGATACACCACTCTCAATTAAAAGTAAGCGATGTAGCAAGGTGCACAATTCCTTACTGTCTGATAAACATAAATTTTTATGAGGCATTTACTCTTGGTAATGATTAGTAAGTGCGTCATTGTCAACAGCACACAGATCATCTCCAAAACATATCCAGACTACGTATACATTAAATATCAGGTTCACTTTGGTGATGACTGTGTCAATTCATTCAGCAGTAACTACAGCAGCTGCAGCAACCTGTTGTCTCTCACTTTTGATGGGTTCTCGCTGTTTCCCATTAAAAGAGATGTTAAGACGCAATGAAAAAGTCATACAATCCCATATTTTTTAACTTATAATTATTTGCAATGCACATTTCTATCAAACTTGATGCCTTACTTAGAAAACCTGTTACACCATGAAGAGTGTACGCCAGTACGAGGGACGTTCAATAAGTAACGCAACCTATTTTTTTTTTTTTTTTGTAAAGGAGGTTAGTTTTATTCTCCACTGTGTTTTGGCTACGTAAGTCTATTTTGCAACACAATATCCTTTCAAAGCGACGACCTTACGCTACCTTACTAGGAGGTCCTGTATACCTCCGTCGTACCACTCTACTGCTCCACGTCGGAGCCAACGTCTTGCTGCATAAATAACTTCGCAATCATCCACGTACTGAGTGCTTCATCCTTCATTGAGAGTGTCCACACGTTCTAACATTTCAGGAGCCACAGCCGTGAAAGGCCGGCCAGCAGGCGGGGGATAGTATAGGTTTGTGTGATCGTGCTGTGATGATGACAGACACATCGTCCAACGACTCACGGCCTTTTATTCCGTTGCTCCGTCTCCGTAGACGTTCTGCAAGTGCCTGTGAATAATTGCAATGCACTGGTTTTCCACCAAAAGAAACTCAATGTCAGTTCGCTGCTTGGAACGCACCTGCATTAGAGACGCCACTCTGAAAACTAAGGGCCACCATCTATCGGTACGTCATGAAAATACAGTGTCTCAACCGGGAATATTTCACGATGTCCCACAACAGATGTTGCGTGTCTTCAATGGAAATCGTCCAAGAAAATAAGGGGGTTGCATTGCTTATTAAATTCTCATTGTAGGACAAAAATGACACGTATTCATGACCTCACAAAAAGTTGTATAATTAGGATCATAGGGATACGTTCGGAAGCAAAGAGATTGTACGAACTTACAGGAAAGGAAAACTGTATTAGTACGACACTGCATCGCAAAGATGTAGAAAATACAGTTAGAAGGATGAAAGTACTATAAAACACGCAAAAGTATGAAGTGAGATGGTCTTATTTAAAAAATGTTTATGGTCTGATATTCGCTGCACAAAAACCAAACTCGTCAAGTGCTTGAAATATTGTTTCGACAAGAAATACGAAGTAAATTATACATCTGTATATATTCTGCGATTTGTCTGTCAGGTGCCACACTTCCACAGGGTAGTAAAACCATAAAAACACGAGGGGCTTTCAGTAAGTAATTTTGGCTGGAAAACTGCGGAATTCGTGTAGAACATCGTGGAATATTCCCGCTTCAGCTCCTGTAGCTTCACGAACTTCCGACATTAGACTGCGCTATACGTACCCTTCAAAATGACGTCTGCGACCGAAGTGCGTTCGTAGTAAAGAGTTGTCTCTGAGTTTCTTTTCACGGAAAACCAGAGCATCGATCACATTCACAGACGCCTGCAGCATGTCGACGGAGACCGGTCAGTGAACAGAAGCATGGTCAGGCATGGGTGAGGAGACCGTCACCGTCGCAACAAAGACGCGTGAAACGTGTACGTCTCCCGAGTGACTGCCAGCTGCTCACAGTTGTGGCTGCTGAAATGTTGGAAAGTACGGACACTCTCATTCGAGGTGGTAGACGGACCGCAGTGAAACATCTCTCTGATCAACTCCATGACTCTGTTGGTAGTGCTGAAACAATCGACCACCATTGAGGGTACTCAATGTGGTGTGCCTGCTTGGATCCTCGTCTCCTAACAGAAGAGCATAGAGAACAACGAGGGACCGTCTGTACGGTATTTCTTGGGCATTACAAGGCTGATCGTGTAAATCAATTATTCAGAAACAGTCTTAATCGCATTTATTATTATTATACTGCCAACCGGTTTCAACCCGACGTAGGGGTCATCTTCTGGGCGTTTACACCATTGGTTGACTGGTGGTGGTGTCGCTCCTGTCTACATAACGGCCGTTGTGTAGACAGGAGTGACACCACCAGCAGTCGACCATTGGTGTAAACGCCCAGAAAATGACCCCTACGTCGGATTGAAACCGGTTTGCGGTATAATAATAATAAATGCGATTAAGACTGTTTTTGAATAATTGATTAATCATACTAATCGCTGCTTCATGTCCACAACCATGTTGTCCAAAAATCTGATAGTGTAAATCTTTTGTCGAACATCGTCACAAGCGATGGAACATGGCCTGAGATCGGAAAGAAAGCGGCAGTCCATGGAGTAGCGCCACACAACCTCTCCTCTGAAGAAAAAGTTGAAAGACGCACCGTCAGCCGGTAGTCATCGCGACGGTCTTCTGAGACTCTCGAGGTGTTCCTGTGGGCCTGATACAACGATCAACTCTGAAGTGTATTTGTTACTCTCAGGAAATCGAAGAAACTATTTCAGCGTATTTGTAGCCAAATAAGTGCAAATAACTTTTTCTTCTAAATGACAACGCAAGGCCTCGCACAAGTCCGCTGAGAGAACTTCAATGGACTGCTCTTCCTAATCCTCCCTAAAGCCAGCACCTTGCATCATCCGACTTCCATCAGTTTGGTCCAGTGAAGTATACTCTGCGGGCAGCAGTACTTGCATTAGGGGGTGGTTATTGATACACCAGTACGTTGGCAGTTCGTTGGTCTAGGCAGGCATAAAGGCCCTTCCAGTAAGGTGGCATAAGGTGTAAGTCAGTCACATTGAAAGGGATTATGTTGCAAAACTGGGTATTGTAACTAAGAGATGGTCTATTAGAAACCTCAATATAACGAACGAGCTTTCAGTAAAACAAGTGTTGCGTTACTTATTGAACGCTCCTCATGTTGTTGTTGTGGTCTTCATTCCTGAGACTGGTTTGATGCAGCTCTCCATGCTACTCTATCCTGTGCAAGCTTCTTCATCTCCCAGTACCTACTGCAGCCTACATCCTTCTGAATCTGCTTAGTGTATTCATCTCTTGGTCTCCCTCTACGATTCCTGACACTTAAATCTATACTCGATGTTCTTTACCATTGCCATTTTATATCCTCTCTATTTCGATCATCATCAGTTATTTTGCTCCCCAAATAGCAAAACTCCTTTACTTCTTTAAGTGTCTCATTTCCTAATCTATTATTATGGTAGTATTAATCTTCTAATCACGAATTGAGAAAACAACGTCGCTGTAACAGTACGATAGAAGGACCGTTAATCACAGATCTACCACTGACATGTGTGGCGGTACATATGGCATTGACAGAGATGTGGCTTGAGACAAAGTAGCGCAAAGTGGTCCATTGTGCACAGTGAGAGGACACAATCCTTACCGGGCCGGCCCTTCTCATTCGCTGCAGCTGCCTTCACGCTCTGCCTTCGGGCAGTCAGCCCACCGCACGGGGCAGACTACGCCGCGCACACTGGCACGTAGGCAACCCGCACTCTACTATGGGTACCAGCGCGGCGCTGGAGCGAACACTACTGAACGTACAACAGCTAACGAGAATGATTCTCATTGGTACAAATGCAAGGTTCGCGTGCCAAACGGCATTCGGTCGTGCGCAGATCGTATTCGCATTGCTCGCTCGTGCTCCAGTGGATAGCGGTTTTTCTGTTGTATACTTTCATCGTTGTTCGTACCCATTGTAAAAGCTGTGAGGTGGTCCGAAGAAAATGAAATATTTGCTGTAGGAGATAATAGAAATTATACGTGAGTTTGGAAGCCAAGAGAGCAACAGTATAAATGATAAAGTACCAGAAATATGATTGGAAGCAAATTGCCGAAGCATTTAAAGGTTTCACTGAGGACCTGAGAAAGACGATAAATACATTAGATGCTCGCATTAGGCGTGAACGGAGTGAATGAGCACGAGATTCGTAAGTATTTGTACTACAAAATAAACAAATAAATATCAGGACAAGAGCGAGTAGGTTCAAAAATCGTTCAAATGGCTCTAAGCACTATGGGACTTAACTGCTGAGGTCATCAGTTCCCTAGCGCTTAGAACTACTTAAACCTAACTAATCTAAGGACAGCACACACATCCATGCCCGAGGCAGGACTCGAACCTGCGACCGTAGCGGTCTCACGGTTCTAAACTGTAGCGCCTAGAACCGCTCGGCCACTCCGGCCGGCTTTCGACCGAGTAGGTCTTGCGCTCTAAATGCTCCGTACAAACGTAATTACGTATGTACACACTTAAGCTATGGATTTTGATGAGGGAGTTTGCGACAGTCACAATATATGCGTAATGATTTTGACTTCATTGACTTAGAAGCTAACATTTCATGCGCCGCCAAGAAACGAACTTGTATTTGACATAAATTTCAATCCGATACCTCTGAGAAAGCAAGTCTTAATAGACGAAGAAACAGACGGACAACAAGGTGATGGTATCAGGTTTCCGTTTTGACCGATTCATGTACGGTACTCTAAAATACAAAAGCAAAATAAATTTAGTTGAATGTAAACAAGTATTACTATGTATCTAATACACTCTCTGAAGTTAAAAATGAAGGACGTAACTTAATTTTCTTTACAGACGTTTAGGACTTATAGCATGGACCAAGACAGCTAAGTTTGCCATAGAAACTCATGTCTGGAAACTCCGTCCTCTCTCTACACGCTAAATACTACAACACTCGTTAAAATCTCTCGTGTTTTTTATCTTTGTTGTCATAGAGTATCGTGGGCGTTACACACCGTTCAACTGATGTTCCTTGCTCATACAGGTTTCTTCATTTACCAGTATGTTGAGATGGTATGTGTCATACAAAATGTATCATTTAGGACAGCTCTGTGGCATCCGAGGAAGACCTACTTACGCGGGTTATGAGCGCAGCGGATTGTGGGTTACCAGAGTGTAGGCTGTCGTGCGTACTGGAACGTGGTATGAAGGCACCGTGTCTGTGTTGGCGATGTTGAACGTCACATCGAGCCCTACTTGTAAGTGGACACAGACGACAAGCAGTAGGAGCCAAAGAGCAATGTGTACTGTGATATTCTGCGAGTAGCGGATAACGGTACGTTTCATATGCTAAACTTATCCGTCTTGGTCCACACTTTTTTTAGTCATCAGTCTACTGACAGATTTGATGCGGCCTGCCCCGAAATCTTCTCTTGTGCCAACCTCTTCATCTCAAAGTAGCAGTCTACGTTCTCAATTGTTTGCTAGATTTATTACAGTCTCGTCCTTCCTCTACAGTTTTTGGCGTCTGTATCAATATAGAACCGTGGAAGTCATTCCCTGATGTCTTAACAGATGTTCTATCATCCTGTCCCTTCTCCTTGTCGGTGTTTTCCCCAGATTCCATTCCTCTCCGATTCCGTGATGACACTCCTCGTTCCGTACCTTATCACTCCACCCAATTTTCAACATTCTTCTGTTGCACCACATCTCGAATGCTTCGTTTCTCTTCCGTTCCAATTTTCCCACAGTCCAAGTTTCGCCACCATACAATGCTGTGCTCCAAACGTACATTCTCGGAAATTTTTTCCTCAAATTATAGCCTATGTTTGATATTCGTAGAATTCTCTTGGCCAGGAGTGCCCTTTTTGCCAGTGTTGTTCTGCATTTGATGCCCTTCTCGCTCTGTCTGCCATTAGTTATTTTGCTCTCTACTTCATGTACTTCGTGACCACCAATCCTGATGTTAATCTTCTTGCTGTTCTCATTTCTACTAAATTTCATTACTTTCGACTTTCTTCGATTTCCTCTCAGTCCATATTCTGCACTTATGAGACTGTTCATTCCATTTAGTAGTTCAAGTAATTCTTCTTCAGTTTCACTCAGGATAACAATATCATCAGCGAATCATATCATTATCCTTTCACCTTGAATTTTAATTTTACTCCCGAACCTTTCTTTTATTTCCGTCATTGCTTCATCGATGTACAAATTCAACAGTAGTGATGAAAGAGTATTCCCTGTCTCACACACTTTTTAATCCAAACACTTCGTTCTTGGTCATCCACTCTTGTTATTTATTTTTGGCTCCTGTGCATATTGTATATTACCCGTCTCTCTCTATAGCTTATCCCTATTTTTCTCAGAATTTCTAACCTCTTGCACCATTTTACATTGTAGAACGCTTTAGCCACGTCGACATATCCTATTAAAGTCTCTTGATTTTTCTTTACCCCTGCTTCCATTATCAATCGCAACCTTAGAGTTGCCTCTAGCGCCTTTATGTTTCCTAAAGCCAGACTGAACGTCATCACACATACTCTCAATTTTCATTTCCCTTCCTCTGGATATTGTTCTTATCGACAACTTGAAGGCTTGAGCTGTTAAGATGATAGTGCGATAATTATCGCATTTGTGAGCTCTTCCCGTCTTCGGAATTGTGTAGATATTTTTCCGAAAGTCAGATTATTCGTCGCCAGACATTTACTTTCTACACACGAGCGTGAACAATCGTTTTGTTACCACCTCCCAGAACGCTTTTAGAAATGGTGGTAGAATGTTATCCGTCCCTTCTGCCTTATTTGATCTTAAGTCCTCCAAAGCTCGTTTAAATTCTTATTCTAATACTGTAACCCCTATCGCCTCTAAATGACTCCTGTTTATTTTCCTATCACATCAGACAAATCTTCCCCCTCATAGAGGCTTTCAGTGTACTCTTTCCACCCATCTGCTCTCTCCTCTGCATTTAACAGTAGAATTCCCCTTGCACTCGTAATGTTACCACCCTTGCTTCTAATTTCATCGAAGGATATTTTGATTTTTCTATATGCTGAGTCAGTCATTCCGACAATCATTTCTGTTTCGATTTCGTCACATTTTTCATGCAGCCGTCTTATTTCCCTGCACTTCTTATTTATTTCATTGCTTAGCGACTTACATCTCTTTATTCTAGAATTTCCCTGAAAACATTTTTGCACTTCGTTCTTTCATTGATCAGCCGATGAATTTCTTCTGTTCCCCTTGGTTTCTTCGGAGTTACCTACTTTGTATCTAAGTTCTTCCTTCCAACTTCAGTGATTGCTCTTTCTAGAGGTGTCCATTCCTCTTCTACTGTTCTGTCTACTGAATTATTCCTGATTGCTGTATCTATAGCTTTAGAGAACCTCAAGCGTATCTCGTCATTCCTCAGTACATCTGTATCCCACTTTTTTGAATATAAATTCTTGCTGACTAATCTCTTAAATTTCAGCCTAACCCTCATCACTGAGTCTATATCTGCTCTTGGGTATGCCTTACAATCCAGTATCTGACTTCGAGATCTATGCCTGCCCATGATATAATCTAACTGAAATCTTCCCGTATCACCCGACCTTTTCCAAGTGTATCCCGTTCTATTCGCTATTACTAGCTGAAACTTGTTACAGAACGCCATTAGACTTTATCCTCTCTCGTTCCTTGTCCAAATCCCATATTCTCCTCTAACCTTTTCATCATGACACATGTCCTGTGGACACATGTTACGTTTCTTTAATGCAGTGGTTTACACTGCCTTCTGCATCTTCGTGCCGTTGACCATTGCTGATTCTTCCGCCTTTAGGAACAGTTTCCCTCCACAAGGACAACAGAGAGCCCTGAACCTCTGTCCGCTCCTGCGCCCTCTTTGACAAAATGAGTGTGACTTCTTAAGCTGGGTGCCCACACTACTAGCCTTCAAAGTCTGTGAAGGGAATTTACTACACCATCTGTACGAAAGACCCTCATGGTATCCGTAATTACGTGGTTGACATATCACAATTATGCTGCAGAATTTTAATGATAAATGTAAATGGTTTACTCGTGATCACGCTGTCTGTCCTCTGCACAAACTATACAGCGTAACTTACAAGTAACGTATACGACAGGTGATATGTGTATTTCACATTTCATTAACCATATTTTATTGGCATTATATTCCTTATACATGATCATTATCAACATCATCATTTATTGCACATTAACAGGTCGTTTAAGCCCGTGGTAGGAAACATAAAGAAATACATAACGAGATGACCAACACTTCCAGTCGACGAATCAGGATTAATTTTACGGTAATTGTAATAGCACAGAGGTTGATTACACATGTTTGCCACTTTACTTCTGTTTCGACCAACCTCAGTGCTGGCTGTTGGATCTACTACTTCCAGTGCCACTAAAGTTTTGTCTTTCCATCACGTTCGTATGTTGTGCTAATGCTTTCTTAGGGAAAGTAACCTCTGCTCGGAGAACATGTCCTGCCAGCCGTACCTTCTTCTTGCAATCACTCTCTCAGTATCAGCTTTCTTAAGTGACCGATAAAAATCTGCATTGCACCTTGTTTCCCAACTTCCAGATTCTGTATTGTATACGGGAGCATGAATTTTCCTTAAAACCTGCCTTTCAAATGGACAGATGCGCTCTTCCATTGTCTGTACATTTGCCCATGTTTCACAACCACACTGTATAACCAGTCGCATTAGTGTTATGTATAGATGTCTTCCTTTCCTGGGATACAAGCACAAGCAATAAAATGTGCAACAAACAGAGATTTTTACATGAAGAAAGAACGTGAAAAGGAGCTTCATTAAACATTTTCACTCATTTAGTCTGACAGAGTTAACACGAGAGAAAATAAGAGCTTCATCAATGACCGGGTGTAAAACTGACCGTCTTGCTTTTAGGAAGAAATACGTGAAATTAAAATTTCGTGTAGAAATGGAACTGAATGATTGTATACACAATATTACCATGGTGATCTTCTGAAGAGCCGGAAAATTTTGCCCGCATGTTTTCCAGCGAGGGGCCACATTTCCGCCCATTTTGCAATTTCAATTTATATCTCCCTTCAGCTAACCTGCAGGAGTTAGACTATCATCGACACCCACCCACAAAGCAGACTTCTTTCCTTTCGCTGGAAGTGGACTTCTTGTGAAATTTGAGCCGCTTTTGGTTACTAAATTCCTCTTTCACCGTATGGTTTTTGCCTGATTGAAAAAAAAAATAATTTTGTTGCATAGCTTATCAAATAAGAGCCAATCTGAGTCGTACTTTGAATGTAAAAGTGCATAACAAATAAAACCAAATGATCTGTTATTGAAAGTATTTGAACTATTTCGTTGAATTTAATAGCTCCGCAACGATCGCACACTTTTATTTCACAGAACTGTTTGATATACTATTCCCGTATAATTGGCCATTCTTCAGGCAAGTGAACGCTGAATCTATCCCAACGAGGTGTATTCCCGCTTCTGTGGCGTATCTTGTTTTCAACAGACAGTCGGCAGTTTCCTTTGGAAAGTTCCACCGGGCAGGAGGGGTGAGGAGGGGGCGGAATAGGCAGCTATTAATATAGCAATAAATGGATTACGAGTATACGTCTTACCACTGCGGTGACTTTGCGCTTATTACCTTCTTATAGCGGTTTCAGAGGACGATATGGTGCCTAGAGAAACGGTACTAGTTTACGATGCTTTTAAAGAATTAATTCTTTCTCCAGGCGTAATTTGGGACATAAACGTAAAGGTCCTTTTCCAGAGGCGTCTAAGTAGCCTGACTCATGTGCTGTAATAATATCATTTTCCACGGAACCAGAAGATGCAGTGTACGCTACTTCGCCAAATCTGATTCGTTAGACACCTCCTTGAAGGCATGCATATATAAGTTTTATAAGGCTTGTAAAAAGTTAAACGCCGATATATATGAATTACAGTAATAGAATATGATACATATCGTGGGAAGATGAACTAGTTCATTAATTAGTTTGATCAAATCCTTCAACTCTGTATTTCTCCGTTCTCAGAGAGATTTTCGCAGGAGTATTTTCTTTCAGTTGACTCCAACATAGTATACTGAGTTTCCAACGAGTATCAGATATTCTTTTGTCCAAAAATAAAAATTGTTCAAATGGCTCTGAGCACTATGCGACTTAACGTCTGAGGTCATCAGTCGCCTAGAACTTAGAACTAATTAAATCTAACTAACCTAAGGACATCACACACATCCATGCCCGAGGCAGGATTCGAACCTGCGACCGGAGCGGTCGCTCGGCTCCAGACTGTAGCGCCTAGAACCGCACGACCACTCCGGCCGGCCTTTTTCCAAAAGAATAGACACTACGCATTTATATAATTGATTCGCCTCGGTGGACAGCGATTCCACAACCTTCAATGCGGATGCACAATTACGCTTGACCTGTAATGGGAATCTAAAATTCGCAAGCATGGAGGATATGGCCGGGCACTGTGGATAGATTGCGCTCGGTGCGAATGTGAATCGACCAGGGTGCGGGCCAAGACAGTCACTGAATTTGCGATAAACACCGCGTCCCGTTAGCGCAATGGCTAACATGGCTGCCTAGTAAACAGGAGATCTTGGGTTCGAGTCCCAGTCCAGCACACATTATCACTCGTCGTTGCTGGTTCCTCGTAAAATCCCAATGCAGCTGATATCATTAGTTCCTTTCCTTTCCTTTCCTTTCTTTTCTTTTCTTTTCTTTTCTTTTCCTTTCCTTTCTCCCTCTCCGTCTTCAATTTACTCGACGCGAGCTATGGCGATGTTATTACCAAATGTGTCTAGGCAGCACCAACGTGTTGTAATTCTTATTTTGGCTGCTGTAGGACAAACAGCAGTGGACTCCCACTGGAGGACGAAGTATGTGTGTGGGGGAGCATATCAGTCTAAAACAACTGTTATGGTATGGTGCGCCAAGTTCAATGTTAGTCGCCATTCGATCGATCTAGGAGGGCAGCTTCTTGCAGAAGTTAAGCCAAGTCAAGTGAGAGACACTCGAGCATCCGCCCTATAATACTGATCTCTCCTAATGCGATTATCACGTATTCGGTCCATCACAACAGGCCTTGAAGGGTTGACGATCCCTGTTGGACGAGGATGTGCAGCAGGTAGTTACGGACTGTAAGTAGCAGGACACGGTGTTATATCATACTGATATCTTCAACCTGGTGTTTAGGTGGAATGATTGCCTCAATACTCTCGGCGATTTTGCCTAGCTGACATACCGATTCTGGACTGTAAGGCGTTCGAACTGAATTTTTTTTTTATCATCCCGTACATTATTATTTAAACATGCTTGTTGCGCTGTTAGCAGTGCTCAGTTATACCCTCTAGAATTGTGGTGTCACCGCCAGACACCACACTTGCTAGGTGGTAGCCTTTAAATCGGCCGCGGTCCGCTAGTATACTTCGGACCCGCGTGTCGCCACTGTCAGTGATTGCAGACCGAGCGCCACCACACGGCAGGTCTAGAGAGACTTCCTAGCACTCGCCCCAGTTGTACAGCCGACGTTAATAGCAATGGTTCACTGACAAATGCGCTCTCATTTGCCGAGACGATAGTTAGCATAGCCTACAGCTACGTCATTTGCTACGACCTAGCAAGGCGCCATTACCAGTTAATATTGAAATTATAAAACATGTACCATCAAGAGCGTTGTACACCAATTATGGATTAAAGTTTAGTATTACATCAACTACGTATTTTCTTTGCTACTATTAATTCCCTTAACTGTTCCAGACCTCGCGCCAGCCTGCGTGAGCTTAAAAGCGTGAATTTCGGCCTCCTCTAGCAACACGGTGTTGGCTCTTCTGCCAACACTTTAAGAATCACATTCGGAAAAATAATTTACACGATGTAGATGCTGGGAGTGTTAGGGTCAAGATGAGCAGTGGGCTGTATATCGGAATTTTAGTGAAGTTTATAATGAATAAAACTGTTGGCAATCAACAGTAACGCGAAAGTGAGGTTTATAATTCGTTACTCACGCTCAGAAATATACTAATATTCATCCCTGGAGCAAGTATAGCAACTCAAATATTTAGAACAAAGTTTTCATTCTGTACAGGGGAGTTAACTCTCGTCAAACTTCGTGATAAATTACAGTTTTTACCCAAAAAAAAAAAAAACAATTGAGCGCCGTAACTGAATTCAAACCGTTATCACAGACAATACCGCGTGAATTCCACTGCAAAGTAAAACATACACACTCAAAATACTGTGGTCAGAAAAGAAGTTCTGTACCACACAGTTCCTTCCAGGGTCGCCAGACCAGTATGCATGGGTAAATTTGCTGTGTGTGGCAGTTGTTGGCAGATCGCAGCATGCCGTGGAGGAGGCAACACGAACACTAGTCGGATTGTGTAAAGTTCCGGGTTCAAGTACCGGCTTGGTGCACGCTTTTAGTCGACCAACCCGTTTGGTAACTGAGTTAGGTATCTGTGAAGGAATCGCCTAATGACAGTAAATTTGCCTTTGTTTAACACTGTGTATCGGAAAGCTAGAAAAACTTCATTTCCAGCTTTTCATAATGTCTTCGTGGACCGTTCGAACATAAAGGTGACATTGTTTACGAGTCAAGTCGTGTTCGGTCGGTGGGAAGAACGATTGTTGGTGAGACCGCTTGAGCTCTCATATCTCTCATTTTACCTTCATGGTGCTTCACAATAAATGCAAGGTATGTAGGAAGAAGCAGTATAACGACTGACTGCTCTAGGATCGCACGCTCATTGAATTCTAATAGTAATCTATACCGTGGTGCTTTACCCCTGTTACATTTGCCACTGTAGTTGAATGAGCATCGTGAACCTTTATCTCTTATTAAACGAGCCTGTGACGAAATGTGCTGCTCTTCTTGGGTCATCTCTATATATTCTGCCAGTCTTTTTTGGTATGCCTCCAAAACTCAAGAGCAATATCCCAATATTAATCGAATAAAGTCCGCGGCTCGTGGTCTTGCGGTAGCGTTCTCACTTCCCGCGCACGGGGTCCCGGGTTCGATTCCCCGGCGGGGTCAGGGATTTTCTCTGCCTCGAGATGACTGGTTGTTGTGTGTCTTTCAGCATCATTTCATCCTCATTCACTCGTAAGTCACCGTAGTGGCGTTAAAGAACTTGTGGAGCGGCTGCCGAACCGCCCCGCGAGGGGTCTCCCGGCCACCAATGCCATACGCTCATTATTATTACTCGAATAAAGGTGTCGTAAGCTGCATCCTTCTTTGGTGAACAACACTTTCTGAGGATTCTCCCGATGATTCTGTCTGGCTTCTGCCTTTACTACCACTAATTTCATTTTTGCGCTCCACTTTAAAACGATGCTTAGGTATATCCTCAAATATTTAACGAATGTGACTGCTTTCCGTGCTTGTCGTGTGATCATACGCCTATTAATGTTCAATGCGTTAAATGTTTACACCTACTAGAGCCTTGCCTTTTCAAAACATCTAGTTCGTTGAAGACGTACACTGATCAGCCAGAACATTACGACCACCGACCTACTATCGATATAAACCCGTCCAGGCGATAGCAGCGTCATCTGGCGAGGAATCACTGCGCAATGTATCTGAGTTCGACTGAGGGCAGACTGTGACGGCCCGGAGGCTCGGCAGGAGGATTTACGAAACTGCACGACTTATCGGGACTTCGAGTTCTTTGATTATCATCATCAACACGGGGCGAAACTAATGTGAAACCACTTCTGTACGACCTGTGTTTGTCCGCAGCTCGTGGTCGTGCGGTAGCGTTCTCGCTTCCCGCGCCCGGTTTCCCGGGTTCGATTCCCGGCGGGGTCAGGGATTTTCTCTGCCTCGTGACGACTGGGTGTTGTGTGATGTCCTTAGGTTAGTTATGTTTACGTAGTTCTACGTTCTAGGGGACTGATGACCATAGATGTTAAGTCCCATAGTGCTCAGAACCATTTGAACCATTTGAACGACCTGTGTTTGGATGACCACTACGTCTTAGCTGTCTGAACATATAGTGCACCGATCATTCCGAGCGATGGGCTAGGTAGCCGACGATCCATGCCATGTGCCAATATCACCACCACATCAGTAACTGCGACTGAAATGGGTTCGTGACCATCGGCAATGGACGTTGGCGCAGTGGCGGAGCGTTGCAAAGTCTGATGAATCCCAATACCTTCTTCATTATACCGATGGGAGGGCGTGAATCCGTCGACTTCCAGGGGAATAGCTCCTTGACCTGTACTTCGTAACGGAGGTAAGCTGGCGGTCGCCCCATTATGCTCTGTGAAACATTCACATTAGCATCCACGCGTTAAGTGGAAGTTGTGCAAAGCACTGTGACGTCAAAGGAGTGTTGCAAGGCCTCATTGCTTCTATGCCACGATTAGTTGCCGCAGTTATCTTTGTCAAGGGTTTGTTTAATAGCTAGGTGGTCGCAATGCTCTGACTGATCAGAGTATGCCATGCGTAAAATACGATTTTGTTCTATTTAATAGCTGTAGCCGGCCGGAGTGGCCGAGCGGTTCTAGGTTCTACAGTCTGGAACCGCGCGACCCCTCCGGTCGCAGGTTCGAATCCTGCCTCGGCATGGATGTGCGTGATGTCCTTAGGTTAGTTAGGTTTAAGTAGTTCTAAGGTCTAGGGAACTGATGACCTCAGAAGTTAAGTTCCATAGTGCTTATACCCATTTGAACCATTTTTATTAATAGCTGTAATCCAGAACACATCAGTCCGATGACCCCTACAGTATCATGAAATCTGTAGTTGCCAGTTAGCAGACGCAAGTATGCAAGCTATAGTAAAACTCCCTCTTATTTAAAACACGTATTGTGTTAGCATGCAAAGCAGTATCAGGACATTCGATCCGAAGTTTCACGCGTTAATCCAGTCTGCTGATTACGAAGTTTACAGAACTGAAAGTTACCTGTTTTCATAACACGGTAACGCACCACGACTTGTTGTTTGGGTAAACAGCAGTCGCAGTTCTGCTGTATTTTTAATGCTTCCTGGAAAGTGAAAAGTTATGGAACGTACAATTACGGTGCAGGAAAATCGCCTACTGGCATGACTTTCCCTATGCACGGTGCGGCTTGGCAACGCTGAAAGGAATTCTGCTCCAACAGATTTCCGGCTGCACGACGGAAGTTTGGGAGAACTTTTTCGATACGCTTTAGCCGGAAATTGGATTTATTCAAGTTGCGACGCGTTAAAACCCTCCCCATGATGCAATCAGGGGTCCTCATTCAATTTGATCAAAGGTTATATGTTGTCGTCTTCTCTGTAAATACAATTTAAACGCAGCTATACATAACAAATGATTAAGAAACAAGATATTCAATATGTTCTGCAACAAAAGAAAAATTTATAAAATGAAAGTGACTGTCAAAAATATAGCTCGTATTAATTTTTAACTATACGAAACAAGTATATAATTTACCTCGTAATAGCAATTTTATTTTTACACTCTGTGTGACGCTTTTCATATTCACGCCCATTACCGCAGTAACTGAATGCGTATAAGAAAGGGGACAATCATGGTTTTCGTGCTCTTTTCTAATGCCATACCATGTCATGGGCGGAACATATAGTGCACGCTCGGAGCCAGGAAAGCGAGCTAACCGTTAGTCTTACGCTGCATCCAACTCTGCACAATTTGTTTGCCGTAATCCAGCCGCTCTAATCTTTCTTTTACTTTATTGGTGCCAGCCTCCTGTGATACAACCATGAAAACGCTGTTAAAACTGAAATAATGTATCCATAACTGACGAATAAGTGACTTCTTTCGTTTATTGACGTGTCTTTGTGTTTACTCCAGATAATTCAGACAAATAGGGAAATGAAGATTGAGCAGAGAAATGATGAAAATATAAGTATTTGAATATAACAGTTTCCATTGATAAGGATAGTGAGAAATTTAAAGCTGAAGCTGAGTTAGGCAGAGATAATCCGGATCAGTGGAAATATGTTCAGCAGTTATAGGTTAAGTTTGGGTCTCTTAAATGTGACGCACGAAGAAGGAATACGCGTCAAAAGTTCATAATTACATGAACCAGCGTTTAGCTGATTACATTTCACAGTTTGTCGCCAGTGTAAATAAACTTCAACAACTAATGGAACGGTTTAACAGAGCAAATCTGAAAGCAGTCGAAAAAACTAGAACTGTGTATCTGACGTCGGCCAGGTATGGTTCTGGTCCAGGCTTTTATTAGCCCATCTTCTCCTCTCCACTTTCTTTATCCTCCAACTTCCCCCCCCCTCCTCTCTCTCTCTCTCTCTCTCTCTCTCTCTCTCTCTCTCTCTCTCTCTCTCTTCTCTTTCTCTCTCTCTCTCTCCCTCTGTCCGTTTCCTCTGCCCTCCTCCTCTCTGACCATCTCTTCCACCCTTTCCGTGTCCATTTGCTTCTCCCCCCTACCTCTGACTGTCTCACATCCCTGTCTTTGCCCAACTCACTCTCACCCATCTCTTTATTTCCTTCTGCCCCTCTCTCTAAACTCCTCCTTCTCTAACCTATCTCAGTCCATCTCCGCCTCCCCCCACCCCTCCTCTCTGTTGGTCACCACTACGCCAATAGTAAATTGGCGGTTCTTACCCCCACAGTAATTCTTCGAAGATAGTGTGTAGCAAGCGTAGTTCATATCGATTCGGTAGTTCAGGAGGTGTGGAACATACATACACCAAGGGGAAAATGTTCTTATCGGAGAACGAGAACGAAAATACGAATATGTCCCTGTTTCTTAAGAGAGCCTGACTAAAGAGGGCGTACCAAATGCCTCATCCTACCTCCTTCAGCACCTTTAAAAATTTTCTCATATAGTTTGGCATGCGAATATATTCGGGCTCTTTGTAACATGCAACTCGCCTCTCACTCCAGCAAGCTACAGTAAATGTAACTCGCTCACGCCCACTAGTTCATGGCTGTAACCGAGCGGGGGCGGGGAGGGGGGGAGATAGGTGCAGTGGTTAGCACACTGTGGACTCGCATCATTCTGAAGGACAGTTCAGCCCCCCCCCCCCTACGACCATCCTGATTTAGGTTTCACCTGATTTACATTAAATCACTTAATGCCGGGATGATTCCTTCGAAAGGTCACGGCCGCTTTCCTTCTATATTCTTTCCTAACCCGAGCTTGTGCTCCATCTCTAATGACCTCGTTGTCGACGGGACGCTGAACGCTAATCTCCTTCCTCCTCATCGCTGTAAGTAGCTCATACGCATCCACTCAGAGGTGCCCATTCTCTCTCGCTCATTCAGACCAGCTCTTTGTAGTTATCCCTTCGTGTCTATCTAACTGCCAATGCCTTACAGCTGCAATCTCCTTGGTTCTCTTCTGTTACTACTATTGTCTGCTCTCACTGTCACTGTCTCCCTCTTGCTCTCTCTTGCTGCTACAGTCTCATTCATTCATTCATTCATTCTCAATGCTGCAGTCTCTAATCACTGACACTATATGTGGAGGAGGAGATTAGTGTTTAACGTCCCGTCGACAACGAGGTCATTAGAGACGGAGCGCAAGCTCGGGTGAGGAAAGGATGGGGAAGGAAATCGGCCGTGCCCTTTCACAGGAACCATCCCGGCATTTGCCTGAAGCGATTTAGGGAAATCACGGAAAACCTAAATCAGGATGGCCGGAGACGGGATTGAACCGTCGTCCTCCCGAATGCGAGTCCAGTGTGCTAACCACTGCGCCACTTCGCTCGGTGACACTATATGTCTCTCCTTCATTGTCAAAGTCATAGACTCTAGACTCGGTTTCTGGCTATAACTGGCTTTCATCCACTACCACTTTCACCTTTATTTCTCTCCCTCTGGCTCTGTTGACTAAGTTCCACCGCCACTGTGTCCCTCACTTCCTTCTCACTGACACTGTCTCCTTCGCTCTTTGTATACCACAACCACTATCTACCATTGTCTAATTTTTACTAACTGCTTTTCCGTCTCTTTTCCACTGCCACTGTCTTTTTCTCTCTCAGCATAAAAATGTGCAGATATGTCAGCATGTAAAATTTTTCGGAACATTTTTAAAGGTGCGGGGAATGTAGAATGAGGCTCCTGGCACCCCACTTTCCAATCAGAGTCTTTTAAACAGCAGCACACTCTTATTCACCTTTTTTGGGCGTCAATAGGATCTTTCTGCCGAGTCCCTTCTTTTCCCCGATACGGCAGGACTCTTATCAAAAGAACTTCATAACTCAGCAAAATTGTGGTAGTTAACTTATGTGAAATTAATATAACGCACAAGTAATTTTATACCTCAGACCTAATTTTACTTGCACAAAAATTTTACTTCTGCTATACAATATGGGGATCCCAGAACCCTTCTGATGATAACGGAGACACTTTACATCATATTTATCTGTGCTACCTCACTTTATGAACTACATTTTCGGCTCATACCGGATTGTGTTTCACGTGCAAAAGTAGGGTAAATTTGAACCTCTGTATTTCAGAAACTGATTAGTATATCACAAAAATTTTCAAGGTGGTTCGACGTCGCTATCTTAGCAATATATAAGAAAAATTTCAGCCGTTTGCTGTCCTTAGCCGTCTAGGAATCCTCTGCTCGGTTTTGGCACCCAAAAACCATGTGTGTGTTGTTTCTCGATAGCAGATGCGAACTTCTGAAACAGGATGACACATCTAGATGAATGACTAGAAAATATACCGTTAAAATTTGAGCAATTTTTTGCGCTCAGTTCTGTAGATAAAAGTTGCTGGCGTTGAGTGTGGCAAACGTTTCTTTCGTATTTTCTCAGGAACCGCCCATTAACTAAATGTGCTTCCATAACCCACTTAAGGCACACCGCAGACCATAACAAATGCGAAAAGAACCAACCGATTTGCTCCATTTGACTAAACAGGAGGAAGTGTGTAATATTAGAAAATTTATCTTGTACTTTAAGACAGTTACAATACTATGTTTCTGTTGGGTATACAAATGGCCCCTAGCACAAGGGCTATCCAAAATTCTTGACGCTACCTCTCTATGACCAATAGAGCCCGGTGTATAAGCCCCGGGACAATCCCGTTTTCAGGCACGGCGTTTTAAAACATGTTGGTAACCAATGCTCTCGCATACAAATAGATACATGCATTCGAACATACATGCACTTTTCATAATTTGTATGTGTATTACAATTTAACAATGAAGCCAAACAGCAGTAGGATGGGTTTTCATATTTCGGGCAGTTAAGTTCAATGAATAGACAAGAAAAGTGTCACAGAGGGGTAGGGGAGTAGTAGAACTGGGTTGATTGCGTGCACTGTGTTTGACAGTATTGATTAACAACTACTACACAGTATAAAAGCAAACTTGCTGCCACTAAACTCTTGAATATGATGAAAGGTGACAAAGAGAAACGACTTGGAACAGAGGAAGCTCTTGAATAACATACATTTGCGAAAAAAACTAGTAATATAATATTGATGTACATGATAAATACTGAATAAAAACTCATAAATTATGAAATTCAATATAAATTCCATACTACAAGAAGCGGTTCCTCACAAAATAGATGCTGGCCGCTGTGACCGAGCGGTTCTAGGCCCTTCAGTCTGGAACGCGCTACCGCTACGGTCGCAGGTTCGAATCCTGCCTCGGGCATGGGTGTGTGTGATGTCCTTAGATTAGTTAGGCTTAAGTAGTTCTAGGTTCTAGGGGACTGATGACCTCAGTTGTTAAGTCCTATAGTGCTCAGAGTTATTTAAACCATTTGAACAAAATAAAGACTCTCTTAACAGTATTCGCAGCTGACCTTGGAACACAGTTAAAATAACAAATAATAATACTTTAGTACACCAACTGTGATGATTTCACTGGTTTCAACGTTTTTCGTTGGGGCTGTTGCTGGTACTTGTACTATAACTGGAGCCAACAGCCGGCACGGGACGAACAAAACTGCCATGATGGAGTCTCACCGCATTCGACCGGCAAATAAATGCGATGTCCCTCGCCCAGATGCAGTCATGGACACGCCGACCCGGCAGTTGCTGTGCCGTCCATCTCGGACTCAGAACTCAACAGTAGCGTGTGTCCTTTCGCCTCTGTACATGCAGGGGCAACCACGCCCTCTGTACGGACCAACGGTGTCGCTCGGCACTGCTGGCCGGAAATTCTAATCCACGCCGCCAAAGTGCAATGGAGCCGTGTACATCACGACACAAAAAGAAATGAACAGAAAACTGACCACGTAATTGTTTTGGTAAACTAAATACGGTTTTCAAAACGTGGCTTCCAACATGTGTGACACGGAAAGTTTGAGATGTGTGTGCGCCATCAATTTCTACTTATGGTAGTGAACTGTGAACTTTTATGTGAAAACCGCTGAAAAACTAATAGTTACTCAGCGGACAATATAGTGACTACGGGATGGAAATTACTTAATATTAGTTACTTCATTCTTCAAGCGTTGTCCTCTATTCCCATTTGCCAGCATTATACATCATGGCAGTCCTCCTCTTTCAAATCTATCTTCCTCATCTTGTTAATTACTTCCTCTCTCCATGTTAATCTCGGCCGTCCCCACTTCCTGTTTGCCAGCGGTGACTATTCCAGAATTGTGTTGGCTACCTTCCTTGCTCCATTCGCAGTGCAGAGACATACCATTGAAGAGCTCTGTTCTCAACTCTTTGCAGGACTGGTTGTTCCATATCTGTTATCTTTCTAGTTACCCATTTCTTACACTCTTTGTTCAGGATATCCTGGCTGCCGTCCTGATTCTGTGCATCTCTACTGCTTACAGTTTACCTCTCTCCGGCTCCCTAAGGGTCCATCCTTCTGCACTAAAGTTGGAAAATATTCCACTACTTTTTGCAAAATCCTCTTCTTTATATCTTGACTTTCCCTGCTGCACAGAACTCCATTTAGCATCTCAACTGATCCTATTCCCTGCTAGATTATGCGTTCGGCACCTGTCGCATTTTGCGTTTCACATCTACTTCACAGCTTCCCGAATGATGAATCATCGATCCTGAGTATTAGAACTGCTTCAGAGCTTTAATAATTCCTTGTAACAGTAACGTAACCCATCCACCTCTTTCCACGACCAGATATTATGTTTTGTTCATATTTATTGTAAAACCACCTCGTTCAGATTCATCCCTTGACTTCATTACCGTAAACATGGCATACTCCCTACTATGTGCTTCGAGTACTTGATCATTAGAAATAAATAATGAGTAGATAGTACCATGCTGGAAAGAAATTCTCGTTCCTCACGATTGATTCCAACGTTCCTTCATATACCGTTAAAATTTGAGCAATTTTTTGCGCTCAGTTCTGTAGATAAAAGTTGCTGGCGTTGAGTGTGGCAAACGTTTCTTTCGTATTTTCTCAGGAACCGCCCATTAACTAAATGTGCTTCCATAATTGACGACATATTGCAGCCCAGTTAAACTACTTTCGATATTTACAATGGTTCACTCAACTTGCTCACTAACTACTGCGAACGATTACTGGTATATTCTTCGAATTCTGTATGTTTGCTGTGCTTGTTCCTATACATTCCATTGTTTCCGATATGGCGATGATGGGTGCAGATTCTACGCTGTTTCTATATCGACAAATACTAGGTGCACGTCCTGACCGTTACAATACGCTTCCTTCCTTATTTGTCTAAGGCTAAATATTTGATCCATGCAAGGTCATTCAAGCCTAAAATATGCCTGGTCCTCTCACATCTTCCCTCAGTCTCATAATCCAACCTGTTTCTCAGTAGAGCGCTGAAACAGTCTGCAGACAGGTGCCGTGACACTAATCCCCCAACAATTATTTGGGAACTTCTTGTTTCCTTTCTGATAAATAAAGCAGATATGTGTGATACATTCTTCTCTCTTCGTATGTCCTCTCCCTCCATAATCTAATTGAACAATTTACATATAAGTATCATCATTTGAGTAGCCCCACATTTCCACCATTGCATCACAATTCCTCCCGGAATGGATCTGCCAAGCCAATTTCGGAAGCTTGCTGTTACTGGTACTGGTTCATAGACAAACAGCTAGTGGAGGTGGCGGCTAGTTTTAGACGAGGCTAGATGACCTACAACGGGTCGATGGCTTGCATTTAGTAGGTTTCGTCGTTGGCAGCAGACGATGACATACTGTTACCCCGGAATGGGCAGTATCTATACTCGGTGGATCAGATTCTACACACATCAAAAAAGTTTTGCATCACCACAACACCGAGAGTTCCGGAACCTGTACAGAAAATTAACAGAGATCAACATAAACATCATTTCCGCCCTTGCTATTGCTCAAGAGAACCAGACATTGCATGTTGTACCACCAAACAACGAGATCTTCAGAGATGGTGGTCCAGATTTCTGTGCACACTGGTACCTCTAGTACCCAGTAGCACGTCCTCTTCCATTGGTGCATGCCTGTATTCATCGTGGCATACTACCCATAAGTTCATCAAGCCACTGTTGGTCCAGATTGTCGCACTCCTCAACAGCGATTCGGCGTGAATCTCTCAGAGGGTCGGTGGTTCACGTCGTCCATAAATAGCCATTGTCCATCTATTCCAGGCTTGTGTGATAGGGTTCATGTCTGCAGAACATGCTGGCCACTCTAGTCGAGCGATGTGGTTATCGTGAAGGAAGTCGTTCACAATATGTGTACGATGGGGGCGCAAACTGTCGTCTGAAGGCGAATGCCTCGCCAATACGCTAACGATATCGTTACACTATCGGTCCGAGGATGGCATTCACGAATCGTACAGCCGTTACGGCGCCTTGCAAGACTACCATCGGCGTACGTCGGCCCCACATAATGCCACCCCGGAACAACAGAGAAACCTCCAACCTGCTTCACTCGCTGGTCAGTGTGCTTAAGGCGTATAGGCTGGCAGGGTTGCCTCCAAACACGTCTGCGACGATTGTCTGGTTGAAGGGATTTGGACACTTCTCGGTGAAGAGAACGTGATGCCGATCTATTCGGCATGTTGTTGAGCCAATCTGTACCGCTCTGCATGGTGTTGTGGTTGCAAAGATGTACCTCGCCGTGGACGTCGGGAGTCAATCTGCACGTTAAACAGCCTATTGCACACAGTCTGAGTCGTAACACGATTTCCTGTAGCTGCACTAAAAGCATTAGTCAACACGGTAGCGTTCCACTCAGGGTTCCTCCGAGCCATAATCCGTAGGTAGCGGTCACGCATTGCAGTAGTACCCCTTGGGCGGCCTGAGCGAGTCATGTAATCGACAGTTCCTGTCCCTCTGGATCTCCTTCATGTCCGAACAACATCGCTTTGGTTCACTCCGAGACCCCTGGACACTTCCCTTTTTGAGAAGCCTTCCTGGCCGAAAGTAACAATGCGGACGCGATAGAACCGCGTTATTGGCCGTCTAGGCATGGTTGAACTACAGACAACACTAGCCGTGTACCTCCTTCCTAGTGGAATGACTGTTGCTGAACGGCTGTCGGACCCCCTCCGTCTAATAGGCGCTGCCCATGCGTGGTTGACTGCATCTTTGTGCGGGTTTAGTGACATCTCTGAGCAGTGAAAGGGACTATGTTTGTGATACAGTGTCCACAGTCAACGTCTATCTTCAGGAGTTCTGGGAACCGGGGTGATGCAAAACTTTTTTTTGATGTTTGTATTATGACAAGGCCGAACTTCTGGGTACGTAGAAGGGCGGAGACAACACATCAATAGGTCGCTTCCCTGGACACGCTGGTGGCTTGCATCGTGTCACCTAAACACCGGCCCACGTATTGTAAAGTACCCCTGGAAAGGTGACGGCACAACAAGAAACATCCGTGCTGGGAACTACTAGAAAAGTGAAGAAAAAAAATGGGTTGAGGAATATGGTGTGGTGGAAGACATCATTATGAGTGTAATAAAAATGACTGGTGGGTGCGCAGAGCCAGAGGAATGGTTGGTACGTGGACCAAAGCTTTATTTTTCGTCGTCAGTCTCCCAACTTGTTCAGTGCAACCGTGGAAGATATTCCTAGATGCCTCAACTCATGTCCTAACATCCTCCTCGGTGTTTTCCACATATTTCTTTCTTTGCCAGTTCTGCTGAGAGCCCCCCTATTACTTATCATTCCACCTAATTTCCAACATCCTTCTGTAGCGTCATACCTCTAAATTGTTGATCTTCTTCTTTCTCTATTGTCCTACCATACAATGCTGTGGCTCAAAAGTACATTCCAAGAAATTTTTTCCTAAGTCCGATGTTTGATACTAGCAGATTTCAGTTGACAGGGATTGCCTTCTTTGCCTTTGCTAACGATCTTTTTATGTTTCTCTTGGTTCGTTCATCATGCCTTATTTTGCTTCCAAAAGATTAGAACATCTTAGTCTACTTCGTGATTCACAAATTTAGAGTCAAATTTATCGCAAATTTCCGAACTAGTCATTACTCTCGTCTTTCTTTGGTTTACTCTCACTTTACATTCTGTGCTCATCAGTCTTCATTCAACATATCCTGAAGAATATCAATTCTATCAGTCTTCATTCAACATATCCTGAAGAATATCAATTCTATCAGTCTTCATTCAACATATCCTGAAGAATATCAATTCTATCAGTGAATCTGACAATATCCTTTCACTCCGAACATTAATGCCGCTCGTGAACATTTCTTGTATTTCTGTCAGTGACTCTTTGATATATAGCTTGAAAAGTAGGGGCGAAATACTACATCCCTGGCTTACACTATTTTCAGTCCGACTAATTCGTTTGTGGTCTTCTATTCTTATTTCTCCCGCTTTCTTCTTGCACAAACAATATATTATCTTGGATAGTAAGTGAAACTAAAATACAGGTTATTCATACATCGTAAATCGCGCATTCGGAGAAAAATCGAAAGCACGCGCACAGACGGCCTAGTCCAAAGAAGACATAACAAAACCACAAATCCAAACATACGCCGTCGCAGCCTCCTGCAATACAGGAAACACGTAAAAATTGATTTATCCATCACTCCAACAAAATGACATGTCTTGGTCTTCAGTTAAGAGTTCATTCACCTTTCAGGTACTGAATTTATGATCTATGTATTGCGAACTTTGTCCTTGCTCCCACCTCCGCGCCGCAAAGCTAATGTACTTTTAACTACATCCGTAGCAACTAGATCATTAGCGACTAATTCTGTTTCTCTGTGGCAACTCGACACTTATTTGCAAAAAGTTTTGGAGAGCCCTTGGTATAATGTTGCCTGACACCTGTTATCACGAAATAATCAGTGTAGCGTCATTTCAGAGGCAATTAATTGTTGCCTAGTTGTTCCTTAGCACGTAAAAACCCACTTTGTAACGTACAGGAAGATACGTGCCCTTTTAACCTTATTAATCCACCATAAATTAGTATAAAGATATGCGAATTTGCTAGAATGCTGTTCATAATCACGTGATCGCCATTTTCTGCATGTAGAACCATTGACTGACATTAATTTGTCAGTGGGAAACTGAGAATATCTACCACCGTTATCTTCGAAAACAATTAGCTATTGTTCACAGTACTTTGGAAATGATGAATTCCTTACTCTGCTTCTGAGATACATTCTAGTAAAGAAAAAATTGTGACAATTGTTGAGAAATATAGAATTACTATTCCGTCTACAAACAGAGCATTAACTGAATTGTATGCGTTGATGAGGAAAGTAGTATTACCACAGGCTTTAATCACGTATTGCCGTACCTTCGCAAAGCCGTAAAAGGGCGATACTGCATGGCATGGAGTCGATAGGGCCTTGGTAGGTTCATAGAGGTGTGTGACACTAGAGGCCGGCCGGAGTGGCCGAGCGGTTCAAGACGCGTCAGTTTGGAACCGCGCGACCGCTGCGGTCGCAGGTTCGAATCCTGTCTCGGGCGTGGATGTGTGTGATGTCCTTAGGTTAGTTAGGTTTAAGTAGTTCTAAGTTCTAGGAGACTGATGACCTCAGATGTTAAGTCCCATAGTGCTCAGAGGCATTTGAACCATTTTGTGACACTAGAAGTCGACGCACAGGTCACGCAGTTTCCGTAAATTACGGGCTGGTTGGTTGTGGGCGCGCAGACGGCGCCCGATGGAATACCAGACCTGTTTCATTGTGGTCTTATCAGGCGAACGTGGTGGCCAAGGCCTGATCGTGGCTTGACTGTCATATTCTTCAAAGCACTGTAGTATTATTCTGATCTGTGACGCAAACAGTTATCATGCTGGAAGGCAGCATCGCCTCTGGAGACGACATCAAGCGTGAAGCGATGCAAATGCTTCGAAATAATGTCAGCTGTCATGGTCACTTCCGATGAGAGCACAGGTGATCGTCCCCCGTAGCATAATGCTGGTCCCACGTGCCTGCATCCGACACGAGGCGAATGTTGTGAGTAGCTGCTGTTCTGGATGACTCGGAGACGACCATGAACCTGGTATACCGAGAATCGAGATTCATAAGACGAGCCGATACATCTCCGTTGATCCACAGTCAGGCCTCGATATCCAGTGCAGTCGAAACTGACGCTGTCATTAACACTGAAACAGATATGATCGGCAGCTGTGGAGCTTCAAGTTTCTTCTATGTCTGCTGTCTGCTTATAGATGTACAAAATGGCACTGAGCACTATGGGACTTAAGAGCTGAGGTCATCAGTCCCCTAGAACCTAGAACTTCTTAAATCTAACTAACGTAAGGACATCACACACATCCATGCCTGAGGCAGGATTCGAACCTACGACCGTAGCGGTCGCGCCATTCTAGACTGATGTGCCTAGAACCCCTCGGCCACTCCTGCCGGCGGTTAAGAGCAGGCTACTGCGTAGAAGTTATTTGAGTTTAGCACTCCTTTGATCATGATGAATGGCATGATTTAGGGCAGCGTCTTGAAGAATGTACGATTCCATTGTTATAGTACTAAGTAAATGAACCAGTGAAAATGATTTGAAATCTTTCATCCTTCGCCGAAGTATTCAGAAGCCCAGAGGAAGACGTAAAATTATGTTCGTTCTTCCATGGAATACGATAGATTATATTTCAGCACAGCTGTAGATACCTATCATCAGTAATGGAAACGTAGAATAACTGTATGTTTGAGGAAACTGGCATTTTTTTTTCGTCATTCTCAGCTGCATTGATGTAAAATTCAGTTGTAGTGGTTATACCCATATCTAAACCACACACCTTACTGTTAACCGTAGCTGCCTTTTGTCACCATATTGTATGAATAATTACGGTTAAGAGCAAGGTGTGTGGTTTTAAAAAAATAACATATCAGTGCAACGGAAACGGAAAAAAATGAAAAACTATCCAACTTCCTCAGTACTGAGCAGCTGCGATCCTATCGTCCCGTGGCAGCGTGCCTCGAATTGTCAAAAACTTCATGTTAGAGAAGTCACAGTATATGAGATATAGAGGAGCCACTACAGTGGCTGTTCCGGGAGTCACTGCTGAAGCTGCAGGCTCCAGCTGAAGCAAAATGCTGGCAGTGTTGTCACTGGGAACGACTGGGGCCAAAAATAGCGCTCATACGTCATCAAGAATCGCTTAATAATGGAACGCGCCCGACGGGCACTGTGTAATCCCACGCAACGGGAAGGCCGCTTCGCGGCTGTGACAGGACACCCCCGCATGGAAAATGGCTGGACTGCATTGACACGCTATTTCCTTCTTAATTAACATTTCCAACGTTGGTTGCGTTATTTATAGTCAAAAGATGATTTATCCTTACGTTATATGACATTAAAACGCAGTCGATAAAATTCGTCTGGGTTGTTGACCGCATTGTCAGTATATAAAATTGCCCGACGTTTTGGTCAGTACTGTAAACGGCCTTCGTCAGGACTTTGTGCTGAGCGAGACTGATGAATGAGATAGGCTTTACATCTTATATAGTAACGGAGGAAGCTGTTTACGTAATTTGATAGAGTACTTGAGGATAGGAGGGATATTAGGCGTTCTTTATTGGTCTTTTTTATTCCATGTCATTGCTGGGTAAAGACGTGCTTGACAAGTGTTTACATCATTTGTCATTGGTAGAAGTAGGCGACTCTAATCCGCTGTCGCAGTATAGTTCAGCACAAAGGACTGAGAAAGGCGGTTTGCAGTAGGGGTAGAAATGTCGGACCATTTTATATGTTGACAATGCGGTCAACAGACCGGAAGAATTTTACTGACAGTGACACCGGGCACGGAAGTCTGCGCTTAAAGTGGAAAGCAGTATTGAAGTTGAAAACGTTCGAAGTTTGAAATAGACAAGTGTGTGCTACACCTTCGAAAATATGTCGAAAAAAATCTATTATAAGAGAAGAAATTATTTACTTTTTGTGACGATGTCAGTCATCCACAGATCGTTATATTCGACAGTTTGTTGCTTAAGTACGAAGAAATATTCAGACATATTATTTATCAGATCTTTTATGATCATAGTCATGCAGAAGGCAAGCGAACGTTATTATAATAATTAGTAGCTATGAATTCAGGCTGACTGGATCACAACGATAACAGTCAAACATTAGGCAAGAGATGCCTTTATTTTTCATAGGACGAGTTTCGGAATCTACCCAGTCATCAGACATCTACAAAAAATCAGATAAAAGATATTTATTAAACATAGTAATGGATAGAAATAGCACAACATGTACTATACCTATCGAGGAGCGATTTCTGCACGGAGATATGGCGTTTCAAGTTGTGTTTGAAACAAACAACTTCTTCAGTGTTCCGACGAAGAAGTCATTTTTCAAATGATTCGAATGGCTCCGAGCACTATGGGACTTAATATCTGAGGACATCAGCCCCCTAAACTTAGAACTACGTAAACCTAACTAACCTAAGGACATCACACACATCAATGCCCGAGGCAGGATTCGAACCTGCGAACGTAGCAGCCGCGTGGTTCCGGACTGAAGCGCCTAGAACCGCTTCGCCACAGCGGCCGGCTAAGTCATTTTTGTCACCAGTTGGCACGACAAAATTTATAATGGCGCCAAGACACATCAACTAATGTACATATATTGTATCATGATGATGACCTTACAGTGACGAAAGGGCAAATAAATGTTTGTATAATTCTGGATTATTGCGTTGCGCCACGCATTGTCAAAAGCTGTAATCACAACAACTGTGCGATATGACAAGCTACATAATATCAAAACATAGATTAGCAATACCAACAAATGCCACAAATTTAAATGCAGACCGTAAGGCAGAGGAAAGAGAATACAATATTTTCGCTAAAACTAGGACAGTCCGTCTGTCAGACTCAAATCCAGTACCAGAAAGTACCCAACGTGTGGTGCTGCAAATACGTCATATAGAGTAACCATTTTTTGCTAATGAACACAACCAGTTTTTTTATTAAACATAAGAAATATTTTACCACAAGCAAAAATCAGTTGGATTCATATAAAAATAGAAAGTATTATTTGGTTCCATGCACCGTCAAAGGTTAAAATCGCAGTGTCTTGTGACGTTTCACAAATGTTGTGAACTCAAAGTGTAAAATCCGTAAACATATAGTACAAAACACAGGCGATAGAAATAAGGGAGGAGCAAAGGGGAGGAAGAAACGAGTAGTTTATAAAACATAGGAAATATTATGTGAGCATAAATAAATCAGTCGTGCGAGACCACAAGTTATATCCATACAAACAAAAAAATTACTTGGTGCCATGCACCATCGAACGCTAAATACATAGCATCTTTCGGCGCTTTACAGAAGTTGTAAACTGAGAGTACTGTATGTGCCCGGGGTACAAATTTTTTGGAGTGGAATAACAGATACAGGATATTAATGAAATAGATCATAACAGGCTGCATCCGGACGCACATTTGACCAATAATGAAGTAGCAATACCTTTCTGTGCGCTCATTGTCTAGTCTCAAAGGAGTACGAATAAAATGTTGCTCGCGTGGTCGATCGTGTAAAGACATTGGGGCAGGTGGAAAACCGATGCGGTTTCAATTGGAACTATGATTTCCATAGTAAAGACGCGGTCGACATTTACTTTTCTGGTTTGAATATGAGAGACGAATGAATTTCTATCAAGGATAATACGCCTGTAGATCGTTTTGTTGCTGCAGAGATTCCTTATCCGCAAACATAACTGCCTTTTAATTAATCTGACAGTTTCGAAAGCTGACCTAAAAGGTCTTCCCGTTAACAAAAGTTTCTGTCTGTGGCTCGCACCACTTTATGTGATGTACTTTGTGATACTAACCAAAGTCTTGCATTGTTTTCTTCTCTGTCATTGGTAAGACAGAAGCTGCATGTCCATCTTTTGGACTACAGCTGCATGTCGCAAGCTCACGGAGAGCGCGAGAGCTTGAGGGTGTCGTCGACAGACGCCGAGGAGCGAGGCGTCCGGAGCGACGCCGGGCGTCGCGACGCTGCTGGCTCCTCGCCAGCCGTGGGCTATTTATACAGGCGGGGCGTACACACGGCGCCGGCACTTTGTCATACGCGCCTGCGCAAAAGTTAACAGCGTCTTCCCCGTAATGACTTGCTTGTTTTCTTTTATGCCCAGTTCAAGCCGAGGGGCCTGTGAAGAAGCAGTTGGCGACGAAAGGAGAGTTTCGTAATCACAACAAGTGCCGTCACAGCCGAGTAAGGTGGTGAAGGGATGAAAATGTGCCATAGCACAGGATGTAATGAGGCCTCAATACTCTGATTAAGGGTTGACAATGGTTTGTTATTAATCGTCCGAAATATTTACTTCTATCCTTGTTATCTGTCTGCCTTGAGGATCATCTCGTAATGTTTTCTCAGCACGGTTCGTTGTCAAACTCCAAATTTTCCAAATCTCTCGTAAAGCCATGCCTCAATGTCTTTCGAGGTTTCCAGACTGCTTTACATAATTAGATATTTTTCTTAAGGTTTTTCAGGAATATCATCCAAACTTGTAACTAATTACTCTTTTCTTGTTTCATCATTTCTTCCAGCCTTCCATAACTCACCCAAAAAGAGCTTCTCACTGTAACATCTGCACTTACATCCGTAATCCCCAGGCCACGATCCTGTGTGCGGTGAAGGGTAATTTTGGTATATTTCCATTATCCCTCTCCATGTTCCATTCGAAAATGGTTCGTGGAGTCAAACGACTGTCGATAAACCTTCCTGTGATCTCTATTTTCTCCAATCCTCTCGTCGTGGTAATTTCGCAAGTCACATGTGATAGTAGCTGAAATTTATCTCGACTTTCCTGCAAATGCCCGCCTTTGAAATCTGAACAGTAAACCTCCCTGTGATGTACAAGGCATCTATGTAGTGTCATCCACTGGAATTTATTGAGCGTCTCTGTTAATGGACCCCACAATCTCAATATCAATTGCCCAATATTAAGTATTGCGCTATAATATTGACTGAGACCGGTAATGACGCTTTGAGCAATATACTGAAGGTGTTATGACCAGACGAATCTACATTTGTCGAGGCATAATTGTGCGTTCTTTGATTGCTCCGGGAGATGGCTCATCTGAACTGCAATTACGGAATATTGGTTGACTGTATTATGTGAATGACAAAGAGATTTACTTAACTTGATACAATCCTGTGCCACAGGAGTGCTTCATAATTTACACCTGTCATTCACTATTACAGCATCATTTGATGCATACAGCCCTTCTCTTGAAGTACAGTTTTCAACTTAAACAAAAGTACACTTCCGTCTGAGACTTGAATGACTCTTTGTACATCTACATTTACGTGGGTACTCTGCAAATCACATTTAAGTTCCTGGCAGAGGGTTCGAAGAACCACCTTCACAATTCTCTATTATTCCGATCTCGTATTGCGCTCGAAGATATCGAACACCTATATCTCTCGGTATGCGCTCTGATTTCCGTTATTTTATCATGGCGATCGTTTATCCCTATATAGATCGGTGCCAACAAAATACTTTCGCATTCGAAGGAGAATGCTGGTGACTGGAGTTTTGTGAGAAGATTCCGCCTATGTTTTAATGATGTTCACCCCAAATCCTGTATTATTTCAGTGACACACTCTCCCCTATTTCATGATAGTACAAGACGTGTTACCCTTCTCTGAACTCTTTCGATGTACTCCGTCAATTATACCTGGTAAAGATCTCACACCGCGCAGCAGTTTTCTAAAAGAGGACGAACAAGCGTAGTGTAGGCAATCTCCTCAGTAGATCTGTTACATTTCCTAAGTGCCCTGTCAATAAAACACAGTCTTTGGTTACCCTTCCCCACAACATTTTCTATATTTTCCTTCCAATTTAAATTGTTCGTAATTGTAACCCCATGGTATTTAATTAAATTTACGGCCTTTAGATTTGGCCGATTAATCTTGTAACATACATTTAACGGATTCTTTTAGCACTCATATGGATGACTTCACACTTTTCGTAATTTAGGGTAAATTGCCAATTTTCGCACCTTTCCTACATCGTTTTGCAATTGCTTTTGATCTTCTGATGGTTTTGTTAGTCGATAAACGGCTGCGTCATTTGCAAACCACCTAATAGGGCTGCTCATTTTCTCCTAAATCGTTTATATACATAAGGAGCAGCAAAGGGCCTATAACACTACCTTTGGGAACGCCAGAAACCACTTCTGTTTTAGTCGATGACTTTCCGTCAGTTACTACGCACTGTGACCTGCCTGACAGGAAATCACGAATCCAGTAACATAACTGAGACAATATACTATAAGCACGGTATTTCACTATAAGCCGCTTGTGTGGTTGAGTATTAAAAGCCTTCCGGAAATCCAGAAATACGGAATCAATTTGAAATCCCTTGTCAGTAGCACCCAACATTTCATGCGAGTAAAGAGCTAGGTGAGTTTCACTAGAACGGTGTTTTCTAAATCCATTTTGATTGTGTGTCAATAGACAGTTACCTTCGAGATACTCCGTAATGTTCGAACACAATATATGTTCCAAAATCCTGCTGCATATCGACGTTAATGATACGGGCCTATAAATTAGTGGATTACTCCTACTACCTTTCTTGAATATTAGTACGTCCTGTGCAACTTTCCAGTCATTGGACGGATCTTTCGTCGAGCGAACAGTTATACATGATTGTTGAGTATGGACCTATTGCATCAGCAGACTTGAATGAAACCTAATTCTTATACAGTCTGGACCAGATGACTTGCTTTTATTAAATTATTTAAGTTGCTTCATTTCTCCTACGATACTTAGTTCTACTTTACTCATGTTGTCAGCTGTTCTTAATTCGAATTCTGGAATATTTACTTCGTCTTCCTTTGTGAAGGCGTTTCGGAAGGCTGCGTTTAGTTACTCTGTTTTGGCAGCACTGTCTTCGGTAGTATCTCCAGTTCTAGCCCGCAGAGAAGACATAGGTTATGTCTTGCCGCTAGCATACCTTACATACGTCCCGAACCTCTTTGGATTTTTTCCTAGGTTTCGAGACAAGGTTTCGTAATGGAAACTTTTTTAACCATCTCGCATTGAAGTCCGTGCTTAAGTTCGAGCTTCTGTAAGAGATCGCCAGTCTTGGGGATTTTGCGTCTTTTTAAATTTTTTGGTTTGTTTCGTTGTTACTGTAACAGTGCCCTGACGCGTTTTGTGTACCAAGGAGGATCAGCTCCGTCGTTTATTAGTCGTACTAGATGACGTTCATTGCTGCAGCTGAGGTCACGAACTGGGGCTGATTGCTTGACTCTACGTTGACCTCCGTGCAAGGGCACTGCAATGTGGAGAGGAGAGGGGGAGAGAGAGAGAGAGAGAGAGAGAGAGAGAGAGAGAGAGAGAGAGGGAGAGGCCTTGTTGTCAGGAGCGCCACATATTCTTCATGTGCGAATTGCTGCGGACCTTGCTAAGGTCTTGGTATCGATGTGCGTTTCCGGCTTTCGTGTGGCACCTCAGTCTTTGGACGGTATCACAGAAGAAGATTGTATTGAAGCTCACTTAATATATTTATCAATGTATTGTACCGTATAAGGGTATTAATACGCAACATAAGGTAGTTCCTGACGAGACCGAGAGATACTCAATTCGCTCCAAACGAATGTCAGCATAGAACTGAAGAAAGTCAATAACAAAATATCAGGATGTGTGCTGGAGGATGTGTATTAAAGCACTATGCAGTACACTATGCAGTACTTGGACTTGGAGGACTGCAATTCCAGATACCTCGTTGTCCACAACAGGAGAGGAGATGGAAGATCATGGTGCATGGGGAGAAGTGTTTTATTTTACTTGTGGCGGTCTTCAGAACTGGTTAGGTGATTCGAGAGAGGGGACCACAGAGCGAGGTCGTCAGTTCCATCGGATTAGGGAAGGATGGGGAAGAACGTCGGCCGTGCCCTTTCAGAGGAACATTCCCGGCGTTTTCCTGAATCGATTCAGGGAAATCACCGTAAAACTAAAGCGGAATGGCCGGACACGGGTTTGAACCGTCGTCCTCCAAAATGTGAATCCAGTGTTCTAGTAAACTGTTGTTGATATGCTGTGATTCGTACTGAATTAGCTTTTTGTCTAGATGCATTAATAACCCACTGTTTTACGACCCACTTCTTATTTTCTTAATTATTTCAACAAGGTTACAAGCAATCGAAGCCATTCGTGCTATCGATCACAAACATTTAACAAGTCGTGGAGCACTTTGCGAGAATTCTGTGGAAAGCAACATAACTTCCATCTTTTCACAATTCATTTTCAGGCTGACATTACTTCAATGTTTACTGTCCTCCCCCACTTTCAAGCCACCCACATCTTTTTCATATAGCAAAACGAGTTTTGTTCCCATGTTTTTTAGATTCCTACCGTCCTCCCAGATTGCTGTCTCAAGATCTATGATAACCGAGGCCACTGAAATAGCATTATTATGTTGCAAAACTCTTCTTAAGGTGAACTCCCTGTATATCTCTTCCTGATGTTACACCTTTACCATCTTCCACGTAGTACACCCCTTCAATACGCCAACTAGCGATGTAAAGTAGAACTCTGCCTCATTGAAAATACACTGAGTAAAAAAATCACAGTACCAAGGTAGAGTAGTGCGACGTAAACGTTAGAAACGATAGTTTGTAGGCTTGGTTCTGCAACTGACGGATTATGTTTATTCAGTTTTCGCACCAGTATCTCAAGACTGATGCTAGTACGCTCCTTTGTTTATGCAAATCAGGTTTTCCTTAAATACACGCTCTAGTGATGGTGGGCCTTAGTTGCCTTTGAGATTTGACTGGTGAGTTCATGTTAGTCAAGAATGCTTTTAAGTTGACAAAAACGTCATTATCAACAGCTCACTGAGTTTGAAAGAGGTAGCGTAAAATTGTAACTTATTAGTGAAGAGCACCAGCGGTATTTTCTGCCTTGTGGCCGTTAACGTTCTGGTTACCTGCCCTGGTCATTTGCGTAGTTTGCCGGCCGTGTTGGTGCTGTCTGGCACGGCGTGCAGTTCAACATTCTTAGTGTTGTTCCTTTTTCTTTTTCTTTGAGTGGTTATTGTGCCTTATCTGTATTTAGACGCCAATTGTCAAGACGTAGTGCTGCTGGTATCTTCGTCTTCGCTGATAATTTCGGTTGTCGAGCCGTTGGTCGGGTGGAAGGGAATTGATTAGGTTGTTGGTTGGTTCTTCAGCCGTCCCTAGGTCCTATTGCCATCCGATTATTTAGTATTACGCTTGGCTGCCTGTCTCACCTAAATTTATGTTAGTTTCTTCCCCAAGCCGACTCTTGGAACACTTCTGAGAACCACTGTCTCTTGTTTTGGATTGTGGTTTTATTTTAGTCTCAGGTACTGTGTGAGACCTTCAACTGTGTATTAATTTAGTTTGTTTTAGTGTTCAGTATGTGTCCTTCAACCGAACTCCTACATGACATACTTTAAGATAAGGCCTTCAGGCATCTTAAGTTTAAATTTGAAAAATCATTTGAAAAATTGAGAGTTGCCTTTTCTATCTTAATTTTGTTAGCTAGGCCTTAAGCCTTGAGTTGTTTTATGTTCCGTATACGGCCTTCAGCCGAACTTTATGTGAAATATCTTAAGATAAGGCGTTCAGCCGTCTTAAGTTAAAATTTGAAAGGTCATTTGTTTAAAACCTTTCTGAATTTTCTTACTGAAATTTTTGTTATCCAGGCCTTAAGCCCTCAGTTTTTCAATTTTGTAACTAAGGCTTTGTGCCGTGTGTACTCCTTAAATGAATTTTAATAACCTGTGTTCTGGCCTTCTGAATTCTTTTAAGGACATGTGTGATTGAGTGTTTTAGCAAAATAAAGTTTGTATGTTTGTGCAACTAACAGCAACTGATTTCGGCCCCTTTCCACAACCTGATCCGCTCTGTCCTGTAAAACCAGATTTCAGAAACACGAGGTGAATTTAATTCTACTTACCTTTCCCGTACTTCATGTCACAGTGTGGCCTTGAGCTTGTGGGAGGGTGACTTTGTTGTAGTTAATATTCCACATTCCGAACTCCTCGCTGCAAGTAAAAACTTACTTCTGTCAGAATTTCAGGCTAAAGTTTATAAAATCCCATGTAAGTGGATATTAAATGTCGCAGTACAAAGTTGTGTGTGTAATTCCCTAAGGGACCAAACACTGTCACTAGACTTAAACATTACGTAAACTAACTTACGATAAGTACAACACACACACACACACACACACACACACACGAGGGAGGACTCGAACCTCCGGCGGGAGGTGCCGCGCAATTCGTGACATGGACCCTCAGACCGCGCGGCCACTGCGCGCGGCTACATAGTAGTATAACGTACGTTATAGAGAGCGCTAAAAGCGTTTTAAACGTGTGAAAGAATTAACGCGTCTTGCGTCATCAATGAACGGATTATTGATAATATCGAGGAATGGACGAAGCAATAGGAAGCTAAAAATTGTAGCCCGTGGAAATAGCAAAAAGTTTAATGCAGATTATCAATGGCGATGAATGCGTAACCTTGGATAAACGAAAATGATTGAAGAATATATAAAAAAAATTGGACGTTATGAAACGACTGAATTTTCTTATTTTGAGAAAAGCGCCGTCTTAGGTGGACCAGTGGTTAATGGAACTGTCACGTTAACAGATGAGCTACTGTGCATTTTACTAGATACTGTGATCGTTATGACGCAATAATTATCTGTGAGCCCTACATATACCGACACTGTCATATACACAAGATGCTTTTTGATTCTTAATGTTTTATTATTGACAAATCTTTGTATAAGTTGCTACATGTTATCCACTAACAAAACAACTTGGCATGAGGTTCCAGCTCCCATTGAACAACGTTGTTAACAAAAATTTTGAGGACCCGAAGATGAGAGCAAAGTCCGTCGAAACCGGTTGTTAAAAATAAAGAAATATTTATGCGATCTCTGCTTTGGAAAGATTTCTTTTTGCCAAGTATGAAAGCAATCGGAATGCTGGCAACGAAAGTAGAAAGCAGAATTATAAATTATAAATATCGGAATACGGAAATGAGAATTGTAAATGTGTTGTTGACACAGAATGCGCAGATAGAGATGTTTAACAGTCGGATGTTAATTTACTGTGAAGTGTTTTATTTTCTGGAATAACTGAAGGTCTTAATGAAATTCGCTGTTTGTAATCAGACGGAGAAAAATTAGCGTCTTCCGGTGCGGAGCTGGCCGCAAGTTCATCGAAATAATTTTTCGATGCTTTTTTTTTCCTCGTTTCTTCTCCCGTGAGGATTTGCCTCGGGCGGGGAAAGCGCGCAGTGTACGGCCATCCCAGACGGCACTCCAGCGCCAACGCCAGCGGCAGTCCAGTTTGGAAGCTCCTTCAAAAGCGCTGAATCGCATTAAATTCCCGATAATTAACGCTGTTTGTTCGAGACTTGGCTGTGCGAGCGTCAGCAGCAGCAGCGGCAGAGGAGCTAAGCGCATATCTGGCTGGGTGGCCGCAGTTAATCCCGGGCGAGCTGCCGCCGCCTGCGCCGGCCGGACTGCTAATGGAGCATGCAGCCAGGTCCATACCAGCCCAGCGCAGCCCAGGGCAGGGCAGGTCCGCCACTGTGCGACGCCAGCCGCGGTCAGCCGAGATGGCGCGCCAGACGTCGGCGCCGAATATTCGGCGCGGTTGCGGTGGCTTTGCCGCCCACGCCGCGCGCTGCTAAATGCAGACCGTGCTGCGCCAGGGCTTCCAATAGCAATTACACTACAAGAACAGGCCCACGTAGGCATTATACAGGGTGTTACAAAAAGGTACGGCCAAACTTTCAGGAAACATTCCTCACACACAAATAAAGAAAAGATGTTATGTGGACATGTGTCCGGGAACGCTTAATTTCCGTGTTAGAGCTCATTTTAGTTTCGTCAGTATGTACTGTACTTCCTCGATTCACCGCCAATTGAAAGAAGGTAATGTTGACTTCGATTCTTGTGTTCACATGCGACTCATTGCTCTACAGTACTAGCATCAAGCACATCAGTACGTAGCATCAATAGGTTAGTGTTCATCACGAACGTGGTTTTGCAGTCAGTGCAATGTCTACAATTGCGGAGTTGGCAGATGCCCATTTGATGTATGGATTAGCACGGGGCAATAGCCGTGGCGCGGTACGTTTGTATCGAGACAGATTTCCAGAACGAAGGTGTCCCGACAGGAAGACGTCTTAGGGAGCACGGAACATTCCAGCCTATGAGTCGCGACTGGGGAAGACCTAGAACGTCGAGGACACCTGCAATGGACGAGGCAATTCTTCGTGCAGTTGACGATAACCGTAATGTCAGCGTCTGAGAAGTTGCTGCTGTGCAAGGTAATGTTGACCACGTCACTGCACGGAGAGCGCTACGGGAGAACCAGTTTCCGTACCATGTACAGCGTGTGCAGGCACTATCAGCAGCTGATTGGCCTCCACGGGTACACTTTTGCGAATGGTTCATCCAACAATGTGTCAGTCCTCATTTCAGTGCAAATGTTCTCTTTACGGATGAGGCTTCAGTCCAACGTGAATTGTAAATTTTCACAATCAACATGTGTTGGCTGACTAGAATCCGCACGCAATTGTGCAATCACGTCATCAACACAGATTCTCTGTGAACGTTTGGGCAGGCATTGTTGGTGATGTCTTGATTGGGCCCCATGTTCTTCCAGCTACGCTCAATGGAGCACGTTATCATGATTTTATACGGGATACTCTACCTGTGCTGCTAGAACATGGGCCTTTACAAGTACGATACAATATGTGGTTCATGCACGATGGAGCTCCTGCACATTTCAGTCGAAGTGTTCGTACGCTTCTCAACAACAGATTCGGTGACCGATGGATTGGTAGAGGCGGACCAATTCCATGGCCTCTACTCTCTCCTGACCTCAACCATCTTGACATTCATTTATGGGGGCATTTGAAAGCTCTTGTCGACGCTACCTCGGTACCAAATGTGGAGACTCTTCGTGCTCGTATTGTGGACGGCTGTGATACAATATGCTATTCTCCAGGGCTGCATCAGCACATCAGGGATTCCATGCGACGGATGGTGGATGCATGTCTCCTCGCTAACGGAGGACATTTTGAACATTTCCTGTAACAAAGTGTTTGATGTCACGCTGGTACGTTCTGTTGCTGTGTGTTTCCATTCCATGATTAATGTGATTTGAAGAGAAGTAATAAAATCAGCTCTAATATGGAAAGTAAGCGTTTCCGGACACATATCCACATAACATATTTTCTTTCTTTGTGTGTGAGGAATGTTTCCTGAAAGTTCGGCCGCACCTTTTTGTAACACCCTGTATTTCTTGGGAGTCAACAGGCTTCTGACTGGTTTGCTACTACACGGAACGATATTCTCTACCATGAAAACCTCGTCATCTCACGAGGGGAGGCCGCGACTTTCGGATCACGGCTTTAATTTGAACTTCTTACGCTTTTAATAGTCCATTAGGACAACATACTGTGCCAGTAGTAAGGCGTACTACTTAGGCAATTTCGAGATAACCTCACGAGTAATGTAACGCGTCAGTGATGTAACACATCGTGTTACGAACCCTCCCAAGAACGCCACTTACAGTGAACAGCACATGGGTGGCCACGCGAGACCAGGAGCAAAGGATAAGTCGAGAGGCAATTATTGAATATGAGGTCAAGTGACAGAGTTCGGACATTCTGAAGAGGAGCTAACTGCTGCTGCCGGCCGGAGTGACCGAGCGGTTCTAGGCGCTACAGTCTGGAACCACGCGACCGCTACGGTCGCAGGTTCGAATCCTGCTTTAGGCATGGATGTGTGTGTGATGTTCTTGGGTTGGTTGGGTTTAAGTAGTTCTAAGTTCTAGGGGACTGATGACCTCAGCAGTTAAGCCTCATAGAGCTCAGAGCCATTTGAACAATTTTTTGAACCAAACTGCTGCTCTCTCCATAATTTGCATATCAATTTTATTTCCTAGTATCAAAATATTCAACCGTGAAATAAAGCATCTAAATAATTACAGAAACGAAAGAAACTTTGTAATAATAACCCCCTACGTACAGATCTGTATAAAGGTCTCGGTTGCTGTCATCCTGGAAGAACTAGTAAATTGTTCGAAATCGGGGATGCCGGTAAAAACATTGAAGGTTAAACGGATCGTCTTCTTCGTCTTGAGTCTCGCATGAACACAGAACCCTCCGCCTCCCCAACGGTCGAGGCTGCGTCAGATAAGTAAACTTCTGAAGCCCAGCAGGCGACAGCTAGCCACTTGAACACCCAGCATGTTGGCACGGGAAATACTTTTATCGTAAACACACTAGAGAGAGGTGCCGAAGACCTAACAAAAGCCATCGCCATCGCCCCTCCAACGCCCTCTGGATCGTCTTCTTGGAAGCTCCACCAGCTGCCGTCTCGCCAGCGGCCTTCTGGTTCCCGCAAGTACGCTCCGCCATGAGACGGTAAACGTTAGCGGTTTGCGACTTCAGACGCACTTCAATACATACATCAAAATAAGTTTTGCATTACCTCGATTCCGAAGTTCCGGAACCTGTAGATGAAATGGGAATAGAGATCAACGTAAACATCACTTCCGCCCTTTTTATTGCTCATCAAAACCACACATTGCATGCTATACCACTATGCAGCGAGACCTTCACAGGTGGTAGTCCAGATTTCCGTACACACCGGTACAATCCTCTAGCATTGATGCAAGCCTGTATTCATCGTATCATACTATCCATAAGATCATCAAGGCACTGTTGGTCCAGATTGTACAGCTCCTCAACGTCGATTCGGCGCATATTCCTCAGAAAGGTTGGTGGGTCACGTCGTCCATCAACAGCCCTTTTCAATCTATCCCAGGCATGGTCGACAGGGTTTGTGTCTGGAGAATACGCTGGCCACTCTGGTCGAGCGATGTCCTCGCCCTGGAGGGAGTCATTCACAAGGTGTGCACTATGAGGGCACCAATTGTCGTCCGTGAAGACGAATGCCTCGCCAATATGCAGCCGACATGGTAGCACTGTTGGTCAGAGGATGGGATTCACGTATCGTACAGCCGTTACGGCGCCTTCCATGAGCAGTAGCGGCGTACGTCGACCCCACATAATGCCACCCCGAAACAGCAGGGAACCTCCGAGCTGCACTGGCTGGACAATTTGTCAAAGGCGTTCAGCCTGACCAGGTTACTTCCAAACACGTCTCCGACGATTGTCTGGTTGAATGCATATGCGATACTCATCGGTGAAGAGAGCGTGATGCCAGTCCTGAGTGGTCCATTCAGCATGTTGTTGGGCCCATCTGTACTGCTGTGCATGGTGTCATGGTTTCAAAGATGGACCTCGTCATAGAAGTGAAGTTGCGCATCATACAGCCTATTGCGCACCGTTTCAGTCGTAACACGACTTCCGGTGGCTGCACAAAAAGCATTATTCAACATGGTGGGGTTGCTGTCAGGGTTCCTCCGAGCCATCATCTGTAGGTAGCGGTCATCCACTGCAGTAGTAGCCCTTGGGCGGCCCGAGCGAGGCATGTCATCGACAGTACCTCTCTCTCTCTCTCTCTCTCTCTCTCTCTCGTCTCTCTCTGTATCTTCTCCACGTCCGAACAACATCGCTTTGGTTTATTCCGAGAACCCTGGACACTTTCCTTGTTGAGAGCCCTTCCTGGCACAAATGAGGACTCAATCGTCTAGGCATGGTTGAACTACAGACAACAGGAGCCGTGTATGTCCTTCCTGTCCGGCCGGAGTGGCCGAGCGGTTGTAGGCGCTACAGTCTGGAACCGCGCGACCGCTACGGTCACAGGTTCGAATCCTGTCTCGGGCATGGATGTGTGTGATGTTCTTAGGTTAGTTAGGTTTAAGTAGTTCTAAGTTCTAGGGGACTGATGACCACAGCAGTTAAGTCCCATAGTGCTCAGAGCCATTTGAACCATTTATGACCTTCCTGGTGGAATGTCTGTAACTGATCGGCTGTCGGACCCCCTCCGTGTAATAGGGGCTGCTCATGCATCGTTGTTTACATCTTTGGGCGGGTTTAGTGACATCTCAGAACAGTTAAATGTACTGTGTCTGTGATACAGTATCCAGAGTCAACGTCTCTCTTCAGGAGTTCTGAGAACCGGGATGATGCAAAACCTTTTTTCATGTGTCTAATAATGCTGGGATTCGATCACCATCGCGGTCGTTTGGCGATAGCTAGTATTTCGCGATGCTAACAAGGCCAACTCCCCATCGCACCTCCCTGTGTCCAGTGGACAGCCCGTCAAAAATTGAACACACATCAAGCGTGAAGACAGGAGGAAAATATACTGTTGAACTGTGAAATAAATCAAAGTAGAAACAGTGAACGGTTTAAGCAGAAGAAACGCAACATAGAGAAGGACGTGATTAGGTGGCCACGGTAGAAGAGCATTGTGGCCCCTACCCGAAATGGTAGAGGCCACAATGCCCTTTCTTACCATGTGGTCTTCATATTTTACCAGAAAATGTGCTACAATAGGCGAAAAAGTTATGAAACCAGACACAATGTGTAATAACAGACTAAGTATTAACTATGACAACTGCACTCCAATTAAAAACAGTATACATTTCTTCAATTAAAATCAGTATACATTTCTTTTTGAAGAAGAGGTCCGCAGAAGTAATTATTAAGATAGGTAGGTTTACACAGTAGCCTGCAGCTGCAAGGCAGATGAGAGTATGGATCATAAGTGGGAAAACGGTGAATTACAAAGAATGATGAGAAATTTAAAAGTGACAAAAGGGAACAAATAGGGAAAGCAAAAATGGGAAAATTGTGTGCTAGAAAAGAATTGGCCATTTACTTCATTTCTCAGTAGTAAAAATGGCTACTATATGAATTCTTTGACAAAGTAATTGCTTTGATAGCAAAGGAATGTTATTCACTTTGTTGTTGTAACTGATGAGTGTTTACTTGGTATTCTATTCGGCAAGTTAATTAGCTGCACTCGTGCGTGAAATCTGAAAAAAAGTGGAGAGTTTCAAACGTGTCATTAATGTGAAGAAAAGAAGCGAGGAACGAGAGTTTCACGTCGTGTTGTCAGTGACTGAACATTAGCTCAGACTGGAAAATGATGTACAAGGAAATTGACAATGACCTTGTTTAAAACAGCACAGTGTCATTTAACGGAGTCATTTGAAATCCTAGATCAGGATTGACTGACAACTTTATATCTTTTTAGCGATATTCTTTTCCCTGACAAATTCTCCATTTCTTGCAATCTCTATTGGAACATTTTCTCTTTTTGTGTTTCAAGGAAAACCTCTCCCTTTCCACATTTTCCAGTACGTGTTCTGTTCATAAGTGAAACAAGTCGCCGGCTGGTGTGGCCGAGCGGTTCTAGGCAATACAGTCTGGTACCTCGCGACCGCTACGGTCGCAGGTTCGAATCCTGCCTCTGGCATGGATGTGTGTGATGTCCTTAGGTTAGTTAGGTGTAAGTAGTTCTAAGTTCCAGGGGACTGATGACCTCAGATGTTAAGTCCCATAGTGCAGAGAGCAATTTGAACCATTTTTTGGAAACAAGTCGGTCAGTTTGATAAACGAACCAGTTCAACGTATCATTCAGAATTATCAAGGCAGCGGTTCTTGTGTGCAGTTAGACAGTTGTTCGTTTGTAAATACAGATTTCTTCAGACGTTCCTCTGCAGTTGCAGAAGACGACTGCTGGAAAACAGAACATACTGAAAACAGACACATATCAGTGGTCAGATCATCTCTCAAAGTTTTTAACTCATGCTATGGGGGCTCAATATGGGTACCGTTTGTAAAGTGGCAACAGTCAGTATGGTCTGGAAACCATGAAAGTGCCATTCACTCACGTCACAATGACATTAGACAGATTTTGAAATCTGTTCACAGTGCAATTCCTCCCCTGCATTTGATAACTGCATGAATGGTTAGAAAGAGAATCCACTAGGTTGTGCAGGTGCGTCGCATTCAGATTAAGCCAGTCGCTGAGGATTTGGTCTCACAGTTCCACCAAACTGAGGGGATACTGGTGACAGCGTTTTATCTACTGTTTCAACACACAAACTTTTACAGACCGCAAAGGATCCAGTCACGTGCTTAACAATGCGCGCACTGCCTCTCACTGATCGCTACTGCCTTGAGCACGTAACTCGATCCTTGTGCGATCTGGAAATGCTTAACAATCAATGTGCTTAATTCCATGAGAAAAAACGGAGCGAATCATTTTTCAATGCGTTCTGACCCTGCTGCACCCTAATGCATTTACGACACGGCACGTAAACAAAGTTACTCTTTCCAATGATATTCGTCATTTATCTGAATATCCCTATAGTTTACGTGCAGTCGTTCGGAAAACAAGGAGACACTTTGAAATAACAGTGTACAATCCTTTTAACAACGCCGTCCAGTTGCAAATGACGAATATTTGAAAAGCGCCCAAGTAATGAATGCCATTAATCATAACAAAAAAATGTATTAGCCGGCCGCGGTGGTCTAGCGGTACTAGGCGCGCAGTCCGGAACCGCGCGACTGCTACGGTCGCAGGTTCGAATCCTGCCTCGGGCATAGATGTGTGTGATGTCCTTAGGTTAGTTAGGTTTAAGTAGTTCTAAGTTCCAGGGGACTGATGACCTCAGAAGTTAAGTGCTCAGAGCCATTTGAACCATTTGAACAAAATGTATTATCTTCGTCAAATTAATCGATAGAGATCTGCAAAGCCAAGAAAATTATTCAACTCGTAAATTCCCAGAGTTCTTATTCTAGTAGGAAGTCACATACAATTCAAACAGTTGCCCTCTGCATGGTCTTTGTTACGCAAAATGATCGATGTTACTCTTTCATTCTGAATACGAACTGTTGGAAAAAGCACATAAAACTTCGTTGACTAGCCACTAAGCTCTGCTGTTCAATTCATTATAAAACTGTACATTTTGTCCTACAGTATATCTTCCTTTGTCCACAATTTTAGATTGGTAACTACCAATTTTCTCAATGCAAGTGACTTATTCTTCATAAACTTCTTACACTTTGCAATCCATCAGGGGTGGCACCAGATGGACAGAGCCCCCTTTCAAAGTGAGTACCGGAGAGCTTACCTTTCCTTCGAGTAAAAGGCCACCGGACGAACGATGGACTAACCACCCCTCGCCGTCCCCCCATCCCTCCCTCTCTCTAACGCAGCCTCCGTCTGCAGTCAGACCGATAATCTGCTTACAAACTTGAGCCACAAACTTCAGCTTTGTTTAATTTATACACTCAGTAACAACTCAACTACGCGTACTTCGCCTAGTCTACTGCAACATTAGTTTTCTCTTAACGATTCTAGCGACGGAACCCTGCGCAACCCCTGGAGATAACAAAATGATATATACATGAGATATTATTTTCTTCATTTTACACAAAGATTTTGCAATATTTGTTAAAAAATAAAAATAATCTGTAAAACTCTATGTACAGCAAAGAGTATATGCTACAACTAACAGGATGCAGGAAATATTTGGGTCAATCTCAACTCAAATTAAGCATAATCTGAAACTTCCTGGCAGATTAAAACTGTGTGCCCGACCGAGACTCGAACTCGGGACCTTTGCCTTTCGCGGGCAAGTGCTCAGTTGGTAGAGCACTTGCCCGCGAAAGGCAACGGTCCCGAGTTCGAGTCTCGGTCGGGCGCAGAGTTTTAATCTGCCACGAAGTTTCATATCAGTGCACACTCCGCTGCAGAGTGAAAATCTCATTCTGTAAGCATAATCTGTTTTTCACTTGGATCTGTGCTGTGAAAACACATCTGTTCTCTTCAGTAAGACCAAGAATGTATCTACGTAAACTCTCCACCTTAAGATGACGGCATTAAACTTCGAAACGCTTAGTTGTATAATAACGTTTACTGATACTTTGTTACTAACGTTTCGTTTGCCGGTGGTATTTAAGCACGTGTAACGTATAGCAGATATTCGAATGCTGTACGGTGATTTGGGAGTAGTGATCTACTTCGTACGTATTACAGGGACGTTCAGTGGCTTAACTTCATTGGCGCCCCGGTGGAAGGAAGACACAAATAAGTACATAATTGGAAGGAGAAACAGCATTGGTCGTATTTTTTTTTGTTTTATTATCCGCAAAATCGATTGTCGGTAACTTGGTGACCATCCTCAGTGCTAGAAGTTAAAAATTTCACATAACGGTCAGAGAGTATAGAACAGGAAATCACAACTACACCTGCGTATGAACATAACAGTTGGTAGGAACATACCTGTAATATACAATTAAAATTGGTAGGCACTGATATCAACAAGCTTAGAGCGGTCACGTAAACTGAGGCCGCTGTTTACATCCACCTGATCAGCAGACCTCGGTGTGACAGGGCTTGGAACGCCCTCTATGTGACATGTGTATCGTGAAGACTTAATATTACTGATTTTGCGAGATATTAACACAGAAAAACTCTTGTGCATTTGTGAATAATGAAGTAATTCAAATTTATAATTTATGTAAAACACATAGCAGACGAAGGGGGAAGCAAACATCTAAAATACATTGGCGTATTGTTTTTAAAAAAACAATCTTACAAAACATAAAACAGATCGATAACAAGTTGTCAGAGTGCAGGACAGGTAAAAGAGAAGACAATGAAAAGGAATAATATATGAATAACATGAAATGAGGTATAACACAGGTTTAAAAAAAACATAATACGCACCATTTGGCGTGGGAAGTTAGAAGTACAACGTTCGTGATTTACGTAAAATGTTACGTTAAGACTAAGGAGTCAAATATATAAAAATAGTAATAGTACGAAACTGCCATTACGTAATAATTAAAATGCCGTGACACAATGTTCATTACAAAATAGTTTGTAGGTGTGGATAAACAATTTTGTTATCATATTTGACCGACATGATGATGTACATCTCGTTTGTCTCTTTGGACAAGCTAGCATTATTATAACAGTGGTTATACGCTTCCGCATAAGCACTGGGTCAGAACCCATACATACATGACATCAAATGTACACGGTTGTTTACCGTAAAACATACCACCCACCATTTGGCGTGGGAAGTTAGAAGTATGTCGTTCTTGATTTACGTAAATATTACGTTAAAACTGAGTAGTCAAATATATAAAAATAGTAATAGTACGAAAATGCCACTAAGTAACAAATCAAATGCCATTAAACAATATTCATTACAACAACAAAAACGGTTTGAGGGTGTAGACTAACAATTTTGTTATCATATTTAACGACGTGATAATGTACATATCATTCATCCCATTTGGACAGGCTATCTTATATATATATATATATATATATATCACTGGTTGTACGCTTCCACATAAGCACTGGGTCAGAGTTATTTTGTGTTAATATCTCAGCCGGCCGATGTAGCCGTGCGGTTCTAGGCGCTACAGTCTGGAACCGCGTGACCGCTACGGTCGCAGGTTCGAATCCTGCCTCGGGCATGGATGTGTGTGATGTCCTTAGGTTAGTTAGGTTTAAGTAGTTCTAACCTCTAGGGGACTGATGACCACAGATGTTAAGTCCCATAGTGCTCAGAGCCATTTGAACAATTTTTTTGTTAATATCTCACAAAATCAGTAATATTAAGTCTTCACGATACACATGTCACATAGAGGGCGTTCCAAGCCCCGTCACACCGAGGTCTGCTGATCAGATGGATGTAAACAGCGGCCTCAGTTTACGTGATCGCTCTAAGCTTGTTGATATCAGTGCCTACCAATTTTAATTGTATATTACAGGTATGTTCCTACCAACTGTTATGTTCATACGCAGGTGTAGTTGTGATTTCCTGTTCTATACTCTCTGATCGTTATGTGATATTTTTTAACTTCTAGCACTGAGGATCAATTTTGCGGATCGATTTTGCGGATAATAAAACAAAAAAATACGACCAATGCTGTTTCTCCTTCCAATTATATCCATTATCTGGTCGTGGGGCACAGAACACTCCGCGGAGTCGCCAATCAACAAATAAGTACACTGGAAATATAGGTTCGGAATTTTATAGCGGGGCACGTTAGACGAAATCTGCGAATTCAAAACTGCTGCGTCCTGACAACATTGAAATGTTGGGAGTGTGGCGTGGAAACGAACGAACACGACCGTGGAGCGGCAGCGGTAGCACGGCATGTGCGTGTCGGGCGCCATTGCCGGTGATTTGTGGGGGACGGCGAGCAAACAGCGCTCTTTCTGCTGTGGCGGCGATTGCGCTTTCCTGGAGCAGCCGCGCGGCACACCTCACAGGTGGCAGGCCGTGATTAGCGGCGGCGCGCCGCCCAGGCAGGCGCTGATGGTCACGCGAGGCACAGTAGCACAGGGCGGACTCTGTGCAGTCGGGCAGCTTGTAGCGAGGTCTGGTTCAGGTAACGACACAGAACTGGGACATGTACACTGACGGAAAAAATATCGGAACGCCAAAAAGTAATTAATGTAGAGTACAGAAATTACGGCAAACATTAGTCTAGATACCATACTTCAGTGATTTACACTCGAAAATCACAAGTTAATGTGAGCGCAGCGTAAGTCATTGGAAATACACCGGGTGATCAAAAAGTCTGTATAAATCTGAAAACTTAATAAACCACGCTTTGTCTTATATTGTTATGCTAATTACTGCTATTCTGATCAGATGAAGCGCCATCTGTCGGACATTTTTTGAAATTTTGTATTTTTTTTTTGGTTCTAACAAAACCCCATGTCATTCCAAGCATGTGTGTCAATTTGTGCCTCTCTATCTACATTATTCAGTGACTTATTCGGTTTTCAAATTTATACTGACTTTTTGATCATCCAGTAAAATGCTAATGCATTACTGACTACTGTAACCGCAAGACTATGATCGCAAGCTTGCAAGTGTTTTACGGGTGATGGGTGTCATATTAGGGGATGATGTCCCTTGCCTGTTGCACTTGGTCTCTCAATACAGGGACGGTAAATGTTGTTTGTGGATTATACTGGAGTTGACGTATGTTGATTTCCATATGTGCTCTGCTAGAGAAGAATCGGTGATTGAGCGGGCCGAGGCAACATGTCGACCCTCTGTACAGCACGTCGAGCTACAACAGTGACATGTGGGCGATCGTTATCCTGTTGGAAAATACGCCCTGGAATCCTGTTAATAAATGTTAACACGACAGGCTGAATCACGGGACTGATGTACAGATTTGCAATCAGGGTGCTAGGGATAACCAGGAGGGTGCTTCTGCTGTCACCATAACTCCAGGTGTCGGTGCAGCGTGTCTAGCAAGCAGACAGGTCGGTTGCAGGCCCTCAACAGGCCTCCTAACCAACACACGACCATGGCACAGAGGCAGAACCAGCTTTCATCACAAGACACAACCGACCTCACCCTGCACCCCAATGACCCTCTCATGACACCACTGAAGTCGCAAATGATGGTAGTTTAGGGTCGGTGGAATACACGTTACAGGTATCTGGTTCGAAGCTGTCCGTGAAGTAATCGATCTCTATCAGTTCATTGTGCCACTGTGGTGACAGCTGCTGCTCAGATTGCTACTGAAGATGCAGTATGATTCGCCAGACTCATCCGCCGAACACGATTGTCTTCCCTTTCGGTAGCGCGGAGCCCGGTCTTCATGCGACGGTACATTCTCGTGACCACCACTGCCAGTAATCATGTACAGTGGCTAAATTCCTGCCAAGGCTTCCCCGTTATCGGAGGAGGAACCACCACCTGAGAGTAGCCCTATTACACCATCTCGTTAAAACTCAGTGAGGTGTTGACAATGGCGTCTTCGTTACGTTAAAAGCATTCTCGGCTAACAGCAGCTCACCACCTCCAAAGTCAAAGGTAATTAACACTCACGACCGTTACAGCGTGTATATAAAGCAAACACGATCTGCGCCATTCTTATGCGACTGGTGCGAAATTTGAATAGATATCATCTATTAGGCGTAGAAACACGCCTACCATCTTTTGATTATGTCACGAAACTCCTTCGGTGTGAATTTCGCCCTTGTAATTGCGTGGCCCACCTTACGGCGTGTGGCGGAGGGTAGTCTTTATATCAGTGTCAAAAGATGGTTCAAATGGCTCTGAGCACTATGGGACTTAGCATCTGAGGTCATCAGTCCCCTAGAACTTAGAACTACTTAAACCTAACTAACCTAAGGACATCACACACATCTATGCCCGGGGCAGGATTCGAACCTGCGACCGTAGCGGTCGCGAGGTTCCAGAGTGAAGCGCCTAGAACCGCTCGGTCACACTGGGTGGCATACCAGTGTCACTTTCCCCTTTTGCTGTTCCAATGGTGAATGGTTGCGGCAAGAACGATTGTTGGTAAGCCTCTTTTTGCACTCCAATCCCTGTAATTTAGTCTTCTCGCGAAATATACGTAGAATGATGCAACCTTTTGGCTGACTCTTCTAGGGACGTACGCTCTGGGAACTTCAACACTAGCCCACAGTGTGATGCTGAGCGCCTCTCCGGCTGCATCAGCCTCTGGAGTTGGCATCTCTATAACATTTTCTCATTTACTAAATGAATTTGCAACGAAACGCTCTTCTATTCTTTGGATCCTCTGTGTCGATCCTATCTGTTACGGATTCCTAGCACTACTCAAGTGTTGGCCGAAGCTGTGATTTGTAACCTTCTTCCTTTGTTGATGGACTACATCTCCTGAGGATTCTGCCAATGACTGTGTCTTGGCGTACTAAACTTTATGTGGTCGTTCCATTTCAGAACGCTCCGTACTCATACTCTCTACATATTATATGGAATCAATTGCTTTCAATAATTCTCCTGCAATCATGTGGTCATACAACAGCGATTATATTTCTTTATATGTTCAGTGCGTTGCATATGTGTATGTTGAGGGTAAATTTCAACCCTCTGCACCAAGCGTCGATCCTCAAAAGGACTTCCTGCATTTCGCTGCAGTTATCTAGCTTTGCCATTTCTTTGTGTAGAACAGAATCACCCGAAGAGCCTCATGGAACTTTCGACGTTATCTGCTAGGTCATATATTTACATTGTAAAGGTTCTGTAACACTTCGTTGGGGCACTCTCGAGGCTACTTTTACATCTGATGATTTCTCTCCGTTCAGAATGAGATGCTGTGTTCACTTTGCTCTGAACATTTCACTGCAGTTCGCCTGATATTTCATATGTTCAAGAGGCAGCAGTGCGGAACTGAATCGAATGCCTCCCGAATGAGAAGGAACACGGTATCCATCTGAGCACTTGTGTCTACTGATTTTATTTGCACAGCCAAGAGTCTTTCCTATATTGACATATCTAGAGCAGTAAAGAAACAGTTTCATAGTTACCGTAAGTACTGGTCAACAGACATTAAGACAGCTGCAGTCACTTGATGCTTGTCTCCAGAAAATGAACTTTGGAGCAGAATTTCGATGGGTGTGGTATCAGGGTAGGGTCTGTGAAAGTGTGGCCGTCTGGCCAAATGCTTTGTTTTATTAACAACAAATTACAAATCTACATTGATTTCACAATAAAAAAGATAAAAAACAGCGCTCGATCTTCATAACAATTAACTTCTAATGAAACAATAACATTAAAAACTAGACAAGAGCTTGTAGGACTCGCTCTCTGAGTCAAACAAACTTTATTTTAGAGGTAGATGATGATGATAATAATAATACGAATAGTAATAATAATATCTTGTGAATTTATGGACTGGTGCAAGTCACTTCCGCAGTATGCTTTTTCCTTATCCACCCCAGTAATCAACTGGAGGAAATAACGTGGAATCTTATTCATGTCTTTCTGGCGACTCCTCACACCCTTGAAAGGTTAAAATGGAGACCGCTAAGTCCGTGGTCCGACCGAGATTCGATCTCGCGACGTAGAGGATTGGAGGCAGATGCTTTACACCGCAAAGTGACGACAGACCTTGATATTCAACGTAAATTTCAGTTTGATACCTCCTTCACTTCCCGAGAAAAATGGGTCTTTGCAGAAGCCGTATATATATATATATATATATATATATATATATATATATATATATATATATATATATATATATAAAAATTGACTTAGGAGCTTAACTTTTTTATAAACTGCCAAACGACTGTAAACCTTCGTATGTGATATAAATTTCGACTTGATACCTCTCCCTTTTCCGGAGAAAAACCTGTCTTAACAGTCGGGGAGAGAAACAGACAGAGAGATGGACAAAAAGATGGTCCTATAACTGTTGTGTTTTTACCGATTGATACACAGAACCCTAAAAAAGAAAAAAAGAATGCAAATACTCAACTCGTAGTAATAAAGTAATAAAAGCTCCAAAAGATACGCTAAGCATACACAATAACGCTTCAGCTATGATAAACGTATACACTTTTTTTCTTAAAGAAATATGACTGCAGGCTGCAGGCTACAGAAACTTTATAAAGTTCTCAGAATAGTAAATGAACAATAACCCTATCTTATCAGAAAATACAGCACCTAACTATAACCAACTCAGTAATCACGCATCAGATAGCAACACCCATGACAGTCTGCTCTCTCAAAAGAAGCTAAAATACATCAAACATGAACCGGCCGTAGAACTACAAGACATCGCTGTGCCTTTTTCGTTCATTTGCATTTGTTAAACGATCACAACACATCGCGGCCTTACAATGCCTTTGCAATTCAAATACTACTATGTAAGCACTGGTATGACAACACAGGTGCAACACAGCCCCACTGACTTTCGACAGTTCAGACCCTTGTCGCTCACTAATGCCAGCAAACACGCAATTGTGGAGACGCTCAGTGGTACGAGTCACTCCTATGGCCTGCTTTAGAAACTCTCTTCTGCAACTATTCCCTGGCTCCGAGCTGCCACATCTTCTCGACGTACGCAGGACTATCTGCAGCCCCACTCGTACCATGCCTGCGTGACAGCCGACAAAACCCAGTGTTCATTGTAGCAGTGCCACTGCCTTACTGCCTCTACCGATCCCGTCCGACTCTGCGCCATCGCCTGCTGCTTCTGGGTCCGTCTCCTTCGCCGGCGCAGTTTAGCTCCCTACTCCCTAATCTGACTACTGTGGACAACCACTCGGCCAGCCACGCCAATATCCGAGCCGAGAACAGCCGACCCGCCAATCCACGCTGAAGTCCAACCCATGACTTGTCCACCGCTGTCCACAGTGGCTCCTGGCACAGGCTGTTTGATGACGCCGCTTACGCTCCATTTCTCTTATTTTGCTCATTAGTCTTCTGACTGGTTTGATGCAGCCCGCCACGAATTCCTCTCTCCTGTGCTAACCTCTTCATCTCAGAGTAGCACTCGTAATATACGTCCTGTGTTATTTGCTGGATGTATTCCAATCTCTGTCTCCCTCTACATTTTTTGCCCTTTACAGCTCCCTCTAGTACCATGGAAGATATTCCCTCAGGTCTTAACAGATGTCGTATTATCCTGTCCCTTCTCCTTATCAGTGTTTACCAGATATTCCTTTCCTCCCCGATTATACGTAGAACTTCCTCATTCCTTACGTTATCAGTCCACTCAGTTTTCAACATTCGTCTGTAGCACCACATCTCAAATGCTTCGATTCTCTTCTGTTCCGGTTTTCGCACAGTCCATGTTTCACTACCATGCTATTCTGTAATCCAGATGTACATTCTCAGAAATTTCTTCCTCAAATTAAGGCCAATATTTGATATTAGTAGACTTCTCTTGGCCAGGAATGCCCTTTTTTGCCATTGTCAGTCTCGTTTAATGTCCTCCTTGCTCCGTCCATCATTGGTTATTCTACTACCTAGGTAACAGAATTCCTTAACTTGATCTACTTCGTGATCGTCAATCCTGATGTTAAGTTTCTCGCTGTTCTCATTTCTACTGCTTCTCATTACCATCAACTTACTTCAGTTTACTCTCAATCAATACTGTGTACTCATTAGACTGTTCATTCTGTTCAGCAGATCATGTCATTCTTCTTCCCTTTCATTCAGGATAGCAATGTCATCAAGGAATCACATCATTGGTATCCCTTCACCTTTAATTTTAATTCCACACCTGAACTTTTATTCCCATCATTGTTTCCTCGATGCGGAGATTGAATAGTAAGGTAGAAAGGCTATCTCCGTGTCTTACACACTTTTTAATACGAGCTCTTCGTTCTTGGTCGTCCACTCTTATTACTTCGTCTTGGCTGTTGTACATATTGTACATGACTCTCCTTATAGCTTAACCCTACTTTTTTTCAGAATTTCGAACACCTTGCCCATTTTACATTGCCGAACGCTTTTTCCGGGTCGACAAATCCTATGAACGTGTCTTGATTTTTCTTTAGTGTTGCTTCCAGTATTAACCGCCACATCAGAATTGCATCTCTCGTGCCTTTACTTTTCCTAAAGCCAAACTTTCGTCATCTGGCGCATCTTCAGTTTTCTTTCCCACTTTTCTGTATATTATTCTTGTAAGCAACTTGGATGCATGAGCTGTTAAGCTCATTAAGCGATAATTCTCACACTAGTCAGTTCTTGCCGTCTTCAGAATTGTGTAGATAAAGCTTTTCAGAAAGTCAGATGGTATGTCACCAGACTCATACATTCAACATACCAACGTGAATAGTCGTTTTGTTGCCACTTCTCGCGTTGATTTTAGAAATTATGGAGGAATGTTATCTATCCCTTCTGTTTTATTTGACCGTAAGTCCTCCAAAGCTCTTTTAAATTCTGGTCTAATAGTGGATCCCCTGTCTCTTCTAAATCGACTTCTGTTTCTTCTTCTATCACATCAGACTTTCAGTTTATTCTTTCCATCTATCCGCTCTATCGTCTGCGTTTAACAGTGGAATTCCCGTTGCACTCTTAATGCTACCACCCTTGCTATTAGTCTCACCGAAGGTTGTTTTGACTTTCCTGTATGTTGAGTCTGTCCATCCAACAATAATTTTTTTTTTTGGCCTTCAAATTTTTCCTGCAGCCATTTCGTCTTAGCTCCTCTGCACTTCCCACTTATTTCATTTCTCAGCGACTTGTATTTCTGTATTCCTGAGTTTCTCGGAACATTTTTACACTTCCTCCTTTCATAAGCCCGTATGCCAGATGGAAGACAGGCGAAGATGGCACCAGCAGAGAAACCGAAAACCAAACGCCAAATTGGACGACCAAGGCAGCGCTGGATGGACGACCTGGCGAAGGACCTAGCAACCCTGGGAATTGAAGACACCTGGTGGAACCGGGCACAAAACAGGAAGGAAAGGAGGCAGTTTGTGGAAGCAGCGCGTGGTCTGCAGGGCCTGTAATCGCCGAATATCTATCTATCTCCTTTCATCAATCAACTGAAGTATTTCTTCTGTTACCCATGGTTCATTCGCAGCTACCTTCTTTGTACCTATGTTTTCCTTCCCAACTTCTGTGATGGTTCCGTACTGAAGGCTAAAAGGCGAGCCACTACCTACTGCCTTAAGCCAACCTGCAGCCATTTGCCCGCGTTCAGTCGCTCCGCGGCTCTATGTCAGAAACTCCTCTAAGTGAAAGAGGACCCGGCAGCACGTCCTTCATTCACGCTAGATCTTGATTTTCGCTTTTGCCCATCGAACCCGGACCTGGCTTCAAGATATTGCTATTTTCATGTTGTACCACCCGACTGTCAACCACTGTGCCTCGCTGCCACGGTCAGGTTTGTCATGGTGCTGCTTCCGGCAATACGCCGACGTCAGCACCCGCTCGAGATACTTGAGCGGACTAACCCAGCCAGCAGTGTGGCTGGGCACGAAAGAGAGAAACTGACGTTTAAAGTTCTTGACGTTCAGCATTTGTCTAAGGACATAATCTTTCGCATTTAATAATAATGTGAACAAGTTCCAATAGTGTTCCACACTCCATGTACTTCAGTACCACAGATATCCAGAGGAACTGTTTTTTAGTCTACCTCTAGTGGAGCACTGCCTACAAAGCCCCTTAGCAACACAACCAGGCAAACTGATGAATTCGGCGGAATCCAGTCCAGCGGAGCTATGTGAGCTAACCAGAATTCAGCGGCAGTGGCGATGAGAACACAGTAGCTGAGCGTAATTAACAATGGTTCACTAGAGGCGGCTGCCGATAACATTCATCTTCGTATTCTCCAGCAGACTCACTTGCGTGGCTCGAAGTTACTTCGGATCGTTATCGATGCTTGTGATGCGACCAGAAAAACCATAGTGCGCGTGACTCTGCGTTTACACGTAGTCGTCCAACGATGACAAAGGCACAAGAATCTATGAAGGGTACTTAAATGAAAACTGAACACCTGCCACTACGGAACTACGAAGTGGTTCCATGCAGAAGTAATCATCACAAACATGAAAACATTTATCCCATTTGGAGATTAGACGATTAATTCGTGTTTCGTTGCACGCGATTGGGCGCTGACGGATCCATAACCGCTCCCAGCCTTACACTTCCTCATCCGAATGTAACCGACATCCACGCACGTCTCTCGTCAGGTCACGAGAGATACGATAACCGCACAGTGGAAGATCCGAGCTATACGGAGGATGCTGCAGTGTTTCCGAACCAAATAGCTCAAGCGTAGCTTCCGTCAGATTGGCGGTGTGGGGGCGGACTTTATCGTGAAACACGATGATTCCATCCCACAGCATTCCGAAGCTCGAGGGCAAATGGCAAAGCTAAACATCCCACGTCTCCCCGCTAAAGAAATCCTAAGCTGTCCCCAAAGCTTCCGGTTGGGTCATGATGACCTCCACCTTCGAATACACGGGCTCTCTTTTCGTCAGTTTCTTGAACGTGGAACCATAATCACTGCGCAGTGATAGGAAGACACTTTACAGTAACTGCGACATGCTGGGAAAGTCTAATCTAATTGCCCCACGACTATTCACGTCCGCCTTACCATGAAAGAAAATTACTTTAAGGAATTCTACTTCCACTGAATATGTGTGGCACCAGATAGAAGTTTGTTTTTGCTGTGTTAGTCCTTCGCAATAAACCTTTCAAAATATAGGCGGTGCACCACATGCAGCATAGACCAGCAAGATCTTCTGAGTGTTCTAAAACTTACAGTTGCTCTAAACTTTAGTAAATGGTAATGTCAGTGTAAGGTCTCCATATAGGAAATGCTCAAGTTACTGTACAGACATGTACCGCCCATTTCGCCTAAGCTGTTGTTACGTGGGACAAGGCAGCCAAGGCTGACATGCACGCAGACGTGATATCCAACGTCATGGGACACAGTGCCGTCGGTGCATGGGATGAGGTGGTTAACCGGTGGTAATTGTAGGCTTCAATTAAATCGCAAGCGTTTCAGGTTTCTTCTAGCTGGAGCCGGCACGGTAGCTCAGCGTATTCGGTCAGAGGGTTAGCAGCGCTCTGTAATAAAAAAAATAAAAAATGAGTTAACAGCTCAACACTGAACTTAAACGGGTGTCACTGGACATCCGCTCCAAACAAATGCAACGAACAAAATCGAACAAAAATGAGAACAATAAAAAAAGCTGGGTGGTAACGTTCTTGCCTCCAGTGCAAGCGGGCCCGCGTTCGATTCCCGGCCGGGTTGGAAGTTTCCTCCGCGTCATGGACAGGGTGTTGTGTTATCTCATCGTCATTTCATCCTCATCACAGGCATGCAAGTCGCCCAATATAGCATCGACTGAAATAAGACTTGCACTTGGCGGCTGAACTTCCACGGATGGGGACTCCAGGCCAATAATGCTACTCGCTCATTTCCATTTTTTTTTCTTTCACGAAAAGGGATGCGCGTCAGATACCTATGTTAGCTCTGTTAAAACACACATTCCCGCCTTTCTCCATGCACTTGCAATATTCGTGACCATTTAACGAAACAACATGGAAAGTTATACGTCCAGTCAATAGGAACTTTTGATTATAAATGTTCACCTTATCAAAAAAATCTCATTCCTGGCAGAGAGCGCACTTGCATTTACTAACATAAAATATTACAGAAATTATTCAACTGCATAAGAAAGTCCCACAGTGGTTTAGCAAACGCGAAGGTGGAAAAAAGGGTGCAGCGGAACATGAAACCTCTACCTTCTACTCCATCACGTGGGGCGTCTAACTAGCTACGCAACGCTGAAGATCTAGAATTAGCGTCCTTGTCTTCATAAGGCCTTACTCACTGAAACTGCATTAACTGACATTTAATTGTAAGAAAACCTAATAACAATGACATGTGTTTTATGAGTCTTAAATGTGCCGTTGCCTTAAAACGGGACTGGACTCGCATTTAGGAGGACGACGGTTCAATCCCGCATCCGGTCATCCTGATTTAGGTTTTCCTAATCGCTCCAGGCAAATGCCGGGATGGTTCCTTTGAAAGGACACGGCCGACGTCCTTCCCCATCCTTCCCTAATCCGATGACACCGATGACCTCGCTGTCTGGTCTCCTTCCCCAAACAACCCAACCCAACCCTTAAAACGGGTTACTTTCCTAACATGCAAGTGATAACGCGAAAGTAACTAAATACGAAAGTTCTTTAACCACAAATATGACGTTTCCCTTCAGTTTATTACTGAAAATCATAACAAAAGCGATTCGTTGTCGAGACCTTCAATTCGCTGGCGCTAAAGAAAGCATATATTCATAGGATGCAAGGTATAAAACCCACTGAATATGGGCTTCAACTGGTCACAACATGGTGTCTTGTTGTCTGCTTGTGACTAAGGAGCGTTCTTGCTTCCCATTGGGTCTACTTTACGTGGCACGATTGTATTGTATTGTTTTGTATTGAACTGGGGACCTAGAAACGATGGTACACAACCCCACAACTGGCTACAGAAGTACACTCACCCCACTGCCGCCCTCAGGGTTACTGTGCAGTTCGGCCCCCTGTGGACCCCCCCCCCCCCCCCTCCTTCCAGGGAACGTCTCACGCCAGACGAGTGTATCCCATATGTTGGCATGGTAGAGAAATGGTGGTGTACACGTACGTGGAGTATTTGTTTGCACAGCAATCGCCGACACATAGTGTAGCTGAGGCGGAATAAAGGGAACGCGCCCGCATTGGCCGAGGCATGTGGTAAACCGCCTTAAAAACTATCCACAGATTGGCCAGCACACCGGACCTAGACACTAATCCGCCGGGCGGATTCGTGCCGGGGACCGGCACGCCTTCCCGTCCGGAAAGCAGTGCGTTAGACCGCGTGGCTAACCGGGCGGGCACGTGGCACGATGCTGAAATGTCACAGAAGTTATTGTGTGTTCCAAGCGACAGTATAATTCTTCAACCTGAAATAGCAGGAAGTAACGTCACTCAAATCGTAGAGCGCCACGTCGGCGTTAGCTAACTTGTCCTGTATAGATGCCGGCTTGTGTGGCCGAGCGGTTCTAGGCGCTACAGTCTGGAACCGCGCGACCGCTACGGTCGCTGGTTCGAATCCTGCCTGGGGCATGGATGTGTGTGATGTCCTTAGGTTAATTAGGTTTAAGTAGTTCTAAGTTCTAGGGGACTGATGACCTTAGAAGTTAAGTCCCATAGTTCTCAGAGCCATTTAAACCATTTGAACCTGTATAGCTTCTAAACCAGCAAAAGAAAAGCTGCATAGTTCAGTATTTACTGACTCAAAACTATTGTGCTTTGAGTAGATACCTAGTCGGACGGTCTGCAGCCTGTAACCAGACCCGTAATGACTGTTTCCGTTTGGAGCCATTATTTTACCTCACATGGATGTCACATTTATGTGCAACTCAGTCTTGATGGATGACGCACATGTGACATGGCCATCTCGAGCCACGCTTCTCCCTTGCTGCGTGTGGAGGCTGCCGGCTGTTGTCGTGCAAGCAGAAGCGCCGCGCCTCGTTGAGAACAAGAAGCTCCGGCGTGCTGTTTTGCCGCTTCCACCGTCGCCGCCGCTGCTGTTGGTAATACACCGCTGGGAACGCGCCAACACGGTGTGCGGAAGGCTTCATCCTCAATGGATGGCTGGTGGAGGATAAAGTGAGAGAGGTGGGTGGGGGCAGCGGGTGGAGAAAGCGAGCGAGAGAGAGAGGGAGGGAGAGAGAGAGAGAGAGAGAGAGAGAGAGAGAGAGAGAGAGAGAGAGAAGGCATGGTGTTGGTGGTCGTCTTTTTGCTGAGTGACCGTCTGTCCGCAGCAGCAAACTGCTCAACGACTGTGAACGAAGTACGCCGAACGCACTGTGAAAATAAAAAATTCTCCAGTCCATCAACAAAGCACAGGGTGACCCTAAAGTCGTCCACCGAATACGAACGTTTATTTCTAAGGACCTTTGCTACATACAGCTATGTGGTTTGTTGCAATAGGCAACTAAACTTATGGTGATTTTTACAGATACATCTCCACGTGTAGGGCAGTGTTGCCTAAATGGTAGTACTCTTGATATTTTATCTGTTGTATACGTGGCATAACAAGTATAAGTGCAGATACTTCCTGCAGAGACTGGGACTTGATACTGAACAACATTACATCAGTATTTACTCCGTTTGCAGACTATTTATTACAACAGTATGTTTGTAGGTTGGTTAGCAGCTTCAAGTACATGCAGCAAGGGCAAGGCGTAAAGGCTGGTTTTCCCCTGTGTGTAAAATCGTTAATCTATACTGACACATGTAGTCCACTTAGCTGTGCAGTACAACTGTGCAGAAAACATAAGGTTGTAAAGTTTGTGGGGAGACTGTCTCATGCAGAGAAAAGACAACTAATAAAGTGACATGTGTGCTTAATAGGGTACCACAAACAGAAACACCTACACTTAAACCTTTAAACCCTGTATATAAGGCACGGTATGTGTCTAAGATCTCCTCCCAAATCCATGGATCGATATCAACCAAATTTGCCACATAAACGGCAGGATGTACAAGTCTCTCAGCACAGTGGACTTCATAACCGCTAAAACATGTGCAAAAGGCGGTTTTTCCAGCCCCTGACATATAGGCGTCCCTGCATGATGTGTGTGTTGTGTGGGAAAAGTATCAGCCTGCCAACTCAACCAGCTTACATGCTGGGAGGAAGAAACAGTTTTCTTGTCCCCAGTGTGTAGGCTGATCTTTGTGATTGTCGTGTTGTAGTACTATCAGCCAGCTCTATAGACCTGCTTTGTATCGTGGCTTGTGTGTGTGAGACAAATAAATTATTTTCCAGCTCCTGGTGTGTAGCCAGTCCTGCATGACAAATGTATTGTGGGGATAGTATCAGCCTGCTTTATCGAACAGTATTTCAGGGACTACATGTGGCAATCAGCATGGCTTAAGGAACTTTTAAAAGGATAGAGTACAGGGTTGACAGAGAGAAGGGAAGGCGAAAATGGACAGAGAGAGAGCGAAGAAGCACGAGACAAGTAGGAGGTGCATAGGGGCTGTCAGTACGTGGAAAAGAAAGATTGAGGGAGGAGGATATGGTCAGAGAGAGGGAATGGTCAGAGAGAAGGGGGTGGATGAAGTGGACAAAGAGAGGGGAGAAGGAAATGAAGAGAGAAAGTGGTTAGGGTGGTGGAGATACACAGATAGAGGTTGAAGGAAGAGGTGGCCACAGAGAGGGGGAGAAGGACGTGTGTCCAATATGTGTTGAACACACACTTGTGTACACCAAGCCACGAGGTAAGCGCTAGTATATTGCAGCCTGAACAGTAACGTAAAAATTCATTCAAACAACATCATGTTCAAGTGCAGGGTGTTCTTCTTGGCATCTGACCGAAAAATAGGAAATTCTGACCTCGCAAAAATCACTTTATCATTCCTCTGTTTTACATATGAGTTTCTGTGGTGCCTTCCCTGAAGTCTCGAAAACGCTTCCTCTAGATAGGTGTAGTTGCAGATCTAAATTTCTTCTTCTTTGCCTCAGTAAGCCTTTATTATTATTATTATTATTATTATTATTGGTTTGATTACGTAAGTTCTCTTTCGACAGACAAGCTTTAAGCGAACACGATCTTTTCAAATGTAAAAATGTGCTCTTCCACTTCGTTTCCAACTTCGTTGGGAACCACTTTACTGTTTTTGTATGTCCATCCTCTTGACAGAAGGTTTTTGGGACGGCAGCCTTTTAATATTGTGAGAAAATAAAACGCCTAAAGCCGTCCTTGTGATTTTATTTATTTTGCTGCAACCAGTGTCGGCGCTTAAGTGTGCCACCTTCAGACTGCTGTTGACCCCTATATATATCGCACCAGTGAACAGCATAACTGGATGCCCAGACTATCTGAAAACTCAGGTGTCAGCACTCTTTGTGATTTCATTTAAGTTTTCAGGTAATCTGCGTATCCACTTATGCTGGCCACTGATGCGATATATATAGGGATACCATGAAGATATATAGGGAGAGTTTGATGATGGTGCATTGAAGTGCCGAAACTGGTTGCAACAAAATGAATAAAATTATAAGGAAGGCTAAGGTGTTTTGCCTTCTCACACATTATTGTGGCCAAAAAATTTTATATTTCAGTTTGCATTTTTGTTTTATTTTCTGTCTCTTCTCTGTCGGCTTAGGCTCATTTCACATGCGGTCACATTCATTTAACCCACAATCATCAGGTATACTGTTGCAGATGAATAAATTCATACAACATTATAAAAAATTATATTTATTAATTTAGGACACAGGTTACATTAGAATATTCATCACATAATTTACAAGTATTATGTTGCAGTAACAATGCTGGAGTCATTTTTCAAAGCTCGCTAAAATAGCAAGATTCTCAAATTGTACCGGACAGTATTATAGGCAACGTTACCATTGTCTAATTGTCAGTTTCTCTTCAAACTAACACCAACGAATACAGATTCGAGAATGTTTGAAAACTAGATTACTTCATCTGCAATCACTCCTAAATGAAACATTATGTCACCACTTACTTATAATAGTAATTACAGAAGTAGTAATTACAGAAGTAAATATCCTCGGGGTTGTGAAGCAACTTAAATCAATAAAAGCGGGCCTTCCGGTACAGACTTTATACCAATTAGATACCTATCAAAGTGGCGCAGTGGTTAGTACACTGGACTCGCATTCGGGAGGACGACGGTTCAATCCCGCGTCCGGCCATCCTGATTTAGGTTTTCCGTGATTTCCCTAGATCACTTCAGGCAAATGCCGGGACGGTTCCTTCGAAAGGGCACGGCCGATTTCCTTCCCCATCCTTCCCTAATCCGAGCTTGTGCTCCGTCTCTAATGACCTCGTTGTCGATGGGACATTAAACACTAATCTCCTCCTCCACCTATCAAAGAATGCTGATGCAATATCTCCCTGCTTAACAATCCTATACAGCCGATCGCTCGACGAAAGATCCATACCCACAGAGTCGAAAGTTGTACAAGTAACGCCAATTTTCACGAAAGGCAGTAGGAGTAATCAATTAATTTACTGGCCAATATCATTAACATCGATATCTAGCAGAATTTTGGAGCATATATTGTGTTCCAACATTGTGAATTACCTCCGAGAGAACGGTCTGTTGACACAGTCAACACGGATTTAGAAATCTTCGTTCTTGGGAAACACAACTAACTCTACACACACGAAGTGTTGAGTGCTACTGACAAGGTATTTCTAGATTCTCACAAGGTTTTTGTCACAGTACCGCAGTACCTTCGTAGTGCAATTGCATGCTTATGGAATTTCGTCTAAGTTACGTGACTGGATTCGTGGTTTCCTGTCATTGAGGTCACAGTAACTGACGGAAAGTCGTTGTGTAAAACAGAAGTGATTCCTGGCGTTCCCCTAGGTAGTGTTACGGGCTCTCTGCTGTTACTTACGTATATAAACGATTTAGCCGTCTTAGTTTGCTTGCAGATGACGCTATCGTTAATCGTCTAGGGAAGTCGTCAAACAAATTGCCCGACGATTTAGTAAAGTTATATGTGTGGTGCGAAAATTGGCATTTGACCCTAAATAATGAAAAGGATGAAGTCATCCAAATGAGCGCCTAAAGGAACTCGTTAAACTTCGGTTACACGATAAATCAGTCTCATCTAAAAGCAGTAAATTCAACTAAATACCTAGGAAATACAATTACGAATATCTCACGCTGGAAAGAACACACAGAAAATATTGTGGGAAAGGCAAATCAGAGACTGCATTTTGTTGGAAGAACACTCAGAAAATGTAACAGATATACTACATAGACAGCCTACACTACGCTTCTCCGTCCTCTTTTAGACTACTGATGCGCGGTCTGGGATCCTTACCAGATATGGTTAACGAAGTTCGAGAAAGTTCAATGAAGAGCAGCACATTTTGTATCATCCCGAAGTAGGGGAGAGTGTGTCACTGATATTATACACTATTTGGGGCGGACATCATTAAAACGAAGGCGTTTCTCGCTGGTGGGAAATATTCTCAGCCGGCCGCTGTGGCCGAGCGGTTCTAGGCGCTTCAGTCCGGAACCGCGCTGCTGCTACGGTCGCAGCTTCGAATCCTGCCTTGGGCATGGATATGTGTGATGTCCTTAATTTAGTTAGGTTTAAGAAGTTCTAAGTCTAAGCGACTGATGACCTCAGATGTTAAGTCCCATAGTGCTTAGAGCCATATGCACCATTTCAGTTTTTGAATCTTCCCCCGAAATTTCATTCATCAACTCTCTCCTCCGAATGCGAAAATATTTAGTTGACGCCGACCTACTTAAGGAGACACCATTATTATAGTAAAATAAGGGAAATCAGAGCTCGCACAGAAGGATATAGGTGTTCCTTTTTCCGCGCGTTGTTCGAGATGGGAATAACAGGGAATTATTGTGAAGGATGCACTACCTTTTTTTTTGTCATCAGGTTACTGACTGGTTCGATGCGGCCCGCCACGAATTCCTTTCCTGTGCTAACCTCTTCATCTCAGAGTAGCACTAGCTCCCTCTAGTACCATGGAGGTCATTCCCTCATGTCTTAGCAGATATCCTATCATCCTGTCCCTTCTCCTTATCAGTGTTTTCCACATATTCCTTTCCTCTCCGATTCTGCGTAGAACCATCTCATTCCTTACCTTATCAGTCCACCTAATTTTCAATATTCGTCTATTGCACCACATCTCAAATGCTTCGATTCTCTTCTGTTCCGGTTTTCCCACAGTCCATGTTTCACTACCATACAATGCTGTACTGCAAACGTACATCCTCAGAAATTTCTTCTTCAAATTAAGGCCGGTAATTGATATTTGTAGACTTCTCTTGGCCAGAAATGCCTTTTTTGCCATAGCGAGTCTGCTTTTGATGTCGTCCTTGCTCCGTCCGTCATTGGTTGTTTTACTGCCTAGGTAGCAGAATTCCTTAACTTCATTGACTTCGTGACCTTCAATCCTGATTTTAAGTTTCTCGCTGTTCTCATTTCTACTACTTCTCATTACCTTCGTCTTTCTCCGATTTACTCTCAAACCATACTGTGTACTCATTAGACTGTTCATTCCGTTCAGCAGATCATTTAATTCTTCTTCACTTTCACTCAGGATAGCAATGTCATCAGCGATTCGTATCATTGATATCCTTTCACCTTGTATTTTAATTCCACTCGTGAAACTTTCTTTTATTTCCATCATTGCTTCCTCGATGTACAGATTGAAAAGTAGGGGCGAAAGGCTAGCCTTGTCTTACACCCTTCTTAATACGAGCACTTCGTTCTTGATCGTCCACTCTTATTATTCCCTCTTGGTTGTTGTACATATTGTATATGACCCGTCTCTCCCTATAGCTTACCCCTACTTTTTTCAGAATCTCGAACAGCTTGCACCAATTTATATTGTCGAACGCTTTTCCAGGTCGACAAATCCTATGAAAGTGTCTTGATTTTTCTTTAGCCTTGCTTCCATTATTAGCCGTAACGTCAGAATTGCCTCTCTCGTCCCTTTACTTTTCCTAAAGCCAAACTGATCGTCACCTAGCGGATTCTCAATTTTCTTTTCCATTCTTCTGTATATGATTCTTGTAAGAAGCTTCGATGCATGAGCTGTTAAGGTGATTGTGCGATAATTCTCGCACTTGTCAGCTCTTGCCGTCTTCGGAATTGTGTGGATGATGCTTTTCCGAAAGTCAGATGGTATGTCGCCAGACTCATATATTCTACACACGAACGTGAATAGTCGTTTTGTTGCCACTTCCCCCAATGATTTTAAAAATTCTGATGGAATGTTATCTATCCCTTCTGCCTTATTTGACCGTAAGTCCTCCAAAGCTCTTTTAAATTCCGATTCTAATACTGGATCCCCTATCACTTCTAAATCGACTCCTGTTTCTTCTTCTATCACGTCAGACAAATCTTCACCCTCATAGAGGCTTTCAGTGTATTCTTTCCTCCTATCTGCTCTCTCCTCTGCATTTAACAGTGGAATTCCCGTTGCACTCTTAATGTTACCACCGTTGCTTTTAATGTCACCAAAGGTTGTTTTGACTTTCCTGTATGTTGAGTCTGTCCTTCCGAAAATCATATCTTTTTCGATGTCTTCACATTTTTCCTACAGCCATTTCGTCTTAGCTTCCCTGCACTTCCTATTTATTTCATTCCTCAGCGACTTGTATTTCTGTATTCCTGAATTTCCCGGAACATGTTTGTACTTCCTCCTTTCATCAGTCAACTGAAGTATTTCTTCTGTTACCCATGGTTTCTTCGCAGCTACCTTCTTTGTACCTATGTTTTCCTTCCCAACTTCTGTGATGGCCCTTTTTAGAGATGTCCATTCCTCTTCAACTGTACTGCCTACTGCGCTATTCCTTATTGCTGTATCTATAGCGTTAGAGAACTTCAAACGTATCTCGTCATTCCTTAGTACTTCCGTATCCCACTTCTTTGCGTATTGCTTCTTCCTGACTAATGTCTTGAACTTCAGCCTATTCTTCATCACTACTATATTGTGATCTGAGTCTATATCTGCTCCTGGGTACGCCTTACAATCCAGTATCTGATTTCGGAATCTCTGTCTGACCACGATGTAATCTACTTGAAATCTTCCCGTATCTCCCGGCCTATTCCAAGTATACCTCCTCCTCCTGTGATTCTCGAACAGGGTATTCGCTATTACTAGCTGAAACTTGTTACAGAACTCAATTAGTCTTTCTCCTCTTTCATTCCTTGTCCCAAGCCCATATTCTCCTGTAACCTTTTCTTCTACTCCTTCCCCTACAACCGCATTCCAGTCGCCCATGACTATTAGATTTTCGTCCCCCTTTACATACTCCATTACCCTTTCAATATCCTCATACACTTTCTCTATCTCTTCATTTTCAGCTTGCGACGTCGGCATGTATACCTGAACTATCGTTGTCGGTGTTGGTCTGCTGTCGATTCTGATTAGAACAACCCGGTCACTGAACTGTTCACAGTAACACACCCTCTGCCCTACCTTCCTATTCATAACGAATCCTACACCTATTATACCATTTTCTGCTGCTGTTGATATTACCCGATACTCATCTGACCAGAAATCCTTGTCTTCCTTCCACTTCACTTCACTGACCCCTACTATATCCAGAATGAGCCTTTGCATTTCCCTTTTCAGATTTTCTAGTATCCCTACCACGTTCAAGCTTCTGACATTCCACGCCCCGACTCGTAGAACGTTATCCTTTCGTTGATTATTCAATCTTTTTCTCATGGTAACCTCCCCGTTGGCAGTCCCCTCCCGGAGATCCGAATGGGCGACTATTCCGAATCTTTTGCCAATGGAGAGATCGTCATGATACTTCTTCAATTACAGGCCACATGTCCTGTGGATACACGTTACGTGTCTTTAATGCAGTGGTTTCCATTGCCTTCTGCATCCTCATGTCGTTGATCATTGCTGATTCTTCCGTCTTTAGGGGCAATTTCCCACCCCTAGGACAAGAGAGTGCCCTGAACCTCTATCCGCTCCTCCGCCCTCTTTGACAAGGCCGTTGGCAGAATGAGGCTGACTTCTTATGCCAGAAGTCTTCGTCCGGCAATGCTGATTATTTATCAAAATTTAGGCAGTGGCGGGGATCGAACCCTGGACCGAAGACGTTTTGATTATGAATCAAAGACGCTACCCCCTTTTTTTTACTGTGTTATCAACCTTGAGTTGTGTTCCAGTGTGCTGGTGTACCATCACACTCGGGATTATTTGTTCGCCAGTCCTTAGATGAAACCGTTCCTCACAGATCGGTAGAGGAGATTCAACATCGAAATCCCACGTCCACCAGAAAGAATATGTCTTGACTCTTTTGTGTGGTTACATGAAGGATAAAATGTTCAACAGTTCCTGATGCTGTGAAGCTGTGAAGTAAGTGTTGTCGGCAAAGACATGGAGAGAAATTCAGTACTTCCTATAATATCTTCCGGAAATCAACGGATGGCATGTGGAAGTGTATCCATAAAGAATTATATGAATTTAAGATACATTTGCAACAAGCTGCGCAAAAAGTGAAGCATAGTTTCTCAGAAATAATTTGTTTTAACCAAAAAAATTTTGGATTTTGTTCAGGAATATTATCTGAGTATTCTAGTATGAGCGACCCATGGTCTCCAATGGCTTGTTAGACGTTATTACGTAATTACGATTACCTGCATCGTTACACCAAACACCGTTGTCTATGATTGTACCTTCAGGTATGTGAAAAAATGTGTATAAGCAACCACCAAAACGTGGAATACAAAACGATGTCTCATAGGCACCTGTACAAAATTACAACGATGTGACGTACGTTTTGACGGCCACTTTATACAACACCGCTGCAATTTCATTTTTGGACATAAAGCCGTGGTCCGAGGCGTACCTCTATGCCTAACGTTTCATTCTTCCACTGCTGGATATTTCATCAAAGGCGTTAACGATTCAGAGAGCTATGGAAAACTCGAGCAAGAACAGAAAGCCGAACTGTTTGTATGTATCCTCGCAACGGTTGGTTCGTGACGTCATCAGACCACTGCCCCGCTTCTAGTGGGGAACAGTTCGCGCTGTTTTTTTGAACTATAGCTCACGACTTCCTTCTTCGTTTCTGTTTTGAAAATTGTTTTTATCCTTTAGAGTTTCTGCGGCCTCTCTTTTTATTTTATTTCTTTATTGATTTGGTCTTCACCACTATAACACTATTTAGCCACGGACAGGTGCATTATGGCTTCTCTGTATACCATAGCGTGCTAATTATTAGACTTTTTCAGACAATTTCTACACAAAAGAAGGAGGACTGAAATTAGACAAGCTGTGGGCCCTGCTGCTAAATAAAGCAGTGCTAACTCTTCCCTACTAAAAGCTTTATCACATAAGTCGGCTCGACTCCGCGGTCTTAGCCAGGGGTCTGATGACATCAAGAACAGACCTTGGCGTGGATACGCTTAAACAGTTCGGCTTGCTGAGCTTGTTTGAGTTTGTAATAGGTTTCTGGCTCTTTGAAGCCTCGATGAACTCTCCAACATTGAAAGACGAAATGTTAGGCAGAGAATTATGTCTTGGACCACGGCAATAATCGGATATCATCGATATTGTGGTTGCTGTCACCACAGAAACAGGCCAGCATGGCGTCGTTGCCACCTGCATTCACGAGGTGAGTACCGGCCAACTCTTCACGGTAAACCTTTCCGTACGTCCCTGTATCACGTACAGTAGTTATAACATCGCAGGGGAGCCGTCCTTATACAGGGCCGAGAATTTCTGGATGATAGCTTCATGGTAAAGAGCTGTTATCAATAGCAAGCAGAGCGAGTGAACGGAACAAGTTTGTTTCCATACAGGACACACAGCATCGACATTTTCGCTTTTTGCAGACGTATTCAGTGCAGTACAGGTACAAAGATAATTGGGGGAAAGAAGTCAAACGAAACGCAGTTACTCTGTTACAGGAAACCACAGGTGCCTGTTAACAAATTGTACAGAAACTATACTTGGGCAAACTCTGATACTTTGTTGATGAAATTCGGCATTACCCAGTAGAATGGCTAATTTGTCCAAACTTTTGTCAGACAAAAGAGGTTCATTTTCATCTATAGTGTTTAGTCGCAATTGTTTTCACCCTTCCTGCCAGATTAAATGTCTGTCGGACCGTCACCCGAATCTATATCCACGTGTTTCACAGGTAATGTTCTTACCGACAGCGGAAAATATCCATTCACAACCTCAAAAATTTGGTGTAGGAATTCTCAGTGACTCACTTTCGTATAGGGAACGGAAAAAATGTGCAGGCACCAAAAACACAACCCACTACCTAGTCTAACAGGTAGTAGGGAAACCGTTGGCGTTCAAAACACCTTCCAGTAATCTCAGAATGCATAAATAAAGGTCCTTTATTATTTTCAAGCGAATATTAAACCTTCACCATCCTCACCTGAAATTGCTGCTATTTTCCAGGAAGAATGGTGTAAGTGCATACAGATCACGCGCCCTTCTCTCGAAACTAGACCACAGAAACTCTTGAGATCCGACCCGGGGAGATGTGACAGTTCATCCTCGTGCTCACGAAACCAATCCTGGACGATGATGTGTGAATATGTGCCCTGTTCCGTTTGATCACAGCGTCATCTTTGGTGAACAACATTGTACCATGGCATGGTCCTAACCAGCCAAAATATTCACATAATGTTTGGCGTAATGCGACCTTGCATATGAACATCGGGTCCATGGAAAACCACGTTATGGAGGCCTAAATCATCACTATACCACTGCCATGTTTCACCCCTCCGGTATAAGGTCAGCCAGAAGGAGAAAACTTTATGAAACACGACTCATCCGACGAAATGATTTTCTTCTGTTACTCCACAGTCCATGTTTTACGACATCGGCCCCACGTTTTCCTGTAACGGGCATTTGTATCAGTGATGAGTGGGTTTGGAATTTCAGTTCTCTGGTCGGGGGTTCCTTCTGTTGTTTTGGTTCTGACAGGGTTCGTGAGTGCGACATTCAATTCTGCAGCGATTTTTGCATTTGTCGTCCTCTCATTTTTCGTCATAATCCTCTGACCTTACGTCACAACCAGTCAGCACACACTCTCGTCCGCGCTGTGACTTGTTCAGTGATGTTTCCCCGCTTTGCTCCTATGCGGTACAAATCTTCGGTACGATGCCACTTAAAATGCCGAACACATTGACTACCTTGGTTACGGAAAAAATAGCATACTAGTATTGACAACCCTCCCACACTCCAATTCAGTGAGCTACGACATAAAGCATTTACAACTACAGAGAACACAGTTCTGACCATGAATAACATGTGCATTGTATGAGAACTTTGCACAGGTGACGTTTGTGGTCAAATTCAACAGCACAATCTGCAGCCTTGCGTGTTCAAGCATACATCTGTCACGGCGTTTCCGTATGAAGTGTGGCTGCAGTACCTTCTGTCAGTCCACAGTGTTCACATGTAAATAATGTACAAGGACAGTGGTTAATGGGATCTGTCCAAAATGTCCAAATATGTGTGAAATTTTATGGGACTTAACTGCTAAGGTCATCAGTCCCTAAGCTTACACACTATTTAAGCTAAATTATCCTAAGGACAAACACACACACCTATTCCCGAGGGAGGACTCGAACCACTGCCGGGACCAGACGCACAGTCCATGACTGCAGCGTAATTGGATCTGTGTTAAGTATGTTAACAACGTTAAGAGTTTTAGATACGACGATGACATATATACATGTCGGAGGACGTTTAAAGTTTCAGATGTGCTGGAACAGTCGTTTTGCAATATAACACTTGATAATGTCCTTAACGCCATATTTTTAATAGTGAAAATAAATAATTTCTTCATTCAGTGGCGAATTGTTGTCCTTCAGAATTATTAGTTAATTTGTAATGTGTCAGTTATTTTGCAGACCCCTCTTCTAAGAATCAGACAAGTCACACCAACTTAGTAGAGAGAACTGAAAAACCGTGGAACTCTGTAGAGATAATTTCAGAGCGGATGCAGAATGAGATTGACAGAAGCGTCAGAGTGAAACGAGGTTGACCTCGGGTCGCTTCTGCTGCAGCGAGGCTCGGCGGCTAAGCGGCGCCCTCTTCCTTTCCGTCGCTTAATGAAGGACGCCGCCCTCTTTGAAACTGACCGCCATTTCCAGGGCAGACTGCCACTTGTCACAGAACCTTGCTGGTCGCTCTACAGTTACGAATGGCCAGACGCCACAGAGTGTCCTTTCTCTGGGGGCTTGCCGCGGAATGGTTGGCGTTCTCTACTCTGCAGGACGTTAAGTGCTGTAATGTCTCAAACACGTACGTCACTTTCGTTATGGACTATTGTAACGAAACGAAAACTACCGCTTTTGTATTGTAAGCTGGAGCATAATCATCACCCAAGTAACATCTACAACGATACGAGTTCTCATCTACTGTTTTTCATCAGTAATAGTCGGCCGCCAAGTGAATCCATACTGCTCCTACATGTTTTACAATGTCATCTGTGCACTCACAAAATACCGACTTATTTTGTTATCTTTTAAATTCCGACAAAGGACGCTTGCCCTATCGACTACGCATTGTGGCCTGACTTCGTGCACCATCCACTATAAAACTCTTTTCAGTACAGTCGTACTTACATCTTCCATTCCAGTCCGGTCCCCGAGTGTCTTACCTTTCTGCCTTCGTGCTCAACTTCTCTCCACTGTTCCCTGTGCAAACCTCAGATTGTAAATGATTATCACTGGAGTTTCACTCTACCATAACTACACTACATAAATATAGTAAATGGTAGGATTACCGGTAGTACTGGCAGAATTGGTAGGGAAAGATACACAAATCAATGTGTAGGAGAGAGATTGCGAACCGACGATTTCCCTCTGTTTTTTGTTTGCTTGGTTGCTTGTGTTTTTTTTTTTTTAATTTACAGAACGGCAACCGCATGTCATTCCGTGTTAGTTCATTGTGTATTTCATGTATTTACGGCATATAAATTGCGTTTTACACGGAATAAAAATTGGTTGATGGCGTAATGTTGGGCTTTTATGTAACCAAAGCAATTACTTTTGAGGCAAGTACAGTTTACAGGCGGAAAAATAAAAAATAAATGTAATTAATATTCTTATTTTGTATTCAGTAGAACGTTCCTTATCATAGTCAAAGGCAAGAGTTTCCTGTTATTACTGATAATGCGAAAATTGTTTTCTTTAATTTTACTGAAACATCCCTCTGTTTCACGTTACAAATTAACAATTTTAGAATAAAACTTGAATTAAACATTGACAGTTTCAGTTTTGCTACAAATATTGTTAATTTATTTGTAACAGACTGGAGGATAACAATGTACAAAAAAAGTGTTCCCTGGGCTACATGGCTGTTTATACATCCTCGTTCGGTTTCAAGAGAGTTTATCGCTTCCAGTTTTTAGGGGAGTCAAGGAAGACACTGATCACCTCTGATAAAAAGCGATTGTTATGAGGTAAACCCCTAAAAGTGTGCAACACACCACCTAAAGTCCTTGTAACGCACGTACGACCTTAACTGATCACAGTTACCAGGAAAACTATCCTAGTCTACAATAGCCTACGGTAATTTTACAGCCTCAACGTATGACTACTGCCCAGAGCTGCAGGTCCACGGTTGGAGGTGAACTTCCAAATTCATAAATGTAGAACAATCTTAAATTGTTTTCCTTCTGGGTGCAAACAACAACATGAGACCAATGCACTGAGAACGACTAAAGTATCTAGTTGCCTCGGTGAGTCAGCGTTGCCACCTGTCCCCATAGCCAAAAATAAAGTACCGCCATTTTGGAAACATAAGGACATTCGTCGTCTGGTAAAGCGTCTGCCAAGACTCTCGTCACAACAACCGCCCAAGCAAGTGTTACTACCAGAAATAATGTAGTGGGCTAGCGACGTCATTTCCTTGTCCTCAGACAAACACGGCGTCAGAATCACGATGAGTCTTTTGACTCAAATAAGTATCATGCAAATTTAAAGTATGTTTGTGGGCAGATACGCCAGTGCACCCAAGTGACATTGGGAATCCCCCACAGATTGCTAGATCTAGTTGTGTGTTACAATGTTTGGACTGAACTGTTTTGAGTGGGGTGGAAAAGGAATAAAGCATACAAAAAGAAAAATCACATGGAAAATATCAAAATACAAACGTCACAGAACGTTATCATGATATACAACAAACGATTCCGTTTCATCAGACTATTACAAATAATACTCGATTTCGTGAACGCGAAGTACCATGAAGTTATTGGTATGCCTTTATCGATGTTCTAATTAATAAGTAGTAATTAAAACGTCTTTTAGGAAAAATTGCGTGTCAGAAGTGAGTTAATTTTACCTTCTGCTTTGACTGAAATGCAAGCCATTTCCCACGACACCCTTTATTTCACTCCGAAACAGAGGATGTTCTGAGTTCCAGTATATGTTAGTGAAGGTGGAGATTGTTCCCAAAAGATAAACCAATCACGAAAACTTAGCCACAATAAGAACTCTGATAAGGTGTACAGAAGTAAGAATGTGAAAAAAAACCAATAATTTAAAGCAGTTTTGTGTAGGGCTCGAAAGTGTTATGTTACATCAGAACTAAAGCTTATTTCGTAGAATGTAGGTTATGAGAAACAAAGCAGTTTTCATCTGAAGCAACCGATTCGGAATAATCTACTGGTCGCCATCGATCTAGAATTCATGAAAAGCGCTGCGAATTCAATAGAATTACATCGCAACTGCATTAGGCCGAATCTAGAAATGCACACTGAATGTAAATTCCAGTTCAGTCACATTGGAATATTTATTTTGAAAACTGTACAGTTAAAAAAAACAGTCGACGCAAATTTAATTATTTATTTTCTCATTTTTCATCCAACTGTCATTTTCAACTGGTCTAAATACAAAAAGCAATCCATTATTTCTATACATTCATTGTTAATTTGTAGTCTTGTCTTTTTGGTTTGTTCGTTATACAGTAAGTTAGTCGTCTTTATAATTCATTTTCAGCCGACGTTCTGATCAGGCCCATTACGTTATTACTTTCGGCGTCAAAGTTTATCTGCACTGGAACAAACAGTAACATGTCGTCAAGGGAAAAGAAAACGTAGGATTACGTATTAGTGAAAAAGAAAACGTTTCTCAGCTTAGTAATCAGTCCTCTATGACTACGGGGAATAGGTTTAGTGACTGAATGTTCTTGAATGGGTCCTCTATCAATTTCCGTACCTCATTTTCCTTACAGAGTCTAATGGAAACTGCAGCACTGACGTATAATTTCTTTTTCATACCAGGGTGGGACAGTCGGATCCTCTAGTGAAGACTTAGTTCGAATTGTGTCGAAAACTTCCTCAAAATTTATGACTCTATACTCATTTATATGTTCTATAATTTCGTTCATTGTGCTGTATTCACTTTCGAAAGCCAGATTCTTCCGTTGTTTGATTAAGATTAATCGTTTTCCTCTCCGTATGGCTGGTGATAACTTTAATGAATATCTTGAAAGTCTGAAATCTGTTTACAATACAAGTAATCTTAAGTAACATGGTTGTACACTGTATTACCCAAACTTTTCATTTTTATATGACAACACTCTATGTTTCACTTCAATTTTCTGGCGATAATTTGACAACAAGACTAAAAGTACATTCTTCAAATATTTCACCAACTGAAATCATCTAATAAACATTGTGTTTCCTATAGCTGTATGGAAGTACTTATTTGTTGTAACGAAACGACACTCTTTTGATTCTGTCATTAGTTACATTATAAAAAAATTAGAACACGTGTACCCCGCTAATTAATATTAGTAGCGAAACGTTTGGTGCGAGCAACAGCTCACTAAATGATAACTTCAAGTCGGCAAGCTACATTAGATTATTTGACACTGACTGAGGCGGATTTGACAATTTCTGTGCTCCTCAAGCTTGTACTTCGTTTTAGCACCTGCTTCGATGCAAGCAGTTACTTGGGTTTTGCCGTTCTCTCTACTTTTTCGTCGTTAGGAGAAATCAGAGTCCATTATAATGAAACCATATTCGTTTGGGTAACTTTGCGAAGGTTACTAACTATACAGAGAAGATACGTCGTCCTCAAACAGCTTGAGTCGAAATGTTGAAAAACTTACGAAATATTAATTGTGCCTTTCTTACATAGGCCAGCAATCATATCAGGAATATGCAAGTAGTTAAATGTACATTGGATGGTTTTCCAAAATTTAGTAGTACTGTAGCCGAAACTGGATGGACTCTTAACTGTTGGGAACATTGCCAGACGTTATTTTAATTTAAGATTTCAATGTTTCATTTCATTCCACTGTACCTTGTAATAAATATATTAGTAGGTTCTTATGAAATTAAGAGTGCACACCCTCTATATTGATAAGTCACACAACCTACATCAGAACAAAATGTCACGAAAGAATGAACAGAGGCAGTCATGGAAAAAATGAATTTCCAAAGCCATGCAACCTATACGATTTGTATGCTGATTTTTCTCGGCTTGCACGTGATTGATGAAAGGGAGGGAGTTCTTTTAACATCTCTTTTGAATAATGTGTTCTGAGGTTCGTTTAAATCTATGACTCTTTAAAATCAATCGAATCCTGTAGTTGTGAAACATTAATTTAGGAATGTGGACCATCTTTATAAGAGTAGTACGTGCGAGGGGAAGGAGGGAGAACTTGGGGAAGGGGGCTAGGCGACGGCAACGAGAAATCAGTGGTTGAAATGAAATGAAACTCAGGGAAAAAAGGATTAGTCCTTAGAAGAATGTCAGTTCACCCAATTTCGACAAGTTCTCTCTAAAATAATTGCAGTGGGCTGAGGCGAGGTTAACCGTACTTCATGGTGAGTGACGTAGCAAGACAATGGGTATTTCTAAATACGAGATTTGCCTGATGTAGTGGGTCGCTTTCGTTACGTTTCGATACGTTTGGCCAGTACGGTATGTGTTTCCCCTAGAGGACCTCACGCTTCCCCAGGCCGAAACTGTCTTATATGGAAATCGGCAATGTTTTCACTCCTTCCGGAAAATGGGAATATTAGATTCATTGTTCCCTGGACAGGTTGCCAATCTTGAATACCGAAAACAAACACGGAGAAAACTATCCTACTCCGTTCCTCCGTAACTTCCAGTTGCTCACGATGTTTAATGCATGTGGTTCGAAAGGAGCGGCAGATCTGCTGCTTCGCAGATACACGTTCTGAACAAACACAGAGGGGAGATCTCCTAAGAAGAAGCTTTTGTTTCACTACAGAAGCAGAGGAAAATTGGAGAACTTGCTTTTCAGGGTTAATACATATGAAAGTTGAGTGATTCGCTTGACATAGGAAGTGGTGGGTGTTGAGTCTATCAGTAGATCTAGTTTCACAGGGCATGGCCTGCAACTCAATATGTATCGGAAGGGGAGGCTGGCAAAGCTTATAGGTGACAGTGTAGTGCGTGGTGGTGGGCTCATTCGTGCAAAAATGCCTGTAGTAGTTGGTGTTAGAGCTGCATCTTTTTTAGATTGAAGTCAGCTGGTAAGTCTACCTGCTTAAAGGAAGTCCCTCTACTTAAAAAATCGCATTCAGAGAAAGTTATGTTTCAAAGCAGAGAAGGAATAAGCATATTTCATCAAAATATAAGAGGTATTAGAGATAAAGTTAGTAAACTGCTTATAGATCTTGACGCTGAAGTTATTGGTATATTGGAACACGACTTAAATTATTTGACAGTTCATAGAGGTTTCTTTTACCAGGTTACAAGTTAGCTTACTATTTTTCAAGGAGTTCCTTGCCGAGTGAGGGAGTGGCCATGTACGTAGAAAACAGTATTCGGTGTGAGTCCATAGATGTATCATGGCACTGCATTGAACAAATATTTGAATGTTGTATGGGAGCAGTCGAATTTAATGAAACTAAACTACTAATTGTTGTTGTTTATAGGTTCCCTAAGTCTGACTGCAGAGCATTTCTGCTCGAGCTAGAGGGGGTTCTTCATTAACTTTATAGGAAGTACCAGAAATTAGTTATATGTGGTGACTTCAGTATTAATTTTGTGTATGATTGTGCCAGAACAAGGATATTGGTAGATCTCCTAAATTCGTATGATCAGATGCAGATTGTGTTTTTTCCAGCTAGGGTGCAGGGGAACAGTACCACAGCCATATTCATCCTTCATTACTAGATGGGTATTCTATTAGTAAAAGCGTAAATGGTCTTTCATATCATGATGCACATATTTTAACACTAAATGGTTTTGCATTCAAACGAACATCACATATAATTCTAACTATTTAGGAAAGCTAATACAACGAGAAATAGATTTTTTCAAACCTGTTCTAGTAAAAAGAGTGGCAGGATGTTTATAGTGCTGATTACATAGATGACAAACACAGTGCTTTCCTTGACACATTTATCATGCTGTTTGAGAGTTGATTTCCATTAGAACGTTATAAACGGGATACTAGCAGTAAAAGGCAACCAGGGTGGCTGACTAATGGCATAAGGATATTGTGTAGAACAAAGCGGGAACTATATCTAAATATTAGAAGTAGTCGCATTCAAGGTACAGTAACCCATTACAAACAGTATTGTACATTGTTTAAAAATGTTATAACGAAGGAAAAGGGTATGTGGTACGCAAAACAGAATAACTAATTCACAGGATAAAATTAAAATCATATCGTCAATTGTGTAGCAAGTGCTCGGTCAATAGCACAAGGTCAACGATATAAAGCCAGTTCTTAGTAAAAATATATCTGTTATTGAAAAATCAGATATATATACCGTATTTAACAATCATTTTCTGAGCATTGCTGTTCAATCAAATAAGAATTTAGTTTCTACAGGGAGTCAGTCACATAACTCCCTTGGCAAATGCCTTTCCGAGATTGATGTCTGAAATACTCCTCTGACACCGACAAGGGGAAATTGAGTCAATAACTGAAGACTAAGGACTCTCATGAGTATGATGAAATGCCTATCAGATTATTAAAGTTCTGTGCTGTAAATGTTAGCCCTGTATTTACCGACACTTTTAATTTTTCCTATAGGAATGGTCGGTTTCCTGAACGAATAAATACTCAGTAGTAAAGCCGCTTTATGAAAAGGTTGAGAGGGATAGTTTAGACAATTTTAGACCTATTTCTATGACATTAGTGCTCGCTAAAGTTGTTGAAAAGGCTGTGTATGTAAGCATAATTGATCGTTGTGTAATCACATAAGTTTCTATCAGATATACAATTCGGCTTAACAAGTCGTTTAACAACTGAAAAGGCTATATTTTCTTTTCTCAGTGAGACTCTGGATGGGTTAAAAAATGGTTTCGAACGCTAGGCATATTTGTTGATTTAACTAATGCGTTTGATTGTGTTGTCAGACCATTATATGGCGATAGCTCACAGTTGGTTCACCTCTTACTTTAGCAACAGACAGCACAAGGTCATTATTCACAGTGTTGAGAATGGCTGTGATGTTGGGTCTCAGTGGGGTACAGTGAAATGGAGGGTGCCCCAGGGATCAGTGTTGGGACCACTTCTGTTTCTTCAAATGGTTCAAATGGCTCTGAGCACTATGGGACTTAACATCTGAGGTCATAAGACCCTAGAACTTAGAACTAGTTAAACCTAACTAACCTAAGGACATCACACACATCCAAACCCGAGACATGATTCGAACCTGCGACCGTAGCGGTCGCGCGGTTCCTAACTGAAGCGCCTAGAACCGCTTGGCCACTTCTGTTTCTTATTTATATAAATGATATTCCCTCTAGTATTACGAGTAATTCTAAAATATTTCTGTTTACTGATGACACTAGCTTGGTAGTAAATGATGATGTGTGCAACACTGGGTCAGTCTCAAATAGTGCAGTTCATGACATAAGTTCATGGCTTGTAGAAAATAAACCAACACTAAATCACAGCAAGACTCAGTTTTTATAGTTTCTAACACAAAATTCAACAAAACCCGACGTTTTAGTTTCACAGAATGGGCGTATGATTAGTGAAACTGAACATCTGTAATTTCTAGTTGTTCAGATAGAAAGTAATCTGTTGTGGAAAGCCCACATTCAGGATCTTGTTCAAAGACTGAGTGCTGCCATTTTTAGTATTCGAACGGTATCTGAGGCAGGTGATCGTTGGACAGGCAAATTAGTCTACTTTGCTTATTCTCATTCGCGTATGTCGTATGGTATTATATTTCGGGGTAACTTTTCCAATTCTAGAAGGATATTTTTGCCTCAAAAACTGGCGGTTCCGGCAATAAGTGGTGTAAATTCTCAAACCCCTTGTCAACCATTGTTCACTGGTCTGGGTATCTTGATATTGGACTTTCATTATATTTATTCTTTACTGTCGTTCCTTGTAAATAATATCAGCTTATTACCAAGAATAAACAGAAATCCAACCTGCATTTGGATCGGACTTCCTTAACTCTTGTCCAGAAAGGTGTGAAGTACACTGCTTAATCCTTTTCACTAAGCCACCAATCGAATTCAAAAACCTTAGTAGTAATCCCAGCGCTTTCAAATCTAAACTGAAGGGTTTCCTAATGTGTCACTCCTTCTATTCTGTTGAGGAGTTCCTTGAAAACTTTAGCTGATTCTTATGTTACATTGTTCATTGCGTTTACTTAAACTCATGGCTGGAGTTTTTTTGGTTCATGAACATTTTACTTTTATCTGTTATTATTTTTATGTTGTAATTTCATGTACTGACACGTTACATGAAATAAAAAGGTGACAATAATTGAACTACACACATAAAAAAAGTTTTGCTTCACTCCATTTCACAGAGATCCTGAAGATAGCCGTTGATTGTGAATACTAATTCACAGACACATTCCCTTTCACTGGTCAGAGATGTCCCTATCCCGCCCAAATATGCAAACAACAATGCATGAGCAGCGTCTATTACACGTAGGGGGTCCGCCAGCCGATCACTTCCAGTCATTCCACCAGGAAGGAGGTACACGGCTCGTGTTGTCTGTAGTTCAACCATGTCTAGACTGTCAATAACGCGGCTCGATCGCTTCCGCATTGTTACTTTGTGCCAGGAAGGGACCTCAACAAGGGAAGTGCCCAGGCGTCTCGGAGTGAACCAAAGCGTTGTGGTTCGGATTTGGAGGACACGCAGAGAAACAGGAACTGTCAATGACGTGCCTCGCTCAGGCCGCCCAAGGGCTACTATTGCAGTGGATGACCGCTGCCTAGGGATTATGGCTCGGAGGAACCCTGAGAGCAAGGCCACCATGTTGGATAATGCTTTTCGTGCAGCCATAGGACGTCGTGTTAACACTCAAACTGTGCACAATATGCTGATGAGCAACTTCACTCCCGACGTCTATGTCGAGGTCTATCTTTGCAACCACGAGTCCATGCAGCACGGTACAGATGGACCCAACAACATGCCGAATGGACCGCTTAGGACTGACATCACGTTCTCTTCACCGAAGAGTGCCGCATATACCTTCAACCAGACAATCTTCGGAGACGTGTTTGGAAGCAAACCGGTCAGGTAACGATACGTGAATGCCATCATGCAAACGATAGTGCAGCTATATCGGCAGCATATTTGCGACGCATTCGTCTTCGTGGACGACAATTCGCGCCTCCATCGTGCACATCTTGTGAATGACTTCCTTTAAAATACTATCTCCCGACTGGAGTGGCCAGATATTCACCACATCCAACATGCCTGGGATGGTTTGAAAAGGACTGTTTATGGACGACCAACCACTCTGACGGATCTATTTATGGACGACCAACCACTCTGACGGATCTACGCCGAATCGCCGTTAAGGAATGGGACAATCTGGACCAACAGTGCCTTGATAAACTTGTGGATGTTGTGCCACGACGAACACAGGCATGCATCAATGCTACTGGGCATTAGAAGTACCGATGTGTACAGCAGTCAGGACCATCACATCTGAAGGTCTCGCTGTATGGTGATACAGCATGAAATGTGTGGTTTTCTTCAGTAATAAAAAGGGTGGAAATGATTATGTTGATTTATATTCCAGTTTTCTGTACCGGTTCCGGAACTCTCGGAACCGAGGTGATGCAAAACTTTTTTGATGTGTACATATTGAAAAATTTGGGATTTTGGTGGAAATCGGAAGTCTTTAAACTCAGAAGTGTGTTCCTGGAGCACTCTGTAGCAATTGTGGACATGTGGGGTGCCGCATTGTGCTGCTGTAATTTCCCAAGTCCATCGGAATCCACATTGTACATGATTGGATGCAGGTGATCAGACAGGACGCTTACGTTCGCATCACCTGTCAGAATCGTATCTAGACCTATCAGGGGTACCACATAACTCCAACTGTACACGCCCCGCACCATTAGAGAGTCTCCACCAGCTTGACACAGTCCACTGCTGACATGCAGGGTCCGTAGAGTCATGAGGTTGCATCCATACTCATACACGTCCATCCTCTCGATACAATTTGAAACGGGATTCGTGCAACCAGGCAACATGTTTCCAGTTATCAACAGTCCAATGTCGGTGTTGACGGGCCCAGGCGAAGCGTAAAGCTGTCTGTCGTGCAGTCATCATGGGTACACGAGTGGGCAATCGGCTCCGAAAGCCCATCTCGATGGTGTTCGTTGAATTGTTCGCACGCTGGCACTTGTTCATGGGCCAGCATTGAAATCTACAGCAATTTGCCGAAGGATTGGACTTCTGTCACAGTGAACGATTCTCTTCAGTCGTCGTCGGTACCGTTCGTGCAGGATATTTTTCCGGCCGCTGCGATGTCAAAGATTAGATGTTTTACCGAATCCCTGATATTCACGGTACACTCGTGAAATGTTTGTACGGGAAAATCCCCACTTCATCACTACTTCGGAGATTTTGTGTCCCATCGCTCGAGCGCCGACTATAACAACACGTTCAAACTCACTCAAATCTTGATATCCTACCATTATAGCAAAAGAAACCGATCTAAAACTGCGACAGACACTCGTTGTCTTATATAGGTGTTGTTGACCGCGGAGCCATATTCCGCCTGTTTACATAGCTCTGCATTTGAATACGCATGCCTGTACCAGTTTATTTGGTACTTCAGTGTAGAAAGGGCATGGTCTTTCCGCCGATCAGCGCTTTGCTTTGGAGGCCCAAGCGTCATTCGTTAGTCTCCTCCAGTTAATTAATGCACAGTTCATGTGCTGAGCAGGGTGCATAGGCGTTTTCTTCTGCATCAGTGAAACATCTGTGTAATGGAAGAAAAATTTTGCGATGATAGAGAAACGAACAAAGATAATCAAGGCTCTTTGTTTGCCAAGACATTCACAACACTGTGGAGACACAGTCTCAATGCATACAACTGACTTGTTTTATTTCAAAGACACTGCTGAAGCATTGTTGTCAATACAGAAGCGTAAGATATCTGAACGCAATGTGATTATACTATATCATCTTCATCAATCCCAAATAGCTGTTAAAATCGTTACTGTCAAACAAAAGAAAGCAGGAATTGAAATGTAACCAAACTAGTCACGACCGTGTCTGATGTATATCATACCGTACTTCATATGAATGACCAACCATGAATTTCAAAACAGAAAGACCTGCTGATGATGTCGCCATTTCTAACTGAAAAGCACAGTAACTTTTACAACGTCTGATCCCAAGAATGGCATTATGGAAGAAAGAGAAGTGTATTATTACCTTGTAAAAAACGATAAAGTATATGAGAAATTCTTTTTGTTAAGTACGGTATTTCTGCACTTTTATTGTCACAAATAAAACGTAGCACCGCAGTGTTAATGACAATTGAAAGAAAAACTTTCTTGGTTGTGATGTTTGTTTTATGGGCTTTATGCCGTGGTCAAATTCGTAATTCCCTACCGTACGTGTCGTCATCCAGAGCTTCAGACGTCATCAAAGGATTTAATGACTCTGAAAAGACTTATAGCCTCAAATAAGTTCTGAAAAAATTAGCACCAGTCAGTTTCTTGGTATGGTAGCTAATACGTTCGTAGTTTTCTAATCCGTCTCATAAGGTAATGCATGAGGAGATGGGCAATATAATTGTGTGGTGTCAGAATACCCTCTGAATGTTTGAGTGATAATAAGTTATGTGCAAAAAGAGAGACATTGGTTTTTGACTCTCCTGACACGTCTGAATTTCCGTCTCCTCATTTGTTTTAGTAAAATCATTAGCAAAACGTCATCTGCTTCTATAGTTTGTTCTAGTGAACTGTGTTTCGTCTTGATTTTGTCTTTATACATTTCTGTGAAGAACTGCTAGGTATTTAAGTGTGAACAGCGCGTACGTCTAACATCTGTGGCACACCGACATTGCAGGAAGAATACTGGGAAATGTTCGTGTTCCAGAGCTGGTTGTTGTATGGAGTGTTTACACTTACACAGGGTGGCCCACTTAAACGTTTCAGCGGAAATATCTTCGGAACAGACATAGGCACTGAAAAAGACTTTCACCTGTATGAATGTAAGACAGAGGCCCATTAAAATAAACACTATGAGACATTCTAAAACGTAAGCAAATATAAGTTTCAACACAAAGCTATGGTTTTTTTAATAGAAACTTCGTAGTATTTTTTACGTAATCAATAACATGAAAAATCGGAAAACGAATGGCGTTGTTGCATCAAAATACGTCAAGTGACTTCCAGAGAAGTTGCAAAGAGAAGCTGAAGCTTGAAATATACGAAACGCGTCGTTATGCACATCTCGAGATGCAAGCGTGAACCACAGGTTGCCCATAGTTGCGGTGTGGTTGACGTATATAATCTTACTTTACGTGTTGTCAAGAGAACCGAAAGTAAGAACAGTACTCCCTGCCAGAAACATTGACATGTTGCGGTCACTCTTCCATCTGGTGATGTGCAACAGCGGCTCGTTTCGTTTATTTTAAGCGTATACTTCGCTTCATAACCTTTTCGGATGTAATTGACGTATTGTGGTGCAACTAACGCCATTGTTTTTGTGAAAAAACGTAAGTTATATTTGCTTGTGTTCTGGAGTGACTCATAGTATTTACTTTTATCCGCACCGGTCTTACAGTCATGCCAGTGAAAGTCTTTTTTAGTATGTTTAAGTGGGCCAGTCTGCATACCTTGTGCTTTCCATAGACGCCTGGCCAAATGGAGACAAAACGTCGCTAACTAAAACAAATTACACAAGCAGACGACAAGGTGCTGACGAATCTCATACTGTGATAAACTAAGTGGGCTCTCTAAAGACGTGCATAAAAGATGGAAACAGATCACTCACGTAAAATTAACATCGTTAAGAGTATTTGTTGGGTTCTAAAGACCTAGCTGTCGTACACCCACTAAACCTTATCATCATTATCGTCATCAGAGTATTTGTGATGGGTTCCGTTTTCTATTAATAACCCATAATCAACACAGATCTTCAAGAGCTCAACCAGTTTAAATTGAATGAATTGTACGAAACTGAGCTGCAACCGCTGATCTCCAAGCGAAATTGTAGGTGTGTTTTCGTGCTGCTTCGTTTGTATTCTACCTGTACTTGGGAAACTGTACTGCTCGAGGACAGGACACAAAATTCCGTACATCCGTATATCGTGTTTAAGATGGAATCGGGGAAATCCTAAAACGAAAAACCGTGAATGGTCAACGCTATAGAGAGATAAGAAAATGTTGTGGGGAACGAAGGCATCTTGTAATGTGGTGAAAATCTACGAAGGTTTGAGGCGTTGCAAAGTGGAATTTCCAGCAGGTACAAGGAGCAAGCTGAACTGGAAGCCTATATCTGAAGGATGCGGGCTCCCCAACTTGTGCATTTCGGATGATTTCAACTTATTTTCCTCCACATACTTCTATTACCGTCATATTGTAAGGCAACTTTTCTTTGAAGAAGAACACGCCCTAACATCGAACCCTATAATAATGAGAAACCACTATCTAATCCACTGTATTCTAACACCCGACTGTAATGCGTAAATGTCCACTAGACGGAATCGCCATTATGAAAGGAGATGGGGGGATTATTTTGTTATCATGTATCTCTCAGGAGTTGCAAAATGCTACCAGAAGTCCAGCTAGCACAATGGTTAAGCGTATGGAGTTAAAAAGAAAGGGGTGTACTATGAAAATTAAGAGTTGAGCCGCGAGATGTGGCCGGGCTGTTAGAGGCGCCATGTCACGGACTGCGCGGCCTCTCCCGCCGGAGGTTCCAGTTCTCCCTCAGGTATGGGTGTGTGTGAGTGTATGTGTGTGTGTGTGTTCTTAGCATAATGTGGTTTAAGTAGTGTGTAAGTCTAGGGGCCGATGACCTCATCAGTTCGGTCCCTTAGGAACTCACACAAGTAAGCGCTGAAAGTTGGTGCTTGGGAATTGTCTGTGACAGAACCTCTTAATCAAGAATGTTACTGTATCGCTTGTACACTTTAGCAGTAGTATGAACTTTTATTTTCTATGTTCCTACAAGAATATAGCATGTCATGTATTCTGATCCAGAATAATCTAGTTCGTAACTAGTTTTTGAATACGCACAGTCATTTAATAATTTTGTAAATTAGATTCACAGTTACTCGAAACTGAATCAGACTATTCGTAAATGAAACTCATTACAAAGAATAGGTATCAATAATACACAGAATATCTTCCTTAACAGTCACAACACACTGGCTTAATTGTCGCTCATTGGAACAGAGAAAGCCATCTGCTGAATTATATGCAAATGAACGCACTTCTTAATGCCTTCTCGTGAAGTTCATTTAGGACCTTCAATTCTCTCTTACCAGCAATGCATAACTCAGCTATGATCTGTGTTGCTTACCTGTAAGAATAAGAAGTGCTGAACTGTAGGCCGGCCGGAGTGGCGGAGCGGTTAAAGGCGCTACAGTCTGGAACCGCACGACCGCTACGGTCGCAGGTTCGAATCCTGCCTCGGGCATGGATGTGTGTGATGTCCTTAGGTTAGTTAGGTTTAAGTAGTTCTAAGTTCTAGGGGACTTATGACCACAGCAGTTGAGTCCCATAGTGCTCAGAGCCATTAGAACCATTTTTTTGCTGAACTGTACAGTCCTGAATTAAATCACTGGGTGGTCAACTGTCTTACAAGGGAACCTCCCCATCGCACCCCCCTCAGATTTAGTTATAACTTGGCACAGTGGATAGGCCTTGAAAAACTGACCACAGATCAATCGAGAAAACAGGAAGAAGTTGTGTGGAACTGTGAAAAAAATAAGCAAAATATACAAACTGAGAAATCCATGCGAAGATAGGCAAAATCAAGGAGCCTGTAGGCGCAGGAGCGCCGTGGTTCCGTGGTTAGCGTGAGCAGCTGTGGAACAAGAGGTCCTTGGTTCAAGTCTTCCTTCGCGTGAAAAGTTTAATTTTTTATTTTCAGACAGTTATTATCTGTCCGTCCTTCCGTCCGGTGCGAGGTAACTGCGCCGTAGTGTGGGCACGCTACACCTAAACAAACATCGAAACAAAACATGTGTTTTGACAGAGCACAGGGAAAACTGTGCGACTGTGAAACTGTTGCATTCATTTGTTGCAGTTTATGTGACAAACTCTTGTGTTTTCATCACTTTTTTGGGAGTTATTATCACATCCACACGAAAACCTAAATCGGGTACGGTAGAAGAATCTTTTTACCCATTCACCAAGTGTACAAGTTAGGTAGGTCGACAACATATTCCTGTCATGTGATGCACATGCAGTCACCAGTGTCCTATAGAATATATCAGACGTGTTTTCTTGTGGAGGAATCGGTTGACCTATGACCTCGCCTTCAAATGTTTCCGGTTCCCATTGGAAACACAGACACTAAACTTATTACAGGGAACAGAGACGTCAATGAACGAACAGGCAGATCTTAACTTTGCGAAAATAAAGAAAGTAAATTTCTCACTCGAGGAAGACTTGAACCAAGGACCTCTCGTTCCGCAGCTACTCACGCTAACCACGGCGCTGCTGCGCTCACACTCTCCTTGATGTTGTTTATCTTCGCATGGACTACTCAGTTTGCATATTTTGCTTATTTTTTTCATAGTTCCACACAACTTCTTCCTGTTTTCTCAATTGATCCGTGTTCAGTTTTTCAAGGCCTATCCACTGTGCCAACTTATAACTAAATCTGAGGGGGATGCGATGGGAAGGTTCCCTTGTTAGTATTTATTTCAAGCTGCTTAGCAAAATGAGAATTTTACTACCTTTCCAAACAATGCACCTAACTGCGCAGAGGATAGTGGGAGGTGTGACAGTGCAGCAGTGTTACGATCTGCATTAAAACTGTGATGAGAAGCTATAGTGAAACATTTCGCAAGTGAATAAAAATGATATTTTATTGTCAAATGAAACTAAGGTAAGGTGTGGTACTAACCAGTGACTATATGATTTTATTTTGCATTACCATAAACAATGAAACCTAATTCATAAAAACAATACTTAAATTTACAAAACGTACTCATTTCTTTTCTTATAACGTAATTCTAACTGAAAGCGATAGGTGACGAATAATAATTAAGCTTTTGAACACATGACTGATAATTCGCTCTAGGTACCGGAACGTAGATATCGTTGAACAAAGTGGGAACTTTACAGTAATTACTCGGCTGGTGCTTGCAGAAAATAAGAACCCTCTTCGTGTTACCTTTCTCCAAACGTGCCGTCGCTTTATCAAATTTCAAAGTGATCCTCTATTCTTAGTCGCACCAGGGAGCTTCTCAAGCAATATTCGCTCTCTGTTCAGCAGGTCCGCCAACGACCGCCCATTGTTTGTGTGGTGTGCGTACTGTAAGACCTTCGGTACACACACCATCAGATTATTTGACTTGTCGCTCTAACGAAGTAGGCGAGTGTCAGCAATATGTCTCGAGGTCTTATTGTGGCGTGATTATCTTCTGCCGTTAGGTCAGACGATAGAAATGCCACTTGCACGATTAGAGTAGCAGATTGACGGTGACCAACTGTAAACAGAACTTGATTAATTTTCACACACATTTATTAAAATAATAAAAGCATAGATATTACGTAACTTGATTCTGGATGCTGTTTACAACTGATAATTTGAAGTTCCTTTGGTCTAGGTACGTTAATCTTATTCTCACATATCTCTGATACTTGACAGAGTGTCTATACATTAATCTTCATGGCAATGTACAGGAATATGATAATCTTATTAGGAGCAGACTGAAACTTGACTATAGACTAATGCAGACTAACTAATCGGAGGACTGTACACTCGTTATAATACCTCGCGCGTTCATGTATCACTGCGCGAGTGTGATCCGCGAGGAGAAAATGTTCTACGTTAGCAGCAATCTCATTGGCTGCGTTACATATTAATACGCGGATCGGCGGAAGCAGAATTTGGTCCGTCATTAAGGCAGCGCCATCTCGTAGAGCGGGGACGGACGAGCGCTGCGACTGCGTTGTTGTGCTTAGGGGGGCGCGCTCTAGTGGGAAAGTTGTGTACGCACTGACTACGCGGAACTATGTGTACAACAGTTTGCTTTCTCTCTCTCTCTCTCTCTCTCTCTCTCTCTCTCTTTCTTTAATGTGAAATGAAAATAAAATTCCTTTAGTGATACAGTAAGATTTGGTACTAATATGAGATATTATGATTTTATTTTGCATTGCCATCAAAAAATGAAAACTAATTCAGAAAAACAATACTTAAATTACGAAACGTACTAATTGATTTTCTTATAACGTAATTCTAACTGAAACTGTTAGGTGATGGATAATAATTAAGCTTCTGAACACATGACTGATAATTCGCTCTAGGTACCGGAACGTAGATATCGTTGAACAAAGTGGGAACTTTACAGTAATTACTCGGCTGGTGATTGCAGAAAATAACACTCTTCGTGTGATTTAACTCTCTCTCTCTCTCTCTCTCTCTCTCTCTCTCTCTATCTGTGTGTGTGTATGTGTGTGTGTGAGTGAGTGTGTGTGTGTATGTGTGTGTGTGTGTCGTTTACTCCTACTACGATCTCCGATTTCCATGCACATGTTCGGGAGACCGAAGACGCTGAAAGTGGCAAATATTCCGAAAAGAACTGCCGTCTTTCGTAATATGTATAAACCTTTCAACTATTCGAACAGCTCTTCCCATGCCACTCAACTCTTTAGTCGATCCGAAACGATGCTTGAGATGACGTAAAGAGTAACGTCACTAGATAGTGGGTAGTGTGTTTGGTATCCCGTACAGAGGCTCTTGTACGTATTCTTCCGTGAGCTACCCGTAGTGCTGCAAACTTAAAATAAATTTACCCCCTCTTTATGTTCGTTTTCAAAGATCAAATAACTGTAAAGGTGAATTACATATTCATATTTTCGCGGTGTATTGACTGATCCGTTAGAGTTTGTGGGGGCACTAGCAGAAACTCCATTTCCGAAGGTAAGGTTTTTCGTCCTATACCTTTCGGACATATTCCGAGTGAGGTGACAGACTGAAGCTATAGCACTTCCGCCCGTCGTTTTAAATACGAGAACTGAGACACGGTTCCTGCGGCCACAAAGTACACAAGGGCCAAATATGATGCTCGGCGGCAAAGGGCTTTGTATGAACTGAATCTGTGGGTAGACGTTCGATCAGTGCTAGGATATCGAGAGGAACTGCACTGTAGCAGCGTCTTTACGAGTTGATCAAAGAGAGTTCCGAAGTCATGCTTTGTGTAGGCTGAAGCTGCTAAACTAAATCTATCGCAAAACGAATTGCCACAGCAGCTTTCGCCACAGAGTCCCAGAACGATGAACACGACGCCACATTTTCGACGTTGTCGTGCAACATAGAATTACCAGAGACCCCTCAGTGCTGTGCCACAGCTCGAACTGATACATCGACATCCAAGTATGGATCCAGCGACGGTGGTAGCTTGAACGGGTTAGCTCACACGGAGGATGGCCATACATACAAAATGTAAAAGCTCAACCAGAACCTTCCTTAGTATTACAGGTGAAGAGAGAAATATCACGTCTTAAAATCGTTGAACACTTACCCAAAGATGTGGAGATCTTAACGGACAAAAAAAATAGCGCCATACAGAGTAAACGTTTTAGCCGAAATCTACATATGTGTATTTGACATTTTAGTAACAACTTTTGTCGGTAAATGTGTAAGCGAATACATTTCTTTTAATCGATGAGATGCGTCAAGCTGTGTGTGTGTGTGTATGTGAGAGAGAGAGAGAGAGAGAGAGAGAGAGAGAGAGAGAGAGAGACAGTAAACGCAATGCAATGCAGAAGTTACGATATGAAGTACAAACATTTGATGGAAGTATTGTGTGTGATATAGTCATTTATGAGATATTTGATAATTTATGAAACTGTTTTAATTGTATCGTTCAGTTACATTTGTCATAGAGAATTCACGTAGATAAGTTGTTTCTCGATACGGTAACGTAGTATAAAACGTTCTCGGTTTAGCTGCGAAGTCAAATGAAAAACTCTCCAGCTTTCGAAGATATCTTCTATGGAGTATACATGGTACCATCTACAGCGAACACGACAGTAGGAAGTCTGACAGTTCCTGACGAATATTATGGCGGATTTCGTCGAAAGTTCGAGATTTTACGCGGATTTGACTCGCCTAGTAAACTGAGAATGTTTTATGCTTAGGTAACTTATATGTGTGTTCTTTAGAATAATTTCTTTCATGTATCATGTGAAATAACTAAAGGAACCAAGTCTGGATAGCATATTAATTGTGCAATATATTCGGGATGTGCGTTACAATAAAATCATATTGAACAGTCCGTAGGTGCCCACCTGATCTACTTTATTCTCAAATTCTCTACATGACAATTTCTGTCCACAAACAAAGTTGTTATTACTGTCATGATCCTCTAGCAACGCATTCTTCTTATACATGCGATTACACAAATTAGATAGATATATTTTTTAAAAAATCCTGTTATCTTTCTTTCATTTTAAGAGGACTTCTAGAGCTGGAAACATACCCTGTAATGAAACGAACGTGTTTGTAACAGTGCCCTTTCCTTACCCGCTTGTGGTAGGGAAGGCAGGGAGAGGAAGAAAAAGGAAGGGGTGGCCACACGGGAGGGCTCATACCGAACAGACACTACCACCTTTATTACTTTCCAACTTTTTCTCTCGTGCTGGGCAGTCGCTGGCCGGCGCTCACAATTTCCTTCGCAATACTCGACGCTGTGGTTAGTACCCCTTGAGATTTCTCTTACTGCTGCACTGTGTCACAACAAACACGTTGTCTGTGACGACTGGAAAGTTTTGCTTTTGAACCAAAACAGCTCAGTTTGTTTACCAATTACGTACACTCTATTTCACGATAATCTTATATGTTCGTCCAAAGGACTTCATTCATGGGAACGAAATATTAGTAGCAGAAGACAAAATAATATTTCATCTAAGCACGAAATTCGCTCTATAAAAACGTTACAAGAATTCTTTTCATCAATACAGGGAGCATTACCGCGAATGGTTCTCATACATTAAGGAGAATGCTTAGTGAAGAAACTATGGGTGAATTAATACCGAAAAAATTATTTGCACGGTTAACACTACAGGTATTGTAGCAACCACAGTGTTCGACATAAAGCTCAGTGACACATGTTTTGTGGCTGATGATTTTTGAGTTCGATATAACACGGTTTTTTTATCTCTAAGTTAAAATTTCTCCGACACTCAGATTTCGTAAGAAACAATAAGACATGGCACAGGGCTTAGGCGAGTGCAACTTTCAGATCTCGCTCAGTGCTTCCAAAACTAGGGTTTCCTTGTGCCGCTAAGAAACTGCAGGCGAATGGCATGACCACTCTTGCCAAACGGTCTCGTCCTTTTTCGTCCCCTAAACGTCTCCAGTTTGTGTGCGTGTCATACTTCACGTAATATACCGCGTGATCGAAAAGTCAGTATAAATTTGAAAACTTAATAAACCACAGAATAATGTAGATAGAGACGTAAAAATTGACACACTTACTTGGAATGACACGGGGTTTTATTAGAACAAAAAAAAACACCCCATATTGCTAGACGCGTGAAAAGTCTCTTGCCCGCTTCGTTTGGTGATGAACGTGTGCTCAGCCGCCACTTTCGTCATGCTTGGCCTCCCAAGTCCCCAGACCTCAGTCTGTGAGATTTTTGGCTTTAGGGTTACCTGAAGTCGCAAGTGTATCGTGATCGACCGACATCTCTAGGGATGCTGAAAGACAAAATCCGACGCCAATGTCTTACCATATCTCCGGACATGCTTTACAGTGCTGTTCACAACATTATTCATCGACTACAGCTATTGTTGAGGGATGATGGTGGACATATTGAGCATTTCCTGTAAAGAACATCATCTTTGCTTTGTCTTACTTTGTTATGCTAATTATTGCAATTCTGATCAGATGAAGCGCCATCTGTCGGACATTTTTGAACCTTTTCGGTTCTAATAAAACCCCATGTCATTCAAAGCATCTGTGTCGATTTGTACCTCTCTATCTACATTATTCCGTGATTTATTCGGTTTTCTAATTTATGCTGACTTTTTGATCACCCGGTACATGCAGGGTGTCCAGCGAATGAGTCCCTGATTTCAAAATTAAATATTTCGAGAACTAAGAGTGATAGACAAGTGCAACAAACAGTATATTTGTTGTGCATGCTGTAAGGATTTTATGCAGAAGTTATACGGGAGCTTCGAAATAGTTGGAAAAGCATCTAACACTTGAAGCTCTAATCTCGATACGTAGTGCATATAAATATTTTGTCCTAGCTTAGGCCTTATTAGTTACGCTGAAATGAGAAAGAAGATTAGCTTACGGAAGGAAAAGGTTGATATTATGCGTTCCATTGAAGAGCGTTCATTTTTTTTCTGGTACTCGAATACTGCAGGTTATAACATAGGCTTACGGCAACAAGACGTAGTTTTCAAACGCAAGTTAACGTTCTATAGGGACCCGATGGGAAAGTCATTCGCAAGCTCTTCATGAAATTCCAATGGACAGGCAGCATGGCTGATATCTTACAGGGAATGTAGCCACAGACAAACTACAGTTACTTCTGAAAATGTCACCATGGCTTCTAGAATCATTCAGCAAAATCCAAGAAAATCCGGCCAAAGAACTGAAACAAAGACTGGTTTGAAGACTTCTAGCTCACAAAACATGCTGGGACAGATACTTCCCATGTTTCGATTCAAACTACAAAGCCACGTTGCCATACTTGAACGAGATGACCGACTTTGCGAACTAGATTCTGACAGTGGTTGACGAGAAAGGATTTGAAGTTGGCTGCATCTGGTTCGCAGAGCGAATGGCATCGTTGGCCGGGAGGCCCCATCCAGGGAAGTTCGGCCGCCAAGTGCAAGTCTTATTTCATTCGACGCCACATTGGGCGACTTGCGGGCCGGTGATGGGGATGAAATGATGATGAGGATAACACAACACCCAATTCCTGGCCGGGAATCGACCCTGGGCCCGCTTGCGTGGGAGGCGAGCACTTTATCAGTCAACTAAGCAGGGGGACTCCTGACTGAAGACATGAATAAACAGAGCTAGTGATTTTCGGGTTCCGAATATCCACATTTGTGTGAATCGGAACCAACATATTCTACCAAAGTTACTGCTTGGACTGCTGTATGCGAGAAACGATTCTTAATGAAAGTTGCGTTGCAATTCTGAAACAGTTTGTCGGCACAAAGCGGTGGAGGATCTGGCAGGAGTCGACTGGTTCATGCTAGATGGGGCCACATCACATAGCGCCGAACAAGTGTTCAGCTTCTTGACTAATACTTCTCGAAACAGAGTCATTGCGTTGGCGTGTTGCAAATCTACTGGCGCAGGGTTCGGTTGACCTCCATATTCGCCCGATTTGAGTCGTTGTGAGTACTTCGTGGGGTATATCGGAAAACACTGTCCGCCGGAACCATCCAGCCACGCTGGACGAGCTTGAATCGGCGATCTATGTGGCTTCTGAAGCCGTTTCCGTTGAGACACTACAGGACGTAATGGCAGATTTCATTGTTTGTTTGCGCCACCTGCGGACTGTGATTGGGTGACATTTCGCAAACATTGTCACGTGACTGCAAAGACTGTTTGGAGAGGATTAGGTTGGCAACGAAAGCTCATACTATACGAGCTGCACAGCCACCCGTTAGCAGCTTTTCGTACTATATCGGAACTTCTGTATAAAATTCTTACAGATTTCATAATAAACACACCGTTTTTGCAGTCGTCTATCGATCCGAGTTTTCGAGACATTTAATTCTGAAATCAGGAACTCCTTCTATGGACACCCTCTAAATACTCGAACGGGGTCGCTTGCTGAGCGAGGGTAACATTGAGCTAAGTGCCTCGATACACGTCCTAATCTCACTTAATTTGTGCTAGTGAATCTTATGCGAGATACGCGACGGGTGCAGTAGAATGACACCAGAGCGTTGCTTAAATGCTTCCTCAGCGAACACCTAACAAGGGGACCTTTCGTCTCGGGAAATCAGTTCGGCATGAGACTTCGTAGGTTATTTGTATACCTCAATTCTGTCCACTCATAGAAGTCTTAAACAGCAGTATCCAGAAAGTTCCGAAAAAAGGCCTGTAAGGTTTTTTAACATAGCTCATATATACCCCATGTAAGGGTCATAAGTAGTAAGGCAGCAGATGAGTGAAGTAGCTCAGTAAGTAGTACGCTAGACTGTCACGTGACGGATCTGGGTTCGATGTTACCTACCTGCTGGTACGGTTTAATTTTGATTTTAGTTTTAAAAATTATAACAGCTCTTAAATAAAGTTATTTATCTAAAGTATTATCGATTAAATTATAAATAATTTTATTTTGTTCACTTAAAATGTGAATTACACTCATCAATATTTTTTTAAAGGTTCAATAATTTCAAATGCATTTTAATGCAGTTACATCACCACTGTCACAAAATTCTGGGAGTAGTTTCAGTTATATAACATTTTTTACAGTATCTTCATTTGTCAGTTTCTTATTTTGCGTGCAATCACCAGAGTGGTAATTGTCATGAAAACATTGAAAACAAAAAGTATTTTGGCATCTTGTGCAATTTATGAAAGACGATTGGAGACAGGAAAAATTTTTTTTAAAGATCTCTTGAAAAACATACTTGTAATGCTTGGCGATGACAGCTGATTTACTATTGATTGTATTTTCATATGGTCTTCACGATAGTTTGTTTCTCTGTTTTTTTCATAAGAGAAGCGTAATTTTTTATACACTGTATCAGATTTTTGCTAGTCTATAAAAACGGACGTCACATCGTTGAACAAGTGAGTACATTTCGGAGGAATCACTTTAATTTTACGAGTTAGTGATTTCTCGTCATCCCGAAAGATTTCGTCTTCAGGCCTTGCTAGTCCACCTCAAGGGTCAATAAATAACAGAAACCGTTCTTGACCCGTAAGTCTTCGAACTCCCTTTGAAAAAATCAGTATGCATTTCAGTCATTAGCTTCCTAGATTTCGTAGACATTATTACAACGTTTTTATAATTTTGCTCATATTATTTTACTGTTTTTCGAACTCGGGGACCAAAGTTGCCGGTTGTATCTCATAGACAAACAAACACAAACTTGAGGTAGGAAGGTGGGATGTTTCCAGACAGAGTGAGAGCATATTGAGCGCTGTGTGCATGCGTCACTTCGTACATGTCGTGTCTTTTGATGAAAATAATTTTGCTTCCTTTGACAGCCAGAGACCTGTTCTGCACCGACTGATACTGACATCCTAAACAGAAAAATCAAGCAAAATTTAATCATTTTTTCAGTGAATCGTAAAAAATAGAGCAAAACGAATTATTAAATACCCTGCCATAAATACCTGTCTCTTCAATGTTGAGAACAAGATCTTTGTTGAAAGTCGGTATCAGTTTTAACGTCTGGGCTCGAAAGGAGTCTGCAGCTGTCAAGGTTTCTTCTATCATCGCTGTTTCTTTTGTTTAAACAAATCTTGTCACTTTTCGATGACGAGTTCCGTGCTTATTTTGGAACCCAGCTGTGAGAAACTTTAAATTAAAAACCTGTGAATTGTTTTGTTAGTGCTAAAGCCCACTGTTGTAAATTCCGCGTAGTGACTTGCTGATAATTTTCTCGACTTCAACAATACAATCATATTTCCAGGAAGTGATTGCTGCTTACTTGTCAAATTGACTGTTCCCTTTATTTTATTACTTGTTCCCATCGGATAAATATTCCTTTTTTATTAACCGGTTGCATCTTTTTTTTTTTTTTAAGTTTACACGTGGGGTGAGCCTTCGCTATATTAGTTTTGTAATCCAACCAAAGAAAGTCTACTTTCCTTGCCTTCTTTTCTTCTTGTTCTTAGTCGTCCGTCGTGCTGTGGTCTTCGTACTGTTCGAAGGATTCACATTCACTGTTTTCATATTCGTGAGCAAGTCCATCGTAAGTCACAAGAACTTCTTTGGTCAATATGTCCACAGAAAGTCCGTAAATTTTTTCACCCGCAAACATTGCTTCACGTGCAGTTGTCGATGAAGAGTTCGATGCAATAAAATTATTTGTAGCAAGCAAGGAAACTAGCTTTCGTGATAAACAACCACATATTTAACATCACCTTCGACACTTCTCTGCATAATGACTCTCCAGCTTCTGATAATTTCGCGATGTCTTCATTGAGAAATATTTGTAATTCACAATATTGTAAAAATTCCGATATTATTTCAGAGTACAGAAGGCTTCTATCTCAGCGAGAGTCAGGAGTGAACTGGCACTGTAGCACGTAAGGTCCATTGCTCGATTAGTTCCGTGCGGACCTTGTCACTTCCTGAATGTCTGCCTGTTTGTGTATACAATAGGGCAATAGCTATATCCTGCTTTTCCACGAAGACACAGGTTCCTCGAATTTACAACGAGTATTCATAACCTTTCCTCAGCGTATAATACAACCCAATTTTGTAATAACATTGTAATTACAGATATTAATGCTTTAATTTACCTCCATTAAAAATACACCTGAAATTATTCACATTTTAAGTAACCTGTGACAACCATTTCATAAAGAAAATAAAATTACTTATGATTTAATTGATAATACTCAACGTCGTTAAGTTTATTTAAAAGTTGTTTTAATTTTTAAAACAATTGAGAAAAAAATAAACTCGAGCCTTCAGGTAGGATCAGTCGTAGACGTTCTAGGACCCTACCAACTGAGCTGATTCTGTATAGCTACTTCTGACCATGCGTATGAGCTACGCTTAAAGCCTTAAAGCCCTTTTTCTCTGAAATTTCTGGATAGTTCGCTTTAAGACCTCAATGAGTGGGACACACTTGATGTATACCACCAACCTGCGAAATTTCATCCCGAATTGTTTTTTCGAGACCAGAAGGTCCTGTTGTAAGAGTGATACAAAAGTATTTCCTCACTTTGGTCTCTCTTTACTTAGTGCCTTTTCTTTTTTCCTATGAGTAAAACTTCGCACGTGGGCTGGAGTTCCTTGTGTGAATCGCTAATAAGTACGCGACTGACAATGGGTAAACAGTCCTTCAGCCAGCAACGGATAGACCTGTCTGTACATTTTTGTCGCGTAGCATTGGTTTTGACTGTGACTGTAGACACACACGAGTGACTGCTACGAACAGGCTTTGTGCAAAGCTATAAACTGATGTAGCGTCGAAATGAATTTAGCCAGGACATTTATTCGGGTGTCCTGATGGAGAGCGTGCGAGTACTACTAGAACCCAAAGTAATTACATAAAAATATCGGCATTAAAATGAAAATCGCCATTAAAATGAAGATTACAGACTAGTGAAAGATTTCTCGTATTACTGGTAAATATCCTCGGTAATGTAGAAGGTTAAACTCAGCGGAAAACTCCGCCTAAAGGAATTCAAAACGCCGTAAAAGTCCAGTCACAGCGAATTCGAGAACTATTGCAGCGTCGAAAATGAAACGCAGGAGCGGCGCAAAGCGTTTACGCAGCTGAGCCATCTGGCACACAGCAGCCTCTGACAGTCCAGACTGATATTGATAATTACTTTACATATTAATACGAAATATTTGTTATTATTTTGTCCAGGTGACTTCACAAAAAATCTACTGCGAGAACCCGGGCTGCACACACAGAAATTTTTCTCCGTGACGGATGCACATCAGTAGCAAGAAAATCGGTTCCGGTCTGTTCGATGTTACTGTGATCTGAAGCAGCAGTAAAAAGAAATAAACAAGTCGCAGAATTGCATAACTGACTTAGTTAACTATTGTTTTATATTATTTACCTTAATTATTAACTTACGTACAGTATTTTACTGTTTCTACAGCTTTGAGTATGGTCTGAAAGACCGAAACCAATTATCTTACTACTGGAGATAAAGCGTTGCAGGAAACAAAATTTTATTCATCACGAACGGCTTCTGTCCTCTGTCGACAGGTACATGTTACTTCGCTAAGATTTCTCTTCGTGTGCATATTTCAACTTTATCCGATGGTGAAATCAGCAATGAGTTGTTTTATTCGTGAAACATTTTGACTTGGTTGACAAGCCACGTTTTCCAGTTTTTTTCTCTTCCTGCCATTTTCACTACAACCTAAGAAGCAGGATGAAGAGACTGGGGAAACACAAGATCTACTTATCCGTCCTACACCAACAATTATTTTTATTGTTTTCGTTTCTGTGAGTGATATTTGACGCGGAAGTGGAGGACGCCACTGAAAACTGGATTTGAACGTATTGTGCAAAATTGTCATTTTTTGTGACTCCCCGTCTGGTCAATTAGCTATTTTTACTCTTTTTATATTCTGCTACGGTGCCTGATTTCTAGAAATTCATGAATGTCCATTCCTTTCGTTTGACAACACGCTGACAGTGCGATTAGCACTTTGAAATGAAACAGCTGTTTGTTTGTCTTCCGTTTATTTTCGCCCTGTGACAGAACAGGGAAAGACTGGACGTTCGGCCCTCCAGCGTTAATTATCTGCTTCTGGACGTTACTGGTGGGAACCGCTTCCCCTGCAGAGGGCGCCCCACAGCTGCTGAATGGCTCCATTGTGAAGAATACAACAATAACAGAGTTTCACCGGCAGTGCAGATACATGTTCTGTCGCTGACCGAAAAATAACAACGGGCGCCACTCGGCCGGTGGGAACAGCCATCGCACATTCGTATGGCCAGTGTCATCCTTCATGTCGTTATTTTTATTCCATATATGGATCAGTGAGGTCTTTAGAAACATCCGGAGTTTTCATCGGTATAGCTGTCGGGCCTGGTGATCTATTGGTTAAAGCGCGTGTCTGAAAAAGAGAGATCGCCGTATCTAATCCCGGTCGTAACATGGAAAGTTTCAGTATGCCTTTAATCTGACCTTCACCTCCCAACGATGTGAGAGATTGCCAAGATTCCACGTTAAAGTGCAGGTCCCGTTTTCCTGATTGAATAATAATTAGTGAGGTAGAAAAGCGACACTAATGTGCCGAATTAGCGTCAAATTGATAGAGATCTACCCGGTCACTGAATCACAAGCAGTTATTATCATTACAGTCTGACAGTCCCCGCCATGTATAATATAATTTTACTGGTAACTATGAATAAATAACTATTAAAATTTTTTAATTATTGACCGCAATATAATATAATAACAACAGGAGTCTCCCACAGGTTTTATAGGCTATCACCCACTGAACAGCATCTAAATTTTGGTCAGTCACACTTAGTAACGATGTAGTTGTAGTTAACACTGTAATTAGGTACCCATCATAGTGTAAGCATGATATGCGATGGTTGCTGATCAACGGAAACCGATTGTCATGTGGTTGTTATTGTGTTATATTGCGATTAATCTCACTAAAATTTATAATAAATAATAGAAATTGTTGTGTCTCCCTCGTCTGACGGTGTCAGGTCTTAGAAATGGTCTAAATAGGTAGTTAATAAGTTTTGTTTGCAAAGAACTATTTATTGCCCGTAGAAAAAGTACGAAGCAATGAAGGTATCTTTACGTCCAGAGGACCCATTCTTGCAGATACTGCTACATAGAGACGTAGCGTAAAGGAAACGAGAACAAGAGAATGGCGAACGGAGGACACACAACGTCGTATCGTGGCAATGAAGTTCCTTTCAATTTCATTGGTGCATTTGTAAATGACGGCGTAAACGAAAAAAGTACCTAACACATAAATTTAACAATATGAGACCACGAAAATCTGTATCTGCGTCAAAAAAAGTTTTTTGGCTCTTCAGTGCTTTTGACTGGTGTAATGAACCGCGCCGCTTATTTCTTTCCTGTGCCAAGCTCTTCATGTTAGAGCAGCTATTGCACCGTACATCCTCCATCATTTATTTGATGTATACCCATCTCTGTCTTTCCCCACAGTTTTTCCTGATGCCTTAACGCGTATCCTATCATCCTGCTCCTTCCTGTTCTCAGTGTTTCCCTTATGTTACTTTCTTCACCTGTTCTGCAGAGAACTTATTTATTCCTTATCTTATCAGTCCACTCAGTTTTCAACATTTTTCTATAGCATCACTTATTAAACGCTTCGATTCTCTACTTCTTCTGTATTCCCACAATCCATACAATATTGGGAATCAGTATACAGGCACGAAAGGAATAGTACCATGTCTGAAACATACAAGTACCTAACTTCCCGTGAATGTAATAGATACATATAATAGATAAATAATCATGATGGAGTTACATAATTTCTTTCATAACACTAGTAACAAAAGGCGTTGGCGTTTCTTGGCTGGAAATTTCTATAACAGCATTCACTGTTCTTTATTTTATACTTTATCCTTTGTACTTTACCTAATCTCCGTTCTTTCTAATTATCTCCAACATTCTCTTCGGCATTTACGATGATTTACCGTTGCCAGTAACAGCCATACTTGTGCACAAATACGTTTCATACCATAAAAGAATGTAGAAATCCGCTGTAACAAGCAAACATAAACAGGTTAGATTGGGGTTTGCTGGAAATCTTATCTAATCGACTTCCTAATGGAATAAAGTTATCTTCAGAAGTCTAATTTAAATTGTCAGGATGGATTTCAGTACTAGGGTTTGTAGCTTTTGCAGTGACATTGTCACCCATTCTTCCGCTATCGCTCTTTTCAGCTCATATACCGCCTCAACTTGCCTTCCATTGTGACACACGTGCCTTGCAAATATTCCACAAGGGTTTTCCACAGGGCTCAAATTCGGGCTACGCAGAGTCCAGGGCAAGACAGCGACATTTTTGTCCTCAAACCACTTTTTGGTTCTAGTGGAACCAGACACAGGTACATTATCTTTTTGAAAAGTTAGACTGTCATCCCCCAGGTCTTCATACATAGTAATCCATACTGTTTGTAGCACCTCAGCGTACACAGATTACATTGTATTGTTCAGACAAGTAGAACGTGATTTACCTGTAGCGCAGAAGGCTGCCCCACTCATAACACTTTCACCGTCCAAATTTCTGCTTTTTCATATCTGCTGCTCTGTTCTCAGACCAATCCAATAATACTGAAATCCAGCCTGCCAATCTAAATTAGACCTATGAAGATGACTTTATTCCATTGTGAAGCCCGTTACGTATGATTATAAGCCAACGGCGATCTAACCTGTTTGTGGTTCCACGTTGGAGAGGATTTCTACATTCATTTGTTGTAAGCAACGTGTTTGTCGCACACATCTGGCTGTTACTGGCAACCGTAAATCAGCAACAAGTTGAGAAGAAAATGGTTTGTGGCCCTGGATTTGCGCAAAAGTAACTCTTTCTATACCTCAAATAATTTTCTATGTTGTCCGCATTTACTGTCCTGTGCATATGGTGCGCTTAATCTAAGGAAATTATCAGTCACCGTGCTTCAACAGTGAGAATCCCGTTACAGAGTTCTACTTCCTTGTAAGTACTGATTTTTGCTTTTTCATCACTCTATATCTGTTTTCCGCTTGTTATTGTCACAGTCGTGGTGTACATGCACAACATTCACTGGTACAAATGCTGTCTGTTTACTGTTTGCAGTAAGCACACACTACTACCACAAAGAACCGACTGCCTTTATACCTTTTTCCACTCTCTACCACCTGAATCGTTGATGTCTGTTTATATACGGTACTAATGACAGTAAATGCAATACCATTTGACTGCATACTGGATTTCTTACTATTACATATATATTGTGCACAACTATTCCAGCCGATAATGTTAATTTTCCTACAAATATCCATGCCTCTCTACTGATTTCCGCTGCTGTACACAACTATGCTCCAGATGTACTTTCTAATAAACTTTTTCTTCCCTCATGTGTTAATACGCTTCAGTGTAGTGGAATTCCTTAACTTCGTATACTTCGTGGTCACCACTTCTGATGTTAACTTTAGTAAAGAAAAAAATGGTTCAAATGGCTTTGAGCACTATGGGACTCAACATCTTAGGTCATAAGTCCCCTAGAACTTAGAACTACTTAAAGCTAACTAACCTAAGGACATCACACACACCCATACCCGAGGCAGGATTAGAACCTGCGACCGTAGCAGTCCCGCGGTTCCGGACTGCAGCGCCAGAGCCGCTAGACCACCGCGGCCGGCCTTTAGTAAAAATATGATATTTGCTACACCCCGTTACTTCTCTCTTTCTTCTGTTTACTCTCAATCCATATTCTTTACTGACTATTCTGCCATTGGCCAAGTCTTATAACTCACCTTCCGTTTCATTGAGTATAACTATTTCGTTAGCGAATCTTGTAAGTGATGTCATTTCAGACTGAATTTCAGTCGCATTCTTGAATCCTTCCTTAATTTCCGTCATTGTTTCTTCGATGCAGCGATTGAATAGAAGATGCCAAAGGATTCGTCCCTGTCTTAAACACATTTTGAATCTGAGCACTGATATGTTCGCCTTAACCTTATGCAAACACCAGTTACGGCGCATAAATCACAAGTTTGTTATTTTCAGTACTGGAGAGTATTGGGGAGGGTATGGTACATTGAGGACAGTTAACTTAGAAGCAACTCACGTTTCAACCGAGTGACTTATTTTAGGATCTCATGAAGGATTGTGCACTACACGCCGCCATATGTACTTTCCGTCTATACCTGTTGTTCCTTTCATTGTGAGACATGATGCTATAAGTACAGTATATGTAAATATTTTTAGTTCTACCCATACGAGTGCTGCATTACGTATTAAAGTTATTCGGAAGTATTTTTCTGTTACAGAATTTTATGTGTAAAATTCTATTTTTATAACTATTTATGCAGTAAGTCGACAGTTAAGCCAAACTTCCTCAGTCGTGCACTATCTTTCATCTTGAGAAGGAAGGAGGTCTTCTCACATGGAACGTATGATATTTGGAAATGGGCTTAGTCTCTTTAATGCCTTAAAAATTTTACCTGTATTGAAAATGGAGATTATTGTTATTTGTCAGTAGCTTCCAACTGAAAATGTATTTAACTTGTAACTGGTTTTTGATAACACTTCTAATTATTTTGATGTCACTATTACAATTAAAAGTAGAGTGATAACGTAACAGACAATTTCGGTATTGAAATTTTTTTTATTGCAACACTTCGAATTTTCCATCGAATATTTGTTCCTGGGTAAATGACAGTGTTGTACCTCGGAACATTTTTTCCCATTTGGAAAAAACCTATGTCTTCAGGATTAATTTTTTAGTTTCAAAAAAGGATGTCAACACACAAAAAGTGAATATCATTTAAAAGGGAATAAGAAAAAAATATTAAACTTCTATATCAGAACTGTCTAGAGGCGAACATCTGAAGAGTGTTCCCAGTTACAGCAAATTCTCATACCCTTTATTGTACGCTCATTTTAGTGGAGACGTATATGCTTTCTGTCTTGTTCGCGTTTACAGAACACTGTGATGAGGATCTTAGATTGAAGCCTGTCATGGAATACAGACACATTTTCACACAGCCAATGTACCTCGAATTTTATAAACATGCGTGGATTTTGCATATCATGCAATGACATTTATAGCACGACTTGCTATATTCATATAGTATCAGACAAAACACTCTGAGTACGGCTAAGATGGAGGAACGTTATCACCCCATGTCGTATGTAAGAACATCAGATTACAGTGCAGAAGCTATGTAGTTTCACAAGCAGCGACAACTATAAGCATCCTTTAAGTAACACGAAAGAATATACAAAAAATACAAACGTACTGTATCATGCTTTTAGTCTTTCAGCCTACTTGTATTGTTTATATTTTGAGTTAGCAGATATGTGACCCTGTCTGCACTATTCTTTATTTTGAGAAAGCTTCTCTTACTGACTTCCCTCTTCAATTATTAACTCCGCGTAATTCCTTTCCAATTACCTGCTATGGCTTAATGCAATAATATGATTATGGTGACTTAATGCACTGCTAAAGAAAGTACGTAGAAAGACGTAATTTCAGTTTTTTAAAAATATTTCTTTGTTTCAGGTACTTCAGCCACATCATAAGTATTCCTCTGGTTGTGTGAGAACATGGTGTGGTGAGTTAGTACTCATAATTTATCACAATGATTGCCCTAGAAAGTGGCTGTAGATAGCTACTTTCTTCTGTGCTTTTATTGTTGCTTAAGAGATATGCAACCGCTGCCACACTCATCCTTGAGAGTGTACGCAGAACATGCTAACCGAATGAAGTAAGTCAGTGTGCATATTGACCACATTCGATGTAACTGCCGTCATCATTTCGACTGCTTTTGGGGTAGAAATATTTTCTCTTTGTGTTTTCTTTTAGGCAGTTTCAGTTTGCCTATCCAGTGGCATGCAGCATCTTCAAAAATCTTATTTTGATTATTTCACATATTTATAGGTGTAATTCAAAAAATTAAAATGTACTCATTATGAGGTATAACATTATGTTAAAAGTTTAACACACACCTAGACATCTATTACAGTTACCAACTGTGTCTTTCTATTTAGGTAACGTAACTAACGGCGCGCAATTACTCGAAAAATATACGTCGAGTTTTTGCGAATGAGAGCACTTAACCACTTCCAATAAACCTCACCCACACTTGCAAACATTTGTGAAACTTCTTTTCGTTGACAGCCTTCACAGAACGATGAAGGGAAAGTAGTTCACCAGTTGCTACATTTTTGCTGTTGATGCGGTCAAATTTCACCATCAGACATGACGTTTGACATTATTTCTCCTTTACTACATACGCTATTTACAATACATTTTGTAGGAGTACCCACATAAGCAACCGACCGTAAGTGTAACATTATATCATTTTACGATTTACTGTTCAGGAGATATGACGTCATAAACATTCACATACGTAAAATTCAAGCTTTCGCTTAAGCGTTACCAATTCCGTACTCATACCATGTTTGATAATGAGAATACTAAGCGACTTCCAACAAATTTCAAACAATTTCAAACCTTTTCTAAATTTTTTCTCGCTCAAGTGCTTAAAGTAAAGCATCTAGCTCGTCAGTTTCGTTGCAATAGTCATTTGAAACTGTTTTACACATGGGAGCTCGATTCTATAAAGATGTTTACAGGTATGAGGACGGATATGATAAAATGTGCCCATTTTGAGCTATACTGTCTATGAGTAATATTTTATTTATTTTAAGTCCTTGAATGAAATCTATATCTTTCTGCAAACGATGATTATATGATCTCTGACTCCTGCAGCCATGGTTACTTTATCATCAGTCACAGTATCATTACACGTCCCCACATTAAAGTTCCTGGACCCCAGGAACGATAATGTTGTACGATGTTTCTGAGTGCCTTACATCTTCCCATCTCTCGCCAAATGAGCGTACGCTCAGGATCACAAAACCTGTATCTGCTCTGATCTGTGAAGACCTACTGGCCGTTGGTCCATTCCCTAATCTCTTGGCCTCACCGCAAACGGTGCCGCAGATGTGCAGATGTCGACAGAAGACAAAGTACTGGTCGTCAGGCAAAGAGACCACCCCATGCAGAAACTGTGCCACGGTGGATCGTGAGAGATCGTGCTTTGCAGGCCTGTTAAATGTGGTTCCAACTGCAACCATTGTCTGCTGTGGGTCATTTCTTGTCTGTTGCACTATGTAGGGGTCATCTACTTATGTAGTGGGTCGTGGCCTGTGAGTTCATCTACTTGGAGAAGTAGTGCCTGTGGTTTGAAACGCTCTTTGTTCCCAAGAAACAATGCTGTGAGCAATACCAAACTCCTGACCTACACTTGCCACATTTCGCCCTTCTCCCAGTTTATTGATGATTCTTTCGTGTTGTCTCCATACCATGTTGTAATGAACACCACCACCATAGTGCAACTTAACTGCTCACTGATTCAAACATATTGTCTTTTCCCGTTCCCGCAACCTCCTCGCTTTGTGGGCCAGCCCCATTTGATGATATAGTCATGTCATGTGACGTCCAGCATTCTATGCACGATTGGGAGACCTCTGGTAACATGTTTCTCTACTTCCACTCATTTTCTTCGAGTTGTTAATATGTTTCTCTCTCTCTCTCTCTCCATAAGTTCCCAGGTCAGTGTATTTCGCGCTGTAAGTCCGCAAGCAATGCTGGCCAGTTATATGCTAGTATAGTTCATGCATTGTTCATTAGTCGATGAAAATCATATGAAGTATTTGTGTGTATTATCTGGCATCTGTTTTTGCAGATAGCCTAACGATGTGAACCACAAGAGTTATTAATGCCTATTGGTTTTGTTACTTTAATAACCGGCTGCTCTGGACATCAACAAACTGGCATCCTTTTCTGTATCAGAGTCACTTACGATAGCATTCACTTTCGGTCAACAGGATCTGATGAAGACCTGACGCCTAGCTTTCAGTGCTATCCTCACGTGCAATACAGTTTCAGTTCAAAAAAGGTCAATGCTGTTGAAACCTTTACCCCGAACCGTGTCAGATAACCCCTCCCCAAATTGTATCAGCTTACACCTCAAAAAGGCGTTTGGTGTTATGTGTTAGGGGTTTGTAATCGCTCAGATAGTGAATAATGGTTCATATTCAGTAATGTCATAGATGAGCTGTTAGGGAAACGTACGACTTTCTGTTGGCATTATTCGTTGCACAATATGTGTTAGCTGTCAGGCATTAGCCTTTAAATGGTTCAAATGGATCTGAGCACTATGGGAGTTAACATCTGTGGGCATCAGTCCTCTAGAACTTAGAACTATTTGAACCTAACTAACCTAAGGGCATCTCACACATCCATGCCCGGGGCAGGATTCGAACCTGCGACGGTAGCGGTCACGCGGTTCCAGACTGAAGCGCCTAGAACCGCACAGCCACACCGGCCGCCTAGCCTTTTAATGTTAACTGGTCTTATTTACAATCTAACAGCACACTGGTATCAGCTGTTAGAAGGGAAAACTGATTTCACTCTATAGAGTGCTTATGCAGGGGACGTATAAGAAGGTATACATTAGGTACTTATTTATTTTTATTGTAGGAGATAGGTTGGTAATGAAATGAGAATCAGAAATTTAGTATAGGAAATTGCAAAAAAAAAAGGTTCATGAAGTCGCGTAAGTGCAATGTCTTAAATGCTCAGTATCTTAAGTGCTCAAATTGCCAGGCTTCTGCATGTACACATTCTTGTAGTCTGGGTTGTACCCTCTCATAATTGGCACAATACGTGGTTTCGTTGCAAAGACTTTATCTTCGAAATCTCTCCAAAAGAGTAAGTCCATTAGAATAAGGTCTGGTGATTTTGGTGGCCATTTAGTTGGTCCTCTTTGGCCTATCCTCATATTAATTCGTTGCCGAGAAATGTACACACTGTTAAATAACACAGTGAGGACGATTACCGTCTTACTCGTAGTAGAACCCTTCATTACCCTGCTGTAGACACAATTGTGGAATACCAGTATCCCACAGGATGTTGAGATAGGCATGGAGATAACAGTTGTGTAGGAAAAAAAAAAGAAACCAGACCCAGTGATCCCTTGACATGAAAAGCATGCCCTTGCTTTAACCTCTGGTTGATTCAGATGTTTTTCAACTACAGCAGTAATAGCTATTAACCAAGTCCAAATACTTACAATTAGCTTTGTCAAACCAACAAATTTTTCGAATCACGCCATCACCTTGCATTTCTTCATTCGAAAGAATCTCTCATAATTATAAACGTCGATCTGAATCATACTCTAGTAATCCATGAAATAATCTTGGCCGATACATCCGAAAACCTAATCGTTTCGTTAGCATACTCAAGGATTTATGGGAAATTTCCAACTCAACGCTGGCTCCACTTTTGGATTTCTTTGCCTTTGGATTTATGCCTGCACAATTAACATTTCATATTTATCGGTAGTAACATTCACTCGTCGACTACTCTTTGGCACATTGCAGATATAACAAGCTCGATAAAATGTGTCCGTGTATCGTGTAAATTGAGAGCGTACTGTGCCAAAGTCTGTTGAATTCCTCTATCCGTTTGACCCGATCCTGTTCAGCATTCTCTGCCTCCCAATATTGTTTAATTATCCGCTTCCATTGGTCGTTGCGGAAATTACCAGACATGTTTGTCGGAATATCTGAAAAAATAGAAAAAGTTGCCAGAACAGATAAAAAAGTTGTATACATACTTATGCAGTCGTATTATAATGTTAATGGCTGACGTGATATGCATTACCTGTAAGGCATCAGATTTTAGGTATTGCTGGATCATAAATAGTATCATATCACAAGCAGATGTAATTTAGAACTGCAGTAGTGTTCTAGACAAACTTAATGTTGTGTGTATTTTACAAGTGATACAGACAATTTAGGTGCGGATATATTTAATTTGCTTATAGAGCGTGTCGAACTACCGGCGACTTTCTAGACTTGAGGGTATCATAGGTGAGGTGCAGAATAAGCTGCAGTGTCCTTGTGCAACCAATTTTTACATATTTAGATGGTTTTATTACTGTCTAACTTCAGTCGTCTGGTAACCCGTAGTTTATTCAAATAGTGTCAATAAGTGAGCTGCATGTAGTTTATTAAACGATGTAGACAACTTATACATGGAAACATTTAATTGTAAGCTGCACAGTGGTTGCATAGTGTGCGATATCTTACATATACTACCATTTTACCTTTTCGTAGTTTGAACGTCTATAGAGCTTAAAGTTGTAGTAATATATATATATATATATATATATATATATATATATATATATATATATATATGTGGTGCTACAGAAGAATGCTGAAGATTAGATGGGTAGATCACGTAACTAATAAGGAAGTATTGAATAGGATTGGGGAGAAGAGAAGTTTGTGGCACAACTTGACCAGAAGAAGGGATCGGTTGGTAGGACATGTTCTGAGGCATCAAGGGATCACCAATTTAGTATTGGAGGGCAGCGTGGAGGGTAAAAATCGTAAAGGGAGACCAAGAGATGAATACACTAAGCAGATTCAGAAGGATGTAGGTTGCAGTAGGTACTGGGAGATGAAAAAGCTTGCACAGGATAGAGTAGCATGGAGAGCTGCATCAAACCAGTCTCAGGACTGAAGACCACAACAACAACATATATATATATATATATATATATATATATATATATATGAATATATATATATATATATATATATATATATATATAATAAATTTTAAATAACTTTATTTACTTTCGAGATGTTGACCCTGTCATCATCTTTGGAGACGTCTCATGTTTGTTTTACTGTCTGTGGTTGTCTTTTTAGTGTGTAAAACACGTCGTTCTGCAGTATAAGTAAAACATCAAATTCCTTCCTAAAATAGAACACCTTCTTCGGTCCTTCTTAATACAGTGTTTGTCTTTTTTCTATGGTGCGTGTATTCCCGCATAATGTACGTTCATTAGATGATGGTGTTACTAAATAGTTTGCTATAGGAATTTCTTGAATAGTTTGCAAATATTTTAGAGATCATTGGCGCCAATGTCCCGATTAGTAGACATTGCAATTTTCATCAAAAGTTGTTATTGTACTTAACCTCCAGTGGGCCTAAGCCATTTCTAATAACGGCAATAATTGCTGGTCAGTATCATCGATTAAATTTCCGTAGCGATGCACTGTCCTCATTCCTCCTAAAATGGTGTGTAAGTAAAATTTAACTGTGGAAATGTTTAATTTGAATGTCAGAATGACTGACATCAAGAGTAGGCCTATTAATTACATTCAGAATATTTGTGTGTATGCTTAGCTGCCTAGCGTTGTATTTTAGCTGACATGTATTTTCTGTAATAATTAACTTGGCCAGGACAGTTTACGCTATAATTTCACATTAATCCTAAATTCTAACATCGAATATTATTTCTAGCTATTTATGCATGGAAACAACGTTGAGGTACTTACTTTAGAGTTCACGTTATAGGCACTAATTTGACGACAAAGTTGGAAGTTACCATTATGATACTTGATGTAAACATTGCACTTTTCTGGATTGCCGAAAGTATTTTTGCAGTCATTTTAGACTTGAAATGAGTATTGTGACATTTTGATAGCCGATGTAGGAAATAATTAATGTAAGTTCCTTGTGTCTTAGAACAAGCATGGTACAAAGGTCGAACTTTCAACGATTTTGCCAGTGGGGAAATGTTGGTGACTGTAAGCAGCTCATCTAACATAAATCCAAGTTTTAATGTTTTACCTGTGCAGCCATTTGTTCATGACATTAAGCAAATGCAACATAAATCAGCAGCTGATTTTATTTCACGTTTCCAGGGTTTCATTACAGTATTTAAAATAAAACTCATTTTCACCAACTATGTATTACTAATTTGTTAATTATATTTCATAGGCAGATGTTGGTTTTCATTACTTATAGATAGTATGTTACATGCTAGTTCCAGTGTGCTATAGTGAATGATATATAGCTTAGAACGAAATTTGCTGATGTGAGTGGTGGACCAGTCCATATTCGATTTTCTTAAGTCAGTAATGTAAAATAGTTGACGACATTTTCGGTATTTCATGTTATTCAGAACATATTCCTTGATAAATATTTCAGATATTTCTTTAGCACATACCACATGAGGCTCCATTGTAATTACCTTTGTCATTTTAATACTAGACTGTGATGGGAGTGGGGGGAGTTACGTGGTGTTCTTCCTGACGAATAATTCGTCATTCGGATGCCTTTGAACACAGCCCATTGTAATTTCAATAACAACTTAAACATTAGGCCCAGATTAGGGGAGAGCACTGGAAGGTGGTATACTATGCACTGTGTCTATGTGCCATTTTAAGTAAATAATATGGAGTTATTTTTATGCAACATTTTAATACGGTGCTCGTTAAATACAGAATTATGCATGTGTAATAATTATCTTTGACTGTCAGAAGAAGTAAAGCAACTTTGTGACATTTCACTACTCATGTTAATATTATGCTGTGGTTCGTTGGAGAGAGGAGGCGAAGAGAACATAAAGCACAACTGAGCTAGTTTCCCTTTTGGATGTTTCATATCCAGATATTTCACTCTGATTGGTTGCAAAGAAGAGGCGTGGACTCATAAAGTAAAATTACCTACTTCCCTGTCTTGGATTTTTTGACTGGGTGTACTTAGTGAGAGTAGAGGGGAGGAGTTTTTTTAAATTTTTCACATATACAAGACGTCCCTATTAGCTCGAATTGGCACATTTAGACGTCAATAGTACGGGCCTGTGATGAGAATGAAGCAAACTAGAACAGCCAAATAAATTTGGAAAGACGGGTGGATGGGAAAAGACTTCAAAGAAGACCTGCAAACTGATGAATGGACTTAATTAAGGGTGATATAATGACCAGAGGGTGGACAGTGGATTATGTTCTCCGTGAAGAGGTGTATTTGGACAGGACGAAGTGGAAGAGGCTCATTACCAGTACCCAGGAAACTAAATGTTAAATGATGTTGATGACTGATACAACTTAGCTATCCGCTCAATCTTTAATCTTTTTAATTAGTTCTTTCATTTTTAATACTTTGCTACGGTAAGGAAGGGTTGAGTGAGAAGGCTTAGCTTCGCATTGATAAGGATGCTGATGATGTCGCTCATAAGGATGATGACGTAATGAGCTCAATGCCTTTTATTATTTTATGCATGGCCTTCATCATTACATGACAATCATGTAATATCTTGAATGTAATTTCAAGGGTAAGGCAATCGGATCATTGACCTATGCGAAAGCTGGCTCATTTTGCACATTTCAACGTCATTTGACTGTAAAGTGGATCAGGATACACACAGCCATATTACTTTAATTCGTTCCAACCACATACCAAAACTCGTTTTCTACTTCGCCTCGGAATCTCCTTACGTCACTGTTGTCAAGGGTGTTCCTTTACACGAAACTTTATGTGTTAGCCTCTTTTTTACAACATTTCTACATTCAGTATCAAAGAGATGTTAACGAAACTGAAATATTGTTAATCTAACAGCTAGAAAACGTTATTGTCTCTGGCAATGCGTTAAATTCAACATGCCTCTCAAGGAATCTTGCATTTCTCCGCTCATATACAGGGTGTTACAAAAAGGTACCGCCAAACATTCAGGAAACATTCCTCACCCACAAAGAAAGAAAATATGGTATGTGGACATGTATCCGGAAACGCTTACTTTCCATGTTAGAGCTCATTTTATTACTTCTCTTCAAATCATATTAATCATGGAATGGAAACATACAGCAATAGAACGTACCAGCGTGACTTCAAACACACTGTTACAGGAAATGTACAAAATGTCCTCCGTTAGCGAGGAGACATCCATCCACCCTCCGTCGCATGGAATCCCTGATGCGCTGATCCAGCCCTGGAGAATGGCGTATTGTATCACAGCCGTCCACAACACGAGCACGAAGAGTCTCTACGTTTGGTACCGGGGTTGCGTAGACATGAGCTTTCAAATGCCCCCATAAATGAAAGTCAAGAGGCTTGAGGTCAGGAGAGCGTGGAGGCCATGGAATTGGTCCGCCTCTACCAATCCATGGGTCACCGAATCTGTTGTTGAGAAGCGTACGAACACTTCGACTGAAATGTGCAGGACCTCCATCGTGCATGAACCAGATGTTGTGTCGTACTTGTAAAGGCACATGTTCCAGCAGCAAAGGTAGAATATCCCGTATGAAATCATGATAAAGTGCTCCATTGAGCTTAGGTGGCAGAAACTAAAATGAGCTCTAACATGGAAATTAACCGTTTCCGGTCACGTGTCCACATAATATTTTTTCTTTATTTGAGTGTGAGGAATGTTTCCTGAAAGTTTGGCCGTACCTTTTTGTAACACCCTGTAGATACGTTCCCTCGTTCCAAAATGAATATTCAGAACAGACGTTTATACAATACACTTTTAAATAATTCTTCGGTACACGTTAGCACACAATGATATAAAACAACCTATATTTAGACTACTGTTGTATTAATATTTAAGTTGGGTAATTATGGCTACTTAAAACAGTAGCCAGACTATTGCTTGGTTTATTTTGTATCGTAAGGCGTAATTTCTACCACCATCTTTGCTTACAAGTTCCGTAATTGAAGCATAATAATTATTAACCTTATAATTAAATTATCGATCTTCGTATTTGTAGTATAATCACGTTCGTCAACATGTCAACTTTTGACAAGATAGACCACCATTGCTGTCGAACAGAAAACGATCGAAAGCTGTTGAATCGGTGACGATGTTGTTCAGGAATCACATTTTTAATCATTTCCACAGTATGTGCTGGGTGGGGAATGTTCGTGACAGGTAGCTACTGTGTACTGGGCTGTATTCTCTACCCATTCTCTATTCGCAGGTTAGAGTCACGAAGAAGCTGCAGCAAACATTGCCCCAATTTTTCCGGTATTAATTACCGTAGTTGTTAATTTGATAGCCCATCTTGCGAATAGTTTGTTTAATTATCACGTTCCTTTTTACTACCTTCAAAACTTCAATATTTTCTTCTTATTTTCCCTAATGCAAACTAGGCGAAAAGGAAGTATGTGTATCATTTTCAATATGTAAAACTACCGATGTTCCGGTTACTGTTGCAAGTGACCTCCTTCAGGTCCCTGCAGAAGGTCACTTGCAACAGTGACCGAAACGTCGGTATTTTTACATATTGATAATTCAATCATAAACCTAGAAAAATTTTGACTGTGACAATGGCAGCAGAAGCCTACGTTTATATGGTTACTATTGATTCCAGGCACATGCAGGACAATTTTCCATTAGGTGTCATGGAATTAATGGGTTTCGCTAGAATAAGAGGGGACGACTCTGCACCGAACTCCTCTCGTGCTTTCGTTGCAATAAAACAGATGGGGGGAGGGGGCGGCTTCATTTCAAAGGCTGCTATGCAAAGTTGAAAGCTTCAGTACCTCCGACATGGAACTCCTAACATGCATATGTCTATAGAAAGTCCATTATATACTCAGTGCTGTAGAGTGAAGCATAATAACATTTCACGTGCTTTGAGCAGTGAATTGCGCTGTCCGAGCATGTTTTACGAAACTAGTCAAATTCTCTGTTTGTCTTTGTCTTCCCCTTAGACGTACCCAAGATTGGTTTGACATAGAATCTATTCCACTAAAGAGTAATCATTTGTCCGTCATAAAAGTTGTTTCACAATCCTTTTTATAGAGTTAACGAAAAATTACATAGCGGAACAAATACGGCGTTTCAAAAAAATTCGTCCAAGAAAATTCCTTGAGACACCCTTTCCGGGTCGTCTGCCTGTTATAAAGCGTGCAGCACGAATCACAGTTTGTAAAGGACACGAGTGAAGTACGCAAATTCGTATACTCGCAATAAGAATATAAATAAACGTTATAGGCAGAACATGCAAAAAAAGTATAAATAAAGATCCAAAAATACAGATAAAGATACAGACGTCTTAGTCCATGTATAAAAAATGAGATGCACTTAACAAACATATGCCCATACTACTAACATAACTTTCTAAGAGAACGTCTTTCGACGATGTGTCGAATCGGCTCTACTGCACGGGTATAGGACCGTCGTTTTCGTTAATATGTCTTTTTATTCCGATTTGTGAGTTTTATTTTAAGCCCACTAGTTACATAAAAACTTGAAGTACTGCTTACAGTTTACGAAAAGACGGAAAGCCAAAGACCAGATACACTTTCGTTTCTATTTTCAAAACATAGAAAAAAATTGAAAAGTATGCTCTTAAACGGTGGAATATTTACTTCATGCACTATTTACATTTTACTTTTCGAAAATACAATTCAAAGTTGTTATGAAAATATTTATTTTCTAAAAAATAATCAAAATAACACTAAACAAAACTGGAAAATGTTATTACGTCAGAGGAAACTTAATCCAGTTTCGTAATTAGTATTATGCAGTGTCTTCCATGTCATAGAATTTCCCTGTGGATTCTATCTTGAGCCCAAGAGGCCTGCAATAGGATATTCTTGTAGGTTTTCGTTCTGACAGCTCAAGTCTGTGGCACTCAAGAAAAAGTCATTTTTCTAAGCAGTTTCGTCAGTGTTGTTTTCTTCCTGCCAATTGTACAACCATTCTTTAAAAGTCATTCCGAGTAAGCTCAAATAGCTAATCTCCAATAGCAAGACATTCGTAAATCAGCGCTTCATCGAGATCTTTCCCCAAAATTTTACGTCTGCATCGTCTTATTTTTGCTGCTTCCTTAGGTGTATCGTACTTCGTGTTGGACAAACACATAAGTGTTGCTGCCGAGCGAGATGGCGCAGTGGTTAGCACACTAGACTCGCATTCGGGAGGACGACGGTTCAATCCTGCGTCCGGCCATCCTGATTTAGGTTTTCCGTGATTTCCTTAAATCGCTTCAGGCAAATGCCGGGATGGTTCCTTAGAAAGGGCACGGCCGATTTCCTTCCCCATCCTTCCATACTCCGAGCTTGTGCTCCGTCTCTAATAACCTCGTTGTCGACGGGACATTCAACAGTACTGTCCTCCTCCATAAGTGTTGCTTTTGAAACATTAAACCGTTTACTGGCCTTCTTCTTTTTCTGAATTGCATCAACAGCTTTAGCAATTTTACGCGGACCACTTTCTTTAACGAACATTTCCCATTATCAAATGTTGAAATGTGTGTGAAATCTTATGGGACTTAACTACTAATGTCATCAGTCCCTACGCTTACACACTACATAACCTAAATTATCCTAAGGACAAACACACACATCCATATCCGAGGGAGGACTCGAAACTCCGCCGGGACCAGCCGCACAGTCCATGACTGCAGCGCCTAAGACCGCTCGGCTAATCCCGCGCGGCTTCCCATTATCCTCTTTGAAGCAGCAGACAATACGATTGTGCACTGAAACAGACAGACAGGAAACATTACAAAAGTATGTGGCCCGGTATAAGTAAATGAAGGGTATCCGATTTACTTAACTATAACTTAGATATTGTTAACGATATAAACTTTTGACCAAACATCTAAATGAGACGGTTTGATGTAAACATAAACCGCAAGCCTTTCTGTTCAAAAATACATATAGGCTGAAAGGCCTACCTTCCGATACGTAGGAGCAATGACGAAAAAAGTAGCACAGTGTAAACATTCTTCGATCTCAAAATGTTATTTTTGATGTTTTTGTTTGAACTGCATTCCAATTTCTTTTATTTGTTTTTTTCTGTCATTCAAGTGCTTTATTGTGTTTTGTAACCACTGTAACTTGGAACGACAATGTTACTGCTACCAACCAAATTATGTGCATTGTGTTAGTGAGTTGAGAGAAAAAGATTTAATGATTAATCCCAAACCTTAAAGGATACATCCTTAATTTTTTCCCCACTTACAAAGGTATTTTTTCTTGTCAGACACTGCCGCCAAGGTGACTCTGAAGCAGAGAAAACAGAAAAGTGTAGACACTGCAGATGGCTCGTCGGTGTACATTTACTATTTCGGTGTCGCGAAGGGTGAGGAGGAGCAGGAAGTGACGAAGAGGAAGGGGAACAGGGAGAACAACAAACCGCTCCCCCACAGAAGACGATCTCTGGATTGCCGAACCGGCAGAAATAGACGCGACAAACACAGGGGTCCGTAGATGTCTGGATGTCTCTGACAGTTCCCAGGAGAACTGTGCTACAGCACTGAGCCGCCAATCTTTCATGCGTGCATTGAATTTTACAAACGTGTCCCATAAAGCGGTCAGTGTAACACCGAAAAATTGTAATAGCGAAGAAGACGTCATTCACATTTTCGTTGCTGTATTTTCTTATGTGCCTGTGGCATTTATTCAGTCCATGATTTGGTGTAATTAAAGGCCACCACTGATTCTTCTAATCCATAGTCTGATGGTAACAATCTAAAATGTTGGGTGTAACAAACATATACGTCAGAAATTGCAAGACATTTTCCTCACACGCAGAAGAAGAAATTGTGTTATCTGAACGTGGGTCTGTAAACGTTTGTTTTCTCCAACTTCTTTTAACGAGATCAGATTGTAAATTGTGGGAATCAGCATGTATGGGCAGATGCTCAATCCTCAGTCCGCACTCAGCTACCGGAGCAAGTCATCCACAAAGATTTTCTGTCAGTGTTTGGACTGTTATTGTTGGAGACTGCTTGGTAGGAGCTCATTATCTTCCACCCAGGCTCAACGGACAAGTTAAGATAATTTCGTAGAGAATATTCTAGCTGATCTGTTAGCAGATGTGCCTTTAGCTGTGGGACGAATCATATACATCGTGCACGATGAAGCATCTCCTCATTTTAGTGTTAATGTCCATATGCTTCTGAGTAACAGTTTTGGTGACAGATATATAGGTATAGATGGACCAATTGCCTGGCATGCACGCTCTCTGGATCTAATCTCATTACACTTTTACTGTGGGGTCATTTGAAAGCTGTTGTGTATGGAACCCTAGTACAAGATATTTAGAGTTTCCGTGCCCGTATTTTGTAAGGCTGCGAAACCATACGTAATGCTTCAGGGATACATCAGCACATCAGTGGTTCACTACGACGACAGGTTGATGCATGTATATTTGCCCACGGAGGGCACATTGAACATCCCTTGTGAGAAAGAGTTGCATGTGGAATGCTCATGCGTTCTGTTCGTGTGTGTTCCCCATTATTAACGAGTTGGAGAAAATGAGTTGTAACCTGTAAACAAAGCGTTTCCAGACGAATGTTCACGTAAGTTCCTCGTCCACGTGTGAGGAACGTGGCCTGCCATTTGTGCCGTACATTTGTTACACCCTGTATAGGGCGAGAAAGTTGGTGAGCGTACATTTCGCGGGCCACGATTTTAACTAGCAGACCAGAATAAACCACGTTACAAACATAATTTCGTAATATTACTAGAGCAAAACTATGGGGAATTGGCTGGGCATATTTTTCCTTCCAAAACGTTTGACGCGGCCGCGATGAATTCCTGTAGTTTGCCAAAATTCTCAGAGTAGCGCTTACACCCGACGTCTTCAATAATTTGTTGATTACGTTCCAATCTCTGTCTTCCTGTATTTTCCACCCTCTACAGCTACCTGTAGTACCATAAATATTATTCCCTTGTATCCTTACACAAGGCATATCATCCTGTTCCATCCTCTTGTCAGTGTTCTCCATACGCCCCGTTCTTCGCCGACTCTACGTAGAACCGGTTCATTCCTTATCTCATTAATGCACTCTGTTTTCAACATCCTACTATAGCATTACGCCTCAAATATTGCCCTGATTTCGTCATAGTCCATGATTCTCTTCCATACAGTATTGTGTTCCAGATGTACATTTTCAGAATTTCTTCTTCTAATTAAGACCAGTGTTTGATTTCTTTTAGTCAACAATGCCTTCTTTATCTGTACTAGTCTACTTTTTATGTCAGACCTCTTCGTCATTTCTTTTTCTTTGTCTTCCGAAGTAGAAGATATCCATAACTCCATCTACTTCGTCCTTAGCCATTTGGATGTAAGATTTATATCTAGTCTCACTTCAGCTATCCCTCATTACTTTCTCGATTTACTCTCAATCTGTATTCTGTACTAATTAAACTATTCATTTCACTCAAAAGGTAATTATTCTTCATTCTCTCTGGGAACTGAAATGAAATAGGCGAATCTTATAATTAATATCCTTACATGTAGCAGGCGCCTGGTTTATGCACTCATTGGGTTGGGTTGTTTGGGGGGGAACCCGACAGCAAGGTCATCGGTATCATCGGATTAGGGAAGGATGGGGAAGGACGTTGGCCGTGCACTTTCAAAGAAACCACCCGGATTTTGCTTGGAGCGATTTAGGGAAGTCAAGGAAAAAATAAATCAGGATGGCCGGACGCGGGATTGAACCGTCGTCCTCCCGAATGCGAGTCCTGTGTCCTAACCACTGCGCCACCTCGCTCGGTCATGCACTCATGCTGACTGTGGTTCATCGGCGACGAACATGGGGTTTGTACGCTAGTACTGAAATTGGACGTCCATTGAGTGGCGACAGGTGGCCTATTCAGATGAACAGACCAGGAGAGATTGCCATTGGCATGCACGTCGTGAAACATCTGAAAGCAAAGCGTCCAGGCCGGAGGAGGGAGAATGTTTGGGGAACGTTTTCGTGGCGTTGCCTGAACGATCTCGCCAATCTGGGAAGCACGGTGGATCAACACAACAATGCATCAATGACCATGTCCACCCCTGCATGGAGTTTATGTACCCTCGACACGACGGCATCTGTTAGCAGGACAATACGACGTGCTACACAACTCACAGCATGGTTCGAAGAGAACCCGGCCACCAAACTCGCCCTTTAAATGCAATCCATAATCTCTATCTAGTTAAACGCCTCTTTGATCTTTATCAAAGAAACCTAGAGTAGATGACCGCGGCATCGGGGTCAGCTAGTTTCCACATCTCTGTCGATACCTTCAAGAATCTCATTGATTTTCTTCTTGCACGTCTTGCCGCGGTCTGCGCTGCAAAATGTGGTTGTTCAGGCTTTTGGCAGTAGGTTACATTAATTTTACTGGACGGCGTGTACTTCCCATGTCTCCCTATTGTTAACTGCTGTATATCTGGGACTTTTGAATGTCTTTGTACAATCTAAGATTGTCTAACGCTTCACTTGTGTCGGAAATCATTGGAACGTGTCTTAATTTTTCTTAAGCCTTGTTTCCATTATCTAGCTTAACATCAGAATTGCTTCTCTGGGCCGGCCGGAGTGGCCGAGCGGTTCTAGGCGCTACAGTCTGGAACCGCGCGATCGCTACGGTCGCAGGTTCGAATTCTGCCTCGGGCATGGATGTGTGTGATGTCCTTAGGTTAGTTAGGTTTAAGTAGTTCTAAGTTCTAGGGAACTGATGACCTCAGAAGTTAAGTTCCGTAGTGCTCAGAGCCATTTTTTTGCTTCTCTGGCACCTGTACTTTTCCAAACTGATCGTCGTCGTCTAACAGATCCTCAATGCTATTTTTATATTATTCTGTATATTTTTCTGGTCATTATCTTGGAAGCAAGAGCCGTTAAGCTGAATTTTTGGTAGTTCTCACACTTATTACTCCTACCTGTCATTTTCGTACTTTTTTCTCCTTGCTGTCTTCGCTATCGTGTGTATTATGGTTCTCCGAAGGTCTCACAGATCCTGTACACCAAACTGAGTTGTCGTTTGATTCCTTCGATTTGAGAAGTTCCTAAGGGATATTACCTATCTGTCTTCCAAAGCTCTGTTAAACTGCGATTCTAACACTCACCATCGTTTTTTGTACTTTTCCTTTATCACGTCATAAGACCGTTCGTGTCCCTCTCTGAGGCCTTCAGTACATTCTTTCTACTCATCTACTCTTTCCTCTGCGTTAGGCTATGGAGTTCCCATTTCTGTACCGTGAATTAGTCCTTCCGATAACCATTTCCTTCTTCACATTTTTCATACAGCCTTTTCTTCTTGGCTTCCCTGCACTTGTTAATTATTTAATTCCTAAGTGGCCGCCATTACTGCGTTTTCGTGAGCATTTTGCACTTCCTCCTTTCGTCGATCATTTGAAGTATTTCTTCTATTTGCCAAGGTTTCTTCGCAGTTACCTTCCTTACGCCCATATTTATCCAACTTAGCTGAGTGCCATTTTTCGAGATGTCCGATCTTCTTCAACTGAACGATCTCATGTATATTCATTAGCATAGTGTGTACCGACTTAAAGAGTTTCGAACACTATCAAAATGAGTCACTCTTAGCCCTGTCGTGAACAGGTCCACTGCAGTGGACACGTGTTAATGGTCTCTTCTTTTGCGTTTTCAATCAGCCCTAAGGCTGCAAATGCACGCCCGGCACAGCTTCAGTAGGGAATATCCATTGGAGTGGACCGCATGCGTTTGCAGCCTCAGGACTGACTGAAAACGTAAAAGAAGCTACCATTAACAGCTGTACACTGCAGCGGATAAAAAGCATAATGATAACAACTTGGAGGTAAATCATTATGAAATAATCATAACGTACGGAATTCACGTTGAAACATTTCAGCAAAAGCAGTACGTTACATGGACTACATGCACTATGTGATCAGAAGTATCTGGACACCCCCCGAAACATACGTTTTTCATATTAGGTGCATTGTGCTGCCACCTACTGCCAGGTACTCCATAACAGCGACCTAACGTAAGTAGTCAATAGATATCGTGGGAGAGCAGAATGGGGCGATCCGCGGAACTCACGGACTTCGAACGTGGTCGGTGGTTGGGTATCACTTGTGTCATACGTCTGTACACGAGATTTCCACACTACTAAACATCCCTAGGTCCACTGTTTCCTATGTGATAGTGCACGTTCCATCATCTGATTGAACGTATGCCTGCGAGAGTGGGAGCTGTCATCAAAGCTAAGGGTGGGCCAACACCTTATAGAATTGCAGAATTACCGATGGAGGGCGCCACTAACTTGTAAGCCATTTTCAGCCAGGTGTCCGGATACTTTTTATCACATAGTGAATGCCTTAGAATTTTGACCTCTGTCCTTGGGACTTTTCATCTAACTGTAACTACACACAGGAGACCAGAAAATTCATTATCGACATTCAATAATGTTACCAGAGTGGTATGAGACTTCTAAGGAAAATAACTGGAGAAGAACGATCGTCATGATCTGTTCTAGAAATAGCTTAATCAGTTCAATGAACTGATTAATTACGTTGGAACGTCTTTTAATAGTGTCATGTATACTCCGAAAAACTGTTTCTTTACCTTGAGTGTTCTCATTGATTTAATGTGAGCACTAAGGCTGTCCCTCCTGCACCAACGATTTATTCTGAAGGTAGTACCTACATATGTAAGAAAGAAAATAAAAGTCAGCCTCCTATTGCTGTCGCTCCAGGAAGAAGTAACTTCCATTTTACGGGTGCACTAGGGAATTCCTTATGAACTGAAGTCTACTCACTATAGAAAATACACCGAGGCGGCAAAAGTCACGGGATACCTCCTAGTATCCTGTTGGACCTTCTTTTAGCCAGCGTAGTGCAGCAGCTCGACATGTTATGGACTCTACAAGTCGTTAGAAGTCCCTTGGAGAAATATGGAGCCGTGTTGCCTCTCGATTATGTCCCATAAATCATTCACCCGAATTGTCCAGAATGCTCTACAACCTATTTGCGCACAACTGTGCTTCTGTGGCATGCCACAATATCATATACAAAAGTTCCATCATTGTAACATCCTGGCAGATTGAAGCTGTTAGGACGGGGCGTGAGTCGTGCTTGGGTAGCTCAGTTGGTAGAGCACTTGCCCACGAAAGGCAAAGGTCCTGAGTTCGAGTCTCCGTCCAGCACACAGTTTTAATCTGCCAGGAAGTTTCACACTCCGCTGCAGAGAGAAAAAAAGAATCACATTCTGAAAAGATCCATCATTGTTAGAGAACGTGAAGGTAAGGAATGGCTGCAGATTTTCTCCAAATAGCCGAACATAACCATTTCCAGTCTCGAACCCTACGATCATCTCTTACCAATTGATATCGGGACTCATCTGACCATATCATGGTTTTACAGTCGTCGAAGATCAAACCATATGGTCATGAGCCCAGGAGAGGAGCTGCAGACGACGTCGCGCTGTCAGCTAAGGCATTCGTGTCGGTCGTCTACTACAATAGCCCATTAATGCCAAATTTCGGTACACTGTCCTAATGGGCACGTTCGCCGTACGGCCCACATTGATTTCTGTGGTTATTGCAGGCTGTGTTGCTTGTCCGTTAGCACTAACAACTCTACGCAAGCACACCTGCTCTCGGTCGGTAAGTGAAGGCCGTCGGCCACTACGCTGTCCTTGATGGGAGATAATGCCTGAAATTTGGTATTCTCGGCACACTCCTGACACAGTGGATCTCGGAATATAGAATTCCCTAAAGATTTCTGAACAGGAATGTCCCATGCGTCTGGCTCCAACTACCATTCATCTTTCAAAGTCTGTTAATTTCCGCCGTGCGACCATAATGACGTCAGCAACATTTCCACATAAATCATCTGAGTACAAATGACAGATCTACCAATAAAGTGGTTCAAACGGCTCTGAGCAGTATGAGACTTAACTTCTGATATCATCAGTCACCTAGAACTTAAAACTACTTAAACCTAACTAACCTAAGGACATCACACACATCCATGCCCGAGGCAGGATTCGAACCTGCGACCGTAGCGGTCGTGCGGTTCCAGACTGTAGCGCCTAGAACTGCTCGGCCACTCCGGCCCTCTCTACCAATACACTGCCCTGTTATAACTTGTGTACTAGGTACTACCAACATTTGTATAAGTGCATACCGAAGTTCCTTGTTGTATATAAATTGGGGCTTGCCATTTTCGAACAGAGGCACTATTATGTGCTGTATTTAAGTTTCTTCGACGTTATATACGTAACTAATTAACTAACAGGTTCTAAGCGATGCTGATGGTTGGAACTGAATCTTTTTCTTTGACCATTTGCACATTGACAGTCTACGGACTGCTGAAGTGTGGTGATCACATGTGACTACATAGTGGTACTCTAATCCTACATTATTTACAAGGCATCTGTCCAAAAGCGAGTTTGAAATATTTCTTGCAAACAGGATAGGGAATTCTATGGTGTGCAGTGCGTAAATTTACAATCCGGTACTCCGGAACTCCTTAATGATACATTTATTCTAATAGTGTGATTACTTCCTAAAACGGGAAGCAATTGTGGCACACAGTAATGAAAGGATCATCTAGTGATTGTGCATGCTAAATGTCGTGTGAGAGATTAAATAAAATGTTTCACGCACAATTTATCTGCAAAGCGGGTCGCGTGTTTCACTTGGCATTGTACGGACGCGGGTAATGACGCATAAAAAGGAAATTTTATAAATGTCCAGAAGTAATTCGATATTCAGTCGACCAGAATTTTTGTTCGAGATTCAATTGGAACAATATCCGGGCGGGGGTTTTCGCGTGGTTTAAGCTATTTAGGTATTGCCGTAAATCTGAATAGTGCCAGGATGCGGAAAAAAGAAGAACTGGAGCAATGGTGACACCCATTGTAGAGTGCTGGACGAGACGGCGGTCTGAGGCTTTTGTTCCACGCGTTTCGCTCCGCGGAAGTGGAGAAGGGGGCGATGCTCGGCAGACGTAGGGTTGGATCCGAGAGGAAGTTACGTTCTAAAAATTCCGACGTCTACAATCTTCCACCCTGACATTTCTGATGGCAAGTGCCTTTATACGAGGGGCATTAAATAAGTAACCCCACACATTTTCCATTTAAAGCAGAGACCCCTATTTTCAATATAATCTCCGCTCAGTCCGAATGCTGTACGTTGGCTTACTATATCCCTGCCCGGTACCACTGTACTGGTCGACCTCGGAGCAGACGTCTTTCTGCATCAGTAACCTCTCCATCGTGCATCGTTCACTCACGTTTCTTGCTAAAGACGGTTTGACTTCAGTTTTGTGTGTTTGTGTACATGAAGTTGTACGTTTATAGATACTTTCATGTATTTTCCTTATTAGACTAAATTTTCTTAATAAACTGTCTGCGTGTAGGGCTATTTACTTTTTTACAGGGTGAACGTGATGTGTTTCCATCAAAATAAAAAAATTATTTCTAAGGGACTATGATAAATATGCTGTTGCGACTGACTTCATTAAGATAGTTACTGCATGTTCCTGGCAAACGCAGCACATGTGGGTCTATCGTCTAAATGCAAGGCTCGCAAGAGCAGCATTGTGTGCATGTAGATACAGATGTTTATGTAAAGTCTTCGCCACTGTACTCTGATGTCTAGGTGTTTCTCTGGAAAATCAACTCGTCGATTTCCGCGGACTGCACTATGACGCTGTACACACATTATCAACGGTGACGTCACTAACTCCGAGTCTACTGGTACTTGCCTTGCCACCAACGCAACAAATCTGTCCATCAGCCTCTTTTTATCTTTTCATACCATCCTACGATGCTCTTCACATCTGGCGGATCTCCATTATACACATTTCGAAACTGTCGCTACGCTAAACTGTAATACGTGACTTTGTTTCATGAAGTCATGAAGGATAAAAGCCCATTGCACTTTCTCCCACATAGACGCCTTTTCATTGCATGCTCTTAAATTAAGCTTTTCTGATACGAGAGAGAGAGAGAATCAGATTCTGCCGGAACATATGCAGAAATGAATCCATAAAAAGTTAATTAGTTAAGGTACCCACCGCAACAGACCACATAGTGATATCTAGCATAGTTCATTACAAAACAATTTTTGTAGTCAGGAACAGCCTTCGTGTCAATTGTGTATAAACGGTATTTCTTCAAATAACCTATATGAAGCTTATCCAGTGTATTCAGTAAAAAGGTACATCAGAGTAGAAGTGAGTTCCAACAGAGCTACAGGCAGGCAAGAGCATTACGTGTTGTAAAGCAAAACAAGGCCGACAGGCGATGCGAAGTAGAGCCAGCTGGGCGCGATAGAGCAGCGGTGTAGCAAGAGGACACGCCACAGTAGGCTAGCGGAAGGCTAATTTCCTACCACGGGAGTGATTAGAGTATGTGGCTTAAGTACTCAACGAATAGAGTCTCAAGCATATAAGTGCTCAGCCATTCGCGTATAAATATACTCTCATCTCAGTATCACCCCATCACCCCATGTGCCTGACAACCGGAACGACATCCTTGAACGCAATACGGGATCCGCTGTTCGACCACGGGACGGGGCAGCCTGCCGTTTCTGAGGGTTCGCGTCTTCTCTAGAGTTTCTCCGATGGTGTGAAGAGTGAAATGAGCCATCAGGACAACAGTAGATTTGTTTAATTAACTTCTTTACTCCGGCCAACAGCTGTAATATATTAGGAACAGCTTGGTGGAAGTGTCCAGATGCTGTAAACTCTAGATAACAATACTGAATAGCGCAGAACAACAACATTATGGTTTGTGCTTTGGGCCCCGACGGAAAAAAATACCCAAGAAATCTGACAGACTTTTTCATCAATGTTCATATATAGACTATGGGGGCACACATATAGATAAATCTGGTTCATGATAAGAACAGATGACGTCAGGAGCATGCATACATACTGTAATCTCAAAATCAACGATAGTGTGCTTTAGTCCATTATGGTTCTCAGCACCTCAGCTGAGTATTCACCTCATACCATATGTTAGATGAGGCACAACAGTACCCATTTCATACCATATGTTAGATGGGGCACTCAGTTGAGGTGCTGAGAACCGTAATGGACTAAAGCAAACTATTCCTGATTTTGGGATTACAGTATGTATGCTTGCTCCTGACGTCATCTGTTTTTACCATGAACCAGATTTATGTATATGTGTACCCCCACAGTGTATACATGAACATTGATGAAAACTGTCTTACCGATTTCTTGGGTATTCATTTCCATTGGGGCCCAAAGCACAAACCATAATGTTGTTGCTCTGCGCTACTCAGTATTGTTGTCTAGAGTTTACAGCATAATTTAATACCTACATCAAGTACATAGGAGTAATACTTCATAATCGGAAGTATATTAGCAGTTCTATCTGAAACTCTAGGCACAGAATGTGCGTATTGAAAACGATCATAATGAGGAGTATGAAGTTTTGAATTACACTCCTGGAAATGGAAAAAAGAACACATTGACACCGGTGTGTCAGACCCACCATACTTGCTCCGGACACTGCGAGAGGGCTGTACAAGCAATGATCACACGCACGGCACAGCGGACACACCAGGAACCGCGGTGTTGGCCGTCGAATGGCGCTAGCTGCGCAGCATTTGTGCACCGCCGCCGTCAGTGTCAGCCAGTTTGCCGTGGCATACGGAGCTCCATCGCAGTCTTTAACACTGGTAGCATGCCGCGACAGCGTGGACGTGAACCGTATGTGCAGTTGACGGACTTTGAGCGAGGGCGTATAGTGGGCATGCGGGAGGCCGGGTGGACGTACCGCCGAATTGCTCAACACGTGGGGCGTGAGGTCTCCACAGTACATCGATGTTGTCGCCAGTGGTCGGCGGAAGGTGCACGTGCCCGTCGACCTGGGACCGAACCGCAGCGACGCACGGATGCACGCCAAGACCGTAGGATCCTACGCAGTGCCGTAGGGGACCGCACCGCCACTTCCCAGCAAATTAGGGACACTGTTGCTCCTGGGGTATCGGCGAGGACCATTCGCAACCGTCTCCATGAAGCTGGGCTACGGTCCCGCACACCGATAGGCCGTCTACCGCTCACGCCCCAACATCGTGCAGCCCGCCTCCAGTGGTGTCGCGACAGGCGTGAACGGAGGGACGAATGGAGACGTGTCGTCTTCAGCGATGAGAGTCGCTTCTGCCTTGGTGCCAATGATGGTCGTATGCGTGTTTGGCGCCGTGCAGGTGAGCGCCACAATCAGGACTGCATACGACCGAGGCACACAGGGCCAACACTCGGCATCATGGTGTGGGGAGCGATCTCCTACACTGGCCGTACACCACTGGTGATCGTCGAGGGGACACTGAATAGTGCACGGTACATCCAAACCGTCATCGAACCCATCGTTCTACCATTCCTAGACCGGCAAGGGAACTTGCTGTTCCAACAGGACAAAGCACGTCCGCATGTATCCCGTGCCACCCAACGTGCTCTAGAAGGTGTAAGTCAACTACCCTGGCCAGCAAGATCTCCGGATCTGTCCCCCATTGAGCATGTTTGGGACTGGATGAAGCGTCGTCTCACGCGGTCTGCACGTCCAGCACGAACGCTGGTCCAACTGAGGCGCCAGGTGGAAATGGCATGGCAAGCCGTTCCACAGGACTACATCCAGCATCTCTACGATCGTCTCCATGGGAGAATAGCAGCCTGCATTGCTGCGAAAGGTGGATATACACTGTACTAGTGCCGACATTGTGCATGCTCTGTTGCCTGTGTCTATGTGCCTGTGGTTCTGTCAGTGTGATCACGTGATGTATCTGACCCCAGGAATGTGTCAATAAAGTTTCCCCTTCCTGGGACAATGAGTTCACGGTGTTCCTATTTCAATTTCCAGGAGTGTAAGTCATAACAATCCGTGCTGCGGCTTTCGTTGGTGCTGTTTGTAGGTTTCCGCCCTCTGTTGCAGGCCAAAGGGTGTCGTTTAGTTGGCATGCTTGCGGTTGTCTTCTTCTCGTGTTGACTGGCGCCATCCGGTTTCGCAATCGTTGCCTGTCCGCTTGTGGCAGCAGCGGCTGTTATCGAGATGTAGTAAATGTTGCCATATCTTTGGCGCTACGTCGTTGTTTTCCAGGTCGTGTGAGTGGGCCAGTTCGGTTGGGGACTCAGGAAGAGCCAGGTCCACAAAAAAAGCCAAAACACGCCGGGACCGCTGGCGACAAGCGTGGACTGCCAGATGGTAGGGATGTGGTCATGAGGGTGCACGACCTCGTAGTATACCGTTTACAGCAAGCTTTAAGATGAGTGTATTTCAATCCAAGTAGAGAAACCTCCACCTTTGTGATATCTGGCGCTTCTCCAGTGACTTGGGTTCGTGTTGCTGCTCGTAGTGTCGCTGAGGCAAAGAGCAGCGATTGGAGTGCTTGGGGAAGGCGGATCTGATTAGCTTTCCTCGACTTCTTATTACTATTTACTGCGTTCAACTTGTTACAATTTCTTAAGCGCAACCAGCGGTAATATTTCTTCCCTGGTGGCCGCTAACGCCCCAGTTACCTGCCCCGGGGGCCGGTAGGTGATTCTTCTTCTCTGGTGGTAGTGATTCCTTTCTCGTTCCGGGTGCTCTAAACACAGTATTCTGGGGACGTAGTGCAGACCGTCGGTTCCGACTTTGGCGTATTGTTCCATCGTTGCATTTGGTTTATCGGACGTCAGGTAGCTTCAGCAAGATTATCATTAGTCATTAGTTAGACTGCCACTAGTCTGAGTTAACATCTTGTGAAGTGATTGCAACTCTTGGCTGCCTGTCTCATCGCTCACGAAAGTGTTTGCTGCCTGACCTTCTCAGAGGTCGATTCCTGGAGCACCGTCTGGTTCAGTTGCTTGTGTTTTTAATTAACTTTTGCTATTGTATTTGCTGTTTTAGAGCAGAGCAGGTTTCAACTTTTTTTTATATTATTGCCGTTCTTGGCGTGTAAGGCCTTCAGCCGTGATTGTGATCGCTTGCCTTAAGATTCTAATTTGGTATTGGTATTTACGCAGTAAGCCTTATAACCTTATTTACTTCTATTTATGGCATCTGATGCCTCCTGCTGCGTTTGTGACGACTTGCCTATAATATTTCAGTAACTGTCATTTGTAAGGTGCAGCGAGTTTTAAATAATTCTTAATTTATTACCATTTCTTGCGTGTAAAGCCTTCTGACCAGATCACAGTGGTTTCCTTTCAAAACAGTATCGGTTGTTTCTGTATTTAATTGGGATTTGCTAAATTGCTACTTAGTGAAAACACTATTATTTACACTGTTGTTTATTCCTTCATTAATAAAGTGTGGTATTTTTTATTTATTGTTGAGTCTGTAATTACTGGTTTAAAATAAATTCTGTGTAATTGTAAAAGGCAACCAATAGTAACTGATTAAGGCCCCGTCCACAATCGTAACCGAATCCTGCCTTCCCTTGACTACCATCAGGTCTCACGTGTGTGTATGGCACATTTAGTATCTGCTCTTTATGTTCTGTTTCTAGTTACAGAGTTTACAACTGTCGAAAGACACTGTTGTCTCTAGCCTTTTTATGGAATTTTTGCGAATTTACGTTAGTAATGAAGATAATCTTAATTAATACGTTATATGATAAAAGGATGTCGATTAAAATACGATTCAGACCTACGAGACTGCTGGTTTGGAAACTGGAAATTTATGGTCAGTTCCTATGGGACCAAACTGCTGAGGCCATCGGTCCCCAGACTTACACACCACTTAATCTAACTTACGCTCAGGACAACACACACACCTATGCCCAAGGGGGGATTCGAACCTCCGACGGGGGAAGCCACGCGACCCGTGGAAAGGCGCCTCAGACGGCGCGGCTACCCCGCGCGGCTCTGCTTGTTTATCCATAAATCTAATTTTCACAAACACCTGATTTCCTCAAAACTTTGTTTTTGTGCTTTGGGACCTTACGATTATCAGTGCCTCTCTAGAATCATCTCCCACGATTTTCCCACACTGTTTCAAACTGTAGTGGGTAAAAGCTGCTGAGGAAGTTGAGTGGTGTGAGACTTCGCTCCGTGATGGACAGGCGAGTATGACATTGCGCCGACGTCAAGGTCCTCGAGAGCGTGGCGACTTGGACGCGAGAGCGGCTGCGCGCCTTATTAAATCCTTCATCAGCGCCGCCCCGGCACCTTGGCGCCGCTCCACTTTATATTAGACGCCCCCTCGCTGGTGTGCTGTGCTGTGGGGATCCCCGCTGACGGCTACATCCGGGACACGCGGAGCCTGCGGGCGCAGCGGCCGGTCCTCAGATGATGCAGCACCTGCCGCCGCAGCTACCGTAGCAGACCTGCAGTTGAACTCAATACCACATCGTATGCTGAGCGCTGTCTCCGGCGTTGGTGCGGGAACCGGAAGTTCCCGTAGGCCGGCCATGATCACCGCGTGGCGCTGTGACTCGTTGCTTCGACTGTGTGACAAGCCTTGACAAGTGTCGAGTGTACGCTCTCCGCTCTCCTCTGTTCTGCATACTTCCTTAATCTTCTGACTGGTTTGATACATCCTGCCACAAATTCCTCTCCTGTGCTAAACTCTTCATTTCACAGTACCACTTGCACCCCACGTCATGAATTATTTGTTGCATATACAGAGTGGTCCATTGATCGTGACCTGGCCAAATATTTCACGAAATAAGCATCAAACGAAAAAACTGTAAAGAACGAAACTCATCTAGCTTGAAGGGAAAAACCAGATGACGCTATGGTCGGCCTACTAGATGGCGCTGCCTTAGGTCAAACGAGTATCAACTGAGTTTATCAAAAAATGGAACCCCCAATTTTTTATTATATATTCATTTAGTACATAAAGAAATACGAATGTTTTAGTTGGATCACATTCTTCGCTTTGTGATAGATGGCGCTGTAATAGTCACAAACATAAGGCTCACAATTTTAGACGAACGATTGGTAACAGCTACGTTTTTAAATTAAAGTACAGAACGCAGGTACTTTTGAGCATTTTATATCGGGTGTTCCAATGTGATACATGTACCTTTGTGAACTGATTTCTGAGAACGCATACTGTTACAGCGTGATTACCTGTAAATACCACATTAACGGCCGGCCGGAGTGGCCGAGCGGTTCTAGGCGCTGCAGTCTGGAACCGCGAGACCGCTACGGTCGCAGGTTCGAATCCTGCCTCGGGCATGGATGTGTGTGAAGTTCTTAGGTTAGTTAGGTTTAACTAGTTCTAAGTTATAGGGGACTAATGACCTCAGAAGTTGAGTCCAATAGTGCTCAGAGCCGTTTTTGAACCACATTAATGCAATAAATGCTCAAAATGATGTCCGTCAACCTCAATGCATTTGGCAATACGTGTAACGACATTCCTCTCAACAGCGAGTAGTTCGCCTTCCGTTATGTTCGCATATGCATTGACAATGTTGTCAGGTGTTGTCGGTGGATCACGATAGCAAATTTCCTTCAACCTTCCCCACAGAAAGAAATCTGGGGACGTCAGATCCGGTGAACGTGCGACGGCCAGTCCACCTGTGCTGAAATATGCTATTCAGTAGCGCTTCAATCGCGCGCGAGCTATGTGCCGGACATCTATCACGTTGGAAGTACATCGCCATTCTGTAATGCAGTGAAACATCTAGTAGTAATATCGGTAGAACATTACGTAGGAAATCAGCATACATTGCACCGTTTCGATTGCCATCGATAAAATGGGGGCCAATTATCCTTCCTCCCATAAAGCCGCACCATACATTAACCCGTCAAGGTCACTGATGTTCCACTTGTCGCAGCCATCATGGATTTTCCGTTGCCCAATAGTGCATATTATGCCGGTTTACATTACCGCTGTTGGTGAATGAGGCTTCGTCGCTAAATATAACGCGTGCAAAAAAACTGTCATCGTCCCGTTATTTCTCTTGTGCCCAGTGGCAGAACTGTACACGACGTTCAAAGTCGTCGCTATGCAATTCCTGGTGCATAGAAATATGGTACGGATGCAATCGATGTCGATGTTGATGTAGCATTCTCAACACCGATGTTTTTGAGATTTCCGATTCTCGAACAATTTCTCTGCTACTGATGTGCTGATTAGCCGCAACAGCAGCTAAAACACCTACTTAGGCATCATCATGTGTTGCAGGTCGTGGTTCACGCTTCACATGTGGCAGAACACTTCCTGCTTCCTTAAATAAAGTAACTGTCCGGCGAACGGTCTGGACACTTCGCTGATGTCGTCCAGATACGTAGCACACGCCCATTGGGCATTTTGAACACAATAGCCATACGTCAACACGATATCGACCTTTTCCGCAATCGGTAAACGGTCCATTTTAACACTGGTAATGTATCACGAAGCAAATATCGTCAGCACTGGCGGAATGTTACGTCATACCATGTACTTGTACGTTCGTGACTATTACAGTGCCTTCTATCACCAAGCGAAAAAAGTGGTACAACTAAAACATTCATATTTCTTTACGTACTACACGAATATGTACTAAAAATGTGGGTTCCTATTAAAAAAAAAGTTGATATCCGTTTGATCTATGGCAGCGCCGTCTAGAGGACCAACCATAGCGCATCTGGTTTCACCTTTCAAGCTAGACGAGTTTCGTTCTTTGTGGTTTTCTCGTTTGATGCTTATATCGTGAGATACTTGGCCCGGTCACTATCAATAGACCCTGTATTCCGATCTCAGTCATTTTTTTCGTTTTCCGTCGTTCTTAGTTACTTAAAAATCATGGAGGTATTTCCGTCTTTTCTAGTAAGTGAAAGCAATTTGTTTTTTCCCATACACGTTTCGTCTCTTTTATCTTTGAAGTTTCTTCAGCAGTGGCTTACAGTGGTCCTGTAGATGTGTCTACTTGGTTCCAATACTCTAGACGGGGAATTTCCGGCGTGTTTTCACTGTAAAAACACTCACGTTCAAGGCAAAGCGAAAAAGTGAAAGGTGCAAGTGATGTTTAGTAATAAACGTGGGTAAAAAAAGCCAGAAATCGGCCATCTGCAATATGGGGTTGAGTAAACACATCTATAGGACCACATTCATGGACTTGCTACATTGGGAAGCGCCACTAAAGAGGCTTCATAAACAAAAGAATCGAAACACGTAGGGAAAAAAGCAAATAGCCTTTCGTTTAGTTGCCGAGATAGAACATACCTTCATCCAAGGTCTGTCTTCCACGGCAATTTTGCCCTCTACATCTCCCCTAGTACCATGAAGTTTATTCGCTGATGCTTTAAGACATGGCCTGTTATCCAGTCCGTTCTTCCTGTGTTTCCTATATGTTCTTTTCTTCCTCGATTATCCTCATTCGTTTTCGTATCAGTCCATCTAATTTTCAAAATTCTTCTACAGCACCACATCTCAGACAGTTATATTCCTTCGTGTTCCTGCATTCTCACTATCCATGGTTCACTGCCCTACAGTGCTCTGCTCAAAACATATTCTCAGAAATTTCTTCTCGAAATTAAGGCCTCTATTTCACACCTCTAGATTAATCTTCGCCAGGAAAGTCCTGTTCACCTGTTCCCGTCTGCTTTTCATGCCCTCCTTGCTTCGTCCGTCAGGTACCAGAGTTTCTTCACTTCGTCCGCTTCGTGACCACCACTTTTGATGTCACGTTTCTCGCTATTCTTGCTTATGCTACTTCTCGTTACTTTTTCAGGTTTTTTTTCTGAAACCTTATTCTGTATTCATTACACCATGCCATCCAAGAGAGCCTGTAATTATTCTTCCCTTTGACTGTGTCCACCAATGTCATCAGTGAATCTTACCATTGATAACCTCTCATCCTGAATTTCAGACTCACTCTTGAACCATTCTTTTATTTTCATCATTGCTTCTTCGATGTGTAGATTGAAAAGTTAGGGTCTAAACACTATATCCCTGACTTACACCGTTTTTAATCCAAGCACTTCGTTCTTGGTCCACCACTCTCATTGTTCCCTCTTGGCTCCAGTACGTATTGCTTATTACCAGTCTTTCTGTGTAGCTTACTCCAAGTTTTATGAGGATTTAAAAAATCTTTCGCAATTTTTCGTTATAGAACACTTTTTCTAGAACGGCAAATACTCTGAGCTTATCTAGATTTTCCTTCAGTCTTGTTTCCATTGTTGTCGTGGTCTTCAGTCCTGAGACTGGTTTGATGCAGCTCTCCTTGCTACTCTATCCTGTGCAAGCTTTTTAATCTCCCAGTACCTACTGCAACCTACATCCTTCTGAATCTGCTTAGTGTATTCATCTCTTGGTCTCCCTCTACGATTTTTACCCTCCACGCTGTCCTTCTGTACTAAATATGTGATCCCTTGATGCCTCAGAACATGTCCTACCAACCGATCCCTTCTTCTTGTCAAGTTGTGCCAGAAACTCCTCTTTTCCCCAATTCTATTCAATACCTCCTCGTTAGTTACGTGATCTACCCATCTAATCTTCAGCATTCTTCTGTAGCACCACATTTCGAAAGCTTCTATTCTCTTCTTGTCCAAACTATTTATCGTCCATGTTTCACTTCCATACATGGCTACACTCCATACGAATACTTTCAGAAATGACTTCCTGACACTTAAGTCAATACTGGGTGTTAACAAATTTCTCTTCTTCAGAAACGCTTTCCTTGCCATTGCCAGCCTACATTTTATATCCTCTCTACTTCGACCATCATCAGTTATTTTGCTCCCCAAATAGCAAAACTCCTTTACTACTTTAAGTGCCTCATTTCCTAATCTAATTCCCTCAGCATCACCCGACTTAATTAGACTAAATTCCATTATCCTTGTTTTGCTTTTGTTGATGTTCATCTTATATCCTCTTTACAAGACACTGTCCATTCCATTCAACTGCTCTTCCAAGTCCTTTGCTGTCTCTGACAGAATTACAATGTCATCGGCGAACCTCAAAGTTTTTATTTCTTCTCCCTGAATTTTAATACCTACTCCGAATTTTTCTTTTGTTTCCTTTACTGCTTGCTCAATATACAGATTGAACAACATCGGGGAGAGGCTACAACCCTGTCTTACTCCCTTCCCAACCACTGCTTCCCTTTCTTGTCCCTCGATTCTTATAACTGCCATCTGGTTTCTGTACAAATTGTAAATAGCCTTTCGCTCCCTGTATTTTACCCCTGCCACCTTTAGAATTTGTTTCCATTATCGATCGCAAAGTCAGAATTGCCTTCCAGATGCGTTTGCCTTTCCTAAAGGCAAATTGATCGTCATCTAACAGAGCGTCAATTTTCTTTTCCATTCTTATGTATATTGTCCTTGTCAGCAGCTTGGGTTCATGAAATGTTAAGCTAATTGTGTGATACTTTCCGCACCCACTTCCTCTTGCTGCTACCAGAATTTTGTGGATGATATTTTTCCGAAACTCTGGTACATCGCCGTGGCTGCCCTGCACTTCCAATGTATTTCGTTCCTAACTGATTTATATAGCTTTATTCCTATATTTCCTTGAAAATGTTTGTAGCTCTTCCTTTCTGCGATCAACTAAGGTATTTCTTCCCCGATCTACATTCCAGACAAAGCACGTGGCAAATCGGCTTCTTAATTCCATCGGAATTCTTTAAAAGAACGGCTACACTATATGTTATAATTTTCGCTATAGCGATTCGGCTGCTTAAGTAATTTTTTAATAAGTTAAGCTGCATTCTGTAATAAACACTGAAATTTGACATTCCACATGCAAATAGAATTCTTCTTTCAGAGTACTTCAACTATACAATGTTGACTGTAATTGTAGCGAATTACTCTCGTCCTGCAAACACAGCTATTGTCCACATTAGTACAATACTAGGGATCATTCCCTCATCACCCAAGTAGCACTTGGAATCTCCAGCCGGACGTGTATGACGTAACTGCAATAACTAAGATACACAAATCGTTTCCTTGAATCAATCTGTTACTGCGAACTACAGTAGTTCCACACATAGCCTTCACATACATGCGTCGAGGTAATACACGGAGTGGAACTTTAATTTAGAACACGTATAGAATATATGTATAGATTTATCAATTCAGGACAAGCATACACAAGGCATATCATCCTGTTCCTTCCACTTGTCAGTGTTCTCCATACGTGCCGTTCTCCGCCGACTCTGCGTAGAACCGGTTCATTCCTTATCTCATTAATGCACTCTATTTTCAACATCCTTCTATTGCATTACGCCTCAAATACGGCTGTTATCGTCTTCCCTGGACGGCCGGGGAGGTCGAGCTGATCTAGGCGCTACAGTCTGGAACCGCGCGACCGCTATGGTCGCAGGTTCGAATCCTGCCTCGGGCTTGAATGTGTGTGCTGTCCTTAGGTTAGTTAGGTTTAAGTAGTTCTAAGTTCTAGGGGACTGATGACCTCAGATGTTAAGTCCCATAGTGCTCAGAGCCATAGTGCTTACAGCCATTTGAACTATTTGAATTTCGAACATGTCTTCAGCATCATTAGGTTGCCATGTTTTAGTTTGTGGACTATAGTCAAATTTTTTACGTTCTGCTTCCTACGTAGTTTTCATCGTACCATCGTCTTATTGATGGTTAGGACAGGTTCCGGACCTGTGAAACAGAATCTTCACGCCTATCCTTGGCAATGTTCCACCTTGTTCACAGACACTAATTCCTAACAAAATTCCCATCTGACCCTCTTCAGATCTAGTCAAAAACTGAACACAGATCAAGCATGAAAACAGGAAGAAGGAGTAAGAAACTGTGAAAAAAATAGACACAGTGAACGCTCCTAGAACAAGAAATGCAATAAAGAGGAACATGCAATAAATGTGGCGTCGTGGTTAAGTAGCCGGCACATTAACTCAGCGAGTTCGGTCAGACGTTTAGCTACCCTCTGTAACAAATAAATAAATAAATAAATAAATAAATAGGTCACTGATGAACATGAACGAGTGCGATGGAACGCCGGCAACTAACAACAATAAAAAAAATGTGGATCTGTGTTCGACTGCCAGGCGGACGTGTCGTGTTCGAAACTCCCTTGTGTCCTTTTCTTTTTTCTTTCTTTTTTTTTTCTTTCTCTTTTTTTGATAGCAATATGAACTGTTCGTCCGTTCATTGAAACGTCTGTTCTCTTTCTGTAGGCTTGACAATTGTCATACTATACATTGGTAATAGAATATGAGTCACATTGTAAGTAAAAACGAAATGCCGTGTGGCTAGGGCCTCCCGTCGGGTAGACCGTTCGCCTGGTGCAAGTCTTTCGAGTTGACGCCACTTCGGCGACTTGCGTGTCGATGGGGATCAAATGATAAGGACAACACTACACCCAATCCGTGAGCGGGGAAAATCTCCGACCCAGCCGGGAATCGAACCCGGACTCTTAGGATTGACATTCTGTCGCACCGACCACTCAGCTATCCGGGACAGACAGTAAACGTGATGAACTATGAGAGCATGTGAGATATCACATATGCGCCTCACAGAAATGAAAACAACAAATAAACGGGTGTGAACAATGTTACAACAAAGGAATGCAAGAGTCAAGACTTACACAACGGAACACAACTTGGAAATCGTTAAAACATATTTTTTGACTGAGCGCACAGGAACTGAGCGATTGTGAAACTGTTGCGATCATTTGTTGCAGTTTATGTGACAAATTATTATGTTTCGTCATTTTCTTTAGAGTGATCACATTCACATTCATACGAACACCTACGTCGGGCAAGGGGGCGTATCTCACTCACTCAACAGATTCCTGCCATATGACACACGTACTGTCACTAACGCCGTGTGTGGCACACCAAATGCGTTTCCCGGTGGAGGAATCGGTCTGACTTGTCGCCTTGTCATCAAACGTTTGCGGTTCCGATTCGAAAGCCAACTCCTTTCGGCGGCTAATAGAGCAGTTGCGCAGAATCAACTGTCTGTTGCAAACAGACGTTACACCGTGACAAAGACACAAATTTGAATAATTCGAACAGGAGGAAAAAGAAGTTAACACGAGGGCGGTTTCAACACTGCTCAGCCGATTGGCAGTCCAAACCGTAACCGGTTCATCACGCCGACGTTTCTCTCCACCGCTAACTATTTTGCACTTGTTGTTCTCGGGCCGTTCACTCCTTGTATTTTGCTTTTTTTTATTTTTTCACAGTCCAGTAAAATTTATTCCTGTTTTCGTGCTTCATCTGTCTTCAGTTGTTGAGGGGCTGTCCACTGGCCCCCTCTTACCACTAAATCCGAGGTGGGTGGAGGCGGTGGGGGTTTCCCTTGTAAGTGACAAGAAACACACAGAAAGTTCAATGTGTTGCTTTACCCAAGTCTACCCCAGAACTTCGTGACGTTCTACAAAGATCCTTGTCTCGTTGATGGGCTTACAGACATTTCAGAGCTGCTTCGCTGTCTGAGTAAATGTAGATGGTATGATCCTTGCATCACATATGCATATTCTCAAGAGCGGATATTTTCGCCTGGATTACTGTGGCCAGCTTTCCTAGAAAGACTGCTACCTTTAGTTCAGGCTACACCCCGTCTACTCCGGCATCAGCGCCTTCACCTGTTTACGACCAGTCAGTAACCCAAACAATGTCTCCTGGACGGTGTGTGATCCCCAATAATTTCCTGTCTTGATGTAATCTCTTCATGTCTAACACCACATCCGACAGCCTTGGTACTTCATTTTACGTTCTTCACTCTTAACCTGCCCCAACGATCTATTCCCTCTAAATTCCATTCCAGTGACACGGTAAGCTTCATTCTGAAGCAAACCTATTCCTTGTTCTGCGAAGTGTCTTACATAAACTTCTTACCCACCCATCCTCTCCCGTGTTTCTTAATTTCCTAAGTTATTTGTCCATTTAATGTTAACTTTCTTCCACAGCACCTTATTTCAAATGCCTCCATCTGATAGCGTCAAGAAGTCATGCTGCTTTGACTTTCAGAGACCTGTCATTTTCCTACCTATATAAACTGTAAAATTCGTAATCTTCGCCACTTTTTAATTTCTTTGAGCAAGTAACTGTTATCGGCCTCCAGCCATCATCAGAGAAGGAAAGAAAGCATTTGGACGGAGGCAGCGCAGCCTACAAGTTTATCTGGTTTCTCCGTTTTATCTAATGGAACGAATTTGGGTAAGACATTTACTGACGGACCGAGCAGTTTATATTCTGCATATTTTCGCATTGTAGCTCACTTCGTACCGTGTTTCGTAAAACAGGATTCTGCACTAGGCCGGAAATCTTCTCCTTGGAAACGGGGAAACTTCCTCAAAGAGACAATATGGTTGGCCGCCTCCCCACAGCAGATGCCACCGGTAACGTGTGATATACATTGTATTTTAGTCCACGTCTCTCAAGTTTTCTACGTGCAGGTTCACAGAACATTTCTTTCCTGGATTTACCTTACTCTGTCTCTGCAGCATATTGCAACTGAGCACGATACGTCTGGCGTTTTGATAATAAAAGATCTGTTCAGAAACTTCGTTCTCAGTAATTTCATAAGCATTAATATAGCAAAGACGAGCAGTTCTCCAGCGGGTCTAACAACTGCTTTGCAGATGATGTCTGGCAGATGCAAAACAGAGGGTCACGTTTAATAACAACGTTTCCGAAGTGGAGCGACTGTTTTGTCAAAACGCAGAATCAGCAGAAGTAATGAACTTGGAGAACTGGCTGCTCCCCTTTTCGCGAGTTTCTTGCGACGCTATCTCACCCTCCATTGTGTGACTTCGCAAACTGCGGCGCGTTGTCGGGAGTCATGCAGCATCTGCCTTTGTTTCTTAACTCTTCGGAGACGCAGCAGCACATAAAGCTGCAGAGCCATTTACGTCTTTCGATATATAACTGCGTAACAACTTTCTGTTATTGATCAAAATTCGTTACTTATTGAAGAAGGAAAGTGAGAAAACTCCTTACATTTGACGAAAATGTTATAAGTCTTTCTTTCCATTCCTGACAAGGTCAAGCTTGAAACTGAGTTTTTAAACATAAGTGACTCATAAGGAGGTGCCTCCAGATATCAGTTCCTTAAAAAGGAATATGAGGCCGTTGTGTCAGGAAGTTCCCCGCAAAAGAGAGACTGTAATAAATACGTAGATATGTACCAGCCTCTTCAACTTTGAATAACACTTACACTCTGTATCCACAACCATTTGTTGGATGTTCTAAAGTCTCTCTTGGCCTGCGGTTTCTACCCTCTACAGCTCCTTCTAGTACCATGGAAGTTAGTCCATGATGCCTTAAGGCATGTCATATCATTCTGTCCCTCCCTCTTGTCAGTGTTTCCATAGCTACCTTTCTACAGAGAATCTCGTTTTTTGTCACTTCACCTAATTTTCAATATCCATCTATAGCAGCACATCTAAAACGCTTCTGTTTTCTTCTTTACTGAGTTTGATACAGTCCATGATTCACGGTCGTACAATGCTGTTCTCCAAATGTGAATTCTCAGAATTTCCTTCCTCGGATCAAGGCATCATTACAGGATGCTGCGGAGAAACGTTTTATCATTTTCGATAAAAGTTTTCTTAGGGAGAAATTCGCGAATCCATCGCTGATGACCATGCTCTGCTACAACTGATTGTACTACTTTCCCTAGACCAATGTAGCCCTCAGAGACTCAGTTTTTATTGCACAACAATACTGTTTCGATATACTGCTCGAAAGTACGAGAGCCAAGAACAGCACATTATTATAGCGCAATATTTACTACCGAGATTAGGACTATGCCTTCGGATCTTACATTTCGGCACTCGACAGTGTAGGACTCGCATGTACTAAGATTACTGTCTTTACGTGTTGACAAAAGAAAAAGGAAGACTAAGCGCCATTCTACACACGGTTATACTAACATGCTAAGAGAACTTGCTGGAGAAACATATTACTATCGGAATTTTTTTAAGGATGAACGAGGAATGATTTGATGCACTTCTGTACACCTTATGTTCACAAAAATATAGTGTTAATTCACTATTCGGATTTCACTTTCCCCAATGCTGAAAGCGATCTACGAGGGCGTGCTGAGAGTAAAGACTTCGAATTTTTATGTGAGAATTCTGAGAGCTTTTTGGTTAAAACAAACGTTTTAAACAGTCTACAACTGTATTCGTCATATCCGCGTACGTATTTGAATCCCTCTGCCGCAAGAGAGCCCCGAATTGCAGAGTGATACTTGGTGCTGTGTAATGTAACTGTGTAGGTGCGAGAGAAAAAACCTTGCTGTATTCAAGTTTGTCTGCACATGGAGCTCAGCCTTGGTTTAACTATCACCGATCATCCTCCATACATACCCGACTTGGCCCCGTCCGATTTTCATCTGTTTACGAACCATAAGAACGACTTTCAGGACTTCACAATGATAATGATGAAGTGGGGCAAACAGAATTGAGGTTGTGGTTCCGTCAACAAAGATTCTACACTGACGTTATTAGAAAACTGTCTCTCGTCGGTAGAAATGTGTTCGTCGCTGACTTCGTTGAGAAATAATATGTAGACATGAAGAATAAAGAAGTGTAATGTCAATAACGTTTGTTTTATTTAAAAAGCTTAAATAGTTGTAACGTAAAATATCGGAGGCATTACCTTTAGGACGCCCTTGTATAATCCCGAAAACAATAAGATACATTACTGTAGAGGATCGGTAGATAGTGCTGCTGTGTATTTCTGCAATAAGTAACTGAAGATACTGAACGAACAAATACACTGTTCCAGTGTTATTTTTCTGTACATAAGCACTCGTGTCGAATGTTACCACAAGTAATTACTGAATGAATATTAAATTTGTGAACAAACTTAACCAATAGATTCCTCTCATCTGTTTTCCCCGATATATTCCTTTTCAAATGACGTCACTGTGCCGATTGTTTACATGTCTGAAGTCACGAAGACTCGGCAGGAACTATTGGGCGTTCCACATTATCTCTCTTACACGGTACAATATATTGCGCAATATAGCGAACGAGCGTCACTATTATTAAAATTATACTTTTACAGCACTGCACAAATGGTTAATGCCATTCTCAGACAGCCAATATTATTACGAGATACTTAGTACTGTGCAATAAATGTTTGGTGTGTGAGGTACCCTTTACTATATATTCTATATATTCCATACGGCGTCAGTAGATTGCATTTATGCTATACACATTTGAGCGCTTGACATACTTTCTTTATCTGTCTACAACTCGGTGTGATGTTAAGTTTCTATAAAACCATAACGATATGCTCAATTACGTTTTCAATAAAATTCAGAGAAAATGTGTTCTCCCATCGTTGTTCTTTATTTTCTACTACAGCTTAGCATTATTTGTCTGCAGAATATTTACTTCTTTACCTAAATACTCAGTTTCTTGAAAACCTGCTTTAGGTATCTGCAATGAAGAACTGTGATCGATGACAACAGAAAGAAACCATTAGTGGCACTGAAATGAAGGGACAGTAGATAGAAAAATATGTAAACTATTTAATATTTACAAGTTAATCACCATAATTGCTAATAAATTTATCCCACTGTGAGGCAAGACGGCCAATACTTTCACTAAAATACGTTTGCAGTTGCCTACGGAGCATTGATTGTATCCAGGCGTGCATCTCTTCGTCAGAAGCAGATCTACGACCACGAATGTCTTTCTTCAAAGCTCCAAAGTTATGACAATCGCTTTGGGAGAGATTGGGACTCTTTAGAGGATGTGTAAGTGCTTCCTAGGCAGCAAAATAACCAATGACGGACGGAGCTAGGAGGACACCGAAAGCCGACTATCACTGGCACAAAGGGCATTCCTGGTCAAGAGAAGTCCACTAGTTCAAACATAAGCCTTAATTTGATGCTGGAGCACAGCGTTGTATGGTATTGGAACATGGACTGTTGGAAAAGAGAATCGAAGCATTTGAGATGTAGTGCTGGAGGCGAATGTTCTAAATTAGGTGGACTGATAAGGAATGAGGAGGTTCTGCACAGAATCGGACAGGAAAGAAATTGTGGAAAACACTGACAAGGAGAAGAGGCAGGATGATAGGACAACTGTTACGACATGAGGGAATGACTTCCATGGTACTAGAGGAAGCTGCAGAGGGCCAAAACTGTAGTGGAATACAGAGTCTGGAATACATCCAACAAATAATTGAGGACGTAGGTTGCAAGTGCTACTATGAGAGGAAGAGGTTCGCACGGGAGACGAATTCGTGGCGGTCCTCATCAAACCAGTCAGGAGACTGATGAATCTTAAAGTGCTTCCCAGCGTAACCTCTGAAGCGTAGTCGAAACAACCTTCGCATTGAAGGGGCCGCGGCATTTGGTCCCGATTTCTCCCAAAGCGATTGCCATATTTTTGGAACCGTGAAGGAAGCCTATCGTGGCCGTCAATATGCTTCGGACGCAGAAGTGCAAGCTGGGTACGATCATGGTTCCGAAGACATGTGCAAATGAAACTTCCTGGCAGATTAAAACTGTGTGCCGGATCGAGACTCGAACTCGGGACCTTTGCCTTTCGCGGGCAAGTGATCTACCAGCTGAGCTACCCAAGCACGACTCACGCCCCGTCCTCACAGCTTTACTTCCACCAGTACCTCTCCTCCAACCTTCCAAACTTTACAGAAGCTCTCCTGCGAACCTTGCAGAACCCTCACTCCTGAAAGAAAGGATATGGCGGAGACATGGCTTAGCCACAGCCTGGGGGATGTTTCCAGAATGAGATTTTGACTCTGCAGCGGAGTGTGCGCTGACATGAAACTTCCTTTCTTTCAGGAGTGCTAGTTCTGCAAGGTACGCAGGAGAGCTTCTGTAAAGTTTGGAAGGTAGGAGGCGAGGTACTGGCGGAAGTAAAGCTGTGAGGACGGGGCGTGAGTCGTGATTGGGTAGCTCAGTTGGTAGAGCACTTGCCCGCGAAAGGCAAAGGTCCCGAGTTCGAGTCTCGGTCAGGCACACAGTTTTAATCTGCCAGGAAGTTTCATATCAGCGCGCACTCCGCTGCAGAGTGAAAATCTCATTCTGGAAACATGTGCAAATATTTTTACATAAAGGCACTGGCCGGATCGTATCACAGAGGGATGAATGTATTAACAGTTATTGCTATTAATTTTTTCCCTCTTTGTCTTTTTCATTTGCCTGTTGCTTATACAGGGCGGTCAATTACTGTCCGAAAAGCCCATGAGGGTATTAAGGGGTAGTTCATGCTGATTAATGATAGTTAACAAAAAAATACGATGCTACATTTGTGCGGTTACTAGCATTGAAGTTAGCCAGTAAAGCTGTTCCGTTGCGTGCCCAATTTCAAGCGGCCCGCCATTTACAATATTAGTGTTCTAATAGCGTAGAGAGTTTCGTAATAATTAGTTCTCAGCACGACCTACACACCCTTTCACGGTTTTCAGAGTATTTCTGACCTCCGTTTATAAATAATGGGATAATAAAGAAGAATACATGAAACATAACCATAAATGGACTGTAGCTATACATAATCGACAGATAACTTCTTACACGTAACAGACGACAATCGACAGTTAATTTTTATTTATGACAAGGATTATCTCTGCCGATCACGTGTAACCTCTAAAACACCCGTTCTTCACAATATTTATGTCTGTCTCCAGCGTCCTACCAGTCAGTCAGCATGAATCAGCAGAGGCGGGAGCACCTCTTAAGATGCTCAGCACAGCTATGAGCGACACGTCCAGAAAGAAAGGTCTCATGTACCACTACTATACAACCTGGAAGATTCATCAGCAGCTAAAGGCAACCGGCCGTAAAATCATTCATTAACCTCGATTTGTCTGTGAAAAGAACCTTCCACAGTTTTCTTTTTCTTTGTGTTTTTAGAAATTTGTGGTAAGTTCCTATGGGACCAAACTGCTGATGTCATCGGTTCCTAGGCTTACACAGTACTTAATCAGACTTAAACTAACTTAAGCGTAGGACAACACACAGACACATATACACCCATGCCCGCTGCAGGACACGAACCTCCGACGGAGGTTGCCGCGCGAACCGTGGCGAGTCAGACCACTCGGGTTTTTATCTGTCCTGCGTGGCATGGGTAGAAGCTGTTATTGTCATTTTCTCCGGTGCTTACAGCGAACCGTAAGGATACAGATGCATGTTCCAATAACTCCACAATAGAGTGAGTTCAAGAAGTGAGTGACAGGGCATAGCAAAGTCGTCGTATCAATACCAAAGTTCCACATCAGTAACCACACGATACTGAAACTTCGGTATATGCACAATGAAGTGATGAATGAAAATTTTTACCAATGCCAGGATTCGAACCTGGGTCTCCTGCTTACTAGGCAGATGCGCTAACCACTGTGTCACTGTGGCACAGTGGTTTTCCCCATTGCACAGACTACCCCAGCACCCGCCCCCCCCCTCTCCCGCCCCCCGTCAGTCCAAATTCCCATTGACGCATTAGGTCACTTGTTGGTGTTCCCCCTAAATTCAAACAGCATTGCAGGGGCCCTCCAACTCATTTGGAACAGAACTTCAGCATTCAATTAAGCGGCGATCCTACGTGAGATCCAAGTATCCATACTTTAACCCTCGAACGGCCGCGCCGTTTCTCATAGCACTAGTGGGCGATGGCATACTTCATACACATTTATGAGTAAAATCACGGTTCCCCGCCCGCTTAGCCATGCGGTCTAACATTATTTCCGGGCGGTAAGGCGTGCCGGTCCCAGGGAAGAATCCTCCCGGCGGATTAGTGTCGAGGTCTGTGTGCTGGCGAATCTATGGATGGTCTCTAAGGCGGTTTCTATCTGCCTCGCTGAATGCGAGCTGGTTCCCTTTATTCCACCTCAGTTACACTATGTCGGCGATTGCTGCTCATACACCTTCTCCACGTACGGGTACGCCATAATTACTCTACCACGCAAATATTGGGGTTACACTGGGCTGGTGTGAACGTTCCCGAGAAGGGGGTGGGGGAGGGAGGGAGGCGGGCCCACTGGGGGCCGAACCGCGCAGTAACCCTGGGTTCGGTGTGGGGAGGCGGTGGGGCGGTGGGTGGGGGAGTGAGTAGACTGCTGTAGCCTGTTGTGTGGTTGTGTACCACTGAATCTACGCTGGTACGAAGCCTTTCCATCATTTCTAGGTCCCCAAAACCGCAATTTGAGTAAACAACGATAAAGTAAACGTTCATTACATGAACTGAAACACTGTTTGGTTAAATAATAATAACCGCGTGACCGCTCCGGTCGCAGGTTCGAATCCTGCTTCGGGCATGGATGTGTGTGATGTCCTCAGGTTAGTTAGGTTTAAGTAGTTCTATGTTCTAGGGGACTGATGACCACAGATGTTAAGTCCCATAGTGCTCAGAGCCATTTGGACCATTTTTAAATAATAATAATAAACTTTTATTAAATCACTCTGTTACCGAACAGAAATGTCACCCCACAGAAATGACCCACTTGAAGCATTAAACAGCATTGTTGCATCTGATCCCAGTCAGCCGCGCGTCTTGCCACGGTTTGGGCGGCTCCCCCGGTCGGAAGTTCGAGTCATCCCTCGGGCATGGGTGTGTGTGTTGTCCTTAGCGTAAGCTAGTTTAAGTTAGATTAAGTAGTGTGTAAGCCTAGTGACCGATGACTTCAGCAGTCTGGACCCGAAGAACTTACCAAAAATTTCCAATTTATGATCCCAGTCAATCTCTTATTCGATAACTAATTATCTCGCAGACAAGTGTCTCATTGTGGGATTGTGTTGCTAACTCGTAAGCTGTACTGTTTTCTTGCACAGATCGTAAATTTTTCGCTCACCTGGCTACCCATCAAGGTTTAGTCAAATGAAACTATATTATTCTTGGGATCTTTTGAAGTCTCAAACATCTATGGTACGTATTTGGAGACTGATGTGGCGAATGTATCAATGACAGGACTTGAACCCCGGTCACCCGGTCTCAAGGCAGATGCACCAGTCACTACGCAATCCTGGCACAGTGGTTTTGCACAGTTGCATGGACTACTTAAGCACGCCTCACTCCTCAATCCAAAGTGCGATTCGTGCCTCCTCCCAATTGGTGCTCCCACTGAACTCAAACATCACTATCACGGATACCTCCTCAGCCCACATTCACGTTCACGCCTCAGACAACATTGTATATCCCATGAACTCGAACGTCTATTTGAATTGAAAGGTAATACCAAAAGGTGTGAGACGTGTATAGGAATTTGGACTAAGGAGGGAGGCCTGCTAGAGTAATCCATGCAGTTGTGTAAAGCTGCTGTGCCAGGGTGGCGTAGTTGTTGGCGCATCTGCCTAGTGCGATGGGGACCTGGGTTCGAACCCCAGTCTAGGCAGAAATTTTCATTCGTCGCTTCAGCCTGCATATACGAATTTCTTATAGATGTTAGATACAGGACAAGGTTTCTGGAACAATATAGTTTCCTGTAACTCAACTTGTCTGTGTAGTGGTGCAGTACGAACAGCTGTAAAGTACACCTAGGAATGAGCTGCGCCGCGAGCCCTGGCCACAGACACACCTGCAAACAGTCACCACCGCACCGCCGGTGGGTCCACGCGACGGCGGTCCGCAGCCGCCGCTCGCAGTCTTAGCGTGGACTCCTCGCACGGTCCAGTGACCAGTTTTCGTCCGAAGCGCTGGGCGAGTTCATTTGTTTGTTCGAAAGAAGAAGTCGACGTTGTTTGCCCGCCAGCGGCCAGTCGGTGACGACCGAATCTAGGCGCACATCCTGCATTATTTCTCAAACGATTCTACAGAAACTATTCGATAAAGAAATGCCATTTTTGTGTTACTTATATCTTAATACATCAGCTTAGTGCTGACGTGGCTATCATTTCGTTAATGGTCATACTTGCTGTGATATTTGCATTTGAGTAAGATATTACCCGAAATTTAAAAAAAATATTCATGATTTTGCGTTTAGTGCATATTACATAATATTCCGCTGCGTATAAAATTTAGCTAATATATTAAATTCTTCTTTAGCCTTGGGGGGAGGTGTCAGTCAATAACCTCTAGAAAACTGATGTAATGTGCCACACCTATCTGCGATCGCGCCCGCCAGCGATAAAGCTAGAATGAAATAAGCACAAGATTTCCTATATTTCATAAACCGTTGTAGGTATCAATAAGAGATTTTGGCAAATGACAGTGTGGTGTCACCGCCAGACACCACACTTGCTTGCTGGTAGCCTTTAAATCAGCCGCGGTCCGTTAGTATACGTCGGACCCGCGTGTCGCCACTATCAGTGACTGCAGACCGAGCGCCGCCACACGGCAGGTCTATAGACACTTCCTAGCACTCGCCCCAGTTGTACAGCCGACGTTCATAGCAATGGTTCACTGTCTACATGTGCTCTCATTTGCAGAGACGACAGTTTAGCACAGCCTTCAGCTACGTTATTTGCTACGACCTAGCAAGGCGCCTTATTTAGTTACTAAATTACTATCTTCAAGAATGTATTCTGAACAGATAATATTGTGAATCATATACCGTCAAGAGCGACGTTCATCATTAATGGATTAAAGTTAAGTATCGAACTAATTACTTCCGCTTTCTGAATTCTCATTCCTTTTCATGTTCCAGATCTCACGTCAGTTTAGTCCTTCCCTCCTCACGCCAGCCTGCGTGAGCTGAAACGCGTGCATTTCGGCCTCCCCTCGTAACACGGTGTTGGCTCTTCTGCTAACACAAAAGATAGCACACAAGGAGGAGAATATTTTACCATATGGTTATTACGGAAAATTTCGTTGTCTACCATATTATTCCACTAACTAGACTTTTTCGGTGAAATAATGTAAATTTTAAAGCCCATCGGTAGCTGGTAAAACGAGAAACGCTATGGGTCTTGCAACAACATAAGTGAAGACATTACACGTAAATTTTTGTACTGAGGATGTGATTTTTCGTGACCTGTTGACCTTATATTCCTCAGTTCCTTACTTAATAAACCAATGTTTCACATTTCTCTCGCAGTTGCATCTGCACAACTTGTTAGTGATTTCTCATGTGTATAGACAGTTGTGTTTTGGCACAAGAAGCAAATTTCAATGTGGCAACAAAAGAATAGTAGGTTTTACTGGAAACTTGCCACTCATGACGCTTCCCTGTAAGGTACTAACGGTTAATAAGCCAGACAAAAATGTTGTTGTTGTGGTCTTTAGTCCTGAGACAACGAAGTCATTAGAGACGGAGCACAAGCTCGGATTAGGGAAGGAAGAGCAAGGAAATCGGCTGTACTCTTTCAATGGATCTATCTCGGCATTTGCCTATAGCAATTTAGGTTAAAACACGCAAAATCTGGATCAAGATGGACAGACATGGGTTTGAACCGTCGAACCGGCAAGGGTGGCCGAGCGGTTCTAGGCGCTACAGTCTGGAACTGCGCGACCGCTACGGTCGCAGGTTCGAATCCTGCCTCGGGCATGGATATGTGTGATGTGCTTAGATTGTTGTTGTTGTTGTTGTTGTTGTTCTTGTGGTCTTCGGTCCCGAGACTGGTTTGATGCAGCTCTCCATGCTAATCTATCCTGTGCAAGCTTCTTCATCTCCCAGTACCTACTGCAGCCTACATCCTTCTGAATCTGATTAGTGTATTCATCTCTTGGTCTCCCTCTACGATTTTTACCCTCCAAGCTGCCCTCCAATACTAAATTGGTGATCCCTTGATGCCTAAGAACATGTACTACCTACCGAGCCCTTCTTCTGGTCAATTTGTGCCACAAAATCCTCTTCTCCCCAATTCTATTCAATACCTCCTCATTAGTTTGTGATCTACCCATCTAATCTTCAGCATTCTTCCGTAGCACCACATTTCGAAAGCTTCTATTCTCTTCTTGTCCAAACTATTTATCGTCCATGTTTCACTTCCATACATGGCTACACTCCATACAAATACTTTCAGAAACGACTTCCTGACACTTAAATCTATACTCGATGTAACAAATTTCTCTTCTTCAGAAACGCTTTCCTTGCCATTGCTAGTCTACATTTTATATCCTCTCTACTTCGACCATCATCAGTTATTTTGCTCCCCAAATAGCAAAGCTCCTTTACTACTTTAAGTGTCTCATTTCCTAATCTAATTCCCTCAGCATCACCCGACTTTATTCGACTACATTCCATTATCCTCGTTTTGCTTTTGTTGATGTTCATCTTATACCCACCTTTCAAGACACTGTCCATTCCGTTCAACTGCTCTTCCAAGTCCCTTGTGGTCTCTGACAGAATTACAATGTCATCGGCGAACCTCAAAGTTTTTATTTCTTCTCCATGGATTTTAATACCTACTCCGAACTTTTCTTTTGTTTCCTTTACTGCTTGCTCAATATACAGATTGAATAGCATCGGGGAGCGGTTACAACCCTGTCTCACTCCCTTCCCAACCACTGCTTCCCTTTCATGTCCCTCGACTCTTATAACTGCCATCTGGTTTCTGTACAAATTGTAAATAGTCTCTCGCTTCCTCTATTTTACCCCTGCCACCTTCAGAATTTGAAAGAGGGTATTCCAGTCAACAATGTCAAAAGCTTTCTCTAAGTCTACAAATGCTAGAAACGTAGGTTTGCCTTTCCTTAATCTTGCTTCTAAGATACGTCGTAGAGTCAGTATTGCCTCACGTGTTGCAACATTTCTACGGAATCCAAACTGATCTTCGCCGAGGCCGAAAAATATGTCGCTGTTTTTGTTGCATTTTCAGCGGGATTATTTTTAGATTCTAACCAAAGCAGAGGCGACAGGCTTCTTTGAATGATCTCCATGCAAGTGTGTGCGTGGAGGAGCTGCGCTTAATATTTACAGAAAATGTGAGCGTAGGCTTCACTTTAGAGTGGCACTTCCCTTCCAGGGCTTGGAATTTTCCCTTACAGCCAGCGCCTACTCATATCCGCCACCACCAGTGCTCCGTCCACATACATCCTGCGGGCTGAGCAGCTACCGACAACGCTTTTCTGCGTACACTCTACCTCTGACATACCCGCGTCCGTGATAGGAAGGGGATCCAAATTACAGTCGGATACAAAAAGTTACTTGTCCTGCAGTTATTAGCCATTAAAAGAGACAGTGAGACAAGCTGATTCGACGGCGCCACAAGAAGAGAATGCGTAGCGCCGAAACATTAATTTCCTCCTGGTGGTGAGGCTTAAGCCAGCGGCAGCGACACAGGCCTAATGGCACGCGGCTGTATTAAATCCCCCACCGGCGCCCCGAGACGTCGTTAGGCTGTCGCCAGGCCGCGGCAGCCAATGCCGTCCCCCAGCTGGTCTTCTGGTGCCGGCTAGGGTCTGGTTTGACTGTGCCTCCGGCGTCTAATTAAAGTAGCGGGGGCGGAGGGGGCGGACGGAGGAGGCGGCGGCGGCGCCGTTTCCGAACACTCTCGGCGCAACTTCTGCCGGACGCCGAAATTACTTTACCTCTGCTGCTGCTTTCTTTTGTAAACTGCTGGACCGGTACATAAAGGCTTCATTTTCTCAACTTCAGCACCGCACCATAACGAGAACAATGTTAATGGATGTAAGTTGTTGAATTGTGAGTTCCATTACTCTTTCCTTCACCTTTTAATTTATACGAATAAAATGTTCTCCAGCTACAAATATCAAGAGAATTTTCGTTAATTAACATTTCTGTCTGAGAACCAGAATAATGACGAGTCAAGAATGGCATGAGAGTTTTGGCTTTCTTTCATTTGTCAACAATGTACCGTCTCGTTCATGCTTAAAAACTGCGACCAAAGTTATGTCCCAGTGTGTCATCACATAAACATGTACGTCACCGACAAGATAACCTCCACTTCAGCCGACCAGCACACAACAGGGAGTTCAATGGAACAATGTAGAAGGTATTGGCGTCGACAATGAATTGTACATTGAGCTGTCAAACTACACACAATGCTGGACAGCGACAACACGATGAGGAAAATACACTGCCTGTATTTACATAAATGGCCAAGGCAGGTAACCGGAACAAGTCAAAAGATTCCGCTGGTGCACTTAAATTCAAGTAATCAAGTACAGTTAAACTCCACCGGAGGGTGGCTAAAATTTTCCAACTTGAAAACACACATTGTTGCTCTCAGGAATATCCCAACAGTCGACAGTGAACTCCATACGACACAGTGTGAACAGTCGTGACTTGATGGTAAATTGAAGTCAAAAGTCCACTTTCATGTCCGGGATCGGTGAGCCACGAACCTTGTAGCAAGGGGAAGAGCACCACACACTCCGACACCACATAGAGGCCGCCAGCGGGCCTGGCGAAACTGTACGCCGTGGAGATTTCCTCGCTGGTCCACGCCAACCGACCAACTGCCCGCACACAACACAGCTGGAAACTATAAGCGCCAGGCCAAAGATAGTCCAAAATACGAATATCGATACACACCGCTGCTGCCACCCGTGGAAAGAGAGGATAACAGAATAATCGTGATAACCGTGGATGACTAAACACAGAATAGCAATCAAGGTATAATCCAACGCATAGCATGAGCCAGCCACGGCTCACTGTTTTAATTATTTTAACTGACAACTTTTTAAATTTCTTAAAAGTGATATTATTGTTAAGGTCTTATTTCTAGAGTTTGTTTGAGGTTATTATTGTTGTAATTTAACGATGGTCTTACCATTCTGAAGGCCCTTAATGGCAAATAACTTCAATTTATCTACGTGTTTTTCAAAGGGTACCTATTACAAAGAAAATATATATAAATAAATGCTGTTTATGATAAAGGTTAAATGATGTTAGTTAAAGGGGCCTACTCCTTCCACATCATTTCCCTGATCTTCGTAATTTTCCCCGATCCTGGTAATTCCCCATTTCACAGCCAGCGGTATTGTAATTTTCTTAAACAATGAGTTTCCGTCAGAAATAGACCATCAAGTACAACGTGACGTCAGAATTCAAATTCATGAAAAATCTTAACAAGAATCATGCGTATACTAAGCCACTGTGCTCCATTATTAAAGCTGAATTAGGATAAACTCTTAATTCCTGCTATACAGCACTAAATACATTTACATATGAAGCGTCTGATAGAAAATCTCTGTAAAATATACATCAATCGAATTCCATTTCATGATTAAAATTGTTGGTAGTTTAAAATGTGCTCCACACCGAGACTCGAACTCAGGACCTGCCAGGAAGATTCGTGTCAGTGCACACTCCGCTGCGGAGTGAAAATTTCATTCTGGAAACATTCCCCAGGCTGTAGCTAAGCCATTACTGCGCAATATCCTTTCTTCCAGGAGCTCTGCAAGGTGTGCAAGAGAGCTTCTGTGAAATTGGGAAGGTAGGAGACGAGGTACTGGCGGAACTGAAGTTGTGAGGACGGATCGTGAGTCGTACTTGGGTAGCTCAGTTGGTCGATCACTTTCCCGCGAAAAGCAAAGGTCGCTAGTGCGAGTCTCGGTCCGGCACACAGTTTTAATGTGCCAGGAAGTTTCGTATCAGCGCACACTCCAATGCAGAGTCAAACTTTCATTGTCATTTCACTATTGTTCCACCGATTAATTGCCCCACTCCAATCCTTTCACTAATAATGCTTCCTCAATAGTCCCGTTACAGAATGGTACCACCTTCCCAAGAGAGAAGGCCACGTAGCGTCTTGCCGGCCGGGGTGGCCGAGCGGATCTAGGCGCTACAGTCTGGAACCGCGCGGCCGCTACGGTCGCAGGTTCGAATCCTGCCTCGGGCATGGATGTGTGTGATGTCCTTAGGTTAGTTAGGTTTAAGTAGTTCTAAGTTCTAGGGGACTGCTGACCACAGATGTTAAGTGCCATAGTGCTGGCGAATTTGAACCACTTGAACGTAGCGTCTGGCTCTTACTGTGATTAGAAGCACTAGCTTGGGTGCCTAAACCAGACAAGTGCAATTACTGCCACTCGTTTTGTTCTCTGTTAAATCACTGATCTATTGCACGGCGGAAAATACTATGTAGCTACTTGATCCTGCTGAGCAAATTATATGAGACACAGACAAACTGTCCTTGTTCAACACTAACCACTAAATTATATCAAACCCTCATTCTACACTTACAAATTTTATTATCGGTACAGTCCCATTCGCCGAATTATTACTGTCTCCTCGTAGATGTTCTACTGCTGTTGCGATTAAACGTGTGGCTTCTTTGTTACAACGTTGCTGGTCATTGCCTCGGCTTCAACTGCTCCTAGGTACTCCTTGATGTTTCACTGTTACTGTCACTGTGACTGGTAGTGGTGCCTTCTTGTACGCCTTGCGCAGGCCTTCTTCATTCATGATCAGTGCTTAGCCTCCGCTTCCCCTCACTCTCCCCCTCTCTCCCCCCCTAACCAACTTAGTTCGGGGCTTCTTGAGTAGTCCGTCTCTGCAAATCTGTGTAGACTTATTTCTATTAGGTATAGTTCGTGGTCGAAACTTCTCTAGGATGAGCAAGCGACAGCCCAGACCGCCTTCTTCCGTGATCTCGTGGTGTTTACCCTCGGTGCGGCTGTTATTGTAAGACATCACAATTTCTCGGCATTATCCAGACGTCGGCGTGTCGCCGAATATCCTAGGCGGACGTGCCTACCCATACGGTCGGCTGAACATTTTCCCTTGTCGGTGTGGTTGGTGATTAAACTATTCTACGGTCAAGACAGTCACTTGACTACGTATACATGCTGTATACATAGTATGAAGCCAAACTGTCTGTATACATTCTGTATACGTAGTCTGCAGCCGTGCAGCCGATCGCTTTCTTTGTTCTGTAGCAAACGGGATTTTGTAAGCATTGTATTGCTCGATAATGGCAGCAACCTGAGATCATGAGGAAATCCCTAGCATTGATTAGACGTATACCCTAATCAGCCAGAACATGATGACTACCCACCAAAAAACCGGTATGTCCACCCGTGGCACGGATAGTAGAGGTGACGCGTGTGTCTAGGAAGCAGTGAGACTTTGGCAGATCCCTGCAGGGAGTAGGCATCACATCTACACACGCAAGTAACGTAATTCCCGCAAATCCCGGGAAGGGAGGGGGGGGGGGGAGGATGATGTGTTCTAGCGGGTTCAGATCTGGCCAGTTGGAAGGGGGGGGGGGGGAGGGGAGAGGGCGACAAACACATCAATTGGAACTCAAGACGGTGTTTCTCGAACCACTCCAACACACTCCTGGCCTGTTGACATGCCACTGCCGTCTGGAAACAAGATCGTCATGAAGCGGTGTGGGTCGTCTGCAAACACTCTGATACTTCTTGGCCGGTATGGCCTTGCACCAGCTTCACTGGACTGTAGGCTCCCCAAAACATAATGGCGCCTCGCCACCTTCTCTCTGTCCCGCTATACAGCTGTTCCCGTGGAAGACGACAGATTCGCGTCCTCCCATCGGAATGATGAGGGTTATCAGGACTCATCACACCATGAAACGCTCTGCCACTGCGCCAACGTCCAGTGCCGATGATCACATACCCACTTCAGTCGTAGCTGCCGATGTCATGACGTTAAAATTTCCACATGCCTGGGTCGTCGGCTACGGAGGCCGAACGTTAAGTGTGTTCGGTGCATGTAGTGTACATAGTCCCGCGTAGTCAGCGCGTACACAACTTTCCCACTAGAGCGCTCCCCGCTAAACACAACAGCGCAGGCGCAGCGCTCGTCCGTCTCCGCACTACGAGATGGCGCTGTCTTAGAGACGGACCAAATTCTGCTTCCGCCGATCCGCGTATTAATATTTAATGCAGCCCATGAGATTGCTGCTAACGTAGAACCTTTTCTCCTCGCTGATCACACTCGCTCAATGATACCTGAACGCGCGGGGTATTATAACGAGTGTACAGACCTCCGATTAGTCAGTCTGCCTCAGTCTACATTAGTCTGTACCAGTCTAAAGTTTCAGTCTGCGCCTAATAAGATTACCATATTCCTGTACATAGCCATGAAGAGAAATGTATAGACACTTTGTCACGTATCAGAGATGTGTGAGAATAAGATTAACGTACCAAGACCAAAGGAACTTCAGACTGACAATTGTAAACAGCATCCACAATCAAGTTACGTAAGGTTTATCCTTTTTATTATTTTAATTAATGTGTGTGAAAATTAATCAAGTTCTGTTTAAAGTTGGTCACCGTCAATCTGCTGCTCTAAGCGTGCAAGTGGCATTTCTGTCGTCTGACCTAACGGCAGAAGATAAACACGCCACAATAAGACCACGAGACATATTGCTGACACTCGCCTACTTCGCTAGAGCGACAAGTCACATAATCTGATGGTGTGTGTACCGAAGGTCTTACAGTACGCACACCACAGTGCACTGTATGCTTCCCATCATTGAAGTCTGATGTCAGTCCCGCAGCGGTTCATCCCCTGTTCTGTTTTATCAGTCTGTACAGACTACGACGTCCGACATCTGCCCAACCCCACGACGTCTGGACGCGATTTCACCTCCGTTTCGCCACTCCTTGATCACACTCACCACAGCACTCCTCGAACACCTGACAAGTCGTGCAGTTTCCGAAATGCTCGTGCCGACCCTCCGATCTATCACAGTCTGCCGTCGGTCAAACTATGATTGAACGCGCACCTTCCCCATTCTATAAGCGGACAGCACACTCATGGATACTGCGTGAACTCTGCGTGTGTCTCAGCAGTCACTCCTCGCCTGGTCACACTTTTGTCACCTATAGTAGGTCGGCGGTCACAGTTATCTGGTTGGTCAGTGTATATACAAAGTGTATCTGGAGAAGGGGGTGTTAGTCTGAAAAGGATAATGCAATAAAGACTAAGTTATTTATAATTTCAACCTCTTTCAGCCGTGTGAAGAAGTGATATAAATAGCTTTTTGTCGAATTCCCCTCAGCTGTTGTCAAGTGGTAACTGCCACTAGGCTTCTGGCTTCGACCCATGTATCCGTTTTACGTGCGGTCACATCACTGGTGCTCAGTTCGTCGTCATAAGTGCTCAGTCCGTCGTCATAGGTGCTCAGTCCGTCGTCATAAGTGCTCAGTCCGTCGTCATAGGTGCTCAGTCCGTCGTCATAAGTGCTCAGTCCGTCGTCATAATGAGTAATGTTTCTGTCCTACGTCTGCCGCGCCCAATGTAACCTCACGATAGCAGTGTTCGGCGCTGTACTCAGCTCCACACGCCGTCGTTATGGGCAGTGACATTAGCTGTTTTCATGTTAACAGCTTATTTTATTATGCTATCCAAGATGTATTAAACGTGTCACGATGGGTCGTGGAATCCAGTTTTATGTCAATTTTTCCAAAGCATGTTCAGCCAATTTCTCCGGCTGTAGGCGAGTACACCACCCATGTCGAATCCAACGTTATTGTGTGCTGCGCAGGGTTTGCGGTCATAATACTGTTCGTATTGTAACGTTATTATACACACGGGGGAAGCTGAGCGGTGCACATTATCTTTCTCAGCTGATAAGAGTCGGAGTATTTCAGCCGGGGCCATGAAGACCGACTATGTCTCCCCCTGTCACTGAATCGCAGAACAGCGAAGACGGAAGCTATTTACCCTTCTCCTCACCGCTGATCCGCTTGATGCTCTTGTGACAAGTGTTTCGAATCCAATCGATGAGACAAATTCTTTAGAGCAGTGTTCTACTGGGGCGGGTGGTGGTAGCGGCTGAAAGCCTGCAAATAGCAATTCGCATGAGATTTATGTATTTACTGTGGCTTGTAATATTTGAAAATAGCCATGTATTTAAAAGAAAGCGAGAGGAAAATGTAACTTAATCTTGCTCTCAGCTGTGTTTGGAAACTCTGAATCCTTTGGAGAAGGCGAAGAAAGTGACATCGTGATGAAGAACACACAGTCTGTGGAGGCTGCCGCACATAGGCACTTGAGAACTTAATTACAATAAGGTTGAAAGAGGCCTTTACCTGATACTCCTCCCAAGATATCATTTCCTTTCATAAATATTTCTGTACTTACAACATTTAGTAGTGTTCTCGGCTGTAGCACAGGCTGACTATTATTGAACTATGTGAAATACAATTGTGAAAACTTCTGAAGGGTTTGCGTGAGGACGTTCAAACTGCACGGTTGGCTACGGGGCATGATGGGAATTAGTAGTCTCACGTGCAAGCGCCTTTAGTTGCGTTTGGCAACGATGCCCATTTTCATTTGGATGGGTTCGTCAATAAGCTAAATTGGCGCATTTGGAGGACTGAAGATTCGCATTTCGCGATCGAGAAGTCTCTTCACCCTCAACGGGTGACTGTGTGGTGGGCAATGTCCGGTCAGGGAATAATCTGTGCGATATTCGTGGATGGCACTGCGACTACCGAACGGTACGTGAAGGTTTTGGAAGATGGTTTCACCCGGATTACCCGAAGTGAGTCTGATTTCTACAGGATGCGGTTCATGCAGGACGGAGCTCGACCCCATCGAAGCAGGAGAGTCTTTCATATCCTGAACAAGCCCTTTGGGGACAGCATTCTGGCTCTAAGGTACTCGGAGGCCGCTGGCATTGGCCTAGATTGGCCGTCATATTCTCCGGATCTGAACACATACGACTTACTTTTGTGGGGCTAAGACAAGGTGTACAGCAAAAACCCCAAAACCATTTCTGAGCTGGAAACAGGCATTCAGGAGGTCATCGACAGCACAGATGTACCGACACTTGAGCGGGTCATGCAGAATTTCGCCTTTCGTCTGCGACACATGGCATGATGGCAGGCATATCGAATATCTTTAGTGACGTTTACGTGTTGAATAAAGTATCTGCACGCCAAAGTTCGTAATTAATTAAGGTTTTTTCATAGAGTTCAATAATTGTCAACTGTATGTTTATTTTAGGGACGGGTTATAAAACTTGAAGAGTGTAAATAACCGACAGCCATACTTGAATTAATTACTTTATCTGACTCCAGTTTCGGTTCCTCATTGGCTCTTTCTTCTGTCACCTACACACGTAGTTAGATAAATCTTCTTAATGTCTGAGCTATTTTAGGGATCACCGGTTTCAAGAGGCTTCCGTATTTTTATCTAGCTACATGTCTAGGGATCTGAAGATGGTGCGCAATGAAGCACTGAAACTAGTAATGAAAATAATTAATAAAAGTGAGGCTGTAGGTATTTCTTCAGGTCTTCGACCGGCCACAGTCCATTCGATTTACACATGATGGAACTGCAGAAAAAGTGATAAAAGGATAACAAATGAACGATCAGGTATCACAGTAGGAGAAATTCCAAATTTAATCAAACCTACTAATTGCCATTTAAGGGCTAACTGTGGAGAAAACCGATTAAATGTCATTTCCATTTTCTATGTCTACTCTATACCACAGTACACTCTACCTAATCTGTAGCAGTATCACTGTTGCAATCAGTGGAAACAGGTGAATACGTTTCCTTCTGTCATCCATGTATGGGGCTGTGGCGAATTCTCGAACTCACGTTACAGTGGGGCGGTGTAAGGCCAACCTGCTAGCTTAGTCCATTTTATGGATCAGACGTCATGAGAAATCAGAGACTGTTTTCTAGGCATGGAAAATTACGTGTTCGGAGAAATGCCCATGAAGGAAAGAGCGAAAAGCAGTCACCCTCCTTCAACGAGAACCGTGTGGAGCAACTGCAATAGTGCACCTGATGAACTGTCACTTTCCCATCTACAGGACTCAACAACCATTTGCCACTGTTATTCCAATCCAGAAATCCGCGAAAAACTAACAGAAAGCAAGTGGCATGGAGTCCTTAGCACACTTATGTAGATGCACAAAAGGGCTCGCCCGCTTCCAACCTGTCTTTACACGTTACTTCGTTCTTGTAAACATTTTTAGAGTCCTGGAGAGCTGTACACATCGGCCACACACTACATCCAGTCGCAGGCTTCAGAATTCGGCGATACGCGAATATAAATACTGGTCTTCCTGTGAGACAAGCGGTGAATGTGTGAAAAAGTCTTTCACCGTCTACCCACCACCCTCCCCCTGCACATCTGTTTCAGTGAATATCTTCAGGAAATTTATTTCTGTTTGCGTGCACAGTGCAACTTGTTTTATTTTTATGGCGCTCCGTTGATTAAAGAAACTGATTTCGAGAGTCTCGAATAACGAAGAGAACATCGGCAGAACAAGGGCACCAATTTGTTGCGATATTGTATAAGAAAGAAACTCACTATTTTCTCTTTCTCGCAGTAAATGAAAGCCATACTCCTACATAATATGTGATGTCTCGTCAGATACCTATTTCTTTCACTTTTTAATCTCCTCCAAGCAACAGAGTGCGTTGGTTTAGGTGCGGGCCGCTATAGAGTCTCACTTCTTTCCATCCAGTTGCCTGGCGAGCTACTTGTGGAACAGAATAGAATCCAAATTTGAAATAAACGGAATATTATTCACCTAATATCCAAAGAAAAATCTCCCGATGAGTTTGGAACTGTGGGAATGGAACTAGTTAATTTCTCGAACAATGTAATTCACTCTCTCGGATAAAGATGATAACTTTGTGTAAATGATTTGTGTATGTATGATTTATACATGCGTTATATTAGAATACAGATTTAAGTGTATGTGATCTTCATGCGCTAAGGGTTATATGAATAATTTCATGTTTGTAATGTTCTTAGGGTTCAAAAAATGGCTCTGAGCACTATGGGACTTAACTTCCGAGGTCATCAGTCCCCTAGAGCCTAGAACTACTTAAGCCTAACTAACCTAAGGACATCACACACATCCATGTCCAAGACAGGATTCGAACCTGCGACCGTAGCGGTCGCGCGGTTCCAGACTGTAGCGCCTAGAACCGCTCGGCCACTCCGGCCGGCAGTGTTCTTAGGGGCTCCAAGAAACCATTAGATACTTCTACTGGTAAGTCAAGTTCATCAGTCCATAGATATTTCTATTTGTAAGTCAAATTCATCAGTCCAACATTCCAGTATTAGGGCCGATTTTCTGCTGATCCTTTAAACGTGAAGGAAAATATCACTTGCACTATCCGGCGAATATCAATGATACAAATGCTACTGTATGATGCTTTCCTCTGAAACAAAGAATATTTAATTCTTCGACATTACAAGACAATGTAACTTCAAAATCTACCTCATAGGTGTATAAACTTTCGCTCGTCGCTGAAAGAAATGTATTAGGTGTAATCTCAACAGGTAGGTGGAACCCTTAGTTGTTAGTAGCAGTGTGATGCAGAGTAATTCCTATTAAAATTTGTTTCTAACAGTGTGCTTAAAAGTAATAGGTATAGATGTACTACGTAGATATATATATATATATATATATATGCCGGGCCGGAATTCGAACCCGGATTCCCCTCTAATCGCTGGCGGCCGCCGTTTCAATTAGGTTATCTTGCACGCTTCTCTGACAGATTCAAAGATACCTATGCCACAGACCTATCAATTTCTTCTCGTAAATTATCATTTGATTTGCTCAATTTACCCATCTCCTCATTCTCATGCAGGTTTCACAATCAAGACAACGAGTAGTAGTGAAATAACGCTGCCATTTTCGTCACGGCCCGTCTTCACATTACATTTGTTTATATTTGATGACGAACTACTGTTCCACATATTGATATTTATTCCTGAAATACAACTTAACTGTAACTGTTATAAATGTACTGCCTGAAGCAACATATGAAAATTGCTTCTCCAAAGGAATACTGCATGGTACTTCTTAAAAACACAGGCAGTCCAATATCGTATTTATTCGCCGATGTCGGGCAGCTACTTTAAATAAAAAATGCCGCCCCTCCCCTCTGTACGGGAATGAAAGCAAGCGTACGAGAGCACGTTGTGGCGCATGAACGACCACATACGGAAGTTTGGATCTGGCTTACCTTACACAGCTGATGGTTTACCGTATTTTCAACTGTGAATACCATTTACTTTGTTAAAGATTCTATTAGACACATTCCAAATCTGATTTCCAAATCTCTGTCTGACCATCATGTAATCTAACTGAAATCTTCCCGTGACACGCGCCATTTTCAAAGTATACGGCCTATCTCGTCCCTTTGTGATTCTTGAACAGAGTATTTGATATTACTAGCTGAATTTACTACAAATGTCAAGTAGCCTTTCTGACTCCTTGTCCCAAGTCCATATTCTCCTGTAACCTGTTCTTCTACTACTTGCCCTACGACTGCATTCCAGTCCCCCATGACTATTAGCATTTCATCTCCCTTTACGTACTGTATTACCCTTTCAATATCTTCATATACTATCTTTTTATCTTCAGCTTGAGATATCGGCATGTATTCCTGAACTATCGTAGTTGATATTGGTTTGCTGTCGGTTCTGATAAGAGCAACCCTATCACTGAACTGTTCACAGTAACACTCTCTGTGTTCTACCTTCCTATTCATAACGAATCCTAATCCTGTCATACCATTCTCTGCTGCTGTTGACATTACCCTACACTCACCAAACCAGGAATCCTCGGTTTCCTTCCATTTTATTTCACTTCACTGAACCCCACTATATCCATATTGAGCCTGTGCACTTCCCTTTTCAGATTTTCTAGTTTCCCTACAACGCCTAAGCTCCCAACATTCCACGCCTAGACCGATAGAACGTTATTCTTTCGTTGGTGAGTCAGTTCTTTTCTCATGGTCACCTCTCACTTGGCAGTCCCCTCCCAGAGATCTGAATAGGCGACTATTCCAGAATCTCTTGCCAAAGGGGAGATCATGATGACACGTTTTCAATTACACGTTACGTGTCTCCTCGTGCTGTTTATCGTTGATGATTCCTCTGCCTTCATGGGCGTTTCCAAACCCTAGGACAAGAGGGTGGCCCTGAACCTCTGTCCGCTCCTCCGCCCTCTTTGACATGGCCGTTGATAGAATGAGGGTGAAGTCCTATGCCGGATGTCTTCTGCCGCTGTTGTTGAGGATTTTTAATCCGAATTTAAGCTGCGGTTACCCACTGGTAAAGCTCGCGTCTCGTGTTGTTGGTGCGGCCTGTTGGGCTCTGATGGCTGACAGCCAGGATGGGGAAAGCCTTAGTCTACCCACTCCATTTACGTTGTTAGTGTGTTTCAGTCTTCCAGTGGTCTCTCTCATCTTGCGTTTCACCATCCCTCGATGCTTGGCAAGTACGTTGAACTTTATTTCCTTGCGCAGTCTTCCTTGTGTACGGCCACTGTAATTTCTCGCGCTGCACGAAGTATGCTCCTATATGCCCATTCCTCAGATAGAGACAAGGACGTGCGGGGAGTGGAGCGAAGTAGTGCTATACTGAAAGCTTTAGTGACACCCAGTAGCAGAACACACAAACTACATTGGTTCAAGAGTCACACCGCATTCTACCAGTGTAATTGATAATCATAACTAAACAAGTCCGCAGATCGTGGTCTCGCGTTCGCGTTCTCGCTTCCCGAGCACGGGGTCTCGGGCTTGATTCCGGGCGGGGTCAGGGATTTTCACCTGCCTCGAGATGAGTGGGTGTTTGTGTTGTCCTCATCATTTCAACATCATTCATGAAAGTCGCGGGGTTGGACTGAGCAAAGGTCGGGAATTTGTACTGGCGCTGATAACCGCGCATTTGAGCGGCCCACAAACCAAACATCATCAAACTGAACAAAACTCAAAGCCAACATTTCAGAAAACTTTAAAAATTAGTTAAAAGAAAATATGTAAACCAGTATAACTCTTAATGTTAACAGCGCCCACAGTCGAATTATATATCCAATATTTGGCTTCTTTGACCATAAAGTACTGTTTTAACTTGCAGATCACCATTTAAGGAAAATTAAAGTCATAAATAAGTTGCTCATTGAAAATGTTACGGTTCTGTGACTACAGCCAATCTTTGGAACATGTATCAGTAACTTTAGAAACTTCGCTGTTTTAAAACACATACACAGTGAGCAAATTTACAGTTAGATACATAGCTTTTTACATTTTCCTCCCGCATGTACCACAACTTTTATCACATTATTCTGGGACAAATATTTACTTAACATTTACTCACCGCCTTGACCAGTTAGGTTCCCACGTTACTAACGGCACCTCTGCTTGGTCTCACCGTCAGCACGGCATCTTTAGCAACACATCGCTGTAACTCAGTCTCACTGGACTGATAATTCTGTAAATAATCGCACTAGTTCCTTGAAACACCGTTTTCCAAAAGTATTTCGATCAATGGCTTTTTAGTATCCTGACAAGTTTTTAACAGAAACACGATCATAACGTAAATCTACGTTGAACTTCAACATGAGCTCTTCCTTTGGCTGGACTAAAACTCCTAGCCCTCGGATTGAACAGTAACTAAGCCGCAATAGATCCGAAGGTCGACTGCGGTAAATCTGTCCACCGTAGTAGACAACCACTTCCCCTTTTCTTCATTCGCGTTGACAACACTCAAGCCAAAACCCTTTCTTGGCACAGCGCTGACCCGCTGTCGACACGCTAACAGAGTCTTCTGTCCTATATTCCAGTGTCTGTGTTGTCAAGAACTGTGCAATGTTCCTTCAGACAAGCATCGCGGCGTCTACAGCTAAAATGTTTTCGCAGTTGCGAACATAAACACCCATCAGCTGTGTAAAGAAACGACGACAATGAAAATTTGTTCATGATCAGGTTTCGAACTCGCATTTCCTGCTTTACACGATCGGTCGCGTTAACCGCTTTGGCTAACGTGGCCAGATCCAGACTTCCATACGTCGTCGTTCCTGCATCACAACCTGAACTCACACACACACACACACACACACACACACACACACACACACACACATTATGTAATTCCCGTACAGGGGAAGGCATTTTAATTGAAAGTTGCTGCCTGGTATCGGCGAATAAATACGATATTGCAGTGCCTGTGCTCTTACGAAGAACGATGAGATGTTTCTTCGGATATGCATGCACGGATAGTCGCGACGGTTAAGACGACCGCTCAAGTAAAGCGGGAAACTCAGGTTCGAGTCCTGGTTCGGTACAGATTTTCACTGTCGTCATTGCCTGATACAGCAGATGATTGTTCGTATTCGCAACTGCGAATACATTTCACTCTCCGCCGCCTGCTGGCCCATTCTACGTCTCTTCCCTCGTTGCGCGCGTATTGATACTCGCCGTCACTGACCAGAGACATTTCTCCAGCCAATCCCGACAGCCGTCACTCCCGTTCGAATCTTACACCACGACAATATCTTGTACATGACAGTAAATGTCTTCGGTCGCATCACCTAAGCACTTCTAATATGAACGAAAATAGTCGACCATATAACATGGTTCATTGAACCTCGCCATGTAAGCCTACGCAGTTGTAGAAAACTTGTCGTTTCATTCTATGTCGGCGACGATGAAGCCTTTGGCATTTAATGTGTGGGTTGGCTACAATTAAACTTTCGCTGCTTGAGAGGGCCACTATGCAATCTTTGGACAAAGAAACTTTGTGGTAACATTTCTGAGAAAATGTGGGAAGGAAATAACGAATGAAAACTATTAAAAGGAAAACGTTTCATTTTCCAGAAAAGAGGGCTCAAATCCGATGATCTTGGTGGCTACGCAGTTTAGAACGATCCGCGAATGATTCAGTTTTCTCCAAATGCATTACGAAGTAACTGAGCGACCTCAAGTGCAATGTGAGGTGGAGCTCCATCGCTGATTAAAAACTGAGTTCAAAGCCCTTCTCACCCTTACAGAACGAATGACATGTTGGCGGATCAGATCATAGTAACGCGTCCGTTCAGGTGAATATCCTTGGTCGTTCGGGTGCGAGTTCCCCAAAGAAAAATGGACCGATCATGAACTGCTTATTTAACAATGAAATATGCCACACAGTCGTGCAGTTGACATTTTTTTATTTTATTTTCGCTACTACTTTCAGCATTTCATTATGCCATCTTCAGGCCCCATATGGACCTGTAAAAATTAATCGATATTGGCATACTGGGGCCAGATGTTTCTGGATGTCGCGAATTCTCAAGCGCTTCCCTCGAAGCAGCCAAGTCTTCGAAGGAACCACTTGAGAGTTCACGACATCCAGTAACATGTGTCCCCAGTACGCCAATATCGATTAATTTTTAGAGGTGCATATGGGGCCTGAAAACGGCGTAATGAATTGTCGAAACAGGTAGCGACAATAAAATAAAATAACATCTCAGTCGCACGGTTGTTTGGCGAATTTCGTTGTTAAATATGTAACCAGCTTCTGTGCCATGTTTACAATGGATCAACAGAGACAATCACGAACTGTGCCGTGAAGCCACACCAGACAGCTACGCGTTCAGTACGTAGGGGAAAGCCATAAGTGTTCACTGGCCCATTTAGCTCAAAGTTGTCATCGTTCCACAAAGGCCACATGCCGTCAACCTTAAACCTAGCGAAAGACTTAGGATCAAAGTCTTCTCTAATGTCTGCGTCAAGTGGTAAAAGTTGGTAAGTAATGCGAAGTTTGTACGGATACCATTTCACAACCGTTTGCAACACTTTTCAAACGATGGGCCATGGAATGCATAGTACTATCGTTTTCCTTATTTATAAAATCATCAAAAATATGGAAAGAGCTAATTATGTTGCACTCAGTTATGTAATGTAAGAAATTGAAATGTTTCCGCATTCTCAGATCCTGTTTGCATATCTTCATCATTTATCTTTTATAGCAAAAACTGGCTACTGTATTTCTTCGCGCACGACCTGTTGTGTGGCACTTAATCGTCTGACAACTTCTCGGTCGGCAATATATTGTTTGTGTCACACATGGGAAATAATTTTTTTAAATAGTTACTTAATTAACTGGAAAGAGTAGCTTTATTTAGTAGACATACTTCAACCACATATTTTTATATATCCTGTACTAATCAAAACCGTAAGTTATCATTTTCCAGAACGCAGATATCAACTGGACTCGGTCACCAATTGGTCAATGACGAAACGATTTGAGCTTGATGTTGGCTATTTTGTTGAAGATTTAACATCAAAGAAAGAATCTATCTTTGTAGATTTATTTCCACTCCTTTCTTACAGTTCGCGGTGTGGGAACTGTATCGAAATTTCATGGTCAAACAGTCAATGAAGAATTACGGAAGCCATCCACAACGCATCGACCTGAACAGGCAGTGATGGAAGAAAAGGAATGAAGTTATTTAAGATCATAAAAGTTAAATGTCTTTCTTTTATCAGAAACTAAGCAGATAATGAGAGTCAATGCCAGCGCCTTTTGGAATTGGCTTTTATGACGCGGCAAACTGTGTGTATCCGAAAGTTTTTTACTACATGCATCTTTAACTGTCGTATAACGACTCTTTCCTTTGATGTACACTACCTTGAAGGTACATTTCAAATGTTCATACGGAGCGGGATAGCGCAGCGATTAGCACAATGTACTCGTAATCGGGAGGACGACGGTTCGAACCCGTGTCTGTCCACCTTGATTCAGATTTTCCATGGTTTCCCTAAATAGCTATAGGCAAATGTCAGGATGGTTCCATTGAAAGGGTTCAGCCACTTTCGTTCCCTATCCTTCCCTAACCCGAGCTTGTGCTCCGTCTCTAATTACCTCGTTGTTGACGGGATGTTAAACACTAATCAGGTGCTCGTCCTCCTCCTCCTCCTCCACAAATGTTCATTTATCATGACACAGCACGTGCACTGATTGAAGATTGCACGTTTATGTCTAGCTTTCTCAACCATGGCAACAGTAATATCTATCTTAAGTAATTTTTGGCGCAGTTTGCCGTCAGTCTCTCCCAGTTGTAACATGAATCACTGGCCTATTGTTTCAAACTGCGTAACCACCAAGATCAAGCCATTTTAACCCTCTCATGTGGAAAATAAAATGTGATTCTCTCATGGGTTTGTTCTTTACTTCTCTTCCGCATCTTAAAATCTTTCCAAAAAGTTTCATTATCGTACATTTATATCTACTTAGATACTCCATAAAGCCACCGTACGATGCGTTGCGAAGGATACCTTATATCACTACTAGTCATTCCATTTCCTGTTCCACTTACAAGTACAGCGAGAAAAAAAAAACTATCTACACCCCTCGGTATGAGCCCTAATTTCTTGAATTTTCTTTTCAGGGACCTTACGCGCAGTGTATGTTGGTGACAGTAGAATCGATCGGCAGTCAGCTTCAAATGCCTGTTCTCTAAATTTTCTCAATAGTGTTTCTCGAAAAGAATATCGCCTCCTCTCCAGGGATTCCCACTTGAGTTCCCGAAGTACCTCCGTTACACTTACTTGTTCTAACCTACGGGTAACAAATATAGCAGCCCTGATCTGAATTACTTTGATGTCTTTCTTCAGTCGGACATTGTACGGATCCATAACACTCGAGCAATACTCAAGAATAGGTCACACAAGTATCCTACATGTGGTCTCATTTTCAGGTGAATCATTCTTTCCTAAAACTCTCGCAATAAACCTAAATCTACCATTCGCCTTCCCTACCGCGGTTTTCACATGCTCGTTCCATTTCAAATCGCTTTCCAACGTTGGGTGCAGATATTTAAACAACTTAACTGTCTCAAGCATGAAATTAGTAATACTATAACGGAAAATTACATTTTTGTTCTTCCTACTCATCCGCATTTTCTTACATTTTTTCGCATTTACAGCTGGCTGCCATTGATCACTCGCACTATAAATTTTTTCTGTCTTGTGTGTTCCTACAGTCATTCAACTTCGACAGCCTGCCGTACGTCACAGCATTATCAGCAGGCAACCGCAGATTGCTGCCCACACTGTCCGCCAAAACATTTATGCATATAGAGACAGCAGCAGTCCTATCATACTTCCTTAGTGCACTGCTAACGATACTATTTCTCTGATGAACATTCGCCGTCGATGACAACGTACTGGATTCTATTACGTTGGACGTCTGTGAGCCACTCACATATCAGTGAACTTATTCCTCACGCTCGTACTTTCGTTAACAAACTGCAATGGGAGACCGTGTCAAATGTTTTTCGGAACTCTAGAATTATAGAATCTGTCTGTTGCCCTTCCGCCATAGTTGGCAGTGTATCATGTGAGGAAAGGGCAAGCCGAGCTTCACACAAGTGATGCTTTCTAAGACCATGCTGATTCGTGGACATAAGCTTCTCAAAATTAGAATTATATATTAATACCTTCAGCTGCTGACGTGCGTTGATATATAATAACGGGGACAGGTGAAAATGTGTACCCCGACCGGGACTCGAACCCGGGATCTCCTGCTTACATGGCAGGCGCTCTATCCGTCTGAGCCACCGAGGGCAAAGAGGATAGTGCGACTGCAGGGACTTTCTCTCGCACGCCTCCCGCGAGACCCACATTCTCACCTTATATGTCCACACACTACATTCGTAGTGTCTCTACCCAACACACTCTGTATTCGTGGAAGACATTCTTACCAAGTTCCGTAAGAGTTCGAGTAATATGTGTGCATCCCACAGAAGAAGATCATGGTCGATATTGCCAGAACTACAGTATAATATGGATACTGTGTCTGCTTCTCAGGGAAGTTTATTATATTTTAACCGAGAGTACGTTCAAGGATTGTGCAGCAAACAGAAGTTAGGGATATTGGTCTGTAATTTTGTGGGAACGTTGTTTTATCCTCCATATATACTGGACTCACCTGCTCTTTTTTCCAGTCACTTGAGATTATGCTGGGCGGGAGCTTCACGATAAATACAAGCCAGCTAAGGGACCAGTGCCGCACAATTCTCTTCGCGAAACCGAATTGGGTTTCCATCAGGACCTAGTGATTTACTAACTTTCAGATCTTTCAGTTGTTCCTGTGGTGTCACCGCCAGACATCACACTTGGTAGCTTATAGCATTTGAATCGGTCCGTTAGTATACGTCGGACCCGCGTGTCGCCACTATCAGTGATTACAGACCGAGTGCCGCCACACGCCAGGTCTAGTCTAGAGAGACTCCCTAGCATTCGCCTCAGCTGTACAGCCGACTTTGCTTGCGATGGTTCACTGTCTACATACGCTCCCATTTCCAGAGACGACAGTTTAGCATAGCCTTCAGCTACGTCATTTGCTACGACCTATCTAGGCGCCATATTCAGTTACTATAATCTGAACAGATAATATTGTGAATCATGTACCGTCAAGAGCGACGTTCATCATTAATGAATTAAAGTTATCAAACTAATTACGTCCGCTTTCTGAATTCTAATTCCTTGTCATGTTCCAGACCTCACGTCAGCATAGTTCTTCCCTCCACACGCCAGCCTGCGTGAGCTGAAACGCGTGCATTTTGCTTCCATTAGTAACACGGTGTTGGCTCTTTTGCCAACACAACAGTTCCTCTACTCGAGGGATGCTTTGTAGTTATTATCATGTCGTCCATAGGCAGCATGTCCGATGGTCACATGGCGGCATGTGCTGTGTGAACGAATTCTTGTACCTGAGATTTAAAAATTTCGACTTTCGTTTTTCTATCTTCAACTGTCACACCAGACTGGGCATCAAGGGGCTAAATGGAAGCCTTAGACCAGCTTCGCGATTTTACATATTTCGCATGTTTAGCATCGAAGCGCTCTCCAGTTGTGAAAGTTTAATTATAACCATCCAGTGTTTGCATGAGCCCCAAGAGCAGTTCTTGCTCGCCTCGGGGCCTCTAAATGGAGGCCCAGTGAGGGAGACGCTGGTTGCGCAGCAGAGCAGCCAGCCACGGGCCGCCGGCGGCGGCGATGCTATCGCCAGCATGTGGGCGCGGCGCCGCCCACGCAGCGGCTCCGCACACACACAGGCCGCCCTGTGCTCTCTCCCCAGTCCCTGCCCCGCTGGCTGACAGCGCGCCTCTGAGGACCGCCGGCTGCTGACGGGCCTAGTCTGCAGGCTTGCTGACTCTCTGTCACACAGTGGCCTCGAAGCTCATTTGGAAGGAAGGAAGTAACACAAAAATTTCTTCTTTCTTAAGGATCAATTAGTTGACGATTACTTCGGCTTTATAAACGGCAAACAAACCAGAAATGCATCTCTGACGTTTAGGTTGATAGCGGAAGCAACACTTAATAAAATTCTAGACACTTTCAAGCGATCCGTAAACAAAGAAGAAGCATTCTCCAGTGGAAAATGCAGCAAGATGTTCGCAAATTCTGGGGGAAACAACAGTAACCTACAGGAAAATCATGCGACGCGAAAAATGATGATTATAATGATATTTGGTATGTGGGGCGTTCAACTGCTTGCTTATCAGCCCCCCTACAAAGTCCCAATCTTTTCACTGTCCAGTTGCGCCACATTCCCGAATGATGATGAAATGACTAGGACGACACAAATATCGTCCCCAGGCGGTTCAAATCAATCAAATGGCTCTGAGCACAATGGGACTTAACTTCTGAGATCATCAGTCCCCTAGAACTTAGAACTACTTAAACCTAACTAACCTAAGGACATCACACACATCCATGCCCGAGGCAGGATTCGAACCTGCGACCGTAGTGGTCGCGTGGTTCCATACTGTAGCGCCTAGAACCGCTCGACCATCCCGGCCGGCTCCCCAGGCGGAGAAAATCCTCGACCCAGCTGGGAACCGATCCAGACGCTACTGGTTCCCGAGCTGCGGACGTGCAAAAAGAAATCGCAATACCAAAAAGTAGTTACGTAGAGTATTGAAGTTTCGGGAATTCATTTCTCTAGGTAAATTCTCCAAGTGCACAAAAATTTCTCGGTTAACTTGGCGCGTCAAATTCGGATAAAATTTTTGAGCTTTCGATGATATCCGCCATCATCTTCGTCAGGGAGTAAAACTGACTGTCGAGAGCTGACAAGATTCCCTCTTTTATACCTATAGAATGGCATCCGATTGGCCGGATTACGTCGCGATGGCGTGTACGGAGGTGGCGCGCTCTACGTCCATAGGTTTCACCTGTGTTCTCTATCTAGCGCTGCTTGCAGCATTATCCATCGCATCAGGTGGTGAACTGCGAGAAGTATTCTGTGTTTGTTTTCCTTGTCAAGTGCACACTTCCATGCAATTAAAAGCCATTACAACTTTGAACATGACGTTTTGTTTACACTAAATGTAGTCGTTTTGGCCACGTGTACAGATTCCTTTGACGTAGCGGCAGACTAGGAAATATTTTTCAAAGTACTACACATAGCAACTTGTTTCTCATTCAGACAGTACATATTTTACACTTAATTCAAAATAATTTGATCATCTATTCACTAGCAAATTACATTGTTTCTTACACTTTCATAAATGTTGGATTTCTCTTCCCACTATCTCAGATGACGCAAATAGAGAATATTGTTTCCAATTTATTATGGTTAACGGCACGATCAATATTTCCTCCTTTTACATACGGGAAGCTATTAATTTCCAGTTATGGTTACACCTGACCACCGGTAAAACTTTTCCAATACCAACTTACAACTATTTTGTTGCATCCTCTGGCAAGGGAAATATGTTTCCTATTCTGTTAACGATCTGATCTAGCACTCTTGGAGAGGGCTTCGAAATGAAATTCTACACAGAGAAATGTGGGACACTGCTTTCGATATTTTTAGTCTTCGAAAAGTGTTGTTCTTTATTATTTGGATTTCATTCTACCACTAAATGAGACAAAAGAAGTGATTTTTCAGTTATGCTGTTCTCGATCGCGCGATTACTCCGTCATTAATTCCTCAATTTGAAGTTTCTGATAGAAAGAGCACAAATACGAAGTTGTTGTGTGTTACGCAACATTTTGTCGCAAATCTATATAAAAGAATCTCTTCTCTCAGCAACCGTCATTGTGTAATTAAATTACTCCCTTCTTGTTCCACGACAAAGGCACACACGAAAACGATATCTACATCTACATCTACATTGATACTCCGCAAGCCACCCAACGGTGTGTGGCGGAGGGCACTTTACGTGCCACTGTCATTACCTCCCTTTCCTGTTCCAGTCGCGTATGGTTCGCGGGAAGAACGACTGTCTGAAAGCCTCCGTGCGCGCTCTAATCTCTCTAATTTTACATTCGTGATCTCCTCGGGAGGTATAAGTAGGGGGAAGCAATATATTCGATACCTCATCCAGAAACGCACCCTCTCGAAACCTGGCGAGCAAGCTACACCGCGATGCAGAGCGCCTCTCTTGCAGAGTCTGCCACTTGAGTTTATTAAACATCTCCGTAACGCTATCACGGTTACCAAATAACCCTGTTACGAAACGCGCCGCTCTTCTTTGGATCTTCTCTATCTCCTCCGTCAGACCGATCTGGTACGGATCCCACACTGATGAGCAATACTCAAGTATAGGTCGAACGAGTGTTTTGTAAGCCACCTCCTTTGTTGATGGACTACATTTTCTAAGCACTCTCCCAATGAATCTCAACCTGGTACCCGCCTTACCAACAATTAATTTTATATGATCATTCCACTTCAAATCGTTCCGCACGCATACTCCCAGATATTTTACAGAAGTAACTGCTACCAGTGTTTGTTCCGCTATCATATAATCATACAATAAAGGATCCTTCTTTCTATGTATTCGCAATACATTACATTTGTCTATGTTAAGGGTCAGTTGCCACTCCCTGCACCAAGTGCCTATCCGCTGCAGATCTTCCTGCATTTCGCTACAATTTTCTAATGCTGCAACTTCTCTGTATACTACAGCATCATCCGCGAAAAGCCGCATGGAACTTCCGACACTATCTACTAAGTCATTTATATATATTGTGAAAAGCAATGGTCCCATAACACTCCCCTGTGGCACGCCAGAGGTTACTTTAACGTCTGTAGACGTCTCTCCATTGATAACAACATGCTGTGTTCTGTTTGCTAAAAACTCTTCAATCCAGCCACACAGCTGGTCTGATATTCCGTAGGCTCTTACTTTGTTTATCAGGCGACAGTGCGGAACTGTATCGAACGCCTTCCGGAAGTCAAGAAAAATAGCATCTACCTGGGAGCCTGTATCTAATATTTTCTGGGTCTCATGAACAAATAAGGCGAGTTGGGTCTCACACGATCGCTGTTTCCGGAATCCATGTTGATTCCTACATAGTAGATTCTGGGTTTCCAGAAATGACATGATACGCGAGCAAAAAACATGTTCTAAAATTCTACAAGAGATCGACGTCAGAGATATAGGTCTATAGTTTTGCGCATCTGCTCGACGACCCTTCTTGAAGACTGGGACTATCTGTGCTCTTTTCCAATCATTTGGAACCCTCCGTTCCTCTAGAGACTTGCGGTACACGGCTGTTAGAAGGGGGGCAAGTTCTTTTGCGTACTCTGTGTAGAATCGAATTGGTATCCCGTCAGGTCCAGTGGACTTTCCTCTATTGAGTGATTCCAGTTGCTTTTCTATTCCTTGGACACTTATTTCGATGTCAGCCATTTTTTCGTTTGTGCGAGGATTTAGAGAAGGAACTGCAGTGCGGTCTTCCTCTGTGAAACAGCTTTGGAAAAAGATGTTTAGTATTTCAGCTTTACGTGTGTCATCCTCTGTTTCAATGCCATCATCATCCCGTAGTGTCTGGATATGCTGTTTCGAGCCACTTACTGATTTAACGTAAGACCAGAACTTCCTAGGATTTTCTGTCAAGTCGGTACATAGAATTTTACTTTCGAATTCAATGAACGCTTCACGCATAGCCCTCCTTACGCTAACTTTGACACCGTTTAGCTTCTGTTTGTCTGAGAGGTTTTGGCTGCGTTTAAACTTGGAGTGGAGCTCTCTTTGCTTGCGCAGTAGTTTCCTAACTTTGTTGTTGTACCACGGTGGGTTTTTCCCGTCCCTCACAGTTTTACTCGGCACGTACCTGTCTAAAACGCATTTTACGATTGCCTTGAACTTTTTCCATAAACACTCAACATTTTCAGTGTCGGAACAGAAATTTTTGTTTTGATCTGTTAGGTAGTCTGAAATCTGCCCTCTATTACTCTTGCTAAACAGATAAACCTTCCTCCCTTTTTTTATATTCCTATTAACTTCCATATTCAGGGATGCTGCAACGGCCTTATGATCACTGATTCCCTGTTCTGTACATACAGAGTCGAAAAGTTCGGGTCTGTTTGTTATCAGTAGGTCCAAGATGTTATCTCCACGAGTCGGTACTCTGTTTAATTGCTCGAGGTAATTTTCGGATAGTGCGCTCAGTATAATGTCACTCGATGCTCTGTCCCTACCACCCGTCCTAAACATCTGAATGTCCCAGTCTATATCTGGTAAATTGAAATCTCCACCTAAGACTATAACATGCTGAGAAAATTTGTGTGAAATGTATTCCAAATTTTCTCTCAGTTGTTCTGCCACTAATGCTGCTGAGTCGGGAGGTCGGTAAAAGGAGCCAATTATTAACCTAGTTCGGTTGTTTAGTGTAACCTCCACCCATAATAATTCACAGGAACTATCCACTCCTACTCTGTTGCAAGAAAACATTTCAGGATTTTTACATTCGCAGTGTAAAGTAACAACCTCCTGCTCTGTTTAGTTTCGCACAACTGTACGACTTAATATCAGATACAACTTTTCCTGTAGAATTTGGGAAAATATTTTCTGCTGGAATATGACAAAATTTGTTGTAACTGAATTTGTGACGAGATACAAAGTTGTGTTCCACACTTCGACTTTCGCCCGAACATATGCCTGTGACAAGGCGTTTTCAATCCACTGAACCATCCGAGAACACCTAATAGATCTACAACAGTTAGACTATTAAAACTGCAACACTATGAAAAATAGCACGAAGTATTCTCCATGCTTGGATATGTAAATGACAAGCATTTCAACGCAACCATGTAGTGTAGGTAAGAGTAGTGATATCAACATTCTGCGTATGAGGAAATATTAAGCAATTTGTTTCTCATTTAGTAATGTTTTTGAGTGTTGGTTTTTTGTGAGGAGGTTGCGTCAATCCTCGTGTAAGAACGAGCTGTACGTGTCAGAATTCGACAGCAGGAAGGTCGTGAGCTATCGCCAGTGCTGTTTACAGTATCACAATATTGCTGCTGGTGTTGGTCGGAACCCCCGTGACTCTCATGTGAATATGGAATCGATAGGATCCGAACGGCCTTAGTCTTTATGAGGGATGTCAGAGGCGCCGTATGACTAGCGGTCGAGGACAGACACATAGCTCACTTGACCGTGCTGGATAGTACAGCTACGTCACTTATCATGTGTCTGGAAATACGCTTGTTTGGTGAAGGACAAGGATCTACACGGAGAGTTTGGCGCTCCTCGGACGTAAGCATGACGACTCTTGCTGCCCCTTCCCTTGACATCGAAGCAGAAAGAGGCTCGGCGGCAGTGATGCATCCTGCAACAACAATGTTCAAACGATTGCTGTTTATGCGTATAGCGCCACGGTGGACCTTTTCTTGTCTGTGGGGCTCCCAACAAGATGAAAGATACCAAATTGCATTCGTCGTCGTCATACGGGCACAACAGTTGCCGAGATGTTATGGTATACCATTTTTGGGATTACATCACGACCACTTACGGTTTGTACCCATAGTAACTTCGACAGCAGCCGTTGCATTTTTGATGTATGAAGGTCTCTGTGGCGTTATCTTTCAGAAAGACAACTATAGACCGACTGTTACTTGGGCTGTCCTGACCTTTTTCGATACAGAGAAGCTTCGAGTGTTGTCCTGGTCGTCATGTGCTATAGATTTCTCATTCATTAAAGAAACATATGTCGTGGGGTGTACGCCACCAATTGTCAGCGGCCAAGGTCGAAGAACTCTGATATAGATTATATAACACCACCCAACTCTAATATTGCAATCTGTAGAGGGCTATATTAATTCTTTCCCTTTCACACAAATAACGAGCGTAATTCAATTTACTATCTATTTCGGCTCGGAACTGAGCAGAATTTGTTTTCTTTGAGTTTAAAGTCAACTTTTACAAATGACTAACTGAATTTATCCTCCATATATCTCTTAGGGACTCAACACATATCCATACATGTCATTGCAATTACCAACAGTCACGTCATTCTATTTCACAATAAACGTTCACCCCAACGAACACTCTCACACCTCCACGCACTGGGAGACGCCAGAATGCTCCATCTGCCGAGCGCAGCGTTGTCGACTAACATTCCACTACTGTTATACAAAATATCTGCCAAATATAGCACGCTTTTCAGCAGAGATACAGATAATCAAATTCGCACAATTCAAATATGGTTCAAAACTCGCACAATTCGACGTGTGAGGATACTGGCACCTCACAAGCTGAAGCAGGATGAAATGGCGTACCTGTATATACCATCCAAGCTTAGTTCGAATCAATGACCATCCAGAAGTGTCAGCTCCTTGTGCCCCTGTACGTCCCAAATTACCTCAAAATTTAATCATGTTTGTTTTCTTTTATGGGGCGATTCAGTAAGAGCGTGCAAAATGTAACAGGACATAGAGAATGCTCCACTGAACAATTTGTGATAGGGATCCTGGAGTCGGAGATGCCAGCTTGAGGAGCTATGGAAGTAAACTTGTCTACCGCTTTGCCTTGAGTTACTGTTTTCCAGCTTATTTACAACTAAATGCGTACATGTTTGCACGTAATGTTTAGTTCCATGTACATTGTGTATTTCCTGTGAAGAAACAAGGAATTGCCAGAACTGTAGCTGCCTGTTATGTGATTCGAAGTACACCAGGTGTATTGCCGCGGTGGATTAGCCGAGCGGTCTCAGGCGTTGCAGTCATGGACTGTGCGGCTGGTCCCGGCGGAGGTTCGAGTCCTCCCTCGGGCATGGCTGTGTGTTTGTCTTTAGGATAATTTAGGTTAAGTAGTGTGTAAGCTTAGGGACTGATGACCTTAGCAGTTAAGTCTCATAAGATATCACACACATTTTTGAACCAGGTTTATTTGTTCGCCGATGTCATGCTAGCAATGAGGTCGATGGCCGTCACTTTCAGCACATTGTGTCAGATACAATACAAATGATACATTCATGTTGTGAACAGTGGTACTTGCAGTTACGTGTAACTGATGTGATTTTATTCATGTTATCTTCTTCAGCTGCCTTCTCCGATTCAATGTTGCCTACCCCAAATTGTTCAGTGGGCCATTCTTTATGTCCTGTTAAATCTGTCAACGCTCTTATTGAAATCCAGTATACTGCATACACACAATAAGTAAAATACTGTTTTTCCTGTCTTCCTTAGCGTTGCAATTTTAATGACCAGGAGTAAACAAGCAACATCTTCTAACTCTCTCTCCCTCTCTCTCTCTCTCTCTCTCTCTCTCTCTCTCTCTTTCTCTCCCCATCCTTATGACTGATCTGCGTAGCTTTGGCTTTTCACTAATGTAACAAAATGAAGCACCTACAGCCGTTGTTAGACAGCTTTCCCGGCGAATCGAATGTTTAAATAACTTACGGGTTTACTGCCGGGTGACGTCGTCGAACACCGCCGATATTTCGACAGGAGCACACCCTGCCATTCTCAAGGCACAAATGCAAGGAAGAAGAAATGTGCAAGCAAATTTAATACCTCGGTTCACAGAGGTGAAACAAGGAAGACACACACACAGAACAAGTTTCAACACAAACAAAGATAACCAACATCAGAAATATCGATAGTTGCTATTAATCAACAGGTGAGGCAGCACTAACTCTGTCCCTCTGTTTTTTGATGAGAGACAGAGCCGGATTTCAAGCAGCATTTAAACAAAATCCACCATCTCTCGTAATAAGGTTGCTTGATAGTCTGATTTCAACAGCATCCTTAATAACACTATCCCAATAGCTGAACGTGCCTTACGCAGGAAGCATTTCCTACAGGACGGGCCGTATTTTGCGGAAATATGATGTGAAATGGGTTTTTCGACCACCTTCTAAGATTAAGGCCCTGTTAGCGTCCGTAAAAGATGACCTTGGTTTGCGTAAGGCTGGGGTCTATCGTATTCCTTGCAGTTGTGGCATGTTATGTATTGGTTAGGCAATCAGGACTGTGGAAGACCGGTGTATTGAACATAAGCGGCAGACACGCTTACAAAAGCCGAGAAAATCCGCTATTGCAGAACATTGCCTTGACACCATCCGATGGAATACAACAACACGGAGATTCTGGCTTGCACGTCCAGCTATTGGGATAATGTTATTATGGAAGCTGTTGAAATCAATCAAGCAACCTTATTAACAGAGATGGTGGATTTTGTTTAAATGCTGCTTGAAATCCGGCTCTGCCTGTCATCAACAAACAGAGGGACAGATTTAGTGCTACCTCACCTGTTGATTAATAGTAACTATCGATATTTCTGATGTTGGTTATCTTTGTTTGTGTTGATACTTGTTCTGTGTGTGGTGTCTTCCTTGTTTCTCCTCTGTGAACCGAGGTATTAAATTTGCTTGCACATTTCTTCTTCCTTGCATTTGTGCCTTGAGAATGGCAGGGTGTGCTCCTGTCGAAATATCGGCGATGTTCGACGACGTCACCCGACAGCAAACCCGTAAGTCATTTGAACCTACAGCCGTTGTTTTGATGCTATTTTATTATACTGCAAGCGGTTTCGGTGACTCAGTACACCATTTTTAGACCTTACGTGGAGCTGAGAGGGTGAAATCCAAACGTATACTCTTGCCCATCAGTGTCTAACACCAAGAACTGATTTTTACATTATTCTACGGAAGCCAATTCATAAATGTTGACCCCTGACGGGATCGAGTATGAGATTGGATTTCACGCCATCAGCCTCAGCTAAGTCCTGAGGTGGTGTATTGTATCAGCAAAACCGTTTGCTATATAATAAATTATCAAAACGAATTGTGTAGGTGTTCCCTTTAATTCCGGTTTTCTAACACTGTCCTCTTCAAATTTCACTTGTGTTCTTCTACCACGCTTTGAGATCAGCGACGGGTTCGGAAACAGTTAGCGGAGAACGTGATACATCATCCTGATGATTGCTCCTTCGGTGAAGTTTTTTGCGAATTGCGAACTGCTTGAAGCGCGTCTAGATGGCCCTATGTGTAAGAGACTCTGCGAACGCTTCTGCTGTGTTTGACACGTGCTTCCAAACGACCTTATCGCTCAGGGTGCTCCAGATGGGAGGGCCCAACTCGGCCTGTGAGCGCGCTGCTACACAGCGAGCGGCCGTGGAACACATCAGGGGCGCCAGGGCGACGCGCCCGCGGCGGGACTTTTTGCCCGCGGCCGGAAATAACCGCCACGTCAGGCGCACGGCCGGTGCGTGATGGGCCGGGGACACTGTGGCCCAGCACCGGCACCCAGCGAGGCGCGACTCTGGCGACAGCGCGTCGAGGGGAAAACGGTCATCTCGATTAATTCGTCTGAGGAGCGGGTGCGACCTTAGATACTCAAAGGACTATGCTAACTTCAGTTATTTGCTCTATGTATTCCAATCTCTGCCTTCCTCTACAGTTTCTACCCTCTACAGATCCCTCTAGTACCATATAACTTATTTCCTGATGTACTAACACACTTTTTACTATCCTGTCCCTTTTCCTTTTTACTGTTTTCCTTATATTCCTTTCGTCACCTCTTATCATTCCACATATATTTCAACACTCTTCTCCAGCACCACATCTCACTTGCTTCTAACCTCTTCTGTTCCGGTTTTCCCACAGTCCATGTTGTACCCTAAACGTGCACTACTGGCCATTAAAATTGCTATGCCACGAAGATGACGTACTGCAGACACGAAATTTAACCGACAGGAAGAAGATGCTGTGATATGCAAATGATTAGCTTTTCAGAGCATTCACACAAGGTTGGCGCCGGTGGCGACACCTACAACGTGCTGACATGAGGAAAGTTTCATACCGATTTCTCATACACAAACAGCAGTTGACCGGCGTTGCCTGGTGAAACGTTGTTGTGATGCCTCGTCTAAGGAGGAGAAATGCGTACCGTCACGTTTCCGACTTTGATAAAGGTCGGATTGTAACCTATCGCGATTGTGTTTTATCGTATCGCGACAATGCTGCTCGCGTTGGTCGAGATGCAATGACTGTTAGCGGAATATGGTATCGTTGAGTTCAGGAGGGTAATAAGGAGCGCCGTGGTGGATCCCAACGGCCTCGTATCACTAGCAGTCGAGATCACAGGCATCTTATCCGCATGGCTGTAACGGATCGCGCAGTCACGTCTCGATCCCATGAGTCAACAGATGGGGACGTTTGCAAGACAACAACCATCTGCACGAACGGTTCGACGACGTTTGCAGCAGCGTGGACTCTCAGCTCGGAGACCATGGCTGCGGTTACCCTTGACGGTGCATCACAGACAGGAGCGCCTGGGATGGTGTACTCAGCGACGAACCTGGGTGCAAGAATGGCAAAACGTCATTTTTTCGGATGAACCCAGGTTCTGTTTACAGCATCATGATGGTCGCATCTGTGTTTTGCGACATCGCGGTGAACGCACATTGGAAGCGTGTATTCGTCATCGTCATACTGGCGTATCTCCCGGCGTGATGGTACGGGGTGCCATTGGTTACACGTCTCGGTCACCTCTTGTTCGTATTGACGGCACTTTGGACAGTGGACGTTACATATCAGATGTGTCACGACCCGTGGCTCTATCCGTCATTCGATATCTGTGGAACCCTACATTTCAGCAGGATAATGCACGACCGCATGTTGCAGGTCCTGTACGGGCCTTTCTGGATACAGCAGATGTTTGACTGCTGCCCTTGCCAGCAGATTCTCCAGATCTATCACCAATTGAAAACATCTGGTCAATGGTGGCCGACCAACTGGCTCATCACAATATGCCAGTCACTACTCCTGATGAACTGTGGTATCTTGTTGAAGCTGCAAGGGCAGCTGTACCTGTACATGCCATCCAAGATCTGTTAGAGTCAATGCCCAGGCGTATCAAGGCCTTTATTACGGCCACAGGTGGTTGTTCTAGATAATGATTTCTCAGGATGTATGCACCCAAATTGCGTGAAAATGTAATGACATGTTAGTTCTAGTATGATATATTTGTCCAATGTTTACCCGTTTGTCATCTGCATTTCATCTTGGTGTAGCAATTGTAATGGCCAGTAGTGTACATTCTCAGAAATTTCTTCCTATAATTAAGTTCTATGTTTGAAATCATTACTCTTACCTCAGTCAGGAATGCCCTTTTTCCCCTTTTGCTAGTGATACTCTGCATCTTATGTCCCTCTTGCTCCGACCGCCATGAGCTATTTTCCTGCCTAGGTAGCACGACTCATTTGCTTCGTCTACTTGGTGATCCCCAATTCTGAGCCGGCCGCTGGTGGCCGAGCGGTTCTGGCGCTACAGTCTGGAACCGCGCGACCGCTACGGTCGCAGGTTCGAATCCTGCTTCGAGCATGAATGTGTGTGTTGTCCTTAGGTTAGTTAGGTTTAAGTAGTTCTAAGTTCTAGGGGACTTATGACCTCAGCAGTTGAGTCCCATAGTGCTCAGAGCCATTTGAACCAGCCAACCCAATTCTGATGGAGGTTCCTCGCTGTCCTCATTTCTGCTACGTATCATTACATTCGTATTTCTTCGGTTTACTCTCAATCCACATTCTGTAAGCATTAGACTGCCGATTCCTTTCAACAGATTATGTAACTTTCCTTCACTGTCGCTAAGGATATCATCGTCTTCAGCGATGCTTATTACTGATATCGTTTCATCCTCAATTTTAATACCAATCTTAATTCCCTTTATTGCTACTTCGACGCAAAGGTAGAACAGTAGGGGCGAAATACTGCGTCCCTATCTTACACCATAGTTAATCAGAGCACTTTTTTCTTGCTCTCACACTCCTATTGTCGCCTCTTGATTCTTGAAAGTATTGTATATCACCCATCTACCACTGTAGGTTACCGATAATTTTTTTCAGACTGTCGAAAAACTTAGACCATTTTACATTGTCGAAAGCTTCTTTCTAGGTCCACATATCCTATGAACATGTCTTGATTTCTCTTCTGTCTTGCTTCCTCTATCAACCACGAAGTCAGAACTTCCTCTCTGGCGTGTTACCTTTCCTATAGCCAAACTAATTATCTAACGTCGTCAATTTTCCTTTCCATTCTTCTGTATATTATTCTTGTCTGCGGCTTGGATTCTTGAGCTGTTACGCTGTTTGTGCGATAATTCTCTCACATACCTGCCCTTGCTATGTTCAGAATTATTTGGATGACTTTTTTTTTACGCATGTCTGATGATATAATGCCAGTCTCATACATTCTACACACTAACATGAATAGCCGCGTGGGATTAGCCGAGCGGTCAAAGGCGCTGCAGTCATGGACTGTGCGGCTGGTCCCGACGGAGGTTCGAGTCCTTCCTCGGGAATGTGTGTGTGTGTTTGTCCTTAGGATAATTTAGGTTAAGTAGTGTGTAAGCTTAGGTACTGATGACCTCAGCAATTACGTCCCATAAGATTTCCCACACATTAATAATAATAATACTAACATGAATAGTCATTTTCTAGCCACTTCCCCCTTTGATTTAAGAATTTTCGATGGAATGTTATCTATACTTTCTGCCTTATTGTATCTTACAAAGTTTATTTAAGTACTGATTCTAATAGTAGATCCCTTATGTCTTCCCCATACACCGCTGTTTCTTCTACCATCAAGTAATTAGACAAGTGCTGCCCTCACAGAGCCTTCAGTATACTCTTTCGACCTATCCGCTCTCTCGTCTGCATGTGACAATACAATCCCCACAGCAGTCTTAATGTTAACACATATGTGTTTAATTTCCTGGAAGGTTGTTTCGACTTTTCGATATTCTGAATCAGTTGTTCAGTGAGACAAATTCAACCGTCTCTCCTCATTCCTTAGTACTTCCTCATCATATTTCTCTGCGGAATGATTGTTTCTGCCTAGGCTCAATTATTGATTTGTGATCTGAGTCTGTATCTGCTTCTAGGTGCATCTTACGATCCGGTATCAGGTTTTGGAATCTCTGCCTGACCGTGATGTAATCCGAAACGTTCCCGTATCTCCCAGCCGCCTCTAGTACATCTGCTCCTCTCGTACTTCTTGAGCAGAGTATTCATTACTACTTGTGAAACTTACTGTACAACTCACCCTTTCTCGTCCCTCACTCCTAATAGCAAGACCACATTCTCCCGTAACCCTTTCTTCAACTCTTCCTCTTACAAAAGCTTTCCAATCGCTTATGACTATTAGATCTTCATCACCCTTTACGTACTGAATTACACTCTCAATATTCTCGTATATTATCTCCCTCTCTCTCTCTCACGGCCAAACTTTCAGGAAACATTCCTAACACACAAATAAAGAAAAGATGTTATGTGGACATGTGTCCGGAAACGCTTAATTTCCATGTTAGAGCTCATTTTAGTTTCGTCAGTATGTACTGCACTTCCTCGATTCACCGCCAGTTGGCCCAATTGAAGGAAGGTAATGTTGACTTCGGTGCCTGTGTTGACATGCGACTCATTGCTCTACAGTACTAGCATCAAGCACATCAGTATGTAGCATCAACAGGTTAGTGTTCATCACGAACGTCCAATGTTTACAAATGCGGAGTTGGCAGATGCCCATTTGATGCATGGATTAGCATGGGGCAATAGCCGTGGCGCGGTACGTTTTTGGCTCTGAGCACTATGGGATTTAACATCTGAGATCATCAGTCCCCTATAACTTAGAACTACTTAAACCTATCTAACCGAAGGACATCACACACATCCATGCCCGAGGCAGGATTCGAACCTGCGACCGTAGCGGTCGCGCGGTTCCAGACTGAAGCGCCTAGAACCGCTCGGTCACACAGGCCGGCGGGTACGTTTGTATCGAGACGGATTTCCAGAACGAAGGTGTTCCGACAGGAAGACGTTCGAAGCAATTGATCGGCGTCTTAGGGAGCACGGAACATTCCAGCCTATGACTCGCGACTAGGGAAGACCTAGAACGACGAGGACACCTGGAATGGAGGAGGCAATTCTTCGTGCAGTTGGCGACAACCCTAATGTCAGCGTCAGAGAAGTTGCTGCTGTACAAGGTAACGTTGACCACGTCACTGTATGGGGAGTGCTGCGGGAGATCCAGTTGTTTCCGTACCATGTACAGCGTGTGCAGGCACCATCAGCAGCTGATTGGCCTCCACGGGTACACTTCTGCGAATGGTTCATCCAACAATGTGTCAATCGTCATTTCAGTGTAAATGTTCTCTTTACGGATGAAGCTTCATTCCACGTGATCAAATTGTAAATTTTCACAATCAACATGTGTGGGCTGACGAGAATCCGCACGCAATTGTGCAATCACGTCATCAACACAGATTTTCTGTGAACGTTTGGGCAGGCATTGCTTGTTATGTCTTGATAGGGCCCCATGTTCTTCCACCTACGCTCAATGGAGCACGTTATCATGATTTCATACGGGATACTCTACCTGTGCTGCTAGAACGTGTGCCTTTACAAGTACGACACATGTGGTTCATGGACGATGGAGCTCCTGCACATTTCAGTCGAAGTGTTCGTACGCTTCTCAACAACAGATTCGGTGACCGATGGATTGGTAGAGGCGGACCAATTCCATGGCCTCCACTCTCTCCTGACCTCAACCCTCTTGACTTTCATTTATGGGGGCATTTGAAAGCTCTTGTCTACGCAACCCCGGTACCTAATGTGGAGACTCTTCGTGCTCGTATTGTGGACGGCTGTGATACAATAAGCCATTCTCCAGGGCTGGATCAGCGCATCAGGGATTCCATGCGACGGAGGGTGGATGCAAGTATCCTCGCTAACGGAGGACATTTTGAACATTTCCTGTAACAAAGTGTTTGAAGTCACGCTGGTACGTTCTGTTGCTGTATGTTTCCATTCCATGATTAATGTGATTTGAAGAGAAGTAATAAAATGAGCTCTAACATGGAAAGTAAGCGTTTCCGAACGTATGTCCACATAACGTATTTTCTTTCTTTGTGTGTGAGGAATGTTTCCACAAAGTTTGGCCTTACCTTTTTGTAACACCCTGTATATATATGATCTTCTGCTTGCGGAGTCGGCATAGGTACCTGATTTCTTATGAACAGTGTATTCAAACAGCAGTGGAGTTCAGATTGCGTGTGGTTGTTGTTGTTGTAGAGTGGCACAATCAGCCACATGGACAGTACGTTCGCAGCGGCGCTCCCTGGAGGCGCCCTGACCTCGGCAGGGCCTGTGGTAGTGGTAGCAGCTGCCTCCTACCTCCTGCTTCCGTCGGAGGGCGGGTGAACGCTATACTCCGCCGCTGCACGCTGCAGGCCGGCCTTTGACGAAGGCCCGAGGCCCGTTCGGACGGTGAATATTCATGCGGTCACTTCGGGACGCGGCGCCCGTTCCGCTGGCAGCAGCTCTGTTCACGGCGATACAGCGATTCAGAATAACAGCCGCCAGCAGCTCGCTTTGCTGCAGACGTTTCCCGGTTTGACATGTTCAAATCCGCTACTACCGCCGTACCGAGTACACGCAAAATGGAAAGGGCCAAAACACGGGATGTAGGTACCAACGTTTTTCATTAAATGTCAACAGTCACAGTGTAGTCGGGCAGTACGACCGAATTCACCTGTATAATACAGCCATCTCCAGATCACATGCGTAGCACTAACTATCTCGCGATAGTGTGGCGTTGTCGCGGCAGTATTCTGACTGGTATATTGTAGCCCGCCAAGATTACTTCTCTGTGCCGATCTCTCTCTGCAGAGCCTTGTACCATAGACATCAAGGGAGAGGTTGTTGTGTAGTGGCCCGTGTCCTCTTTCTACACCTGCACACGTGTATTAAGTGTTCTTTCCTGCCGGCATGTAGACAGGGGTGACACCACCAGCAGTCGACCAATGGTGTAAACGCCCAGAAGATGACCCCTACGTCGGGTCGAAACCAGTTGACGGTATTATAACAATAATAAATGCGATTAAGACTGTTCTTGAACTATTGAATAGTCATACTAATCGCTGCTTCTCTCCACAACCATGTTGTCCAAAAATCTTATATGTCATTCAAATATAAAAGTCTTCTGCTTCTTCGTCCCACTGGATTTTGGAGCACTCCTACCTTAGATGGCTTGTCATATTCCATGCGAAAAACATGAACTTCATGATTTCAAAATATTTTTATAATCTGTACAGTTCAAAATTACATCGTCTGCACCATGATTCATGTTAATTAGTTGCCTCACAGAGTTTACGTAACACCTTTCGTTCAAAACATCCTATAAACTTTTAACACTGTTTTGTCAGTCTCCAGGTTTCTGATCAAATTGTCCAGCTGACATTTTGTTCTTATGGACAGATTTTGGGACTTACGTTGCGGGGCCAGCTCATAATAGTATTTATAAGCTTGGTGCGTACGCCACCTTATTTCGATACTAATATCGTTTTGTGATGTTACTAGTGTTCCCAAATAGACAAATTCACCAAAAGATTTTATTTGCCCCAGGTCAGTTTCTTACGTTATATCTAGTTCTGGTCGTATTACTCGCAAGTATTTAGTTTTACTGATGTTCACTTCCAGTCCTATTTCTATTGCTGCTACTATCACTGCCCTATATCTTTCTTTAGCAGCTATATGTGTTCTTGAAATAACATCTACGTCATATGCATAGGCCACAAGCTGCTCCATTTTATTGTTTGTTGTGCCTGTTGTGTTGACTGAAGTTGTCTTTAGTACCTTCTCTAGTGCTATGTTAAAAAACATCCTATTGGGTAATGCCACAGTTATTTAACTTTTTATATCTGGGATTCAGAGTCATGTGGAACTTTATAAAAGACATATTTACGCCACTGACTGTAACACTTTCTTTCTATCACGATTGCAATTACGGCCTTAGGCCATTATCAAGTGCAGACTTCTGTGGCTTTAAGCCAACTCAACTTCAAATAAGCCACAAAGATCTGCACTTGATGATGGCCTAAGGCCGAAATTGCAATCGTGAAATAAAGAAAATGTTATAGTCACTGGCATAAATATGTTGTCTTCTACAAAATCCCACAGTTAGTTTCAAAACTTGGTGTTAAAATTCCTTTTATCCGTACTTTTTCCCGTAGTCAAACTCAGGAGGCGTATTAAATATTGTGGTATGCCCAGTTCATTCACGACTACGATAAGATTATTTCCTTTTATGGTGTCATACGCCGCTTAAAAACCAATAAATATATAAGGTATCTAGATTTTATTCCCTTGATTTTTGCAATATCTACCTCAGGGTGGATATTTAGTCAATAGTTGATTTATCAGCTCTAAAGGGTGCCTAATGTCTCCCAAATGCTTTCTCTGCAAAACGTTTCACACAGGTACAAAGTAGGGGGCAGAATATTTTATATGCGGTGTCGAGCAATGTAATTTCCGTATAGTTCCTAAATTCCACGCTGTCTCCTTTCTTACGTATAGCACACATCACGTCAGTATTCCAATCATCTGGGATGACTTTTTGTGTTCATATTTCTGACGTCAGGGTGCGCATGCATCTAACCAGATGTGCTCCACCATACTTAATAAGCTCAGCTGGCAAGTTGTCATTGCCAGGTGACTTCTTGTTGGCTGATTTCTTTATTGCTAGCCGAATCTCTTGCATCGAGGATATCCCGTTTTCAACTTCCGTTTACTGGTTTTCAGTTACTTCTCATGCTTAGGCATTCTCTGAGCATAATAATACCTCAAAGTAATCTGCCCAGCGATATTACAATCCTTCCTGGGATGCTGTTAGATCACTGTGTTTTCCTCTACACTGTGTTGTTTTTGGTTGAAATTCTTTTCTGAGGTTGTTGAACTTTCTGTAGAATTTCCTGGTTTCATTGAGGTTTTCCAGTGATTCAAAGTCCTGCAACTGTCTTTCGAAAAAGACTTACCTTCATTGTTTTCAGAATTCGTTTTTATACAAGCCTTTTTTATCTCTCGTCATCCACAAATATCTCTTAATATGATTCATTCTTTGTCCTTGTTTTATCACACTCTTCGTCACAACATTCATTCTTTCGTGTCTATTGTTCCATACCAGTCTCTTCCTCTGCTGCAACCTCTACTCCATTTCTGATTTTATTCCACTGCTCATTCGTGTTAATAGAACTGCAGGCTTCCTGTCAATCTATCTTCCAAATTAATAGATAGGCGTTCAGCCTTCATTGGGTCTTTAAGGTCTGAGGTATTATACTTATTTTGTCTTCTTCCTTCAATAGATAGTATACTTATTTTGTATTTTTTCCTTTAACTTTATGTGGATTTGAAATTCTCTCTCTAATTTTTATTATGAGCAGATAATGATCAGTTCATATTAGCACTTCTGAAACTACGGCAGTCTAGTATGTCAGAGCCATGCCTGATATCTATTATGTATATGGTAAATTAGGTTGCTAGTATTGCTGTATGGTTACACCCAGGTCGTTTCACGTATGTTCTTATGCTGGAACCATATATTAGAAACCCTCATGTTAAGTGATGCTGCAAAATTTATCTGGCGGAGTCCATTGTTATTACTCCCTTTATGAAGGCTGTATTTAACAAAGGTAGGGGAGACAACCCGCTCCTGCTCTGTCTTATTTTTCATGTCTCCTTTTCTTTTTCACTGTCAGGTGTCTGCTTTGATGTGGCCAACCACGAATTCTTCTCCTGCGGCAACCTCTTCATCTCCGAGTAGCCCTTCCAACCTCCGTCTTCAGTTACTTGCTGGATGTATTCCAGTCTCTGTCTTCCTCTACAGCTTTTACACTCTACGTCTCCCTCTAGTACTATAGTATTATTCCTGATTTCTTAACAGAGGTCCTATCAATCCATCCATCCTTCTTGAGTGTTTTCCATATTTTCCTTTCCTCTCTGATTCTATGCAGGACATATTCCTTACCTTACCAGTCCACCTAATTTTCAACATTCTTCCGTAGCACCACATTTCGAATGGTTCCATTCTCTTCCTTTTCAGTTTTCCCACTGTCTATGTTTCACTACCATACAATAATGTGTTCAAAACTTACATTCTCAGAACAAACTAATGCCTATTTTTTGATGGTAGTAGACACCTTTGCCCTTTTTGCTATTGACAGTATTCGTTTGATGTCCTCCATCCTCCGTCCATCACTTTGCTACCTAGGTTGCAGAATCCATCTACTTTGTCACCATCAGTCCTGCTGTTAAGTTTCTCGCTGTTCTCATTTCTCAGGTTTCTCATTACTTTCGTCGTTCTTCGATTTGCTCTCAATCCGTATTCTGTTCTAATTAGTGTGTTAATTCCATACAGATGATCCTCTAATGCTTCTTCACTTTCACTGAAGATAGCAACGTCATTAGGGAATCTTATCTTTGATACCTTTTCACCTTGAATTTTAATTCCACTCCTTAACTTTTCTCTTACTTCCATGGATACAGTTTCGATGTATAGATAGAATAGTAGAGGCGAAATACTTCTTTCCTCTCGTAATTTTAGAAATTCTGATGGAATGTTATCTGTTCCTTCTGCCTTACTCTATCATAAGTCTTCCAAACGTCCCTTAATTCTGATTCTAATACTGGATCCGGCAACTCATCTGTATGAACTTCTGTTTCTTCCTTAGTCACGTCATTATATAAGTCTTCCCCTCATATAGGCCTTCAAAGTACTCTTTCCAACAATCCGCTCCCTCCTTTTATTAGCGTAAATTTCCATTGCACTGTCAGTGTTACCTCCCTTGCTTTTACTTTCAAAATGTTCAAATGTGTATGAAATCTTATGGGACTTAACTGCTAAGGTCATCAGTTCCTAAGCTTACACACTACTTAACCTAAATTATCCTAATGACAAACACACACACACCCATGCCTGAGGGAGGACTCAAACCTCCGCCGGGACCAGCCGCACAGTTTTACTTTCACCGAAAGATGATTTGACCTTTCTATGCACTGAGTCAGTCCTTTCGACGAACATTTGTTTTCCGATTTCTTCACATTTTTACCCCAGCCTTTTCGCATTAGTTTCCCTGTACTTTATATTTATTTCATTCCTCAGCGACTTGTACTTTTGTATTCCTGAATTTCCCAAAACATTTTTATACTTCCTTCTTTCGACTATCAACTGAAATATTTTTTTTATACCTATGGTTTCTTCACAGCTACTTTCCTTGTACCTATTTTCCTGTCTGCAACTTCATTGCTCTTCTTAGGAATGCCACCACTCCTCTCAAAGTAAACTCACGACTGAGCTATTCCTTATCGCAGTATCTATAGCCTCAAGCGTATCTCGTCATACCTTAATAATTTCGTATCCCACTACTTTGCTTATTGATCCTATATGACTATTGTCTTAAACTTTAGCATACTCTTCGTCACTAGTAAATTGTGATCTGAGTGTGTACCTGCTCCTGGTTACGCCTTACATTCCAATATTTGATTTCGGAATCTCTGCCTGACCGTGTCAAAAACTAACTGAAATCTTCCCGTATCTCCCGGCGTTTTCCGAGTATATCTCCTTCTCTTGTGATTCTTGAGAACAGTATTCGCTATTACTAACTGAAATTTATTTCAGCGGTCAAACAGCCTTTCTCCCGCCTTATTCCTAGTACCAAGCTAATATTCCCTCGCAATCCTCTCTTTTACTCCTTCCCCTAGAACCGCTTTCCAGTCCTCTATGACTGTTAGATTTTCATCTCCCTTTACGTACTGAATTACTCATTCAGTATCCTCATGTACTTCCACTATCTCCCCATCTTCAGCTTGCGACGTCGGAATGTATACCTGAACGATTATTGGCGGTGTTGGTTGGTTGTCGATTTTGATAACAATCCTATCTGTTCACAGAAACGTGGCCGAGCGGTTCAAGACGCTACAGTCTGGAGCCGCGCGACCGCTGCGGTCGCAGGTTCGAATCCTGCCTCGGGCATGTATGTGTGTGATGTCCTTAGGTTAGTTAGGTTTAAGTAGTTCTAAGTTCCATGGGACTGATGACCTCAGATGTTAAGTCCCATAGTGCTCAGAGCCATTTGAACCATTCACAGAAACACACCCTCTGCCCTTCCTTACTATTCATGACGAATTTACTTCCGTTATGTCATTTTCTGCTGCTGTTGATATTATCCTATACTCATCTGACCAGAAATTCTTGCCTTCTTTCCAGTTAACTTCACTGAACAGCACTGTATCTAGGTTGAGTCTTTGCATTTCTCTTTTCAGATTTTCTATCTTTTCTACTAAGTTGAAACGCCTCGACTCGTAAAACGTTAGCTTTTCGTTGGTGATTCACACTTTTTCTCATGGTCACCTTCTCGTTGGCAGCGCCCTTCCGGAGACCAAAATGAGGGACTATTCCGGAATCATTTGCCAATGGAGAGATCATCGTGACACTTTGTTGTTTACAGACCATATGTCCTCTGGATACTTATTATGTATCTTTAATGCAATGGTATCGATATCCTTCTGCATTCTAATGTCGTTGATCATTGATTGTTCCGGCCTTAGGAACAGTTTCCCACCCCACGGGCAGGAGTGTACTCAGAAGCTCTGTCCTTTTCTCCACCCTCGTTACAACCCCGCTGGGAGAATCATGGTGATTTCTTATGCCGGAGGTCTTCGGACTCCAAAGCAGACTATTTCTACTCAAAATTTAAGAGGTGGCCGGTTTCGAACCCGCGACCGCGGGCGTTTTGATTACTAATCAATGAGACTACCCCTAGCCTAATTTGAGGGGTTTGGGTTTAGAGACTGAAGACCACAACAACAAACAACAACGGGTTTAGAGAAGTAATTGTAGTCACATACAAGATGATCCAAGTACAAAATCACAAGTACTCTTCCAATCAACGTGGAGCGAAAATGAATATTTCACAAAGTATCGATAAACATTGGTGTGAAATCATAGATCTGACCCAAAATCCGAAGATTCAGTCGATATCATGATGGCATGGCTCCAAAAGGCAAACTGACTGTCTTTCCTGATTCCTCTAAATGTGCATTGCTAACCCACTGACTGTTTAGCGTCTCATCATCGTCTCTCCGCCGTTCATCTGACTGACTATCAACAGCCTGAATTAATCTCTTAGCTAGTCATGCTTTGCATTTTAGTTAATTGCTCCTCTCACATTGTCCTTCGGGTTGCTCATTGTTCCATCATATCGTAGCTGTCGTCGATGCGCTGAATTTTCTATTCGTGGCAATGATCGATCGACGTTGTATGCTGTGTGATCTGGCGGCAACTGGTCTGTAACCTGGGGATTCCAGTCTCGTTCTCACGAAATCCATGTTTCTGTCGTTCCCCATTGCTGGCTGTAGTCACCCCAGTGAATGATTTAAAGTGTTCATCTGCATTCTTGAATCGTCAAGACACACTTCATAAAAAAGAAACAGTTCAGTGGTAGTGAATGAGCACTTCACTACAGAATGCTCCCCACTGTCTTGCTGCCTTTCCAACACTTTTATGCCATTTTTCGAGCGCAGTATTATGGATAACTTATGCATTTTTTCTAGTGAGACAGTTTTTTGAGCCATGTACGTAGATGAAATAATTTTCCTTGACAAGTGTTCAAGACTGTGATACGTTTTTACGTAAGCTGAATAAAATGCGTGACGGATTCAATTCACTGTGGAACAAAGCAAGAATTAGACTGTTTCCAGCTTGGCGCTATCCGTCAACATTGAAGGGATTTCGATGAGTTATATTTTTAGGGAGCCGACCACTTCTGACGACGTTATACATAAAACATATAACGACCCATTGCAGTTCAAAAAGGAAACATTCAGGACGCAGTTCCCATGTCCCCTATAATCACGATCTGGAATTCAAAACAATATAGTTCATAGCATATTCAAATGGATATGATGCTGATTTTGTACGGAAAAGTAACAAAAATACCAGGGTTGCAACTTAAATAGTGGCAAATATTTATTCACAACCGATACAAAAGAGTTACATCTTTGCACCTGTTACTGTCCTTCAAAGTAGTCACCAGCGCTGTGTAGAACCCGTTGCCAGCGACGTGGAAGCCATAGTATACCGTTAGCAGAGCCAGTTCAGTTGATGGTGCGAATGGAGCGGTCTACTGCCCGTCGAATCTCTGGAACAGTTCTGAAGCGAGTGCCACGAAGCGCTTTCTTCATCCTCGGAATCAAATCAAAGTCACAAGGACTTAATTCCGGGGAGTATGGTGGATGGTACACTACGTTCCAGTCTCATCGTCCAAACAGAGCAGCCGCAGCTTACGCTGTATGCACCCGCGCATTGTCGTAAGAACGATGGGTGGGTTGCGCAGAAAGTGTCGCCGCTTCTTTCGCAAAGCTGGTCGCACGTGACGCTCCAAAAACGAACAGTAATACTGTGCATTGACGGTCTGCCGCAGAGGAACGTAATGCGTTAGGATAACACAATCACAGCCGCTTCGTTTTTATCCAGGTTTTATTTGTGTAGGTTCTACCGTCTCCTTCATTTTAACTAGGAAGTGCTGGTTTTAGCGCGCCATTTGCTTAGACCTTGAAGTAAATGATTAGAAGTGGCTCTAAGAAAACCTTCTGCTATGACTTGTTAAAAAGAGTGTACTCTTCAAGTATTGCTTTAGTGTTTCTCAGTATCAGTTTTTTTTGGGACCATTGTTCAAAATTATTTCTAAAAGGTTTTCCCTTTGTTAATGTTTTTACACCTTACCTGAGTACTTTTAATAGAGTACTTCATAACCAGTGCAGATCATATCATTCAAATTGGGGAAATCAGGCAGTGGTTACCCGCAGTTTAAAATAACATTCACCGCAGATGGGTTTGCTCCGTGAATTTGTATTTTGCGGTAGGCCTGGTTTCCTGGACCGCCCAGTAGTCTCGCACTGGCGCGGTGGTCGGAGGTGCTGTCGGCAACATTAGCAGCGCCCAGTCCTGGTGGACAGCGCAAGACCGGTCTGTGGCAGTCACTTGCTCCGCTAAAAACACTGTACGGCACACACAGGATACGGTGGCAGATGCACAGTGACCAGTTTTCGTCCAGAGAGTTGGGTGATTTCATTCGTTTGTTCGAAATGAGAGGCCGAAAGTGTCTGCCACCGTTCGGCCGCTCAGCGATAACAGAATCGTCACGCACGCACTGCAATATTTGTCGAACAATTTTACAAAAACTCTTGGGTAAAAAAATTTCATGTTTGCTTTACTTGTAGCTTTATGTATCAGATTCATGAAAATTTGCCCATCATTTTGTTAATCGTCTTAGTTGTTGTGACATTTACATGGAAATAAGACACTGCGCGAAATTCGAAAAAGTTGGCAATGGAAAAGTAGAGGTCGCTGTGGTTTGTTCAATTTGGTGCATATTACATAATATGTTGTTGTGTATGAAATTTTGCTAACGTAATGAATTTTTCTTTGGACTTGGGTGGAAATCTCTGTCACGAAACTCGAGGAAATTGATGTGATGTAGCACACACATTTGCGATCGCGCCGTACCAGCGACATAGCCAAGGTTAAAATATTCACAACATTCCTCTTACTTCATAACCAGTTTGAGATATTGAAACGAGATTTTGGTAAATGATAGTATGGGAAGAGGTGAGTATTTTACCATAAGGATATTACGCAGAACTTTATTATCTACCAACTTAGTGGAATAACTACAGACTTACTCGATGAAATAATGTAATTTTCAAGGGCCATCGATAGCTGGTGGAACGAGAAATGTTCTAGGTTTTGAAACAACATACATGGAGACATTACACGTTAAAGCTTTGCCGAGACTGTGCATTTTCTTATTTTACTGGCCTTACTTTTCCTTAGGAACTGGCTTCATTAACTTAAGGACACACTGTTCTAGAATTCTCTATCACCTGTGTCTGCACAACATGTCAGTCAGATGACACAGTGTTAACTTCGATGTATTTTGGCTAAAGAAGCAAATTTTAATATGTGGGGAAGAGAAATGTGTCAGTTTTACTCATAATTTGGCACTCATTACACCTCTCTAAAAGTTGAATAAAGTCTTCTCAGTTTTAAAGCCGTATCAGTTCCGATAAAATTCTCGAGCTTTCGATGGCTAGCTCTGCCATTGTCGTCACGAGTAAAAGTACTGATTGCCAGGACTGGTTTATTTTTCTTTATTGTGATTTCATTCCCCTGCCCATATTGGCAGGGGAGGGCTGGCAATCACACAATCCACTGCTCTTCAGCCAAGTGGCACTAAAAAAAAAGAAAAAAAGAAAAGAGGAAACTATACAAAAACAAGGGCAGAAAAAGGGGATATAAGAACATAGTAATTGCAGACAATGGATGTTAAAATATACACTGACACACAGATGTTCATTGGGGAACAGTTAAAAAAGTTGAAAGAACACAGTTGGCGATTTGTGGAGCAATTAAAATACACTGGAGCCACACATATAACTTAAAAGTTGGCCACAGTATAAGAAACACATAGAACGAGAGAGAGAGACTTAAAAAACTACGGTAATCCATGAAGTAAACACGACGAATAAGGAACTACTGAGAGGGGTCTGCTGGGGGACGGGAGGCCTGAGAGGAGGAAAAAAGAGGGGAATTGAAGGTGCAGTGGAGGAGCAGGGCTGGAGGGGGTGGAAGGAAAAGGTAAAATGGGGGTTAGGGGACGCACCAAGAGGCAGGAGACACATGGGGGTGGGAGATGGAAGGCAAGTAAGGGCGGAGTGCAGAGACGCAGAAGGGAGGCATGGGAAAGGGAGGGGGGTGTAGGAGAGAGGAAAACCGTTCTGGGGAAGGGAAGAGGAGGGGAAAGGGAGCCCTGAGGAGTATAAGGGGGAATGTGCAGTTGGTCGGTAGGAGGGAGAGAGATCTGGGTGAAGCTCCCATTTGAAATTGCCCCTCCGTACAAGCGTTAAGCTTCCGGCTTTGCTTCCTTTCGACATCCAAACCCCGCCCCCCTCGCCCTACTCATTGTGTTGCCTTGGTCTCGGTTGAAGTTGTTGCTGTTCATTCTAATCTCAGTTCTAAAAACTGGCTCTGGCACCTCATGACATATAACAGCATTTGGTCCCACAGCAGGCCAGAGCTGCTATGAGCTGAACAACTCACATTCCACGCACTTGTTGTTTCGGCACTCTCTGACTGGTGCCAGCGGCCGTAATGGTAGGGATATAAGCAGGCAGTAGTGCCAGCCCCAGCAGTCAGTAGTATTACTTCTGATGAATGTGGCAGAGCTAACCATCGAAAGCTCGAGAATTTTATTGGAATTGATGTGACTTGAAAACCGAAAAGATTTCATTCAGTCATGCTTCCAAAAAAGGTACTGAAAACACTTCTGTAAACATTACAAAGCGAAAGTTAATCGGTGCATTTTCGGCGGAGTTCTTTCTAGATAGTAACAAAAGCTGAAGTGAGAGATCTTTTACAATGGGCACCATCCAAGTGTGGGTGTGGAGGTGCTCCACGTAATATTTACTAAATAATGTCAGCGTAGGCTTCAGTTACCTCTAACTCCCACCACTGCCGCTCTTCCCACGTTTACCCTGCCATCTGTGCATCTACTGGCCACGATGCTATCTGTGTGACCTCTACATCTACTGGAAACCAGCGCCTTGACCAAGTTCGGATATTCTGGGCCTGACGGCAGCAGTCAGCACAGACTTGAAGGGCTCTGGTGGTGCGTGAGATGGGCGCCTAGAGCTGCACATAGAGATGGGCATCAAAGGGAAAGTTTGGGGCTGGAGAGCTCCCAGGCTGGAGTTTGATCGCAAGGACAGACAGCTTGGTATGGAACACGGAGAGGAATGTGGAAGTTCTGGGCACAGCCAAGTGCAGCAGCCTCGATGAGTTGTTACGCTGTGGTACACGATCAAACAGGCGTCGCCAACGGTCACCCACTGACAACTGCTGTGTGGCAGAACGGTTCCCACCTTTTCCCGGCCAGAGCATAGCGATTCTGGTGAAGGCGGAAGAAGAGGCATCTGCATGTTGAGAGGAGCACATCATGAATACCTTAGCAGCTCGTGTTTGTAACCAGTTGTGTTAGTGCTTGATGCAGTTCACAGTATTGCCTACGAGGGATGAATTGGTTGTATGAGTTAGCAAACTACATTCCTCAGGGAAGTCGGTGATTGTCGCATGACAAGTTGTGTCTCTTGATTACTGGCATTCAAGGTGTACGAGTGTTGTGAGCTACAGCAAATTACTTTATTAAATCACATATTTTGAGCGTAAGTGTTTGTTATATATGATTGACATTGCGTCAGTCGTTGGGGGCGATCTAAAGGTTATCGCTAGTAATTCTTTTTATTACTACTACCGATTTGGACAGATCTACGTTGTCATCAGATCTCAGAGCTACATAAACACACATTTCAAGTCAAAATGGCTTCCACCCACATGATTTCATGTAACCACAGTGTACACAAGTGCAACATTAGAACATATCTTGTATTAGATGTACAGACTTCCTACGATAGTGAAAGTCACAAAGTCATGTTGCGTCAAATTGTAACAAAAAGGTGCCGTTGAACCCCAATGTTTCACAAATAAAGTTCCACACTGTTAAAAGATAAATGTTGTGCTGGTGTCCCAGCATGCACTAATCACTTGGCAGCACAAGGGCGACTTAGCTTGTGAGATATTTACACAGAGCACCGCGTCGCTTTCGCATATGACTTAGTTCATTCTATGCGTTGCGAAGAATACAATTATGTAAACTTAATAGCATTTCAGGGAGAGATTTTGTATGGTCCACGCGTATGGCCTTCATTTGATTTGCATAAACGCTGACGGATAAAATAGCAACACCTAGAAATAGTTTATACATAAACGAAAGTTGGTAAGCGTGTTTTTACATTGGAAGGTGACGTCTGTTAAAATTTCACGCCAGCTGAATAAGAATGGCACTAGTAGCGCCACTATGAGAATCAAAATCAGATTTGCACTAAATATACGCTGTAACGGTCGTGAACGTTAGTTACCTTTGAGATTGGAAGTAGTGAGCTGATGTTAGTCAAGAATGCCTTTAAGGAAACAAACACACCATCATCAATACCTCATCCATCGAGTTTGGAAAAGGTCGTGCAGTAGGACTACTAGAATGTGGATGATCCTTCTGCGATATTGCAAAAAAACTTGGCAAGAATGCACCAACTACACATAATAATTGGACAAAGTAGGGTTTCACGGCACGAATCCAAGCAGGAGGGCATTATGTAATCTGAGGATTCCTTAGCATGAAGGGCACCTTAACTGGACGTAGACTATTGTTAATGTAACGCTGTGCTGCAAGGTGCCGCGCATGACAACCAAAGGCATCCTGCCATGAAATGAAATGGCACCCCAGACCATCACTCCTCGTTCTTGGGCCGAATGGTGGGAATCTGTCAGGTTGGTGTCCCATCGCTCTCTGGGGAGCCTCAAGGTACTTCGCTGGTCATCTGCGAATGCTTAATAATCTCTTTTGGACGATACGTGCTGTTCGCGCGTGTGGAAAACACAAAGATACTGTTGAAGCTAGATTGTAATTGTCGGCGAATTTTTAACAAGATACACAGACTGAAAATAGAACTTACTATAACCAGACTGATTTATTTTTCTTATCACTATGCGCCTCAAAGGATTGAGCCTCGACAAGCAGGTAGTTTTAAATGAACTGAAGAGATATGGGCCGTTTATAAGTGGGACGTTGGGTAGGTAACTCATGACACTGCCATTCGTTGGTCACAGGCTGCTCTTCTGGTCACGACCTTACAGATGTAACTCAAGATCGCACTGGACAAAGATTGAGAAGGAAATCAGTTCTGTCTCCCTTTAAACCAACTGATACGTGATTCCTTAATCGTACCATACTTACACTCCGTACCTTAAGTCCTATAAAAGCGGAAACGGAATGGAATCATTGTTGGTAGTCACACTTTATTATTAAGACAGTTTATTGACAATACGCCTTTAAAAAATTTTAGAAATACAAACTGTAGACGAGCTACTAGATAAAGCTTTGCAAATACACTTAAAGCCCAACGTACTCAATATTCAAACAGTGCCTTACTAAGAAAACAGAATTACTGAGAAACTTCAGCAATTCAAACACCCATACAGAATTTCCCTGAAAATCCATATAATAAAACAATTACAAGTAAAGGGTGACTCAATGACTCTTGAACACTACTGCCAAGCTAAGATACAATTACGTAACGTGATAGAACCACCAAAATAAAAAAAACTGCAGCAGAAACATTGATCTTTAGAAATAAAGTTCACATGCTCAGACTTGTTGATAAAAAAATTACTAGAAAAGGATGCACAAGAAACTCAGCAGATGCATGCAGTTTAATGTTTAGCCAGTCGCCAGTCCCTAATGTTTGAGGAGACAAGTTCATTTACAAACAGGTTACATACAATATGTATTTATATATCCACCAGCTTCAATCGCCTTTAAGAAAGGATGATAAATACTAAACTTTGGAAGGTGATATGTGAACAACTCCCGGTAGTGGCCAGGTTCTTGAACAATGCCAGGTCTAGAACTCGGATGACATTTCACTCCCCGCCATGGAACTGACACAATCAGAAGTGTCTGCCTGAATCACACAGACATTCCAATAACTCTGAAACATAGAAACTCTCGGCAGAACCTTTGACTCACTCACACACGGACAACTTTATTAATAGAGTGCACGCTTTAAAAACGGCAACATAAAATCGTTTGATTGCAAGAAACACAAATCACTAGTAAAACTTCTGAGAAAACTTTGAAATAACGGCCAACATTTAACTAGGCCAACTGAACTCTTTCACACCGTCTTAAGGTTCGACTATGAAAGCCTCACCCTAATAATAAAGTTTAAATGGCTCTGAGTGTGTCGGTGAACAAACACGACTTACTTCATATCAGGTACACAGTACGAGGGAGCGTGTTCCACAGCTTCATCGCTTCCCTTCAGATTTCGTTCCCAGCGAAGTCACAGATCTTGTATCTCCAAGCTACCCATATCGGCAGAACGCCCAACCAATTTCACACCATGGTCATCACGCTCGTTCGGCAACCGTTGACACTCGTCTCTCTGTGAATGTCACGAGATCTCGAGGGTTACCGGTCGAAGGCCCACCACCAACTCGCTTCACCGAGCGAGGTGGGGCAGTGGTTAGACACTGGAATCGCATTCGGGAGGATGACGGTTCAATCCCGCGTCTGGCCATCCTGATTTAGGTTTTCCGTGATTTCCCTAAATCACTCCAGGCAAATGCCAGGATGGTTCCTTCCTCTTCCTTGCCTAATCCAATGAGACCGATGACCTCGCTGTCTGGTCTCCTTCCCCAAACAACCCAACCAACTCGCTTCACCCGCCAACCCGGAAGAGAAGACACGCGAAAAGCAAAGATAACTTAACTCAGCCACAATCGATCTCAACGATACAGGAACAAAGTAACACTGTCGCCAGCTCGCCACGGCTCACCAACCACTGTCGCAAATTATCTCAACCATTTAGTGAAACGTTAGGAATTCTTGTGTTATTTGGACGAAATGGACTTTCAGTCCTTTCGTTCCAGTGCCACCTCGCTCATTATGAGTTTTAGCTTGGAAGAAAATGAAATTGGCTATTTAACTCGGGAGAAACAATATCTGCACTGCCTGAATTGATTTGCAAAAAGCGACTGAAATAAAATCGGAATCAAAGAAACAGAATTAAAATCTGTTGCCACAATAATATCATTGTGGCACATGTATGATTTGCTTATCATTTTATTACAGACGCGGCATATGTTTCATTACTGTTACAGCATAGTTTGAAGAAATGGTGAAACTTCTACTGCGTTAATGTCGAATGAGTGAAGTTCACATTCGATATTAGTACATGGCATACTATGAGAGTGCTTCTTGTGAAGTCCATTAAACACGGTACCATGATTTTTATTAGCATAACAAAAATAGGGTAGAAAATACTTTTATTATTGATTAAGAAAGAAGGATTATTACCTCTTGATCCAAAGTCAGTTTTCAGGAACGCCGCAGAAGTTATTTTACTGAAAGGTGTTCTTGAAATATTACTGTTTGAACCCTTCGCATATTTTTTCTGAGGCTTCTTCTGCTTGCCGAGTACTGGATCTCTGTGTTCCCTGAAGCGAAAGCACGGCAGGGCAGAAATTTAACATATACATAAGCGTCTTGCGGGAGGAGGTCATAAAAAGTGAAGAGTGCTAAGATTTACGGATTATTATAACAGCTCAGGGGAATATACCTCAAACTTCAGTCTAGCAGCTCCTTCAACATATATAAAAGAAAGCGGCTCCAGGATCTAGAAAGTAAAAGAAGAAAGAAGCAAACTGGGAGTTATTTAACGCAGTGCTGCGTTAGGAGAAACAAAGAAACCAGACAGATAACACCACTGACTTGAGCCCTGGGAAACTTCTGCGCCTTCTCCGGCGACGTCCATAACTCTGGCCGAGGGTCTGCGTCCATCCGTCTCTCCTGCGGCTGCTACTGCGGCTGAAACTGAAGCGCGACTTTGCAGAACGTCCAGGGCTCACAAATGGCTGACCTGTGACGTTACAAGGAAAGTTGGCATTCAGATGACCACATACTTTTTATACCGATAGCCAGTTTTGTACAATTACTGAGCATGTTCTGTTGTGTTGAAAAAATGTCGTACGAAGTGTGATCATACACAGCTAATCATATACAAACATAATATACAATACGATGCAGGGTGTTTTGATAAGAGTATGTCTTCTACATATCTTGTATTCCCCAAATGTTCTACGTGGCAAACAGATAGCGTGTCTCAAACTTTTTAGGTCAAATAGAAACAAGTGACAGTCGGTCTACAACCGTTGGTAATGAGACAGACTCAAGTGCACATTTATTGCGTTGTGGACACACACACAACGTGCATCGCATACCAACAACGTAGCTCATAGTAATTGTTCAAAGCGACCACCTAGAGTCTCAATGCATGTATTGCATGTCTAGAGTGAGGACAAGTCCATCGCCACCCGTGTCGATAGCTACTAGGCACATCTTCCTGTCTACGTATGATTGGGCATTGTCTGAGATCACCTGATAGGACATTCTTTGTTGCATGATCCATGTTACCTGTTGTTCCTACGACATGTGTTGATACAGTTCTTGGGACTGTACCCTTTGTTGTCCACTAAACGAGGTCCTTTCAACACGACGTCGCACCAGCCCACTTCGACGTTAATATCCACTAGCTCCTGAACAACATGAGCCGCCGTCGTTGGATTGGAAGGGGACGTCCAGTCTCACGGCCACCACGATCGTCAGACCCCTCACCTTTGGACTCTTTTCTCTGGGTTTGCGTCAAAATGTCGTGCATGAAACCCCCGGAGACATTATTGAAGATTTGTTTGTCAGGGTCCTAGCTGCCTGTCTCCTGGTACAACAGACACAATAGATCTCTCTGGGAGTACGGCAGAACTACATGTGCCGTTTCCATGCACGCATTGAGACTGGCTCTTCTCACTTTGAATAATTTCAGTGAGCTAAGTTGTTGTTATGCGGTGTTCGCTGTGTAAGCCGATAACACAAATATGATTTTCCAACTATTGGTTCCCTGTCTCAATATAATCAATTCGGAAACCCACTATCACCTGTAACAATTTGACCCGTAAGATATGAAGCATGCATTTCTAAAGATGGCGGGAAGAAATCCCCATGGCTGCGAATGTAATTGCTGTTACCAAATGGCTTACTCGCACGTAGCAACTATTCAACTTCGTTACCGGACCCTAAATAACAACTGTGGCAAAATGGTGACACCACAGATCAATAATTTACAGTGATTAACAGTAACTTTACATATTTATAAATTTAGTAGGTTTTGGCCCTCACTCTGTAGGTACACTCCTGGAAATTGAAATAAGAACACCGTGAATTCATTGTCCCAGGAAGGGGAAACTTTATTGACACATTCCTGGGGTCAGATACATCACATGATCACACTGACAGAACCACAGGCACATAGACACAGGCAACAGAGCATGCACAATGTCGGCACTAGTACAGTGTATATCCACCTTTCGCAGCAATGCAGGCTGCTATTCTCCCATGGAGACGATCGTAGAGATGCTGGATGTAGTCCTGTGGAACGGCTTGCCATGCCATTTCCACCTGGCGCCTCAGTTGGACCAGCGTTCGTGCTGGACGTGCAGACCGCGTGAGACGACGTTTCATCCAGTCCCAAACATGCTCAATGGGGGACAGATCCGGAGATCTTGCTGGCCAGGGTAGTTGACTTACACCTTCTAGAGCACGTTGCGTGGCACGGGATACATGCGGACGTGCAGTGACCTGTTGGAACAGCAAGTTCCCTTGGCGGTCTAGGAGTGGTAGAACGAGGGGTTCGATGACGGTTTGGATGTACCGTGCACTATTCAGTGTCCCCTCGACGATCACCAGTGGTGTACGGCCAGTGTAGGAGATCGCTCCCCAAACCATGATGTCGGGTGTTGGCCCTGTGTGCTTCGGTCGTATGCAGTCCTGATTGTGGCGCTCACCTGCACGGCGCCAAACACGCATACGACCATCATTGGCACCACGGCAGAAGCGACTCTCATCGCTAAAGACGACACGTCTCCATTCGTCCCTCCATTCACGCCTGTCGCGACACCACTGGAGGCTGGCTGCACGATGTTGGGGCGTGAGCGGAAGACGGCCTAACGGTGTGCGGGACCGTAGCCCAGCTTCATGGAGACGGTTGCGAATGGTCCTCGCCGATACCCCAGGAGCAACAGTGTCCCTAATTTGCTGGGAAGTGGCGGTGCGGTCCCCTACGGCACTGCGTAGGGTCCTACGGTCTTGGCGTGCATCCGTGCGTCGCTGCAGTCCGGTCCCAGGTCGACGAGCACGTGCACCTTCCGCCGACCACTGGCGACAACATCGATGTACTGTGGAGACCTCACGCCCCACGTGTTGAGCAATTCGGCGGTACGTCCACCCGGCCTCCCGCATGCCCACTATACGCCCTCGCTCGAAGTCCGTCAACTGCACATACGGTTCACGTCCACGCTGTCGCGGCATGCTACCAGTGTTAAAGACTGCGATGGAGCTCCGTATGCCACGGCAAACTGGCTGACACTGACGGCGGCGGTGCACAAATGCTGCGCAGCTAGCGCCATTCGACGGCCAACACCGCGGTTCCTGGTGTGTCCGCTGTGCCGTGCGTGTGATCATTGCTTGTACAGCCCTCTCGCAGTGTCCGGAGCAAGTATGGTGGGTCTGACACACCGGTGTCAATGTGTTCTTTTTTCCATTTCCAGGAGTGTATATATAAAAATGTAATATTACTACACAGAACTACTGGTAAAGTACTTCATTTATACATACAGTGTCAGCTGTCTGACCGTTATCAGGTTCATAAGAGTATTCACAGCATCGTGTTAGGCGAAATATAAAATAGTTATCGTCAGTTGATGAAACCGTGAGTAATACGCTGTTATCATATCCTAATATAAATTACATCTTCAATACATAAAAAGGCAATGTACTCATTGATGTTCAGACTGTAATCGGTGTCAACTCTGAGAACAGATGATCGCAATTTCAACTGTACACCCCATAGCAAAACAACTTTTATAGGCTGATGACGTAATTTGCACTACCATTTAATAACAGTGTATTAGTCACGGCTTTACCAACTGACGATAACTATTTTATATTTCGCCTAACAAGATGCTGTGAATATTTCCATGAACATGATGATTGTCAGGTGACTGAAACTAGTCGTATAAATACAATGAGGTCATGGGATACGTCTTTGCGCCTGGCGTAGTGCAGCTACTGGACGTGGCATGGACTCCAAAACTGTGATTCGCCGAGAGTTACACACCTAAAGAACTTTCTGCAGGCGATAAATAACAATGTGGCAGAATTTAGGAAGTCCTTTCAGAGTCTGGTTCAAATAGTTCTGAGCAGTACGGGACTTAACTTCTGAGGTCATCAGTCCCTTGAACTTAGAACTAGTTAAACCTAACTAACCTAAGGACATCACACACATCCATGCCCGAGGCAGGATTCGAACCTGCGACCGTAGCGGTCGCGCGGTTCCAGACTGCAGCGCCTAGAACCGCTCGGCCACTCCGGCCAGCTCAGAGTCTGGAGATGGGAGATGACTATTTCCTTTCGGTATAAGAGTTCATAGACGAGAACACGTTCCATTGTTAATGAAAAGAAAACCATGACAACATAAAATTAGTAAAATTAAAAGGAACACTGCAAACACATACCGTACAAATTCGCGAGAAAGACCCTTCAAAGATTTAAGTGTTTTACCTCATTTACGGAGAAAAAGTTACTGTTTTTTTGCGTGATGACAAGGCATCATGTAACTGGATGTATTGGAGAGAATGTCTAAAAATTTTACTTTTCAACAGCACTAAGTACCGTCGCACCGGAATATGCACGTAAGAGAATTTCTCAACAAACAGCTGCCTGAAGGATGGATCAGCTGCAAGGGGCGTATGGATCTGCCACAGTGCCATTTAACTCTTAGCTCGCATCATCTCAAGGTACGTCTTATTTTTCCTTTTCTGCGATGTTTATGCAACACTCCGTCCACATGCCTCCCTTTCTGACAACTTTGCCGCGTAGCAACAGCAGTGGATGCTGTAACTCGAGAAATGGTCGCTAAAGTACACTACCGGGGAAAAAGAACGCAGCATGTTCAACTACCGTATTCAGTGGCACCATGTAATAATAAGTGCTTACTGAGAGGTTGTAGTATCAGTTATTCATTTGTCACGCCCGTTGGTAGTGAGATGGCGCTCAGGAGGCTTGTCGGTGTGCGCTCTGTCTCTTCACTGCAGACAGTTCCGTGCTAAGACGAATAATGAGTCATGAATTCATTCTAGGCACAACAATGACCCACCGACGAATACCCACTCCTGTTAAACAACTGATGTTTCAACGGGGTCGCAGTGCATACTTGCAGGAAGGTAGATGGACGTGTCGACGGAATTCTGCACTTTTTGGACACAGTGTATCGGTGCTGTGTTGATGCTTTCGGTAGTGATCTATGAAATATTGCCACATCTATAGACCAGATTATAGATGTCCTCGTAGAGATAAAAGTCAAGATCGCCGCACTGTTCGAGTAGCTCAGGCCTACCAAAGATCATCCAGTCAACGTCTGTCACTAAGGATGACCAAGGACAATTGGGAGCCATACACTAACAGCAGGACTATGTGTGACCTGAGTTTCTCCTGGCGCATACAACTTTGAAATAACTTCCGGAAATTCAGCCAGGTAGCACTTTCAGCGACCACCGATATTTCGGCGGGAGAACATCCCGACATTTTCCAGGCAAACTGCAACGGACAGGCGACGTATATGCAAATTTAAAACCTCGGTTCTCGGACCTGCGAGTTCGTAGTCTCACTATCGACAGCTCTGACTTTGGTCATCTTTGGTGGCACTAGTATTCAGTGTGTGTGTTATCTTTCCTGCTTCAGTCCGAGAACCGAGGTTTTGAATTTGCATGTACGTCGCCTGTCCGTTGCAGTTTGCCTTGAAAATGGCGAGGTGTTCTCCAGCCGAAATATCGGCGTAGCTGAAAGTGTTACCTGGCTGAACTCCCGGAAGTTATTTGAAAACTGCAGGACTAGCATCAAATGTTTCGGTGACCAGGCAGCCACCGATAGCGTAACATCGCCAAGCACGGCAACCCCGACGTGAAAGCTGACTGAAGGGTGGAATAGCACTTTGTCGTCGTGAGTGATGCAAGCAGATTCTGACTGTATGTGAGTTATGGACGTACACTTGCACGGCGTAGACCTAGTAAGCGTTCAATATCGAAGTAAATTTGGCCACGTGACACAGGTTCCACCCCATCCCCATGGTGTGGGGAACTATCAATTTCAACTCGCGGTACATTTGGTGTTTCTCCTCGGTAAATCAATCGGTGTCCGCTACACAGCACAGGTCGTTAGTTATTCCTGTGCTAATGGCATTTCCTAAACCTGTAGATGACGTGTTTTTTCAGCTGGACAATGCCGGTACACATATGTCTGATGCTACACAACGACTTCTCCGTATGTACAAGTGCCCTGGCCAGAAACACATCAGATCTATCGCCAATTTAATAAGTTTGCATGGTGAAGAGGAAACTTACTCGTCCTTCGCAGCCTGCAAGAGCTATTGCCAGATTGCAAGAAAGGTACTAGGTGCTTGGGACAGTCTATTGCAGGATGTCATTCATCGCCTTTATGACCGTTTGCATGCAGGAAAACAGTCCTGTGTTGCCGCCACAGAGAGTTACACTGTGTATTGATGTAGCCGTTTTGGCACCATTTACTGTGACTTGTGTGCTTCATTTAGTCTGAATCCGTTGTCATGTACACACATAATGATTAACTACCTTTCACATCACTTACTAGTAAAATGACATGGCCTTGTGAGTGCTGCTTTTTTTGTTTGTTTTTTCCGTCAATGTATGTGACAAGCATGAAGCACACATGCTCCTGAAGTTCGGATATCTACGGAACCACATTGGTACCTTGTTCCATACGTGCACGAGTGGTATTTGGTGCCATTCATGCGACTGGCCTGAAGATCATGTGACTGTAATGCAGGAATTGTTCTCGTAATAAAACAATATCAATATAATGGTTATAGGTATAGCATTATTATATTTCATGTAACCGCAGCTGTCCCCGTCAGCTGAATCCAAGATGGACTGACGTTTGCGAAGCATATAAGGTGAGTGTCGCTGAAACAGTAGGACGCAATTTGTAGGTTTGCGGGAAACAGCAGTGCTAGACAGAACGCAAAAGATGCTCTCCGTTAATTATGCTGCAGACAGACAAGGTCAGAGCACAGTCTCGGTATTAAAACGGCACACACAACTCGTACCACAAGTCGGGGACCACAGCAACGCCGGCCGCTATCACTCTCCTGCTCCCCAGCGTATACTACAGTCACCCGCGGCTCCAACCACACCACTGGCCAGTCGAGCCGTAGGGGAAAACGGCCAGTCACTGCAGCATCACAACGCCATCTCTTGGCCATCACGCCAGCCAGACACGAAACTCAAGTCGCTACCGTACTACTTAAGCGGTGCTGAACAAGCCATTTTTGTCCGCACCGCACGTCCTCTACGCCAGAGTCACAACCAGTGTCTCTGCGCCAGATTGCGATCACGGAGCAAAATTGATACGTACGTATCACCAGGCATTTGGCAAGTGCAAATTCTTCCAGCAGTTTACCATGGAATAAATCGCGAACTATCGCTCCAGATCCCCCGTTTCCAGTTATCCACATTCCAGTTCGATCACTCTTTACTCGATCTCCAGCGTCTCTTAGCATAGACTACCAAAAAGCTGTAGGTTATGAGTTGCTGCTTGACCATATAACCCAGTTTTTTTCAACTCCCTATGCATACTCACTGTGCTAGCTGGGCCACTGGTAACACTTTGAATTCACGACTGATTCCTTCCGCTAATTTCATACTTTTTATAATTACTTCCATAATGCTCTAAGATCTCTGTCCGTCAGTATATGAGTTCTGCCTGGTCTTAGTTTAACTGCGATTATTCCTTCGCGTTTCCACCTCATAATCACTCGAGTTGGACGGCTCTAGAGGGACTAAAATGTCCCCGATAGATATGTTGTCCAGCTTATGTCCAATGACTAGCCCACGTTCGTAGTCTATGTGCTCTCCTGACCGAACTATTTTGTTGTTAATTCTGTTCTACCGACGATGCAATACCGCCCCCCCCCCCCCCCCCCGTCTTCTATTACAGTGGCAGGTTCAACTCTCGTGACATCGTGTCGTCAAGTGTCTAACTTTCATTTACCGCGTTATGTTAGCATATTGAGCTGTTGTAATATTTTTCCCAGTTTTTGGAAGTTACCAGAAGGATTAACACGCGTATACAAGATAATAACAAAATGTAAATGGACAAGACTGTAATAATATTTGACATAGACGTAGCTAAACTAGACGAATGAATTGGCGTAAGTAGTCAGTGTGGGTGATTAAATGTCAAATTTGATGAAGGGTAAGATTAAACTGAATCGTCAAAGTACAGGGACCGGGCGATAAAACCGCCCTCATTATAGTAGGTTGTCACAGAAAAACTAAATATGATTGACAGAAAAATTATTTTTATTTACGGAAAATACATACTTCGCCATTTTCGATTATTTCGATTTAAAAATTATGTCTGCTAAATGACTTCCTCCATTGTTGACACACTGATAAAGTCTATCCCGATAGTTCTCCATACATCTTGGAATGACTGCCGCTTCATTTGTAATGGCCTCTTGAAGCGCTTGCAGTGTTGTGGGATGATGTTTGTACACTAGTGACTTTTTCCCCAAAGAAAAAAATCACAAGCCGATAAATCAGGCGACTTTGAGGGCCACGCAATGTCTCCTCGCAAAGACACAAGATAGCTAAGAATCAACTCGCACATTTCCATAAAACGGCGAGAGGTGTGGGCTGTTGCTCCGTCTTGCTGGAACCACACTTCTTAATCTTCATGATCTGCAATAAACTGATTTAACCTAGGTTCTCTAGCATGTGGTTATAACGGTCAGAATTGACCGTTACCATGTGGCCACCGTCTTCGAAAAAGTACAATCCCCACACAAAAAAGTCAGCAACGGCGCACCAAATTGTCATATGAGGGCTGTGTAGAGGTCGCTGATGAATATCAAGAGTGTCTTTTGCAGCCCCGTAGCTGCAATTCTGTTTGTTTTCGGTTCCTCAAAAGTGGAAATGGGCCTCCTCCGAAGAAATAAACAAAGCTCCAGGTGGAGTGTTTTGAAGAATTTCCTCACACGCAGCTCAGTGAGTTTCAAAATCTCTCTCAGTTAATTCCTGGGTATCCATAATTCTGAAGGGGGCATACGAAGTTCTCTACGAAGAATTCTTCTTACACTCCTACCAGATAATCCCAGAGCAACTGCATGTTTAATTGTTGAACGCACTGGTGATTGTTGAACAGGCACTCTCACACGCCCACGCTTTGCGGCGTTATTATAGTCCGAGGTCGGACGGTAGGTTTTCTTTTCAGTGGTGGATCAGTTTTTCTAAAGTTTGACACCCTCTGCCGGATAGTTTTTCTATCCTGGACACGATCATGTTGGCCAAGTTCTAACCGTCTCCGAAACACTAGTTGAGTACGAATCACAGGACCACTGTTACGAATACCACAACAAACGCATGATGCTCACCAAGCCACGCCATGGCTCACACTGAAAATGGCACGTACACCGCTTTCAAACAAAACTCACTCCATATCAGTATCCTCACTACAACTCGCACGCAGGCTACGTCAAATGCGGGAGGTTTGATTGCCAGACCCTGTACTTTTCGTAAAATTTTACTTATTAAAGGGTTCAGAGTCTGGATTAATTTCGAAAGAGTAAGGTCTTGTAGACTGATTTCTGATCAAATAATCTGTAAACGGATACTGAGGAACCAAAGAACAGGAAACTACGCTTTCAGCCAGAAGCAGAACAGTCAAACGAGTGCTGTAGACTGGCGTAATAAGAGAATGATAGTCGTTTGGAAGTTAAATCTGAGATATACAGCCATTTGAAATGTTGACACAGTTGTTTATTTCTCACCCAGAACATGTGAACGAGTGACAACGCATTAACACTTGGCTGTTAACTGCTGTAATTATTCTATTTTATTGGTGTCCAAGAGCCTACGAGCTCTATTTACCCGTATTAGCCGTTGCCGTTATTTACGCCTCTACCAAGGGATAAAATGTGTGACCCCAATAGCGGCTTAACGTCCACTAAATATTTTGATTTAGAGGCCTCTGCTAGTTATGATGGACGCCCTGCTGCCGCAGTCTGTTTTTATTCTTTTCGGTTGCCTAATCAGATTGACACGTCCCCAAATGCTGTACATCGCTCGAATGGATTTAGTTCATACAAACTCGATTACGTCAATAGGTTAGTTCGGTGTAAGGCCTGGGAGTTCAGCATTTGTGTATTTTAACAGCCGTGCATTGAATCCAGCGGTACCTTTTTACTAACTTACGTAAATTACAAGAAAGTATGAGAAATTAGCACGGGTATTAAGAAACTTCGCTGATGAAATTGAAACATGATTCCACAGCAAAGACCGGCCACTGTGGCCGAGCGGTTCTAGGCGCTTCAGTAAGGAACCAGTCGGCTGCTACGGTTGCAGGTTCGAATCCTGGCTCGGGCATGGATGTGTGTGATGTCCTTAGGTTAGTTAGGTTTAAGTAGTTCTGAATTCTAGGAGACTGATGACCTCAGATGTTAAGTCCGATAGTGCTTCCATTTGAACCATCCACAGCAAAGGTATTCATTTATAAACTTCAAAATCGTAAGTTCTTATTCGTTACGACTGATGCTGGAATTCTACGTGTCTACCCTTGACATTCGCCTAAAGTGATGTCGACGAGAAAAGTTAATGGGTTTAATCGGATGGGGGTTCGAAGCCCCCTCGTTCTGTAAACGACTCCGAAGTATTGACTAGCGCATTATTCTCTTCTTTCACGCATTTAGAATAGCATGGTACTTTCAGCTATTCTTATACGTTACGAGCCAGCACAGTGTGCAAACTATTGCATGGATTGCAGATTACTGTTATTGGGTATTGGTTAAGAACGTAATAATTGGTTGATTTGAGGGAGAAGACCACACAGTGACGTCGTCGATCTCACCGGATATTCGAAGGATGGGGGTGGAAGTCTGTAGTGACCTTCTAAAGGAACCATCCCGACAGTTGCCTCAAGCGATTTAGGGAAATCACGGAAGACCGAAATGCGGATGGCCGGACGCGGGTTTGAACCGTCGTCCATACGAATGCGAGTCCAGTGTGCTAACCCCTGCGCCACCTCGCTCGGCCGTAGTAATTGGATTAAAGTACCACAATAAAACAACGTTCACGGCACGACACGATTTTATTAGTTAGTTTGCGGTCCTTTGTGGTCGCCTAGTTTCAAAACCCTTTGATGCAGTCTTTCATAACTATTTATTTATTGACATTACAGAGTGACGCAAGGCCTTGGTAACTATGGTGGCCCGTTTGCTACTAAACGCTAACACAAAGCTGAAAACCTGGTATCTTTGTCTTTTTCTACAGCTTCTCTCACAAGGGGAGGCCTCGTCTTTTGGAACGCGGATTTATTTCAAACTCCGTACGCTCGCAGTGCTCCATTAGGTCAACAAAATGTGTAAGCAGTAGCGCGTACTTCTCAAGCGTTATTGAGAAAATCGGAAGATAATCTCGGTCGTCAAATATATACCTGTACGTTGCCGTTTTTGCCTTGAAGCGGCGGCAGCCGAGTGAGTAGCATTCAAGCCCCGTAATCGCTGGATCGAGTCCCGTTCGTCAGTTTTTTTTTCTGACACAGTCATTTTCTTTACTATTTATATTACAGTTGATATAATGGGAAAAATACGTGTAATCGGATGAACTTTTATTAAATTTACAATGTTATTTGACAGTCTACAAATTTTTATTATCACAAATAATACAATTTCATAACTATCGACTAGTAAACGACTAAACGCATAAAGTGATACTGAAAATGTCTGCTTGTCCGTGTCTTCAAAATTGTTAGTATTTAATCGAAAAAAACGAGTTGTTGCTCCTCGTGAAGACGCTACTAAAATACACTCGATACTGCATGATCAGTTATCAGCACCGATATTTGAGGAAATGCTACGTTATGCATGGTTTGCTTCCAAATTATCGGCTGAAAGAGAGGATTTTGAAAGTGTTAAGGAGGTTTGTTTTTCAACGGAAAACCTCAAGAGACCTTGCGTATGCGGCAACGGCATTTATTCAATGCAGCTGGTGCCGTTTAACTTTGTTTTCCCTGTTTTGACGAAAAATACCATCCTGCCATTGTACTCGTAATGTCGAAGCGACGATTAATTGTACATCTTTCGAAAGCCGGTTAAAACTTGGAGGTAACAAGTGGTTTCGGGCTCCATCCAGATATAATGGATTTCTCAAAGCACGGACAAGCATACATTTTCAGTATCACTTTAGGCGTTTGGTCGTTTGCTAGTCGATAGTTATGAATATTATATTATTTGTGATAGTAAAAATTTGTAGACTGTCAAATAAGATTGTAAATTTAATAAAAGTTCATCCGATTACACGTATTTGTCCCATTATATCAATTGTAATATAAATAGTAAAGAAAATGACTGTGTTAGAAATTTAAAAAAAAACATGACGAACGGGACTCGATCCAGCGATTACGGGGCTTGAACGCTACCTACTAGGCTGCCGCCGCTTCCCGGTAAAAATGCCCACGCACATGTATATATTTGACGACCCAAATAATCTTGCGATTTTCTCAATAACGCTTGAGAAGTACGTGCTACTGCTTACAGATTTTGTTGTCCTAATGGAGTACTACGAGTGTACCAATTTTGAAGTAAATCCGCGTTCCAAACGTCGTGGTCTCCCCTTGTCAGTGCTTTATTTGTTTGACATCTCTTTATTTTCATAAATGATCAGACCGTAATAATAAGATACGTAAAATAAAGTAATACGACGTATAAAAAAATTTTGGAATAGGAAAACAAATTTTATTGTGTTCTTAAGGAGAAAATAATGCATGATAGAAAGGATAAATAGAAAAGAGGTCCCTTTACCTGTTTCTTTTAATTGGGAGGGTCATGATAGAGCCTTCCTCACGTCCTTAAATCATCTGCTCTACTGTGATAACTGCTATATGTATATTTTTAGACTACAAAAGTGTTCAAATGTGTGTGAGATATTACGGGACTTAACTGCTAAGGTCATCAGTCCCTAAGCTTACACACAACCTAAATTATCCTAAGGACAAACACACACGCCCATGCCCGAGGGAGGACTCGAACCTCCACCGGGACAAGCCGCACAGTCCATGACTGCAGCGCCTGAGACCGCTCGGCTAATCCCGCGCGGCTTTAGACTACATCTACTTGGTTTGTTTGTGAGGTATGACCCTGTTATTTGTTACGGCTCTTACTTCCTCCATTTGCCCGCGTCATAAGCGGGAAATGAGCCTCAGAAGAGTGACCTCGAGTCTCACCTCCCTGAGGTGCACTTGTTACCTGTGTTCTGATTTAGTGTTTGTACAGCTAAGTCTTTCACGACTGCACGTTACCTACTACGATTGCTTATCGCAGCCGTGACTGGTCGATGAGCTGCGTCATAGCGTGCAGAAGCCGAGATACGGCACCAATGAGAGCCGCGCCGTACACGTGGACACTGCTTGCGTAAACATGGAACTTGAGACGAAAAATACCATCCCCTCTGGATCCTCTATTTCTATTCAATAAAATTTACTTAATGTTTTTTAATATTTAATGATGTTATGACGACAAGGGATTCATTTAAAGATTCACATCAGATCGATATTTCATAGTGAAATACACCATGCAAACTTAAGTAAATAGACTTGCTATTTAGCTTTTAATGATATATTATCTTAGGCACTATTTTATTTTGTAATTTCTTAATGTCATATTTTATGCTATTTTTGTTTCTATAAATATCTTTCACATTGTGACTCCTATTAAGAGGCTCCGGAAAGCCCTATATTTCCAATGTTAAAATAGCGCTTGTGAATTACATGTTTTCCCAGAAAGCATTTGAGCTTGGCACTTCAAATTTTTACAGGTTATTTATTGGAATATGGGCTACAACTTAACACACGGATTTTTAAAAATTTGAATTCAGTTGTTAGAGATTAATTTTTTCTATTGCAATGAAAATTCACTACTTTTTCTACCTTTTTGTTTTAATTCAATAAGATACAAGTTTTCAGAGAAAGGCTGTGTTGAGTTACGCAGAAAAGGCTGTGTAACATTTCCTGAAAATTTTGAGCAAATTGGATTGGTATATCCTGATAAAACATGTAATATGTATGAAACAATAAAACTTTTGGGAGTCGAGCAACAAAGTTTGCATTGCTTTTTTTGTGCATTCCAGGCTGGATTATCTTCATCTTCTGCAAACTCCTCCTCCAGCTTCCCCTTTGTACTACTCCTGTTCATTCTGGCTTGTATGTCTAGGCTATTTACAGATCTGTCAGCAGCCGGAAGACGTTCCTTGTCTTAAGCAAGCATCATTCGTACCATGTTGAATCCTATCTTCATTCCCATATTTCCTAATACATTGCACCTTACATGGTTGCAATCATTGAAAGTTGCAACAGCATCATGCATGTCAAAGTGAATTGTTTCTGTTCCAACAAACACAGACTCGGGGTTTCTTGACCATATAAAACTATTTGCACTTTCATTGGGGTTTTGAGTTTTTCCATGAACACACGTTTTCAACAGTTCAGTTGTTAAGTCTTTGAAAATAGGGTTTATTACCGCATCAGGCAGACTATGATGTGAGTGTACACTACACCAATTGGCAATCCCTTGTTGTACTTACACCACAGGTCTTCTCCTTTGGAACACAAGTAATGACGGGGAATTTCGTCAGCTGAAAATCTACGGAGAAAAGAGCCCAAGCAGCCTTCTTCATTCTGTGTGTGTTTCGCCTAATAGCCATTCCATAACAATTCTGTATTTTATCAATTACACTGTAAGATAACCTTCCCTTTGCATCGAACCCTTTACCGTCACTGAGTTTTCGTTTCGTATACGAAGCTTCCAGTCGCCGAAGTCTTGATAGTATTCGTTTCTGTACGTGTCCATTACACTCAAATCTCTTCACTACAACATTATCAACATACGGCTTCAGGTGTTGAATATGCTTGACACTTTTGAAATCAGCCTCACCAAGGTAATTCACATATCACGTTTTATCACACACAACAGAATGTTGAAATATACTAGCAACACCAGTCACTTCCATTCCTCCACTACTGCCACTACAGTTAGCTGTGCAGCTATTTTCGTGTGTACTTTTTTTTAGTGGTCACCTTCAATATCTACACCTGCAACTGTTCCAAAAGGTGGTCATGTGTGAACACTTACTACACTTCAGTTCCATTTCACTGCAAGTCCTACATGATTTTTATAGTGTGTTCCAGTCCGATTTTACTACACTGAACACATCTCACACAGTTTGCAAAAATTCCCTTGAGAACTGACATATCAAATATTTCATTTACATCCGATTTACCCTTAAATCATTAATACTTTTCACTAACAGAATCAAGCTTCCTCTGCGAAATACTTTCCTTCTCAGTTTCATTGCAATGGGTAGCTGTATTAGCAGGGTTAGATTCACACATTTTTTTATCGTCTTTATTGTTTATGGTAATAACACCCACCTTTGGCTTTCCTACATTTCTCCTTTGCTTGAAAGCTTTCAGAGGATTTATAGTCACTTTACGTTTACCCATGATTACACTTCAATATAACAGAAACATCAGTGAACAAAATTCACTATGAACATTTTCAGGATTAGAGGAGAGTAAATAAGCATGAAACACACGACAATCGAGCGAGCGATATATGTCGAGCTATCACAGGTTATGCACAACACTTATTTTATAACACTTGTTGTCTCTCACATCACTAAAATGTACATGATGAGCATGTAGATTCATGAGTACAACATTTGACAGCTGTTCAACAGCGTCACAGTGAGTCTTGCCCATGCACAACGTATTTCAAAAATATTTTAAAAGTAGTTGTATTCTTCTGACCTGAACAAATTACACATCAATCAAAATGGGAAAGTCAGTAAAATTTAAAAAATACAAAAAAGTAAGAATTGAACTTTTCATGATTTTGAACTTTTGTCGAGCCCTTTAAGATGTAAAAAGTGAATCTTTATACCTAAGGGGCACTATTATCACTGCTGTCCGCTATTTGCATCTACTTAAAGCTGAAAATTGTGCTTTACTTTTAGTGTTTGACATGCCTAATTTGGAAACACATTTTACTTCTAAAGTGTACTGGTGGCTGATCCAACCGACAGTATGTCGAGAAGGTGCGTTAATGATATTTTTCCTTGGTACTACGTTAAATGAAAATAAACGCACTTAAGATAATACTTGTTTATCTGGCAAGCAAAAGAAACAGTCATCAGTGTTTCTAGAATTTCACACTGGTTTAAAATGTACCATGTTCTCGTATTTCCTAGCGGATTAATCCCGTATGCCTTTTTACGGGAAATGCTTGAACCCACTGAGCTATCCAGATGCGACTCATAATCTATCTTCTCAACCTTACGACTGCTAGCACTCCTGGAACAAAGGATATTCCAGAGAAGGTATTGCTGCAAGAGTGTATTTCTGTTATGCACAGCATTGTGTGTGCTGGTGTGAAACTTCCTTGCAGATGAAAACAAGGTGCCGGACTGGGGTTCGATTCGAGATTTTGCGTTTTGCAGCCAATGACATCTAGGCACGACTCACGACCATCCCTTAGGACCTGACTTCCGCCAGTACCTCATCCATACATTCAACTGCAGATTCATTCTGAGAACTGTCCCCTGGGCTGTTCCACTATATGCGTTTTACCAGGTGTGCTTATCCCGAAAGGCAATCTGAATAGCTGTGAAGTTTGGAAATCTGGAGACGAATTATAGAAGAGACAGTTGCTCAGTCAGTAATAACTCACCAAATGCAGGGGATCCAGACTCCAATAATCTGCTAGGAAGTTTCAGACATCATTGTTGCTTACAGACCAACAATGCTCATATGTTACCAACTTCTACTTTAAAAAAGACAAAAAAACTATCTACCTCACATCTCTAGCATACACACATCTGGTTGATACGGACATCTGGTTGATACGGACATCTGGTTGATACGGACATCTGGTTTATACGGACATCTGGTTTATACGGACATCTGGTTGATACGAACATCTGGTTGATACGGGATTCTGGTTGATACGGGCTTCTGGTTGATAGATACGGCCTTCTGGTTGATACGGCCATGTGGTTGATACGGCCTTGTGGTTGATACGGCCTTGTGGTTGATACGGCCTTCTGGTTGATACGTTGAATGTCACTCTCCACTTGTAAATCATTTCTGAGCCAAATGGTAACAATATTTTTCGTTGTAACCGATTAAAATGTATATGAAGACTAGCCGCCATTACTTTTATCCGTGGCATCACCATCTATATTCATTTAACTGAAGATGACAATACATGTGCCACTTAAAAATATAGGTAGCTTTTCCTAAAATATTTGAAAGCATCACAACAGTCTGCTGATGCATGGCATTTTTCTATATGGAAACGTAGTTACTGGTATCAAAATCTTCCTTTGGTAACGTTTAGTGAAGTAATTAATATTTTTAGTTACTTCTATTAATTATTCGACTGTTAATTAAAGTTTAAAATTTTATTTTCATTCAGTGGCCAGTATCAAGGTACTTCAGCGCTATAGTGCCGTACGACAAAAATTCTGATAAGAGATGTGACAAAATTGAGACAATATGACAGACGCAAATGTCCACACACTGTGTGTGATTGGTCAGTTTAATGGATCTGCTAAGTTTGTAATGGCATTATGAACAGTGCATGCAACTGTCTTCTAAGACATTTTGGTACAGGATGTTACAAGTACAGTTACGGAGTTTTCAGGATTATTTCTTACCCACAGTAGAAATTTCATTTGATTTATTTTATACATTTATATTATGAGTCAAAATCATTACAGTCAATGTAATTATCTTTGTTGATTGCAATTTAATTTTTTTTAGTGTATACCTTAACGTGTTTCGGCCACATCTCTCATCAGAATAACATTCAAAACTCGATACACTCTACCTCATCAATTTTACAGAAGGCAACTAAAAGCACACATGTTAGAGACATGAGAAATCTTTACTCACGGAAAAATAGAATCGCAGCTCATGGATGACGAGAGAAATGACTTCAGATTAAACCGGTACCTTGCCATCTTCCACGACTTAGTACTGTAGTAAAGCGGCGAGTGGGGTGGGCTGGAACGAGGATGGTACTCGCCTGCCGTCCATCGTGTGTGTGTGTGTGTGTGTGTGTGTGTGTGTGTGTGTGTCGGGACCGCGGGCCATGGCAGGTATGACAACGTTTGCCGTGTCAACATGTTAAACTCAACAGCCGCGAGATGACCGCGAGGTAAATGTCGATTGCTCTTTATGTTATATTAACACCCTGACTATGTATGCTATCAATGAAGTCAATATGTTTTATATCCTCACAAAAAGAAAGCGAGGCTGTGATGCAGCTACATTAAACACTGCCTTGCATTATTTTAAAACCAAGCATTAAATTGTTTTTAATAGACAGTTGCCCAATTTCTTTTTATAGATTACTTTTTATGAAATGGTTGTATGCTATTTCTTATAAAAGGACTGTGTGTTCAATTTCTGGATGTTACCGTGAATTTTAGTGTAATGGTTCCAGTTCATTATTTCCCTAATTATTTTCTGTAATGGTTGTAGGCTTAATTTGTAGAAGCTATTTTGAATTTTAGTAGGGGTAGTCAAATTGCAATTAATGCTGGACGCCACTCTAACAGCCACATTTTGTTACTTAAGTTAGTCTGCCTCACTAATCGGCGATAGTCATAGAACAACTGTACATTTGAATTAAAGGGATAAGGCGTTTCGTGTTTTTAAATGTGGTGTGTCTTCATTTTGTTACTGTATTTCTGGCTGAAATATTATTTCTCATTTGTTGTGTTTGTTTTACTTATTCTGACGGTGGCTGTGACCAAAACGGATAAAGGTGTACATTTTCGAATAAATGAAATGTAAATAGCGGTCAAACTGGACAATTATTTTGACTGTAACGTCGAGCTCAGCGTTCGGTAACATTACTACGTTCTCTGGTTTAGGTCTTGAGGAAGAATGGGTTGCTATTTCTCCAGAAATTCAGATAGCTCGTTGTTAATGGCCTCATAAGAGTTCAGGTTGTCGCAAGAATGAAGGGTGCACACAACTCACGTTAATGACCACTAACACTGGTCCACGATGGAATTTTACAGAAGCCAAAGTAGGTGTTTTCTATAGATTTCGATATGCTGAACACTAATAACAAAATTATAGTTTTCTCCTAGGTCAGGATTATAAATAAGTTGAAACTTTAGGCTCCGCATAAATTTCTCCCTTAATCAATGGGATATACACATTGAGCTTATCTGGTTTATTCGCGCCGTATTAGCCTTCCTCTTATCCCCTTTGTGATCTTCTCTGTTCCGAGTCATGGAAACGGCTTACACAAATACCAAAAATGCTGCTTCGTTCCCGTGCATATTCTTAACCAGTGCGTAGTGAGTCCCAACTTAATGTGCATTGATGATAAAACAGTTTTTTACGATTCACTAGAGGCTCTGCTGCAATATTTTGTGAACCAGGCACCAGAGCTGTTCGTGGAGTGTGTAGTGTTTTTCTCTTGCGCGAGTGTCCTATTCACACAAGCAATAGCACTAGTTAGTGTAATCCTCTTTCAAACCCAACAGCATCCCAATGTTGAAACCTCCACGTACCAGCCATTCATGATTATTGTAATTGACATAGTTTACATTGTATTTCACTATAGTAAACCTTCTTCAGCTAAGGTACCATATCCGACGGGGATGGATGGACTTTCAATACTATTGTGTAACAGTACTTCTTTCAGGCTTGTTTTTGAGCCACCTAAGAGGACCCCCCATTTGTCTGGCTTGTGTGTGATGTTGAAATCTTGCAACAAACCGTTAGTGTCACTGCAGAAGGTAATGTCGCATTCAGTACTGAAATGAAACTCAAGTTATATCTGATGCTCCCGAAAACGAGAAACACGCTCTATTTCAGCGAGGAGATTCCACTGCTTCAGTCGTGAAGCATAGAGCTCGGATTTATGCTTTGTAAGATCAAAATCCCTCATCAGGTCACTGAATTAACTGTGTGTGAGTTTGCCTTGTTCTCCAAACGACGGTGGTGGTTTTTCAGCAGTATTAGTCGTTTCAGCATCGTCGTTATCAGGCTTGATTGCGGGGAACATGAACTGGCAGTTCTTCTCAATGAGTCAGAGAGTAGATGACAGAATGCCAGAGTATTGAATATCTCTCTTGCTCTTGGTATTGACTTCTGTCCTCAAGGGAGGTGCCATACAACCATAACAGCCCAATGCACGTTTTGCGGGTACACGGTAATATGAACACAATTCTCCAATTTTTTCATCTATCATTTGATCACTACACGGTTACTGCCAACAGCCATGACACTCGTTCCAGTAACAAGTGAACTAACACAGTGCAACCGCACAAATCCGTGACAAATGACGGTTACAGTCGCCTATGGTTTCTACATTCTACACTCCTGGAAATTGAAATAAGAACACCGTGAATTCATTGTCCCAGGAAGGGGAAACTTTATTGACACATTCCTGGGGTCTGATACATCACATCATCACACTGACAGAACCACAGGCACATAGACACAGGCAACAGAGCATGCACAATGTCGGCACTAGTACAGTGTATATCCACCTTTCGCAGCAATGCAGGCTGCTATTCTCCCATGGAGACGATCGTAGAGATGCTGGATGTAGTCCTGTGGAACGGCTTGCCATGCCATTTCCACCTGGCGCCTCAGTTGGACCAGCGTTCGTGCTGGACGTGCAGACCGCGTGAGACGACGCTTCATCCAGTCCCAAACATGCTCAATGGGGGACAGATCCGGAGATCTTGCCGGCCAGGCTAGTTGACTTACACCTTCTAGAGCACGTTGAGTGGCACGGGATACATGCGGACGTGCATTGTCCTGTTGGAACAGCAAGTTCCCTTGCCGGTCTAGGAATGGTAGAACGATGGGTTCGATGACGGTTTGGATGTACCGTGCACTATTCAGTGTCCCCTCGACGATCACCAGTGGTGTACGGCCAGTGTAGGAGATCGCTCCCCACACCATGATGCCGGGTGTTGGCCCTGTGTGCCTCGGTCGTATGCAGTCCTGATTGTGACGCTCACCTGCACGGCGCCAAACACGCATACGACCATCATTGGCACCAAGGCAGAAGCGACTCTCATCGCTGAAGACGACACGTCTCCATTCGTCCCTCCATTCACGCCTGTCGCGACACCACTGGAGGCGGGCTGCACGATGTTGGGGCGTGAGCGGAAGACGGCCTAACGGTGTGCGGGACCGTAGCCCAGCTTCATGCAGACGGTTGCGAATGGTCCTCGCCGATACCCCAGGAGCAACAGTGTCCCTAATTTGCTGGGAAGTGGCGGTGCGGTCCCCTACGGCACTGCGTAGGATCCTACGGTCTTGGCGTGCATCCGTGCGTCGCTGCGGTCCGGTCCCAGGTCGACGGGCACGTGCACCTTCCGCCGACCACTGGCGACAACATCGATGTACTGTGGAGACCTCACGCCCCACGTGTTGAGCAATTCGGCGGTACGTCCACCCGGCCTCCCGCATGCCCACTATACGCCCTCGCTCAAAGTCCGTCAACTGCACATACGGTTCACGTCCACGCTGTCGCGGCATGCTACCAGTGTTAAAGACTGCGATGGAGCTCCGTATGCCACGGCAAACTGGCTGACACTGACGGCGGCGGTGCACAAATGCTGCGCAGCTAGCGCCATTCGACGGCCAACACCGCGGTTCCTGGTGTGTCCGCTGTGCCGTGCGTGTGATCATTGCTTGTACAGCCCTCTCGCAGTGTCCGGAGCAAGTATGGTGGGTCTGACACACCGGTGTCAATGTGTTCTTTTTTCCATTTCCAGGAGTGTATAATGCTCACGTGACTGGATGTTGTGCACATTAATTATGATGTAAAGCAGTGATGCCAAGTAGTACTGGAAGAGTCCATCTAACTCACTCACAGCAGAGGAACCCTTGTCGTAATTCCTTTGCGTGTAGCTGTTACACTGAACCGCCAGAGAAACTGGCATAGGCATGCGCATTCAAATACAAAGATATTTAAACAGGCAGAATACGGCGCTGCTGTCGGCGACACCTATATAAGATAACAAGTGTCTGGCGCTATTGTTAGATCTGTTACTACTGGCCGGGCGGAGTGACCGAGAGGTTCTAGGCGCTACAGTCTCGAACCGCGCGACCGCTACTGTCGCAAGTTCGAATCCTGCCTTGGGCAGGGGATGTGTGTGATGTCCTTAGGTTAGTTAGGTTAAAGTAGTTCTAAGTTCTAGGGGACTGATGACCTCGGAAGTTAAGTCCCAGTGCTCAGAGCAATCTGAACCATTTTTTGTTCCTGCTGCTACAACGGCGCGTTTTAAGCGAGTTTGAGAGTGGTGTTGTAACCGGCACACGAGCAATATGACACAGTATCTCCGAGGTAGCGATGACGAGGGGATTTTCCCGTAAAACCATTTCAGAAGGAATTCGGTAAATCATCAAATCTCCGAAATCACTGGGACCGGAAAAATATCCTCCAAGAACGACGAGTGGAAAGACGTTCAATGTGACAGAAGTACAACCCTTCCGCAAATTGCTGAAGATTTCGATGCAGCCTGTGAACCGTTCAACGGAACATTATCGATAGGCGCTTTTGTAGCCAAAGGTCCACTCGTGTACCCTTGATGACTGCACGACACAAAGCTTTAGCCTCGCCTCGGCCCATTAACACAGTCATGGGACTGTAGATGACTGGAAACATGTTGCCTGGTCGAACGAGTTTCGTTTCAAATTCTGCCGAGCGAATGGACGTTGACGGGTACGGATACAACGTCATGAATCCATATTGGACCCTGCAAGTCAACAACTGGTGGAGGCTCTGTAATGGCGTGGGACGTGTGCAGTTGGAGTGATATGGGACCCCTGATACGTCTAGATACGACTGTTGCCAGTGACACGTACTTAAGCATCCTGATCACCTGCATGTATTCATGTCCATTGTGCATTCCGACGGACTTTTTCCAGCAGGACAATGCGATGCCCCACACGTCCATAATTGGTATTAGTGTCTCCAGGAACACTCTTCTCAGTTCAAACACTTTCGCTGGCCACCAAACTCCCCGGACATGAACATCATTTAGCAAATCTGGGATGCCCTGCAACGTGCTGTTCAGAAGATATGTCCATCCCCTCGTACTCTTACTGATTATGGGCAGCCCTTCATGATTCGTGGTGCCAATTCCCTCGTGCACTATTTCAGACATTAGTCGAGTATGTGCCACGCCGTGTTGCGGCACTTCTGCGTGCTCACGGGGGCGCTACACTATGTTAAGCAGGCTGTGACGTCGGTGGAATTTGTTACATCATATACAAAAGAAGTTACATATATATTTTATATATTTTAATTTTTAATTTATCAGCATGGTTCTATCTCTCAGGGATATTTTCTTATCACTTTTACTTACGTGCATAAGTAAATATGAAACGGGTTCTTGGAGGGCCTCAGTTACTCATGTACCAACTTTATATTTTGAACGTGATGACTAAAATATAGTTGCCGTTAACTGAATTGTATGTAATTTTGTTAATTTCTATTTATTGATTGCAAAGCAAAGCTCGATAGAATTTCGATTGTTGCCGTGAAGCGGCCAAGATAAAACTTACTGAACTCATGGAATCTGCATAATTCAAGAACATGAACTTTAACGTAAATTAATTATCTGTTGCAATTTAGTAAGGTTCTTACAACGAAATCTCTCGCATTTACATTTACTGTTAGCACTTTGAAAAATAAATTAATACTTCGGGCGCGTAATGGTCGACCAGAGGCTGCATCGGAAGATGAGCCTCTCGCAGCGCAAATTACTGAAAAACTGCTTATTAAAAATAATTAGCCACTGCGAGTATTTGAGGTGACAACTATTAAAAAGAAATTCATTTTGTGATAATAATAATAATTTTATTTTAGCAGAAATACGAATAACTCACATAAAATATGTGTAGCTGCTCAATGGCTTCCTTCCGTATAGCGAAACAAAACAGTGTTTGTCTCATAAAATACGTCCTTCCTCCTCGGCTGTACAATCACGTCTCTTTCGATCCTTTTTTTATTTTCACAGACCTTAAATAAAGACACTACTCTTAAATTATCACTGCATATCAGTTGTTTCAAGAACATTAACTGTATCTTTTATACTAATTATTTTCATCACATAACTAATGAGGAGGTATTGAATAGAATCGGGGAGAAGAGGAGCTTGTGGCACAACTTGACTAGAAGAAGGGATCGGTTGGTAGGACATGTTCTGAGACATCGAGGGATCGCCAATTTAGTATTGGAGGGCAGCGTGGAGGGTAAAAATCGTAGAGGGAGACCAAGAGATGAATACACTTAGCGGATTCAGAAGAATGTAGGCTGCAGTAAGTACTGGGAGATGAAGGAGCTTGCACGGAGAGCTGCATCAAACCAGTCTCAGGATTGAAGACCACAACAACAGCAACAGCAACATTCATAAAATACTTTAACTTCGGTTTAGAACCGATAAAAATGTCAATATTTATGTCTCGTACCGTCACAAGACGTACCAGTTTCCTTGGCTGTTTCGTGTATAATGTCCCGCAACAGTTATTGTGAAACGTAAACACATTGTTATCTTGTACCTCTGGGCAGGCAGACAATTTTATCTTTTATATTAGTGTTCAGCGCATGTAAATCTATATGATACAACTTATTTCAACTCTGTAAAAAATAAAAAGTGAAAATTTAGTGGAACATGTGTTCGCCGGCCGAAGTGGCCGTGCGGTTCTAGGCGCTGCAGTCTGGAACCGCGAGACCGCTACCAGGTTCGAATCCTGCCTCGGGCGTGGATGTGTGTGATGTCCTTAGGTTAGTTAGGTTTAACTAGTTCTAAGTTCTAGGGGACTAGCGACCTCAGAAGTTGAGTCCCATAGTGTTCAGAGCTATTTGAACCATTTGAACATGCGTTCGGATGGCTTTGATCAAATAGCTTACACAGCGAGAAAATCAGTAGACCTGGCAGTTAGTGGACCTTGGGGACCTACAAGAAGCAACGGTGTCCTGTTTAAGAAATTTGGCTGTTTCGTTTCCGCAGTTAACGATCGAAGTCAACTTACTGGAATCAGGTTTGATCAAATACGAGTGGGGACCCAAAAGAAACCGGACTCCGAGGGCGCTGCCACTCGTAGACGTAGTGCAGAGTTCTCATGCTAGATGGTGTTAGTAGAGACCTTCATGAACCAGTTGTGGAGACGGCGTCAGTGTAGAGCTGAACGTGCAAGTGTGGTATTGTGTTTCTCTGACTGTTGGCGGGTTACCTCTGCGAAGTCGTTATGGCAACTTTAAAAGAACAAAGAGTGTGTGTGAAATTTTGTTTCCTGCTTTAAAAAACTGCAACGGAGATACACCAAATGCTTCAGGAAGCTTTCCAGGAGGACGCTATGAGCCGCACACAGGTTTTCGGGTGGTTTGGGCGCTTTAAACGTGATGAGATGTGTGTTGAAGACCAAGCTCGTTCTGGACGCCCTTCAGCATCGCGAAATGAGGAGAACATTGGAAAGGTCCGCCAAAAGATAACGAGGATCGTCGTCAAACGATCGACCAAATTTCAGCAGAGACAGGAATTAGTTGGAGCTCGTGCCAGCGGATTTTGAGTGAGGATTTGCACATGAGACGTGTTGCTGCTAAAATTGTTCCGCGCCTTCTCACACAGGAGCAAAAAACCATCCACATGAATGTGTGTCAGGACTTGAAAACAGAGATTGCACGTGATCCAAACTTCTTGAACAAAGTCATTACAGAGGATGAGAGTTGGTGTTACGGGTATGACCCAGAAAGCAAGCAAGCGTCAAGCCAGTGGAGGACTCCCAACTCTCCCAGACCAAAAAAAGCAAGGCAAGTGAGGTCAAATGTGAAGACAATGATCATTGTCTTTTTAGATGTTCGTGGAATTGTGCATCGGGAATTCGTACCCCCTGGCCAGACTGTTAACCAGCACTTTTACTTGGATGTTTTAAGGCGTCTGCGAGAGGATGTGAGGAGGAAACGCCCGGAAGTTTGGCGAACAGGTGACGCTCCAGCACACACGGCCTTACGAGTGACCCACTATTTGGCATCCCAGAGGTGGTCTGTCGTTCCCCACGCTCCGTATTCGCGGGACCTAGCCCCGTGCGCCTTTTTCCTATTTCCTCGAATGAAAAAAACGCTAAAAGTGGAGCGTTATGACGATGTGGAGGTGGTAGAAACAGCTTCGCAAAGGGGACTGGACAATATCAAACTTGAAGAGTTCCAAACGTGCTTCCAGCAGTGGGAAAAGAGGCTTGACAAGCGCATCGCATGTAATGGAGAGTGTTTTGAAGGTGACTGAAGTAATCTTGTAAAAAGATTCATCAATAGATTTTTTATGACAACAATCCGGTTTCTTTTGGGTCCCCCCTCGTAGTCGTCTTTTCATGGTGAATTTGATGTCATCAGTAGGCTTTATTAACGCAGTTGTTAGTGAAGCTAACTGCCAGACGTGGCGTCACCAGCTGGCGGCCGCTACGGCGGTGCCGCTTCGCTGTCCGTGGCTCGCCGCCGGCAGCCGCCGCCGCCGCCGGCAGCCGCCATTAGTCGGCACTTGTGCCGGTTAGGCGCTACGCCGGGGAGCGCTGAGAGGCGCTCGGCCGTGCTCGCCGATCGGCCCATCGCCGGCCCAGGGCGAGAGCGTGGGATCAGACAAGGGCCCGACTCAGCAGCCTCTCCACAGATGCTGACGCTGCGCGACCCGCCGCGCCGCGCCTTCCGTATCGCCGAAATGAGGGCCGGGGCAGCTTCCCGGCGGCAAGAATATAATCTCGCTCTTCCCGGAAGCAACTGTATGAATCTCGCGTGCAGTCGAAGGCTCTCATCTTTTAACACAACTGCCGATGAAACATGTAAAAGGAACGGAATTCGTGTAATTAAGCCACACCGAAGACCCAAAGAAACTGATTCCCGCACTTAACTTAGGATCTACTTGTGCAACGAATAAATACACGAAACCCTTCGTTGCCAAATTTACCTTTATTTTAATTTTAACTAACGTGGAAGCCATAAAAACACCAAACATGATGGCAAAATGTTCGCATCCAAAGGATACGTAAAAAAGGAATAAAATCACTTAAATTTGTTTCCACAAGAGGAGAATACAACGTCCCAATTCGGACCTCGATAACACTTACATTTTACTGACATTAAATATAACAAGATAAATAATCCTACATGGCACGAGAACAGATGAATAACACTATCAATCTCTACAGATGAGAATACGACCCGCTATCGACAGGGGATCTCAAGTTGATTCCGTATTTCTAGATTTCCGGAAAGCTTTTGACACCGTTCCTCACAAGCGACTTCTAATCAAGCTGCGGGCCTATGGGGTATCGTCTCAGTTGTGCGACTGGATTCGTGATTTCCTGTCAGGAAGGTCGCAGTTCGTAGTAATAGACGGCAAATCATCGACTAAAACTGAAGTGATATCAGGTGTTCCCCAGGGAAGCGTCCTAGGACCTCTGCAGTTCCTGATCTATATAAATGACCTGGGTGACAATCTGAGCAGTTCTCTTAGGTTTTTCGCAGATGATGCTGTAATTTACCGTCTAGTAAGGTCATCCGAAGACCAGTATCAGCTGCAAAGCGATTTAGAAAAGATTGCTGTGTGGTGTGGCAGGTGGCAGTTGACGGTAAATAACGAAAAGTGTGAGGTGATCGACGTGAGCTCCAAAAGATATCCGTTGGAATTCGAATACTCGATAAATAGTACAATTCTCAAGGCTGTCAATTCAACTAAGTACCTGGGTGTTAAAATTACGAACAACTTCAGTTGGAAAGACCACATAGATAATCTTGTGGGGAAGGCGAGCCAAAGGTTGCGTTTCATTGGCAGGACACTTAGAAGATGCAACAAGTTCACTAAAGAGACAGCTTACACTACACTCGTTCGTCCTCTGTTAGAATAATGCTGCGCGGTGTGGGATCCTTACCAGGTGGGATTGACGGAGGACATCGAAAGGGTACAAAAAAGGGCAGCTCGTTTTGTATTATCACGTAACAGGGGAGAGAGTGTGGCAGATATGATACGCGAGTTGGGATGGAAGTCATTAAAACATAGACGTTTTTCGTCGCGGCGAGATCTATTTACGAAATTTCAGTCTCCAGCTTTCTCTTCCGAATGCGAAAATATTTTGTTGAGCCCAACCTACATAGGTAGAAATGATCATCAAAATAAAATAAGAGAAATCAAAGCTCGAACAGAAAGGTTTAGGTGTTAGATTTTCCTGCGCGCTGTTCGGGAGTGGAACGGTAGAGAGATGGTATGATTGTGGTTCGATGAACCCTCTGCCAAGCACTTAAATGTGAATTGCAGAGTAGTCATGTAGATGTAGATGTAGATATCCACGAAGGTTCGCGCCCTGGCAAGGGAGATACTTAAATTCAACATATAAGGTGATTGCAGTAAGCCCTAATTCCACTCGACATACTTAGTAACGATATAAGCGAGACAAATGTACTGAAGGAGGATAGCCGGATGTGCCCTTGGGCGTGGATGTGTGTGACGTCCTTATGTTAGTTAGGTTTAAGTAGTTCTAAGTTCTAGGGGACTGATGACCTTAGATGTTAAGTCCCATAGTGCTCAGAGCCATCTGAACCATTTTAACCGGATGTGCCGTAGTAAAAAGGGCAACTATCAACCCCGTCAGGACGCAACCCCCGTGAACACGTCAGTTTCAGCTACCTGAAGCATACACAGAGTCATTTGTAGCTTCTCAAAAACAATTAACGTTAAAAGGCACAACGCGTAACACACTAATAAAATATAAACGACTACTTCACAGAACTAGCTCCTCTTTAGACAAAGCAAACAGCAGAATATTAATAACACGTAAAACACTTCTAATCTATAACAAACTAAGGTACCACGTAATGTAATATGGCCTTGAGCTCATAGAGTACTCAGTTTGACTTGCCTGTTTATAGGTCTTACAACTCAACAGTATCAGCTTAAGCAAACCCGCGAATACAAAACTCGACATATGACAGGAATAATGATTGAAGCCACTGACAATGCTAGGCTGCCACACAGAGGAGACAATAGTAATTTACAGCGGCACACAACGGACCTTTCATCTCCAGTTTAGTATAATCAAACTAAACAATTTTATGTATCATAATTAGTTACAGTACCATGACAACCTCCGAATAACACTTATTACCCAAAGTAGGTGCTGGTATCGAAAGGCACATTTAGTATTACAGAGTTCGAGTGTATTCATTATTGGAAGGGTTTCAACTTTACATCCATTTACACATGGCTCTCTGTTTACACACTTCTATAACTTCAGCAACTAAAGAAGGCCATATAAATGCACATATAACTGACAGATTTAAGTAGAATAAAACAGTACCTTAATATGGCGCAAATAGCTTCATTTGCTTTACATGTGGGATATTTTCACCATTCAGTAAGTCCGAAATATATTCAACAACGCGTGAGAAAAAGACGTCGCCGTGGTATCAGCTATTTACTTCATATAATTTCCTGCACAGACACAAGGCAGACGAAGCGTTTTCACATGCAACAGCGGAGAGCATCACACATTTCCTCCGTCACGCCATAGACACATCTCAATTTTAATGGCCAGTAACAAGAACCTGTACATGCCCTCGCAGCAGAAAAGCCCCAAAACACAACAGTGCACCACCGCGATGCCAAACCCATGAAGTCACTGCCGGGATCTCTTGCTGACCCTGCCCTTAGCGTACAGGCGTCGTACCACAGGCCTCACGTTAAACGTCAAGCCACGTCTGACGCTGCGAATATCCACTATGCTGTCTCTTTTCTCTCCCCGTTAACCACCCAACCACCGACCTGAAACGCGGAAGGCAAAGATGGTGACCCTATAATCGCTGGCGGCGATGCCATTCTAAGTGCGAGAACACTGGCGCCAGCCGCGCCACGGCTCATCTGGTACAATATCGTGTAGGGACCCCGCGAGCACGAAGAAGTGCCGCAACACGACGTGGCATGGACTCGACTAATGTCTGCAGTAACGCTACAAGGAACTGACACCACGCATCCTGCAGAGCTCTCCGTAAATCCGTAAGACTACGGTGGAGATTCCTTCTGAACAGCACGTTGCAAGCAATCCCAGACATGCTCAATAATGTTCATGTCTGGGGAGTTTGGTGGCCAGCGGAAGTGTTTAAACTCAGAAGAGTTTTTCTGAGGCCTCTTTGTAGCAATTCTGGATGTGCGGGGCAACGCATTGTCGGCCCAAGTCAGTCGGAATGCCCAATGGACATGAATGGATACAGCTGATCAGACAGGATGCTTACCTACATGTCAACTGTCAGAGTCGTATCTAGACGTATTAGGACTCCCATATCACTCCAATCGCACACGCCACTCACCATTACAGAGCAGCCTCAACAGTTCCCTTCTGACATGCAGGGTCCATGGATTCATAAGGTTATCTCCATACCCGTACACGTACATCCACTCGATACAATTTAAATCGAAACTCGTCGGCTAAGGAAAAAAGTTTGCAGGCAGAAAAAGTCCAAAATCGGTGTTGACGATCCGAGGCGAGGCGTAGAGCTTTGTGTCTTGCAGTCATCAAGGGTTCACGAGTGGGCCTTTGGCTCCGAAAGGCCATATCGCTGATGATTCATTGAATAGTTCCGTTCCGTCGCTGAAACTTGTTCATGCCCCAGCATTGAAATCTGCAGCAATTTGGGGAAAGGTTGCATTTCTGTCACGAATCTCTTTGTCGTCGTTGGTCCCGTTTTTCAGAATCTTTTTCCGGCCGCAGCGATGTCGGAGAATTTGATGTTCCATCGGATTCCTGATATTCACAGTAGACTCGTGAAATGGTCGTACGGAAAAATGCACACTTCAGCTGTGTCTCATCGCTCGTGCGTCGACTATAACCCCTCGTTCAAACTGATTTTAAATCTTGATAACCCGCCATTGTAGCGTAATTAACCGATCTAACAACCGCGCCAGGCACTTGTTGTCTTATACGGGCGTTACCGACCGCAGCGCCGTATTCTTTCAGTTTACATATATCTCTATTTGATTACGCATGCCTATACCAGTTTCTTTGGCGCTTCAGTGTATAAGATTAGTCATCAGTCACCGGAAACGTCAACATCTACAACTATTGAAAGACATTCGGTAGGTGATATTGAGCTGCACTTGGAGTAACGATGTTAATCCTTAACGTTCTAGTTGTTCTCTCACAGATCTCTAGTGTCTATTGTTCCTCTGTAGCCACTGGACAGTAGAAGACAGCGAAAAATTATTCGGAGTGATGAATCACGCTACACCCAGTGAAAGTGTTTGGGTCTGGCGAACACTTGGAGAACCTCACTAGCCTTTACGTGTAGTGTCAAGAACTGGATTCGCAGGAGGTGTGGATGTGCTTTTCGTGTTAAGGTGTGGTCCACTCACTGCAGTTAACAAAACGTGAAATGCAGGAGGACAGGAAAACAATTTAAATCATAGTGTACGGCATGTACAGGTGAACGACGGTATCACGCGTACAATGCACCTATGACAAAACAGCATACATCACGCAATGGTTCGTTGACAGTAGTATTCCTGATGTGGATTCACCAGCCCAGTACCCCGACTGAAGCCAGTGTAACAACTTTGTGATGAGTTAGAAGATCGATCCCGTTCCAGATACACACATCAAAAAACGTTTTCCATCACTTTGGTTCCTTGGTTCCGAGAGATCCGCAACCTGTACAGAAAAGTGGAACATAGATCAACATAAACATCGTACCTGTCCTTTATATTGCTCATGAAAACCACACATAGCTTGTTGTAACGCTATACAGCGAGAACTTCAGAGGTTGTGTTCCAGACTGATGTACACACCGGTACCTCTAATACACAGTAACACGTCCTCTTGCGTTGATGCATGCCTGTATTCATCAGGGCATACTATCCACAAGTTCATCAAGTCACTGGGGGCCCGATTGTCTCACTCCTCAACTGCGATTCGGCGTAGATCCCTCAGAATGGTTGGTGGGTCACGTCGTCCATCAACAGTCCTTATCAATCTATCACAGGCATGTTCGACAGCGTTCGTGTCTGGAGAATACGCTGGCCACTCTAGTCGAGCGATGTCGTTGTCCTGGAGGGAGTCATTCACAAGATGTGCACGATGCGGGCGCGAATTGTCTTTCATGAAGACGAATGCCTCGCCAATATGCTGCTGATATGGTTGCAGTATCGGTCGGACGATGGCATTCACGAATCTTACAGCCGTTACGGCGCCTTCCATGACCATGAGTGGCATACGTCGGCTTCACATAATGACACCCCAAAACAGCAGGGAACCTCCACCTTCGTGCACTCGCTGGACAGTGTGTCTATGTTGTTGGGCCCATCTGAACCGCGCTGTATGGTGTCGTGGTCGCGAAGATGGACCACACCATGGACGTCATGAGTGAAGTTGGGCATCATGCAGCCTATTGCGCACAATTTGAGGCTTAACACGGCGTCCTGTGCCTGCACGAAATGGATTATTGAACAAGGCGGCGTTGCTGTCAGAGTTCCTCCTAGCCATAATCCGTAGGTAGCGGTCATCCACTGCAGTAGTAGCCCTTGAGCGGCCTGAGCGAAGCATGTCATCGACAGTTCCTGTCTCTCTGTATTTCCTCCATGTCCGAACAACATCGCTTTGGTTCACGCCGAGACGCCTGGACACTTCCCTTGTTGAGAACCCTACGTGGCACAAAGTAACAATGCGGATGCGATCGAACCGCGGTATTGACCGTCAAGGCATGGTTGAACTACAGACAACAGGAGTTGTGTACCTCCTTCCTGAGGGAATGACTGCTATTTATGTCGTACCCCCTCCGTCTAATAAGCGCTGCTCGTGCATGTTTGCTTACACTTTTGGGTGGGTTTAGTGACATTTCTGAAGAGTAAAAAGGACTGTGTCTGTGATAAAATATCGGCAGTCAACGTCTATCTTCAGGAGTTCTGGGAACCGGGGTGATGCAAAACTTCCTTTGACGTGTGTAGTAACGGCCAACGTCACTGCTTTCTCTGTTTTCAGTTCTTGAGGAAGACATTCAGACATATTATTGAACGTTTTCCCAGCAGAGTTCACGCTGCCATATAGGCGAAGGGTGGATGTATCCCATATTAATGTCCACTAACAGGTAACCGGATACATTATCATGTAGTGTCCGTCCATATTAACTCCCCTCGCAAGCCATACAGGGTTCAAGAAGGAATATAACTTTCCATAGTAAAAAGAAAGAACAAAGCAGTAGGTCCGACCAAAGAGTATATTAGTCATTAGTCTCCTGACTTTTCTGATGCGGCCTACCACGAATTCCTCTCCCGTGCCAACCTCTTCATCTCTGAGTTGTACTTGCTCCGTACTTCCTCAGTTATTATTCGCTGTGTGCCAGTCTTCGTCTTTCCCTGTAGTTTTCACCCTCTGTAGGTACCTCTAGTGTTATGCATGTTGTTTCCTGATTTCTTAAAATTATCCTATATTTGTATTTGGAATGTGCAGTTCGGGCTGGAGGGTGTTTTGTGATGTCTTGCGAGGGAATTTCATACTATGGATTGGGCTCAGTCTTTCAGGTTACGGTGTGCATGTACCCCGATATTTATTTCGGAGTTCTCTTTTGTATGTGCGTGATTAGTATATTGTGAACATTCTAGTCTTCTAAAATGGAAGCAGCCGTGTTCACAAGGACGTACACGTACTTTTCTTGTTTAGCTAACGCTCTGGCAGGTTATATCACCCATCTGCCGCGCTAAATCAAACGACGTTGGCCCCATAGAAAATGCCTGTGGCTATATCATACATCACGATAGACGAGCGACCAACAGATCCGCATTTTGGTAAATCATCAGTTCAGTTGCATATGGCATAACCAAAGAACTTGTGGACTCACTTTTCATCGTCGGAAGAGACAGACGTGAAAGCTAGTAGTGTATCACACGGGTGTTAGTGAGACTTATCCTGGGGGTGAGCACTCCATGACAACCGACACAAATAATTTATTTTAATACTAATTTGTTTTATACGAACAAATAAGAGCTACAGAGCTCATGAGTTGTTGCTTGCTTAATGTTGTCAGTGGATTCTTTTCGAACTTGTAATAATGTTTCATGACAGTGTGTCTCGTCATGGTCTATTGAACCATCTTGTCTTCCCTTGTTTCCTGTAAGACTTTCTGGGTTTCATTATGACGAAGATCAAAAGTAGATAGAAATGGACTGGATATGAGAAGGAGTGAAACACAGATGCGTTGCTATGCTGCAACCAAATCTGCAGCTGATTACTGACTAAAAGGGTGCACCACTGTACAACGAGTTAATTGCACAGAAACTTTAACTTTTTCTAGGAGAGCCCTCGCACCTTGCCAGTTTCTTGCTCAGTTCGCGCTATTCAGATGTGCGCAATCTAGGACAGTTTTACGTTCGTTCACGTCACGGCCTTTGCGAGTTCGTTCCTCGCAAGTTGCAGCGGAGACGCCTCTAGGCGACGCGCAGACTTTGCAGCAGGACTCTTCAAAATTTCAAAAGCTGCCTCGCCTTTACTCGCTGTCCTTGCCGCCATTCAGTTTCCTCCCAGTCTTGTGTTAATACTCCTGGCAGTAGTTAGAAGGTGTCGAGTTATTAATTACGTTCCTAGCGGCTGCGAGTGACTTCACCGGGAAGTGCGAATGCGCCTAGTTTGCAGCGTTTAATATTAATTCCTGAAGAGGGGGCGAGGAGGGGACACGCGCTTTGTGTAGGTCCACGGCTCGCTCCCTTGCTCCAGTGTCTCTCCCTCATTTCGTCACCATTAAGCGAGAGGGAAATAGGTTACGCGTCACACTTCCGCCAACTGCCAGTAACGGCCAGTCCCAATTTTATCTGTCGGTTTTCTGAGGTTATTTACCTTTCCACTCGTTATACGCTATGTTCCATTTCTTTTCATTGCGTAATAATTCGTGCAGCTCTGAACAGCGCTCTGAGCTATCTTCAAAAATTATATTGTACGTGAAAATTACTGTTATTTTCCAGATTTTTCAGTACTTATGTAGCACCATTTTCGGGCTCATCAGTAACCACGTCACCAGACTACCTGGCATTTCACTGATGTTAATTTTCTGTAACTGGCTTTTTCGTACATCACGTTTTACTTGTTGCAAGACGTCATGCTCCCTATGAAACACACTTGACTAAAATGTTTTATTTGTCAGTGACGGCCAGTTTCGACCACATGGTCAAAACTAAAATGCCAATCACATTGCAGTATGTAACAACTGATTACTACTTTTATGCTCGCAATAAGTGTGTGCAGAGTAATCTGTTCTTATAACTGTGAACATTTATGTTAAACTTTCTTGTATGTCGGAAAGCAGTGTTAAGTATTGTTTTATATTGGTTGTGTCCCTGATAGGCGGCAGGGCGTAGGCTCTCTGCTGTGGGCATATGCAGTGTGTTTTGCCTATAAACCAGTCATCTCTTCAGCGCGGAGGGGGTTGGGCCGAGAAAAATTTAAGTTCTGTCTCGCGTTTATGCTTGTTCTTTGGTTTGAAAATTACTCCATGAAATTATTGGGATAGGTAGCTTGTTTAGTAGTCCCTTCCTGAATGGTAAAATTTCGCCGTTTCAGCGCTGGCGAACAACACTCAAGGACTTCTAACGTGTCTGGGAAGCATCAGCGTAATTTTTTTTTTTCTAATAAGAAGTTCTTCATATAGAGCTGATGTTTCGGAGACATAGTGAGTCTCACTTTCATCTACGATAATGATGTAGGCTGAAGCAATGAACTAAAATTTGTACCAGTACCTGGATTCGGCCTTGGGTCTCTTGCTTTCTACGCAGATGTGCTACCCATTGCACCACATTGACACAATGGTTAGTGCAGCTGCATGGACTGATAATTGGATGAGACATGAATTTGAATTTGTATCAGGGAGAGAGACTTACTGGGATCGACAGTGCAGCTGACAGTAATGCCATGGTGCGCGATGGATAGCATCTCTGCCTAGTAAGCAGGAAACCCAGATTCATATCCTAGCGCTGACACTAATTTCAATTCATTGCTTCATCCCACATCCTTATCGTACTCCTACCCTTTTGATGTAAATACTTCGAAACATGCTGCATTAACATGCCAACATAAGATTGTCACAGAATTCAACAAAAAAAAAATGGTTCAAATGGCTCTGAGCACTATGGGACTCAACTGCTGAGGTCATTAGTCCCCTAGAACTTAGAACTAGTTAAACCTAACTAACCTAAGGACATCACACACATCCATGCCCGAGGCAGGATTCGAACCTGCGACCGTGGCGGTCTCGCGGCTCCAGACTGCAGCGCCAGAACCGCGCGGCCACAGAATTCAACACACACCTAAATATCTTGCAACTACTATTCGTGTTATACAATATTCGTATTAGATCAGTCCAACACAGTGATACACAATGTGTCCTATTGACATTCATATTGTATAACTTATGACTACCTTTTCCCTACAAGAGAGAACTCCGTCACGTTTTGTACTTCTGGGGCGGCTCACCATATTGTTCCTCCACTACAGTTGAAAAAAAAAGTTCGAATGTATGTGAATTCCAAAGAGACCAAACTGCTTAGGTCATCGGTCCCTAGACTTACACACTACTTAAACTAACGCTAAGGAACAAGACACACACCCATGAGCGAGGGAGGACTCGAAACACAGTTGCAGACTGCAGCGAAAGCATATTCGTATCCTCTAATGTATAACACAGCAATCACAATGCTTCTATCTCTAACACAAAATGGTACGACAGTGGAGTCAGGGAAGGCTTCTGATACAGACTGAAATGTCTGCCTACGTGATATGCTTCTAAATCACTAACATAATGCCGTTTGACAACAATTCTTGTAACTGATCCTTACAAACACTTCAGATGCTGTGGCAAATAATAAGTCTGCAGAAAACAGAAATTCTGGCCTTACGCACTAACGCACTAATCCATGGAGCACATTCAAACTATCTATTTTACTAAACGTCGGAAAACATCGCTATGTACCACACACAATTTGCCTTTTTACCAGCTTCCACGGTCTGATATGCAATATTTCGTGTAATTACAGACCGAACGTAACAATTTAAAATGTTGTCGCTGTTCCATAAATGTAGCCTCTTACTTTGAAGGTCAAGTATTGAAGTTACGAAGGCATGCTAAAAGATGGTGCGTCCGTATTTTTTATGCGGATACTCTCGGGGATTCTTAAATAAACCAATCGCTGTTAACATTCTACATCCTAATCTTCATGTCAACATATTTATTTTTCAACATTGTCACCCTGGCGCCGTACGCATTTCTCGCAACAAGAAACCAGTTTGTTGACACCGTCTATGTAGAATGTTTGACCGTTTTGACGGAGCCATAACCTCACTTCCGCTTGCGCCGCTTCGCCACCATGAAAGTGAAGTCTGCGAACGTGTTCAAGTTTTGCAAAATTGGGTGTAGAAAATCGGATGTGACCAAGTCGGGAGTGTATGGAGGATGATCGATGACAGCAAACACAAGGCGTCGGATTGTTGCAAACGTCACATCACTCATGTGTGGTCTGGCATTTTATGCTGAAGGAGAGGATGCTCCATGTGTAGACTAACTCATACAATTTGAAACTCGATTACAGCACGCTCTATCTCACGCACCAACATAGTTACGTCACAACGCACTGCTGCACACTACAGTTCTAGGAGCAAATAGCTGCAGATATGAAGACCTGAAGAATAAATATGCAGAATGTTAATAACAATTCTTTTATTTAAAAAGGTTTATCTGTTTCCACATAAAAAATTCGGTGACATTTCTTTTCGGCACACCCTCGTAGATAATCTTTTGAAGCAATGTAATTCAAGGCCTTCAAATTAGCCAGATTATATTCACCCAGTATTTGAGAGTGACAGCACGTAGTGACTTACAGCGGATGTTACATACAATTTCAAACCATTTCAAAATGTTTTCGCGCTGACATCCGAAACAAAATAATGTAAGGGAAAAATTTATTGCGTACTACATTTTCGCTTTTCAGGGAATAAAACTTCAACATCAGACACGACATTCTAATTTATTCCTTCATTACTAACAACGTTATTCGCAATAAAATTTTCAGAAAGTATGCACATGTGCTACTGAACGTATCTGTAAAATTATGTCATAGTACAACACAAACTTCAGGAAATACCAGCATTTAGAGAGGGGGCGCAGATTACCGAGACGATAACCATCCACTTGTTAATATGGCCAGCATTCAGCGAATTCCCACAAACCAGCTCCCTCTAGCACCATGGAAGTTATTCTCTGATTTGTTAACTGATGTCGTACCAGTCTGCCCCTTCTTCTTGTCGCTGTTTTCCATATACTCCTTTCCTCGCCATTCTCCGGAGTACCTCATCATTCCTTACCTTATCAGTCGACTTAATTTTCCACATTCGTCTGTAGCACCACATGTCAGTTGCTTCAATTATCTTGTTTTCTGGTTTTCCCAAAGGCCATGTTTCACTACCAATCTATGCTGTGCTGCAAGTGTACATTTTCAAAAATTGTTGTTGTTGTGGTCTTCAGTCCTGAGACTGGTTTGATGCAGCTCTCCATGCTACTCTATCCTGTGCAAGCTTCTTCATCTCCCAGTACCTACTACAGCCTACATCCTTCTGAATCTGCTTAGTGTATTCATCTCTTGGTCTCCCTCTACGATTTTTACCCTCCACGCTGCCCTCCAATACTACATTGGTGATCCCTTGATGCCTCAGAACATGTCCTGCCAACCGATCCCTTCTTCTAGTCAAGTTGTGCCACAAACTCCTCTTCTCCCTAATTCTACTCAATACCTCCTCATTCGCCAAAAATTAATTCCTTAAATTAAGGCGTATGTTTGATGCTAGTAGACTTACCTTAGCCAGGAAGCCCTCTTTACCAGTGCTAGTTTGCTTTTTAAGTCCTCCATGCTACTAGGTAACAGAAATCCCTAAGTTCATTTATTTTGTGATCACCAATTACGTTTTTAAATATCTCACTATCCTCATTTCTTTCGTCTTTCTTCGATTTACTCTTCATCCATACTCTGTACTCATTAGACTGTTTATGCCATTCAACAGACCATGTTATCACCGTCACTCAGGGTAGCAATGTCATGAGCCAGTCTTATCACTGGTAATATTTCACCTTAAATTTTAATTCCACTTTTGAACTTTTCTTTCTTTTCCGTCATTGCTTCTTCCATGCATAGATTCAACCGTAGACGGAAGACTACAGCCCTTTCTTCCACCCTTCTTAATCCGAGCACTTCGTACTTGGTCCTCCACTCTTATTGTTCCTTCTTGGCTCTTGTACACGTTGTGTGTTACCCGTCGTTTCTTATAGTTCACCCCTCTTTTCCTCACAATTTCGAACATCTTCTACCATTCTACATTATCAGGCGCTTTTTCAGGTCGACAAATCCTATGAATGTGTCTCAATTTTTCTACAGTGCCGTTTCCTTTATCAAGCACCATGTCATAGCTGCCTCACAGGTGCCTTTAGCTTTCTCCCGAAATTAATAAAACCAACATAATTAGGGCTTTGCGTTTTCAACCATAAAATAATTACATTCTAGACGTCAAATACTTACCTCATCAACCTATTTCGATATAAATTAGACGTTTCAAGCGGTTTTGTGCAGTTGAGTTTGATTCTATAAAGAATCGATAGGTGCTGTGAGGCTGGGCTAGGAGGATGGGTTGTTGCTGCTACGTCTGCATTGTGCTTATACATAGTATCAAAACACATACACTTAGTGTCTACGAATCACTATCAAGTTTTTATTCATCTTTATTTACCATATTTTAAGATTTCGTCCCTTTCGGCTTGTGTTGATCAGTGGCAAGAGTGTCCGAGTAAGAGCTGTTATTTGTCAATGAATAATACCCTCAATCTGTGATCTAAAAACGTTTCGCGACGCTTTTGTGAGCACGATCTCACCATTGCATATGAAGATGACCATTGATGCTCGAAACCGATCAGCTGTTATCAGAATACACGCGTTTGTGCCTGTCAATAAAATTATTAAAAATACGGCCTTTTCCTACGCCTATCAAAATGGTTCAAATGGCTCTGAGCACTATGGAACTTAACTGCCGTGGTCATCAGTGCCCTAAAACTTAGAACTACTTAAACCTAACTAACTTAAGGACATCACACACATCCATGCCCGAGGCAAGATTCGAACCTGCGACTGTAGCCTATACCTATCACTCTCGGCTTTTAATTTGCCCCCAGGACATTTCACCTCTCGTCTCCTTCCCCCTTCTCTGACATCATGCCCCTTGTAACGATTCGTTACAGGAATTACATCCAGTGCTTCAGAATACATTCCTGACACCCAACACTATGTCTGAATATGAGTCTCACAGCAGATATAAGCGCGGAGCACTCTTCGTAACTGCCGCTTGTACACTGTAGTATGGTTGACACTTAATACGTAAACACAGTATATCAAAGTCGTAAATATGTCTGTGATTCAGAAACTGTATAAATTTGAAGAGGTTGAAAAAAAATCAAGCAACCAGTTACAAATCAAAGGTTTAGTTAACCCTCGACCTTGGTTTCGATGTTTATAAAAAATTTCTTCAGAAGGGTGGACCCACTTCGTATGAAGAAGATACTTCTATAAACATCGAAACGTAGGTCAAGGGCTAAATAAACCTTTGGTTTGCAACTGGTTGGCTGATTTCTTTCAACCTTACCAAGTCAGTATTTTAATCACTGTATTGTCATTCCAGTGGTGTTAGTAGAAAATATATCGCATAAACGTAAATCAGAAACTATTCAGAAGAAAGGGACAAAATGGACACTTCAGTAAAAACGTAGGCCATGTCGAATTTTCCCATTTTTGAGTGATGCATTTCCCCTTGTAGCTGAAGTAATGATATGTCAGGGAAAAACGAATCGCACCCTCTGTTAAAAATTTCTGCACTGTTAATAAGCTGTTTTATGTCCAGTGAAAGTTGAAGTGGTGGACGGTCATTTGGATCGTCTCCCTATCAGTGATTATGGAGATTATTAAAACGGGTAATAAGTTAGTGTCTTCCATAATAGTTTATTCCAGATGACAGAAGATACCGGCGTTGGTTCAGCATATCACATCTTATTTATGGAATTGCGACTCATTAAGGAATTGTCGTATATACAGGGTGTTTATGAAAATTTTCATATGGCCTTTTGTGTTCCAAATACTACACTTGCGTAATATGTGAAACATTTGGAATTGGTAACTTGATTTGAAATAAACACACCAGTGAGCTATGTATAAGGAAGACAGGAGAGACTAAAAAGAAAAGCAGATGGAGTTACTGAGGAAGGAGGCGAGGGATGCGTTTCTGATGATGAGGAGGAAATTTGATAACGAAGGAAATGCTCCGACTTCTTAAGTTTTTGGCTTCGTTGTCCACTGCTTCCAAAATTCTTCATGCTCAGCAGTGAGTCTGAGGATTTTTTCTGCCGAAACTGCGACTGAATGTCAAATATCGTTTTACCTATAATGTTATAACTTTAACTATATTTTTACAGATATAATTAAACGATGTTTTCATGCTTATTTACAATAAAGAAAGAAAATTACATTCGGTAAGTGCATATTTCTTGAAAGTCAGAATATGGATATAACTCGTTGTATTCAATCGTGCAAGTAGCACAATACTTAAAAATTACAAGCGCCAAAAATGCATACAAAAATATTAAGAACTTCATAATTATTTTATTACTCGACGGAAGTCTCCTATAAACGTCCTTTAAGTCAAGTGTGAACACATGAGTTACGAACCACTCGAAAGACTAAAAGTGCGAGTAGCAGAGAATGAGATATCTGCTGCATCACTGAATACATCGAGGTTTTGGGTTTCACTGAAACATTTTCTTATCCTTAAGTTGCACCTCCATGGCACGAGTCATATCTACAAGGAGAGAAGCAGTTGCAATCATAGGTCCTATTACAATAGCGGAAGATCTTGGTTGAAATACATCTTTCTCTATGTGAAAGGGTCCGTTATGGTTTCCGCTGCGCCGGTTAAAGGGCCGTTCATATGTTCTGTTGCGCTAAGAAAGTTCACTTATTACCTCATACTCCACTTACTGTAGCCAGATCGCGATGGTATTGATTCATGGGTCAAATTTCAGGGCACTGATACTGTACCCGTAAGGTACTGTGCACTCAAGTCAAATTGTAACAGGTGGTAGCAGCAATCCTACCTGACACACTTAGCAACATTCACTGTGAAGTTGGTGATCTTGTTAAATGAAGTGGCTCAACTTGCTATCCCGCTTAATGCTATATCGTTACTGTTGAAGTAGAAGGTGATGAGTCGCTGGGAAGAATAATACCTGTAAGCGGTGAACGAGAAGTTATAGTAGGTAACAACGAAATAAGCGGCCGTGGTGTTCCCCCTTCCGGCCGGTGAGGCCTTCTCTCCCGCCTCCGGAAGACAGACTACAGCCCAATGACGCATGACTTCCTTCTGCGGCAGGGGACCCTCCAATGTGTGGCGCTTGTGGCGTACAGATTACCGTGCAGCCCTGGTTAAGTGAATGTATCTAACAGTGAGACGACAAACCAGAGATTTCTTTACCAGCTGATCTTCCTTTTAAGAGACTAAGAGATGAATGTGTTACGACTTCCAAGATTTCGTAGATGCTCGATTTTCTCCCTAAGCTACACTGAAGCGGCACAGAAACTGGTATAGCCATGCGTATTTAAATACAGAGATACGTAAACAGGCAGAATACGGCGCAGCGGTTGGCAAAGCCTATATAAGACAACAAGTGTCGGGCGCAGTCATCAAAGCAGTTGCTGAAGTTATAATGGCAGGTTATCAAGATTTAAGTGAGTTTCAACGTGGTGTTATAGTCGGCGCACGAGCGATGGAACACAGCGTCTCCGACGTAGCGATGACCTGGGAATTTTCCCGTTCGACCTTTTCTCAAGTGTAATGAGAATAACAGGAATCCGCTAAAACATCAAATCACCGACATCGCTCCGGTCAGAAAAAGATCAAGAACAGAAAATACGATTGACAGACGTGCAACCCTTCCGTAAATTGCTGCAGATTTCAATGCTGGGTCATTAATAAGGGTCAGGGTGCGAACCATTCAACGGAACATCATCGATATGGGCTTACGGAGCCGAAGGCTCACTCGTGTACCCTTGATGACTGCACGACATAAAGCTTTACGCCTCGCGTGGACCCCTCAACACCGACATTGGACTGTTGGTGGCTGCAAACTTGTTGCCTGGTCGGAAGAGTTTCGTTTCAAATTGTACCAAAAGGATGGACGTATACCGGTGTGGAAACAATCTCGTGTATCTAAGGACCCTGCCTGTCGGCAAGGGACTGTTCAAGTTGGTGGAGGCTCTGTAATGCTGTTGGGCGTGTGCAGTTAGAGTGACTTTTGATCTCTTCTCCATCTACATATGACTCTGACAGGTGACACCGTCTTATCGCCTGCATCCATTCATTTCCATTGTGCAATCCGACGCACTTGGACAATTCCAGCAGGACAACGCAACATGAAACACTACTAGGATTGCTACGGAGAGGCGCCAGGAACATTTTTCTGAGTTTGAACACTTCCGCTGGCCACCAAACTCTCCAGACATGAACATTATTGTGCACATCTGGGATGCCTTGCAGTGTGCTGCTCAGAACAGATCTCCACCCCCTCTTACGTATTTATGGACAGCCCAGCAGTATTCATGGTGTCAGTTCTCTGCAACACTGCTTCAGACGTTAGCTGAGTTCATACCACGTCGTGGTGGATGTACGCACTTCCGTGTGCTGGCGGAGGGCCTACACAATACCAGGGAGGTGTACCACTTTTTTGGCTCTTCAATGTATAAACGACGCGGAGAGCTCATTAAGTGAACAACACATATTTTTCTCAAACAGTTTCAGAATTTGTTGTGGGACGTCGTGGGACGTCGTGGAATATAACCACTTCAGCCCATACAGTATCATGAAATTCCTTTAAGTGGCCGCGCTGTACATATCTTTCAAAATGGCGTCTGCAACGAAGATGCGCTCCAAGCAGAAAACTGTCGGTCGGTTTCTTTTGGCGGGAAGCAAGGGCGTAGCAGAAATTCATATGCGCTTCCGGAATTTCAACGGAGGTCTTGCAGTGAACAAAAACACGATGAGTCGTGGTGCAGGACTCCTGACATCATTGTAACAAGGTCGCACAGGCCTGTCGGATCTCCCGCGTGGCGGGCTGCCGCACGTAGTTGTGACTCTTACAGTGATGGAACGTATAGACGATCTCATTCGAGGTGATCGAGGCATCACAGACATCTCGCTGCACAATTTGACGTGTCTGATGGTAGTGCTGACAATCATGTCCACCAGTTGGGGTACTCAAGGGTGTATGCCCGCTGGGTTCCTTGGCGCGTAACGAAAGACCAGAAAGAGCAAAGACGGCCTGGGCGTTACAATTTCTGTCAGTCATCATCACATGCCATGAAACATGGCTTCGTCACTCCGAATGGGAAACAAAGTGGCCATCGATGGAGTAAAAATGTAAATGTCGTGTGACTTCGGTCTCTATTCGGGTAGATGCAAGTCTTTCGATTTGATGCCACTTCGGCGACTTGCGCGTCGATGCGGATGAGATGAGGAAGATTAGAACAACACAACACCCAGTCCCTGAGCGGAGCATCGAACCCGGGCCCTTAGGATTGACGTTCTGTCGCGCTGACCACTCAGCTACTGGGGGCGGACATACTTCGAGTGATATCTCCGAAGAAAAAGTTCAAAGCCGTCAACTCATCCGGTGAAGTTATGGCGAGGGTCTTTTGAGACTCTGAAGGCGTTATTCTTTTCGAAGACCCCCCCCAAGGCGTAACGCTCAACTCTGAATTGTACTACCATCAAGGAACTGAAGAAACCTCAACACGTTCGTCGCACAAAAATGCAAACACAGTCCTTCTCCATGACAACGTGAAACGTCCCCTTAGAAAAATTAAACATGACTGTGCTTAAACTAACACACAATACTTTTTCAGCACAACGCAATCTGACTTTCAATAATCCCTACAAAAGAATGGCCATGACTAACATTAACCTATAACTTTCACAAATCACTTACCTCAAAAAATCTTCGATACTCGAACTACTGCAATACAGAGAGCGCCACTACTGCCAGCTAAATAAAAGATTCAAACTACGGAAGGCACTAACTACTGATAGGCATAGTTAGCAAATGAAAAATTTTAATAGAGAACAAACAATGTATTTACCATAATAGTCATAATATATATATATAGCAGTTCATGACATCATCTTACAAATGTAATGTTTCTGATGGACACACGTCCAGATCATCCGCTCTCAAAAATCCGCCATCTCGGTTCCCCACATCCACCACTGCTGGCGGCTCACCTCCAACTGCGCAACGCTACGCGCTGTTAACATCCAGCTGCCCAACACTACAATAGCCAACAACAATGCAAACCAGCCACAGACTCCACACAGCACGGCCAGCGATTTTCATACAGAGCGCTACGTGGCGTTACCAATAAAGAAACCTAAACAGCCTACTTACATAGCCCCCATGCTCCCCACAAAAAATTTTACAAATTGTTTTGGGCAGTGGCCAATAATGATTTGATAAAATTTTTCATAATTACAATAACAAAGATATCAAATGCACACACTTATTGATACAGTGTTGTTCTAAAGCTAAAATTTTCTCACAGTCCATAAAGACAGTCCTGATCATTCATCACAGTAAAATTGCAGTGTTTTTTTTTCTCAAAGTCTGAGCAGTAAAAGAGAATGCACACGGAAGTAGTGGAATTCCATCCAGTCTTGAAGAAGTAGTGTTTTCCTTCCAACGGAAAGACAGTGCTGACTCTTGACATGCAGACAGGTAATGGGCCACAACAGAGCAAACCCACAGCAGATTCAGTCGAAGTTTTGAACAATATTGGTAGGTAGGTCATCACAGAGCAGACCCACTGGAGTCCTGGTACAGAATATGGTATTGGTGGGCCACCAGAGGTGCAGACCCACTGCGGTCCCTGTAGAGAAGGCCAGCAGCCATCTGTTGTGACTGTGTGGGTGCACAATCACCATTGAAGAGTCTTGTGGATAATATAGCAAGTCCATAAACCACCACTTGTGCACTCACAAAGTTTTTTTTTTTTTAATTGTCCTTAGAACCAGCAATGCTGTTAACCAGTCCCTCGCTGAATAATTAACACACGTCCAAACACTGACAGTCCTCTTTCTTTCACATCTTGTGCGTATACTATGACCAACAGAAATATGTGCAGTGAAATGAATGCTTACAAGTTACTTAATTTGATGAACTGGTGTCAATTACAATTTTATAACATGAGAATACAATAACAAAGTACAAAATACATCATTTACATCATTAAAGAACATAACAGTACAGATAACATTTGTAGTAATACGGGCTTTACAAAAGAATCGGAATAACATATACATCAGTGTTACAGGAATTATGACATAAGTACATACATAAAAGATCTGAATAACTTTTGAAACAACAAATTCACACATGAGCAACAAAACAGAACAGATAAATAATGTCTAAACATCTTTACAAAGTAAATAACATAGTATTAGAAAAATTCTACAACATAACTCACATCAGCTAAACACATAAAGACAGGAAAAACACAAATACACGTAGCATAATAACACAGAAGTACAGGACAGGGTTTGTTTTCAGTGTGACATTTGGTACAGCAGTCCAACCCAAAACATCATTCTGTAGATCTTTCCTCTTATTTCAACATTTGTTTCCACCAAAAAAAATCCTATCCAAGCATGCTTTCTGTATTCTGTTCACATCCTCTTTCAAAAATAGTTTTTCTCCACTGTACACTACTTTTTTTGCCAAACCATTATCTTATAGCTTCTCAATGCATTTCTTCCAATTCATCACAACTCGTCATCTTATATAGCCTACCCCATCTTAAGCTAACTTAAATCTACTGAGCTCAGATGCTAAACTAAGGGACGACTCAATGCAGCAGCACAAAACAATTAACACAAACAGCAATGACAAAAAAATGGAAATTGGCAAAGCAAGCAGAAGTATATATAAATTAGCAATGCAATTGCAATATTACAACTAATATAAGGCAATGTGCAGCAACAAGAAAAATAAATCAGTAGTAAAACTGGCTTAACAGAGTAATACAAAGTGAAATTCAGTAGCACTATGCCTTCAAACAGCAGCAGCAAAGGCAATAACTTATATCTAAACATGACATAGCTCAAGCAGAAAAAATAGTACACTAAAGACAACAATTCAGATAAGGGAAATGTCTATTCACAGCTTAATATCTATGTCATTAAAGTGGTCCACCACAAGAAGTTATTCTACCAAAAATAAAATTACCAAGTAGTTGAAAAGAAAATTCCGTATGCAATTCCTGTGAAGGGAAATGTCTTTTTGTGCTCCTTCGTTTTCTTGAAGTAGATCATAAAGTTATTATTTACTGGATCTGTAGGCATAAAATATTTATATTAGTACATCTATAAAATTTTATTTTAACCAATGCTGCAGTGGAGCTAGATACTGTATATTACACAAAATGAGCAATCTCTCAGCTACAAAGACAATAGATATAAAATGTTTCTCATCATTTCATTAGGCATTTCAGTAAATATCATAAATTACGAGCTCCACAGTGTAATCATATCTTTTCAAGTTTGGGCGTGTCGTATTTGCGATGCTTTCTACAAAGAAATGTCAATAGGGAGGATAATGGCCTCCTTTTTTCTCCACCTGTGCCTCTGAAAGGCACACACTAATGGCTTTTTTCCAGGCGACTGTCACGCAGCTGGGTGCCCACGACGTATTATGTGAAGGTGGTCACTTAACTTTCTTACTGAAATATTTACGACACCAGTTTGCACTACAGTGACAGTCTCATATAAAATTTCACAGGTCGAGAATTTGCTTTACAAATGTGTAGAAACAAAATCCTTTAAATATAATAGTATCCAAAAAATTTTCGTCGGCGTTGTGATACATTCACGCATTTACACACATTTCATAACTCTTTAAAGTACGATTCTTGGTTTCCATCATCCTTTTTCACAAGTCAGAGTCCCTAACCGCTACTCCTTATTCCTTACCTTATTACACATATACATATTTATCAACACGTCTTCAATATTTCGTTATAATAAATACATAACATAATCAGATTTCTCATATAGCATCATCTCATTGATCATAAACATACCTCAACAGCTTGTTGCACATTTTTGCAGAATCTGGAATTACAGTTAACTTGGAAAAGTCCGAATTCGGTAGGACAAAGGTGAAGTTTTTGGGACATATTATTTCTTCTGAAGGCATTCAGCCGGATCCTGAAAAATTAGAAGCAATCAGGGCCATTCTTTTGTAGGGATTATTGAAAGTCAGATTGCGTTGTGCTAAAAAAATATTGTGTTTCAGTTTAAGCACAGTCATGTATAATTTTTCTAAGGGGACGTTTCATATGACAACCCTGCAAGGATTTCGCATTGGGTGTCGCCCAATGTGAAATCCTGGTAGGCTCGCGATATGAAACGTCCCCTTAGCAAAATTATACATGACTGTGCTTAAACTGACACACAATATTTTTTTAGCACAACGCAATCTGACTTTCAATAATCCCTACAAAAGAATGGCCATGACTAACATTAACCTATACCTTTCACAAATCACTTACCTCACAAAAATCTCCATTACTCGAACTACTGTAATACAGAGAGCGCCACTACTGCCAGCTAAATACAAGATTCAAACTACGGAAGGCACTAACTACTTATAGGCATAGTTAGCAAATGAAAGATTTTAATAGAGAACAAACAATGTATTTACTTTAATAGTCATAATATATATAGCAGTTCATGACATACATTCTTACAAATGTAATGTTTCTGATGGACACACGTCCAGATCATCCGCTCTCAAAAATCCGCCATCTCGCTTCCCCACATCCACCATTGCTGGCGGCTCACTTCCAACTGCGCAACGCTACGCGCTGTTAACATCCAGCTGCCCAACACTACAATAGCCAACAACAATGCAAACCAGCCACAGACTGCACACAGCACAGCCAGTGATTTTAATACAGAGTGCTACGTGGCGTTACCAATAAAAAAACCTAAACAGCCTACTTACAAACGCAAGGCTGAAAATCGTGAGTGAAACAGAGGCGACGCAAAAGGAATTGATACCACACATCAAAGTATTAATCCACATGTAGGAAATGTAAGCGACTGATTGTAATTTTAAGTGAAATTACTTTTAGGCGTTTGTCGCGGACTATTTTAGCATTGCCTTGAGCGCCCTAAATCCACACACACACACACACACACACACACACACACACACACACACACACTTGAAAACAATTCCTGACAGAAGAGGAAAAGGTTCAAATGGTTCAAATGGCTCTGAGCACTATGGGACTTAACTGCTGTGGTCATTAGTCCCCTAGAACTTAGAACTACTTAAACCTAACTAACCTAAGGACATCACACACATCCATGCCCGAGGCAGGATTCGAACCTGCGACCGTAGCGGTCGCGCGGTTCCGGACTGTAGCGCCTAGAACCGTTCGACCACTCCGGCCGGCAAGAGGAAAAGGAAACGAAAGGAAACTTGAGAGGGTATGTGATCTTTCTTCACTGGCTACGATAAGTCACATTTAGCAAGAACTAAGCAGTACGGGCCCACTTTCTATTTCGACGTTGTCCAACTTACAGCCTGGACGCGTGTACTGATCCGGTTCGGAACGGTGTCATATAGCCATTGTAGCCTCCCCTGAGGCAAGCTGACACACAATTTTTGTAAATGGTCAGTGGTATCCTGGTTACTGGGCCTGGGACGAAGTCGACGTCTGAGCTGATCGTCCACGCATTCTTTCAGGTTTAGACATGACATATTGCTGGATCCACGAGTAACTCGACATCACGCAAACCACATGAAACAGAGAATTATCAGGATCAGGGAAACGATATGTAAGGATATCCTTTTGGCAATATACATTTATTTTCTTTAAAGTAACACCAGATCTCCTTCATGATCAACAGCTAGCTGGCAGTAGGTTGTGTTCCAGAAATGAACAGCATAGAGAGACAGAAGTGATGACTTTTTCTGCAGGACCTGATCATCATTTTGCAGGACAGTGCTCAAGCACGTACAGTGCAAGCTGTTACTGATTTGTTTGACTGATGGGGCTGCTAATTGCTGTACCACCTACTGCACTCCCCTGACTTAAGCCCTTGTGAGTTCAACTCGATTTCTAAACTGGTGGAAACACTTCACGGCATTCGCTTCAGACGTGCTACAAATTCGTCGGGCAGTAGACCGTGAAGCACATATGGCACTGCTAAAAGTATCCTACGACTTCCACATCGCTGGCAACGGGTTATACACAATGCAGGTGACTACTTTGAAGGTCAATAAAACTTTGAAACACATATCTATTTTGTATGATCTGTAAATAAATAGTTGACGCTATTAAAGATCCAACCCTCGTAATAATAGTAATAATAATAATAATAATAATACACTATCACATGCAGTTTATACCAGTAAATGTTAAATACTAATCAGAGTCTGAATTTCATGTATCAATGTCATCTGATAACTGCCATTATATATAATTTTAAACTATATCGTGTACTCTACAGACATCATACGTAGTTATAACGAACATAGAAACATTTTATACTCAATATTAAACTTTTAAATTATATCTGGAATTTAACTCATTGTACATGTATGGGAATTGTATCGTTTTAGACTGCGAGAGAAGTCACGTTTTGTGTGTATATTACAATAGTCACACTGGCTACAGTTAACGTGTCTGTTTTCAGAGGTCTGTGCTGCAAGTTTAATGTTTCGTAATTATTTCAGTTCCCACTCAACGTGAACGTTTTACATTTCAGTTAACTAACTTGCCTGAACAGATTTGATGGTGCCGGCCGAAGTGGCTGTGCGGTTCTAGGCACTGCAGTCTGGAACCGCGAGACCGCTATGGTCGCAGGTTCGAATACTACCTCGGGCATGGATGTGTGTGATGCCCTTGGGTTAGTTAGGTTTAACTAGTTCTATGTTCTAGGGGACTAATGAACTCAGAGGTTGAGTCCCATAGTGCTCAGAGCCATTTGAACCAAGATTTGATGGTAGTTGTGATGTTCGGAGTCGTTGTTAATGTTTTTCTTATTGTTTCCCGTCTACCATCAGAGACTTATTTTTGAGATGCTCACACCTCAGGCTGGTTACAGTGGGCTGTTAACAGTACATCTCTGGACTCCTCTGCCATAGCTTAGTTCAGATGTCCCGCCTACAGATTTTCTAAATGCTCTGAAACTTAATACACAGAAGATTCCACGCCAAAGAATAGTTCGAAGTTCATTACACCTCTCATAGAAAACATGGAAGGATCCTGGAATTACTTCAATTAGGTATTTTGCAAACACACACTGGTAGAAATAGAAATAATGAAAACCCTTATTATTATGTATGTCTGTCTGATTGATGGGGTGCAAATTTGTTGAAAACTTCACTTTCCACCATGTCTGTACTACGCCCTCACAGATAATAAAGACGCAATTTCTCCCTGGTACGATACTTACTCATTAAGATAAACAGTTCGTTCATTTGCTATCATCCACGTACGCTTCTCTCTTCACTGATGAACAGGAAAACTTTTAACTTCACTATCCGTTACCTTCACCGCCTTCTGGATATGCGTCCGCAGTCTTTCAATAAGTTTTACTAACGCAGTGTCTCTACTTACAGTTCATCGCCCCTTAATAACAAGACGCCATTACCGTCTGCGACAACAGATGTCGATAGTCGGCAGTTTCTCAAACTAGCATCAGTTTAACCTCTTCTCGTTGCAATATTTCCTTCCGCGCTCTTCTCGACCCGACTTTGTCTCAACAGTGCTCTGCAATATTTCTTCCTTCCACTTGCATTAACCGTTCCTCCACTAAAGTACCACCATCAACCTCACATCATTTTTCTACTATCACATATCTTCTTCTCTTACCTGGAGTATTAAACACGGATATTAGCTTTGACCTAAGGGACACAGCTTTTAATTATATTTATCACAAAATTTACATTGTATGTCTTCAGCGCACTAACGTTACACAAATGTAAAATAAAAGGAGTACATTTACGAATAAACTTCCATACATTCGGATAAATTCATTAATATTTTTAAGTTTGTATCAACGAAAGTCGTTAAATGCCTGTGGAGTAAGCTTACATTGGAAACAGAGATAATTAGCAAAACAGCTTGTGCTTTTCATTTTGTTGTTTCATAGCCTAAGCAGAAACCATGCTTAATGACTACTGCCTGTTCGTGGCGAAACTCATTCGATTAGCCAAGAGCGAATGAAGTTCTATTAAGACGCCTCCTTATATAAAATCCACTGATCCCTGACGCACGGTTGCCTACTCCGGCGAGAAAGAAAAGTGTGCTCCTTGAAGCGTAAGGACATCACAATGCCACACGACAGCATTTCCTCCTTCACCCGCTGTTAGGTGGACAGCATGATAGCTTGTTCTCATGGATATCAATTAACACTTTCGATACCACTGTCAAATTAACAAACAGAAGTTGCGTAAGACGAAAATCTCAGTCCCACACTCCTTGTTTTCTGACGGCAGGTGCAGATGTGGAAGAAAAACGTTGTGTTTGGTCACTTTTGTAAGGAGCTGGAGGGGGGATGGTGGTTGTTAATCACTCTTCCAACGCCATCACCCGAATTCAAAATAAAGCGTAGTATAGGTCTAATACAAACCACGAGGTGTCCTCTCCTTAGCACAGTGGGTGCATTTCGACAATGTCTGTTGGCAAATTTCGGCTAATACACCATTATCAAGTGTTAGTTGATGTCCATCAGAATAAGCAATCACGCTGTCCACCTAACAGCGGGCGAAGGCGGAAATGGTATCGTTTCGGAAATGTGTGGCATCGTGATGTCCGTACGCTTCAAAGAGCACATTTTTCTCTCTCGCCTGAGTAGGTATTCGCGCGTCAGGGACCAGCGGCGTACATATAAGGAGGCATCCTAATAGAACTTCATTCAGTCTTGGCTAATCGAATTAGCCTCGCCACGGACAGGCAATAGTCATTGAGCGTGGTTTCTACTTAGGCTGTGAAATAACAAAAGGAAAAGCACTTGGTGTTTTGTTTTGTACGGACCATAAGAAAAGAAAGGGAACTGTAGGTAAGGTGTACACAGACTACTAAAAAGAATGAAATAAATTGTAGTGACCATGACCAATACTAAAGTGCTCTACAAGACTTAAGGATGAGATAAATAAAGTAACCCGTCGTAGTAACAACTCTGTGGGAATTAATGGAATTGTGAGAGAATGTTGCCAGATGTCTCCCGGTCATGGAGACGTCACATGAAGTGGGACCAGCGCATGACTGTAGCTCCCAATAAGGCTGGCTCCGCCACATGACGCAGTTGGAGGAATGGGAAAAGACAGTGTCGGAATTAGCGAGCATGTATGGTGCACTCCGGTGGTGGTGTTCTTCACAACATGGTCCAGAGAGAATAGCTACATGACTTCACAAGGCGAAGAATCATCAAAAAACTACGAAGAGGACAAAACATGACAAGTGTATGAAAGCAGTTTGGTATTTCTCACAGCATTGCTTCACTTGCATGGGAAGCGTTCCCAACCACCGTCACTCCTGCCTAATGGAGAGGAGGAGATCGGCCACGGTCAACTACGGCTGCAGATGTAAGAAATGCAACCTCACAATCGACAGTTGCACGGAGATTGCATGGAGGTAGTCTCTTTGCCCCACGACCAGAACATTGTGTTCTGTTGACATCTGCATCAGCGTTTGTGATGTTGACAAGGGTGCAGGGCCTGGACCAAAGAGGACAGTGGTCGCATCCTCTTCCTGGATGAGTAAAGATTCAGCCTGGGTAGCGATTCCGGACGTAACTTCATATGGCGAGAGGCGGGGAATAAGTAATTCATTGTCGAATATGATCGCTTTGGTGGTCCAGGAGTTTTGGTGTAGGGAGGGTCAACGAGTATTGCGTCGGCGTACTGACCTTCCAATCTGCAATGGCCTGCCCGTCCCCCAACTTAAATTCCATCGGGCCCGAGTGGGATGTGAACAGGAGGGGTTGACGTATTACAGCGCGTTGACGTGCATGAACTACACTCCAGCGGTTGTCAATCGCACTGCTGGCGGAATGTGACGTCCTACCACAAGATGTCAAAAATGATTCAAATGGCTCTGAGCGCTATGGGAATTAACTTCGGAGGTCATTAGTACCCTAGAACTTAGAACTACTTAAACCTAACTAACCTAAGGACATCACACACATCCGTGCCCGAGGGAGGGTTCAAACCTTCGACCGTAGCGGTCGCGCGGTTCCGGACTAAAGCACCAAAACCGCTCGGCCACAACGGCTGGCTCCACAAGTTATCCTTACCAATCTAGTGACCATCGTGGGAACACGTTGCCGAGCACACAGTGCCGTCCGTTGCTCACCCTATTAAGAGCTTCGTCGCACCATTTGTAATGCCCATCATGGATGGGGCTGAATTAGTAATTATTGTTTTTCAATAAAAGTGTCATTTCAGTTCACCTCATTGCGTATTTATTTCAATTATTTCTGTGCTGTATTACATGGTAGCTGTTCGTTTTATGCATGTCCCAATTTTCACCGAGCTATTTTACTTGTCAGTGACAAGTCCTTGAGTTCTAGCACAACAGTTTACATTGGTTAGACGGGCCATTGTGTCGACTTAATATTTCAGGTTGTGTATGTTTTTACAGCCAAGACTGTCTTCAGGGTGCATTTTCCGAAGAACCGCCCCTCTGTTCAGAATACAGAGAACAATTTATGATTTGCACCAAAGTATCATTTTCTCAGTTTATTTCTGATATTAGAGGTTTACAGAAACATGAAGAAGAAGTCTAAGAGAAGTTTATGTGAATAGAGTGAATTACTAAAGCGTATTTTTTGCTGTACAACAATGTACAACTGTCGCTTTCCTAATGTGATTACTGTCTACAGGCATAGAGTGTTCACTTTCACATTTTTCCCTACTCGTGAAGGACATGGTAAGCACTCCACTGCCTGCTGACTGTTTCACTAAGTTTATTCTCTGCTACTGGTTCTTTTATCATACAGAGCAGGATTGTTTTTGTTTTACGTAGAATATCTTCATGGCGCTTAAAATTTCTATAGATTGTATCGTTATTTTTTTAGCTATCATGATTAAATTCTTTTAAACGTGGCCCTGCAAGCTGTTGGTGCAGTTATGACACCTAGCGGCTGTTGTCCAGTGCGCTACTCTCCTGCCGTCTTGATTTCACCGCAGTTACATCTCAACAATCCCATCAGTCGGCAACTTGCATATGAAGTCTGAACATGCTGGACGTCATACGGTGCTTATTACTTCTGAACGTGCTATAAGTATTCCGCAATTGATTTCAAATGACCGTCTCCGTTATTGTTTTTATTCCTTGCGCTATTTTTACATATAGATTTTCAGGTATGTTAATCTGGCCTTTGTTTAATACCCGTCTCGTTTGACATCACCGTGTGGTATAGTGTTACCCTATATCGTTTACACTACACATGTATTTGTATTTATATTGTTCTATCATAAAACAGCTCTGAAGATGGTGATAAAAGAACAAACGGTAAAAAATTTGATATATGTTTGCCGATAACTACTCGAATTGAACAAAATTAAATATAACATACGAAGAAAATTCCGCAAGGTTACATTTAAATTTTCCTAAAAGTTTTTCGTGTATTCTGGAATGACTTAAATTAGATGCTTCATACTTCTCCTAAGTGCTTCGTTTAACTAGAAGAAAGTATCGCTTAGTCAGTTAAAATATGACCAAGACAGTGAATTATTAATTTCATTTAAGGGTCGGGACATCAGTCTACTCCAAATTGCCTCATTCTATTAATACGTGTAATATGTCTATGCTCTTCACGGAAATGCTGCTGGATACGATCGTCTTCACTATACGATATTTCAGCGATCGATCTGGCCGTCATCTTCAGGTGCGATCGCTAGTACACAATCACGCCGGAACTGAATGAACATCAGAAAAGGCGGCTCCTTTATACCCCTCGTCTGGTCCATGCGGCTAGAAGCGGAAGAGCTGCCCTAGAGAAGTGAAGAATTGCAGCGCCGCCGCGGTACAAACTGGCGAAAGTGATAAATCGGAAATTAGAATGTAGCGGGTCGGAAAACCAGACCGTTTTTATTTCATATCCGTTAAAATATGGTTCCATATCTTGCTTAAAGGAAAACCTTTATCTCTATTACTAATGTCAACAGATGATCGTATTTTGATGGATTCCTTGAGTACACAATCCCAGCAACGAGAAGCCGGTGAACCGTGCGTGGTTCGTGTTCCCTCCATCATGTATTTTACACCTTGTTTTTAATGTACTTCCACCTCATTACGTTAATTTAAATTACAGTCACTGAGTTGCTGCTTTGCCTGACCGTGAGTGGCTTTAGCAGCACGTGTTGTTGATATGTCCCCTCTCGTAGTTTCTTTGCTCAACTGTTATGACTTCCTTGTCGTTGTCTGTCGTAAGCGAGTTCGGTTTGGGAGTTCGGGTCGCGAGTTCGGGCTGCCAGTCAGTTGGAACGCGTCTGGAGCGCAGTCCGCACCTGCCAGTCGAGAGTTGCAATTCGGCACTAGTGCAGTCGGGTTGAAGCAGCAGTGAGGTCTGCGTCGACATGGCTCGCCCGACCATTGCCGCCACGCATCACTTGAGCCGGGCCACGGTCTTCGTTGATCGTCGGTCGGTCGTCCTACCGGACGACGCGTCTTGGCCCGCCGATCGTTCGTGAGTGGGCTGTGAGTGTTTTTCGACTCCCGATTAGTCTTCGTGTGTGTATTTCGTGTTGGGTATCGTTCAGGTCTTCGTGCAAGTGTTTGTCAGACTGTGTGTGTAGTCGGCGTTACTTTCCTGACGACTATTTTAGATGTTGTCGGCATTCCAAGAAGAGTCGGTCGGTTTCTGCGGACCAGGGAAGTTATATTCGCGCAGTGCAGTTGGCTGGGTCCGCTAGCGGTCCCTGCGCAGTGTCGGATTGTGTGTGGAGCTGTCCGATCGCTACGAGCTTCGTGGTTCATCGACCCAGGACGTCAAAGTTGAGTAGTGGTTTCAACTACCCAAGCCGCGTCCATTCATGTTGTGGTGGTTCGTTTCGGTGGTTCGCTGTTGGGGAGGTTTTCCTGTAAGCAACACTGAGTGTTTCTATTGCTTAAATTAAGCCGCCACGCGGTGCAGTTAACTATATTGGTTGACTACAATTCGAGTGCACCAGCTAAATTTTCCGCCTTATGGCCGTTTGTGTTCTGGTTACCTGCTCTGGCCACTGACGTAAATTCAGGCATTTTTCGTTTTGGGTGAAGTTATCTATATTACCGAATTTTAAATTCAAGTGTACCAGCGGAACTGTCTGCCTTGTGGCCGTTAGTGTTCCGGTTACCTGCCCTGGCCACTAACGTAATTTCAGGAAGCGTCCTTCCCTCACGTGTTGTCGCTGTCCAACATGGTGTGTAGTTTTGACAGCGAATACATACTTCATTGTGGATTATCACGTTCGTAACCTTTTGTGTTTGAGTTCTCATGAACTGATTGATGGCAAGCAAGTCGTCTCACCTAAGTAAACTCTCGCGGTTCTAGGCGCGCAGTCCGGAACCGTGCGACTGCTACGGTCGCAGGTTCGAATCCTGCCTCGGGCATGGATGTGTGTGATGTCCATAGGTTAGTTAGGTTTAAGTAGTTCTAAGTTCTAGGGGATTAATGACCACAGCAGTTGAGTCCCATAGTGCTCAGAGCCATTTGAACCATTTTGAACCTAAGTAAACGAGGGCAGACCGACCTCCCTGGAGGCTTCTCAGTGCCGTTGTCTTTATTGTCTTTCCAACCTGTGTTTAATTATTTGTTTTTAGCTACTTAAAAATTTAAGGCTTGTGGTTACATTTTTTTAAAAATTTTGGAAAATTAGTTGTGGGCTTTCAGCCTTGCAACCTTATTTTTAAAATTATCTTTCAAGCTTAAACATAGCGGCCTTCTGCTTTTAAAAGATTATGGTATTATGTTTTAAAATTTTGAAACTTAATTGTGGCCTTCAGCCATTTGTATGGTACCTTCCATATGTTTGTTCTATATACTTTACCTTGAGGCTTTCCACCTAACTGTGACATATGTTTTTCTTTAATTATTTTATTTGCTATTTTAACTTCATTTGTATCTTGTTGATTTTTAAGATTTCTTGTTTGGAGGCCTTGAGCGGTGAAATAGTTGAATTTGGTAAAGGTTCGGCTATCTGCCGCTTTGGTTGTAAATGTGTTATTAAATTACAATAAATTACAATTAGAAGGTGAAACTGATCCCAACCTTATTTGGCCTTTTCCACAATCCTAGTTACCTCTTCTGCCCAGCGGGTTTAGCGGCGTCTCAGCCGGAGCAATGATTTGCGTGTCTTTAAACGACATGTTATGCTCTTCATTGAGACAATGTTCGGCGACGGCAGATTTTTCAGGCTGGAACAAACGAATGTAACGCTCATGTTCCACACATCGGTCATGAACAGTGCGAATAGTCTGTCCAGTATAGGTCTTTTCACAAAGGCAGCGAATTTTATATACAGGCTTTCTTAATCCCTAATCATGTTTAACAGATCCATACAGGACTCTAGTCTTGGCCAAAGGCAAAAGAACACTTTCAATATCATATTTCTTGAGAAATCTAGAAATTTTTGAAGAAATACTTGTAGCAAAGGGTAGAAAAGCAAGTGATTTACTAGTATCTGGTGCTTTTTTGATGGTCCAAACAATCACGTTTGGGATCAGTTACATGGTCGAATTTGCTCGAGACGCTAGCGTCCTACATCATTAACATCTCTGGATTCGGATATTGAGGAAGGATAAACTGCAATTCGTCTACGGACATTCATCCGGTATAAAAGCGAAGGCTGGAGACACTAAATATTAATAAACAGAAATATGTGTCCGGATACTTTTGATCAAATAGAGTATCCGTCTGTCAACGTCGTCTCACTCTGTGCTCTCGGAGGAGTTTATTACATGGCAAAGCAACAAGCTCTAAATTATCGTGATCAACGTAACGACTGATTGTATGCAATATACGGGGTGTATCATAATTAATGGCGTAAACGCCTACAGTTGAAAATACACGATACTAGAAGCAAAAAAGTCTCAGTAAACATAGGGTTGAAATTGCATACCTTAAGATCTACGAGCAATTTTTCATCTTCGATACTATGAAACAAATCTCTTCTACTGCAAGCTCTTTGCTTTCCATATTTTGGGAAGTAGCAGTATGGACCAAAACAAGAAAAAAAAGTCCAGTAAACGTGTGCTCTAAAATGCATACCTTAAAAGCTACGAACACTTGTTCATTAGAAGAGTTATGTTTCAAAGTAGCGAAGATGAAAAAGTGCTCATAGCTCTTAACGTATAGAATTTATATCACGTGTTTACTGGACATTTTTTTCTTGTTTTGGTCCATACTGCCACTTCCCAATCCCCCTGCCGGTTTGGGGGTAAGAATAGGCCCGCGGTATTCCTGCCTGTCGTAAGAGGCGACTAAAAGGAGTCTCCAACGTTTCGGCCTTCTGTGATGGTCCCCTCTTGGGTTTGACCTCCTTTTTTGTACCCTCTTGGTGGTAGCCCCCTGACCACGCAGGGATCGCACTACAGATGCCAGAGCTGTTTCCTCCCCACACATGCCAAGGAGTATGTGCCCATCTTGTCTGGGGTACGGGGACTCCGGGCAACGGGATATCGGCCAGGTACCCGTTGCTTTGGCTGGGTGGCGCCCTTGGGGAGAGCCCTCGTTCGGAGTAGGTGGCATCTGGGCGGATGTGGCGCAATGAAGCGCAATAAATCACACCAAGCTGGTGGTCACACGGCCACCAGCGTCTCTAAGCGAGGCAGAGTAGACTTTGATGCTGCGCAATATGACCCTCAGTCGTTCCCCTCGTTGGCTGCGCCATGGGAGGGACGTAGATCTAGTGCCAAGCGGGAGCCTTACGTACCACAATACCTTGTTTGCAGCAGGACTGATGGTGACTCCTTTCTTACGACGAAGCCTCTGTTTCTTGTGGAACACCTGGAGGATAAGTTTGGGGAAGTGGCAGGGTTGTCTAAAATGAGGAATGGGTCCATCCTCCTCAAGACGTCCTCCCCAGCCCAGTCACGAGCGTTGCTCTTGTCTGATAAGCTGGGTGACGTCCCTGTTATCGTCACTCCCCACAGTAGCTTAAATATGGTCCAGGGGATTATTTACCATCGTGACCTCTTGTTACAGTCCGATGACGAGCTGAGAGCCGACTTGGAACGACGTGGTGTCCATTTTGTCTGTCGTGTACATCGAGGACCCAAGACTAACAGGGTGGCCACCGGTGCCTTTATCTTGGCCTTCAAGGGTGATGTCTTGCCCGAGAAGGTCAATGTAATGGTTTACCGTTGTGACGTCAAGCCCTACATCCCTCCCCCGATGCGGTGCTTCCAGTGCTGGAAGTTTGGGCACATGTCCTCCCGTTGCCCATCCAGCGCCACAAGTCGAGATTGCGGACGCCCCTCTCATCCCGATTCTCCATGTGCGCCTCCGCCCGTATGTGTCAACTGTGGGGAACACCACTCTCCATGCTCGCCGGATTGCCCCGTTCGTCATAAGGAGCGGAAGATAATGGAATTTAAGACCCTGGACCGGCTTACTTATCGAGAGGCAAAACTGAAATTTGAAAGGATGTATCCTGCTTCCCTTCGGACATCTTATGCTGCAGCTACGTTATCGTGGCCCACGCGAGCAGCGGTTGTTGCCTCCTCTGTGCGGCCTTCAGTGGGCCCTTGGGGCCGTGCATCTCTGTCTGCCCCCTTGTGTCTGGGGACAAGCCTTCCTCTGTTGCCCCCTTAGCAGTTGGGGGCAAACCCTCTTCTGTCGCTCCCCCCATGCTTACTTCGGGAGTGACATCTGCTCCACAACCGGGGGGCTCGATCCCTCCCCCTTCCTTCTTCGCCGTCGTTGCCTCTGCCGGTTCCTCTCTCGCGGAAGGGGTCCCTCGGGGCTCTCCCTTCCTCCGTTTCTTCTCCTACCCAGCCAGATGTCAGCCAGAGGCTAAAGGTTCCGCCACCTGCTGGTCGTAGGGCTTCTGCGTCGTCGTCGTCAGCCTCCGACGCTCCTTCAGAGCAGCTCTCCCAGCCCTCTCACCCTAAGGGCCGATGCGAGAAGAAGGAACGGAATGTGTCCAAGAAGAAGGATGATCCGGCGGTTTCAGTACCGCCTGCTGTACATAGTCCTGGCTCCGGGGATGAGGCGGAGATCCTCGCCTCTGCCGCAGATCTCACCCTCACGGAACCCTTGGGGGCCTTTCCTATGGACACACCTGACTCTCCTCTGGTGGTGGCAGTTGGCTCTGAGACGCCGTCTGCCTCTTAGTCGCATTCACACCCTCCCAGTCCCTTCCTGCTTCCATTCTCCAGTGGAACTGCGGTGGTTATTTCCGCCACCTCCATGAGCTCCGGATGCTTCTGAGTGTTTCCCCTGTTCTCTGCATTGCTCTGCAGAAAACTTGGTTTCCTGCAATGCGGATTTCCTGCAATGCGGACCCCCACCCTTCGCAGTTATCGAGGATACTATAAGAACTGTGCTGCCTGTCAAAGAGCGTCAGGTGGGGTTTGCCTCTTTGTTCACCACTCTGTCTGTAGCTCGCCAGTACCCCTTCAGACGCCTTTAGAGGCAGTTGCTGCCAGGGTTGAGCTCTCGCCGGCTATTACTGTTTGCTCTGTTTACATTCCTCCCGATGGGGAGCTCCCCCAACATGTCTTGGCTGCGCTGCTGGCTCAACTCCCGCCAGCATTGCTGCCTCTGGGCGATTTCAATGCCCACAACCCTCTATGGGGTGGGACTGTCCCTGATGACCACGGTCGGACCGTGGAGCATTTGTTGGCTCAGCTCGACCTTAGCCTCTTGAACACCGGTGCTCCCACGTATTTCATTGTGGCCCATGGCTCGTTCTCGGCCATCGATCTCTCTCTTTGCAACCCCGGACTTGTCCCATCCCTCCACTGGAGGGTGCACCCTGACCTGTGTGGTAGTGACCATTTTCCCATCTATTTGTCACTGCCCCAGTGTCATTCTTCTGGGCGCCTGCCCTGCTGGGCTCTCCTCAGGGCTGACAGGGCGGCTTTTACTTCCGCTGCAACCATTGAGTCTCCCCCACAGGGTGACATTAACGAGGTGGTCCATGTCTTAACCACGTCAATTATTTCTGCGGCCGAGGCTGCCATCCCCCGCTCTTTTGGACTCCCTTGGAGGAAGGCTGTACTCTGGTAGTCGCCAGAGATTGCTGAGGCTATTCGCGACTGTAGGCGGGCTCTCCAGCGTCATAGGCGGCACCCGTCTCTAGAGACCCTCATCGCCTTTAAGAGGCTCCGTACCTTGGCCCGTCGTTTCAATGCAGAGCGTAAGCAGGAGTGCTGGGAGAGGTACGTCTCATCCCTGGGCTCCCGTGTCTCCCCCTCGCTCGTGTGGTCCCGGATCCGGCGGATTTATGGATACCAGACCCCTATGGGTGTTCCTGGGATCTCCCTGGACGGCGCTGTCTGCACGGACGCTGCCGCCATTGCTGAACACCTTGCTGGGCACCTTGCTCAGAGCTCTGTGACTGCAACTTATCCCTCCGCCTTTCGCTCTCTAAAGGAGCGAGCCGAGCAGACGCCGTTATCATTCCACACGCGTCGTTCTGAAAAATACAATGCTCCTTTCAGCGAGAGGGAATTCCTCGCTGCCCTCGCCGATTGCCCTGATACAGCACCAGGACCAGACTGCATCCACGTGCAGATGCTGAAGCATCTCTCCAGGGACTGCCAGAGACACATCCTCACCATCTTTGGCCACATTTGGAGTGAGGGCGTGTTCCCGTCGCAATGGCGAGAGGGTGTTGTTGTCCCCATCTTGAAGCCCGGTGCGGACCCACTGGCGGTGGACAGCTATCGTCCCATTACCCTCACCAACATTTTGTGCAAATTGCTCGAACGTGTGGTGGGGCGGCGTTTGTGTTGGGTCCTTGAGTCGCGCGGTCTCCTTGCTCCATCCCAGGGTGACTTCCGTCGGGGCCGGTCTGCAGCGGACAATTTGGTGCAGCTGGAATCTGCTATCCGTACGGCCTTTGCCCAACGTCAGCATCTCGTTGCTGTATTTTTTGATCTGCGGAAGGCATGTGACACCACATGGAGGCATCACATCCTTGCTATGTTGCATGAGTGGGGTCTTCGTGGTCAGCTCCCAGCTTTTCTACAAAACTTTTTATAGCGCCGCTCTTTCTGGATGCAAGTCGGTGCCACCTCTAGTTCATCTGATACACAGGAGAATGGGGTCCCGCAGGGCTCGGTGTTGAGCGTCTCCTTATTTCTGGTGGCCATTAATGGCCTGGCTGCAGCCGTGGGGTCGTCAATGTCTCCTTCTTTGTATGCCGACGACTTCTGCATCTCCTTTAGCTCCACGACTACGGGAGTCGCTGAACGCGGGCTGCAAGTAGCCATTTGCAAGGCAGTATCATGGGCTCTGCCTCACGGTTTTCAGTTCTCTGCACCCAAGACTCGAGTTATGCACTTCTGCAGGCGTCGGGCGGTCCACCCTCATCCTGAACTTTACCTCGACGGCCACCTGCTTGAAGTGGTGGCCACTTGCCGCTTCTTAGGACTCGTGTTTGATGCCCGGCTCACATGGGTTCCTCACATTACTCAGCTGAAGCAAAAATGCTGGCGGCACCTCAACGCCCTCTGCTGCCTGAGCCACACGTCTTGGGGTGCAGATCGCTGCACGCTGTTGCGATTGTACAGAGCCCTTGTGCAGTCCAGGCTTGATTATGGGAGCCTGGCCTATGGGTCTGCGTCACCCTCAGTGTTGACGATGTTAGACCCCATACACCACTGTGGGGTTCGGCTTGCAACTGGCCCTTTCCGTACGAGCCCCGTGGATAGTCTACTGGTGGAGGCCGGGGTTCCCCTGCTGCGGATTCGCCGCCATCGACTGCTTGCCGACTATGCTGTCCACGTGCATTGCTCACCAGGCCATCCCAATCGTCACCTGCTTTCCCTGTCACGGTCCTCCATCTGCCCGAACGGCGACCTCGGTCTGGGCTTTCCATAGCTCTCCGCGTCCAGTCCCTGCTGTCAGAACTGGGCTCATCCCCTCTTCTGCCTCCCTTCCGGGTCCGTGCACCTACGCCTCCCTGGTGTTTGCCCCGGCCGTCCGTCCGTCTGGGCTTGGCACAGGGACCCAAGGACTCGGTTCCGCCTGTCGCCCTCCGTCGCCGTTTTCTTGCGCTCCTCGCCTCATTTCTGGGCTGTGAGACCGTCTACACTGATGGTTCCCTGGTTGATGGTCGCACTGCCTACGCGTTTGCACATGCTGCCCATGTTGAACAGCGCTCCTTGCCGGCTGGCTGCCGTATTTCTACTGCAGAGCTGGTGGCCATATTGCGCGCTCTTGAGCATATGCATTCCTGCTCAGGTACGTCCATCGTCATCTGCAGTGACTCCCTGTGCAGCCTCCAGGCCATCGACCGCTGCTATCCCTCTTCTCCTCTGGTGTGCTCTATTCGGGGGTCTGTCTGCACCATTACCCGCTCTGGAAGTTCGGTGGTCTTTGTTTGGACGCCAGGTCACGTTGGCATACCGGGGAACGAACCTGTTGACAGGCTGGCCAAAGGGGCGATCGACGCCCCAACTTTGGAGATCGGCCTCCCAGCTCGAGATCAGCAGTTGGCGTTGCGCTGTAAGGTGCTTGGGATGTGGGCTGCTGAGTGGCGTGGCCTGATATCCCCGAATAAACTGCGGGCTGTTAAGGAGACGACTGATGTGTGGCGGTCCTCCCTGCAGGCTTCTCGCAGGGACTCTGTAATCCTGTGTTGGCTGCGCATCGGCCATACCTACCTGACGCACGGCCATCTTTTGCGTCAGGAGAATCCCCCCCTGTGTCGGTGTGGGTCCCGGCTGACGGTTGCCCACATTTTATTGGAGTGTCCCCGACTACGCACCCTCCGGCAGTCTTTTAATCTCCCGGGCACTTTGCCTTTGATTTTATGCAACGATGCCTCCTTGGCTGACAATGTTTTAAATTTTATACGTGGTAGTCCTTTTTATGGTTCCATTTAGGGGGGTCCTGCACCTTTCTCTTTCTGTGTCTTTTGTCCTCGCGTCTCTCAATAATTGTTGCTGTTTTCATGTGTCGTCGGATGGTTGACTCTTTCCCTTTTTTTGTTCTTGTGGTCAGTCAACCAGTCTCCGGTCATCTTCTTTTCTTCTGTTTCTTTCTGTCTGGTGTTCGCCTGTACTCTTCTTTTCTGTAGTGTTCGTTGCCTAATTTGTGTTCTTTAGTGCCTGGGGGGGGGGGGGGGGAGTCTCCTTCCCCTTGGGGTTTTCTCTGCTTTGTGACTTTATGTCTCGCGTGTTTTTGGAATGGGTGACTGATGACCTTAGCTGTTTAGTCCCCCTTAAACATCCCAACAACCACCACCACCACCACTTCCCAAAATATGGAAAGTAAAGAGCTTTTTTGCTTCTAGTACCGTGTACTTTCAACAGTATGCTTTTACTCCATTAATTATGATACACTCTGTATAAAGATCAGTTTCTCTTTAAGCCTCAATTTTCGCTCTGTCACAAACATCTCTCGAGTATCACAAACTGCGACATAGTCGCGAATTGAACAGTGGCCCGTATACATAATAGATTTCCTATACTTTACGTGTATGGTCACAAATTTTTTGTCATCATATACCGGTTTCGGTGTATAATGACCATCTTCAGATTTATTTTATAAAAACATGTCTAATGTACTGGAGGAAGAGGAGGAGGGCATTAGTGTTGAACGTTCCGTCGACGACGAGGTCATTAGAGATGGAGCACAAGCTCGGATTAGGGAAGGATAGGGAAGGAAATCGGCCTTGCCTTTTCGAAGGAACCATCCCAGCGTTTGCCTGAAGTGATTTAGGGAAATCACGGAATACCTAAATCAGGATGGCCGGACGCGGGTTTGACAGTTGTCCTCCGGAATGCGAGTCCGTATATTGAAGACATAGTGACATAGTCAAGTGATAAACATAAAATCAGCGCCAGCATCGTCATATGTATATAAATAGTGGTATACAGAAGAGTCATCTTGTCAGCATTGCTATTCTACAAATTAAACTCAGTTTGCCATTATGCTCCAGTATATTAGGACATGTTTTTATAAAACAGATCTGAAGATAGTCATTATAGACCTAAACCGGTAGTCTGATGACAAAAAATAAAGTAAAGGAAATTCAAACTCTCGAGTATACTCCTTCTCATAGTTTTCGTTACGTTATAATTAACATCACAATATTTTCCAAGTGATTTTTAAAAAAGCAGAGGCTCTTTTCTGCCTTCTCCATAAGTAACTCTTCATCGTTGGTGACAAATACCGCCAATTAAGGAGCATTAAAATAGAACGTTGCCTTCCTGTCTTATAATTAAAATACCTATGAATGATGGTACGACGACTGTTAACTCAAGTGTGTCCACCTGCTAACACAACACCATCTACCAGTCAACCTACAGCTGTCGCATTTCTTATGGATACAGCTCTTCAAAGTCAAAAGACGAGATATAATGGATTTACGTCGAACTGCTACTGCATAGTGTCCCCTCATTGGCATTCGCACCTCCATAGCGTCTCATAACCTTTTTACGTACATCCAAACATTCTTTCGTAGGCATCTAGTCGAAACCACATCGGCCCTCTTCTATTTAAAGACGGTTAAGGCCATGGTTCCATCATGCCTATAAACCTTCGTCAAAAAGTTTATTAACATTTGCTGCAGACATTTTACGCCCATGAGGCACTGCCGAATTGCAGTTAAGTACAGATGGACATCAACAACATTTCTACACTGATAACGTTTACATTTTAACGTTCTTGTACATACGCCAACGTAGAGGTTCTGTGTTCGATTCCCGGTGACCGTCTTACATATCTTTCTGATATAAATTTTAGGAATGGGGCCTTATTCCATAATGAAAACCAGAAGACATTTATTTTTTATTTAAAAGAAACTTTATTATACTTGCATGACTGAAATTGTGATCTCTGTAACATCGTAAACCATACGAATTAGAAACAGGTTGACAAATGACAGGTCTTAATTTATTCATTTGTTAACTTGTTCATAATACGTAAGCCTAACAACGTTACAGACTTCTTCTTGACACCAATGTCCGTCGATACTGTTGGTACACACGAACACCGAAACATAATCAACATAGAAATGTCGTTGAGACGCGCCTATATGAAATTAATACTTCACAGTAGTTCAAAAACCAAAAGAGGCCTATAATGGATGTTAAACTTTTCCGTTTGGACACTTCGGATAATGGTTTTAACCTTAATGGGTTTCTTACGGTTGTGCATTCCAACGAGAAGAGAGAAAAAAAAATATGTCTACTAGTTCCCTTCGATAGCACTAGGTCTAAGTGACGTCTCCTAACCCTCCCCCCCCCCCCCCTACTGTATTTTTTCGTCTCTAATGACATTATCTGCAAGTGTTTAAACCGTAAATTAATACTTCAGTTCTTGCAGGCCATGTAACATATCGTTAATCACGCGTTGGAGACAGCCAGTGCTAACAACGTTTCTCAGTAGATCATATTGAAGGCGCTATAGTTGTCGCTAACAACGTTGCTTTGTTGCCTTCGCGGAATCTGTCTCCCCTCTACTACCTGCCTTTTCTCAGAACGGGGCGGTTGTGGGTGGGGGATGTGGGGGCGGGGGACGGTTCGCTAGCGACGCAACGCCTGACGGGAGACATGCTTTTACATCGCACAGTCTGATGTATCCGCCAATGCTCAAGGACTAGACGCGACAGGAAGAAAGAAGGGGCTCTAGACAGAAGAGATACGTCCGGAATTGTGCAGAGAAAGGCGCTATGGTCACGCTGGAGGAACGAAGCCTCCTTTCAGTAGGGAAACATGGGGATCCTGGCACATTTATCACTTTCGTTTATGTACGAAGATCGTTCAATAAGAAATGCAACTTTTTTTTCTCGGTCAATTTTCTGTTGACAAAATGCCAAATTTTTTGCGGGATTTATGGATTATTCTCAACTTCCGGTAAGTGGTGATGCTATACGTAGTATCCAAAATGGCGTCTGTGATGGAAGTGCGTTCCAAGCCGAGAACTGTCACTGAGTTTCTTGAGGCAGAAATTCAGAGTATGTAATATTTCTGGCTTGGTCAGCCATCATATTAGGCTGCAAGGAGCGGTTCCCAGAGCAGTGGGGATGCAAGAAGTATATAGATGACGAAATGTGGTTTGAGGTACCTGCGACAGATGTTATATTCGGTACCATTCCCGTGAGAAAGACCGCCTGCATAACGCTACTGCTCTGTGATTGGCTGCTGTCTTCGGACCAAGGGCGCCAAAACGTTAAAATATACTTATTATTATTAGTTAAACTACTCATTGGAATGACTTTACTTTTTAATATAACTATCTCTCAACAGCTGACTATCAATCAGTTATTTTAGAATTATTAAAAACAATTTAAATCCAAAACAAAAGACTGACGAATTTGCAGACGGAACACTTCGGAAGCGTTCGTGTCACGCCCTTTCTGGTATGGGGCACAAAGTGTTTCGGGCTGTTCGTCACTCTGGATAAGGCAGTCGAGAAAAACAGATATGTTGTCTGACGTAGGATGTGTTTCCAATTTTTATTTAAGTTCCTGTTCGTCACTCTGGATTAGGCAGTCTAGAAGAACAGACATGTTATCTGGCGCAGGATGTGTTTGCCAGTATTCAGTATTAAATTATTGCCGGCCGAAGTGGCCGTGCGGTTCTAGGCGCTGCAGTCTGGAACCGCGAGACCGCTACGGTCGCAGGTTCGAATCCTGCCTCGGGCATGGATGTGTGTGATGTCCTTAGGTTAGTTAGGTTTAACTAGTTCTAAGTTCTAGGGGACTAATGACCTCAGAAGTTGAGTCCCATAGCGCTCAGAGCCATTTGAACCATTAAATTATTCACTCCGGTAGTCATGAGGCACAGACACGTGACACAAATAGTGTAAAGATACATTTCCGTAAAGATTGTGTTTCATCATGTACTTTGCTGTATCATAAGGTGTTGTATTAAGATCATGTAGTCTTCTCGTGTGGCTATATTAAAATACGCCAGTGGCATCCCAAAGAAGTGATACATTATTTCAGAACAGAATCTCGATAAAAGTCAGTTTCAGCCTCAAGATACAGAACCTACGACTTGCGTGCTATTTTCTGCGCTGGGGACATAAACTTGAAGACAGCAGGTTAGTGAACTATAACGGAACCTTCGTATTCCACACAGTGCAGTGGAAACAACTAGGCGCCTCCCGTGTACTGCATGCACTGAACAGATGTTCTCAATGACACGTCACCTGCAGTAATGCAGAGGAGGTAAAGCAGGATGATCGTTATTAACACCAACAATCAATTCATTCTTCCTTTCTTGCCGTAAGTGTCGCGGTTATTGACTGGCACTTGCAGAATTTCCACAGAGACATGACAGTGAACAAAAGAACGGTGAGTCACTGGGCGAAGTCTGTCATCTTCGCAACGAGGTCACACAAACCTGTCTGAGATCCCACATGTCGACTGGCCGCACACAGCTGTGACTCCTGCAATGTCGGAGCATGCGGCCATCCTCATTCGAGTTCATCGTCGGATCGCTTAACACGTCGCTGCACAACTGGACGTCTTTGTTCGTAATGCTGACACACCCGTCCACCAGTTGGTTTACTCAAACGTGTATGCCCGCTGGGTTCCTCATCGCCTAATAGAAGACCAAAAAGAGCAACGAAGGTCCATATGCGTGGAATTTTAGGTTGGGGAAATTCGGAGCAGTACGTGGATGATGCGGAGGTTACTGATGCAGCAAGACGTTGGCTCCGACACACACGCCCTCACAGTAAGAAAGCCTATGACCTTCGCATTGAACGGAGATTCTGTTGAAGAACAGTTTTCTGTAGCCTAAATGGCGCGGTATAGTATGATTTACTGGAATCTTTAATAAAGCCAACCTGCTTTCAGAAAAAAAATGTGTTAAATCACGTATTGAAAGCCCTTCGTATAAGTTCCCAGGTATGTAGAAGTACTACGGATGAACGGGTATGTGTACGCTCGAGATCATGGACTGTGGGAAACCAGGAAAACATGGCCTCGAGCAGTTTGAAATGTGGTATCAAAGAAAGGGGTTGAAACTTCCTGGCAGATTAAAACTGTGTGCCCGACGGAGACTCGAACTCGGGACCTTTGCCTATCGCGGGCGAGTGCTCTACCATCTGAGCTACCGAAGCACAACTCACGCCCGTTACTCACAGCTTTACGTCTGCCAGTGTCTCGTCTCCTGCCTTCCAAACTTCGCAGGAGAGCTTCTGTAAAGTTTGGAAGGCAGGAGACGAGATACTGGCAGAAGTAAAGCTGTGAGTACCGGGCGTGGGTCGTGCTTCGGTAGCTCAGATTGTAGAGCACTTGCCCGCGAAAGGCAAAGGTCCCGAGTTCGAGTCTCGGTCGGGCACACAGTTTTAATCCGCCAGGAAGTTTCATATCAGCGCACACTCCACTCCGCTGCAGAGTGAAAATCTCATTCTGGAAAGGGGTTGAAAGTTAGTACTGCTCAGAAACGAGGATCTGCGCCGAAGGAAAGGAACCTGTAGAAACTATCGACAAGAAGAAACATCTCCTACGTATTTCATCCTTCCGTAAAATCGGATATTTCATCGTAGACGGAAGTGGCGAAGGTTTTTGTCTGATACTTGATTAACATTGAAAGAGATGTAAACGACTGTCAATCTCTAGCATCCAAGATCATGAAACTTCTAAACGAAGAAGAAAAGGATGTGTCAAATTTAGATCTTCTAAATAGAGTGGATGGATGTCTGTTGAAATCTATGGTCAGGAGAAGAGACAGAATGATTAGGAAGTAACAAAAATAAACAGAAGTATTTTGGGAATTGCCAAAACAGAATTTAGGAAGTTCAAGAGGACTTGAAAGGCTTTGAAAAGCGAGAAGCTCCTTGAACGGTCCATCTAAATACAGAACTTTTTGAAGATTTACCACAAGAAGCTCCAATAGCCTTTTTTAATAGGATCAAGGAGGGTTGGAAGTTATTGAGGTAGAAGTCTCTCAAATATGGTATACAAAATATATACGAAGAAAATAGTAGACGGAATTAGAAAAATCCTAGAAAGCCTGTTACTCGAAGAAAAAAAGCTTCGTGGAAAAGTAGGTCATGCTCAGATAACATTCTCTCTGTTAGTAATAAGGGGCGTTCTAAAAGTTCCGTTCGAAGGCCTACAGTCCGAAATCGATACGCCAATCGGGCAGAGTCGCCGCCTTAGGCGTTGAGGCGACTATCTCACTGATGTTTGATGTTGAAGATGCCCGTTTGGTAAAACACTGTGTTCTGCTGAGTGAAGATCTCCGTAAGTGCCTCTGCAGATCCTGGACCGACAGGAATCATCGACTCTTCAAGACCTTTTCTTAAGAGACTTAAGGCGTGACAATCGCATGGGGAGAAATCAGGGCTATAGGGCGGGTGCTCGAATGTTTCCCACGCCCAGTTGGCGTAACTTCTTCTTTACAGTGTTTGCTATCCAACGACGCACGTTATCATGAAGCGTCGGCACCCAGCACCCAGCACGGAACTTGAGGAAACAACGGTAGTTTGCGAAAGAATTGCTGACCCCATACAAAATCTTCGTTCTCCTATGGATGTCTATCGGTGTTTGTCCTTCGACAGACCAGAAAAGAATAACATTGGTGCTGTCTGGGCGCATTTGCTAATAATGTCGCCATACTTCCCGCCTCCGCATCTAGCGTAATAACGCCATAAAGATACAAAAGCCATGCTGATTCCTTGCCTACGTATCGGTTTCCACATATCGCCATCGCAGTCGCGGTATGTTGTATACAAGCTTCGCCGTCGTAAGCATAGATCGTCTGAACAATTATTTTACCGAAATGATGTGGAACGAGCACAGTTCAGAACATACACACTTGGTTAGCGTCAACATTGATACACACATTATTTTTGTTCTACTCGTGCAACTACAGTTAAGTACAAGGATGATCGATGACGGTGAACCCAAGGGGTCGGATTGTTGCAGATGTCGCAGCGCTAATGTGTGTTGCTGCATTGTCATGATGAAAGAGGAGATACTCCATGTGTGGACTAACTGCTGGATTGCATGCTTTCTTTTTTTCCTTTTTCTTAGGATATCTCAGCTCCTTGTAGTGTTTACGGTGCTGCCTTCAGGCACGATTAAAAATGCACCTGACCTTGAATACCCCTGAGCCTACTTTTTTTGCCTTCAGCGATCCTTTGTGGCAGAACTTCATCGACGCTCTCTTGTTTTCCAGGTCAAAATGCTAAACCCAGCTTTCATCACCTGTAACAATGTTCTTAAGAAACGTATCACCCTCACTCTCAAAACACAAACGTAATTGTCGACAGATGTCCAGTCTCGAGTGAGCACTCCAGACACCCACCTTGCACACGATTTTCTGTACCACAGTTCTGCTACGATGGCGTGTACACACTCTCGTGATATGCTGACAACCAGACTCTACTGGCAGACAGTGCAGATATGTATATGAACTACTGTATATAAAATAGGAAAGCAACATAATTTAAGCATATCGACAAGTAAAACTTTGTGCGTGGCATTCCAAGACATAAACTTTCCTTTCTTGTTTGGAGTCTACATACTTCTGACTGGTTCGATGTATCCCTACCAGTTTCTCTCCTGTACTAAGCTATTCATATCTTCTCAATCACTTGTTGGATGAACTCTGATCTCTGACTTCGACGCCAGTTTTTACCCTCTACAGCTCCCTCTAGAACCACGGTTGCCCGCTGACGTCTTAACATACGTGCAGTCAGCTTCTCTCTTCTTCTTGTCAGTGTTTTCCATGTGTGACTTTCTCCTACGATTCTGCGAGGACTCTCCTCGTTCCCAATCCTTTCAGGCACCCTAATTTTCAACATTTTTCTGTAGCAAAACTTCTCAAACGCTTCGATTCTCCTCTAATTCGTTTTCCCCAGTGTCCAACAATCACTGTCGTACAACGCTGTGCTCCGCACGTAGATGCTCAGAAGTTTATTCCTCAAATTGAGACCTACATTTGTTACCAGGAGACTTCTTTTGATCAGGATCACCATTTTTACTTGTGCTAGCTTCCTTCTAATGTCCTGCTTTCTTTGTCTGACATGTATTATTTTGCTGCTTCCGAAGTAGTGCAGTTCCTTATCATCGCCTATTTCGGGGCCACCAAATTTGATGTTAAGTTTCTCGTTATTCCCATTTCCGATAATTTTATAAACTTTGTCTTTCACTGATGTACTCTTCATCCATATTCGGCACTCATTGGACAGTTCGTTTCACTCAACAGATCGTTTAATAACTCTTCACTTTCACTGAGGTATCAATGTCATCAGGGATTCTTGCTATCGATATTCTTTAACTCTGAATTTTAATCCCAATTTTGAACCTTCCTTTTTCATTTCTGTCACTGCTTCTTCGATGTATAGATTAAACATTAGGACAGAAATACAGCATCCCTGTCTTACACCGTTTTTAATCTTAGCACTTCGTTCCTGGTCTTCCAGTCTTACTATTCCCTCTTAGTTGTTGCACTTAATTTGTATAACCCGTCTTTCCCTATAGCTTACTCCTATTTTTCTCAGAGCTTCGAACATCTTGAACCGGTTTACATTGTCGAAAGCTTTTTCTAGAGGACAAATCCAGTGAACGTGTCTTGACTTTCCTTCAGGTTTGCTTCTGCTATCAAGCCAGAACTGCCACTCTAGTGGCTTTACCTTAGCTAAATCTAAACGAAATCTAAACGTACGGTCGTCTAACATATCCTGTATTTACTTTACCATTCTTCTGGGTATTATTTTTGTCTGCAGCTTGGATGCATGAGCTGTTCTGATTCAGCGATAGTTCTTGCCTTTTTCTACCCCTGCTATCTTCGCTATTCTGTGGATGATACGTTGCTAGACTTACAGATTATAGATTCCAACTTGAATAGTCGTGTAGTTGTTTTATCGCCCAACGAATTTAGAATTCGATGGAATTTTATCTATTCCTTCTGCCTTAGTAGAAGTCTCCCAGACCTCTAGTAAATTCTGCTCCAAATACTGCAGCCCTGATGTCTTCCATGTCGACTCCAATTTCTTCTTCAGTAAGACCTCCCCCTCATAAAGGTCTTCAGTGTACTCTCTTTCCACCTATCCGCTTACTCCTTTGGCGTTTAACAGTGGAATTTCGATTTGACTCTTAATTTTAGTTTCACCGGAGGCTGTTTTGACTCTCCTATATGCTTAGTCGCTCCTTATGGCGATCGTTTGCTTTTCGGTTTTTTCTCATTTTTTCTGCAGGCACTTCGCCTTGGTATCCCTGCACTTCCTATGTATTTCATTCCTTAATGACTCATAATTCCTCTATTTTTGTATTCCCTTCTTTCGAAGATCAATTCATTTCTTCTGTTACCCAAGGTTTCTTTGCAGTTACCGTCCTTGTACCTATGTTTATCTGTACAACATGTGTGATTGTCATTTTAGCAATGTTCACTCCTCATGAACTGAACTGCCTTCACTGCTATTCCTTATCGCAGTATCCACAACGTTAGGGAATTTCAAATGCATCTCATCATTCCTCACTACTTGAGTACCTCACTTCACTCCATGCTGATGCTTCCGGACTGTTCCCTCAAACGTCAGTCTACTTTTATCGTTACCAAATCTGATTCCATACGTGCACCCAGGTACGACTTACAATCCAGTATATGATTTCTGTATCTTTGTCTCACCGTGTTATTAACCACCTGAAATCTTCCCTTGTCTCTGGGATATGTCCAGGTAACGTACACCGTCTTCTCTTGTGGTTCTTAAAAAGAGTATTCGCTACTGCCACCTCATATTTATTGCAGAATTCATTTAGTCTTTCTCCTCTCTCATTGCTACCGCGATAACCCTATTCTTTCTCCAACCACCTGCGTTCAAATCCCACATTATTATTATGTTTTCACTCGCTTTACTTACTGAATTACTCGTTAAGTTGCCTCATATACATTCTCTGTCTCTTCATCTTTGGCTTAGGGGATTTTCTGGCATTAGTACCTGAACTATTGTTATTGTTGGAATGGTTTTGAATCTGATGAGAGCAACCCTATCAATGAACTCTTCACAGAATCTCGCTCCCTGTCCTACTCTCCTATCCTCAATGAATGCTGTTCCCTTTATACCAGTTCTGCTGCTGTTAATATTACGCTATATTCATCTGACGTGAAATCCATATCTTTCTTCCATTCACTTCACTGACACCCACCACATCTGGATTGAGTCTTTGCTTTTCTCTTCGCAGATTTTCTAGCTGTCCTAGTGCGTTCAAGCTTCTGACATTCCATGCTCCGACTCATAGAGTGATATCCCACCATTGGTTATTCCATATTTTTCTCATGGTCACTTCCCCTTTGGCAGTCCCCTCCGGGACATCCGAATTGGGAACTAATCCGGAATCTTTTGCCAGTGGAAAGATCACGATGACACTTTTTTCAGTTAAACGGCCAACAGGATGAAAATTCATATTCTAAATAAACTTATTCATCACGTTATTCAATTTAAATGAATTATGAAATATATTTGAGATGGTAGTAGCGAATACTCTTTTTAGGAACCGCAAGAGGAGACGGTATACGTTACTTGGATATGTCTATGTGATATATCATGGCGAAGTTGATACTGAGAAAAAAGGAGATTGAGATGTTCAGTACAGTACGTGGCACCATCAAAAGATGGCTCAGGAGAAAAGTGCATAAAGACACAATGTTAAAATGTTACAAAGATAGGGCATTCCCTGGGAAGCAAAAGAAACTGAAAACTGGACTATGAAATGAGAATCCATAGTTGAATCCAAGCTGCCGAGATCAGATTTTTGAGAACAGTCCAGGGAGTAACAAGAAAGGAACGCAGGAATGTGCAACTAAAATAAAAAGATTAAACAATACAAAAAATAATGGAAACAACATATAGAAGAAATGTACTATGAACGTATTGTGAAACAACTGCTACAATACATCCCTAAAGGAAGAAATGATACTGGTAGACTCTACGGAAGTTTCGAAAGCATGGTTTCGAAAGTTGCAACGGGCCATGTGGTCTAATTCTTGAGAAGGAAGTAGAAAAAGAAGACTTAATATCAAACAGGGAGTTAATTCCTTCTATAGTTTATTGTGCAGCATCATTTTTGTAATGTCACAGATACCGTAAAACAAACTAATATATTTCATAATTGAAGTTTTAAAGCAAGTGCAGAGAGAAACTTATCTTTGATTTAATGCAGTACATTATAAAAGGAAAATAAATAGACTTCACCATCAAAATCATCGTGTTGCTGCTATACAGTGGACAAATATCAATGTGTTTATTTATGTTACTGGATTGGGTAAAAAGAATTGTACATCGGTTCCAGCCTAACCCACTCTGGAACAAGAGTTTCACCTGGGCAACCATCGTGCTACGCTGCTAGTTTTACAGTTAAGCTTTTGTATATGATTTAAATTTGCGGTGTGATTTACAATATTTTGCGATAAGATGCGTGTTGCTCTTAGGTAGCGAAAATAGGACGTTTCGCGCTAAAGCTACGATAATTGAAGAAATGCAATCGACCGACGGGCCACATGACAGTAGGAAGAGTCCTACTCATCCTTCTAGTTGTATCACGTGGGTATTTTTCTCTAGAGAGAGGATCCATTCCTTTGTGGCGACTGCAGCGTACACTCTAGGTCTCTTTGATTTAACACAATGCATTATGATATGCAGCAGTAAATTAGGTGGAGACTTGCTCTCTGTTTTAGCTCCCATCGAAACGAATGTGGTACACGCGTTGAATATCTTGCGAATTATAAAGATTCATTTGTTTTCCTCTCCATATTTCTCTCTCTCTCTCTCTCTCTCTCTCTCTCTCTCTCTCTCTCTCTCTCTGTGTGTGTGTGTGTGTGTGTGTGTGTGTGTGTGTGTGTGTGTGTGTGTGTGTGAGTGAGAGAGAGAGAGGGGGGGAGAGAGAGAGAGAGAGGGGGGGGGGGGGAGAGAGAGAGAGAGAGGGAGAGGGAGAGGGAGAGAGAGGTGAGGGACTCAGACAAGCCCTGAGATACCGCAGTGCACACACAATTACGGTTATGCGCATGTGTCCCTTCTACAGCCATAGAAGCTGGGCCTCACCACTCTAACGAGACCTTCGTTAACTAGGAGAGCTGTTTGCAACACGATATTCCCGCTACGACTGGGAGACGAGAACCCTTCGGCACGACAGGTTTAAGGATCTCTTGTCAGACTGACATCGTTCGTACCGCCATTATCCTACTGTGTGTATTAACCAATGATCGAGGAATGTACGTGGCTCTCTTATGACAAAAGATTGTGAACTGACAAAGAACTATATGTCAAAAGTCTCACGGTTGTGTCCGAATGTCGTCTTTCATCATGTGCCATCTGAAGGAAAATGATATGCTTAAGCGACGTAAATGTAACTATCCGTGAACGTGACAACCAATACATTTCTGTTTTTATATACAGACACACACGGCAGGTTCTTTTTGGTGCTCGGAAGCGTGATGGCAAGGTGATTTGTGATTCATTACTTATGTTTCGATGCCCATTGTCAGAACGACAATCTTTCAATTGCGCTAGTAATGAATTCGTCTGGGACACACATCGTATTGCAGTCATCTAGTAACAAAATGTAGCCAATGTAGATCACGTTTTCTAATCCAATACTAAACTGATGTTAGTTTCATCTGTTAACTTGTACAGACGTGACAGGATTTAGTCGATGTGAATCACCAGGTCAGTAACGAAAGTAAAGTTACTTATAGATGTGATACAGAAAGATAACGGTGTGCAGATTGGGGTGATTACAGCGAAAAACAGAACCAACGCTTTCTCAATGAATGTTTCACGTTGTACGGGATAAATTCGCTGCAGTGAAACTTCATGATAGAAAGCAGCTCAGTAACTTCATTAACAGGAGAAAAGTTCTAGTAAAATAGTTGTGACAGCGGGTTGCTATTCCAACGGACAGGTCGCAATAAGGGAACTGGCAACGACACATGTGGCAAGTAATTTCAGTCTGTTAGACAATTCCAGAACCAACGTTACGCCTCTGTACCATTTAGGACCAACGGAAATCGCTTCCTTGAAGCTATGTACTCACCATTCTATCCCTCTATCATCTTGCGGCCGGCGACCAGTGTTACAGCGTAATATCCAAATGGAGCCTTAAAATCGTTTAATGATGAAAGTAAATTCGACTTAAGTTTAGCGACTTTCTTTTAAATTAGACGTAGACCAGGATCGCTGCATCTGCCATAGTGTTACAGGGAACAAAACACGATCCAACATAGTGAATTGTGAAATCACTGCCCAAAAAGACGTTATACTTGTAGTAACATAAACCAACAAATTAACTCTCCTATTTTTCCGAGAGCATCACGGAGACGTGTTCTGCTGCACAGTAATTTTTTTTTCCTCGGTGCGCTAATGAATCTTAGAAGTTACAGCTCGACACAGACGGTAAAAGAACCAAGTTCGACGTAGACCGTGTGCCACAATCATAATCTCGAGCACGAGAAGAGGGGCAACATTGCGAAATCAGGGCAATACTAATTGCCACACAGCGAGCAAAACCATAGCAAGTAGCGCAGACGGTGCAACATAAAACCACCCAGAACGTCGTTCTGCAGAGTCTACAATACAGAGTGATGACATGCAACATCCGAGCATTGCCGCTCCAAGACGTTCTAGTACTGATGAGAAATGCAGACACAGAGAAAACCATCCACAATTGAGACACTGAGGTGCAGACAAGACCGCCGACACATCTAGTTAAATGATGGCAAATGGCCGCCTACCGTGCCACAGTAACGTGGTGTTTGGCTTTGAGATAGCTAGTTCTCTGTATCTGGATATTCCATTCGCATCGCCGACCCCGACACAATGACAGTCTCGCTAGTTACAGGTTAACTGTACTGGAGACCAGTGGCGTGATGCTTGGAGACTTCAACTACGAGACTACGCTGACGTCTGTGGTTGGACAGCATTGCTCCTCGCTGCCGTTACCGATTGGTCGCGGCCGTGAATTATAGAAGACACAGGCCTATGAGCCTTGCTCAGCTGAACGGCAAAACCGGCTAATGGCAAACCGCCATCTTCTGCTTACTGGGTAGGAACCTGAGCGCCATCTCCTAGGCTTTATTTGTACCAATTTCCTGGCTGTATGCTGCGTGAGCTAACGGAATCCTAGGCTTCCGCCTCCTGAATCGCCAGCAGGAAGTTGCTGTGGGTTCAAGTCTAAGCGCACGCCTTTCTTCCAGAGCACTGAGGCCCATCGTACCCACCCAGGCGTATACATCGACTGCCTCGCTGGATTCCTCTAAAGCAGCTCATGCCGCTTTTCGGTCAGGTAGTTTGCCACACCTACCGCAAGCTACGCGACCTGTCGGAATGCCTGTGACTCAACCCAGTCACTTTCCTACGCGCCAGAAAGATACTTATTATAGGTAATTCCACTGAGGCCCTCTTTCATGGGTAACATTGAAACACCAACCCTCGGAGCGTGGCCTCTGATACGTGCCCAGATGCGATGCCAACTCACTCCCTAACCTGAGAGGGGACTGATACATTTCTTTCATCAGAACAATGTGCAGGCCCTCATGTTGCTCAACACGGATTCCATTATGCTTGGCGTATCCTCTGTCATCATTATCACCAAACCGGTCATACTGTGCATGTGTGTGAGACATCTACATCTTCATAGATACTTCCCAATACGCTGTGATGGCGCCTGGTAGTCGGTGCCCCATACCACAACTATTCATTCCCCTTCCTGTTCGATTCGCAAATAGAGTGACGGAAAAACGACTCTGCATGCCTCCGTATGAGCTCTAATTTCTCGTATTTTCGTGGTCCTTAAGCCCATTGTACTTTGACGGCAGTAGAATCGTTCTACAGTCAGTTTCAAATGTCGGTTCTCTGAATTTTCTCAGTAGTGTTCCTCGAAATGAATGTCGCCATCTTTCCAGGAATTTCTATTTGACTTCATGAAGCATGTCCGTAACATTTGCATGTTGTTAAAACCTACCAGTAACAAGTATGGCAGTCCGCCTCTCTATTGCTTTGATGTCTTTCTTTATCCGACCCGTTACGGATCCCAAACGCTCGAGCAGTACTCAAGAATAGGTTGCGCTAGCGTCCTATATGCGGTCTCCTTTACAGGTGTGCCATATTTCCATAAAATTTTCAGAATGAACCGAAGTCGGACATTCTCCTACGTTACCAGAAGCCTCACCTGCTCGTACCATTTTGTATCTTTTTTGCAACGTTACGCGCAAATATTTAAACGATGTGACGGTGTCAAGCAACACATTACTAGTGATTTATCCGAACATTACTGCTTTGTTTTCCCACTCATTCGCATACGGTGGAATGTTTTCTGATCTCTAAATTACACCCTGACCACCTTTGACAACAGGCAGCAAATACCTCAGGATGACCCCCAACACCTCTGTGATCGCTTCTGGCCACGACTGCAACAATGCAGTAGGAAGCTATACAATCTGTAGTCCTAGACCAGTTGTCTGCAATAGTATAAACTGTGATTAGGGTAACACACTATACATAAAATGTGTAATGAGCGAAGAAAACATTATCATGTGTAACCATCGGTTCTGGATGTTCATTCTTTACTACCCTTCAAAAGTTTTATCGACCCCTCAAATATAGTTAATGTTTTCTTCAATTATGCCACTAGTTTTGCTGCAACGAAAGTTTGAGCTCTCAAACTAGTATACCTCAAATCTTCTACAGATTGAATCATGTATTCTTTCTGCTGCACCGTACACCCAAAACGTGTAAAATTTCTTCAGTTTTATCTTTCCTGCCTTTGCAGTTTCGACGAGCAGCAATGCAATCGAAAGTGTCGTAGAGGGAAAAAATTTCGGGCGTACTGATATTGGGACATTGAGTGTTAGCGCTTATCTAAGATGAAGTAAGTGGCACAGGAGAGCCAATAAGAAGAGAGCTGACCGGGAAAATAAGAAAGTCTCCATATTAGGCTATCGGAAGTTAGTAGTTTATATCGTTAAAAATACACCTTCTGTAGCAAAAGAGAACAGCGAAAAACGACTATTACGACCAGACTGTCTGTGACTGTGACTGACTCTCGAGTACGCAAAAACTTTTCACTATGCGATAGTTCCTTCATCTACAAGCTTCAGTAACGTTTGACGTATTAAACACCGAAAAGCATTCGGAGTGACAAAGCGCAGGTGTCATCGTCTGTCTGTGAGGTAAAAAGCTATCCAGAGACTTCACAGAAGCCATCTACTTGTTCCTAGAGCCATTTCCTTGACCCGCTTCATTATGCGTTTGAAGTTGCTATACCATCTTTTTTATAAAAGGCTCTAATGATGCCGAGTTTGCTCTCATTACTCTCCAGTTTCCTCACTGGTAGTTTCTTTACAACACAAAATAATGGCGTACCTCAGCAGTTTTGGGAACTGCGTTTCTGTGCTGCGAAGGTGTTTTCATTCCTTTAACATTTCGCGGTACGTGAATTGATTGCATGAAATCGTTGACATTGAAGATATCAGAACTGAGAAACATCAAGTACGATACGAATCCATACAAATTATAAAAGTGGATGTCCCACATCCCCTCTTAAACCACTGTACCGATTCCAAGAAAATTTGATACACTTATCACTTACTGTCTGGAATCAATCTCTATACGAGGACGCCAGCCGTCTACCTATCAACGGGTGGCTATGCTAGTGAAAAAGAAGCGTAGCAGATGACGCACGAATAATTGTGCTTCATTCATCCCTAATTTCATAACGAGTGCAGTTAGTAACGTTCACCAAACTTTACACATAATTTCAAACCAATACGAAACTTTTCCTCGCTGACAACTTCCACAAAATGATGGAAGGAAAAAGTTTGTCGCTTATTACACGTTCGCTGTTTGTGCAGTAAAACTGCATCGTCGTGCGTGAGGTTTAAATTTTATACCTCTCTGCTACAAACTCTATTCGCGACACATTTTGCAGACAATATTCTTGTATACAACTGAATGTACCTGCAAGATTGTATCGTTGTACGACACATAGTTCAGCAGATATTACGTCATAAACACTGATATGCATAAAAACTGCCGGATCATGCGTGACGTGTAAACTTATTACTTCCTCACTAATAATTGTATCCGCAACACATTTCGAAGACAGTATCCACATTTGCCGCTGAAGATACCTACAAAATTTCACGATGCATAGTTCAGGAGATACTTCATAAACATTGAGGTGCATGGTAGCGCAACAACAGGGCGAAATTTGCAACAGATACAGAGTAGCTGTGTGTACAAATATGTGTGAAATATATTAAATATACGGGCAAAGCTACGTGTAAAATGCTACTCCAAAATTCGTGGATCGATTTCAACCAAACTTGGCACACATACTACTTTCTATTTGTAAAGAAATAGTATGGGAGGGGGGAGGGGTAAGGATATTAACCTCTTATTGAGGTAGCAGTGATAACACGGAGAGAGAAGCGGGTGGGAGGAGATAACAGATAAAGAGGAAGGAGGATACAAAAGCAGACAGGAGGAGAGGTAGGAAGGAGGAGATGCACACAGAGAGGGGGAGGGGACATGGAAGAGAGAGAAGGTTGTGGACAGAGAGAGAAGGGGGAGGAGAAGACAGATGGAGAGAGATGGACGAGGAGTTGGATAGAGAGAGGGGTGAGCCATTGATGGAGTGAGTGAGTGAGTGAGAGAGAGAGAGAGAGAGAGAGAGAGAGAGAGTGGTGGGGGGGGGGGGGGGAGTGGAGGATGTGAGATGTGATGGACAAAGAGAAGGGGAAGAAGGAGATTGATTATTAGAAGATTCAAGATTGGAATAAATACATACCTGAGCAACTCCGGCTATTAAAAGAAAAACTCCTCTCGGCAGGTCATGAAGGCGCAACGGTACCGACCGGCCACCGTGTCATCGTCAGAGGATAGGCGTCACTGAATGCGTATACCGACGGGCATGTGGTCGCCACACTGCTCTCCCTGCCGTATTTAAGTACGAGACCGGAGCCGCTACTTCTCTTTCAAGTAGCTCCTCATTTTGCTTCACAAGGGCTGAGTGCACCTCGCTTGCCAACAGCGCTCGGCGGAGCGGATGGTCACTCATCCAAGTATTAGCCCAGCCCGACAGCGCTTAACTTTGGTGATCTGACGGGAACCGGTGTTACCACGGCGACCATGCCGGTAACTCAGCCAGTAAATAAAGTGAAAGTGAAAAATAAGGCAAGATTACTACAGATTTACTTATGGATAAATTTTTTTATTGTTATAAGGTAGTACGCTCTTGTAAAGGGAACACGAGGGCGCGGACGGCACGCCTCTCTTAGATCCGTATGAAATTTGTTAACTCGAACCCGGATTTCCCTCTTATCATGAGCGGTCGGGGAGGCGTCCGCGGATAGCTAAAGTGGTTAAGGTAAATTTTCATATGAAACAAATACGTAATACCAAACGCAGATGAGGCCAAGTTATTCGCTTTCAGCTAAGTTATTTCAAATTTATTCAGCTGAAAGCTGTACGTTTTCTCGAGCAATCCACCAGTAACGGCGGTCATTTGTCTAGCCCAGTCTGAAGCGTTTGTGTGATCTGAAAAATAGAGAATACACAGTGAGATGAAATCAAAGCAACACCTGGTGACAGAAGCGTTTCCAAGTACTATAACGTCGAGTAGAGATAGCGGAGGAAGCTGAACCGTACATAGCAGCCGTGCGGACAAACGCTGTGGCCATCCAGAGCCGTGGCCACATTTCATAGTATTCCAGTAACAGAGCACATCTGCTTGTTGACCTGCTTCCATCCACCTGTACACTACCTCTCATTACCCTAGTAGCCCTGCGCACCGTGCGATCGTACGCATCACGAAGTGACAGACCAATTTACTGGAGACAGATCGACCTACCAAATTAACACGCTGCTACTGCTTCCTGTAACGTGAACGACCTATATTGGCACTTAATTCCACATGTCCATTTGAACGCACTTTGCTAGCTGAGCGTAGCGTATGGCGCACCTACGGACCACTTGCTTGTCCTGTCTATAGAGAGAAACGCTTATTATTGGTATAACATTAAATGTATTCTCTGTCTTCGCTAGACTAAAAGGACATTACTGTTCTTCTAAATGTCCTACATCTGTAACCATATCCATGCTGGAAACTGCTGGGAAATGCATGGAAGGGATTTTTCCCATTGTACCATACCATAACGTTTATTTCCCTTTCACTTGCATATGTAACTCAGGAAAAGTTACTCTTAAATAGTTCTCGGAGTGCTGTAATTTGTATTATCTTACCTTCACGGTCCTTTCGTGAGCTATACAAGAAAGGAAGCTGTATAATCCTAGATTCCTCACTTAATATTGGTTCTAGAAACTTTATAAGTAGGCCTAATGAAATAATTGGCGTCAATATTTTGACACTTATTGTTTCTCCCAGTATTAATCTAGTTCTTCTGTGAGTCATACGGACTTGTCGGCTGTTGTGGACGAGCGGTTCGAGACGCTTCAGTCTGGAACCGTGCTGCTGCTACGGTCGTAGGTTCGAATCCTGCCTCTAGATGTGTGTGCTGTACTTAGGTTGGTTAGGTTTAAGTAGTTCTAAGTTCTAGGGGACTGATGACCTCAGATTTTAAGTCCCATAGTGCTCAGAGCCATTTGAACCACATGGACGTACGACGATGAGTGCAGCCCTTTTTTGTGTGCTCCCAGTAGCCCCTCTTGCTCCTCTTTGTTATGAGACACAACTGAACAATATGCTCGGCTGGTTGCACGTGTGTCATTCAAGTAGTATCCTTAGTGGACAGGTTGCATTTTCCCACTATCGTACCCATCAGGCGAGCTCTACCATCTTCTTAATGACTGTTGCGGCGGGGCGGGTTGTTCTCTCACTGTCCTCTAAACAAACAGTCCCCCTACCTGGATAGGTTTCAGGTTCTCTGCCCATTCACTCTGCTATAGTAGACACTACTTTAGCTAATAAAGCAGCGTTGTCCAAAATTCGACTAAATACCTAATAGGAAAGGCCATGTAACTTCAGTTCATTGGCATACCTGAAAGTGAAATTTTCGATCTTTCGGGATTCCTGCATAACCCGTTTGAAAAAAGATATTTAGTCTGACATGGTATTTTGAACGTCCTAAACAGTCACTGACGCACAACTACTTGCGAGTTAACACATTCAGTCGTTCAGTGGGCTTCTAGTAAAGAAGTGTTCACACGCTAATATCTCCTAAAATAATCCCTTCACAAAGCTCAAACTTTTCGTCAACGACACGAGAACCGATCAAACCTCCGGAGTTCTTCATTTTGATACAAATTTAACATAGGTGTCTACTAGAATATGGTTACCAAGCGGCTACACTCATAGAGCTGAGGCACAAAGTCCTACTCAGACGCGTGGGAAATGCTGAATCCCTGTTGGTTATGGTAAGCCTACGTCAAACAGCCAATCAGATCATCTTTAGCACCTCTAAGCTCTCGGCGTTTCTAAGGTCAGCCAATCACATTCCCACGAGAAATTTAGATTAGAAATCTCGTAATACTGAAAATAAAAATAATTTTAAAGCAACAAAATACGATTCCTTTCCACAAAATAAATTACTAATAAATTTAACACTCCACACCCTTTCTGCTGCCTTTTACAAAATCAAGCTCACTCGTTCATACGTCACAAATTTCTCTATGGCACAACTTACTCACGCATACATTTACATAGTTTTACTAAACTATCAAATTCTCCCTTTGCGCTTGTCCTCCATTCATTATCTGTCACTCCAAAACTCACATAACCAAAACACGATGAAATAATAATTTTCCAAAGTAATTTTAATTACGTCAGAAATGTGAACTAATGAAATTAAAGAAAATTCCACAAAATCGTATGTCGGCCTATGATCTTGGATAAATACATCGCAGTCCCTAACTGAGTTTCACAATGCTAGCGTGGTTATTATGTGTTTGAGGTAAAAATTTATAATTCCAAAGGCATAGAAGATATTGATTTGAAATTTTAACAATAAGGTTGCGTTCAAAAAATGGTCAAATGTCTGTGAAATCTTATGGGACTTAACTGCTAAAGTCATCAGTCCCTAAGCTTACACACTACTTAACCTAAATTATCCTAAGGACAAACACACACATCCATGCCCGAGGGAGGACTCGAACCTCCGCCGGGGCCAGCCGCAGAGTCCATGACTGCAGCGCCTGAGACCGCTCGGCTAGCCCCACGCGGCAAGGTTGCGTTATCCATGCACTTTGGTGTTCTAAGTATCAGCTATGCCTGCGTCAGGGCCTCGCGGCGAGCTACAGTCTATACTTTCAATGCAAGATGATAATTCGTAATAATATTCAAGCTACACTGTGACTACGTGATCATTCCATTTCAGATCGCCACAAATTGTTACACCTAACTTAGTTATGTGCTGACTGTGACCCTAACTGTGACTCTTCACTCAGCTTCATGACCACGGTCCAGCAATAAAAATTAATTATTTCAAAAACAAAAGAAAACATTCTCTTTGACAAAAGGCGCTATTGCCAGTTACGCGTTTCACGTAGTTAGTGCTTCCTCAGGATATCTTAAAACAGCAAAATCCGTATTAGTAAAACAATGGGAAGCCTCAGTAACGTAAGCTTAACACGAAATACGCAGGCGTCGTACTTGGGACCAGGAGGAAGCCCAAGCTGACGTGGAAAGCGGTGAACAGGTAGAAAGGCAATCACAAACATGTAATAGGAATGTAAACCGGCGATACAGAGAATCCAAGTAAACAACACATTGAGTGTATACGTAGATTTGCTGCATTGCCGGTACACTCCAGTATTACTAATTTCTAATCGTATTCCTAATATGCACCGCTTTCCACTTCAGCTTCAACGACCTCCTGGTCCAAATATGACGCCTACGTATTTCGTGTTAAGCTTACTTTACTGAGGCTTCCCCTTATTTAAAGCGACTTTCGTTGTTTTAAGATGATCTGAAGGTGCACCAACCACGCGAAACTCGTCAATAACAACAAAACCTTCTCCAAACGAGAGTTTCTGGAACCAGTTAGACTCTTAGATATGTTAGCCATAGGATAACAGTTATCTGCAGTTTTAAGTGCAGATTCAAAGCAAGTACACCTGGTCGTTCTATATTTTTTGCGTTCTCCATTCAAAAGATCACGCTTTGTTCTCCCTACCAAGAAATGCTCAGTAACTTCAAACTTCGCTTGATACCCCATACGAATTATTATTTAGTTAGTAAGCGTTGGCATGGTACTAACAAGGGGAGGCCGCCAATTGTGAAATTCAGATTCGATTCATACTGCGCATAATAAAAGCTCATGGCCAGAGGTGTAATGTGGCAAAGCACCAAGATGCACTTCTCAGCCGTTGTCGAGAAAATCGACAGTTAAAAGAAATCGTTGCGGTGAAATACTTTCTACGATTGATAGTTTTCTACAGCGTCGTGGTGCAGCGGTAAGCGCTCGGGTTCGTAATCCGAAAGTCGGCGGATCGAATCTCGCGCCATGCAATTTTTTTTATTATTAGTTTTTTGTAATTATATATATATATATAACTATTAATGAATTGCTTATACATGTTGGTGAAGGCGGATCGCTCTCCAATTGTACCGCCTCCATTTTTCCGTTTTTTTAACAGGGTGTACCAAAGCTCTCCCGTCCGCACTGATTTTCGACGATGTTATAAGTTGCGCTAGGGACCGCATCTACCTTCTTTCGAAGTTAGCAGGCAACTACGCTGTTATGCGGCGGCTCGTTTCGGCCCATTCAACGTCTGTCCTTCAAGTGTAACGAGCGAGTAACGGAGTTTATATTTCATACCTGCCACAGCGAAATTGTGTTCGTGGGGTCTCTATTCTAATTCGAACGTTTGACTTACGCTACACGTATTCGTTTCGGAATATCGTTTCTACGTCTTCCGTTAACTATACGTGGTTAACATTATGAAGACAATTAGTAACATTTGTGGAATACAACTTTGTTTGCGCAAAACATAATGATGTTCGAAGTCGCGAGTTTTTCCACGAGAAACGACTTTCAACAACTTATTATATGCATAATTGTTGCAACTGATTGCCGGGAATTATATATATATATATATATATATATATATATATATATATATATATATATATATATATATATATACACAAATACTAAAAAAAAAATTTCCATGGTGCGAGATTCGATCCGGCGACCTTCGGATTATAAACCCGTGCGCTTACCGCTGCGCCACGACGTTGTGGAAAATTACTAATCGTAGAGAGTATTTCACCGCAACGGTTTCTTTTAACTGTCGATTTTCTCGACAACGGCTGAGAAGTGCATCTTGGTGCTTTGCCACATTACACCTCTGGCCATGAACTTTTGTTATGCGCAGTATGAATCGAATCTGAATTTCCCAATTGGCGGCCTCCCCTTGTAAGTCACATGCTCTTCTGACGTTGAAATACTGCTTCTAGCTGACTTTCTTGATCCACGGCTTTCTGGACGTAATGTGAGAGCCGCCCCAATTTAGTTGAGCATGACATCAGGTAGTGCACATCGAAAACGTGTTACTCGTCGTATAAAACTATAGGGACCGGCGATACAGCAGGTATACTGCGCTTCAAATCTCACGTTACTGTTCCTCTCGCAGGCATCCGCAACTCACAATCTAACAGTAAGGAAGGAAGAAAGGAAGGACGAATAGAGGCCAGCCGGGGTGACCTAGCGGTTTTAGGCGCTTAAGTCTTGAACCGCACGACCGCTACGGTTAGATATTACAAATATGTTTGAAACAATATTGCATATGAGTTCAATTCTGTTTTGCAATGTATGTTTAAAAGCAACATTTGGAGAAAGAATACATACAAAATTTGTTGATAAATATATTTATCATGATGTGTCACAAATACAGACTAAAGTGTAATTTTAAAATGTTTTAGGTTACTGAAAACAGGAAAAGAAGACATTTATTATTTTCGTCCAAATCAAAAAGACATTAACCAATTATTTGGATCTAAAATCATGTCTAATAATAAAATTAGTGCTACTGTTTCCCCTTCAGACTATTCTGATACTGAAGACATTACTGACCAAGAACCTCCTAAAACCCCAGGTAAAGATTTAGAAGTTGTTGAAGCAGAAGAAGAAGAAGAAGAAGAAGAAGGTACCAATACAAATTCATCACCTAAGAGAAGGGGTAGAACAAGGAAACTTGAAAGCACTGACAGTACTGATTCAGTACCATATTTAGAAATTATAACTTTACTAATTAAAATTGTTAAATTATATCAGTCAGAACAAGAATGTATAGATTCCTTGTATGGTTATGTAATCACTTTATCAAAAAATATACGAGTATCACTATTCAAAATAGTGAATTGCATACAAGACAAGTGGAACCGTTCCAAAAACCAGAACATTTCGTTAATTTCTGCAATATGTTCAAATTCGAAAGCAATTGGTCACATAATGTCTTCAGGCAAAACCAATATAAAAACAATTATAAAATAATTACAAATTTTTATATAAAATTCACACAAAACACAAAACATGGAAAATTCGTCTTTCTCTTCCTCGAAAAAGCAGGAAGTAATAGAGAACACATCCACTTCATTCACAACTGTAAACGACGTAACGGATCATGCAGATGTATCTTCCCCAACAGCATCACTTCTATCTTTGGGCGGGCCGAATTTACTAAGGTCATCGGACCTTATGACTTCGACGGAAAAATCAATCTCCTCAAGTATTTCATTGCGAAACCAAGACGGATTTGTTCCTTCGTCATGGCCTCAGATGTTAAGTCCCACAGTTCTCAGAACCATTCGAACCATTTGAAGACTAGAGTTTAACGTCACATAGAGAGCCAGTTCATCAGAACGGAGCACCTGCTCGGATTACGAAAAGATGGGGAAGTAAACAGGTCGTTATCTTGTCAAAGGAACCGTCGTGGAATTTGCCTAAAGCGACTTAGGGGAATCACGGAAAAGCTATGAGCGGACAGAGATTTGAATTATCGTTTCCCAGATTGTGTGTCCAGCGAGCTAACCACTGCCTATCAGTCTAGTTTCAGCAGTATTTATTTAGCAGATAAATTTGTACTCTATATATGTGGACGTTTACCATGTCCTTAATATACAAACGATATTATTTATCAAAATGTGTTATCATTCGGTAACGTCCTTTCAGATATATTTTTGCACTCTTATGAGGACTTTGTGCAACTAAGACTGAAATACTATATCATACCACATGCGGCTACGATCTGAAAGCTATTCACCTCATTTTTCAGATTTTGACTTCAGTCGATTTTCTTTAAAATTACCGTTTATTTGAAATGAGTATATGTGATAACGATTTTTTAAATCATTTCTCGAGTATGATTGGCATATGCAGAATTACAGGATAGGCCAGCCAAACAGAAAATCTAAATACTGGCTGCCTTGCTGGAGGATAATGGAAGAGGAGTAGTTGGCCTTTGGCATGCAGAGAAGTGGAAGTTTTAGTGGCCATGGAACGTTGGTGAAGTGTGCAAGGACGTATTAAGAAAGCTAGGATATGTTTGGTGGAGGTAAAAGAGTTGTTTTCCCCCACGGGCTGCCACGCAGTTTTCAACACTCTAAGCCTTTGGGTAAGATGCTTTGAAGTTACTGCTAACACTATAAACATCAGAAGGGTTAGTGTGAAAATAAGCCGGACCCAAGAGGGTACAGATCGCGCGCGTGAGTCATCACGAAGAAGTCAGCTTGACGAAACACCACAGAGGTTGGTCTCTTCCAGCGGGGTGGCGCACTGCAGTGTCAATGGATTTGGTTAGACTATCATTTCCTAGCCGTATCATCAACAGAAACGGCGGTATTTCGTGACCTTCCCATTCACCAGATTTATCGGCTCAAGACTTTTACCTGCGATTACCCCATTACAAAGTTTTCAGTAAAACTCTCCTAGAAACAGACATAATATGAAGAAGAGAATTCTGCAAGAAATAAACATGTCTTTGTGGACTCTGCGGAACGTCATGGGCGGATTCGCCCTTAAATTCTGAAAATACAAGCAAAAACAGGGACGCCATATCAGTGATACCAAGTCCAAGAAATGACAACTTTCACTGTAAACCATTAACATAATTTCCACACATGTGCGCAAATAAATAAACAAAATAAAATGATTTTTTTTAATTTCAAGCTTGTGGGATTTCTTTAATTTTCCTGTTTGACTGTCTCGCCCTGTATTATGGCTTTACTGTTTAATATTATTTATGTCAACACTGAAAATTGCCGTATGGAATTAGTGTCTGTGTGTTCACCGGACACTTACGTTACCGTATTTTGCACATTTCACGTGAAATAATTGTAGGCCACATACAGACAACGTTGTATGTTTACACTCCTTGTCGACTGCACAAAAGTGATTTTTATGAAGTTTGCATGTCACAGTTTTATGTCAATGAATGCCTTTTCTTATAGGGATACCACTGAACGATAGACAATAGTTTGCACATAAAATTGTTCGCTTTTAAAGAAACGCAACCACGTAGAATAGTTAATCTTTCCGAAGTGAACAGTTATTCACTGTCTACAGAATTTAGTCTTGTTTCGGATACATCATATGTGGAACTATCATCGTGTGTTGTGCGTATTGTAAGACCTTCGGTACACACACCATCAGATTATTTGACTTGTCGCACTAACGAAGTAGGCGAGTGTCAGCAATATGTCTCGTGGTCTTATCGTGGCGTGTTTATCTTCTGCCGTTATGTCAGACGATAGATATGCCACTTGCACGCTTAGAGTAGCAGATTGATGGTCACAAACTTTAAACAGAACTTGATTAATTTTCACACACATTTATTAAAATAATAAAAATCATAGATATTACGTAACTTGATTCTGGATGCTGTTTACAATTGACAGTCTGAAGTTCCTTTGGTCTTGGTACGTTAATCTTATTCTCACATATCTCTGATACTTGACAAAGTGTCTATACATTTCTCTTCATGGCTATGTACAGGAATATGGTAATCTTATTAGGCGCAGACTGAAACTTGACTACAGACTAATGCAGGCTGACTAATCGGAGGTCTGTACATTCGTCAAAATACCTCGCGCGTTCATGTATCACTGCGCGAGTGTGATCCGCGAGGAGAAAAGGTTCTACGTTAGCAGCAATTTTTTTTTTTCTTTATTGTATTTCAATTCCCCAACGGGGCGGGCTGGCAGAAGCATATGCGCTGCTCTTCAGCCGAAAGACATAGAACAAAACAATAGAAGACTTTTAAAAACAGCAAAGGAGAGAAGAAGGCGAACATAGATATAAAAAAGGGAGAACATCATGGAAGGCAATAGACAAAAAACGGGGTGACTGTAAAATGGAGATAAAAAACTGTTTAAAAGTAGCACACACAAAAGGCCACACACTGCGACGATTAAAAGAACAAGGCACAGTATGACTGGAGCATAAAGGTGTTGACGGATGGCATAGCACACAACGTAACACTGACGGCGAACCTCAAGGCAGTACACAATTAAAATCATACCTCTTGACGCACACGAGAAACAGCACTAAACACAACACTGGTGTGGCACACTGATGATGATCAATACAGAGGATCTGCCAGGTTCAAGGAGATGAGGGAGACCTGAAGAAGGGAGGGAGGGGAAGATATGGGGGAGGTGAATGGGGGGCGTGCGGAAGAGGGCCAGGTAGGGAGGGATGTGGGAAGGAGAGAGGCAAGTATGGGGTGCAGGGTCTCAGGGGAGAGGGGGATGGAGGAAAATCCGCTCTGGGAGAAGGAGGAAAGAGGAGAAGGGGGCCCTGGGGAGGGGGGGGGGACAAGGCCGGGTTATAGTTGGAAGGAAGGGTATATGTCACGGCGAAGTTCGTCATCCGGGAGGGGGAGGCGTTGGAAATTGCCCTGATGAAGGAGATGGAGGGTGTGGAGGTGGAGAGAGGGAGGGATACAGCGAGAGAGGCGCGGCAACGGGCGGGGGGTGGAGAGGAAGGAGGAAACCAGAGGGTGGGGGGGATCAACCCTGCGAACAATGTAAAGGATGCGGAGATGTTGGACGAACAAGAGGAGGTGGGGGAAGGGGATCAGTTCATACAGGAGCCGTGTGGGGGAAGGAAGGTAGATACGGAAGGCAAGGCGGAGCGCGTGGCGTTCAAGGATTTGGAGGGCCTTGTAAAAGCGGGTGGGGGCGGAGATCTTGGCGACGCTGGCATAACAGAGGATAGGACGGGTGAGGGATTTGTAGGTGTGGAGGATGGTAGAAGAATGCAATCCCCATGTCTGGCCGAACAGGAGTTTCAGCAGGCGGAGGCGGGAATGGGCTTTCTGCTGGATGGTCAGGAGATGAGGGGTCCAGGTGAGCTGTCGGTCAAGGGTGAGGCCAAGGTATTTCAGGGTGGGGGTGAGTTGGATAGGACGACCATAAAGGGTGAGGTAGAAATCATGGAGGCGAAAGGAGCGAGTGGTGCGGCCTATGATGATTGCCTGGGTTTTGGAGGGGTTGAGACGGAGGAGCCACTGGTTACACCAAGTGGTGAACTGGTTAAGGTGGGTTTGGAGGGTACGTTGAGACCGTTGAAGGGTAGGATAGAGAGCGAGGAAGGTGGTGTCATCAGCATATTGGAGAAGGTGGACTGGTGGGGGTGGCTTGGGCATATCAGCTGTATACAAGAGATAAAGGAGAGGGGAGAGGACAGAACCCTCGGGGACGCCAGCCGTGGGATAAAAGATACGGGAGTTGGTGTTGTGGAGGGTGACATAGGAAGGACGGTGAGAGAGGAAGGAAGCGATCAGATGGACAAAATTGATAGGCAGGGCGTAGGTTTGGAGTTTAAAGAGGAGACCGGGATGCCATACACGGTCATAGGCATTTTGGAGGTCAAAGGAAACAAAAATGGCGGAGCGACGGGAGTTGAGCTGGAGGAACAGAAGGTGAACAAGGTTGAGGAGTTGGTCGTCAGCAGAGAAGGAGGGTCGGAAGCCACACTGGGTAAGGGGGAGGAGGTGGTGTTGAGCAAGGTGCCGATGGATACGGTGGGAGAGGATGGATTCAAAGATCTTACTGAAGACGGAGGTGAGGCAGATGGGACGATAGGAAGAGGTGGCAGAAGGGGGTTTGTTGGGTTTGAGGAATAGGAGGATGCGGGAGGTCTTCCACAGGTCAGGGTAGAAGCCAGTAGAGAGGATGACATTATAGAGATGGGCGAGGACCGTTAGGAAGGAATAGGGGCTTTCTCGAAGGGGACGGTAGGTGACACAGTCGTGACCAGGGGCCGTGTTGCGTTTGGACTAGAGGAGAAGTTTAATGTCTTGTGCTGAGATGGGAGTGTTGACGTCGGAGGGGGGCAACTGCCCCAAGTACTGGAGACTAGGAGCAAGTGGAGCGACTGAGGTATCAGCACGTTCCATGACGGTGGGGAAAAGAGAATAATCAAAGTGGGGATCATCGGGGATGGAGAAGACCTCGGAAAGGTGGGAAGCGAAGTGGTTGGCCTTACTGTGGTTGTCTGGAAGGGGGCGATCGTTATGGAGAAGGGGGTAGTGGGGAGCGCAAAGGGAACCAGTAAGATGATGGAAGGCGGACCAGTACTTGGAGGAGTTGATAGGGAGGGTGGCATTGAGTCGTGCGCAGGTCTGGCGCCAGTCCCGGCGTTTTGTTGCTGTAATACGGTTCCGTACGTGTCGCTGTATTTGCCGGTGGCGTTGGAGTGTATCCCTGTTACGAGTGTGGAGGAAGGAGCGATAGAGGCGGCGGGATTCACGGAGGAGGAGGACAGCCCGCGGAGGGAGAGTGGGACGGTGTTAGCAGCAATCTCATTGGCTCCGTTATATATGAATACGCGGATCGGCGGAAGCAGAATTTGGTCCGTCTCTAAGAGAGCGCCATCTCATAGTGCGGAGACGGACGAGCTCTGCACCTGTGCTGTTGTGCTTAGCGGGGCGCGCTCTAGTGGGAAAGCTGTGTACGCACTGACTACGCAGGACTATATACACAACACATCGGAACCTCAAGTAATGCTTTCTCCTTCACACCAAACGTTACTGGTGCTTGTTTATGTAAAAACATTGCTGATATAACCTTTACAATGCATTCTTTACATTACAATTGTGCTGACCTCAAACTAAACCCGTTTGATATCCGGAGCTTTATCCCTTATTAACGACTATAAGTCTTCTCAGCCACATCGCTGCATCTCTGCATTATTACATCTTGTGAAGTATTTTATCCATCCTCACCAATAGTAGTTGTGTGTAATTAAATTACAAGCAACGATTTGCATAAAAGAAATTTAAATTCTTTACTGCTTCCGGGAACCTAGTGCCATTCTTCAGAAGGTTATATCTGTCGCAAATAATGCGATAAGTATAACCTTCTGAAGAATGACACCAAGTGCTGGAAACCGATAGTGAAATTAAATTTCTTTTATGCAACTGGTTGCTTATTACTTCGTTACATACCCTGTGTGTTCAAAAGACTGTGTTCTAATCTAATAGAGGGAGCATGATATTCCTTCAAGCCGTGATACTGTCATTTATTGCTATAGCTGGCTATTGCGACACTTTTATTCAGCAGAAATTGGAGGGATTACTACAACGGTAAAAGATGTTCGTGAAGCATGAACATTTCGAGTCAAGAAACCACACCCAAAAGTCAAATGGAGTGGGGGCGATTGCAATTCTGTTTTTATGTTCCTTGTCATTTTCGTTTGTACATTAGGTTTGTGGAAAAACAGAAAAACATGTCTGCAGGAATAGAGCGCTCAACCAAGGAGCAGATTTTGCGTTCTCGAAGACTGATGAAACAAAGTATTGAAGCCAAATGTACTTATGATTAGCATTAATAAATTACTTCTATTCTTGTTTCATTATTGGAGAACACAAGCTTGAAAGGAAAACTAAATTTAGAGATTTAGCTTAATTCTCCATTCGTGCATAAAATTATTGCGTCATTGATCTTCCAGCAAGGAACTATCGTAATTTTTAAAATGATACTTTATAAGAAACTCTTTAAATGTCAACGGACACGAACGATTTCCATTAGTACAGTAATATAATTCAACACACAATATATGCCGTCAAGGCCATATCTAAAATTTTGTACTTTCACAGATATTTGATGCTTATACCTTGATTGCGGAGCTAACTTCCAGTTTGTAGGACATTCTTTTGCGTTTCTAGTTATTTATTATCGCTTCTCGGCCTTTTGGCTAAGATCAAAGTGTAGCTACTTATTTATTTATTTGCATAGTTTACGCCAACATTGGAACTCTAAAATCAAATATTTTACAATAGAACCTACAATGAATAAGTTTAGATCTTAGCACTCAGCAATTTCTTATTTTTCTAAAACCTCTTCATTCTGTTTCATTCTTTTCAGTGTATTTCAGATTACTCTCTCCAACATTCATGTGGTTTTTCTTGTTACAGGTATGCTTCGCTCACATCCTCGTTAGCCGCAAATGGAAAAGTATTCTCACTTTCGCGAGATAGCTGGTCGTTCGTTGATGTCGGCTCATTGACACATCATCCCTCAACGCTCCTCAGGAATACGGGATTCCCTTTTGTTAAGAAGAACTGCTTTCAAGTAATCCGCCTTCTTTTGTACATGTTTTACTATGTTTTACCTTAAAGGTATTTCTTATCGATCTCAAAATAGCGTTAAGACATAGAATATTCGTACTAATTCAAGAAATGAAACACTGTTCTTTAGTGAAAAATGCGCACCTTTATTTGTTTCTCAGACTGTCACTATAGATGCGAGTACGTGTCACAAACGTGCTATAGAGCATCGGTCACCGATTGGTATTACCATGTAATATTGCCTACACAGCTACAGTAAGGTTTCCATGTGCATTACACCATTTACAATTTGCAAATTACATGCAAGCGACACAAGAGAAGAGCGAAGTATGAAGATCAGAGCTAAAGACCGTCTTGGGAATTCTTGGGGGATAAGCACGTCCTACAATTTTTGCAGGTCGAAGTTACATGCAAGGGATAAATGTGTGGCTGATAAAGAACTGTCATCTAGAAAAATCAGTAAAGAACTCATGATGGCGACTGTAATTTCTTTGCTTTTGTAGTAGTAAAATATACTACCAAATACAACGTAACACAAGAGATTGCTCAGGCTAAACATTGTTCAAATTAATGATCATGTTGTTTTGGGAGTGAATGTCACATTTACTTGAATGAATTTCGAGCTGAAATATTTAATTAAAAGACAGTTAATGCTTCTCACAATGGTCTTTGCAACAGGGAAATAAGTCATATATTTAAAGACAGAAATATTATTCTTGGAACTGGAATTCTTTAAATTGATAGTAATGAACTGAATGTGTTGAAGGATTATAAATTGGGTTTTTCCTTTCTTACATTCTAGCAGCCTTTGAGATACTTTTTGTGTCAAATTCCTTTTCTGCAAGTCTCTTGAAATTGTTCCAACTCAAATCTCTTTATATATATATATATATATATATATATATATATATATATATATATATATATATATATATAAAATCTTAGATGCTTATGTAACTACATCTGGCAAGAATATCATGTGTAGTACAATGCACGAAAAATATGATGCCTATTGGTTAACAGTGGTGAAATGTGCTTTTAATTTGATGAAATTTACTCCAAAATGCTAATTTTGTTGTTTCCTCACCAAGAACCTACAAAACTTTCGAATCCTGAGCTAAGTTAATTTCATATGGAATTAAATAGTCTGACTGTCAAATAAATACAACAGTGAATTCCCTTCCAGTTAATGCTTCTCTCCATATACTACTCTGAACCCAGTCTAGCAAGAAAGTATGTCTGATTTCTATCGAATTTCACAACAGAAGTGTCTGACTGTCTCTTGTACTCCACCCGACCAGTATTAGGCAAGAAATATTGTTTCGATGTCTTCACACATGTGACTAGAATCAATGATATCTTTTGTCCATAGCATCCCATTTTGTGCATAAAGCTACTGACATAACTAATTATCAGGGATTCATTCCATGAATGTAGACTACTCCGCAAAATCCACGATTAAATATAATAGTATAAATGGTTTTCTTGTAGGAAGTATATCTGAGATTGCGTGCCTAGTAGCACATCATGCTCATGAGCGAAAAGCTTTCCTGACATGTACAGATGGTCTGGAAAAAAGTATTTGCCCAATGTTCTTCTACTACCTATTATTCCCGTCAATATATGTTTTCGCTGATGTCCTTCTCAGTCGATAGGCCACTAACACCACCTTGAAATTGCTCATTTACGCATTGGAAAATTTATTCTTCTTTTGTAGCTGTCCATGTCGTAATTTCAGCGGTGAATTCTTCCTTCTGTTCAGTGAACAGTTTCTGGATTTTCTGATACTTTTCCAGTGACAAAGTACTCACATGTTCAGACAGTTTACTCCCAATTTCTGACAACTATTCTGGCTTTGCTTTATTTCGTTTACTCCTATTGTTAATTTGCTAATCTCCTAAGATATTAATTATTCGTAGTTTTGGAATATCTTTTGAAAATTCATTGTTTTCCACTTTATTCACCGGCTTGTCTAATACTGTGGACAAATCCTATTTGATTGGTAGGTCAACCAATTTTGTTTGATGGTTACTTCAGGCAAATATTGTTTGGTGGTTATGTTTTGTGACACACTACCAAACATCTTCAATCTATGGATAGGATCTCCCACGTGTTAGGCTAAAATACTTGGTTGAACAGCCCTCTCTACCGACCGAGCAGTACATTGATTGGCGTGTTTTCATTTTCAGTTAGTGCTGGGTTCATACCATAACACACAAAAATATTCCTTAAAAAAACCTATATCCTCAACTATGTGCCAAGACAATCAGTATCTCAATACTAACATTCTATCATAAAAAATTTAGCAGGGAAGAAGATGTACTATCATTTTTAAAGAATAAATAAACTAATAACTCCGCACGTTGTAGCAGCACAACAATCTATTTTACGAGACAAAGAAATCGCAGGTCCCTTCAATTAATATTACTGTCAACATATCTACTAACTACTTAATTAGAGCGGAGTTTAGTCAGCTATACTAATGCTTGCTATAAACAGAAGACATAAATATGAGACGAAGCACAAAATAGTTCTGACTCTATTTAATGGTGCGATTAGGATTTCGTGATTCATGGATTAATTCCCGATGTCAACCCGCACACATTTTTCCACGCATTTACAAACGTTCTGAAACAGAATATACAGTATAGAGATTAATAATACAAGAATGCATCACAATACATAATAATTCACAATGATACCCACGAAAGTATGCTATGAAGTACAACTATAATACAATATGTTGCTCGGACTAAATCTTTTGCAAAATAATAATTCCGTTACTTTGAGAGTGAAATTAACAGTTGCTAGAATGCTTTTAATTCATGAGTAATTAATTTGAAGGAAATGAATCCTTCTGGTCGTGGTGACTTGCATCAGTGAAATAAGTTAATCCTTTGGAACTAGGAAAATTATACTCTGTGATGGGAACTCTGAAACCGATTTTTTACTATGTTCAAGAGTATCAATATGCTTTTTTCTTTCTCGAGTTCTCCTGTCCTTTGAGATACTAGTCGCGTCCAAACCTGTTCAGTAAGTCTCTAGGAATTGAGCAAGCTCAAATCTTTATATATAAATGACTTGTGCCTGATCCCATTCAATATATGTTCTACATACTGAACACCTAGAGAAATTAATGAAGAACTCACAGTGGCGACTGTAAACTAGGTTACTGTTCGACACTGCTCCGCATTTATGGTGGACAGATGTAGTCCTTCTTAGAGTGGAATCTTTCGCTTTATACAATGCGTCCTACTGACTGATGAGCCATGAATTTTCCGATTGTTTTCGCGTGTGGGTAGAAGATTAATTTCCAAATACAAATTGCGTCTTCGATGATGAAGGTGATGCTACAAGGATAATCAAAAGCTTTAAACTACCTTTATTGTCAAACTTGTGTTATGAAATACTGGAATTTTGGCCTGTTTGTCACTTCATGTTAATTCACTTCTTGATAATTTTTATAATATTAGTTTATTATACTTCTGATGTACAATGATGTATTGGAGTGAACAACAAAAGCAGCTACTTCTTATTTAGTTCCATTTACACAATATCTATAAGAACTGTACAATTTACATTGTTGTTATTGTCGTCGTCGTCGTCGTCGTTGTTACTGTTGTTGTTGTGTTAGTTGTTATATCCTTCAGTCTGGGGGTCAGTTTTTGCACGTTTCCATGCTAGTGTATCCTGTGCATGTCTCTTCATCTCCGCATAACATTTGAAACATATATCAATTTGAACCTCCTGATTCTATTCAAGCCCTTGTTCCTCTACAATTTTTACCCATCCCAGATCCCTCCGTTACCAAATTAACTGTTCCTTGATGCTTCAGAATGTGTTCTATCATCCGATGTTCTTGTTATTTAAATTATGCCATAAATTTCTTTTTTCCCAATTAGCTTCATTACTTCGTCATTAGTAACTCTATACACCCATCTACGGCTGTCATGAAGATGCTACTGACAGTCGAAACTTCGCCATGTTAGAAACCGCCATACATCTGCCATCAGAATTACGGCCCACAAACGGTCAACTTGAATGAAGACAGTCAGACATTGTTCCATATCCTTTCTGAATCAGACAGTGAAAATAATCCCGATAAACCATCCAGCTGATATTATCTGCAAAACGGAAACATTAAAAATACTATTTCATTGCTTAGATAGACGGAATATAAATGTAAACCCAGGATATCTTTGGAATGGCTAAAACACCGTACTACTATTGAGGAAGAGTGGACTTCGAATGCTCGACCTGTCAATCTGACATAACTTCTCCTTTCGTTCCGCAAATTACCTCAGATTGACGGCGGGGTCGTTCCGAAAACTACACGCGATTTTTCTCATTATTGTTTTGTAGCTGATTTACTGCAACATATATATTGACATTATATTCAGTGGCCATCAACGTCTCCGTAGTCGTATGCCCAAAAGCAAGAATATGGAGTGACACTTCTTTCGCAGCTCATGTATTCGAGTCCTGCCAATGGAAGCGACGCTGTGGTACAACGCATGGGACATTAAGCTAGGCGGATTGGTTCGCACTCTTAGAGAGGCGTAGGTTTTGTCCAAACAGGGCAATGCCATCAAAAACAGCCACTCAGTACCAACCATTAAGTACTGTATAACAGTCGTAGCTCAAACAGCCAATGGCCAGGTCGCCGAAGCGGCATGATCTAGAATGTCATCCTTTAACATACCATAAACTACATGGAATTCAGAGCAGAAGGAAACTTAACTGCTTCCTTTATCTTTACAGAATCATTAAATTGGCTAGCACCCACGTAACTGTACTGTTATTTACATGCTTTCAGAAGCTGCTCATATATGACATTTCTGCATCAGTGACGTCATTGCTTGTATAACTTAAAGAAAAACTACAGTTGTAAGGCACTAAGCATAAGCTCATTGTTACTGAAGGTCAACAGAATTTGTTCTCTGTCAGAAAGACGTAATAGAGGTAAGATCGAACTGCTTTACAACTATATGAACAAAATACGATCTAGATTACTTGTTTTTACTGTAGTTACTGGTTCGGCCGAATACGACAACCTTGAGACGTAAAAAACCAGCACCAGTAGACTTCGGTGGTAGCTCTCGCTAATGTATTTTAGATTTGAAGGCGACATAATTCGGTAGAAATATGTGCTTGCAATAAATACACGTGATTTTTACTCTACCTTGTCCATGAAATTGTCTTTTTTCAGGTCCTCGTGCTACATTCACCAAAATTAAAGTGCAGCAAATCTCATAACTGCCAACATCAGAAACTGATAGACTAATTTTGGTGGCAGCTACAATCGAATTCATATGTGAGCAATTTCCTTTCCACTCCGTTACACTTAATTGGGCATAATTAATTTGCAATGTTTGCAATGTGATCGCTTTCGGAGTACGAAAATTTGATATTATGAAACAACATATACATCGATTTCAAATAAATAGCCATTGCGTCAAACGAATTCATAACCAGGTGCATTTTCAGACTTAAACCAAAAGTTGAAAAATATAAGGCGACTTGTGATAAATCTCACGACGACTTCTAATTCAAATACAATAACACGGCAACCGATCCGATAGGTAGCGCCTTATTTAGTCGAAAGACAGCTTCTCCATACAACTGGAAACTTGTGCAGAATTCTTCGCACTGCATCTTCGAATTCGGAATGATGTATTATCCGGCTGTGGTTTAGAAATGTTCGTAAACATTACCCCTGAATATTCTTGGTGATTTTTCAGTGCTAAAGTTATATTTCCACTGATTTTATCTCTTCGTGTTAGCTGCAATGCTAGTGAATCCTGAAAAAGAGAACCGAAGCATTTCAGATGTGATGGTACACAAGGATGCTGGTAATTAAAAGGGCAGATGAGATTAAAAATGAGATTCTCCATGCTGTAGACGTGGAATATATTTGATAGAAATCACTAAAGACATGGGATGACTGGCCCTCTGTTCAGTCATCAGGTTCCAGCCGAAATGAGCAAATACTGTAGGAGAAGGCAGAGAGTAGAGTATACAAACAAGTAATTCATGACGGTGCTTACTCTGAGAACGAGGACGTTGTCACAAGATGGTAAATAAGAGTGAGCCTCGTTTAATAATATGGAAGATTTACCGCAAAAAGTGAAAAAAAGAACTGCTTAGTTCCTAAAATGAGTTTTGGCATGCGAGCACATTCTGTCTCCCTTGTCGAACGTGTTGTCATTGCGTGCAGCTCGCAGTGATATTTCTCACGACCTTTTGCAGGGCTCCATCTGAGATACCCTGATTTCCATTTTTTTTCTCTAATAAATCGGGAACACACGATTAACGATGCCCTTCTGCAAACATACTGAGTGATTAATACGACGGACTCGCATTCGATAAAAGCGAAATTCAAATCCTCATCTGTCCATCTACACTTAAGTTTTGTGTAATTCATCATTACATAAGGCAAATTTCGAAATGGTGCATATGGAAAGTCATGTTCTAATCTCTTCTTCACATTTGTCCAGTCCGAGCCTGTGCCACATCCATAATGACATCATCGCAGAAATGAACCTGAATCCCAATTTACCTTCCTTTTCAGATGTGTAATAGGAACACCTCCACTTGTTCTGTAGCACTGACTCAGATAAATTTCGTACATATGTAAACTTTTACTTCTCATTAGCCATTACACAGCCATCTTGTGTTGATTACTGCTTATATTCACGTCAGTCACAATCGTAAATAGACGCATGACTTAACGATATGCCATGCGTTGATACAGAGTGCGGTCAAAAGAAACATTACGAAGCGCTACGAATTGCATCCGAGGAGTAGCAGCTTATTAACTACACTTGACTCACAAAGACTGTTTGAGAAGCGAGTAAACAGTAAGCCAGCTGTAGTACGTTATGTCTTCTGTGAATATTTCTCATTATAGTTAAGCCGCTTTCGTTTCTTTTCTTCTTTTTACGTTATGGCAAAGTAAAGTACACTTTCGTTTCCTCAGTCGCGTGGTCTTGCACAGTGCCGTTTTCTTTCTAATTTTTCTTTGCTGTATACGTCTTCAAGAAGCTGCTGATGGTGTGTAAGTGTTTAAGGATGTTTGGCTTGAGGCTTTCACGACGAAGTAGTTGTAAATATGGTTCTCGGGCGAGACGTCGGATTTCGTTATGGAAACACCCCAATATTTGGTCGTGGCAACTGACCGAGATATTTAGGTGCGACGAACACACTACTGAGGCTGTTACCGAAGCCTCCTTTTTATGACGTGTGAAGCTCTTGGTCTAACTTGTTAGTGCTGCCGAATCTGGATCACGGGGTTCCAGATTCGATTCTCGGCCGATCACTTGTGCTAACTCCAGATGATGATTTTTGTCTCTTGCACGTAGTATGGTATCTATGTCCTGAGCAAGGAACAAAATTTTCTTATCTCAGTATTATGTTTAAGAAATTAAGCTTATGTTCATCTGAAATTATTTTGCCTTGAGACATTGCCTTACCTTCAAAAGAGCACTCCGTTGCAGCTTTTACATTACTTCTGATCTCCCAACGAAGAGAATAATTGGGCAGTTAGTGGTAAATGTTATCAGTAACTTGTTACTTTAACACACTATTTTGGTCAGTGATAAACTACTGGAAAAATGCATTCTTTGCGATGGGTCTAAAAGGCTCCCAACACGATTTACACCTTTGCTATTAAAAATTCATAAAATAAAGTAATTAATTTGACGTCCACAAAATACTGCTTTAACTGAAGAAAGTCGATTGTATTTCCAAGGATTAAAAATGTCAGCAACCAAAATAAACTAACTTTAAGACAATTTATTGAAACACCGAATAGTTTCTGGGTTCAAAAGGCACCTGTTATGCATCCAAGGGATATAAACGAAGAGACAGAAGCGGTTAGATGAGGATTTCTCCTGCTGCTAATGGGCATGCGTTACTGCGATGTGCTCTGCTGTGTAATTGCCCCACTTTGTGCTCTAACAAAGCGTCCGGCGTCTGATGCTGTATTAACGCTCCAACTATCTGAGATTTAAATGAGCTGCCCCTTGGCTCAACGGGGCACGCTCAGCATGTCTGCTCTGTTCCACTAACTACATGGAGCAGCTGCGAGCAACAGGTACAAAATCTAAATGCCGAACCAAATTCCCTGGAACACTAGTAACTACCAACGTCAAGCTCAACTGGCGTGTTTAAATTTCATTGTTCAGTGAACAGACTGGTTAAGCAACTATTCCACCACTAGAGGGTATCTCTATACACGCAGGGTGTGTGAAACTGATGTCAGTTTCCGTTAAATTCTGTAATGTTAAATTATGAAAGCGTACTCCATCAGGAAACACAATGACTGTAACGTAGCAAATCGTTCAATTTGTGTGTCGTGTACGCTGATATGCGGTGGAAATAATTCGAAAAGTACCGTCTTTCTTACAAAGTGAGATAGATTTTTTTTTTTTTTTAATCAATCTTGTGACTGGTGTGATGCGGCCCTCCACGAATTCCTCTCCTGTGCCAATCTGTTCATCTCAGATTAGCACTTGCAACGTCTTCAAATGTTTGATGCATGTATTCAAATCTCTGTCTTCCTCTACAAATTTTACCCTGTACAGCTCCCTCTGGTACCACGGAAGTCATTCCCTGACGTCTTAACAGATGACCTATCATCCTGTCACTTCTCCTTGTCAGTGTTTTCCATATATTCCCTCCTCTCCGATTCTGCGCAGGACCTCCACATTCCTCATCTTATCACTCCACCTAATTTTCAACATTCGTTTGTAGCACCACATCTCAAATGCTTCGATTCTCTTCCGTTTCAGTTTCCCCACAGTCCATGTTTCACTACCAATGAGTTAATTATTTTTTATATTTTTTAAATTGTTTTTTGTTCATTAGTCTAAATAACGTGGAACGGAATGTGGGTTCTCTGGTACTGGAAGAGTCAAGAACGGAAATTTAATTAAGTGGCTAGAGGCCATAGTTGTCGAGTTATTCAAGAAAAACATACAAAAATGACCTAAAAATGTACCCCCAATTCCATACTCAGGCTCCACCGGTCAGGATTTCTAGTATGTTGTACATGGCGCTCCCTCTTAACACTACGTGAACTATCTCAAATATTCGACCTTTGTTGGTCTTCATTAACTGATCCTACTACACCTTGGCTTAGTCGAGCACTTAGAAATTGTAAAATGGAGGTTTGCGCGAATTTTATTCAATAATTCTGTGAATTTAACACCATAAAATAAACTATTACATCCTTGTACTCACCACGCATTCTGACGACGGAAGTACTGTGCTTATAATTGTTAGGTTTGCATCGAATTGTCAGTGTTACTACTTTCAGCAAAACGTTTACAAAACTAGTTTTTCTTTCATTACCCTCACGGATATGTTTAAACTAATAATGTTAACGAAATAGGCGACTATTCTAGTGGTGTAATATCGCAATCAATACATTCCAAAAAAAGTCTAATATATGAAATAGTTCGTGTAGTCGCAAACTTTTGTACAGCGGTAGGAGTCAGTGCCGCGATGAACATACACGATTTGAAAATGGGTCTTGGCCCGAAACTGGTCATCGAGTGAATAAATAGAAGTAAAATTTGTAACTTTTGACTGGATTTTCGTTGTGCTGTTTATCAGAAGTTGCTGACCTAAAGCTGCTCCAGCATACTGGAAGTTCGTAAACATATTAGAAATTCTGACTCGTCAGGGAAGAGCATGGAATGCAAGTGCGTTTGAGGCTACTTTTCTGCGTTTTTCTTGAATAATTCGAAAACCGTGACCTCCAGCGAAAAAGTATACCACGACAAAATTGAATTATATTAAATTTACTTCAAAAAGATTCTGCTCATTTTTGCTGTAGGACTAATAATTTGAACGTAGCAAGCGAGAGAATATGTAAAACTCGCGCGTGTTTTATGAAGGCCAGCTATAACATTGTGGGTTGGTTAACACAACAGTGGTAGGGGCTGCTAAATCACTCTGCCTTATACATTTGCCGTCTAAAATAAGTATCGCCGTCCTACAAGAAGTGGTAGAAACGGAATAGCTACCAAGAGCGCAGTACCTTAGAGTTTGGGCAGCATTAGAGGAGCTGCTCAGCTTCTCTTAAAAACCTTCCTACCGTTAGGCTACACTGCCCTAATTAACTGCCTGCGTAGTCGGTACAGAATGTGATTCCAGTGGTGTGTAATGCAACGTGCAGCATCTCCATCCACATTTGAAGTAAACCAGAACAGATCGAAACCAACTGTCCCAAAAATATCATGCCACACTGCTCTTCTCTGCTGGATTGTACCTCGATCTAAAAAAAAAAAAAAAAAAAAAAATCATCATTTTAGACTTATTATAACTGGGTGCCCAGCCGGAAATCGAACACCCAACCTCCTGGAATAATATTCGACCATCAGCTGAAAAATATCGCTTTGAATTATATGTGAAGCCATAAAGTACCAGCAGTGGTAGTAGTAGTAGCAAATAATAATAGTAACAATAATAATATGTACAAGGTATTGCAAAGTCTTTGCATCAAACGTCTAGAGATGGTGGATCACATCGATGTTACTGATAAATTGTTCGCATCCAAGCGAAGTTGAGAATCTTTATTACGAGGGTTGTCCAGAAAGTAAGTTCCCATCGGTCGCGAAATGGAAACCACAGGGAAAACCCGGTAAAGCTCTGCACAGATGTGTTGGGCAGTGTCTCTAGTATGCCGCAGATCGTGTCGCGTAGCTCTTTTCAGTTTTGAGTGAACAGTGAGCACGTAAAGATACGTAGGGAATAGCGTCTCCCGCCAAGTATGAAGACCTGGTTATGGATTCGCCTGTGAAATGCAGCCCACATAACACAACTGTCGAGCAGTTCCTTCTCCATGCCAATTCTCGGCCGCACACTGCAGGGGCAATGAAGACGCTCCTGCAGCGTTTCTGATGAGAAGTGTTTGGTCACACACAATACAGTCCGTAATTGTCTCCCCCTGGCTCTCATCTCTGCTCAGACGAACCGCTGGCTATGAAGGCAAAATTTTTCCACAGACCAGTGCAGATAACTGGCCGAAAGCACAGGCAGCTGCTTTCTATGACGAGGATATTGGAAATTTGATACAACACTACGAAAACACTCGAAGTTGGAGCGATGACTATGTAGAGAAGTAGGTGGAAGGTGTACCTAACTGTTGCAAATAAAACCTTTCTCGTATTCACTGTGGTTTTCATTTGGCGACCGATCGGAACTTTCTTTCTGGACAGCCGTCGTATTTGTAATTCCTCTGAGAGGTGGAAAGGCGCAGACAATCTGCAGCGTGTGTATGTAATGCGTGTTGTCTATGATCCAGTTATCTGCTCCGTGTGACAGCCTGTTGCAACGCCCCGCACTGCTCTGACAAGTCTCTCAGCTCGAATAGAAATTCGGATTTCGAACTGTAGTAAGAAACTTTGCATACCACTGTGATTAGGACAATGAAAGCATTCGATTCGGTTACTCTTAATTTGCCCACTACAGGACTTTAAAAAGTATCTGAGGTCCCACAGCAAACTGCATGAAAAAATATGCAGAATCATAACAGACACGTTTTGCAGAAGAAATATCTGGACAAACCTCCAAATCGCATTCTTCAGCTGCAAAACGAAACGCCACTTGGTTCAAATGGCTCTGAGCACTATGGGACTTAACATCTATTGCCATCAGTCCCAAAGAACTTAGAACTACTTAAACCTAACTAACCTAAGGACATCACACAACACCCTGTCATCATGAGGCAGAGAAAATCCCTGATCCCGCCGGGAATCGAACCGGGGAACCCGGGCGCGGGAAGCGAGAAATGACACTTGAATCACTTTCTTGAATTCAGCACCAAACGTGGGAGAATTGTACCCAGCTGCTTGCTAGGAATATTGAAGTATAGGTCGATACACTGGAACAGACAGGTGGTTTTGAATGATAGAATGCATTTACATTATAAAAATTCAATTTCCTAATTTAGTGTCGAAGTCGCTGCCAAGAGCCCTTATAGAGTATGTTATCCATCTTGTATATAGTTCATATTGGCTGAAGACATATACAGCCAAATGCTGCACGTATTTTGTTGCTTTTGGTGGAATGATCATCGATTCAATGTCTCTTCCCGTAAAAGAATCATTTGCTGTTATTGTCCTCGTGAGCACTCCACGAATCAGAACGTAGTAAACATGTTTTGTTATTTGCCACGTTGTCACTAACAACACTCACGAAAAAGGATTTTGAATAGTCTTTTGACATTTTGCCACTTGCGGTAGCCTCCAAATGTATGTCTGGAGAGTGTCTTCAATAGCCTTTCTAACCTTCGGGTAGAAAGTTTTTTTCCTAAAGACAAGTATACAGGTTCCTTTTTAGGTGTCCACTCATCGAACGTCCAACATCTCTTGTGTAACTATGAGCTGTATTGTATGGAGACTGCACCAAGACATCTGCAGAAGGTAGTTCTTAATTATATCCACTTCGATCACTGTTTCACATGCAGTGTGGCTGTGTCTGGAAACTTGCAGTTTTCTGGTTTACGTCGGCGACAAAACGGGCCCCAGACGGGAATATCGGTCCTTCTGTACATTTCTGGCTGTCATTAAAGCAGTTATTTGTCTACGTCACACTCTATATTCTCTGTTGAGAAGTGCTATGAAGGGTGCACAACATTTAAAGTTTGTATGGCCAGTTTCTCTTGCTTTTTGCATTGCCCAAAATTTCGGGTTCCCGTATTGGACATAATTTCCTTCGTTCCTTGCTGTGTGAAACTGGGGTAGAATGTGTTACCTCCAGTTCTTTGATTGTCTTATATCCCCGAAATGGATGCACACTACGTCATTTTTAATCCATATAATCAAATATTACTTTGACGTTCGATGTGCTTCTCAGACTTGGGTGTATTTTTAGTAACGGGCGGAAGGTCGCAACTTTACATGCAGGGGTATGATAATCATCACAAATACGTTCAAGACATTCTTCAAAAAAATTGTTAAAATATTAACGATATTGGTCTTTTTCTGGTGAAGGTTTATGGCCACTAGAAATGTAGGCTTCTCTTTGAGGGGTACTATTTCCACCACTGCCATTACCACGACAATCTTGGACACTGCTAACCGCGTTATCGTCTGTAAAGTCGCTTTATTCCTCCACTGTCCTATCCAACGTAGCTTCAGTTCATTATTCAAATAAATACTCATATTCCTGAATAATCAGATCCACCAGAAATATTGCAAAAATGGCATCGTCCTGACCAACACCATCTTCCGTTTATAACGCCTTCGTAACTTGGACTTGTCACAGTTCGCGCGGCTCCCCATGTCGTAGGTTCGAGTCCTCGCTCGGACACGGCTGTGTGTGTTGCCCTCAGCGTAAGTTAGTTTAAGTTAGATTAAGTAGTGTGTAGGTTTAGCAACCGATGACTTCAGCAGTTTGGTCCCATAAGACCTCACCACAAATTTCCAAAATTTTTCTTAACTTGGATGACACAAAATTTAAAATGTTCCAAACATAAATGGTTTTGCTGTATATGCATAACAACACTGAAATACTTACAGTAAACACGTCAACTGCTTGCCGATTGACTGACGTGTTAACTCTTCGACCTCCAAGACTACAAACTCTTGTGCACAAACCAAGACTAACACAATCAGGAGCCTCCGCAGGCGTGGTTAGAAAAGTGAGATGGGTCTGCATATAAACGTTTAAATACAAATTCCTGCTCGAGCCAAGAGGCGACTCTTTGGAGGGGAAGTACCACAACAAGAATAATTGCAGCTGACTGTACAGGCTATGTGCAGTTCGTTACTTGCTATACCTCCAGGCAGCAGCGGGTTGGCTGCTACGTGTTGTTGATCACATTCTACACCAGTCCAGTCATTCCTTGGCAGAACTGGCGGTTATGCATTTGCTGCACAGTGAAGCTAAGGGCTGTGGACTTCGAGCAACAAGTCATTATGGGGATCGCTTCCCAGAAAGACGACGGCCATCTCATGCACTGTTCCAGAGGCTGCATCAGCGGCTATATACAGTATGTCGCGTCTCATCCATGGCAGAAGGCTTCGATGCAAGATATGTTGACTTAGTGCGAGTTGAAGAGGAAGTACTGGACAGAGTTGAGACGGAACCGTCTAAAAGTGAACTTCACTCACACATTTTGGAATTTGCTTCATCAGCCCCCGTTACATTCATTCCACTTGCAGCAACTACGGGAACATGTGACTCTATGGTTTATTCAGAAATGTGTAGACAAAGTTGACGTCATGTGTATTGTTTACAGACGAAGCACGTTACACGAGAGAGGGCAATGTTAGTAGCCTAACAGCCACGTGTGAGCAGATGAAAACCTACGGGAATTGTTTTCAGTAAATGTGTGTGCTGCCATCGTTGGAGGAAAATATTGTTGGACTAGATATTCTTCCCCTCATATAGATAGGCAGGTATATCACAACTTTCGGACAAATGACGTAACCAGGCTGCTAGAAGATATTTCACTGAACACACGACCGACAATGTGATTTCAAACTGATGGTGCACCACTACATATCAACCGTCATCTGCGCCAGCACATCACTCACCCGTTTTGTGTGTATTTGACTGAGAGAGGTCTATGCCATTGCTGCGAACGTCACCCGACCTCACACCAGTACATTTCTTGCGGTGTGGTCACGCCAAAAGTAGCGTGTGTTCTATGCCTGTACCACAACGTGACTTTATGGTCGAACGAATTGAGGCAGTATATAATACCGGTCAAACCATGCCTGGAATCATCGGGAGAGTACACCATGCTACGGCCGCGCGGGATTAGCCGAGCGGTCTAGGGCGCTGCAGTCATGGACTGTGCGGCTGGTCCCGGCGGAGGTTCGAGTCCTCCCTCAGGCATGGGTGGTGTGTGTGTTTGTCCTTAGGATAATTTAGGTTAAGTAGTGTGTAAGCTTAGGGACTGATGACCTTGGCAGTTAAGTCCCATAAGATTTCACACATTTGAACAGTACACCATGCAATGCTCGGTGGTGCAGCACCTGTAACCAGGAGGGAGGTCGTCACTTTGAGCAACTGCTTTAGTTTCGTGAGTGAACTTTTTAATATACGAGTAACAAGAGCCAGGTGAACTACAATTCTAGTATACAGCTTGTCCAAAAATTCCCGTTGCAAACTTATAGAACTCGTATAGGGGAGTGGGTATACAATATTTGAACAGGAATCCATGGCCGGAAATGTTCAGTTTACGATCTACAACTGGGAAACGTCAGCAAACATTTCGTTTGTTACAAAGTTTTCTCCATGACGTGTGTTTGTGTGTGTGTGTGTGTGTGTGTGTGTGTGTGTGTGTGTGCGTGAGTGTATAAAAGAGAAAGAGGAGAGAGAGAGAGAGAGAGATAGAGAGAGAGAGAGAGAGAGAGAGAGAGAGTGAGACGGGGGGGGGGGGGGGCTGGTATAGATATTAATTAATCATCCAGAAAAAAATGTGTGCTCCCTATTGTTCATCGATCCTATGAAAGATCTTTTTTTTTTGCTCGTGCCGCCATCAAAGGAGGACTGTATCTTGCCAAACACTGATAAACGTCGAACATTGTGAAAATGAAATGAGTACAGTTTTCACACAGAGTTGAAATAAAAGCAAATAACAGGAGCAGCTGAAAAAATTTAATTCCGAGCCATCGGTACGACGTGGAATGCACACATCAGCAGCAGCGAGATGAAGATCGACTGTTTTCATTAACGTTCCTAGCCCTCAAAATCCTCCTCCTCTCAAACCGCTCCGGGGAATATGCTCCTGTTTTCCGACAAAACGAACATTGAAAGGTAGAGGATACACTTATTGATTCGGAATCAAATCGGAGCAATCCAGTTCGTGATGAAATATTTGAATGGACTCAGCATTTTCTCAGCATGTAACATTTTATTTTCTACCGCAGCACAAGGACCAGAGGAAATGACGAACTCCATATCGCCTCACAGCATTTTTTGCTTTCACAACGGTACATGCCGAGATAGCAAATTGCTGTTCGTCCATTCTCCTGTTCGTGAAAGCGTCTTTCAGCATGCATTATGACTGAGTTACCAATAAGGAAACTCCTCCCTTTGTTTAAAAAAGAACGAAGAGAAGAGATTGCAAGGTCCTATACAGCACGAAGGAAAACTTCCGAGATTACAGTGAAGTAACTATACCAAACCCAGAAAATATTTCTGTAGCATTGCATGTTTTTGCAAGGTCTTCTATATCTAAAACAAAATATCAATTACTGTCTTCGCTAGACAATTGCTGTATTCATACCTTTGGCAGTCACTTACGAACTTCATTTATTACGGTGTTAGAGATGTGTAACGCCTTCTCAAGGTCACATCGTGCAAGATATGAAGTTTCATTTACATCTACATCTACATCATTACTCTGCAATTCACATTTAAGTGCTTGGTAGAGGGTTCATCGAACCACAATCATACTATCTCCCTACCATTCCACTCCCGAACAGCGCGCGGGAAAAAACGAACACCTAAACCTTTCTGTTCGAGCTCTGATTTCTCTTATTTTATTTTCATGATCATTCCTACCTATGTAGGTTGGGCTCAACAAAATATTTTCGCATTCGAAAGTAAAAGTTGGTGGATCACCTCACACTTTTCGTTATTTAGCGTCAACTTCCACCTGCCACACCACACAGCAATCTTTTCTAAACCGCTTTGCAACTGATACTGGTCTTCAGATGACCTTACTAGACGGTAAATTACAGCATCATCTGCGAACAACCTAAAAGAACTGCTCAGATTGGCACCCAGGTCATTTATATAGATCAGGAACAGCAGAGGTCCCAGGACTCTTCCCTGGGGAACACCTGAAATCACTTCAGTTTTACTCGATGACTTGCCATCTATTACTACGAACTGCGACTTTCTGACAGGAAATCACGAATCCAGTCGCACAACTGAGACGATACCCCATAAGCCCGCAGCTTGGTTAGAAGTCGCCTGTGAGGAACGGTGTCAAAAGCTCTCCGGAAATCTAGAAATACGGATTCAACTTGAGATCCCCTGTCGATGGCGGCCATTACTTCGTGCGAATAAAGAGCTAGCTGCGTTGCACAAGAACGATGTTTTCTGGAACCATGCTGATTACGTATCAATAGATCATTCCTTTCGAGGTGATTCATAATGTTTGAATACAGTATATGCTCCAAAACCCTACTGCAAATCGACATCAATGATATAGGTCTGCAGTTCGATGGATTACTCCTACTACCCTTCTTAAACACTGGTGCGACCTGCGCAATTTTCCAATCTGTAGGTACAGAGCTATCGGTGAGCGAGCGGTTGTATATGATTGCTAAGTAGGGAGCTATTGTATCAGCGTAATATGAAAGGAACCTAATCGGTATACAATCTGGACCTGAAGACTTCCCATATCAAGCGATTTGAGTCGCTTCGAAACCCCTAAGGTATCTACTTCTAAGAAACTCATGCTAGCAGCTGTTCGTGTTTCAAATTCTGGAATATTCCATTCGTCTTCCCTGGTGAAGGTATTTCGGAAAACTGCGTTCAATAACTCCACTTTAGCGGCACAGTCGTCGGTAACAGTACCATCGGCACTGCGCAGCGAAGGTATTGACTGCGTCTTGCCGCTTGTGTACTTTACATACGACCAGAATTTCTTCGGATTTTCTACAAAATTTCGAGACAATGTTTCGTTGTGGAACCTATTAAAGGTACCTCGCGTTGAAGTCCGTGCCAAATTTCGCGCGTCTGTAAATTTTGCCCAACCTTCGGGATTTCGCGTTCTTCTGAACTTTGCATGCTTTTTCCGTTGCCTCTGCAACAGCGTTCGGACCTGTTTTGTGTACCATGGGGGATCAGTTCCATCTCTTACCAATTTATGAGGTACCACTTTACAAACCTCCCCGAAGAACTTTAACGTCTTCCGTGAGCCGCAGGAGTTGTGCAAACGGCTGTCGTTGTGTAGTAAATAAATAATCTATTAAATCATCTGTCTGTTTATTCTAAATAGCGAAACGCTGTTTTTTTTATTTTTTATAACTTCGCAAAATACGCGTTATCATTCATAATGTACCTCTAAATCAGCAAGACAGTGACAGCATACTTCATACTGAAAGGTTAATATTGGAAACCACACACCTTGATGGGTGGTCAAAGAATAAATTGGGGGAAGAAACAGTCAAGTACTTTGGAGTAGCTTCTGACTCTGAACTAAAATGTAAAAAGCCATTTTTTTTAAATGGTAATGATGGCAGTAGTAATAGTAGTCGTAGTCGTAGTAGTAGTAGTAGTAGTAGGAACAATAATGATGACAACAAATAAATAAAAGATAAATTACAGAAATAGGGAAACCATGTTTCCTGTCTTAACTAAACAAAGAACAAAATATCAAAATCATTGTTAGGCTATATAAAGCAACCTTTCTTTCACGCGTGATTTATGGCAGTTTCTTTACGTGGAACTACAAGTGATCGTCTATTAAGTAGTGCAGAAGAAATACCTAAGATGGACTGTTAAAACCTGAAAGTTAACAAGAAAATATTGGCGCCTATTACCAACTCTAAGTCGACACTCAGTGCGAGTCGATCGCACAGAAAACTCCATGATAAATAAGCTGCAATACACGAAACGGAAGGTAATGTCAGAGGCGCGGGGATGACCCAACATCATGAATAGCCCAGTATTATTAATCAAAGTCCTTAAGAAACAAAGTAAAAAATGAAAAGACGTACTCTTGACTTCAAGTCATGGATCAGGCTTCTAAGTCTGTACTATCGTCACAAGTTTCTTGCATCTCTCCTTACGTGTTTCAATGATTCTGCTCCCTTATGGGCTGTAATCAAATTTATCTTAGTGTTAATTATTCATTTATTTGTTTATGTATACGAAAAATGAAAGGGCCTAGTATTATGGAATTCTATTCTCCCAGCTGTATTGTTCTCGGAAGTGTTGCAAGATAGTGTCACTTCTATATTCAAATCAGTTGCAAGGTCTAAATTACTGTAATTTCCAATTCGACAACAGAAATATCACAATGATAATTGCTCTAAAACCATTTAATCTGAAAAAATTCACTTCAGACTGTAGCTTTGTTACAGAACGCTTTTACTTTTGATTTAGGTTTAGAAAATTGGTAGTGACTTCAATCGGCCCTATCTTGGAGACAAACATAATCAAAGTTGCTAACAGATGTAAAACATCGTCAGGAACGCATTCCCCGAAAATTATTTTGAAGAAGTAGTTCAGGTGCCCACTGGAAGTATAAATGGTTCCAGAAACATACTTGATCTCTTGGCAACAAATAATCTGAGTGGAGAGCATCATCAGGATACAACGATTAATGACCACATGTTTCTGGAGTGAGACTGACCACCGCGACATTAAAATCCTCCAAAATTAACGCAAAAGCAGATAAAAATTCGCTTGACGTCTTCCCAAGGTTAAGTCTCCACTCATTCCATTCTAAATATGTAAACGTAGACCAGATGTGGCTTGAATTCAAAGAAATAGCTTTCACAACGGATCTCTGTATTGAAATCAGGAAGAAAACCTAAAGAGATTTTGGTCATGTGTGAAGTACATCAGCGCCAAGACATAAGCAATACCTCCACTGTGGGATACTAAATGTAATTAAAGATGACAGCTCCACTAAAACGGAGTCTCTGAAAACATTTTTCCGTAATTCCTTCGCCATAGAGGACGAAATGTATATTTCGAAAATCGGATCAAGAACAGCTGCTAATATGGGTAACTTAAATCATTTAACAAGTGCAAGCTTTCCGATCCAGGTAGTGTACTAATTAGGTTTCTCTCAGAGTGTCCTGATACAATAACTCCACAGTCAGCAATCATATGCAATCGCTCGCTCGAACAAATATCCGTTCCTAAGGACAGGAAAGTTGCACAAGCTACACTAATACTCAAGAAGGGAAATATGAGTAATCCGATCAATTACATAACCATGTAACTGACTTAGAATTTACAGTAGAATTTTGGAACACTGTGAATTACCTAAAAAAAAAAACTATCTATTGATATGCAGTCAACACGGATTCAGAAAATATCTACATCTACCACTATATGGATACTCTGCAAATCACATTTAAGTGCCTGGCAGAGGGTTCATCGAACCACCTTCACAGTTCTCTATTATTCCAATCTCGTATAGCGCGCAGAAAGAATGAACACCTATATCTTTCCGCAGGAGCTCTGATTTCCCTTATTTTATCGTGGTGATCGTTCCGCCCTATGTTGGTCGCTGTCAACAAAATACTTTCGCATTCGGAGGAGAAAGTTTGTGATTGGAATTTCGTGAGAAGATTCCGTCGCAACGAAAAACGCCTTTCTTTTAATGATTTTCAGCCCACATACTGTATCATTTCTGTGACACTCTCTCCCATATTTCGCGATAATACAAAACGTGCTGCCTTTCTTTCAACTTTTTCGATGTACTCCGCCAGTCCTACCTGGTAAGGATCCCACACCGCGCAGCAGTATTCTAAAAGAGGATGGACAAGCGTATTGTAGGCTGTCTCCTTAGTAGGTCTGTTACATTTTCTAATGTCCTGCCAATAAAACGGAGTCTTTGGTTAGCCTTCCCCACAACATTTTCTATGTGTTCTTTCCAGTTTAAGTTGTTCGTAATTGTAATACCTAGATATTTAGTTGAATTTACGGCTTTCAGATTAGACTGATTTATCGTGTTACCGAAGTTTGAGTTTCTTTTAGTTCAAATGGTTCTGAGCACTATGGGACTTAACATCTGAGGTCATCAGTCTCATAGAACTTAGAACTACTTCACCCTAACTAACCTAAGGACATCACACACCTTCATGCCCGAGGCAGGATTCGAACCTGCAACCGTAGCGGTCGTGCGGTTGCAGACTGAAGTGCCTAGTACCGCTCGGCCACACTTGCCGGCTTCCTTTTAGTACTCATGTGGATGACCTCACACTTTTCGTTATTTAGTGTCAATTGCCACTTTTCGCACCATTCAGATATTTTTTCTATTTTGTTTTGCAGTTTGCTTTCATCTTCTAATGATTTTATTAGTCGATAAACGACAGCATCATCTGCAAACAACCGAAGACGGCTGCTCAGATTATCTACCAAATCGTTTATATAGATAAGGAACAGCAAAGGGCCTATAACAATACCTTGGGGAACGCCTGAAATCACTTCTGTTTTACTCGATGACTCCGACAATTACTACGAAATATGACCACTCTGACAGGAAATCGCAAATCCAGTCACATAACTGAGACGATATTCCATAAGCACGCAATTTTACTACTAGCCGCTTGTGTAGTACAGTATCAAAAGCCTTCCGGAAATCCAGGAATACGGGATCGATCTGAAATCCCTTGTCAATAGCACTCAGCACTTCATGTGAATAAAGAGTTAGTTATGTTTCACAGGGACGATGTTTTCTAAACCCATGTCAACTGAGTGTCAATAGACCGTTTTCTTCGAGGTAATTCATAATGTTCGAACACAATATATGTTCTAAAATCCTGCTGCATATCGACGTTAACGATATGGGCATGTAATTTAGTGGATTACTCCTACTGCCTTTCTTGAATATTGGTGTTACCTGTGCAACTTTCCAGCCTTTGGGTACGGATCTTTCTTCGAGCTAACGGTTGCATATGATTGTTAAGTATGGAGCTAATGCATCAGCATTCTCCGAAAGGAACCTAATTGGTATACAGTCTGGACCAGAAGACTTGCTTTTATTAAGTGATTTGAATTGCTTCACTACTCCGAGGATATTTACGTTACTCATGTTGGCAGCTGTTCTCGATTCGAATTCTGGAATATTTACTTCGTCTTCTTTTGTGAACGCATTTCGGAAGGCTGTGTTTAGTAAATCTGCTTTGGCAGCACTGTCTTCGATACTATCTCCATTGTTGTCACGCAGAGAAGACATTGAGTGTTTCATGCTGCTAACATACTTCACATACGACCACAATCTCCTTGGATTTTCTGACAAGTTTCGAGACAATGTTTCGTTGAGGAAACTGTTATAGGCGTCTCGCACTGAAGTCCGCGCTAAGTTTCGAGCTTCTGTAAAGGATCGCCAATCTTGAGGATTTAGCGTCTGTTTAAATTTGACATGTTTGTTTGGTTGTTTCTGCAACAGTGTTCTAACCCGTTTTGTGTACCAAGGAGGATCAGCTCCGTCGTTTGATAGTTTATTTGGTATAAACCTCTTAATTGCTGCCGATACTATTTCTTTGAATTCAAGCCACATCTAGTCTACACTTATATTATTAATTTGGAATGAATGGAGATTTTCTCTCAGGAAGGCGTCAAGTGAATTTTCATCTGCTTTTTTGAATACGTATATTTTTCGCTTATTTTTCGTGGATTTCGGGATTACAATATTCAGTCTCGCTACGACAACACTGTGTTCACTAATCCCTGTATCGGTTTTGATGCTGGTTATTAATTGAGGATTACTTATTGCTAAGAGGTCAAGTGTGTTTTCACAACTGTTTCCTATTCGCGTGGGCTCATGAACTAACTGCTCGAAATAGTTTTCAGAGAATGCGTTTAGCACCAATTCGGATGATATTTTATTCATACCTCCGGAATTAAAAATGTATTTTCGCCAACATATCGAGGGTAAATTAAAGTCGCCATCAACTATTATCGTATGAGTCGGGTACGTGTTTGAAATCAAACTCAAGTTTTCTTTCAACCTTTCAACAACTGCATCATCTGAACTGGGAGTCGGTAAAAAGACCCAGTTATTATTTTATTCTGGTTGTCAACAATGAACTCTGCCCATACTATCTCACAGGAAGTATCTACTTCAATTTCGCGACAATTTAAACTACTTCTAACAGCAACAAACGCGCCACCGCCAACCGTGTTTAGCCCACCCTTTCGGAACACCGTTAGGTTCTTCGCAAAAATTTTGGCTGAACTTATATCCGGCTTTAGCCGGCTTTCAGTGTCTATAACGATTTGAGCATCAGTGCTTTCTATTAGCGCTTGGAGCTCTGGTACTTTCCCAACACAGCTACGACAATTTGCAACTGTTATACCAATGGTTCCGGTACCAATGTTCTTCCTGTGTTCAGCCTGCACGCTTTGTGACTGAAGCCCATCTTGTGTTTTCCCCAGACCCTCAAACCTAAAAAACCGCCCAGTCCATGCCACACAGCCCCTGGTACCCGTGTAGCCACTTCCTGAGTATAGTGGACACCTGACCTATTCAGCGGAACGCGAAACCCAACCACCTTTTGGCGCTAGTCGAGGAACCTGCCGCCTGCACGGTCGCAGAAACGTCTCAGCCTCTGATTCAGACCCTCCACTCGGCTCTGTACCAGAGGTCCAAAAAAATTGTTCAAATGGCTCTGAGCAATATGGGACTTAACATCTATGGTCATCAGTCCCCTAGAACTTAGAACTACTTAAACCTAACTAACCTAAGGACATCACACAACACCCAGTCATCACGAGGCAGTGAAAATCCCTGACCGCGCCGGGAATCGAACCCGGGAACCCGGGCGTGGGAAGCGAGAACGCTACCGCACGACCACGAGCTGCGGACACCAGAGGTCCGCAATCGGTTCTGTAGACTATGCTGCAAATGGTCAGCTCTGCTTTCATCTTGCAAGCAAGGCTGGCAGTCTTTACCACTTCTGTTAACCGCTCGAAACCAGAGACAATCTCTTCTGATCCAAAGCAACACACATCATTGTTACCGACGTGAGCAACCGCCTGCAGCACACAGAGTGCACATTGGTTTTCTTACCTCCCTTGTCAGCCAAGTCCCTAAGGGGCCCCATAACGCGCCTAACGTTTGAGATCCCAGCTACCAATAGTCCCTCCCTCTGCGATTGCCCGGATCTTGCAGACTGAGTGGTTTCCTCTGAAACAGGACAGGTGACTGCATCCGGCTCAGTGACAGTGTCAGCCACAGACAGCACCTGGAACCTGTTCGTCAGACAAACCGGGGAGGCCTTACATGCGGCCGCCTGGAAAGTCATTCGCCGCCTGCTTCACCACGGGACGGCCTTTACCACAGGCGAGGGATCAGCCTCAGTACGAGCAGTAACTGGCTTGGCCATCGGTGAGGACCGATCGGAGGACTTCCGTTGGATCCCCACGGCCAGCACACAACATTGGTGCCCATCCACTGCGGCCTCAAGATGTGTTACCGAAGTCATCACAGCCTGAAGCTGAGAGCGAAGTGTCACCAAATCGGCTCGCATCCCCACACAACAATCACAGTCCCTGTCCATACAAAAGACCGTGGAAAACTAAACTATGCAGATGAACGGACTATCGGCACGTGCTGCGCACCTCTAATATAGACCCTCACGAAAACGCACGAACTGTGTCTAGTAATACGCAGATATTCAAGAACCTAACTACCGAAGCACTCAGATGATACTAAATAACTTGCTCCTGATAAGGAACTTGTAATGTATCACAAAATCGGTTTACTTTCTGACGGAAACGAAACCGCGAGAACTGTGGCTATTAGATTTTAAATTTACATGCAGAAACTCAAGAAACTAAACTATTAAAGCACACAGATGATATCGTTCATGTGGAACACAACTAGCTCTTTATTTGCACGAAGTTATGAGTGCTATCGACAGAGGATCTCAAATTGATTCATTATTTCTAGATTTGCAGAAGGCACGATTCTAACAAGCGAACTCTAATCAAATTGCGTGACAATGATGCATAGTCTCCATTGTGCACTGGATCTGCGATTACCTGTCAGAAAAGGCAAAGTGCTTGGTAATTGAAGGAATGTCATCAAGTAAAATAGAAATGATATCAGGCGTTTCCGAAGGAAGTGTTACGGAACCTCTGCTGTTTTTACTCTATGTAAACAATTTAGGAAACGGTCCGAGCTGCCCTCTTCATGTTTTCGCAGATGTGCTGTTATTTGTCGTCTACCAATGTCTTCAGAACATCAGAAAAGTTGCAAAATGATTTAGACACTATACCGTTTGGTGTGAAAAATGGCAGTTGACTCTGAACAAGGAAAACTACGAGATCATCCACAAGAGTACTAAAGGAAAGCCATTAAATTTCGGTTACACAATAAATCGCCCAAAACTAAAGGCTGTCTATTTGACTACATACCTACGTATCACAATCACAAACAACTTAATTTGAACCATCACATAAGAAATGTTGCAGAGTAGCAAACCAAAGTCTGCGTTTTATTGGTAGAACACTTACAAGGTGCAACAGGTCTACGAAAGACACAGTCTACACTACACTTGTCCGTCCTCTTCTGGAGTACTGCTGAGGGGCGTGAGATCAGCCTGAGACATGATTGACAGAGGACATCGGAAAAGTCTCGTTTTGTAACATCGAGAAATGTGGAAAAGAGTGTCACAGATGTGATAAGCGAAATCGCCCAAAACTAAAGGCTGTCAATTTGACTACATACCTACGTATCACAATCACAAACAACTTAATTTGAACCATCACATAAGAAATGTTGCAGAGTAGCAAACCAAAGTCTGCGTTTTATTGGTAGAACACTTACAAGGTGCAACAGGTCTACGAAAGACACAGTCTACACTACACTTGTCCGTCCTCTTCTGGAGTACTGCTGAGGGGCGTGAGATCAGCCTGAGACATGATTGACAGAGGACATCGGAAAAGTCTCGTTTTGTAACATCGAGAAATGTGGAAAAGAGTGTCACAGATGTGATAAGCGAAATCGCCCAAAACTAAAGGCTGTCAATTTGACTACATACCTACGTATCACAATCACAAACAACTTAATTTGAACCATCACATAAGAAATGTTGCAGAGTAGCAAACCAAAGTCTGCGTTTTATTGGTAGAACACTTACAAGGTGCAACAGGTCTACGAAAGACACAGTCTACACTACACTTGTCCGTCCTCTTCTGGAGTACTGCTGAGGGGCGTGAGATCAGCCTGAGACATGATTGACAGAGGACATCGGAAAAGTCTCGTTTTGTAACATCGAGAAATGTGGAAAAGAGTGTCACAGATGTGATAAGCGAAATCGCCCAAAACTAAAGGCTGTCAATTTGACTACATACCTACGTATCACAATCACAAACAACTTAATTTGAACCATCACATAAGAAATGTTGCAGAGTAGCAAACCAAAGTCTGCGTTTTATTGGTAGAACACTTACAAGGTGCAACAGGTCTACGAAAGACACAGTCTACACTACACTTGTCCGTCCTCTTCTGGAGTACTGCTGAGGGGCGTGAGATCAGCCTGAGACATGATTGACAGAGGACATCGGAAAAGTCTCGTTTTGTAACATCGAGAAATGTGGAAAAGAGTGTCACAGATGTGATAAGCGAAATCGCCCAAAACTAAAGGCTGTCAATTTGACTACATACCTACGTATCACAATCACAAACAACTTAATTTGAACCATCACATAAGAAATGTTGCAGAGTAGCAAACCAAAGTCTGCGTTTTATTGGTAGAACACTTACAAGGTGCAACAGGTCTACGAAAGACACAGTCTACACTACACTTGTCCGTCCTCTTCTGGAGTACTGCTGAGGGGCGTGAGATCAGCCTGAGACATGATTGACAGAGGACATCGGAAAAGTCTCGTTTTGTAACATCGAGAAATGTGGAAAAGAGTGTCACAGATGTGATAAGCGAGTTAGGGCAGCAATAATTAAAACAAAGGCGCTTTCCGTTTCAGTGAGATATTTTCACGAAATTTCAATCACAGACTCTTTCCAGCCTATATAAGAAGAAGTGACCATCGTAATAAACTAAGGGATATTAAAGCTACTAGGGAAACATTTAAGAATTCGTTTTTCCTCCGTACTTTTAGAGAGGGCAGCGGTAGGGAGGGTGGTTGGATTGACTCTCGGTCAGGCACTTAAATGTGAATTACAGAATGGTCATGTAGATATAACGCTTAAGTTGGTTCGAATCAGGGTTCATATCTGTTATATAAATTTTGAAAAGAATTGGTAACACTGAGAATCCTTAACGCTCACATTTGTTTATTAAATTTCATCTTTGTTCATCTCGTTTTTACAATAATGTTTAAGCCTTGTACAGTCAGTTTACTGTATTTATTAATTTTCCACTTTATCCTTTATTTTCCACTATTAATCACAGCTGCTTTTTGAGACCTTGTCGAGTGTTGTGACGAGGTTTATGAATGCTATGTGCTTTCACAAATTTAATTCATTCCTCTTACATCTTCTGTAAAGTGCATTGTGTTTGGCTGATGACCTGGTTTTAAATCAATCTTTTCGATATGTTTCATCCTCTTGCTTTAGTGTTGCTTGTAATTTACATGCTTCATGCAGGATAGTTTAACTTCTACAGTTCTTGCAGTTGTTCGCCATTATTGAAAAGAGATATAACTTCTGCTGGTACCCATGGATATGGTATTTCGTTTGAATGCCATAAATGTGTTTTATGTGTAATATTCTCTATTGCAGCATTATGTCCGCCATACTTGAATAATTCTGTAGTTAGTCCATCAGTTCCAGTAGCCTTTCTATTTTTAATTTTTTTAACGATTCCTAAAGCTCGTATGATGTTACATAATCAACTCAGATTCGCTTTCAGATGAATGAAAGACCTAAATTAATAAAACGATGGGAAGTGGCTAAATGATTTTAGACAACCAATGAAAGCTTTCCCCAAAGAAGTGTATCGCGACCCTCTAAACCTGAATTAGACAATAATAGCCGTAGAAAGCCATAGGCAAAGGGAACTGAAACAGCGTGAGAAAAAAAATGAAACTTTGTAAATCACTTGACTCTTGATAGAGATCCATCCAGTCTTACCAGGAGAGAATGTCCGTTGAAGAAAAGCAGAGCCGTGTGGCATGATAGGCTGGAAGATGACGTGGGTGTGTGCCGACGCCTAATCTAAAAGGTCTCTCTTTCCTTCAAAGCCACAATGGCACCTTTCCTTTGTTAAGTGTGACAGTTGTGCGCTTAGTGTATCTGTTGAGTATAGATGACTGTAACAGATGTTGGCAAATAGTGCGGTGACAGTGTAGTGTTTGATAATGAGGTGGTGGAGAGGGCGAACCCTGCTCCTGATTCATAGCCTATTTTTAATTTCTTTTAACGATTCCTAAACCTCGTATGATGATACGTAATTAACTGAGTTTCAGCATCAGATGGATTGCACCAAGGAGGCCATCGGGCATAAAGTCCCCATCTGACAAGAAACTCAACATTACCTTTTTAAGTGGGCATGGAGGATACACCCGTTCGTGGCCTGCTCGTTATCGGCCTGCTGGTTTTCACAGAGTGGGACGGATATATACGTCTGGAGCATTCCTGTTGCTTGTAGCTAACGGGACAGACAAGCTTTCGGCTAGAAGGTGTCAGGCTGCTAGTTAAAGTTTTTCTGTTGAAGAGAGTACTTCTAGTCAGTTATAATGTTTTTCGTTGTCTATACCCCAAGGGCCATAAATTTGGTAGTCAGTGTCTTGGAAAACTTGCTCATCATTTGTTCGGAAAGAATTATTTTTCACTGACAAAAAAAAAAAAAAAAAAACGATTACTTCAAGGAGAGCTCCGAGCGAAACGCCCTGTATCGCGCGTTTCACGAACCTCGAACCAACGCTGTTTCCAAATTCGGTGCTGTCATACGAGAGCTCAGTGGAGTGTGTTCTCTTTTCTGATGAAAGCCAATTCTGCCTCGGTGCCAGTGATGGCTGTGTGTTGGTTAAAATGAGGCCAGGTTAGCACCTGTTGTGCTCCCATTCGTAAACAGTATTCCAGTTTTCCAACAGAATAACGCTCGCCCAAATGTCGCTCTACAGAATGTCGGCATGTTGCCTCGGCCTTCTCGATCAGCAGATCTGTTTCCGGTAGAGAACGCTTGGGACATTATCGGACGACAACTCCTGGTCATCCACAACCAGCATAAATCGTCCGTGTATTGGCCGACCAAGTGTAACAGGCATGGAACTTATCTCCTCCCCCCCCCCCCCTCCCCTCTCAAACTGACATCCAGCACCTGTACAATACAAAACATGCACGTTTGCATTCAATACTCTGGCAGCTACACCAATCATTATTGTGCCAGCATTTTACGTAGCCAAACGCTTTTCTCTCGCTTTCAGTAACCTGTGATCTTGCAGCGTTAACCACTTAAGTATGTTACCTAGACAAATGTAGTTCCGAAATTTCGTTATTCTACATTAATTATTTCTTGGTGTTGGGATTTGTTTTCGTTCGGTGTATTTATCTCGACGACCGTAAGCTAGAAACAGATTGCGTGTATTAGATTAATTATTCATTCCATAGACCCATAAAACAGGGAATCCTCCTGTGAATGAAACATGTCAGATAAACACATTACAAAAATTTAATCACAAAAACAGTAAAATTATGTACATGAACTAAATTTAAACTTCTAATATACACCGGTTTAATACTTACATCTGCTTTCATTAAATCCATCATTGAGACATTTGCTAGTTTCTTGGCTATTACAACCAAGTATTGTCAAACATTAAAGTAAATTATTCATTTCAGTGATCCTCAGTTGAAACAATCAGATTATGTACAAGACTTAAAATTAAGCTTCCACTACTTACAGACTTAAGACTTATATCTGCTTTCCATACATCCATCATTCAGACAGTAGGTAGTTACTTGGCTGTTACAACCAAGTATTGTCAAAAATTACAGTATAATAAATTTTCATTAAAATGGTCTACTGAACCTGTTGAGAAACTCATGGATGGTATACAAGGAGTCGGCCACTAAAAATCTTTTAAATTATGTTTAAATTGGGCCTTGTCTGAAACTAAACTCTTAATGGCTGCTGGTAACCTATTGAAAATATGCGTTGCCGAATACTGGACTCCTCTCTGGGCAAGAGTAAGTGATTTTAAATCTTTATGTGTATTGTTCTTATTCCTAGTATTGATACTGTGTACTAAGCCGTTAGTTGGAAAAAGAGATGTATTATTTACAACAAACTTCATTAAGGAATAAATACACAGAGAAGCTGTGGTTAATATGCCCAATTCTAACCAGTGTTAATAAAATAACCAGTGTTAATACCGACATAATCGATATCATGCTGCACTGTTTTCGCCTGCAGTTGACAGCTGGCAAGAAGAGCTAAGAGTTATAAGGGACCTTTTTATGCTGTATGGTGTATAAAATCAAGCACGGGACGCTAGTGCGTCAGACAGCGGTAAATGAAAGTATCCATTGATGCAGAGGGCTGCGTACGATCAACAAAATCTTGGGGTTTGACTGTATCACATACCGTCACTTCATGACACACTGCTAAGTTTTGCAATTCAATCCAAGAAGTTTGCCGTATCGTCCGGTTATTGGGGACAACTACAAAACCTGTCCTCCACTTACCCCGCCAGATGGTGCTGATGAAAATTTCTTCCAGTGCCACCCGGATTCGAACCAGATGGCTACTGTGTGCGCTAGCTATCTCCGCCACAGAGACGCTCCCCGTGGAAGTGCTGGTGATGGTCGGGGCGCGCTGTGTTTGGCCCTGACCGCCGGACCGCTGGCGGGTTCGCAGTCGGCCAGAACTGCTTTGTGGCTCCCGCGCGCCGTGTTTTGTGTCGCCGCGAAATGGCCGCCATTGTGGCTGCGCGGCGCCGCGCCTTTGTGTCGCACCTGCGCCGCTCCGCCCCGGCGCCTCCGCCCACGCTCCAAAGGGCCGCCGCCCACCGGGGCGCGGATAAATGCGCCTCTCGGCCGAGCCGCGGCGCGACCATCCTTCCAGCTTTTTAAGCATTCGCTGCCGCCGCTGTTACAGCTGCAGCTAAGCTACCATCCCCTCCCACGATACAGTCATTACGATTTTTCTCCTCGCTTCCTCTCCAAAAAATAGTGGTTATTTTCTTTTTCTCTGTGCCTGTCACGCTTGTCTCTAACGTTTCCTTCAAAGGAAACTGTTACTTTAACAGTGAAAACTGGAGTCATCTTTCAGTTTCCGGGTGGTCTGCTCTTTTCAACACAAGATATTCTCTTTAACAGGATAATTACTTGCAACGAGGACATAATTAGGCTAAAAGTTACATTACTTTAGTATACTCCTGAGAGTATCAGGGACAGGTAAAGTGTTCAGTTTTTAAAGTCAGGGCAGGGTAGTATAAGGGGGGGGGGGGAGGGGAAGAGCGGTTCGTTATCGTCTCTTCTATCACCCCCTCCACAAATATAATTTACCTTCACTTCTACATTTAATGAGCAAAGAAATATTCTGATAATAGTAACAATAAAAATATAAAATCATTCTTCAAAAGTAAGGTTCGCCAAGACAGCTTGCAAATCATTTTATTGGTTACCGGTTTCGTCATATCAGTGTTGTTATCGTCGGATCTGCAAATTATAGACAAACATTCGAAGCTAATAGGTGTACGGTTTCATGACTAAACACTGCATACATTACTGAAGCATTTAAACTGTAGCTTCTAATACATTAACACAAGTACGTAATCTTTACAAACTTGCAAGCCACAAAGTGATGTAGCAAGGAATCTCAGTATTTCAAACATAAAGTACCACAAACGTAAAAAGTATATCATATTGAGCTGATGTGTAAGCCCAGTCGTTCACTTAACACAATGGCGATGGTATTTACACAGATGAGGCTGTATGGCCACGCGGGGCTGACCTGCGGCCTGAGGTGCCTTGTCACGGTTCGTGAAGGTACCCACGTCGGAGGTTCGAGTAGTCCTTTGGGCGTGGGTGTGTGTGTGTGTTGTTCTCAGCGTTAGTTAGTTTATGTTAATTAAGTAATGCGTAAGCCTAGGGACCGATGACCTCAGCAGTTTGGTCCCATAGTGCTTACCACAAATTTCCAAAAATTACAGCAGTTTACATTGCTGTACTCGACAATCGATACGTACACGCATAAATTTCAAACTACATGTGCCACAACACCAATTTTTTCCTCACTCTTGTCTCTTTAAAATTGCTGTTGACAGAGTTAGATAAAATTTTCAAATTACTAATTTATAATAAATAATATCTCGTAAATAAACAGTGTCACCTTTCAAATATAAATTTACGATAAAGGTATTATTCAGGTTATTTATCTACCCATCAATTGACATAAATCGATCACCATGGTAACTGTGGGCAAAAAGAAAAAAAAAAGATTAATTAGATTACAGCCGCATAGCAGATAGAACACAAGACTGTGGAGTACCGCAATGTAAACCATTGCCTACAAACTCATTTAGAGCCGTCGCCATACTGATGTTAAGTATACATGTGGGTTAGAACATCACCACAGCAGGATTTCTGTTTTATATTTGTAGCATTTTATGTTTGAAATGCTGAAAATCCTTGCTAGTTATTATTGTAAAGTGACGCAACATCATTAATTAGCTTGCAGGTTTGTAAAGATCACGAATATCATAGAATGTAGATTCTAATGCATCAGTAACTTGTACATTGTTTATATGAAATCATATGTATTAGTCACCTTCACTTGGAGTGTCTGCTTATTATACTTTCAGATCCGATAATATGTCGAAGCTGTTAATCAGTAAAAAGTATTACAAGCGATCGTGGCGAAAATAGTTTTTAAGAACCGTTGACACAATGTGAAACATATATAACATATAAAACGTTTTTATATATAACATTCATATTAATCTCAATAACAATTCGTTTACATCAGTCCAGAGAAGTGTGTGTAAGATGAACAACAACGGAAGTAAAATCGTGGTAATGTAATGCAGTCGAATTAATGCCATTGAGAAATGAAGCACTACAGTTAGTAATTGAGTTTTTCTATCTGAGAACCATATTAATTGATGATAGTAGAAGAGAGGATATAAAATGCAGATTGCCAGTAGCAAAAAGTGCTTTACTAAGAAAGTGGAATTCGTTAACATTAAACAAAAATTTAAACATCTAAGATATCTCTTCCGATGGTATTAGGAGTATAGCTCGCACATAAGTGAAATGGATACCATAAAAATACAAGATGAAAATAAAAGCCCTTGCGAAGTGGTACTAGAAATAAATGTTAAAAATTAGTTGAACCGATAAGGTAGGGTATGAGGAGGTGCTTTACAGAAAAATGCAAGGAAAGGATGATGGGAACATCTGTTAAGACATCAGGGAGCAACTTCCCCATGGTACTAGAGGGAATTGTACAAGGTAAAGCCTGTAGGGGAAGACAGAGATTGGAACACATCCAGCACGTATATGAGGACATAGATTGCAAGAGTCACTTTGAGATGAAAAACTTGGCAAAGAAGAAAAATTTGTGGTGGGCTGCATCAAACCAGTAAGGAAACTTCTGACAAAAAAGTAAAGCTTTGTCGAATGCTTTCTGGACAATAGAGTGAGATCCGCCACCTCTTAGCTTCTGGATTTAACGAGTTAACAGTGGAAATTGTTCCGCGCGATTGGTGCTTGCAGAGTCCTTGTAGAACCTATATAGCATCTGCTTGGTTTCCATAAAATTCATCATACTTGAGCACTTTATATGGGTTGGACAGGAATACAGAAAATCGCAAGATACGCACGCTTGAACATACATGCAGATGTTAGCCAACCCTGCTGGTTGCGTTGTATGTGATCACGATAGACGGCAGTGCAATGTCCTCATTACACTGTGTCAGTCGTGGTTAGATCAGTGTCAAATGTAGTTGAGGATGCTTTGTGTCGTGGCTAAGTGAGTTCGAAAGGGTGCAAATTGTTGGTCCTCGTGTAGCGGGTGTTCCCCTACCCAAGGTAACCGAAGTGGTTTGAGTCAAGGCACCGACGATTTAAATCCCATAGTGACTATTCGGAAAAAGTCTTTTGCTAAATTACTAAGCGGACGTAATTGTGTACTGAATGAACCTGACGCACCAACATTGAAGAGGATTGTGACGAAAAATAACAGAACGACGGCTGCAAAAATCACTCCCTAGCAGAATGCGACACTCGCTAACCATATCAGCTACAAAACACCACTTCAAGAGAAACCCGTGCTGTGTCGCAGTTCGAACCATCCAGAACCCGTTTTGTGAGCACGAGTAGGAAGCTGCAGGGTGAGATTGTACTCCAAAACCACTTACCAGAGATGAAAATCCTCGTAATAGGAAAAATTGGTGCCGAAGCCATAAAACCAGGACTATGGACTATTTTCACACAGTCATTTGTTCAGATGAGTTTTGTTTCACACTGTTTCTAACTCCTGGCCGTAGTGTACGTCGCAAGAGTGCGATATGACGGGATTTTTGGTGATAAATTGGGCAACCATATCCTGGTATTCCACGGGAGCCATAGTAACTCTACAATACTGCCAAGGATTTTGTGACAATTTTGGCTGATTAAGTCCATGTTTTTTTCCTCAATGGCGCTGCTGTGTTGCAGTTCGAACCATCCAGAACCCGTTTTGTGAGCACGAGTAGTAAGTGTCGCATGACGCCTGTCCACCATAGAACCAGATCTCAAAATTATTGAGACGTTTTGATATATTTTGCAGAAAAGGGTGCGAAATCGGTATCCACCTCCATCATCGTTATCGAACTTGCCACATTTCGGCGGGCACACAGCTACAAGATTCCCTTGAAAACCGTACGTGCCCTGTGTTTCTCCATTATAAAACAACTGAAAGCTGTTTCAGTATTCCAACGGTGTTCTTGCACCGCATTAGGCTCGTTAATATGTTGTATTTGTGGTAATTCCATATTTTTGTTCATTGCCTGTTTCACACTTATACAAATGTTGAAGTCACTGAGCTAGGTCTCCTGTGTGTCTTATAACCATTCTTCTTGGAGACTAAAACGTCTGACATAGTTCCCCACCCGCGTGTCACACTACAAGTTATATATTGTAAACTGATATTAGAAGAAGGGTTAGTTTCTGTCCCTGTTTAACATACAATATGACGTACACCACATGGGATCCTTCTGTGCCCTCTCCGAGTAGATTGATGTGTGGCGCATTTGCTTACTGGTTTTTTCGTCATTTTTACGTACGTGTCACAGTGTAAAACTGGATCCGCATCTATTCTGTTATACAATTTCGGCCAGCATTTTATACTATTTGGTCCAGTTGGCATCATGGACTACTTGCATCTTGATTGACAACATTTATTCATGTTTCTACGTAGGATCAAAACTTTTAATATATATTTTTTTACACTCTAGATATAAGGTTAGGATTTTGAATTCATTGTACGCTTGTACGCGTAACTGTCCTATTAGATTAGACTTCATGCTGTATTGTGATAAAGAGTATTCGGATTCGTTGGATGACCTGTGCAGCTCTCCCTGCTTTGTAAATAACTTCCTAATATGCTGTTTGATGTCTTCCAGATGTAATCACTCCTTGAATGGTTCTCGAGCATAGCGTTGAATCATATTGTCTAAACTGAATAGTTTTTGCCGGTCGGTGTGGCCGAGCGGTTCTTGGCGTTTCCGTCTGGAACCTCGCGACCGCTACGGTCGCAGGTTCGAATCCTGCCTCGGGCATGGATGTGTGTGATGTCCTTACGTTACTTAGGTTTAAGTATTTCTAAGTTCTAGGGGACTGATGACCTCAGAAGTTAAGTCCCATAGTGCTCAGAGCCATTTGATTTGAACCATTACCAAGTGTATCTGAAAATTATGCTGTAGAGAAGTAACGTGAAATATTATTAGAATGTTGTGTGTCACATCACTTATGGTAACTCATAATGACAATCAAATACATGTTTTTCTCTACCATAAGCGATTTCTGATTTATCCATAATAAAGAAACCAAAATATTCACGTCAGGAGATACCGCAGGTCACTGAACCGGGCCACACCTCTAGTCTAGCGACGGGGTAGCAGCCGTGTTATTGCTGAGAGGTCAGATCATATTTTGTAACGAATGTGTAATGGTATGAGGTGTATGTGCTGTAACATCTGAGGCAACGCACGTTTACATGAACTGCTGGTAGAGTTCGTAGAATCGCCAAGAAAGAGATAACAGCCAGTTAGACACTGCTGTACAATGTAACCCCAGATATTCCCAGAATACCGTAGCTCTTGCTTTTGAGGCTGGTCTCATTCGACGTACGTATTGCTATAATAATGGTCTTTCCCATCATGTATTCCTACATGTTTATAAATAGACATGTTAGTTAAGCACAAGCTATGCCTTCCACGTTCATTACCCGTGCAGTACAATGCTTACCCGCAGCGCAGACTACTTCGACCCATTTGAGCATTTCTTCCTGAAAGGGAGGGGAAAGTCCATCACCCTGTTACCACATCCATATGTTTGCAGTCGCAAGAAACGAGCCTCCCGGAGCCAGTGATCGATAAATCTAAAACACTCTTCTTGATGGATGATGCTTCAGAGATATTCACTGCTTGCACGCTCTTTTGACTCGTCCGTCTCCATACAAGAGACGGATGTTTAGCAAATCTCCAACCGTGCACCATACAGTGCAGTCTGTCCGCGTACCGTGATGCATGAGGATGATCAGGGCTACCGTGTGATTAGTGAAATAGAACACAACATTGGTCTTCCTACCTCTTAGTACTCTTTCGCTGACAATGCATACCATATGGTACCTATATCAAAATTTTCCATGTCGTTGTACCTGTTCTCAGTTTCAAGTTTTCCGCTTTTATTGAGACACCCGCATCTCACTAGGAAGTACTTTAGATGTGAAACTAGGTTTTTTCTCACTGATAGATGGATCGTGACTAGGAAAACTACACATTCCTCCTCAGAAGCTATAACTGACTTTCACTAGTCCTGCGTTCATTTGAGGGTCAGCACATACCTCAGTATCCCTAACAAGTGGTAACGGGATATTTGTTCAATTAAAGAAGCTCGTCATCTTTCAAGGACAAATTTGTTGCAATCAGTCTCTTTCGAGGAGTAAATGGCTTTTTCCTGGCGGTGAAATGTTACATTACCTTACTGCCACGTACATTGTCTGCATGAGGAATTACATACTGAGAGGAGACTGGTTTTATGAGAGATACAGGAGTGTAAGACTTTTTACAGATCAGAAAGAACGTGTAAGGGGCAACCTTCGGTAAATAATTACTGATGGCCACAGTTATACTGAGTATTTTAGGCTGGGACACAACAGGGAGACTAACGTCGCTCATGTGAAGCAGTCGTTTCACATCTGAGGGGGCTTCAGAACAATGACCTCTGAATAGGACCATGTCCTGTACAAGAACTTTGACCCAAGTTTAAAAGAATAGTTGATTATACACTATGTAAATACATACCTACTAATGTCACGACAGGCAGGCCACTCAATGCTGTCAACAAAACTTCTAAAGAAACAGCTGCTTCTATAAAATAAATATAAAAGATGCATCGATCCATAGAGGGACGCTGAATGGAAAACGTTTGACTGCCTAGAGGGAAACGCGTGAAGCCTTCAATGAATACTGTAGCAGAAACTTGTTCAAAGGTCTCTCAAAATATTTCATTAAATTCTGGTCATATGTAAAGGTTGTCACTGTCCCCAAAGCTTACAGCCAGTTGTTGATAGCAAAAGAAATAAATTTTAGGTTAGCAGAGCAAGAGCTCAAATGCTGAATATCGTTTGTGTTCCTTTACTGAAGAAGATACACATTTTCTGCTCCAGATAACTTCTTGCACCACCGAAAAGATGAATTATACAGACATTAGAGTGAGTGGCCTTGAGAGACAGCTAAATTTGCTAAACAACGCTCCAGAGTCTAGTGGGGTCCATGCCAATTTCTACTCAGAATTTGCCGTTGAGTTACCTCCTACTTATATCATAAAATACCGCAGACACCGAGCGAGGTGGCGCAGTGGTTAGACATTGGACTCGCATTCGGGAGGACGACGGTTCAATCCTGCGTCCGGCCATCCTGATAAAGGTTTTCCGTGATTTCCCTAAATCGCTCTATGCAAATGCCGGGATGGTTCCTTTCAAAGGGCACGGCCGGCTTCCTTCCCCATCCGTTCCTAATCGTATGAGACCGATGACCTCGCTGTCTGGTCTCCTGCCCCAAAACAACCCCTACAACCCCAATACCGCAGACCCCTTAAAAAACTGTGGCCAATGATTAGAAAAGCAGGTGACACATACCTACAAGAAGAGTGGCGGAAGTGATCCACAAAACTACTCTCGAATCTCATTGACCCCCATCTGTTTTAGAATCATTGAACTTATTGTGAGCTCAAACATATCAAGGTATGTCGAACAAAACGACCACCTCCATGCCAACTGGCATGGATTCCGCAAGCAGTGATCATGCATCTTCTGACATGATCAATGAAATAACCTAGATACGGTATTTGTCGACTTTAGAAAAGAATTTTGCTCACTATCACACCAACAGTTATCAACAAAAGTACGATTATATTGGGTACGGAACAAAATTTGTGACTGAGTTCAGTAGGCGGAACGCAGCATGGAAATCTTTGATCGACAGTCGTCGGCAGAAAGAGGAGTAACTTCAGATTGTTGAGACCTTTATTGTTCATCTTGTAATGACCTGGCAGACAATAACAATAGCTACCTAACACTTTTCGCTGATGATGAAGTTGTTTATAGGGAAGTACATTCTGAAAACAAGCTACAGAAATATCATGTAGATGTGGATAAGATTTAAAGCGGTGCCAATATTGGCCACTAGCTTTACATGGACAGAAATAGAAATTACGCATTCCACAGAGCGAGGAAACTGACTACATAATGATCTACAGGTAGAATAACACAACTCATACGAATACAATGGTAAAATAAACTTTAGGGATATGAAATGAAATGATCACACATGCTTAGTTGTAGGTAAGGCAGGCGACAGACTCACTGGCAGGATACTGGGAAAACGAGGTCAGTTTGCAATAGAGATTGTTTCCAAATAACTTGAGAGTCCCTTATTAGGAAATTGCTGATGTGAGTGGCATCCAGACCATACAAGACTAACAGGCAATATTAAACGAATAGAGAAAAGGTCGGCAGTACAGGCAGTAAATTTAACTAATTTGGCATCGAAATGTTGGAAACCTGATTTTGTAGACTCTTGAAGATGTAAATTACACTGAGGTTCCTAAAGTCATGGGACAGCGATATCCGCGTACACAGATGGTGGTAGTACGGCGTTAACGTGTAAAAGGGCAGTATGTTGGCGGAGCTGTCATTTGTACACAGGTCATTCATATGGAAAGGTTTCCGCCGTCATTATGACAGCTTAGTGGGAAGTTACAGATATTAAAAGTAGAGTGGTAGCTGGAGAGAGATGCATGGGTCATTCTACTTCGGAAATCGTTAGGTAATTCAGAGAGTGCCGGGAACACCAAGTTTCAGTCACTACCCCTCACCACGGACAAAACAGTGACCGATGGTCTTCACTTAACGGCTGAGAGCAGCAGCGGTTGCGTTGAGTTGTGCTAAAAGACACGAAACACTCCATAAAGCAACCGAAGAAATCAATGTGGGTCGTACGACGTATCCGTTAGGCAGTGTGGTGAAATCTGGCTATGGCAGCAGATGACCAAAACGAGTGCCTTTGCTATTAGCACGACATCGCTCGCAGCGCCTCTCCCTGGCTCTTGACCAAGTGACTGGAAAGCGTGACCTGGTCCGACGAGTCCCGATTTCAGTTGGTAAGATCTGATGGTAAGAGCTGATGGTAGGATTTGAATGTGACGCAAACCCCATGAAGCTATGGACCAATGTTGTTAACAAAGCACAGGGCAAGCGGGGTGTGGTTCCACGATGGTGTGGGCTGTGTTTAAATGGAATTCACTGGGTCACTGACTAGATAGGGTGTGTTCTGCTACTTGGAGACCATTTGTAGCTAATTATGGACTTCATGTTTCAAAATTAGGATCAAAATTTTTGTGGATGACAATGCGCCATGTCACCGGGCCACAATTGTTCTCACGCATTTCACTCTATTCCAAAAAAGCCCATGACGTACAAAATTTACAGAAATAGTATTACGTGAATTTAGAGGAATGGGTGGTTTGATTACGTGTGATATCTCTCACAATTTTAATTAGAAACAAAAGAAATTATCCGGCATGAAGATCAAAGGAAAAACACTTAAAACTCATGCTTCCACGTGCACTTACAAGTTTTTAAAAACCTCACAGAATAAGCTTCACAGCCAGATTCGTTCAAATTACAAAAAACATTGCTCCAAAAGCTCCTCGCTTGTAGCAGGTAACTACGAGGGCGGTTCCATTACCGGGATCCCATAAGTCATGACATTAAATCCACCATGAAACTCCGACGAAGCATTTCACAGATGGCGTAGCGTCTCTAGTATGCCCGTTGATCGCGTCACGTCGCTCTTTACGGTTCTGATTGCAGAGTGTGCCTAGAAAGTACTGACTCCCGCCAGTTATGGTTCCCTGAGTTCATACAGCTCACAGAAAATAAACTACTGGCCATTAAAGTTGTTACACCAAGAAGGAATGCAGATGATAAACGGATATACATTGGACAAATATATTATACTAGAACTGACATGCGATTGCATTTTCAAGCAATTTGGGTGCATAGATCCTGATAAATCAGTACCCAGAACAACCACCTCTGGCCGCAGTAAAGGCCTTGATCCGCCTGGTCATTGAGTCAAACAGAGCTTGGATGTTGTGTACAGGTACAGCTGCCCATGCAGCTTCAACACGATACCACAGTTCATCAAGAGTAATGACTGGCTTATTGTGACGAGTCAGTTGCTCGACCACCATTGACCTGACGTTTTCAGTTGGTGAGAGATCTGGAGAATGTGCTGACCAGGGCAGCAGTCGAACATTTTCGGTATCCAGAAAGGCCCGTACAGGACCTGCAATATGCGGTCGTGCATTATCCTGCTGAAATGTAGGGTTTCGCAGGGATCGAATGAAGGATAGAGTCACGGGTCATAACACATTTGAAATGTAACGTCTACTATTCAGTACCCTCAATGCGAACAAGAGGTGTCCGAGACGTGTAAAAAATGGCACCCCATACCATCACGCTAGGTGATACGCCAGTATGGCAATGACAAATGCACGATTCCAATGAGCGTTCACCGCAAACACGGATGCGACCATCATGATGCTGTAAACAAAAGCTGCATTCAACCGAAGAAATGACGTTTTGCCATTCGTGCACCCAGGTTCGTCCTTGAGTACACCGTCGCAGCTGCTCCTGTCTGTGATGCAGCGTCAAGGGTAACCGCAGCCACGGTCTCCGAGCTGACAATCCATGCTGCTGCCAACGTCGTCGAACTGTTCGTGCAGATGGTTGTTTGTCTTGCAAACGTCCCCATCTGATGACTCAGAGATCGAGACGTGGCTGCACGATCCGTTATAGCCGTGCTTATAAGATGCCTGTCATCTCGACTGCTAGTGATACGAGGCCGTTGGTATCCAGCACGGTTTTCCGTATTACCATCCTGAACCCAGCGATTCCATATTCTGCTAACAGTCATTGGCTCTCGACCAACGCGAGCAGCAGTGTCGCCATACGATAAACCGCAATCGCGATAGGCTACAATCCGACCTTTATCAAAGTCTGAAACGTGCAAACTTTCCTCATGTGAGCTCTCAGTAGATGTCGCCAACGGCGCCAACCTTGTGTGAGTGCTCTGAAAATTTAATCATTTGCATATCACAGCATCTTCTTCCTGTCGGTTAAATCTGGCGTCTGTAGCACGTCATCTCACATGAACCGCTGGCTGTGAAGACGACATTTTGGCCCAGACAACGAGCTGTAGACCAGCGTAGAGAATTGGGGGAAAAATAGGCGGCTGATTTCTATAACGTGGCACGACGCTATGACGGATGTCAAAGTCTGAGCGATGACTATGTGGAGGAGTAGCCGTAAGATGTAGCTAAATGTTGCAAACATAACTTTATTCTGATTTCGAGCTCGTTCGAACCTTAATAAAGGAATGGCCGTCGTATTTCAGAACCGGTGGAAAATTAACTGTGGTGTCGGTGCCCCAGCACACTTGGCAGCACTTCCCACTTTATCGGCAGGAGAGGTCAGTGCTTTCTCCCAGCTGCAATCAAGGTTCTGGCGCCTGTTCACTGTCGTTCCTTCTTGCCCTGATCACAGAAATTTGCCGACCCGCGTGTCCTTCTGCCTTCGTTCCAGGAAGCAAAACCACGCTCCCCCTAAAGTAGTGAAAATCTGTATGGATATTTCCAGAAAAATTGGCGTTGTCGGTTGGAACAGTTGTGCACGATGTAAACCTAATAGTACGAAAGATACCGACATATGCTGTCAAATGGTATCGTGTTTAATGTCAGTAGTATAGTATACAAGAAGACACCAACGGGTGAGGTGGTAGAGGCAGGAACCCGGTATACGGGTAGACGGCTCTGGTCTGTGTTAGTGTGTGCCTTTTTTGCAGGTAGGAAAGACACTATTAGTGACAGTCCGTATTACGTGCATGAGCAACGATTGTGACCTAACGACAAGGAAAAAAGTTATCACGAGATGAAAAAGCAAAAATCGGTGTGTTGATGGTAATGCGACTCTGTTATCGTCAAATCGCCAAGAAGTTTTACTGTTGAAGTAATTTCGTTAGATTGGACGGCCGATATGGACAGAACGGAAAATATGGGTAAGGGAGAAAGTTATCTGTGGCATCGAAACGGTTCCCTTCGGGCAAATCAAGAGCCACAAACCATTATTTTTCTCAACGTGTTACTGATGTACAATGCCGGCCGGAGTAGCCGTGCGGTTCTAGGCGCTATAGTCTGGACCCGAGCGACCGCTACGGTCGCGGGTTCGAATCCGGCCTCGGGTATGAATGTGTGTGATGTCCTTAGGTTGGGTAGGTTTAATTTGTTCTAAGTTCTAGGCGACTGTTGGCCTCAGAAGTTATGTCACATAGTGCTCAGAGCCATTTGAACTGATGTACAGTTTTCAGTAACTGCCAGACGTGCACGACATATTTTGTCGAATGAGAAACATATTGCATGTAAGAAACAACTGCCGAAACCTGCTGTAACGCCGAACATAAAAAGGCTAAATTGGAGTTTGCTGAAAACGTATGTCATGGACTTGAGAATGGGATAATGTGATCTTCAGTGATGAGAAGTAGTTTAATTTAGATGGTCTGGATGGATTTTAATATGATTGACATAATCTAAGAACAGAGCAGCAAGTAAGATTGAGCAGAAAATTTTATGGTGTAAGTGTTATAATTTGGGAAGGTTTCTACACTAAAGATAAGTCCCGCACTGCTTGTCTTAACACTAGAATCAAATCTAACGAGCACCCTGAGATGCTAGAGACAGAACTGATTACAATGTATGGACATCTAGCGGACGAAAATCTAGTGTTGCAGTAATATAATGCGTCTGTGTATGTTTCCGCTACACCAAAAATGTGGTTTGAAGATAAAGATATCGATGTATTGCTGTGGCCTGCACGCAGCCCGGATTTGAGCCCCGAAGAAACCTTTGAGGAATACTTGCAATGTGTGTCATCGTAATGTTAGGCAATTTGAGGTCGCATGTGAACTGAAAGGAGCCACACGAGAGAAGTAGGCAACAATTTCGCTTCAAGAACTACAAACGCAAACAAAATCAATACCGAAGTGAATTTTTGAGGTGATCAGGAAGAACGAAGGTTGGACGAAGTACCAACAATGCCATAAGGGAACAGGATAGTGAGTGCCTTTATATTGATTTCCATACAGGAGCTTGCCGGCTGCTGTGGCCGAGCGGTTCTAGGCGCTTCAGTCGGGAACCGCGCTGCTGCTACTGTCGCAGGTTCGAATCCTGCCTCGGGCATGGATGTGTGTGATGTCCTTAGGTTAGTTAGGCTTAAGTAGTTCTAAGTCTAGGGGACTGATGACCTGAGATGTTCAGTCCCATAGTGCTTAGAGCCATTTTAACCATCTGAATCCATACAGGGAACGCAAACGCCTTATTTTTCTACTCGTGTTATGAAAGAAATACTGTTATTCCGTCATGAATCAACTACTGCCATAGTAAATTCTACGCACGTATGCTCCTGACATTCTACTATTGCTCTCGTGAAGCGCCCTTATTTTACTGGTTTCCGAGTATACCACTCGGCAGTGTCGCTCGACGCAGCCGGCGGGAAATTCAAGTTTGATACGAGCGTTAGTGGAACAGTGTCATATCCATCAAGGCACAGCAACAGTTTCTTGCATCCATCTACGTATCGCTCCGGTGGGAACCACGACGACAAGATTGGATGATTACAGAAAACGCAGAGACATTTAAAGAGTTAACATTCTAGCACTCCATGCGTAAGAAACCATAACACGTCGTACTATGCTAAGCACAGTCTGCTAAAAACTTTTTAGAATAGTACTGCACATACAGATATCTCTCTACATCTAAAATTTTGCATAGTTAATTTCTTGATGCAGTTTTCATTCATTATTTTTGAATGCCTGGTCTTTTGTAGTTTCTTATTTCTTAGTTTTCCTCAGAATTATTGTTGTCTTTTTGTAGCCGACTAGGGATCGAATGGATACGTAAATTTCGTTTCTTCACCACTGCACGATGAGGAGCAGCACATTTTGTCTGGATGCACGTCCTCGGAATAATTTTCTCTGTGGAGACTTCACCTGGCACCCTGTTTTACCGATGAGTGACACTGAGTTTTCATTACGGGGATGAACAACACTGTGTGTAGCATACAAGCGACAAGCGGCAGCCGCATCGTTGGAAGCAAGAGCCCGCCGTCAGCTGGGCGACCACCGGTTCATGGGGCGGCTTTTCCGGGCTTTGACACAGCTGCGGCGCCACTCACCCGTGTTTACGCTGCTGTAACACTGGCGCTTGCTAGGCAGGCGAGCGCGACGTGTAAATCCCCTGCGGGATATGCAATCCCGCGCAACATTGTCACAAGTCCAGTGATGAGCACTACACCTACACTGTTTTTAATTATCTGTGATTAGTGTAGGTCGACCACAGAGATTATTATGCGTACAGTGTTCATAATGATATGCAGATATTATGGCAACTATTTCTAGATGATGCCCCAACAAGTACATTCGCCCTAAAACTAAAGAATGTGTAGTCGTTGGTATACAGTTCATTATCAAATAAGCAGGCCTCATGCAAAATGACTTTCTAATGTATCTGATTTAAATTTTCGGCGCAGAGAGTCGCTGTAAGCTGGATTGTGGCACAGAATATTTTTCCTTGGCATCAGTAAAGATCTTACTAATTTATCATCCAGAGGAAGTTCAGCAAAAGCTTTCGTGAGGATACAGCTGAACCTTCGACATAACTCTGTGGATGTCAGTATGACCCAAATCGGTTGGACTGATCGATAGTCATATCGCTCGTCTTGGACTCAGGCACTGAATGAGAAAGGCGTCGTCGGGTTCGATTCCCGGCGGGGTCAGGGATTTTCTCTGCCTCGTGATGACTGGGTGTTGTGAGCTGTCCTTAGGTTAGTTAGGTTTAAGTAGTTCTAAGTTCTAGGGGACTGATGACCATAGATGTTAAGTCCCATAGTGCTCAGAGCCATCTGAACCATTTGAGAAAGGCGTCACACAACTGATAACTAATAGGGCAGCGATGGCTCTAGCACACATGAGACGCAGGTCTTGCATCCCACGAAAAATAACAAACGGGATGTTCATCAAACTATGAAATAATACAGTGGTCGACAATAATAAATGTTTATTACAAAGTTCGCTGCTAACGTATGATAATAACAAACTATCACAGATAGTGCAAAGAGTCCGGAAATTAACAGTTGACATGAGGCAGTTCTAATCTAACACCTGAATATCCTGGCAGAGATAGGCTGCATTATGTGTAAGGGACATGACCACAATGGACACGTGAATCATAGGAAGATAAATAGTCGATGGCCGCGCAGTTGTTGCCAGAATTTACTAGAGGAATGAGAAACTACCCATGCAACTAACATTGCAGGCTGTCATGAACGAGAATATAATCAGCCGAGAAAATTATTGGATTCGGTAGTCATGACTAAACCTAACGGCGCACCAGACAGTAATTCTCATACCCTGCTCGCCCAAGTTCCGATCTGTCGCCACAATCAGCACTCAGAAGCGTGGAGCGTAGGGGGTACTGCGATCTACGACTGCAAGATTCAGCTCTCTACAAACAATCCTGTCCGAAAGACATCAGCAACTGAGCATTATACCAAAGGCTGAAAATACCGCTATACTTGTAAGGTTCTTTTATTGCCACACGACCGGTTTCGGGCTCTTATCTTCAGGTGTCGTAACTTGCTGCTGTGATTCCCGAGCCCCATGGTGGACGTGTACAAGGCGCGGTGTGCTAACTACAGCTCTCTTTCAGGTCCCCTGACAATGTCTCTGACCAAGTGCTCTCCATATTTCGTGCCCAACTGCCCTCTTCTGTCTCCCTAGTCGAAGTGTCATCTAATGACACAGAGTTCTTTCTCCACTCTCTCAGTCCGAGTTCTTGTACGCCAATTAAAAAATCTCTGCAAAATACTAGCTAATTATATTTTTGATATCAAGACAATTATCTCCCCTCCTAGCAGAAGCTTTGCAACACTAACTAATCGTTGCGCACCCATGTACACAGTCATCAAACAGTTTTGAGTTCTCCTCCCATTCTTGAACTAGGATGGTTATTTCAGCCTATACGCAAATTGGTTTCTCGTACTACCCTTTCTTTAACATGAGCCAACAAGTTGCCCTCTCACAACTTTTTAGGCCGGGGGGTTTTCATCCGTTGTAAAGTGGCGGAAGAAGGAGTGCGACATTTCCCACGCCATATTAACAATTTCTGCGAAAGTAGTCGTTGACACCATATCGCACAGTATGCACTGCGCTATAAACTGCAGGGACACGATTCGTAGGTGCCATCACTGATAATGGGTGGATAGTTAGCCAGTACTTGCTCTGGGTCGTCATCTCACCTTGTGATTTCCTCTGAAAATGTGGACTGCAGCTTCCAGAGGGCTGGTTTGAACATTTTGTCCCTGTGCTGGTGCACACCGTCGAGCATAACTCATCACATACCTAACGCAAGTGCAGAGAAAATTAATGTTGAAGAGAAGGAATTAATATAGTAGTAGACAGTTTACTCCTGGAAATCACTTAAGGTATTAATTATTAGCATTATTTCTACTTCAACATCTACATCTGCATGGATACTCTGCAAACCACATTTAAGTGCTTGGCAGATGGTTCATCGAACTACCTTCAGAATTCTCTATTATTCCAATCTCGTATAGCGCGCGGAAAGAATGAACACCTGTATCTTTCCGTACGACCTCTGATTTCCCTTATTTTATCTTGGTGATCGTTCCTCCCTATGTAGGTCGGTGTCAACAAAATATTTTCGCATTCGGAGGAGAAAGTTGGTGATTGGAATTTCGTGAGAAGATTCCGTCGCAACGAAGCACGCTTTTCTTTTAATGATGTCCAGCCCAAATCCTGTATCATTTCTGTGACACTTCTCCCATATTTCGTAATAATACAAAACGTGCTGCCCTTCTTTGGACTTTTTCGATGTACTCCGTCAGTCCTATCCCGTAAGGATCCCACACCGCGCAGCAGTATTCTAAAAGAAGACGAACAAGCGTAGTGTAGACAGTGTCCTTAGTAGGTCTGTTACATTTTGTAAGTGTCCTGCCAATAAAACGCAGTCTTTGATTAACCTTCCCAACAAAATTTCCTATGTGTTCCTTCCAATTTAAGTTGTTCGTTATTGTAATATCTAGGTATTTAGTTGAATTTACGGCATTTAGATTAGACTGATTTATCGTGTAATTATTTATTAATTAGAGGGAACAACATTCATATAGTAATAATTTTAAATCACAACACAACGCATCATCCGCTCCAGACTGGTAAAAGACTGACGTATATCACTTTGCACAGAAGAGGAAAAACTCCCGCTTATCAGCCCTGCTTTTCGTTTTTAATATTTCAGTGTACGTTTTGAGTGCTGACACACGCAACGTAGCCATAAACTTCGAATCATCGCCTTGAAAATATTAAGATATATAATTACGTTTTAGTTGGTCTTCAGGCATAGCCCATTGAAAAGCAATACACGAGCTGTGTTATTTGGTTTGGCTACTCGAGAGCAGTGCTGTGATCCTATCCTGAGCTGCAGGAATTTCAAGCCAAAAAATAAAAAGAAAAGAAATGGCAATTGGACACTCTGAATGATAACAGGTGGTCTTTCCCAATGAACCACATTTCACGCTCCAGCGGACGCATGGCCGTTGGCCTGTACGACCTTGCAACAATTTGCCGCGCGGGATAGCCGTGCGATCGAGGGCAACTTGCCACGTTTCGTACGGCTCCCGCCGTCTGAGGTTTGAGTCATAATTGGGCATGGATGTTTGTGTTGTCCTTAGCATACATTGGTTTAAGTTAGATTAAGTATTGTGTAATCCTAGGGACCGATGACCTCATCGGTTTGGTCCCACAGAACAAATTTCCAACAATCTTCTGAAGTATCCCAGCCAGAGGAGGGAGCGTTATGGCCTGGTGTATGTTCTCGTTGCATTCCCTGGGTGATCTTGTAATTCTGAAGTCATAATGGATCAACTCACGAATGCAAGTATCCTTGATGACCATGTCCGCGCTACATCAGTTTGCTTTTTCCTCTGTATAGTGCCTTATACCAGTAGGACAGTGCAACGAGTCACACAGCTCGCAGTTTATGCGAGTGCTGGAGAACCATTATGATTTTTCCAATACTAATTTCCGACCAGCTACCCAGATTTAAACCCAATCGAGGATCTATGAGGCCACCTCGTTCGGGCTGTTGGCGCAGTGGATTTTCAATCAAGAAATGTGACGCAGCTATACACGACAGCGGAGTCGACTTGGCTCCGCATTCCTCTTGATACATTCCAGAACGTACCCGACACTCTTCCTTCACATGCGCACTGCTAAAAGTGGTGGTCAAATTAATGTCACTGGACGATGTGTAAGTCACGTACGATAATATACTAGGTGTAACTGTAAATAAGAATAAATATCACACTTCAAAAGGAAAATTTGCCATTAAAAAAATGATGGAACGCGATATTCTTTTTCCTCCCGTGATCAGGCTTGCATTTCTTAAAACTAGTAAATAAATTATAGATTGCATTATCAAACAAAATCTACAGAAACAAGGCGTTGTTTGTTAGCATTATATTAAATTGACGGAAAGATTTTTCTGGAATACGTACAAATTCAAGGGATATATTGACTGGTGTACAAAAACTAGGTGATTGAAGTTACTGTAAGGTAGTACACTACTGGCCATTAAAATTGTTACACCACGAAGATGACATGCTACTAACGCGAAATTTAACCGACAGGAAGGAGATACTGTGATATGCAAATGATTAGCTTGTAAGAGCATTCACACAAGGTTGGCGCCGATGGCGACACCTACAACGTGCTGACACGAGGAATGTTTCCAACCGATTTCTCATACACAAACAGCAGTTGACGGGCGTTGCCTGGTGAAACGTTGTTGTGATGCCGTCGTGTAAGGAGGAGAAATGCGTACCATCACGTTTCCGACTTTGATAAAGTTCGGACTGTAGCCTATCGCGATTGCGGTTTATCGTATCGCGACACTGCTGCTCGCGTTGGTCGAGAGCCAATGACTGTTAGCAGAATATGGAATCGTTGGGTTCAGGAGGGTAATACGGAACGTCGTGCTGGATTCCAACGGCCTCGTATCACTAGCAGTCGAGATGACAAGCATCTTATCCGCATGGCTGTAACGGATCGTGCAGCCACGCCTCGATCCCTGAGTCAACAGATGGGGACGTTCGCAAGATAACAACCATCTGCACGAACAGTTCGACGACGTTTGTAGCAGCATGGAGTATAAGCTCGGAGACCATGGCTACGGCTATCCTTGACAATGCATCACAGACAGGAGCGTCTGCGATGGTGTACTCAACGACGAACCTGGGTGCACGAATGGTGAAACGTAATTTTTTCGGATGAATCCAGGTTCTGTTTACAGCATCATGATGGTCGCATCCGTGTTTGGCGACATCGTGGTGAACGCACATTGGAAGCGTGTATTCGTTATCGCCATACTGGCTTATCATCCGGCGTGATGGTATGGGGTGCCATTGGTTACACGTCTCGGTCAACTCTTGTTCGCAATGACGGCACTTTGAACAGTGGACGTTATGTTTCAGATGTGTTACGACCCGTGGCTCTACCCTTTATTCGATCGCTGGGAAACCCTACATTTCAGCAGGATAATGCACGATTGCATGTTGCAGGTCATGTACGGGCCTTTCTGGTAACAGAAAATTTTCGACTGCTGCCCTGGCCAGCATATTCTCCAGATCTCTCACCAATTGAAAACGTCTGGTCAATGGTGGCCGAGCAACTGGCTCGTCACAATACGCCAGTCATTACTCTGGGTGAACTATGGTATCGTGTTGAAGCTGCATGGGCACCTGTACCTGTAGACGCCATCCAAGCTGTGTTTGACCCAATGCCTTGGCGTATCAAGGCCGTTATTATGGCCAGAGGTGGTTGTTCAAAATGGTTCAAATGGCTCTGAGCGCTATGGGACTTAACATCTGAGGTCATCAGTCCCCTAGAACTTAGAACTACTTAAACCTAACTAACCTACGGACATCACACACATCCATGCCCGAGGCAGGATTCGAACCTGCGACCGTAGCGGTCGCGCGGTTCCAGACTGAAGCGCCTAGAACCGCTCCGCCACACCGGCCGGCAGAGGTGGTTGTTCTGGGTACTGATTTTGTCAGGATCTATGCACCCTCGTATATTTGTCTGATGAATTCCCGTTTATCATCTGCATTTCTTCTTGGTGTAGCAATTTTAATGGCCAGTAGTGTATATGTACAATTTTTCTTCGTACAGTCTCGGAACATGGTGACAGTTTTCTTCGACCGGAATAATCGTCTAACTGGTCCGATTACATTTCTGTTGCCTCTCCGGAGCTCGTGCTGTTGCTTTCGTCTGTATTACAGAACTGCAGAAATAAAACTGCCATGCAGTTTGCGGTAGGCAACTCATCTTATACCACTTGCCCGACGTATGGCTAATGTAAGCTGTGTTGCCTATCGTAAAGTGCATTAAATATCTTTCGTGCCGGCTGTATTTCTCTTTCCATGTATGTGTATGACCCATCGTGCCCGTATCACTATTCACACAGCGGCACACCAGCGAAGTGCAACTTAGAAAATATTGAACATTGCTTTCTGTGCGCTCTCTGCTGATTGCTTTCTAGCTGTAGCGTCGCTAGTTTATCTTCCATTTACACTCTCCATTCACGCGCTGTGATAATCTCTGCGTTGTTTGTAATAGAAGCGGTGACCACGCGACCTAAAATACACAGTGAAATGTGTCAAACAGGTTTCATTGTACTGTTTCACATTCTCCGCAGAATCCATCGACATGAAAGTAGTAATATGAACATGATATCTGTTCTGTCGGACATGTTCGAAAGAACAGATACCATTGGTGAACTTGCAGCTCTTGAAGAATGAAACTGTAATGAAATCGAGACCTTGAGCTGCTGACAGGCGTAGATAAATATCAGCGGGGATAGTTGAAAATGTGTGACCGGACCGGGACTCGAACCCGGGATCTCCTGCTTAAATGGAAGTTGCCCTATCCGTCTGAGCCACCGAGGACACAGAGGATAGTGCGACTGCAGGGACTTGTCTCTGGCACGCTGCCCAAGAGACACACACTTCCAACTTTCTGTCCACACACTACATTTGTAGTGCCCCTACCCACTATGCTCATTACTCGCGGCAGTCAACCTATCGATTCGAGTAAGAGTTCTGGCAATGTGAGTGCATCCACACTGCAGATGATCATTGGCCGGTAAGCATTATCTATATGTAGGTGGTATCTTTCTTTTGCGCATGCCACGTAACTAGGACATCACGGGTTCGAGTCCCGGTCGGGACACACATTTTCAACTGTCACCGCTGATATTTATCAACGCCTGTCAGCAGCTAAAGGTCTCCATTTCATTGCAATTTTGTTAAAGTAGTAACGTCGTTATTCGTGTAAAAATATTGAACAAAACAGAAAAAATACACACTATTAACTCTTCCTTAGCAAAAGAAATACATTTCTCTATCAGATATCTTCTGTTCTTTTTCTTTTCAATTATCTTCATAAAAATCGAGTACATGCCAATATTTTTGCTTGTGAATAACGGTACTTAATAGTCTGTGAAGTGAAAAAATGAAAGTTTTCAGTGTTGTTGGCATTTTAATAACTTATAAATTCGTAGAAAGTGCGGCATCCCCCACTTGGACGAATTTTTGGTGAAAATGGAGCACAGGAATAAGACGTACTACTCGGGTAATCTTACAAAGTGTAATTGCGTAACAAGTGATTGTCAATCGAGTTCAAACGACACAAAAGCAGCAAGTTAAATTTTTTATGGTATGCACTAAATTTCCCATCTTAGCCATATCAATGATCCACAATAGCTTTATCGATATTTCCTGTTGGTAGGATGCTGTTCTCGTCGTCATCTTTCCCACATCGTACCCACCCTCCAAGTGTCCCCTTGAAACATCAATTATTGTTGCTGCTACCTCTATCAGAATACTTTATATCTACTGCTGAACAAGCAACACTTCTTGCGCCAAAAAATAATGAAGATGACGTACCTCAGATTTTTTTCGATTAGAAGAGAAGACGGTTCTTCATTGCAGAAGGAGGTTCAAAAGTGGCTCTGAGCACTACGGGACTTAACATCTTAGGTCATCAGTCCCCTAGAACTTAGAACTACTTAAGCCTAAGCCCTAGAACTTAGAACTACTTAAACCTAACTAACCTAAGGACATCACACACTTCCATGCCCGAGGCAGGATTCGAACCTGCGGCCGTAGCAGTCCCGCGGTTCCGGACTGCAGCAGAAGGAGGAACTGACTGAACATTCCACCTGAATACGATCGACACTTACGAATGCTTTTCTTTGTTCGCCCAACAGTGTGATTCTAACACGGCGAATGATACGAGCTGTGCGATTCTGTTGCAGTATTTATCTCTTACATTTCCGTGCTGCGTGTCTTACTGATTCTAACTCACGGGTACAGACGAGACGCTGGACCACATTCTACTATAATTGTGCTATGGGGTCCCCATGGCGTTGTGCATCGATGTTATCGGAATGGTAGGAGACGAGAATTCGTTAGATTTTGATCTCGAAAAATGACTATTCACGAATTGGTATAAGCCAGATTTCTGTAACTTCTCTGTAGGAGAGAACTCGCGCGATTCGACTACATACCTTTTTGTTTGAAGCATTCCAATGCATTCTCGTATTTGATCCGCTACTGCACGTGTTCTTTGAAGATAAGCATAGAATACATTCACCAGAAAGTGTTTTTCTCCAGTGGGTTAGTTGGTTGGTTGGTTGGTAGGTAGGTTGATTTGGGGGAGGGAACCAAACATTGAGGTTATCGGTCCCATCGGATTAGGCAAGGATGAGGAAGAAAGTTGGCCGTGTCCTTTCAAGGTAACCAATGTGGGATTTGCCTGAAGCGATTTTCCGTTTTTCACCGACATTCGTGGATCATTTTATCAGTCCGTAAAAAATGCCCCAGAGACTCTTATAGAAATTCAGTGAGATCTACATAGCTGAGAATTACTTATGCAGCTCAAGCACAAGTGTACAAGCTACTTTGGGACATTGTCGATATCGTACTTACAGTACTCAAATTGTCACCTTCCTAAGGTCTCGGAAAGCAACGAACATAGTTTAACATTCACGTCTTTCTTCCTTCATCTGATTATTACGATGCGGATCGAGCACAATTAACTCATTCTAAGGTCAATAGGCTAACCGTGAGTACACTGAATTAGTCCTCTGTATTTGTCATTCTAATAACACACCAACCATATACTTCATTATGTGGTGACACTCAAAAATCAGTGCCAGACCAGGAGCTGAACAAAGATACCCAGGTTATCACGAACAGTTGCTGCCTGGGCACGCCCTCAACCACGCAGATTCTTTCAGTCTATTTAAATCATTTATCAAATCTCGTCATCAGCTGTTCATAATGCGGCCAAATAAACCTATACAACTTTCCTTTCTATGAAAATTATCACATTTCCGTTATCGTTTATTATATATTTTATGTTATTAGGAGTTTTGCTGATATGGGAGATTACAACTATCACGTTTACTAGCAAGTCAAATGTATCGTACTATTTTTTTTATTTAATCTTTCTTTTGCTGTTTCCTAACCGTATGTCCCGTATGTGAAGTTGCATCTGTTAACTTCTGTGACCTTAGTTCGAACATCAGCTGGTACAGACGCGTAAGATGTGCACGTGAAGACTTATAAACGTTAAGCTTTAACTATTGATGATCACTTTTCATGACGCTGTAACAGATTTAAGAATTAATTTAGTGATGTTAACTCTGAAGAAGAGTTAAGCGTTATCTACCACCTGTCAAAACTCCTTCAAAGGCTATCCTGATATTCCGAAGCTTCTAGTAGATGTACCTGATGGCATTTAAAACACTTTTCACTAACATCTCACTTCTTACTCGAGTTATCTTTGAGATAACTTTGTGTAATGCACTAAGCAACAATGTCAGTATTCATAACTGAGACAGTAAAAAGTACGAACTTAACCCTGACCTTTTCCTTCTGGGGGGAAAATTACTAACCGAAGAAATCATTTGCCAATTCCGAAGGGGCAAGAAACTGGAAATAGTATTTGTACTTAAATCATCACAGAACTTTCCCTGACACGCGACTTGACTTTCGTCAGAATATGAAGCGTTTATCTTTCACAGCAGCGCCACTTATCTGAAGCTAAAAGAAATGAGGTCACTCATTAATGTTGTTATTTTATGTTTATCCTACAAAATACTAGAAGCCAGATTAACAGTGACCTATGGCAAAGCCACCATTTGATAACAGAACAACATTTTTGTCTCAGAAGTTAAATAACCACTTATTCTGTGAATCGTATATGAACATTACTGTAGAAATATTTTTACTGGTTCTAATTACTCTTTGTTTAATGATTTTTCTTAGTGTAATGACATGGGAGGAAGAATATGGGAAGCTTTCAACTGAAATCAGCCCATGTTATTACGAATCGTGCCACTATATTGTGCAAAAAATTCACAATACATTCCTGAACATAATAGTTCTCCTGTTACAGTTCTAAAAATAAAAGAAGAAACCACGATCGTGTTTCTCAGCAGAAGTACTCTCGACTGAGCGGTAAAAGTGACCAGTTAACACTAGAAATGTCAGTCAGGAAATCAGACTCCTCAAGGTCAGAGCCGGTGCCTGTAGTCGGCAGGGGCTAAGCGCTGTGAGTGGCCCGCGTCATAGCTTCTTTGCCACATACACACTGTTAAAAGAGCAGAAGGTCAGCGGAAGCTCAGCGTCCAGTGTTTCTCAAAATAATGTGTCTTCACATGCGGCTTCAGTCGTCCATGGAACAATGCACTGACGTGAGTCTGCTAGTGAACGAAATACAGGAAAAAGGGACTACGTGTAGGGCTACCTAGGTGTGTTTAAGGGCGAAAACAATCAAAAATTTTCATATAGAATGTACTGAAGATTTTCACAGGTTTGGTCAATAGTGACCAGAAATATTATAAATGTAGCGGGAATTCCTAAACTATCAGCAAAAGAGTGCGTATTTCCAAGTTAACTGTAGGCCGTACGAAAGATCGGCGACATTAACAGAATCTCCAGCTGTGACAATGTGCTCTGATTCGCCAAGATAGTGTCATAAACGAAAATGGAAATTACGGATTCTGACGGTTTTGTCAAAGAGAGCGGAGAAGCGGCGAGGTTTAGGGCACTCTCTTGCCCCTGGGGTGGGAAACTTCCCCTAAAGGAGGATGAATCAGAAATGATCAACAGCATGATAACGCAGAAGGCAACGGAAACCGTAGTGTGTATACACAGGATATGTGGTCTGTAATTGAAAAAACTTTCATTGCAAACTCTCCATTGCTATAAGATTCTGAACTACTCTCCCCATTCGGATCTATGGGGTGTGATCGCCAAGGGGAAGGTGACTGTGACAAAAGGATTGAATAACCAACGAAAGGATAACGCTGTACGAGTTAGGGTGCGAATGTCAGAAGTGAAGGCAAAACACAGGAAAGACAAAAAATCGGAAATGGGAAATGCTAAGGCTCTGTCCAGTGGAGTGAAATGGAAAGAAGACAAGGATTTCCTGTCAGATGAGTACAGTGTGATGTCATCAGCAGCGGAAAATCAAGACTGTGATTCGTTATAAATAGCAAGATATGGCAGAGAGTGAGTTACTGTATACAGTTCATTGTTAGGGCTTTTACTTTTTTGGCCACGCGGTTTGAGACATCTTGTCACAAACTGCGTGGCCCCTCTCACCGAAAGTTCGAGTCCTCCCTCGGGCATGGGCGTGTGTGTTGATCTTAGCATAAGTTAGTTTAAGCACTGTGTAAGTCTAGGGACCGACGACCTGACCAGTTTGGTCCCTCAGGAATTCGCAACCATTTGAACATTTTGATAGAGTTTTTCTCACCAGAATTGACCGTAAACCAACACCGGCAAGATCGGGTGACACTCCTGTCCAAGTTAGGTTTGGCACGCAGGAAGGCAAGCAGTCGAAACTCTCGTCCTGTGCGGGTGGGCATTATCTCACTGGAATGTAAGCCCAGGATGGCTCGCTACGGAGCGCAACAAAACGGGGCGTCGAAAATCGCCAATAAACCGCTATGCTGTAACGGTGGTCCTGTTGACGACCAAAGGGTACTTTTATGATAAGAAATTGCACTCAAGACCATCGCTCCTGGTTGTCGTGCCTTACGGAACACAACAGGTTAAGTCTCTCATCGCTGCCCGGGGCTTCTCCACACACATCTTCACAGACCAGTTCGAATCTGGATTAATCACTGAAGACGATTCTACTCCACTCAATGATATTCCAGGCACATGTGTCCGACAGCACTACAAACGGGCTTGTTGATGTGCAGAGGTCAATGGTAATCGGCGCAACGGGCGCCGTGAGCTCAGTCCACTTTCGGTAAACCACCTATTATTGGTCGTTGTGGTCCCTGAACCACCAGTTACACGTTGGATCGATCATAATGATGACTCTTGGGCTCTAAGTACCTTTCTGACGTCTGCTCGCTCCTCTCGTTCAGTCCTATCTCTAGGTCAACCGTTTCCCTCTTGACGCTGTGTTCGGCCATGATTCACCTATTCCAGCTAGCATCGCAGAATAGTGGCATCGCTTTTATTACTCCACCTGAATGCTTTGATCCCAACAACACGTCCTCTCTCTGATGCTGACATAAGTATGTATTCTTCACGCACCTGTCTGCGACTCATAGTTACTGTCCACCTGAGTACACAGAATGAAATTCACAAAGACTTTACTCCTTGGTATCGACATGTTCCTTGTTTACAATTCTGGCCAGCTGCGCTGATACCAATTGGTGGCAACTCTTTCGAGGAGTGTCTTTTTTTCTATTTACCTTAGAGTGTATAAGTTATTTCACTGAAATAAATTTTTGTCACCTTCTTCTGGTGTTTTCAAAAAAATGGCTCTGAGCACTATGGGACTTCACATCTGAGGTCATCAGTCCCCAAGAACTTAGAACTACTTAAACCTAACCATCCTAAGGACATCACAGACATCCATGCCGGAGGCAGGATTCGAACCTGCGACCGTAGCAGTCACGCGGTTCCGGACTGAAGCGCCTACAACCGCTCGATCACCGCGGGCGGCCTTTGGTGTTTTATTTTCACGGTCGTGATGTCAAGAACTAATGCTATTCACTAGTTTTTACTGTTTCGTTGTGCAGTTTTCGCCTGAATCCAATGAAGATGAGAAAACTTAATGTGAAAACTATCCTCACTTGGGAATTTATGGGATGCACACGGCCTCGTTCTTGCAAATCTTGTTTGACAAATTTGAAAATCGCTTTTCAAGAAAAAAACTATGTTCCCTTTTCACTGCCAGGATATCATGTATTATGCGTAGAAATATAATATGCTTTCGACAGTTTTGGATATCTTCAAGAAACAAATGATTGAAATATTTTTTGTTGCTATGTTTGTTATCTCTGGCTGTTCTGCCTAGCATGTTTTGCGGGAAGCGCTGTTACGCATCACATGTGGACCGCGGAATTCCGAGCAGCGTGGTAATACGAAATAGTCCCTGGCCGGTAGTTGCACAGGAAATTATTAATCCCCAAAGCTAGCTCCCTGTTGAGTGGCGGTTGCGCTGGAATGATATTGCTGGCAGTCGCATTGTTATTTGAAAAGGGTTCCGAGAATATTCATGCGACCACAGACTGCGGTTCCCGTATGTGCCCACCACACACACACACACACACACACACACACACACACACAGGAAGCAGCTCGGACGGCAGAGTCCTTGGTATTGTCTCCTGGTGCCAGGCTCTGAGGGAACAGTCGATGTTCGCCTTTACGCGCTCCCACCACGTTTCGGAGTGGTGGAGGTGCTTTCACCGGGAAACACTCCTTCGATCGGCAGCGGAGCAACTCACGCCAGATTCCTGCTTCCGCCGCAGGCTTCGCCGAGGTCCATTCTGTCTCTGGCTGCTGCTTCCAGCTAGGTTCGGCGTTAGACGGCCGATTTTTCCCGCTTGCACCTAGGCCGTAGTTTGCCACGTAAAATAAGAGGATTTGTTTTCAGCATTCCGGACTACCGATTCGGTCGATAGAAATAAGCACTTCCACAGGATAATAATCAGAAAAAGGATCCCAAGAGAATAGTGTTATTAATATTTTAATTCAGACTGTTTGAGTAGACTATGGCCATATTGTTCTTAGTTTTCTGCAGTGGTATAAGTTTCGACTTGTTAAGTGGGCAGGAAGCAGGAGAATTCTGTATTCGACATGGCGACGCATTTTCATTGCTCTCAAATTCCAGCAGTTGTGATACAATGCAGCAGACTCGAGACCAAGCTCCCCATGCATATTGGATATGGCTCCAGTGTGGAATTGAAGTGGAAAGCGCAGTTGCTGGAAAGTTTGAGCGGTTATTTTGGAAGTACTGTAATTCAAATTTCAGTGTCAACATTGCATATAGCGGCGGGGGTAAATGCAGTTCTTTGCACAAAAGCAAATATCTAATTGACAAAATTTGGACATTTGCTTTTGGACTTAAGTCTGCCTCGCATTTATGAGGATCCTATTGCCAGTCACCTTCTTGTGGTTTATATCTCCGTAGTTCCTTGCTTTACTTCATCCTTGCATTGAAATCGGTCCTTTAGTACGACCACGACAATTCTGTCCGTGATGTGTGTCTAGCTATCACAGTGCCTCTCCTACAGTTTAATAGCTTTCGATGGTAAAGCAACTTCCCTTCTGTTAGTCTTTGATTTACCATATTGCTAAAGAGACAGGGACGCGATAGCAACTGGCAGCTGTATTTGATGATGTTCATTTACTACGATCGATTTCGTATCTATAATGGCTTTATTATCAGGCGTATGCCATGACAATTAAGTTGCTGTACAGACGCGTAGTATATATCTACATAATCGTCTAACACTACTTCTACCCCTACCACATACAGCTTACGTGTAACTTCTCCTTAATTGATCACAAGAAATAAACTGACAATTCGAAACCGTGGATATCAATACGCTAATTACACACGGGTACATACGTAGCTAAAACTTAATTGGCAAAATTCACAAATAAATTCGGTGTGCCCATTAGCAAGAATAAACGTGATTCGTGTAATGGTGATATGTGGTACTATTTAGAATAACGAAGAATGAAATTTTGTTAATGTTGCCAGTTAAGTTGGAACGACGCACAAGCGCATATTTTCTGTATTACTGTTAATCATAATCAGATTTCGGCTTCACATTTTGGTTGGTGCAGCCTATTTAGATGAACTATACTTGACAGTGTTCGATGAGTACGCAGATATATACTTCGCGGATGTGCAGCAACTTGACTGTCACGGTACGAGATTGATGATGCAGCCACCACAGCTTCGAAATCAAACGTAATAAATGAACAATATCTTATAAAGCCGTTTGGAATTAATATGAAAATAAAGATAATAAACGAAGTGGATTTTCTAGGTAAGGATTCCTCCCTGTTTTCATCTTCCATGCAGTCCATGTTCTATACACTTTTTACTTTTTATTTATGTTTTTCTTTCTACCGGCGTTCGTGCGTTCGCTTACAACTGGTTCCTCGTTGGAATGTTCCGCTTTGTTTAGAAGCTTGTTGCCGTATGAAGAAACAGAAAGTTATAGGAATTTCGAACACTTCGCGAAGCTAAAACTGCCTTAACAGTAACTGCTATTGACTCATAGATGTGGGAGTTAACCTTCATGCGCTCGCGCTAGAAATAGTCACGCGAGCGCTCGGCCGACCGTCCGAGAGTTTTCATCAGTCTCTTGAGGTTTTCCCTTTTTAAAGGTCATATTTCCATAAAATATCGACATAGGATGTCTCACACAATATTTCACATTTGTAATCAAAATTATTTATTTAACAATAAAATATACAATGCAATACAAAAAGGAAGCCAAATGCCCAAATGAAATATAAGAACATATTTCTAATTGCAATGTTTTGGGATTATATAATGTAATACTTAAGACTAGAATTATTAAAAGTCTTAACTCGTCACAAGAAAAGCTAATTTTGCTTCGAAAAAAGAATGTTTGATTGAAAACGTCATAAACATTTCTGTCAGATAAAAAATGCTGATCAGTCTGTATGCATTTCATTTTCGATTTGAGGCTGACAACAATTATTGCACGTAACTGACGTGGTTGAATGTCGTAGACAGACGTTTCTTCCACATTCACCGCATTCTCGCTTTGTTTTTATATTATTTTTTGAGCCACACAAATAACATATTCCTCTCCTTGTAGGGGGTGATACAGGTGGATAAACTACGTCACTCTCTCTGTAATTTTCCAAAAATACTAACAAATCTTTTGGTAAATGCTTCAATTTAGCTCTTTCTTTCAGATTTTCGCTCATCAGTTCCAAAGATAACGCATGCAAGAATTGTCTTCTCGTTTTTTCTTTCATATTACCTGTGTTGAATTGAAAAATGCGTAACGAATTTATTCCTGCCAAGTCAAGTAAGCGGAAAAATATACATGCAGGCCACCTTTGTGTTCTTCTTGATGTTGAAATTCTGGAGCACATGCACATTCACTAGAGAATTGGAAGAGTCTATCAAATTGAGGAATTATAGGGGAATTACAAAAAGAAATACTTACATTCCGAAGTAGACGAGTAGAACAAAGTCTCGTAAGCGCTCGTAAGGCGGTAAACTGACCGCCGAACGTGTTTGGACCTATTTGAACTTGTCCTGACAGGCAGAGAGGTGCGGCTTGGACGAACTTTGAGCAGCATCTGTCGGAAAAAGGTGCAACTAGAGAATACATGTACCTCCCGCCGTCTCGTTACCTTTGTGGAGTAAGTATGGCGCGAAATTGCAAAAAGGCGGTCACTTCACCGCCCGCGCGAGCGCGTGAAGGTTAAGAAGACAGTTCACTGTAAATTCGCAGAATTTTCCTTTCTGTAACGGAAGAATAATACGTTCCATCCAATATACTTGTTAACGTATTTGTTGGCAACGATGTAAGAAAGTATAGTAGAGCCACGTAATCTTTAGAATAAAATTCATCTTCAGTGAAACAGTGTACGAAATTTCAGTCATGCTAATGAGATATCAAACTCCTTAAATTGTAATACGAAAATCGACTTCTGATACCTTGGAAGAGAGCTGGAAACATTGTTTACTGCATGTACGCTCGGTTTTGCATGGACATAAATGATGCAGATACGAGAGGCATTCAATAAGTAAAGCACTACATTTCTTTTTTCTGAAAGTAGGTTGGTTCTAACCAGGATTCCAATGCGCCACAATAATCCCCATTCTTCTGGCTACAAAACCATATTATTCAACATAGTGCCCGTTCATTGTGGCGATCTGACGCCATCTTATTAGGGCGGGGACTGTGTGCCCGCGTGGTACTCTACTGGCCGACATCCATCAATAACCTCCCCATCATCGACGCACTGCTTTCCGCGGAATGTACCCTTCATTGGGCTAAACAGAACTCGGAAGATGCGAGACCCAAACAGTGCAAGGAAGTTTCGTGACCTCCTTTCGAGTGAATAGATTTGTGTGAGGTTTTGTGTTGTCATGGAGAAGTTCGTTTGCATTTTTATGGCGATGAACACGCCGAAGTTGTTTCTACAGTGTTTTGAGGGGATCAAAGTACAATTCAGAATTGGTCGTTGTATTATGAGGGAGGACACCAAACAGAATAATCCCTTCAGATTCCCAGAAGACCGTCGCCGAGGCTTTTCAGGTTGAGGGTGCAGCTTTGACCTTTTTCTTCGGAGGAGAGGTTGCAAGGATCCACTCCACGTATTGTAGTTTGGATTCCGGTTCGAAATGATGAACCCATGTTTTATCGCCTGTAATGATGTCCGACAAAAAATTCTCACGATCAACCTCGTAACCTAAAAGCAGTTCCGCACAGATGGTCTTTCGTTGCTCTTCATGGTCTTCCGTTAGGCGTTGAGGACCCAAAGGGCACACACCTTTGAGTACTCCAACACGTGGACTAATGTGTCAGCACTAACAACAGAGACGCCCAGTTGAACGGCGAAGTGTTTGATTGTTATCTGTCGATCACCTACGACGTACCACAGCACTGATGCTGAATGATCGTGTCTGCACGATCCAACATTGCAGGAGTCATAGCAGTGAGCAGCCGGCCAGCTCGCGGACTTGTTTGGTCGACCTACTTGCGTTAATGACAGACGCCTCGATCAACGTATCAACGTCGCTTTGTTCACTGTGAGGTTTCTGTAGACATTTTCCAAGCGCCTATGGATATCTGAAATGCTCTGGTTTCCCGCCGAAAGAAAACTCTCTTCTTGGAGCGCACCTCCAATGTAGACACCATTTTGAAGTATACATGAAGTACTACCGCCTACCGAAATTAATGAAATGATGGTATGGCATTTATTAGCCGGGATATCCCCTTCGGTGTTCGGCCTCTGTATTGTAAGTCTTTTTAGTTGACGCCACTTCGGCGGCTTGCGTATCAATGACACTCACCATCCAGTTCCCTGCCGGGAATCGAACCCGGGCCCCCTTGCGTGGTAGGCGGTAACGCTACCGCTGCGCTACGGAGACGGACGTCGGAATTAGTGAAACCATAGGAGCTGAATCTGTATTTCTGAAAATTGTCAACCGAAATTGGCAGAGAAAAAGCGCTACTTTAGACATTTAACGCCCTTTGTTCGTTATAGTCCATTCCTCACAACACATTGAATATGAGACTTAGTGTGACGGGCGCAGCACAAACTCTCAGTGGAATGGGTTACCTATTTTCGAATATGATACATCTTGGGACACAATTCACGGGTAATATGCGGTACACAATTGCTATAAATTACAGAAAAATAATAATTACCAATATACCAGACAATATACAAAGGATGTAAGTGGTAAATATCAACAAAACGTCCAAAATAGGTTACGTGATGCAAGTCTTATCACTGCCGAAGATATGGCCGAAAGCATTTCATCCGCTCTCGGTCTCTTCGTCAGCTGCGGACATACATTTAAAGAGAATTATGAAATACTGACATTAAATACACAAGTTGGAGGTATAAACCTTACCGTTTTTCACAATAAACCGAGTCCGCTACACATCTTTAAAACGTACAAAAAGTTGAAGAAGTAGCCTAATAACATGACAACGTCACTATTAAATGAAATAATGCCGCCAACACTTGACCCCCCAGTAGACCTCTGCCATATTCCGAATGAATTACACCACCTGAAATATTTTCTCTTAGAATGGTAGAATGGTTCAAATGGCTCTGAGCACTATGGGACTTAACATCTGAGGTCATCAGTCCCCTAGAGCTTAGAACCACTTAAACCTAATTGACCTAAGGACATCACACACATCCATGCCCGAGGCAGTATTCGAACCTGCGACCGTAGCGATCGCGCGGTTCCAGACTGAAGCACCTAGAACCGCTCGGCCACACCGGCCGGCCCTCTTCGAATATAGTTGAATTAAAATGAGGGCTGATGACGAACATAAGACGAGAGTGAAAGAGGTATACAAGACGTTGACGCAAAATAAGGACAAAATTATAAAGCTTTATCTGGTACAAAATCTGGAAGCATATCCACTCACTATTATCCACCAGTGTAAGACAAAACTGGTACTACCTATAAGCATAAGGCTACACTCCATCCATCTCCAAGTTTCTCTACCGTGTACCATCTGCCATCTCACTGACACCGAATGACATGTGTAATGTAAACGACGCAGGCTGCCCATGAGAAAAAAATAGCAAATATGCAACAGGATAACACCGACGAGCATTTTGCACACCGATGGAGAATCTTATTCAAAAATAAGGAAAATGCTGTCAACTGACTACAGGGTTACTACGCAGCACTAAAAACTACAACAAATTAACAGCTGTTACGGGAAACACGTATTATTCATGAAAACAAGTGTAACGTGAAGTCCACACAGGTATCACTTAAATGTTACTCAGTTAAAAATTTCGTACCGATTTCCGTGTTGAAGACTTAAAAATGAATTTTCCTCTTTGCTACGTTATGGTATGTAACATGATTATAGCGTTCTACACATTGAAAGTTTACCGTCTAACCTCTTTGCCTAGGGACGCCAGATGAAATTTGATGTCGTCAAGCCCTGAATCAAAATTGCGCAACGGATAACTGGGGAGGGGAGCTTGAGAGCGCTACCTAGAGAGCGTGCCCTTTCTGTACGATACTAGGCAAGGGGCTGGAGGGCTCACACGCTGATGTGTGGGTCCCTGCATTCTATATCTTTTATTTTAGATAAATTCCTTTAACTTGACTTCTTTCTGATTTTTAAGGTATGTTAAAGATTGATGACAGCTGATTACCTATTTATTTTAAACGTTATCACTCGACTTTTCAGCGATTTCAGCAATTGTTCAAGTTTACATATATTACAATTTTACAACTTACAGCTCGGGTGTATTAATACCAATCTGCACGTACTTTTCTACGGGCAAGACGGGATTGCGTTGGCCAAATGTATACCACCAAAGCCTCCCAATATTTTACATAGGACATCCACTACGTGAGGAGGATAACAGGCAAACTGGGGACCAGATACATTAACACGGGGGGTCAAATTTCCGAAATTAAACGAGAACATTCATTTCCTTACACAGTCCCAAGCTGGAAATAAAAGAATTAGTACAAATATTCAGATACCTCTCTTTCATGCTTGAACATTGAGACAGACGCACTGAGGGCACGTCTGCTCACTTACCCGTCTTCTGCAACACTCCCTAGAATATGGCGGGCACCCGGAGGTCTTCCTGGGTCCCGGTGGAGGGGGTGGTCGAACCACTTGCCCGTGACCAACCTCTCCACCCCAAATCTTGTGACACTGGAATGTCTTTGACTTTTACCTGCCTGTGCTGTCTCTCTGATCCCCTACCCAGGAGTAACGTTGGCACTACTATTCTACAGAACTACTTCCCAACAAAGATTTGGCCACGCTTTACGGAAAGGTGTGAGGAGGATTAGGAAAGTTCATGCGCAGATTCACATTCACGTACGAGAAATGCATAATACTCGACACATATAAATACGTATTATGAAGCCTGACACATTTCTTTCCACCCGTCCACATGGGTTCTCTTGCACCCGCGGCCGGCCGCGTCGTGTAATAAAATTGGCTGCTGAGCCGCCGTTATTTCCCGGTGTGAGCGAGCAGCGAAACCTGCTGCTTATAGAGCGGAAACTACTGTACAGTTTCAATACGTATGTGCGTATGTGTCTACATATGTCACCCATCTCGTCTTAAACCACTGGACCATTTTAACCGAACTTGGTACACATATCATGTACTGCTTGGAAAAAGTCACTGCGGGGGTAAGAACTACCAACCAAAGTGGTGGGAGTGAAGAAGACATGGAGCCCGTGACACGTGAATATCCGTACTTGAACTATCCATTATTTGGGAATGAGAGCACTTAGGACAGAATTTGCACGTCATTGCCGGCCGGTGTGGCCGAGCGGTTCTAGGCGCTTCGCCGGCCGCGGTGGTCTCGCGGTTCTAGGCGCGCAGTTTGGAACCGTGCGACTGCTACGGTCGCAGGTTCGAATCCTGCCTCGGGCATGGATGTGTGTGATGTCCTTAGGTTAGTTAGGTTTAAGTAGTTCTAAGTTCTAGGGGACTGATGACCACAGCTGTTAAGTCCCATAGTGCTCAGAGCCATTTGAACCATTTTTTCTAGGCGCTTCAGTCTGGAACCGCGAGACCGCTACCGTCGCAGGTTCGAATCCTGCCTCGGGCATGGATGTGTGTGATGTCCTTAGGTTAGTTAGGTTTAAGTAGTTCTAAGTTCTATGGGACTGATGACCTCAGAAGTTAAGCCCCACAGTGCACAGAGCCATTTGAACCATTTTTGCACGTTATTTCAAAAGTTTACGAAACTTTTTCCCATTGACAACTCCCAAAAAATTATGAAAGGAAAATTGTTTACAGTTCACTACATTTTCCCTGTTGTAGTAAAGCTGTCACATGAAGCATGGCATTTTACTTTACTACTACTTTGCTATTAACTGCATTCTTGACACATTTCGCAGACAGTTTTCACATATACCACTGAATGTACTAGAAAATTACATCACTGTACGACACAGTTCACGAGGTATGGCTTGAAATTCAGAGATCATGCATGACGTTTTAATTTATTACTTCTTTACTACTAACTTTATTTGCAACAAATTTCGCAGACTGTATCCACATCAGCCGCTGAATATACCTGCCAAAATATTATTGCGCAGCACATAGTTTAGGAGATAAGACGTCATAAACATTAAGCCGTGTGAAACTGAAACTTCCGGGCGTAATTCGCTAGACATACTGGTGAAATATGTGTACAAATACACGTCGAATATGTTACATGTGCTTAAAATATGGTAAATATGTATGACATGTATTTGACGTGTGCGTATGCGAGCAAAAGAAACGAGTAAAAAGCTCATCCTAAACCACTTCCAACGATTTCAATCAAATTTGATGGACATAATAGTTACAGTCTGCAAAAGGAATACTGAAGGGGTAAGGACCACCACCCTCCTATTAGTGTGTGTGTGGTAGCATGTAGAGAGGAGGGAGGACAGGGAGATGAAGAGATAACGAGGTGGAAGAGGGAGATAGGAACACATAGGAGGAGAAGGATAGGATAAAGGTAGGGGAGGGAGAAATAGAGAGAGGGGAGATTAGGAGATGGACAGAGATCAGGCAGAGTAGAAGATGGGAAGGGTTAGGAAGAGGAAGAGACAGGCAGAGAGGTGGGGGAGGAGGAGATGATCAGGCAGAGGGCGAGGAGGAAGTGGACTGGGGAAAGAAAGACGAGGAGATGGACAGAGGGCAAAGAGTGAGAGGAAAAGAGGGGATGGACATGGAAAGGAAACACGAACCGGGAGAGGGGGAGAGGTAGATGGATAGGGAGATAGGGATAGGGAAGGTGGACAGAAATAAGTGGTTGTTGAGATTAGCAGAAAGAAGGAGATGATGGACAGGGGCAAGGGGAACGGATGGAGAGACGAGGGAGGAGAGTTTGAAAGAGAAAGAGGATGGGTTAGAGAGACGGGGGAGGTGGAGCAGGATTGGGAAAGGGAGAAAGGAGAGGCATAGAGGAGGGAGGAATAAATAGATACCCAACAAACTTTGCGTCTTTCAGCTAGTGTTAAACAAGAAAAAAATAAAGTTTCATGTCTTAATGACTACAACTAATAATGAAAGGATAAATAGTTATCAAGTAGAAACATGAGACTAAAAGACGGAAATGAAGTCCCATGTTTCTAGACAGAACGTAGAGGAACGACGCGGGTGGCCCGCAACGCCGTACTAACCAAGGTCCTAATGGAGGTGGTTTGACGTTGCGTTTTTCCGACCGTAGTGGGGATGAATGACGATGATGAAGAAGACGACACAACAACACCCAGTCATCTCGGGACCGGTGAAAATCCCTAACCCCGCCGTGAGTCGACCCCGGAGTACCATGCTCGGGAAGCGAGAACGCTATCGCGAGACCACGAGCTGCGGACAGACTAAATGATAGTTTAAAACATTATTTACTGTTTCTTTTCGCATGGTTTGAAGAATAGTTCCTATGTCTGCGCTGGTGATGCGTCTGAGCGCTTCTGTCATAAACGATTCTCCGGTGGCTCAGCGAACACTCAAAACGGCGGGAGGGTACGAAAGAACATCACAAAGCTCTATTATCAGACGTCAGTCATCAAATGAAACAGCGTCGACTGTACCCACCGCTGATGTAGACGCGTCGGTTTGACGGCGTGCGAAAAGAGAACGCATTACTTCTCCAAAAGGCATTCATTTCCACGGTACGACTAATCGCGTTCACAAAGGCCGACCATTAAACGGGGATTACGGTCCGCAAGTAGGTCAGAACGTTTGACGGGCGTGTTTACCGCCACCACATAGCGCTACACACGCTTCTGAGGCGTCGCAGTCTGAAGCTCTCGTTGCACTCGCCTAGTACTGTCACACAAAGAGCCACTCCCAACAAACACTAACGTGGTGACTAACGAATCACATCGGTTACCTTTCATTGCAGTGCTGCTGTATCTCGGAACGCTTATCACCACAATCGGAAAATGAGAGAGGGTGAGTTTCTAACCATGTCACTGCAAAGTAAACTGTAGTTTGTCATAGAAATTTAGAACAGTCTAATGGTCGAAGTTAGAAACTAGGTCTCCAACTCATAATTAATAACGCTCTCCGTGGTTGAAATGGTTCAAATCGCTCTGAGCACTATGGGACTTAACATCTATGGTCATCAGTCCCCTAGAACTTAGAACTACTTAAACCTAACTAACCTAAGGACAGCACACAACACCCAGTCATCACGAGGCAGAGAAAATCCCTGACCCCGCCGGGAATCGAATCCGGGAACCCGGGCGCGGGAAGCGAGAAGGCTACCGCACGACCACGAGCTGCGGACCGCTCCCCGAGCAAACCTTCAAGATCGACTAATGTCTGTTTACGTCAGATTTTCTCTCCTATTTCAGGGATGTTGAAGAATGTTAAATATATCAATTTAATGCAAGGAGCCCTGGTCGAGAAACAACAGAGTCGAAAGTTATAAGCAAAAGTTGTTCTGAAACCTGTGATAGTGGAATATATGTTGTTGCTATGATTTTTAGGTAGGCAACTTTCAGTGGTGGTAGTATGGATCAAAACAAGTAAAATAAGTCTGGTAAACATGGGCTCTAAAATGCATACCTTAGGAGCTATGAGAACTTGTTCATCTTCGGTAGCCGCGCGGGATTAACCGAGCGGTCTTGGGCGCAGCACTCATGGATTGTGCGGCTGGTCCCGGCGGAGTTTGGAGTCCTCCGTCGGGCATGGGTGTGCGTGTGTTTGTTCTTAGGATAATTTAGGTTAAGTAGTGTGTACGTTTAGGTACTGATGACCTTAGCAGTTATGTCCCATAAGATTTCATACACATTTGAACATTTCTTTTTCATCTTCGGTACTGTAAAACACATCTCTTCTATTGAAGAAGCCTAGTACCTCGTAAGGTACGCATTTTTGATCCCAGGTCTACTAGACATTTTTCTGGTTTTCCCCATTTCACAACCTCTGATAAATGAATATCGTACAATCTTAGCGACAACAACACTATACATGTATTCTACTGTCAGGGGTATCCGAACGATTTTTCTCTTATAACCTTCGGCACGGTCGTTTCCGGATTAGGGCCCTTACCTGAAGCTGATACATTTACACTTCTCCAGCTGCAATGAAAGTTTGTAACTTCGTCACAGAATCTCTCTGTATAACAGTAATATCTCTGTATTTATCGTGTGTAGCTAAGGTAGTGTCCTTTGCAACTTTGCATAATTGCATAGATTCAACGAAGTCTACATCTTGTTAGGTTCATCAGGGAGCATATCATACAGGGCTCTCGTAGTGAAACTACGATTCTTCCTCAAGAAATTTCTTCTCAACAACAACCTTTGCAAGTAGGCAATAGCTGCAAAAGCCTCCCAGAATGAGAGAACTGTGTTAACATGAAAGTGTTGGGAATTGTTTTCGGGCAGTTTTTGTTCGGATGGCAGATCTACAAAGTAGCGCCACATGGAGAATAAACAGTATAGAAAGAAAATAGAAACTTTAGACATACGCGGCATTCCGCCGCAGGAGATAAGTTTCATTGTTTTTCGATCAAAACAATTTGGATAGGAGATTGCCGGCCGCGGTGGTCTCGCGGTTCTAGGCGCGCAGTCCGGAACCGCGCGACTGCTACGGTCGCAGGTTCGAATCCTGCCTCGGGCATGGATGTGTGTGATGTCCTTAGGTTAGTTAGGTTTAAGTAGTTCTAAGTTCTAGGGGACTGATGACCACAGCTGTGAAGTCCCATAGTGCTCAGAGCCCTTTGATAGGAGATCCTGTTTGTTTCGGCGGAATTAAGCCTTTTCAAACATAAATCTAGAAGGTTGGTTATTGCTGTCGGCGTCAGGAACGAGATAAGCTGCTAAGTCACATCAGAGATATGACACATGCAATAGAACTATAAGTGTGTTATTCACTCATGATTCACATGCCCCAAACTTAAAACAGTGGACTCGAAGTGTCGTCAGTTTCAATTACGTTTTTCCTGATTTACGTATTCGGTGGTTTCGTTACGCTGCTTACGTAAATGCCAGGATGGTTACTTAGAGAGGGCGTAGCCGACTTCCTTTTCCATTCCCGGCGTCTAATGATCTGTTCGTAAATAAGACGTTAGGCCTTAATATGCCTGCTGTCTGCTGTCAGTTTGCTATAGATGCAGAGTAGGACAGTCGGCCAGAAATACACTAAGCCTCATAAAAAGAGCTCCACGCAGAAGGACAAGATGTACTGCGATCATCGTAGGTAGGCAGCTAGGGGTACTACACATACGAAACAACACTTTCAGCTTTGAAGAACCAATATTTATCGTGTTACATGGTCACAAAACTTGCATGTCTAAGGCGCTGCAGTCATGGACTATGCGGCTGGTCCCGGCGGAGGTTCGAGTCCTCCCTCGGGCATGGGTGTGTGTGTTTGTCCTTAGGATAATTTAGGTTAAGTAGTGTGTAAGCTTAGGGACTGATGACCTTAGTAGTTAAGTCCCATAAGATTTCACACACATTTGAACATTTTTTGAAAACTTGCATGTTAGTATATGGTTCAAATGGCTCTGAGCACTATGGGACTTAACTTCTGAGGTCATCAGTCCCCTAGAACTTAGAACTACTTAAACCTAACTAACATAAGGACATCACACACATCCAAGACCGAGGCAGGATTCTAACCTGCGACCGTAGCGGTCGCGCGGTTCCAGATTGTAGCGCCTAGAATAGCTCGGCCAACCCGGCCACCCATGTTAGTATAGCGTGGGGCATCAATGCCTTTGAATACGTCCAGAAGTCGCGACATGGTCTCTGATGTAATCCTGCGATACGTCGTCCAACGACGCTTGCACCTGAGCGCGCAGTTCCCGCAGGTTGGTGAGTGAATTCCTGATGGAACGTTCCATGGCACCCCACACATTAGCGATCGGGGAAAGATGGGGCAATGCCGCTGGCAATTGGAGAGTATCCGCAGCCGCAAAGCACGCTCGGGAGGTGACAGCGGTATGAGGTCGAGCGTTGTCCTTTTGAAATAGGCCGTGGGCGTGGGAGTTCACGAACGGTAGAGCTACCGGTTGTTGGACATCCTCCACGCTGTATGCTGCTATCACGGATCCCGTTAGGAACACTAACTGTGAACGGGTACCATTGGATTCCGCTCCCCACACCAGGCTATGGGACGTGGGATGGGAGTCTACAAACCCTTCTTCGTGGCGCTGTCCACTTCGCCTCCAGACACGGAGCAACTGGTCGTCGCTCCCAATGCAGAGGCGGGACTTTCCACAAAAAATTAACCGCTGACAGCCTGCACGGCCCCATGTTAGTGAAGGCGCTAAAACAACCAGTTTTCGGTTATACATAGTTCTGAAATTAATCGTTTCTGAAATAGCGGCTTTTTGTTCCTATTATTTGCTGCAATAAACGAAAAAATCTAATAAACAATGAAAAAGTTTGACTCGGTTTCGAGATGCACAGAAGCAAAATACTAAACAGGCAAATAAAAGAAAACTTAATCCGTCTGCTCTTCGGTGTTTTTCTAGAAAAGGATAACTAGTTGAATACCATAAAAATTAGCAATATTCTCTTGTTGATTCTAATTTTTTTGAAGCTCTGCTCAAAAATCATGCTGTGATCGCCGGTCATACGACTATTTGGACATTGCGATTAATCAGTACTAAGCGGTGGAAACTGAGTTTGAAAAATTCTACTTTTCTTATGAATTTGACCATTTTCAAAGGCTACAAGCGTATAAAGGCATTTATGCAGACACAGGCAGCAGACCAGCTACTTTCTATTTCCATTGCACACTATGTTATTAATTTTGTAATTTATTACTGTTATCTTAATTTCCTTCCCTTTTGTTATTTGCCGGCTGGTGTGGCCGAGCGGTTCTAGACGCTTCAGTCTCGAACTGTGTGACCGCTACGGTCGCAGTTTCGAATTTTGCCTCGAGCATGGATGTGTGTGATGTTCCTAGGTTACTTAGGTTTAAGTAGTTCTATGTTCTAGGGGAATGATGACCTTAGATGTTAGATCCGATAGGGCTCTGAGCCATTTCTACCATTTTGTTATTTCATAGAAATGACAGACAAATCTTTAATATTCTGAAAACAAATGAAGCACTTTGCATTCATTGCTATATCACTTCGTACAAGTATTTTAATACAATGGGTGGTGTCATTCTGCAATAAAACGGTTATCCGCTGGTGAAATCTGAAACCTACCATACGGAGCAGATGGTGGCATGTCCTGCACTCTGCACGTACACGCGTACCTTATTCCATGTGTTTGTTGTTAGTTTCTGTCAGCGTTATTACTATTATTATTATTATTATTATTATTATTAAAATAACACTCATCACTTTTCCCATTTTCTGTAATAATGCAATATTTCAGACTATTGCAGTTTTTACGAATAAAAATTACTCCATGTTTTAAAAAACTTTATTTAAAAGCGAAAAAATTTAGCACTCTTGCTGTGGCCAATTTGCATTTCGATACTTTATTCGGTTATTAGTAAAAATAAAAAACACATGCTACAACCAAGGCAAAACAAGTACCGAAAAATATCTGTTATTCGGAACTAAAATATTGCTATCTGTTTTAGCCGATCGGGTTCCCTCATCCGTACCCCTTGTCCGTCGCTCCAGACATAGGCGACGCTACGGGGTTGTGAGTAGCAGGTGTCGTAACGGTCGGCGTACGGCAAGCCAAGCGTCATGCAACCAGCCGCCAATGGTTGTGCATAGAAGGCATGCAGTCGGCTTAATGGCTCCTTATCGTCGCCATTGCAGTTTATTCGCACGTGGCCGGTAATCCGTCGATTCTCCCTCCTTGTGGTTCTCGTCGGACGTCCAGATCCTACATGCCGATCATTCGCGTTTTCCTGTACGCAGTGCCGCCAGCAACGGGCAGTGGTGCTCTCCGTGCAACCGTTGTTGTGAGCAGTACGACTGCAGAACCACCCAGCCTTCCGCAGCCTAGCGATGCAGCCCCTCTCGAACTAGGCTGTCTTACGTAGCGCTTGGTCGTAGTGCACGTTCATGTGATGTGTTGTCCTGTCATACTGGTCAGCACGGCTCTATTACGTGAACCGATGGGCACGAGATCATGGCCCCACTCACGCTCGCCGAGTTCGCGGCCGCCAGAGCAAAAGTAATCATTGGCGTGCAACATACCCACCCCGAAGCAGCTCTTTTTATAGTCATCAGCGCGTTTCGGTCTCCCGTCTGCCTTGACGGATTCCGCAACCTTGCTACCTGTGCGGAGCTCTGCGCACAGTACAAGAACCTCTCGATGCGACTGTAAAGAGACTCTACACATTTTCTTCTCCTTCTATTATTTTCAAATTTATTACAGTCAGTTCATTTATAAATAAATGTTACGTACAAGTACTACAGATAATCTACAAGTATCTGATTCTAAATATTCTGGTTCAATTCGTATTAGTACCTCTCAATGACTACTTCTACTATGCGACTGTAACAGCAGGCCACTCTGATAGATTTCGTACAAGATGGATTTTCAATAGCAGGTTGCAAGCACCTATTACTGAATGACCACCTTAAAGTGTCATAGGTCCTTCACTATTGTCTTGGCACAGTTTTACTCGTTATGTGCATGAACTATGCTTTTATCCAACTGACGGAGATCTTGCAAGTGCTAACTGCACTTTTTTTTGTGCACGAATTTCGACGCTTTCGATGTTCGCCTTTTCGATGATCAAGCTTTCCAGAGGTTACGCAATTAATCGGTTTACAATTTGTACTTAGGATCATCTTACATTCTCTCTAGCCTTGTAAAAAGGATCATCTTACACTTTTTCTAGCCTTGTAGAATGAAAGCTATCATCACCAGAATGTGCACCTATAATGGCGTGAAACAAATTGTGTTACCTAATATAGGAGTTACTTTACCGCTAATGCGGCCTTGAATAATTTTAATCCATTTAAAAAAAAAACTTTTAGAGTGTTTTTTAATGGACAATTTTTGATAATTTCCTTCCAGTAACAATTCATATTCTAAACTTTGGTTGCCCTGATTAGTGTGTACTAAATACTTTCTATGTACAGTATTTTTGTCTATCTTTGCTGTATGAGAGACCGTTTCGACTATAGAATGTGAACAATCGTGGGATAGTGCCGGCGACAACACAGACGACGATTGTTGACATGATTGCGTAGTCTGTGGGTTGGCTTTCGTGTATGAGGACACAGATAAAACATTAAAATTATAATTGTCACCGTATCAGTGTGTACTGCATAAAGACTGATTGGTATTGAGGCAATTTGAAACGTGTATTGTTCTTTCATTCCTGGATGCACTAAGACAGATTTCGCGCGCATGCAAGAAACGCATATTGCTGTGTCGCAGGTTAAACAATGCGTGTGCGAGATGTGACATTCTGAGGACTGTGCGTTGATGTAAATTAGCTTGGAACTTCGTCGTGTCACTCGATGAACTTCAACTTTTGCTAGGGTGCCTTGAAATAGGGCACGTTATAGACAAATATATTCCGTAAGAGTGCGTGCTTCAAATTAAGAACGCTCTGGGACTGGTATCAAGCTTCCGACAACAGCTGCCACGCTACGGGAGTCGTTTCTGTGGGGTCGTGCCCACTCGTCTCGTATAGGGTGCCTAAAGGATGCTGCGTTCTCGGTATGCTAATAACAATTCAAGCAAATGACATCAGTACTTTTATTTCAATAAAGCAGATTGACAAGACTTGTATTTAATATGGTGCCGCACGCGATGGGCGACATGCAACATAAATCAGTGTCCTTGCCATAGACAGTGTTCATGAAAGATTGACACACAGTTCGTGGATTACTAATAACTATCCTCGTAGCACTCTGCTAGGCTGTGCTAATACTCTGTAAATACTACGAGGGTGAGTCAAACGAAAACATTAAATATTTTTTAAAATATTATCACTTTTCAACTCAATCTCCCCCACGCTCAATGCAAGTTCTCCAGCGCTTAGAAAGTGCATAAATTCCTTTAGAAAAAAATCCGTTTGGTGGTCCGCGCAACCACTCATGCACCGCGCGGCGTACCTCTTCATCAGAACGGAGCTTCTTTCCTCCCATTGCGTCTTTGAGTGGTCCAAACATATGGAAATCACTTGGGACAAGGTCTGGTGAGGATGGTGGATGAGGAAGACACTCAAAATGCAGGTCTGTGATTGTTGCTACTGTTGTACGGGCAGTGTAGGGCCTTGCATTGTCATGTTACAAAAGGACACCTGCTGACAGCAATCCACGTCGCTTTGATTTGATTGCAGGCCGCAAATGATTTTTTAGGAGATCTGTGTATGATGCACTGGTGACAGTGGTCCCTCTAGGCACGTAATGCTCCAAAATTACGCCTTTTTCGTTCCAAAAGAGAGTCAACATAACCTTCCCTGCTGATGGTTCTGTTAGAAACTTCTGTGGGTTTGGTGATTGAGGAATGGCGCCATTCCTTTCTCGCTCTCGTCGTTTCCGGTTGGTGGAAGTGAACCCAGGTTTCGTCCCAGTAAAGATTCTTGCAAGGAAGCCATCACCTTCTCGTTCAAAGCGCCGAGGAAGTTCCTCAGAAGAATCAACACGTCGTTCACTCATTTCAGGAGTCAGCTGCCGTGGCACCCATCTTGCAGACACTTCGTGAAACTGGAGCACATCATGCACAATGTGGTGTGCTGACCCATGACTAATCTGTAAACATGCTGCAGTGTCATTCAGTGTCACTCTGCGGTTTTCCTTCACTATGGCTTCAACTGCTGCAATGTTCTGTGGAGTCACAACTCGTTGTGCCTGACCTGGACGAGGAGCATCTCCACTGAAGTCACACCATTTGCGAACTTCCTTCCCCATTCGTAGACTTGCTGCTGTAACAAACATGCATCACTGTGCTGGACCTTCATTCGTTGATGAATTTCAAGGGTTTCACACCTTCACTACGCAAAAACCAAATAACAGAACGCTGTTCTTCCCCGGTGCAAGTCGCAAGTGGGGCGGCCATCTTTATACTGATACTGCGACGGTATGCTTGCATCTGCACTATGCTGCCACCTACAGGCCATTCTTCACGCTATTTGTAGCACGCTTACCAACTTACAGGATAACGGCGCCAAATTTCGATTTGTTCCCACAAATTTAAGGTTTTCATTTGACTCACCCTCGTACACTAATGTCCGGCCGAGGTTGGCAGGAGCAGCGATTATATTCACATCGGCTAGATGCCCCTCCTATCGTGGTTACGTCGTGGTCAGCGGGCTATTGGCTGACGTCTCCTCACCGCCTTCTCTACTCTTGCGTTCTTCCTCTTCGTTCCGGCGCTTGTGGTTACGCCACAACAGTTTCATTACTAGGAACAGATATACACTCCTGGAAATGGAAAAAAGAACACATTGACACCGGTGTGTCAGACCCACCATACTTGCTCCGGACACTGCGAGAGGGCTGTACAAGCAATGATCACACGCACGGCACAGCGGACACACCAGGAACCGCGGTGTTGGCCGTCGAATGGCGCTAGCTGCGCAGCATTTGTGCACCGCCGCCGTCAGTGTCAGCCAGTTTGCCGTGGCATACGGAGCTCCATCGCAGTCTTTAACACTGGTAGCATGCCGCGACAGCGTGGACGTGAACCGTATGTGCAGTTGATGGACTTTGAGCGAGGGCGTATAGTGGGCATGCGGGAGGCCGGGTGGACGTACCGCCGAATTGCTCAACACGTGGGGCGTGAGGTCTCCACAGTACATCGATGTTGTCGCCAGTGGTCGGCAGAAGGTGCACGTGCCCGTCGACCTGGGACCGGACCGCAGAGACGCACGGATGCACGCCAAGACCGTAGGATCCTACGCAGTGCCGTAGGGGACCGCACCGCGACTTCCCAGCAAATTAGGGACACTGCTGCTCCTGGGGTATCGGCGAGGACCATTCGCAACCGTCTCCATGAAGCTGGGCTACGGTCCCGCACACCGTTAGGCCGTCTTCCGCTCACGCCCCAACATCGTGCAGCCCGCCTCCAGTGGTGTCGCGACAGGCGTGAATGGAGGGACGAATGGAGACGTGTCGTCTTCAGCGATGAGAGTCGCTTTTGCCTTGGTGCCAATGATGGTCGTATGCGTGTTTGGCGCCGTGCAGGTGAGCGCCACAATCAGGACTGCATACGACCGAGGCACACAGGGCCAACACCCGGCATCATGGTGTGGGGAGCGATCTCCTACACTGGCCGTACACCACTGGCGATCGTCGAGGGGACTCTGAATAGTGCACGGTACATCCAAACCGTCATCGAACCCATCGTTCTACCATTCCTAGACCGGCAAGGGAACTTGCTGTTCCAACAGGACAATGCACGTCCGCATGTATCCCGTGCCACCCAACGTGATCTAGAAGGTGTAAGTCAACTACCCTGGCCAGCGAGATCTCCGGATCTGTCCCCCATTGAGCATGTTTGGGACTGAATGAAGCGTCGTCTCACGCGGTCTGCACGTCCAGCACGAACGCTGGTCCAACTGAGGCGCCAGGTGGAAATGGCATGGCAAGCCGTTCCACAGGACTACATCCAGCATCTCTACGATCGTCTCCATGGGAGAATAGGAGCCTGCATTGCTGCGAAAGGTGGATATACACTGTACTAGTGCCGACATTGTGCATGCTCTGTTGCCTGTATCTATGTGCCTGTGGTTCTGTCAGTGTGATCATGTGATGTATCTGACCCCAGGAATGTGTCAATAAAGTTTCCCCTTCCTGGGACAATGAATTCACGGTGTTCTTATTTCAATTTCCAGGAGTGCATTTCGGGTCTGGATACATTATTTTCTCTGCTACGAGGTGATGTGCATCCGAAGTACAGATTTTTTAAACAGACTGGTACATACTATCAGGCTCTCAACTGCAAAAGTAATGTACGGAGATCATTTTAGAACAGAGAACGTGCGTTTCCGTAACAGTGGAACGATTTCATGTGGGACTGTGAGCAAGAGTTTCCGCCATCACCAAGTGCTTTAGTGTTGCGATAACCTGTGTTTTGAGTGAGATACTCTTGAAATTGAGGTAGAAAATGACCTAAGCGTAATCTCTCACAGTGACTAGCGGCTTTACATCAAAACTGAACGTTGCAGGGAAAGTGGAAAAGCAAATATCAAATTTTACAACGCTCTAATTGTAGTTAGTGGACACAGTGTTCAGGTTCGAAGCACAGTGTCACGTTGGGCTTCCAGTTTCTGCGACAGCCATTACAGCACGGACACCATCTGTCCAAAGTCGAGCTGGTGATGCTGCAGAACCCCATAGTAAGAGTAGAGTGACAAAAACTGATTAAATGTCCTATGAGGCACTGTAAAAGTGCGAAATGTTATGTGGCCGAAGATTCGCCAAAGAAGTTCCGACGCTTCCGCAGATCAAACACTTTCACATCTGGGCTGCTCATTCTGCATGTCAGCACACCAGCAGGTGGAGTTTTGGACAATTTTGGATGGAGAATCCTTCCCAATCCATCCTACAGGCCTGACATCAGTCCACCAGAATTTGATTTGTTTCCAAAACTCAAGAAACCACTCAGAGAGGAACGTTGTGAAACTACTGAGGAGGATTCTGATTGAGTGACCGAAGTACACAGATCAAGAAAGATTCCGTCCTACCGGTAGTAACAAGACTTGCCGAAAGGGTGGGACGCTCTGAGTGAGAAGAATGTAGTTTACACTGAAGGCATGCAAAACCATTTTGTTAAGCAAAAAGATATATTGAATCCAAATTTTAAGGCGTGCAGAATTTATGAAATGTCTGTCGTAATTCGAGTTTTCTCTTTAAAATAAAATGTATGTCTGTTCGTAATACCGTCTCAGGTCGACAGTATTGTCACAAATTGTCACAACAGTTGTAACATATAAAGGCAGTGTGTGCTCTTCATCCCTCCGATTTTTTTTCTGTAATTGATATAAGACTTCCTCGGAAACCGATCATACATGTGCTTTGTTCTCATTGGACGAGAACCGCAATAGGCGTTGCATGGCCACCAGCATTTGCAGTATTAACCAAGTTGCATGAATTGGTCGCGTCAGTGAATTTCGAGTCACTGGGTCCTTTTCTACTGCATGCTTATTACTCAACAACACTGGTACTATATAGTTGTGAGAACTGTATTTAATATCAGAGAATGATGTTTATTTAATTGTCTTGACTCGCTTTTTGCATGCTTGATAGAGGCACAGGGCGAGTTTATGAGTTGGTTTTGAATTGGAGAGTAAATTGAATTTCAGTCCTTTTATCTCAAAAATACACAATTGTAATTAATCGCTACTGATTAACCCACTTAAGATCATTCAGTGAAACATAACAAGATCAAGTAACTATTTGATTACACGGCTACTGCATTACTTACATGTAGGTGAAGCTTCCTGTTGTGATGCGGGAACAATTGAATTATTAGTAGCGCGTTTTAATTAGCTGAGGTGCTGCTGCCCTCGCCGCCGCTATTGGCTGGTCTTCGTTGCTCCTGCCTCCACTCCTGGAACAGCGTTCAGGGCCATTCGCCCTGTGGCAGTAGTTCCACTGCGTTCGCTCGAGCAGCCACGGGGCGCGGATGTAATCTCCGCGCACACACTGGAGAGGCTGCCTGGAGCCATCCGCTCTCTCAGTGCTCTTCCAGCTCTACCCAACAGGAACATCGCTACTGCCTTCGGGTTCCACGCACATGGTTGATGTTTCCCATTTTCTCAATAAGAATGTGTCCTGGCCAGAGTTACGGATGTAAAAGAAGGGAAATAGCTCTTCGACTTATCTGGCAGCTTCAAACACATTTAAATCAAAACATCTTGACATATTCGTGCCTTTATACTTGTTAGTACTGGTACCACGTCATGTAATGTAATGCGTCTTGTCACGTAATGTAACACGATATGTCATACCCCGTCTTATAATATGACACATAACATAATGTTATCCAACATGACATTTATCATGTCCTGAAGTGTGGCACAACTGGGATACTTCCTATTATCGATGCATCCCTACTCCCGGATACTTACTGTTGTAGATGCTTCCCACTCTCTAGAGGCACAAAAATTTCTATCTATTTGTTCTTACAGCCCCCAACATATATATAACAGGTGGTGGGTTTGGAGGAGAAATGGTCCCCCTAGGAGAAATACTCAATTCGCCCCCAGAAGTAAGGTACTGTTTTAACTTCCCCCCAGGAACATATAATCGCTCAGAAATCCCCCCTCCCCCAGAAAAACTTTTTTCACTATTACATGTATAATGTCCAGCCACATGATGTTATATACTGTTTATCATGGCTGGTGAAGCTTCTGGATTTTGGGTACAGAATCCTGAACTTCAGCCTTCAAATTTTGAGATGCAGGTGCGGAAACACCTTGCAGCTCAGAGCGTTCACTGCGCTGGGGAAGTAGGGTTAACTCGTAAAAAAGAGAAAAATATACCAAGATGTTTTGATTTAAATGTCTTTGAAGCTGCCCCGCTAAGTTAAAAAGCTACTTGCCTTCTTTTACATCATTCACGCTGCCCAGGACATATTCGCCTTTTTACACTACATATATATGAGCGTTATTCATTCTGGTTCCAGACATTTATTCTACCATAATTATGACGATGTACTGGTTGCTCTGGGGAGAATCATATTTTTTAATATGGAATTACAAACAGTGCAATGAATAAAGGCTTTTGTTATTCTTTAAAGACGTACGTAAAAATGTACAGAAAAAACATACAATTTAACATAAATGTAAAAGAATATCTATTTATTATGTGTATTATTCCTTCTTCTATGTTAAAACTATTAATAACTGTTAAAGTGGAATGATTTTATGTAGTTAGTTGCTCTGACCTGGATCTTTCTATGAGGATAGACATGAGAGATACTGTAAGTGCACTTAGGTTGCCTTTTGGTTAAGTATATGTATTTATTTGCTCTTAAAACCTATGTTTATATATCTATAGCTCATCTTTATGTTAGGAAACTAATTTTTTAGGAGTATCAGAATCCGAAATACAGGACAAGCCTATGCTTGATTGTTGTCGGCCATTTGCACGACAGGAATGCTTTATTTGAATATTGCCAACATTAAACGGCACAGAGCCGGGGAAATAACTTACGAAGTTTGCATATTAATTATATTATTTAACTTCAGTGTCATTTTAATTTATTTGGAAAGATTAACAGCAGTTTCCATTCAGTTTTTGTAGTTGTCGCCTAACGACTATTTTTTGTCTCGGAAATCGACTTACTCCGAAATGATCAGTGATAAATATACCACACAATAATATTTCTCTACGCGAACCCATTTCATTGAAACAGAATTTTAATTTCAGTGAAACTGCGAATGCAAAAAGAACCAGAGGTATTTTGTTAACATACGAGCTTGTACCGTACTTCACTCCGCTCTTTACCCGTTTCACACTGCGCACATTAAACCTTGAAACAACAATTCCATAAGAATACCGTGTAATGTGACCGCGATAAGTTGTGTTGCCACTTTAGTGTTTGTGATGTCAGTTGACGTGTAACTATATGTATGTGTGCCTACAAATCAGGCACATTAATGAACTGTACGTGTGCACACAAATCACACCGCTTGACTAGCGATGGGAGCCAGTGTGTTGTTTCCAATATATATGTCGACGTGTTCTGTTCTGTAAATCAAGCGCTGTACTTTGTGTCTACATCTGCGCTTCATTAATCTGCTTGATTTGTAGGCAAATATTCATTAGTTACACATCAAATGAGGTCACACACACTAATGTGACAACGCAACTTATTGCGCGCAAATTACGCAGTTTTTTTGGTATGGAATTATTATTTGAAGGTTTAATGCCGTCAGTGTGAAATACGTAAAGAGAGATGTGAAGCACCATAGCAGCTCCTACATTAATATCTCAGGTTCTTTTTGCATAGCATTAATGTCATCGATTCGCGTAAAATATTACGGTGTGGCATATTTATCACTGATCATTCCGGACTAAGTTAATTTCTGTGAGTTCACGTAGCTGAGACTAAAGCAACCGTTACGGGCCAACCACGAGAATTTAAAGAAAAATGCTATTAATCTTTGCAAATAGATTAAAATGACACTGAAGATAAATAATGTAATTAAAATGCAAACTTCGTAAGTTATTTCTGCGGCTCCGTGCCGTTTAATATTGGAAATATTCAAATAAAGCGTTCCGGCGGTGCAAATGGCAGAAAATCAGTCATAGGCTCTCACTGTACTGCGCGTTCTCAGACGATAAAAAATAAGTTATTAGTTTCCTCTTAACATGTGGGGTTGCTAAAGATACACAAATAAAGGTTGTAAGAGCAAATACACACACATATTTAACCAAAATGCAACGTCAGTGCACTTACAGTGTCTCTCACTTCCATCTCTCTAACGTCTATCCTCATCCAAGACCAACAGTAGAGTAAGTAATTACACAAAATCATGCATCATTCACAGTATATAAAATTCTAACATGGAATGAAAAACAATATACAAAATAAATCGATACAGTATTTAAATACAATTATGTTTAATGAAACGTTACTTCTCTTTAAATAATCATAAAGGTCTTAATTCCTTGCATTGTTCCAAATTCCATACGAATAAATACTGTTCCCCCCCAAGGCTACCAGTGGACAGGTCGCCACAAACTGGCAACCGATACAGATTTTTCTTGACTCGGACGATGATTGTTCATATAGAGATTTTTTTTTAATTTTCTTTCGAATCATGTTCCTTACATCGTGGCAACGAGCTTTCACAAAACAACAAGACGAGTATTAATTAGACTAACTGGTGTGGCCGTGCGGTTCTAGGCGTTTCAGTCTGGAACCGCGTGACCGCTACGCTCGCAGGTTCGAATCCTGCCTCGGGTATGGATGTGTGTGATGTCCTCAGGTTAGTTAGGTTTAAGTAGTTCTAAGTTCTAGGGGACTGATGACCACAGATGTTAAGTCCCATAGTGCTAAGAACCATTTGAACTATTTGAGCCAATTAGACTAACTTGTGTATCTTCTTCCAAAATTTGAACGGATACGTACAAGTCTGAAAGATGGTCTTGCGTAAAAAAAAAAAAAAAAAAAAAAAAAAAAACAGAGAAAAAAAAGAACAAGCAGGCGCGGTGGCCAAGCGGTTCTAGGCGCTACAGTCTGGAATTGCGTGAGGGCTACGGTCGCAGGTTCGAATCCTGCCTCGGTCATGGATGTGTGTGATGTCCTTACGTTAGTTAGGTTTAAGTAGTTCTAGGTTCTAGGGGACTGATGACCTCAGAAGTTAAATCCCATAGTGCTCAGAGCCATTTGAACCAAAAAGAAAAAAAACTAACAAAAAATGTGTTTACTGCGCGTAAAATCCGAATGAAGATAGATTTTTTAAAGTGAGTTTTCAATTTTATCGTAAGAGTTCATTTATTATTTATACGACTCACTTTAAAACGTTTCCGAGCATTCAGCTCATGTAGATGGGCTTTAAATAATCGTATCTCGACAATAGATAAAAATTATTGTATAAAAAATTTTGTTTTGGCTTTATCCATTTATGTGTATTTGTGCAAAGTTTGGACCGATTCATACAAGTTTAATGTATACTGTAGATGTGGCGCACTTCAGAACGATTAGCGTGAACAGCAGTAATGAAGGACGACTAGCTTCACTCTGCTGCAGTGATAGGAAAATAGTCCATTGGTAATAAAGGGCTATTCAGGAGGAAAGAAACGTTGTTTGAGCGGTGACGGTATTAGTGATTCTGAACAAAAAACGTGAAACGACCATATGCCGCTTTCTTACCCGTATCCAACATGCTACTGCTTGAAAATCACGGGCGAAAGTCGCATTTCCTTCATGAGCAACACTCATCATGCGAATATAACCAAAGCGACATTAGGCTACGTAGTGATTTTATTACTGACCATTTCAATGTGGACTTAGCTTGCACTCGTATTTCTGAGCACTATGGGACTTAACATCTGAGGTCATCAGTCCCCTAGAACTTAGAAGTACTTAAACCTAACTAACCTAAGGACATGACACACATCCATGCCCGAGGTAGGATTCGAACCTGCGACCGTAGCGGTCGCGCGGTTCCAGACTAAAGCGCCTACAACCGCTCGGCGACACCGGCCGGCCTCAAGAAAAAGACCATACGCATGAGTACAGATCAGCAGCCAATAAAGTGTCTATAAGAACTGCAAAACGCAATGCAGTTGACGTTGATCTGTTTGAACATGTTGTGCGAGGAAATGTACATAAGTAAACAAAACATTAGATCAGAATGTTTCATTTGCTGTCACCTGCAGTTGTCATGTTTCCCATTATTTCAGTTAATTTCCTCGGATAATGCTAAGAACAGAAAATATGTTTACATGAAATTTCTTGCTCACAGTGACTAAAACTGTCAACCATCAAAGCAAGAACTTTTCCTCCTGACTCACCCTGTATACAGGGTAATTTTAAAGTCATGTAACATGTCCAAAACTCGATACAGATGGATTGGTCAAGGTAACAAATGACACAATATGTGAAATACCAGTTCTAGAGTTTCCTCAAAAATGTTTATAAATGTTCTGTGTGTCCACTCTTCGTCCAAAGACATATATTTAATCTGTGGTCCAATTCTGCCCATGTCCAATACAACATATCGGGATTGACGGTAACAGTAGCTGCTGCGGAGCAGTGTCGCAAGTCTTCGAGGTTCTGTGGTTCAGTTGCAGTAAAACACTATCCCTGATGTAGCCCCACGAAAAAAAAATGCGTCTATTCCAGAGACCGTGGTAGTTACTCGAATAGCACCAGGTCACTGGGAACGCCTGATTCAGGTGTTCTTATACACAATTGTGGAGCGATGCCACCTTCTTGGAAGGTAACATTCCTGCTATCAGTTTCAAGTTGAGGTATTAGCCACAACTGCAGCACGTATAGGTAAATGATACCATGACAGTTTTGTCGACGAATAAGAATTCATAGTGTTCGTCGGTTACGACAGAGAACACGTTGACTTTGTAGAAATCGCGGACGAGTTCGCGGGCTCTCTCTCAGTTGTATTATGTCGGCTGATCTTTCTCGAAAAATGAAAAGTGTCTTCGTCACTGAAGCTTATCTTACTTTCGATGTCGTCGATTTCAAAATCGTCCCGCAGGTCAATTCAGACCAGCAGACGCCGCAATTTGTCGTCTTGGCTTACGGCTTCCATGAGCTGCAATTTGTACGGCTTCATTGTTAATCGCTTACAACGGATTTTTCCCTCACATAGTCCACTTAGGCTCTGATACGCCCTGTCGGTCCGAAAGTTTTGTGTCGCACGAACATCTGTCCTCCTCCAATTTCTCGTATCACTCCACCAAGCGGTTCTAAACTAGTGGTGTCTCGCTAAATGTGCCACGGAAAGGTCATTACACACTCGCTGCCGATTGGCAACGGCCAAATTTTAGCAGAGAAAGTACTTCTCTGACTGGTTCGCCGCCATTTTTAGGGACTACCGTCTGTGGAGCCATTTTCGGTGGTTTTCTAAATTCACTTACCGGAATCAAATTAAGAAACTATGAGAATTACCAGTCATTTACTGTGTCATTTGTTACATTATGTATATATTTTTACCTATAACGGCGGTTTAAAATACATCATGAACTTCATTACCTTGTATTCATCCTACGTTACCTAGACATTATCACTGTACGTCTTTTTTATAGCCTCAGCGGCAACATCCAAGGGGCGTTCAATAAGTAAGGCACCACTATTTTTTCTGCTAGCATGTTCCGTTTAATTGGCATTCTAACACACCATACTTTGCCCACTCTTTTTGCTATAAAACTCTATTTTCACCAAAATCTCCGTTCGTGCGAAGGCTTTATAGCACCTTACTGTGAGGGTCTGTATATCCTCATGGTACCATTGTACTGGTCGACAACGGAACCAACGACATCAATGACGAACTGCTTCCTGCGCAGTGGCTCAAATGGCTCTGAGCACTATGGGACTTAACATCTATGGTCATCAGTCCCCTAGAACTTAGAACTACTTAAACCTAACTAACCTAAGAACATCACACAACACCCAGCCATCACGAGGCAGAGAAAATCCCTGACCCCGCCGGTTCAAATGGTTCAAATGGCTCTGAGTACTATGGGACTTAACTACTGAGGTCATCAGTCCCCTAGAACTTAGAACTACTTAAACCTAACTAACCTAAGGACATCACACACATCCATGCCCGAGGCAGGATTCGAACCTGCGACCGTAGCGGACACGCGGTTCCAAACTGACGCGCTTAGAACCGCACGGCCACACCGGCCGGCGACCCCGCCGGGAATCGAACCCGGGAACCCGGGCGTGGGAAGCGAGAACGCTACCGCACGACCACGAGATGCGGGCCCTGCGCAGTGCAGCCTATATTGGACCTAACAGACGAAACTCAGAGAGGCAAGATCCAGACTGTAGGGTAGATGAGGAAGAACAGTCCAATGAAGTTTTATCAGCTCCCGTCGGGTGCGCACATATGTGCGAGACCTTGCGTTGTCATGGGGAAGGAGAAATTTGTTTGCATTCTTGTGGCGACGAACAAGTTAAAATCGTTTCTTCAATTTTTTTAAGGGTAGCATAATACTCTTCACAGTCCTTCGTTGCGGAATTAGGGAGGACGTCAAATTGAATAATACAATGTCCCAGAAGACTGTTGCGTGACGTTACCGGTTGTGGGTATGGCTTTAAACTTCTATTTCGGAAGAGCGATGGGGTGGTGCCACTCAGTGGATTGCCATTTTGTTTCCGGCTAGAAGTGATGAATCATGTTTCCTCTCTTGTGACAATTTTGACCAAAACGGTCATGATAAGTCTCGTAACACTCAAGCAATTCCACACAGGTGCTCCTTCGTTGTTATTCATTATCTTATTTTAGATGCCGAGAAGCCGGCCGGCACAAACCTTTGAGTACCCCAACAGTAACGTCCAGTTGAGCAGCGAGGTATCTGACGGCGTTCCGTGGATCATCTGGAATGTGAGTACCTGCACGTTCCAACAACGCACGATTCACAGCTGTGTGCTTCTAGCTGGCACGGAGGACACAGGACAGGTTTGCGCGGCCTGGTTGCGATGATGACAGACGCCTCGCGCAACGAGTCGCCGTGCTTTTGTTCACTGCCAGGTCTCCGCAGACATTCTGCAAGCGTTTATGAATATCTGCGATTCTCTGGTTTTCCGCTAAAAGAAGGTCAGCGGCAGCTCTCTGCTTATAATCGCCACCTATCAGAACTTCGTGAAACTGAAGGGTCTGAAAAGGGAATATTCCATGAAGTCCCATAACCAATTTCGCATTTTTTTGGTGAAAAAGCACGTTACCTTACTTACTAACCGCCCCTCGAATTAGTCAAGGAGCATTGTGGTCGCTTTGGAAGGCTGTAGTTTGTAGAACTGGCCAAGCGGTCATGTTACCCACAACTGCCAACGTACGTCACGCCTGTGAAATGGAGTGTATGGGACAGTCGGACTACCATCGTGAATGAAGATGTCTTATGTAACACCTTGTCACTAACAGCAATTTCTGCTTTCAGTGGCTGCGTTTCCATCTCAACCAGTGTCTGAACAAACATTGCTAAAGGACTACATTCAAAGGACATTTGCACGAAAGATTAGCCTTAGCGGCCATTGAAGCTGCAAGTGCTCATTAGGCTAACAATAGAGTAACTGGACTGTAACTAACTGCAGGCAATTGATATTCCCACAGCTTGGTAGGTCTGTGGGATATGAAATACTTCAAAAAAATTGTGCACGCTATTTCTCATCGAACAGAGTAAACTACTAAGATTTGAAGCGGTGACCTGGGGGTTGCGAATTTGAGAAGAATTATGATTGGGATAGTGATGAACGCTAGTACTAAACTCAATAACAAATAATAAATTTCTTTCATAGGTATTGTAATAAATTAATGTATTTAGTAAAGTCAGCGACTCTTCATTTTGTGGCTCTACCTAACTCACATCTTGCACGAAACGCATCTATGTTTACTTTCGACTAAGATTTTTAAAACAAAGTAAGGAGTACTGCCTCCTCCTTATCATTCTCTGTTATGATGCGCGTCGGTAACCGTGGCCAAAGGGGATCCACGCAGTGTGGCCGAGAGGTTTGAGGCGCTATGTCACGGGTTGCGCGGCCCCTCCCGTCGAAGGTTCGAGTCCTCCTCCGTGTGTGTGTGTGTGTGTGTGTGTGTGTGTGTGTGTGTGTGTGTGTGTGTGTGTTTTGTTCTTAGCATAAGTTATTGTCAGTATGAAAGTCTAGGGACTGATGACCTCAACAGTTTGGTCCCTTAGGAATTCACACACATTTGAACATTTGGCCCAAAGGATCTGTCGCCTTACGAATCTCGACAGGCAAGTACACGATTAGTTAAAACAAGGCCACTTTAAAGAAATATAATATACTCGTCCGTAATGACTGCTACTGTTGACAATTTGAGACAGGTGCGGCTAGCCATCAGCGGAGGCCCGACACGGGCGAGCATTTAAGTTCATTGAACTTTTGTCGGTAGCTATCGAAAATTCCGTGTTAAGCTCGTTACCAGCTAGCAACTAGAAGTAATCTTAAACTACAAGACCGGTGCCCAGTTGTCCGCCACTTATTATAACATCGTCCTGACGGTCTTCTCTGGTCGGGGGCCTGGAGGTTTTTCATTGCTGATGAAGTTCAAAGCGCCGCTCGTGGCACCTGCATTAGTCTTCGTGGCACCAACTCCGGTAGAATCGATAAACTACGTATGATACTACATTCTCATGCCTCACGTCTTGCAGAATCTAAAAATGCCATTTTCTTGCTATCTGTAATTATATTGTTAATTATAGTAGTAATTAACCTGAGCTTTGCTTTTATTTACTAGAAAATACACCACTATCCTTTATTAATAATGTGTAAAGTTTCTTTTCATGTTTCAGTTTTCAATAACGTTGGGAAGAGATTAGTTTGGTGACCTGTCGATTGCGCGTCATCCGCCCGCCATAGTATGCACATCTGCATTTCTCATCAAATCAAACATTGCAATCTAAATTCCCTCTCACGAAGTCCGATTACTGTTTTTCTTGGTGTAATTCACGTTATTTGGCTGACTTATAAATCATATTACCACGGTCCGCCGTCACCAAGCGTATTTGCTCGCCAGTAACAACAAACCAATGAATTTTCTACTTTAGTGATGGCCTATGGCCAATAAATAGTTTGGACAATAAGAGAATAGAAGCCTTCGAAATGTGGTGCTACAGAAGAATGTTGAAGATTAGATGGGTAGATGACGTAACTAATGAGAACCCGGCCGCGGTGGTCTAGCGGTTCTAGGCGCGCAGTCCGGAACCGCGCGACTGCTACGGTCGCAGGTTCGAATCCAGCCTCGGGCATGGATGTGTGTGATGTCCTTAGGTTAGTTAGGTTTAAGTAGTTCTAAGTTCTAGGGGACTGATGACCATAGATGTTAAGTCCCATAGTGCTCAGAGCCATTTGAACTAATGAGGAAGTACTGGATAGGATTGGGGTGAAGAAAAGTTTGAGGCACAACTTGAGTAGAACAAGGGATCGGTTGGTACGACATGTCTTGAGGCATCAAGGGTTCACAAATTTAGCATTGGAGGGCAGCGTGGAGGGTAAAAATCGAAGAGGGAGACCAAGAGATGAATACACTAAGCAGATTCAAAAGGATGTAGGTTGCAGTAGGTGCTGGGAGATGAAGGAGCTTGCACAGGACAGATTAGCATGGAGAGCTGCATCAAACCAGTCTCAGGACTGAAGACCACAACTACAACAACTTATGGACTGATGATGTCATGGTTTGATCTACGTTAATCTGTGAGTATCGCAGACCAGCTGGGTAAGTCAGTTCGATTCCGAGGAAGACGACCTCCGATAAAACAATGTCGAGTAAAACACTAGTGCGCACTGAAGTCTTTCTCGAGCGCTTGTCTTAGTTACTGGTGAATCGCATCATCCACCCCTTCAGTCGGCAAATCTGTCAGGCGGAAATATTATAACTTCTGAAGACATCGATCGCATCCCTGGACTAAAGGAATGCAAAAGATTTTTACTTGGTGGTTCAATTAAAGTGTGGCTATTCACAGAGAACCAGTGGGGGCTGTAATTTTCGAACGCCAACGAAACTTGGTACATCCTTAATGCGTTTATAAGGAAACGATTTACTCTTGAAAAAAATTAGTACCAAGTGCAAATCTGACGGTATGAATGCAGAAAATAAGTATAGAGATTTTTCTGTATGTAACCGATCAGGAACAGCAGAAAATGACAAACAAGCGAGAAAGCCATAACGTTGTTTTTATTCTCTAAGAGCACCGAAGAAGTCGAGGAGATGCTGCATCCGTAAAACGATGTGATCAACACCTGTTCGCAACGGGTCCCGTGGTATTTGATCAAAGTGCTGCTGTATCTGGCCTTCAGATCAGTTAGAGACCGATCGTGTCCCTGGTAAACACGTTCTTTTAGATCTCACCTACAGCCGAAAGTCACATGGATTCAGATCAGGCAAACTTGTTGGCCACGCTAGTGGAAAATTTCTGGAGATAACATGTTCGTGGAAAGTTGCATGAAATAGACCTTTCACTTGGCGAACGACATGAGATGTTGCCCCATCTTGCATGAAAACAGTGGTTTCCACACAGTTGCGCTCTTCCGAAGCCGGAATCACGTGTTGTACAAGGAGGTCTCGATAACGTCACGGTACACCGGATAGCCCTCCTGGGTGGATTTTTCTCAAAGAAGAACGGACCGAGAATTAAGGTGCTTGTAAATCAACACCACTCAATCACATACGGCGAGTGCAGCGGTCCTTCGTGCACAGCACTTGGCATAACAATATTCCAAATTAGGCATTTCTGTGTATTTACTGCCCCCTGCAGTGTAAAATGTGACTCGTCGCTCCATAGAATATTGCTCTGCCAGATATCATCAACTTCTATCCTTGCCAGAAACCGAAAAGCAAATTCAGAACGTTGCTGCGGATCATGTTTCATTTGCTACATCGTCTGGCTCCACCAGCAGCACCAGTGTAAAATAGACCACAAAACTTTCCGTGCTGTCGACCATGGAGTGGACAATTCTCGTGACACTGCACTTGTACTGGCATTGCACAGGGAACATGCTACATGTTCAGTTACAACCACCTCGTCAGAAGCTTACCCCGTGAATGGACGCCCTCCTCCAGGTGCCACGCTAGGTCCCCCAGTGCTTTGTAATTTCATTTTTATCTTTTTCAAACCATTTAATGACATCGGGCCTGTCCTCGAACCTTTCAGTTGGCGATACTCTCTCAAAAATCAAGACGTGAAAGAGTCTCAAAGTGGCCAATAAAAGCCGTTTAAACTCACAGCGCATGGGCGTCTCTCGAGGTTTTTTTTATTCATATGCTTTCGCCCTCTTATGCTACTAGCTTTCAGCAACGTTAGTAGGTTAACTTTTCCTGTGAGAGTAATGAAAGAAAAAGACTTTTGAACTAGTTACGTAAAAACTAGATACGTTTCACTTAGATCTAAACTTAAGCAAACTTGTTGTCTCTTAGTAAGAAGGCCTTAGGAACAAAAGATTGAGCCGTTAGTTTTATGCCGTTAAATTTCACAAATGTGTGCGTAAAATTCGTACAAACCACAATTTTACAATTAATTAGTGCACGGCTGAGCTGATCACATAAGAGGGGAGACGATACTGAAAATCTGTAGCGACACGCACGCGCTGTGTCTTAACTGGACTTTGTGGGCGAATTTGAGGTTGTTTAGTGGTTTGACCGAGCACAAGCCTTTTTTTTATATCAAACTATTCGTCATGACTTTTCTTACGCTACTGCAGTGCGCTAAGATTCATCGTTTACAGCCTGTGTAACTTAACTTTCTAAATCAATTTATTACATTATAATAGAAAGTTTTTACCGTCTCTCAGCCTGTATTTTATCCCAAAGCGAATAAGTCGAGTATGTAGAACAACAAGAAATCAGCGAATGAAGACAGGACGTTTACTGCAGGCTGCGCAATTGCTGGTCGATAATGCTGACACACCACTGCGGTATGAGCTCGGTAGGAATTTCGTGACCAGCATCTTTACATAAAGAACCATTAACGAATCTCGCTAATGCAAGATGTCTTATTTGAATTAATTCGCTGGAGAAGGGAAGTTGACCGTATTAAGCGAATTGCTGGAAGGAGCGTGCTATTTTGCTCCATTAAAAGTTTTGAGCCAGTCGTAAAAATAACGAACACGTTTTCGCCATTACCGTTATGGAAATGCGATGTTTCGTCTTCGGGCACTAACTGTTACTGCTCCCAAAAGTAACATCTCGCGTCCGTCCGGAACATTTTGCATGTTTCCAAGATATAACGCAACAATCGTAGGGGAGCTCCTAGTGCGCGCCACAGAAGGAGGGTATTAATAAGCAGACTCGACGAAAATGCGGAAAGAATAACTTTCTCATCATCATGTCGTTCCTGCTGAATAGTGTTTGTCAAATACTCGAATATTATGTAAATATTATGCTTTTTGACAGACTGAATCATCCAAGGTCTTTTCGTCGACACCATAGCAGTATCAAAGTAAATACCAGCTTAAATTTTTACCGTTTTTTTTTTTCATTCCTCCATTCTTCTTCCTGCTAACCCGGTTTTGAGACTGCCTTACGTAGCTTCTCTCTACTAAAGAATTTTCTCCAAGTGATAAATTCGTTTCCCATGACAATCAACTTCTAATAACTGAACGTTCCACAAAGTTTGTGAATTATATTTCCACAGCCAATATTAGAGTACTTTATATCAAATGTCCTCTTTCGAAATTTTATGTCTTGGATATCAAAGTGTTACAGAAGTTTTGTAGTAAGAAGTATGATCTTCATGAATAATTTATACCTGCAGCGCAAAACGATTTGCGAAATATTGAGATTACAACAAAAATATAGAAATGATAGGTCGTGAATAATAGTCACTATTACTGCCTGATATTATTCACCATCTATCATTTCTATATTTTAGTCGTAATCTCAATATTTCGCAAATCGTTTTGCGCTACAGGTATAAATTAATCATCATAGTCACTATTAGTGCCGGATATTAGTCACCATCTATCATTTCTATATTTTAGTCGTAATCACAAATATTTCGCAGATAGTTTTGCGCTTCAGCTATAAATTATTCATCAACGTCATACTTCATACTTCACAACTTCTTAAATAGGTCGGAGTACATAATATGTCAGCGTCACGAACATATACATTCAATTATTGGATACAGGTTCCACCAGTTATGCAAACACGTTTTTTATTTTCTTTTCACCAAAACATGGTTCGGGACCTCTGTGCCATCATCAGAGACTTTTGTTTATTGAAAACTGTAAAAAGTGAACATATTTTCGGTTGTAACTGATCTAACAAACTGAGATCTAAAAAAAAGTTGATGTTCGTTTTTCTTATCGTGATTTCACATTTCATGATTTTGCAGGACCATGTGTCGGGTCCTGTACTGAAAGCTTGTCATCTGCAAACCAAACGATGTAAATGTGAATTTCGTCGACAAGTTAATACATCTCTTGATTTTTAAAAAATGTTTTGCATACATACTTGTCATTACTCACGTTTTGTTGTGAATAATCCTTCTTCTTTTGCTTTCTGAGGGCAGGACCACCTGTAACTCTATACAGACACTAAGAAGCACATCAGCATGGCATTTTGCTATATGCATCTTGTTGCTGACAGTCGCTAATAATGGGATGGGTATAAAATTCTGATGAATGGCAGTATGCGCCCGAAGACGGTAAGGTAATTAAATTTCTTTTGGGCAACTAGTTTCTTATAATTTTATTATATACGAGAACAGTTGCTGAGGATGGGTGAAATAATAAAGTGTATATATCTTGTTTAATATAAATAACCTGGCTGAAGGAACAGACACTGCTGATGATCTACAACCGTATTAAAAACATGAAATGTATTCACAAATTGCGAATACGATTATACATCAGCTGTACCGTTTACTAGAAACATTTGGAAATTTGTACCGGACCGTGACTCGAAATCGGAATTCCCGCTTATCGCGAGTGATCGCCTTTAACATTTCGGATATCCCACGACGCCTCCAAGACTGATCCAAACTTCCAGACGCTGTAATGACTTAACACAGACACTCTAAAGTACAGACACTGCAATAACGGTATTTCACGTTAAAGTAAGGCAAACTGACGAAAGAATCCTTATGTCCCCCAGTGCGGCAATCACGTAATGTGCGAACAGTATGGAACACAAAGAACATATGGAGGATTGGATTGGTCCTGGAGGCGCGTTTGGATAGCTGGAGTGGTTAAGGCGACATCTCGCGATAGGAAATCCGGATTGTACCTCTAGTCCAGCACAAATTTTCATATGTTGCTAGTAAATGGTAAACACAATGTGTAATCTTATTTACAATTTGCAAATAAATTCCATAAGTTTAACCATACATCCTCATTCATGTTCTGCTGCTGTAGAGGGTGAAGAAATAAGTCACACTTTGTGGTCGCCATGCGATTCCTCCTCCCAGTTAAAGACAAACGTGTATGTAGCAAGATCGAGTCGCTACAGTAGGTTTAACAGAAATGCGATTTAAAAATTTAGATGATGGAAATGCTGTAAGTGCGGAAAAAGTGCTCAAATGTGTGTTAAATCTTATGCGGCCTAACTGCTAAGGTCATCAGTCCCTAAGCTTACACACTAAATTATCCTAAGGACAAACACACACACACCCACGCCAGAGGGAGGACTCGAACCTCCGCCAGGACCAGCCGCACACTCCATGACTGCAGCGCCCTAGACCGCTCGGGCTGTAACTGCGACCACTGTGGCCAAGAATAGGTAGCCCTAACTCTACGCTGTGCACATTATCTCAGGGAGACTACACACAGCGCTCTGTTCAAGTCACGTTTGCGTCAAACTTCTTTTTTCAGTTAAAGCATGAAATTTTATCCAACGAACGGTTCCACAATGCAGTATTTTGAGTATTTCTTTCTGTTAGCGTTACTTCTATTTAAATATTAAGACTAAACATTAACTCCTTACAGCCGTAAATGACCACTTCGTGTCGTCCATAGCACAAATAAAGCCAATAGAATTTAATAGTGATGCCGAAACATCATCCGTATCCAATAAGGTACAAACAACACCATAGTGATGGACGTAATGCTATGTACGAAAATTCCATTCTGCAGGTTTTAGATCCATGCTCATCTTAACAGAACTGGTGCATACACGTACGACAGACGTTCACTTTCGAGAAGATTTTCAAAGCGACTGCCTAGCATTTGCAAACCACTTCACCACTCGCGGGATCATACTTTGCTGCATTCTTCGCAACTCACCTGCATCCACCAATGCCGAGCCGGCATGCACGCGAGCTGTTAGGTCGTGTACAAGCATGGATGGAATAATATAAACTTGTTTCCTTAAGTGTCCCCACAAATTTAAATCTATTGGATTGAAGTCCGGGAAACTTCGAGGCCAGAACATTGGACCTCCATGACCAATCCATTTCCCTCAAAATTTTAAGTAGTTATGCAAGTTCATTCCAAATTTTGGCGGTGCACCATCATGCTGAAACTACAGCTGTCGTTGAACATCAAGCGGACCGTTTTCTAATACGCCAGGCAAAGTATTGCAAAGAAACGTACTTTACAGGGATGCATTCAGCTTGAGCGGAAGTAGACAAGTACTCAGAAGCATTCCTCCCACGATTACAGCCCTCAGGTTTACGACAAAGCGTGCCTGGCAGCCATGTGGGTTGTCTTTCGACCAATAATGGCTGTTGTGGAGGTTGAAAACATTTTCGCGAGTAACGTCATTTGATTTGGGCCGGGGACGTCAGTTGATGTCCATTCACAGTTTTATACTTCATTCCGTTTTATATCTCAGAGGACAGCCAGCCCTCTGACAGAAAGCGCTGAGCTACCGTGCCGGCATCCAGTGAGCTACGGCGGCTGATGTGGTACTGCGGGGTGATACACGGTCCTGGTGTGCTGTGCGATGTGACAGTGTTCCTGGGTCTTTGTTTTCATACACGTGGTTTCGAAATGCACCCGATCCGATTTTAAGGAATAAATTTTTGTCTTGACTCTGGATGTGGAGTAGCATGCTGACTTCCAAGTGTGGCATTCTTTCTTCATCCCATATCCCCTTCTCGAAAGCAAAATGAGTAAACCTAAGCAAGTGAAGAATTACAATTAATGAAGTTAAGGATTTCAGAATGAGATTTTCACTCTGCAGCGGAGTGTGCGCTGACATGAAACTTCCTGGCAGATTAAAACTGTGTGCCCGACCGAGACTCGAACTCGGCACACTTGCCTTTCGCGGGCAAGTGCTCTACCATCTGAGCTACCGAAGCACGACTCACGCCCGGTACTCACAGATTTACTTCTGCCAGTATGTCGTCTCCTACCTTCCAAACTTTACAGAAGCTCTCGCAGGAGAGTACCGGGTGTGAGTCGTGCTTCGGTAGCTCAGATGGTAGAGCACTTGCCCGCGAAAGGCAAAGGTCCTAAGTTCGAGTCTCGGTCGGGCACACAGTTTTAATCTGCCAGGAAGTTTCATGTCAGCGCGCACTCCGCTGCAGAGTGAAAATCTCATTCTGGAAACATCCCCCAGGCTGTGGCTAAGCCATGTCTCCGCAGTATCCTTTCTTTCAGGAGTGCTAGTTCTACAAGGTTCGCGGGAGAGCTTCTGTAAAGTTTGGAAGGTAGGAGACGAGATACTGGCAGAAGTAAAGCTGTGAGTACCGGGCGTGAGTCGTGCTTCGGTAGCTCAGATGATAGAGCACTTGCCCGCAAAAGAAAAATGTCCTGAGTTCGAGTCTCGGTCGGGCACACAGTTTTAATCTGCCAAGAAGTTTCAAGTTAAGGATTTTAGATTTACAATTCAATCAAGCTACCTACTTCGAAGGACGCATCTCCTGCATATGCACTTCACTTTAGCATTGTCAGTTTCAAAATCCAGAGAAAATAATAAGCCATACGCGACTCATGTTGGTGCCGTTTATAGCTTGACATCTTGTCTTTGCGGTACTGACGTCCCGTTTCTTATTCCATTTACTGGCGTCACTACGTTTGTGGCTTGCCTGCCCATGAGTGACATAAGCTGCCCTTATCGATAACAGCACTGTCGTACTATCTTTGGAGCGACCGCTAGTATTTCTGGGTCGTCATGTGTCGGGGGTTCAGTCGGAACGGAGCAGCAGTGAGGTCCGGACAGCCATGACTCGCCCGACCGATGCCGACTCGCATGACCTGAGTGGGGACGACCTTGGTTGGTCGCTCGGTCGGTCGTCTCATTGGATGATGAGTATTTGGTCGCCGACTGCTTCTGGATTCTCTATGTGTGTCGATTTGTGATTCGTCCTTGTTGTCCCACAGTCACTGGTTTTAGTATTGTTCGAGTTGTTTGTGCAAGTGTTTTCATGGAACCGTGTGTAGCTTGTGTCTTTCGACTGAGCAGCTATTTTAATGTTGTCTGCTTGCTGGATGTGGTCAGTCGGTTAAGACGGAGCAGCGAGGAACTCTCCGTGGTGCAGAGCCAGGCCGGGACCGCTGGCAGCATAAACGTGCTGTCGGATCGTGAGGCTCTAGCTGTGAGAGCGACAAAGTTCGTTGCCCACCGAACCTGGACGCTGAAGTTGACTGATAACTTAACCTGTTATGAACCCTCAACTATTGTGACATCTCTTTATTCATTTGCGGGTTGTTGCTCCCTGGGCCATTCAGGCTAGCAGCAATGTATGATATGTTGGGCTTGGCGAAATCTTGCAGCCATCTTCCTATATTGTGATTAATTATTAAATGGACTGTTACATACCAGTGAAGTGCACTAGCGGTGTTTTCTGCCCTGTGGCCGTTAACTCCCCAGTTCCTTGCCATGGTCGTTAGCGTACTTGTCTGGCCGTGTGCCTTTACTCGTTATGTTGATGCTGTCCAGCATGGTGTGTAGTTTGACAGCCTTTTAAGTTCTAGAATGAAATTTTCACTCTACAGCGGAGTGCGCGCTGAAATGAAACTTCCTGGCAGATTAAAACTGTGTGCCGGACCGAGACTCGAGCTCGGAACCTTTGCCTTTCGCGGGCAAGTGCTCTACCAACTGAGCTACCCAAGCACGACTCACGCCCCGTCCTCACAGCTTCACTTCTGCCAGTACCTTGTCTCCTATCTTCAAAACTTTACAGAAGCGGTTCGCAGGAGAGCTTCTGTAAATTTTGGAAGGTAGGAGACGAGGTACTGGCAGAAGTGAAGCTGTGAGGACGGGGCGTGAGTCGTGCTTGGGTAGCTCAGTTGGCAGAGCACTTGCCCGCGAAAGGCAAAGGTCCCGAGTTCGAGTCTCGGTCCGGCACACAGTTTTAATCTGCCAGGAAGTTTCAGACTTTTAAGTTGTTTGCTTCATATTTGCTTAGAGTGGGTATTGTTCTCTTGGCTGTTTTTAAACGTCAATTTGAAGACGTAGTGCTGTTCGTATCCTCGTTCTTGGCCCATAATTTCCATAATTGTGCCGTTGGTCGGACGGAAGGGAATTGGTTAAATAGTTGATTAGTCCAAGGGCCGTCCCTAGTTTTGGTTGCCATTCTGTTATTTAACTTCAACTCTTGGCTGCCTGTCTCACCTCACCTTACGTTTGAGCTACCTTCTCAGGCCGACTCTTGGAACACTTTTGAGAACCACTTGTTCTGTTTGTCTTAGTTGTGGTTTTAATTTTAGTTTGAAGTATTGTGCGAGGCCTTCAACAATTTATTAATTCAGTTCCTTCTAAATATTATGTAAAGGCCTGCACCTGCGTTAAATTAAAATTTTCAAGACTGATTTTGTTTTATTAAGGAAATTCCTTAAAATTGGTTCTGTCTGAAATTGTTTGTAATCCAGGCCCTAAGCCTTTAGTTGTGCGATGTATTGTGTGTGGCGTTCAGCCGAGGATTTACGTAAACCCCTTTTAATCAATCCTTCAGCCATGTGTATTCTTTAAAGAAAAATTTTTATAAGGAGGAAGGGGTTTATTTACAATTGTTCGTCTGACTTGTTGCCTAGGCCTTCAGCCGTTGTTTCAAATATGTTTATGGCCTCCAGCCATGCTATAAGTAAATTTTTTTTTTAATTAGGCTTTCGGCTGTTCTGCTGTAAGTTTAAAAAGAAATTTCTTAGTTAGAAAAATTGTTTATTAATGTGTTTTAATTATAGTTGTCCTTCAGACGTGTAGTGTAGGCCTTCAGCTGCTAATTGTTTTCAATTGCATATTTTTTTAAAGAAAAAAATTTTACCTTCTATTTTTAATTGCTTTTGATTTCTCAGCCAGGCCTTCAGCTGTTCTTGTTATTGGTCTGGTTTTGGGCCTTCAGGCCAGAAAGCATCTCAAGTTTTCTTTAACTAAGCTTTCAGCCGTATTGTTTAATTGTGATCTTTTAAAGCAATGTGTAAACAAGTGGTTCTTAGAAAAATAAAGTTGTGTGCTTCATTGTGCAACCTACAGTAAATGTTTACGGCCCCATAAACCACCTCAACCTTATCTTGTGAGATATCTGAGTACCAACCAACCACGTTTCAAATAACATCATAATAGTGGGGTTAATAACGAAATAGCGCTCCGGTACTTCGCTCATAGGCTTCATTCATTTACACTGCACTTACCAATCCCTAAATAAAAATGTTCAAACTAAAGTGATCTCTGGCACCATGACAAAACTGCTGAGATCATCGGTCCCTAGTCTTACACTCTACTTGATCTAACTTTAACTTACGCTAAGGACAACAAACACACAACCACGCCCGAGGGTGGACTCGAACCTCCGACGGGGGGAGCCGCGCGAACCACGGCAAGCCGCCCCAGACCGCATGGCTATCCCGCGCGGCGTGTGTCTGTGTGTGTGTGTGTGTGTGTGTGTGTGTGTGTGTGTGTGTGTGTGTGTGTGTTTGAGAGATAGAGAGAGAGAGAGAGAGAGAGAGAGAGAGAGAGAGGAGGGAGGAGGGAATGAGCCAAAATACTACCTTGCATTAAGCCTGGATTTCCTTGATGTCTTGCTATAAGGATTTGTTCAAGCTTTATTCAGACGTAAGCGGTGAGGAGGCCGGGGGGAGGGGGTTAGTGGTACCCCATTGGCCCACTAAAGGTGTTCGTCTTGGTTGGATCCAGTGACGGAGGGACTTCAATGATCGCTCAAGGGACCCGCACTGGGTGCCACTGTGGTGGAACAATGGAGCCCGCATATTCTCTGTGTCGAGTAATGGGCCTGAATTCGCCTGTCCTATGGAAGAGTCTCAGCTTTCCAGATGTGAACAGAGATACGTGAAGGTCGGATATCAGGGTCCATCTCGGAGCTCCTAAGCCGAGGGAAATGTTTTGAATAGGCCAAAGATTGGATGGACTGCTTTTTCCCCAAGTAGAGCAGCCATAAACAAGTCCAGGTAAAACTGCCGCTTGATACAGTCAGAGTTTCGTTCGAACGTTCATCTTGGCACTGCTCAACATCGGGTGCAATTGGTGTAGGAGGTATAATAGTTGAATCCTCTTGTTGTGGATATCATGATTGAAAAGGAGTTTGCTATCCAGGGTCACCCCTAAGTATTTTACTTTATCTAAGCAACTTCATGATGGTGAAGAGCAAGTCTATCCCACAAGTCGGGGTGTTTGCGAGTGAAGAGGACAGCCCTATTTTCGTCGGCGCTGTGATTATCCGATGCCCACTGTTCCATCAGCGTTAGCTGACGTTGAGGTCTCCCCACTGCCGGTGAGCCGGGCTGTATTGTCTGCGAACTGTGGCCGGAAGACCTGTGGCGGGGGGAGGGGAGGGGTCGTTAGCTAAACGATTTCGGAAATTTTGCCTGACAATGATGTAATCTAACAGGAATATTCCCGTATCTCCCGTCCCTTTCCAAGTATACCTCCTCTTCTTGCGATAGTGGAACAGAGTATTCCCTGTTACTAGCTGAAATTTATTGCACCACTCAATTAGTCTTTCTTCTTTCTCATTCCTACTACCAATCTTTCTTCTATTCTATCACCTACAACAGCTTTCCAGTCACCGATGACTATCAGGTTCTCATCTACCTTTACGTGCTGCATTATCCATTCATTATCCTCATATACCTTCTCTGCCTCTTAATCTTCTGCTTGCTACGTCCGTATATATACCTGAACTAGAGTTGTTGGTGTTTTTCTTGTTAAACGCTCTCCTGCATCACATGAACACGTAGAAGTAATGTTGATGACAAGAGTGTTTCAATTATTCAAACAAATGGTTTTTTTTTTATTTGGAAACTGTAGGTCGAAAGGTTCGGGGGTTAAGATGCGCGCCAATGCTTTAAGGTAAAACAGATTAGGAAAGTATTATGACAATGATAAGGCTTGCTTCAAAGCGACCAAAATTTTCATTTCAATCAGCAACAAGGTGCGACTGGATCCCAACCCGTCCTTTTTGACAATCTTATTCAAGTAAAGCCCTGGTGACAATAGGCTGTTAACATGTCAAAAGTTAAATTGCTTCTCAGTTATGAAGGCTGCTATGAAGGAACGTTTTAAGACGTTGCGTATGAGTACTTATTACAACAGAACTCACTCGGCGGAACCACCAGATCCGGTTAAAAATACACCAATAATGACCCAGTGTTTCAACGACATGAACGCACAGCTTAGTACAATAGGTAGTTCAAATAATCTCAAATGCAATACAATCAAGGAATTGAACCGGTTAATATCTGCATCTAACTACAAGACACCTGTTGTTTAACAGCAACCTGTACCTAAGTGCAATTGTTTCGACTGTATTTCCGACCAGGAGTTGTTTCATTAAAACATTAGTGATCGGGTATGTACTAGAAAGGAAGGGTAATATTTACAAACGTCATCTAGTGTCTAGTACAATACTACGGTCTATATTTACGACCAAAGAGCCAACCGAGTAAAACTGAAGATCGGGTACAAACCAGAAAATAGTTGGGAGGTCGGGTAGACGATGACACCAATCAGCACGAGGATTAGAGAATGTTACTCCCCTTATCAGCAAGCAGTTCCATGGATCCGCGGTGCATCGCAGTGGTTGCTGCGTGGTGCCGATGACAGACAGGTAGAAGGGGGCAGCCAGACCGCAAGCGATCGTCCGACACGAATGTTGCCAACCAACCAACGGGATTTCGGCCTGCTGCGCGCATTCGACACTGACTCTGGTGAAGTACTCCGGTATCCTTCTTCTGCGCAGGCCCTCTTGCGTAGCTCATGGTCGTGACCGCCTCTTGTCGCGACGCTGCCGCCATCCCCAAACTTGGTGCCTCCCCTCTCGGGCCAGCGAACCCGTATGTAGTATATCGGCAAGCAAAGAGCTTCTGAGGACTCAACCCAGAGATACCAACTCTTCCTCATTGACATTGGCAACGGGGCCGCATGAGGGATAGTCAAAAAAATGGCTCTGAGCACTATGGGACTTAACATCTATGGTCATCAGTCCCCTAGAACTTAGAACTACTTAAACCTAACTAACCTAAGGACAGCACACAACACCCAGTCATCACGGAGGGATAGTCGATACTACCCTTGAGCTAGTGGCGCCAGACAGGAGAGTCTACTAACTTAATGGCGCCACGGCTCATTCCTATTCATAGCAAATCCTACTAAAGTTAAACCATTTATCGCTGCTGACCAAAACTCCTTGTCTTCTTTCCATTTAACTTCACTGACGACCCCTACGTGTAGATTGGGCCTTAGCGTTTACCTTTTCAGATTTCCTAGCTTCGATGCCACATTTAAACTTCTGACGTTCCACACCCCCAATCGTAGAACGTTATCCTTTTTCTCATGGTCACCTCCCTCTTGGCAGTGCTGTCCCGGATGTTCTAATGGGGGACCAGTCCGGAACTTTTACCGTTGGGGAGATCATCAAGACACTCGTTTTTCAATTACGGGCCACATGTCTTGTGAATACATGTCACGTGCCTTTACTGCAGTGGTTTCCATTACCATCTGCATCCTCATGCCGTTGATCATTGCTGATTATTCCACATTTTAAGAACAGTTTCCCATCGCAACAGAGCGACCTGAACCTCAGTCGGTTCCTCCGCCCTCTTTGACAAGGCCGTTGGCAACATTACACAAACCGTTATTTTTTTTTTTTTAATGCCCAAATACGTTTCAATAAGTTTGCGCCATCGACAGCAAAATAAACATTGTCATGTTGATTAATCGGGTTTCTGCCAGTTATTCGCGTCTTTCCTGCACGATATTTCAACTGCGTGACTCGCTGTCTTCTTCAGGTGCTGTCCGATACTGCACCCGAAGAAGGCTGCGAGTCACTCAATTCAAATATCGTGCAGGAAAGACGCGAATAACCGGAAGAAACCCAATTAATCGACATGACAGCGTGTCGCCGGGAGAGCCTGAAGAATTACAACATAAATATTGTTTTTTGTGAAGTTCAAAAGCGTATTTCTGCTATAAATAAGCATACAGATGTGAACAGATTCCACGAAAATAAATTTTCAGTGGCAAGCTATAGAGTGACGTAAAGACAGAGAACCCAGGTAGTCTAACAAATCCGGACTATAAGTAGTCGGTGATGGTGGCACAAAGGTTGTGATACATGTTTGAATATTAAACATAACAGTTGTTTCGGGTAATAGGTAGTCTGCATTCACATCTTTTAGTTCTCGAACATAGTTGTTGTTAATACTTCGTAACCGTTACATAAATATTAGATAGGCCAAAGGTCTTGCGTGATATGCCACGAGGAAGTCTATTTAATTTCAAAGAACAATAGTATACAGTAACACAGTTTGGCTTACTTTTTCTGTAGGAAGCATCTCGAGCTCTTTTGTGTTGAAACTGAAGCAACAACATCCCTTGGTCGCATAAAAGGAATTTTGATCCAGCTTTCGGCACTACTATAAGTGGCTTCATCAGAAGTAAAACACTCAACCTGGCCTATAACATAAGTTAAAAAATTATAGGGAAAATAAGTTTTTAAGTGTAATTTCTGACTAACAGTACAAGAAAGGAACAGTGCTTATATGTCACGTATAAAATAAATATCGAACGATAAAGCTTCAGTCACAAAATTTTGAAAAAGAAGGCAAGCCACTATGGGCTGCTCACACACGTCGAGTTACAAGTAGCATCAGACTGAGGCGCCCGCGTTAGCAATTGTGGGCAGGTGAACATTACTCCAAGAGAGCCATCTAGTAGTCACAAATACAAACACGTTACTTAACATTCAAAATATGGACCGAGGGCTGTTATTGCTTTAATTTTACTTTGTAAACGGTCTCTGATTACGCAGCCATGTTCAAAATCTTTGTGTTATTTTGAATGTTATCTTCCCATTTGCGCCAATAGGCCGCTTAGCTGATTGTTATCTGTGTGGAATGAGAGGCGTACTTCATGTTATTGATTAACATCGGCTGGTACATTTTGTATCATGGTCCCTACAAGAAATATGCGAGGGGTCAGTAGGATTCTCAGAGTAGCGGTTTTTCCAATTTACTCGACAGGATTAAGCAGAAAAACATATTTTTCCTGAGATTCTCAAGCAGTCCGACTGTTCGATGTTTGCAGCTCTTTCTGGTTGACAAAGACTTTAAACTTAGCCTAGAAACGACCGCAGCCGCACTCGCATTCCTAGAATGCTTCCCATAACTCTATTCTATCCACCTAACCTATTAGTGATTTCATGTGTTCTTGTTATTTCATATTGCTTTGTAGTTTAAATATTTGATCATGTGGCATGCTACGGCAGTTTGCCACCGTTCTCTTTTTTTTTCTTTTTCTTCCCACACTACTGCCCTTAGTACAGGAAGTGGAAATACTAGCTAAGACGTTCCGCATTTCCTTACAGTCATATGGAGTTGACACTTTACTGTAGCTAGGTTGCAGTCTAATATATTTCATCTCGTCCACCAACAAGAGCACTACTAGTAGCATTTAATCAGGTATATTACTAAAGCCAGCCGAAGTTTGAACTTTAATTAAGCTCCATGACCTTTCTCAGTACTTTTTACTAAGAACCGGAGAGGTACAGTTCGGAAACTGTGATTGTTGACATCAATATGACAATACAACCTGTCATAAAGCATAACGTGTCAGAGAATGATTTGTGGACAACAACGTTTGTGAAATGAGCTGGCCTCCCAGGAGTCCCATCATGAACCCAATGGAACAGCTTTGAGATAAGTTAGAACATCTATGTCGCTCCAGAGCCCATCGTTCATCACTATCTCGCCTGGTTTCGAGGTTTTGAGGAAGAGTTCCTCCGAAGACCTTCAGACACCTCGTTTGAAACGTCCCCTGTAGAATTAAAGCAGTCATAAAGTCATATTAACGTCCAGCAACAGATGTCCGGATACTTTGGAGCAGTCAGTGTTGAAGTCCATTAAACAGACATCCTGTATTTTTTTCACTACAGTACTCAACAGGTAAATTACGTAGGCAGATCATCACTTACTGTCGGTGATATTAAGGTGTTACTGTCGAATAACTCGCCTTCGAGGAAAAACTGAAATTCGTAACAAAATCAGCGCACTGTATTAAAATCCAATCACGAGTTTCTACGATCACTATCACCTTCAATTTTCAGCTAATTAATAGAATGATTGAGCAAAACATAACAAACGCTTATTATACTCAATTGAAGTTTACGAACTACAGACAAGCGATGTGAAACAACGGCTGTCAGCCCTAGTAGAAAGGTACGTCCTCTTCCTCTTTCCTTCCACTAATGTTACCGTAACGTAAGTCTTCCCTCTCTTCCCCTACATTATCTAAGCAATGGCCAAAATACATTTTACATTAAGACAGTTCCTAGTCGCTAATGACTTTTTTTGGAGGAATCTCCAAAGCGTAAAACAAAAAGGGAAAGGAAGGAAACGGATTGATTATAGCTGGACTGTAGAACGGTGGCGGGCATTGAGAGAAGTGAAAACTATCCTCAGACACACGTAGTTACTTCAGAAAATGCTAGTCATTGTATTAGATTGATATGTTGATCCTGATATGTACCTTTCTTAGTTTTCAAGGCTAAGGGCACTCTATTGCAGTTGCTACATTGATGTTCCGGTCTATTTCTGAAACTGGCCCACAAGTTCATGTTACACCTTTCGCAGGTCTCTTCCCTTTAAGTCCATCTTAACATCTTGCAGCAAACCTTTTTCTTGCATTGTTCGTTAAAAGTAGAGGAGCTTATCTTGAAACATTTCTCCCAGAAAACACGTTTGGTGCTCTGTCGAAAACAATTTATTTACATTAGTACTTTTAAGCGTAGTGCTATAAAAATCAGCCTCGACTGCAACTGATCATGGCATCAAAGACGGAGTAAAGACTAGGGCATGATTTTTTCACCTTCAAATTGTCTGCGTTCCACTGTTACAATAATCAGGCGAACACTTTACGGAACACCTGCGTGTTAGGCACCAAGTATCGTTTGTTTTCATTTAAAGATTGTAGAACATACTTTGTCATTCGAAAACTTGCCTGTCATCCACATAACTGTTTCCATTGCGAACTTATGGTACATAGTCGTTACCACATTTTCTGGACCTAAACATTGAAGTCGGAGTGCATGACTCGGTAGCATAAATCACATCGCCAACAGAGGAAAACGACCCAGTGTTAAACAGATAACCCGAAATCAACGCAGTTTTTTTCTCTTTTTTGTGAATTTGTCGTTCCGCGTTGTACAGTATGTTCCTAACTTCGGTTGTCAAGCTGCGAGATACATCGCTTTCATATAAACAAAAATTAATTTCGGTATATTTGTAAAAAAATTCTGATGCACAACTAATAACGCAAGTTAATTACGTTCCTGTTTTTGTGTGTTTTTAAACTGCATTAATAATATTGGCAATAAATTCCGCCTTAGTGAACGCAGCAGCAAACACGCAATACACGGGGTGTTTATTTCAACTTGCAACAACTAAATATCTCCAAAAATACGGGCCGTATGAAAAAAAGTTGCAGATGAAAAATTATATTTTCAAAGGGGTCAATGGTTGTGCTAAAACCGGCCTCCCCATATGGAAACCAACTTTTTATTTTCAAATGGGAACGGCCCCTTTTTATTGCACTATTGCTGATTCTGACTCAACGCCAAAAAATACCTACGATTTATCCGAAACATTTTTCCCAGTCGTGGTAGTTGGCGCTGTAATCGACAACATTCGATTTTATCGATTACTGCAATTGAGAATCGACACATTTAACTCTTCATTTCATTCTCTATAAAAGTGTAAACGTTCTTGTTCCAAACAGTTGGTATTTCGTTAAAAGTTTAATTTCGTTTCGAATATTTGAATGTAAAGTAAAACGTTTACGACTATACCGTTAAACTTTGGCAAATATGATAGTTTTAACGTAACATAGTTTTTCTTATTTGAGTTTGGTTTAGATGTGTCCCCACACCATCGGGATGGTTGAGTTCGGTGAGTCTCCTCGAATGTCACCATCGTGTTACTCATTCCAGTTTGAACATAGCTGCTAAGGTTCAGTGACCGTGTCAGAATTATATTGTAACAAATAAACCCTCGGTCACAAATATTAAGTCAAAAATTGACCTGGTATCGACGCTACTGTGAGCGTCGTCTTCAGAATTAGACTAACTGTACTAAAACATTAGGTATATAGTACATTAATAAAATTAAAGTTTGTACTGACTCTAAAAGATGCAGTACTTACAAGTCAAAAATGATTCAAATGGCTCTGAGCACTATGGGACTTAACTTCTATGGTCATCAGTCCTCTAGAACTTAGAACTACTTAAACCTAACCAACCTAAGGACATCACACACATCCATGCCCGAGGCAGGATTCGAACCTGCGACCGTAGCGGTAGCGCGGTTCCAGACTGTAGCGCCTAGAACCGCTCGGCCACTCCGGCTGGCACTTAAAAGTCACTTATTAAAAAAGATCTCGGCCGGAAAGGCGACGTCATGAACACTTGTCAGATGGCGAGCCGCTAAGGGTTGCTCGTATTGTGGACAAGGGTTGGAACAAGACTGTACTATATACCTGATGTTTTAGTACAGTTAGTGTAATTCTGAAGACGACGCTCATAGTAGCGTCGAAACCAGGTCAGTTTTTGACTTAATATTTGTGACCGAGGGCTTAGTTGTTACAATATCACTCCAGTTTGTTCTTCCATCTAACCGCCGTAAATCTTGCGCCTGTCGCTCGAGGCTGCCGGCGGCTCCGAGGAAAGAGGCCACTGGTATATGCTGAAGTGAACGCGAGATATTTTTAACTACATAAATGTGGTCCTTATATCACCATTTCATGCGATGCTTTAATATAGCTGAAAGTTACGACGTACTTTGTGTGTCACATTAACTGTAACATTGGAATGAAGTTCTTTAAAGATGATACTACAGTGAAGTTGCAAGCAGAAATTTTGAAATGACTATAACAGCGTCCAAGCAATTCAGTTATTCGTCCTGTGCGAATGAAAATACAGGCTCGTCTCGTTTTGAAAGCCTGTTAAACGCTACTAACCGTATCTTAAGCTGAGGAGTTTTGTGTTCCTAGATGTTGTTTCATTACACTCTGTTAGGAAAGTCTTTGAAAACATCTACAATAGAAAACCATTCGGTGTGGTACGTACCTGGAGCGATATCAGGTAAAACGACCTAATAAATGTAGTTGTGATGAAGCAAAATACAATCCTGAGACTCATTCTCGAAAAACGTCACTTGCGAAGGGGCTGCACGACCGATTTTTTAGTATTACTCGTCATCACGAACAATCACGAAGTTGGAGAAACGAACGACGTATACAGTTGCCAAAGAATAGTAGTACAATTTGTCACATGTTCGCGGAGTCGACGCAGAAGTGACACACTACAGGAAAGACAATGTGTTTAAAACCCCGAGAGAGCCGGTTTAAAAAAAATTGAAAAATAATTACGTATTACTTACTGCCACGTACGTCTTTGATGATGAAAGTCTCGCAGGCTAGAGAAATTCAGGTTTACATGAATACATTTTGCGGGGTATTCTTCCTATCTATCATCAGTGAGTGCTAAAGTAATGTTATAAAATCACCTAGGTACATCCTGTACATTTACTTTAGCTATACGATAAAGCGCAACACGTGACTACTAATACTTTCTCAGTCATCTTGAAACTTAAATGAATTCGTGAAACACTAATATGGGCACCGTGCCAAACTATTTTTTTTGAGAAATGTGAGTAGCTTTTGTAATTATCCTATTGACCTGATGACGAAGGAACTCTTAAAAACGAACATCGATATGTTTTTTACAGCTCTTAACATAGATAATGGAATAATAAATAATGTACCCTTTATTTTAAAAAGAAATGGTACGTATAGTGCTGGATGCCGCTTTCAACCTCCCACCTTTCAAACGCCCAGGACAAGAAAATTTCCGTAGATCCGTTAATGAAATTGCACCGTATACTAGAGCATCTGAAAGAACTTATGCAATAACAACCCGTAAATTTCTACATGTGAACCATCTGTAGCACGACAAATCGAGTCTGTATTCAGTTTCTTGCCATGTTCTTGATAACATGTCCTCTATCACTGTTGTAATCGCATCACTAATACGATGTCTGAACATAGGAATATCTTCCACTTGATAACATGTCCTCTATCACTGTTGTAATTGCATCAGTAATACGATGTCTCAACATAGGGATATCTTCCACTTTGTGCGCATACACAAGCTCTTTCATGAATCCCAAGAGGAAGATGGTCAAAGGTGGTAACGTCGGGCTAACGAGATGGCCAGGCACCGGTTACTCCACGTCCGATCAAGCTATTGGGAAATTTCGTCTCCAGAAACTTGGGAACAGCTGTTGACGAATGACAGATGATGTTGGGCTGCAACTTTTGTATCTGAAGGTGTACAAATTGTTTTTTTGCAAAGAACAACAACCCAACAGTCCTGTCGTGCATGAGCCCTCACCTGTTACTCAGTTTAGGACTATCACGAAGATGTTAAATGACAGCGTGCGATGTTGCGAGCCACACATCTGTACATTGTCCCTGTTATCCATTCCCGACACATTAAAGATTCTTTCACCGGAGAATAAACATCTCTCCAGGAAGCTGACCATTACGTAAAAGCGCTGCAGCATATCCGTTGCATATCGTTGTCGGCATGGTTTGTCGTTCGGCGTCAGATGTTGCAGAATTTGCAGTCTGTAAGCATACAAACAAAGGCGCTGGTGCACCAGACGATGCAATGTTGCTCGGGGTACATGTAGATAATTAGACGCCTGCCGAATTGACTTACTTGGGGTTGGATTGTTTGTCCGAAGAGACCAAACAGCGAGGTCATCGGTCTCATCGGATTATGGAAGGACGGGGAAGGAAGTCCGCCATGCCCTTTGAAGGGAATCATCCTGGAATTTGCCTGGAGCGATTTAGGGAAATCACGGAAAATCTAAATCAGGATGGTCGGACGCGGGATTGAACCGTACTCCTTCCGAATGCGAGTCCAGTGTGCTAACCACTGCGCCACCTAGCTCGGTGACTTAGATGGGCTTTCAAAACGCTTCTCTGATGTCCTCCATTGTCCCCTCTGAAAAACTAACGAGGTCCACCGCCAGAATGTTCCAGAATGCTTCCAGTTGCCAGAAACTTGCGATACGATTTCTGAATTACTTCGGAATCAGGTGACTGTCATCCTTGCAATCTACGATAATTTCTTTGCACAGTAATCGGAAATTTTGTTTCTGCAAACAACACTATAGCTTACGCGCCACTACAGACTTGCCATTTTCACTTAATACGATCATGCTGCACTCTGGCGACAATATTTGGCGCGTCTGACGGGGAATTATAAACTATTTGACATGCTCTAGCACAGGCTCGTCCAAACTGTGCCCCTGGGGCGCTAGCGCCCGCGATTGCCCGCAGCCAGCGCCCCGGGCGAATTCCTATGATGCTGCAGTGGCCGAGCCGTGCCGCTTAGCTGGCCGTGCGGACCGCCCGAACGCCAGCCGATAGATATATTTGTTCGCCCGTTTTCCCTTCGGGCAGAGGACGTCTCACAAGTACTTCAACTAGAACTGACTGACCTACAGTGCCATATCCGCCTGAAGAATTGCTTTCTTAAGTGTAAAACTTTGGATGACTTTTACAGCTGTCTTCCACGAGAGAAATATCCTCTTTTGCACAAGCACGCGGCCAAAGTTGTATCAATGTTTGGTTGCACGTATATTTGTGAGCGCTTTTTCTCTCTTTTAAAGCTTGCGAAAACTAAGAACCGTTCATTCCTTGGCGATAAAAATTTCACCAATTCCTTGGGGATAGCAGTCTCACAGAATATTGTACCAAGCCTAGACAAAATCGTTTCCTCGAAAAAGAAAAACGTGTAAAATGTTAATTGCCTTCTTTAACAATGTTGACTGTAAGAATTAAAGAGATTTATAACCTTAATTCTATTCTAATAAGTTTTCAAACTTGGTCAGTTAAAATTATAACGTACAAAACAACAAACTAAGGATCCGATTTCTAAACTCTGAAAAGGGATAGAAAAAATTGTAGCACGACGTATAACAAAAAATACTTACTTGTAACTACTAACAGTAACAATGAGACCATATCCCTTACATAAAATGAATTTTAAAATAGAATATTTTGTTTACGTTGGATCTGACCGCGGGACAGTCCAGCGCAGAGCAGTGCTAAGCGGTCTCACTCGCTCTGCAGCTCTCTCTCTCTCTCTCTCTCTCTCTCTCTCTCTCTCTCTCTCTCGCTCCTATGCCGACACTAGCGACACACGGTCGCGGACGGGGTGCTGAACGACACTGCCTTGCACCCGCGGGGCGCGGGCGCGCCCGCCGGGCGCAATTCTTGGATGAACCTGCGTCTAGCATATGGTGCCACTTCATTAACATATCTAATTTTTTTTCCTCCTGTGCCTTAGAAATGTAGGAAGTTTGAAAGGGATGCCGTGTATTTCCACATCTCTCACATGGTTCACCGAAAAGTGAGGCTATCAAGTTTTGGATGTGAAGCATAATATATGTAAAGTCTATATATGTGTGGTGACTGTTCTTTTGGACGTATCCGAAAGAACAAAAAACATTCTCGATCCTGCAGCTATATATATTAGACATTTAAATAAATTTAATGGTGACAAGTGAACATTTGTGCTGGACCAAAACACACCGCTTTACTAGAGAGGTCAGCTGCCACTATCCGAGTACGGTTTCCATCCGACCCAAATTCGCATCTCGTCGGATACTACTTACGTGGCGTCCCAGTCCAACATACGTATGCTGCAGTATCAATAATGGTGTCTGTTCCTCCGGTCCGGAAGCACTCTCTCTCCTGAACTCTATAGTGATATGGGAAGCAATGAGTATGGTTGACAGAAATTGCTAAGTAAGTATTGTGCGACAAGATGGCGATTTAGGTCGGACGGAAAGCGTGCTCGGGTAGCCGATGTGGTTGATTCGCCCTCTCCCGTAAAGTTGGAAATCTGGGTTACAGTCCCGGTCCAGCAAATGGTTCAAATAGCTCTCAGCACTATGGGACTTAACATCTGAGGTCATCAGTCTCCTAGATCGTAGAACAACTTAAATCTAACTAACCGAAGGACATCGCACACATCCATGCCCGAGGCAGGATTCGAACCGGCGACCCCAGCGGTCGCGCGGTTCCAGACTGAAGCACCTACAATCGCTCAGCCACACCGGCCGGCCAGATACAGCACAAATTTTCTCTTTTCGCCGTTCAATTAATTTCAACGCCCAGTTTCGGTCGCTGTCAGAATGTATTACATTTCATCATTAACATAATATCATTTCGAGGGTTTTCTCACACAATAGCCTTCCCTGCCTCTATATTTGAACTCCACACTAGTGCTATGCCCTTAATCCTATCGTCAGTGTGTAACAGACAACACCCTGTAAATAACATTCTTATGCACTGATCAGCCAGAACATTATGAGCACCGACCTACTATCGATACAAAACCGCCCAGGCGATAGCAGCGTCACCTGGCCAGGAATGACTGCTAGTCAGACACACACACAGTACATGTAGCAGCAGTGAGCGTGTTGTCCGTGTGTAGAGTGGGAAAGGCGCATTATCGGTCTGAGTTTGACGGAGGGCAGACTGTGGCGGCCCGAAGGCTCGGCAAGAGCATTTCGGAAACTGCACAACTTTCAAGGTGTTCGAGGAGTGTTGTGGTGAATGTCTTCACCACGTCGTGAAACCACCCTCACACTATGTAGTTGCGTGGCCACCCCTCATTACAGATTTAATGAAGGATTGCCTAGCAAAGAACAAAGGCGAAACGCGTGTGGCGCGATAATTGTGTTTCATTCAGTTACAGTCAGACTGTCCAAAAAGTAGAAATTATCAATGTACCATAATATTATTCGATCTGTTCAAACATCATAGCTCTAAGCACTATGAGACTTAGCATCTGAGGTCATCAGTCCCCTAGACTTCGAACTACTTAAACCTAACATCCATGCTCGAAGCAGGATTCGAACCTGCGACTGTATTAGCAGCGCGGTTCCGGACTGAAGCGCCTAGATGCGCTCGGCCACGGCGTCCGGCCATTTCCTCTGTACGGGAGTACTTTGGGCCAGATTAATTTTAAGACAACGCCTTTCAAATTCGATTCACGCCTGCAAGCATGATCGAGTAAGATGCTTCTAAAGCGACACGGTATGCCAACACTTTCAGTGAGTTCTACTGAATAGAGGAAATAGTGGGCACGCGACGTGCAAACAACGTTCAAGTTTTCATTTGTTTCTTTTTTTCTTTTAAGATATCTGGCGTCCTATCTGCGATTATAGTGTTGCTGTCATGTGAAATGTCGAATAATATGTGGAGAATCTTTGGTGTACGAGGGCTCGATGAAAAGTAATGCCTACGAATTTTTATACGAAAAGCCATAAAAGCTTTTTAAATAAAACAAACTTTATTAACATTTTACACCTTTGTTCTTCATGATTAAATATTTATTTGTCAATATCGTCACTGGGGTGACGAACACGTATGTCCTGATAAGAGACCAGTTTGTTGACACCGCCACTTCAGAATCTTTGACTTCGTTGACGGAGCCACGACGTCACCCTTGCTTGCACCCGTTCATTACTATCAAAGTGAAGGCCTAGAAGTATTGTTTAAATTTTGGAAACGGAACAAAATCAGATCGGGCTGTATAGAAGATGATCGATGACAGTGACACAGAGGCGTCGGATTGTTGCAGCTATCACAGCGCTCGTGTTTGGTCTGGCACTGCCATGCCGAAGGAGAGGCCGTTCTGTGTGTGGACTAACTCTTCGGATTCGAAACTGGATTACAGAACGCTTTTAGTCACACACTGTCAGTTACGTTACGCAGCGCCATGTTACACGATGCAATTCGGGCCCTGTAGTGGCAGTGTGTTGCAAATATACCGGGTGGTCCATTGATCGTGACCGGGCCAAATATCTCCCGAAATAAGCGTCAAACGAAAAAACTACAAAGAACTAAGCTTGTGTACCTTGAAGAGGGAAACTAGATGGCGCTATGGTTGGCCCGCTAGATGGCGCTGTTATAGGTCAAACGGATCAACTGCGTTTTTTTTTTAAATAGGAAATTTTATGGAAATAAGATTAATTATTCAGCTGCTGTAATTGTATTAGAGGAGTTGTGGTATTACAAGCCTAATTTGCAGCAACTTATTGACAGTTTTCGAGATGCCTATAGAGAGTTTGTATTTATGCCTAATGGTGTGAGATGCGCACATAGGTACTACGATTTTAGGCAGGGTAGATACAGACCATTGTGGTACAATTATTAGAACCTCAATAACTCGCCACACAGTCCTTCTCAGACACACAGCCGTAGGCCATCCTAGAAAATGGCCTCACGTTCAGTGAGGTCTCCTAGCCAGGGTATACAAAAATATAGGCTTGTGCACAAGTTGTCCAAGGAGAAAGAACGATGGCAGTGTACCTGTCAGTATGAATTTTGTTTACACTTTAGGTGGCAAACACTGGCACGTTTGTATTATGTCTTGGATATTTCAGGATGGCGTACCACCTGCGTTCCGCTCTGGGATTCAGAAGAAGCGTGTATGAAGCTGCTACCAGTGGTAATCAACAAACCGAAACCCTCGAACATAAGTCAACTTCTGATTCAGCGCACCCTGGGTCTGGGGAAGAATCTACACATCATCAATTTGATGACGGATGGGAACTGCCGCTGTCGCGCCTGCCAGCATATTCGTGTAGTACGTAAAGAAATATGAATGAGTCAGTTGGGCCATTTTTTCGCTTTGTGATAGATGGCGCTGTAATAGTCACAAAAGTATAAGTATGTGGTATCACGTAACATTCCGCCAGTGCGGACGGTATTTGCTTCGTGATACATATCCCGTGTTAAAATGGACCGTTTACCAATTGCAGAAAAGGTCGATATCGTGTTGATGTATGGCTATTGTCAACAAAATGCCCAACGGGCGTGTGCTATGTATGCTGCTCGGTATCCTGGACGACGCCATCCAAGTGTCCGGACCGTTCGCTGGATAGTTACGTTATTTAAGGAACCACTACCTGCAACGAATGATGATGCCAAAGTAGGTGTTTTAGCTGCTGTCGCGGCTAATCCGCACATCAATAGCAGACAAATTACGCTAGAATCGGGAATCTCTAAAACGTCGGTGTTGAGGATGCTACATCAACATCGATTGCACCAGTACCATATTTCTATGCACCAGGAATTTCATGGCGACGACTCTGAACGACGTGTACAGTTCTGCCACTGGGCACAAGAGAAATTACGGTACGATGACAGATTTTTTGCACACGTTCTATTTAGTGACGATGCGTCATTCAGCAAGAGCGGTAACGTAAAGTGGCATAATATGCACTATTGGGCAACGGAAAATCCACGATGGCTGCGACAAGTGGAACATCAGCGACCTTGGCGGGTTAATGTACGGTGCGGCATTATGGGAGGAAGGATAATTGGCCCTCATTTTATCGATGGCAGTCTAAATGGCGCAATGTATGATGATTCCCTACGTAATGTTCTACCGATGTTACGACAAGATGTTTCACTGCATGACAGAATGGCGATGTACTTCCAACATGATGAAATGTCCGGCACATAGCTCGCGTGTGGTTGAAGCGGTATTGAATAGCATATTTCATGACAGGTGGATTGGTCGTCGAAGCACCATACCATGACCTGCACGTTCACTGGATCTGACGTCCCCGGAATACTTTCTGTGGGGAAAGTTGAAGGACATTTGCTATCGTGATCCACCGACAACGCCTGACAACATGCGTCAGCGCATTGGCAATGCATGTGCGAACATTACGGACGGCGAACTACTCGCTGTTGAGAGGAATGTCGTTACACATATTGCCAAATGCATTGAGGTTGACGGACATCACTTTGAGCATCTATTGCATTAGTGTGGTATTTACAAGTAATCACGTTGTAACAGCATGCGATCTCAGAAATCGTAAGTTCACAAAGGTACATGTATCACACTGGAACAACCGAAATGAAATGTTCAAACGTACCTAGTTCTGTATTTTAATTTGAAAAACCTGTTACCAACCGTTCGTCTAAAATTGTGGGCCATATGTTTGTGACTACTACAGCGCCATCCATCACAAAGCGAAAAATGTGTTCCAACTGAAACATTCATATTTCTTTACGTACTACACGATAATGTAATAAAAAATGGGGGTTCCTATTTTAAAAAACGCAGTTGATTTCCGTTTGACTTACGGCAGCGCCATCTAGCGGGCCAACCATAGCGCCATCTGGTTTCCCCCTTCAAGCAAGGCAAGTTTCGTTCTTTGTAGGTATTCGTTTGACGTTTATTTCGTGAGATATTTGGCCCGGTCATGATCAATGGACCACCCTGTATAGACATTACCAACAGAGATTCTGAATGTTAATAATGTATGTTTATTCAAAAATAATTACGAGTTTTGACATTAAAAATTTGGAGGCATTACATTTTAGTATGCCCTCGTTAATCGTAATTTTGATGTATTTCATTGATTTTAGCTGGACCGAATATTGCGAAGTGCACAAAATATGTTCAATGGTACTGTAACGACATAAACTTTATTTGTGATGACGGCAGTGTTATACAATCAAGACAAATAAATGTTATAAAAAAAGGTAATTGGTGGTGTTCTTCCACTTTTTTTGGAAATGGAGATGACAACCACGGTCATTTGATACGTCGTTATTTTCCAGTTATTGGTCGGTTCTTCATTTCTTTAAGTACAAAAAACCACCAAAAATGTTTCATTCGAATCAAAAAATAACTCTACCTTCCTAAAACAGTAAACCCAAGATACAGATAGCAGGTATCTAAATCTCATACGAAGAACGAGGAAAGCGGAAGATCTCACCTGATGGTGGCAACTTCTGTGGCGGAGACAAGAACACCCGAAGGCTCTTAACGACGGAGTAAACTCTGCGCTAAAAAGAGAATGAAGACGTAACCGAAGGTCCACCCAGCAGTCTGCAGTTGCAGCTGTTATTGATACTAGTTTTAGGTAAGGAAAAAAAAGCGTGCAGTCTTTCTCTCTCTCTCTCTCTCTCTCTCTCTCTCTCTCTCTCTGTCTGTCTCTCTCTCTCTCTCTCTCTCTCTCTCTCTCTCTCTCTCTCTCACACACACACACACACACACAAGAGCGCGACTGCGTGCTGACACACATACAAGACAGCACATACACAGAAACACGTGGGTGCAATCCCGCACTAACAGAGTGGAATTTAGAAAAGCACGGAACGAGAGAGGGAAACAAAGGTCACTTGGCAGACAAAGAACGAACTAGAACATGTTCTTACCTATGGACATATGATGTCGACAATGAAACAGAAATATTTGTGTTTAACGTTCTGTCAACGGAGATACCATTACGAACGGAGTACAAGCTCCAACGTGGAGGGGCTAGCGAAGGAGATTGGCCGTTTCCTATGACACGTGTCCCGCCATTCGTCTAAATCGTTTAGGGAAACAACGAAGAACCTAAATCTGGATGGACAGTCGCTGGTTTGATCTTGTGGCGGCGCTGGTTTGTGTCATGGGCTGGAAAAATACAAGAGATGGTTTGCCTCATAATAAGCTCCACCCATTCCGCAGTCTGATCTAAGGTAACACACTACGTTACTCATCCAAGGACTGTCGAAAACCTATGAGCAGACTGCATCATATTTACTTTCAACTAGCTGAAAGTTCTTTACGATTAAAGTTGACGGATACTTGGAACAAGTGCTTTAAAGAATACACGATATATCCCAATCAACAAACTACTTCCAAATCCGCATTGTAATAGCAACTACAAGTCTGTAAAGCACTGGTCAAGAATTTATGTTTGTAGTTCATCTGTAATTTCGCGCGCTACATTCACATTAACAATCAACAGTTACGTCGATCTCAAACCACTTCGCTTATAAATCCCGATAAAGTAAGTTTACAAACAGCCTTCCTTTCACTCGATATTCAGTATGTTGTAAAGCTCGCCAAAAATAATACACAGTTCGTCAGCTTCTAAGCGACTTCTACGAAATGGGTCACTCGGAGCTATGACTTCTATTCAGATAGGCTTGTTGCACATCAGTGAAGTTGATTTATCAGAAAGGCCACTAAAATCTTACGTACTAAATGTTGTGTCACCGTCAGACACCACCGCGGTCCGTTAGTATACGCCGGACCCGCGTGTCGCCACTATCAGTGATTGCAGACCGAGCGCCGCCACACGGCAGGTCTAGAGAGACTTCCTAGCACTCGCCCCAGTTGTACAACCGACTTTGCTAGCGATGGTTCACTGACAAAATACGCTCTCATTTGCCGAGACGATAGTTAGCATAGCCTTCAGCTACGTCATTTGCTACGACCTAGCAAGGCGCCAGTACCAGTTACTATTGATACTATAATCATGTACCGTCAAGAGCGACGCTCATCATTAATGGATTAAAGTTAAGTATTCCACCAGCTACGTCCGCTTTTTCTAAATTGTAATTTCCTTGACCTATTGCAGACCTCACGCCAGCCTGCGGGAGCTAAAACGCGTGCCTTTCGGCTTCCTCTTGTATCCCGGTGTTGGCTCTCCTGCCAACCCACAACACTAAAAAATAACCACTTTTCATCGATCACGATCTCTCTGTTCTCATAAAAATTTATTCTCGTCATCGTTAAAGAAAATTGAGTCTGCCAACAGTAGCCCACACAGTACGTCTTATGCCTCCAGAACGTGAGAACGAGTTCTTCTGTATTTGGCTGTTTATAATAAGCAACAATTATAGTTGAACTGGTGTCACATAACTAAGATAATCCAGTAACTGACGTATCACATTATTGCATAACATTTACGTTAAATGCCAAAATAATATTTCCAAAAAGCCAAATCTACCTCAAATAACCAATCACACATTCAGCTTAAAAGTTTGTGCGTCCAGTTAGCTTACAACAATAATACACAGTAGAATGGAAAACAACGAACTTCATGAACTAAAATAGATCAATGAATGGCCATCATACCGTTACGTGGTAAAGAGTAGTCGATTTTATCACAACTGTATCCCACGGTGTATTTACTTAAGCGATCGTTGACATAAAGCATTATTATACGAACATTTACAAAGGTCGGTGCACAATATATCAATTTTTAAAACACCCTTGAACTCTGCCGAAGGTGCGAGCACTATCTCTGCGTCAAATGAGTAGCTGGGGTGGTGGTGGTTGTGGGTTTGGCAGCGTTTAGACTGTAGGAGCATGTTGCTCAGTAAGATGGTCAAGTGTGGAGGTGTTAGGCCAGTTTATCCGTAAGACAACTCTTTAGGCGGAACAAAGAAAGCAGTGGTTGATTGTCAGACAAACAATGGTTCTGAATGCCAAATATGATCGGAAGGGCTTTTTTTCAGCTCGGGAATAGGTTAGGTAAAGTTAGCGTTTTAGGAGTGTATGCGATTGGTTGTTGATGCCCGTCAGCACTTTTGTGAGGATGGCCCCGATGTCCTGCTGTGAGCAGTTGGTGCCCAGAACAAGGCGTTTTAATGGGTCGTAGATTGTCACAGAAGAAGCAGACTTTAGATAGTGCTTTAACCTTTGAAAAGCCTTCTCACACTGCTGTAACCAGTCATATTTTGTGCTTTTCTTAGATAAATTATTAAGAGTTCTCGAAATCTGGGTGACATCTGGCCTGAATTTGGGATAGTAATGGGTTTTGCAGAGAGGTGATTAGTGTTTAAAGTTACTAGGCAGTTGAATATTTACTACGGTCTCCACGTCTTTCAGAACATTGCAGTCCTTTAAGACTCAATATGTGGCCTTAGTCCTCCCTTTGCTATTGATAGAAAACACACTTTCATCGACCGGCTTTGGGCCATTACCTTGTAGTGTCTGGAACAGCAGTCGTAAGTTTCCAAATCGTTGCTCTATTGCACAGCACAAATCCATCGACCAGAGTTCACTAACCTTGAATCGACGCAACTGTACGTCTATCGGGAGTTTGGAATATGCTTCTGATAAACTAATTCTGGATTATTACTTGCCGCCTGATAATTCAGAAGCCTATTCTGGCCTCAGGATGGGTTAGACGCCGATCTTTGTATTTGTGGTTGCTTTAAAACCACCACAACACTGAGGGAACCGTGTGGTTTGCGTAAAACTACCAATGGTATTGACCTGATGTGATTACTTGAACCGTATTTTTGCACCAGACGATTTAATTTCATCTTGAGGTCCTTTCGCAGTGCCACTGAAAGTGGTGAAGCTCACAAACAGCAACTTGCTGCAGATGAATTTAACTGAATGCGAGCTACCTTATTATTTTCAAATCCTAAAACTGGTGAAAACATATCCGAAAATTTTGTGTACAGCGAATGAAGACAATCGAACAACACGTCTGGTTTCGGTGTCGTCTATTATTTTATAACAAAAGATAGAAGAGTGTCCACGCCAAAAATGTATTGTACCTGAGATGACGGCATAGCTAAGTGAGTAATCGAATGACGTAGAGTGTAGTCACTGTGGCTTTAGTGAGCAAAATCATGAGGTGTTTATTATTGTTCACTAGCTCTGTGATGAAGCCATAAGAGGTGAAGCACAGGTTTCCACATTTATGATAGAAATTGGCGAACCCGGGATATTAACTAGTTCCTGACCTAAATGGGACTGAAAACTTTCACTGTTGTGGCATGAAAGGGTTCAGCTGCGTTTATACTGAGGCGGCACTATTGATAAAAGACAGTGCGGCCTTTGCAAACTTCTGCGACGTGTCCTTACTTACAGCACTGAGCACAGCACATTACTTTGTGAGAGCACTGACAACACCTGTGTTTATAAAAACAATATTGCCACGCAGGATACCACGCCTAGGTTGCTGTTGTAGCGAGGATGAGCGGTGGAGAAGCCTCATGCAAACTGTGAATCGAAAATATGCCCCAGCTGATTTGTTGCTTGGACTTTGTTCCTAAATGGACGACGGTGTTTGAATTCAGAGTTAGATGAACTTGATGAGTTCCGATAACGCTTGTTCAGGCGTTGATGGGAACATAGCTTTACCAGACACACTTTTCATCGGCCACAGGTGAAGTATTTTCCCCCATATGTCGCGGACCCTGGACCTCGCTGTGTGCGGACACTGATAAAGCACGGTCTCACTCCAAATTTACGTTATTTCTATTGGTGGAGACCTGTTTCGGTTCTCATACCCATCATCAGGATAAAATTAATTTAGCAGAACAGTTGGCGACGGCTCCCGTTTGCTAGTACACGGCGGCTGTGGGCACCGGTTATTAATTGTGGTAATGCAGATACATACTGAGCAAATTTGTGATGCATACGAAAGATCCATCGCAGTATGCGATTCATGTTAAAAATCTGCTCCGAAAGCAGAAAGAGATTCACAGCAGATTTAAACGTAGCCACAGCCTCACACAGAAACAAAGACCGAACGAATCAAATACTAGCGTAAATGAGTAATGAGCGAAAATTCCAACGAATTCTTACAAGAAAAATTCTGCCTGCAAATCCAATAGAAAATCCTGACAGGTTTTTGTCTTACGAAAATCAGCAAACAGTCACAGTGATCTATGACGCTCTGTCACCATAATGGCATCGAAACGAAAGATGGCAGAGAGATTGCTGAAATATTGAATTCCTTTTCCAAAATTGTTTAACGGTGGAAGATCATACTGCAATTTCCCTTTGAATCGTAGTAAGAATCGCAAAATGAGAGATATGGAAATAAGGGATTGCGGAATAGCAGATAGACTGCTCAACAGAGAAGAGGTGGCAGAACGAGAGGGGATACATATACCCTTCCACATAGAGCATGCGACATAATTAGCTTCTTGTCTAGCATATGTATGACGTAGATTGCTGAAGGATGGAAGCTTTCTCAGTGATTAATAAAATGAGCATATTATTCTCGTTTTCAGCAGGTTGTCCAACGATATACAAAACAATAACCTATATCACCAAGGTTGTAGAATTATGGAACACATTTGAGGCTCGCATATTACGACTGACAGAAATGAACTGTCCATTGAGCACAGAACACAGACATATTCAACTGAAGAAAGACAGAAGTGATGAGGAGTAGCAAAAGTGAGATTAGCGATAATATTTCCATCAAAATTTGCGACTACGAAGTAGACAAAGCGATGGTATTCTGCTGCTTGCGAAGCACAATAACGAGTGACGGATGGAGCTAGGAGGACATAAAAAGCGGGAAAACAGGGCGTTCCTGGCTAAAGCACTTCACTAGCGTTAAAAATTTCTGAGAACACGTCTGGAGCATAGCATTGTATGGAAGTGGATCTTACACTTCAGGGGAAGCTGAGAGGAAGAGAATCGAAGCGCGTGTGATGTGGTACTGTAGAAGTATGCTGAAAATTTGGTAGACTGATATGACAACAACTGAGGTGGTTCGACGCAGAATCGAGCAGGAAAACATTGATAAGATGGAGGAACAGGATGATACGACACCGAGAAGTAATTCGCGTGGGGAGCTGTAGAGCGTAAAGACCGTAGGGCGAAGCCGAGATTGTAAAATATACAACAAATAACGAAGGACTTTGGCAAATTCTACTGTGAGATGAAGTAGTTTGCACAAGGGAAGGTGTCGCATCAAACCAGTGAAATGACCAACGATCCCAAAACCAGTTTAAGACGTTCCTGAAAACTGACTCTGTCTTCCATAGGAATCAATATGGAGTCCACAAACCATAATCTTGTGAAACCCAGCTCGTACTATTCGTGCACGAGACCGAAAAAGTAGTAAATACCGGCACTTAGGATGATGTCGTGTTCATTGACTTCTAGAATGCATTCGATACACGTCCACACTGCAGCCTAGTAAACAAAATACGAGTGGAATATTAGACCAGCTATGCCGCTGTATTGAAGCGTGCCTACCAAAAAAAAAAGAAAAAAAATACGTTAAAGAGACAATTCTTCAGAAGAAAAATTTGTGGCCTACCCCAAGCGATTATCATAGGTCCATTACATTTCACTACACATAAAAATGAGCTAGCAGAAGATTTCGGGGGTTCCACGAAGTTTTTCAAGAATGACGCTGTTTTATTGCAAGAAATCTAAACCTAGAAAACTGTAGCTCAGTGCAGGAGGACCTGCAGAGGTTCAACGTTGGTGCATGGTTTGGCAGCTTAACCTCAGCGTATGCAAATGTAACGTATTGTGCATAAATATGCAGAAATGCTCATTACTGTAAGACTGCCCGATTGCAGAGAAACGTGTTTGCAGAGATACCCATTAAATATATTAATAAGATGATTTAAGATGGAACAATCACATAAAACTAATCGCAAATAAGGAAGATGATTGACTGAAAGAAAATCATTATAATCATTCTCAGGAAGTTAAGTCTTCCCACAAAAAGTAGCTTACAGAATCCTCGTCGACCAGTACTTGAATACTGCTCGTCAGTCAGAACTGTATCAGTTAAGATTGATTGAGAACGTAGAGATTATCCAAATAACAGAAGCGAGTTCTGTCACAGTTTCCTTGAGTAATTGCGAAAAGGTCACAGAGATGCTTATCTCTCTCCAGAGGTAGATGCCGCAGTAACGACTCTCTAAACCATGATGTGGTTTACTGTTAAGATTCCGAGAGCATATCTTCCTAGAAGAGTCAGCTTGTATACTCATATTACTTCCTCCTATGTATACAGGGTGATTCTATCGATATCGTTTATGCAGTCTGCACTACGCCCGTATCAGGAATGGTAGCCAGACAGACGACAGCTGCGTAATCGATATGTTCCCACTTAGAGCTTTCGGTGACTGTTAGCAAATGGAATCATACAGTAAAAAATACAAGTGAGGATTTGCCGCGAGTTACACGGTACCTTTGAACCAAGGTGCATCTTATTTCTGACATATTTATCCAAGTGTCTACAATGTTTCTTTGTGTCATTAGAGGGTTAGTCCTACTATTTTGAATGTCTCTGTAAGCTTATTTCGTTTATAGTTCTTAGTATTTCGTAAATGGTTCAGAAACGCTGGTTTCTACAGTGTGTTTCACAATCGGTAACAATGAATTTAAACATCAAAATAGGAAGTAACAGATTTTCGGTGTCTGATTTAACGAGAAGATTAATATATGACTCGGGATGTTAACGTGATAAAGAAGTTTCATTAACGAAATTTACACAATATGTCTAAGACGTCTTCGTATACTTTACCAGTTACTCTGCGGCATTTTGCCTCGAAACCTGACAGAAAATCCAAAGAAATTCAGGTCGTATGTGAAGTAGACTAGCGGTAAGACACAATCAAAGCCTTCTCTGCGCGATAGCAATTGAGATATTATTGAAGAAAGTGCTGCCAAAGCAGAGTTACTAGACACAGCCTTCCTAAATTCCTTCACCAAAGAAAAGTAATTATTCCAGAATTCGAATCATGAACAGCTGCCTACATGAGTAACGTAGAAGTAGAAATCCTCGGAGTAGTGAAGCAACTTATTCACTTAACAAAAGCAAGTCTTCCGGTCCAGATTGTATACCAGTTCGGTTCCTTTCAGAGTGTCCTGATACAATTGCTCCGTACTTGACAATAGTATACATGCGTTCGCTCGAGGAAAAATCAGTCTCCAAAGACTGAAAAGTTGCACAGGTCGCACCAATATCCAGGAGTAAGAGAGATCCACTAAATTGCAGGCCCATATCATTCTCGTCGATATGCAGCAGGATTTTGGAACATTACCTCGAAGTAAACGGTCTGCCTTCACATAGTCAACACGGATTTAAAAAACATCGTTCTTGTGAGGCAGAACTAGCGCTTCAATCGCACGAACTGTTGAGTGCTACTGACAAGGAGTCATTCCGTATTGCTGTATTTCCGGAAGGCTTTTGACACTGTGCCACACAAGCGGCTTGTAGTAAAATTGCGTGCTTACGGAATATCTTCTGAGTTGTGTGACTGGATTTGTGATTTCCTGTCAGAGAGGTCACAGTTCGTAGAAATTGACGGAAAGCCATCGAGTAAAATAAAAGTGATTTCTGGCGTTCCCCAAGGTAGTGTTATAGACCATTTGCTCTTCCTTATCCATATTAACGATTTAGGAGACAATCTGAGCGGCCGTCTTAGATTGTTTACAAATGACGCAGTCGTTTATCGATTAGTAAAGTATTCAGAAGATCAAAATAAATTGCAAAACGACCTGTATGGTGCGAGAATTGGCAGTTGACGCTAAATAATGAAAAGTGTTAGGTCATCCACATGAGTGCAAGAAGGAATCCGTTAAACTTCGGTTACACGGTAACTAAAGGCAGTAGATTCAACTAAATACCTAGGAACTACAATTATGAACAACATTAAATCGGAAGAAACACGTAGAAAATACTGTGGGGAAGGCTGAAGAAAGACTGCGTTTTATTGGCAGGACACTTAGAAAATATAATAGGTCTAGTAAACACCCTACCTACACTACGCTTGTCCGTCCTCTTTTAGAATACTGCTGCACCGTGTGAGATCCTTACCAGATAGTATTGACGGAGTACATCCAAAAAGTTCAAAGAATGGCAGCACGTTTTGTATTATGGCGAAATAGGGGAGAGAGTGTCACTGAAATGATACAGGATTTGTGGTGGACATCATTAAAACAAAAGCGTTTTTCGTTGCGCCCGGATCTTCCAACGAAATTTCAAGCACCAGCTTTCTCCTCCGAATGCGAAAATATTTTGTTGACACCGACCTACATAGGGTGAAACGATCACCACAATAAGATAAGGGAAATCAAGGTCCCAAGGAAAGAAACATGTATTCGTTCTTTCCGCGCGCAATACGACATAGAAATAACAGAATTATGAAGGAGGTTAGATGAACCCTCTGCCTCGCACTTAAATGTGATTTGCAGAGTATCGATGTAGATGTAGATTTAGATTTTGTCGGTGTGCTTCTCATCTCTAGAGTGAACTGTCCAACATTAATGCTTTTGTCATGAGGTGTTTGTATCTATATTTACGTGATTACTATGCTATTCACAATAAAGTGCTTGGCAGAGAGTTCAGTGAACTACCTTAAGGCTATCTCTCTACCGTTTCACTCTCGAAGGGCAAGCGGGAAAAACAAGCACTTAAATTTTCTTCTGTGCGTGAACTGATTTCTCTTATTTTATCGTGATGATCATTTCTCCATATGTAGGTGGGAGCCAACAGCATGTTTTCGCAATCGGAGAAGAAAACTGGTGATTGAAATTTCATGAGGAGATCCCGTCGCAACGAAAAACGCCTTTGTTTTAATGATTGTCACTAGAATTCACGTATCATGTCTGTTACACTATCTCCCCTATTTCGCGATAATACAAAACGTGCTGCCCTTCTTTGTACTTTGTTGATGTCATCCGTCAGTCCCTTCTGATGTGGATCCCACACCGCACAGAGGTACTCCAGAATAGGGCGGTCAGGCATGGTATAAGCAGGCTCTTTAGTAGACCTGTTGCACCTTGTAAGTAATAGGGCGGACAGGCATGGTATAAGCAGGCTCTTTAGTAGACCTGTTGAAACTTGTGTTTTGCCAGTGATTCGCAGTCTTTGATTTGCTCTACCTACAATGTTATATATGTGATCGTTCTAATTTAGCTTATCTGTAATTGTAATCCTTAACCATTTAGCTGAATTTACGGCCTTCAGATTTGTGTGACTTATCGCGTAATCGAAATTTAGCTGATTTCTTTTAGTACTCATGTGAATAACTTCACACTTTCCTTCATTCAGAGTCAATTGCCACTTTTCGCACCACACAGATATCTTATCTAAATCATTTTGCAAGTCGTTTTGATCATCTGGTGACTTTACAGGACGATAAATGACAACATCATCAGCAAACAATCTAAGACGGCTACTCAGATTGTCTCCTATGTCGTTAATATAGGTCAGGAACAATACAGGGCCTATAACACTTGGTTGGGGACGCCGGGTATTACTTCTGTTTTACTCGATGACTTTCCTTTTATTACTACGAACTGTGACCTTCCTGACGGGAATCACGAATCCAGTTGCAAAACTGAGGCGATACTCCGTAGGCACGCAGTTTGGTTAGAGGATGCTTGTGCCGGCCGCAGTGGCCGAGCGGTTCTAGACGCTTCAGTCCGGAACCGCGCGACTGCTACGGTCGCAGGTTCGAATCCTGCCTCGGGCACGGATGTGTGTGATGTCCTTAGGTTAGTTAGGTTTAAGTAGTTCTAATTTCTAGGGGACTGATGAGCTCAGATGTTAAGTACCATAGTGCTCAGAGCCATTTGAACCCTTTGTTTAGAAGACGCTTCTGAGGAACGGTGTCGAAAGCCTTCTGTAAATCTAAAAATATGGAATCAGTTTGCCATCCCCTGTCGATAGCACTTATTACTTTATGAGCATAAAGAGCTGGTTGTGTTGCATAAAAAGACATCGGCAGGGAAAGATGAGTCAACCTGTATGTCGCGCAAAGAAAAAACAAGAAGGAAAAACAAGATAGATTCGTGTTCACACGGAGGTTTGGTGACTATCTTCCTTGCCGACAACCTACCACGACTGGTGATGCACGAAGTAACCACCACTGCTTACCATAAGACGGTTTGTCGACTAATAATGTGGACAGTGTTTATGATAACCGAAACCAGTCGCTACCAATAGAAATAAAAGAAATCAAGACTGTTTTCTCTTTATCTGTACATATAAAATAAAGTCCCCCACTGAGAAGACTAATCTCAGAAAATACGGCACGGATTTTGATACGGTTTTCACTGTGAGTTTATTACACTTATGCCTGACAAGTCATCCGCCTGTACCAGTTAGTGCAACTCGTGCGAAGCCAGGACGCGTCAGTACTTCTTACATAAGTTCGGTCATGTAGCAAAAATTAGTTTTTTAAATATATGTACATTTTCATCCAAGTTCCTCTCACTGCCTGTCGGTCGATGCATAAAGAGACCAAACTATATATAACCAGATCTATTGAAGCTAGGAAGCAGGCTTTAAAACTCCGAACCACGTGTTAAGGTCCCGTAAGAAAGTACACTACTGGCCATTAAAATTGCTACGGCACGAAGATGACATGCTACAGACGCGAAATTTAACCGACAGGAAGAAGATGCTGTGATATGCAAGTGATTAGCTTTTCAGATCATTCACCTACACGTGGCGACACCTATAACGTGCTAACGTGAGGAATGTTTCCAACCGATTTCTCATACAGAAACAGAAGTTGACGGCGTTACCTGGTGAAACTTTGTTGTGATGCCTCGTTTAAGGAGGAGAAATGCGTATCATCACGTTTCGACTTTGATAAAGGTCGGATTGTGGCCTATGGCGATTGCGGTTTATCGTATCGCCACATTGCTGCTCGCGTTGGTCGAGATCCAATGACTGTTAGCAGAATATGGAATCGGTGGGTTTAGGAGGGTAATACGGAACGCAGTGCTGTATCCCAACGGCCTCGTATCACTAGCAGTCGAGATGACAGGCATATTATCTGCATGGCTGTAACGGATCGTTCACCCACGTCTCGATACCTGAGTCAACAGATGGGGACGTTTGCAAGACAACAACCATCTGCACAAACAGTTAGACGACGTTTGCAGCAGCATGGACTATCAGCTCGGAGACCATGGCTGCGGTTACTCTTGACGCTGCATCATAGACAGGAGCGCCTGCGATGGTGTACTCGACGTCGAACCTGGGTGCACGAATGGCAAAACGTCATTTTTTCGGATGAATCCAGGTTCTGTTTACAGCATCATGATGGTCGCATCCGTGTTTGGTGATATCGTAGTGAACGCACAGTGGAAGCGTGTATTAGTCATCGCCATACTGGCGTATCACACGGCGTGATGGTATGGTGTGCCATTGGCTACACGTCTCGGTCACCTCTTGTTCGCATTGACGGCACTTTGAACAGTGGACGTTACATTTAAACGTGTTACGATCCATGGCTCTACCCTTAATTCGATCCCTGCGAAACCATACATTTCAGCAGGATAATGCACAACCGCATGTTGCAGATCCTGTGCGGACCTTTTTGGATACAGAAAACGTTCGACTGCTGCCCTGGCCAGCACATTCTCCAGATCTCTCACCAATTGAAAACGTCTGGTCAATGGTGGCCGAACAACTGGCTCGTCACAATACGCCAGTCACTAGTCTTGATGAACTGTGGTATCATGTTGAAGCTGCATGGGCAGTTATACCTGTACACACCAAGCTCTGTTTGACTCAATGCCCAGGCGTATCAAGACCGTTATTACGGCCAGAGGTGATTGTTCTGGGTACCCCTTTCTCAGGATCTATGCACCCAAACTGCGTGAAAATATAATCACATGTCAGTTGTAGTATAATATATGTGTGCAATGAATACTCGTCTATCATCTGCATTTCTTCTTGGTGTAGCAATTTTAATGGCCAGTAGTGTAAAAATTTTGTCATTCGAAATTTCCCTTATCTCTTACTGTTTTCGAAACACAAGCATGCAGTAGAGTAATAAGTGCCCTAAACATCGAAGCAACCAACGAATGAAACGAGGGGGAATGCCCATTTCACTCTGCCACTGCGCTGTCAGCGGACATCGCAGCCGTTGCTCGCCGTCGCTGCCTGCTGACTCGCAAGGGCTCGGCGCAAGCTTTGCCGACAGTAACAGTCGCGTCCCGTCGCAGATACAAAGGCAACTGCGAGCAGCGCAACATCTCCCTGTGTCGCGCCAGTTTGCTCTAAATAAGGGCCTGTTACTGTCGCGCCAGGGCGGGCCAAAAGGAAACGCGCTCGCTCTCTCATGCCGTCTGCGGGGTAAAAATAGAGAACAGTTGGCGGTGACACGTGCTGCCCCGACACAGCAGGCACAAAATCACAGGTGTAATGTAGCCTCCACAGCAAAACGAAGCCGACGTCAGGTACTGTCCTAGCTTCTATTCTCATCACGTCAGTATTATTGTGAAACAACGCTTTAAAAGAACGTGGAGCTACTGAAATGTACTGCTATGAACGTAATTAACTTTATGTTTGCACTCCTAGAATTTCAGTTCGCTGTATTTAAGTCTTCTTGTTTACGCATCTTTCATAAAAATTGAAACAAAACATGCACTATTATAGACACGTTAGAAAATTAAATAAAATGGTTGCACCATCGAATTATTAGCTAAGAAACTATCTTCGACAGTTTTATTACAAACTCAAATACCATCTCAGCTAACGTAGTTTATGTTGGGCTTAGATTGTTTGTCAGTTTCACTCATTTCTTATTATGCAGTTCTAAACGTTAAAACTTAAATTTTTTGTGTAACTGGACAAATTTTCGTCCATATATTCGAACGTTCTCAGGATTTCACTCATTTCAAACAAAGCTTTTTCCTTGCGCTTACGCTGTAGCTCTGAGAAAGGTAACTTAAAATAGACATTGCTAGAATGAAATACGAACACCTTCACTCTGCCAGCCAGTCACTTAGTAACAGTTTACAAAACGTTTGTTTGCACTCTCTGCTAGCTGTGTATCTGGTTAAGCCGTCGGCACACGGACCGTACTGTCGGGTGTCAACGTTGTGCATGCCGATTTCAACGTGCTGCTGAACGCTCAGGAACGACGCGACTTCTGCATACGGTACGTGGACCCCGTAGTAGTATATGCGATCGCAACGCCCCCCAGGGGCAGTTACCGGCTATATCTGGCTCGTAAATCACACTGTTTACGAAATGGACGGGCGTAAATTTCCTATATTAGCTCTATTAAAACCGCACTTTCCTCCTTTATCCATATGCTAGTCAGGCAGTTCTGTCTATAGTGGACATAAATAAAAACTTCCTTACCCGTGAAAACATTATAAGGCGAAAAGGAAAGTACTATGTCCAGTCAATAAGGATATCGGCTTATAAGATTTCCGTTACAAATAGTTCGATACAAATTTAAAGTACTTCTCCACGTAAGATAAAAATTATTTCATTAATCTCACTTTTTAGTAAAACACTGTCCTTCTTAGTTGATCCTTGTACCTAGTCAATAGCAGAATCTCTACAAAATATGAATCACAGAACAGAAAAAAGGCAAAATATCTTACTGCAAGTAGTGCAGTATAGCATACCCATGGCCACGAACCTGTGACGCTATTCCATTCTTTTCCCACTATTGTTCGTTGTATTTTATTGTAGCAGACGTCACATGACATCCTTTTAAGTCCATTATTGATCCCTTCACGTGAATATTTTTATTGCAAAGACCAGCCAGCTCTCTGACCGAACACGCTGAGCTACCGTGCCGGTGTTCAATTGAGTTAATGCAACCATAGCTAATAGGTGACAAAGTCCTGCTTGTTACAATGTCCTGAAACATTTAATGGTAGTAACATTATCAACTGAAATTTAATCATAAGAAACTCTACTAACAACAATGCGTTTTTAATGGATCCCCAATATGCCGTTGCCTTCAAATGGTATACTCTCACAATACGCAAGTTACAATAACTCTTTTGCTACGATTATGACGTTTGTACGTAAGTGTTGGCTCTAAGGAAACCGAATTATTTTTAACTGCACAACCCTGACCTAATTAGCTAAGTTTTTTTACACAATACTACGTTATGCTCAACTCGCACTGAATGTATTGTTCAACAGTGGACAGTATACAATGTTGAACATTTCTTGTTCGAAAAACAGCAGGGAAGAAGGGCGCTATACGACATTGGAATAACAGAGCACGGGAATTGTGAAGGTGTTTCTATGAACTCTCTGCCAGGCACTTAAATGTGATTTGCAGAGTATCCATGTGCATGTAGATGTAGATTTAGATTTTGTCAGTGTGCTTCTCACCTCTAGAGTGAACTGTCCAACAACAATGCTTTTGTCATGTGGTGTTGCATAACACGACATTGGCAGGGGCAACTGAATCAACCTGTGTGTCGCGAAAAGAGCTTGAAGGTAAAATCAGATAGATTCTGGTTCACACGGAGGTTTGCTGACAATATACCCTCCCGAGAGCCTTACACGACTGGAACAGGAAAAGTGGGGGAGTGTCGTCATACACGAAGTACTCACCACTGCTGACCATAGGACGGTTTGTGGAGTAATGATGTGGATAGTGTTTATGACAACCGAAACCAGTCACTACCAATAGAAATAAAAGAAATTGAGACCGTTTTCTCTGTATCTGTACATATTCTAAAATAAAGCCCCCAACTGAGAAGGCTAATCTCAGGAACTAGATGTTATAAGGTATGATTCGTCGTAATAATTAAACATAATTTCTGATGTGATTATTTATGTTTCTTATCACTAAGTATTAGATATAAGCAACCAGACATCTTCATTATTCTCTGCTTTTTCGAATTTCAGACCTGGGTATAAAATATCTTCTGTGGTTTGCACCTATCCTGTTACTGACTGGGTGAACCTCTGACAGAATTGTAGCTCTTTTAGCATAAAATGGTACACCATTAGCAACAGTTCTGCAAAGCACGATATAATAAAGTTACCAAACATAATTTCACTTCAGGTTCATACCTCCCATACACACTTACCATGATTAAGAAGCCATCTGCTGATATACGATCTGTAGGAATGTAGGCAGTGTTGTATGGAGGGAAAACTGTCACTTTAGTTACTATTACTATTAGTCTTCTACATCTCACAAAATCTCTGACTAAATAATGAACAAAGAGCCAAAATAGGCTGCACGTGCTAAATAATGTAAACTAGTAGCCTACATAAGTGTTGCCTCAAAGGGAACCAAATTATTTTTAACTGCACAACCCTGACCTAATTAGCTAAGTGTTCTAGACAATATTACGTTATGCTCAACTCGCACGGAGTGTACTCTTCAGCAGTGGACGATATACAATGTTAGCACTCCTTGTATGAGAAACAGCAGGGAAGAAGGGCGGGAAGCACATTAAAAACAGAAATTCTCTAAAAATACATAAATGAAAGTAGTCATGTTGTGGGTTCGATGCACGTACAGTATCCATTTATTCTTAAAACACAGTATGATAGTTACGTACAAGTATACAGTAAAAAATATCATATCTGCCAATGTAGATGCAAACTTAAATTTCTTCACTTATCTTGATTTGCATTGAATATCTATGCCTTTGTCACTGCACATTTTCTTAAAATTATTCAGGAGAATTTTGCATGTACATACAGATATGGAGTGTTATACAGCGAAGATTTACACTTAGCACCATTGACTGCAGTGTTAATTATCCTTCCGAAACTGAGATTGTGAGCGGCTGACAGCTGCTTTCCCCATTCTCTGAACTGCTAAAGGTACTTTTCCAGTAGCAAAGATACCGTGCCATACCAGTGATACAGTAAAGACTGCCTCCTCATACGGCAAGGTCAGTCAACCTCTGTTCAATTCTTTTACAAAATCATAAAAGAGTCCACTTCGATTTCATCATATAACGGCAACCATGCTATGCATGTATCATACTTGCACGTCTGTAAAGCTTTCATAACAGCATAATCTCCGATGTAAGTTAAAACAGGCAAAGTATTAAAGCGTATCTCATCCAGTGTAAAGCTTAAATTCATGAGACCAGAAAAGATATGTAAATCAACATTTTCAACTTTACACTGATGAATAGGACTTAAGGTTTTTAAGATGAATATTTTCACTGTTGGCAGAAAACAGTACATCATTATTAAATCTACGTTTCATCTCATTTTCTAAAACCTGAACTTAGCTGTTGTCGTGATTGGCACCACTCAGTTGCTCGTAGGATCCAAACGAATTCTATAAATTTGGAAGTTTGTCTCTTGTCTCTGCGCTTACGACTTGGTTTGTATAAACCATTTCACAAACTGAGCCTTCTCTTGATCCGCTGTCATTTTGATTCATTAACGACAAACTGAAACATATTCGAGCTAAATTTTGTGAGTTCGTGTGTCGCATAAGTTGAACATGGTGTGAATAACTTAATTACGAGAGGCGCTCGGTAAGTAATGTGACACTTCTTTTTCTGAAAGGAGGTTAGTTTCATTCAGGATTCCAATACACCACATTATTACTCACTCTTTTGGCTATAAAACTGTATTTTTTCAACACAATCTCCATTCAGTCCAACGGCCTTACGTCAACTTACTGGGAGCAGCTGCATGCACGGACACTACCACTCTACTGGCGATATTGGAGTCAACGTCTTGCTGCATCAATAATCTCCCCATCACCCACGTACTGCTTCCCACGAGTACAGCTTTCATTAGACCAGACAGATGGCGGAAGATGTGAGATCCGGAAGAACAGTGCAATGAAGTTTTGTGAACACTACTAACAGAGTAGTCCATTCGTGCAGCGAGTTGTATGATTGTGATCCGTCGATCACCTCGAATAAGAGTGTCCGCGCGTTCCAACACTGCAGAAGTCACTTCTGTGTGCATTCGGCCGCGCACCCGAGGGATCAGACAGGTTTGCGCGATCTTTTTGTAATGGTGACAGACACCTCGCCCAACGACTCGCCCTGTTTTTGTTCACTGCCAGGTCTACGTGCACATTCTACAAGCGCTTGCGGATCTCTGCGATGCTCTGGTTTTCCACCGAAAGGAACTCGATGACTGCTCACAAATCTAGAAACCTAATGAATGTGGTGTGATTTTGAAAACGAATGTTTCACTTTGGACTGGGGATGCCCTGGTAGTCTAGTTCGCTACTGCCCATTCAACATGCGACAGCAGAAAGGACAATAAATAACGTAATTTAATATGCGAATACATTATGCTAGGAAGAATATATTATAAAATTTTTAGCTTATTTGAGGGGGTAAAGGGTGCAAAATTTAGCACACACAACTCCCCATTCTGGTAGTAACAACAGTCCTTATCGTACTGGATTTCGAATCCAATTCAGCTTCGATGACACGCTAATGAATCATTCCATGCTTGTTCAACTCTTTGCATGATTTCATCAATAATTGACGCTAGCGAGTGGTGGCATGTACAGGGCTCTCTGAGGTTACCGCTAGGGGAGAACATTCTAACCAGGGAAACAATGGAACGTTTTTTGTCACGTTAGGTCAGACCAGCACCGGCAACATGCGGTCATGCGTTATCTTGTTGAAGGACTACGTCACGGAGACCTCGACGACAAGGCATTACCACCGACCTAACACATCAAAGACGCAAAGGCTGCTGTCGAAATTACCGTCTGAGTGAACCAGATGTTTCCAAGTAAGACATCGATGCAAGGTTTTTTACCGGTAAGTCAGAACAACAGGTAAGTGTTACAGAGATGCTGTGGTAACTTAAATGGGAATCCCTGGAGGGAAGGCGACGTTCTTTTCCAGAAACACTGTTGAGAAAATTTAGAGAACTGGCGTTTGAAGCTCATTGCCGAATGATTCTACTACCGCCAAAGTACATAGCGCGTGAGGGCCACGAACATAAGATACGATAAACTGGGGTTCATACGGAAGCATACAGACAGCCGTTTTTCCCTTGCACTGTTTGCGAGTGGAACAGGAAAGGAAATGACTGGTAGAGGTGAAAAGTTCCCTCCGTCACACCGTACGGTAGCTTGCAGAGTATCGACGTAGATGTAAATGGAGACCGACGCCAATTGCAATCGAGCACTGAAATAATTCGATAGTGAAAGTTGAAAATTTGTGCCTTCTCGGGAGTCGAACCCGGATCTTCCACTAAACGCGAGCGGTTTCCTTAACCGTTTCTACCATCCGTACACGCCTCCCATTCGACAAAAATTCTCAGCTTGTCACACAGTAGTAGCGTCCACTGTCCATTTAGCTACTTCGTTGCAGCGAGTCATGTATTCCCGCTTGAGGAAAGAATCCTGTTGTGCGGCACACTGAAGTTATCAAGGCAGTCACCCCTATATATATCTGACAAAAAAGATACCATACTGTTGTTTGACATAGCGGCAGTGGACGCTACTAGCGTGTAACAAGTTGTCAATTTGGGTCGGTAGGGAAGCGTGTGAGTGGCGGGGCACTGAAGGCAATCACTGGCATGAAGCGGGTAATCTGGGCTGAAGCCCAATCCGTCACAAATTTCCAACTTTCATTCTCGAATCATTTCTATGCCCGATTGCGACTGGCGTAGGACTTCCTTCCAAACTTTATAATTGTTATGATGAACTAGAGTTGATAACGTTGTTTTGAAAATGGCCCCGCATATTATAACGCCAGCTGTATGGCACAGTTTATCTCTTTGGGGAATCAACAAACAGACAAATCCACCCTGTCGCTGTAAGGAGAACCGAACGAGTTACGAATTTTGGTCTGAAAACAAAGGCAGAACTAGTGAATTTATCTACTCACTGTCTTCAGGCCACTGTCAAAATCTTTTAGAATAGATGCTTTCAATTTTGTGATCCAGCTAAAAAAATTTTTTGCAGAGCAGCGAATTATTGTCTGGAGGAAACAATTTAGTGGTGTAATTGCCATACTTGCTACGGCACAGGTTTTCCGTGAAAGTTCTCGTGCACGACTCTTTAATCATGAAAATTTCCGTACTTCAGCGGATGCAGCTCCGAAGCATTTGTCAGGGATCGAGAATGTGGCCTAGTAGAACACTGATAACATTGTTTGACGAGACCTAAACTCGTCCCATCACGTACAATGGGATTTTTCCAGAGAATTCTCACGTTCAGTGCCATTTTAATGTTATTATAGGCTGAATGTATCATTAGTATTTACTGGACGTTTTATTAATTTAATGATGTCTCTCATCTGATACCATAAATATTTAATGAGGCTACGTGCTGTTACGTTTGAGGGGATTTGTGTAAAAACAGTGACTGCTTGCATCAGAACCCAACTAAAGTACATAAGCAACAGAAGTACTAGTGACAGATAGGTAAGGATATATATTGTCATCGACACCAGAGGTACACCGAGGGATGTTCCGCAGTATTTAGCTCACTGGACTCGCGTACGGGAGGATGACGGTTCAAACCCGCGTCTGGGCATCCAGATTTAGGTTTTCCATGGTTTTCCTAAATGGTTCCAGACAAATGGAGTATGGTTCCCTTGAAAGGGCACGGCCGAATTCATTCCCCATACTTGACACAATCTGAGCTTGTGTTCCGTCTCTAGTGAGCTCGATGTCTACGGATCGTTGAACCCAATCTTCCTTCCTTCCTTCGCCAGAAGTACAGGGATGCTGGAATGGAAGCTGTGGGGCGATACAGAGGGCAGCTCGCAGCTGGAGAGAGACCCTGCGGCAATCAGTAAGCACTTTATTTTCCTCTGCTTCAGGCGGTACGGATTTCCGCCGTACAGTTATCACTATTCTTTCTTTGAAGCGTATTCTCGAAATACCAATGTTTGGATGCCATCATTAGTCGTCTTTTAATCTCATGATTAGTATTACTACCGCAAATCTTGAAATAAGTACAATCTCAAGCTAAAAAAGATGATCATAATAACTTTCAATACACATGGGAGATCAAATGGATTCATATGAAAATTTCTTAATATTCGTAAATGAGATCCTAACAAGAAAACAGTTTGTTAAATGACTCCGTTGGAAGTTATATTTCGAATATCTTTCAAAAGTACACCGCTGTCAGTAACCTTTCAGTAACAAGAGCAGCTTATAGTGACCAGTACGCACTGAAAAATAGTTTCCGTCTGTGATTTTAATGTCCGTCATGATGTAATATGTGTCCACAAGCACAGTATCTTAGGAAAATTTTAATCTTTGGCTACTCGTAGCCACTCCAGTTATTCATGAATCCTACAACAAATTATGAAGTAATGTTTTTGTATATGTTTATGTTCCCAGTGTGCCAAGAAAGAGCCAAATATTAACCAAATACTTATGGTTTTGTTGCGTCACGTAGCTGATAAATCACGTATCCATAAAACAATTTAAATATTTTTTTTATTACATTTCTCCACATGAGGAGACATTCGCCCTATACCCGACGCACCGAGCAAACACTTGGTGTCTGGAAAGAATATGTAAGAGACAAAGAAATGTCACGATAACATATGAGCTCTCGAAGATGCCTACGCTCTTCCAAATCCTGTTGTTCAGTTGTCCCAGCCCTTTATTTTTTGGGATAAATGTAACGAATGTGAGATGAGCCAGGATTTTTTAAAATATTTTTTAATAATGCTGACATTAATGTGTATAGCTGATTTTTTCTAGGTGTTTAGTTGTGTTTTGTACGATGAACTACGAGATTTCCGTAGCTTTCATTTCATCAACATAATAGAATATCAAAAGGAAAGGGTCACAGAAATCAGCAAGGTACAGCTACTTTCCCGACACTGCTACGCAGTTCGCTTCCAGAACGTAGGGCTGTGCTCAGTCGTACTCTTCATCTGTCTTTAAAGCGCCATGTGCTTTTGAAGTGGAATGCGCCTTCCTATCAGTTTTCAGAAATTTTCGTCACAAATTTCTACAGCATGATATTCCCGTGTTGAGATTTCATTTGCATTTCCGTTTTTATGACGTTTTATAACTTGCGTCGTGACATATTGCGCAGAGCCAGCGTGCGGAAAATTAAACTGGACCGGGGTACGAGAGTAAAAGAGTATCGAGACTGCAGCTGCAGAGGTTATTTGAATGCAAAACGAGAGCAACGAATACGGCTTTTATGCGCCAGAAACAACCAAAACTTCCTCGCATTAGCTGTAAATAAATCAGGCTGTATGGTAGAGTGCCAAATGCAAGATAGAGAAAAACAAGAAAAGATGTGATGACTTGCTCCATCTTGAAAAAGTCCGAGAAATCAACTTTATCACCAGCCATACGAGAGTATGAAGTGCACTATTACGAGACTTCTGGAAATTTGTTTTGACAGTACATATCTGAAGAACCAGATTGTAATGTCTTCCCAGTCCAGAATCTATCACCCGCGAAGCTTCCTCAATGCAGAATTTGTCTCATATGTATTTTGCGATATTGATATCGTATTACACAAAAAGAGAGGAATTTCTACGGAATGACCGACCATGTAGTACGAAAAACTCATTTTCGTTCTTCGGGCCAATATCTTTTTTCCGCCAATCTAAATTTACCTCTGTAAGACGGAGTTTTCTTTGTCGCAGCGCAAATCCCAACAAGAACGTGATTTAGAATGTTGACCATCTAACCTAATGCAATAACGGGTGGAAAGTTTTGAAATTATTGGTAAAAATATTCTAACATGATTACTAACACATCTCACAATATACAAGAGCCAAAGAAACTGGTACTCCTGCCTAGTATTGTATACGGTTCCCAGAGCTAGGCGTGGCATTGACTCGACTAACGTCTGATGTAGTGCTTGAGGGAATTGACGCCATGAATGCTGCAGGCCTGCTCATAAATCCATAAGAGTACGAGGGGGTGGAGATCACTTCTGGCCAGCATGTTGCAGGCACCCCAGATACGCTCAATAATGTTCGTGTGTGAGAGTTTGGTAGCCAGAGGAAGTCTTTAACTCAGAAGCATGTTCCTGGAGCCACTCAGTAGTAATTCCGAACGTGTGAGGTGTCGCATTGTCCTGCTGGAATTGCCCATGTCCATCGGAATGGACAATGTGCATGCATGGATGCAAGTGATCAGACAGGTGTCTTACCTGCATGTCACATGTCAGAGTCGTATCTAGATGTATTAGGGGTCCTAAATCAATCTAACTGCATACGACCACACCACTCCAAAGGCTCCACCAGATTCAACAGTCCCCTGCTGGCATGAAGGGTCCATAGATTCATGAGGTTGTCTCGATACCCGTACACATCCATCCTCTCGATACAATTTGAAACGAGACTCGTCCGATCAGGCAACATGTTTCCAGTCATCAACAGTCCAACGTCGGTGTTAGAGGGCCCAGGCGAGACCTAAAGCTTTGTGTCGTGCAGTCATCAAGGGTATACAAGTGCACAAGTGAGTCTTCAGCTCTGAAGCTCATATCGATGACATTTCGTTGAATGGTTCGCACGCTGACACTTGTTGATGGCTCAACACTGAAATCTGCAGAAATTTGTGGAAGGATCGCACTTCCGTCGCGTTGAACGATTCTCTTCAGTCGTCGTCGGTCCCGACCTTGCAGGCCGCAGTGAGGTCAGAGATTTGATGTTTTACCAGATTCCTGATGTTGACGGAACGCTCCTGAAATGGTGGTACGGGAAAATCCCCACTTCATCGCTGCCTAGGAGATGCTGAGTCCCATCGCTCGTGCGCCAACACCACGTTCACACTCACTTAAATCTTGATACGCAGCCACTGTAGCAGCAGTAACCGATTTAATAGCAGCGAAAGACACTTGTTACCCGATACAGGCGTTGCCGACCGCAGCCCATGTCCTGCCAGATTACATGTCTCTGTAATCAAGCAAGCCTTTACCACTTTATTTGGCGCTTCAGTGTATATACAGGGTGTTACAAAAAGGTACGGCCAAACTTTCAGGAAAAATTCCTCACACACAAAGAAAGAAAATATGTTACTTGGACATGTGTCCGGAAACGCTTACTTTCCATGTTAGAGCTCATTTTATTACTTCTCTTCAAATCACGGAATGGAAACACACAGCAACAGAACGTACCAGCGTGACTTCAAACACTTTGTTACAGGAAATGTTCAAAATGTCCTCCGTTAGCGAGGGTACATGCATCCACCCTCCGTCGCATGGAATCCCTGATGTGCTGATGCAGCCCTGGAGAATGGCGTATTGTATCTAAGCCGTCCACAATACGAGCACGAAGAGTCTCTACATTTGGTACCGGAGTTGCGTAGACAAGAGCTTTCAAATGCCCCCATAAATGAAAGTCAAGAGGGTTGAGGACAGGAGAGCGTGGAGGCCATGGAATTGGTCCGCCTCTATCAATCCATCGGTCACCGAATCTGTTGTTGAGAAGCGTACGAACACTTCGACTGAAATGCGAAGGAGCTGCATCGCGCATGAACCACATGTTGTGTCGTACTTGTAAAGGCGCATGTTCTAGCAGCACAGATAGAGTATCCCGCATGAAATCATGATAATGTGCTCCATTGAGCGTAGGTGGACGAAACTAAAATGAGCTCTAACATGGAAATTAAACGTTTCCGGACAGATGTCCACGTAACATCTTTCCTTTATTTGTCTGTGAGGAATTTTTCCTGAAAGTTTGGCCGTAACGTTTCGTAACACCCTGTATAATCAAAGCAAAGAAGTTACATAATGTGAGCTGTCAATTTAAATGAAATGTAATTACTGAAGCCTTTAAAGAAAGTAGAACGCTTATATTACAACTACTTTATCAAAGTTAGGACAGCCAAAAATGAAGTACAATGTCCAGAATAGAAGCAAGAGCGCTTTGCTCTTAGAAGGATGATTTCAACAAGAACACCATCAGAGTGACGTGACATATTACTGCAAAGACACGAGATATCAAGAACGTCTTTGTATTGTATGGAACTTGGGACCTAGAAACGACGGAGAGTTTCCCCGCCGTAGCCCGCAGTATACAACCACACAAAGACTATAGCAGGCCACTCACACCACCGCCGCCCTACACCGAACCCAGGGTTATTGTGCGGTGCGGTTCGGCCCCCAGTGGACCCCCCCCCCCCCCCCCTTCCCCCGCGTTCTCTAGGAACGTCTCGCACCAGACGAGCGTAACTCCAATGTTTGCGTGGTAGAGTAATTATGGTGTACATAGGGGTGGATTCGTGACGGGGACCGCCACGCCTTCCCGCCCAGAAGCAGTACGCAAGATCGCACTGCTAACCGGGCGGGCAAGAATATATTTAGAAGGATCGGAAAGACTTGAAAATAAAAGAAATTGAGAGTAAACGAAAGAAAGCGGTTACATGAAGGGAGTTGTAAAATATCTACAAACACAAATGATGATGTGCCAAACTTAAATGAATGGCAATGGAAGAGGCGTGGAGGAACACAAGTTAACAGACAAGAACTGCGAAATAACTGAATTCTAATTTGCAATAAATAAAAGTAAATATAGAAAGATTACAAGGACACACATGAAGAAAAAAAGGAACGGAATGAAAGCACTACGGAGTCACTAGAAAGGGATCGGAGAAAGATGATGAATCGTCGTGGCATTCTCTCTGATCGTTTTAGGGAAATAATAAAACACTGCGAATGGGAATCCAAATCTTGATCATTGCATCACATTGCTTCATATAGATGGCCTCATCCTACAGCCCCGGAAGTGCGGAGAGTGACAAAATTTTCGTTTCCTATTCGTCGTACACATTTGTCGAAGAAAAACAGTGACACCCGAATGGAACAGACGGAAGGTTCTATCAGCCGAGGACGTTCATCAGGAATGATACTGGTAATTACGTCGGCTTAAGTATATTGAATATTGCCCTTTATCGTAAGACAGTTATGCAACACAGTCAGGTTCATCGTAACAAAATTTTGGCTTACTAGTTTTGTTCGTAGGTTTTAAGTCTGTGTTTCATATCTTACTCCATTCCTTGTAACGTGGTACTTTTTGATAGGTCGCTAAATCTGAAATGGTTCATTTGAAACATTATTGTTTTGTCTTATATGAGGTAGGAGATTTAATTTGGATCGTTAAGGTAAATACAATTTAATTTGCATTGGGGAGTAGAGTTCAGAAGTATGACGACTCCTGCCGGCCGCTGTGGCCGAGCGGTTATAGGCGCTTCAGTCTGGAACTGCATTGCTGCTACGGTCACAGGTTCGAATCCTGCCTTGGGCATGGATGTATGTTATGTCCTTAGGTTAGTTAGGTATAAGTAGTTGTAAGTCTAGCGGAATGATGACGTCAGATGTGAACTGCCATAGTGCTTAGAGCCATTTGAACCATTTTGAAGACGATTCAAAGTAAAATAGGAGATCGCGGACTGGGGCAGAGGAACGAAAGGGGCAGCGGCATAGCAGACTTCTGTGCAAAGCACAATTTAATCATTGGTAGTACTGCGTTTAAGAACTACGAAACACGTAGGAGATTTCGACCCAAGTTACTAAACTGAAAAACATTTCCTGTAATAGATGTCTGATAATATTTTGTTGGTGACAATTCATATTAAAACGCAGAAAGACATGGGATCTAGATAAATTGAAATAACCAGAGGTTGTTAACAGCTTCAGAAAGAGAAAATTGAGCAACAGTTAACTCAAACTGAGGGAAAGAATAGAAAAGAAAACGAATGGCTAGCTCTAAGAGGTGAAATATTGAAGAGAAGAGAGAATCAAGTAAGAAAACAGACAGAACCGAATAGAAATCCTTGGCTAGGACATGAGATTTGAATTTGAGTCATGAAAGCAGAAAATATAAAAATAATGCAAATGAAGTAGGCGAAATCGAATAGTTACATGTAAAAAAAGGATTGTTAGAAAGAGCAAAATTGCAAAGCAGGCGGGTAGAGAGAGATACCATCCATATGAAAACGTCGGAGAAAATGGAAGCACATTAATGAATATCAAGAACTTAGTAGTATTAAGAAAAGAAGGAAACATGTAAGGAATAAAGAGGAAATCCAATACGAAGGATGCCATCTTGAAGACACTTTATAAGAACAGGAAGTGGGTGTGACTGAAGACGAGAAGAGAGAAGAATTCGACAGTGCTCTGAAATCAAACCAAAGGCCTTAGAATTGTTGACATCCTTAGGAGTGCCAGAGACAAAACTATTCCACCTAGTTTGAAAGATATAAGGTAAGCGAAATTTTCCTAATATTCAGTAAGAGAGCAATAATTAAAGTTCCAGAGATGACAAGAGCCGACACTTGTGAATATTAGCGAACCACCATTTTAAAAAGTCATTGTTGCAAAATACGAACACCGTTCACACCGTTCATTTAAACAAGGAAGGAAAAGTCGCAGAAGTCGACCTCAAAGAAGATTTTTGGTTTTCGGCCAGATGTAGGAACATGGAACAGTACTGACCCTCCGAGTTATGCTTGAAAATAAGCCTGAAGAAAGGCAAACATTCGACAATGTTTACTGAGCGCATCCTTTGACTATAAATGAAAAGCACTATATCTAGCATGTTCCGCGATATTATTTTATTAACGCTTTTTGGCTTCCAAGGCCATTACCAGACCTTAACCATCGTCGTCGAAGAGGGTACAACATTCGTGAACAACAATGAAAAAGATGCTACACATCGGGAGTGAGGTAAAAAAATAGAGTAAACGTCTTCCTTGGCAGTACAGTAGTAACGTAATTTAAAATTTTAGAGTTCAAAGGTAAGTAAATCTAAAGGGGGAAAAGCAGGAAAAAATTAAGTTTCAACATCGACAGAACAGTATCGATGTTGTGTGAACGTGAGTCGGAAAGCAGAAGGACCACATTAGCAAAGAGCTACACTCAAAGGAAGTAGTGACTTGCGAAGGCGTACTGAAAAATAATGCCTTCCAATTTTTTTATGTGAACACTCGTAAGGTTTTGTAAATAAGACAAACGTTATTAACATTCTACATCTTTATTCGGCATATCTACAAATTTGCAGCCCTTGGCCGCTACAGAGATTCGAATTGTAGCTTGTAACATGGCAGCGTGTAAAGAAACTATGGGGGTGCGTGAGAGACATCATGATGTAATTGAGTTTCAAATTTGAACAGTTCGTGCACAGATGTAGCACCGTCTCCATCAACATGACTACACCAGATACACGACCGCTGCAACATCTGCAGTAATCCGACGTCTTGGATTCATTGTCATCAGTCATCCTGCGTACAGTCCCACCTTGGCCCCAGCAGATAAAGTTTATTTTCTTAAAAAAAAAAGAGAACATCAAAGAGTTTTCACATAAAAATTCGGAGGCATTACTTCACGGCACCCCCTGTTACCCTAATAGCCTACATAACAATTTAAATAAACATTCACAAGAAGATGAAATTAATAAGATGTGAACTGAAGAACAGCTTAAAGAGGTATTATATATTATTATATATGGAAGCAGATGCAGATAAAGAGTAAAAGACAGAATTGGCAATTGTAATGATGTGCCGGAAACGACTGGCATGGAAAGTGGCAGTGGATTGAGTTTGTTTGAATCCTTAACAAGTCTTACACACATTTAGCGACAGAACACAAGAGATCCGGAATACAAGATGATTACAAGCAAATAATCCAGTGCTCAGTCTACAAAATACTGACTTTTTATATAAATCAAAGCTACATACGGTAAAACCATCAGTCTCTCAGAATATATTTAATTTTATCATACGATGGCACAAAATGTTTACCATAAATAATAGAGAAACTTTAAAAGAAGGACAAAAGAAATGCTTGTGAGATGTATAAGTCTTAAAGTTTACACAGAAATAATAAACAATCACTTGAAAGTAATAACGGAAGCATGTTTGGGAAAAGAACAAAATGGGATGAGGAAACGACGCATTTGTAGCAATAATAATTTCAGCGTCAAGAGCATCTAAGAAAAACGACGAAAAGTCAATTTAGAAACACACGTTGCTTTTATTGGCTTCTAAAACGCCTTTGACTGAGTTATTAGAAGTAGATTATGGACAATAGTGAATAAGCGAGGATACCCCCTGCATCTTGTACAGCTAATCAAAAGCGTATATGTTACACAAAATAATCATAAATACCGGCACTTCCAAAACAAACAGATAATAATAAATCAAGCTGTGAGCAAGCCTGTAGCGCGTTGCCGACACATTCTTAACATTTATATTGAAGACCTCATAAGAAACAGGAAGTCCATCAAGGCATACAGCTGAAAAAAAACTATCATACAAATGTTATACAGGTGATGTGACTGTATTACCATAGACAGAGGTAGACTTACTATAATCTGTGTGTAAGTTAGATGACTTGGAAAAATAAAAAAGTGTCTACCACTAAAATGTAAGTTATGGACTGCTACGGAAAATTCCCAGTTCGATCTAAGATTGTTATCGACAACAAGGTACTAGAGCAAGTCAGCAGTTTTAGTTATTTAAGCCATGACGTAAGGCTGGACATAGACAATGACACAGAAAAAAGCAACAAATTTCAACACTTATTCGGAACTGTAAACAAAACTTTTAAAAAATGAAGTTCGAAAACCAAAGAAAATGAAGACTGTGTGAAACAATAGCTTTTGCTACTTCATGGGAGTAAATCTCGGATGGAGTGAAAAAGATACAAAAATGGCATACAAGCAATATTTTGTAAGCACTGTCTAAGTTTCACAAGGATAGGCGACATAATAAATAATAACATTCGGGCACAATGGTGAATTTATAATTTAAATGTGAAGATTGAAGAATACAGGAGGAATGGAGACAATGCCACACGCGGATGGATGATGGCAGAAATCCAGTCGTTGACAATAAGTACAAGCCCTCAGAAAGAAATGCAGGACAGCCGATAAAGAAATGGAGCTACTTATGCGAAGTCGGAACAGGCATAATGCTTAAGCCTTAAAGTACAGGAGGAGGAAAAGAAGAAGGACTATTAAAGATGACGCCAATAACCACAATAACGAAATATTAACCCTCAATACAACACCCCAAAATCAAGCCCATCAAAAGCTATCACCCTAAACTAAAACAATTAATTTACAAGAGAACAAAGCATAATTAATGGAACATACCCGCAGCTGACCACAGCCCTCAACAAATGAAAACGTAATTCTATCAGAACCAGCACTAAAACAGATCGGAATGTCATAGAGCACAAATAGCAATAAAACACATGTAACTCTTCAGGCTTTCCCGGCGATCTAATGACATCTTGGGTTGTCGGGTGTTCTGCCGGATATCCGCGGCGTACTTGCACGATATTTCGGTCACGTAGCTCGTAACCTTCATCAGGGGCGACCTGAGACTGCTCCTCGAGTGTTTTTTTTTTTTTTCAGTATTCATGCCTATGGCCTTCCCCCTCCACCAACGGCTGCAGGCGCTTCCTCTGTGGTCCGCACCCATTCCCGGCGACCTGATGGAGCGTTGCTGTTCCGTTTTCCGTCCGCTGCGGTTCTAGGTGTTCCCTCTGCGGTTCGCGCCCACCAAACCCGCTCCTGGGGGTTTCATCTACGGTCTGGGGTACCAAGCGTTCCCCCTGAGGTCCGCGAGGGAAAAGGGAACACCCAGAAGTGGGACTGGTGGGCGCGGACCGCAGAGGGGACATCCAGACCCGCAGCGGACGAAAAACGGAGCGGCAACGCTCCAACAGGTCGCGGTGAGCGGGCGCGGACCGCAGGGGGAACGCCTGGTACCCCAGACCGTAGATGAAACCCTCAGAAGCGTGTTTGGTGGGCGCGGACCGCAGAGGGAACACCTAGAACCGCAGCGGACGGAAAACGGAGCAGCAACGCTCCAACAGGTCGCAGGAAATGGGCGCGGACCACAGAGGAAGCACCTGCACCCATTGGTGGAGGGGGAAGGCCATAGGCATAAATACTGGACCAGGTCCACTCGAGGAGCAGTCTCAGGTCGCACCTGATGAAGGTTACGAGCTACGTGACCGAAATATCGTGCAAGTACGACGCTGATATCCGGCAGAACATCCGACAACCCAAGATGTCAATAAAACACATATTTTTCAGGGCTTAGCACAACAGACTTTACAGCAGCCTCGCCGTAGTGGCAGTGTGATGTCTTGTACAATTTAAACTGGCCAAGGCAGACCCTGTTGTCTGCATGGAATCGTTTACAGTGCCACACAAACTTCTTCAGCCATCATAGCCGAACACAAACACAAAGCGGCTAATAACTTGTAAACTGGCAGCACAACATTTCTTGTATCCACTAAGCCAAAGGCCGTCCGCACGTCCAGGCAGCAGCCGACGCAGGATGTTGACAGCTACCGCAAACCCATCAGGCTGCTTGCGCTGTTTTGCTGCACGGACTTCTGCTCCACCTCGTCCAGTTGGCTGCCCTCTTAAGGTGGGATTCCTATGCAGCATCAGGTACAGATTACGTAAGTTACCACAAACTACATGTTTTATTTTAAATCTAGCATTAGCGTGTGAAGCGGTGTGGTGGCCGTTACAGCCTGTGAAACGAAGGCATGAACATCTTCCTTACATAGTCCACCACAGCACACATACTTTCTGCTTCGCACCTTGCATCTATGACAGTAAAATTGAGACACATATTTCCGATATGTTTAAACTGTCTCATGAAAATACCTTGTGCGAATTGTAGGCAGTTCTCTAAAAACACCAGAAATTGGTTCATTAATCACTTCGCGGGAATAAACGGACTAATTGACAGCACAACTCAACAGCAACTTAAAAATGGCTATTACACTGCTGTAGGGTCTACGCTATGTTGTTATTATTAATATTAGTGGCAATCACCAGATACAAAGTATTGGCAGTGGGGAGTCTTCCAATTTTTACCATTTCATAACTAGGGCGTCCAGCAACCAAGTGAATTTCAGATAAGAATAGCGCAGGAGTTTTAGCGGCTTGTTTAATCATTCGATAATTAAAGGTTGTTGGAAATAATCGATACCAAACGTCTCATTAGATCGAGACTTCATAAAACACCTACAAAAACTAAATATAACATATCTTCCATGATTTTAAAAACAAAAGTATTCAGAGAAAATTATATGTCATTCCAAAATTTAATTAGCGCTGTTGTTGATGACGGTGGGTGGAGATGGGGGCAGGGGTTACTAAATTAATATCTGTTTACACTCGGGAGTAATGGTCTAAGATGGGTTGTTTTTTAGTGTCTGTAACGAAAGGATTAGTGACAGCGATTTTTTGATTCATCTGATACCAGAAGAAGTTGAAGAAATTCAACTTTTGGGGAGAAATGCTGAACCACGAGTGATTTGTCGAACAGGAACTAAGGAAGGTTGTTCGGAACATCTCATCAGTCGGCACTTGCTAACGCATTACCGGAAACGTCAGGAATATTTCTGGTTGAACTCGGAGGAATTCTACTATGTTCTCGATCTCATGAAAGAAGGCATCAATAAGGACAAGGAAAACATTTGCGAACTTAGGTTTATTGTATTTTACCGTTACAAATATTATATCTTTACCGTCTCTCTTGCTGTGATTAACGCGAACTACAGATTAATTTTCACTGATATTGGGTCATTCGGGAGGGAAGGGGACAGTGTAATTTTTGACAAAAGTAATATCGGAGTCTTTTTTGTAAATGGTAAGATGTTTAGTCCACCTACTAAACTGCCAAATTCCGACATAGTCGTGCTACAGGCGATGAGATGTTTCGATTAAATCTACTCACCTTTCTCTAAACGAAGTGCGAGTACCAATAGAAAAACTGTTTTTAATTAACGTCTTTCTAGAGCTCACAGAGTTTCTGAAGATGCCTCGCTGTTTTAAGTCAAAAATTTCTCATATTTCATTCGCCGGACAGTCTAAAATCAAAAACGACTGATAAATTGATCACAGTTGCTTGCTGTTTACACGATTTTCTCAGAGGTACATTCTTGGAGAAAAATAACGAGCCTCTTTATGAAATAAACAGAAATAAATAACTGAGTACTAAGACTCTTGGACCATTAGCAAGGACTGGCGGTTATTCATATGCTGATTAATTTTTTGTGAGATCATATACAGAATACTTCAGCAGATGTGCAGGTGAAGGGATAACACTCCAGTAGAGTAATCAAGCAGTAGACTTTGGGCTTCGTAGCATTGCTGAACATTTTAACACATGTACATACATTCTTATAAATTCAACGAAATACCTAGGTACTACAATTACGAACAACTTAAATTGGAAGAAACACAAAGAAAATGTTGTGGGGAAGAAAGAGAACGAATATAGTGAAATGTAGTAGAAATAAATAAGGCGGTACCGAAGGATTTACGTTTCAAAGTGAGGAATCAAAGGCAATAGACAAGCTTTTTTTGAAGTATAATAATAAGGAATTATTCAGGCAGAAGAAATAATGACTTCGAAGTTTCATGATGACATCGTAATTCTGTCACGGAAACCAAATGACTTGGAAGAGCAGTTAAACGGATTGGACAGTGGATATAACATGAACATCAACAGAAGCAAGGAAACGATAATGGAATGTAGTCGAATTAAATCATGTGATGCTAAGGGAATTAGATTAGGAAACGAGACACTTAGAGTTGTAGATGAGTTTTGATACTTGGACAGCAAAATAACTGATGATGACCGAAATACAGAGGATATAAAATGTAGACTGGCAATGGCAAGAAAAACGTTCTGTAGATGAGAAATTTGATAACATTGAATATGGATTTAAGTGTTTCGAAGTGTTTTCTGAGGGTATTTGCCTGAAGCGTAGCCATGTACGAGGTGATGGAAGTGTGTGGAGGTGAAAATCGTTGAGGGAGACCCAGACATAAATACAGTACGCATATCCAGAAGGGTGTAGGCTGCGGTAGTTATTTGGATATCTAGAGGCTTGCACAGGTTAGAGTAGCGTGGACAGTTACGCGAAACCAGTATTCGGACTGACGACGACAACGACAACAATAATAACCAAATGTGACAGAAGTAGAGAGCATGTAAGACGCACGCCGGCAACGACAAGGGAATTATTTCTGAAATAAGTAATCTGTTAAAAACGAATGCATAAATTTAGGTGTCAGGAAGTCATTTTTGAAAGTGTTTTTCTGGAGTGTTTGGAAGCAAAGTGTGGACAAGAAACGCTTCCGAGATGCGTTTCTACCGAAGAATGCTGAAAGGAGATGATCGAATTGAAGACAGAAGCTGTTCATGGTGCTATAGGGTTCGGATGATTGGCCACATCCCGTAGCATGAAGAAATCGTGTATTTGGTTCTCGACGATAGTGTGAGAGAATGAAGTTGTAGAGGCAGAACAAAGCTTGTTTACACTGAGAATGTTGCAGTAACTGCGCAAAGGTAAGAGACATGCATAGGGTCAACTTACATGTAGAACTCCATGAAACGGCCCGTTGCCACGGTCCGCACGGCTCCCCCAGTCGGTGGTTCGAGCCCTCCCTTGGGCATGGGAGTGTGTGTTGTCCTTAGCGTAAGTTAGTTTAAGTAGTGTTTAAGCCTAGGGACCGATGACCTCAGCAGTTTGGTCCTATAGGAACTTACCACCAACTCCATGAAACCAGCTTTCGTACAGAATACTACGATAACAACAGACCCTTTCTCCCGATAATCGTTTACAAGAGTTAGATCACAATGAATTCATCTGAGGTGTTTTAAAAATACCCCAATTTTTGTAAATGTCAGACATGGAATGAATTTATGAGACTGTGCTACTAAAAATTAATTATTAAAATCGATGACGAAGTTTTGCTCAGATTCCATTTTCTTTCCCCTGTGAAAGAAAAGTTATGCACAGATTCTGCGGTAGGAATTTTCGAAGCGGTGACTGCGGTAATTTCAAACCCTGAGGCATCCGCAGTTTTCGGGGACTGCATAACGGCTATACGTCAATGACACGCCGTATCGCGTGAGAGGCGTCACTAAACTTCGCCAAGGACTGCATTAGTGAATGAAACTCGGTCATCTCGTGATACGCGACACTGAAACCTAAATGGCTGTCTGGTGTTGTTTCAGTTAGGGCGCCTGCAAAATGAACAGCTGCCCTAAGGGAAGCAGCAAACTGCGTTCGGCGCGCTAACATTTTATCGTTGCCATGCATCGCCCACTATTGTCATCGTCACGCGAGACAGAACCACGCCATGCGGATATACGACGACTGCAGCGATGGGGCGTAGCACAACTCTGCTCGAACGTTTCCCTTCTCGGGCAGAAACATTTTCTGGATCACATCGGCGCACTAAATATGCCTTCGTAAATAAGGTGGTGGCAGGAAATTCAAGTGGGTTCTCATTATTGATAGCATCAGCCGCGTAAAAGTTAATTGCACAAACGAACTTGAATTTTTGCCTTTAAAACGTTAGACTGGACTACGCACTGCGTGTGTTACAGCCGAAACAGAAACGAAATCCAAAAGATCTCAAGAACCTCGCTCTCTACCTGAACGAATATTACCCATCAAACACCACTTCGAGATGATGAGCTTTTACGTGCACGATCTCAAACTACTGTTAATCTGATATATTAATTTCAGCTATTCGCCGAAGTTCCACGCTAGCTTTGCATCATAATAATTGGAGTCGTGCAACAAGAGATACCTGAGATTTTTTGGTATCATTTTGCTTTGATTTGCTTCATCAGTCTTCCGACTGGCATGATGGGGATCGAAATGAATTCTTTTCTTGTACCAACCAATATTATGTAGCCGTGGTCTAGGGGTAGCGTCCTCGATTATTATTTAAAACGTCCTTAGTCGCATGTTCGAAACACGCCACTGCTTAAACTTCGAATAAAAATTATCAGCAGTGCTGGCCTGGGACTTCCAGCATATTATTCCGAAATCAGATATTGAATTTCAAGGCTTCCTCAGGAGTAGATATAGACTCTGATCACAATTTATTCAGTCAACGGCCGTGTCAAATAGGGCAGAGGAGCAGACAGAGCTTCATGGCACACCCTTGTCTTTTTTGTGATGGGAAACTGCACCAAAGGCGGGAGAATCAGCAATGATCAACGGCATGAGGATGCAGAAGGAAATGGGAACCACTTCAATAAAGACAAATTATCGAAGAGGCCCGAGGGCTGTAACTTAAAAAGTGTCATGATGATCCCTCCATAGGCAAAAGATTCAGGAGCAGTCCCCCATCAGATCTCCCTGATGGAACTGCCAAGGGGGAGATCACCAAGGCAAAAAGATTGAATAACCGAGGAGTGGATAACGTTCCACGAGTCTGGGCGTGGAATTTCATTAGTTTGAACGTGGTAGAGAATCTAGAAAATCTGAAAGGGGAAATGCAAAGGCTGAGTCTACATATAATGGCAGTTAGTGAAGTGAAATGGGAGGAAAACAAGAATTTCTGGTCACACGATCATAGGGAAATATCAACGGCTACAAAACAGATCATTACAGGATTATGATCGGTTCGCAATAGGAAGTTAGAGCAGAGAGTGAGTCACTGTGAACGGTTCAGTGATACGGTTGTTCTCATCAGAATCGACAGCAGACCAATACCGACAGAAATAGTTCATGTATACAAGACGATGTCACAAGCAGGGGATGAGGAGATAGAGAAAGTACATAAGGATATTGAACGGGTAATTCTATAAGTAAAGGGAAATGAAAGCGTAATAGTGTTTGGGGATAGGAATGCGGTTGTAATGGAGACAGTAGAAGAAAGGGTTATGGGAGATATTTAGCTTGGTGGTACAAACGAGGGAGGGGAAAGACTGAGTTCTACAGTAAATATTAGTTGATAATACCGAATACTCTGTTCAAGAATCACCAGAGAAGAAGGTATACTTGGAAACGACCGGGAGGTACAGGAACGTTTCAGGTAGGTCACACCATTGTCAGGCAAGGATTCCCGAATCAGATATTGGAATGTAAGGCTTACCCAGGAGTAGATATAGACTCTGATCACAATTTAGTAATAATGAAGAGCAGGGTAAAATTTTGATACGCTAGTCACGAAGAATCAGCGCCCAAATAAGTAAGATACGGAGGTACTAAGGAATATAGAGAGATACGCTTGAAGTTCTCTGGAGCTGTAGACACTGCGATAAAGAATATCTTAATAGACACTATAGTTGAACAGGAATGGACATCACAGAAGTTGGAAAAGAAAAATCGGTACAAATAAGGTAACTCCGGAGAAACTATGGATAACAGATGGAACACTTCAGCTGGTTGACGAAAGAAGGAAGTACAAAAATGTTCCGGGAAATTCAGGAATAGAGAAATAAAAGCCACTTAGAAGAAAAGAAATAGTAAGTACAGGGGAGTTAATGCAAAATGGCTGCTTGAAAAATGTGAAGAAGTTGAAAAAGAAATGATTGTCTGATGACGTGATGGAAAAAGAAACAGGAGTCGACAGAGAAAACTCAAGGTCAGATAAGGCAGAAGGGATAGGTAACATTCTATCAGAGTAGAATGTATGCAACTGGCGATATACAGAGTTTTGAATTCATTCAACAAATAACTGAGGATGTCACGTGTAACTAATCTGAGATGAAAAGGTTGGCCTAGGCGAGGAATTCGTGGCGGGTTGCCAGTCACAAGACTGATGACTCAAAAGAAAAGCAACTGATTCATTTCCTAAGAGACCTGACAAGTCTGACATGCCGAAACTCCCCTGGTTTTTGTAATACAGGAAGAGTAAACCGAAAAATGCACACCGTCAAAATTTTAGCTGCTAATACACACTGTAAGTATTTTTTCAAAAACATGTTGAAATTTGTCAAAGTTTCTAGCTCTCAACGTCGCTGGAGAACTGTACACCCTGCCATAGCCCTTGAAAGGTAACCTGTTTGGACTACTTAATTGATTGAGATTGTTGGCAAAATTTGGTGTACTAACAACATTTATTTTTTCGAAGCAGACATAACTTATGCCGATCGATGTGTGGGGAAGAACAAATGGAAATAATGTAAAAGCCAAACATTCTAATAAAAAGGCAATTTATACATGAGAAATGTTTGTAGCCTCTTTAAACGGATTTGTAAACAAAATCCGAAAAGTTAGAGCGATCAAAGCCAAAGCATTTTATCCAGATAAGACTTTTTCAGTAACAAACGACGGCATAACCTCGCCATTGATCACGTGTGACCTCATTAAAACATTCATTTGAATTAGTCAGAGTTTTCTAGTTCTTTCCTTATAATGTGTACCTCTAGCTAATGACGACAATGGCATGTCGTTCGTTGTTACTTTTAGATAACAGCTTTATGAGATCAGGACCTAGAATCTTACAGTGGCAGCGACAGACAATTGCTACAGTGCCTTTCGCGGGTTTACATACCAATTTATTGTCGTAAATGACGCATTCCCACAGTGCCCCGGTAATCGTAATGAATTAGTGGATTTATTGTCATTGGACAATTTGCTTAACCAGATGGTCCTCTGGACACGTCAAAGCGGAATGAAGAAAAAAGAAAAAAAAAGAAAAAAGAAAACTGAGAGTGGGAACCGATGGCCGGATTCCTCAGTCAACGACCCTACAGAAACATTAGAGAAGCCTCACCCGTTTAACCCGTCGGGCTTGTTTCCCTCAGACAAATACCTAGTGGGTATAACTCGCAGGACAATCTGCACAACTTTTTCGTACAACAAGCAGTTAATATGGAGTAACATTGAGTACTTTTTTAGACCCGCCGAAGCTGTACACGAACCTGATACTGGCTTACAGTCGAAACCCACATCGATATGTACATAAATACTCAGCAAGGGATTGTGCAATACATGACAGAAGCTACAGCGCATCAGTGAGGCCGACCGCTGTGACCGAGCGATTGTAGGTGCTTCAGCCCGGAACCGCGCTGCTGCTACAGTGGCAGGTTCGAATCCTGCCTCGGTCATGGATGTGTGTGATGTCCTTAGATTAGTTAGGTTTAAGTAGTTCTAAGTTCTAGGGGACTGATGACCTCAGATGTTAAGTCACATAGTACGCAGAGCCATTTTTTGTATTTTAGGTTAGCCACGTTTAAGTAGTTCTAAATACAGGGGACTGATGACCTCAGATGTTAAGTCCCATAGTGCTTAGAGCCGTTTTGAGTATCAGTGAGTCAGCGGTGTTACTCCTGACCTGAGGGTATGGTAAATCATGGGATATGAATGCAGGTCACGAGAACTTTAGATGCACAACGATACGTCATGGACATCCTGCATCCTCATGTGGTACCATAACGTACGACCGTATCGCGATGCTATTTTTCAACAGGACAATGCTTATGCTCGTCCACACATGGCATGGGTTTCTAGGAGCTGTCTGTGCTACGTTGAGGTACTCTCGTGGCCATCAAGATCCCCAGATCTATTCCCGAAATAACGTGAGGGACTAGCTCACACGTCAACTCCATTCCAGAAATATTATCCAGAATATCAAGGATCAGGTGCGACAGTTGTGGGCCAGCGTGCTTCAAGACAGGTTGCAACGGCTTCGTGACACTCTTCCCATCAGAATCGGCGCATGCATCCAGGCCAGAGATGGTGCGACCTCATAGTTATAAGTGGGCTCACACTGCCCTGTAGACGTGTCTCTGTTTTGTAATTACTTAAATAACAACACATATCCTCTCAACGTGTGAAGCTTTATTTCATTTGCTCCTCTCCTTGTCGGTGCTTCAACTTCTTGTCAGGCAGTCAGTATCGGCTGCATCGGCAGTGTGTTTCTGAATTTGTTTCTGAATTCGTTCAGTGTCATGCTTATTTCATAACGACTCCAGTTACTGAAACAGTAGAAATGCTGGGACTAGTGTCTTGTTCACGATTACCTTTACAAATGGATTGCGTTTTTCCAGATCTCTTCCAATAAATCCATCTTCCATCCACCTTTCCCAATTACTACTGTATATTATTGTCCCATTTCAAATCACAACTCATTATAACTCTTAAATAGTAAGTGCTCAAGAAGTTGAACACAAACCTTATATACTATAGGGTTCTTTCTCTTTGGCTTAATCTCCATCCATATGTAAAGAGCGCTGTCATTGATGACACCATGTTGAATTCCTTGCCATCGTCCAGCGACGATACTGTACGCAACAGCATCGATAGAGAACAGTATTATAGTGCTGCTGAAACGTTTTATGTACAGCTAGCTCCCGACACACAGGTGCCCTTAGTTCAGCGATTTTAAAGAAAATAATAGGAAAAGGAGACTGAAGTAGACTAATTGGAATGAATATTTTCGATAAGAAAACAAATTTCAGGTTATGGAGGCGTAACTGACGAAAATGTCGACTGGCTAACTACCAATATCAGTGAACCCGAATTTGGACAATTATCACATATACAAAATGCTCAGAAAATGGGAAAGGATGATACTGGCGTTGCAGGTTGCGCTGAGAAACAATTGTTAAAAAAATTGGTAATTTCTGTCGTTTCCGAGTTATTAGTATTGACGTTAGCAAATGAGGCTGCTGCGTTCGCAAATTCAATTGTCACAAGAGACTGGTCAGCTTTCGACCCGGATTAGATCCTTACTACCATCCCATGTCCAATTTCTGTATCGCTATCCTGTTCGGTTTTTGGAAACCAAACGAAGAACACGTTGGCGACACTCCCTGTGGCGGGCCGCTTTAATTTGCCACAGCAACGACCTGTTTGGCTACCTCCAATGCTAATTAACTCGTGAACGGCCCAAAGTACCGAATTCTTTTTCTTAACAATCACTCCTCAGCACAATTTCCACTGGAACACCCTAACAAGCTTCCCGGACTGTTTCCGACCACTCTGTGTAGAGAAGGTCGTGAGTTTGGTACGCCGAGGCACTGAAGTGGATTGATCTCTTCCAAGAGTCTGCAGCACAACTACCATTTGAGTATTTCGATGTCTTTACTCTCCACAAAAAGAGAAGTGAATACAAAACAAAAACAGAAGAAAGCGAACGATTATTTCCGAAACTCAACATCATCAAGCTGTGGGAATTACAATGTGTTTAATGAGGAGACTTATAAAAGTAAGTTACAGATTGTTACGGTATGTTTAACTAAACAGGTGACACGTGTACAAGACACTATTTTGCAACAAAGTTATGAAGCCTCTGCAAACAAAGTTCGGAATGTTCTATTAAACATTCAGTTCCTCGCCGACACTTGGTCATGGAGCCATACGACAATCGCTGTGGGGAATGTCCTCACCGTCGGATGACGTGCGAATAATGTGTTTAGATTGTCTGGTCAATTGTGGTCGATATCGATAGTCCTGCTTTTCGACTAGCCCACGTCTGTGTGCGTTTCGTCAAAGTGTTGGGGCCATTTCACTACAGCTGGTTGTGACAATGCATTTGGTCCAAATACTGCCAGAATTCCACTAAAGGCGGAGGAATTTGTAATGAATAACGGCACTAGGATGCAGAAAGCAATGGAAACCACTTTATTAAAGACACATAATGTGCATCCACAGACCATGCGGCTGTAACTGAAAAAGAGTCATGAAGCAATGATCGAAGTAAAAAAAAGATTTAAGACTGGAATTAAAATTCAAGGTAAAAGGATATCACAGATAAAATTCACTGAATGACATTACTGTTCGCAGTGAAAGTGAAGGAGAATTACATGATCGGCGGAATGGAATGGACAATCTACTGAGAACAGAATATGGACTTAAAGTAAAAAAAACGAAAGTAATGAGAAGTAGCAGGAAAGAGAACAGCAAGAAACCTTACTTCAGGATCGCTGGTCACGAAGATGATGAAATTAAGGAATTCTGTTACCTAGGCAGCAAAATAACTAACGACAGACGGAGCAAGGAGGAAAAACTAGCACTGGCAAAAAGAGCTTTCCTGGCCAAGAGGAGTCTGCTAATATCAAACATATGTATTAACCAGAGGAAGAAATTTCTGAGGACGTTAAGTTTGCAGCACAGCGTTGTATGGTGGCGAAATCGAAGCGTTTGGGATATGGTGCTAGAGACGAAAGTTGAAAATTAGGTGGACTGATAAGATAAGGAATGAGGTGATTCTCCGCAGAGTAAAGGATATATAGAAAACACTGACAAGGTGATGGGAGAGGTTGCTAGAACATCTGTTAAAACATCAGGGAATAACTTCTATGTTACTAGAAGGAGCCGTAGAGGGAAAAATCTGTAAAGGAGAAAGAAAATTTGAGTACATCCAGGAAATAATTGAGGACGTAGGTTGCTAGTGTTACTCTGAAACGGAGAATTTGACTCATGAGAGGAATTTGTGGCGGGCTACATCAGACCAGTCAGAACACTGATGACTCGGAAAAAAATCCGTACTGCAGTAGAAGTGTGTCTGCAGGGAACCCACAACTATCTTTACAGTGCGTCACTCTCTCTCTCTCTCTCTCTCTCTCTCTCGCAATGGTCTTCGCGTGGAACATCTGTAACTTACTCTGCAAAGTGCCCACGTAATTGTAATTTTGTAAATACAGTAAGCTGTCAGTTTCTGGTGTAATAAGAAACGTAGTGGACTTTCAAATGTGGTTTGGAGTACTTTGAATCTCCGGTTCCTATTAAGCTTCCCTGTCCCAGACCGGTAACTGTGTGACTAAAATCTGTGACTGCCCGCTAGATGAGGAAAAGAAGAATGCATACTTGTTATTGTGTCTGCTGCCATGAACCGTGAATGTTCAGCGCGCTGTAGCGTAGCCACACGCTACAGTGGAAGGACACACATCTCACACACATGCTTTGTGGGCGGCCCTCTTCCGGTTGGCCGCAGCTCTGCGACCAGTTGCGGCCGCTTGTTAGGGGCGAGAGGGAGGGCCGCAGGGAGAGAGCTTTTTGTTGGTGAAGCGGTCGCCTGGGAAGGCCACCACGTTGATGGTTAGGTTTTAATTAGTGGAACAACGGGCCCTTCGGCCGAGTGCGCGCCGCCTCATAAAACACTGTTTCGCTCACGAGTCCTTTCACGGTCGCCACCGCTGGCGCCGTGCTCGGCTGCTCCTCGATTCGAGAGAGCGGGATCTGACGCACGGCAAGTGGGCGGCTCAATAACAGGAGGCGCTGCTCCACCCTGTGCTGTGAGGGCTGCACGCACAACAGGCCTCTGGAACCGGGGGCTCGAAATATATTCCGTACAAGCGATGTCAAAGCGGTAACGATAAGCTTCTGTGTATTGTAGACGATGTTTGAATGAGAAAAATTGTAAGTGGGAAGTCTTCACCGAAATTTTCAATCAACATTCCTACAGAAGTCTTAGCCCACTGAGCTTTCTTTCTCTTGAATTAAGAATTGGGAGGAAGAATACGTTAAATGCAGAACATCTCCGATTGAAGTCAGTGGTTCGTGTCTATCTCACATACTGCAAGGTGAGAGATCAGTACATATGCAACTTGTAATTTTCCTTTTTTTCTTGTATCATAACCCAAAATAAAAATACCTATCCTTTCAATTTGTAATGTGTTACTTCAAACAGAGATTTTAATCTATGTTTTCTTTTATGATATGGTTATAATGCCAGGATAAATAAACCATTAAATAAAAATACTTTAAATGCAAACAGATTAGATAGCACTGCACAGTTACTGACACCGATTAAGACTACAAGTTGACTGTTACTATTCATTATTTTATTCCGCAATACTTTTCAGTGAATTAGTACGACTTGTATGTGTTGTGTTTTTAACATTGGGATAATCTGAGACACTGTCTAGTAGAAAATGGGAAACACTGAAAAAATCTATTAGTACTCACTTGTATGTTTGCGGAGTGCTTCGAAAGGTCGACCAAAGGTATGGATGTAAAGTAAAAGTACTACCAGTGGTCACAGACGCCTTTTTCTCTAGTGTTCTATTTCTTGCTGAATGTAAATACGTGAGCATAGATGACGTCATTGTTGCGACACACTTAGAAGCCTAGAGGGTACCTTGATGCACAAATCGAGGTTAGCAGCCAGTGTCCAGAAACGTCATTCGTCGACTCTACACAGCGTCGAAATTACAGGTTCAGTCGCATGCCACTGGGCCATCCCTTCGTCAAAAAATGTGATTCTGTACGCTGTCTGATTGTAGACAGAAAATTTCGCAATGTTGTTGAAACCCCTGGGCTAGCAGGACAGAGTGGATGCGTTATATTTGTGTAAAGGGGCCAAAATAAGTTACTGACAGTTGCACTTAACATATAAACTTTATTTCTTAAAACACACAATTACACAAGTAAGAATCAAAACTCTCAGTGTTTTAACGAAAGACCTCCTTTGATTTAATTTAGATCGGCTGAAGGCCACATCGAAATTCCAAGGCACAAGGCCTAAGCAAGGAATTGAGGTACAGGAGTTCTTCTGGAGGTTTCACTTCTTTAGAAATTTTTTTTTATCTTCAACATAAATAGGCTGAAAGCCTTAGCTTAATGTAATTTAGGTGAGACAGGCAGCCAGACCAACAACCCCTTAATCGGAAGGCATCCCAACCGAAAGCCAGCCGATGAATCAACCAACAAGATCAGTTCTACCCCACACATTGTTGCTCGCGGGAATCTCCCAGAAAGCGGCAATCATGATCAAACGAAGAGATGTGATTGCAGTTGAGGCTTGATAGTAGGTTAAGTGAGCGCTCAACTTTAGTGTCCAGTATTGGTGGGCGACGAATCTCGTAACCCTCGCAAGAAGCGCCTCACAACTCCAACCTCGCATCCACGCCACCAACTGCTCCGGCCTCCCCACGCGCCACGGAGACTTCCTCGCTGCCCTCCCCCAACCGACCAACCACTTCACACACGGAAATAGTCCAAAGACCTAATAAACGTCGGCCGATGAGGCGACCACCAGTACGACCACCCAACGGCCGTTCCTGCTCCAGTCTCCTTCCGTCGGACAGTGCATATGTGTCGCCAGCGGTCGGCAAGTACTGTCTGTCAGCATCTCACTGGGGCTCCGTCGTCGACGCTGCTCCGCGCCCGGCTGCACTCCTGGTTCGTCTCCAACTGACTCCACACGACGACCACTCTGTCGCTCCAGAGATATCACTTATCACTTATCGAGAAGCGCTGCTGCTGCCACTCACCGGCAAGTAATGAAGAAGTTAGTGACGCCAGTAAATGGAATAAGAAAACGAGGCGGCAGTACCGTAAAAGAAGCTGACAAACAATAAATGGCATGAACACGAGCCGCGCACGACTCAGTTGTTTGTTTTGCAGTGTTTACCACCGATTGAGACGATAGCTAGTGGAGTAGATAAAGGTAGCTGCTGCGAAGACAAGCCTTGCCTCCTGCGAATACAACCGTCTTGTGTCTTGGTGGAGGACGGTTTTCGACACTCGTTTCCACTTGCAGTTAGCTTTTCTCCTATGTACCGGTAAACATTAGGGATTTTAGATGGTTCCAGGAGAAAACTAAATTGTGGATGGAAACCCGTGCGTGAAACCATCATCCGCCGAGGCAGCAGAGCATCCCATTCATAGGAGACAAGGCCCGTATGCGCAGCAGCTAGCTCCATCTTGTCCACCGGCGGTTGTGGCAATCAGTCGCGGTCACTGCGAGACGTTCCCCCTGCGGTCCATCAGTGTCACGTTAGCTGACGAAGGGGTGGTCTGGTGGCAGGCGCTGGCGCCTATGAATTCGGCGCTCTGTGACGTAATTGGATGACGTTTCCAGGCACTGTTTCCTATCCTCGATTTGTTCCTCAAGACAGCCTCTAAAATTCCTCAAAGCCTTTCGCAACGTTTGTGGGACACACTGTATGTGATGTAAAACAACAGAAAAAGGATCGTTTGAGCAAAAAAGGTAATTTTAGTTTACGTTTATATTTTAGTTCGTCTTATCAAGCAAAGCTATCAGTCTTGCACTAAAGCAGTATTGGGTTTTTGCCTTCTAGCACTAGACAGTGCCACAGATTGTCTAAATTTGTAAAGACAACACACAAATCACGTATTGATTCACATAATTCACCTCATGATGGAGGTTTAAACCTATCAAACGCGTAATGGAAATAACATAAATTGTGACTGGCAACCGTAACCTTTTTATTTGAAACGAACAAATAAATATTAAAGAAATATTTTGCTTAATTTCTACGCTGAAGGAAACTGACGATTATTTTGAGCTCGTATTGTTACATATGGATTTTCGACATGGATGGGACAAGTTCTGCTTGTGTGACGCACCAGTTCAATAATTATTTTCGGTGGCCTGGTGACTGTTCTGTCAGAACAGTTTTCCCAGTTTGGATTATAAATTTTACAGCACCACCTCTTCTGCAGTTGGTTGTTTTATTTGGTTGAGAGATGGGTGCACAGCCTTAATGAAATTATTGGATGTAGTAATTCTGCATTTGGCTGTGAAAATATATTTTCACTTATTTCTGAGTAGGTTACAAAACCACTCCAATTGATCAACGAAATAAGGAAATACAAATATGTTTAGGAACAGAAAGATGTATATCAATATAACACACTTAGTTCTGGTATATAAGCGATTAGCAAGATAGCTGAAGGAAAGTGTAAATAAATCGTAAAGTAGGTGATCACCTGAAGCGCAGATTCAACATACAGAAAATTCAACATAATTTGGGTAATTTGGAAGCAAAAGCGCCAAAATTAAAAGTGGAAACGCTATTTCACTATTAAACGTAAAGAAGAAAGCGGTCAGTTGGAACGAGCGTTACAGATGAAAAACGCGTTCATTTCAACGACATATGGAATTCAGTATTAATGTCAGTGTTTGATAGAAATTAGGAAGACTTTCAATCAAACAGGACAGAAGCGATAGGTAACATTCTTCAAGGATTTCCAAAAACTGTAGACCGAGTGGAAACCGAACATTTGAGTTAAGGTCTAGAGTCTATAAGGCTGGAAACATACCATTCGATGTTAAAAAAGCCATCGACGCAGTCCGCTGTTTCTCCGTGCTGCTGACAACAATGGGACACCCTTGATAGCATAGCCGACCATATGGGTGGAGAGGTAACTACGGTGCCGGATAGCATGCAGCAGGTGATTGTTACAGCAGGCCAGTAAGGACCGAGGAAGAATTGGCTGTGAAAATTAACACATTATTTTACTTGTACATCGATGAGGGTTAGCGAGCATGCCCACACTCCATGTGGGATTAGCCAGGTGACTGTTAACCCTTTCAGATCTGAATTTTTTCCGGAGGAAGGAAATTTTTTCTTTATGTGGCTATTTTTAACGATTTTAGACGCAAGATTTGTACGAATACATTTAACCTTTTTTAAAACATATTTTGTGCACTTGGCTTCATTTTATGGACTAAAATAACTTATTACAAAATATTCTGTAGTGTAATAAATAGTAAAATGATCATTCAGTAATTACCACGCAGGATAGCAATAACAGTATTCAGTTATACAGTGGAACATCCGTGTGTTCAGGCGGTCACGAGGTGCTGCGCATGCTATATTGACTTGCTGATATTTTCATAGTGATAACCAACAGTTGGCAACACTTGCGCGTGATGAATCGGATGAACAATAAAAATTTTTACCACAATTTTCTATTGGCACAATAAAAGTTAATGCACACAGTTGTAGCCTGAGGGTCCGAACGGGTTAAGATGACAACCAGAGTCCAGCCACCTAGCTCTAATGTGTGGCACGACACCCCATTGCTTGAATCGCACCACAAACACCGGGCTCGATGACGACCTAGAATATTGCTACGGTATCCAGCTCTGCAATGAACGCCTGCGTCGCAGCGGCCGTTGGCATGCAGCGCAGTCGTGAGCACCACAAATGGCGGGATATGGCTGCCGTGCCCATGGTACGATTCACTGCCCTGCCCTGCCCTGCCCTGCTTGCTAATGTAGTGGGTCTGAGACGGCCCGCTGCGCTATGGCATTAAGTCCGGAATATGGACTTCATGCAGAGAGCGGGTACCATGATGAAGACCAGATCTCGTGGCTGCTGCTAAAGGCTGCACGTGGTCTTCTAACATATCCCGCACTTCCTAGTGTAAATGCTGGGCCGTGAATAAGACTGCTGCCAAAATGACGGATATTTATACAAGAGAGGAGCGTACCTTTTACGCCAACGTGGCGCTTCTAGTCATATTATCAGCAACACCACTAGACCCCGTTGATGTTAAAAATCCCTTGCCTGCACCCTAAGAACCGTACTTTACTGTTGCGCTGGCGGATTTCACTTTGTGAACTTGACCCGTCTCGCAATAGTTCAAAAGCTATTTTGCTACAATGAAATGACAACATCCTGGGCTGGCCAACTACCAGTGGCTCCTGCAGTACTTCACCACATATACCCACAGATTTTTAATGGCATTACAACAAGATTCGCAGATGACAATGGCAACGATACAAAATGAGCACTTATAACAGGACCTGTTCACAGGAATAAACAGTTTAGTGACTACAAGAAATGAGAGCTAACCAATGACGGTCGAAAATTTCGAGGAGCAGCAAAAAGTAGAGATAAAATTAGCATAAAAATTGAGGACCATGTAGCCGAGAAGTGGAGGCGACACTTTGTGGACGAAGCCAGAAGAATATGAGCATCAGAGCAGCACAGGCAAAGCGGGAATTATGCGCAGATAGAAGTTTCAGAGACTGTGTGTGCGCAATAATGGAACATGAACTGTGAGAAACCAGAAAATGAGATTGTCAAAGCATTTCAAATGTGATGTTACAGAAGTAACTTAAGAATTTAGTGAACTGAGAAGATGAAAGGTTCTCACTAAAATGTTTGAAGAAGAGGATACGTGGGAAACACTAACTACAAGGAAAAAGGAATGATAAATCTTGTATTATGAAGTCAAGGAATACCTTCTACGATATCAGTGGGAGCCATAATGGGCCTAATTTGCTGGAGATGACATAGATTAGATTATGTACGGCGAACGAGTTTGGAGGTTGGCTGTAAATGTTACTCTGAGGTAAAGATATCCAAAAAGGACAGGAATCCGTGCACATCAGAGCAATCAGAATAAGACTGATGAAAATTCTCCCAACACCTTCGGCATCCCAACACCCACCTTCCCTTCAAAACAAATCGTGTTAAGGTCATTTCACTTTGAAATTAATGGGTGAGGAAACTGCAACTTATAACAACCATCAGTGGCAAATATCCTGTTATATTATTAAAAATACTGTCAGAAGTTTCAAGTCTAAAGAGTATTAATCAAAGTCGCTTCTACATTCTATATTAATTTTCTAGCGTTCAGTTACGTAGCGGGATAGCCACACCAGACCCATGGACAGAGTGCTGTGACCTAGGTATTGATCTGTAGCAGTCGCTCCTCAAGTTCAGGATTTTTAGTGGCCGTGGAAGCTGAGCTGGTGAGGTGGTGGCATTGTGGATGTGGGATGTCGAGCTGGAGCTGTTGAGGATGGATCTCGAAAGCTCGTAGTCGTCAGTTAAACAGCGTTGTCTGGAAACATATTTATTGTTCGTATTTTCCAATATCGATTGCCTTCTCTTGCGCGATGAGTCTGCGGTTGTTGTCACAGGTCAGGATTCAACGGCAATGTCATACAGTTTGCCCGTCTGGGAGTCAGCAGACGAAAGGCTGCAGCAACTCAGAACGTGGCACGCCAAATGCCCTCGAAGATGGACGCATGCTTAGGCACATACTAGTGGCATATCATGGACGGCACGTGACATGAAGGCAGAAACCAAGCGCACAGCACTTACAGCACTTACTTATAGGGCGGAGGCAGCACACAGTTGCCTCACACAGCAGACAGAGGGCGATGGCTTGCAGTCACATGATATGGCCTTCACTCAAAGGAAGGCACAGTCTGTTTACATATTTTATCAGTCACAGATGCGACTGAACAGCAGTAGCAACTTGCAGTGGCTAGGTCCCACCAGAGCTTGCTGGTGTGTGTAGATGTGAAATCGTCATACTGGCGGCAGGTAGCACATCATGACTCACCAACCAAGTTACCCCGTAACTAGCAAGACTGTCATTCCGTAGCAATAAAAGATGTAGACGCGATGATCAAACACCAAAACCGATGGTTCTGAAACGAAAGTTTTTAAGGTAAACCTAATGTCATTGTTGCTGCTGCTGCGGCAGAGGTGTCAGCAATCCTCTCCTCAATGTGGTGTCCCAATTACCGTCAGCAGTCCATCAGTGGAAGAATGCTGTCCAGTGGCTGAGCTCAAAGGCTACATGTTACTAATCCTAACGCATGGATCACATATTATGTGTTGGGTGCTGTCGCACTGCGTCGTTCGCACACGTCGCTTACGGCTCGGTTCAGTGTGACAATGCGTTCTGAGTAGCTCCCTGACTTGTGCAATAATGGCCCTCTTTTTGTGCTGCTGATACCAATTCTGACCCACATTATGAGTTAGACTTCATTCTCTGCCGCCCCCACCAAGTAATAATTGTGAGTTTATATGTACACCTGGGAATTTCGTGTGCAGCACGACATATCACTGCTGGACGGTGTTCCTGCTGATACAGTAAATCAGTAGAACCCACAGCTTCTGTCCTCTGCTTATGCATGTCAACAGTTCGGGATGTTGACTAGCATTCACAAAGTTTCTACAGTTTGCCCAGATGTAGCGTGACAGAAGTCAGAATTATATTAAATGTAATCGCAGTTGAAAGCAAGGGCAACCGTCAGCTGTAGAATGGAACGACGACAATGCAAACTGGTGCCAGAGGAGGACACGAACCTGGATTTCCCGCTTATCACGAGTGGTCGCCTTACCATTTGGCTATCCCTGCATGACTCACAGCCAGACTCAAACTTCCATGCCAACCATGAGTCTACAGCCTGTACTTGTACATCCATTCTGTGTATTCCCTTAAAGGTGAGATAATTTGCTCGCCTGGTGTCGGCGGGTAAATACGATATTCCAGTGCATACAGATAAGTCATTGCATCTGTATACACTGTAAATGTTCATAGAACATTTTTTACATCATCGGAAATACAATTTTCGCCTTTGTTATGATGATTTCATAATGGATATTGACCCGAAACTAGTCACCGAACGAATAAAAAGTAAAACTTTGCAATTTGGACTCTTTTTTTCGTTCTTGACTAAGGAAGTTGCTGACCCAAGCTGCTCCAGCATGCTGGAAGCTCGTACGATATTGCAGCGCCTGTGTTATTCTGAATATACATAATGGATGTACGAGTGCAGGTTGTGCATGCATGGTTGACGACATAAGGAAGTTTTGGTCTGCCCATGAGTTAGGCACATAGCCAAATAATACGGCGACCGCTTGTGATAAGCAGGAAATCGGGCTTCGAGTCCTGGTCAAGCACAAATTTTCATTATCGTAATTCCATTCTGCGACTGACTGTTCTCCGTATTCGCAACTGCGGTTACAGTTAATGTATTTCATAACAGCTGTAGTTGCCGCAGTGCCTGTTCCTTTAGACATGCATGCATGTCCAAAGGAGCCTTGCATTCTAATTCGGACTAACACAATTACTGCAATATCGTACTGTTCAGACTGTTCAGACTTTTCAATGGTGACCAATAAAAGTGGCAACTTCCACAATATCAGTCTCGACCAGCTGCATTTAAACTAACCCACAGCCAGCCCATGGTGGTAAACCTACCTGCATACAGTCTGTGCCAGCCACAACCTTAGAGTATTCGCCTTGCCTACATCGCCGCCATGAAAGCTGCCACTGTGCTCTGCACCAATAACCACTGCCTGACTACTAAGACCTCCACAGTCAAAGCTCTGCTGCCGCCTAGACTGGACTGCCTGCCATTGTATCTGCCTCCACAGTCAGCCAGCTGCCCACTGCTGTTCTCCATTGCCTGTTGAGTTCGACTGTGGGTGATGCCGCGATCTGACAAAATGGATGTGATGCTGCTGGCTGCCTCATGTCTGTAGCGAGGCTGCGCGCTGCCTTGGCCGCTATTGCCAGCTCAGCCTTCTGCTTTCCGGGTGTGTCACCTCAGCGGCGTGTGTACACGTACACGCCACTAGTCGTAAGTCACTGCCAGAGGCTACGAGTGGGTATATTAGTAGTCGACACTTGACCACACCAAAGACGAGGCAGCACTCTGATGAATGTCTGTGTTGAATGAATTAATAAGGAACCGTTTGTTTCTTTCCAGCTGCCCACAACATCACTACCGCCTTCCAATCCATCAAAAAGACCCAGGATCCTTCTTATGGTGTCGAGGCCATCCTGAAACACAAAAATTTGTCTCCCATCATCACGTAGCGGTCGTTTTTACCCCAGAATTTCTACACTCAGACGTAACTGATAAGTGGTAGCTTATCACCAGTAAATGGAATGGTATTCATCGAAAGAAGTGAACACAAATACCAGTAATCCGATGCTCTTAAGCAGTTGTGATAATATAATGAAGTATTACAAATGAGGCAGGTATGTAGGTGAACCACTAACAATGCGTGACAGCACAAAATGAAAAATCCCTTTATTGGTTTGGTTATCAAGTAATGAAATGAAGAGTGTTCTGCCCATACATCCAGTTTCTCTGTAGGGTGGTGATCAGTAACGGTAATACGGTAGTGAGTAAAGCTCTCATATTGTTGCGGCTGTATCCTAAATAATGCACCAGTCGAAGCTCATTGCTTGTTGACGTGTAAAGCAGCAATTATGTATTTGTGGTTTAATAGCTGTTCCATGCTGACACACGTAGTTAAAGTAACAATTAATACCTTTCTAAGCTACTAAAGATGATATTAAATGACACTAATATACACAATTCTGGATGCCACATATGCAAGACCACAATCATCCACAAACGAATAACAATCATTTCTTTACTGATCACCTGCTTTAACTAAAAAATTCCATAAAATACCTTGTTAGTTCCGTAAATAAGAACCCTTGAGCTCCAGCTCTATTGAATTTAGCGTCAATAGAACGGTAAAATCTAAACCTCCATTATTACAATCTTATCTCTTTTCAAGTCATTTCGTTTAGAATAAAAATTTTTTACAATAAAATTCTCAAGCTTGATAAAGTGCCTCCACCATCATCGAGTGAAATTACTAACTGCATTCGTAAACCTAATGTAAAGACCCTTGGGCCGAAACACTCATTAAATGGTATTTTAGTTCTATTTTCTAGACAACTTTCAGTCACAGTCGTCGTCTCAAGGGCCCTGTGCTTTCTGTGGGGCATGTGCTCATGACAACGATCATGGAAAATTCAATCGTTCGACTATGTAGATGCTGCCTCATTCGCAGGGGAAAATATGCTCTGTAACACGCATCATTTTTTGGGGGTATCCTCGCAGTACACAAAGACTGTTACCAGTTTGGCCTCTTCCACAAATCCACAATGTGTTCCTTGTCTGTGGTAATTCGAAAGAGTCTGCAGTTCCTACGTTGCTGCCACTACTTCCTAGGGACAAGAGTTTTAAATGCTACAATTCACAGTGCAGGTAGTTACGGTAAAATCTTCTTCGCTCCGTGTAGGGTACCAACGTGGTTTAGACTCCTTTTTTGTGTACAATGTCTTAAAACTCTGGGAGGGGTAATTTTATTTTTTTTTTGGTCATCAGTCTACTGACTGGTTTGATGTGGCCCGCCACGAATTCCTTTCCTGTGCTAACCTCTTCATCTCAGAGTAGCACTTGCAACATCTTCAATTATTTGCTTGACGTATTCCAATCTCTGTCTTCCTCTACAGTTTTTGCCCTCTACAGCTCCCTCTAGTACCATGGAAGTCATTCCCTCATGTCTTAGCACATGTCCTATCATTCTGTCCCTTCTCCTTATCAGTTTTTTTCCACATATTCCTTTCCTCTCCGATTCTGCATAGGACCTCCTCATTCCTTACCTTATCAGTCCACCTAATTTTCAACATTCGTCTATAGCACCACATCTCAAATGCTTCGATTCTCTTCTGTTCCGGTTTTCCCACAGTCTATGTTTCACTACCATACAATGCTGTACTCCAGACCTACATCCTCAGAAATTTCTTCCTCAAATTAAGGCCGGTATTTGATATTAGTAGACTTCTCTTGGCCAGAAATGCCTTTTTTGCCATAGCGAGTCTGATTTTGATGTCCTCCTTGTTCCGTCCGTCATTGGTTATTTTACCGCCTAGGTAGCAGAATTCCTTAACTTCATTGACTCCGTGACCATCAATCCTGATTTTTTCTCGCTGTTCTCATTTCTACTACTTCTCATTACCTTCGTCTTTCTCCGATTTTCTCTCAAACCATACTGTGTACTCATTAGACTGTTCATTCCGTTCACTAGACCATTTAATTCTTCCTCACTTTCACTCAGGATAGCAATGTCATCAGCGAACCGTATCATTGACATCCTTTCACCTTGTATTTTAATTCCACTCCTGAACCTTTCTTTTATTTCCATCATTGCTTCCTCGATGCACAGATTGAAGAGTAGGGGCGAAAGGCTACAGCCTTGTCTTACACCCGTCTTAATACGAGCACTTCGTTCTTGATCGTCCACTCTTATTATTCCCTCTTGGTTGTTGTACATATTGTATATGACCCGTCTCTCCCTATAGCTTACCCCTACTTTTTTCAGAATCTCGAACAGCTTGCACCATTTTATATTGTCGAACGCTTTTTCCAGGTCGACAAATCCTATTAAAGTGTCTTGATTTTTCTTTAGCCTTGCTTCCATTATTAGCCTTAACGTCAGAATTGCCTCTCTCGTCCCTTTACTTTTCCTAAAGCCAAACTGATCGTCACCTAGCGCATTCTCAATTTTCTTTTCCATTCTTCTGTATATTATTCTTGTAAGCAGCTTCGATACATGAGCTGTTAAGCAGATTGTGCGATAATTCTCACACTTGTCAGCTCTTGCCGTCTTCAGAATTGTGTGGATGATGCTTTTCCGAAAGTCAGATGGTATATCGCCAGACTCATATATTCTACACACCAACGTGAATAGTCGTTTTGTTGCCACTTCCCCCAATGATTTTAGAAATTCTGATGGAATGTTATCAATCCTTCTGCCTTATTTGACCGTAAGTCCTCCAAAGCTCTTTTAAATTCCGATTCTAATACTGGATCCCCTATCTCTTCTAAATCGACTCCTGTTTCTTCTTCTATCACATCAGACAAATCTTCACCCTCATAGAGGCTTTCAATGTATTCTTTCCACCTATCTGCTCTCTCCTCTGCAATTAACAGTGGAATTCCCGTTGCACTCTTAATGTTACCACTGTTGCTTTTAATGTCACCAAAGGTTGTTTTGACTTTCCTGTATGCTGAGTCTCTCCTTCCGACAATCATATCTTTTTCGATGTCTTCATATTTTTCCTGCATCCATTTCGTCTTAGCTTCCCTGCACATCCCATTTATTTCATTCCTCAGCGACTTGTATATCTGTATTCCTGATTTTCCCGGAACATGTTTGTACTTCCTCCTTTCACCAATCAACTGAAGTATTTCTTCTGTTACCTATGGTTTCTTCGCAGCTACCTTCTTTGTACCTGTGTTTTCCTTCCCAACTTCTGTGATGGCCCTTTTTAGAGATGTCCATTCCTCTTCAACTGTATTGCCTACCGCGCTATTCCTTATTGCTGTATCTATAGCATTAGAGAACTTCAAACGTATCTCGTCATTCCTTAGTACTTCCGTATCCCACTTCTTTGCGTATTGATTGTTCCTGACTAATGTCTTGAATTTCAGCCTACTCTTCATCACTACTATATTGTGATCTGAGTCTATATCTGCTCCTGGGTACGCCTTACAATCCAGTATCTGATTTCGGAATCTCTGTCTGTCCATGATGTAATATAATTGAAATCTTCCCGTATCTCCCGGCCTTTTCCAAGTATACCACCTCCTCTTGTGATTCTTGAACAGGGTGATCGCTATTACTAGCTGAAACCTGTTACAGAACTCAATTACTCTTTCTCCTCTTTCATTCCTTGTCCCAAGCCCATATTCTCCTGTAACCTTTTCTTCTACTCCTTCCCCTACAACTGCATTACAGTCGCCCGTGACTATTAGATTTTCGTCCCCCTTTACATACTGCATTACCCTTTCAATATCCTCATACACTTTCTCTATCTGTTCATCTTCAGCTTGCGACGTCGGCATGTATACCTGAGCTATCGTTGTCGGTGTTGGTCTGCTGTCGATTCTGATTAGAATAACCCGGTCACTGAACTGTTCACAGTAACACACCCTCTGCCCTACCTTCCTATTCATAACGAATCCTACATCTTTAATAACATTTTCTGCTGCTGTTGATATTACCCGATACTCATCTGACCAGAAATCCTTTTCTTCCTTCCACTTCACTTCACTGACCCCTACTATATCTAGATTGAGCCTTTGCATTTCCCTTTTCAGATTTTCTGGTTTCCCTACCACGTTCAAGCTTCTGACATTCCACGCTCCGACTCGTAGAACGTTATCCTTTCGTTGATTATTCAATCTTTTTCTCATGGTAACCTCCCCCTTGGCAGTCCCCTCCCGGAGATCCAAATGGGGGACTATTCCGGAATCTTTTGCCAATGGAGAGATCATCATGACACTTCTTCAATTACAGGCCACATGTCCTGTGGATACACGTTACGTGTGTTTAAGGCAGTGGTTTCCATTGCTTTCTGCATCGTCGTTGATCATTGCTGATTCTTCCGCCTTTAGGGGCAATTTCCCACCCCTACGACAAGAGAGTGCCCTGAACCTCTATCCGCTCCTCCGCCCTCTTTGACAAGGCCGTTGGCAGAATGAGGCTGACTTCTTATGCCGGAAGTCTTCGGCCGCCAATGCTGATTATTTATCAAAATTTACGCAGTGGCGGGGATCGAACCCGGGACCGAAGACGTTTTGATTATGAATCAAAGACGCTACCCCTTCTTTTTTTCTTTTTTTTCTTTTTTTTCTTTTTTTATTTTTTATTTCGAGTTGACGCCACTTCGGCGACCTGCTCGTCGATGGGGATGAAATGATGATGATTAGGACAACACAACATCCAGTCCCTGAGCGGACAAAATCTCCGACCCAGCCGGGAATCGAACCCGGGCCCTTAGGATTGACAGTCTGTCACGCCGACAACTTTTTTTTTTTTTTTTTTTTTTTTTTTTTTTTAAGAGTGTTCAGTTATGAGTAGGTGGAGACAAGGCGGGCAGGGGTCGAAACCCGAGGCCTGGCCGCGATGTCTCCCCCCTCCCATCCCTGAATCACTCCCTCAAAGTAGCTTTTTGATTTATTTTTGTTTTTTTTATTTATATTTTTTTCACCAGGAAAAGGGTAAATGAAAAAAGATCTTTATTGGTACAAACTTAAATACAACAGAAATGCCATCCTACCGGCGAAAATAACACATGACAATATACTCGTACAAGGCGAGGAATTTTTTTTATGAACAAGGTGTAGGGAAAAAAAGAATAATAATTCTGATGTAATCTAAGAGGTGTGAAGCAATATACAGTGGAGTGAGAGAAAGACCAGTGTTGTCTGGGGTAGTGCATTAAAGAAAGGAGGCGCGTGTCCATGCGCCTACTCCACTGTGGGTTACAATGTAGAAAGTAGCGCGGGGAGTCTCAGATGTCAGCAGGGGGGGCGGGAGTGCTGTCGGCGTGTGGCACCATCCAACTGAGCGGGGGTGAAGTAAAGATCGCATGTAGGTAATTGGCGAAGAAGGCGCGGTAGCGCGGTCGCTGTTCGACTTCACTGTGGGGGGTTTGTAAGTACTGCCAGAAATCAAGGCGTGATTTGTCGCCACCATTATACATGTAGTTGATCGTCCATCCCTTGACCCATACAATCGCATGACTTTTGGAGGCGGGGAAATAAGTATTCTCAGGATGGATAAAAGTCCGTGGGTCAATCGAGTCCGGCGGAACGCGGAGGTAACTGGCAACGAACTGTCGGGCAAGTTTCCAGACGTCACTGGTGGCAGTACAAGTCAGTTGATGGACATCGTCATCCACGAGGTGGCAAATGAAACAAAGTGGAGAGTCCTGTAGTCCGATGGCGTGAAGGCGATGGTTTGTGGCGAATTTTTCATTTGGGACTTGGTACCATGTTGCCCGGACGTTGGAGGGAAGAAAAGGCTGGTGGATGTGACGCCAAACCGTTGGCCACCGCGTGGACGGATGTCTCAGTTCGATATTGTTGCTGGATATGGAACGAAGGAGTGGGGTGTAAAAATCTTTAGGTCGAGGAGAACGCGTGGTCGGTAAGTGTGTGTGAGCATAACTGAAGTCGACGATGAAATCAGAAATGTGCGTCAAATGGTGCTTGATGTGTCCGACTGGTACTGGTGGCGTTATGGTCGCGGGCACAAGAATTTCCAGCAAGCTGCGCGTAAGGGAGGTGCCCCCGTGCCACTGCTTGTGCATGGTGGACATGTACAAGGACGCCGCTCGGAGTCGCACATTGACAAGGCCGAGGCCTCCTGCTCGCGGGGGAAGGGTGAGCGTGTCGCAGCGGACCTTAAAGATCGTACCGGCCGTAAGGAAGTATCCGAGGGCAGCCTGGAGGCTGCGTCTAATAGTTGATGGCAGCGGGAGGAGCTGTGCGATGTGGACCATTCTGGCCGCCACATGTTGATTGAGGTATTGGACACGTTGTAAAGAATCGAGTCGTCGGAGAAGATTTTGTCGCACCGTCGTGCGGATAGTTTGGAGTTCACGCCGAAAATTGATGGCAGCGGAGCGGCGCACGGTGGAGGTGAAAATGATACCAAGATATCGTAGTTGTTGTACACACGGGAGAGGTGCTAGGTCTTCGTGTGAGAGGCCGCGTCCAATGGGCATCGCCGCGGATTTAGCCACATTCATGTTACTGCCCGCTGCAGTGCCGTACGTTGATATCAAATCAAGTACCGTGTGTGTTTCACTCCGTGAGCGGATCAAGAGGAGGAGGTCGTCCGCATACGCACGACATCGAAAACTGTGCTGTCGCAAAGTGAGACCAGAAAGGTGGCTCGTCAGACTCCCGATGTGTGGCTCCAGGCTTATGGCATACAGTAGGGTCGAAAGTGGGCAGCCTTGCCGCACGGAACGCCGGATCGCCACTGGTCCCGACACACGGCCGTTAACCTGAATCAGAGATTCGGCGGTGCCGTACAGGCGCCGGATCACGTCGATAAAGGCTGGTGGAAAACCCATGCGGTTCATCACTGAGAACAGAAAAGGATGCCGCAATTTGTCGAATGCGCTGTCAAAATCGATGGCAACCACTGCGGCGCGGAGTCTGCACGCCGCTGCCAGTGCAATTAAATCGCGACATTTTCCTGTGGCCGTTTGTATATTAACTGAGCCGCCCGGAGTTGTCTGTTCCGGGGATAGAATGCTAGGTAGGATCTTGCGGCATCGCGTTGCCAGTAGGCGTGTAAAAATTTTACAATCTGCGTTAAGCAGAGTCAGGGGACGGTAATGTGCTGTCGTCACACCTGGTGTCGGTTTGTGGATGGGTATAATAATTCCCGTGACGAAGGACGGCGGTACGGCGTTCCCCATCGTCAGCAGTTCATTAAACATCGTTGTCCACCGTGACGCCATTAGTGTGAAGAAAGCGCGATAAAATTCTATCGGCAATCCGTCGACACCAGGTGACTTATTCAGAGCACCTTTTTTGATTGCATCGTGGGTTTCGTCACGCGTAATGGGCTCCATCAGCTCGTCCGCTTCGTCGCTGGTGAGGGTGCGAGTTACGTGTGGTAACACAGACTCCTCAGCGTGGTTGTTGGTAGTCTCCTCCTGGTACATTGTGCGGTAGTGGTCGACAAAGGCACTAACGATTTCGGCCTGGCAAGTGACGTGCTGGCCGCGACAGGTGGTGATCTCGGTGATGAGTTGTCGTCGTCGATGTTTCCTATCGGAGGCGATATGATGCATGGTGGGATATTCTTGTTCCGCCGAATCTTGACGTCGGGTTCGCACCATAGCCCCCTGCAGTCTACGGCGTGTCAAAGTTACAATTTGCGCCTTAATCCTGCTGCGTTCCCTCTGGGTGTCGGGGGTGGGCGGTTGGGCGTCCAGGTCGCGGAGAACGGCGTAGAAATAGTCGGTAGTGTGCCGGCGCCACATAGCAACTTCCTTTCCATACTGAATCAAAGTACGTCGAATGGCAGGTTTGGCACATTCTAGCCACCAGCTCAAGGTCGTGCAGTATTTAGGTAAGCGACGTTCACAGGTGGCCCATGTCTCGGTAACACGTTGAAGACATTCGGGATCATGAAGATGGGAGGTGTTTAGCTTCCAGGGTGCACGACTACGCCAGACCACTTGCTTGGGGAAGAGAATGTTGCAGATGTAGGCACAGTGGTCCGAAAAGGCCAGGGGCCAAAGTTCTTCTGCACCTTGGACTGCAGGTGTGAGTTCCTGAGAGACGTAAATTCTATCAAGGCGGCTCGCGGAGTGACTCGTCTGGTAAGTATGTCCAGGCGCGTCGCCGTGCCGAACTTCCCAAGTGTCGCTGAGCAACAGATCTCGGACAACAAGACGCAGTTCTTGACAGGTGTTGTAGTGGGGCACTTGATCTTTAGGGTGCAAGACACAATTAAAATCGCCCCCAAGCAAGTAATGGTCGCAGCGTCCAAGAAACAAAGGAGCGATGTCTTCTGAATAGAAGAGTGCCCTGTCGCGTCTGCGGGTGGAGCCTGACGGAGCGTAAATGTTGACGATACGCGTCCCCATGACGGTGACGGCCATGCCTCTGGCAGATGGAAGGTATGTGATATCGGCCACTGGAATGCCTTCTCTGGCGTAGATGGCTACGCCGCGTCCCAGGTGGTCACCAGCAGAAGGATAAGTGTTATATCCCGCGACGTCTGGAAGTGTGGCCAGGTGTACTTCCTGTAGTAGTGCGATATCGACGTCCGACGCCCATATCATCTCTCGCAGCAGTTGAAGTTTCACGGGTGAGCTAATGGTGTTAGTGTTGATCGTCGCTATTCGGTAGGTTTGGAGCCGTACCCCGCCGTGGAGGGGAACTCCACCGGCGGAGGATGAAGAGGGACGAGGCAACGGTGAGTCGTGCCGTACGCCACCTGACGGCATTATCAGCGGCGTAACGATGCTTCCGTCTGGGGTAACTCTGTCCCCAGCGTGTTGTCCGGGTCCTCATCGACGTCCTCACTCCACACCATTGAAGGCGTTGTCGTTGTGATGGTCGTACGTTCCACTTCGGTCGTAGTGGCAGAGGACGTCTCGGCGGCAGTCGCATCTGTGGAGTCCATTGGTTCAGGAGCACCTGAGCGAGCCAGTAGAGTAGGCATCGACGTATCCACAGTCGGCGTCATGTGGTCGTCATTCGTATCGGCGTGTAGGTTCTCCGAGGCCTCTTCGGGTCGGACGGCCTCTGGAGCATCGGGGGGTGGTGATCCGTCTCGTTCCGAGACCGTACGACGCCTCCTCTTGCACCTCTTAGGTGAACGTTGTTTGCGGGTTCGTCCCTCCGTGTCGGAAGACGGGAGGGAGTCGCGTCGCTCTGAGAGGAAGGCCGTCGCGGGAACGTCCAGTGAAGGGGCGTCCATATGTTCAGGCGGGTGGGTGTCGGAAGTCGTCGCTGTTGGTAGTGACGCCGGAGTAGCGTCAGGCTTTGAGCGCGACGCGTCGGCCCCAGCGGTATCCGTGGCAGCTGGAAGGGTCACCGGTGCATGGGCCGATGGGCGGCGGCCGGTGGGAGGAGAAGAGAGCGCCGATGCGTAGGTGATCGGTAAAACCGTCGTCGGAGCCGGAGGTGCCACGGTAGTGGCTGGCAATTGGGTGATTCGTCGCTGAAGACACTCAGATCTGATGTGGCCTTCTTTGCCGCACCCGGAACAGGTCTTGGGTTGGCCGTCGTATATGACAACCGCGCAGCACCCGCTAATTTGCAGGTAAGATGGCACGTGGCGATGGAGGTCGATGGTGATCTGCCGTACACCGTTAAGAACAGGGTACGTTTGGAATTGCACCCAACGTTCGGCAGTGTGGCCATGTACAGTGCCATAGGGGCGGAAAGCCGCGATAACGTCTTCCGCTGGAAGCTCGAACGGGAGTTCGAAAACTCGTATGGTGCGCATTCCTAAGCCGGCATGGTCGACAGTGACCGCTCCGACATTGCCGTCGGCGTGGCAGAAGCGTAGTCCATGGTTGGTGTCACGAAGTATTCTTTCACATACCGCGTCATTGACGACTTTGACGTACACAGTACTGCTTAATATGGACAAATGGATGCCCAAGATGTCAAGCTGGGATCTTAGCAACGTCGCGTAGGAAGCGTTCCACTTCCAAGGCCTTTGGTCGTGCGTAGTCGTTGCAGAAGTTGAAACGTAAAGTTGATTTTCGAAAACGGTTGGCCATGATTCTAGTGCACGTAAGCGACACGTAAGGGACGGCCGCTGAAATGTAAACAACAGCGAGCGCGCGCGCTCCGCAGGCGGAAATAACAACACGTCAACACTGCACGGCGGCGAAAGCCGGACTGTACCTAGACCATGGTAGCTCATCGAGGGGTAATAGAATGGCTCAAGTCAGGTGTAGTGTCAGTTGCGTGAACTGGAATGAAGATGAGGGTTTTCGATCATACGAATGTAGGGGCATATCAGCAGCACAACGAGGTACAGAGGGAATATAAAAAAATATATTAGTACACATAGTGAGCTACTGGGAACAGTAAGGTGATAGAGATGTTCTCTTCAGTTTCCACTGAAAACCAACGCGGACAATGATACTTCAGCTACTGTATACTCGCCGACGTCGCTAGCAGAAGATGAAGAGATAGAGAAAGTGTATTAGGTTATTTAATGTCTAATTATGTATTTAAAAGGAAATGAAAATTTAATAATCATTGGGGAGTGGAACGCGATCATAGGGGAAGGAGCAAAAGAAAGGGTTAGAGGAGTATACGGACTTGGCCATAGGAATGTGAGAGGAGAAACACATTTGAGATCTGCAGTAAACTTCAGATGGTAACAGCGAATATTCTGCTCAAGAATCACAAGAGGAGGAAGTATACTTGGGAAAGGTCCGGAGTCACAGGAAGATTCCATCTGAACTTCATCATGGTGAGACAGAGATTCCGCAAACAGATAATGGCTTTTAAGGCGTACCAGGTGCAGATATGGACTATTATGAAGAGCGTACTGAAGTTTAAATGAATCATTCTGAAGAATCAATTGGTAGGAAGTGGGATACTGAAGTACAGAGGAATAGTGAGATGCGGTTGATTTTCACTAATAATGTGAACACTGCGATAAGGAATACCAGAGTTGTCAGTTCAGTTAAAGAGGAATGGACATCGGTAGAACGGGTAGTCACAGGTGTTGGACAGATATAAAAATTTATAAGAAAGGTAACTTAGAAGAAACCTTTGGCAACAGGTGAAACACTTTAACTGGTAGACGAAAGAAAGAGGTTCCAAAGTTCTGAGGAAAAGGAAGAAACACAACAGTACAAATCCAGTAGGAATGAGAAGGCAGCCATGGCGAAATTGCTGCGGGAAAGATGTGACTATATCGGGAAAAAAGTTAATTGGAAAACTGACTCAACATGTAGGAAAGTCAAAACAATTGAAAGCAAGTCTCGTAACATTAAGAGTGCATTGGGAATTTCGCTGTTGATCGGAGATGGGGAGCGAATAAGTGGAAAGGGTACAATAGGAGCTCTGTGATTGAGAGGATTTGTCTGGTACCGTGATGGAAAAGACGTCGGAGTCGGTATGGAAGAAATAGGGGATCTAGTATTAAAGCCATAATTTAAAAGAGCACTGGAGATTTGAGATAAGACAAGGCAGAATGGATGGATAACATTACATCGGAATTTTTGAAATCATTGAGGAAAGTGGTAATCGAACATCAAGCTGGAGAGTAGTCTCTGAGACTGGCGATGTACCATCAGATGTTCGAAAAAATATCACCAGTATTATCCCGAAGGTAACAAGGGGAGATAAGTGTGAGAACTACGGTATAATCAGCTTAACATCTCATGCATCTAAGCTGCTGACAAGAGTAACACACAGAAGAATGGAAAAGAAAACTGAGGATCTATTAGACGATAAGTTTGGCTTTAGGAAAGATGAAGGTACCGTAGAAGCGCTTCTGACGTTGCACTTGACGATGGAAGTAAGACTGACGAAAAATCAAGACACGCTCATATGATTTCTCGACCTAGAAAAAGCATTAGATGGTGTAGATTGGTGTAAGATGTTCGAAATTCGGGGAAAAAAGGGAATAACCTATAGGAAAAGGCGAATATTGCACATTATATACACGAACCAAGACAGAAGAGTAAGATAGAGAGACCAAGAAGGAAGTGGTACTATTAAAATGTGTGTAAGAAGGGACGTAGCCTTCCCCCCTTACTGTTCAATCTATGCAGAGAGGAAGCAATGGTAGAAATAAAAGTTTCCAGGATGCGATTAAATTTCAAGGTGAAGGAATCTCAATGATAAGATTTGCTGGTGACATTGCCATCCTCAGTGAAAGAGAAGAAGAATTTTAAGAGGCATTCATTACAGAAACCAGTACCTGTATATTAGAAGTATTGACCCTGGCTGTTGAGACAAGGCGGTGAATGGCTTTCTCATAAAATCCCCGAGGCTGCGATGTTAACCAGTTTCGCACGTACTGCTGGTCGTCGTCGTTCGAGGTGAATCGTTTGCCCCTCAGAGCCTTTTTAAGGGAACCAAAAATGGCGTAATTACAGGGAGAGAGGTCCGGACTGTATGGAGGGTGTCCGAGAACGTCCCATCTCAATTTCTGCAGGAGTGTTGGCCGTATGAGGCTTTGCTCTATCGTGGATGAGATTGCCTGGTCATTTTGATTTGATCGCTTGACGAATGGTGGTCAAGATTTGCGAGTAACTCTGGGTATTAATTATTTTCGCGTGCTGCAGGAAGTGAATCAGAAGAGGGCCATCTTGATCAAAGAAGAACGTCAGCATTACCTTTCCTGCACCCCTTTGGATGAAAACGTCCAGCTAGCTGTACGTACAGAACTGGTTAACATTGCAGCCCCGAGAATTTTATGAGACAGCCATTCACCACCTCGTGTCACAGTGGAACAAGTGTATCAACAGCCTGTAATCATGCCTCTGGCTCGTTTTTTTTTTACGCCCCTTATACGTGACCTGCTGATGGGAATGAACAGTTTAACGAGTACAGAATATGGATTGATAGTAAATCGAAGAAAGACGAAAGTAATGATCTGCAGAGGAGAGAATAGCGATAAAATTAAAATCAGAATTTGTGATTACGAGGTAGACGAAGTTACGGAATTTTGCTACCTGAGAAGCAAATTAACCCGTGACGGACGGAGCAAGGGGACATAAAGAGGAAACCAGCGTAGTCAAAGAGGGCTTTCCTGGCCAAGAGAAGTCTAATAGTATCAAACATAGGCCTTAATGCGAAGAAGAATTTTTTAACAATTTACGTTCGTAGCACAGCATTGTATGGCAGTGAATCATGGACAGTGGAAAATCAGAAGAGAACAGAATCGAAGCATTTGAGCTTTTTCGGCTGTTCCCGTTGAGGTATATCAACAACACCTGTTGGCAGCTGAGGGTTTCGATTAATTATCATTTCTTTCTAGAGAAGCTGCATGGTCATCATTGGTATCTGTTCTTTCGGAACAGTTACTATCTTCACATTTGAGATGTGGTGGTATAGAAGAATTTTGGAAATTATACGAACTGATAAATTAACGAATGAGGTTTTTCTCAGACTAGGTTAAAAAAGGAACTTATGGGATACGTTGACATCGAGAGGGGACACAGATAAGGAGTAATTTCCATGGTGCTAGAGGATTCTGCAGAGGCTAAAAATTTGTCGTGGACGACAGTGGAATATATCCAACGACTAATTAAGGATGTAGGGTGTAAATGCTATTCCGAGATGAAAAAGTTGTTACAAGAGAAGAATTCCTGGCGATTCGCATCAAAACAGTAAAGCCTGATGACTGGAAACAAAAATACGAACCGTGTTTTTTAAGTAAGTACTGTTTTGAAATTAAATAAAGACGTGCTAAGATATCTCAATAATTTTGTTTTTCATGAAAGCCTGTACCTTAATCTACGCACTGACGCCATTACAGTCTGATTCTTCCTTGTTTACTTTGTGTACTGAGTGTTTAAGATGCCTCCGATAATCGTGAGTCCCACCGACGGTTATGAGATTTCTTAGTGCTAAAAGCCTAAAAGTGATCGATATTCATCGTGAGATCTGTGCAGTTTACGGAGAAAACATTATGAGTGATGGAATGGTAAGAAAGTGGGTGAGAGCAAGTTCTTGATGAACAACGGAGCGGGCGTCCTTCGGTCGTTAATGAAAGTTTTGTGTAGGATGTGGACAATAAGGTGAGAGAAAACAGACGCTTTATGATTTCCTACTTGCGGGATGACTTTCCTAATGTTTCGCGTAGTGTTTTGTATGGCATTGTGACCGAGCACTTGAATTATCGAAAACTGTGCGCACGTTGGGTGCCGAAAATGTTGACGGATGTGCACAAAACCAAACGTTTGGACAGTGCATTGACTTTCCTTCAGCGGTATCACAAAGGCGGTTATGATTTCTTAAGCCAAATTGTCACGGGCGATGAAACATGACCAGAATCAAAGCAACAGTCCATGGAAGTTGAGCAAGGGCATCGTTTTACTGCAAGGCAATGCCCGTCCACATGTGGCGAATCAGACCAAAGATCTCATCACATCTTTTCGATGGGAAACTCTATATCATCCTCCGTACAGCCCCGATCTTGCTACCAACTGTTCCTTCACTTGAAGAAACATCTGGGCGGTTAGCGTCTTCAAGACGATGACGAAGTCGAAACAGTGGTGATGCAGTGGTTAACAAGTCAGGCGGCAGACTTCTATGAGGAGGGTATTCAAAAACTGGTTCAACGTTATGACAAGTGCCTCAGTATTGACGCAAATTATGTAGAAAAGTAGATTAAGATACAGGCTTTCATGTAAAAATAAAATTGAGATATCTTAGCACGTCTTTTTTTAATTTCAAAACGGTACTGCCTTAAAAAACACTCCTCGTAGTGACATGCCTGCACACTTCTGCCCACAGCATACTGATGCCCTAGTGTGATGGCTCTGAGCACTATGGAACTTAACATCTGAGGTCATCAGTCCCCTAGAACTTGGAACTACTTAAACCTAACTAACCTAAGGACATCACACACATCAGTGCCCGAGGCAGGACTCGAACCTGCGACCTTAGCGGTCGCGCGGTTCCAGACTGAAGCGCCTAGAACCGCTCGGCCACACCAGTCGGCCCTAGTGTGATATTACGTCGCCACGGCTGTTGTTCTGAAGAGTTCATGAGGCGTAGATGCACTCACTAACGTAACACGAACGAAAGCCTTTGCAGAGAAGCCTCTGGAAGCTACGGCGACACGTCGCCCACAGCTAGAAAGCCTGCAGCGATTTTTCATGACGGGCCACAATTGCTGTGATCTTAATAGCCTCGGAACGGCGCTGATTCCGACCGCACGCCGGAGATTAAATGCGCTTGCTAAAATGCGAACAAAGGTCCGATTTGGCGATTATCCTGCGAGTGCCAGGGGGCACGCCATCCGTGCATTTTTAATCTCTCATTCCGAGCTGGCGCGCCGCCATGTCTGCGCCGGAAGGCCCTGCGCTGTCGCAGACGCGTCTGCCGTACGTCGCAAATCCCACATGAAGATAAGCGCAGTCCCGTCCACTGGCTTAGGTAAAAGCGGAGGAAGACAGCCAGGCACTGGGAAAGATGATACGGACTACCACCCTAAAAATATAATTCCTACCACCATCACTTATGTATGAACTTCCTGTCCTTTTCTCTAGTTCGAGTCTGTTCACTTTATAGCCAACTGTAACATGCATTATTTAGTTTCCCAGTATTTCCATCAACAATTATACTCTGCAAAACGTGTGAAGTGAATGACAAAGGGTTCTTCTCAACCCCCCCCCCCCCCCCCCTCTCTGTGGGTGACAGAGATTTCTTCTCACTGTACCAGCTATTCTTCCCGTTCTGGGTGGTACACTACTGGCCATTAAATTTGCTACACCACGAATATGACGTGCTACAGACGCGTAATTTAACTGACAGGAAGAAGATGCAGTGATATGCAAATGATTAGCTTTTCAGAGCATTCACACAAGCTTGGCGCCGGTGGCGACGCCTGCAACGTGCTGACGAGAGGAAAGTTTCCAACTGATTTCTCATACACAAACAGCAGTTGACGGGCGTTGCCTGGTGAAACGTTGTTGTGATGCCTCGTGGAAGGACGAGAAATGCGTACCATCGCGTTTCCAACTTTGATAAAGGTCGGTATGTTGCCTACCGTGATTGCAGTTTATCGTATAGCGACATTGCCGCTCGCGTTGGTCGAGATCTAACGACTGCTAGAAGAATATGGAATTGGCGGGTTCAGGAGGGTAACACGGAACGCCGTGCTGGATCCCAATGGCCTCGTATCACTAGCAGTCGAGATGACAGGCATCTTATCCAATTGGCTGTAACGCATCGTGCAGCCACGTCTCGAACCCTGAGTCAACAGATGGGGACGTTTGCAAGACATCAACCACCTGCACGAACAGTTCGACGACGTTTGCAGCAGCATGGACTATCAGCTCGGAGACCATGGCTGCGGTTACCCTTGACGCTGCAACACAGACAGAAGCGCCTGAAATGGTGTACTCAACGACGAACCTGGGTGCACGAATGGCAAAACGTCGTTTTTTCGGATGAAGCCAGGTTCTGTTTACAGCATCATGATAGTCACATCCGTGTTTGGCGGCATCGCGGTGAACGCACATTGCAAGTCTGTATTCGTCATCGCCCGGATTAATGGTATGGAGTGCCATTGGTTACACGTCTCGGTCACCTCTTGTTCGCAATGACGGCACTTTGAACAGTGGACGTTACATTTCAGATGTGTTACGACCCGTGGCTCTGCCCTTCATTCGATCCCTGCGAAACGCTATATTTCAGCAGGATAATGCACGACCGCATGTTGCAGGTCCTGTACAGGCCTTTCTGGATACAGAAAATGTTCGACTGCTGCTCTGGCCAGCACATTCTCCAGATCTCTCACCAATTGAAAACGTCTGGTCAATGGTGGCCGAGCAACTGGTTCGTCACAATACGCCAGTCACTACTCTTGATGAACTGTGGTATCGTATTGAAGCCGCATGGGCAGCTGTACCTGTACATGCCATCCAAGCTCTGACTCAATGCCCAGGCGTATCAAGGCCGTTATTACGGCCAGAAGTGGTTGTTCTGGGTACTGATTTGTCGGGATCTATGCACCCAAATTGCGTGAAAATGTAATCACATGTCAGTTCTAGCATAATATATTTGTCCAATGAATACCCGTTTATCATCTGCATTTCTTCTTGGTGTAGCAATTTTAATGGCCAGTAGTGTATATCGAAGGTCTTCCGCCTTTTTGTAGCCATCAGTTTCTTTACTGGTTCGATGCGGCCCGCGACGAATCCCTGGAGTCCTCTCTTGTGCCAACCTTTTTTTATCTCTATCACTTGCAACCTACGTTCTCAGTTAGCTGAATCTTTTCCCATCTCTGTCATCCTCTACAATTTTTACCATCTATTGCCTATTGCTCCCAGTATTACCATCCGTGATGTCTGAACAGAGGTCGTATCATCCTGTCCCTCCTTCTTGTCATTGTTTCCCATATATTCCTTTCTTCGCCGATGCCCCGGGAGAAATTCCTCATTCCTTATCCCATCAGTCTACCCAGTTTTCAACATTGGTACGTAGCATCTAAAAATGCTTCGATTCTCTTCCGTTCCGATTCGCCCACAGTTCACGTTTACCCACAGTGCTGTGGTGCAAACGTACATCCTCACAAATTTCTTCCTCGAATTAAGACCCATGTTTCATATTAGTAATCTTCTCTTAGCTGCAAATGCCTGTTTTGCCAGCACTAGTTGCCAAGGTAGCAGAACTCCTTCATTCATCTACTTCGTGATCTGCAATTCTGATGTTAAGTTTCTCGCTGTTGTCATTTCATTTACTTATCGTTACTTTCGTCAGTCAAATGAAGACGAAACAGATGGGAAAAATAAGTAATCTGTTTAATATTTCAAAAGTAATCACCATATCTATTCATACATATGTTAAAGCATATTTTGGGTTTTTTCACATCGTCTACTTCTCAGAAGGATTCAGTTTATTATATCTAAAACGATTGTCCAATTTCGGCCTTATAGATAATTTTCAAGCTCAGTAGGCGTCTATGTGTTGCACAATTATTCTGTTAATAGACGGCTATGTAGTTGTTCTGAAACCAAGTACATATCTTGCTAGTGGTAGTATTAAAAATCTTACTTCGTGCAGTAATAGTCATCTTTATAACCAAAGACACGACATAGGACTATATAGGTGATGGCTTTCATTGCCAGCTGTGATAGTGGCTGTTCAACAGCGAAAGCGAGCACATATAGTTTCCTATAACGTGGCATGACTTACAAAGATGACTATTGCTGCATGCAGTGAGCTTTCTGATTTTAACTCTGAAACATTCACGTTACGTGCTCTCTTTCAGATTGGCTACGTCTCCATTTATTAAGAGGATAATTGTAAAACACCTCGACACCTCCTGCGCTAGAAAATGACCTGTAAAGCCGACATTTGCCAATCGTACAACGTACAACCAACGTAATAGTTACGAAAAGTATTCGAGGTGGAAAACTTAAAAATTCCATTAAAAAACATACTGATATGGTGCCCCACATGAAGAAAATGATCGTTAATGCGTTTATACCACTGTGAGACAAGATAGTCAGTGCCTTCATGGGAAAGTGTTTGCGGTTGCCTGCAGAGCCATGATTATATTCGAACGTGTACCTCTTCATCCGAAGCAAATTGACACCACAGTTCTCTTTCTGCAGGGCTCCAAAAACGTGGCTATCGCATAAGGACTGTAAGGAGGTTTTGTAAGACCTTCTCAGCGAATTTCCTGCACCGAAGTGGAAGGAACCTTGGTAACATGTATTGCTAAGGGTGTTTCGAGTATACCGTAAAAGTTGCTTTGGAAAGCCTTTACACAACCTCGATACAGGCGCCATCTCTCTCCCTTTATGATATCCATATCTTTGGGACCCTGTAGAAAGATATTCGTGGCAGTTAATTTGCTTCGTATGAAGAGATGCACGTCTTCATACAATCAAGGTTCCGTAGGCAACAGCAAACATTTTCCCATGAAGACACTGACCATCTTGTCTCACAGTCGTATAAATATATTAACAGTTAGGAGGATTACTTTTGAAATAATAAACAGTTTACCTCCTTAATGTTCCATCTGTCTCCTTTTCATGAGATTGCTCCTTATAAAATTTGCCGGTCTGGTACCACTGTACTGTGGTTAGTGGCTTCCTTTTTACATGTGCCTATATCTGGTTGTTACTTCCACTGTGCAGGTAGTAGAACCTAACGCTTCAGTTAGTGCAATAGTAACCGGCTCCTTTCATGAGTCATTGTTTGAATACCATCTTTAGACATTACTGAGAGCACGCTAATCAAACAGCGCTGTACGCCGGTGTGGTCATTTGTTTTAGTAACTAGTTGACGCATCTAGTAATACCTTGAGGTTAAAAGCCTCATCTGTGTTTTACACTCACGTTAAGTGGTTCTCAGGACTCAGATTTTAAACCAGTGTGTGTACTTCGGCATTTTCATGTAAACATGTGAAGTAATATTAAAAACGGGCCAAAAGCCATATATATATTCAAAAGATTTTCACGAAACCCTTTAGTACTCTCCTCCGATTAAGGTTTGAATTATATCTTTTTCTACTAATTCAGAAACATCAACTAACGTTATGAGATTCGTAAGAGCTTGGTTTCACTGGTTAGTGACAAACAAAAATAAAGAGAGTGTAATGTTTTACTATGTGCTTAATTGTAACTGACCTTGATGAATAAGGCCGGGAGCTAAGTGAAACTGGCCGCTTACCAGGGGTGCAAGAGTGGTAAGTAGCGCGGCCACTGGGGGAGTGGAGGGCACGAAAGGGAGAATGTTTTATGGTTACTGTCTTCCTTACAGAGAACTCATTGGCATGCACGACTTGTACTGCTCTGCTGCGTTTCTGCCTAACGTTAGGGAGGAATTAAACGTGAAATTTCTTAACACGTGGAGTTGATTGATGCATTACCTGACTGGTCATCGCCCTTATGCTTCGTATCTATACAAACTCAGGAAGCAAATGAATGATAACTGCGCTTACGGCAGGGTGGACACACCAGAACAACTTTGTGCGATTGCACGTTCTGTGAACATGCGGCTGGTAATGGACGTCAGGTGTTAAGGATGGTGATCCAAAAGCAGCACTTAGGGGCAAGTCGAACTGGCGCATGTAGGACGCAGTATCCAGGAAGGGCAAGGAAGACTTCACGGGGCATTCAACCATAAGTCATCATGCTGCCATCCATAGATAACATACTCTGCAGATTGGGAGCAGATAACAGATGTCTGTGACGACCGAATGAAATAGTGCCCCAAGAAACTACACTGCGTTGATGTAAGTGATAGTAGAAGTGTAGACTTTATGACGTAACAGCGATGGGTGGAATTACTTTCTATGGAGGAAACGCTGTTGACCTGGTGCCTGACGTCCAAGAAATCGAGCAGACATCGGCCGTTGACCGGGGTAGTATGAGGGCGGATTCAGTAGCAGAAACAACCAAGTTAAATGCACCAAAATAAATGAACAAACAGAGAACAAAGCGGCAGTGCTTTTAGTAATATTAGTGGTTGGATAACTAGTTACAGGGTTCATTGCAGTTTTTAGTAGTAGAAGTACCTGTAGTATTTTAAAAATCAAGTATCAGAAATAAACAGGTAATACGTAACTTACTACTATCCAAAGAAATGCCATTTCTACGACCTGTTTTAGCTTTGCAGATAATAGGCTGTAATTTGGAAACGAAATAAATAAATACGCCTTATCTGCTGTGATATAAATTTTGACACGGAAGTAACACGGATTTGTAAATATACATTACAGCGACAATCACCTCGAAATGCCATACATGTTTGTCACAAAGAATGTGAAATTAAATTAAGGCCGTTGCAATAAAACACATTGAATAGAAGTAAAATGACATTCAGAACATTTAGCAAACATCCGTGATCGTCTCTCATTACTGCATAACGCATTTGTATGTAAGTACGATTTTTATTATTTATCAGTCATCAGCTCACACAGATAAGACAACGCCACTTCGTCAGGTAAGTATAATGCTGCTACTTTGAGGTCGCATAGGGAGACAGCAATCTGAAACAAGAAACAGTTGATAGCAAGTGTTTCGAATGGTGCTGACTTTCAACGTTGACACTTGGGGTCCGGTGGCCAACTTTTCGCGTCCTTACCGTAGATAGCTGTAAGCTCATAACATACCAGTTCTTGTAGGTTACTAAATTAGTAATAAGATAGGTACATATGCGAGGTGCCCGACCTCAATGTCAGCGTTGACCCCTGAGTAAAAAAGTTTGACGACCCCTGCTCTACAGCCTCTCTAGCTAGTTTTATAACAACTAGAAGTATTCTATTGAAGGTCTGAAAGGCGGTGCTGTGCCACGTTGTATTTAGAGGATCTCCGTACCTCCGACACCGTTTTAATATTCCGTATTACACAAGTTGTTTTTGTGATACTTTTTGTAGACGTTATCGGTTTACGAGGCAAAGGGCGCAACTTTTAATTAATCTGAAGGATCTCTATCGACTGAGGGTTCGAAATAATGTGACCCAACAGATATGCAATGAAACATTTGGAAGAGGTCTTAACATAGTGATTTATATCAAAAAGCTAGTTACATGACAGAGTCTTATCTCTCTTCATTTCGCTTTGAGCCCGTTATTTGAAATATAGATACTTTGATTCCCGGGACTGTTTCCACTAACGCCGTAGCCAAGGTGCATCGAAAACAGGTCAAAGTGAATAACACCGGAATTAATTAACGTAACGATGGAAACTAGTTATTGTGCTGGAAGAGAACATTGAAGGTAAATGGCTCTCTCTAACTATCCCATCTCCTCTTAAACGACGCTGCATTCGGAAATTTCATTTCAGCTTTCAGTTCCACGAAATTCCGATCCATTTACCGTTAAATGTTCTTCACGGCGTGCAGTAGGGAAGGACATTCCTTTTAAATTCCATAGAACGCCCATGCCTACGAAGGATAGTAATGTCGTAGATTTTTCACCCGCCTCCTGCGCAGTCTTCGCCGGGATACAGCGAGAGTGTTATATCCGGGAAACAATTTAGGGGGGATGCACTTTAGAGAGTGAAACACCGCTTCGATTTTAATAACGAGAACGGTAAAACTGGTGCACGATGTACTAACTGTGCAGGTACAAGCAAATCCAACGTATGCTAAAAGAAAAAAAAGAGGTATTTACCCTTTTTATCCAATATTGCTCTCGACATCCTCAAAGCTTTTCATAGCGATCACTGTTACGAACGAAGCAAACATAAATTTACTTGCTAAACTCTCATTCTGTATTAGCATCACCAGCTTCCTGCATTCGTATCTCGGGTGCGCTTTTCTTCTGAAGAAACTCTGCCGGTACTGTTTACAGTATTCAAGTGTTACCACACAAATTACTATCTCCATTTTCAGTGACGGTAGAAGGATTCAAACTGAACTCGGTACGCCAATGCAGAAATAACGAATTAACCAAAGAAAGGACTTCTTTTCTGTATTACATAATGAAATATTACAGATAGCTCTCTTAGATAGCTCTCTTAGATAGCTCTCTTATCTCTTCGCCTTTAACTAGACCCCATTGTTAGGTTAACCCCATATCCGATTCCCGTATTTCGAAAGAGAACTCGGGTTGTTAAATTAAAACACGGGCCGTTGTTGTTGACAGAAACTGAAGTTCGTTTGTTTATACAAACAGAAGACTTCAGAGTGTAGATGAACCCTTGACGGAATAGTTTTCTTAATAGCACTTCGTAGCTTGCAGTGTCGTGCTGTTTCTTTAGCTCTCTGTACTCGTGATATTAAAGATTATTAATCCCTTTTTTTCAGATTCAGTTCCATATTTGATAGCAGACATACAGTGGAGGCTCAGGCCCATTAGTTGGGAAACAGAAAAACTATGTGTGGGAAACCCTATTTAGTGCTTCTTTTCTAACACTGTGTAGAATGTAGGATTATTAAATGATAGTCATAGGATTTTAATTTGTCTTTTTGTGATTAAGGCTTCACTTAACTACTTTTACAAAACACTGGTACATTCCTGACAGAGAATCCTAGATTATTTTGTATTATGCCACAGATTATACATAGTAGAAACAACCGTTTGAGAACACAGGATACAGCTTGTTGTTGTTGTAGTCTTCAGTCCTGAGACTGGTTTGATGCAGCTCTCCATGCAACTCTATCCTGTGCACGTTTCTTCATCTCCCAGTACCTACTGCAACCTACATCCTTCTGAATTTGCTTTGTGTATTCACCTCTTGGTCTCCCTCTACGATTTTTTCTCTCCACGCTGCCCTCCAATACTAAATTGGTGATCCCTTGATGCCTCAGAACATGTCCTACCAACCGATCCCTTCTTCTAGTCAAGTTGTGCCACAATCTTCTCTTCTCCCCAATCCTATTCAACACCTCCTCATTAGTTATGTGATCTACCCATCTAATCTTCAGCATTCTTCTGTAGCACCACATTTCGAAAGCTTCTATTCTCTTCTTGTCTAAACTATTTATCGTCCATGTTTCACTTCCATACAAGGCTACACTCCATACAAATACTTTCAGAAACGACTTCCTAACACTTAAATCAATACTCTATGTTAACAAATATCTCTTCTTCAGAAACGCTTTCCTTCCCATTGCCAGTCTACATTTTATATCCTCTCTACTTCGACCATCATCAGTTATTTTGCTCCCCAAATAGCAAAATTCCTTTACTACTTCAAGTGTCTCATTTCCTAATCTAATACCCTCAACATCACCCGTCTTAATTCGACTACATTCCATTATCCTCGTTTTGCCTTTGTTGATGTACATCTTATATCCTCCCTTCAAGACACTGTCCATTCCGTTCAACTGTTCTTCCAAGTCCTTTGCTGCCTCTGACAGAATTACAATGTCATCGGCGAACCTCAAAGTTTTTATTTCTTCTCCATGGATTTTAACACCTACTCCGAATTTTTCTTTTGTTTCCTTCCTGCTTGCTCAATATACAGATTGAATAACATCGGGGACAGGCTACAACCCTGTCTCACTCCCTTCCCAACCACTGCTTCCCTTTCATGCCCCTCAACTCTTATAACTGCCATTTGGTTTTTATACAAATTGTAAATAGCCTTTCGCTCCCTATGCTTTACCCCTGCCACCTTCGGAATTTGAAAGAGAGTATTCCAGTCAACATTGTCAAAAGCTTTTTCTAAGTCTACAAACGCTAGAAACGTAGGTTTGCCTTTCCTTAATCTAGCTTCTAAGATATGTCGTAAGGTCAGTATTGCCTCACGTGTTCGACTATTTCTACGGAATCCAAACTGATTTTCCCAAGGTCGGCTTCCACTAGTTTTTCCATTCGTCTGTAAAGAATTCGCGTTAGTATTTTGTAGCCGTGACTTATTAAACTGATAGTTCGGTAATTTTCACATCTGTCAACACCTGCTTTCTTTGGGATTGGAATTATTATATTCTTCTTGAAGTCTGAGGGTATTTCGCCTGTCTCATACATCTTGCTCACCAGATGGTAGAGTTTTGTCAGGACTGGCTCTCCCAAGGCCGTCAGTAGTTCTAATGGAATGTTGTCTACTCCCGGGGCCTTGTTTCAACTCAGATCTTTCAGTGTTCTGTCGAACTCTTCACGCAGTATCATATCTCCCATTTCATCTTCATCTACATCCTCTTCCATTTCAATAATATTGTCCTCAAGTACATCGCCCTTGTATAGACCCTCTATATACTCCTTCCACCTTTCTGCTTTCCCTTCTTTGCTTAGAACTGGGTTTCCATCTGAGCTCTTCATATTCATACAAGTGGTTCTCTTTTCTCCAAAGGTCTCTTTAATTTTCCTGTAGGCAGTATCTATCTTACCCCTAGTGAGACAAGCCTCTATATCCTTACATTTATCCTCTAGCTATCCCTGCTTAGCCATTTTGCACTTCCTGTCGATTTCATTTTTCAGACGTTTGTATTCCTTTTTGCCTGCTTCATTTACTGCATTTTTATATTTTCTCCTTTCATAAATTTGGTTCCATATTTCTTCTGTTACCCATGGATTTCTACTAGCCCTCATCTTTTTACCTACTTGATCTTCTGCTGGCTTCACTATTTCATCCCTCAAAGCTACCCATTCTTCTTCTACTGTATTTCTTTCTCCCATTCCTGCCATTTGTTCCCTTACGCTCCCCCTGAAACTCTGTACAACCTCTGGTGTAGTCTGTTTATCCAGGTCCCATCTCCTTAAGTTCCCACCTTTTTGCAGTTTCTTCAGTTTTAATCTACAGTTCATAACCAATAGATTGTGATCAGAGTCCACATCAGCCCTTGGAAATGTCTTACAAATTAAAACCTGGTTCCTAAATCTGTGTCTTAACCATGATATAATCTATCTGATACCTTTTAGTATCTTCAGGGTTCTTCCTTGTATACAACCTTCTTTCATGATTCTTGAACCAAGTGTTAGCTATGATTAAGTTATGCTCTGCACAAAATTCGACCAGGCGGCTTCCTCTTTCATTTCTGTCCCCCAATCCATATTCACCTACTACCTTTCCTTCTCTCCCTTTTCCTACAACCGAATTCCAGTCACCCATGACTATTATATTTTCGTCTCCCTTCATTATCTGAATAATTTCTTTTATTTCATCATACATTTCTTCAATTTCTTCGTCATCTGCAGAGCTAGTTGGCATATAAACTTGTACTACTGTAGTAGGCGTGGGCTTCGTGTCTATCTTGGCCACAATAATGCGTTCACTATGCTGTTTGTAGTAGCTTACCCGCATTCCTATTTTTTTATTCATTATTAAACCTACTCCTGCATTACCCCTATTTTACTTTGTAATTATAACCCTGTATTCGCCTGACCAAAAGTCTTGTTCCTCCTGCCACTGAACTTCACTAATTCCCACTATATCTAACTTTAACCGATCCATTTCCCTTTTTAAATTTTCTAACCTACCTGCCAGATTAAGGGATCTGACATTCCACGCTCCGATCCGCAGAACGCCAGTTTTCTTTCTCCTGATAACGACGTCCCCTTGAGTAGTCCCCGCCCGGAGATCCGAATGGGGGAATTTTTTACCTCCGCAATATTTTACCCAAGAGGACGCTATCATCATTAACCATACAGTAAAGCTGCATGCCTTCGGGAAAAATTAAGGCTGTAGTTTCCCCTTGCTTTCAACCGTTCGCAGTACCAGCACAGCAAGGCCGTTTTGGTTAGTGTTACAAGGCCAGATCAGTCAATCATCCAGACTGTTGCCCCTGCAACTACTGAAGAGGCTGCTGCCCCTCTTCAGGAACCACACGTTTGTCTGGCCTCTCAACAGATACCCCTCCGTTGTGGTTGCACCTACGGTACGGCTATCTGTATCGCTGAGGCACGCAAGCCTCCCCACCAAGGTCCATGGTTCATGGGGGGAGGGGATACAGCTTATCATTAGTAAATGGTGCGATTTTGTGTGTATAAAAGCGTTGGCCTCTGTCTGAAGTCCAGTGGGAAAAAAAACTAGAGGTATCTGGTTCGAAGCTTGATGGTGGGAAACATTTTCATTACCTTTATTTTAACTAAAAGAGGAAGGTTTAAATTTCTTACACTATTTTCAATTTCCAGTGATAAGTTACAGCCGTGTGTGTGGAAAATTTGCACTGAAATGCAGGAGGATCTGCAACGAATTGACGCATGGTGCAGGGAATGGCAATTGAATCTCAATGTAGACAGGTGTAATGTGCTCCGAATACATAGAAAGAAAGATCCTTTATCATTTAGCTACAATATAGCAGGTCAGCAGCTGGAAGCGTTTAATTCCATAAATTATCTGGGAGTAGGCATTAGGAGTGATTTAAACTTTAGTTGAAGTTTCGAGAACATACCTTCACCGAGGAGTCAAGCAGTATATTGCTCCCTCCTACGTATATCTCGCGAAGAGACCATGAGGATAAAATCAGTGAGATTACAGCCCACACAGAATCATACCGACAATCGTTCTTTCCACGAGCAATACGAGACTGGAATAAAAGGGAGAACCGATAGAGGTACTCAAAGTACCCTCCGCCACACACCACCAGGTGGCTCGCGGAGTATGGATGTAGATGTAGATGTGTGACCATCATAAATGCTCGAATGTTGCCTTTGGACAGTAGTACGTACGTTGTAATAGTTAAACACATGTAATAGTTCATCTAAATTATCTAATACGCCACTACATGACGCTCGCATTGTCGCAATAAGACACATGATTCACTGCCAGCTCTAATTAAGTAAATTAAAGCACTGTACGGATAACAGGAACATAGGGAGAGTGGCGGGGGCGGGGAGGTGGGGGTGGACGGGGGAGAACTATCCGTACTTCAGTGACACATAAATGGCGCGTGAGAAAAGATTTCTAAATCCAAAAGACTATTACTAATAACGTATTCTACGTGGAAACAGTAGTTATAATCTTCAGAGCAATAATATACTCATTGTACATATTTCCTCCGTTCTGTAATAACTGTCAAAAATCGTACCAGGTTTTGTTACATTTCCACCTAAAATATCTCTATTTTTTACTTAGGAGACAGCTATAAGAAGATTTAAGGTGTCAAGTAACCTAACATCATTGAAACACTACAGTTATTTTCTTCACTGCTTTTTCGGCATGAGTTATGTATCAATCTAACACTGATGGTATTACTTCTAAATGCTCGACAATGTATTTAGACAAGAGTATACTGAAATGTAATACGTCCAAATCTTTTCGTGTGAAAGCTTTTAAAGTTTTCTTAAAAAAAAAAGAGGAAGCTCTGTTAATACCCTACGTTTTTATTCGTCATGTCTACATAGTTGTTTCTCACCATAGAGCTTGGCGACGAAATCATATCTCGCAACGACAGAACACTTTGTTGATAGTGCGGAGTGTCTGACTTGATTAACGGAGCCATACCCTCACCTCTGCCAGCACCGCATCAACACTCTCAAAGTTAAGTTCTCGAAAGCGTTCTTTAAGTTCTGGAAACAGCTGAAAACTTGGTAAGGCCAAGTCGGCATTGTAGGGAAGGTCAGAGGACAGAGAATTAAAGAGAGAATTAAAGGCATCGGATTGTTGCTGATGTCGCAGTGCTCGTGTGTGATCTGGCATATACTCACAAAGCAAAAGATATTGTTAACAGATGTTGTGTAATGTCCGTAGTTGACCATTCTAGACACTCACTGTATACACAGTTTTCTGTACCCTGAAATGAGGGGGCACACTTGCCTGAAAGCGGTTCTGTTCAATAACGGTTCAAATGGCTCTGAGCACTATAGGACTTAACTTCTGAGGTCATCAGTCCCCTAGAACTACTTGAACCTAAGTAACCATAGGACATCACACACATCCATGCCCGAGGCAGGATTCGAACCTGCGACCGTAGCGGTCGCGCGGTTCCAGACTGTAGGGCCTAGAACTGCTCGGCCACCCCCGACCCCGGCCGGCGCTGTTCTGTAATATGACGATTTTCTCTGTTCATGAAGCTGAGTCTCGTCTGCTGCGGCCGCGTCCACTGCGAGCTATGTGACACACAATGAGGTTAACGCCACTGTTTCCTTTATTACGAATACGAACAATGCAACAGTACTCGTTACTGATTTCGATACAGTCATGAAAGTGCACAGCAGTCATTCTTCTGTGGTTATAAACTCGATTACACCACGGTGTTTCTCACGGAGCACACGTAACCAACACCACGTAGCCTAAGAATAACTCTTAACTGTCTGCGAACAGCATGATCTGTGTACCAAGAATAGGCATAACAACAGCAAATGACTAGTGTAATGTAACATTGTGATGAGCTTGGGGGTACGTGAATGTTGCATAGTGTGACAGTTTTCAAAGATTTTAATTGTAATTTGCGTGGAGAAGAGATGGAATTTGTGATAGTTGAAACACTCGCTACACCCGCAGGGCAGAACTGGTGATCAGGATTGTGGAAAGGGCAAAATAAGGTGGCGGTCAGTTTCATTTCAAAATTGTAATTTAATAACACATTTAAACCAAAACGGCACATAGCCGAACCTTTGCGAGTTTCAAAATCCAATTGTTTCACGGCTGAAGGGCTCCAAACAAGAAATTTTAAAAATCAACAACATAAATTTCAAGTGACTGAAGACACTCAGTTAAAATTGCAAATAAAATAATTAAAATATATGTATCACAGCTAGACTGAAAGCCTCAAGGCAAAGGTGCATAGAACAAACATAAAAAAAGGTGCAATACAAACAGGCCGGCCAGTGTGGCCGTGCGGTTCTAGATGCTTCAGTCTGGAACAACGCGACCCCTACGGTCTCAGGTTCGAATCCTGCCTCGGGCATGGATGTGTGTGATGTCCTTAGGTTAGTTAGGTGTAAGTAGTTCTAAGTTCTAGGGGACTGATGATCTCAGATGTTAAGTCCCATAGTGCACAGAGCCATTTGAACCATTTTTTGCAATACAAACGGCTGAAGGCCACAATTAAATTTTAAAATATATTACCATAATCTTTTAAGGCAGAAGGCCGCAATGTTCCCGCTTAAGGAGAAATTTGAAGAACAACGCTTTAAGCGGCTGAAGGCCCATAGCTGATTTCCCAAAAATTCAAAATACCTTAAACCTCTAAGTTTTAATTGGCTGACAGCACACCAAATGAAAAGATAGCACAACAACAGTAATTTTCAGAAAATATCCACTTTCCAGAATTCAAACTTACTTATACGGGCTGAAGGTCTTTGATCTACATAAAACACAATAATTTTTTTTAAGCATTGGCTATAACAGATTACCAACAGACCATTAAACCCCCATGAAAATGACAGTATAGAAAACGGCACTTAGACACCTGCAGCGGAGTTGGGGGGGGGGGGGGGGGGGGAGCGCTGCCCTCGAAACATTAACGTTCACTTAGATGAGACAGGTGGTGGGCCCAACTACAATTGCACCATCAGTAACCCAACCAAGAGAGACAGTCACGGACCGACCAACCAAACAAACGACTTTCTTGCCACCAGTCGGTACATGAAAACTCAAAGACAAATTGTTACCGACGTGATAATCCACAATGAAATATGTATTAAGCTGTCAAAACTATTCACCCTGTTGGACAGCGATAACAGGTGAGGAAAGGACATTGCCTGAAATTACGTTAGTGGCCAGGGCAGGTAACCGGAACACTAACGGCCACAAGGCAGAAAAATCCGCCGGTGCACTTGAATTGTAGTGAACCGATATAGTTAATTCCACCTCACGGCGGCTCAGTTTCACCACTACAACCACTCGGTGTTGCTCACAGGAAAAACTCCCCAACAGCGAACCACCGAAACGAACGACACAACATGAACGGACGTGGCTTGGGTATTTAAGACACCATTCAACTTTCACGTCCTGGGTCAGTGAGCCACGGAGCTCTTAGCGATCGGACAGCTCGGCACATGATCCGACACTACGCAAGGACCGCCAGCGGACCTAGCCGACTGTGCCGCACGGAGATATCATCCCTGTTACGCACCAACTGACCGACTCCCGCAGAATGCCGACAACATCTAAAATAGTCATAAGTGGAAATAACGCAAACCACACACACAAACTGACAAACACTTGCACGAAGACCTGAACGATACCGATCAGTAACCAACGAAGACAAATCGGGAGTCGATGCGCGCGCGCGCGCACACGCACGCACACACACACACACACACACACACACACGCACACACACACACACACACACACACACACACACACACACACACACAGCCGACTCATGAACGATCGGCGAGTCAAAACGCGTCTTCCGATAGGAGGACTGAGCGACGATCCACCAAGACAGTGGCCCGGCTCAAGTGATGAGTGGATGAGTGGCGGCAATGGTCGGGCGAGGCATGTCGATGCAGACCTCACAGCTCCAACCCGACTGCACTAGTGCCACATTGCAACTCCCTGACTGGCAGGTCAGGACTGCGCTCCAGACGCGTTCCAACTCTTGCAGCCCGAACTCGCGACCCTAACTCGCTTACTACAGACAACGACCGCGAAGTAATAGCAGGAAAGCAAAGATACTACGAGAGGGGATATACTGATACGCGGTGCTAGTGCCGCTCACGGTCAGCCAAAGGCAGCAACTCAGTGACACCGGTAGTTAAAATTAGTGTAGTGAGGTGTAAGCACGTTAAAAACAGGGTGTAAAATACATTATGGCGGAAACATGAGCCACATACCCGGCTCATTAGTAATAGACAAAATGCAGTACAGACTTTGTGTGGCCGGTTGCAAAGAATATTGCGAGACAGGATCGAACGTCCAAGATTTTTCGTTTTCGAAAGAAAAATAGTAATTAGAAAAATGAGAACGTTCTATCCCAATGGAAAATTTAAATATCAGCACAACAATAAAGTAAGTATGTCATTCAAGTCCCTTAATGATCATACTGTTGTGCTAAGTTAACAACATGAAGCATAGCCTTAAATTTACACATAACTTAGCAGTTACTACTCGTACGTTACTGTTTTGGAAATATTGTGTTAATATTATTATTATTATTGTTGTTATTAATACATCTTGAATTTTGTGATGGCAGATTAAAACTGAACACTGTGCATGAAGCGCGCCCACTGCTCTACATACTCTCTGTACAAGGATTTGATCCCTTTGGCTTCGAAATTTTGAGTGTCGACGAATTTTTTAGTATATCATTGAATTCACAAAAGTTACAGGACACTAAACGCCAATATGCCAGTTTTTTGTTGGGTTGTGCATGTAACGCTCGCACGCAAATTTTTTTCTTATAACATGTTTGCCGAGGAAGTGGCGCAGTGGTTAGCACACTGGAATCGCATTCGGGAGGACTGCGGTTCAAACGAGCGTCGTGCCATCCTGATTTGGGTTTCCTTGATTTCCCTAAATCGCTTCAGGCCAATGCCGGGATGGTTCCTTTGAAAAGGGACGGCCGACCTCGTAACACATCCTTCCGTAATCTTAAGTGACCGATGACCTGGCTTTTTAGTCCCCACGTCCAGATCAAACCACCAAACGATACCATGTTGTTATTAATCATTTTAGTTGTTTACTTGCCGTGAAAGTGTAGCCTGAAACGGAACAAAAACGGATCACCGTGTACTTTGACTATGTCAGCCGAGCTGCACTTAGAAATTTAACAAGGTGTTGTGTTTAGCAGATACTGGATTCTTGGTTCAGTAGACTAACCGCAAATTTCTCGAACCTCAGTTGAAAGGAAGGCAAAACTATTAGGGGTCTTCGTCTTCGCCAAGTGATCAGGGAAGGGGCACTGTCTGGCGATTTCAGAGTAGCAACCTTGCTTTTGAATAAGGTGACTTGGGATAGAACAGATGGCCTAATACGAATGTCCAGACACCTAGGTCGTTAAGATAATTGAACTGAAGTTCAGATACCTACCAGAAATAGCTATAAAGCATAATATTCAGCATTTACAAATACAAAAATTTCTTTAAACAATGCTTGTTTAGTCTAATCCATCAATAATATTCGTTCATCATTAAGATGTCCAGTTCATCATTAAGATGACCAGTTCATCATTAAGATGATCAGTTTATCATTAAGATGATGGTAATCACTCCTGTGTAACAGTGGTGTGAATTATAGGTAGTAGGTGTGCCAACAGCATTTTCACCTTCATGAAATTGTAAGAACGTCTCAGCATAGAGTTAGTGCTGTAGCCAGAAAAAAAGCATTGCTAGAAACTGCTCTTGGGTGCATAAGACTTGTATGACTACTGTTGGTAGTTGGACTGCTCAGCTCACAGGCCATATTAGTCTCGGTGGCGATGACGTAACACGGCACCAGGTTACACGCTACATTTCGGAGCCCTCTAATGACAGATGGCTGCAACGTCCGTCAGCGAAGCGGAAAAGTCGACCAAGTAATGTGCATAACATGTAATACCTCAACCTATATTAAGTACAGAATAAAAAATTCATAGGCATTACTTTTCAGCAGGCTCTTTTATGAATTATTTAATTGTATTTTAACTTTACGAAAAAGGTGACACTAATCTGCATTAGCAACCGCTTGATACTCTGAAATTAAAAAGTGGAAGTGCTATCCACTCGTTACCACAGTAAACAGCTTCGCTTAATATTCAACATGCAGTTCATAACTTGTCGTATGCACACAACGGTAATACCATAGCTCTGAAACAACACTAGTGTTTTCCTGATTAAACCTTTTAAATAATGGTGGCCTAATCATTTTAGAAGTTACATGCGGTAGGTTTCATACATGGACGTCGATTTGACAATTACTGGAAATTTATTCAAATTTAAAATCCGACATTGTATTTTATTGCAATTTTACTCTTCGAAAACAAAAACACAGAAAACTAACATGAAAAACTGAAGGTAACAGTATGGGACTTTGACTGACTTCGGTAGGAAGACCGAGAGAATAACAAAATCAGAGTTCCTCATATGAAAAACCCAATTTACAATTAAACAACACAAATAACCCAATGACCTCTTCTAAGACACACAGAAGAACCAGTTAGACGCTAGCTGCTCAGAATGTGAACTGTGAAATGTGAAATTAACACTTCATGCTGTTAGCAAAAGCGAGTCTTACTACTTCAAATAGTGTAGTCAGTACGGACAACATTTAGGTAGCAAATGATCAGACTTCAAAGTCCTCTGTTTTCAACGCAAACTCTGTTGGACTGGAGACAGCATGCATGTAGGCAATGTGATGAACGTAAACGTTCCTCGATGCCTGAAAATAGAAGGGAACGCTGCGAAAGTATCCCTGACATGTCGTACAAATGTGCAAAAACAAGTTACTGGGTTGAGACAGATTTCGAACAAACTTGTACTATTTGCAGACGTACCACACACAGAGTCTAGCAGGGGAGATAAGACACAGGATTGTACGAACAGAAATTCTGTTTAGATAGTACGAAATTTCACACGTTTCAGGGGAACGAAAAGTCTGGATTCTTGTTGATAGCCATGATACATCTGAAGCGCCCACCTGTGTAAGGGCTTCAGAAACGACAAACAGTTCCCTGGAACCTTGGCAGACTGCCAGACAACTTTACGCAAGCTTTCTTCCACACAAAACATTAAACACAGGTAGTCGCAGAACCTATTCCTTTGCATACCTTTCAGCCACCAACCGAATGTGGGTGTTGCCCGTTTTTATGAAATAAATTTATCTGAACCTACAGCATCGTGAAGCGATCTGTACCACTTATATTACATATTTGTAGTATTACGGCTTGATTCCATTCTGGCACCGATCCGATACATTTTAATATCATTTATGTATCACATAAACTACTGGCCATTAAAATTGTTACACTATGAAGATAACGTGCTACAGACGCGAAATTTAACCGACAGGAAAAAGATGCTGTGACACGCAAATGATTAGCTATTCAGAGCATTCACACAAGGTTCGCACCCGTGGCGACACCTACAACGTGCTGACATAAGGCAAGTTTCCAACCGATTTTTCATACACAAACAGCAGTTGACTGGCATTGCCTGGTGAAACGTTGTTGTGATGCCTCGTGGAAGGACGAGAAATGCGTACCATCACGTTTCCGACTTTAATAAAGGTCGGATGTAGCCTATCGCGATTGCGGTTTACCGTATGGCGACACTGCGGCTCGCGTTGTTCGAGATCCAATGACTGTTAGCAGAATATGGAACCGGTGGGTTCAGGAGGGTAATACGGAACGCCGTGCTGTATCCCAACGGCCTCGTATCACTAGCTGTCGAGATGACAGGCGTCTTATCCACATGGGTGTAACGGATCGTGCAGCCACGTCTCGATCCCTAAGTCAACAGATGGGGACGTTTGCAAGACAACAACCATCTGCACGAATAGTTCGACGACGTTTGCAGCACCATGGACTATCAGCTAGGAGACCATGGCTGTGGTTACCCTTGACGCTGCATCACAGACAGAAATGCCTGCGATGGTGTACTCAACGACAAACCTGGGTGCACGAATGGCAAAACGTCATTTTTTCGGATGAATCCAGGTTCTGTTTACAGCATCATGATGGTCACATCCGTGTTTGGCTACATCGCGGTCAACGCACATTGGAAGCGTCTATTCGATATCGCCATACTGGTGTATCACCCGGCGTGATGGTATGGGGTGCCATTGGTTACACGTGTCGGTCACCTCATGTTCGCATTGACGGCACCGTGAACAGTGAACGTTACATTTCAGATGTGTTACGACCCGTGGCTGTACTTTCATTCGATTCCTGCTAAACCCTACATTTTAGCAGGATAATGCACGACAGCATGTTGCAGGTCCTCTACGGGCCTTTCTGGATACAGAAAATATTCGACTGCTGCTCTGGCCAGCCTATCAGCCTATTGTCCAGTTCCCTCACCAATTTAAAACGTCTGGTCAATGGTGGCCGAGTAACTGGCTCCTCACAATACTCTTGATGAACTGTGGCATCGTGTTGATGCTGCATGGCAACTGTACCTGTACACGCCATCAATGCCCAGGCGTATCAAGGCTGTTATTACGGCCAGAGTTGGTTGTTCTGGGTACTGATTTCTCAGGATCTATGCACCCAAATTGCGTGAAAATGTAATCGCATGTCAGTCTAGTGTAATATATTTGTCCAATGAATATCCGTTTATCATCTGCATTTCTTCTTGGTATAGCAATTTTAATGGCCAGTAGTGTGCGTTTTCTGCGGTTGCCATGCAGACATCGGGGGCGTGGCAGAAAGTGCGGAGGGGTTCAGCAGCTTCCCATGTAGGACGCGAGGACTGCAGCTGGTGGATGGAAGCAAAGATGTACATCAATGTGCGGCTCGCAGGACGTCCTCCTTGATGGGGCACAAACTACTGCTTGATCGATTAATGGGAAGTACTCCGCCCAAGTTGCTCCTGAGTGCTCTGAACTTTGTGTGACTGCTCATCCATGGTCGCTGGGAAGGGGTGCTGTAGACTGATACGTGCAGGATTTGTGCCTCCTTAACTGAAACTGACGAGTACCTATCAAGGGGCAAATCGTGTGACAGTGTTCAGGCAGCGTGCTCTTGTAGATCCCTGGCCGTGCTCTACGATTTATTTCCTCCATTCTAGTGTGCTTCTCCAGCGAAATAATACACACATCAAAAAAGGTTTTGCGTCACCTCGATTCCAAGAGTTCCGTAACCTTGCAGATAATTGGAATAGACATCAACATAAACATCATTTCTGCCCTTTTTATTGCTCACGAAAACTACACATCGCATGTTGTACCACCATACAGTGAGACTTTTAGAGGTGGTGTTCCAGATTGCTATACGCACCGGTACCTCTAATACCCAGTAGCACAACCTCTTGCATTGATGCATGCCCGTATTCGTCGTGGCATACCATCCACAAGTTCATCAAGGCACTGTTGGTCCAGATTGTCCCACTCCTCAACGGCGATTCGGCGTAGATTCCTCAAAGTGGTTGGTGGGTCACGTCGCCCATAAACAGCCATTTTCAATCTACCCCAGGCATGTTCGATAGGTTTCATATCTGGAGAACTTGCTGGCCACTCTAGGCGAGCGATGTCGTTATCCTGAAGGAAGTCATTCAGAAGATGTGCACAATGGGGGCGCGAATTGTCGTCCATGAAGAATGCCTCGCCAATATGCTTTCGATGTAGTTGCACTATCAGTCGGAGGATGGCATTCACGTATCGTACAGCCGTTACGGCGCTTTCCATAATCACCAGCGGCGTACCAGCGGCCCAACATAACGCCACCCCAAAACAGCATGGAACCCCCAGCCTCCAAACTTGTCTCCGACGATTCTCTTGGTTGAAGGCATATGTGACACTCACGCCAATACTGAGTGGTCCATTCGGCATGTTGTTGGGACCATCTGTACCGCGCTGCATGGTGTCGTGGTCGCAAAGATGGACCTCGCATAGACGTCGGGAGTGAAGTAGCGCATCATGCAGCCTATTGCACACAGTTAGGGTCATACCACGACGTCCTGTGGCTGCACGAAAAGCATGGTGGCGTTGCTGTCAGGATTCCTCCTATCCACAATCCGTAGGTAGTGGTCATCCACAACAGTAGTATCTCTTGGGTGGCTCGAGTGTGGCATGCATCGACAGTTCCTGTCTCTCTGTATCTCCTCCATGTCAGAACAACATCGCTTTGTTTCACTCCGAGACCGCTCGATACTTCCTTTACTGAGAGCCCTTCCTGGCACAAAGTAACAAGGCGGACGCGATCGAACCGCTGTATTGACCATCTAGGCACGGTTGAACTATAGACAACAAGAGCCGTGTACCTCCTTCCTGGTGGAATGACTGGAACTGATCGGCTGTTGGACCCCCTCCGTCTAATAGGCGCTGCCCATGCACGGTTGTTTGCGTCTTTTGGCGGGTTTAGTGACATCTCTGAACAGTCAAAGGGGCTGTGTCTGTTATACAATGTCCACAGTCAACGTCAGTCTTCAGGAGTTTTGGGAACCGGACCGATGCAAAACTTTTTTTGATGTGTGGGTATATATATATATATATATATATATATATATATATATATATGAAGTTTACTTGTACTTGAGTGTTTTATGGCAATGCGTCTAAGAAACAGATCATGAATTCGTGTTCTGCTTTATCTATCTTTTAATCTCAGTTGTACAGAACTGTGGTCTGTCTGTTTTACTTGCACAATTCAGCAGTATCTATTGTGACTCCCGTTCTGGTAACCAATTTTTTTTTCTTCCTGTGTAGTAGTAACCCGGGTGTTGTGTAATACTTTGTCTGCATTAAGATGGCTCTTGTTAACGGTTGGACGAGTATATAGGACGCAAGTAGCGCTGCGCCGTTTGGCTCCTTTGTACGGAAACCAGTTCGTTCACCAATTTGATTGACGTGTTTCTCATTATCAAAATTGGTCACTGTATAACGGATGTACACTGAGGCGACAAACATCATGGGATAGCGATATGCACATATACAGATGGCGGTGTTATCGCATGCACAAGATATAAAAGGGTAGTGTATTGGTGCAGGTGTCATTTGTACTGATTCATGTGATAAGATTTCCGACTATATTAGGGTCGCACAACAGGATTTAACATACTTTAAAACAGATTTATTGTTGGAGCTAGAGGCAAGGGAGTAGTGCATTTTGGAAATCGTTAGAAAATTCAGTACTCATAGTTCGAAAATGCGCCGAGAATACCAAATTGGCAGGGGTGGCCGAGCAGTTCTAGGTGCTTCAGTCTGGAACCGCGCGACCACTACAGTCGCAGGTCCGAATCCTGCCTCGGGCATGGATGTGTGTGATGTCCTTAGGTAAGTTATATTTAAGTAGTTCTAAGTTCTAGGGGACTGATATCCTCAGAAGTGCTCAGAGCCATCTGAACCATTTCAATACCAAATTGATGGCATTACCTCTAACCACGGACCAAGCAGGGGCCGACGACCTATGGGTACAGTTGTCAATGCTAACAGACAAGCTATACTGCGTTAAACAACTGCAGAAATCAGTGTATGACGTGCGGCGAACCCATCCGTTAAGCTGATGCGGCGTTTAATGGTTACGGCAGCAAACGTCCGACGGAAGAGTCTTTGCTAACAGCACGACATAGGCTCTAGCGCCTCCCCTGGGCTCTTGACCCTATCGGTTGGACACATATGACTGGAAAATTGCGGCCTGGTCAGATGAGTCTAGATTTCAGGCGGTGAGAGATGATAGTACGTTTCTATTGTGGGCCAGATTCCAGGAAGCCCTCGACGCGAGATGCCAACAAGGCACTGTGCTAGCCGGTGGTGGTTCCATAATGGTATTGGCTACGTTTATTTGGAATGCACTCGGTTTTCTGGTCCAACTGAATAGATAACTGACTGGAAATATTTATGTTCGGCTAAGTGGAGAGCATTTACAGCCATTCTTGGAATTCATGTTCCCGAACAAGGGTGGAATATTGATGGATGATAATGCGTCCTGTCACAGTTGTTGGCAGTTGGTTTGAAGAACATGCTGATCAATTCGAGCGACTGATTTGGATGCCCAGATTGCCCGACATTAATCCCATCTACCATTGGTGGGATATAATCAAGAGGTCAGCTCGTGCATGGGCAACACTTTTCGCAATTATGGACTGCTATAGAGGCAAAACAAGGCTCAGTATTTCTGGAGGTGACTTCCAACGACTTGTGAAGTCCATTCCACGTCGAGTTGCTGCACTACTCCAGGCAAAACGAGGTTCGACACCATATTATTAGGTGTCACATGACTTTTATCACCTCAGTGTATGACCCGTTAAGTGTATCAAAAGCTTGTGCATTTTTTAAACAATTGGAGGTAATGCTTTCAGAGGCTTACGTTTTATCTTTTTAGTGAAGTTTTATATAAGTTCATATTGAATATTCAAAGGTTCACTAAACCACTGTTGCGTTGAAAATGGCTAGATTTTCTCAGTTCTGTCTTTTGTTTAAGTTGAGCTCGTTTCCTCGGTCTGATGATACAATTACTGTTAATGAAGAGTTGCTTTCATATAAGATTTACCATTGCATAAAATTCCCTTTAAGAAAAGAGGGAGAAAAGAAACAAAACGCCTCTGGGAAGTAAACGTATTATAGTTTAACAAACACATTTCTTTTCTGTGTAACCAGCCTTTGCCACTTTCCAGTCCATGTTTTTGACAACTTAACACCATTACAGACTTGATTCATAATTTTTCTAATCTTTTTCGTCGTAAAATCTTGCTTGATATAGTTACGGTCCCTCTGTTAGCACTGTTTGATTAGTGGAGCTGCCATCTTGCTGCCACCTCACTTGCAGGAGTTTTATATAAGTGTCCTTCCCTGACCTATAGAACTTTTTCTGTTTGTGTAGATTAGGAAGAAAAGAAATATACGCTTGGGCTTAGAAACCTAACACCATCGGGTCTAAGAACCAACAACTAGCCAAGGGAGACTGACAAGGAAAGATAAAGTAAAAGCCTGACACAAGTAAGTGGACGTTACGACAGACTTAGCTAAGGGTCCATTTCTTTCCCATCCACATGCTCACAAAGACGGGAGCCTCTTAAGCTATGTTAAGGAAGAAAAACCCAGTATCGGATAAAGGACTAGATGGTACGTTGTGAGACACTCTGTTGTGTCTAGACAAGACAGCCTAGACACAATGAGAGGAAGCCGAAAGGCACGCGCTTAAACTCACGCAGGCTGGCGTGAGGTCTGAAACAGGATACGTAATGAATGCTATAAAGAAAAGTACGTAGCTTCTGGAATACTTAACTTTAATCCACATTTGTAGAACATCGCTCTTGATGATACATTCATAGAATCTCAATATCAATTGAATACGGCGCCTTGCTAGGTCGTAGCAAATGTAGCTGAAGGCTATGCTAACTATCGTCTCGGCAAATGAGAGCGTAGTTGTCAGTGAACCATTGCTATGAACGTCGGCTGTACAACTGGGACGAGTTCTAGTACGTCTCTCTAGACCTGCCGTGTGGTGGCGCTCGGTCTGCGATCACTGACAGTGGCGACACGCGGGTCCGCCGTATACTAACGGACCGCGGCCGATTTAAAGGCTACCACCTAGCAAGTGTGGTGTCTGGCGGTGACACCACACACTCTTCATCTCATTCGTGTACAAGAGGCATGCCCTGCATGGGAGACCCTGCCTGCAGCTATGCTACCGACCGTGTAGCCCTCTGCTTCATCGAAACACGTAAACCCTTTCGCCCGCACGTTCAGTGATGCTTTACAGAGGTGTCCTCTGGATGTACTGTTAGAACCAAAACTACCATTAGTCATACTATATCAAAACAAGTTGTATGCTTTAATTTCTTACAAACTTATGTCCATATGTCAGCTTTAAATACGAAAGGATTTTTAAAATGAATTGCCCATGTTGCAGCTACATGCGGGCACAATAAACAGAAGCCTAAAACCTAAAACTAGGAAATAAACACGAATGAAGTTCTACAAAGTAATGACTGCGCCTTCTTTTCTCTGTGGATCTGAAGTATGGACGTTGACAAAAGCTGATGAAAGCAACATACAGACTGCCTAAATGAGAGTCTTAAACAGTAAAAGAATGTATCCTTTCATACAGAATTGCGAACGAAGGAATAGGGCAGGAACAAGGAATAAATTATGTGGAAGAAAACATTGTATACTATAGAAATCATTGGCGACAACATGTTGATAAATGTAGTAGGTGAGGATCACAGGAAGATCGTTGTACTGTAGGTAAGAGGGAAGAAGCCATCCGGGAAGAACAAGGAAACGATTGTCAGTTACGTTTTGAAGCGTGAACATGCAACACTGCGTAAACAGGTAAGAGCTGAAGAAAAGGACGAAGAATGTTTATAACGAAATAATCGATTAAATATCTCATCTCGATATACATTTCAGATGTAACTGAAATCATGAATTTATAAAGATGTTACGTAGTATGTAGTATACATCTACAGAGTAGTTTGAAACGCCCTAGAGCAACGCTGAGACACTAAGTGCATTGAACAACTGAAACATTACGTGAATATATAATGGTTGAGCAGTTTTAGATGCTACTGAATAACGGGTATACATCACAGTCCCTACATGCTACCGATCAGCAAAATATAGGAAAGTGCAAAAGGCTGCGAACAGTTATCGCTTGATAGATTACAAATAATTCAATATAATTTAATTAAGAGGGTTGGCCTGAAAGTAATGCACCGTATTTTCTCCTTCAGCAATTCTTTATTGAACACAATGAGAATTACACACACGAAAGGCTGATATTTGATCTATACACCCTATTTTTCCACGTAAACTCCATAGTTATACGGCCTTCCTCCAGCGCGAAGTCAGGGCGTGTATGCCCTTTCAGTACCAATCATTGTCCTGGTGGAGGAGCCAGCTCTTCACTTTGCTGATTGACACATGTAGCGCCAACTGCCGAGTCGTAAATCGTCTGCCCTCATGAATGACAACGTCAATTCGCTGTAACATGTCATGTGTGACGGGCGTAAATGTTCTTCCCGACCGCTGCAAATCGTGGAGCTCCGCAGAACCGCCTTCTGTTGACCTCATCCCCCGTGACCAGCGACTAACTGTATTTCTGTCGACATCAGTTGCTCCATAGACTTTGCAAAAGCGTTTGTGACTATTCCCAGCAGTTTCTTTCTCTGCAGTGAGAAATTCAATAACGGCACGTTGCTTGTAACGTACGTCACCTACAGATGCCATTTTGAAACTGTCCTGCAGACACTTTATCTGTCGGAAGTGACGGAAACTTGGAGCGCTCACTCAAGAGACTTCAAATAATACATAAGTAAAGTTTCGCATTCGTAGGTTAGTTTTCGGCGCAGAAAAAAAAATGCGGTGCATTACATTCTGGGCAATCCTCGTACGTTAACAGATGTTTATCTTTTACTGTATTTCCAAATTTAGTAATAACATACTGACGCACTACCATGTTACCGTACGACTTGTAGTTATTGTTTACTAATAAATTAACATGACGTAGCTAGATAGTTCCCTGACCTTATGAAGCGGAGTACTTGTACGATCGGCAATGAACTTAAATTATAGCTGTGCGATGACCTGCTAAAATACCTAGCGAACAGCTATAGCCTCGATACTAGCAATAAGTAAATAAATAAACAAAATTATGCAAATATGCTGGCTTTCGTGGACATTGTCTTTGACTATAAATTTTCTGATTCGTTAGACTGCTTCGTATTCCTCTTCGAACTTCGACGTTTCGATCCTTCTGCTGTTATATTCTTCAGGATTCCACTGCTGTCTCCAGATGGCTAAACTGCTTGATACGTGGGGTTCTACTGTTCATGTTTCACCTGTATGACCGACGGAACAGAGTTTCTCCACCAAGGGTGCAGACGTTTTTACGGATTTTTTGCGCCTGTTTCAATTATCTACGATGAGATGTTACCCAATAAAAATTGTCGTAAAATCCACCTGTACTTTGGCGAAGTACCAGTCTGACAAAAAGACTGGGAATTAGCTCAGATTCGTTCACTTTCCGGTATGTAAACGTCTAGCATCCTCGAACTGCGTGATTAATAGGTCACAATGGTAAACGCTCATATCATACTAATACTTGTAGTAACAATGGCAGAGGTCTGAAGTGAGGCAGTGACATACACTAACGGAAGAAAATCGTAACGCCAAAAATAATCAAGGCATAGTAATGAAATTTTAGGAATACATTGGTCTAGGTGCCATATTTAATATTACAGGTTAATGTACCGGGTGATCAAAAAGTCAGCATAAATTTGAAAACTGAATAAATCACGGAATAATGTAGATAGAAAGGTACAAATTGACACACATGCTTGGAATGATATGGGATTTTATTACAACCAAAATATGTCCCGCAGATGGCATTTCATATGATCAGAATTGCAATAATTAGCACAACAAAATAAGACAAAGCAAAGATGATGATCTTTGCAGGAAATGCGTAATATGTCCACCATCATTCCTCAACAACAGCTGCAGTCGAGGAATAACAGCCAATAATCGCACGGACTGAGGTATGGGGACCCGGGAGGCCAATCATGAAGAAAGTGGCGGCTGAGCACATGACCATCACCAAACGACGCTCGCAAGAGATCTTCCACGCGTCTAGCAATACTTTGTTTTTTATTTTTTGTTCTAATAAAACTCCATGTCATTCCAAGCATGTGTGTCAATTTTTACCTCTCTATCTACATTATTCCGCGGTTTATTAAGTTTTCAAATTTATACTGACTTTTTGATCACCCAGTATATGAACGAGTGATAATCCATTGAAAACGTGATACGGTGGTACATTAATAAGTACAATAACAACTGAAGTAATCGCCAGAATGTTGAATGCAAGCATGCAAACGAGCAAGCATTGTGTTGTACATGTGCTGGATGTCAGATTTTAGGTCGGAGTTCCATGCCTGTTGCACTTGGCAGGTCAACAGGGACGGTTAATGTTAGCTGTGGATGACTGACGACAGTGATGACCCTATGTGATCAATTAGAGACAGATCTGGTGATCGAGCAGGAGAATCAGAGAGGAAGGAATACATTGAAAACACATGACTAAGGGACAGGATGGTAGGACATCTGTTAAGACATCGCGGAATAACTTCCATTTTAGTAATCGAAGCTTCAGATGGTAAAAACTGTAGAAATGGTTCAAATGGCTCTGAGCACTATGGGACTTAACTTCTGAGGTCAGCAGCGCCCAAAACTTAGAACTACTTAAACCAACCTAACCTAAGGACATCACACACATCCATGCCCGAGGCAGGATTCGAACCTGCGACCGTAGCGGTCACGCGGTTCCAGACTGTGGCGCCTAGAACCGCTCGGCCATTACGGCCGGCAAACTGTAGAGAAAGAGAGAAATTAAAATATATCCAGCAAATAAGTGAGAACATAGGTTGTAAATGCTGCTCTGAGACGAAGAGTTTAGCTGGAGAGGTATTCGTGGTGGACCGCTACAAACCAAAGTAATATGCCTACCAGGTTTGTTTGAAATCGGTCCAGTGGTTTATGAGGAAATGTAGAACACACATGCATATATAGATGCCTTTATACGTACAACCATTTTTGTAACATGAATTGACCCCCTCTAAACCTAAGAATCTATTAATAGGGATTGTGAAACACTCTACATTCTTGTTGTTCGAAGCGTTATTTTTAACAAGATCAGTCAGATAGAAAGTCATAAAATAAACAAAGTAGGTAATGATTAGTTGGGCTGGTAACTATCTTACTACAATGACCTTATACTTGTGGAACTTTTTCTGTGCTATAGGTATTGTCAGATAATGTTCAATATCAGCTCGAGGCGAATTCATTGCAGTAGAGCCGTTTGCTTGGTCTAAAAGGACTACGAAAGCAATCGACGTCAGCGTAGTTGATTTATCCTTACAAGTAGAGTTGACAACAGATGGGACGAGGTGACGCTCTCTCTCTCTCTCTCCCTCTCTCCATCCGTCCTCTATCGCTCGCTCGCACACGCGCGGAGCTATGTAAACTGACATCCTGATCTGTATAACTTTTCAACACTCATAGCGCCAGTTAACGAGTGATGCATTACCTATTTACGGAGGGAGGTGGTTGAGGTATCTGTGTACTTCCTACAGCGAGACTGGTGCAAGCAAAGTACTGCCGCTGGCCGCGATACCTGCTGGAAGGTTCTTGTCAGTTAACGGTACGTGGAGGACAGGACGTTGCGGGCGCGCTAAAATGCCAACCGGAAGGGCCACTTCGTTAAATCCGCCCACTGGATTGAAACGCGTGCAAATTTACAGCGCCCACATTTCCTCTATTGCTCGTTACCCACGAGGACACTTCAGTAGGAAATGGTCATACTTTTTTTCCCCCTTCGAACATACATGTTTTTTTTAATAAAAGCTTACGTTTTTCTTGCTTGTTTCAAATCTGTTTTCGCAGATAACAAGCAGCCCTTCACTGGGCGCCATTATTGAAACTAAAACAAGGTACGCTCACATTACTTTTGAAATTTTTCAGCACTGGAGGTATGTAAAAGGTCACTACTATACCCATCCTACATTTGCACAGGTAAATGTGCTGTACACTACAGACCATTAAAATTGCTACACCACAAAGATGATGTGATACAGACACGAAATTTAACCGACAGGACGAAGATGCTGTGATATGCAAATGATTAGCTTTTCAGAGCATTCACACAAGGTTGGCACCGGTGGCGACACCTACAACGCGCTGACTTGAGGAAAGTTTCCAACCGATATCTCGGACACAAACAGCAGTTGACCTGCGTTTCCTGGTGAAACGTTGTTGTGATGCCTCGTGGAAGAAGGAGAAATGCGTACCATCACGTTTCCGACTTTAATACAGGTCGTATTGTAGCCTATCGCGATTGTGGTTTATCGTATCGCAACATTGCTGCTCGCGTTGGTCGAGATCCAATGACTGTTAGCAGAATATGGAATCGGTGGGTTCAGGAGGGTAATACGAAACGCCGTGCTGGATCCCAACGGCCTTGTATCACTAACAGTCGAGATGACAGGCATCTTTTCCGCATGGGTGTAACGGATCGTGCAGCCACGTCTCGATCCCTGAGTAATCAGCTGGGGACGTTTGCAAGACAACAACCATATGCACGAACAGTTCGACGACGTTTGCAGCAGCAGGGACTATCAGCTCGGAGACCATGGCTGCGGTCACCCTTGACGCTGCGTCACAGACAGGAGCGCCTGCGATGGTGAACTCAACGTCGAACCTGGGTGCACAAATGGCAAAACGTCATTTTTTCGGATGAATCCAGGTTCTGTTTACAGCATTATGATGGTCGCATCCGTGTTTGGCGAAATCGCGGTGAACGCACATTGGAAGCGTGTAATCGTCATCATCATACTGGCGTATCACCCGGCGTGATGGTATGGGATGCCATTGGTTACACGTCTCGGTCACCTCTTGTTCGCATTGGCGGCACTTTGAACAGTGGACGTTACGTTTCAGATGTGTTACGACCCGTGGTTCTACCCTTCATTCGATCCCTGCGTAACCCTACATTTCAGCAGGATAATGCACGACTACATGTTGTAGGTCATGTACGGGCCTTTCTGGATACAGAAAATGTTCGACTGCTGCCCTGGCCAGCACATTCTCCAGATCTCTCACCAATTGAAAACGTCTGGTCAATGGTGGCCGAGCAACTGGCTCGTCACAATATGCCGGTCACTACTCCTGATAAAACGTGGTATAGTGTTGAAGCTGCATGGACAGCTGTACCTGTACACGCAAGCCAAGCTCTGTTTGACTCAATGCCCAGGCGTATCAAGGCCGTTATTACGGCCAGAGGTGGTTGTTCTGGGTACTGATTTCTCAGGTTCAATGCACCCAAATTTCGTGAAAATGTAATCACATGTCAGTTCTAGTATAATATATTTGTCTACTGAATACCCGTTTATCATCTGCATTTCTTCTTGGTGTAGCAATTTTAATGGCCAGTAGTGTAGTTGCGATATTATCGGACGTGGTCCTTCAAACACTGGTATCACTGGTATCAATTGATGTTGGATAAACATTAGCGCTAATGCTGTAACCAACACACCAGCAGAAAAGGAAAGCATTAAACATAGATGTATAAATTGATGTTGGATAAACATTAGCGCTAATGCTGTAACCAACACACCAGCAGAAAAGGAAAGCATTAAACATAGATATAAAGCAAATTCTCTCTCACTAAAGAAAGTGAAATTGAAGATGTATTTGAATTCTATGAAGAGCTTTCAATAAGCAATGCAACACATTTTTTCCTGAAAGCAGGCTGGTTTTATTTACAATTCCAATACACCATATTATTTCCCACTTCTTTGGCTACAAAACCCTATTTTTCCAACATAATTTCCGTTATATGTGACGGATTTAGGGCATCTTAATGGGAGAGCCTCTATGCCCGCATGATACCACTCTATCGGTCGGCGTCAGAGCCAACGACCTGCTGCGTCAACCTCCCCATCGTCCACGCACGCCTTCCCAAGGAGTGCCTCATTCGTTGGGCCAAACGGACGGAAGTCAGTGAATGTGGGATACGGTCTGTATGGTGGATGAGGGAGAACAATCGAATGAAGTTTTTTAGCTCCTCTCGGATGCGTATACCAGAGAGAGCTTTGAGTTGTTTAGACGTCCAGTTGTGCAGCGACGTGTCTGATTGCGATCCGTCAATCAACTCGAATGACAGTACCCACATGTCCCATCATAGCAGGAGTCAGAGTTGTGTGTGGTCGGCCGGCTCGCGGGAGATCGTAGAGGTTTGGGCGACGTCGTTGCGATGATGACAGACGCCTCGCTCAGCTGCTCGTAGTGCTTTTGTTCGCGGCCAGGGCTTCGTAGACATTCTACAAGCGCCGGTGGACATCTGCGATGCTCTAGTTTTCAACCACAAAAAGTTCAATGACAGCCCTTCGCTTGGAACGCACTTGCTCTACAGATGCCAATTTCAAGGTTAGGTACAGCGCCGTCACCTGTCGGAACTTCATGGAACAACAGGGGCTGAAGCGGGAATATTCCGTGATTCCCACAGCAAATTCAACATTTCTTTTTTCAGCCGAACTTGGCCGGGAAAAAAGATGTCATTACGTGTTGAACACTCGTAATTTTTGTAAGAGGCAATCGCAAAACATTTCCATATTAATATCTTTTTTTTAAATAGCAAACGTGGAACAAATTAACCTTTTAAAAGACATGCTTTTTTGGTTTGTTGACACTAATTATTCGTAATGCAGACAATTTCGGGAATGTGATAAGTCTCCCAGAATATGTTCAACTCTTCACCGTCTTTATAAAGTTTACGGGGTGCTCAGCGATTTAAAGATCTTTTAGTCATAAGTTCATACACTTGATGTGATCTTGGACACTCAACTACATTTAGTGAACTGTATTGTTCGTTTTTGTAAGCGTGTAAGTGAGGAACCGAAATACCTTTCTTGCTAGAAAAAAATGGGAAAATTTCCTCAGATAGGCTACTGAACCCTGAAAATTTACTTTCAAAATCTTTTGTTAAAGAATTTACTTATTTACTAGCGATTCATCAAGAACATTAACACACTATGCGAGCGTGGAAGTAGTTGCCAAGGAGTAACTGATGGAATCAAATTAAATTTCAACCAATGGAAATTTTATTCATAAAAGCCTTTTCAAAAACAAATTTAAAATTTATAAGCAGATAAGCACCCTCGAAATATCAACTTACAATTTAACAAATGTGAATTTTATTCCTAAAAACTTTTTCAAAACATTTTTAAAATTTTAAGCAGAAAAGCACCCTCAAAATATCAAGTTACAATAATTCAGAGGAAGAATAAAAAAATTTTTTATTGTTACAGTAGGAGCATTTGGGCTGAGAAGCTTCCTCTCCATTTCAACACGGCCGTAGTCACGACCGCTCACAACGACCTCTGAAAAACTACACTGGTGCAAATCAGCAACACACCAGATTACTTTAAACTAAAATTTTTAACAACTCACACACACACACATTAACTATGCACCCCGTAAGAGGGATGGGAATGGTACAAACACTCACACTAAGAACTTATTTTCCACCAAAAGTGCAATTTGTTTTTAAAAGGGCTCTTACGGTGGAAGGGTGGCAACTTTATAAAAATGACTATTTAAATAAAACCAATGAAATTCAGACTTACATAAGGTGTACAACATGCTCTAAATTACGCATATACCGCCTCGCAAGATGATAGGCAAGATAAAAACATATTTCAGGAATTCGGCCCTTACCTTAATTCTATAAATTCGTTAACACCGAATCCGACAAACATGACAGGGGCAGCTATTAACGTATGGCAAATTGACAGGGGGGTTACTAAACAACTCGAACCGAAGATTGCTCTAAACCCCTCCCCAATTCAAAAAGGGCAAAGCGGACCACCCAGTTCACAATAACCACCTTCCCGTGGGTGGGCAAAGGAGAAGAATGGTGGGACGACCCCAAAACAAAGCGGCTGGTGACCTCGCCAAAAAAACAATTTAACAAGTAAATGAAACAACATATCTCCAATCACTTAACTTCTAATTAACTGCGATTGCTGGCGAAGACCTGGCGCAGCACGCCCAACGTTCTCCCGAACCGTCCGCTGCCAGCCGCTTCAACGGACGCAGGAAGGCGCGCTGATCTCCCGTATCACGGCGTCGCAGCCCCGGCCAGCCCGATGTGGTGGTTCCGCTGCCGTTGCTCTCTTGTGAACCGCGAAGCCACTACCCTTTCCATACGGCGCTGCCCACTGGACTCACGTGGGGACCTCACATGCGCCGACGCTGAAGGCGGACAAGTCATCTCGTGTCTCAGTGCGCGACCAACCAACCGACCAATCCAACCGCCAATGACCGTTGCCCGAGTAACTCGAGCAGACTGGCAGCCTAACGCGCAGACTCAGATGCAGGGACTCAGCCCCAACCGGGCGACCACTAGCTGAGTTCTGTTACTGGCGCAGTGGCAAGACTCTCATTTTCTGGCTTAAAGTTTGATCCAAACGACAGACATAATCGCACTCCGACGACAGACAGACACTGACTGGCCCACACTGAGCCGGCTGACCAACTGACTAGACTCGCCTCGACTGACCGACTCTCCTCTACCGAGCTCATAGCGCCCCTTAAATGCACGTGAACAGGCAACCATTCCGCTTTCCCACCAGAGGGAGACACCAAAACAGCGATTACCACAGTGGCGCCACCATCAGAAACGGAAGGCGACTGCTTCACACAACGCGCTGCGGCGCGCTTTTCAAAACAGCAATTTTTTTACCACGGCTCAGCTATGTACAATTTTTTGCTTTAAAGAGAGACTGCATGAATTGAAAATAGCTAGGTCCCCACAGTGCCAACACAAGATTATTGGAACGATGAGTTAACGTGGCGCTATAGAGCCGAAAATCTTTCTTTAGATCTCTTCCTCTGCAACATCACATTTCAGATGCTTCATGCATCTTCTCCCCAGTTTTCCTACAATCCTAATTTCTGATCTGTCCCATGACGTGCTTCAGATGTACAATTTCAGAAACCTCCTCAATCCAGCAAACGTTTTGCCGTCGAAGATAACTATCAGCCTTTATGCTAACCTCTTTCAGATATTTTTTTACGTTCTTCAACGTACAATAGATTTCTTTCTTATTGATCCCACTATCTCCCCACATATGAAACTGTATAATTCCTATTGTCCTTCCTACTGACCTTTCGTCCAACCTTAATGCGTCTTCCAAGATATTACAAAATAAGTGTTTCGTTGTGGAGAATAAAGGCCATCCTTACACTACCTTCTCTTCACTCTGCTGCTTGTACGGTTTAATTTTTTTGCTATCGATTTTTAAACAATTACTGTCTGAAGACGTTGAAGTAGTATAAAAATAAACAATAGGCACAGCTGTTTGGAAGACTAACTGCAGGATAATAGCCTTCATTTTCCATAGCTAAATATTTCACATCAGATAACCCCATATATCAACGCTATGGAAACAAAAAAAGAGGTATCTTATTTATTTCCTCTATCGAGGTACGTTTACAATTACAAGAAGAGGTATGGGTTGGAGAACAAAAAGCTATGATTGCTAAAGACAAATACTCGTCCATAGCATGCATCTTTCAGGCCATTCAGACTAAATGAGGTGCTTCTCAGTCCTCTACAGACAGATATAGTTAGATGGCGAACAGTTTCTGCTCGGAGCTTGTGGCGTTGCGGTTTCAGAGCACCTCATTTTAACTAAGGACCCGATCTATATCACTTCTAGACTTCTTTCCCGATCATAAGCCTAGGAGACGTGTGTGAAAGGACTTTTGATTATGTGAACAGCTCTCCTTTCTTCGCAAAATTATTTAGGAGCATATTTTGAAGGGTTATCGACGTAGGTGTTGTGCATAGGTTCTCTTTCCTTCCCCTTAAGTGACGTCATTCTCATTTATGTATGTCGTTGTTTTAGATCACTCTTTATGACTGTCAGGAAGTTTTAGGAAAGTTGAAGCTGGTATTTTTTATTTTTTTTATTTTTTGAGAAATGCATTCTCTGTGGAGGGCTAGGAATTTAAAACATGTCGTATTTGAATGTAAGAGTACTAGAACGTGGATCTGAAACCTCGTTCACAAGGCTGCGATCCGATTTTTTGGCAATTTTTCAGTAATTCTATCTCCTGACTTAAATTCTGAGATTGTTCTTGTGTGACCCAGTGACGTGCATCGTCTTCTATAAGCCTCAGTTGTTGTGCATTAACATTCCAGTATCAATGATGTAGCCTGTGCTACGTATGATGTTACATCGTAGCATGTACACAGCGTGTTGTGTCTTGCCTCAGTGATCTAGACCTCTCCCCATTCACCCATATCCACCCCCACACACGCCGTCTTGCACAAACCCACACCCTCACTTGCTACCCGAGATCTCACCCAAAGCTGCGTTCCTGTGCATTAAGGAAGTACAGCTTTTGTTCCAAGCTTCAACAGCAGCGTTATTATCGTGGCGTGCATTCGGATGTACAAAAGATTGGACCTACGCGAACTCCACATACGTTCATTAAAAGTATATGATCAGAATAATAATAATAATAAACCTCAAAAGATAGTTTATATAACTGCAGCTGTAGCAGCAGATTTAATGTCTGTCCGGTCAGGTAGTCTATGTCCACTAATTTCAACTGGTGAAGATATATTATATCCATCACATATACGAATAGGTTATATTAAGAAAATAATATTACGTCCGTTTCAATAATGTTAGATGGAGTTTCTCGGCGATACATAATCAAGTGCATAAATTCCGAACAGAACAAAAATTAATAGTTTTGCTCGGATTGATTATATTCGTTACAATTGATTTATTTTACTTCATTTACTTGAAATTTCCGGGCTTATAGGCCACAGTCCATGATGAAATTTCCGCGTAACGTTTCATGTCGGACTGCAGGAGTTATCTTCAGAGGTAAAGCGACGAACTGTTATTCTAGTTTATAAATCAATTACAAATTTACTTTATACAATATTAAGTCATCTTTGTTATTGTTTATCATATTCTTCAGTTTACTAATTAGTTTTGTGGATGCAAAATACTGTCTATTGTTATAGTGGCAAAGTGTATATATGTGGGACGCAGTTGTTCTCTCCAGGAAAGTATATGATCAATTAAAACACAAAGTAGCAACAACAACATTAATATTTTATGCTATCCTTGTTGCATATTATTGGCTCATGCTTCGCGTAGACATGTACGGAAGTTCAAAATGGCTATCAAGTGAAAGAAAAGTACAGTACGTTATTGTACTTTATCTTTTGTTCGCCTCCACGAACATTAACTGTATTTGTCATGACAGTTTGGAGTTCTTATTACTTTTTAAGTTTTACATTCTCTTAGTGGAATAATTAATTTTTTGTCACCTCACAAATTAATTTCTTCCGCTTTAATCCGACTCATGAATTTACTGACTGTTAATTACAAAATGTTACTTTTGGGGGCAGAACTGAACTTCACAGTTGACTTTCAGCAATTCGAGCTTCTCATTTTACATTTCTTTATTCACACGTCAAGTTCCGCAGGATCAAATTGAGAAGCAAATATTCAAGGTCATGTAACGTGTCAGTACATGAAATTACAACATAAAAGTAATAACAGATAAAAACAAAATATTTATGAACCCGGAAAAAAGTCAAGCCATAAGTTCAAATAAACGCAATCATCAATACAGCGAGAAGCAGATTAATTTTTCAAGGAAATCCTTGATAGAGTAAAAGTGACCCATAATGAAATTCTTCAGATTTGAAATCGCATGAATTACTGCTAAGATTTTTTAATTCTAGTGGTAGCTTATTGAAAATGGATGCAGCAGTATACTCCACACCTCTTTGCACAAGAGTTAAGGAAGTCTGATCCAAATGCAGTTTTGATTTCTGCCGAGTATTAACTGAGTGAAAGCTGTTTATGCTTGGGAATAAGCTAATATGGTTAACAAGAAATGGCAGCAAGGAATACATTTATTGAGAGGCCAATGTCAAAATAGCCAGACTCGTGAACAGTGGTCGTTAAGAGGTTCGTGAAATTACACCACTTATTACCCGAACCGCTCGTTTCTAAGCGAAAATTATCCTTTTAGAATTTGAAGAGTTACCCCACAGTATAATAGCATGCGACATAAGCGAATGAAAATAAGCAAAGTAGACTAATTTTCGTGTCGAATGATTACTCACTTCACATACCGTTCGAATATTAAATATGGCAGCATCAAGTCTTTGAACAAGATCCTGAACGTGGACTTTCCACGACAATATACTATCTATCTGAACACCTAGAACTTTGAACTGTTCAGTTTCACTAATCATATGCCCATTCTGTGAAACTAAAACCTCGGGTTTTGTTGAATTGTGTGTTGGTAACTGTAAAATCTGAGTCTTACTGTGATTTAGCGTTAGTTTATTTTCTAAAAGCCATGACTTAGGTCATGAACTGCACTGTTTGAAACCGAGCCAATGTTGCACACAACATCCTTTACTACCAAGTTAGTGGAATTAGCACACACAGATGTTTTAGAGTGACCCATAATACTAGAGCGCATATCATTTATATAAATAAGGAACAGGAGTGCCCCCAACACTGATCCCTGGGGCACCCCCCTCATTTGACCGTGCCCCACTCAGACCCCACTTCACAGCTACTCTCAACACTGTGAATAATGACCTTTTACGGTCTTTCGCTAAAGTAAGACGTGAACCAATTGTGAGCTACTCCCCGTATTCCATAATGGTCCAACTTTTGATGTAATACTTCGTGATGAACCCAATCAAACGCCTTAGTAAAATCAAATAATATGCCTAGCGTTCGAAACCCTTTGTTTAACCCATCCATTACCTCACAGAGAAAGGAGAATATAGCATTCTGAGTTGTTAAATGACTTCTAAAGCCGAACTGTGCATTTGATAGCAAATTAGGAAATCGTGCAATATAAAATAATCAATTATCCTTACATACACAGCCTTTTCAAAAACTTTAGCAAACACTGATGGCATAGAAACAGGTCTGAAATTATATACATTATCCCTTTCTCGCTTTTTGTAAAGCAGCTTCACTACTCAGTACTTTAATCGTTCAGGAAATTGACCATTCCTAAAGGAAAAATTCCAAATATAGCTAAATACAGGGCTAACACGTGCAACACAGTAACATTCTACTAGGCACTCCACCATAGTCACAGGAACTCTCGACATTATTCTTCAGTGATATACCCAAAGTCCGAGATAGATAGTTAAATTCAGACACATGCGTAATTTAATATAAAATAATGATTTGCATCTTACTTTCGTGTATGCCTGTTACAATAATTTAAATTACAGAAATGATTTTCGAAAACGAGTTAATGTTTTTAAAACGTTTCCGTTCCACAGCATAATACATACTAAACTTTGTAACTGCGTTGGTTTGTATGAAACACAAAAACACGAAGGAACGTTAATTACAGAACAGGTCTTACAAAAAGAAATTTACAGTGATATAGTAGAATCCCATGTGACGAATATTGACATATTGAATTTGCCGACCTTACGTCGTGACAAGTCATGAACAGACCGGTAGCTTACGAAACGACATTCCACACTTAGAAAAACACTACAAGATGCCATTTACATAATGATAATACAGAAACTGCAAGTAGGACTGACTTTGGCGTAACGCAGGCCAGTATTTGACACAGAGGCGTGTAGGAGGCTGCAGCACGCACGGGCAGCAGTCAGCGCGCACCACGCACCAGCAGCTCGTTAATTGGCAGCCACGCAGCGCAGGCATTATTCAGATCACGTTACGGGCGCGAACCGAAGAGCTCTTTGTGTCTACTGCACGCAGCCGGAATTGTAAAGCAAAACCTCGTCCGGCAGAGTTAAACAAAACCGTTTACACAATGGGGGGCAAAATGTAAACTGTAAAGCGTGACCATGTCACGAAAGAACCGACGAGGAACGTACTTCATCAATCAAGAATAATCAGCGACGTCTGTATAGAAACTGTGACGTTCACGTGTAGGTTGAACTGCAAATGGGGTGGTGCCCCCTGTCTGCGCTTTTCATGCTCACGGTCGTTTTTAGCTCCACCTTCGCAAAGCAGCAGCCAGCAACACAGGTGGCTGATTTATACTACATGCAGTGAAAAACTGAAAATATTTGATGCTTTATAGAATGTGGAAGGCTTCATATCCCAACAATGCATCTCCGTGACGCCACATGACCGTATTTATTAATACGAGTTTATGTGACCTACATAGCATATACAGTTTCGTTCAATGAAATGGTAATTTCAGACAGTTTGGAGAAGAGTACTAAACATTGTTTAAGTATAGTGTTTGCTACGCACTACTTTGCAAACTGTATCGACAGTCAGAATGTGATAATGACGTTTGCATCCAGCGCTTTGATTATTGTGGTACGAAGGAAACATGAGGGAGAGAAAAAGAAAACGCATTGAAAAGGGGGGTTGTATTATAGAACTGCCATCCAGTCAGTTGTCAACTGAGCTGAGTATCAAAGATGATGATTATAGTCCCTTTCTAAATCAGCACTCATACCCCTCATTAATACTTCCATCGCTTACCCTCCTCCGAGTTACTATGAACCACACGTAACTGCTTGCAGTTGTACTGGAAATGCAGGAAATGCGAGTGGCTTGGTCGTGTTCTGGCACACTTCAAGGTAGAACACAGATATTCCGTTACACTTCCCTAACATGAAATGATCTAATAACTTCCAAATTAGGAATCTCAATAGATTTTTTACTATCCAAACACGAAACAAGTACAGCTGTACACTGCTAATAAGAAGTTTTGCATACCTTCGACTACAAAGTCACATAAATACCTGTTTTGCAAATCAAAGTGCCTTTTCCTGCTGCTAGTTACTTTATTTATCCCACAGGCGTTTCTCCTTCTCCTGTTCTAAGGCATCATTAGCGGGATCTATAACGATACAGTTTTGTTAGTTATAGATTATGAAACAGTTCATTTCGCGATTTTTGGTAAAAAGTGTAATTACTTACGATTTGCGGATCTGTGTTTCCTCACATCTGGTCTGGAGGTTGCACTATCACTAGTGATAAAAGTGGTAGTGCGACCTCCATACCAGATGTGAGGAAACACAGATCAGCAAATCGTAAGTAATTAAGTTTTTACCAAAAATCGCGAAGTGAACTGTTTGATAATCTATAACTAACAAAACTGTATCGTAATAGATCCCACTGATGCCTTAGAACAGGAGAAGGCGAAACGCGTATGGGATAAATAAAGTAAATAGCAGCAGGAAAAGGCAAAACAAATATTTATATGCTTGCTGTGGAGGATGGCCACGCAAACAAACAACGTCACACGTTTCACAGTTCACATTAGAATCAGTCAGAATCCTGTTACATTAAGTATTGTATAAAACATGTTCAATAAAATTATATACATGATTACTCTGTCCTCCTCTACTTAGCATGCAGAGTAGCGTTGTTGGAATACGAAAATGATGCTGCACGCAATTCGGATGTTATTTGTGCAGTTGGTAACGGGAACCTTACTCTTGAAACCTTCGCTCGGGACTGACTAAACAGCCCGAGTCGCTTCACTTCGTAGCGCACTTCAGGCGGCAGCCGAAGGTGCTCGAAGAGCTTCGTCTGAATATCGTTATTCTAATGTTAATAAAGTATCTAATTAAATGGAGAGCTGAAGTAAGTAGACTGAAGCTTGCTTTTGAGAATTTATTGAGCACGATAGACAATAAAGTCGGAATTAAACTTCATCTGATGTTAATAAATGAACCTAATAAATTTAGTACACTGGCTCCTGTGTCGACAACGAATCAGGTTATCCTCCAACTAATTCTCACGGAACCGATGCTCACTGTACCATCCATTATCTTCCTTTCACCCCTTCCCTTAAGTTGGGTCTCATCTACTGTAATCTCAGCCAAATTATGGAGTGGTCTTGGGAAGAGATCTTATGATTCCAAAATATTCACAAGAACCTCATTTTCTCATTTCCACACACACACACACACACACACACACACACACACACACACAATGCTAAATTAATATCATGCAGAGAGATGTATTCATTAAATCTCGGTTACAAACAAATTTAATCACGTTAGATGTTGACAAAAGGTCCACACTATGCACGGCCGATGAGTGGTAATAGATACATTAACTGCAGAAAAGATGCCAGTATGAACAACGAGTGTCAAATAGAAATCCCTCACCGCTGATTAATCAACTTTTGTAAGGAATTTTTACGCTAGTGTGCAATCTGTGTGTAATTATGATAAGATTTTGTTAACACTATGGCAGTAAACTTGCTTGAAAAAGTTACGGATTTTTCACTAGTTTGCGCTTGGAAACGGTATATCAAATAAAGTTCATGGTTGGTTTTTAGAGGTAAGTGTGTGCTTGTGATGTCAGCTATCGAGGCTGTACGCAACTATATTCCATCTGTCCTCACAATCTTGTGAAATTAAGCTGTCAAATAAACACCAGTATGAAAGTATGTATTCTGTTTGGACATTTTGTCCACCTGTTAAAGGAATCTCATGTTAACTGGAATGCGTCGTAACAGTGGTGGGTCTCTGATACTGATGGATTTCTGATGGCGGTTCAGGGCACAGTATTAAGAACATACGACTACGAGACCCTAAAACATGTTTCAACTTACGCCATCACTTTTTCTACTAGCATTAGTTTCACGGAATTCCCAGAAAACAGCCTGACACAATCTTTAACTATTGACAAAGAGCCATTGTACTACAAACGTGCTACGTAAGTAGATACATTTGAAATATAAAAGGTGCCTTGGTGATCCCTTTGTACGAACTTTTTGTGGCCCTAACCTGAGGACGTACGAAGATCTATGACGCAACACGACATGGAAACGGCCGACACTGAGACCGAGACTCGAACTCGGGACTTTTGCCTTTCGCGGACAATGCTCTACCGACTGAGCTACCCAAGTGCGACTCACGACCCGTCCTCACAGCTTCAGTTCTGCCAGCACCTCGTCTCCGACCTTCCTGACTTACACTTGTGCGCGAATGGTACAGGTCCCGACATCGAGTCTCGGTCCGGCACACAGTTTTTATCTGTGAGGAAGTTTCAATTTTAACTTTATTATACAAATAGCAGACTGTTTCCTATTTGCAAAACAATAAATTCCTATGAGCAATAACTCCTTTCAGAAAAACTCAGAACAGAAGGAAGCTATTTATAGTGTCGGGCAGTAGCCAGCTTTTGAAAATTACATTAGCAACAAGTAAATAGCTTACGGGCACTAACCCTTATGAAAACACTGGGTGCAGCAGGAGGCGAATCAATGGTTCAGTAATACGAGGGTAACATAACAACTTTCCTATAATCATGATCCTCTGTCTGCTCATCACAGCGGGTGGTCATAGCTAACATCCCTCCGAACACACTCGCTAACTCTAACAACGTCGGGTCGCTTCCGCAACTCGGCTTCGCCGTTCAGACACCCTCAAAGTCTCATGCACTAGAGGCCGCACACTTCTTTTCCTGCAGTCGGACGCTTGTTTTCACGCCCCGTTCGCTGCCACCACAGCTCTGCTCCTCTGCCGCTGACACAGCTTGTCTCGCTCGCTGACCACGCCCTCTTTATGGTCAGTCGACACCCGCTAATCTGTCTGGAAGCACGTCGATCATTGAGAAGGATCGACGGACATCATGCATGATGCATCCAATCCCACCTTCCCCCCGAAAAGAGTGTACCTGGATGGGTAGGTGAGGGAAACAGACAGGACGAGATGAAGAGACACTAACCTACTAACCTAATTATGGACAGTCTCACCACCTGTCTATTTGAGATGGTTCAAATGGACACAGATACAGTTTTGGATCGGACATCCTGTACCAGGAAACCTGCGGACGTCAAAATTTTAACCATCTGATAGAGACCTACGTACTTTGGCAGCGTTTTACTACTAACAGTGCTTGCACACTCACTCTAGCCCCAAACGTTCCCGTCCAACACTCCATCTCCAACTATCACGGCTTCCTCGTGCCTCCTTATTATACACTCGAGTCGGCTTACTGTGAGCATGCGTGACGTTCCGCCATGCCGCCTCCCATGCGTTCCTCAGACTGTCGGGACGCACACTCTGTGGTATTACTGGTTCAAATGGCTCTGAGCACTATGCGACTTAACTTCTGAGGTCATCAGTCGCCTAGAACTTAGAACTAATTAAACCTACCTAACCTAAGGACATCACACACATCCATGCCCGAGGTAGGATTCGATCCTGCGACCGTAGCGGGGTATTACTGGTACTTGCTTCCTAGCCAAACACTTGTTGGAGTGCTTTTGTGGGGTTCATGTGATAGGGTAGACTAAGCCACCTCAGCGATGCATCCCACCTCCTCAACAAGTTTGTATCACATATTATGAGGAATGATTTTAAATTACGGTTTATAAATCACAAGGACAGCACATAAGTTGACTAGTAGTGCCACCCCCCCCCCCCCCTCCTGTGTGGCCACGGCTCGAAATTAATTACACGAAACAAGCAAAAATATTCACCACCACCAAGACGATACGGTTTAATCCTATTAGCGTGACAGAAGCCGCAAGCAGTCGATAAGAAACTTAGAGCTACTGCGTCACTATATTCACTTTGCTACCTGTCACAGAGGTTGTTTTCCTCTGGGTCGCAGCATGGGTATCATGCAGGGAGTAATTCCGCCCACATACGTACAGAGTAAGTGAGCTGCCCCTACAATATCGTTTTATAACATTGGCAATATCTGGTCTTAAAAAGCCACGCACGAGATTTTCATATTCTCTCGCTCGTTACGCGTAACCTATTAACGCTATACAAAAAATGAAGAGGACGATTTTGAAGGTAATTTAAATGTTGTTAAATTTTGGACTGGGATACATTTTTGCTAGAGTCCGTGTTTTCAAGTTACTCAAGAAAAACTTGCAGAAGTGATCTCCATACGCACCCTCACTCCATAATCAGCCCTCACGGGTCAGGATTTCGTATGTTGTTCATGACCCTCCCTCCTACCACTGTGCAAAATTTGCGACTGCATGAATTATTTCCCACAATCGACCGTTTTTGGTCTTCATTGGCTGGCCTTATTGCGCCACCGACTTAGTTAACCACTCACAAATCATAAAGCTGACGTCTGTATAAATTTTACCTAACAGTTTTCTGAATTTTTCAGCAAGAAATAAACAGTTTCATCGTGTTCATCAGGCGCTACAAAAACTGAGCTACTGTAGTTGTAAAGATTAAGTCGGAATCGAACTGTGAACGTAATAAATTTTAGTGTAACGTTTGCAAAAGACAGCTTTTATATTAATAATGTTAACGACATTGCCGACTTTTCTGATGGCGTAACAGCCCAATCAGTAGAGAACAAAAAAGGCAAATATCGGGGAATTTGTAGACGGAAATTTTTGTACATTGGTAGGAGGTAGTGTCACGAAAAGCATACTACAAATTCTGACTGGTCAGAGGTGAGTGTGGAGTGGACGTGCATTTGAAAATCACTTTTGTACATTATTCTTGAAGGACTAAATAACCTTGTCCACGAGCTAAATATTAAATTAAATTTCGTGCAAAAAGGTCCTGTGCATTTGCTCTGTGGGACTTATAGTGCGAGCATACCGAGCGAGAGAATATGAAATCTCAAACGTCGTTTTTGAAAGCCAAATACACACATAAAAAAAGTTTTGTATCACCTAGGTTCCCGGAACTCCTGAAAATAGACGTTGACTGTGGCTATTCTATCACAGACACAGTGCCTTTGACTATCCAGACATGTCACTAAACCCGCCTAAAGATGTAAACAACCCTGCATGAGCAGCGCCTATTAGACGGAAGGGGTCTGACAGTCGATCAGTTCCAGTCATTCCACAAGGAAGGAGGTACACGATTCGTGTTGTCTGTAGTTCAACCATTCCTAGACTGTCAATACTGTGGTTCGATCGCATCCGCATTGTTACTTTGTGCAAAGATGGGCTCTCAACGGCGGAAGTGACCAGGCGTCTCGGAGTGAACCAAAGCGATGATATTCCGACATGGAGGAGATACAGAGAGACACGAACTGTCGATGACATGCCTCACTCAGGCCACCCAAGGGCTACTACTTCTGTGGATGACCGCTACCTACGGACTATGGCTGGGAGGAACCCTGACAGCAACGCTACCATGTTGAATAATGCGATTCGTGCAGTCACGGGACGTCGTGTTACGACTCAAACTATGTCCAATAGGTTGCATGATGGGCAACTTCCGATGAACATGGCGATGGCGAGGTCCATCTTTGGAACAACGACACCATGAAGATGGGCCCAACATCATTCCGAATGGATTGCTCATGATTGGATTTCTCTTCAACCAGACAATCATCGGAGACGCGTTTTGAGGCAACCCGGTAAGGTTGAACACCTTAGACACACCGTCCAACGAGTGCAGCAAGGTGGAGTTCCCTGCTGTTTTTGGGTGGCATTATGTGGGGCAACGTACGCCGCTGGTGGTCATGGAAGGCGCCGTAACGGCTCTACGATACGTGAATGCTATCATACGAGTGATAGTGCAACTATATCGGCAGCTTATTACTGAGACATTAGTCGTCATGGAAAACAATTCGCGCCCCCACAGTCCACATCTTGTGAATGACATCCTTCCGGATAACCAGATCACTCGACTAGAGCGGCCAGCACGTTCTCCAAATATGAACCCTATCGAACATGCCTGGAATAGTTTGAAAAGGGCTGTTTATGGACGACGTGACCCCACCAACCACTCTGAAGAATCTATGCCGAATCGCCGTTGAGGAGTGGGACGATCTCGACCAACAGTGCCTTGATGAACTTGTGGATAGTATACCACGACGAATATAGGCATGCATTAATGCAAGAGGACGTGCTACTGGGTATTAGAGGTACCAGTGTGTACATCAGACTGGACCACCACCTCTGAAGGTCTTGCTGTATGGTGGTACTATGTGCAGTTTTCATGAGCAATAAAAAGGGAGGATATGATGTTCATGTTGATGTCTATTCCAATATTCTGTACAGATTCCGGAACTCTTGGATTCGAGGTGATGAAAAAGCTTTTTGATGTGTGTGTAACACTGCGTGTTGCGTAAAACGGCGTCGGTAGCGGCAGTTGGATCACCCTGTGTAACCACCAGGTAACGATATTGTAACGTGGGTGGAGTAATTATACGAGTATATTCCCGTGCGCAGTGAAGCCAGCCTGTGATCTTCCTGGTGTTTGGAATATGAGAACCTTCACCTTGTGCCCGTCTGGGGGGTGGGGAATTGGCTCTAATTTCGATCTCAATCTTGGCTGTATAACGGTATCTAATTCTCCCTTACTTGCAGTGGGCTCTAAATTAATGAGTTAAAAGACTAGAGAGTATGGACAGGGTTTAAAACACAAAAAGGAAAAGTTATAATTTGATTGTTTATATGTTGTAGATCTTCATGACGTAATTTATACATTAAAGAAAAAAGTACAGGAAATGACGCACAGTACGTTTATTGACCCGTGCGCTGTTTCTACACGAAATCGAAAACTCGACTTAACCACTTTGACAGTAGTTAAGCAATCGCCTCCTTCGCGTCCCATCAATGGGAAGGTATGGCCTCTGTCGACGTCCCGCATAAGTTCGCGCACAACTCTTGACCACTGATAGATGGGTGACTGCCGTCCAACGGCAAGTGCTGGCAGTTATGTGGTACAAGGACGTTATAAGCAACTGCTAGAATTGACTATCACTTTGAGCGAGAGTGTATGTCGCTAATCTCAAAGTTTATTTACTTGCCTAAGACATATGTTCAGATTTCGTGGAAGAAGGCTGTTTGATATCTATAGAAATAATGGCAAATTGGAACAAGTGAGCCACATGGACTTTTTTGCTGAGGACCTTCATGTGCAGACTCTACGAGCTGCTATTCGGGGCTTTCTACTGCGCCGTAGGATTCTTTAACATCTGTGCTTCAGGCCTGAGTTAACCCCAGTATTGTTTCAATGGAATTTACCGGTCGCACTAACTTGCTTTAGTAATTTTTTTATCCCGCTGTTAATTCTGTCCACTGGCCTTGCGCCCTGTTAATAACTCATGAATATTGTAAGAGTGGCTTCTGTAATCTACTCTGTACTCAACAGAATTGCACGTTCAATTTTCCTGTCTTAAATGAAGCCATGTGGGCGTTCTTATTCACAATTTATTTACACACTCTTTTATGGAACTAACCTCAGTAATGTCAATTTAAGAGCATGTACACTGGTAAAGTTTTATGTCTGTCCATGTTACAGATATTCCTGTCTGTCAGGTTCGAGCCCGGTTTGTAATTTATCAGTATTATTTGTCTTGGCTTCGGTACTGCACATTAAGCTTCCTACGTGTTATTGAAGGAAACTGGGCGTTGTTCTTTCAGTTTTACTTGTATGCTTTTTATCGTTGCCCAATTGTTCCCCAGTGTTTTCCTTTAGTGTTTCGTTTCCCGTTCTGATATGATAGAAAAATATCTGTTAATGTTGGATTTATTAATTTATTAGTATGGATAACTTGTTAATTGAAACATTTTTCTCTCTCTTTTAATTCTTAGCATGCTTTGCTTGATCTGTGTTAAGACAGAACACTTTGGAAAAGACAAGTGAGGGTTCTGACTAGGCACACAACTTTAAGTGGTTAGAAAGAATGAACACGTCAGACACTAACCAGGAGAGTACTTGGGCTCGAACAAACACAAATACACCAAAATCGTGAGAGAAATAATATAAAGGTCTCTTATTGCACTAGTGATACTCCCGCATTTGCAAAACTCTGTTGTCGTCCGTTAGCGGCCTCTGCGCATGCCACGCCGCATTGCACACTGACCTGCCAGGTACGCCAGTCGGGACCAGTAGCGACGGTGCAGTGTGCCTCTGAAGTTGCGTTTTGTGACATTATTTGTGTATTGAAGCGTCAGATGGCTCGGCGATTGGTGATCAATCCTGCTAATGTATTGCGATTGGTTGAGATGAAGTTACGAAGAACCCTTCTTCGTGAAGATGGTATTGGTGTAGAAGACGAATCATTCGCATGTTTTCTGGTATCTATTATAGTGCAGAAATATGAGCATAAGTTAGAAACAGATACTGTTGTAACACTAATACATAATGATGATGACAGGGATGATAATGACGAACAACTCATTGCAAACGGTAGTGCTACGGCAAGTGCAGGAAGAGGCCATGGATGCAGTGACAGTGAATATCAACCGTCCCCCAAGAAGAAGGTTAAAGTAGCAAGTATCATCACGGCGTTTGATGACAACACACTGGAGAACATGTACGATGATTATTACGTAAGTGGTTTCGACACATACGACAAGCTTCTGAAAAGATACCCTAAACTGAAGTCTAAAATCAATATTAAAAACATACTGGATTACGTGGCAAAGAAAAGAGGAGGAAATACAGTTTCCAAAAGAAATAGTACACTGCTGTTCAAGACCATCAAGGAGCGTGTAATGGCGAAATTCGATGAAGCGCGAGAATGCGGTTCCGCCGTTCATTATTGGCATTTACAACATTGGGCATTGGACGTAGCCAGGAATCTCGGGTGTACGAACTTTACAGCTTCACTAGGATTTATTACTAATTTGAGAAAGGAGTTTAGGATAACATCACGCCGTATCACTATGCTCCAAGCACGAAAAGATAAGGATGACAAAGAAGAGCTGATTGAAAGAACTCACACGTTTGTTGCTGACGTCAATGAGCATATCACGAGATAAAACATCGATATTAGTTCTGTATGGAAATGTGATCAGAACTATGAACTTTCTTGTGACAGAACACTATCCATGAAAGAGGAGAGAAACACCGTCGCGATGTTGCAATCAGCTAACTGTGCAACACATAGCTACACGATCGATGTTCCTATATCAATGGACGGATGATTGGCAGACAAACTCTATATTGGCTTCCAAGAATCCAGTGGAAAGTTAGGACCCCGCGTGTCAAGGGAAATAGAAACGCGGTGCCCTCCAAATGTAGTCGTCGATGCAAGTATGAGTGGGAAGATGACGAAACAACATCTGAAAACGTTATTTCTGTCAGTTTTGAATCCACATTTGTCGAGAAAGTCATTAGTACTTTGTGACTCCTGGTCTGGACATAAGGATGAACAAGTACTAGTGGAAGCATCTGGCGGAAAACATGTAGATTTAAAAATCATTCTGCCTAAAACTACAAAATATGCACAACCTCTGGATGTGTATCTCTTCAGGCAGTATAAAATATATTCCAAGAGAATAACAGACTTCATTAAACCACTTTCCAGTAATATGCAGGCGAAATTGCACGACAGATTCTTTATCATGAATATGCATTCTGTCCTTTACAATCAGTTATCTGCGGGAGTATACAGACCAATGCGTCCATACGCGTGGCAGAACGCTGGCTACGATATTGGTGAACCAGTGAACAGCTTCAAAAGTGTCACTGACGTGGCGTTAAACACTGATATTATAGAACGTGCTAATACGCCATGCGATCAACTTGCGTTTCTTCACTGTGCCTTTTTGCAGTCATTCGTATTGCTCGGAGCATTTTATTGACATTCCGCATTTACATTTATAGTTAAGATTGCTGCATTGCGTATGGCGACTACAATTACATCTACAGTGAAATCTAGAGCATGACTGCAGAGTTCTGCAGAAAAACGACACCCACCAGCACATTCAGAGGTACATAATTGTCCTGTAACCAAACGTTCATACAGATCTGTTTGTTAGAGCCCAAGTACTTTCCTGGTAAGAATAAAATCATTTGGTCCTCACAATAAAAGCTGTTTGGTTCTCAAAAACATGTCCCTTAGCGCTAGCGTTGAACATTATAGGTAGCGTTGGCAAGTGATGGGCTCTAGTGTGCTGTCGGGCTTTAGATGAGTGGAGCATCTGCAGCAAGATTGGGAGCTGAGACAGATGGCGAGCATATCGCTTATGTACACGTGGTGAAGAAACGTCAGCGCAAAATTATCACAAAAATTTAAGCAAAGTTCTATTTTACATTATTTGTTTTGTTCGAGCGTCCGAAGTATGAAAATAACAGATAAATAGTGTTTTGCGTGCACTGTGAATATCAGGAATCGGGTAAAACATCAAATCTCCGACATCGTTGCGGCCGGGAAAGGATCCTGCAAAAAAGAGGCCATCGACGAATGAAGAGAATCGTTCAGCGTGACAGAAGTGCCACCCTTCCGAAAACTTGTGTAGGTTTCAGTGTTGGGCCATCAACAACTGCAGCGTGCGAACCATTCAACGAAATATCATCGAATTGGGCTTTCGAAATTGATGGCCCTTTCACATACCATTGATGACTGCATGACACAAAGCTTTACACCTTCCCTGAGCCCGTTAAAACCGCCATTGGAGTGTTGATGACTGGGACTATGTTGCCTGGTCGGGCGAGTTTCGTTTCAAATTGTATCGAACTGGTGGACATGTACGGGTATGAAGACAGCTCCATGAATCCCTGGACCCTGCGTGTCAGCGGGGGACTGTTCAAGCTGGTGGAGAGTCTGTGATGGTGTTGGGCGTGTGCATTTGCGGTGATATGGGACCCCTGGTATGCCTAGATACGACCCTGACAGGTGGCACGTACATGAGCATCCTGTATGGTCACCTACATCCATTCATGTACATTGTGTGTTCCGACGGACGTGGGCAATTCCAGGAGGACAATGTGACACCCCACAGATCCAGAATTGCTATGGAGTGGCTCCAGGAACATTATTTTGTGTTTAAACACTTCCGCTGGCCACCACACTCCCCAGACATTAACTTCTTCCCTTTCAGGCCAAACTCTGGCAGTGGAAATCTTTTACACCACCAGAATTGGAACTGTCTTACCCCATGTCCGGCGCCGCCAATAAACAGTGTTAATCAGACCACTGAGTTGTAAGTATCCTGCTGCTGACATCCTGTTGAATCTCAAAATCCGCACCTCTCGTAGGTGCCTTGTGATAGTGTCTGGCGTTGATCGAAGCCATCAACCTGCTTTCATTGGAAGTTTTTTACATTTTCTTCTAACGGCTCGGAAATTGCAGACTGATCTGTAACCCTCTGTTTTCTTTGTACCCTGTGTTGAGAAACGACTACCCGCATAAATGGCTGGCATGAAATGTGTCCGGCATCAGATGTCTATCAGCTGTTTCTTTGCTGATACGGAAACTTCAAATAGTACTTAGCAAGCTCCCTCAGTCTCACTGTCTTCTGTTCGCTGGAGAAGGCACAACGCAACGTTCGTCGAGGGCAGTATGAATTATTACCGCCACAATGGATCCCGTGTAAAGAAAGGCGAAGAGAACAGTTTGAGGAAGGAACCTTTTGGTCGGTCTTGCTGGGAAGCTCCCCCACATTGCCGTACAAAAGCCGCCTAAATGACACTGCATGCGACCAGCGCGAGAGTTTCTAATGTTTTCACGCCCTCTTACGTTACCGATTTAAGTCGATCACAGTACTGTAGTTTTTTATTTCGTTGACATTGGTAATTCAAACTTTCCTATAAGGGCAATGAAACCAAAGACATTTGTAAATGTCATGCAAAAATATTTTTCAAATTCAGTCAAAGATCTTACATTCACAGTAGTCTCGTAGTAAGAAGGCCAGAAAACAACGCTTCCACTTTATCTTAATGAAGTTAAAACTCAAAAAAATTTTGAGAAAAAGTGTTCATAAATACGTACACAGCTCCTAAATGGTCATTTAAAGGTAATAAAGCTGCTGCCGACAGACGGATAATTAGTGTATTTTCTACAAACAAGTATCTCAGACACCTCCCTGGAGACAAGACAATACAGTTTTCGAAAATATTAGTTTGTTTAATGAAGTGTCAACCTAAGGCACGCAGTCTTTCGGCTATGGAATCAAATTTAGGTTCGTCCCATTGTTGTGACCGTACCGTTCTCCTTATTAATCGACACTCCCAAATTTAACTTGATTAACCATCTGCATGATTCACGCTTGTAAGTAGCTTTTAGTACGACGCTATTGAGAATACACCAGCACATGCTCTTTCCCTATGTTCCAGTTTTTCAATGGATTTGTTGAGCAGGCTAGTGGACCACCGCAACATGAATGTAAACTAAAAATGTGTACTCCAGTGTCCGGAACAACAAGAGAGGATGTGAATAGTTCAGCACGATGCAGATATTCAGCAAGTGGACTGTTTCGAATGAAGCGGCTGTGCAGAAGCCACGGCGTCTTGCAGATGTAAAATTCTTCTAGGGACAGATGGTTAGGGCACAACTCCGCAGGATGCGAAAGTATATTCAATGAGGTTTCGGCAATGCAGCCGGATCATGTTGACTTCTTGCCACGATATTTTGGCCGACAAAAGTCAACATGATCCGAATTCGGTCCCGAAACCTCATAGAATATTCAGTACTCCGGGAGAACTTCAAGATGCGAAAGTAAATCAAAATGTTTCAAATGGCTCTGAGCACTATGGGACTTAACATCTGAGGTGATCAGTCCCCTAGAACTTAGAACTACTTAAACCTAACTAACCTAAGGACATCACACACATCCATGCCCGAGGCAGGATTCGAACTTGCGACCGTAGTGGTCGCGTGGTTCCAGACTGAAGCGCCTAGAACCGCTCGGCCACTCCGGCCGGTTGAATGTAAATCGGTCGTCATCTTGTTGAAGAAACCATCTGGTGACCAAATAAGGTAAACTAAATGAGGGAAAGCTGGGCAAAACAGTCTCCCATCTACCTGCAAGTAATTACGATACAGCTGAATGTTTATCTTAAATTCGAAGTAATCAGCGACAAAGTCACGCAGGAGGCATGCAATCATTAGTTATAGCATGCAGCACAGTTAAAGCATAACATTTTGATGAAATACGGAAAATATATCGCATTACCGACAGAAGTCTGAAATTTTGGTCAGAGGTGCATACAACACGTCACAATGATTGGGCAAAAGCGTGGCGCCCTTCGACCTCACTCTCAGCCCAGACGACACTCGAAACAGCAAGGTGTCGACATCTGCAGGAAAATGGCCAGAGCTCATAAGAGGTATAAGATGGGTTTATGATGCCGCAATAAAATTCTTCTAAAATTCCGCCGAAGCAGTGGAAGTGTTAAACGGTGGAAAGTTCATCACTTCGACTTTTTCCGCGTTTAACCCCTTCGTTTGACACCTCTGCAAGGGAGCTCAGAAATGCAACGCTGAGCATTGAAATGAAACAGTTTTCTTACGAGTGGCCGAGGAAAACATTTTAGATACACCTCCGCTCAAAATCGACACGAATAGTCCCAGGGAGGTGGCACAGAGGGTGTCAATGAAGCCACCCCTTACCTTGGGGCGTTGCATCCCACACATTTCACGCTCGAAAACGACAGTTTGCAGTGCGATGAGCAACAGGACAACGTTGTTGACAACCTTTCACACTTCCGACACACCCACTCTCCCCTCTGATGATGAAAACCCTTTTCTAGGACAGCTTGCAGCTTTAACCCCACTGAACATGATATGAGTGTACCGTGAACGCGTTTTTTGCTCTAGTTAGAGAGTGGATCCACTAGCGCGCGTTCAAATTCTTCGACGAAATTTGATCGTGATCTGAAGTCGCAAAGAATGTTTATGACTTTTCAGCCCAACTGTATTGCGCCCTACTGCGTTGTGTGCTCAGAGGCTGCCGCATTGAAACGCACGTGAATAAAACAGCAAAGGATGCCTCTAAGGAACCCTCCTGTCTAGTTCGGCACCGTCAGTGCCCCCTCCACACCTTCGTTGTCACACCTATCGAACCATCCGTACCCGCCTGACGGATAGGCAACTCTTGCGACACTCCTCTTACTTCGTATGCAGCCAGAAAGCCCAAGTGTGGAGCGGGTTGCCTATCCCGCCATCTCGTAGGGATCAATTAATGAGTATCTCTGTATAGAGAAGGTTCTAGCGTGCCCTACAAGGGTGTTAGAGTAGCACGAACGGTGTTGCCAAACGAGGGTTGGCGGAGGGGGCAGGGCCATGGAAGGACCCTTTGCTATTCCACTCACATGCATTTCCATGTCGCAATCCCCCTCCCACCACCTTCCACATGCCATAGGGGGTCGCGAAAAAGAGGTGTATATTAAAAAAGATATTACACTCCATTATCCCCTTGTAAGGTATCTTTTTCACAAATATACACGAGTTCCCAGGTAGATGCCGTGTTTCTTAACTTCTGCAAGGCGTTTCATACTGTTCCCCACAGTCGTCTAATGAACAAAGTAAGAGCATATGGACTATCAGACCAATTGTGTGATTGGATTGAAGAATTCCTAGATAACAGAAAGCAGCATGTCATTCTCAATGGGGAGAAGTCTTCCAAAGTAAGAGTGATTTCATGTGTGCCGCAGGGGAGTGTCGTAGGACCGTTGCTATTCGAAATATATGTAAATGACCTTGTAGATAACATCAGGAGATCACTGAGGCTTTTTGCGGATGATGCTGCAGTATATCGAGAGGTTGTAACAATGGAAAATTGTACTGAAATGCAGGAGGATCTTCAACGAACTGACACATGGTGCCGGGAATGGCAACTGAATGGCAATGTGGACAAGTGTAATGTGCTGCGAATAATAGAAAGAAAGATCCCGTATCATTTAGCTACAATATATGTCAGCAGCAGGAAGCAGTTAATTCCATAAATAATCTGAGAGTAGGCATTAGGAGTGATCTAAAATGGAAGGACCATATAAAATTAATCGTCGGTAAAGCAGAGGCCAGACTGAGATTCATTGGAAGAATCCTAAGGAAATGCAGTCCGAAAACAAATGAAGTAGGTTACAGTACAGTTGTTCGCCCATTGCTTGAACACTACTCACCGGTGTGGGATCCGTATTAGATAGGGTTGATAGGAGAGATAGAGAAGATCCAACGGAGAGCAGCGTCCTTCGTTACAGGATCATTTAGTAATCGCGAAAGCGTTACGGAGATGATCGATACACTCCAGTGGAAGACTCTGCAAGAGAGACGGTTAGTAGCTCGGTAAGGGCTTTTGTTGAAGTTTCGAGAACATACCTTCACCGAGGAGTCGAGCAGTATATTGCTCCCTCCTATGTATATATCGCGAAGAGACCATGAGGAAAATCTCAGAGAGATTAGAGCCCACACAGAGGCATACCGACAATCTTTCTTTCCACGAACAATACGAGACTACAATGGAAGGGAGAACCGGTAGAGGTACTCAAGGTACCCTCCGCCACACACCGTCAGGTGGCTTCCGGAGTAGTAGATGTGGATATTGTAATCTATACCAGACTTGTGCTGTATCTACTGTCGCAGGATTATTGCCCTACAGGCACGGCAGTACGAATACGGAGTGTACCTGTCTCACCTGCTCCTCTCGCCGCCTGACTCTGTTGGCCTTATTCGCGCCGCACAGCACGAATGTGAAACTGCCGCATTCTCGCGGCACGTGCCTTGGCGGAGCGCTGCGATTAGACGTCTCGTCGGGAGCCACGGGTGCGCCCACGTAAGACGCTCGCGGTACCGAGTAAACGGTAAGCGCGCCCTCACACGTTTCGTCGTCTTGTTACGTTACGCTCGCAGGAGCCAGATCCGCGCTGATCCGCTGGAACGGGCCCCGAAGCACGGCGAGACTTCTGCGAACGTGCGGGATCAACGTCGTTCGTGATGCTCGTCCCTGACTCCGTAAACGGCGCCCTCGTTCCTTCCGGAGCGCTTGTAATCCGATTATCGCAGGTAAGAGCTGGTGATGGCGTCACGACACAGGGGGATGGGGGTCGGAAGCGAGGCGCTCACGCTATGAGGATAAGGAGCGAGATAGCCGGCAGCAAGCAAGTCAATATTCGGAGAGCTCAAAGATGTGCCACTGCGGTTACAAGAGACAATTGCACACAGTGTGGAGGACGAGAGCAGTCGACGAATAGACTGGAGGAGTCGAATAAAGACGCTGTGAATTGGCTCAAAGTCCTTCCATTCCATCTGTGGCATACAGCAAACCAGTGGTTAATAGTATTGGTTGAAAACAGTCTTGGTTGCAATTTTAGTTTTTTATTTTTCAACTACGCCTTTCACCTTATTTAGTCATCTTCAGGTTGTTCTTAATTTTGTATTTCTTAGAAAAGGATCGTTCTAAGAAATACCAAATTAAGATCAACGCGAAGATGCCTAAGTAAAGTGAAACGCGTAGTTGAAAAATTTAAAAAAAAACTAAAATTGCAACCAAGACTGTTTTCAACCTAATGTTCGAATGTGTGTGAAATCTTATGGGACTTAACGGCTAAGGTCATCAGTCCCTAAGCTTACACACTACTTAACCTAAATTATCCTAAGGACACACACACACATCCATGTCCGAGGGAGGACTCGAACCTCTGCCGGGACCAGCTGCACAATTCGTGCTTGCATGTTTCCAACCAATACTGACTCAAAGTCTCTTTTACTATGTCGTGAGAAGCGTGGAAGACACTGTTTATCCCATAATTAAACAGGTTGCAGCGTTTGAGAAGGAATTTGCCGGCCGTGGCGGCCGTGCGTTTCTAGGCACTGCAGTCCCGATCCGCGGGACTGCTACGGTCGCAGGTTCGAATCCCGCCTACATCTACATCTACATCTACATTTATACTCCGCAAGCCACCCAACGGTGTGTGGCGGAGGGCACTTTACGTGCCACTGTCATTACCTCCCTTTCCTGTTCCAGTCGCGTATGGTTCGCGGGAAGAACGACTGTCTGAAAGCCTCCGTGCGCGCTCTAATCTCTCTAATTTTACATTCGTGATCTCCTCGGGAGGTATAGGTAGGGGGAAGCAATATATTCGATACCTCATCCAGAAACGCACCCTCTCGAAACCTGGCGAGCAAGCTACACCGCGATGCAGAGCGCCTCTCTTGCAGAGTCTGCCACTTGAGTTTATTAAACATCTCCGTAACGCTATCACGGTTACCAAATAACCCTGTGACGAAACGCGCCGCTCTTCTTTGGATCTTCTCTATCTCCTCCGTCAGACCGATCTGGTACGGATCCCACACTGATGAGCAATACTCAAGTATAGGTCGAACGAGTGTTTTGTAAGCCACCTCCTTTGTTGATGGACTACATTTTCTAAGCACTCTCCCAATGAATCTCAACCTGGTACCCGCCTTACCGACAATTAATTTTATATGATCATTCCACTTCAAATCGTTCCGCACGCATACTCCCAGATATTTTACAGAAGTAACTGCTACCAGTGTTTGTTCCGCTATCATATAATCATACAATAAAGGATCCTTCTTTCTACGTATTCGCAATACATTACATTTGTCTATGTTAAGGGTCAGTTGCCACTTCCTGCACCAAGTGCCTATCCGCTGCAGATCTTCCTGCATTTCGCTACAATTTTCTAATGCAGCAACTTCTCTGTATACTACAGCATCATACGCGAAAAGCCGCATGGAACTTCCGACACTATCTACTAGGTCATTTATATATATTGTGAAAAGCAATGGTCCCATAACACTCCCCTGTGGCACGCCAGAGGTTACTTTAACGTCTGTAGACGTCGCTCCATTGATAACAACATGCTGTGTTCTGTTTTGCTAAAAACTCTTCAATCCAGCCACACAGCTGGTCTGATATTCCGTAGGCTCTTACTTTGTTTATCAGGCGACAGTGCGGAACTGTATCGAACGCCTTCCGGAAGTCAAGAAAAATAGCATCTACCTGGGAGCCTGTATCTAATATTTTCTGGGTCTCATGAACAAATAAAGCGAGTTGGGTCTCATACGATCGCTGTTTCCGGAATCCATGTTGATTCCTACATAGTAGATTCTGGGTTTCCAAAAACGACATGTGTAAGTAGGCTGTTTAGGTTTTTTATTGGTAACGCCACCTCTGTATGAAAATCACTGGCTGTGCTGTGTGCAGTCTGTGGCTGATTTGCATTGTTGTAATACTCGCCATTGTAGTGTTAGGCAGCTGGCTGTGAACAGCGCGTAGCATTGCGCAGGTGGAGGTGAGCCGCCAGCAGTGGTGGATGTGGGGAGAGAGATGGCGGAGTTTTGAAATTTGTCATGAACTGCTATATTTATATATGATGATATCAAGGTAAATACATTGTTTGTTCTCTATTAATATCTTTCATTTGCTAACTGTCCCTATCAGTAGTTAGTGCCTTCCATAGTTTGAATCTTTTATTTAGCTGGCAGTAGTGGCGCTTGCTGTATTGCAGTAGTTCGAGTAACCAAGATTTTTGTGAGGTAAGCGATTTGTGAAATGCATAGGTTAATGTTAGTCAGGGCCATTCTTTTGTAGGGATTTCTGAAAGTCAGATTGCGTTGCGCTAAAAATATTGTGTGTCAGGTTAAACACAGTCATGTATAATTGTTCAAAGGGAAGTTTCACATCATACTCGAGCAAAAAACATGTTCTAAAATTCTACAACAGATCGACGTCAGAGATATAGGTCTATAGTTTTGTGCATCTGCTCGACGACCCTTCTTGAAGACTGGGACTATCTGTGCTCCTTTCCAATCATTTGGAACCCTCCGTTCCTCTAGAGACTTGCGGTACACGGCTGTTAGAAGGGGGGCAAGTTCTTTCGCGTACTCTGTGTAGAATCGAATTGGTATCCCGTCAGGTCCAGTGGACTTTCCTCTATTGAGTGATTCCAGTTGCTTTTCTATTCCTTGGACACTTATTTCGATGTCAGCCATTTTTTCGTTTGTGCGAGGATTTAGAGAAGGAACTGCAGTGCGGTCTTCCTCTGTGAAACAGCTTTGGAAAAAGGTGTTTAGTATTTCAGCTTTACGCGTGTCATCCTCTGTTTCAATGCCATCATCATCCCGTAGGGTCTGGATATGCTGTTTCGAGCCGCTTACTGATTTAACGTAAGACCAGAACTTCCTAGGATTTTCTGTCAAGTCGGTACATAGAATTTTACTTTCGAATTCACTGAACGCTTCACGCATAGCCCTCCTTACGCTAACTTTGACATCGTTTAGCTTCTGTTTGTCTGAGAGGTTTTGGCTGCGTTTAAACTTGGAGTGGAGCTCTCTTTGCTTTCGCAGTAGTTTCCTAACTTTGTTGTTGTACCACGGTGGGTTTTTCCCGTCCCTCACAGTTTTACTCGGCACTTACCTGTCTAAAACGCATTTTACGATTGCCTTGAACTTTTTCCATAAACACTCAACATTGTCAGTGTCGGAACAGAAATTTTCGTTTTGATCTGTTAGGTAGTCTGAAATCTGCCTTCTATTACTCTTGCTAAACAGATAAACCTTCCTCCCTTTTTTTATATTCCTATTAACTTCCATATTCAGGGATGCTGCAACGGCCTTATGATCACTGATTCCCTGTTCTGTCCATACAGAGTCGAAAAGTTCGGGTCTGTTTGTTATCAGTAGGTCCAAGATGTTATCTCCACGAGTCGGTCCTCTGTTTAATTGCTCGAGGTAATTTTCGGATAGTGCACCCAGTATAATGTCACTCGATGCTCTGTCCCTACCACCCGTCCTAAACATCTGAGTGTCCCAGTCTATATCCGGTAAATTGAAATCTCCACCTAAGACTATAACATGCTGAGGAAATTTATGTGAAATGTATTCCAAACTTTCTCTCAGTTGTTCTGCCACTAATGCTGCTGAGTCGGGTGGTCGGTAAAAGGAGCCAATTATTAACCTAGTTCGGTTGTTGAGTGTAACCTCCACCCATAATAATTCACAGGAACTATCCACTTCTACTTCACTACAGGATAAACTACTACTAACAGCGACGAACATGCCTCGGGCATGGATGTGTGTGATGTCCTTAGGTTAGTTAGGTTTAAGTAGTTCTAAGTTCTAGGGGACTGATGACATAAAATGTTATGTCCCATAGTGCTCAGAGCCATTTGAACCATTTTTTGAGAAGGAATTTAGTTAGTTTTAGGAATTGAAGGCATAAACTCTGTAAAATAGTTCGTGATCGCGTTTTTCCTTTGCTCATAAGTAAATTAAATCTGTTCGTAGTTGGGAATATGGACAGCCTAGAATACTGTAAACGAATGACACCATTGAAAATTGGTGCTGGACGGGGATCGAAACCCGATTTTCCGCTTTGGCTATCTGAGCACACTTCACGACCGGACCCCAAACTTCCAAATGTCGTTATCCATGTGTCTACAACTTGCACCCGTTCACTCATTATGTATATCTCCGTACAAAGAGACATATTTATCGGAGGATAAATATAATAGTTCAGTGCATGCATGTCCGGAGGAACAGGCGCCTCAGCTGCTGTACAACAGTCGTTACGGAATACATAATAACTGAAGTGGCTAAGGCGACCGCTCCCGACAAGCGGGAAATCCGTGCTAGAGTCCCAGTCCGGCACAAATGTCTTCAGTGCATCATACAGCTGAAAATTGTTGATATTCACAACTGCGAATACAATTAAGGTATTTCATAACAGCAGTAGTCGCCGCTGAGCCTGTTCCTTCGGACAGCCATGCACTTCAGTGTCGCATTATTCATAAATGTTCGTCTTCATCACATATAGTTCACAATGATCGGTCTCAGCTTACAACCATCATCAGATCATTAAAAGTAATCTGACACAAGTACCTATAATCTGTAAGTATAGGTGCTGCAGATCGTTTGAATAATAGAATAATTCTAATGATCTGATGATAGCAGTAAGCCTAAACTGACCGTTGCGAGTTGTATAACAGATATGATCAAAACGGACATTTACGAACAAAAGAATTAGGTACGTTTGTAATCCACAGTGTTACTCATTCTGTAGAGTGTGAGGTACCATTCATTCCATAATCACCCCTAATAATTCAAACGTGACATCACACAGGTCAAAAAGAGTCATCACGCTCATCTGTATGATTTACATCCACCACATGCGAGCCAGCCGCTGTGGTCGAGCGGTTCTAGGCGCTTCAGTCCGGAAGCCCTGCTGCTACGGTCGCAGGTCGTATCCTCCCTCGGGCATGTGTATGTGTGCTGTCGTTAGTTAGGTTTAAGTAGTTCTAGGGGACTGATGACCTCAGATATTAACTCCCATAGTACTCAGAGCCATTTAAACCACCAGATGTCAGATTGGTGGAAGTCAGCGATGTACTACAGTAAAGAAGAATGTGTGTGTTCCTTTCTAGAACCTCAGCACTGGTATTCGACTATTGATACCTAGATTGGAATGAACAAAACAAATTTAAATGATATAAACCTGCTGAGACACTGAATTATGATTAGTCGGTCGTGAACGGTCGCCTTTCACTACGGCACCAGAGTTGATATTAATACAAGCAGTTTTTTTCATAAATTGGTTATGAGCCACCATACTCGAGGGAAAAAAATAATTAGGGTTTCTGACCTGCCTTAGATTCGGAACCATCACAGTGAGTGGACATCAAAAGTTGATCACTGCTCATGTTACAAAGTAATGCTGTAACAGTTCTAAATAGGTAAAGCAGTAATACCTAAATGCCAGAAACATTAATAATTTGTCGCTTTGATACACAAATTTATCAGTATGAATCGAAACTAATTAATTATTTGAAAGTTCTATTATAATTATGTTTAGTTACAGTGTAATGGGAACAATTTCTTGCGGAAATTTTCGTCACGTGCAACCCAATTGCAACCACGGGGCCGTTTCAACCAGTATGAATGGTTACCCTTTAGATACCGCAATTAATACACTCGTAATAAAATATTTATTGTAGTATTTGGAAAGTGCAGCGCAACTGAATCGCATTTTGTGGTAGATAAAGGTATTCAGGCAGACTATAGGCATAATTATTGCTAATAAAATTCGTGTACTAGAACTTCGTCTGAACAAGCCTCGTATACTCATTCGGATTCCATAAAATCTGAATCAGTAACGTATACCTTTATTACCACTGTCGACACTAACAGATGAACAGTAATACAGAGGAATGAACTACTGAACCTTAGAAAATGTTTTGATGAAATAGCACTCAGACAAGAGAAACGCAGTATAAGTCCACAGCGGACTTCAAGTCATCTCAAAAGCGAAAGTTGAACGCACTAGATATTAATGTCCACCAATAGATGTCCGGATACGTTCGAACAAGTAGTGTATATGGCGACCAAGTGGTATCGTATGGTATTAAACTGAGCTTAAGCTCCATCTTGTAAGAACCACATTATTTGTGGAGCCTACGCTGTCACCTAATCTAATAGCGCACGAAGACGATCTCGAAGAAAAACAAAGTAGACCGATCCTGGCAGTCCGTATAACTCTTCATATGGCCAGATGTGCGGTGACACATTATCGTAGTCAGCAAGTTCACACCGAACACTTGTTCCTTACATATGTATAACGTTGAATTCACAATACTGTCCCGAGTGAAAGTGTATTCATCGGAAAATTGTATCAGAATCGATGTATATGGCTAGAACAGGCATCTCTACACTAGTAGTGGTTGACCTCTTTTAACTGCAGATGTATGGCTGTAGACCTTGTTCGCAGGCGCCAACACACGTTGGCCTGAAATGTACCCAACGCCTGCGTGACTTGGCGGACAATTCTTGTTCGAAATAATGTGATGTTTCCCTTGGAAAACTACCCTTTAAACCGAGCTTAGCCAGCCGGTACCCGTTTTTTAGGTCTAACTTGGACAATTTTGCATAAAATTCCAGGCAGAAATTAAGGTAGCTCCTTATGAATCCGTCGAAGTCGAATGATGCAGAATATATCTGTTGGAAAAGTCTGGCCTCATATCTTGTCCAACATCCATGCCGTTCCAGAATGAATTTTCGCTCTGCAGCGGAGTGTGCGCTTATATGTGCCGGACCAAGTTTTGGAAGGTAGGAGATGAGGTAATGGTGGAAGTGAAGCTGTGAGGAGAAGTCGTGAATCGTGCTTGGGTAGTACGGACTGTAAAGCACTTGCCAGCGAAAGGTAAAGCTCCCGAGTTCGATTCTCGGTCGAGCACACAGTTTTAATCGGCCAAGAGGTGTCATTTCTGCCGTTGCCATTAACTTTTCCCTACGGGATTTCATTTATTTCGTTAACTGTGTAATGTTTCAAGCCGTAATGCTGGCTACGACGTTAATGTGCTGGTACACGATACGGCTAACCACGATAACGAGAACAACGGAAAAATTTTCAGCTCATACGGAGGAATTCTATTAGGCTCAATTGGGCACCTCCCCACTACGTTGATCAATAATGTGTTGCGTAACTAATTGGGATAAAAATCTCGGTCAAATAAAGTTCTATACCACCATATCCTGTCTTAGGCACACCATTAGGCATTTGCGGACAGGAATTCCCTCTTAAAACCGCCAGTTTGCTGTTCTGCACAGCTCCCTAACAAGCACTCTTGGCACGTCCAAAATAGACTTCAGTTACAGGTTAACATGAGGAAAGAAGTACGCATGACTACTTTGAAATATGAAGAAACCGCTGATCAGTTGCTTAATCCACAATCTTAGTATTGGGTACAAGACCGGTTTTGGAACACTTGAAGTTCCGTTATCTATGTAAAACATTAAATCACGAAATCGTCTGAGGTCATCCCCAACCATGAAAACATTGGGAATAAGGATGATCTCAGATGACGTGATTTCATTTTTTACACCATATGATGGAATTTCAAATGTACTGAAACAAGTCGTGTATACAGTAAAAAGATTATGGGTTAAGGAATTAATGTTCAGCGGTTTCTTTATTTTTCTAAACTGTCGCTGTGCTCATTTCTCCTATTTCTAATTAGTTTCGCCTTTCTTCGGTTTACTCTCAGTCCTTATTCTGTACTTATTAGACAATTCATTCCATTCAGCACATCTTGTAATGCTTCTTCACTTTCACTTAGGATACGTATGTCATCAACGAATCTTAACATTGATATCCTTTCACCTTGAAATATAATCATTCCATTCCTGAATATTTCCTTTATTTACGTCATTGCTTCTTCGACGTTTAGGTTGAACACTAATGGCAAGAGACTAAATTCCTTTATTACACCCTTTTTAAAGCGAGTATTTCGTTCTTGGCCTTCCACTTTCATTGTTCCCACTTGGCTCTTGTACATGCTGTATATTACTAATCTTTACCTGTAGTTGACCCTTATTTTCCTCAGAATTTCAAACATCTTGTCCTATTATACATTGTCGAACGGTTTTTCCAGGTCGACAAATTCTATCAACGTGTCTTGATTTACTTCCATTATCAACTGCAACTTCAGAGTTGTTAAACTGATTGTGCGATAATTCACACACTTGTCGACTCTTGAAATTTGGGAACTGTGTGGATGATGTTTTTACGAAAGTCGGATGGTGTATCTCCAGTCTCATGCATTCTGCACACCAACGTGAATAGTCGTTATGTTGCAACTTTTCCCAAATGTTTTAGAAGTTCTAATGGAATGTTACCCATCACTTCTGGCTTATTCGATCTTAAGTCTTCCAAAACTCTATTATATTCTGATTCTAATCCTAAATTCCTATTTGTTCTCCATCTACCCGTGTTTCTTCTTCCATCACGTTATCAGACAAGACTTCGCCGTCATAGAGGCCTTCAGTGCACTATTTCCACCTGTCCGCTCTCTCATCTGCATTTAACACTGGAATTCGCGTTCCACTCATAATGTTACCATTCTTGCTTTTAGTTTCACGGGAGGTTGTTTTGACTGTCCTATATGCTGAATCAGTCCTTCCAACAATTACATTCTTTCAGATTTCTTCACATTTTTAAAGCAGCCAGTAGCTTCCCTACGCTTCCTATTTATTTATTTCCAAAGTTACTTGCATTTTTGTATTTCCCTGGACATTTCTGTACTTCCTTCTTTCATCGATCGGCTGAAGTATTTCTCCTGTTAGCCATCGTTTCTTCTCTATAACCTTGTTTGTACCTGTTTTTCTTTTCGGTTTCTGGGATTGCACTTCTTAGAGACATCTATTCCTCTTCAGCTGAGCTGCCTACTCAGCTATTTCTTATCGCAGTTGCTATAGCCTCAGAGAATTTGAAGCCTGTCTCTTCATTCCTTAGTATCTCCGTATCCCACTTCTTTGCGCATTGATTCTTCGTGACTAGTGATTTAAAATTTAATACTGCGATTTCCATTGCCTTCTAAATACTCATGCTGTTGGGCGTTACTGATTCTTCCTCCTTTAGCGGCAGTTTCCCACGCCAAGGGCAAGAGGGTTCCCTGAACTTGAGCCCCTCCTCCGCCCTCTTTGACAAGGCCGTTGGATGAATGAAGGTGACTTCTTGATGTGTCGACAGAAGTGCCGACACAGTGTGGTTTGAGGGGACCGCAATGCCCGCTATAAGCTCACGAAGGATGGCGTGAGGTCTGAAACAGGATACGTAATGAATGCTATAAAGAAAAGTACGTAGCTGCTGGAATACTTAACTTTAATCCATCCTTTGTATACATCGTTCTTGATGAGACTCTTTAGATACAAGCTATGTTACTAATGGCGCCTTGCTAGGTCGTAGCCATTGACTTAGCTGAAGGCTATTCTAACTATCTGCTCTGCAAATGAGCGAGGCTTCGTCAGTGTGCATCGCTAGCTACGTCGTCCGTACAACTGGGGCGAGTGCTAGTAAGTCTCTCGAGACCTGCCGTGTGGTGGCGCTCGGTCTGCGATCACTGACAGTGGCGACACGCGGGTCCGACATGTACTAATGGACCGCGGCCGATTTAAAGCTACCACCTAGCAAGTGTGGTGTCTGACGGTGACACCACACTTGTTATGCACAAAGGCTTCGGCCACAGTAGCCGATGATTTTTATTCAAAATTTAAGCGGTGACGGGATTCGAACCGGGGATCGAGAATGATTTGATTTCTAATCAAAGGCGCTACCTCAAGACCACGCTTGTACTTCCTGTAAACTGCTTAAAATGTTTATGACTGAAGCCAACTGTCCTAGGTTAAGAGCTATTGGGCTTCTCGTGACATTAGGTGTTTCCCAGCACCTGTTTGAAATACCAAGACAACTTCTGATCAAGCGAACTTTCAAAACTGTGGAACGTATTGATAAATTAAAAAATCCGCTTAACTTTAGCGTGATTTCTCGTATATTGCGTAACGTGTTTCAAAGCTTAAGGACCCATCTTCATTTGCCTACAAATAATTGTTGTTGTTGTGCTCTTCAGTCTGAGACTGGTTTGATGCAGCTCTCCATGCTACTCTATCCTGTGTAAGCTGCTTCATCTCCCAGTACGTACTGCTGCAGCCTACATCCTTCTAAATCTGCTTAGTGTATTCATCTCTTGGGTCTCTCTACGATTTTTACCCTCCACACTACCCTCCAGCACTAAATTGGTGATCCCTTGATGCCTCAGAACATGTCCCACCAACCGATCCTTTCTTCTAGTCAAGTTGTGCCACAAATTACTCTTTTCCCCATTTCTATTCAATACCCCCTCATTAGTTATGTGATCTACCCATCTAGCAGGGTGAGTCACCTAACGTTACCGCTGGATATATTTCGTAAACCACATCAAATACTGACGAACCGATTCCACAGACCGAACGTGAGGAGAGGGGCTAGTGTAATTGTTTCATACAAACCATACAAAAATGCACGGAAGTATGTTTTTTAACACAAACCTACGTTTTCTTAAATATAACCACGTTAGTTTTGTTAGCACATCTGAACATATAAACAAATACGTAATCAGAGCCGTTTGTTGCATTGTAAAATGTTAATTACATCCGGAGATATTGTAACCTAAAGTTGACGCTTGAAACCTCCGACGTTCAGTTGCGTGTTGTAACGAACACGGGCCCCGGTCGGCGAGCAGCATCTGCAGGGACATGTTTATGATGACGACCGTGTTTACGAGTGTGGCTGTAGTGCACTGTTGTGGTTTGGTCTAGGTGTCGCAGTGTCCGCATGTAGCGCTTGCTGCTATTGTTATTCTGCATTCGTCTCCGCACGGAGACCAACTGTAGTACACCGTGTTACCAGACGTCTGTGATAGTGTAGTGTTGTAGGAACTGTGACCATGGTGTATTCGAACTCTGAAAAGGCGGAGATGATACTCATCTATGGCGAGTGTCGACAAAATGCAGCTGAAGCCTGCAGGGTGTATGCAGAACGGTACCCGGACAGAGAGCATTCAACGTGCCGCACATTGCGAAACATCTACCGCCAACTGTATGCAACAGGTATGGTCGTAGCACGCAAACGGGTCCGTAACAGGCCCGTCACAGGAGAAGCGGGTGCAGTTGGTGTGTTAGCTGCTGTTGCCATGAACCCACACATGAGTACACGGGACGTTGCGAGAGCCGGTGGACTGAGTCAAAGTAGTGTCACGCGCATACTGCATCGTCACCGCTTTCACCCGTTTCATGTGTCGTTACATCAGAAATTACATGGTGATGACTTTAATCATTGAGTGCAATTCTGTCAATGGGGATTAACAGAGAATGCGTTGCAGTTCTACCTGTTTACCGATGAAGCGGGTTTCACAAACCACGGGGCAGTGAATCTACGGGACATGCATTACTGGTCCGTGGACAATCCTCGCTGGCTCAGACAGGTAGAGCGACAGCGACCGTGGACTGTAAGTGTATGGTGCGGAATCATTGGCGACCACCTCATTGGTCCTCACTTCATTGCAGGGGCCCAAACAGCTGGAACTTACATCGCGTTTCTACAGAGTGATCTGCCAACGTTGCTCGAAAAGTTCCACTGGAAACACGTCGACGTATGTGGTATCAGCATGATGGTGCACTTGCACATTACGCAATTAACACTAGGCTGACCCTTGACAGGATGTTCGACGGGCGTTTCATAGGACGTGGAGGACGCATAAATTTGCCAGCCCGTTCTCCTGATCTTACACCTCTGGACTTCTTTCTGTGGGGTACGTTAAAGGAGAATGTGTACCGTGATGTGCCTACAGTCCCAGAGGATATGAAACAACGTATTGTGGCAGCCTGCGGCGACATTACACCAGATGTACTGCGGCGTGTACGACATTCATTACGCCAGAGATTGCAATTGTGTGCAGCAAATGATGGCCACCACATTGAACATCTATTGGCCTGACATGTCGGGACACACTCTATTCCACTCCGTAATTGAAAACGGAAACCACGTGTGTACGTCTACCTCACCCCTCATGGTAATGTACATGTGCGTCAGTGAAAAAGACCAATAGAAAGGTGTTAGCATGTGGACGTCATGTGCTGTTCCAGTCTCTTCTCTACCTAAGGTCCATCACCGTTCCCTTTGGATCCCTACGTAATTCGGTGCTCTCCGATACACACGATCGAACAGCGGAGGAGTGGTACTCAAGCGTCAACTTTAAGTTACAATATCTCCGGATGTAATTAACATTTTACACTGCAACAAACGGCACTGATTACGTATTTGTTTATATGTTCAGATGTGCTAACAAAACTAACGGGGTTCTATTTTAAAAAAACCTAGGTTTGTGTTAAAAAATACACTTCCGTGCATTTTTGTATGGTTTGTATTAACCAATTACACTAGCCCCTCTCCTCACGTTCGGTCTGTGGAATCGATTCGTCAGTATTTGATGTGGTTTACGGAATATATCCAGCGGTAATGTTAGGTGACTCACCCTGTAATATTCAGCATTCTTCTGTAGCACCACATTTCGAAAGCTTCTATTCTCTTCTTGTCCAAACTAGTTATCGTCCATGTTTCACTTCCATACATGGCTACACTCCATACAAATACTTTCAGAAACGACTTCCTGACACTTAAATCTATACTCGATGTTAACAAATTTCTCTTCTTCAGAAACTCTTTCCTTGCCATTCCCACTCTACATTTTATATTCTCTCTACTTCGACCATCGTTAATTATGGAAATATAAATGTGTGTCTGTCGGGTCATTCAGTCATGGTGTTCACCCACCTCAAACTAAAGAAATTACTAGCAATTGAAGAGAGTTTTTTTACTGTTTTTATGTTGGAAATAGCATCGCGAGTAGTCTTGACGGGCAGGAGTACCTTGCGGTGCTCTTAGCGGGAGCAAGAATCAGCTATTGGAACCGTCCCTGTTCTTCAAACTGTTTCCGATTCGCAAAAATGCCAAGAAGATTTTCGTGGAGCCATTTGGAAATCGCGAAGTGAGAGGGTCGACTAGCAGTCTTTGTGGTTGTAGGAGGCAAGTTAATTGCCCTTTAGTGTGAAGATGGAGCTTAACGGTGTACATATTATCGGTAAACGCTAATTAAGGATTTACAGTGATCAACAGAGTCCTTTACCCTAGATGGAAAACCGATAGCAGCTGGAAAGCGCATTATTATATGCAGGAATGCGATACACTTTAGCCATTTTCCGGTTTTCTGTACACGTGTTAAGGTTAAGCATTGTGCTTGTGCTCATTTGGAGGAACCAGTAGACAGTCGGACGTGGTGTTCCATAAACAGAACTTGACGAGGTGCTATTAGAAACAGTACTGTTCCCTTGGACGTGAGGCGTGTTTATTCCCAAGTGTGTGTGTGTGTGTGTGTGTGTGTGTGTGTGTGTGTGTGTGTGTGTGTAACGGTTGAGCAATGGACGAATGTTATGTCTTGCTGGACATTATCGGCGAAAGTTGCTGGGGCCAGCTGGAGACCTAAGTTTTCCAGCCTAGTGACTGCAGTTTGTTGGCTTCAGGGAAATAGCCACTGGACTTAGAGCACTAAGAAGTTTATTATTGGCGATGCTACACTATTTTGCAAGTATAGCAGTGCAGACGATTAGTCTGGACCCACTGAGGAAAGTCCCTTAGTTCATATGGGCGTCCGCAGGAATTTATCCAGAGCGAAGGGAGGGGCAATAGGCTTCAAAATTGACATTTTTGATGCAAATGAGTTTCTCCATGTATGGGTCTGCAGCCTCATTGTAACTTCAGTGTGGCGAAACCATTTTAAAAACTATTGTAGGCTGTCAGTTTCATTAAGCTCAGACCTGTACCCGCAGCTTCTTCCAGGTGGCAGCTGACACGAACGTAGCTCCCTCAGCACACTTAGCTTACAGTCAGGAAGGCAGTGCACATACAGCCTGTTAGCCGGCACTTAGGTGCCCTCTCAGCCAGTAGAGGATGCCACCTTGCAGTCACTCGGTTTGACTCTTCACCAGAGGAAGGCCCAAGAAATCTGCGACTTCCATCAGTCACAGCTGTGACTTGGTGCTAGAGCCAGCATGGAGCAACGCAGTCTCCAGTCTCGCAGTTGACATCTTCAAACAGGAGCAAGCAGCACACCACGGTTCGCCAGAAGGTTAACCTGTAACTGGGGAGACTGTTATTCCGTCAGGATCGGATACGCAGGCGGATTGACCAGATACTGAGGACGAGATGTGTGAAACAGGGGTGTTTAATGTCAGATACCACGTCATTGTAGCGGGTTAGGTGGCCATTTGCCCTCTTGTAACCAGAAGCGTCATCGGTGACATTCATACCGTGGCGTCTCAACTGTGCACAGTTTTCCTTGCCTCTTCGTTTCTCATCGGCAGTAGTAAGCTTTGGAGCAGCGGAGGTCTGATGTTGCATGTTATCACCCGTATTGTAGGGTTTGCAAAACGAGGTTCTGGGTACTTCACACTGCACCGTTTGCGATCCTTGCTACGCTCTGCTCGCTATGTGGCAATGAGTTACAAGCGTTGCCCTGCTTTGGCAGTATTGCCACTCTTTGGATGCTCTAGATTCTGATCGTGACACACGGTCTGAGTCGGACTTGGTTCCTTTTTCGCCTGTATCGAGCAGTAGCTTCGAGAATTTATCATTGCAGCCTGGAACTGGGTTGCTGTGCAACATTACTGGCCAGTTTCGGCATTTAGTTATTTTTCAGATGTATATCGTTTGTGTGCGTGTGTGTGTGTGTGTGTGTGTGTGTGTGTGTGTGTGTGTGTCACATTTGAAACCTTTTGGTGCTATGTGGGGACTGACACTGTGCACACACACACACACACACACACACACACACACACACTTCGAACATAGGAGTATATGGTTCTGCAGATCACAACCTGCACACATTATAAATCACATCAAGTAAGTAAAAACGCTAACACCGGCTAGCTCCCTGGTCACTGCAATTTCAGTTAATGGCACAACCTGCCTATTTGCTTCCTCATGCATACTCATGAGTTGGTCAGTTATCAAGGTATTATGTCACAAGAACTAAATTTCACAGGTGAAACAGAGGGAGAAGTAATGGCTATCCGCTAACTTGCATGGTAATCATTTAATGAAGCTCCAGATTCCAGGGGCGCGGGGGTGGGGGGAGGGGGATGGAAGCGGGGTCGCAGTTGCCCCCTATTTTCCCCATTTGCAGACATAGTTGCTAATTCATCTTCTATGCAGACTGTCGCGTAATTTGTCCCGTGTGCCAAGAGGGCAGAGGTTCTGCAGCGGCTGCGAGATGCAGAGAGATTTCGTGCGACGCCAAGTAAGCTCCAAGAACAGTATGAATGAGCATATCACACGGCCCTTGGGACTTTGCTGGAAAGGCACAGAATTCCATAAAGATCCGTCCAGTCGACTTGGGCAGTGGCGGGAAAATATCTTTCTCTGAGCACCGTTCTTAATGCGCAGATAGTATAAACATGAACTACTAAATATTTACTCTCATAAATAGTTTTTTTGTTGAGGGCAGCCACAGCTAAACTAACGCTTGTTTCAGAAATAAACCGCTTTCAGTTGTATATGGACTTTTATTTACCGGAACGCGACCAATTTCCTGATACGAATCGTGTGTGCATGTACAAGACAGGGAACGTACAATCGGCATTACAATAAAAGACGGGACACCTATCCTAATAAACTATTTGAAACATTCACACGTCAGTGAAACGTCAAGCCCATGATACGGGAAAGAAGGGCGCTTAACCTTCTCAAAACAAAAGTACTGTTACCCGCAACAAGTAGGGCCTCATACGATAGATTGACCATTTCAAAAACCGTTGTGTTACAGTCGCATTAACCTACAACGAATAGAGCAGAATGAAAAAACAAAAAACATACCAGGAAGCAGCGGACACCAAGCGTCTAACCGCCTTGCCGTGCAGGGTCACACTGCCAGCTGTCCTCATGTGTGTCACAGAGGGCTGGCGCCACCACACACACATATAGATAGTCCTACTGTCCACACCTCTTCAGCACGTTACGCTTCACTTTCTGAACACGCACTCACGGAATTGGAAAGGGTTACACGATGAAGACCCCAACCAAGTCCATGCCTGTGGCATACAGTGATTAAAAGTTCACCTTGAGCAAGCTTAATGTCAGTACGGTAAACAACCATTAATATAGGTGAAGAAAGGTGTGTATCTAACGTTACAGGAAAGCTCCAGTGAATCACGGTAGCGAGATCAAATCATTGCCATGAAGCACATGGGATGATCATGCCAACAGATGCACACATAGATGGGTGTAAATGCAATGATTTCAGAGTGAATGATAGCGATATGGAACAAGTGTCGCAAGAAGAGTGGGCATGGGAAGGACTACACCACAAGGATTGTTCGAGTGGCTCTGCGGAATAGGCAGACGACAGTAGCTGAAATATGGGCAGAGGTTGCATTCGGGGTGCCACAGTTGTCCACTGGAGGCAGTTTACAAAACACTGGATTGATATCTCAAGTGCCCTTGCATCGTTTACCGCTAACACCATATCACAGACAATAGTCAGTTTCATGGTGTAGAGAAAGTCAACCAGACATTGACTGGCTGTCTGGGCGTTCAAAGAGGAGTCTCGCTTGCGTCTGTGTAGTACCACAGGGGGAAGCAATTCCCAAGACGCTAACAAATCCTGCAATCATGTTAAGGGAAGCTGTTGCATTTGGCAACCGGACCGACTTGATAAGTGGTGTGAAGTATGCGACAAGAATGATAACACCAACATGACAACGCAAGGTTCCCTCCTGCCCCCCCCCCCCCCCCCTCCCACACACACAAACACACAGACATACACAGTGGTTTACACCACGAACATGTTGAGGAACGTTCAGATCCTGCAGTCCACTACCCTGATTTGTTTTCCACAGAACATGGGATGCAGTGGAAAGAGGTATACTGCACACCTTACCCCGTCTTCATGAACAGATACTGCATGTGTATATATGCAGACTGAAGCAGCGAATGAAAATTTGTACCAAGGCTCGGATTAGAACCTGGGCCTTCTGTTTACTAGGCAGACGCACTAACCAATACACCATCCTGGCACAATGGCTTTGCACAGCTACACGGACTACCCTCAGTCTAAAATCCCATTCATCCCTGAACTCGAATAGCATTGCAGAGGCTTTACAACAGTAGTGCAATGGCACGTCACCAACGAATAAAACGGGGCATCCTGCCTGAAACCCAGGGGTAGCATCTTCAATGAAAGAAACCGTATGGTTTCAGAGACTTTTTCAGGTCTAAGACCTCCTCCTGATGTGACGAACAGGGGGGAATACCAAGTGACCTGAGACGTGAATGGAAATTTGGATTGAGAAGGGAGGCGTGTAGATGAGCGAGGCCACTGTGGCAGAGTGCGTAGTGGGTAGCACAGCTGCCTAGTGAATGGGAGACAGGCTCAGACCCTGGCATTCGTAGAAATTTTCGTTGTTTGAGGTTTGAAACTGTCTCTGGAACCACATAATTTCATTTCATTAAGACACAATATGTATTTCAGCCAAAGGATAAATTTCTCAAGATGACCTACGGAGCCTCTTTGCTTCCATACGTTTAGCGAAGTAGGCGCACCTCCTACTGACGATGATAAACGTCGGAAGTCGAATGAAAACTTAATCCTTTAATACCAGTATGGTAATGAAACGTGGACGATAAATAGTTTGGACAAGAAGAGAATAGAAGCTTTCGAAATGTGATGCTACAGAAGAATGCTGAAGATTAGGTGGCTAGATCACGTAACTAATGAGGGAGTATTGAATAGGATTGTGGAGAAGAGAAGTTTGTGGGACAACTTGACTAGAAGAAGGGATCGGTTGATAGGACATGTTCTGAGGCATCAAGGGATCACCAATTTAGTATTGGAGGGCAGCTTGGAAGGTAAAAATCGTAGAGGGAGACCAAGAGATGAATACACTAAGCAGATTCAGAAGAATGTAGGTTGCGGTAGGTACTGCGAAATGAAGAACCTTGCACAGGATAGAGTAGCATGGAGAGCTGCATCAAACCAGTCCCAGGACTGAAGACCCAACAACAACAACAATACCAGATTGATAAACATCAAACGGTGGCTCCGTGATTTCTATTTCTGTCAGTGTACAGAACCGTGTATCGAAGTTCTTTTTTCTGCTGCTGTAGGGTGCCCCCTCCATGTGGACCAGCAGGCATGGCCGCCTGTTGCGGTGACAGCCCAATTCCCTGGTGGCGAGCGGGCGGGGGGGGGGGGGGGTGCGGCAGTGGGGGTGGTCTTAAGACCGCCAAGTTACGCGGCGTGCCCCGGGCAGACCAGAGGGGCGGTGCCGGCCCGGACTGGGGGCAGTAAATCCGCGCCAGGCGATAGCGCTGAGAAACGGGCAACGGGCGCCGGCCGGCCCAACCGCCCAGCGACCTGATAACCGGGTATCGATCACGCCGTGTCGATAGGCCGCAACGGTCGGGAGGTGCACCTCGGGCGAGCGCCACGCCCCCACGGAATGAGCTTGTCAGTCAGTGCTAAAAAATGTTTATTGCCGCTGAGGAGGGCAGCGGCGAGGTCACGGCGAGAGGGAAATTTGATAAAAGGAGGCGAGAGGGTTGAGTAAGGAGGGGAGAGGGGGGAAGGGGGGGGAGGGGAGGGGGGCGCGTGGTCCTCCCCTGTCTGCGCAGAAAATCCAGCTGCACGCTGTTCTGCGCCGCCACCACGTGTTACGACAAGTTCCCAGATTCCAGGCCGGCCGAAGTGGCCGTGCGGTTCTAGGCGCTGCAGTCTGGAGCTGCGAGACCGCTACGGTCGCAGGTTCGAATCCTGCCTAGGGCTTGGATGTGTGTGATGTCCTTAGGTTACTTAGGTTTAATTAGTTCTAAGTTCTCGGGGACTAATGACCTCAGAAGTTGAGTCCCATAGTACTCAGAGCCATTTTGAGTCAGATTCCAGTCTCGCAGTGGAGGAGCTACGGCGGTTCAAGTTCGCTGGATCCACATTGGTAAGAGGGACGCGGGACATTTGAAAAGAAATGTTCATTACCTTATTAAAAATATCAGGATACTCACAGATGTTTCTTGTGGAGCGATGTCGAGAAGTTGAGATATTTAGAGTATTTTCATTGACGACGATATCTTGTTCACTGTATTTTTTTGCTGACGACCAAGTGTTAGTAGCTGGAGATGAGGAAGATGCAAATTACATGCCCCGCAAATTAAAAGAAGAATATGAAAAATGAGGTCTTGTCATAAACGTATCTAAAACAGAATAGCTGAATGTGGGAGAAAATACTGTTAACGACTCGCAGCTCAGTTCTGCTACTGTTAAAGGGTGTCATAATTTTAAGTACTTGGGAGTGACACTGTCGTCCAGTGGTAGAAGTATGGATGATCTAAACAATAAAACATGCCAGGGCAAGCGAGCCATAAAACAACTAAAAAGTATTCTCTGAAACAAAAACATAACGCGCAGAACAAAACATACAATCTACCACACAATTATTGAAAGTATCAAATATGGTGCAGAGTAGTGGGAACTAACTCAGAGGCAGAAAGATCGCTGCTGGTTGTCGAGATGGATTTCTGGAGTCGGAGTTGTGGATACACCAGACTTGACCATATTAGAAATGATAAGATCAGAGAGGTTATGAATGTTAAAAGCACAATCCTAGACAACATAGAACGGAAGCGCCTGCTCTGGAATGGTCACCTACACCGTATGCCAGACACAAGATGGCCAAAACGGGTATGGCAATGGACTCCACATCAAAGAAGAAAGCGCAGTAGACCTGCGAGATGCTGGAAAGACGACGTCAACGAAGCAATGGCGGCGAGAGGTCTTAATGAAGGAGACTGGAATGACCATGAACGATGGAGGTTGGGATGCGAGAGGCGGCGGCAGCCCTAGAAACCTCCTCATATGCGAAAATTTGGGTAACTCAACATTATTCGTATGAAGGAAAGCGTTTGTGGCTCACAAACCTGCTGTAAGAATAATATATGGTGCTCACCCACTGCCATAAGGAATGTCGCATTTTGCCTACTGTCTCACAGTACTTATTTTTCCTGGTGAATAATATTGTCATCTGTTTTCTGACTGGTTTGATGTGGCACGCCACTAATTCCTAATAATTCCTCTCCTGAGCCAACCTTTTCATCTCAGAGTAGCACTTGCATTGTCAGTTATTTGTAGGATGTATCCCAATCTCTGTACTCTTCTACAGTTTCTACACTCTACAGATCCGTCTAGTACCATGGAAGTTATATCCTGATATCTAGATGTCCTATCAACCTGTCCCTTCTTATTGTCAGTGTTTTCCATACATTCCTTTGCTCTGGGATTCTGCGCAGAACCAGCTCATTCGTTACCTTATCAGTCCACCTAACTTTTAACATTTGCCTGTAGCACCACATCTCAAATGTATCAATTCTCTTCTGCTACGGTTTTCCCACAGTCCATGTTTCATTACCATACATGATGTGCTTCAAACGCACGTTCTCAGAGATTCCGCGTAATGTCCGGATACAGCTGACATCAGTGATTCCTTTCCTTTCCTTTCCTTTCCTTTCCTTTCCTTTCATTTCCTTTCATTTCCTTTCCTTTCCTTTCCTTTCCTTTCCTTTCCTTTCCTTTCCCCTCCCCTCCGCCTTAAATTTACGTATAATGTATCACAGCTGCGGATTCTACGTGGTGTCTGTTTTTGTGACGCGAGTGGCGCTCAGGTGGCAAAAGGGACGCGAGAAGATACAACAGAAGATAAAATAAATGATCACTAGGAATGCAGGAGAGGAACAAACTTGCGAAAGAAGGTGGAGGGGTGAGTTTGGGTGTTTATCTGCTTCAGACGGGAGCGCATTGGATTCCTCTTCTGTGCTGACTACACCGGTGAGATTTAAGTATTATAGTCAGTTTTTTGTTTGGTCTTTGGAGCAGAGAGGTTCAAGTGCTGTAAGCTCAGGTGGCGAACCATGGTGTGTGACTTGTATGGTATTGTATTGTATTGTGTGGAGCTGGGCACCTAGAAACGAAAGAGAGGTTCTTCGTCTCCGACGTAGCCTCTTTGGTTCACAACAGGCTACAGCAGTCCACTCACCCCGCCGTAACCAGAGTTATTCAGCGGTTTTGGCGGAATCGTACCGGGGACCGGCACGCCTTCCTGCCCGGAAAGCAGTGCGTTAGGCCGCACTGCGAACCGGGCGAGCACGATTTGTGACTGACTCTTATTCCACGGAGAGCTCTTAGAATCTGGTTTTTAGTGATCGACTCCTCGTATTTTGACTTCGCAAGATTTCGGTGAGAAGTAGCTTGCATTCATTCGACGTAGGAATCTTCCATCCCGCATTGGACGGTGCTGCAGATTTCTAGGCCAGCGATGATGGCTAACTGAGGCCGATTGTGAAAGCAGATCATCTGCATCAGCTACTCCGCAGTGAAGCGAGGACGCCATTTGCAAGATATCGCGTCGTCGACAGCTGTAATATTAACACTAGTCATGGTGAGAATAGCACGCAGTGCAAAGTGTTGGGTCAGCAATGAGGAGTAGGACGGTTAGTTTTCAGGCTAGACAACGTGGAGGTTAGATTAAAAGTAACATGTGTTTGTACAGTCAACCGAGCTCAACCGTCTATTTAGTGTTGTTTTCTGTCTTTTCTTCTTGTATTGTTCGAGTGGTGGTGGTGGTGGTTAGTGTTTAACGTCCCGTCGACAACGAGGTCATTAGAGACGGAGCGCAAGCTCGGGGTAGGGAAGGATTGGGAAGGAAATCGGTCGTGCCCTTTCAAAGGAACCATCCCGGCATGTGCCTGAAACGATTTAGGGAAATCACGGAAAACCTAAATCAGGATGGCTGGAGAAGGGATTGAACCGTCGTCCTCCCGAATGCGAGTCCAGTGTGCTAACCGCTTCGCCACCTCGCTCGGTGTTCGAGAGGTCTGATCACTCATGTTGAGAGTTAACGTCGAAGGAATCGTCTTGTTGAGTTATGAGAGAGATAGTTGTACTTGTTTGATTGACCATAACACCGCGGTCTATCTCCATAGATTTCATATAAAAGTTAGGTTACGTGTTACGCGCTGTTAATGGCCATTAAAAAGTTCAGTGATGTTGTTCCTTCAAGCACGTTTGTAGGCTGTGGTGACCCTGTTATTCTGGTGTCTTTAGGAGTAAATTAATATTACTCTATCACAGGTTTTCATTTAGCAGATACTGTGACCACCTTAATCATTTTACTAGGAAGTCCGTTAGTATAACTTAGCGGTTACAGACATTTCTTTGGTTCAAATGGCTCTGAGCACTATGGGAATTAACATCTGAGGTCATCAGTCCCCTATAAATTAGAACTACTTAAACCTAACTAATCGTTGGGGTTACCTGCAACACTAGATCGAGAGTGTCAGTGCGCAGTACGAATTTTGCTTCGTCAGCCCGGAAGGTAACGGGAATGGTGATTGATACCACTATCATGCACCCTTTTCTCCAAAGCTGACCACAAAGCCTCAATAATACTGAGATCTCGTGACTGTGGCGGCTAGCGGAGAGGCGACAGTTCATCCCCATTTCCGCAAAACAACGCCTAAACGAAGTGTCTGTGTGGGCAAGAAAATGGTACCATTCTGGTCATCCAGAATGGTCACAATATCTTTTCCAGTAAAGGGACGTTGCAGAGTAACCATGGAGCCAACCTAATATCACGACATGGCTGTCCGATTCATCGGCAAAAACATGCCATGCTTCCTCTTGGGTATTCAACTCGGCCAGAAGTTGTGAACAGTGTGAAACCGTACTCATCCGACCAAATGACTTCCTTCCGTTGCTCCAAAGTACCGGCTTCATTGCTACGGCATCACGCTTACCTGTTGCGTCACTGATGAGTGGTTTTGGAATTCTATCTAGCCCTGCAGTTCTTCACTTACGGAGCTCCCTTCCTGTTATTTTGGTTTGACAAGTTTCGCATGAGTGAGAGTCAGATGTGTAATAACTTCTTCAGTTGTCGTCTTCAATTATTGTTCGTTACCATCATTTGACACGCACTATCGTTCGAGTTGTCAGTTAGCTGATAATTTTTCTGTGCTTCACTTGTATGCGGTATAAGTGTTCGACATTGCGCCGCTTGGTACATTAAGCATGTAGGGCACCTTGGTTACAGCAGCACCCACCATACGAACAGGAACAATTTGCCAAGGTTCGAATTCACTTCGCTCCCACATAATGCACTGCAACTACATAAGACACTGTTCGGACCACGAGGGACACTTTCCGTCACTGAGGCCACTCCACAGGTGCCGTTCATGGTCAAATACAACAGCGCAAACCGCAGGTTGGCTAGCATCTGTATTTTATGTTCAGGCATGCATTTCTCTTGGTCTTCCCATGTTTTTGTCCACCCGGCGTAGTTAATCACTTCATCAACATATAGGGAGTACTAGTCTCTCGTAATGTGGACCTTTAAATGATCACCTAGACTTAAAACTCCCAAGAGACAAATCTCTCTAACTGAACTGTATAGATAATAGTTGTGGTGTCACCGCCAGAAACCACACTTGCTAGGTGGTAGCCTTTAAATCGGCCGCGGTCCATTAGTATACGTCGTACCCGCCTGTCGCCACTGTCAGTGATTGCAGACCGAGCGCCACCACACAGCAGGTCTAGAGAGACTTACTAGCACTCGCCCCAGTTGTACAGCCGACTTTGCTAGCGAAGCTACACTGACCAATACACTCTCATTTGCCGAGACGATAGTTAGCTTAGCCTTCAGCTACGTCATTTGCTACGACCTAGCAAGGCGCTATTACCAGTTTATATTCAGTGTCATAATATCTAAACAAGAGCGATGTTCTCCAATTGTGGATTAAAGTCAAGTATTCCAAGAACTACGTTCTTTTCTTTATAGGATAATTACTTTACCTTGTTCCAGACTTCACGCCAATCAGCATGAGCTAAAAGCGTGCATTTCGGCCTCCTCTAGCAACACGGTGTTGGCTCTTCTGCCAACACTTCAATAGTACTATCGTAAGTCGAAGCTTCTTCCTGCTAGCAGGACAGAGGTTGCGTAGGTTGCAGGGCGGAGGAGCGGGTAGAGGTTCACGACACTCCCACGCCCTTGGGGTGGGAAACTGCCCTAAAGGCGGAACAATCAGCAAAGATCAACGGCTTGAGGACGCAGAAGCAATGGAAACCACCGCATTAAAGACACACAGTAGCTTTTAGCTGAAACAGCGTCATGATTATCTCTCCAATGGCAAAAGATTACCGAATAGTTCCCCATTCGGATCTCCGTGAGGGGCCTGCCGAGTGGGAGTGGGGGGGGGGGGGTGACCATGAGAAAAAGATTGAATAACCAACGAAAGGATAATGTTCTACAAGTCGGGGTGTGGAATGTCAGAAGCTGCAATGTGGTAGGGAAGCTAGAAACTCTGGAAATGGAAATGCAAAGGCTCAATCTCGACATAGTAGCAGTAATATCAACAGCAGTAGAAAATGGTGTAACGGAAGTAGATTCATTATGAATAGGAAAGAAGGGCAAAGTCTGTGTTACTATGAACAGTTCAGTGATAGAGTTTTTCTTATCAGAATCGACAGCAAATCGACATAGCCAACGATAGTTGAAAATGAGGGGGAGGGAAGAATATATGAAGATACTGAACGGTTAATTCAGTACGGAAAGGGAGACGAAAACCTAATAATCATGGGGTATTGGAATGCCGTTATAGGGGAAGGAATGGAAGAAATGTTTACGGGACAATATGGACGCGGTCGTAGGAATAAGAGAGAACAAAGGCTGGTTGAGTTCTGCAATAAATTTGAGCCTAGTAATAGCGAAAACTCTGTTCAAGAATCACAAGAGGAGAAAGTGTACTTGCAAAATACCGGGAGTAAGAGGAAGATTTCAGTTAGATTACATCGTGGTGTACCAGATATTCCGAAATCAGACACTTGATCGCAAGGCTTACCTAGCAGCAGATATATAGGGTGCTAAAAAAAGGTACGGCCAAACTTTCAGGAAACATTCCTCACACACAAATAAAGAAAAGATGTTATGTGGACATGTGTCCGGAAACGCTTAATTTCCGTGTTAGAGCTCATTTTAGTATCGTCAGTATGTACTGTACTTCCTCGATTCACCGCCAGTTGGCCCAATTGAAGGAAGGTAATGTTGACTTCGGTGCTTGTGTTGACATGCGACTCATTGCTCTACAGTACTAGCATCAAGTACATCAGTACGTAGCATCAACAGGTTAGTGTTCACCACAAACGTGGTTTTGCAGTCAGTACAATGTTTACAAATGCGGAGTTGGCAGATGCCCATTTGATGTATGGATTAGCACGGGGCAATAGCCGTGGCGCGGACTTTTGTATCGAGACAGATTTCCAGAACGAAGGTGTCCCGACAGGAAGACGTTCGAAGCAATTGATCGGCTTCTTAGGGAGTACGGAACATTCCAGCCTATGAATCGCGACTGGGGAAGACCAAGAACAACGAGGACACCTGCAATGGACGAGGGAATTCTTCGTGCAGTTGACGATAACCCTAATGTCAGCGTCAGAGAAGTTGCTGCTGTACAAGGTAACGTTGACCACGTCACTGTATGGAGAGTGCTACGGGAGAACCAGTTGTTTCCGTACCATGTACAGCGTGTGCAGGCACTATCAGCAGCTGATTGGCCTCCACGGGTACGGAATGGTTCATCCAACAATGTGTCAATCCTCATTTCAGTGCAAATGTTCTCTTTACGAAGGAGGCTCCATTCCAACGTGATCAAATTGTAAATTTTCACAATCAACATGTGTGGGCTGACGAGAATCCGCACGCAGTTGTGCAATCACGTCATCTACACACATTTTTTGTGAACGTTTGGGCAAGCATTGTTGGGGATGTCTTGATTGGGCCCCATGTTCTTCCACCTACGCTCAATGGAGCACGTTATCATGATTTCATACGGGATACTCTACCTGTGCTGCTAGAACATGTGCCTTTACAAGTACGACACAGCATGTGGTTCATGCACGGTGGAGCTCCTGCACGTTTCAGTCGAAGTGTTAGTACGCTTCTCAACAACAGATTGGGTAACCGATGGATTGGTAGAGGCGGACCAATTCCATGGCCTCCACGCTCTCCTGACCTCAACCCTCTTGACTTTCATTTATGGGGGCATTTGAAAGCTCTTGTCTACACAACCCTGGTACCAAATGTAGAGACTCTTCGTGCTCGTATTGTGGACGGCTGTGATACAATACGCTATTCTTCAGGGCTGCATCAGCGCATCTGGGATTCCATGCGACGGAGGGTGGATGCATGTATCCTCGCTAACGGAGGACATTTTAAACATTTCCTGTAACAAAGTGTTTGAAGTCACGCTGGTACGTTCCGTTGCTGTGTGTTTCCATTCCATGATTAATGTGATTTGGAGAGAAGTAATAAATAAATGGAAAGTAAGCGTTTCCGGACACATGTCCACATAACATATTTTCTTTCTTTGTGTGTGAGGAATGTTTCCTGAAAGTTTGGCCGTACCTTTTTGTAACACCCTGTAGACTCAGGTTGCAATTTAGTAGTGATGAAGTGTGGGCCGAAATTCAAGAGGATAGTCAGGGAGAATCAGTGCGCAAGCAAGTGAGATACGGTAGAAATAGGGAATGAAGAGATACGCTTTAATTTGTGTCTGAATATAGATACTGCCATAAGGATTAGCTCAGTAGGCAGTTCAGTTGAAGAGGAATGTACATCTCTAATAAGGGCATCACAGATGGGAAGGAGAACATAGGTACAAAGAAGGTAAAAGCGAAGAAACCGTGGGTAACAGAAGAAATACTTCAATTAATCGATGAAAGAAGGAAATACAAAAATGTTCCGGGAAACTCAGGAATAGAGAAATACAAGTCTCTGAGGGATGGAATAAATAGGAAGTGCAGGGAAGCTGAGGCGAAATGGCTGCATGAAAAATGTGAAGAAATCGAAAAAGAAATTACTGTCGGAAGGACTGACACCGCATATAGAATACTCAAAATAGCCCTCGGTGAAATTAAGAGTGGTAACATTAAGAGTGCAATGCGGAGGGGAGAGCATATAGGTGGAAAGAGTACACTGAAGGTCTCTACGAGGGAGAAGACTTACCTGACGGTATAGTAGAAGAAACAGGAGTCGATGTAGAAGTGATAGGCGACCTAGTATTACAATTTGAATTTAAAAGAGCTTTATAAAACTTCTTCAACCCCTCTTCCCCTTTACCACATTATGAATTATTGATGAATATTTTCAAACGAGCTTCTAGGTGACCTAATAACTTTCTTATTCATGGAAACATCGTTTTTCATACTGTTTTCGGGCATCTAGTTTAATTATATCCTCAAGGGGCTCCACACAACAGTGGACGTCTGCTTGTAAATGTGTCAACATTACGCCATCACACACATGTGTCTTTAATAGTGACATTTCGACTCGGTTTATATTAGTATATTTTCCATAGTTTCAATGGGTGCAGGAGAGACTTCTTGTGACTTTGTTGCTGTGGTACCTGGCTAGTGCTGTCCCCCGCGAACGTATAATCTTTTACACATCACAAGCGTAGACTTCTGATTGCATTTAAGTATCAAAAATGGTTCAAATGGCTCTGAGCACTATGGGACTTAACTTCTGAGGTCATCAGTCCCCTACAACTTAGAACTACTTAAACCTAACTAACCTAAGGACATCACACACATCCATGCCCGAGGCAGGATTCGAACCTGCGACCGCTGCGGTCACGCGGTTCCAGACTGTAGCGCCTTTAACCGCTTGGCCACCGCGGCCGGCATTTAAGTATCAGTTTCAATAATACTATAAATATATGACTATACTAAGAGCTTCAGAATTCTAGCAAACCAATTTCATTTCCTAGTTAAACACGAATGTGTTAAGTGTAAATACTTCTTCAGTGGAAGTCGATATCCTAAAACGCTATGTCGAAATTAATATGATAGTGAAGCGTAAGTGCTCACCATCACACACTACAAGGAAGCTTTTGGAGTAAAGATGTACATATAGGGGTACAATATTTCTCAACCGAAATTACAGTTACTTATCATCCTATTTTATGAGTTAAGATTGTAAACATCTTTTCTTCTTTTTCTCTGTTGCACTACTGACACATTTCTGTTGCTGTTACACACAGTATTCACCAAGTTTTAATTCACACTGTTTTCTTGTTGCAGGTACGTCAGAGTCCTATCACCGTCCCGACTGTAAGTGGAAAAGTTTAAAATAAATTCACTCTTCAACGTAAGATACAAATAACGGTTCGTGGAGTAATGTTGCGTCTTTGCAAGTAAATGAAAGGCAGTCTGATTTTTACCAATCGATTTTCGGTTGTTTTTTGTATGATGCATCTTCAGTGGCCTGTAATACATGTTTGTTTTTAAGTAATGGAATACCTCTTAATAATGTGTCGGAGCTCCTTTTGCCTGACGTAATGCAGCAACTCGACGTGGAATGGACTCAACAAGTGATTCGAAGTCCCATGCAGAATATTCAGCCATACTGCCTCTATAACTGTCTATTATAGCGAAAGTGTGGCCGGTGCTGAATTTTTTTGCACCAGCTGACCTTTCGATTACGTGTCATAAATGCTCGTTGGTACTGATGTCTGCTGATTTGGGTGGCAAAGTCAATCGCTCGAACTGTCCAGAATGTTCTTCAAACCAGTCGCGTCTGTAAAAATTCCATCGTTGTTTGGGAACATGTAGTCCATGGTTGGCTGCAAGTGGTTTCCAAGTAGCCAACGTAACCATTACCTGTCAGTGATGGGTTCAACTGGACCAGAGGAGCCAGTGCGTTCTATGTAAACACAGTTCGCTCCATCATACAGCCACCATCAGCTTTCACAACGCTTGTTGACATATTGGGTCCGTGGCTTCGTGTGGTCTGAGCCACACTCGAACTCCACCACCAGCTCTTAGCAATGAAATTGTTACTCCTCCGACCAGATTACGGTTATACCCAAGAGAGGTGCTGCAGGCAATGTCGTGCTGTTAGTAAAGGCACTCCTGTCGGTTGTCTGCTGCCATAGCCCATTAACATCTAATTTCACCCCATTGTCCTGGCGGATTTGTTCATCGTAGGCCCCAGATTGATTTCTGCAGTTATTTCACTCTGTGTTGTTTGTCTGTTAACACAGACAATTCTACGGAAGCGCAGCAGCTCTTGGTCGTTACCTGAAAGACGTCGGCCACAGCGCTGTCTGTGGTGAGAGGTAATGCCTGAAATTTGATAATCCCGGCATACTCTTGACACTGTGGATCTCAGAATATTGACTTCCCTAACGATTTTCGAAATGGTATGTCCCATGCGCCGAGCTCCAATTACCGTACCGCCTTCAGAGTATCTTTATGTCCGTCGTGCGGCCATAATCACGTCGGAAACCTTTTCACATGAATCATCTGAGGGCAAATATCAGTTCCGGCAATGCACTGGCCTTTTATACCCCGTTTATGTGATATAACCACAATCTGTATATGTGAAAATCTGTATTCCAGGGCTTCAGTCAGCTCAGTGTTACGCAATAGTTGTAACTTTGTTACTGTGTTGCATTTATTCAAGTTATTCTTTGTTTTCCAGTTTAGAAACACCTTTTGTAGCACATGTTTCATGAGGTCGAATTAGCATTTGGTGTTACTTACGATTTCAAATTTTGTTTGTCCATGTGTATCGTCCTGGTATGTTAAGTCCATATTGCAGTTGATAGATTTTCGACGGTTTTTCTTTTACCTACTCTGATTATAACATTTCATTTGCACTGTTGAACTTGTAAGTGTTCACTGAGCATAGTGTTGCCAACTGGCGCTGTGTGTTTATCTCACTTGTGTTGTGTATACGTTGTTTGGTATTTGTGTGTGTGTGTGTGTGTGTGTGTGTGTGTGTGTGTGTGTGTGCGTGTGTGCGTGTGTGATTGTGTGCGAGATAGAGAGAGAGAGAGAGAGAGAGAGAGAGAGAGGGGGAGAGAGAGAGAGAGAGAGAGAGACAGACAGACAGACAGACAGACAGGGGGGTTGGAGGGAAAGGGGAGGATTGATTCTTTATTCTGGTTTTGTTTTACATTTCTATATGTTATTGTTTTGGTGGTTAACATGATCAGTGACTTATTATTACTTCGGTGAGTTGTTATTACTTCGGTGAGTTATTATTACTTCGGTCATTAATTATTTGGGTTTTCATTGCGAGGGCTTTTCTACATGGAGGTTTTCTTGTAATGTCAGGAGTATTCTGTTGTGATTGTTCACACTAATAATTTTCATGTCCTGCTCCGTTTTGTATTGTCTATATCCACGTTTTATGTGGTGTTCAGGAAAGGTAGAATGACTGTTTTTATACTTTCAGCTTCTTATATGTTATTTATACCTACTTTTGAAATTCCTGCCTTTCATTCCCAGATACACTGTTTTCACATTCTTGATATCCCTATTGGTATACACCTGCTCCTTGGTATTTATCCGGTTTGTCTATTGTTGATTGTAAATGTGACTGGTACGTGTTTTTTGTTCTGAAAGCAAGGTGTAATTGCTCTTCTGTGTGTTGATTTGTGTTTGTTTGTTAAAGCGTACTACATTTTCTGTTATTCATGTCATGAATGTTACTGTTCTGTGTTTTTGTTTGTGTGTTTTAGTTGGATCTTTGTAGTGTATGAGTGTTACAGCCGTTTTTTTTTTTTGTGGCTATGAGCAGTTGCAAAGACGGAACATTGCTCCTTGAATTTTGAAGCAACTAAGGAACGACGGAAAACGGAAAAAAATAATAACGATTTTCTTATCAGCTGATTTCTTTTCTGTGAATAGGAGATTTATTATTGTTTAGCAAGTTATTAGTCACTAAATACACAGATAATACCTTTTTAATAGCGTTCTAAAGAGCATACAATAGCTGCAAAATTCACGAATATCAGTGCATACCTGATTGGATTATGAACTTGTTTCTACATTCACAAATATTACTCAGAAAATTATCCGAGCTGGAACACCAATTGACTTTTAACGTACGCGTCGTATTTGATAGGATTTATCTTTCACGCAAAATTATTTCTAATGTTAATCCGTACAAAGATGTTATACATATTCCTTAGTCTTTTCTCTTCCGAAATAGCGATAGTTCAGTAAGACGGGATTTCCAATTTCATTTCATTGCTCGGTGTTCTGGCGATATAAGCTGAAGATGTATTTTCGGAATTGCTTCGTTATAAAGCCAATAAAGGGAATGGACTATCCGACCTTCCTCTCGCAGCTCAAACACTTACTCATTGATATCTAAGATAAAGACAGGACGAAAGCTCTGATATAGATGGTTGTTACTTCGTGCTTTACGATGTAATAACTCTATACATATGGAAACAGTCGTATGAAACGACCTTTTTCCCATTCCGCATACCAATAAGCCAGATCTATGAATGAAAGACGAAAAGAGTGATGAAGTCTCATATCAATTTGATAAACACTACACCGCAGAAGTTACTCATTTTCACAAGCCAGACGTCCGTTGGATTTTTGTTACCCATAAAAAATCAATTACTTCTCTTAAATGGACACAAGAGTGAATCATTTAATTCTGTGTTTATTTTAGAATGTAATCATCAGTGCAAGTAAAATATAAATTAATTTTTGTCACAGCAAATATGACATGTCAATCACACAAGCGAGAAAGAATTTTTGAACTCAATATTGCTATTTCATGCGTTATTTACTAATGGAATGGAATCGCCAATATACAAAAGACTCGATGCTGCAGGCAGAGCCCAGTGACGTAAGCTCGTTTTCCTTTTTAAACATGGGTATCATAATTAAAGGGACGGTACACTAGCTATTTGGGACATAGCAAATCTAACTCAGAGCGTGCTGACCACGTTCTGAACTCTGCTTTTACAATACGAGCACAGTGCCAGAATAAGTACTCCATCTTCCACGATGCTCGCAAATGAGAAGCTCTTTCACGGTAATGACACTTCAGTATGAAGTGTGATAAGTGCAAAACCACGGCTTATTAACAATCACATCGAACTTTGAGTAAATGAGTTCCAGAAGAAACTCGCGAGTTAATGATGTTTTGGGAATTAAGTGAGTAGGCCTAATTGCTTCCGAAGTCTCTGTACTCCTATAGAGAACGGGTGGTATATAGTTTCCATATTATCCGTCGCTGGAATAACTCATAAAATCAAATGTACAAACAATAACATCACAACACTTTTTCCTGCTCATTTCGGGGCTGGTACAGCTGCCGTAGGAAGATCCAGACCGACAGGGACTGGGGACGTATGTCGCGTCTTGTCAGTGGACATTGGTTTCGCATCAACAGAAATTGTTTCTTTACCGAATGCAACTCCGCCTCAGTTTCCAAGTGAAAATGGCAATGAGCATTTGGAGTCGATTACTTTGCAAAGGGGTGAATGTTCACAGCAACACATGTGGTATGGCCCCTGGAGAGACGTGTTTTGTGGTCCGACAAGTTGCGTCTCTACCTTTCTTCGACAATGCGAGGCCTCAAGAACGTCGACCCAATGAGGTATTTAACATATAATTTATGAGGGTGTAGCTCAGGCGGAGATGGTTCTGTGATGTTTCGGGGGTGTTTCTCATACCATCAGTTGGGTTTACTGATTCAGGTTTCCGTTCACATGAACCATGTCCCTAATTTCAGCATTCTCGGTCAACAACTGTTGCGTTTCCTCTACATCATCAGTATGAGTAAATTATGAACACACTCCCGGCTTCCCAAGACGGTCACAGCGGCGAAGCTTGCGCACGCACAAGTTTCATAGTTTGGCGAATACTCGCATGCACTTTCGCCGTCGTCCGACCTTAATCCCACAGAAAACTTCTGGACTGTCTGGAACATCAGATCAATCAGCATGCCCGAAATCTGGAAGTTTTAAGGTGCCGAGTCATCAGTGGATGACTTCATTATCATACTCCTGAAATGTCTTCATGACTTGTCTCGTCGAAATGAGGCGGTGTGTCACGGTATTACAACGTAGTCTCCTGGGGTCGATATTTTTTCTCTCTCTCTTATATAGCATTCTGTGAAATTCTGTTGAGAATTCCGTGGCAGATGTCTAACTGCGATGAACAAGGCCTACTGATTTAATATATCACTCTTCATAAAAGAGTGGACAAACATTTTATTAGTTTGTACTTGAGTGACGCAAAGGTAACTAGCTGCACTCCAAAAAATATAACAAAACGATTTAATTTGTATTGAATATATTAGTCAATTAAGTAGTCATCAGCTTCAGTGCCATCTTTGTAACTATCAGGGAACATCCAGGTCCGGTTCTCGGTACTGTCATATTCTTCTTGCTGGAAGGTCTGAAACAATGTGTGCTCAGTCTGACGACAAGTACTGAGAGCTACTTATATTGTTTGTGTCAATGTTATGAAAGCGGAACAGTGGCAACCCTAAGCGTAGGAATCACGTGCCCCTCGTCTCTAACATCTAACATCTTTTCTAGAGATGACGCCACGCCCGGTTAGCAGCGTATTATCCACGAAGGCCGATATTGAAAGAGGAAAGAGAGGAAGTAAAATGATACGCTAAATGGTAGGGAGGGGAGTGAATTAAGGGTGACTGGGATCGTAACGTCTGTTTAGATTTCAGCTTAAATTTCGTTGTATCCGGTACTTCACAGCTGTTACACTTGCCTGATCGCTACTCTCGCTTGAAATAACTTCACCAAGTAATCGTCGCAGGTCTCCTACTGTTACGAAATGATGGAAAACAACTACTCTGATTTGTTTCGGTGGGTAATGTACATAAACGAATCCTCACAAATTACAATTAACGCTGCGTCATTGCTATCAGTTCCGCTGACACTAGTTGATGACATCTGCCTGTCTGGTAATGTCACTATACGTCTTTGATAATCGATCAAAATAAGCATGAGGGTATGGAACATCACATTCCTATTATTGCAATTCATGTTACGCGCCAACAAGTTTCATATCTCCGCAGCGTGTATTCGATTAGATACAAACGACCCGATAGTACGGTTGTTCAAAACCACAATACTCAGCACTTTACAATTTCTTTAACAACTAAAATCACTATAGCTTCTAACAATTTCGCCCTACTTTGTCCTTTCCGTCAATATTTTCTTGCAAAATATAATGCTCGTTTGACGTCTCTAACACAGTGGAAATCATAATGGTTGTATGTAGATAGTACAGTCCGAAAACAGTTACTCAATCGCTTTCGCGCAGTATTCCTTCGAAATTCATCAATCAAACGAAAAATCAGTTAATTATCTGGGGCCAACTGTAAAAGTGATTATAATAATGCGAAATGGATTTCATGATATGGTAGTTTTTTTAAGCTCAGGTTGTTTCGATAGTGTAATAAAGTGTCGATATTTATAACGAAGAAGAACGGATTATTTTTGTAGGTACATGATATTTTCGACGACTTTTTGACTTGAAAAGTGTAGTAAGATGTTCTGGACAGTTCCGTGGATCATTTCCTATGTCATTATTAAAATGGTGAGAACGAGCAATACGTACACTGCGTGTTTGTTTGAGGCTTGTTTCACACTGGCCACCTTAAATAGCACACTGTTTCAAATGTAATACGAATGAAAATAATAGTTTTTCTTACCACAATGTCCTATAGTTAAATTTAGCGTTTTTCGCTTCCCATTAGATATTCCTCTGTTGAATAGTAGTTGCCCAGAGATATAATTTTGGCTAGATTTAAAATTTGCTTTGCTGACTGTCTTGTATTACTACGGAAATCGTAAAACGTGTTATGGAATCATACTGAAATGCTTTGAGGTACTGAGTGCCGTAGTAATGACTAATATAAGTAACTTTTTCATTCTAGTATTGTAGGTATGGACATTGCTTTTCGTCTCAAATTTGTAATGAATCATGTCTGATGATTTTAGCTAGCGAATATGAATATCGAGGAGTAGTTAAAATAACCTTAACCTTGAAGAGGCGCCTGCAATATGACTGTGGGCTATTGTCTAGTCATATATATTTATAAGTGATTAGGCACACCAAAAACTTATGCCTTAAGACATGAAAGTCTATAAAGGCGCAATGTCAACTGATTTAATTTTTTCCCAAAAAGCAAAAATTATGTGAAGTTCCTCGAACAGCTCAGTTTTCATCACTATTTACTCCCAAAAATTTGGAACACTCTATGCTGTGTACTGTCTCAGTGGGTTATATCAGTTGAAAACATTATGTTTCTTTCGTCCTTCCTTTTTTTGAAACCATGTAAGTCACGTAATGTAAACTAGCACGAAAACAGAGAAAAATTGATGGCTGAGTAAACTAGAAACTGTTCGTAAACTGTTATGCTTCGAACGATTAATACTTACGAAAGACAACACGGATGTATGATACGAACTTCAATTACTTATTAGAGTTCCGTAAATATGTTTAAAACTAAATGAGCAGCATTATATTATTGTCTGAAAGGCAAAACAGGAGAAACAAAATTCTTACTCGTAGGACTTAGTGAAGTGTAAAATTGAATGTATCAATGAAGTACATCCAATTTCCACAAGAAAAATATTTTAATACATAATGAAATAAGGGACATGCGTCTTGATTAACAATGAAAATAAAATATTCCCATTTTAACTCCTTGTTAGTGGCGTTCCAATTGTGTATAGTACATCAAAGCTTTCTAGCTTCTTCATCTCAGTTGCAAGATATTTTTGTTTTTCTTGGCATAGTATTCATGCTGGGATCACAGTTTACAAGGCGTGGCGTACAAAGCCACTTGGCCACTGGCTAGCCCTTACTAAACCGAAATGGTTTCTCGAGTAAGGAAAATTGTTATATTGTGATAATTGAAATCGTTTCTTATAGACAATATGTTTTCTATTTCTGGTTGTTATACTATAAATGAAAAAGTACTTCTTTACGACTGTTGAATTTTCTTGACGATATCTTCTTTTTCTATGGCAACAGGGCTGATGAGAGACAGTAAACAAGCATCTTGTTCATTCTTTGTGGAAAACAATGTATTCCACGTATGAATTTTTTCCTTGGTGTCACTAAGCTTGCCAGGACAATCCTGTTTGCAATGAGTATTAAGAACAAAAAATTACATTATAGGCTTTATTCGATATGAAAGAAGTAATTTTTCACAAAGTCCAACATTATAAACAAAACTTCTGGAGTAAGTTGTAGTTATTTCCAGTTAAATCATCCATCATTAGTAAACGAGTAACAGTTTGAGTAGAAAAATTACTTGCAATGAACTTTACAGGTACGCACATATGTAGCCTATTTCTAATTCTTTTTTTCTTTTTGCCATTAACATCGTTATCGCCCAAAGAAGATAGGCTTTCATAGCTTCTATAATAAACGCAAAACACTTTGAATCCCGCGAATAGTGATTTTCATGTTACCAATAACTGATCGTGACAACATACTCTAGCCGTAAAAAGCCGTTTTGCTCCGAAACCGTGCAAGAAAGTGGGTTACAAGTTTCAAAGTCAAAACAAATATCATCTTATGGCGATTGCATCCAGCTCACGTATAGGGTTTCTGCACATAATGCTCTACCTCTCAACATTTTGTCAAATTAAAACAGAATCGTCAAAAAGAGTGACTGACAAGATTTCAAAACTAACCGACTCATTTGTTATCCAAAACAAAATATTCTCTTTTATCTTTTTCGTTTCTTCCTTTCATCATTATTAGGGAAGTCAGTATTCTGAGAATTGATAGGTTTTTCTCAGTTGACTTGTTTGGTGCAGAATTGAATACACTGTATAATTTTTTTACTCCTACTTCATATAATAATTATTAGGGTACAAAAGGAACGGAAGTGACCTTCGGATATGCCACCTAATAAGTGCGACAGATGATAAAAGTAGCATGTACGCTAGGAATGAGAGCCCATTGTTCGAACAGAAAGTGAAAAAGCTCAGCTAATGGAAAGCGGAGTACAAAGCACTGGGAATGGGAAAAAGGTCGGTCGGCGAGTGTGAACACGGTGCTTACGACTGGCTACGAGCGCAGATATCGGCGACTCGACAGCAGCGCGTGACGTGGTACGCGCGCTGCATTATCGGGGGTCGCAGTTGCGCGAAGTGTCTTGCGCCGACCCCCACCTCACCTCCAGAGCCCGCCGGCAGAGCGCAGCACCGGCGGCGGGACGCGGCCCGGCGTAATCCGCCGCCGGACCCAATCTCGCCGGCCCGAGTTTTTAATCCCGCCTCTCATTTTCGGACAGAGATGCGCTTGTGTATCTAACGTGATGAAGTCCGCGGCAGCAGCAGCAGCAGCCTACTCGCTTTTTATCCTCTCTCCCCTTCTGGCACCGCTTCCAGGAGGGCAGTGGCGGTGCTTGGTACACGCTTGCTGCCCGGATTAAGCAGGCGGGCCCGCCCAGTGACGCCGTAACAAAGCCGCAAGTTAGCGCAAAGAACTTCCTCTTCACGCTTGTCCGCCACAAATCTCTGCCCACTCTGAAAGCCATTTTTGCGATTCTTCTCGGTCAAGTTTTCAACCAAGTTCGCATTTCCAAGCGAAAATTTCCGTTATGGAAAGAGTTGGTATTGTACTAATCTACTTCGTTTTTGACAACTTCGCTAAGTCAGTCACAGACAAGAACCTCTGACATATTAGCAGTATCAAAAACGGAACTTTTTCAGTTTGGGTTGTTGTTGTTGTTGTTGTGGTCTTCAGTCCTGAGACTGGTTTGATGCAGCTCTCCATGCTACACTATCCTGTGCAAGCCTCTTCATCTCGCAGTACCTACCGCAACCTACATCCTTCTGAATCTGCTTAGTGTAATCATCTCTTGGTCTCCCTCTACGATTTTTACCCTCCACGCTGCCCTCCAATACTAAATTGGTGATCCCTTGATGCCTCAGAACATGTCCTACCAACCGATCCCTTCCCCTGGTCAAGTTGTGCCACAAGCTTCTCTTCCCCCCAATCCTATTCAATACTTCCTCATTAGTTATGTGAGCTACCCACATAATCTTCAGCATTCTTCTGTAGCACCACATTTCAAAAGCTTCTATTCTCTTCTTGTCCAAACTTGTCCTGAGTGTGGGTAATCTGAAAGAAAATATAATTCCTGAAAACATTGACAGCAACGTTTGAACTACGAGGGCTATCCAGAAAGTAATACACGATGTGAAATAAAAAATAACAATATGGGAAAACCAAATTTTACTATACACATTTTAAAGATACACTCTTAAGAAACCGAGCGATGTGGCGCAGTGGCTAGCACACTGGACTCGCATTCGGGAGGACGACGGTTCAATCCCGTCTCCAGCCATCCTGATTTAGGTTTTCCGTGATTTCCCTAAATCGCTTCAGGCAAATGCCGGTATGGTTCCTTTGAAAGGGCACGGCCGACTTCCTTCCCCACCCTTCCCTCACCCGAGCTTGCGCTCCGTCTCTAATGACCTCATTGTCGACGGGACGTTAAACACTAATCTTCTCCTCCACTCTTAAGCAGTTCTTTACTTAATTGCCATTCAAAATGAGGCACTATTTTTTCAATACTGTTGTAAGAGGTCCATGACTAAGGAATTTACTGCTAGCGAACTCGAGCAGATGTAATTTCGACTGGAGCCGCGCTACCGCTACGGTCGCAGGTTCGAATCCTGCCTCGGGCATGGATGTATGTGATGACCTTAGGTTAGTTAGGTTTAAGTAGTTCTAAGTTCTAGGGGACTGATGACCTCAGAAGTTAAGTCCCATAGTGCTCAGAGCCATTTGTAATTTCGATGGACTGCTCACGCGCTGCCTGTGATATGTAAGCTATAAGAGAATCGCAGACCAGAGAGCAGTGTTGGCTGCAGTAAGAGCAGTGGCAGTAGGAGTAAGTAGTAGCTAGCGGTCGGGTGTATGGAGTTGGCTGGGCCGGTCGTGGGGAGTGATGGCGGTGCTTCAAATGGCTCTGAGCACTATGGGACTCAACTGCTGAGGTCAGTAGTCCCCTAGAACTTAGAACTAGTTAAACCTAACTAACCTAAGGACATCACAAATATCCATGCCCGAGGCAGGATTCGAACCTGCGACCGTAGCGGTCTTGCGCTTCCAGACTGCAGCGCCTTTAACCGCACGGCTGATGGCGGTGCCTGAGCGATGTAGTATAAGGTAAAAGCTGCCGCGCGCATATGTAATTAGTTACAAATAAATTTGTACTATTGTTATATCAAGTCCCATGTAAATGTCATTAAAAATCGTTTAATAATAATCTTTCTTATAAAATTAACTTTTGACAATCATTCATCTGAATTTAAAGATTTTACTAATTTCTCCTATCGATGGTCATCCCGATTATCTTAAATAAAAATCAGTTGTTTTTTTCTGTGCATAACAAATCTAGTGGCCAGCATTGCACTGGGCTGTGCCAGAAAAATTTCTTATAGAAGCAGATATATACGCGTTATCCGGCGACTTCGTTGAGGTAAGAATTTTCAATTTGTTCAGAATGATCTTTTAGGGCCATGACGCAGCACTGCTGATGTCCAAAATTTACCAGTTTAAATGCACAGTCAGTTAATTATTGAAAGATTATATATGAGTCACATCTTATAAAAGGTTAGTCACGTTATTATTGCGAGGTTACGGAATAAATAAACTGTTGGAAGGTTACACTGAATGTGAATGCTATGCATATTTTTACTGTTGGGAGGTTACACCGTCTCCGTAGAAATTTGCTGTCTGTGATGGCAGCAACTGGTTTATACCGGCATGCAGTTCGGCTTCAGTATCAAACAATTGTGTAGCGAGCCACGTCTTAGTTACCGCCAAGAGGTGGTAGTCGCTCAGCGCCAAATCCGGGCTCTACGGTGGATGATAAAATACCTCCCATCCAAAATGCGGTAGGAACTCTCGGGTAAGACTGGCCATGCGTGGACAGTGCGTCATCGTGAAAAGACCAAACTTTTGTTCCGAATTAATCCCGACGCTTGTTCTGTATCGCCTGCTTTAACTTTCAGTGTTTGAAAATGCCTCTCTGAGTTAATTGTAGCGTCACGCTCAAGTAAATCAACGAGAAGCACTCCCTCAGAGTCCCTAAATACAGCAGCCATCATCTTTATTGCTAATAGCATTTGCAAACTCTCCCTTAGTTTATCGAGAGAATTTGTGTCTCTTCCATCGACAGCCTGTATGTTTCACCATCGACATACTTTCCTCAAGTCTCGTCCGCAGTTACGATACAATAGGTAACTTTGTTACTATTTTTCTCGTAATCTTCCAGGAAGGTCAATGCTGCTGACGGTCTGCTTTTTGTGACCTTCCTTTGGGATCTGGGGAACCCACCTAGCACAAAATTTGTGATAGCCAAGCTTCTCCACCACAATTTTTTGCACCGAACTCATATAAATTTGAAAAAAATGTTGCGGAAGTTCTGTAAATGTGAAACGACTATTTTCCACGAAATTTTTCTTTCATTTTCATCCCGAGTTCGTCGGTCACAAGCATAGACGTACCACTGCGTACGTCGTCGTGAACATTGCTATGACCTTTCTAAAATCAGAGTACCATTACCTCACTCGCCTTTGACTCATTATTCTTTTTCTGTACACTCCACGAAGGTCGCGACAAACGTCAATTGGTTTTCAGTTTTTTGCCAACAGAAACCTAATCACAGAACGCACCTCACATGTGACGGAATTTGCTATTGCAGTACACATTTTAAGACGTCACAGAAAGCTAAGTAGCGGTGACACAGACCACAAGCTATAACCCTTCCACCGTCGCGATAGACAAACAGGTCTGTTACTTTTTGGGTAGCCCTGTTATATATCTATATACTAACAGTCGAGACTGCCGCACTTGTCATACTGAAGGTAGTTAGTATTCCTGCACCGTCCGTCCACAAACTTCAGATACTGATTTTATTCCTGATGTACAAGCGACGTCAGTAACTATGGTGGCAGCTTGAACTAACAACTGTAAACAACAGATGTCTAATCAACCAGTCTGTTGTGAACAGGCAGTGTTCAGTAGTAAAGGTGTGTCGATACAATCTCAACGTTGTTGTCACAACGAGCTTAATATCTCTACATGAAGTGTTCACGACATTCTCCAGAATGTGTAGAACAAAAACGTGGGAAGTTTTTCCCGAACATCGTGACTCCCAAAGAAACACCCCGACGCGTGTAACGTCTCTACCTAGTAGATGGTGCAGATACCGCCATGTTTTCTCACACGCTATCCAGCTGACCAGTGCAGCCAGTTTCATTCATTATGACAGCGTCCCAGATCAACGGAAACCAGAAGGAATTGCTGGGCTGATGTGCTCGAAGCAGCCGTTATCCGTTGGTTAAGCAGTGGGGCGCAGCTGATGAATGGAAGTTAGACTTGATGGGGCAAGATGACTAAGATAACTAGGAGAAATCGAACTATCATAAAAGTTATTTCACAAAAAGGGAGAGCTAGACTCTAGTCGGTGGTGGTAGTGATCGTCAAGTAGCGACGGTTATTTAGAGAATACCTCACAGAACATGTAAAAATTGTTGATACAAACATTTATTGTGGTACCCAAGGTAAACACTTTTTGTCAACTGATGAAGAATTACCGTGCTAATCCCACCACTGAGGTGTTTAATTAACTTTTTATACTTTGTTTGCTGGATTACCTTTGTTATTGCTTTAACATAAGGTCTATAATGTTGCCAATAGTCTTTATTTCTTTTTTATTGTTTGTTTTGGTTCTCATTATTTTACGTTTGACATTTTTATGATTTTAGCATTTTCGTGGGAAGTATCAGTATTTCTAGTGCATCTTTCACGTACTACGGCGATTTTTCAAGCGGACTATCGTTCAACTAGAAAGCTTTTCTACCTTTTGTTTTCGATAATGGTAGGTGGTGGTAGAAATAAACCAAATGCCTCTTAATTTTCCACAAAAAATAGTGGCTTTTTGCCTACTCACTCTACTTAATAACATAATAACGTATACATACTCTGTGGCACAGAAATCAGCTACACCACCACAACTACAGTGAGTTTTTAGAAGTAAGAAAACTGGGATATTTTTGGGAACATCATCATTACTACGGGATTGAGAATGAACACTTCACAGTGCACTAGACGAAAATTTGTCTTACACTGGGTTGTGTACGGAGAGCGTTAAAAACCTTGAGAAATTCACGATATTTCTGCGTGGACCATTAGTATTTTCGTATCAGTATTCTATAGTAAGGTGTTGTTGAGGTCCTTAGTCGTAAAAAGACGGCTCTCCGGAAGGCAACACCGCACACTTTAGAATAATTTCAGAACTGAGGAGGAACAGTTCTCCATTGCATTCTCCTTCATGAACATACTGACAGCTTGCTGTACGAATACACGAGCAAAACAGCATCTGCTTGTTCATGACTTCAGATTCATTCACTAGGCTGGGCTGATAATATATTTCCATTCTAACTGCGTGAGAGCTCAAAGTCATTTTCAGAGACCTAAACAGCAATAGGCTGGAGAAAGAACCACAGCCGCGGTTTTGAGTCGGTACGATAGTGGTACGGCCAGCAACTGCATACGTTTACGTTCGCCTCTCATGAATGTGCTATGTTGCGCAGTGATTAGCACACTGGACTCGCATTCGGGAGGACGACGGTTCAAGCCGCATCCGACCATCCAAATTTTCCGTGATTTCCCTAAATCGTCCCAGGCAAATGTCGGGATCTTTCCTTTCCTTCGTCTGTCATGTAGGTGCATTCAACATTTCCAATGCATGGCCAGCGATCTTTAGCAGACATGGAAAGTATTTAGGGTAACACGTGGTGGTTGTTGTTCCTGTTGGGATTTTCAGTCCGAGGACTGGTTTGGTGCAGTTCTCCACGCTAGTCTATCCTGTGCAAACCTCTTCACCACTGCATAACTACCTCATAATACAGTCGTTTGAACCCGCGTACTGTGGTTAAATCTTGGTTAGACACTCTATAGTACTTACCTCAGCACTTTCCTTTATTACTAAACTGTCAGTTCTCTGATGTCCTGTTAACCGGTACTTCCTATTAATAACATCAGTAACAGTCTTTCTTTGCAGTTCGATTCAGTACAAATCCATTAGTTACCTGATCTACCAATCTAACCGTAGCAATCGCCTGTAATAACACATTTGTAAAGCCTCTACTCTCTTTCGGCCAGTACTGCTGTAGGCACTACTATACAAGGTAGCATTACAAACACCTTCAAAAGACAATACGTAGAATTTAAATTTATAGTTAATGTTCAAACGGCATCGGGCATCACTCGCTCCCTGCTGTCCTCACCATACAGAATAAACATGACCCTACACTACTCACACATCCATTACAATCACTTACACTCAACACAAACATTTGGGCTGCAATTCTCATAAACTGTGAAACGAAAATGGCCACTGTGCACTGAGAAACAAAACCGTTCCTTTTTTAAAATATTTATTATAACAGTCTCAGACCCATATAGTCACTGTTGATATGTAGTTTCGAATATGCGTGATGATCATCTTCTGATCTGATCAATCACGTGTTGTGGAAACAAAATTCTTCAAAAAATTAACATAGTCATAAGTTTTAATATACAAGTAAGAGCAGTGCAGAACATTTCTGACTACAATGTCTGGCATCAAGCATACGGAAAAGCATTTTAGTAACTCTTCCCAAAATTCTTGTCTTTTGTTCGCCTTCCGTAATGCTGGTTCTACGTGTTCATTGTACATACTGATGGTGACCCATTGTGGGTCATGTGTGTTTATCACAGTATTATCACGTTTTTGTATCTTCTGACGATGCCAGTCTTGGCTACAGGTTTTATTAGTTTCCCTTTCTAGTTTAAGGTGGCAGATGAATCCTTAGTCTTACTGATCGAAACCGACCACTAACAAAGAAAAAGTATGAAATCAAAGAATTGTTTTGGATACCACAAGTTCTTAAACATTCGATCGCTGTATTTTTCAATGTGATCACATGACGGTTCACCATTTCATATTGCTTATTATTGCTGTCTACACATACTTACTGCAGTCTTGTAATAGAAAATTATCTGGTTCATTCTCTTTGTAGCAAACATTTCTTGTTCTCGTCCCCATTTCGAACGAAGAAAAGTACACGACAAAAGAGATAACCAATAAAGTACGTTACCTTCCTACCGAACAAATCAATTTCTGGGACGAAATGGACAATAAATTAATTTTTTAAAAATAAGGAAAAATATCTGAGCCACAAGACCATTACGGAAATCACTAGTTATCAAAAGACGTAAATACTAATTAAACACACTCATACATTTTTCTTGTCACTATTTTGAAAATGGGAAGTGGTGCAAACAACATCAGCAGACATTCTCGTCAATTAACTTTAAAACGGTGAAGGGAAATTATTCTTCTTAAACCATGGACAAAATTTCATAGTGGTCTTCCATCGTTGGTATTAATCGGACACTAATTTATTTACTTGGTAAGCACTGTAATTGAAAGTAAGAGAAAATTTTTTTTCATTAGGTTAAATTCTATGCTCAGAAGAAGAAAACAAGTCTCGAAGGACTCTAAGAAATAATTTAAAAATTTCAGCTGCTTCCGTTATCAGAGTGTTGTTTAACCAGTAACACAAGGCAATACAGGACTGATATGACCAGGAAACATATCCTATTCTGCTGACTTACCGGTATTTAGGAACTCTTTGATTTTGGAAACGACAAATTTAGAAGTATACTATCCCGTTGTATGACCAGTTGTTGGACATGCGTCAGAAGTAAGGACTATGACAGAAGCGGATGTAAACAATCAAGGCTTTTGAACAAGAAATCCTGTGAAAAATCTATCGGACAGTGACCGAGGCAAAGGGATAATATAACAATACAGTAACTTACACGAGGGAGACACAAAATTGAAGTTGTCAAGCCTCTGAAAAAACGCTGTTTACGACATTTGGCAAGGAAGGATGCTCAAGAAAATAATGTAGGAGGTTTTTTAATCCTTCACAAGGATGCGTCGGCCAAGAGCTGTGAGACTGGTCTTAGTAGCATGGAGATGCGAACGCTAGGTTATAAGGAGCCAATTGCTTCGAAGGCAAAGGTCCCAGCAACGGTTGTAGTGCCTTGGGAAATGTGGAACAAACACTAGCTTGGTTCGTCCATAACGAAGTTGTAATATGCAGCGTTATTTTGTAATCTGCCTGATGCATGAATTTAAATTTCATTTGTTACACTTTTCGAGTACGCAATTACGTGTATGAACAGAATGTGCTTTTGTGACGCTTTGTCGTCGGCACGCGCAGACGGCAGCCGAGCTGCGACACGATCTCTTCCGTCCTGTCCGGCCCCTGGCGCCATTATTGTGGTCCTGGTCTTGTGCAGCAGCGGCCGCAGCCATTCTGTGTCAGATTTGTTCCGTCCCCTCAGTCAAAGCCGGCAGAAATAGACGCCCGCCAGACGCGGCGAATGCGTTTCCCCCACAGACGTTGCGGCGGACCGCCAGCGCCAAACTGCAGTTTCGCAAATTCTCCGGTAGCTTACAGCGCCAAGATGCATCATGTAAAAATACGTCGCAGCGTACAGTGTTTGACAAAGCACGTCAGTAGTATCAACAAGAGCTGAAAAGTAAAGGTCATGGTGTGACATTTAATGAACTCAAGGGAGGAACTGATACGTAAAGCAACGACAGTGAGCAGGAACAGTGTAAGTAAAGTCTATATAGCGATCAAGCAACCAAAAACTTAAAAATATAGTGGAGCTTTAAAAACTATCTGTACACTGGCAGTATGGAATGTGATCACCTCGGGTAGACAGACATAACTTCCGGGCTCTTCAGAGAGACTTGATTTCACCAAATCTGGTTAAAAATGACACTTCTTCTTTATCGTATTAAATGCTGTGCTGTTTTATTCAGTTTTCTATTTATTTCAACCGTTTTAGGGCTTAAACCATCATGCAGGGACTACATCAGTGTCAAAGAGAAAAACACACTATGTAAAATCGTACAAAATCCTAAAACACACGAGGGCAACCAAACATAATTTGCTGTTCACGAAAGAAAAGGAAGAAAACTCTCACATGCCATGTATGATACGACACCAGATTGCCATCCTGCATTACAATCACATCTACAGTGCTCAACATAATACCAAATTATCCAACGCAATGATGTAGCTAATTCAGTGTCCAAAAATAACTTCAACGTTGCAGCCTCTGGTGGAACAAAAAGAAGCATTTATGAAACCACACCATAGAAGCCATGTGGCAAAGATATTCCTATGACAATCAGCACATCGGTTGCCATAGATTCTACGAAACGTTTTTACACAGAAAAACATGAACCTACTTACGGAACACTTACAAAAAATTTACTCAAGTATATCCAATTTTCTTCATACAAGGTGTGGTAGAGACGTTTTATACAAACGTTATAGGCTTTTAAACTAAAACACACTGGCATTGCACACACTAAAATTTGTCATGTGTTTAATGTAGATGTGTCTCTTTCACAATCAGGAAACAACATAACCCATATATTAAGAAAGTTCGATACAGTGTACTTATCTGCCAAAAGCTGAAGCAAACCTGTATCGTTATATTCCGCATCAGCAATATAAAATGACCTTATACCGCTTAACTTCTTCCTTTGGACCTATTTAAAAGTCCCTTATGTATAGAAGACCAGTAGGAACAGTACAAGGGCTTAGTAAGCGCACATTTACAGCGTTTGATGCCAGCAGGGGGGAAACGTGGAATCTTACAGAGAATGTGACGAAACATGGTTCATCGTTGCACATTATGTACAGAAGTTGGCTGTCATCACACTGAACGTTTACTCGAAAGTAGTGTAGCGACTGATTCCGTTTACAGTATTTGACTGTACTAAAATATTTTGTCAATAACAGTTTTCCAAAGTACAGTACTCTGGTTTTCCATTCAGCTGATGAGTGCATAGAAATTACATAGTGCCTCAGAAAGTTTACTTCATATTTCCAGGTATATTTTCCTTATATAATAATGGATGGCAGCGTAGGGGGGTGAGTGGTGAAGGGGGATGGGATTGGAGGTGGTGGTGCTTTTACTGAACAGATTACAATTCATCATTTACTAACAGAATTCAAGTCAGAACTTTACACATCATTGCAAGATCGATTCACCCTGGTTGATCACAAAAAGCTGATTTTTTATTTAGTAAACACAATCGTTGTCTAATATAAGATGTTACCTTATTTGTGGATGACCGGTTTCGAGCTACTGCAGAGATAATCATGAGATCTACATTCTTTCGTGATTGTAGGAATCCCTGGGGTGGAGAAGCCCCGTCCGTACTGGCATTGGGAACACCGCACAAACAGTTTTCTCTCAAAATGTATTTGATTACATTCGGCTCGAATACAACAAATCCTTGATCTTACAAATGGTAGCAAAATATATGGCTGCAATATCTCAGGCACATAATATTAAAAAATAAGGAACTCTGAATCCCTAAATTTTTAATGGCCAATGATTCCCGATAGCAGACTGATCACTGATGACCAATATTGAAATCCGAAACTTTATGACGAATACTTATATTTACAAATAACAGCAACTTTGGTATCAGCAAGTTCTTTAATATAAATATTACTCTAAAAACATACATGACATGTACGTCAGTTAACTTTAGCCACATCTAAATCTTTACATAAGTTGGACAACTGATTCACTAAACCTTACACAACCAAAGGCGCCACCCTGAAACCAACAGCATAAAGCAAACAATCCGACAGACAACACCATCATTAAAACTGCAATTATTTTAGAGGTACTGTAACAGTGGGAAGCTTCACAACTGAACATCTCAATGAAGGATGACAGGCCTTTGCAGCATTGAAAATCCCTGGTTAAACACATAGGTAAGTACACTACTGGCCATTAAAATTGCTACACCACGAAGATGACGTGCTACAGCCGCGAAATTTAACCGACGGGAACAAGATGCTGTGATATGCAAATAATTACCTTTTCAGAGTATTCACACATGGTTGGCACCGATGGCGACACCTACAACGTGCTGACATCAGAAAAGTTTCCAACAGATTTCTCATACACAAACAGCAGTTGACCAGCGTTGCCTGGTGAAACGATGTTGTGATGCATCGTGTAAGGAGGAGAAATGCGTACCATCACGTTGCCGACTTTGATAAAGGTCGGATTGTAGCCTATCGCAATTACGGTTTATCGTATCGCGACACTGCTGCTCGCGTTGGTCGACATCCAATGACTGTTAGCAGAATATGGAATCGGTGGGTTCAGGAGGGTAATACGGAACGCCGTACTGGATCCCAACAGCCTCGTATCACTAGCAGCCGAGATGACACGCATCTTATCCGCATGGCTGTAACGCATCGTGCAGCCACGTCTCGATCCCTGAGTCAAGAGATGGGGACGTTTGCAAGACAACAACCATCTGCACTAGCAGTTCGACGACGTTTGCAGCAGCATGGACTATCAGCTCAGAGACCACGGCTGCGGTTACCCTTGACGCTGCATCACAGGCAGGAGCGCCTGCGATGGTGTACTCAACGACGAACCTGGATGCACGAATGGCAAAACGTCATGTTTTCGGATGAATCCATGTTCTGCTTACAGCACCATGATGGTCGCATTCGTGTTTGGCGTCATCGCGGTGGCGTATCACCCGGCGTGATGGTATGGGGTGCCATTGGTTACACGTCTCGGTCACCTCTTGTTTGCATTGACGGCACTTTGAACAGTGGGCGTTACACTTCAGATGTGTTACGACCCGTGGCTCTACCCTTCATTCGATCCCTGCGAAACCCTACATTTCAGCAGGTTAATGCACGACTGCATGTTGCTGGTCCTGCAGGGGCGTTTCTGGATAGAGAAAATGTTCGACTGCTGCCCTGTCCAACACATTTTCCAGATCTCTCACCAATTGAAAACGCCTGGTCAATGGTGGCCGAGCAACTGGCTCGTCACAATACACCAGCCACTACTCTTGATGAACTGTGGTATCATGTTGAAGCTGAATGGGCAGCTGTACGTGTACACGCCATCCAAGCTCAGTTTGACTCAATGCCCAGGCGTATCAAGGCCGTTATTACGGCCAGAGGTGTTTGTTCTGGGTACTGATTTCTCAGAATGTATGCACCCAAATTGCGTGAAAATGTAATCACATGTCAGTTCTAGTGTAATATATTTTTCCAATGAATACCCGTTTATCATCTGCATTTCTCCTTGGTGTAGCAATTTTAATGGCCAGTAGTGTAAATGACAATCTTCAAGTAACGATAATTTTATCAAATTGAAGTGACTATTAAGGAAGATCAACATGGGACAACAGGCACCCCTCATACGAGGGACCAACGAACTGAGAAGCACAGCTTAACAAGGACACTAGACTGCGAGAGCGCACCAGCCAACACAGCGTTCTATCCGCCTCGCTCAGATATACCAGCGCCACAGAACACTGTTGCAACCCTCTTCAATATCGGTTGCCAGAGATGCGTTGGCACTGTTCAGTTCACCTTCTATAATCTTCCAAATTGTTGAGTCATACTCTTACACCCTTCGTAGCACCACATCTCAAACCGCTACGATTTCCTTTTCCTGTTTTTTCACAGTCCAAGATTCACTGCTATAATATGCGAGTACCACGTTTTAGATTACTTTTTGCGTTGCTTAACGATATTGTCAAATTCATAATGGGTGGGTGGGGGAAGCGCAGAGTTACCGGTCACACATGCCGCCGCTGACGGGACCGTGACAGATCTTCCGGCAAAAGCAGCTGGCGCCAGCGGGGAGCGTACCTGCTTGTCGGTCTCTCCTGCGCCACGTGTCGCCGGCTGCCGTTTACGGCGCGCCTGCGCAGTCGCGCACACGTGTAGCCGCCACAGCGCATCGCTGGCGCGGTCTCCCCCCATCCCCACCCCCCCACACACACAGAGAGGGGAATCCCCGATCGGGCGGCGAGCATCGCTCACAGCCGGCATACCTAGCCATATTTATTGAGTTCCCTCAGCTTGGTCCGCTTATTTGCATTTCCATAGCGCGTAGTTCCTCCGTTGACGTCTCGGAATCAAAAAAATGCGACTTGATTTTCCGCGCGGCTGCCGTCGTCTAAATGAAGAGTTCCGTCGCGCCGAGTCTTTTCCGCCGGCCACCCAGTAGCGAAGCCATTGTCGTGCCGGCTGCAGTGCTAGGGATCTGGCGTTCGCTAACAGAAGCAGCTTAGACCGAATGGATGAGTGGTATCTCATAACATGTTGGATGACGTTATCGATACAAAGAGAGCTTTGTATAACAGGCAAAAAATTAAGTTGTTTTACTGCCACATTGACGGAAAAGATATCGCAACACCAAGACTGAGTTCAGAGATGTAGTTGGTAGGCTTGTTTATACATATAAAAGAAGATATCTATTCAAATTTCGCACCAGTTCCATAAAGGCAGTGCTAGCAGCTCCATTATATGTAAATCAGGTTTGTTTTAAATATACGCTTTAACGGTCGTGAACGGTAGTTACCTTTGAGATTGATCGTGGTGAGTTGATGTTAGTCAGAAATACCTATAAGGCAACAAAGATGCCAATATCAACAGCTCACTGAAGTTGAACGAGGCTGCGTGACAGTGCTACGAGAAGCTGGATGCTGGTTCTGCGGTACTACAGTAAGACTTCGCAGGAATATCGTCATTATACATGACTGCTGTCAGCGATGGCACTAGCATGTATGGTCGCAAGGAGACCTCGCTCCGGACGGCCATATGGCACTACCGAGAAGGAAAACCATCGTCTTCAGCGTATGGCTCTGGCGCATTGTACTGCAATTGCAGCAGGTAACTCAGCAGAAGTTGGTACCACTGTGACACAATGAACTGTTACAAATCTGTTACTTCAAGGACAGCTCCGAGGCAGAAGCCTTGTAGCGTGCATTCCAATGACGCCAAACCACCGTAATTTGTGACGTGAGTGGTGTCAAACAAGAGCTCGTTGGAGGGTAAGTTGGAGCTCCGTCGTGTTTTCTGCCTCGGTGCCAGTGGAGGCTGTGGGTTGGTTAGTTGAGGGCCTGCAACTAACCTGCCAGCACATTGGACCTACACCTGCAGTTGAGGTCGGCAGTTCGATTTCGTTTGACACCAGGAACACTCTTGTGTTTATCCGAAGCACCCTGACTGCAAATTTGTACGTAAATATTGTGATTCGACCTGCTGTGCTGCCATTCATGAACAGCTTTCCAGGGAGTTTTCTACCCAGGTAACGCCCACGCGCATATCGCTGTAGTAACCCAGCATGCTCTACTGAGTGCCGATATATGTCCTTGGGCTATTGGATCATCGGATCTATCTCCAATCTAAGACATATGGGAAATGATCAGACGACAACTTCAGTTCCATCTACAACCAGCGATAACCTCACCTGAATTGACCGACCAAGTGCAACAGCCACTTAACGCTATGGTACAAACTGACATCCGCCACTTGAACGACGCAAGGCTTGCACTTTTACATGCTTGCATTCAATATTCTAGCAATTACACCGGTTTGTAATGTTCCAGCAACTCACATTTACAACGCTTTACCTCGTGCTTACATTAACCTGTGACCTTTCAATGTTATTCACTTATAAATGTTACCTCGACAAATGTATTGCCGAAATATCATTACATTAAATTAATTATTTTCTGGTGTTGCGATTTATTTTTCCATCAGCGTATTTTTAATTTATATTTCGACTGGTTCGATGTCGTTTGATATCGTTTCCTATACCTTACTAAACTTCTACACTGTACACAGCAATGTGTTTCGCAAACTTTAATCTCTCAGTTCTAATATTTTCCTCTCCACCGTTCCACACAATACCATGTCGATAATTCCCGAGTGTGTGTCGACAAGAATTGCCCCTAAAGTAATCCGCAAAAATGAAAGTGTTTTTGGTAATGAGTTTCGGAGCGATAGAAATGTAAAAAGAGGAATTCGAAAACTACACATATCAAAAAATTTCAGCATCACTCCGGTTCTCAGCACTCCTGAAGATAGACGTTGACTGTGGATATTATATCGCATACAGTCCCTTTGACTGTTCAGAGATGTCACTAAACCCGCCCAAAGATTTAAATAACCATGCATGAGCAGCCCCTATCAGACGGATGGGGTCCGACATCCGATCAGTTCCTGCCATTCCACCAGGAAGGAGGCACACGACTCGTGTTGTCTGTAGTTCAACCATGCCTAGACGGTCAATACCGCGGTTCGATCACGTCTGGTTTGTTACTTTGTGCCAGGAAGGGCTCTCAACAAGGGAAGTGTCCAGGCGTCTCGGTATGAACCAAAGCGATGTTATTCGGACATGGAGGAGATAACAGAGAGACAAGAACTGTCGATGTCATGCCTCGCTCAAGCCGCCCAAGGGCTACTACAGCAGTGGATAACCGCTGTCTACGGATTATGGCTCGGAGGAACCCTGACAGTAACGCCGCCGTGTTGAATAGTGCAGTACAGGACATAGTGTTACGACTCAAGCTGTGCGCAATAGGCTTTATGATGCACAAGTTCACTCCCGACGTCCATGGTGAGGTCCAACTTTATAACCACGATACCGTGCAGCGCGGTACTGTTGGGCATAACAATAGGCCGAAAGAACCGCTCAGGATTGTCATCACCTTCTCTTCAACGATGAGTGTCGCATATTGGCTTGAACCAGATAATCGTCGGAGACGTGTTTGGAGGCAATCTGGTCAGGCTGAACGCCTTAGACACACTGTCCAGCGAGTGCAGAATGGTGGAGGTTTCCTGCCGGTTTTGGGTGGCATTATATGGGGGGCCGACGTACGCCGCTGGTGGTCATGCAAGGCGCCGTAACGGCTGTACAGTACGTGAATGCGACCCTGCGACCGCTAGTGCAACCTTGTCTGCAGCATATTGGCCAGGAATTCGTCTTCATGGACAACAATTTGTGCCCCCATCGTGCACATCTTGTGACTGACTTCCATCAGGACAACGACATCACCCGACTAGAGTGGTCAGCATGTTCTCCAGACATGAACCCTAACGAACGTGCCTGGGATGGATTTAAAAGGGCTGTTTATGAACGGAATCACCCACCAACCACTCTGAGCGATCGATATCAAATCGCCGTTGAGGAGTGGGACAATCTGGACCAACATTGCCTTGACGAACTTGTCGATAGTATGCCACTACGAATACAGGCATGTATCATTGCGAGAGGACGTGTAACTGGGTATTAGAGGCGATGGTGTGTACAGCAATTTGGACCTCCACCTCTGTAGGTCTCGTCATGTGGTGGAACAACATGAAATGTGTGTTTTCAAGAGCAACAAAAAGGACGTAAGTGATGTTTATGTTGACCTCTATTGCAGTTTCCTGTGCAGGCTCCAGAACTCTCGGAACCGAGGTGATGCAAAACTTTTTTTGATGTGTGTATTTTACAATTCATCAAAGTTAAAAATGATTTTGAGGGTGATGTAGGTAAATGGTGACAAACTGCAGGGAACGATCCCTGAGAGCATAAGGATCAATGAACGTCAAATAGACATATGACCAGAAGGGATGTACAGCCTTTTGGAAGGAGAGATGAAATATCAGTGACAATGGAGCATTCAGTTACTGGAAGCACACCTGAGAACAGGCCACTTAAATGCTAATGTTCTGGGTGTACTAGAAGAGTGGTGTTCAAAATCTGAGGACGAAAGTAACTTTCACATGATGTGCCACTGCCGAGTAAAATAGCTTGATAAAACTTGTACCATACACATTAGGGTTTGCTGAATAGTAATGCCTCCGAAACTTTTATTCTGTTTTCAATACCCACTGATGTATTACATATCATGCACATTACTCCATCGACTTTCCCGTTTCACTGGCGCACGTTTCAGCCCTCTACCGTTAGAGGGCTCTGAATTTTAGCATGTAACATGGCGGTGTGTGGCGAATCTATGTTGGCGCATGAGAAACGGCGTGCTCTAATAGTGTTTCGAGTTCGAAGATTTCATCCATACATGGAACACCCTTTCAGCATGACAACGGCCCACCAAATACGAGAGCTGCGACATCTGCAGTAATCCAGAATGTTGAGTTCTCTGTCATTAGTCACCTCCATACAGTCCTGACATGGCACCATCCGATTATCATCTGTTTCCAAACGTAAAGAAGACGTTCGAGAACGAACTCAAACGTGCTTACGCAGCAAGAAACTCGTCTCTCGTTGGGAGAAAAGTGTTCGTCACCAACGTGCCTATGTTGACAGTTATCTATGAAGACTTGAAATGCTGACGACCATGAGCTCATAACGTATAATCTGGGCAATTTAAGGGAAGTACTTACATCAGCAACAACTGGCAAATGAACTGGAGAGTGCAGATGGGACAGCAGTAAAGGGAGTGGGTATATGAGCATATAAAGAAGGCCATAGAAGCAGCAGCCAAAGAAGCATTTCGAGAATAGGAGAAAAGAATTAACCAGTTTGGTGGGTTGCAGAAATATCAGAGATGATCAGAAGGAAAAAAGAAGCTTATTTGACATCCTTGAATGTGAATGACAGTCCAAATAGTGACAGATACAGTACACTAAATAAATAAGTACAAAGAGAAGTATTAAAAGAGAAAAATAACTCGTGGGAAGAAAGATATGAATGTGTAGCGAAATTGCTTGGTGGGGCTCGCATTGCTGAGTAAATAAAGTCAAGTGTCGACAAGGTACAAGTTACATAATAATAATAATAATAATAATAATATTAGTCATGGCCAATAGACAACTTATTTTGAGGGTTTACTAGCCACTCTCCTCAAGTTCGGTCTGTGGAATCGGTTCGTCAGTATTTGATGTGGTTTACGAAATACATCCAGCGGTAACGTTAGGTGACTCACCCTGTATATATATATATATATATATATATATATATGTGTGTGAGTGTTAGATTAGATTAATTATTCATTCCATAGACCCACAAATGAAGGAATCCTCCTTGGTGTGGAACATGTCAGATAAACACATTTCAAAAATGTAATTAGAAAAGTTTGAGTTTCATTAAGTTTAATGATCCTCAGTCAATAAACAGTAAAATTATGCACATGAATTAAAATTGAACTTTTAATATTTACAAGTTTAATACTTACATCTGCTTTCATTAAATCCATCATTCACACAGTAGCTAGTTAATTGGCTATTACAACCAAGTATAGTCAAAAATTGAAGAAAATTATTCATTTCAATGATCCTCAGTTAAGAACAGTCAAAATATGTACAAGATTTAAAATTAAACTTCCATTATTTACAGACTTAAGACTTGCATCTGCTTTCCGTACATCCATCATTCACACAGTAGGTAGTTACTTCACTGTTACAACCAAGTATTGTCAGAAATTAAAGTATAATAAATTTTCATTAAAATGGTCTACTGCACTTGTTGAGATATTCATGGGTGGAATAGAAGAAGTTGGCCACCAAAAATTCTTGCAAATTATGTTTAAATTGTGCTTTGTCTGAATCTAAACTCTTAATGGTTGCTGGTAACTTATTAAAATTATGCATTGCTGAATACTGGACTCCTTTCTGGGCAAGAGTAAGTGATTTTAAATCTTTGTGTATATTGTTCTTACTCCTAGTATTGATACTGTGTACTAAGTTTGTAAAAGAAATGTATTATTTACAACAAACTTCATTAAGGAATAAATATACTGAGAAGCTGTGGTTAGTATGCCCAATTCTTTGAATGTGTGTGTGTGTGTGTGTGTGTGTGTGTGTAAACATTGTTGTTTTGTAGTCAACAGAACGTTCATGATCATGACCAACCGGAAGAGTTTCCTTTTATAGCTGATAAATGTGAAAGCTGTTCATGAATAACAGAAACACGTTTTATGTACGTTCATCATCATGATCAAGGGCAAGAGTTTCCTTTTATAGCTGATAAATGTGAAAGCTGTTCATGAATAACAGAAACACGTTTTATGTACCTTCGACGAAGTATTGAAGCAATGTCTGGTATATTGTTGTTCCTCGGATTTTTTTTATTTTACCTTTTTGTTGAAGAGATTGCGTTTTCTAGCGCAGTATGAAAAATCTTTTTCCTTTATTTTTACTATAATACTCCTTTGTTTACATTACACATTAATAATTTTCAAGTAAATTAGGAATTAAGCGTGGACGTTTCAATTTTGCTATAAAAACTGTTTATTCTAACGTAACATACAGGAGGATAACCACGTACACTGATCAGCCAGAACTTTATGACCACCGACCTACTATCAATATAAACCCGTGCAGGCGACAGCAGCGTCACTTGGCGAGGAATGAGTCAGCCTGACACACGTATGGCGCATGTAGAATCAGTCAGCGAGCTGTCCCTGTGTAGAATGGGGAAAGCGCGCGATCTATCTGAGTGTGCCCGAAAGCATGTATTTTGGAAACTGCACGAATTGTCTAGTGTTCGAGGAGTGCCGTGGTGAGTGTCTTCAATACTTGGCGAAACCAAGGAGAAACCACATTCAGACGTCGTGAGATGGGGCGTCCAGCCCTCATTATAGATGCTGAATGATCTAGGCTGCGCAGGGCGGTAGAATATGACAGGTGGAAAACTGTGGCAGAACCAGCATCAAACTTTATGCTGGGCAGAGTAAAAGTCTGTCTAAACACCTAGTGCACCGAACACACCTTACTCGACGACCCCAATGTTAACAGCACGACATCGGCAACTACGACTGAAATGAGCACGTGACCATCAGCACTGGACCTTGGCGCAGTGGCAAAGCGTTGCATGGTCTGATGTATCCTAATACCTTCTTCATCATGCCGGTGGGAAAACGCGAACCCGTCGTCTTCCAAAGGAACAACTCTTTGACACCTGTGTGGCGGGACAGAACAAGCCGGAGTCGGCTCGAGTGCCTCTGGGGAACATTTACGATAGCATCCATGGGTCCAGTGGAGCTCGTGTACGGCACCATGACGGCCAATGAGTATCGTACACTGGTTCAAGACCACATACACCCCCTCCCAACACCAACGGCATTTTTCAACGGGACAATGCTCTATGTCACAAAGCCAGGAGTGAGATGGATTGGTTCGAAGAGCACAGTGGCGAATTCC